>NC_090445.1:2896285-5792571 GCF_031143425.1 Pleurodeles waltl
TTATTTGTAAAGTGAGAAAAGGGTAACTTCCGTTCCACCAGGACTCCCCTGAGAGGTCGCAATCTAGAGTCCATGTGTAAGGCTGCCAGAAGTCACCTTTTTACTGTTTGGGGTTTTTTGTGAGGTACTGCTTGTGAGACCGGAGGGTTGGGCCGACAGTTACAACTTGCTGTAGCAGTGACCTAGTCGCCTACAAAAGTACTTTCCTCATCTAAACCAGCAGTCTCGCCTAGGAGCGAGAATCCAACTACAACAGTGGTACAGGAGTTGAACTTGTTTCTTGTGTTGAGAGTCTTGTCCAAGAGTGGGAGATTATGAGTTTTGTTTTATGTTAGTGTGCACTGGTGGCCAGTGACGCCAGAAGTGGGGGTGGTATATGTTATTGTAGTGAGGACACGGAGTTGAGACTCATGATTAGGTTACAACTGATCTATTAATGCAGAATAACTGATGAATGGCGCTTCCAAGCCAGGACCTGACTTTGCAGCAAACACCCCTCAAAAGCGCCAATAACATCAAGTACAAGACTCCGTATGGTGTCCTTCTGTAAAGCTATATATGACTAAAAAGTAATAAGCATAAATAAAAACAAGCCAAATGCTGCATGACAATTTTTCAAGGAAGAGTTTAATGAAATTTCAAGAAATAAGGTTGGACATAAAAAAAAGAAGCTTAAGCAAACCAGGGTTCACACAATGTTATTATATCATGGTGTCATCATACACCCGGAAGTAGGGGCAGGCCATTGGTTTACCAGAGGTAATCCTAGAGTCTGACAGGGTGTTTTTCACGCATAGACACCTTGTCTAGGGCCAAAAGTGTGTGTGCGTACGTAGATCATGCTCAGTTCGGGCTTGAGGTACTGCTCTCCATGCCATCTTGCCACTGTTACAGTCACTCCTTTCCTTGGGGATGCTCGGGCCTGATGTGGTTGGCTATTTAGTACTGTAGATGCAAGCTCACTACACTTCTCATACTTCCATTTTGTTTTACTCGTAGGTTTCTGCATATGTGATCTTTCAAATATACTTGTGTTATACAGTAACGTTTAGAGTGGCTCAGTATTGTCCACAGAGCCTCTGACAAACTTTGCATAAAGGACGTTAATTGTTCATTATCTTGTGATTCTACATCTCCCTTAGCAGCACTCTCCAAGTCTGCCTTTGGTCTCACCCAGCTTGCAGAAGTGGTATATACTACGTATTCCATCTTCTCGTCCAAGAATTCATATTTTTCTCTATGTAGAGGGAATCTCAGCCTGTCCAAGACTTCCTTCAAGGACATGTTGTTTTCCTCTACAGTCCGTCCGAAAACGAGGGTGTCATTATTGAGGAACACAACCTGGCTCTTATCTTTTAGTATATCAGGTATCATTCATTGGGGCAATCTCGTAGCCAGTGTGAGACCAAAAGGCACATGGATGAATTGAAACATACTCTCCGGAGTGATAAAAGCTATTACTGACTTTTGGCTCTGGTTGTAATTTGATCTGGTTATAAGCACATCTCAAAAGTGTCTTTGAGAAGTATTTAGCGTCCTTCACAAACTAGAACATTTGTTGGGCAGAATAAAGCTGCCCAGTACTATGTTCTGACCTAAACTGTGAAGATCCACACAGAACCTTAACTTGCCATCAGATTTTTTTTTTTACAATCACTACCAGCGAATCCCTATTTTCTATCATGTATTTTTTCTTCATCATATTTTTGACCCCTTCACTGGTCAAAATCACAATTTTTCTGGTATAGGGTTTTAACAACAATTTCTCCCTCTATCACTGTATCAGTGTTATCGTACAGATGTACCACTTTAACAGCCCCGGTTTCCTTTCAAAAACAAATTTAGTTTCCCTCACCAATTATTCATCATTGGCTGTCCTCACTGCCAAGATTTGACCCTTGCCATGGAGTTGCTGACTACATGTAGGTAATAATGATGCACCCAAACCAAAATTGGTGGTCCAGACTTTGCATCATACACTGTGTCCCATCTTCGTCCCCCAGAACGTTATTTCCACCTATGTGTACTCTATAAAATTGTTACAATGGTCTGGTAACCACTAGGGTTAATGTCCTTTGGTCCACACAAGCTTTCTACAGAGCCCTCGGGTGATGTGGTGTACAACTGATCCTGAATCTACCATTACATGTATGTTTTTGTCACTCATTATAAGAGTTGTTTTTCACCTACAGTTCCTCCCAAGTCTTTCTTTACCACGTGTAACACTTCACACTCTGTGCTTCCTCCATGTCCTCACTGACCGAGGCAGTACTGCTTTTAAACTACCCATGCCACTGACATTGGCAGCCACCTCACTACATTTCCTCCTCTCAACTTCTCAATTTCTTTCATTGAAACTGTGATTCCTCAACAGTTTTTGCAGTGCTTATTTCAAGAAGGGATTCCTTGATGCCCACAGATGATGATGTTGCACCTTCTTGCTTCAGCAGTCTACAGTGAGCTAATTTTTAATGAATTTGTCTGTGATATCATCAAACTGAGATACCACTTGTAAGCTCCTGTGTAGTGGGAGTGTCTGAGTTGGTGATTTTAAAGTTTTTAAAAGGTTGTCAATACCCATTGCTGCACACCTGCAGCACTGACTAAACAAAGATGATGCTATGACTCTTCATGGAGAAAAGTACTGACAAGAGGATGTTGAACTTATCTCTGTATACTAATCATCGAGATATATTGCTGTAGTAAATATTCTGGCTATGATAGTTTTGTAGGAATATATCTTAAACATAGCCTGACATGCCTCCTGAAGGAGATCCCTAAATGTAAGAAAACTAGTCCAGCCCCACCAACCTTTCAGATGTCCTCATGATGTGCTTGCCCATGCCCGAAACCTTCTGTCCTTTCAGAGGCAACAGTGGCTTGTGTTGATGGTTATATGGCACCTGCTCTTTATTTTAGAGTTCTCTTTTATCTTTAGGTACGACATAAAGGGATGCCAAGTGAGTCGCTGGACAGAACCAGCTCCTGAAGGCAGCAAGCTGATAGTTGTGCTGAAGGACCTCAACTTTGAAGGGAACTACATCAGTCTGGGTGAGTGCCCGTGGTCCTGTCACATCTGTTTGGGTTACTTTTCATTGGTTTTGCATGACACCTACCATGTGATGGGAGAGACCTAATTGGTTGAGCACAACCATTGTCTTGAGACATCTGGGTGGGAGAGTCCTCATTGGATGGAGGAATAGAATGTGTCTTTAATTTTTTCAAAAAATGTGACTCTTCTAACACAAGCTCTGCAAACTGACATGCACAAATGTTTGCCCAGGTACTAATTCAATGCCAGAAACGTGCCCTTCACCTTCCAAGAACAGAGGTTTGGTTTGATGACCTAAAGAGATGTATCAACATTCTGTAGACACTCCCTACCCCAGTGCTGAGAGGAGGACATCTCGCAGGAGGACCCGCCGGCTTCATTGTCTTGTCTTTTGGGCTCCCCAGCCTCTGCTGCTAGAGAGGGACTCTTGTGTACTATCCTTCCTCTGGACCAGAAGAGGAAGAGAGGGGGCTGAGAAGACCAGTCTCTTTTATTAGTTGAGTGATTGAATGATTTTGTATAGTGCAGTATTATCCAAAAGGGCACTCTTTATATATGATATGAGTAGAGAGAATAAATATTTATGTATCCAGAAATAAAGGTGGTGTGAGCTGTACTAGGACAGACTCCTAACAAATTAATTGGATAAGACTTTTGACAATCATGAGGTAGGTGCTAGGGTCAAATCAAATATATGTTCAATATATACAGTGTGCTTTGCCATGTAGGTAGTCCATGCAGTTGTAGATGAGAAGGGAGCTCTCGGAAATCATTTTGAGTCTGTACAGATGGGCTTCTAAAGATGAGTCTATTCTCGATCTTGGTGAGACCAGAGTTGGAGACGAGAAGGGAGTTCACGGAAATCATTTCGAGGCTGTGCAGGTGGGCTTCTATAGATGGGTCTGTTCTCGATCTTGGTGAGACCAGAGTTGGAGGAGAGAAGGGAGTTCACGGAAATCATTTAGAGGCTGTACAGATGGGTTTCTGTAGATGGGTCTGTTCTCGATCTTGGTGAGACCAGAGTTGGAGACGAGAAGGGAGTTCACGGAAATCATTTAGAGACTGTACAGATGGGTTTCTATAGATGGGTCTGTTCTCGATCTTGGTAAGACCAGAGTTGGAGATGAGAAGGGAGTTCACGAAAATCATTTTGAGCCTGTACAGATGGGCTTCTATAGATGGGTCTGTTCTCGATCTAGGTAAGACCAGTTTTGGAGACGAGAAGGGAGTTCACGGAAATCATTTCGAGCTTGTACAGATGGGCTTCTATAGATGGGTCTGTTCTCGATCTTGGTAAGACCAGAGTTGGAGACGAGAAGGGAGTTCACGGAAATCATTTCGAGCCGGTACAGATGGGCTTCTATTGATGGGTCTGTTCTCGATTGTGGTGAGACCAGAGGAGGAGTGATAGAAGGTGGAAGTCTTTGTGCATTGTTTGCTTTCTAGGGGTTGACAGTTTGTATCTAAAGCAGCCTCTTCTTCAGGCAGTGAGTTGGGCTGGGTCTTATTACTTTTAAAAGTATAGACATTGGCCTGAATGTACATTGTCCTTGGAGAGGGAGCCATGTGTTCTCGGTTAACACAGCAGTGGCGTGGGTAATCCCTGTGGAAGCAATTCCCTTTTCTCTTTCTGATAGCCTTGGTCTTTTTCTTAAAGTAGTTGAGGTCTGCACCGTACTCCGCTGGGACTTGGTCAGATTTACAAACATCCTTAGTTTGGGCTTTAAGAATGCTAAAATGTTTCTTGGTTTGATATTTGGTGACTCGTATCTGTGCTTATTCCGTACTATGATGGATCTGTGTGCAGTTGATTTTTTAAAATTTTTCACTAGAGTGGTTTATGGCATTAATTAACATTTTATGTTAGGAGTACCAGCTTGTCTCTCTACTACTAAGGTCTGGGTGAACCAGTTTTTGCTATTACTTTTTAAATATTTTTTAGAGACTGGGGCTAAGGTGTCTGTAATAGTGAGGATGGAGCTGCTGTAGTGGTCTTCTATAATGAGGGAAACATTTTTCTCTGGATAAATGCAAAGATGGCGGTGCTTAGGTTCTCTAGAGAAAGGTATTCTGTTTTCCTGATTCAGGCGCTCTTGGGTACTTAGCTGGGCTCTCAAGGATTGTTTGGAGATGAGGAGAAGGAGATTATAAACTGGCCTGAAGAATCTGTTTGGATTGGGTTGGCAAGAGTTCTGAATTTTGGATCAGCTGTAACTGGGTCGAGGATGGTCCCAGGTGGTGGGTACGTTTTTGAGGTGCCTGTGTTGGGTCTTTGCTTAGTTGGATTGAGCACAGAATCCCTACAAGCATAAGTTCCATCCATCAATGATATCCCAGGCTTTTCATGACTTGGCTGCTCCTCCGAAGTAAGTGGTAGTGCTCAAGCATGGGTCCCACTTCAATCGTGGCAGACAAATGTTCCAAGTCTCAACTTTTGAGCCAACCTGGACACACTCCAACCTTCACTCGAGTCCAGCACAACCTCATTCCTCTTCATGGGCATCCACAGGGGAGGGAGGGAGGGAGGAGTAGGCTGGGGTTGACCAAGGGGATTTAGGTACATCCGGGTGTGCAGGCTTGCACTGGGGTGTAACACTACAGATGCCGTAGAGTTATGCTCCCTGCACTAGTACGGCTGCAGCCCCCACCAAAAACAGTCCGGGATGTCGCGGACCGTGGTGGAGGGTCACAGCAGGTGTCCCCTCCCCCCCTGAAAAAATGTCTGCGCTTGCCCATATTACCCTTCACAAACTTTGATCCCCTCCTTTCTTGCCCATCCAGGTTTGTTGACATAAACCTTCTAACCAACCAACCACTCTTCATCCCCACAGGACATTGTTATCAGAGCGTTCCTTGTTCCTTATCTGACAACGCTTCCATTTCTCAGAGATTCACTTCTCCAGTCTCCTTCCTTCCGCTTTCTGCAAAAGTTCTTCTCATCCGCAGTGAATTCAGTTTAGATTCTGGCGTTCACTATTGAAGGCACATAAATGGGAACAAGCTACTAACACTATTAGGAGTGAAATGATGTGTTCACAAATCTCAATCAGTGCCTCGTTGAAGGTCACCCTGCGATCAGAAGCCATCTGAAGATCAGATTTAACCAGACTATTCATAGACTCCACAAGGCATTCGCCTGCGTGGAGTACAGAGCTGTCGCTTGATGCACGGTGGAAAGATTCTTCCCCCACACATGCCTCTCATACGCGCAGAATCATCACTTGATAAATCAACTGTTTGCACCTCACTAGTCTTGCACACGCAAGCAGAATTACTTATTTTTCCACTTGTTTTACATTCTTGTGAATTAATATAAACTGGTTGCTGTGTGACCTGGATTGCCACATTTAAAATGCATTATCCCTGACTCTTTACGAGGTCAGGACTTTGAATTTTCCATCCTAACCCCGGCACCGCTTCACCCTCATCCTTCTAAATCCCTTTAACCGGTAGTGCTGCACTCACACCATCTGTTTTATCAACCCAGTGTGCCCTCGTTTCCTTAACCCACTGGAGGTTGATCCATCCCCTCCAGAGCATCAATGGCTTCTCTCAATGAGGGATTCTTGGTAACGAGCTTCTCTTGTGCCCTGGGTTGTTTGTACACCTCACTAGCTGACCTCTTATCAATGAGTCTGTGAGTTCCCCAAGTTCACATGTACGTGCTGTTGTTCTGAGGGTACCAACATCGTTTCCCAGCTCTACATTGTTAGCTTGAGTTCTGCAAAATAATTGATGGCACCCCGGCACTAGATGGATTCTGAGCCCCCAATGTCCGTCCAACAATTTAATGGCCTAAGTGTCCCTCGGTCCACCATCGGTCCACCATCAGCATTACCTGAAGGAAGTTCTTCCATCCTTATAAATGTTCCTTCCTTCAGTTCCCAGATTATGCAGCAAGACTCCCTTCTTCCTTGATGGGGAGCATTTTCAGCCCAGTGGCTATCAGAAGTTCACAGTTTCAGATAGGAAAGCAGGCGGTGGAGACATGCTCGCTGCCGCCGTCGAAGGAATAAGAGATAATACAACAAACTAAAACAGAAGATTGAAAAAGCTGATGTAATAACAGAGTAAAAAGTTAACACAGTATTACGCCGTATGGATGCCGGTGTTGTGAATAGTTCCTCAACATTACGCTTCCAGTGTAGTCACTGTAGGAAGTACACCTGGTGCTGGCCAGTGGGTTCTCTAACTCATCTTAGCATGAGTTATTCCACTGAAATCCTCGGATCATTGACAACTATTTGCAGGAGTTCTCCTGTGGCCGGTGTCCTGAAACCCTCTAGAGGTTCAACCGTAATCACCTGAAGATGAAATCAGATCAGTTCCATATGAAGGGTCTTTGTTCTTTTTTTATATTGTTCAAACACGGCGCTCCTTACTGCCCCCACATTGCACTGTTGTTAGTTTTTATCGACTACGAGTGGACAGGCGGTGTGTGTTTTATTGCACGTTCAGTCACACTGTGTCATTGTTGCTGGTTCCCTTAGCCACAGTGTCCAAAGTGCACGTGCTGACGTCACGACGTAATCCATGTGTTTCAGTCGAAGCACCACGCTGTCCAGCGATGAAAGCACGTGTCCACGTGAGTGGTCTGGTGGTGGCACGTGTCAGGAACTTCTAATCTTAGGTATTCAAGCAATTCTTCATAGAGGAATCTAAAACAGCAATTCCCAGTAAAATACATTTTTAGAACATCTTGTGGCAATTCTGTGTATCTTGAGGGGTGGCGATGGGGCCCCCCCACTTCAGGCCAGTCATCACCAATGTTGTAAAGTCGCTTGGCACAAAGTAAAAACTCTGCAGAAAGTCTTCCTCCACGCGTATTTATTGAGAGTTTTGGGATCACCATCAAAATGAGCATCTTCTCCACAGCCCGTCTCAACTGCCCATTTTACATTTGTCTTACATTCCACATCACACTCCACATACACTCGACAAAGAACACAGACCATAACACTTTGTGCTTCTAGAAGTACCGAATATTCCTTCCCAGCCATTCTGGATTATCTTCAGATGGCGGCTGACATGAACCCTGAAAATGTCTGTAGTGTCGTGTGAGTTATGAATGAGCAAACCCTCTTTGCTCCCGATGGACTACGTAGAACTGTGGCATACGTGTTAGAGCGCTATGAAGTGAATGCAGGTTTAGAATATGGAGTTAGGCACAGAAGAATGCGAGAAAAACGCTTCAGTGTTCATGTTTAATTGGACGTGGCAGCAGCCTTCATCTCTTGCATCATCACCTTCTAGCCTCTCCGAGTGTCAGAGACCATAAGCTGCCTTAACATTCTTAAAAATTGTTTTTTTTTTTTTGCAGCCACACCCAAAAGGTAATTCTGAGCAACTTTCCACTCCTCCTTCATTACAAACTGGAGAGCCTCAGGTTTGGATGGCCTCTCTCGCCCTATTTTTCAAACTTCTCGTCTCAGATTTATCATGAAGTTGTGATGCTCCGTTTTCACATAACAGTCAGCTTTGCCGGAATAGTTGCAGCCACAATAAGTTGCCATCTACAGACAACTGACAAGACATTAAGGCCCTCATTCTGACCCTGGCGGTTTGAAACCGCCAGGGCAGAGGGCAGAGGAAGCACTGCCAACAGGCTGGCGGTGCTTCTTGGGCCATTCTGACCGCGGCGGTAAAGCCGCGGTCAGAAAAGGGGAACCGGCGGTTTCCCGCCGGTTTACCCCTGGCCCAGGGAATCCTCCATGGCGGCGCTGCTTGCAGCGCTGCCATGGGGATTCCGACCCCCTTCCCGCCATCCTGTTCCTGACGGTTTTTACCGCCAGGAAGAGGATGGCGGGAACGGGTGTCATGGGGCCCCTGGGGGCCCCTGCACTGCCCATGCCACTGGCATGGGCAGTGCAGGGGCCCCCTAACAGGGCCCCATAATGATTTTCAGTGTCTGCTTTGCAGACACTGAAAATCGCGACGGGTGCCACTGCACCCGTCGCACCCCTACAACTCCGCCGGCTCCATTCGGAGCCGGCTTCATTGTTGATGGGGGTTTCCCACTGGGCCGGCGGGCGGCCTTCTGGCGGTCGCCCGCCGGCCCAGCGGGAAAGCCAGAATGGCCGCCGCGGTCTTTTGACCACGGTGCGGTCATTCGGCGGTTCCCTCCAGGCGGGCGGCTCCCGCCGCCCGCCGGGGTGAGAATGACCCCCTAAGTCACTCTGCAGCATGCTAGGGAGAAGTTGTCCAAACTGCTCCAGGTATCTCAGCCAAACCTGCTCCGTTCAAGCTTCATCGGTTGCCCGTACAAGAATCCTCACCAGACCTGTGTCTTGACCTCAAACACCGGTATGACTCGGCACCAGACAATCTTAAAAACCGACTCGCTGTCTTTGTGTTTCTTGAGCAAATCTTCATGCATGCAAGTCCCTAAATTCAGAACACTATCTCAGGTTGCACATCCTTTATTGTCTTGGCCTCCAAGTCTTGGAACAACCTTCTTACTGAGCTGAAAGGGGTACTTTAATCTCAGAACAAGCTCCTTACTGAGCTGAAAGCGGTACTTTAATCTTGGAACAAGCTTCCTTCTGAGCTGAGAGGGGGCGTTTAATCTTGGAACAAGCTTCCTACTGTGTTTAGAGGGATACTTTAAACTTGGAACAAGCTTCCTACTGAGCTTGGAGGGATACTTCAATCTTGGAACAAGCTTCCTACTGAGTTGAGAGGGATAATTTAATCTTGGAACAAGCTTCCTACTGAGCTTGGAGGGATACATCAATCTTGGAACAGGCTTCCTACTGAGTTGAGAGTGATAATTTAATCTTGGAACAAGCTTCCTACTGAGCTGAGAGGTGGACTTTAATCTTAGAACAAGCTTCTTCCTGAGCTGAGAGGGGTACTTTAATCTTGGAACAAGCTTCTTGCTGAGCTGAGAGGGGTACTTTATTCTTGGAACAAGCCCCTTACAGAGCTGAGAGCGGTACTTTAATCTTGGAACAAGCTTCCTACTGAGCTGAGAGGTGCACTTTAATCTTAGAACAAGCTTCTTACTGAGCTGAGAGGGGTACTTTAATCTTGGAACAAGCTTCTTGCTGAGCTGAGAGGGGTACTTTAATCTTGGAACAAGCCCCTTACAGAGCTGAGAGCGGTACTTTAATCTTGGAACAAGCTTCCTACTTAGCTGAGAGGGATACTTTAATCTTGGAGGGGTAATTTAATCTTGGAACAAGCTTCCTACTGAGCTGAGAGGTGTGCTTCAATCTTGGAACAAGCTTCCTACTAAGCTGAGGGGATAGTTTCTCACTTTTCCTTCAGAAAAATACATTAAACCGAGCTCTCTTCATCATAATCTTTTGACCATCCTCTCAGCCTAAGCTTCATCGCCAAGAGGCCTTTGGCGTTCCAAGGCTAGCGTGGTTGGCCAGTGCAGCCATCATCTTTGGTACACTGCTTCCCCCGAAAGGAAAGACAGGGTTATTAAAGAAGGAAAAGGCAGGTCCTGGACCTTTCCAGGCCATTAGAGGTACGCAGAGGCACAGAGGATGAGAAAAGCTCCTAGGCACTAAATGGTGAGAGGTATTGATTTACCTCTAAAGTGGAGAGGTACTGGCCTGTGCGATGAATGAAAGAGCAGTGAGGGGAGAAGTACTGACCTACTCTGTGAGGGGAGAAGTACTGGCCTACTCTGTGAGGGGAGAAGTACCGGCCTACTCTGTGAGGGGAGAAGTACCGGCCTACTCTGTGAGGGGAGAAGTACCGGCCTTCTCTGTGAGGGGAGAAGTACCGGCCTACCCTGTGAGGGGAGAAGTACCGGCCTACTCTGTGAGGGGAGTAGTACCTTCCTACTCTGTGAGGGGAGAAGTACTGGCCTACTCTGTGAGGGGAGAAGTACCGGCCTACTCTGTGAGGGGAGAAGTACCGGCCTACTCTGTGAGGGGAGAAGTACCGGCCTACCCTGTGAGGGGAGAAGTACCGGCCTACTCTGTGAGGGGAGAAGTACCGGCCTACCCTGTGAGGGGAGAAGTACCGGCCTACCCTGTGAGGGGAGAAGTACCGGCCTACTCTGTGAGGGGAGAAGTACCGGCCTACCCTGTGAGGGGAGAAGTACCGGCCTACTCTGTGAGGGGAGAAGTACCGGCCTACTCTGTGAGGGGAGAAGTACCGGCCTACTCTGTGAGGGGAGAAGTACCGGCCTACCCTGTGAGGGGAGAAGTACCGGCCTACTCTGTGAGGGGAGTAGTACCTTCCTACTCTGTGAGGGGAGAAGTACCGGCCTACTCTGTGAGGGGAGAAGTACTGGCCTACCCTGTGAGGGGAGAAGTACCGGCCTACCCTGTGAGGGGAGAAGTACCGGCCTACTCTGTGAGGGGAGAAGTACTGGCCTACTCTGTGAGGGGAGAAGTACCGGCCTACTCTGTGAGGGGAGAAGTACCGGCCTACCCTGTGAGGGGAGAAGTACCGGCCTACTCTGTGAGGGGAGAAGTACCGGCCTACCCTGTGAGGGGAGAAGTACCGGCCTACCCTGTGAGGGGAGAAGTACCGGCCTACTCTGTGAGGGGAGAAGTACCGGCCTACCCTGTGAGGGGAGAAGTACCGGCCTACCCTGTGAGGGGAGAAGTACCGGCCTACTCTGTGAGGGGAGAAGTACTGGACTACTCTGTGAGGGGAGAAGTACCGGCCTACTCTGTGATGGGTAGAAGTACTGGACTACCCTGTGACGGGAGGAGTACTGGCCCACACTGTGAGGGGTAGAAGTACTGGCCTACCCTGCGAGGGGAGAAGTACTGGCCTACTCTGTGAGGGGAGAAGTACTGACCTACATTGTGAGGGGAGAAGTACCGGCCTACTCTGTGAGGGGAGAAGTACCGGCCTACTCTGTGAGGGGAGAAGTACTGGCCTACCCTGTGAGGGGAGAAGTACCGGCCTACTCTGTGAGGGGAGAAGTACCGGCCTACTCTGTGAGGGGAGAAGTACCGGCCTACTCTGTGAGGGGAGAAGTACTGGCCTACTCTGTGAGGGGAGAAGTACCGGCCTACTCTGTGAGGGGAGAAGTACCGGCCTACCCTGTGAGGGGAGAAGTACCGGCCTACTCTGTGAGGGGAGAAGTACTGGCCTACCCTGTGAGGGGAGAAGTACCGGCCTACTCTGTGAGGGGAGAAGTACTGACCTACTCTGTGAGGGGAGAAGTACTGGCCTACTCTGTGAGGGGAGAAGTACCGGCCTACTCTGTGAGGGGAGAAGTACCGGCCTACTCTGTGAGGGGAGAAGTACCGGCCTACCCTGTGATGGGTAGAAGTAGTGGACTACCCTGTGACGGGAGGAGTACTGGCCCACACTGTGAGGGGAGAAGTACCGGCCTACTCTGTGAGGGGAGAAGTACTGGCCTACCCTGTGAGGGGAGAAGTACCGGCCTACTCTGTGAGGGGAGAAGTACCGGCCTACCCTGTGAGGGGAGAAGTACCGGCCTACTCTGTGAGGGGAGAAGTACCGGCCTACCCTGTGAGGGGAGAAGTACCGGCCTACTCTGTGAGGGGAGAAGTACCGGCCTACTCTGTGAGGGGAGAAGTACTGGCCTACCCTGTGAGGGGAGAAGTACCGGCCTACTCTGTGAGGGGAGAAGTACCGGCCTACTCTGTGAGGGGAGAAGTACTGGACTACTCTGTGACGGGAGGAGTACTGGCCCACACTGTGAGGGGTAGAAGTACTGGCCTACTCTGTGAGGGGAGAAGTACTGACCTACTCTGTGAGGGGAGAAGTACCGGCCTACCCTGTGATGGGAGAAGTACCGGCCTACTCTGTGAGGGGAGAAGTACCGGCCTACTCTGTGAGGGGAGAAGTACTGGCCTACTCTGTGAGTGGAGAAGTACCGGCCTACTCTGTGATGGGTAGAAGTACTGGCCTACCCTGCGAGGGGAGAAGTACTGGCCTACTCTGTGAGGAGAGAAGTACCGGCCTACTCTGTGAGGGGAGAAGTACTGGCCTACTCTGTGAGGGGAGAAGTACTGGCCTACTCTGTGAGGGGAGAAGTACCGGCCTACTCTGTGATGGGTAGAAGTACTGGCCTACTCTGTGAGGGGAGAAGTACCGGCCTACCCTGTGAGGGGAGAAGTACCGGCCTACTCTGTGAGGGGAGAAGTACCGGCCTACTCTGTGAGGGGAGAAGTACCGGCCTACTCTGTGATGGGTAGAAGTACTGGACTACCCTGTGACGGGAGGAGTACTGGCCCACACTGTGAGGGGTAGAAGTACTGGCTTACCCTGCGAGGGGAGAAGTACTGGCCTACTCTGTGAGGAGAGACGTACTGGCCTACTCTGTGAGGGGAGAAGTACTGACCTACATTGTGAGGGGAGAAGTACTGACCTACTGTGTGAGGGGAGACGTACTGGCCTACACTGTGAGGGGAGGAGTACTGGTGAGTACTGACCCTGGTAAGCTGAACGACTAGTAGGGGGAGAAGGACCTGCCTGAACTGTGTCTGGTGAATGATAGCGCAGCGGGGGAGGGACCTTCCAGTGTTACTTCTGGTTGTCATTCCTCACTGATGCGCCACGTGAGGTCATTGTCAGTGTGGCCAGTGGACATGAGATGAACGGTCAGTTGTGTGGTGTTGCGATAACTCCTAACATTATTTATATTTTGCTAACCCTGATCTTGATTTTCATGGCTGTCACCCTCATGTATTTCACTCAGGACACTGGATCAGGTGAAGGGCATTTGTGGCACTGGTTGTGTTTTCACGCTCAACGCTGGGGTTATAGCGCCGATACCCATCGGAGGGGCCTGGGCGACGCTATCCCGTGGGATCGGGTCAGGTCCGTGGGGGCTTCCAGGCGCGGGGCGCCCTGTAGAGGCCGGGCCCATATATCTATGTACAGACGCTGTGAGGGTCACTGGTCGGTCCCACAGGCGGTGACCCCGAGCTGGAGGATCGGCAGATTCACCACAAACACTCAAGGAGAGGACCCCCGGAGGGGCACCGCGCAGGTGTCATGCAGGGCAGGGCAGGGTAGGGCAGGGTAGGGCAGGGAGGGGCAGGGCAGGGGTAGGGCAGGGCAGGGGCAGGGTAGGGCAGGGCAGGGTAGGGCAGGGCAGGGTAGGGCAGGGGTAGGGTAGGGCAGGGTAGGGCGGGGCAGGGTAGGGCAGGGAGGGGCAGGGCAGGGGTAGGGCAGGGCAGGGGCAGGGCAGGGAGGGGCGGGGCAGGGGTAGGGCAGGGCAGGGAGGGGCAGGGCAAGGCAGGGCAGGGAGGGGCAGGGCAGGGCAGGGGTAGGGCAGGGGTAGGGCGGGGCAGGGCAGGGCAGGGCAGGGTAGGGCAGGGCAGGGTAGGGCGGGGGTGGGGCGGGGCAGGGCAGGGCAGGGTAGGGCGGGGCGGGGCAGGGTAGGGCAGGGGTAGGGTAGGGCAGGGTAGGGCGGGGCGGGGCAGGGTAGGGCAGGGAGGGGCAGGGCAGGGGTAGGGCAGGGCAGGGGCAGGGCAGGGAGGGGCAGGGGTAGGGCAGGGCAGGGAGGGGCAGGGCAAGGCAGGGCAGGGAGGGGCAGGGCAGGGCAGGGGTAGGGCAGGGGTAGGGCGGGGCAGGGGTAGGGTAGGGCAGGGGTAGGGCAGGGGTAGGGCAGGGTAGGGCAGGGCGGGGCAGGGCAGGGGTAGGGCGGAGCAGGGCAGGGGTTGGGTAGGGCGGGGCAGGGGCGGGGCAGGGCAGGGGTAGGGCGGAGCAGGGCAGGGTAGGGTAGGGTAGGGCAGGGCAGGGGTAGGGCGGGGCAGGGCTGGGTAGGGCAGGGCAGGGCAGGGGTAGGGCGGGGTAGGGCGGGGCAGGGCAGGGGTAGGGTGGGGCGGGGCAGGGCAGGGGTAGGGCAGGGCAGGGGTAGGGCAGGGCGGGGCAGGGCAGGTGTAGGGCAGGGCGGGGCAGGGCAGGGCACGGCAGGGCAGGGTAGGGTAGGGCAGGGCAGGGGTAGGGTAGGGCAGGGCAGGGGTAGGGCAGGGGCAGGGCAGGGCAGGGGTAGGGCAGGGCGGTGCAGGGCAGGGTAGGGCAGGGGCAGGGTAGGGTAGGGCAGGGGTAGGGCAGGGTAGGGCAGGGGCAGGGTAGGGTAGGGCAGGGGTAGGGCAGGGGCAGGGCAGGGCAGGGGTAGGGAGGGGCGGGGCAGGGCAGGGGTAGGGCAGGGTAGGGCAGGGGTAGGGCAGGGCAGGGGTAGGGCGGGGCAGGGTAGGGCAGGGCACGGCAGGGCAGGGTAGGGTAGGGCAGGGCAGGGCAGGGCAGGGCAGGGCAGGGCAGAAGAGAGTGAAATATCACATCATTGGTGACGAGGATAGAAATAATGCCTGATCCAGATTAGTAATGTTATCTTACGGGGACAACATTCATCTGTACACCCTATTTGATGTTCATCACTCAATGCATTTACCAGGGATCTCTAAGGACTGAGGCCCTCATTCTGACCTTGGCGGGCGGCGGAGGCCGCCCGCCAAAGTCCCGCCGTCAGGTTACCGTTCCGCGGTCGAAAGACCGCGGCGGTAATTCTGACATTCCCGCTGGGCTGGCGGGCGGCCGCCTTCAGGCCGCCCGCCAGCCCAGCGGGAAAGAGGCTTCCACGATGAAGCCGGCTCGGAATCGAGCCGGCGGAGTGGAAGCTGTGCGACGGGTGCAGTTGCACCCGTCGCGTATTTCACTGTCTGCGCAGCAGACAGTGAAATACATTTAGGGGCCCTCTTACGGGGGCCCCTGCAGTGCCCATGCCAGTGGCATGGGCACTGCAGGGGCCCCCAGGGGCCCCGCGACCCCCCCTACCGCCATCCGGTTCGCCCGCCGGGAACTGGATGGCGGTAGGGGGGGTCAGAATCCCCTCGGCGGCGCAGCAAGCTGCGCCGCCTTGGAGGATTCCAACGGGCAGCGGAAAACCGGCGGGAGACCGCCGGTTTTCCTGCACTGACCGCGGCCAAAGCGCCGCGGTCAGAATGCCCTGCGGGGCACCGCCGGGCTGTCGGCGGTGCTCCCGCCAACCGCGAGCCTGGCGGTCACAGACCGCCAGGCTCGTAATGAGGGCCTGAGTGAGGTAAAGCACAAGAGTGATGTATCCCCACTCAAGAGCTGTTTACTTGCAGAATAGAAAATAGAAGCTAAGCGCATTCTTCCCTGCACCCCGTGAGGGAGTGCAGTAGCCATCATTCATGCCCCAGCAAGGAGGGAGATGCCCTGTGCAGTAGAAGGGAGACTTGTAAGGGTCTCTCGGCAGGGATTGCCCAGCAAGGAAGGAGCTGGACCAGTGAGTGAAAGGCGGCTGTGGGGGGTCACTGATTTCAGATGCTCAGTCTGTGCGACAAGCATAAGAGGAGAGTCTTCGGAAGCAGGCCGTGCCTGCGCTGGGACTCACCCCTGCTGCGCCTGATGCTTGCAGAACAGGGTGTCTAGAGGTGCAGCCCCCCCCCAATAAGGATTCACATATACTGTCCCTGAATACTTCTGCATTTCACACACCCCCTCGCAGTGCCGCGTGCACGATGACGTTTCACCCTGTGTGCATGTATGTGTTTCTCTTTGTCTCAGGGTGCATGTATGTGTTTCTCTTTGTCCCAGGGTGCATGCATGTGTTTCTCTTTGTCTCAGGGCGCATGTATGTGTTTCTCTTTGTCTCAGGGTGCATGCATGTGTTTCTCTTTGTCTCAGGGCGCATGCATGTGTTTCTCTTTGTCTCAGGGCGCATGTATGTGTTTCTCTTTGTCTCAGGGTGCATGCATGTGTTTCTCTTTGTCTCAGGGTGCATGCATGTGTTTCTCTTTGTCTCTGTGTTTCTCTTTGTCTCAGGGCGCATGTATGTGTTTCTCTTTGTCCCTGGGTGCATGCATGTGTTTCTCTTTGTCTCAGGGCGCATGTATGTGTTTCTCTTTGTCTCAGGGCACATGTATGTGTTTCTCTTTGTCTCAGGGCGCATGCATGTGTTTCTCTTTGTCTCAGGGCGCATGTATGTGTTTCTCTTTGTCTCAGGGCACATGTATGTGTTTCTCTTTGTCTCAGGGCGCATGCATGTGTTTCTCTTTGTCTCAGGGCGCATGTATGTGTTTCTCTTTGTCTCAGGGTGCATGCATGTGTTTCTCTTTGTCTCAGGGTGCATGCATGTGTTTCTCTTTGTCTCTGTGTTTCTCTTTGTCTCAGGGCGCATGTATGTGTTTCTCTTTGTCCCTGGGTGCATGCATGTGTTTCTCTTTGTCTCAGGGCGCATGTATGTGTTTCTCTTTGTCTCAGGGTGCATGCATGTGTTTCTCTTTGTCTCAGGGCGCATGCATGTGTTTCTCTTTGTCTCAGGGCGCATGTATGTGTTTCTCTTTGTCTCAGGGCACATGTATGTGTTTCTCTTTGTCTCAGGGTGCATGCATGTGTTTCTCTTTGTCTCAGGGCGCATGCATGTGTTTCTCTTTGTCCCAGGGTGCATGCATGTGTTTTTCTTTGTCCCTGGGTGCATGCATGTGTTTCTCTTTGTCCCAGGGTGCATGCATGTGCTTCTGTTTGTCTCAGGGTGCATGCATGTGTTTCTCTTTGTCTCAGGGTAAATGCATGTGTTTCTCTTTGTCCCAGGATGCATGCATGTGTTTCTCTTTGTCCCAGGGTGCATGCATGTGTTTTTCTTTGTCCCTGGGTGCATGCATGTGTTTCTCTTTGTCCCAGGGTGCATGCATGTGTTTCTCTTTGTCTCAGGGTGCATGCATGTGTTTCTCTTTGTCTCAGGGCGCATGTATGTGTTTCTCTTTGTCTCAGGGCGCATGTATGTGTTTCTCTTTGTCTCAGGGCGCATGTATGTGTTTCTCTTTGTCTCAGGGCGCATGTGTGTGTTTCTCTTTGTCTCTGTGTTTCTCTTTGTCTCAGGGCGCATGTATGTGTTTCTCTTTGTCCCTGGGTGCATGCATGTGTTTCTCTTTGTCTCAGGGCGCATGTATGTGTTTCTCTTTGTCTCAGGGTGCATGTATGTGTTTCTCTTTGTCTCAGGGCGCATGTATGTGTTTCTCTTTGTCCCAGGATGCATGCATGTGTTTCTCTTTGTCCCAGGGTGCATGCATGTGTTTTTCTTTGTCCCTGGGTGCATGCATGTGTTTCTCTTTGTCTCAGGGCGCATGCATGTGTTTTTCTTTGTCCCTGGGTGCATGTATGTGTTTCTCTTTGTCTCAGGGCGCATGTATGTGTTTCTCTTTGTCCCAGGGTGCATGCATGTGTTTTTCTTTGTCCCTGGGTGCATGCATGTGTTTCTCTTTGTCTCAGGGTGCATGCATGTGTTTCTCTTTGTCTCAGGGCGCATGTATGTGTTTCTCTTTGTCTCAGGGCGCATGTATGTGTTTCTCTTTGTCTCAGGGCGCATGTATGTGTTTCTCTTTGTCTCAGGGCGCATGTATGTGTTTCTCTTTGTCTCAGGGCGCATGTATGTGTTTCTCTTTGTCTCAGGGTGCATGTGTGTGTTTCTCTTTGTCCCAGGGTGCATGCATGTGTTTTTCTTTGTCCCTGGGTGCATGCATGTGTTTCTCTTTGTCCCAGGGTGCATGCATGTGTTTCTCTTTGTCTCAGGGTGCATGCATGTGTTTCTCTTTGTCTCAGGGTGCATGCATGTGTTTCTCTTTGTCTCAGGGTGCATGCATGTGTTTCTCTTTGTCTCAGGGCGCATGTATGTGTTTCTCTTTGTCTCAGGGCGCATGTATGTGTTTCTCTTTGTCTCAGGGCGCATGTATGTGTTTCTCTTTGTCCCAGGATGCATGCATGTGTTTCTCTTTGTCCCAGGGTGCATGCATGTGTTTTTCTTTGTCCCTGGGTGCATGCATGTGTTTCTCTTTGTCTCAGGGCGCATGTATGTGTTTCTCTTTGTCCCAGGATGCATGCATGTGTTTCTCTTTGTCCCAGGGTGCATGCATGTGTTTTTCTTTGTCCCTGGGTGCATGTATGTGTTTCTCTTTGTCTCAGGGCGCATGTATGTGTTTCTCTTTGTCCCAGGATGCATGCATGTGTTTCTCTTTGTCCCAGGGTGCATGCATGTGTTTTTCTTTGTCCCTGGGTGCATGTATGTGTTTCTCTTTGTCTCAGGGCGCATGTATGTGTTTCTCTTTGTCTCAGGGCGCATGCATGTGTTTCTCTTTGTCTCAGGGTGCATGTGTGTGTTTCTCTTTGTCCCAGGGTGCATGCATGTGTTTTTCTTTGTCCCTGGGTGCATGTATGTGTTTCTCTTTGTCTCAGGGCGCATGTATGTGTTTCTCTTTGTCTCAGGGCGCATGCATGTGTTTCTCTTTGTCTCAGGGTGCATGTGTGTGTTTCTCTTTGTCTCAGGTTGCATGCATGTCCCTTCAGGGGTGCAGCCATGCATCCGGCGCACGCTGGCGTGTCGTGGTGTGGTTGTGTACTCTGACTGATACAACATAGACGTGACACCTGCTGCTACAATCATACAATCTGTGACTCTTTCCTCTTTTATCTGCTTCAGGCGCTTAATAGATGCTCAGAAACACCGGGAGTCGGCCTGGTCATGCGTCTCCTGTTCTGTATGTTCAGGGTAATAGGGCCGGGACGGTTTCAGAATAACAAACTAGTGAGAGGGGACTTAGCCGAGTCCTGACGGATTCCTCTCGCCTTACTGGCTACAAAGAGAAGGTTGAAACACGTCTCTTTCTGTGAGAGTTAGGAATGGGCTTGTGGTGGGTCAGGATGTGCCCCTCCGCCGGGCAGCACCCACCCTCTAGTCAGGGTGAGTTACACAGCAGTGATAACCTGTGCCCACCCCGTAGCTTGGCACAGGGCAGTCGGGCCTATCCCAGAGGTCACGTGTGAAGCGTTTGCGCAACAGACACACCACGGACACAATAAATACACCACAAAGGAGACCACACAGGATTATATGAATATCTTTCTTATCTCGTAAATAAATGTACCATAAGATAACAAGAAGATATATCCAGGGAGCAGTGTTCGGTAGAAGGACCCCGGGCGCTGACAATGCGGGCATCAGCCTAGAAAGGCCCCTCAAGGCCTCTCCTTACTTAGGACATGTAGAGGGAGGACCTCATGAACAGGTCATACATGAATCACGAGGCATCCCTGCGAGTCACTTCACCTGCTGAGAGCCCAGAGTCCTGGCACATCAGTCCTCACCACAGTCAGTGGGTGAATGAGGTAGGAATGAAGCAAGGGTACCTGAGAGAGGATGCCCAGCGAGAAGTGCAGGAACTCCTGCGCACCTACATGGGGTAACACGGTGCACAAGGGGGGCTCCGTGGAGGTCTCACCCCGTAAAGTCACCCTGCGCTACCCCGGGCCCGAGGTAGGAGCCCCCACTTCTGAATCCTACAGTGAGACCAGAGCGCACAATTAACGGAGTCATTTGGGGTCACCGCCCCTCTCTCCTACAGGGGGCGCGTCTGCTCCCTCATCACTTCCTCTCTGGCGCCTTGAGGCCTGAATTAGTGCTTTCCCCTCCTGTCCGCAGTGACGGGCAGCTGCGCATTCCCAGTCCCGAGCGGGGGCTCCTTGCCACCTCCTAGGGCCAGAGGACGGGACCTTGAGCTCCTTGGGTATCCGGCGCCTCCGGGCCCGCGAGGGGTCACTCGAGCTGTGGGGGGACACAAAGCCCGAGCCTTGGGCGAGCTGAGGCCAGACAGCCCCCCCACTGCATGAACACCCGGATGAAGCGCCCACCGCCCTGCGCCAGGGGTGAGGCCGGCCCTTGGGCTGTCGCAGCGCATTCCTGTGCCAAAGCCAAGCGGCGTCGATTTCCGCGCACTCTGCATTTTCTAATGATCATTCGTACTACGAGCTTCTAATACTATGGACTCGGCAATACGTTTCCATCATACTCTGTGATTTTACCAGCGGTGAGAAGATTGCAATGCACGAAAAACTGTTTTTTCTTTCCATAGATTTACAATGTGTCTGCCACAACTCTGCCAGCAGGAGATGCTAATTCTTAAAGTTAATATATTGGCCCTCATTCTGACCCTGGCTGGGCTGAACCTCCATGGCGGCGCTGCTTGCCAGCCTGTTTCTGGCGGTTTTGACCGCCAGGAACAGGATGGCGGGAACGGGTGTCGTGGGGCCCCTGGGGGCCCCTGCACTGCCCATGCCACTGGCATGGGCACTGCAGGGGCCCCCTAACAGGGCCCCATTGAGATTTTCACTGTCTGCTTAGCAGACAGTGAAAATCGCGACGGGTGCAACTGCACCCGTCGCACCCCTGCAAACACCGCCGGCTCCATTCGGAGCCGGCTTCTGTGTTGCAGGGCCTTTCCCGCTGGGCCGGTGGACGCTCCTTTGGCAGGCGCCCGCCGGCCCAGCGGGAAAGCCAGAATGGCCTCGCGGAGCGGCCAAATGGCGGTGACCACATGGCGGGCAGCGGTCAGAATGACCGCCATTGTGGGGGTCATTCTGACCCCCGCGGGTGGCAGAAGCCGCCCGCCTGGCGGGAACCGCCAGAAGACCGTACCGCGGTCAAAAGACCGCGGCGGTCATTCTGACTTTCCAGCTGGGCCGGCGGGCGCCTGCCAAAAGGCCGCCTGCCCGCCCAGTGGGAAAGCCCCAGCAACGAGGAAGCCGGGTCCGAATGGAGCCGGCGGAGTTGCTGGTGTGCGACGGGTGCAGTTGCACCCGTCGCGATTTTCAGTGTTCATGCCAGTGCCCATGCCAGTGCCCCCAGGGGCCCCACGACACCCGTTCCCGCCATCCTGTTTCTGGTGGTGAAAACCGCCAGAAACAGGATGGCGGGAAGGGGGTCGGAATCCCCATGGCGGCACTGCTTGCAGCGCCGACGTGGAGGATTCCCTGGGGCCGCGGGAAACCGTCGGGAAACCGCCGGTTTCCCTTTTCTGACCGCGGCTGTACCGCTGCGGTCAGAATGGCCCCAGAAGCACCGCCAGCCTGTTGGCGGTGCTTCCGCGGTCGTTGGCCCTGGCGGTCCATGACCGCCAGGGTCAGAATGACCCCCTGTGTCTTTCGCTGTTCTAAGGTCTCCACCTGTGATTCTAAGTGTGTCTTTAGTATTTCCAGTACCCCCCCCCCACCCCCCCCCCCCTCCATCTCCCCCCGGCCCTTCTTGCAGCTTCTATTGCGGAACAAGCTGGTTTCTTCTATAGGGAGTATCAGTTCCCTAGCATCAGTGGAACTAAAGCCCCCGACCTGCTGAATTGTGTCATTGAAAACTTTTAAATCTTTGGGGTAAGTATCTACAGGAGAGAGACTGACTGTTTCCTGTACCTGCCCCCCTCCACCCCATCTCACTCGCCACCTGTAGAGGGATCACCTGGTCCTCACCATTATACTTCCTTAGAAATACGGGTGATAAATGATTTTGGGGGTTATTACAACTTTGGAGGAGGTGTTAATCCGTCCCAAAAGTGACGGTAAAGTGACGGATATACCACCAGCCGTATTACGAGTCCATTATATCCTATGGAACTCGTAATACGGCTGGTGGTATATCCGTCACTTTTGGGACGGATTAACACCTCCTCCAAAGTTGTAATAACCCCCTTTGTGTCTTGAAAGAAATGCTTGAGTCAGAATTGTGGAATTCTTGTACTATCAACAGGTATCAGGGTCAGCTCTGCGTTCTGGTGGTCCTTTACAAGAGGGAAGTTTTCAACAACTGGTTCTCTCTCTCACATCGGCATGGAGCAGTGTTCCCACCACTTGATCGGATGCAGCATCCCTGTGGCATTTATCATCTGGAGACAGCAGTCCTCACATTGGCGTAAACAGTACAAATCCCTGTAATTAGTAGTGTTGAGGTGCGGATTTGCATCATACCAGGGAGCGTGGGACTGGGGGTCCCCAAGCTAGTTCTTTGCAGTGTTTTCAGCCAGTCACTTGCAGAAGCTCCTGGCAATAAAATGTCGTCTAGGTCCAGATGAAAGGCAGCTTCGCTAGGTGCCCAGTGCAGGTGCCCAGGCACTACAGCTGCTTCGCCTAGGCAGCTTCGCCTAGGGGCCACCATCTCGCGGTGGGTGGCTCCTCAGTTGACTGTAGGCACATGGGATGCGCTCCTGCGGTAGATGCACCTATCACAGCCTCTCGGCTTCTCTCCTGTGGACTTGGATTCTCCTTCAGTTCCATCGTGCGCTCTTTGGACAAGAAACACCACATTGAAGGCAAGTTATAAATTATATCCATGCCAGTGCTATGCAGTCATCTCGATTACATCCCTAAACTCAGCCCGTCTGCTTCACTTGTTTAGGTTTTTCTTCTCCACAAGTCATTGCAGGTCTGTGGTTCTATTCATCATTAGTGATTTCCTTTATACTGAAGGTCTCACATTCTGATGACTCGGACTCGGTAGTTTGATTCAGGGATCTTTCCTGGTACTCAGGTATGTTTGTCACTGCAGGAGCAGACGGCGTCTCCACAGTCTTCCGCTCAGGATCACACTCATCCTCAGTCACCGCCTGCACCTCCTCGCTCGTCATCTGGCGGGGTCCCCCCGTTGCCACCGTTTGTAATGTCTCTCACAGCAGCAATGGCTGACTGCAAAGGGTGGATTCACTGATTTTATGGACACTTGTACCCTTTTAACCATGGAAGGATCTCCCGTATTGTTCCTTCGTTTACTATGACTGACAGGACTGAGCTCTTCTTTCCCTCCCACCCAACCACAGTTTCAGCAGCCCTGCCAATGGCAGCAGGTGCCCAGGCACTACAGCTGCTTGTGCTTGACTGTGCCAAGTGAGATGCAGGCCCTGTAACAGATCAAGGAGCCGCTGACCATGAAGGTTCTCCTCTCCCACAGCATCTGCCATCATGCCCAGTGCTGAACAGTATCTCATAGTTTGGGTGGTTCCTCGGTGCCTTTCTCCGTGTGTTATTTAGGATTATATGACGGAACACCGAATTAAAAACAACTACTAACCTTAACAACGAGGTCGGAACACCGACCTCGTCCTTACTACTAATGATTTTACCACGAATGCCTTAACAACGATATTTCGTTGTAAAGGCATTCCTGATAAAATCATTAGCAATAGGCACCATTCACCCTACATCCCTCACCCCACCCTCCCAACCCCACCCCAAAACCTAAAACCCCCTGACCCCCCACCCACTCCCCAAAAGCAAAAACGCCCCACCCCCCCAACCCCACCCCAAAACCTAAAACCCCCTGACCCCCCACCCACTCCCCAAAAGCAAAAACGCCCCACCCCCCCAACCCACCCCAAAACCTAAAACCCCCTAACCCCCACCCTGTCCCCAAAACCAAAAACGCCCCACCCCCCCAACCCCACCCCAAAACCTAAACCCACCACTTACCTTCGCCAACTCCCTTCTTTGTACCTTAACCACGCATGTTCGTTGTTCAGAACATACGTAGTTAAGGCACAAAAATACAAAGTCGTGTTTAAAAAAAGCGTTGTTACGCTTTCGTTAACCACGACTTTCGTAATAAAAAAGTCGTAAAAAAGGATGTTTCCCGTTATTTAGAGGTGTCTGTGCCTTATATAGGTTATTCAGCTGGGTCCCCTTTAGATACAACCCTTGTAGTCGAGGCTTATTGAGGCCTGCTGCCGGCTCGCTCGACAACTAGCCCTAAAGGGTTGCGAGGAGAGAAGACGTGCTCCCACTGCCGTAGACGCCACCGCCAACACTTTGGAGTACAAGCTTAACCTTCATCTGAGTGTAAGGCGCTCACTCCCTCCGTCACTAGTAAGTACATCAGATCTTCTCTGACTGCAGGAGCTGTGACCCAGAGCTGTGGTCGCACAACTTCATGCAACTACAGGGGCAACCAATATGCATCCTTATTTCACTATTGGTTTGTGTGGACTGACGCAATCAAGGTAAACTATGTGGAAGGACTGACGCAATCGCAGTAAATTATGTGGAAGGACTGACGCAATTGAGGTAAATTATGTGGAAGGACTGACGCAATCGAGGTAAATTATGTAGAAGGACTGACGCAATCGCAGTAAATTATGTGGAAGGACTGACGCAATTGAGGTAAATTAGGTGGAAGGACTGACGAGATTGAGGTAAACTATGTGGAAGGACTGATGCAATTGAGGTAAATTATGTGGAAGGACTGATGCGAACAAGGTAAATTATGTGGATGGACTGACGCGATTGACGTAAATTATGTGGAAGCACTGGCGCGATCAAGGTAAATTATGTGGAAGGACTGAAGCGATCGAGGTAAAGTATGTGGAAGGACTGATGCGAACGAGGTAAATTATGTGGATGGACTGACGCGATTTACGTAAATTATGTGGAAGCACTGGTGCGATCAAGGTAAATTATGTGGAAGGACTGAAGCGATCGAGGTAAAGTATGTGGAAGGACTGACGCAATTGCAGTAAATTATGTGGAAGAACTGACGCAATTGAGTTAAATTAGGTGGAAGGACTGATGCGATCGAGGTAAACTATGTGGAAGGACTGACACTATTGAGGTAAATTATGTGGAAGGACTGACGAGATTGAGGTAAACTATGTGGAAGGACTGATGCAATTGAGGTAAATTATGTGGAAGGACTGACACAATTGAGGTAAATTATGTGGAAGGATGGTGGTGCCTTCAGTAGAGGGGTTTGTAGTGAACTCACTACTGTGGAAGATTGTATCTTTTGGCTTTTGGCCACCGGTAGCTTCCCCCCAATATACAGAGTGACAGAGACTCCTGTATGTGCTCAACCAACCCCATATCTGCTGCTTTCATTCATTCAGACCTAACCAATGAACTCAGTCTATCTCATCACCTGTTCTTGGTTTACGGCTCCAGGGACCTTCTCCCATGAAGAAGTTCCACTCACTTCACAGCCTGGATGTGCCTTGTGTGATCATTGTACTGGTGAATATTTTTCCAGACCACCTCTGGTCTATGACTGGGTAACGCTGCCTCCTTCACGCATGCTCTGCACATGTCGCAGCTGGATTGCCTTTTGAATGATCTCCTCACTCCGGTGTGCCAGGGTGTCAGGAGCAGTGTTTCCAGTACAGTACGCCCGGTGCAGTGTTCCCGGTACAGTGTGTCAGGCACAGTGTGTCCAGTGCAGTGTGTCAGGCACAGTGTGTCCAGTGAAGTGTGTCAGGTACAGTGTGTCCAGTGCAGTGTGTCAGGCACAGTGTGTCCAGTGCAGTGTGTCCAATGCAGTGCATCCAGTGCAGTGTGTCAGGCACAGTGTGTCCAGTGCAGTGTGTCAGGCACAGTGTGTCAGGTACAGTGTGTCAGGCACAGTGTGTCCAGTGCAGTGTGTCAGGCACAGTGTGTCCAGTGCAGTGTGTCAGGCACAGTGTGTCCAGTGCAGTGTGTCAGGCACAGTGTGTCCAGTGCAGTGTGTCAGGCACAGTGTCCAGTGCAGTGTGTCCAGTGCAGTGTATCCAATGCAGTGCATCCAGTGCAGTGTGTCAGGCACAGTGTGTCGAGTGCAGTGTGTCAGGCACAGTGTATCCAGTGCAGTGTGTCAGGCACAGTGTGTCCAGTGCAGTGTGTCCAATGCAATGCATCCAGTGCAGTGTGTCAGGCACAGTGTGTCCAGTGCAGTGTGTCAGGCACAGTGTGTCCAGTGCAGTGTGTCCAATGCAGTGCATCCAGTGCAGTGTGTCAGGCACAGTGCGTCCAGTGCAGTGTGTCAGGCACAGTGTGTCCAGTGCAGTGTGTCAGGCACAGTGTGTCTAGTGCAGTGTGTCAGGCACAGTGCGTCCAGTGCAGTGTGTCCAATGCAGTGTATCCAATGCAGTGCATCCAGTGCAGTGTGTCAGGCACAGTGTGTCCAGTGCAGTGTGTCCAATGCAGTGCATCCAGTGCAGTGTGTCAGGCACAGTGGGGGTCATTCTGACCCTGGCGGTAACATCCGCCAGGGCCAACGACCGCGGGAGCACCGCCAACAGGCTGGTGGTGCTCCCATGGGCATTCTGACCGCGGCGGTACAGCCGCGGTCAGAAACGGGAAACCGGCGGTGTACCGCCGGTTTTCCGCTGCCCTGCGCCGCCATGGGGATTCCGAGCCCCATACCGCCATCCTGTTCCTGGCGGTTTTGGCCGCCAGGTACAGGATGGCGGTATGGAGTGTCGTGGGGCCCCTGGGGGCCCCTGCAGTGCCCATGCCAATGGCATGGGCACTGCAGGAGCCCCCGTAACAGGGCCCCACCAAGATTTTCAGTGTCTGCCAAGCAGACACTGAAAATTGCGACGGGTGCAACTGCACCCGTCGCACCCCTTCCACTCCGCCGGCTCCATTCGGAGCCGGCATCCTCATGGAAGGGGGTTTCCCGCTGGGCTGGTGGGCGGCCTTCTGGCGGTCGCCCGCCAGCCCAGCGGGAAACTCAGAATTACCGCGGCGGTCTTCTGACCGCGCAGCGGTATTCTGGCGGGCCCAGCCAGGCCGGCGGCTTCCGCCTCCGGCCGGGGTCAGAATGACCCCCAGTGTGTCCAGTGCAGTGTGTCCAATGCAGTGCATCCAGTGCAGTGTGTCAGGCACAGTGTGTCCAGTGCAGTGTGTCAGGTACAGTGTGTCCAGTGCAGTGTGTCCAATGCAGTGTATCCAGTGCAGTGTGTCAGGCACAGTGTGTCCGGTACAGTGTATCCAGTGCAGTCTGTCCAATGCAGTGTGTCAGGCACAGTGTGTCCAGTGCAGTGTGTCAGGTGCAGTGTGTCCAGTGCAGTGCACCCTGTTCAGTGTGCTTTGTATAGTGTGCCCGATACAGTGTGTCCAGTACAATGTATCAGGCACAGTGTGCCCGGTACAGCGTGTCTAGTAGTGTGCGCCAGGTACAGTGCATCCGGCACAGTGTGCCCGGTACAGCGTGTCTAGTAGTGTGCGCCAGGTACAGTGCACACGGCACAGTGTGCCTGGTACAGCGTGTCTAGTAGTGTGTGCCAGGTACAGCGTGTCTAGTAGTGTGTGCCCGGTACAGCGTGTCTAGTAGTGTGCGCCAGGTACAGTGCATCCGGCGCAGTGTGCCCGGTACAGCGTGTCTAGTAGTGTGCGCCAGGTACAGTGCACCCGGCACAGTGTGCCCGGTACAGCGTGTCTAGTAGTGTGCGCCAGGTACAGTGCATCCGGCACAGTGTGCCCGGTACAGCGTGTCTAGTAGTGTGCGCCAGGTACAGTGCACCCGGCACAGTGTGCCCGGTACAGCGTGTCTAGTAGTGTGTGCCAGGTACAGCGTGTCTAGTAGTGTGTGCCCGGTACAGAGTGTCTAGTAGTGTGCGCCAGGTACAGTGCATCCGGCGCAGTGTGCCTGGTACAGCGTGTCTAGTAGTGTGCGCCAGGTACAGTGCACCCGGCACAGCGTGTCTAGTAGTGTGCACCAGGTACAGTGCACCCGGCACAGTGTGCCCGGTACAGCGTGTCTAGTAGTGTGCACCAGGTACAGTGCATCCGGCACAGTGTGCCCGGTACAGCGTGTCTAGTAGTGTGCGCCAGGTACAGTGCATCCGGCACAGTGGGCCCGGTACAGCGTGTATAGTAGTGTGCGCCAGGTACAGTGCATCCGGTACAGTGGGCCCGGTACAGCGTGTCTAGTAGTGTGCGCCAGGTACAGTGCATCCGGTACAGTGTGCCCGGTACAGCGTGTCTAGTAGTGTGCGCCAGGTACAGTGCATCCGGTACAGTGTGCCTGGTACAGCGTGTCTAGTAGTGTGTGCCAGGTACAGCGTGTCTAGTAGTGTGTGCTTGGTACAGCGTGTCTAGTAGTGTGCGCCAGGTACGGTGCATCCGGCGCAGTGTGCTTGGTACAGCGTGTCTAGTAGTGTGCGCCAGGTACAGTGCATCCGGCACAGTGTGCCCGGTACAGTGTGTCTAGTAGTGTGCGCCAGGTACAGTGCACCCGGCACAGTGGGCCCGGTACAGCGTGTCTAGTAGTGTGCGCCAGGTACGGTGCATCCGGCACAGTGTGCCCGGTACAGCGTGTCTAGTAGTGTGCGCCAGGTACAGTGCATCCGGTACAGTGTGCCCGGTACAGCGTGTCTAGTAGTGTGCGCCAGGTACAGTGCATCCGGTACAGTGTGTTTGGTACAGTGTGTCTAGTAGTGTGCGCCAGGTACGGTGCATCCGGCACAGTGGGCCCGGTACAGCGTGTCTAGTAGTGTGCGCCAGGTACAGTGCACCCGGCACAGTGTGCCCGGTACAGCGTGTCTAGTAGTGTGCGCCAGGTACGGTGCATCCGGCACAGTGTGCCCGGTACAGCGTGTCTAGTAGTGTGCGGTACAGTGCATCCGGTACAGTGTGCCCGGTACAGCGTGTCTAGTAGTGTGCGGTACAGTGCATCCGGTACAGTGTGCCCGGTACAGCGTGTCTAGTAGTGTGCGCCAGGTACGGTGCATCCGGCACAGTGTGCCCGGTACAGCATGTCTAGTAGTGTGTGCCAGGTACAGCATGTCTAGTAGTGTGTGCCCGGTACAGCGTGTCTAGTAGTGTGCGCCAGGTACAGTGCACCCGGTACAGTGTGCCTGGTACAGCGTGTCTAGTAGTGTGCGTCAGGTACGGTGCATCCGGTACAGTGGGCCCGGTACAGCGTGTCTAGTAGTGTGCGCCAGGTACGGTGCACCCGGCACGCAGTGGGCCCGGTACAGCGTGTCTAGTAGTGTGCGCCAGGTACGGTGCACCCGGCGCAGTGGGCCCGGTACAGCGTGTCTAGTAGTGTGCGCCAGGTACGGTGCACCCGGCGCAGTGTGCCCGGTACAGCGTGTCTAGTAGTGTGCGCCAGGTACGGTGCACCCGGCGCAGTGTGCCCGGTACAGCGTGTCTAGTAGTGTGCGCCAGGTACGGTGCACCCGGCGCAGTGTGCCCGGTACAGCGTGTCTAGTAGTGTGCGCCAGGTACGGTGCACCCGGCGCAGTGTGCCCGGTACAGCGTTTCTAGTAGTGTGCGCCAGGTACAGTGCACCCGGCACAGTGGGCCCGGTACAGCGTGTCTAGTAGTGTGCGCCAGGTACAGTGCATCGGGCACAGTGTGTCCAGTACAGTGTGCTTGGTACAATGTGCCCGGTACAGGGTGCCCAGTGCAGTGTGCCCGTTACATCGTGTCCAGTACAGCATGTCCAGTGCAGTGCGCCCGGTACAGTGCACCCGGTAGTGTGTCCGGTACAGTGTGCCTGTTACATTGTGGCCGGTAAAGTGTGCCTGAGACTGTGCGCCCAGTACAGTGTACCCGGTACAGCGTGTCCAGTACAGTGAGCCCAGTGCAGTGTGCCTAATACAACGTGTCTAGTACAGCGTGTCTAGTGCAGTGCAGCCGGTACAGTGCATCCGGTGAAACGTGTCCAGTACAGTGTGTCCAGTACAGTGTATCTGGTACTGTGTCCAGAACAGTGTGTCCGGTACAGTGCGCCCAGTGCAGTGTGGCCGGTACGGTGCAGCCGGTACAGTGCGTTTGGTACAGTGTGCATTGTACAGTGCGCCCGGTACAGTGCACCCTGTACAGTGTGCCAGGTACAGCGTGTCCAGTACAGTGCACCTAGTGCAGTGTACCCAGTACAACGAGTCCTGTACAGTGCGCCACTACATTGAGTCTAGTAGAGTCTGCCCAGTACACAGTAAATTGTACAGTGCGCCCGGTACAGTGTAGCCGGGACAGTGTGCATTGTATAGTGAGTCTGGGATAGTGTGCCCAGTACAGTGTGCATTGTACAGTGCGTCTGGTACAGTGTGCCCGGTACAGTGTGGCCGGTGCAGTGCGCCCGGTACAGTGTGCATTGTACAGTGCGTCTGGGATAGTGTGCCCGGTACAGTGTGCATTGTACATTGCACCTGGTACAGTGCGCCCGGTACAGTGCACCCTGTACAGTGGGCCAGGTACAGCGTGTCCAGTACAGTGCACCTAGTGCAGTGTACCCAGTACAGCCAGTCCTGTACAGTGCGCCACTACATTGAGTCTAGTAGAGTATGCCCAGTACACAGTAAATTGTACAGTGTGGCCGGGACAGTGTGCATTGTACAGTGCGCCCGGTTCATTGTGCCCAGTACATTGTGCCCAGTACGTCCACCAATAGAAGCTGACTTTTGAAGTCAGTAACTCATGCCCAGAGCTGCTTTCCTCCGATTGTTGGACCTCATGAGTCTTTGTAATCATTGGACTCCTGATGGCTGAAGCCTGCATTAACCCCCGGTACACAAAATGGGAGTCAAACAATAGGTGTGGGGCCAAAGTGTTTCTTTTTGTCAGAGTAAGTGAGGTTCATTTAGTTCTACTATGTGTGCAGTTGAATAAGCTAAGGGCTGAGAAGTATGTGCTTTATTGTAAATTCAGAATAATCGCATAACTCCTTCTGGTGCTGCAGAAGTAGCGGAGTGTCTGTGTTTTGTGCAAACCGCCGGTTGCATCAATCCATCTCTATAAACAACTGTGTGATAGACCTTTAATAGTTTCACTAATGGCTCTGTGGGCTTACTTGTTCATATTGTAGGGATTCCTGTGTTCTTGGTGTCATTTTGCACTCCAGTGAAAAGTCCGGACGTCTCTGACTTGTGTCCATGGCACCTGACACCCATGTACGGTTCTCACAGATTTGTTAACTTGCTTTAAAGGCTGCATCAGATGACGGGACCAGTGAAGTGTTTGCCTTTTGCACTGTTTGTATCTATTGATGTAAAGTGTCCTTTGCTGCAGAATTCAAATGGGATTTACATGCAGTTGGCGTAGGCTGACCTTTATTGTAGGCCATGGGCCTGATTACGACCTTGGCGGATGGGATACGTGACGGATATCCATAGGATATAATGGAGCTTGTAATACGGCGGGGGGGATATCCGTCACGCTTGTGATGGAGTATCCCGTCCGCCAAGGTCGTAATCAGCCGTGTGTATGTAACGCCAGCCTGACTATGTATGATTCTTCCCCCTAAATTGTATTTGTTTTTCTGTGTTTGTAAATGTGCACTTGTAATCCTGAGTTTCTGTACATGCCTGAGGATTTGAGTGTGTTCTTCCTTCCAGTCCTTCCTGTAAATACAAGCATGAGTAACTGGCACAGTGGTTTTGCTCTTTCTGTATAATGCGGGAGATATGTTCATCCAAACGGCGAAATCAAAGCCTGTAATTTTTTTGTGTGTACCAAATTTTAATAGAACTCTGATGTGAGTCCTTTCCCTTCACCGGACAGATCGTATCCTAGAAAATCACACAGAAACACCACATTTTAGAGTTTCTGACGTCAAGGTTGTAGCTTGTTCTACAGGTCTTGCGACCATTCTGTCTACGTTTTGAAGATGCTCATTTAATTCATTGTGATGTATATGTCATACACCGTGGTCTTCCTTCAGCAGTTCGATTATCAGGGCCGAGAAGACCATTGGGCTATTCTTATACCACTGAGGTAAGCGGGTAAATACATACTATACCCCCCTGAATTTAAATGCGGTCACGAAATATGATTTGCGTAAAGAACACGTTTGCTATATCAGTTGTGTTTTTATATTTTTTATGTGTGATTTGTGTTTTTATCCAGCATCATGTGCATTTTGCCAGTCCTGGTTTGCTGGTTCAGATTTTAATCATCTATTACTAATCTCCAAGTTTTATCTGGTTTGAATACTCGAAAAGGAGCAGTATTGTAGATGGGCAGAGGGCAGTTTTTCCCTGATACTACAATGCATCCGAAATTCATTTTGAATCCTACCTTGGGTCTGGGATATATTGGATATTACGTCATAGCCTGTGGTTGTACTCGCAAGGGGCTCGCATGGGGACATACGACCTTTTCTCTCCTTGCAGCTCAGATGCACTTGCAGGTCTCCCCGGTGTTCGGCTGAGCTCCTGTTCCCCGTGTGCCTCAGCAGTTCTTTGTATCTCTCCTGCAGCTCTGCAGCACTCCCATGTCTCTCCTGAATGTGTGATGACCTCTTGTCTCTATTTCATCCAGCTAAGATCTTTACTCTCTTTGCAGCTCAGCAGCGCCCATGGCTGGTGCACCAGGTAGAACTGGACACCAAATTCCTGCGAGAGATGAATGTCTTGGATTACAGCCTCCTGGTGGCGTTCCAGCCTCTTCATGCTGACGAGAGATCCCAGAGCTGGTCCTTTGCCAACCTCATCCTCCGGGCCAAGCAGTGAGTTGGGGCCATTATTATTGCAATATATTTGTGGAATAAAGATGGGGTGATGCACTGAGAGCCTTAGAGGACTCGTGTGTGCCTTACGGCCATGCGCCCCTCTCACTCATCCAATGAGGGTCCCATTTGGTGCCTTTCATGCATGGTGGCACCACCTTACTCGGAGTACCTCGGTGGCTGCCTAGATTCTTCTCTTCGTAGCAGCATCCCAAGGTGAGCCAGGGACATATGACACTAACATTCCCACACTTTGGCGGTCATTCCAACCCTGGCGGTCCGAGACCGCCAGGGTTGGGGACCACGGGAGCACCGCCAACAGGCTGGCGGTGCTCCCTTGGGCATTCTGACCGCGGCGGTACAGCCGCGGTCAGAGATGGAAAACCGGCAGTGTACTGCCGGTTTTCCGCTGCCCTGGGGAATCCTGGGATTCCGACCCCGATACCGCCATCCTGTTCCTGGCGGTTTCGGCCGCCAGGAACAGGATGGCGGTATGGGGTGTCGTGGGGCCCCCTAACAGGGCCCCACAATGATTTTCAGTGTCTGCCATGCAGACACTGAAAATCGCGACGGGTGCAACTGCACCCGTCGCACCCCTTCCACTCCGCCGGCTCCATTCGGAGCCGGCATCCTCATGGAAGGGTGTTTCCCGCTGGGCTGGCGGGCGGCCTTCTGGCGGTAGCCCGCCCGCCCAGCGGGAAACCCAGAATAACCGCGGCGGTCTTCTGACCGCGCAGCGGTATTCTGGCGGCTCCCGCCGGCCCTGTGGTTACCGCGGCCGGCGGGAGTCAGAATGACCCCCTTTGTACCTAATCAGAATCTTTCCAATTGGCCTGGTTTCCTAGTTCAGATTCCTCTCCTGATTTCCGTTTCCATGCACTAACCAGTGTTTAATCAGAGATTCCTCAGAGATACAGTCCTTGCAAGAGGAATGCTGTCCAGTTCGTATAACAGTAACATTTACTGCGGTACAAGCGGTCCCTCGGAGGGAGAGCTCTGAGGTGGGATATGTGTACTCTCTGCATCCATATGTGCCCTAGGACTGGAAGAACCCTGCGCTCTGGGATGTTATTATGAAATCTTCAATATTCCTGTCATTGTGAAGTGAAAATCTTCAATCTAATCCTCGGCTGGGGCACACTGGTGTAAAAGTCCATTTTACTTTGTGCCTTGCCTGTTTTACCAAAACAAATGCTCATTTTCCCTGCTGGTGTAATTGTATGTTCTATATGTTTGTGCACATTGATGCATGTTGTCTGCCAGTCAGGACACACAAATGCATCCCAGCCCAGGTTTGGGGCCATGGACCCCTGCAGTGAACCTTCACTCAGATTAAAATCCTTACAGAGCCAAATTCATATAATGTGTTAAAGTATTCTAACCTCTTGGCCCTTTTTCACATTACCACATAAAATACAAGTGAATAGAGCCTACACAGAGACATTCATTCATTTCAGTAGAAAGGAACAAATGTAAGAGCTCAGTCACTTCTTTGTAAACTCCTGACTCATACAGTGATATTGCTCCTGTGGGATATCATTGGACTGGGTACAGGGGCCTTCCATCAAGGTCTCGCGCAATAGAAGGCTCTTGTTTAAGTCTTGATGCAGAACCATCCTATTTATCATCAGAGTAACGTTACTCATCTCAGTGTATAATGACATTTCAAGGTATGAACTACACCACTCAGGTTACAAATGGTTATATAAAAATAGCCAGGTGTTGGTTGTGTGCATGGCACATTCTAGTCCTGGGATATATTTCAACTCTGCACACAACACAACACTGGTGTCCTATTCTTGGGTGTGCGCCATCACATCTGTTTGTCAATCTGACTCAACACGCACAATCAAACCTCTGTTTATAGATCGCCTGTGGAAAGAGAACAGGGATTTGCTTTACAACTATTTGGGTTTTCAACTCATTTGAGAACAGTTTTCAAACATTTAAGACTATTTTCCTAGTCTTGTGCACACATTTGGTTTAGTAGAAGCTTCGTACTGAACTTGTTCATTAAAGGACCTGATATCACCATCCAGAAAACATACGCCGTCTCTTCCTGTATCCAACTTAATCTAATAATAGTATATGTGCTAATTCACATTAAACTACCCCCCTCTTTCCAGATTATCATTTCTGTACCTCGCCGGGGCCTGTGTGTATGTACACCACTCCCTCCTATTATGTGTTCACCGTACATGTTCCCATAGTGAGAGGCCAATGGGACCCCATTAATGTTCTCCTTAGTTACATGTCATAAGCATCTAGAAAACAAAACTACCTCTGTGCGACCCCATCTGCAGTAAGAAGGGTAAAACCAACAGACTTTCTGCCTCATTTTCCAAGACAGTCTTCCCCAGAGCCACGATGCAGAGAATGATCCCAGCGTTTATGTATACAATGTATACATCTAAAGACTGCAGGTTAGTATTCCAAAGTGCATCCCGTAAAAAACATATATATCTTTGAAAAATGTAGTTCCGTTCACTAAATAGCGCAAATAAAAAAATAATTCTTTAGCAAAAAATGTATGTCTGAGCAGCTATGGTGGGAACACGATGTCAGTCAACCCACTGCATTGGAGGGGCATCAACCGTGGCCACGTATGGTCTGAACATGATGCTACTAACCCCCGGCACTGCAGGGGCATTAAACATGGCCATGTATGGTCTGAACATGAAGCCATTAACCCCACGGCACTGGAGGGGCATTAAACGTGGCCATCTATGGTCTGAACATGAAGCCATTAACCCCACGGCACTGGAGGGGCATTAACCGTGGTCACGTATGGTCTGAACATGAAGCCATTAACCCCCGGCACTGGAGGGGCATTAACCGTGGCCACGTATGGTCTGAACATGATGCCATTAACCCCCGGCACTGGAGGGGCATTAAACGTAGCCACGTATGGTCTGAACATAAAGCCATTAACCCCACAGCACTGGAGGGGCATTAACCATGGACACGTATGGTCTGAACATGAAGCCATTAACCCCACGGCACTGGAGGGGCCTTAACCATGGCCATGTATGGTCTGAACATGAAGCCATTAACTCCTCGGCACTGGAGGGGCATTAACCATGGTCACGTATGGTCTGAACATGAAGCCATTAACCCCACGGCACTGGAGGGGCATTAACCGTGGTCACGTATGATCTGAACATAAAGCCATTAACCTGACAGCACTGGAGGGGCATTGACCATAGTCACATATGGTCTGAACATGAAGCCATTAACCCCACGGCACTGGAGGGGCATTAACCATGATCACGTATGATCTGAACATAAAGCCATTAACCTGACAGCACTGGAGGGGCATTGACCATAGTCACATATGGTCTGAACATGAAGCCATTAACCCCACGGCACTGGAGGGGCATTAACCATGGTCACGTATGGTCTGAACATGAAGCCATTAACCCCCGGCACTGGAGGGGCATTAACCATGGTCATGTATGATCTGAACATGAAGCCATTAACCCCACTGCACTGGAGGAACATTAACCATGGTCACGTATGGTCTGAACATGAAGCCATTAACCCCCGGCACTGGAGGGGCATTAACCATGGTCACGTATGGTCTGAACATGAAGCCATTAACCCCCGACACTGGAGGGGCATTAACCGTGGTCACGTATGGTCTGAACTTCATGACATTAAACCCAAGAGATTGGAGGGGCATTAAACGTGGCCACGTATGGTCGACAACACAAAGCCAGTCAATCTGTAGGTTTGTGTGCGCATCTGTGTGCACAGACGAGGAGCCGTATAATGACCACTGTCGAGAGCATGAATCGTCATTCCTTTAATCAGGTTGCTGCCATGACTCATTAGTAGGCGTCTCTAATTATTGAACGTCTCCCTTAGTGAAGGTTTGACTGAGCTCAAACTAAAAAGCTGTTTCCATCTATGTGTGACTGGTTATTTTTATGACTGTTTTTACCTTTTCAAATATACAGTATAGGCCCTCATTACGACCTTGCGGGCGGCTGAAGCCGCCCGGCGGTCAGACCTTGGCCAATGCAGTTACACTCCCACCGCGGCCATCAGGAGATCCCCGCTGGGCTGGCAGTCGGAAACCTGGTTTCCACCCGCCGGCCCAGCGGGGATCTCAGCCGCAACACAGGAGCCGGCTCCAAATGGAGCCGGCGGTGATGCGGCCATGCGACGGGTGCAGTTTCACCCGTTGCGCTTTTCACTGTCTGCATAGCAGACAGTGAAAAGCTGCACAGGGCCATGGCAGGGGGCCCCTGCACTGCCCATGCCACTGGCATGGGCAGTGCAGGGGCCCCCAGGGGCCCAGTGACTCCCCGTACCGCCAGCCTTTTCCTGGCGGTTCAAACCGCCAGGAAAAGGCTGGCGGTAGGGGGACTCGTAATCCCCTGGGCAGCGCTGCAAGCAGCGCTGCCCTGGCGGATTAAAACCGCTGGGACCACTGTGGCGGGAAACCGCCTGTCCCGGCGGTGCGACCGCGGCGCGTAATTCCCTGTGAAGCACCGCCAGCCTGTTGACGGTGTTTCCTCCGAAACAGCCCTGGCGGTCTTGGACCGCCAGGGTTGTAATGACCCCCATAATGTCTTCTGTATGTTCAGGTTTTGAGAAGAATATTGCAATGTCCCTGTTGTTTGCCTTCCACACAATCAGAGCGGTTGTTGCAGCGAGCCTGTGCCTGCTTCCTTTCCAGCGACTGTAGGGAGCCTGCAAAGCCAATAAATGGCCTCTTTTACGTCCAAGAAGGTCATCACAAGCCTCTTGTAGTAGGATAACCAATGGTCTCTTGTGAGAAGGTAGCCTCTTTCTAGCCTTGTTACCCCCACTTTTGGCCTGTTTGTGAGTGTATGTCAGGGTGTTTTCACTGTCTCACTGGGATCCTGCTAGCCAGGGCCCAGTGCTCATAGTGAAAACCCTATGTTTTCAGTATGTGTAGGAGGCTGGACTGGCTTGTAGTGAGTACCAAGGGGTACTTGCACCTTGCACCAGGCCCAGTTATCCCTTATTAGTGTATAGGGTGTCTAGCAGCTTAGGCTGATAGATAATGGTAGCTTAGCAGAGCAGCTTAGGCTGAACTAGGAGACGTGTGAAGCTACTACAGTACCACTTAGTGTCATATGCACAATATCATAAGAAAACACAATACACAGTTATACTAAAAATAAAGGTACTTTATTTTTATGACAATATGCCAAAGTATCTTAGAGTGTACCCTCAGTGAGAGGATAGGAAATATACACAAGATATATATACACAATAGCAAAAATATGCAGTATAGTCTTAGAAAACAGTGCAAACAATGTATAGTTACAATAGGATGCAATGGGGAAACATAGGGATAGGGGCAACACAAACCATATACTCCAAAAGTGGAATGCGAACCACGAATGGACCCCAAACCTATGTGACCTTGTAGAGGGTCGCTGGGACTATTAGAAAATAGTGAGAGTTAGCAAAATAACCCTCCCCAAGACTCTGAAAAGTGAGTGCAAAGTGCACCAAAGTTCCCCTAAGGACAAAATAGTCGTGTTAGAGGGAAAATGCAAGGAAAACACAAATCAGCAATGCAACAACGATGGATTCCTGACTGAGGGTACCTGTGGAACAAGGGGACCAAGTCCAAAAGTCACAAGCAGCTCGGAGATGGGCAGATGCCCAAGAAATGCCAGCGGTTGGTGCAAAGAAGCTCTTACTAGGCTGAAGAACTGTGAATACTGCAGGAACGACAAGGGCTAGAGACTTCCCCTTTGGAGGATGGATCCCCCACGCCTTGGAGAGTCGTGCAGAAGTGTTTTCCCGCCGGATGGACGCCAACAAGCCTTGCTACACGCAAATCGTGCGTTTGGCGTTTTTGGACGCTGCTGGGGCCCAGGAGGGACCAGGAGGTCGCAAATTGGACCTGCAGAGAGAGGGGACGTCGAGCAAGACAAAGAGCCCTCACTGAAGCAGGTAGCACCCGGAGAAGTGCCAGAAAGAGGCACTACGAGGATGCGTGAAACGGTGCTCGCCGAAGTTGCACAAAGGAGTCCCACGTCGCCGGAGACCAACTTAGAAAGTCGTGCAATGCAGGTTAGAGTGCCGTGGACCCAGGCTTGGCTGTGCACGAAAGATTTCCGCCGGAAGTGCACAGGGGCCGGAGTAGCTTGCAAAGTCGCGGTTCCCAGCAATGCAGCCCAGCGAGGTGAGGCAAGGACTTACCTCCACCAAACTCGGGCTGAAGAGTCACTGGACTGTGGGAGTCACTTGGACGGTGTCGCTGGATTCGAGGGACCTCGCTCGTCGTGCTGAGAGGAGACCCAAGGGACCGGAGATGCAGCTTTTTGGTGCCTGCGGTTGCAGGGGGAAGATTCCGTCGACCCACGGGAGATTTCTTCGGAGCTTCTGGTGCAGAGAGGAGGCAGACTACCCCCACAGCATGCACAAGCAGGAAAACAGTCGAGAAGGCGGCAGGATCAGCGTTACAGAGTTGCAGTAGTCGTCTTTGCTACTATGTTGCAGGTTTGCAGGCTTCCAGCGCGGTCAGCGGTCGATTCCTTATCAGAAGGTGAAGAGGGAGATGCAGAGGAACTCGGCTGAGCTCATGCATTCGTTATCTAAAGTTTCCCCAGAGACAGAGACCCTAAATAGCCAGAAAAGAGGGTTTGGCTACCTAGGAGAGAGGAAAGGCTACTAACACCTGAAGGAGCCTATCACAAGGAGTCTCTGACGTCACCTGGTGGCACTGGCCACTCAGAGCAGTCCAGTGTGCCAGCAGCACCTCTGTTTCCAAGATGGCAGAGGTCTGGAGCACACTGGAGGAGCTCTGGACACCTCCCAGGGGAGGTGCAGGTCAGGGGAGTGGTCACTCCCCTTTCCTTTGTCCAGTTTCGCGCCAGAGCAGGGGCTAAGGGGTCCCTGAACCGGTGTAGACTGGCTTATGCAGAATTGGGCACATCTGTGCCCAACAAAGCATTTCCAGAGGCTGGGGGAGGCTACTCCTCCCCTGCCTTCACACCATTTTCCAAAGGGAGAGGGTGTCACACCCTCTCTCAGAGGAAGTTCTTTGTTCTGCCATCCTGGGCCAGGCCTGGCTGGACCCCAGGAGGGCAGCTGCCTGTCTGAGGGGTTGGCAGCAGCAGCAGCTGCAGAGAAACCCCAGGAAGGGCAGTCTGGCAGTACCAGGGTCTGTGCTACAGACCACTGGGATCATGGAATTGTACCAACAATGCCAGGATGGCATAGAGGGGGCAATTCCATGATCATAGACATGTTACATGGCCATATTCGGAGTTACCATGGTGAAGCTACATATAGGTAGTGACCTATATGTAGTGCACGCGTGTAATGGTGTCCCCGCACTCACAAAGTTCAGTGAATTGGCTCTGAACAATGTGGGGGCACCTTGGCTAGTGCCAGGGTGCCCTCACACTAAGTAACTTTGCACCTAACCTTTACCAGGTAAAGGTTAGACATATAGGTGACTTATAAGTTACTTAAGTGCAGTGTAAAATGGCTGTGAAATAACGTGGACGTTATTTCACTCAGGCTGCAGTGGCAGGCCTGTGTAAGAATTGTCAGAGCTCCCTATGGGTGGCAAAAGAAATGCTGCAGCCCATAGGGATCTCCTGGAACCCCAATACCCTGGGTACCTCAGTACCATATACTAGGGAATTATAAGGGTGTTCCAGTAAGCCAATGTAAATTGGTAAAAATGGTCACTAGCCTGTTAGTGACAATTTGGAAAGAAATGAGAGAGCATAACCACTGAGGTTCTGGTTAGCAGAGCCTCAGTGAGACAGTTAGGCACCACACAGGGAACATATACATGCACACCTATGAGCACTGGGGCCCTGTGTGACAGGGTCCCAGTGACACATACATATAGGCCACAAACCTATGAGCACTGGGGTCCTGACCAGCAGGATCCCAGTGACACATAACAAACATACTGAAAACATAGTGTTTTCACTATGAGAACTGAGGCCTGGCTATCAGGATCCCAGTGAGACAGTGAAAACAGTGACAAACACCCTGACATACACTCACAAACAGGCCAAAAGTGGGGGTAACAAGGCTAGAAAGAGGCTACCTTCTCACACAACCCCCCCCCAAACGAAGGACAATAAGGCTAACCTTGGCCAGTTGAGACTTTATTGTCTAAGTGGTGATAAGTAGAGAGTAGCTCTGCAATAGACTGGTTACTCCCTTTATCATCCACTATATGGTTACTTCCCTGTGGGGATGTAAACCACCCTGTTTGAAGTTTTTTAGCTAACCAACAATGTGAAGATGTATTTTCAGAGTTTCTATCAGTAAGTTTTAGTTTAGAGCAGTGGGAATTATCCACTGAACCTATTTGTAATGATGGAAATGCCAGACAGGGATGCTGTCTCAGTAAAGCCATAGCTGGACAAAAACTTTGTCCATTTGGCTGGAAGAGAGAACAGGGATGCTGTTTCTCTTGAGTTGGAGCAGGGCAGGGATGCTGTCCTATGAGCTCCACACTAGGGAAGGGATGCTGTCCTAAGTGTTGTGAGGCAGTACAGGGTTTCTGCACTAAAGTTTCTCTGGGAGGGTTGGAGGGATGCTCCATGTTAACTAAAATGGTGCTCTTTTTGTCACCAATGTTAGTTATCCCACAGAGAGGTACTTCTACCTCAGGGAGTCCAGCTATGCCAGCTGATGATTCCCTTGGAACAGGTGCCACCCCAGGAGAGGTTTCTCCCACCACAGGAATAGTATCCTGAATGGTAGGGTGGTTAGGGGATACTGTGATACCCTTTTTACCTGTTGATGGAGAGGGATCCTGAGTTTTCAGGCCTTCTCTCCTTTGCTTTTTCATTTCACTTGAAATGAGAGGGAACAATTCCTCAGGGATGCCCAGCATGGCTGCATGGGAATAAAACTCTACATCAGCCCAACCTGAGGCCTCTAGGTCATTACCTAAGAGACAGTCTACAGGTAAGCTAGGTGATACCACCACCTGCTTAGGGCCAGTAACTCCACCCCAACTAAACTGAATTATAGCTAAGGGAAGAAACTTAGTGGAGTTATGGACATCAATAATCTTATACTGTTGTCCAATGATGTGTTGATCAGGGTGCACTAGGTTTTCAGTCACCAAAGTGAAACTGGCACCTGTGTCCCTGTAGGCCAAGGCCTCAACACCATTTATTGAAACTGTCTGCCTGTACTTATCCATTGTAAGGGGACAAGCAGCCAGTGTGGCAAGGCCAATGCCACTAGGTGTGACAGAAACTGTCTTGGGACTGATGACATCAGTTTCCACTATGGACCCATAAGTGAACCCAACTACACCCTTTGCTTGACTGTTGCCAGCAGTCCCACCACTATTACCACTACTGCTAGGGGCACTAGAGCTTGATGTATTAGTGGTGGTAGGCTCAGGGGGTTTACCTGGACAGGACTTATCCCCTGGCCTATGGCCTCTATTTTTACACACAAAGCACCAAGGCTTTTTAATGTGTGCAGGTTGGGAAGAAGAGGAAGAATTTGTTTTATCCCCACCCTCTGAAGAGTGTTTAAGATTTGAAGTGGGATCTTTGGTTTTACCCTTATCCCCATGCTTATCTTGAGATTTTTCACCATCTTTCTTCTTATTGCCATCTTTGTCACCCCCTGTATGAACTTTTCTGTTCACCCTTGTTCTGACCCATTTGTCTGCCTTCTTTCCCAATTCTTGGGGAGAGGTCAGATCAGAGTCTACCAGGTACTGGTGCAACAAATCAGACACACAATTATTAAGTATATGCTCTCTCAGGATTGTGTTATACAGGCTTTCATAATCAGTAACTTTACTGCCATGTAACCACCCCTCCAAGGCCTTCACTGCCTGGTCAATGAAATCAACCCAGTCTTGTGAAGACTCCTTTTTGGTCTCTCTGAACTTTATCCTATACTGTTCAGTGGTTAAGCCATAACCATCCAGGAGTGCATTCTTAAGAACTTGGAAATTATTGGCATCATTTTCTTTCACTGTAAGGAGCCTATCCCTACCTTTTCCACTAAATGATAGCCATAGGATAGCAGCCCAGTGCTTTTGAGGGACATCCTGTACAGCACAGGCCCTCTCAAGTGCAGCAAACCACTTGTTAATGTCATCCCCCTCCTTATAAGGGGGAACTATCTTGTGCAGATTCCTGGAATCATGCTCTTTTGCAGGATGACTATGGGGAATACTGCTGCTGCCACCATGGGTATCTAAACCCAACTTCTGTCTTTCCTTCTCTAATTCTAAAGACTGTCTATCCAAATTCAGCTGTTGCTTCTTGAGCTTCAGTCTGGTTTGTTCCACTCTCAATCTATTGAGCTCCCTTTCTAACAATCTGTCATCAGGGTGGGTGGGAGGGACATTTCTAGATACAGAGGTATGATGGGAATGAACAGAAGGAGACCTGTCCCTTACAGAGGGCACCCTAACAGCTTGGCTACCAGTATAATGTGAGAGCACACCATCAGTATGGTGTGATTCAACCTCTGTACCAACTATGCTAGACTGTCTAGTAATGGGCAGGCTGAGAAGTTTCTTTCCTGAACCTTTTCCTGGGGGAGTCCCTGGATCAGATTGAGAACCATTAGCTACTTTTTCAACAGATTGGGCACTTATGGCCTTATCCTGTACTCTAAGCATGTTAATTAACAGTTCTAAGGAAGGATTTTTCCCTACACTCAAACCTCTCTCTATGCAGAGACTCCTTGCTCCTTTCCAGCTAAGGTGATCATATGCAAGTTTGGACAGTTCAACATTTCTTCCTGTGCCAGACATTTTTTAGAGAGAGTTAAAGTGATAGAAAAAGAGAAAAAAGTTTTCAGAACTTTTTGGAAAGACAGAAAAAAACTTTTTAAACTTTTAAGAACTTTTTGAAAGTTTTAGAAGTACTTTTCAGCACTTAGAAAAGAGTGCAAAGAGGAAATGCAAAACTTTTTGGCTATGTGTATATACACTGACCTTGTTTTGTATATTTTTCTCTTATGAAAAGTACAATGACAAGAGTGGTAAGTAGTCTCAAGCACTTATCCCACCGCTGCACAACCAATGTAGGAGGCTGGACTGGCTTGTAGTGAGTACCAAGGGGTACTTGCACCTTGCACCAGGCCCAGTTATCCCTTATTAGTGTATAGGGTGTCTAGCAGCTTAGGCTGATAGATAATGGTAGCTTAGCAGAGCAGCTTAGGCTGAACTAGGAGACGTGTGAAGCTACTACAGTACCACTTAGTGTCATATGCACAATATCATAAGAAAACACAATACACAGTTATACTAAAAATAAAGGTACTTTATTTTTATGACAATATGCCAAAGTATCTTAGAGTGTACCCTCAGTGAGAGGATAGGAAATATACACAAGATATATATACACAATAGCAAAAATATGCAGTATAGTCTTAGAAAACAGTGCAAACAATGTATAGTTACAATAGGATGCAATGGGGAAACATAGGGATAGGGGCAACACAAACCATATACTCCAAAAGTGGAATGCGAACCACGAATGGACCCCAAACCTATGTGACCTTGTAGAGGGTCGCTGGGACTATTAGAAAATAGTGAGAGTTAGCAAAATAACCCTCCCCAAGACTCTGAAAAGTGAGTGCAAAGTGCACCAAAGTTCCCCTAAGGACAAAATAGTCGTGTTAGAGGGAAAATGCAAGGAAAACACAAATCAGCAATGCAACAACGATGGATTCCTGACTGAGGGTACCTGTGGAACAAGGGGACCAAGTCCAAAAGTCACAAGCAGCTCGGAGATGGGCAGATGCCCAAGAAATGCCAGCGGTTGGTGCAAAGAAGCTCTTACTAGGCTGAAGAACTGTGAATACTGCAGGAACGACAAGGGCTAGAGACTTCCCCTTTGGAGGATGGATCCCCCACGCCTTGGAGAGTCGTGCAGAAGTGTTTTCCCGCCGGATGGACGCCAACAAGCCTTGCTACACGCAAATCGTGCGTTTGGCGTTTTTGGACGCTGCTGGGGCCCAGGAGGGACCAGGAGGTCGCAAATTGGACCTGCAGAGAGAGGGGACGTCGAGCAAGACAAAGAGCCCTCACTGAAGCAGGTAGCACCCGGAGAAGTGCCAGAAAGAGGCACTACGAGGATGCGTGAAACGGTGCTCGCCGAAGTTGCACAAAGGAGTCCCACGTCGCCGGAGACCAACTTAGAAAGTCGTGCAATGCAGGTTAGAGTGCCGTGGACCCAGGCTTGGCTGTGCACGAAAGATTTCCGCCGGAAGTGCACAGGGGCCGGAGTAGCTTGCAAAGTCGCGGTTCCCAGCAATGCAGCCCAGCGAGGTGAGGCAAGGACTTACCTCCACCAAACTCGGGCTGAAGAGTCACTGGACTGTGGGAGTCACTTGGACGGTGTCGCTGGATTCGAGGGACCTCGCTCGTCGTGCTGAGAGGAGACCCAAGGGACCGGAGATGCAGCTTTTTGGTGCCTGCGGTTGCAGGGGGAAGATTCCGTCGACCCACGGGAGATTTCTTCGGAGCTTCTGGTGCAGAGAGGAGGCAGACTACCCCCACAGCATGCACAAGCAGGAAAACAGTCGAGAAGGCGGCAGGATCAGCGTTACAGAGTTGCAGTAGTCGTCTTTGCTACTATGTTGCAGGTTTGCAGGCTTCCAGCGCGGTCAGCGGTCGATTCCTTATCAGAAGGTGAAGAGGGAGATGCAGAGGAACTCGGCTGAGCTCATGCATTCGTTATCTAAAGTTTCCCCAGAGACAGAGACCCTAAATAGCCAGAAAAGAGGGTTTGGCTACCTAGGAGAGAGGAAAGGCTACTAACACCTGAAGGAGCCTATCACAAGGAGTCTCTGACGTCACCTGGTGGCACTGGCCACTCAGAGCAGTCCAGTGTGCCAGCAGCACCTCTGTTTCCAAGATGGCAGAGGTCTGGAGCACACTGGAGGAGCTCTGGACACCTCCCAGGGGAGGTGCAGGTCAGGGGAGTGGTCACTCCCCTTTCCTTTGTCCAGTTTCGCGCCAGAGCAGGGGCTAAGGGGTCCCTGAACCGGTGTAGACTGGCTTATGCAGAATTGGGCACATCTGTGCCCAACAAAGCATTTCCAGAGGCTGGGGGAGGCTACTCCTCCCCTGCCTTCACACCATTTTCCAAAGGGAGAGGGTGTCACACCCTCTCTCAGAGGAAGTTCTTTGTTCTGCCATCCTGGGCCAGGCCTGGCTGGACCCCAGGAGGGCAGCTGCCTGTCTGAGGGGTTGGCAGCAGCAGCAGCTGCAGAGAAACCCCAGGAAGGGCAGTCTGGCAGTACCAGGGTCTGTGCTACAGACCACTGGGATCATGGAATTGTACCAACAATGCCAGGATGGCATAGAGGGGGCAATTCCATGATCATAGACATGTTACATGGCCATATTCGGAGTTACCATGGTGAAGCTACATATAGGTAGTGACCTATATGTAGTGCACGCGTGTAATGGTGTCCCCGCACTCACAAAGTTCAGTGAATTGGCTCTGAACAATGTGGGGGCACCTTGGCTAGTGCCAGGGTGCCCTCACACTAAGTAACTTTGCACCTAACCTTTACCAGGTAAAGGTTAGACATATAGGTGACTTATAAGTTACTTAAGTGCAGTGTAAAATGGCTGTGAAATAACGTGGACGTTATTTCACTCAGGCTGCAGTGGCAGGCCTGTGTAAGAATTGTCAGAGCTCCCTATGGGTGGCAAAAGAAATGCTGCAGCCCATAGGGATCTCCTGGAACCCCAATACCCTGGGTACCTCAGTACCATATACTAGGGAATTATAAGGGTGTTCCAGTAAGCCAATGTAAATTGGTAAAAATGGTCACTAGCCTGTTAGTGACAATTTGGAAAGAAATGAGAGAGCATAACCACTGAGGTTCTGGTTAGCAGAGCCTCAGTGAGACAGTTAGGCACCACACAGGGAACATATACATGCACACCTATGAGCACTGGGGCCCTGTGTGACAGGGTCCCAGTGACACATACATATAGGCCACAAACCTATGAGCACTGGGGTCCTGACCAGCAGGATCCCAGTGACACATAACAAACATACTGAAAACATAGTGTTTTCACTATGAGAACTGAGGCCTGGCTATCAGGATCCCAGTGAGACAGTGAAAACAGTGACAAACACCCTGACATACACTCACAAACAGGCCAAAAGTGGGGGTAACAAGGCTAGAAAGAGGCTACCTTCTCACAGTATGTTTGTTATGTGTCACTGGGACCCTGCTAGTCAGGACCCCAGTGCTCATAAGTTTGTGGCCTATATGTATGTGTTCCCTGTGTGGTGCCTAACTGTCTCACTGAGGCTCTGCTAACCAGAACCTCAGTGGTTATGCTCTCTCATTTCTTTCAAATTGTCACTAACAGGCTAGTGACCAATTTTACCAATTTACATTGGCTTACTGGAACACCCTTATAATTCCCTAGTATATGGTACTGAGGTACCCAGGGTATTGGGGTTCCAGGAGATCCCTATGGGCTGCAGCATTTCTTTTGCCACCCATAGGGAGCTCTGACAATTCTTACACAGGCCTGCCACTGCAGCCTGAGTGAAATAACGTCCACGTTATTTCACAGCCATTTTACACTGCACTTAAGAAACTTATAAGTCACCTATATGTCTAACCTTTACCTGGTAAAGGTTAGGTGCAAAGTTACTTAGTGTGAGGGCACCCTGGCACTAGCCAAGGTGCCCCCACATTGTTCAGGGCCAATTCCCCGGACTTTGTGAGTGCGGGGACACCATTACACGCGTGCACTACATATAGGTCACTACCTATATGTAGCTTCACAATGGTAACTCCGAATATGGCCATGTAACATGTCTATGATTATGGAATTGTCCCCTCTATGCCATCCTGGCATGGTTGGCACAATCCCATGATCCCAATGGTCTGTAGCACAGACCCTGGTACTGCCAAACTGCCTTTCCTGGGGTTTCACTGCAGCTGCTGCTGCCAACCCCTCAGACAGGTTTCTGCCCCCCTGGGGTCAAGCCAGGCTTGTTCCAGGATGGCAGAACAAAGGACTTCCTCTGAGAGAGGGTGTTACACCCTCTCCCTTTGGAAAATGGTGTGAATGCAGGGGAGGAGTAGCCTCCCCCAGCCTCTGGAAATGCTTTGTTGGGCACAGATGTGCCCAATTCTGCATACGCCAGTCTACACCGGTTCAGGGGACCCCTTAGCCCTGCTCTGGCGCGAAACTGGACAAAGGAAAGGGGAGTGACCACTCCCCTGACCTGCACCTCCCCTGGGAGGTGTCCAGAGCTCTTCCAGTGTGCTCCAGACCTCTGCCATCTTGGAAACAGAGGTGCTGCTGGCACACTGGACTGCTCTGAGTGGCCAGTGCCACCAGGTGACGTCAGAGACTCCTTCTGATAGGCTCCTTCAGGTGTTAGTAGCCTATCCTCTCTCCTAAGTAGCCAAACCCTCTTTTCTGGCTATTTAGGGTCTCTGTCTCTGGGGAAACTTTAGATAACGAATGCAAGAGCTCATCCGAGTACCTCTGCATCTCTCTCTTCACCTTCTGATAACGAATCGACTGCTGACCGCGCTGGAAGCCTGCAAACCTGCAACATAGTAGCAAAGACGACTACTGCAACTCTGTAACGCTGATCCTGCCGCCTTCTCGACTGTTTTCCTGCTTGTGCATGCTGTGGGGGTAGTCTGCCTCCTCTCTGCACCAGAAGCTCCGAAGAAATCTCCCGTGGGTCGACGGAATCTTCCCCCTGCAACCGCAGGCACCAAAAAGCTGCATTACCGGTCCCTTGGGTCTCCTCTCAGCACGACGAGCGAGGTCCCTCGAATCCAGCGACGCTGTCCAAGTGACCCCCACAGTCCAGTGACTCTTCAGCCCAAGTTTGGTGGAGGTAAGTCCTTGCCTCACCTCGCTGGGCTGCATTGCTGGGAACCGCGGCTTTGCAAGCTACTCCGGCCCCTGTGCACTTCCGGTGGAAATCCTTCGTGCACAGCCAAGCCTGGGTCCACGGCACTCTAACCTGCATTGCACGACTTTCTAAGTTGGTCTCCGGCGACGTGGGACTCCTTTGTGCAACTTCGGCGAGCACCGTTTCACGCATCCTCGTAGTGCCTGTTTCTGGCACTTCTCCGGGTGCTACCTGCTTCAGTGAGGGCTCTTTGTCTTGCTCGACGTCCCCTCTCTCTTCAGGTCCAATTTGCGACCTCCTGGTCCCTCCTGGGCCCCAGCAGCGTCCAAAAACGCACGATTTGCGACTAGCAAGGCTTGTTGGCGTCCTTTCGGCGGGAAAACACTTCTGCACGACTCTCCAAGGCGAGAGGGATCCGTCCACCGAAGGGGAAGTCTCTAGCCCTTTTCGTTCCTGCAGAAACCTCAGCTTCTTCTGTCCAGTAGAAGCTTCTTTGCACCCGCAGCTGGCATTTCCTGGGCATCTGCCCATCTCCGACTTGCTTGTGACTTTTGGACTTGGTCCCCTTGTTCCACAGGTACCCTAGATTGGAAATCCACAGTTGTTGCATTGCTGGTTTGTGTCTTTCCTGCATTATTCCTCTAACACGACTTCTTTGTCTTTAGGGGAACTTTAGTGCACTTTGCACTCACTTTTCAGGGTCTTGGGGAGGGTTATTTTTCTAACTCTCACTATTTTCTAATAGTCCCAGCGACCCTCTACAAGGTCACATAGGTTTGGGGTCCATTCGTGGTTCGCATTCCACTTTTGGAGTGTATGGTTTGTGTTGCCCCTATCCCTATGTTTCCCCATTGCATCCTATTGTAACTATACATTGTTTGCACTGTTTTCTAAGACTATACTGCATATTTTTGCTATTGTGTATATATATCTTGTGTATATTTCCTATCCTCTCACTGAGGGTACACTCTAAGATACTTTGGCATATTGTCATAAAAATAAAGTACCTTTATTTTTAGTATAACTGTGTATTGTGTTTTCTTATGATATTGTGCAAGTGACATTTGTGGTACTGTAGTAGCTTCACACGTCTCCTAGTTCAGCCTAAGCTGCTCTGCTAAGCTACCATTATCTATCAGCCTTAGCTGCTAGACACCCTATACACTAATAAGGGATAACTGGGCCTGGTGCAAGGTGCAAGTACCCCTTGGTACTCACTACAAGCCAGTCCAGCCTCCTACATCTCTGGGCCATCTTTATTAGAAGTAATTCTCCTTGCGTTCACTAGTAGCACCAGAATGTCATAAAGAGATCTGAAACACTATGGCCCTGATTCTTACCTTGGCGGGCGGCAGAGGCCGCCCGCCAAAGTACCCCCGCCAGAACACCGCACCGCGGTCGTCAGACCGCTGCGGTGATTCTGGGATTTCCACTGGGCTGGCGGGCGACCGCCAAAAGGCCGCCCGCCAGCCCAGTGGAAATCAACCTTCCCACGAGGACGCCGGCTCTGAATGGAGCCGGCGGAGTGGGAAGGTGCGACGGGTGCTGTTGCACCCGTCGCGTATTTCAGTGTCTGCAAAGCAGACACTGAAATACAAAGTGGGGCCCTCTTACGGGGGCCCCTGCAGTGCCCATGCCATTGACACCCCATACCGCCATCCTGTTCCTGGCGGCATGGGGTGTCAGAATCCCCATGGCGGCGCAGAGAGCTGCGCCGCCATGGAGGATTCTTATGGGCAGCGGAAAACCGGCGGGAGACCGGCGGTTTTCCTCTTCCGACCGTGGCCAAAGCGCCACGGTCAGAATGCCCTGCGGGGCACCGCCAGCCTGTTGGGACCGCCGGGGTCAGAATGACCCCCTATATATAAGATGCTCTTTCTCATTTGTAAAATGAATGAATGAATGTACTTAATTGTACTTTCATTTACTCGAAATAAAGAGAGGTGCATTCATTAATGCATATTCATGACTTTCAAAACTACATCAATAGGGACAATAAGAGAGAAGGGAAACCATAAGTACAACGGTGCAAGACTGATTAAACCTCCCTGACATTCCCCCTGCACCCTCATGCCTAAAGTGCTGCGCCCGAGCAGTCAGACATGTCGGAGAGCTGTCCTGTGTCAGGATCCTGAAAAAAAAAACGGTCATAACGTTTCGGCTTCTGACAATACTCACATGAAGCCTTCTTCTGGGCGAAAGTAATCCAGGTACAAGGAGATCACACAGTGACACCCGTCTCTTCAGCAATACTCTAATGCCCTTTAAGACCTAGAAACAAATAAAAATATGAGAAAAGCACTTTGCTCGTAAAACCAAACCGTCTTCTAACATTAGTTTGCCTCTGGTGTGAAATAAAACACTAAGGCAGTCATTCCAACCCTGGCGGTCCGAGACCGCCAGGGTTGGGGACCGCGGGAGCACCGCCAACAGGCTGGCGGTGCTCCCTTGGGCATTCTGACCGCGGCGGTACAGCAGCGGTCAGAGACGGAAAACCGGCGGTGTACCGCCGGTTTTCCGCTGCCATGGGGAATCCTCCCCAGGGCGGCCGCCATGGGGATTCCGACCCCCATACCGCCATCCTGTTCCTGGCGGTTTCGGCCGCCAGGAACAAGATGGCGGTATGGGGTGTCGTGGGGCCCCCTAACAGGGCCCCACTATGATTTTCAGTGTCTGCCATGCAGACACTAAAAATCGCGACGGGTGCAACTGCACCCGTCGCACCCCTTCCACTCCGCCGGCTCCATTCGGAGCCGGCATCCTCATGGAAGGGTGTTTCCCGCTGGGCTGGCGGGCGGCCTTCTGGCGGTCGCCCGCCAGCCCAGCGGGAAACCCAGAATAACCGTGGCGGTCTTCTGACCGCGCAGCGGTATTCTGGCGGCTCCCGCCGGCCCTGCGGTTACCGCGGCCGGCGGGAGTCAGAATGACCCCCTAACTGACTTCAACCTGGTGTCCAAGGAGTCACAAGTCATTCTGCAGCCCCTTCAAGCAAAGGGTCCAGTTTCCTCTTGAACGAGTGGAGGTGTCTTCCATTTTCTTTATAAAACAATAAATGAATGAAAATGGCAGAGGTTCGAAGTGGGGCAGGTCCTATGAAGTCCGTTTTGTCTAGAATTGATGGGAATAAACATGCAGCACTGGTGAGACTGTGGGACATCCTTACAGACTGAGGGGGTCATTCTGACTCCCGCCGGCCGCGGTAACCGCAGGGCCGGCGGGAGCCGCCAGAATACCGCTGCGCGGCCAGAAGACCGCCGCGGTTATTCTGGGTTTCCCGCTGGGCTGGCGGGCGACCGCCAGAAGGCCACCCGCCAGCCCAGCGGGAAACACCCTTCCATGAGGATGCCGGCTCCGAATGGAGCCGGCGGAGTGGAAGGGGTGCGATGGGTGCAGTTGCACCCGTCGCGATTTTCAGTGTCTGCATGGCAGACACTGAAAATCATTGTGGGGCCCCCAGGGGCCCCACGACACCCCATACCGCCATCCTGTTCCTGGCGGCCGAAACCGCCAGGAACAGGATGGCGGTATGGGGGTCAGAATCCCCATGGCTGCGCCGCCATGGAGGATTCCCCAGGGCAGCGGAAAACTGGCGGTAAACCGCCGGTTTTCTGTCTCTGACCGCGGCTGTACCGCCGCGGTCAGAATGCCCAAGGAAGCACCGCCAGCCTGTTGGCGGTGCTCCCGCGGTCCCCAACCCTGGCGGTCTCGGACCGCCAGGGTTCGAATGACCGCCTGAATGCGGTCAGTGGTGGAAGAAGTGTCCCATGGAGGACGGTTCTTCACCTGATAACCCCTGCCTAGACCCTCCGCGAGTCAACGGGGGAAACGAAGACTCCTATTGTGGACATAAACAGTGGGTGGCAGAATAAATGGATATTTTCAAAGGACTGTGCTTCAAGCACAGTCATTAGGACAAATGCACATTTCTGAAGTTTCTGGGCGGTGGAGAAACACAGCGAGTTGCCTCAGTGTTGGGCTGTCTGGGATGAAGGATGTGCTCTCCGTCCACCAGCTAGGGGGAGGTCCAGCTGCTGCTCCCTCCAGATAAAGGGAGACTCAATCCAGCTGTTACACTTATCTGGGAATCAAACCTTGATATTAGGTGAGATCGCCATATCATAAGCGAGTAACCCCCATAAACCGGTCAGAGGGAAAAGGGGTATCTCAACGCATATCAAATGGGGCGAACCAAGGGACACCGACCACTGGAGGGAGAGACAGGGACCACAGTATGCGAAACCTTAAGTGCCCACTTCAAGGAGCCCATTGACGGGTGTCAGTCCAATCAGTACAAACTTGCAGCAAGAACATATTTATTTATTTAGTGCTAAAGCGCCTCCAAGGCCTCCCTAGTTAAAGAGTTGTTTTAGTTCCTGTTGTAGTTAGTGAGGGTCAGTTCTGCTTCTAACTCTCTTCCCCCTAGTTAAAGAGTTAGTTCTTGTATTTAGTGTGGCTAGTAATGTTTCTAACTCTTCCTCACTGGTTAAAGAGTTGTTTTAGTTCTTGTTGTAGTTAGTTAGGGCTAGTACTGCCTCTAACTCTCCTCCTCCCTAGTTAGAGTTGCGGCTAGTACTGTTTCTAATTCTCTTCCGTGCTAGTTAGAGCGTTGTTTTTGTTGCTGTAGTTTCTGAGGGCTACTACTTCTTCTAACTCTCTTCCTCCTTCCTTAAATTAAAGAGTTGTTTTTGTTCTTGTTGTAGTTAGTGAGAACTAGTACTACTTCTCTCATCCTTCCTAGTTAAAGAGTTGTTTTAGTTCTTGTAGTTAGTGACAGCTAGTGCTGCTTCTAACTCTCTTCCTCCCTAGTTAGAGTTGTTTTAGTTCTTGTAGTTAGTGACGGCTAGTTCTGCTTCTACGTCTTTCTCTGTAATTAGAGTTTTTAGTTCTTGTTGTAGTTAGTGCAACTAATACTGTTTCTAACTCTCTTCCTCCCTAGTTAAGGAGTTGTTTTAGTTCTTGTAGTTAGTGAGGGCTAGTGCTGCTTCTAACTCTCTTCCTCCCTAGTTAAAGAGTTGTTTTAATTCTTGTAGTTAGTTAGTGAGGGCTAGCACTGATTCTACCTCTTTCTCTGTAATTAGAGTGTTTAGTTCTTGTCGGAGTTAGTGCAACTAATACTGTTTCTAACTCTCTTCCTCCCTAGTTAAAGAGTTGTTTTTGGTTCTTATTGTAGTTAGTGTGGCTAGTATTGCTTGTTAGTCTAATTCTCCCTAGTTAAAGAATGTTAAGTGCTTGTTGTAGTTAGTGTGGCTAGTACTGCTTCTAACTCTCTTCCTCCCTAGTTAAAGAGTTGTTTTAGTTCTTTGGTGTAGCTAGTGAGGACTAGTACTGCTTCAAACTCTCTTCCTCCCTAGTTAGAGTTGTTTTAGTTCTTGTAGTTAGTGAGGGCCAGTGCTGCTTCTAACTCTTTTCCTCCCTAGTTAAAGATTTTTTAGCTCTTGTTCTAGTTAGTGCAGCTAGTACTTCTTCTAACTCTCTTCCCCCTAGCATTTTTAGTTCTTCTTGTAGTTAGTGCCTCTAGTACTGCTTCTAACTCTATTCCTCCCTAGTTAGTGTTTTTAGTTCCTGTTGTAGTTAGTGAGGGCTAGTACTGCTTCTATCTCTTTCTCTCTAGTTAGAGTTGTTAGTTCTTGTTGTAGTGTACCTAGTACTGCTTCTAACTCTCTTCTTCCCTAGTTAAAGAGTTGTTTTTGTTCTTGTTGTAGTTAGTGTGGCTAGTACTGCTTCTTAGTCTCGTTCTCCCTAGTTAGAGTTTTAAGTCCTTGTTGTAGTTAGTGTGGCTAGTACTGCTTATAACTCTTTTCCTCTCTATTTAAATAGTTGTTTTAGTTATTGTAGTTAGTGAGGGTTAATACTCCTTCTAAATATCTTCCTCTCTAGTTAGAGTTGTTTTAGTTCTTGTAGTTAGTACGGCTAGTACAGCTTCTAACCCTCTTCCTCCCTAGTTAAAGAGTTGCTTTAGTTCTTATTGTGGTTAGTGAGGGCTAGTACTGCTTCTGACTATCTCCGTAGTTAAGGAGTTTTTAGTTCTTGTTGTAGTTAGTGTGGCTACTACTTCTTCTAACTCTCTTTCTCTCTAGTTAAAGAGTTGTTTGTTGTTGAAGATGGTTCCTCTAGTACTGCTTCTAACTCTCTTCCCCCTAGTTAAAGAATTGTTTTAGTTCTTGTAGTTAGTGAGGACTAGTACTGCTTCTAACTCTCTTCCTACCTAGTTAAAGAGTTGTTTTAATTCTTGTTGTTGTTAGTGAGGATTAGTACTGCTTCAACTCTCTTCCTCTCCCTAGTTAGAGTTGTTTGAGTTCTTGTAGTTAGTGCCGCTAGTACTGCTTCTAACTCTCTTCCTCCCTAGTTAAAGAGTTATCTTAGTTCTTCTTGTAATTAGTGAGGACTAGTACTGTTTCTAACTCTCTTCCTCCCTAGGTAAATAGTTTTTAGTTCTTGTTGTAGCTAGTGCAGCTAGTACTTTTTCTAACTCTCTTCCTCCTTAGAAAGAGTTGTTTTAGCTCTTGTTGTAGTTAGTGAGAACTAGTACTGCTTCTCTTCCTCCCTAGTTAGAGTTGTTTTAGTTCTTGTAGTTAGTGCAGCTAGTACTGCTTCTGACTCACTTCCTCCCTTGTTAGTTGTTTTAGTTCTTGTAATTAGTACAGCAAGTACTGCTTCTCTCTTCCTCCCTAGTTAAGGAGCTTTTAGTTCTTGTTGTAGTTAGTGCAGCTTGTACTTCTTCTAACTCTCTTCCTCCCTAGTTAAAGAATTGTTTTAGCTCTTGTTGTAGTTAGTGAGGACAAGTGCTGCTTCTCACTCTCTTCCACCCTAGTTAAAGAGTTGTTTTAGTTCTTGTTGTAGATAGTAAGGACTAGTACTGCTTCTAACTCTCTTCCTCCCCCTAGTTAAAGAGTTGTTTTAGTTTTTGTTGTAGTTAGTGAGGGCTAGTACTGCTTCTAACTCTCTTCCTCCCTAGTTAGAGTTGATTTAGTTCTTGTAGTTAGTGCGGCAAGTACTGCTTCTAATGCTCTTCCTCCGTAGTTAGAGTTTTTAGTTCTTGTTGTAGTTAGTGCAGCTAGAACTTCTTCTAACTCTCTTCTTCCCTAATTGGAGTTGTTTTAATTCTTGTTTTAGTTAGTGAGGGTTAGTACTGCTTCAAACTCTTTTCCTCCCTAGTTAAAAAGTTATTTTAGTTGTTGTTGTTACTGAGGGCTAGTACCACTTCTAACCCCACCCCCCAAGTTAGAGTTGTTTTAGTTCTTGTTGTAGTTAGTGTGACTAGTATTACTTCTAACTCTCTTCCTCTCCCTCCTCACTTCTCTGCAGATCCATCAATGGAGCTGGGAGCCCCACCACCTCAACGCGCACCCTGGTACCTGGCGTGGTGGAGGAGGACTCTGCCCTGGACCAGGAAGCCCTGAGCAGGACAGACATGCCCCAGGAGGGCTGGACGGGGCGTCGAGCCACCCTACAGAGAGCGGGCCCTCAACTCAGCGCGGAGTCAGACCTTTCAGACATCCTGGCCCAGAACCGGCGGCTGTTGCCCAACTACAAGAACCCTCTGCACGTTATTGACGGGCCCGAGCTGCGATACTTTGTGGGTATCATTGACATCTTCACTGTCTACAGCTTCCGTAAGAGGCTGGAGCACCTCTGGAAGAGCATCCGGTACCGCGGACTCGCCTTCTCCACCGTCAGCCCTACGCAGTACGCCAGGCGGCTCTGCCGGTGGGTGGACACCCACACTGCATGACCTTTGAGTGACATTGCACTTCAGACCTTTGACATTGCACCCACATTGTATGACATTACCCTGGTCAGAGGTGACACCACATTGGAACAGTGAGGCATCACAGTGGTACCATTTTGGTGTCGTTGACATCACACCAATACATTATGCCATTACACACTCCTTGTGCATAGACTACAGATTGGCACACATCCTGCCTTCGGTGGAAAGGGAGGCACTGCTCTGCAACGGCTGTTATGCTCCACTGTGTTTGCGCTTGTAGTATGTGCATGTGGAAGACTGAGGGGATGTGCATGAGTTCATGGGTCACAGAGGAGACACGTCTACTTCTAGGGTTTTAGAGTAAACTGGTGCGTGCCAGTACCATGAGCCATCAACTGTGCAGCATTGGAACATGCCAAAAGGCCCAGGTGTAGGGTATGAGACTACCGGGACCCCATTGTGTAAATTATTTTCCCACAACTGTTTTGAACAGGTCAGCTTGTACTGATCAGTGCATTCTTCTTGCATGCATGCCGCTTGACAAGTACATTACTAATCGGTCCTGGACCCCTGAGCAGTGCATGCAGATCGAGCCAATACACACGTCCTCAGCTCGTGTTCACGTACCCGCAGTGGATAACTACACACTGAACCAATGCTTGCTTTCTTGTCCTCTGCTACATGAGCTCTTCGTCTGCACAAGGACACTTCCTTCTGTGACTGGACAGAGTCCCACCAACTCGCTCATTGTTCCACCTGCTTGTACTCTGCTAGTGCGCCTGACCGTTTTGGTTCTGCCTCACGGTAGTGATTGATTTTATGTTCCCAGGAGATGGACTTTGGACTTTACTCACTTGCAGACTCTACACGCTGGACTGTGACGGAAGGAAGAGGAGGTTGGTCCAAACCTCTTGTAGAGAGTAACCCTCCCTCACCCAGTCCAGGCAGAGTAGACCGCCTGATTTCCTCTAGACGATTCAACAGATTGAAGTAGTCGATGGTCTCAAAGGCTTTGGAGAGCTCAACAAAATCACCAGCTTGTTTGGCTGCTACCCTTCCGAAGGTTTAGCCTCAGCTGGAAAGAGAGAGGTTGGTTAGAAGGTGGAGAGCTCTTGGGGGTTGGCACCAGGTTTCTTTAAGACGGACAAGATCAAGACAGACTTGAAGTGGCCAGTTGAGTCGGACTCTGTAGTGCAAGGGATTACCTGGGGAGAAGGAGCTACAGAGTGAGAGAAAGGAGTCGTGCTGAAGCCGGCAGTAGTTACCCAAGTACAGTTCGGGATGGCCGTATCTTCACAGAAGAGACTCCAGGAGCCACTGAGGGCCTCGGAAGGAGTGCCGGAGACTGGAGGGTCAGCAGTCCATAGTGTGATAATCTGCTCTTTAGGTTCGTCTGGTTTCCTCTACCTTGGGTTGAATAAGGGGATTGGCATTAGAGGCTGTCCGAGCTTCCGTAAGCCTGGAGGGCAGCTGTAGTGAGAAGACGGGATCCTGCTCGTAGCTACGGTGCTGCATGTCTTCAGCTTGAGAGGGTTTAGTTTACTTAATAAGGCAACATGTCAATCAAAAAGTAGAGCCGACCTGGCCTGAAGGTTGTAATTTTAGGTTTCAGAGGTGACAGTAACCCTGAAGCGAAGTCGTATCGAGCTGTCCGAGGTGCATCAGGGTAGGGCACACTTGACCTGAGGTGCTCAGCAGGAACGGCTGAGCTGCGTGTGGGAGACCAGCGGCTTCAGGTGTTTTTTTTCTCACAGGTGAACATCATAAACTGGATGAGGAAATGAGAATGTAATCAAGTAGTCCTCTGTCCATATCATTTGCTTAGATTAAGTTTGCCCAATAAAGGAACTTGTCCAATAGCGAGTCACCTCTGAAGGATATTCAGTGAACATGACCCCCTAAACTGTTGAGTTAACAAGTTACAGTCTTCCCCTGAGATACCTCACTTTGTCTCGTAGGCTCATGTTTTATTCCAACTTTATTCTGAAGGTTCTTTCAAACTTTCATCTGAATCAGTAAATGTTCCTTTTTACTTTCCTACATAATTAAAGGGCTCTCTTGCAGCGGGGCTCGGCATTACTTAGACCATACAGAGCCGTTTGTGCCTTCAGACCAACCCTTTGTAACATGGCTGCGTCACACAGAGTTATAGGTTTAAGATGTCGTCTGTACTGCAGGGAGGTCTGCCCTTTGCTTGTGTATTCCCCTCAGAGCGTCTACTTGCCCCAACCTACAGACATCACTTTCTCTTGATGTTTCCTCAGACCACCTCTGGAAGGATACCCTATGCAAGGATACCCCACGCAAGGATACCCTACTCAAGGATACCCTACGCAAGGATACCCCACGCAAGGATACCCCACGCAAGGATACCCCATGCAAGTATACCCTATGCAAGGATACCCTACGCAAGGATACCCCACGCAAGGATACCCTACTCAAGGATACCCTACGCAAGGATACCCCACGCAAGGATACCCCACGCAAGGATACCCCATGCAAGTATACCCTATGCAAGTATACCCTATGCAAGGATACCCCACGCAAGGATATCCCACGCAAGGATACCCTACTCAAGGATACCCCACGCAAGGATACCCCACGCAAGGATACCCCACGCAAGGATACCCCACGCAAGGATACCCTATGCAAGTATACCCTATGCAAGGATACCCCACGCAAGGATACCCTACTCAAGGATACCCTACGCAAGGATACCCCACGCAAGGATACCCCACGCAAGGATACCCCACGCAAGGATACCCCATGCAAGTATACCCTATGCAAGGATACCCTACGCAAGGATACCCCACGCAAGGATACCCTACTCAAGGATACCCTACGCAAGGATACCCCACGCAAGGATACCCCACGCAAGGATACCCCATGCAAGTATACCCCATGCAAGGATACCCTACGCAAGGATACCCTACTCAAGGATACCCTACGCAAGGATACCCCACGCAAGGATACCCCACGCAAGGATACCCCATGCAAGTATACCCTATGCAAGTATACCCTATGCAAGGATACCCCACGCAAGGATATCCCACGCAAGGATACCCCAAGCAAGGATACCGCAAGCAAGGATACCCCACGCCGCACTGTTTGTAAATCCTTGGCATTGACATCAGTTCCAGAGCTCATGCCGATTTTGGTTTTTCCACACAGCACCAAGAGGACATTATATTTGTAAAGGGGCTAGATTGGCGGCGTCGCTCGGAAACAGCTGTTAAAAGGCTTCCTCCCAAAGGTTTGCAGTTTGCATCTAGGAACCTTGGCAGCTTCCTCGTGCTGCTCTTAGGAGTTCATGAAAATAAAATAAGTATGTTTACAGCACTTGTGGTTCTTAGTGTGATCAGTAGAGTTCTGCTTTTGGGGTCATTCGATATTTTGGTTGCACAGTGTCTGTGTAGGTGAACACACTCAGCAGTCGAACACTTCATCAGGACATGTCAAAGGATGTTTTACCCCTTCCTGGAGCATTTCCACAATGTCTGAAAACATTCAATGCCTCTGAACAATCTCAAGAATGACCTCTCCCAAGAATGTAGAAGAATGTTTTTCGCTCATTAAACATTATTTTATCACTTTACAGTTTTATTCCATGCAAACGTGACATAAAGTGTGTCTCAGCACTGTACGGTGAATACATGCATGACTGAATGGTGGTGTGTATACCATGCGCACTAGCGAGGGGGTCTCTCTTGGAGCTGTACAGTGAGGACAAGCACAGCAAAGCCATGGAGATGCCACTGGGTAGTTATAGTTAGTACCACGTTTCCATAGCAACTGGATTTTTTAGTACAATATTAACTTTGGTGCCAGTTGATGAATCCTCCCTAAACTTTCCCCCAAAAAGTTGTTTCCACCTCAGTTTCTTCCTGGAAGGTTTCAAAGTGATCCGTCATGCGGGGGACAAAAAAAGGGCTAAAAGTGAGTAGGGTAGGGGGAACCCAACCCTGTATCACGATGGAGGGGATGGGGGGGGTAGAAAGGGAACTTCAAACAAAAAGAAAAAACTGAGATTGTTCCGTGGATCTACTGATCCACTGTGAGCCCCAGTGTGATCCCCTGGAGGATCACAACATAATCACAGACTCGTGTTGCAAAAAAAACACAAAAAAAAAGGTGTTGGCTTTCTGGGGAGGATTGGGGGGGGGTGGTGTTCACCATGATGTGCAGGCCTTTGGCTGTACGCAGCGGCACACATGGAATCACCATTTTACTTTGGTGAAGAAAGTAGAGAAAATCACTGAAAAAAACAAAGGTTAAAGTGACATATCTGGAAATTGTGATAATATGTTACTTTACATAAAATAAATTAACTAATTGAAAAAAACAAATCTTAAAGGGGCGTTACAGTTCGGTGAAAATGTAAGCTTAAACATAACGCTTTGAACTAACAAACCAAGAGAGCCTTGTTTTCTTCTGTCTTCTGAAGCATGCATGCTCCTAGATGCTTCGAGCGCTGGCTGCTAGCGAGTGCAGGAGCTTATGGTAGGGTGATATGATGATCGGTGGTGAAGCCTGGAGCACAGTGTTCTGTTTTGTTTGTATTGCTTGGATTTAACTTGTAGGAGCTTTTCACCTCAGCTGGGAATGACTCTAGTTTCAGGGACTGGAGTGGGCTACAAGGTACCTACCCTGCACAGGTGGCATAAAGGCGAGCTTTGAAGTTGTTTGGAGCTGCTGTGTCTGGCTTGATCCTCATGGCCTGCTTGCAATAATAACAGCACATCTTTTTCTGGGAGTGTATTGAAAGCTAGTATGTGGGCGCTTGCTTTAGTCTCTTTCTGGGGTGGTTAGGTTATGCATTGGAATGAGTTCTTGTGAGCAAGAAATCACAGCTCGTGCCTGCTACAGTTAGGATACCCTAAGGTGAAGCAAAGTGGTGTCACATTCGGGAATAAAATGCCTTTGCAGGTCATCGATGATGCTTTATTCCTTCCATTGGAAAGGAATCGGGATCATGGGCACTGAAGCCAGTGGGCACATGGGAGCTCAGCCAGCATGAAGAAAGGTTCAGCTCCTGTTTTCATTGACTCAAAACTTGCAGGAAACCTTTGTCCTTGCAGGCTGGTCTCTTCTTTCTGGAAAAGGTGGTCAGCCCATGTGATTGACTTCTTAATGCCCACCCAAACTAGCTTCCTGAGAAGAGGGCTAGTGAGACCATGTGAGGGATCATACAGCTGACTGGGCTGTCCACACCACGGATTGTAGGCCAGAGCTGTTGGCTGGAGGGTGGACTGCACCTTTGTTGCGTCTGTGTGATGCCTCCAGACGCAAGACCTCCTCTGTCAGAAGGTCTGGTGTCTCCTGCACTAAGTTCCGCTTGCAGTGCGATGAGTGGATCCAAGAAGGCAGTTCCCAGATACATCAGGTCCTCCAAACCTGAAGACTAGGTGCAAAGTACCTGTGTGTGAGGGCACCCCTGCACTAGCATAGGTGCCCCCACGTCATCCAGGCCCATTTCCCCAGACTTCGTGAGTGCGGGGACGCCATTTTAAGTGTGCACTGCACATAGGTCAATACCTAAACCCAGCTTCACAATAGCAACTCCGAATATGGCCAAGGAAGGTGTCTAACAACTGAGAATTGTACCTCAATACTGATTCAAGTATTGGTTGCACAATCCCATGCACTCTGGGGGCTCCACAATGGACCCCTAATACTGCCATACCAGCCTTTGAGGTTTTCCAGGCATCCCCAGCTGCTGCCACCTCACAGACAGGCTTCTGCCCTCCTGGGGCTTGAGCAGCTCAATCCCAGGAAGGCAGAACAAAGCATTTCCTTTTTGGAGAGGGGTGTTACTCCCTCTCCCTTTGGAAATAGGTGTTACAGGCATGGGAGGGGTAGCCTCCCAGAGCCTCAGGAAATGCTTTGAAACGCACAGAAGGTGCCCTCCTTGCATAATCCAGCCTACACCAGTTCAGGGACCCCCAGTCTCTGCTCTGGCGTGAAACTGGATGAAGGAAAGGGGAGTGACCACTCCCCTGTCCATCACCACCCCAGGGGTGGTGCCCAGAGCTCTTCCAGAGTCTACCTGGGTTTTGCCATCTTGGATCCCAAGGTGGTGGGACACTCAGGGAGCATCTAAGTGGCCAGTACCAGCAGGTGATGTCAGAAACCCCTCCTGATAGGTGCTTACCTGGATAGGTGACCAATCCCCCTCTCAGGGCTGTTAAGGGTATTTCCTCTGTTTTTGTTTTCAGATTCAGATTGCAAGACTCCATCAGGAATCCTCTGCAACCTTTACATCATCTTCTACCAATGTATCAACCGCTGACGGCTCCGGAAACTCTACAAAACTGAAACAAAGAAGCTAAGATGACTTCTGCAACATTGTATCTTCAGCTCCTGTCAGCAACTACAACAGTTTACAGGTCGTGCATCCTGCGAGGACTGCCTGTCTTCAGCCTGCACCAGAAGAACCGAAGGAATCTCCCGTGGGGTGACATAGTCACTTCCCTGCTTCAGCAGGCACCACTCTGCAGCGACGACCGGTGGCGTGGGTCCCCTCTCCAGATCACAGGCCTGGATCCAGCAAGACGGGTGGTGGACTAAAGTGACTCCAACAGTCCCAACGTCCAGCTGTCCAACTTTGGTGGAGGTAAGGTTTTGCCTCCCCACGCAAGACAGTACCCTCATGCACCACATGAGTTGCAGTTGCCACGGCTTGTGTGTGACCTTCCAAGACGTTCTTCGTGCAGAGCATCCCATCCTGCGACGCACAGCTTCTTGAGTGATTCTCCTGCAGTGTGGGAATCCTTTGTGTCGTGCTGCGGGGGCCTCCTTTTGCACCTTCTTTGTCTCCGGACTGTGGGACTCCTGTGTGCTGCCAGGTCTTTTGAGGGCTCTCTGAGTTGCTGAGAGCCCCTTCTGTCTCCCCCTCCTGGTCCCGTTGTAGGAGGCTGGCCTGGTTTGTGGTGGGTACCTTGGGTCCAGGTCCAGTTATCCCTTATTAGTGAAGTAGTAGTGTTGTAGCAGCTTAGGCTGAACTAGGAGACATGCAAAGCTCATGCAATACCACTTATAGTTACACAGTACTTATACACAAGTAAAGACAATACTCAGTGTTACCAAAAATAAAGGTATTCATTTGGGTGACACAGTACCAAAAATATCTTAGAGACAATACTCCTTCTGGAGGTAAGTATTATACACAATATATACACTAGACCCCAAAATTAGACAAGTAAATAGTCTTAGAACAATGCAAACAGTAGGAAATCCTATAGAATGCAATGGGAGAAAATAGGCCAAGGGGCCACACAATCGTATACTAAAAAAGTGGAATGTGAATCACAAATTCCCCCCTAGACAAGTGTAGTGTGTGCACAGTCGCTGGGAGAGTAAGAATACAGTAAAGGTAAGTAAATTACCCCACCCCAGAGCCCAGAATAGCAGGAGTAAAGTACTGCAAGTTTCCTTAGGACACACTACACATTGTTTTTGGGATTTTGCAGCAGCCAACCCAGTCTGCAAAGAACAACTGCTGGATTATTGGACCTGAAGACCTGCAAAGGAAGGGGACCAAGTCCAGAAGTTGAAAGAAGTTCCAGGAAGGACAGGAGCCCCTGCCAACCCAGGAGAGGGTGCAAAATAAGAGTCCCTGGTTAGTTAAAGACTGCAGAAATGCACCCTAGGAAGAGGCCAGCGGGTTCCGGCATGATGCAAAAGATGTGCCACGGCGTGAAGATCGTTGCAGATGAGATTTCGTGTTGGACCTTGCCAACAAGCCTTGGCTACGAGAAAAGTGTGCTTTTTGTCAAAATGTCGCTGGATGGACCCAGGAGGGACCTGGGGGCCTCAACTCTGTGTGAAGAGGAAAGGGGGGGGGGGCTCTTAGCCCTTTAGAGAGCCCTCAGGATGCCAGCCACTACCCCCAGGAGCCGCAGGACTTGGGTTCAAAGGACGTGCAAAACACGGTTGATGCAGCACAAAAACAGAAGGTTCCACGCCGCCGGAGAACAGCTCAGTGAGTTGAGCGTTGCAGGGTGGAGTGCTGGGGACCTGGGCCAGGCTGTGCACGAAGGAATTTTGCAAAGAGTGCACAGAGGCCTCAGGAGGTGAAGAAGACACTGTACACAGGGGTACCGTTGTTCTCAAGGAAGGCAAGGTCTTATCTCCTTTATATTGCGTCCGCAGGACCTCAGGACAGTCTATGTCGATGATGTCCACCCTCTGTGTCCTTAGAAGCACGCTCGTCACTGTGAGAGGAGTCCCAGGGTACCGGTCGTCGTCTTGGAAGGTGCCTCCTTGGAGCAGGGGAGTGACTCTGTCACTCCACTGGAGATTTCTTCGGTCCTTCTGGTGCAGGATGAAGACAAGGAGTCCCCAGAGTGTGCACACTAGGAAACTGTTGCAGTTGCTGACTTGTAGCTGAGGTTGCTGAAGATAAGTGTCTCTTCTAGATGCTTTGTTGCAGTTACGGCGTTTCTTGGAGCCGGCTGCGGTTGATCCGAGGTCAGAAGAGTCTGAAGTTGTTGCAGAGGATTCCTGAAGGAAATTTGCAAGCAGAATCTGAAGAGAACCCACAGGAGAGACCCTAAATAGCTCTGAGAGGGGGATTGGCTACTTTATCAGGTATGGACCTATCAGGAGGGGTCTCTTACGTCACCTGCTGGCATTGGCCACTCAGAGCGCTCCAGAGTGCCCCCACACCTTGCAAAGCAAGATGGCTGAAGTCTGTGGCACACTGGAGGAGCTCTGGGCACCACCACTGGGGTGGTGATGGACAGGGGAGTGGTCACTCCCCTTTCTTTTGTCCAGTTTCCCACCAGAGCAGGGGAGAAGGGGTCCCTGGACCGTTGTAGACTGGTTTATGCAAGGAGGGCACCATCTGTGCCCTTCAAAGCATTTCCAGAGGCTGGGGAAGGCTACCCCTCCCCAGCCTGTAACACCTATTTCCAAAGGGAGAGGGTGTAACACCCTGCTCTCAGGGGAAATGCTTTGTTCTGCCTTCCTGGGACTGGGCTGCCCAGACCCCACAAGGACAGAACCCTGTCTGTGAGGTGGCAGCAGCTGTAACTGCAGTGCAAGCCTCAGAGAGCTGGTTTGGCAGTACTGGGGGTCCATGGTGGAGACCCCAGGATGCATGGAATTGGCTCCCCAATACCAGATTTGGAATGGGGGACAATTCCATGATCTTAGACATGTTACATGGCCATATTCGGAGTTACCATTGTGAAGCTACATATAGGTATTGACCTATATGTAGTGCACACATGTAATGGCGTTCCCGCACTCACAAAGTCCGGGGAAATGGCCCTGAACTATGTGGGGGCACCTTTGCTAGTGCAAGGGTGCCCTCACACTTAGTAACTTTGCACCTAACCTTCAGCAAGTGAAGGTTAGACATATAGGTGACTTATAAATTACTTAAGTGCAGTCAAAATGGCTGTGAAATAACATGTGCGTTATTTCACGCAGGCTGCAGTGGCAGGCCTGTGCAAGGGTTTGCCTGAGCTCCCTATGGGTGGCAAAAGAAATGCCGCAGCCCATATGGATCTCCTGGAACCCCAATGCCCTGGGTACCTATGTGCCATATGGACTTATAAGGGGGGTCCGGTGTGCCAATTGAAATTGGTAAATGAAGTCACTAGCCTACAGTGACAAATTTAAAAGCAGAGAGAGCATAAGTACTGAGGTTCTGGTTAGCAGAGCCTCAGTGACACAGTCAAGCACTACTGACAACACACACATTAGGGCACAAACTATGAGCACTGAGGTCCTGGCTAGCAGGATCCCAGTGACACAGCAAAAACACACTGACATACACTCACAAACAGGCCAAAAGTGGCGTTTTCCCCATATTCATTATTCCTCAAGTTCTCAGGAAGATTCGCCATGACCGGGCCCTAGTCACTCTCATTGCCCCTGATTGGTGAACAGGGATGTGATATGCAGACCTTCTGCACTTCTTCACATGTCCCCTGCTTCACCTTCCATTCGGGCTGGCCATTCTCTCCCAGTCAGGAGGATGGATTCTACACCCCAATCACACTTTTTGCCTGATTTACGGTACAGCCTAAGAAATTGTAGTGCCCGTGGCCCCTGCTAACCAGGTTCCCTGGGACAGAGCTCTTTCCCTAAACCTTTGTGATGCATTGGCACAATTGGGTACACCTTTAGCTACCACTGTAATTCCCTAGTAAAAGGTACTTAGGTACCCAGGTCATGGGGTAATATGGGTAAGCCTCTGAGGGCAGCAGCACTGATTGTGCCACCCTCTAGGGCCAGGCATCCAGATGCACCCAGCACTGCCATTGCAGGCTGAGTGTCCTGGTACAAATCTAAAACACAAACTCAGCATGGCACACTCTCTGTGTGCCTGTACACCACGCACTGTATACACTATGGATAAGACACCCCACTGGCAGGTCTTCCAGCGCTAAGGCAGGGTGCACTATCTTATATTTGAGGGCATAGCTGCACGAGCTGCATGAGCAATATGTCCCCACTGTGTCCTTGCTATACCCTGGACATAGTGAGTGAACAGAGCAGTCATTTTAATGCATGTGCTGGACACTGGTCAACACGAGGTTCCCAGTTCCATGATGGCCACTCTGAACACAGGGTTGTCAATCCAAACTGGTGCCAGTATTGGATTTATCTGTAGATGTAACCAGGGGTCACCCTAGAGGTGTCCCCTGCAAAAGCTAACTACCCTGGCATGGTTGCCGACTGGTACTATCCAGCCCGCCACCTCCAGACACCCAATCTACAAACCTTGGGGGAGACATCTCTCTCTCTGATTTGTAGAACAATGCCCTTCCTGGATGAAAGTGCTAACACCCCCTCCCTCAGGAATGTGCACTGCCCTGGCAGCGAGCTTCAAAGGACTTACGGCCTTTGAAACTTGACCCCCAGGCCTCCTGCTAGCAGCAGCTGGCATCTGTAGGAGGCTGGCCTGGTTTGTAGTGAGTACCAAGGGGTACTTACACTCTGCACCAGGCCCAGTTATCCCTTATTAGTGTATAGGGTGTCTAGCAGCTTAGGCTGATAGATAATGGTAGCTTAGCAGAGCAGCTTAGGCTGAACTAGGAGACGTGTGAAGCTCCTACTATACCACTGGTGTCATATGCACAATATCATAAGAAGACACAATACACAGATATACTAAAAATATAGCTACTTTATTTTTATGACAATATGCCAAAAGTATCTCAGTGAGTACCCTCAGTATGAGGATAGCAAATATACACAAGATATATGTACCCAATACCAAAAATATGCAGTAATAGCAATAGAAAGCAATGCAAGCAATGTACAGTCACAATAGATTGCAATGAGAGCACATGGGTATAGGGGCAACACAAACCATATACTCCAAAAGTGGAATGCGATCCACAAATGGACCCCAAACCTATGTGAGCTTGTAGAGGGTCGCTGGGACTGTAAGAAAACAGTGAGCGTTAGAAAAATAGCCCACCCCAAGACCCTGAAAAGTAGGTGTAAAGTCCACCTAAGTTCCCCAAAGAGCACAGAAGTCGTGATAGGGGAATTCTGCAAGGAAGACCAACACCAGCAATGCAACAACGATGGATTTCCGGACGAGAGTACCTGTGGAACAAGGGGACCAAGTCCAAGAGTCTCGACAAAGTCGAGATTGGGCAGATGCCCAGGAAATGCCAGCTGAGGTTGCAAAGAAGCTGCCACCGGATGGTAGAAGCTGTGATTTCTGCAAGAACGAAGAGGACTAGGAACTTCCCCTTTGAGGATGGATGTCCCACGTCGTGAAGAAGCTTGCAGAGGTGTTCCCACGCAGAAAGACCGCAAACAAGCCTTCCTAGCTGCAAGGGTCGCGGTTAGGGTTTTTGGATGCTGCTGTGGCCCAGGAGCGACCAGGATGTCGCCAATTGCGTGAGGAGACAAAGGGGGCGCCCAGCAAGACAAGGACCCCTCTCAGAAGCAGGCAGCACCCGCAGAGGTGCCGGAGCAGGCCCTATGAAGAAGAGTGAACCGGAGCTCACCCGAAGTCACAAAAGAAGATCCCACAACACCGGAGGACAACTCAGGAGGTTGTGCACTGCAGGTTAGAGTGTCGGGGACCCAGGCTCGGCTGTGCACAAAGGAAATCCTGGAAGAGTGCACAGGAGCCGGAGCAGCTGCAAATCACGCGGTGCCCAGCAATGCAGTCTAGCGTGGGGAGGCAAGGACTTACCTCCACTAAACTTGGACTGAAGAGTCACTGGACTGTGGGAGTCACTTGGACAGAGTTGCTGAGTTCCAAGGACCACGCTCGTCGTGCTGAGAGGGGACCCAGAGGACCGGTGATGCAGTCTTTTGTTGCCTGCGGTTGCAGGGGGAAGATTCCGTCGACCCACGGGAGATTTCTTCTGAGCTTCTAGTGCAGAGAGGAGGCAGACTACCCCCTCAGCAATAGTTGAGAAGGCGGCCGGATCAGCGATACAAGGTTGCAGTAGTCGTCTTTGCTACTTTGTTGCGGTTTTGCAGGCGTCCAGAGCAGTCAGCGGTCGATTCCTTGGCAGAAGGTGAAGAGAGAGATGCAGAGGAACTCTGATGAGCTCTTGCATTTGTTATCTAAAAAATTCCCCAAAGCAGAGACCCTAAATAGCCAGAAAAGGAGGTTTGGCTACTTAGGAAGGAGGATAGGCTAGCAACACAGGTAAGAGCCTATCAGAAGGAGTCTCTGACGTTTACCTGCTGGCACTGGCCACTCAGAGCAGTCCAGTGTGCCAGCAGCACCTCTGTTTCCAAGATGGCAGAGGTCTGGAGCACACTGGAGGAGCTCTGGGCACCTCCCAGGGGAGGTGCAGGTCAGGGGAGTGGTCACTCCCCTTTCCTTTGTCCAGTTTCGTGCCAGAGCAGGGCTGTGGGATCCCTGAACCGGTGTAGACTGGCTTATGCAGAGATGGGTACCATCTGTGCCCATCAAAGCATTTCCAGAGGCTGGGGGAGGCTACTCCTCCCAGCCCTGACACCTTCTTCCAAAGGGAGAGGGTGTAACACCCTCTCTCTGAGGAAGTCCTTTGTTCTGCCTTCCTAGGCCAAGCCTGGCTGGACCCCAGGAGGGCTGAAACCTGTCTGAGGGGTTGACAGCAGCAGCAGCTGCAGTGAAACCCCGGGAAAGGTAGTTTGGCAGTACCCGGGTCTGTGCTAGAGACTTGGGGGATCATGGAATTGTCTCCCCAATGCCAGAATGGCATTGGGGTGACAATTCCATGATCTTAGACATGTTACATGGCCATGTTCGGAGTTACCATTGTGACGCTGTACATAGGTAGTGACCTATGTACAGTGCACGCGTGTAATTGTGTCCCCGCACTCACAAAGTCCGGGGAATTTGCCCTGAACAATGTGGGGGCACCTTGGCTAGTGCCAGGGTGCCCACACACTAAGGGGGTCATTCTAACTCTGACGGGCGGCGGAGGCCGCCCGCCAGAGTTCCCCCCTCCAGAACACCGCTCCGCGGTCATAAGACCACTGCGGTGATTCTGGGTTTCCCACTGGGCTGGCGGGCGACCGCCAAAAGGCCGCCCGCCAGCCCAGTGGGAAACACCCCTCCATGAGGATGCCGGCTCTGAATGGAGCGGGCGGAGTGGAGGATGTGCGACGGGTGCAGTTGCACCCGTCGCGAATTTCAGTGTCTGCTCAGCAGACACTGAAATTCTTTGTGGGGCCCTCTTACGGGGGCCCCTGCAGTGCCCATGCCATTGGCATGGGCACTGCAGGGGCCCCCAGGGGCCCCACGATACCCCATACCGCCATCCTGTTCCTGGCGGGCGACCCGCCAGGAACAGGATGGGGGTATGGGGTGTCAGAATCCCCATGGCGGCGCCGGGGTCAGAATCAGGCCCTAAGTAACTTAGCACCCAACCTTTACCAGGTAAAGGTTAGACATATAGGTGACTTATAAGTTACTTAAGTGCAGTGGTAAATGGCTGTGAAATATCGTGGACGTTGTTTCACTCAGGCTGCAGTGGCAGGCCTGTGTAAGAATTGTCAGAGCTCCCTATGGGTGGCAAAAGAAATGCTGCAGCCCATAGGGATCTCCTGGAACCCCAATACCCTGGGTACCTCAGTACCATATACCAGGGAATTATAAGGGTGTTCCAGTATGCCAATGTGAATTGGTGAAATTGGTCACTAGCCTGTTAGTGACAATTTGGAAAGAAATGAGAGAGCATAACCACTGAGGTTCTGGTTAGCAGAGCCTCAGTGAGACAGTTAGTCATCACACAGGGAACACATTCAGGCACACTTATGTGCACTGGGGCCCTGGCTGACAGGGTCCCAGTGACACATACAACTAAAACAACATATATACAGTGAAATATGGGGGTAACATGCCAGGCAAGATGATACTTTCCCACACAATCCCCCTTTGCAAACCCCCACTTTTGGTAGGATCAAATGTGGGAAACTACACAAAACGTAGGGAGAGTGGCCTCACCTGGCATGCACCACCCCTAAGGTGTTGCCTGCGAGGTGGACCCTCTATTTCATTTTCCTCCATCTTGGATGGAAGGAAATTATTCAATAGGGGATAGGGAAGTGACCCTTCACACGGGAAATGGTCACTATAGTGGGTGTAACCACCCAAAGGTAGATGGCCCGGGGCTGAAAAAGGACAGGAGGAAGCCCCATTTGAGGGAGTTCAGGAACACCCTGGACCTCCCACCAGAGTGGCCCCCGTTGTCCTGTGAGCAGCCCTCAACAAGACTTACCTCCAACTCCAAAGGGCACCTTTGCATACAGCTCCTGGATCCCCAACTAGCCCTGCACCGGCTGCCTTGTGCCCTGCAACGAAGAACCTGCTGTGCCCCAAGGGTCCCTCACCCCTTGCAACCTCGACACCCCAAGGGGACCCCAAGGAACCAGCTTTAACCTGACCAGAGCAGACCTTTTCCAAGTGGTCCCACCTCAGTGGCCCTGCACCAGCTCCGAGAGACTTTCCACTGCTGCTTCTGCTGCCCACTGAAGACCTCGACCAACCTGCAAAAGTGGAACTTGGTAAAGCAACTGTGAATTTTTCAAGGGGACTCCTATTGATTCCTATGGTGCGTAATTACGCACAGAAAGACTGCATTTATTAAAACTTCAAAAATCCATATCTTTAAAAGTACTTAATCAATTTTGATAATCTTGGTCTTAAAATGTATATACAAATCTGGAGTATTTTTGTAAATTGGTCTCGAGTTATTCCTTTGAGTGTGTGAGTACAACAAATGCTTTGCTCTTCTTCAAGAGTAGCTTGACTGGTCGACCAGCTACCTTAAACATTAGAGCATTAGGTGATCCAGTGTTTACCTCTGGAAACAAACGTGTGGTTGCCTGGACCCCCTGCACAGTGTGCATAGCTTTGCACACCACATAGAGGGCCGGCCTCCTACAGCCATAAAAGCAATAAATAAACAAATACATATAACTCATACAAACACCATATCAACATTAAAAGATCACCTTTAGCAGCATGTCCAAAATTCAGATTTACAGCAGGCAAGTATTTCCATTATCCCTGAAATAAGTTTATGATACCAAAACTGCAGCTGATAAAGATATTAAAATAATCACTGTATATACAAATATAAGCATTAAAACCTCAAATCACATGACACCAGTAGCAACCCTCTTGTTTGTCCACATCAAGCCCAGGTGCAGTCATACAAGGGAAGTGGATCTGTTCTTAATATCCTTAATGCTACCTGTTGATTTCGGGTGCCCAGCTGCCTACACACGGGCGCAATCCAAAAGGAGCAAAACTTTGCATAGGAAGGACATACGAAAAAGCGCATGTGGGATTTGGACTTCACAGAACGGGCAATCCTCGCCCGCTGAGCCCTTCCACTTGGCAGTGAATGCCTTTACAGGGAGTGTGCCCACTCTAACCTGATGGCATGCGTCCCTCTCAGGAGGGGCAGTAATCCCATCCCAGCACTGCTCTAACACATGCGTGGTCTTGAAATGTAGGAATTCTCTAGTCAACATAGCATCCCCGCCCTACACTTCTCTCTCCACAAGGAATAGGCCCAATAATGTTTTTTAGCATACTGTTTGAGGGAATTTTTTATACCTCCGGGTGGAACCCAGAGTCACCAAAACCAAGCACCGTCAATAACTGCTTAAGAGGGGAGAGCCATGGCACGGTATTGGCTTCATCCATCTTGATTATCTCCTCTAAAGTGGCAGCATAATGTGCCAGCTCCGGAGTAAGCCAGATCCTGCACCAACAAAGGAGAGTGTGCAGAGCGGCTTTACGTGCTACCCTTTCCGGTCCCATCTACATGCATACGGGGCACAATGGGGTACTAGTTGGAAGTGAAACCAATTCTCTTACAAACTTACTCTGATTTCGCTTTACTCGTGATGTCACCAAAACCCCAAAGCACCGCACCACCACCTCCACGGGGACCACTGAGCTCCTTTCAGCTGCCATCAGAGGTGGTTGACGTCATCTCATTTGCGTGTCGCCCCTCTACTAATTTGGCTTATTCCGTCAGATTTAGTGTATGGTGTGCGGAGAATGGTGTGGATCTCCTACAGCTCAAAATATCACTAGTGCTGCAATTTGCACATTCCCTTGCTCAGAGGGGATGTTCTGCTGTCACTGTAAAGGGTTATTTAGCCACCTTGTCTGCATTCTCCTGTCTGCCAGATCAGCTGTCCCTGTTTAAACCCCCTGTTGCAATGCTTTTTCCAAGGGCCTGACTGTTTCCCTCCACTCCCTTTGTGGTTCCTCTGTTGTACTTGAATCTAGCACTTACACTTTTGATGGGGACTCCATTGGAGCCCCTTCACAGTTACACCCTTCTTATGTTGACCCTCAAAACTGTATTTTTGGTTGGAATAACGTTTGCCAGGAGGGTCAGTGAATTGCAGGCCCTTAGCTGTTGCCAACCCCTCACTACTATCTTTCCAGACAAGTGGGTGTTGCAAATCAAGGTTTCCCTACTTCCTAAGGTGGTCCCTTCCTTCCACCTTGACCAATCCATCACTCTCCTGACTTTCTACCCTTCCCCAACCCACGAGAGAGGAGGAGCGATGTCATTGGTTGGATCCTAGGTGGGCGAGCAGTTAACACCTACGTGGCCCTCTCAAAGGAATACCGCATGGATGGCCAACTCTTCATTGATTACTTCATCAAAAAAGAGCCCCCAAGGGGAACCGTTCCCATTCCACAAGGACCAAGTCCACTACTTGTCTGCTTGTACGAGGCGTCCCGATTACAGAAGTCTGTAAGGCGACGAAGTGGGCTTCTTTACACACCTTTGCAAAGCACTACTGTCTGGATTCAGAGGTGCGTAGGGATGAATACTTTGCCAGGTCCACCTTTCAAGATTTCCTGGTTCAATGATCATCATCCGTCAACCCTCCTCTTGGGGCAGGATACTGATCGAAATCTGTTCTACAGGTGAAGAACCTGCACGAAGAAGTATCCATCGGAAGAAAGAGTTACTCATCTGTGGTAAAGATCTTTTGTGTGGATTCTCTGTCTATCTGTAGATTCCTCACTGACCAGTCCGCCCCGTTTGATGGATGATTCATAGGGACAGTTCATAGGATCCCACCTTACATCGATTTTGTTCTGCAATGTTTTCTCAGTGTCATTCTACCTCTCACCTGGAAAATAACTGGCACTGGTGCCGTGGGTGGCACTTTATGACCCCGCTGGTGTCCCCTGATGTCTCTTCCAGATCCCTTTGCCGGCTACCACATTGCTTTGAGGTTTCAGGATCCACTCTGGCTTTGAGTATGTTCTACAGGTGAGGAATATGCAGGTAGGGAGAATCCACCAAAAACATTGTTACCGCAGGTAAGTAACTATGGCCCTCATTATAACATTGGCGGTAAAAAACACCTACCGCCGCGGTGACAGACGCCAAAATACCATCGCCGTGGCTACCACCCGTCCGCCAAATTATGACCGCAGCCGGAATTCCACCAGAAGGATGGCGGAATTCCGGCTGTGGCCATGCCGGCGGATGGCGGTAAGGTGGCACTGCTGCGAGCAGCAGCGGCACGCCAGTAGACCGCTGCAGATGTATCATGACACATGATACGGCCTGACGGTGTTCTGCTGGCAGACCAGCAGCGCCCGTCCCGTCTCCTGCCAGAGGACCCCCTGACATCAGGTAAGTCGGGTGCTCTGACAGGGGTGGGGGTGGAGGGTGTTGTTTGTGTGGGGTGGTGTGTGTGTATGTATGTGTGTGCGTGGATGCGAGTGTGCATGTATGGATGTGTGAGTGCGTGTATGTTGTGTTGTGTGAACGCATGTGTACATGTATGTATGGAAGTGTGTGTTGATGTGTGTGTGAATGGATGTATGCATGCGTGGATGGATGTGGGTATGAGTGTGTATATGCGTGTGTTCGATGGTGCGTGAAGGTGCGTGTATGTTGGGGGGGTCTGGAGTGGGAGGTGGGGGGAAACCTGGGGAGGGGAAGGGGTGCGGGGCCCTGCCCTGTCCCTGCCTACCGCCATGGTTTTCGTGGCAGTAGGGAAGCCACAAAAACCATGGTAGTAGGTGGAGTCATAATCTCGTGGGCGGGCTACCGACGGGCGCCTGGCTGGAAACTGAAGTCTCCAGCCCGATGGCTGTTATCACCGTGGCAGACGGAGTGGTACATTGGCGGTTTGGCTTGAGCCAAACCGCCAATGTCATAATATGGCGAAATGTACCGCCAGCCTGTTGGCACTACATTTCTCCATTTTACCGCCGTCCGCCAGGGTTGTAATGAGGGCCTATGTCTTTCAAACCCCGCTCGAGTGCGTCCAAGGCTCTCGCCTCACTTCTGCTTCTCCTCTCTCACTCTCTTTCTCCTTCAGGTTTGTTGTTGCCTTGGCTTCTATTTTGCTACCGCTTTTCTTGTTTATTGTCATTTCTGCTTTATTTTCTCGCTGCCTCTGTCGCTCAATTCTGCCCACTTTCCCTCTTTATCACTTTCTCTCGTTTCTGCCAGTTCTCTCTTTCTGTCACTTTCACTTATTTCTGTTTTTCTGTGTGCCACTGCTGCTCTTTTCAACTTTGCCTCTTGCTGCCTTTTGATCATTTTCTCGCTCTTTCATTGCTCTCACTGCTTCATTAGGCCTTCTCCTCCACTTTTCCTCCCCTCTGTCCCCGTGCGCTCTTCACCTATTTTCCAATTGCCCTTACTCTCCTGCTTCCCACACCCCATCACAGACCCACCCACCGCCCCTGCTCTCATCTCCCTTACTCCCTCCTGGGACCTATTTATTGGGAGCCATCACGCAGACGCGCTGAAGGTATGCCAAAAGGCAAGCCCATCTGCACCTGTCCACGCCCTGCAGCCAGTGCCAGAGACCCTGGTCCTCCCCCGACTCACAGCTACCCCATCGCAATCCTCTGTGCTCTCAACCCCGACCACGTCTTGCCACACTGCACCACACAACGCCAAAGGAGAGCTTTCCTGCATTACCTGCAAACACTCATGTACTGTCCTACCCCCTCGCACCAAGCGAACCCAGTACCCGATTCTCTCAGACCACAGACAACACGTCACTTCACACTCTCATGCATTCTCACCAACACCAGCCCACAGACAGCACATCATCACCTCCCCTCGCTACCTGGTGAATAAACTGAAACTCTCTGGGGGCTCCAGACCATCACGTAATGCAGAAAAGTTATTGCTTGAACCTCCCATTTTCAAGAAGGAAAGATCGATGGCCCAATCCTTCTCAGTCAACGCAGTGAGAATCTGGAACTCACTTCCGCCTCAGCTTCGGACCACCACCTCTTCCCAGGCCTTCAAAACTGACCTCAAAGCACTCCTCCTTCAAAGACACTTCCACATTTAATTCAAGCCCTCTGTTTTCTGAAGGAAGTCCTTCCATTATAGGAAATTCTGTTCTCCATGCCTATAGAAGTGGCTTCCCAGGGTGTTTTTGTGTTTTGAGTGTCTGCCACTTAATGCAGTATTATACCTCTACCTGTATTTTGTACTCTTTTGTAACATGCACACGGCACCTTTCCTTTTACAACGTATCATTTGCTACCTCTTTTATCTTGTTTACTTTTGATACATGCACAACGGCCACCACTGCCTCATGTAACGGAACTATTGTTTGAGTGTTTTGAGTGTCTACCATTTATTGCAATTTTTTTTTTTCTCCTTTTTTTTTTTACCTCTACTCGTACTTTATTTGCTCTTGTAACCTGCACACGTCACTTTTTCCTTTCGTAACGTATCGTTTGCTACCTCGTGTATTTTTTTTTTTTGTTGTTGCTCTTGATACTTGCACAATTATCACTATTGCCTCATGTAATATAACGTTTGTTTTTGTAACAGGCTCACTTGTAATTCTTCTCCTCTTGTATCTTTACTTTGCCTATTGTGAAGCGCTCTGACACCTTCGGGTAAAGTCTGCGCTATATAAAAACGCATTAAATAAATAAATAAATAAAATAAAAATCATGTGGCACTCTCATTCATGCTCCTCAACCTCCGCTCACTCACCAAACACGCCACAGAGGTTTGGGACCTGCTGCACGACCATGCACCAAACCTGCTATTCTTAATGGATACCAGCCGAACACCGCATCAGCCCCCGACACTGCGAGACATCCTTCCTGGCTACAGGATTGTCAGGCAGGACAGACAACACCACTGCAGTAGTAAAATCACCATTGTCTTCAAGTATTGCACTACCTCCTGGGACAGAACCTCAACAACATGGAACGCCCGTCTTTCAAGCACCACATCAGCCAACTGCACCATGAGCAGCAGCCTCATCTACAGACCGCGCACCAACAACATGTACACCACGTGGACTTTGTTGCACTCCTCATCCTCAACGCAAGCGCCTTCATCCTCCTCAGAGACCTAAACATCCACCTGGAAGATCACGCCAACCAGAACATGGCTGCTCTAATCGACGACCAAGGTAACATTGGCCTTACCCAACGTGTGACAGTACCCACAGCCTCCACTGGTCACCTGCTGAACCCTATTTTCACCACCTTCATCAACATCTTGACTGACAAGCCCGTGCCAGTCACCTGGACCGACCACACCCTCGTCAGTTTCACCATCTTGTCCTGTACCAGCTCAGAATAGCCACCACTGAGCCATTACATCGAACGTGGAACAAAATCCCAGAAGAAGCCTGGGTTACCATACTTATGGAATGCCAGCCAGAGCACAGCAACAGCCTTCTTGTCTCCATCACAAACATCACCAACAGGATCACAGCCTGCAACGATAAACTGGCTTCCCTCAAGCCGACAAAAGCCACAAAATGCAGAACACAAGCCAGCCGGTACACAGGATGAGGCTGATGCCCCACAGCAAACAACTGGAGCACTGCTGGAGAATAAGGCAAGAATACACACACAGAAACATCTTCACCCGTAGATGCTACCACAAGCAGATCTTTACCGTCGAAGGCTCTGGGTTCCCAAGCCGCATAGACACCAACAGCAGCAAAGAGATCTTCGCCATCATGAAAGAGTTCACCTCACCCAGCAGCTGCTTCCAACAACATCACCCCTTCACAGGACCTCTGTAAGAAGCTGCCACAGTTCTCCTGCAGCAAGATTCCCTACTTCGGTCAATGAAACCACTATGACTACTTGGCTTGCCATCTCTATCTACTCCAGTGCTCATTTGATCCCTACCCCTCCCACACCTTCACCAAAGGACTACAAACCATCAGCGCAGCACTCAACCAAATCCTACCTGGAAACACACCACAGTACTTCCACTGTTCAAGAAATGCTCTGCGGCCCCCAACATTGTTCACCAACTTCAGACCTCCCTGCTTCCGTACCTAGCCAAAATCCCATAAAAATGTATCAATGTATGCCTCACCAACTATCTCAATGAGTACTAACTCCTCAATGTCACTCATGTCGGATTTAGACCCTGTTACAGCACAGAGATAGCCCTCATTGCCACTGCCGGAGATATCCAGATGATGCTGGGCAGAGGAGACGCGGCTGCCCTCATCCTCCTGGACCTCTCTGCGGCATTCAAGATGCTATCCCATCCCATCCTCACCCAATGCCTGCATGAGATTGGAATCCAAAGACATCCTCTTTCTGGATATGCTCCTTCCAAACTGAAATGACAGCCTGATCCCTGAGTTTTGGATGCCCTCAACCTCATCAGCAGGTTACCGCAAGGATCCTCACAGAGCTCGACCTCTTCAGTGAATGCATGATACCATGAGCATGCATCATCTGCACCCTCAACATCAATGCCTTATCCTATGCCAAGGACACTCACCATATACTATCCCTCTGGGACAAGAAGCCCAACGCACCAACCATGTTCACCACCTGCGTGACTAAAGTCTCGACTGGACGGAGGCCAACTCTCTCAATCTTAATTCAGACAATACAGAAGTAATGATCAGCAGAAAAACCTATCCACACGGGACTTCACTTGGTGGCAAACTGAATTCAGACACTCCACCGCCACCACAGCCGACTCCAGGAACCTTAGAATCCTCATTAACATTCAAGTCAAGACATTCACCCATGTCAGCGCCGTCTGTTTCATGCTTCATCTCCAAGAAGATGCTGAAAAAAACCCCATCAAATTGCTTCCAATCAGCACCCACAAGACTGTCACACACGCGCCCTTGCCAAAAGCAAGCTGGACTATGGGAACATCCGCTATGCCGGAATCAGCAAAGAAGCATGAAGGTAGCCTGCGTAGACTGCGGCTAGGCACACCATTCAGGAGAAGCATCTTTTCGATATGGAACACTCTTTTTTGATGATCGCTTGGCAATTGGTGATTCACCCCCACTAGTTTCTGAACCCCACTGCCTCAGGTTTCCTTTCCGGTTCACAGTGCTTTGTTTTACAAGTTCTCTTCCTTTGCATATCTTCCTCAGCCTTTTCTCTTTCAGGAACAGTCTCGATCTCTTTGCTTTCTCTGACTTGAGCTCAGTCCTGAACCCGTACTTCAACTTGAATTTGATCTAGCACCTTGACCAACCTCTGTCTCTGTCCGCTCCGTCCACAGTAAACGTCCTCTTTCCAGAGGGGGTCTTTGTAACTTTGATGCTCAACTGCAGCTTTTCACTGGTCAGATCAGGCACAACTTCTACTGCTGCCACCCAGGCTTTTGTCTCTTCACTCTGATCAATGTCCTGAAACTGGACTTCAGTAGTTTCAGGATCTTCATCAGAACTTTCACTCAACATAACTTTCAGCCCTTCTGTTTGCTTTTGCACTTTGTCGTCACCAGTTCCAGAAAAATCTTCACCCTTTCTTGATTCACACTGCAACCTCGAACGTGGCTTGGAGCTTGACTGAATGTGTGCCTTGATCACTTGAACCATCCACTGCTTCAGCTACTCTCACTCTCTTTGTGTTAGCAATGTGGGTCAACTGAGGCGCCCACACCCTTCACACAGTATTTGTCACACTTAGGGGGTCATTCTAACCCTGGCGGTCGACGACCGCCAGGGCTAAAATGACGGGAGCACCGCCAACAGGCTGGCGGTGCTCCCATGGGCATTCTGACTGCGGCGGTACAGCCGCGGTCAGAAACGGGTGTCCCGCCGGTTTCCCGCTGCCCTAGGGAATCCTCCACGGCGGCGCTGCTTGCAGCGCCGCCATGGGGATTCCGACCCCCTTACCGCCATCCTGTTCCTGGCGGTTTTCACCGCCAGGAACAGGATGGTGGTAACAGGTGTCATGGGGCCCCTGGGGGCCCCTGCAGTGCCCATGCCAATGGCATGGGCACTGCAGGGGCCCCCTAACAGGGCCCCACTAAGATTTTCAGTGTCTGCATAGCAGACACTGAAAATCGCGACGGGTGCAACTGCACCCGTCGCACCCTTTCCACTCCGCCGGCTCCATTCGGAGCCGGCATCCTCGTGGAAGGGGGTTTCCCGCTGGGCGGGCGGGCGGCCTTCTGGCGGTAGCCCGCCCGCCCAGCGGGAAACACAGAATTACCGCGTGTAGGAGGCTGGACTGGCTTGTAGTGAGTACCAAGGGGTACTTGCACCTTGCACCAGGCCCAGTTATCCCTTATTAGTGGATAGGGTGTCTAGCAGCTTAGGCTGGTAGATAATGGTAGCTTAGCAGAGCAGCTTAGGCTGAACTAGGAGACATGCAAAGCTCCCACTATACCACTGGTGTCATATGCACAATATCATAAGAAAACACAATACACAGTTATACTAAAAATAAAGGTACTTTATTTTTATGACAATATGCCAAAGTATCTTAGAGTGTACCCTCAGTGAGAGGATAGGAAATATACACAAGATATATATACACAATAGCAAAAATATGCAGTATAGTCTTAGAAAACAGTGCAAACAATGTATAGTTACAATAGGATGCAATGGGGAAACATAGGGATAGGGGCAACACAAACCATATACTCCAAAAGTGGAATGAGAACCACAAATGGACCCCAAACCTATGTGACCTTGTAGAGGGTCGCTGGGACTATTAGAAAATAGTGAGAGTTAGACAAATAACCCTCCCCAAGACCCTGAAAAGTGAGTGCAAAGTGCACTGAAGTTCCCCTAAGGACAAAGAAGTCGTGTTAGAGGAATAATGCAGGAAAGACACAAACCAGCAATGCAACAACTGTGGATTTCCAATCTAGGGTACCTGTGGAACAAGGGGACCAAGTCCAAAAGTCACAAGCAAGTCGGAGATGGACAGATGCCCAGGAAATGCCAGCTGCGGGTGCAAAGAAGCTTCTACTGGACAGAAGAAGCTGCGGTTTCTGCAGGAACGCAAAGGGCTAGAGACTTCCCCTTTGGAGGACGGATCCCACTCGCCTTGTAGAGTCGTACAGAAGTGTTTTCCCGCTGAAAGAATGCCAACAAGCCTTGCTAGATGCAAATCATGCGGTTAGCGTTTTTGGATGCGGCTGTAGCCCAGGAGGGACCAGGAGGTCGCAAATTGGACCAGGAGGTAGAGGGGACGTCGAGCAAGACAAGGAGCCCTCTTAGCAGCAGGTAGCACCCGGAGAAGTGCCAGAAACAGGCACTATGAGGATGCGTGAAACGGTGCTCACCCGAAGTCGCACAAAGAAGTCCCACGTCGCCGGAGAACAACTTAGGAGGTCGTGCAATGCAGGATATAGTGCCGTGGACCCAGGCTGGACTGTGCACAAAGGATTTCCACCGGAAATGCACGGAGGCCGGAGTAGCTGCAAAAGTCGCGGTTCCCAGCAATGCAGTCTAGCGAGGTGAGGTAAGGACTTACCTCCACCAAACTTGGACTGCAGAGTCACTGGACTGTGGGGGCCACTTGGACAGAGTTGCTGGATTCGAGGGACCTCGCTCGTCGTGCTGAGAGGAGACCCAAGGGACCGGTAATGCAGCTTTTTGGTGCCTGCGGTTGCAGGGAGAAGATTCCGTCGACCCACGGGAGATTTCTTCGGAGCTTCTAGTGCAGAGAGGAGGCAGACTACCCCCACAGCATGCACCACCAGGAAAACAGTCGAGAAGGCGGCAGGATCAGCGTTACAGAGTTGCAGTAGTCGTCTTTGCTACTATGTTGCAGGTTTGCAGGCTTCCAGCGCGGTCAGCAGTCGATTCCTTGGCAGAAGGTGAAGAGAGAGATGCAGAGGAACTCGGCTGAGCTCTTGCATTCGTTATCTAAAGTTTCCCCAGAGACAGAGACCCTAAATAGCCAGAAAAAAGGGTTTGGCTACTTAGGAGAGAGGATAGGCTAGCAACACCTGAAGGAGCCTATCACAAGGAGTCTCTGACGTCACCTGGTGGCACTGGCCACTCAGAGCAGTCAAGTGTGCCAGCAGCACCTCTGTTTCCAAGATGGCAGAGGTCTGGAGCACACTGGAGGAGCTCTGGACACCTCCCAGGGGAGGTGCAGGTCAGGGGAGTGGTCACTCCCCTTTCCTTTGTCCAGTTTCACGCCAGAGCAGGGCTAAGGGGTCCCCTGAACCGGTGTAGACTGGCTTATGCAGAATTGGGCACATCTGTGCCCAAGAAAGCATTTCCAGAGGCTGGGGGAGGCTACTCCGCCCCTGCCTTCACACCATTTTGCAAAGGGAGAGGGTGTAACACCCTCTCTCAGAGGAAGTCCTTTGTTCTGCCATCCTGGGACAAGCCTGGCTTGACCCCAGGGGGGCAGAAACCTGTCTGAGGGGTTGGCAGCAGCAGCAGCAGCAGCTGCAGTGAAACCCCAGGAAAGGCAGTTTGGCAGTACCAGGGTCTGTGCTACAGGCCACTGGGATCATGGGATTGTGCCAACTATGCCAGGATGTCATAGAGGGGGCAATTCCATGATCATAGACATGTTACATGGCCATATTAGGAGTTACCATTGTGAAGCTACATATAGGTAGTGACCTATATGTAGTGCACGCGTGTAATGGTGTCCCCGCACTCACAAAGTCCGGGGAATTGGCCCTGAACAATGTGGGGGCACCTTGGCTAGTGCCAGGGTGCCCTCACACTAAGTAACTTTGCACCTAACCTTTACCAGGTAAAGGTTAGACATATAGGTGACTTATAAGTTACTTAAGTGCAGTGTAAAATGGCTGTGAAATAACGTGGACGTTATTTCACTCAGGCTGCACTGGCAGGCCTGTGTAAGAATTGTCAGAGCTCCCTATGGGTGGCAAAATAAATGCTGCAGCCCATAGGGATCTCCTGGAACCCCAATACCCTGGGTACCTCAGTACCATATACTAGGGAATTATAAGGGTGTTCCAGTAAGCCAATGTAAATTGGTAAAATTGGTCACTAGCCTGTTAGTGACAATTTGAAAGAAATGAGAGAGCATAACCACTGAGGTTCTGGTTAGCAGAGCCTCAGTGAGACAGTTAGGCACCACACAGGGAACACATACATATAGGCCACAAACTTATGAGCACTGGGGTCCTGACTAGCAGGGTCCCAGTGACACATAACAAACATACTGAAAACATAGGGTTTTCTCTATGAGCACTGGGCCCTGGCTAGCAGGATCCCAGTGAGACAGTGAAAACACCCTGACATACACTCAGAAACAGGCCAAAAGTGGGGGTAACAAGGCTAGAAAGAGGCTACTTTCTCACACAACCCCCCCCCCAAACGAAGGACAATAAGGCTAACCTTGGCCAGTTGAGACTTTATTGTCTAAGTGGTGATAAGTAGAGAGTAGCTCTGCAATAGACTGGTTACTCCCTTTATCATCCACTATATGGTTACTTCCCTGTGGGGATGTAAACCACCCTGTTTGAAGTTTTTTAGCTAAGCAACAATGTGAAGATGTATTTTCAGAGTTTCTATCAGTAAGTTTTAGTTTAGAGCAGTGGGAATTGTCCACTGAACCTATTTGTAGTGATGGAAATGCCAGACAGGGATGCTGTCTCAGAAAAGCCATAGCTGGGCAAAAACTTTGTCCATATGGCTGGAAGAGAGAACAGGGATGCTGTTTCTCTTGAGTTTGAGCAGGGCAGGGATGCTGTCATATGAGCTCCACACTAGGGCAGGGATGCTGTCCTAAGTGTTGTGAGGCAGTGCAGGGTTTCTGCACTAAAGTTTCTCTGGGAGGGTTGGAGGGATGCTCCATGTTAACTAAAATGGTGCTCTTTTTCTCACCAAAGTTAGTTATCCCACAGAGAGGTACTTCTACCTCAGGGAGTACAGTTTTGCCAACTGATGATTCCCTTGGAACAGGTGCCAACCCAGGAGAGGTTTCTCCCACCACAGGAATGGTATCCTGAATGGTAGGGTGGTTAGGGGATACTGTGATACCCCTTTTACCTGTTGTTGGAGAGGGATCCTGAGTTTTCAGGCCTTCTCTCCTTTGCTTTTTCATTTCATTAGAAATGAGAGGGAACAATTCCTCTGGGATGCCCAACATGGCTGCATGGGCATAAAACTCTACATCAGCCCAACCTGAGGCCTCTAGGTCATTACCTAAGAGACAGTCTACAGGTAAGCTAGGTGATACCACCACCTGCTTAGGGCCAGTAACTCCACCCCAACTAAACTGAATTATAGCTAAGGGAAGAAACTTAGTGGAGTTATGGACATCAATAATCTTATACTGTTGTCCTATGATGTGTTGATCAGGGTGCACTAGGTTTTCAGTCACCAAAGTGATACTGGCACCTGTGTCCCTGTAGGCCAAGGCCTCAACACCATTTATTGAAACTGTCTGCCTGTACTTATCCATTGTAAGGGGACAAGCAGCCAGTGTGGCAAGGCCAATGCCACTAGGTGTGACAGAAACTGTCTTGGGACTGACTACCCCAGTTTCCACTATGGACCCATAAGTGAATCCAACTACACCCTTAACTTGACTGTTGCCAGCAGTCCCACCACTAGTACCACTACTGCTAGGGGCACTAGAGCTTGATGTATTAGTGGTGGTAGGATCAGGGGGTTTACCTGGACAGGACTTATCCCCTGGCCTATGGCCTCTATTTTTACACACAAAGCACCAAGGCTTTTTAAATTGTGTAGGTTGAGAAGAAGAGGAAGAATTTGTTTTATCCCCACCCCCTGAAGAGTGTTTAAGATTTGAAGTGGGATCTTTGGTTTTACCCTTATCCCCATGCTTATCTTGAGATTTTTCACCATCTTTCTTCTTAGTGTTCTCTTTGTCACCCCCTGTATGAACTTTTCTGTTCACCCTTGTTCTGACCCATTTGTCTGCCTTCTTTCCCAATTCTTGGGGAGAGGTCAGATCAGAGTCCACCAGGTACTGGTGCAACAAATCAGACACACAATTATTAAGAATATGCTCTCTCAGGATCAAGTTATACAGGCTGTCATAATCAGTAACTTTACTGCCATGTAACCACCCCTCCAAGGCCTTCACTGAATGGTCAATGAAATCAACCCAGTCTTGTGAAGACTCCTTTTTGGTCTCTCTGAACTTTATCCTGTACTGTTCAGTGGTTAAGCCATAACCATCCAGGAGTGCATTCTTAAGAACTGTAAAATTATTGGCATCACTTTCTTTCACAGTAAGGAGCCTATCCCTACCTTTTCCACTAAATGATAGCCATAGGATAGCAGCCCACTGCCTTTGAGGGACATCCTGTACAACACAGGCCCTCTCAAGTGCAGCAAACCACTTGTTAATGTCATCCCCCTCCTTATAAGGGGGAACTATCTTGTGCAGATTCCTGGAATCATGCTCTTTTGCAGGATGACTATGGGGAATACTGCTGCTGCCACCATGGGTTTCTAAACCCAACTTCTGTCTTTCCTTCTCTAGTTCTAAAGACTGTCTATCCAAATCCAGCTGTTGCTTTTTAAGCTTCAGTCTGGTTTGTTCCACCCTCAACTTATTGAGTTCCCTCTCTAACAATCTGTCATCAGGGTTGGTGGGAGGGACATTTCTAGATACAGAGGTATGATGGGAATGAACAGAAGGAGACCTGTCCCTTACAGAGGGCACCCTAACAGCTTGGCTGACAGTGTAATGTGAGACCACATCATCTGGATGATGTGACTCCACCTCAGTACCAACTATGCTAGACTGTCTAGGAATGGGCAGGCTAAGAAGTTTCTTTCCTGAACCTTTTCCTGGGGGAGTCCCTGGATCAGATTGAGAACCATTAGCTACTTTTTCAACAGATGGGGCACTTTTAGCCTTATCTTGTTCTCTAAGCATGTTAAGTAACAATTCCAAGGAAGGATTCTTCCCTACACTCAAACCTCTCTCTACACAGAGACTCCTTGCTCCTTTCCAGCTAAGGTGGTCATATGCAATCTTAGACAGGTCAACATTTTGGCCTGTGCCAGACATTTTTAGAGAGAGTTAAAGTGATAGAAAAAGAGAAAAAAGTTTGTCAGAGCTTTTAGAAAGACAGAGAAAAAAAACTTTTAAAACTTTTTAGAACTTTTTAGAAAGTTAGAAGTACTTTTCAGCACTTAGAAAAGAGTGAAAAGAGGAAATGCAAAACTTTTTGGCTATGTGTATATACACTGACCTTGTTTTGTATATTTTTCTCTTATGAAAAGTACAATGACAAGAGTGGTAAGTAGTCTCAAAGCACTTATCCCACCGCTGCACAACCAATGTAGGAGGCTGGACTGGCTTGTAGTGAGTACCAAGGGGTACTTGCACCTTGCACCAGGCCCAGTTATCCCTTATTAGTGTATAGGGTGTCTAGCAGCTTAGGCTGATAGATAATGGTAGCTTAGCAGAGCAGCTTAGGCTGAACTAGGAGACGTGTGAAGCTACTACAGTACCACTTAGTGTCATATGCACAATATCATAAGAAAACACAATACACAGTTATACTAAAAATAAAGGTACTTTATTTTTATGACAATATTCCAAAGTATCTTAGAGTGTACCCTCAGTGAGAGGATAGGAAATATACACAACATGTATATACACAATAGCAAAAATATGCAGTATAGTGTTAGAAAACAGTGCAAACAATGTATAGTTACAATAGGATGCAATGGGGAAACATAGGGATAGGGGCAACACAAACCATATACTCCAAAAGTGGAATGCGAACCACGAATGGACCCCAAACCTATGTGACCTTGTAGAGGGTCGCTGGGACTATTAGACAATAGTGAGAGTTAGAAAAATAACCCTCCCCAAGACCCTGAAAAGTGAGTGCAATGTGCACTGAAGTTCCCCTAAGGACAAAGAAGTCGTGTTAGAGGAATAATGCAGGAAAGACACCAACAACAACTGTGGATTTCCAATCTAGGGTACCTGTGGAACAAGGGGACCAAGTCCAAAAGTCACAAGCAAGTCGGAGATGGGCAGATGCCCAGGAAATGCCAGCTGCGGGTGCAAAGAAGCTTCTACTGGACAGAAGAAGCTGCAGTTTCTGCAGGAACACAAAGAGCTAGAGACTTCCCCTTTGGAGGACGGATCCCTCTCGCCGTGGAGAGTCGTGCAGAAGAGTTTTCCCGCCGAAAGAACGCCAACAAGCCTTGCTAGCTGCAAATCGTGCGGTTAGCGATTTTGGATGCTGCTGTGGCCCAGGAGGGACCAGGAGGTCTCAAATTGGACCAGGAGGTAGAGGGGCCGTCGAGCAAGACAAGGAGCCCTCTTAGCAGCAGGTAGCACCCGGAAAAGTGCCAGAAACAGGCACTACGAGGATGCGTGAAACGGAGCTCACCCGAAGTCGCACAAAGAAGTCCCACGTCGCCGGAGAACAACTTAGGAGGTCGTGCAATGCAGGTTAGAGTGCCGTGGACCCAGGCTGGACTGTGCACAAAGGATTTCCGCCGGAAGTGCACGGAGGCCAGAGTAGCTGCAAAAGTCGCGGTTCCCAGCAATGCATTCTAGCGAGGTGAGGCAAGGACTTACCTCCACCAAACTTGGACTGAAGAGTCACTGGACTGTGGGGGCCACTTGGACAGAGTTGCTGGATTCGAGGGACCTCGCTCGTCGTGCTGAGAGGAGACCCAAGGGACCGGTAATGCAGCTTTTTGGTGCCTGCGGTTGCAGGGGGAAGATTCCGTCGACCCACAGGAGATTTCTTCGGAGCTTCTAGTGCAGAGAGGAGGCAGACTACCCCCACAGCATGCACCACCAGGAAAACAGTCGAGAAGGCGGCAGGATCAGCGTTACAGAGTTGCAGTAGTCGTCTTTGCTACTATGTTGCAGGTTTGCAGGCTTCCAGCGCGGTCAGCAGTCGATTCCTTGGCAGAAGGTGAAGAGAGAGATGCAGAGGAACTCGGCTGAGCTCTTGCATTCGTTATCTAAAGTTTCCCCAGAGACAGAGACCCTAAATAGCCAGAAAAGAGGGTTTGGCTACCTAGGAGAGAGGATAGGCTAGCAACACCTGAAGGAGCCTATCACAAGGAGTCTCTGACGTCACCTGGTGGCACTGGCCACTCAGAGCAGTCCAGTGTGCCAGCAGCATCTCTGTTTCCAAGATGGCAGAGGTCTGGAGCACACTGGAGGAGCTCTGGACACCTCCCAGGGGAGGTGCAGGTCAGGGGAGAGGTCACTCCCCTTTCCTTTGTCCAGTTTTGCGCCAGAGCAGGGCTAAGGGGTCCCCTGAACCGGTGTAGACTGGCTTATGCAGAATTGGGCACATCTGTGCCCAAGAAAGCATTTCCATAGGCTGGGGGAGGCTACTCCTCCCCTGCCTTCACACCATTTTCCAAAGGGAGAGGGTGTCACACCCTCTCTCAGAGGAAGTTCTTTGTTCTGCCATCCTGGGCCAGGCCTGGCTGGACCCCAGGAGGGCAGATGCCTGTCTGAGGGGTTGGCAGCAGCTGCAGTGAAACCCCAGGAAAGGCAGTTTGGCAGTACCAGGGTCTGTGCTACAGACCACTGGGATCATGGGATTGTGCCAACTATGCCAAGATGGTATAGAGGGGGCAATTCCATGATCATAGATATGTTACATGGCCATATTCGGAGTTACCACTGTGAAGCTACATATAGGTAGTGACCTATATGTAGTGCATGCGTGTAATGGTGTCCCCGCACTCACAAAGTCCGGGGAATTGGCCCTGAACAATGTGGGGGCACCTTGGTTAGTGCCAGGGTGCCCTCACACTAAGTAACTTTGCACCTAACCTTTACCAGCTAAAGGTTAGACATATAGGTGACTTATAAGTTACTTAAGTGCAGTGTAAAATGGCTGTGAAATAACGTGGACGTTATTTCACTCAGGCTGCAGTGGCAGGCCTGTGTAAGAATTGTCAGAGCTCCCTATGGGTGGCAAAAGAAATGCTGCAGCCCATAGGGATCTCCTGGAACCCCAATACCCTGGGTACCTCAGTACCATATACTAGGGAATTATAAGGGTGTTCCAGTAAGCCAATGTAAATTGGTAAAATTGGTCACTAGCCTGTTAGTGACAATTTGGAAAGAAAAGAGAGAACATAACCACTCAGGTTCTGATTAGCAGAGCGTCAGTGAGACAGTTAGTCACTACACAGGTAACACATTCAGGCACACTTATGAGCACTGGGGCCCTGGGTTACCAGGGTCCCAGTGACACATACAACTAAAACAACATATATACAGTGAAAAATGGGGGTAACATGCCAGGCAAGATGGTACTTTCCTACACAACCCCCCCCCCCCCCCCCAAACGAAGGACAATAAGACTAGCCATGACCTGATGAGTCTTCATTGTCTAAGTGGAAATATCTGGAGAGTCCATCTGCATTGGAGTGGCTACTCCCAGGTCTATGTTCCACTGTATAGTCCATTCCCTTTAGGGATATGGACCACCTCAACAATTTAGGATTTTCACCTTTCATTTGTTTTAGCCAAAGTAGAGGTTTGTGGTCTGTCTGAACAATGAAGTGAGTGCCAAACAGGTATGGCCTCAACTTCTTCAGCGCCCAGACCACAGCAAAGGCCTCCCTCTCTATGGCAGACCAACGCTTTTCTCTAGGGGTCAACCTCCTACTAATAAAAGCAACAGGTTGATCCTGGCCCTCAGGATTAAGTTGTGATAGGACTGCCCCTACTCCTAATTCAGATGCATCAGTTTGGACATAGAATTTTTTAGAGTAACAAGGGCTTTTCAGGACAGGTGCAGAGCACATGGCCTGCTTCAGCTCCTCAAAAGCTTTCTGACAGTTTGCTGTCCATAATACCTTTTTAGGCATTTTCTTAGATGTGAGGTCATTAAGAGGGGCTGCAATGGAGCCATAGTTCTTAATGAACCTCCTGTAATACCCAGTGAGGCCTAGGAAGGCTCTCACCTGAGTCTGAGTGGTAGGGGGAACCCAATCAATAATTGTTTGGATTTTCCCCTGAAGTGGTGCAATCTGTTCCCCACCAACAAGGTGTCCCAGATAAACCACCTTCCCCTGCCCTATCTGGCACTTTGAAGCCTTGATAGTGAGGCCTGCCTTCTGCAGGGCCTCCAAAACTTTCCATAGGTGGACCAGGTGATCATCCCAGCTGGAGCTAAATACAGCTATATCGTCCAAATATGCTGCACTGAAAGCTTCCAGCCCTTGCAGGACTGTGTTCACCAACCTTTGAAAAGTGGCAGGTGCATTTTTCAAACCAAAAGGCATTACAGTAAACTGGTAATGTCCTCCAATGGTTGAAAATGCAGTCTTAGGTTTAGCATCTTCTGACAATTTGATCTGCCAATACCCTGCAGTCAAATCAAAAGTGCTTAGATACTTGGCAGATGCCAGTGTATCTATGAGCTCATCTGCCCTGGGTATAGGGTGAGCATCAGTTTTGGTTACCAAGTTGAGACCTCTATAGTCTACACAAAACCGCATTTCCTTCTTTCCATCTTTGGAATGGGGTTTTGGTACAAGTACCACAGGAGAAGCCCATGGACTTTCAGAGTGCTCAACTACTCCTAGTTCTAACATTTTCTGCACCTCTTGCTTTATGCAGTCCCTGACATGGTCAGGCTGCCTATAGATCTTACTTTTGACAGGTAAACTGTCTCCAGTATCTATAGTGTGCTCACACCAAGAAGTGGTACCTGGCACAGTAGAGAAGAGTTCAGAGAATTGATCTAGGAGATTTATGCAATGGTCTTTCTGCTCAGCAGTAAGACAATCAGCCAAAACTACACCTTCCACAAGAGCATCTTGTTCTGTGGAAGAGAAGAGATCAGGTAGAGGATCACTGTCTTCTTCCTGTCCCTCATCAGTTGCCATGAGCAGGGTGAGATCAGCCCTGTCATAGTAGGGTTTCAGGCGGTTGACATGGAGCACCCTAAGGGGACTCCTGGCAGTGCCTAAGTCAACTAAATAGGTGACTTCTCCCTTCTTTTCAACAATTGTGTGGGGTCCACTCCATTTATCTTGGAGTGCTCTTGGGGCCACAGGCTCCAAGACCCACACTTTCTGCCCTGGTTGGTACTGAACCAAAACAGCCTTCTGATCATGCCATTGCTTTTGGAGCTCTTGGCTGGCCTGAAGGTTTTTGCTGGCCTTTTTCATGTACTCAGCCTGTCACGGTTTCGGGCGGGGCTGATCAGGACTTTGGTTGGGACACCCCTTGAGGTCACCGAATATCCTAAAGAGGTAGTGTACAGGGGCAGAAGAGCAGCTAAAGGCATACACGGAAAGGACAGCTATGGATAGGCACAGGAAACAGGAAAGTAAAAGCAGAGCAACCCTTGTGTGAACAAACAGGAAACGGATTACCAGTGGACAAACACGTTGGGGTTGTACACAGAGTAAGGCGCAGAACCTCCCACAGTGACAGGGAATCTCAATGCCTCTGTGCAGTTTGCTCTTACAGATAGTCACCCTGCCAGCCCCATAGAAAGGAGGCAGCAGAAGTGATTCTGTCTCTGGACCCTAGAGCACAAACAAGGATAGTACTTACATACACAGGACACGCTCTTGTGGGTCCAGCTGGAAACACAGTGGCGATTCCTGAGAAAACAGCAATAGCACACTGTCACTGTTGGGCACGAAATAAAACGTATAACACTGGACAAGGATGGGGGCTGGAATTGCCTCCTGGAAACCAGGAGCCAACCCCAGTACACAGGAGGACACGTATACACTGGTGAAGACTGATAGAACACTTACCAGACACAAAGAACCAAGAAGAAACAGAAACAGAAGGGAACAAACAAAGAGGCAGAGGCAAGAACTAGGAACAGGCTCAGGCTGAAGCAAAGGCGGGTCTAGGACTTGAAAACAGGGCGCAAACTTCTGGCTGGGACAGACAGAGGCAGGACTGGGAAACTGAGAACAGGCTCTGGCTGGAACAGGCAAGGACAGGACTGGAATACAGGGAGTAGGAAATGAGCAGTAAACAGGACTGGGAAACAGAGAGAAGGTTCAGGCTGAAACAAGGCAGGAGCAGGGCAGAGAAACAGGGAGCAGGCTTTGGAAGAAACAAACAGGTACAAGGCTAAGAAGAAGGGAGCAGACTCTGGCTGGAACTATCAGGAGCAGGGCAGAGAAACAGGAAACAGGATCAGGCTGGAACAGAACAGGAACAAAACTGGAACACCATCCGACAAGGGGTCTGTAACACAAAGGAATCGAAGTCCGATGCACGACAAAGATCTTGAGGAAATGGCTGCTTATAAGCAGTTCCAAGCTGGGCTGCACAGGAGAGGTTTCAGGTGTGTGTGGTTTCGGACACTTGCAAGTCCTGGAGGAGAGGATCCAGTGAAAAGGAGCAACTGGACTTCTCCCATTGAAAACAATGGGAAACAGAATCCGGGTTTTCCTGACTACCAAGCTGTGCATTATGGGATTTGCAGTCCCAAGAAACAAATGTAGTCCTACACAAGTGTACCATGGAGAAAAGAGAAACAAACAGGAGTCAGCAAGGGACTCTAGGTAGGTGTTCAAGGTGATTCCCAGGCTTCTGACAGTCCCCTTACAGCGCCCCCTGGAAATGGGACGACCGAGTCGTAACACAGCCATCCTTGATCTGAGGCCAAGTACATAATCCACAATATCCTGCTTAGGAGCTTTTAAAGGTTGTTCCCAACCCTCCTTTACAAGTGTGAGTGGACCCCTAACAGGGTGTCCAAAAAGAAGTTCAAAGGGGCTGAAGCCCACTCCTTTCTGGGGTACCTCCCTGTAGGCAAAAAGGAGGCATGGTAGAAGGATATCCCATCTCCTGCGGAGTTTTTCAGGGAGACCCATAATCATGCCTTTGAGAGTTTTATTAAATCTCTCCACCAGTCCATTTGTTTGTGGATGATAGGGTGTTGTGAACTTGTAAGTTACACCACACTCCTTCCACATGGCCTTTAAGTATGCAGACATGAAATTGCTTCCCCTGTCTGATACTACTTCCTTTGGGAAGCCCACCCTAGAAAATATTCCCAGGAGGGCCTTTGCCACTGCAGGTGCTGTAGTGGTCCTTAAAGGAATTGCTTCAGGGTATCTTGTGGCATGGTCCACTACCACCAAGATAAACCTATTGCCTGAAGCAGTAGGAGGGTCAAGGGGGCCAACTATGTCAACCCCTACCCATTCAAAGGGAACCCCAACCACAGGCAGTGGAATAAGGGGTGCCTTTGGAGTGCCACCTGTTTTGCCACTGGCTTGACAGGTTTCACAGGACTTACAAAAATATTTTGTGTCCTCAGACATTCTAGGCCAATGAAACAAGGGATCAAGTCTGTCCCAAGTTTTCATTTGTCCCAGATGCCCAGCTAGGGGAATGTCGTGTGCAAGAGTTAGGAGGAACTTTCTGTACTCCTGAGGAATCACTAATCTCCTGGCAGCTCCAGGTTTAGGATCCCTATGCTCAGTGTACAAGAGGTTGTCCTCCCAGTAAAATCTGTGAGAGTCACTGACATCCCCATTAGCCTGTTTGACAGCTTGCTGTCTTAGACCCTCTAATGTGGGACAGGTTTGCTGTGCCACACTCAGCTCCTCCCTGGCAGGCCCCCCTTCACCCAAAAGCTCAGCAGTGTCTGCTTCCAGCTCCTCTGGTGTAGGTTCTGCACAGGGAGGGAATTCTTCTTCCTCAGAAGTTGAATCCACTGTAGAGGGAGGGATAGTAGGAAGTGGTTTGCTTCTACTAGCCCTAGCTTTAGGGAGCACTTGGTCCATTGTTCCAGGATCCAAGCTTCCCTGTCCTTTTTGCTTTTTGGCCTGAGCCCTTGTCAAACCAAAAATATGCCCTGGGATGCCCAGCATTGCTGCATGGGCCTCCAACTCCACATCTGACCAAGCTGATGTCTCCAAATCATTTCCTAGTAGACAGTCTACAGGTAAATCTGTGGCTACCACAACTTTCTTTGGACCAGTAACCCCCCCCCAGTTGAGATTAACAACAGCCATGGGGTGGCTAAGTGTGTTGTTGTGAGCATCGGTTACTTGGTACTGGTGACCAAGTAGGTGTTGTTCAGGGTGGACCAGTTTCTCTATGACCATAGTCACACTGGCTCCAGTGTCCCTGTAGGCCTGAACCTCAACACCATTTATTAGGGGTAGCTGCTTGTACTTATCCATATTAAGGGGACAAGCAACTAAGGTGGCTAAATCAATAGCCCCCTCAGAGACTAACACAGCCTCTGTGGCCTCCCTAACAAGGCCAACCCCAACTAAGTTACCAATAGTGAGCCCAGCTACTCCCTTGGATTGGCTATTAGTAGGTTTGCTCCCACCACCACTGCTATTAGTAGGGACACTAGGGGTAGCAGTAGGGGTTGTAGTGGTAGGAGGCTTGGTGCTTTTCTTTGGACAACTGGGATCTGTTGTCCAATGGCCTTTTACTTTACATAAATAGCACCATGGTTTATTTTCTTTGTTTTTATTAAAGGAGGATTTGGACCCACCACCCCCACCAGAGTGTTTTTGTGGGCCTGATGAAGACTCATTTTTAGATTTGTCCCCACCCTTGTCTGAAGACTTACCATCCTTCTTTTTGTTGCCATCTTTGTCACCCCCTGTATGAACTTTTCTGTTCACCCTTGTTCTGACCCATTTGTCTGCCTTCTTTCCCAATTCTTGGGGAGAGGTCAGATCAGAGTCCACCAAGTACTGGTGCGACAAATCAGACACACAATTATTAAGAATATGCTCTCTCAGGATCAAGTTATACAGGCTGTCATAATCAGTAACATTACTGCCATGTAACCACCCCTCCAAGGCCTTCACTGAATGGTCAATGAAATCAACCCAGTCTTGTGAAGACTCCTTTTTGGTCTCTCTGAACTTTATCCTGTATTGTTCAGTGGTTAAGCCATAACCATCCAGGAGTGCATTCTTAAGAACTTTGTAATCATTAGCTTCATTTTCTTTCACAGTAAGGAGCCTATCCCTACCTTTTCCACTAAATGATAGCCATAGGATAGCAGCCCACTGCCTTTGAGGGACATCCTGTACAGCACAGGCCCTCTCAAGTGCAGCAAACCACTTGTTAATGTCATCCCCCTCCTTATAAGGGGGAACTATCTTATGCAGATTCCTGGAATCATGCTCTTTTGCAGGATGACTATGGGGAATACTGCTGCTGCCACCATGGGTTTCTAAACCCAGTTTCTGTCTCTCCTTCTCTACTTCTAAAGTCTGTCTATCCAAATCCAGCTGTTGCTTCTTGAGCTTCAGTCTGGTTTGTTCCACTCTCAATCTATTGAGCTCCCTTTCTAACAATCTGTCATCAGGGTGGGTGGGAGGGACATTCCTTGAAACAGAAGTATGGTGAGAATGGACAGAAGGAGACCTGTCCCTTACAGAGGGCACCCTAACAGCTTGGCTAACAGTATAATGTGAGAGCACACCATCAGTATGGTGTGATTCAACCTCTGTACCAACTATGCTAGACTGTCTAGTAATGGGCAGGCTGAGAAGTTTCTTTCCTGAATCTTTTCCTGGGGGAGTCCCTGGATCAGATTGGGAACCATTAGCTACTTTTTCAACAGATGGGGCACTTTTAGCCTTATCTTGTTCTCTAAGCATGTTAAGTAACAATTCCAAGGAAGGATTCTTCCCTACACTCAAACCTCTCTCTATGCAGAGACTCCTTGCTCCTTTCCAGCTAAGGTGATCATATGCAAGTTTGGACAGATCAACATTTTGGCCTGTGCCAGACATTTTTAGAGAGAGTTAAAGTGATAGAAAAAGAGAAAAAAGTTTGTCAGAGCTTTTAGAAAGACAGAGAAAAAAACTTTTAAAACTTTTTAGAACTTTTTAGAAAGTTAGAAGTACTTTTCAGCACTTAGAAAAGAGTGAACAGAGGAAATGCAAAACTTTTTGGCTATGTGTATATACACTGACCTTGTTTTGTATATTTTTCTCTTATGAAAAGTACAATGACAAGAGTGGTAAGTAGTCTCAAAGCACTTATCCCACCGCTGCACAACCAATGTAGGAGGCTGGACTGGCTTGTAGTGAGTACCAAGGGGTACTTGCACCTTGCACCAGGCCCAGTTATCCATTATTAGTGTATAGGGTGTCTAGCAGCTTAGGCTGATAGATAATGGTAGTTTAGCAGAGCAGCTTAGGCTGAACTAGGAGACGTGTGAAGCTACTACAGTACCACCTAGTGTCATATGCACAATATCATAAGAAAACACAATACACAGTTATACTAAAAATAAAGGTACTTTATTTTTATGACAATATGCCAAAGTATCTTAGAGTGTACCCTCAGTGAGAGAATAAGAAATATACACAAGATATATATACACAATAGCAAAAATATGCAGTATAGTCTTAGAAAACAGTGCAAACAATGTATAGTTACAATAGGATGCAATGGGGAAACATAGGGATAGGGGCAACACAAACCATATACTCCAAAAGTGGAATGCGAACCACGAATGGACCCCAAACCTATGTGACCTTGTAGAGGGTCGCTGGGACTATTAGAAAATAGTGAGAGTTAGAAAAATAACCCTCCCCAAGACCCTGAAAAGTGAGTGCAAAGTGCACTAAAGTTCCCCTAAGGATAAAGAAGTCGTGTTAGAGGAATAATGCAGGAAAGACACAAACCAACAATGCAACAACGCTGGATTTCCAATCTGGGGTACCTGTGGAACAAGGGGACCAAGTCCAAAAGTCACAAGCAAGTCGGAGATGGGCAGCTGCCAAGGAAATGCCAGCTGCGGGTGCAAAGAAGCCTCTACTGGACAGAAGAAGCTGCGGTTTCTGCAGGAACACAAAGGGCTAGAGACTTCCCCTTTGGAGGACGGATCCAATTCGCCTTTTAGAGTTGTGCAGAAGTTTTTTCCCGCCGAAAGAACGCCAACAAGCCTTGCTAGCTGCAAATCGTGCGGTTAACGTTTTTGGATGCTGCTGTGGCCCAGGAGGGACCAGGAGGTCGCAAATTGGACCAGGAGGTAGAGGGGATGTCGAGCAAGACAAGGAGGACTCTTAGCAGCAGGTAGCACCCGGAGAAGTGCCAGAAACAGGCACTACAAGGATGCGTGAAACGGTGCTCACCCGAAGTCGCACAAAGAAGTCCCACGTCGCCGGAGAACTACTTAGGAGGTCGTGCAATGCAGGTTAGAGTGCCGTGGACCCAGGCTGGACTGTGCACAAAGGATTTCCGCCGGAAGTGCACGGAGGCCGGAGTACCTGCAAAAGTCGCGGTTCCCAGCAATGCATTCTAGCGAGGTGAGACAAGGACTTACCTCCATCAAACTTGGACTGAAGAGTCACTGGACTGTGGGGGCCACTTGGACAGAGTTGCTGGATTCGAGGGACCTCGCTCGTCGTGCTGAGAGGAGACCCAAGGGACCGGTAATGCAGCTTTTTGGTGCCTGCGGTTGCAGGGGGAAGATTCCGTCGACCCACGGGAGATTTCTTCGGAGCTTCTAGTGCAGAGAGGAGGCAGACTACCCCCACAGCATGCACCACCAGGAAAACAGTCGAGAAGGCGGCAGGATCAGCGTTACAGAGTTGCAGTAGTCGTCTTTGCTACTATGTTGCAGGTTTGCAGGCTTCCAGCGCGGTCAGCAGTCGATTCCTTGGCAGAAGGTGAAGAGAGAGATGCAGAGGAACTCGGATGAGCTCTTGCATTCGTTATCTAAAGTTTCCCCAGAGACAGAGACCCTAAATAGCCAGAAAAGAGGGTTTGGCTACCTAGGAGAGAGGATAGGCTAGCAACACCTGAAGGAGCCTATCACAAGGAGTCTCTGACATCACCTGGTGGCACTGGCCACTCAGAGCAGTCCAGTGTGCCAGCAGCACCTCTGTTTCCAAGATGGCAGAGGTCTGGAGCACACTGGAGGAGCTCTGGACACCTCTCAGGGGAGGTGCAGGTCAGGGGAGTGGTCACTCCCCTTTCCTTTGTCCAGTTTCGCGCCAGAGCAGGGCTAAGGGGTCCCCTGAACCGGTGTAGACTGGCTTATGCAGAATTGGGCACATCTGTGCCCAAGAAAGCATTTCCAGAGGCTGGGGGAGGCTACTCCTCCCCTGCCTTCACACCATTTTCCAAAGGGAGAGGGTGTCACACCCTCTCTCAGAGGAAGTTCTTTGTTCTGCCATCCTGGGCCAGGCCTCGCTGGACCCCAGGAGGGCAGATGCCTGTCTGAGGGGTTGGCAGCAGCAGCAGCTGCAGTGAAACCCCAGGAAAGGCAGTTTGGCAGTACCAGGGTCTGTGCTACAGACCACTGGGATCATGGGATTGTGCCAACTATGCCAGGATGGTATAGAGGGGGCAATTCCATGATCATAGACATGTTACATGGCCATATTCGGAGTTACCACTGTGAAGCTACAAATAGGTAGTGACCTATATGTAGTGCACGCGTGTAATGGTGTCCCCGCACTCACAAAGTCCGGGGAATTGGCCCTGAACAATGTGGGGGCACCTTGGCTAGTGCCAGGGTGCCCTCACACTAAGTAACTTTGCACCTAACCTTTACCAGGTAAAGGTTAGACATATAGGTGACTTATAAGTTACTTAAGTGCAGTGTAAAATGGCTGTGAAATAACGTGGACGTTATTTCACTCAGGCTGCAGTGGCAGGCCTGTGTAAGAATTGTCAGAGCTCCCTATGGGTGGCAAAAGAAATGCTGCAGCCCATAGGGATCTCCTGGAACCCCAATACCCTGGGTACCTCAGTACCATATACTAGGGAATTATAAGGGTGTTCCAGTAAGCCAATGTAAATTGGTAAAATTGGTCACTAGCCTGTTAGTGACAATTTGGAAAGAAATGAGAGAGCATAACCACTGAGGTTCTGATTAGCAGGTGGTACTGAGGTATTGGGGTTCCAGGAGATCCCTATGGGCTGCAGCATTTCTTTTGCCACCCATAGGGAGCACTGACAATTCTTACACAGGCCTGCCACTGCAGCCTGAGTGAAATAACGTCCACGTTATTTCACAGCCATTTACCACTGCACTTAAGTAACTTATAAGTCACCTATATGTCTAACCTTTACCTGGTAAAGGTTGGGTGCTAAATTACTTAGTGTGTGGGCACCCTGGCACTAGCCAAGATGCTCCCACATTGTTCAGGGCAAATTCCCCGGACTTTGTGAGTGCGGGGACACCATTACACGCGTGCACTACACATAGGTCACTACCTATATGTAGCTTCACAGTGGTAACTCCGAATATGGCCATGTAACATGTCTAAGATCATGGAATTGCCCCCCCCCATTGCCATCCTGGTATTGGGGAGACAATCCCATGATTCCCCGGGTCTCTAGCACAGACCCGGGTACTGCCAAACTGCCTTTCCTGGGGTTTCACTGCAGCTGCTGCTGCTGCCAACCCCTCAGACAGGTTTCTGCCCTCCTGGGGTCCAGCCAGGCTTGGCCCAGGAAGGCAGAACAAAGGACTTCCTCAGAGAGAGGGTGTTACGCCCTCTCCCTTTGGAATAAGGTGTCAGGGCTGGGGAGGAGTAGCCTCCCCCAGCCTCTGGAAATGCTTTGATGGGCACAGATGGTGCCCATCTCTGCATAAGCCAGTCTACACCGGTTCAGGGATCCCTCAGCCCTGCTTTGGCGCGAAACTGGACAAAGGAAAGGGGAGTGACCACTCCCCTGACCTGCACCTCCCCTGGGAGGTGCCCAGAGCTCCTCCAGTGTGCTCCAGACCTCTGCCATCTTGGAAACAGAGGTGCTGCTGGCACACTGGACTGCTCTGAGTGGCCAGGGCCAGCAGGTGACGTCAGAGACTCCTTCTGATAGGCTCCTTCAGGTGTTGCTAGCCTATCCTCTCTCCTAGGTAGCCAAACCTCCTTTTCTGGCTATTTAGGGTCTCTGCTTTGGGGAATTCCTTAGATAACGAATGCAAGAGCTCATCAGAGTTCCTCTGCATCTCTCTCTTCACCTTCTGCCAAGGAATCGCCTGCTGACCGCGCTGGAAGCCTGCAAAACTGCAACAAAGTAGCAAAGACGACTACTGCGACCTTGTAACGCTGATCCTGCCGCCTTCTCGACTCTTTTCCTGGTGGTGCATACTGTGGGGGTAGTCTGCCTCCTCTCTGCACTAGAAGCTCCGAAGAAATCTCCCGTGGGTCGACGGAATCTTCCCCCTGCAACCGCAGGCACCAAAGAACTGCATCACCTGTCCTCTGGGTCTCCTCTCAGCACGACGAGCGAGGTTCCTTGAACTCAGCAACTCTGTCCAAGTGACTCCCACAGTCCAGTGACTCCTCAGTCCAAGTATGGTGGAGGTAAGTCCTTGCCTCCCCACGCCAGACTGCATTGCTGGGAACCGCGTGTTTTGCAGCTACTCCGGCTCCTGTGCAGTCACCGAGGATTTCCTTCGTGCACAGCCAAGCCTGGTTCCCCGGCACTCTAATCTGCATTGCACGACCTCCTGGGTTGTCCTCCGGCGGCGTGGGACTCTCTTGTGCAACTTCGGGTGAGCACCAATTCACTCCACTTTGTAGTGCCTGTTCCAGCACTTCTGCGGGTGCTGCTTGCTTCTGAGTGGGCTCCTTCTCTGGCTGGACGCCCCCTCTGTCCTCTGACGCAATTGGTGACATCCTGGTCCCTCCTGGGCCACAGCAGCATCCAAAAACCCTAACCGCAACCCTTGCAGCTAGCAAGGCTTGTTTGCGGTCTTTCTGCGGGAAAACACTTCTGCACGACTCTTCACGACGTGGGACATCCATCCTCCAAAGAGGAAGTTTCTAGCCCTTGTTGTTCATGCAGAATCCTCAGCTTCTACCATCCGGTGGCAGCTTCTTTGCATCCACAGCTGGCATTTCCTGGGCATTTGCCCACTCCCGACTTGATCGTGACTTTTGGACTTGGTCCCCTTGTTCCACAGGTACTCTCGTCTGGAAATCCATCGTTGTTGCATTGCTGGTGTTGGTCTTTCCTGCAGAATTCCCCTATCACGACTTCTGTGCTCTTTGGGGAACTTAGGTGCACTTTGCACCCACTTTTCAGGGTCTTGGGGTGGGCTATTTTTCTAACCCTCACTGTTTTCTTACAGTCCCAGCGACCCTCTACAAGGTCACATAGGTTTGGGGTCCATTCGTGGTTCCCATTCCACTTCTAGAGTATATGGTTTGTGTTGCCCCTATCCCTATGTGCCCCCATTGCATTCTATTGTGACTATACATTGTTTGCACTGTTTTCTATTGCTATTACTGCATATTTTGGTATTGTGTACATATATCTTGTGTATATTTGCTATCCTCATACTGAGGGTACTCACTGAGATACTTTTGGCATATTGTCATAAAAATAAAGTACCTTTCTTTTTAGTATATCTGTGTATTGTGTTTTCTTATATTATTGTACATATGACACTAGTGGTACTGTAGGAGCTTCACTCGTCTCCTAGTTCAGCCTAAGCATGAAACGGTGCTCGCGAAGTTGCACAAAGGAGTCCCACGTCGCCGGAGACCAACTTAGAAAGTCGTGCAATGCAGGTTAGAGTGCCGTGGACCCAGGCTTGGCTGTGCACAAAGGATTTCCGCCGGAAGTGCACAGGGGCCGGAGTAGCTGCAAAAGTCGCGGTTCCCAGCAATGCAGCCCAGCGAGGTGAGGCAAGGACTTACCTCCACCAAACTTGGACTGAAGAGTCACTGGACTGTGGGGGTCACTTGGACAGAGTCGCTGGATTCGAGGGACCTCGCTCGTCGTGCTGAGAGGAGACCCAAGGGACCGGTAATGCAGCTTTTTGGTGCCTGCGGTTGCAAGGGGAAGATTCCGTCGACCCACGGGAGATTTCTTCGGAGCTTCTGGTGCAGAGAGGAGGCAGACTACCCCCCACAGCATGCACAAGCAGGAAAACAGTCGAGAAGGCGGCAGGATCAGCGTTACAGAGTTGCAGTAGTCGTCTTTGCTACTATGTTGCAGGTTTGCAGGCTTCCAGCGCGGTCAGCAGTCGATTCCTTATCAGAAGGTGAAGAGAGAGATGCAGAGGAACTCGGCTGAGCTCATGCATCCGTTATCTAAAGTTTCCCCAGAGACAGAGACCCTAAATAGCCAGAAAAGAGGGTTTGGCTACCTAGGAGAGAGGATAGGCTAGCAACACCTGAAGGAGCCTATCACAAGGAGTCTCTGACGTCACCTGGTGGCACTGGCCACTCAGAGCAGTCCAGTGTGCCAGCAGCACCTCTGTTTCCAAGATGGCAGAGGTCTGGAGCACACTGGAGGAGCTCTGGACACCTCCCAGGGGAGGTGCAGGTCAGGGGAGTGGTCACTCCCCTTTCCTTTGTCCAGTTTCGCGCCAGAGCAGGGCTAAGGGGTCCCCTGAACCGGTGTAGACTGGCTTATGCAGAATTGGGCACATCTGTGCCCAACAAAGCATTTCCAGAGGCTGGGGGAGGCTACTCCTCCCCTGCCTTCACACCATTTTCCAAAGGGAGAGGGTGTCACACCCTCTCTCAGAGGAAGTTCTTTGTTCTGCCATCCTGGGCCAGGCCTGGCTGGACCCCAGGAGGGCAGATGCCTGTCTGAGGGGTTGGCAGCAGCAGCAGCTGCAGTGAAACCCCAGGAAGGGCAGTTTGGCAGTACCAGGGTCTGTGCTACAGACCACTGAGATCATGGGATTGTGCCAACTATGACAGGATGGCATAGAGGGGGCAATTCCATGATCATAGACATGTTACATGGCCATATTCGGAGTTACCATTGTGAAGCTACATATAGGTAGTGACCTATATGTAGTGCACGCGTGTAATGGTGTCCCCGCACTCACAAAGTTCAGGGAATTGGCTCTGAACAATGTGGGGGCACCTTGGCTAGTGCCAGGGTTCCCACACACTAAGTAACTTTGCACCTAACCTTTACCAGGTAAAGGTTAGACATATAGGTGACTTATAAGTTACTTAAGTGCAGTGTAAAATGGCTGTGAAATAACGTGGACGTTATTTCACTCAGGCTGCAGTGGCAGGCCTGTGTAAGAATTGTCAGAGCTCCCTATGGGTGGCAAAAGAAATGCTGCAGCCCATAGGGATCTCCTGGAACCCCAATACCCTGGGTACCTCAGTACCATATACTAGGGAATTATAAGGGTGTTCCAGTAAGCCAATGTAAATTGGTAAAAATGGTCACTAGCCTGTTAGTGACAATTTGGAAAGAAATGAGAGAGCATAACCACTGAGGTTCTGATTAGCAGAGCCTCAGTGAGACAGTTAGGCACCACACAGGGAACACATACATATAGGCCACAAACTTATGAGCACTGGGGTCCTGACTAGCAGGGTCCCAGTGACACATAACAAACATACTGAAAACATAGGGTTTTCACTATGAGCACTGGGCCCTGGCTGGCAGGATCCCAGTGAGACAGTGAAAACACCCTGGCATACACTCACAAACAGGCCTAAAGTGGGGGTAACAAGGCTAGAAAGAGGCTACTTTCTCACACAACCCCCCCCCCCAAACGAAGGACAATAAGGCTAACCTTGGCCAGTTGAGACTTTATTGTCTAAGTGGTGATAAGTAGAGAGTAGCTCTGCAATAGACTGGTTACTCCCTTTATCATCCACTATATGGTTACTTCCCTGTGGGGATGTAAACCACCCTGTTTGAAGTTTTTTAACTAAGCAACAATGTGAAGATGTATTTTCAGAGTTTCTATCAGTAAGTTTTAGTTTAGAGCAGTGGGAATTGTCCACTGAACCTATTTGTAGTGATGGAAATGCCAGACAGGGATGCTGTCTCAGAAAAGCCATAGCTGGGCAAAAACTTTGTCCATATGGCTGGAAGAGAGAACAGGGATGCTGTTTCTCTTGAGTTGGAGCAGGGCAGGGATGCTGTCCTTTGAGCTCCACACTAGGGCAGGGATGCTATCCTAAGTGTTGTGAGGCAGTGCAGGGTTTCTGCACTAAAGTTTCTCTGGGAGGGTTGGAGGGATGCTCCATGTTAACTAAAATGGTGCTCTTGTTCTCACCAATGTTAGTTATCCCACAGAGAGGTACTTCTACCTCAGGGAGTCCAGCTTTGCAAGCTGATGATTCCCTTGGAACAGGTGCCACCCCAGGAGAGGTTTCTCCCACCACAGGAATGGTATCCTGAATGGTAGGGTGGTTAGGGGATACTGTGATACCCTTATTACCTGTTGATGGAGAGGGATCCTGAGTTTTCAGGCCTTCTCTCCTTTGCTTTTTCATTTCACTTGAAATGAGAGGGAACAATTCCTCAGGGATGCCCAGCATGGCTGCATGGGCATAAAACTCTACATCAGCCCAACCTGAGGCCTCTAGGTCATTACCTAAGAGACAGTCTACAGGTAAGCTAGGTGATACCACCACCTGCTTAGGGCCAGTAACTCCACCCCAACTAAACTGAATTATAGCTAAGGGAAGAAACTTAGTGGAGTTATGGACATCAATAATCTTATACTGTTGTCCAATGATGTGTTGATCAGGGTGCACTAGGTTTTCAGTCACCAAAGTGAAACTGGCACCTGTGTCCCTGTAGGCCAAGGCCTCAACACCATTTATTGAAACTGTCTGCCTGTACTTCTCCATTGTAAGGGGACAAGCAGCCAGTGTGGCAAGGCCAATGCCACTAGGTGTGACAGAAACTGTCTTGGGACTGACTACCCCAGTTTCTATGATGGACCCATAAGTGAACCCAACTACACCCTTTGCTTGACTGTTGCCAGCAGTCCCACCACTAGTACCACTACTGCTAGGGGCACTAGAGCTTGATGTATTAGTGGTGGTAGGCTCAGGGGGTTTACCTGGACAGGACTTATCCCCTGGCCTATGGCCTCTGTTTTTACACACAAAGCACCAAGGCTTTTTAATGTGTGCAGGTTGGGAAGAAGAGGAAGAATTTGTTTTATCCCCACCCTCTGAGGAGTGTTTAAGATTTGAAGTGGGATCTTTGGTTTTACCCTTATCCCCATGCTTATCTTGAGATTTTTCACCATCTTTCTTCTTATTGCCATCTTTGTCACCCCCTGTATGAACTTTTCTGTTCACCCTTGTTCTGACCCATTTGTCTGCCTTCTTTCCCAATTCTTGGGGAGAGGTCAGATCAGAGTCCACCAAGTACTGGTGCAACAAATCAGACACACAATTATTAAGAATATGCTCTCTCAGTATCAAGTTGTACAGGCTGTCATAATCAGTAACTTTACTGCCATGTAACCACCCCTCCAAGGCCTTCACTGAATGGTCAATGAAATCAACCCAGTCTTGTGAAGACTCCTTTTTGGTCTCTCTGAACTTTATCCTGTACTGTTCAGTGGTTAAGCCATAACCATCCAGGAGTGCATTCTTAAGAACTTGGAAATTATTAGCATCATTTTCTTTCACAGTAAGGAGCCTATCCCTACCTTTTCCACTAAATGATAGCCATAGGATAGCAGCCCACTGCCTTTGAGGGACATCCTGTACAACACAGGCCCTCTCAAGTGCAGCAAACCACTTGTTAATGTCATCCCCCTCCTTGTAAGGGGGAACTATCTTGTGCAGATTCCTGGAATCATGCTCTTTTGCAGGATGACTATGGGGAATACTGCTGCTGCCACCATGGGTTTCTAAACCCAACTTCTGTCTTTCCTTCTCTAATTCTAAAGACTGTCTATCCAAATCCAGCTGTTGCTTCTTAAGCTTCAGTCTGGTTTGTTCCACCCTCAACTTATTGAGTTCCCTTTCTAACAATCTGTCATCAGGGTGGGTGGGAGGGACATGCCTTGAAACAGAAGTATGGTGAGAATGGACAGAAGGAGACCTGTCCCTTACAGAAGCCACCCTAACAGCTTGGTTAACAGAAACATTACTACCAGTATGGTGAGAATAAATGCTTTTGCTATGATGTGAGACAACACTATTTGTATGGTGTGGCTCATCATCATTACCAACTATGCTAGACTGTCTAGTAATGGGCAGGCTAGGAAGTTTCTTTCCTGAATCTTTTCCTGGGGGAGTCCCTGGATCAGATTGAGAACCATTAGCTACTTTTTCAACAGATTGGGCACTTATGGCCTTATCCTGTACTCTAAGCATGTTAATTAACAGTTCTAAGGAAGGATTCTTCCCTACACTCAAACCTCTCTCTATGCAGAGATTCCTTGCTCCTTTCCAGCTAAGGTGATCATATGCAAGTTTGGACAGATCAACATTTTGGCCTGTGCCAGACATTTTTTAGAGAGAGTTAAAGTGATAGTAAAAGATAAAAAGTTTGTCAGAGCTTTTAGAAAGACTGAGAAAAAAAACTTTTAAAACTTTTTAGAACTTTTTAGAAAGTTAGAAGTACTTTTCAGCACTTAGAAAAGAGTGAAAAGAGGAAATGCAAAACTTTTTGGCAATGTGTATATACACTGAGCTTGTTTTGTATATTTTTCTCTTATGAAAAGTACAATGACAAGAGTGGTAAGTAGTCTCAAAGCACTTATCCCACCGCTGCACAACCAATGTAGGAGGCTGGACTGGCTTGTAGTGAGTACCAAGGGGTAACTTGCACCTTGCACCAGGCCCAGTTATCCCTTATTAGTGTATAGGGTGTCTAGCAGCTTAGGCTGATAGATAATGGTAGCTTAGCAGAGCAGCTTAGGCTGAACTAGGAGACGTGTGAAGCTACTACAGTACCACTTAGTGTCATATGCACAATATCATAAGAAAACACAATACACAGTTATACTAAAAATAAAGGTACTTTATTTTTATGACAATATGCCAAAGTATCTTAGAGTGTACCCTCAGTGAGAGGATAGGAAATATACACAAGATATATATACACAATAGCAAAAATATGCAGTATAGTCTTAGAAAACAGTGCAAACAATGTATAGTTACAATAGGATGCAATGGGGAAACATAGGGGTAGGGGCAACACAAACCATATACTCCAAAAGTGGAATGCGAACCACGAATGGACCCCAAACCTATGTGACCTTGTAGAGGGTCGCTGGGACTATTAGAAAATAGTGAGAGTTAGAAAAATAACCCTCCCCAAGACCCTGAAACGTGAGTGCAAAGTGCACTAAAGTTCCCCTAAGGACAAAGAAGTCGTGTTAGAGGAATAATGCAGGAAAGACACAAACCAGCAATGCAACACTGTGGATTTCCAATCTAGGGTACCTGTGGAACAAGGGGACCAAGTCCAAAAGTCACAAGCAAGTCAGAGATGGGCAAATGCCCAGGAAATGCCAGCTGCGGGTGCAAAGAAGCTTCTACTGTACAGAAGAAGCTGAGGTTTCTGCAGGAACGAAAAGGGCTAGAGACTTCCCCTTTGGTGGACGGATCCCTCTCGCCGTGCAGAGTCGTGCAGAAGTGTTTTCCCGCCGAAAGAACGCCAACAAGCTTTGCTAGCTGCAAATTGTGCGGTTAACGTTTTTGGACGCTGCTGAGGCCCAGGAGGGACCAGGAGGTCGCAAATTGGACCAGCAGAGAGAGGGGACGTCGAGCAAGACAAGGAGCCCTCTCTGAAGCCGGTAGCACCCAGAGAAGTGCCAGAAACAGGCACTACAAGGATGCGTGAAATGGTGCTCGCCGAAGTTGCACAAAGGAGTCCCACGTCGCCGGAGACCAACTTAGAAAGTCGTGCAATGCAGGTTAGAGTGCCGTGGACCCAGGCTTGGCTGTGCACAAAGGATTTCCACCGGAAGTGCACAGGGGCCGGAGTAGCTGCAAAAGTCGCGGTTCCCAGCAATGCAGCCCAGCGAGGTGAGGCAAGGACTTACCTCCACCAAACTTGGACTGAAGAGTCACTGGACTGTGGGGGTCACTTGGACAGAGTCGCTGGATTCGAGGGACCTCGCTCGTCGTGCTGAGAGGAGACCCAAGGGACCGGTAATGCAGCTTTTTGGTGCCTGCGGTTGCAGGGGGAAGATTCCGTCGACCCACGGGAGATTTCTTCGGAGCTTCTGGTGCAGAGAGGAGGCAGACTACCCCCACAGCATGCACAAGCAGGAAAACAGTCGAGAAAGCGGCAGGATCAGTGTTACAGAGTTGCAGTAGTCGTCTTTGCTACTATGTTGCAGGTTTGCAGGCTTCCAGCGCGGTCAGCAGTCGATTCCTTATCAGAAGGTGAAGAGAGAGATGCAGAGGAACTCGGCTGAGCTCATGCATCCGTTATCTAAAGTTTCCCCAGAGACAGAGACCCTAAATAGCCAGAAAAGAGGGTTTGCCTACCTAGGAGTGAGGATAGGCTAGCAACACCTGAAGGAGCCTATCACAAGGAGTCTCTGACGTCACCTGGTGGCACTGGCCACTCAGAGCAGTCCAGTGTGCCAGCAGCACCTCTGTTTCCAAGACGGCAGAGGTCTGGAGCACACTGGAGGAGCTCTGGACACCTCCCAGGGGAGGTGCAGGTCAGGGGAGTGGTCACTCCCCTTTCCTTTGTCCAGTTTCGCGCCAGAGCAGGGCTAAGGGGTCCCCTGAACCGGTGTAGACTGGCTTATGCAGAATTGGGCACATCTGTGCCCAACAAAGCATTTCCAGAGGCTGGGGGAGGCTACTCCTCCCCTGCCTTCACACCATTTTCCAAAGGGAGAGGGTGTCACACCCTCTCTCAGAGGAAGTTCTTTGTTCTGCCATCCTGGGCCAGGCCTGGCTGGACCCCAGGAGGGCAGATGCCTGTCTGAGGGGTTGGCAGCAGCAGCAGCTGCAGTGAAACCCCAGGAAGGGCAGTTTGGCAGTACCAGGGTCTGTGCTACAGACCACTGGGATCATGGGATTGTGCCAACTATGCCAGGATGGCATAGAGGGGGCAATTCCATGATCATAGACATGTTACATGGCCATATTCGGAGTTACCATTGTGAAGCTACATATAGGTAGTGACCTATATGTAGTGCACGCGTGTAATGGTGTCCCCGCACTCACAAAGTTCAGGGAATTGGCTCTGAACAATGTGGGGGCACCTTGGCTAGTGCCAGGGTGCCCACACACTAAGTAACTTTGCACCTAACCTTTACCAGGTAAAGGTTAGACATATAGGTGACTTATAAGTTACTTAAGTGCAGTGTAAAATGGCTGTGAAATAACGTGGACGTTATTTCACTCAGGCTGCAGTGGCAGGCCTGTGTAAGAATTGTCAGAGCTCCCTATGGGTGGCAAAAGAAATGCTGCAGCCCATAGGGATCTCCTGGAACCCCAATACCCTGGGTACCTCAGTACCATATACTAGGGAATTATAAGGGTGTTCCAGTAAGCCAATGTAAATTGGTAAAAATGGTCACTAGCCTGTTAGTGACAATTTGGAAAGAAATGAGAGAGCATAACCACTGAGGTTCTGATTAGCAGAGCCTCAGTGAGACAGGCACCACACAGGGAACACATACATATAGGCCACAAACTTATGAGCACTGGGGTCCTGACTAGCAGGGTCCCAGTGACACATAACAAACATACTGAAAACATAGGGTTTTCACTATGAGCACTGGGCCCTGGCTGGCAGGATCCCAGTGAGACAGTGAAAACACCCTGACATACACTCACAAACAGGCCTAAAGTGGGGGTAACAAGGCTAGAAAGAGGCTACTTTCTCACAGAAGCCCTCACCTCCAGCTGGGGCATAGCAGCCCTCACCACCAGCAGAAGCTGCCCAGGAGACCACCTCCCCCAGCAGAGACACAGCAGCCCTCATCTCCAGCAGAGGGCATGTAGGCCACCCTCCAGGGACCGTTGTACATGGATCCCCATCCAGAAGCAGTGGGCAAGTTCCCCACCTCAGAGACTGTGACCTTGCACTCCCCAGCATTAGGAAATGGGCATGGAGCCCCCTCCTGGAACAGTGGGCAAGTTCCCCACCTCAGAGACTGTGACCTTGCACTCCCCAACGTTGGGAAATGGGCATGGAGCCCCCTCCAGGAGTTCCTGACTTCAGCTGAGGTGCCACCCCACCCCTTCCCCCTGAGGTGCCTGTCTACTTCCGAGATGTTTCCCCTGCACAGTGTTGTGCGGACTTCGTCAGGATCAAGTTGGGACTTGGACTGTGCCCTGTGGCCATGTGGGCCTTATGTACTTTAGACTGGGCATTGGCCCTTTCTGGACAATTGTTCATGTATTTTTGTTCGAAAATTGGTTCATATGGTGGGTGTTGCCTTGCTATTGCAATGTCAGTGCTGTCTATCTGCAGTCCTTGTATTATTATGCTGTACGTTGTGTGCCATTGGTTTACGCCTGCAGCTGGTTGTGTGTATGGTGTGTGTTGTGTCACTCTCCTTTTCCTCCCTCCCTTCCTTGAGTGCGAGGCGGCTGTACTCACCGTCGTTGGTGTTCCAGGTGGAGCATGGCGTGGAGGAGCATCACAAAGACTTACAGTTCTGTTCCATGGCGGCGTTGATCTTCTCTGTGTCTCTGGTGGTGAGTCTTTCGTCTTGTGTGTTCTGTTGCCGCCAGGCTTTGGATGGTGTTCGTACTGCCCCGGAAATCGTGGCGGTTTGCAGTGTCATAATATGGTGGGCGGTACCTTAGCTTCCATCTGGCTGTTAATGGCTACCGCCATGGTCAGTGTTAACGCCCTGGTGGATGGTGTGGTACATTGGCTGTCTATGGGAGTTATCACCGCCATGGCCATAATTAGGTGGTAATTACCGCCAGCCTGTTGGCCTTATTAACGTCACTTTAACAGTCACCGCCAGTGTCATAATGACCTCCTATGTCTGCGCTTAGGCTACGTAAGGGAAGGAAAGCGGCAGGCCCTGATGGTATCCCGATAGAATTATATAAAGTATTGGGGGAAGCAATTGTGGCAATTATGTTAGCTTTGTTTGAAGAGATTTATGACAAGGGGGAGAAACCTCCTGAATCTTGAATCCTGAATCTTGTAATAATAACTTTGGTTTTGAAGTCAGGCAAAAATCCATCTAGATGCGAGTCCTATAGACCGATCTCACTATTGAACGCAGATTATAAGATCTTTGCTAAGGTGTTGGCGGAGAGGCTGAATAATGTGGTGGGTGGGCTTCTTCGTAAGGATCAGAAGGGCTTCACAAAAGGTAGGCTACTGATCTGGCAACAACGTTTAGCCTCCCTTTAGCAGTTGTAACTTTGCATGCCTCGAAAGCTTTCGATAGAGTGAACTGGGTCTTTTTTGTTACCATCTTAAAGGACTACGGTTTTGGGGATAAATTCTCCAGATGATGAGCCATATCTATTTGAATCCCTCAGCTAGGGTACTGGTAAACAGGAGTTTGACTTCTGCTTTTCAAATAACTAGGGGCACGAGGCAGCGGTGTCCGCTCTCACCGATATTGTTTAATTTATACATTGAACCTTTAGCCAGAAGAATAAGGCAGGACCAGAGGATTTTCCCCTTTTTGTATGGTGGATGGGAGAAAACAGTCTCTCTATATGCCGATGATTTGCTTCTGTGTTCGCCGGTTTTACATACATTGCCGGCAGTCTTGCATATAGTTGAGGAGTTTGGAAGAGTGTCGGGCTATCAGGTCAGCGCTGAGAAGACAGAAATAATGGTGTGGAATCAGAGGTTGGGGAGCCTGCTAATAAAAACTGAAATGAGATACTTAGGCATTAAGTTGTGCAAGATATCAAGCAGATTTCAGCTGTTAACCTTAAAAAAGTGCATGCGGAGTGCTGCAGTTTGATGAAAGGCTGGATGTATTTACCTCTGTCAATTTTTGGTAGAGTGAACTTGGTTAAGATGGTAATTCTGCCCAAGGTTAGTTTTTTATTGAATTCAATCCCGTTACAATTCAATATAATGCTGGTGGCCAAGGTCCAACAAAACATTGACTCATTTACATGAGCACAGAAGGGAGTAAGAATCTCATGGAAGAAGCTACGCAGAAGAAGGGAGAAAGGAGGATTAGCGTTGCCTGATTTGCAGCGATATGGTTGGGCCTTCCAGCTGAAGAACGCTAGGATGCTCTTCTCCGCCCCCGAAACCACAGAGGTGGGACGCATTTTTAAGGCTATGCTAGGAGAAGCGAAGGGGGGTTCAAATTATTTTCTGTTTAAATTTGGGAATCCTAAATTTTTCAAAAAAATAAAACTAAAAGTGTTGAAAGATGCAGCAAAATTATGGTATAGCGTAAGATGTTTGTGTAAAGTAGAATATTATAGTTACTGGGAACCTATTTAGGATTCACCAGGCACGCCAGAGTACCTTAAAGATGTGTTGGCCACTCCAATCAAGAATGCAGGGTTTAAAAGCTGGGATGATTTACTCAAGGAAGGTAGTTTACTCCCATGTGAGGAAATCTGAGTGAAGACAGGTGGGGATTTGTCAAGGTTAAATCACCTCCAATTGAAAGGGTGGGCACAGAAGTGGGGTAGGAGTCTTGGCTCGGAGCATCAGATAGAGGCAAAGATAATGGAAGACCCCTGTAGGAAGTTGGCTCTGTATGTACTATTTCAAAGTAAGAAATAGTGTGTACAGAGTCCAAGGGTTCACCTTAGAGGTAAGATAGTGGCAAAAAGAGATAATTCTAATGCACTATTTTGTGGTAGTGTGGTCGAGCAGTAGGCTTATCACAGGGTAGTGTTAAGCATTTGTTGTACACACATAGGCAATAAATGAGGAACACACACTCAAAGACAATTCCAGGCCAATAGGTTTCTATATAGAAAAATATATTTTCTTAGTTTATTTTAAGAACCACAGGTTCAGGATTTACAAGTAATACTTCAAATGAAAGGTATTTCACTCAGGTACTCTAGGAACTTTTAATAATCACAATACAATATACAGTCTTTGTAAAAATGGCAATAAGCTATTTTAAAAGTGGACACTGCAAAAATCAACAGTTCCTGGGGGAGGTAAGTAAAGGTTACGTTTGCAGGTAAGTAAAACACTTACAAGTCTCAAATTTGGGTCCAAGGTAGCCCAGCGTTGGGGGTTCAAGGCAACCCCAAAGTTACCACACCAGCAGCTCAGGGCCGTCAGGTGCAGAGGTCACAGAGGTGCCCAAAACACATAGGCGGTCATTCTGACCCTGGCGGTCGGTGATAAAGCGGCGGCCAACCCGCAAACAGGCCGGCGGTAAAAAAAATGGTATTCTAACTCTGGCGGGAACCGCCAACACAGGCCGCCACATTAACACTCTGACCGCCACGGCGGGACCGACAAACAGCGTGGCGGTCACCGCCAACAGGCAGGCGGCAGACAATGTACCGCCCACCCTATCACAACTCACCAATCCGCCACCTTTTCCGGGGCGGGAGCCCCGCCGATAAAAACGCGGCGGAAACAGACTACGAACGGGAAAACGCTCACCTATACACACTCCACGAGGACGGAGGACAGCATGGAGCCCGAATTACACATCCTACCAGCTATTGTCTACCTGCTCATCTACCAGGAGTACGAACGCCGGCTGTAGGAAAGTACCATCTTGCCTGGCATGTTACCCCCATTTTTCACTGTATATATGTTGTTTTAGTTGTATGTGTCACTGGGACCCTGGTAACCCAGGGCCCCAGTGCTCATAAGTGTGCCTGAATGTGTTACCTGTGTAGTGACTAACTGTCTCACTGAGGCTCTGCTAAACAGAACCTCAGTGGTTATGCTCTCTCATTTCTTTCCAAATTGTCACTGACAGGCTAGTGACCATTTTTTCCAATTTACATTGGCTTACTGGAACACCCTTATAATTCCCTAGTATATGGTACTGAGGTACCCAGGGTATTGGGGTTCCAGGAGATCCCTATGGGCTGCAGCATTTATTTTGCCACCCATAGGGAGCTCTGACAAATCTTACACAGGCCTGCCACTGCAGCCTGAGTGAAATAACGTCCACGTTATTTCACAGCCATTTTACACTGCACTTAAGTAACTTATAAGTCACCTATATGTCTAACCTTTACCTGGTAAAGGTTAGGTGCAAAGTTACTTAGTGTGAGGGCACCCTGGCACTAGCCAAGGTGCCCCCACATTGTTCAGAGCCAATTCACTGAACTTTGTGAGTGCGGGGACACCATTACACGCGTGCACTACATATAGGTCACTACCTATATGTAGCTTCACCATGGTAACTCCGAATATGGCCATGTAACATGTCTATGATCATGGAATTGCCCCCTCTATGCCATCCTGGCATTGTTGGTACAATTCCATGATCCCAGTGGTCTGTAGCACAGACCCTGGTACTGCCAGACTGCCCTTCCTGGGGTTTCTCTGCAGCTGCTGCTGCTGCCAACCCCTCAGACAGGCAGCTGCCCTCCTGGGGTCCAGCCAGGCCTGGCCCAGGATGGCAGAACAAAGAACTTCCTCTGAGAGAGGGTGTGACACCCTCTCCCTTTGGAAAATGGTGTGAAGGCAGGGGAGGAGTAGCCTCCCCCAGCCTCTGGAAATGCTTTGTTGGGCACAGATGTGCCCAATTCTGCATAAGCCAGTCTACACCGGTTCAGGGACCCCTTAGCCCCTGCTCTGGCGCGAAACTGGACAAAGGAAAGGGGAGTGACCACTCCCCTGACCTGCACCTCCCCTGGGAGGTGTCCAGAGCTCCTCCAGTGTGCTCCAGACCTCTGCCATCTTGGAAACACAGGTGCTGCTGGCACACTGGACTGCTCTGAGTGGCCAGTGCCACCAGGTGACGTCAGAGACTCCTGCTGATAGGCTCCTTCAGGTGTTAGTAGCCTTTCCTCTCTCCTAGGTAGCCAAACCCTCTTTTCTGGCTATTTAGGGTCTCTGTCTCTGGGGAAACTTTAGATAACGAATGCATGAGCTCAGCCGAGTTCCTCTGCATCTCCCTCTTCACCTTCTGATAAGGAATCGACCGCTGACCGCGCTGGAAGCCTGCAAACCTGCAACATAGTAGCAAAGACGACTACTGCAACTCTGTAACGCTGATCCTGCCGCCTTCTCGACTGTTTTCCTGCTTGTGCATGCTGTGGGGGTAGTCTGCCTCCTCTCTGCACCAGAAGCTCCGAAGAAATCTCCCGTGGGTCGACGGAATCTTCCCCTGCAACCGCAGGCACCAAAAAGCTGCATTACCGGTCCCTTGGGTCTCCTCTCAGCACGACGAGCAAGGTCCCTCGAATCCAGCGACACCGTCCAAGTGACCCCCACAGTCCAGTGACTCTTCAGCCCAAGTTTGGTGGAGGTAAGTCCTTGCCTCACCTCGCTGCGCTGCATTGCTGGGAACCGCGACTTTGCAGCTACTCCGGCCCCTGTGCACTTCCGGCGGAAATCCTTCGTGCACAGCCAAGCCTGGGTCCACGGCACTCTAACCTGCATTGCACGACTTTCTAAGTTGGTCTCCGGCGACGTGGGACTCCTTTGTGCAACTTCGGCGAGCACCGTTTCACGCATCCTCGTAGTGCCTGTTTCTGGCATTTCTCCGGGTGCTACCTGCTTCAGTGAGGGCTCTTTGTCTTGCTCGACGTCCCCTCACTCTGCAGGTCTAATTTGCGACCTCCTGGTCCCTCCTGGGCCCCAGCAGCGTCCAAAAACGCCAAACGCACGATTTGCGTGTAGCAAGGCTTGTTGGCGTCCATCCGGCGGGAAAACACTTCTGCACGACTCTCCAAGGCGTGGGGGATCCATCCTCCAAAGGGGAAGTCTCTAGCCCTTGTCGTTCCTGCAGTATTTACAGTTCTTCAGCCTAGTAAGAGCTTCTTTGCACCAACTGCTGGCATTTCTTGGGCATCTGCCCATCTCCGAGTTGCTTGTGACTTTTGGACTTGGTCCCCTTGTTCCACAGGTACCCTCAGTCAGGAATCCATCGTTGTTGCATTGCTGATTTGTGTTTTCCTTGCATTTTCCCTCTAACACGACTATTTTGTCCTTAGGGGAACTTTAGTGCACTTTGCACTCACTTTTCAGGGTCTTGGGGAGGGTTATTTTTCTAACTCTCACTATTTCCTAATAGTCCCAGCGACCCTCTACAAGGTCACATAGGTTTGGGGTCCATTCGTGGTTCGCATTCCACTTCTGGAGTATATGGTTTGTGTTGCCCCTATCCCTATGTTTCCCCATTGCATCCTATTGTAACTATACATTGTTTGCACTGTTTTCTAAGACTATACTGCATATTTTTGCTATTGTGTATATATATCTTGTGTATATTTCCTATCCTCTCACTGAGGGTACACTCTAAGATACTTTGGCATATTGTCATAAAAATAAAGTACCTTTATTTTTAATATAACTGTGTATTGTGTTTTCTTATGATATTGTGCATATGACACTAAGTGGTACTGTAGTAGCTTCACACGTCTCCTAGTTCAGCCTAAGCTGCTCTGCTAAGCTACCATTATCTATCAGCCTAAGCTGCTAGACACCCTATACACTAATAAGGGATAACTGGGCCTGGTGCAAGGTGCAAGTACCCCTTGGTACTCACTACAAGCCAGTCCAGCCTCCTACATTGGTTGTGCAGCGGTGGGATAAGTGCTTTGATACTACTTACCACTCTTGTCATTGTACTTTTCATAAGAGAAAAATATACAAAACAAGGTCAGTGTATATACACATAGCCAAAAAGTTTTGCATTTCCTCTTTTCACTCTTTTCTAAGTGCTGAAAAGTACTTCTAAACTTTCAAAAAGTTCTTAAAAGTTTAAAAAGTTTTTCTGTCTTTCCAAAAAGTTCTGAAAACTTTTTTTTTCTCTTTGTCTATCACTTTAACTCTCTCTAAAAATGTCTGGCACAGGCCAAAATGTTGAACTGTCCAAACTTGCATATGATCACCTTAGCTGGAAAGGAGCAAGGAGTCTCTGCATAGAGAGAGGTTTGAGTGTAGGGAAGAATCCTTCTTTAGAACTGTTAATTAATATGCTTAGAGTACAGGATAAGGCCATAAGTGCCCAATCTGTAGAAAAAGTAGCTAATGGTTCTCAATCTGATCCAGGGACTCCCCCAGGAAAAGGTTCAGGAAAGAAACTTCTCAGCCTGCCCATTACTAGACAGTCTAGCATAGTTGGTACAGAGGTTGAATCACACCATACTAATGGTGTGCTCTCACATTATACTGGTAGCCAAGCTGTTAGGGTGCCCTCTGTAAGGGACAGGTCTCCTTCTGTTCATTCCCATCATACCTTTGTATCTAGAAATGTCCCTCCCACCCACCCTGATGACAGATTGTTAGAAAGGGAGCTCAATAGATTGAGAGTGGAGCAAACCAGACTGAAGCTCAAGAAGCAACAGCTGGATTTGGATAGACAGTCTTTAGAAATAGAGAGGGAAAGACAGAAGATGGGTTTAGATACCCATGGTGGCAGCAGCAGTATTCCCCATAGTCATCCTGCAAAAGAGCATGATTCCAGGAATCTGCACAAGATAGTTCCCCCTTATAAGGAGGGGGATGACATTAACAAGTGGTTTGCTGCACTTGAGAGGGCCTGTGCTGTACAGGATGTCCCTCAAAAGCAGTGGGCTGCTATCCTATGGCTATCATTTACTGGAAAAGGTAGGGATAGGCTCCTTACTGTAAAAGAAAATGATGCTAACAATTTCCAAGTTCTTAAGAATGCACTCCTGGATGGTTATGGCTTAACCACTGAACAGTACAGGATAAAGTTCAGAGATACCAAAAAGGAGTCTTCACAAGACTGGGTTGATTTCATTGACCAGGCAGTGAAGGCCTTGGAGGGGTGGTTACATGGCAGTAAAGTTACTGATTATGACAGCCTGTATAACTTGATCCTGAGAGAGCATATTCTTAATAATTGTGTGTCTGATTTGTTGCACCAGTACTTGGTGGACTCTGATCTGACCTCTCCCCAAGAATTGGGAAAGAAGGCAGACAAATGGGTCAGAACAAGAGTGAACAGAAAAGTTCATACAGGGGGTGACAAAGATGGCAACAAAAAGAAGGATGGTAAGTCTTCTGACAAGGGTGGGGACAAATCTAAAAATGAGTCTTCATCAGGCCCACAAAAACACTCTGGTGGGGGTGGTGGGTCCAAATCCTCCTTTAATCAGAACAAGGAAAAGAAACCATGGTGCTATTTATGTAAAATAAAAGGCCATTGGACAACAGATCCCAGTTGTCCAAAGAAAGGCACCACAGCTCCTACCACTACAACCCCTACTGCTACACCTAGTGTCCCTACTAATAGCAGTGGTGGTGGGAGCAAACCTACTAATAGCCAATCCAAGGGAGTAGCTGGGCTCACTTTTGGTAATTTAGTTGGGGTTGGTCTGATTAGGGAGACCACAGAGGCTACTTTAGTCTCTGAAGGGGCTATTGATTTAGCCACTTTGGTTGCTTGCCCCCATAACTTGGAGAAGTACAAGCAACTAACCCTAATAAATGGTGTTGAGGTCCAGGCCTACAGGGACACAGGTGCCAGTGTCACAATGGTGATTGAGAAACTGGTGCACCCTGAACAACACATACTTGGACACCAGTACCAAGTAACCGATGCTCACAACATAACACAAAGCCACCCCATGGCTGTTGTAAATCTCAACTGGGGGGGGGTATCTGGTCCAAAGAAAGTTGTGGTAGCTTCAGATTTACCTGTAGACTGTCTATTAGGGAATGATTTGGAGACATCAGCTTGGTCAGATGTGGAGTTGGAGGCCCATGCAGCAATGCTGGGCATCCCAGGGCATATTGTTGCTTTGACAAGGGCTCAGGCCAAAAAGCAAAAAGGACAGGGAAGCTTGGATCCTGGAACAATGGACCAAGTGCTCCCTAAAGCTAGGGCTAGTAGAAGCAAACCACTTCCTACTATCCCTCCCTCTACAGTGGATTCTACTTCTGAGGAAGAAGAATTCCCTCCCTGTGCAGAACCTACACCAGAGGAGCTGGAAGCAGACACTGCTGAGCTTTTGGGTGAAGGGGGGCCTGCCAGGGAGGAGCTGAGTGTGGCACAGCAAACCTGTCCCACATTAGAGGGTCTCAGACAGCAAGCTGTCAAACAGGCTAATGGGGATGTCAGTGACTCTCACAGAGTTTACTGGGAGGACAACCTCTTGTACACTGAGCATAGGGATCCTAAACCTGGAGCTGCCAGGAGATTAGTGATTCCTCAGGAGTACAGAAAGTTCCTCCTAACACTGGCACATGACATTCCCTTAGCTGGGCACCTGGGTCAAATGAAAACTTGGGACAGATTGGTACCATTGTTTCATTGGCCTAGGATGTCTGAGGACACAAAAGAATTTTGTAAGTCCTGTGAAACCTGTCAAGCCAGTGGCAAGACAGGTGGCACTCCAAAGGCACCCCTTATCCCACTGCCTGTGGTTGGGGTTCCCTTTGAAAGGGTAGGGGTTGACATAGTTGGCCCCCTTGACCCTCCTACTGCTTCAGGCAATAGGTTTATCTTGGTGGTAGTGGACCATGCCACAAGATATCCTGAAGCAATTCCTTTAAGGACCACTACAGCTCCTGCAGTGGCAAAGGCCCTCCTGGGAATATTTTCCAGGGTGGGCTTCCCAAAGGAAGTAGTATCAGACAGGGGAAGCAATTTCATGTCTGCATACTTAAAGGCCATGTGGAAGGAGTGTGGTGTAACTTACAAGTTCACAACACCCTATCATCCACAAACAAATGGACTGGTGGAGAGATTTAATAAAACTCTCAAAGGCATGATTATGGGACTCCCTGAAAAACTCCGCAGGAGATGGGATATCCTTCTACCATGCCTCCTTTTTGCCTACAGGGAGGTACCCCAGAAAGGAGTGGGCTTCAGCCCCTTTGAACTTCTTTTTGGACACCCTGTTAGGGGTCCACTCACACTTGTAAAGGAGGGTTGGGAACAACCTTTAAAAGCTCCTAAGCAGGATATTGTGGATTATGTACTTGGCCTCAGATCAAGGATGGCTGAGTACATGAAAAAGGCCACAAAAAACCTTCAGGCCAGCCAAGAGCTCCAGAAGCAATGGCATGATCAGAAGGCTGTTTTGGTTCAGTACCAACCAGGGCAGAAAGTGTGGGTCTTGGAGCCTGTGGCCCCAAGAGCACTCCAAGATAAATGGAGTGGACCCCACACAATTGTTGAAAAGAAGGGTGAAGTCACCTACTTGGTTGACTTAGGCACTGCCAGGAGTCCCCTTAGGGTGCTCCATGTCAACCGCCTGAAACCCTACTATGACAGGGCTGATCTCACCCTGCTCATGGCAACAGATGAGGGACAGGAAGAAGACAGTGATCCTCTACCTGATCTCTTCTCTTCCACAGAACAAGATGCTCTTGTGGAAGGTGTAGTTTTGGCTGATTGTCTTACTGCTGAGCAGAAAGATAATTGCATAAATCTCCTAGGACAATTTTCAGAACTCTTCTCCATTGTGCCAGGCACCACTTCTTGGTGTGAGCACACTATAGATACTGGAGACAGTTTACCTGTCAAAAGTAAGATCTATAGGCAGCCTGACCATGTCAGGGACTGCATAAAGCAAGAAGTTCAGAAAATGTTGGAACTAGGAGTGGTTGAGCACTCTGACAGTCCATGGGCTTCTCCTGTGGTACTGGTACCAAAACCCAATTCTAAAGATGGAAAGAAGGAAATGAGGTTTTGTGTAGACTATAGAGGTCTCAACTTGGTAACCAAAACTGATGCTCACCCTATACCCAGGGCAGATGAGCTTATAGATACACTGGCATCTGCCAAGTATCTAAGCACTTTTGATTTGACTGCAGGGTATTGGCAGATCAAATTGTCAGAAGATGCTAAACCTAAGACTGCATTTTCTACCATTGGAGGACATTACCAGTTTACTGTAATGCCTTTTGGTTTGGAAAATGCACCTGCCACTTTTCAGAGGTTGGTGAACACAGTCCTGCAAGGGCTGGAAGCTTTCAGTGCAGCATATTTGGATGATATAGCTGTCTTTAGCTCCAGCTGGGATGATCACCTGGTCCACCTTTGGAAAGTTTTGGAGGCTCTGCAAAAGGCAGGCCTCACTATCAAGGCTTCAAAGTGCCAGATAGGGCAGGGTAAGGTGGTTTATCTGGGACACCTTGTTGGTGGGGAACAGATTGCACCACTTCAGGGGAAAATCCAAACTATTATTGATTGGGTTCCCCCTACCACTCAGACTCAGGTGAGAGCCTTCCTTGGCCTCACTGGGTATTACAGGAGGTTCATTAAGAACTATGGCTCCATTGCAGCCTCTCTTAATGACCTCACATCCAAGAAAATGCCTAAAAAGGTATTATGGACAGCAAACTGTCAGAAAGCTTTTGAGGAGCTGAAGCAGGCCATGTGCTCTGCACCTGTCCTGAAAAGCCCTTGTTACTCTAAAAAATTCTATGTCCAAACTGATGCATCTGAATTAGGAGTAGGGGCAGTCCTATCACAACTTAATTCTGAGGGCCAGGATCAACCTGTTGCTTTTATTAGTAGGAGGTTGACCCCTAGAGAAAAGCGTTGGTCTGCCATTGAGAGGGAGGCCTTTGCTGTGGTCTGGGCTCTGAAGAAGTTGAGGCCATACCTGTTTGGCACTCACTTCATTGTTCAGACAGACCACAAACCTCTACTTTGGCTAAAACAAATGAAAGGTGAAAATCCTAAATTGTTGAGGTGGTCCATATCCCTACAGGGAATGGACTATACAGTGGAACATAGACCTGGGAGTAGCCACTCCAATGCAGATGGACTCTCCAGATATTTCCACTTAGACAATGAAGACTCATCAGGTAATGGCTAGTCTTATTGTCCTTCATTTGGGGGGGGGTTGTGTAGGAAAGTACCATCTTGCCTGGCATGTTACCCCCATTTTTCACTGTATATATGTTGTTTTAGTTGTATGTGTCACTGGGACCCTGGTAACCCAGGGCCCCAGTGCTCATAAGTGTGCCTGAATGTGTTACCTGTGTAGTGACTAACTGTCTCACTGAGGCTCTGCTAATCAGAACCTCAGTGGTTATGCTCTCTCATTTCTTTCCAAATTGTCACTGACAGGCTAGTGACCATTTTTTCCAATTTACATTGGCTTACTGGAACACCCTTATAATTCCCTAGTATATGGTACTGAGGTACCCAGGGTATTGGGGTTCCAGGAGATCCCTATGGGCTGCAGCATTTATTTTGCCACCCATAGGGAGCTCTGACAAATCTTACACAGGCCTGCCACTGCAGCCTGAGTGAAATAACGTCCACGTTATTTCACAGCCATTTTACACTGCACTTAAGTAACTTATAAGTCACCTATATGTCTAACCTTTACCTGGTAAAGGTTAGGTGCAAAGTTACTTAGTGTGAGGGCACCCTGGCACTAGCCAAGGTGCCCCCACATTGTTCAGAGCCAATTCACTGAACTTTGTGAGTGCGGGGACACCATTACACGCGTGCACTACATATAGGTCACTACCTATATGTAGCTTCACCATGGTAACTCCGAATATGGCCATGTAACATGTCTATGATCATGGAATTGCCCCCTCTATGCCATCCTGGCATTGTTGGTACAATTCCATGATCCCAGTGGTCTGTAGCACAGACCCTGGTACTGCCAGACTGCCCTTCCTGGGGTTTCTCTGCAGCTGCTGCTGCTGCCAACCCCTCAGACAGGCAGCTGCCCTCCTGGGGTCCAGCCAGGCCTGGCCCAGGATGGCAGAACAAAGAACTTCCTCTGAGAGAGGGTGTGACACCCTCTCCCTTTGGAAAATGGTGTGAAGGCAGGGGAGGAGTAGCCTCCCCCAGCCTCTGGAAATGCTTTGTTGGGCACAGATGTGCCCAATTCTGCATAAGCCAGTCTACACCGGTTCAGGGACCCCTTAGCCCCTGCTCTGGCGCAAAACTGGACAAAGGAAAGGGGAGTGACCACTCCCCTGACCTGCACCTCCCCAGGGAGGTGTCCAGAGCTCCTCCAGTGTGCTCCAGACCTCTGCCATCTTGGAAACAGAGGTGCTGCTGGCACACTGGACTGCTCTGAGTGGCCAGTGCCACCAGGTGACGTCAGAGACTCCTGCTGATAGGCTCCTTCAGGTGTTAGTAGCCTTTCCTCTCTCCTAGGTAGCCAAACCCTCTTTTCTGGCTATTTAGGGTCTCTGTCTCTGGGGAAACTTTAGATAACGAATGCATGAGCTCAGCCGAGTTCCTCTGCATCTCCCTCTTCACCTTCTGATAAGGAATCGACCGCTGACCGCGCTGGAAGCCTGCAAACCTGCAACATAGTAGCAAAGACGACTATTGCAACTCTGTAACGCTGATCCTGCCGCCTTCTCGACTGTTTTCCTGCTTGTGCATGCTGTGGGGGTAGTCTGCCTCCTCTCTGCACCAGAAGCTCCGAAGAAATCTCCCGTGGGTCGACGGAATCTTCCCCCTGCAACCGCAGGCACCAAAAAGCTGCATTACCGGTCCCTTGGGTCTCCCCTCAGCACAACGAGCGAGGTCCCTCGAATCCAGCGACACCGTCCAAGTGACCCCCACAGTCCAGTGACTCTTCAGCCCAAGTTTGGTGGAGGTAAGTCCTTGCCTCACCTCGCTGGGCTGCATTGCTGGGAACCGCGACTTTGCAGCTACTCCGGCCCCTGTGCACTTCCGGCGGAAATCCTTCGTGCACAGCCAAGTCTGGGTCCACGGCACTCTAACCTGCATTGCACGACTTTCTAAGTTGGTCTCCGGCGACGTGGGACTCCTTTGTGCAACTTCGGCGAGCACCGTTTCACGCATCCTCGTAGTGCCTGTTTCTGGCACTTCTCCAGGTGCTATCTGCTTCAGTGTGGGCTCTTTGTCTTGCTCGACGTCCCCTCTCTCTGCAGGTCTAATTTGCGACCTCCTGGTCCCTCCTGGGCCCCAGCAGCGTCCAAAAACGCCAAACGCACGATTTGCGTGTAGCAAGGCTTGTTGGCGTCCATCCGGCGGGAAAACACTTCTGGACGACCCTCCAAGGCGTGGGGGATCCATCCTCCAAAGGGGAAGTCTCTAGCCCTTGTCGTTCCTGCAGTATTCACAGTTCTTCAGCCTAGTAAGAGCTTCTTTGCACCAACCGCTGGCATTTCTTGGGCATCTGCCCATCTCCGAGTTGCTTGTGACTTTTGGACTTGGTCCCCTTGTTCCAAAGGTACCCTCAGTCAGGAATCCATCGTTGTTGCATTGCTGATTTGTGTTTTCCTTGCATTTTCCCTCTAACACGACTATTTTGTCCTTAGGGGAACTTTAGTACACTTTGCACTCACTTTTCAGGGTCTTGGGGAGGGTTATTTTTCTAACTCTCACTATTTTCTAATAGTCCCAGCGACCCTCTACAAGGTCACATAGGTTTGGGGTCCATTCGTGGTTCACATTCCACTTTTGGAGTATATGGTTTGTGTTGCCCCTATCCCTATGTTTCCCCATTGCATCCTATTGTAACTATACATTGTTTGCACTGTTTTCTAAGACTATACTGCATATTTTTGCTATTGTGTATATATATCTTGTGTATATTTCCTATCCTCTCACTGAGGGTACACTCTAAGATACTTTGGCATATTGTCATAAAAATAAAGTACCTTTATTTTTAGTATAACTGTGTATTGTGTTTTCTTATGATATTGTGCATATGACACTAAGTGGTACTGTAGTAGCTTCACACGTCTCCTAGTTCAGCCTAAGCTGCTCTGCTAAGCTACCATTATCTATCAGCCTAAGCTGCTAGACACCCTATACACTAATAAGGGATAACTGGGCCTGGTGCAAGGTGCAAGTACCCCTTGGTACTCACTACAAGCCAGTCCAGCCTCCTACACCGGCGCAGACGACAACGGTGAGTACTGCACCCACGACACAGGGGGGGGGAGGAGAAAAGCTTACGGGCACACACATGCGCCATACACCCACCCCACACCACAAATACCTACACCCCAATGCCGAGCAACAAGTCAGAGTGACACCACACAAACCCCCCGGAATAATGCAAAGACACACTTTAAATGTTCGATAAAATATATGTATAAATAGCTCCATTGAAGGAATGGCAAATATGCCATATAAAAGATACAAAAATAAGGAATGAACATAGTCAACAAGATATCCATAGGCAAAAAGTTCTGCACATTCCGTCAAAGTTCCATAGTCCATGGGCCAATGTGCACAAACACATGGGCAAAGCCCACACAGGAGACCAGATACCATTGGAGAGAACACTGCAGGGGCATCAGATGATAAAACTACAGGCACCTTAGGGGGAAGGGAAGGGGGGGCACCTCAGCCACATGAGTCCACGACGCCAGATCCACGAGGGGCCTCCATGCCCACTGTCCATCAGATGGATTACCGACTCCACTGTTATTGGAGGAGGCATGGTGCCCGAGTGCTTCCTGAAGCCCTGCTCGACACAGAACCGGCACTGTCAATGGGCCAGCGGTGCTTGAGATGAAGGGCCCAGCGGAGCGGTGCTTGAGATGAAGGGCCCAGCGGAGCGGTGCTTGAGACGGCGGGGCCCAGCAGAGCGGTGCTTGACAGGAAGGGCCCAGTGGAGCGGTGCTTGAGATGAAGGGCCCAGCGGAGCGGTGCTTGACAGGAAGGGCCCAGCGGAGCGGTGCTTGAGATGAAGGGCCCAGCGGAGCGGTGCTTGAGACGGCGGGGCCCAGCGGAGCGGTGCTTGACAGGAAGGGCCTAGTGGACCGGTGCTTGAGATGAAGGGCCCAGCGGAGCAGTGCTTGAGATGAAGGGCCCAGCGGAGAGGTGCTTGAGATGAAGGGCCCAGCGGAGCGGGCCTTGACAGGAAGGGCCCAGCGGAGCGGTGCTTGAGATGAAGGGCCCAGCGGAGCGGTGCTTGAGATGAAGGGCCCAGTGGAGCGGTGCTTGACAGGAAGGGCCCAGCGGAGCGGGCCTTGACAGGAAGGGCCCAGCGGAGCGGTGCTTGAGATGCAGGGCCCAGCGGAGCGGTGCTTGACAGGAAGGGCCCAGCGGAGTGGTGCTTGAGATGAAGGGCCCAGCGGAGCGGTGCTTGAGATGAAGGGCCCAGCGGAGCGGTGCTTGACAGGAAGGGCCCAGCAGAGCGGGCCTTGACAGGAAGGGCCCAGCGGAGCGGTGCTTGAGACGGCGGGGCCCAGCGGAGCGGTGCTTGACAGGAAGGGCCCAGTGGAGCGGTGCTTGAGATGAAGGGCCCAGCGGAGCGGTGCTTGAGATGAAGGGCCCAGCGGAGCGGTGCTTGACAGGAAGGGCCCAGCGGAGCGGTGCTTGAGATTAAGGGCCCAGCAGAGCGGTGCTTGAGATGAAGGGCCCAGCGGAGCGGTGCTTGAGAGGAAGGGCCCAGCGGAGCGGTGCTTGAGATGAAGGGCCCATTGGAGCAGTGCTTGAGATGAAGGGCCCAGCGGAGCGGTGCTTGACAGGAAGGGCCCAGTGGAGCGGTGCTTGACAGGAAGGGCCCAGCGGAGCGGTGCTGGAGATGAAGGGCCCAGCGGAGCGGTGCTTGACAGGAAGGGCCCAGCGGAGCGGTGCTTGAGATGAAGGGCCCAGTTCAGCGGTTCTTGTCCCGGCGGGGCCTGTTCAGCGGTTCTTGTCCCGGCGGGGCCCGTTCAGCGGTTCTTGTCCCGGCGGGGCCCTGTTCAGCGGTGCTCCTCCCGGCGGGGCCCTGTTCAGCGGTGCTCCTCCCGGCGGGGCCCGTTCAGCGGTTCTTGTCCCGGCGGGGCCCTGTTCAGCGGTTCTTGTCCCGGCGAGGCCCTGTTCAGCGGTGCTCCTCCCGGCGGGGCCCTGTTCAGCGGTGCTCCTCCTGGCGGGGCCCGTTCAGCGGTTCTTGTCCCGGCGGGGCCCTGTTCAGCGGTTCTTGTCCCGGCGGGGCCCTGTTCAGCGGTGCTCCTCCTGGCGGGGCCCTGTTCTGCGGTGCTCCTCCCGGCGGGGCCTGTTCAGCGGTGCTTGTCCCGGCGGGGCCCGTTCAGCGGTTCTTGTCCCGGCGGGGCCCGTTCAGCGGTTCTTGTCCCGGCGGGGCCCGTTCAGCGGTGCTTGTCCTGTGTGTCTAGGGAGCCAGACCTGGGCAAGACTTCCCGCTCATTCACCATCCGAACTTGCGGTCGTGGCGCCCTCCTGTGATGGAGTCCTGCGCCCGTGGGTGTCGTCCGTCACACCCGGAATGGGGCTGGTGGGGCCCTCCTGGGCAGCTCGCCTGCTGCCTGACTTCTCCACCCTGCTGCCCTTGCCCTCCTTCGCTGGAGCTCTGTGGCCCTTGCCTCCCTTGGATGATGTGGCAGGTGACGGGGCAAGGCTACTGTCCTTGGTGGCAGCCGTCACAGGCTTGTCGCGCCGGGCCTTTTTCTTTTTGTCCTCTTCCCAGGGGGGGGGCTGGCTGTCCCCTTGGTGCTGTCCGATGTTCCTGCCCTAGGATCTGTTGGACTCCAATAGCCCTGCACTATGGTCACAGTAGATGCAGGGCTGGTGGTGGCTGAGGTGCTTTTTTTGGTCTTACCAGATGGAGGGGGTGGGTCAGTGATTGGAACGAGTTCAAGGTTGGAAAGGAAAAGGACTTGGGGAGGACAGGGACAGGTAGGTGTAGTGGGTTTGGGAGTGGAGGAAGAGGATGTGGTTGTAGGAGAGTCAAGTGTGCTGTCTTTGGGTGCAGGTGCTTGTGACGGAGGCTGTCGTGAGGTGGATGGCTGTTGGGTGGGTGGCTGCCTGCGTTTGTGTGCTTTGGAAGAGGGGGTGACAGACACACTGGGAGAGGACACAGGGGACGTGTAAATGGCAGTGGGGGTGGTGACTACACGTGTGCGGACTGTAATGGAGGGTGTGCTGGTGATGGAAGTACTGGCTGATGGTGGTGTGCATGCAGGTGTGAGTGGAGACGTCACAGGGAGGGAGGAGGGAGATGAGGAGGTGGGGGACACAGAGGTGGTAGTGACTGTTGGCATGTCTGCATCTGGATGTTGCTTGGGTGAATGCTTGTGGGATCTGTGGTGCTTATGTCTGGATGAGCTGCCCTTGGGTGTAGAGGTGTGTGCAGGCTGGTCTGATGGTGTGGATGGGATAGGCAGAGGAACAGGAGACTGGGACTGGGTGGAGGGAGTCAGAAAAGGGAGGCTGGAGACAGGGACAATGGCTGCCGTCAGTGCTGAGGCCAGAGCGTTGAACGATCGCTGATGGGCAGCCTGACCCGAATCAATGCCCTCCAGGTATGCATTGCTCCGATGCACCTCCCTTTCTACACCCTGGATGGCATTCAAAAGGGTAGACTGCCCAACAATGAGTGTCCTGAGGAGGTCAATGACCTCCTCACTGAGAGCAGCAGAGGTAACTGGGGAAGGGCCTGAGGTGCCTGGGGCGAAGGAGATGCCCGCCTTCCTGGGCGAGTGGGCACGGAGCGAAGGCTGAGGGGCTGCTGGGAGGGCGGGGCTGGTGCGCTGGGTGGCGGCTGTACCTGTTGTGGCGGTGGGCACGGATGTTGCCGCCACCGCTAGGGAGCTCCCTTCTGAGGACGTGTCGGTGTCGCTGACGTCTCCACGGGTCCCCGTTGTGGAGCTCCACTCGCCCTCCGTCTCACTGGTGTACTCGGAGTCTGTCGTATGGCCCTCCGGGGCCATGTGAGATGCAGCTCCCTCGTGCTCCAATGCCACTTCTCCTCCGCCAGATGATGCTAATGCACACATGAACAGGAAGACAAAGAAAATGGGGGGGGGGTGGAGAAATGAAGACAGATTGAGTGCATGCATTGGCAACACCGTTGTCGGAGAGTATAGACACAGAAGCCCCCTGAACTAGGCCACGCAATGGGGGTACACTACTCAGTTATTGTGACTAGTCCTACGGGTCTATGGACGACAAATGCACACATGGGTGAGGCCGGACCATGGATAGCTGTACTTGGCACCCTACAGAGGTGGGGGGCGGGGGCACAGGGCCGTGTCTAACGGAGGGGCCTAGCCTACAGAATGCGCCCTGGCCTAGAGATAGCCACAGCCCTCCTCCCCCACCCAGACACCTTCCCTGCGCGCAAAGATAGCAGAATGTGCTGATACTCACCCCCTTGTGTCTGCTGTGATGTCCTCACGCGCCCATCCAAATCGGGGTAGGCCACCGCCAGGAACCGGGACATCAGGGGGGTCAATTGGCGGCTGGCACCCCTCCTACGTTGGGAGGCCATCCCCAGCAGAGACTCGTGGTCTTTCTGGTCCCGCGGCGGATGTCCTCCCACCTCTTTCGGCAGTGGGTGCCCCGTCTGTTGTGGACCCCCAGGGCCCGGACGTCCTTGGCGATGGCACGCCAAATGTCAATCTTCTGATGGGCGCTGACCTATGTGACATGTACATGGTGGTAAAAGAAATCGCATCAGTTTTCTGCCTGGTCAATGTGAGTGGCCCCCCCTCCCCAACCTTGCCATGTGGCACATGCTCTCATCTTTCGTGCGTTGCAGTCCTCATTCGCTCCCCTCCCCACCATCTTACATACACCCCACTCTACACAGGCATAGCCCATTCAACGTGCACCCTGTGTACTAACCTGTTGGTCTGGAGGACCGTAGAGTAGCGCATACTGAGGGAGGACCCCATCAACAAGTTCCTCCAATTCTTCGGCAGTGAAGGCAGGGGCCCTTTCCCCAGTCGCAGCAGCCATTGTATCTCCCAGACCGAGGTCACAGCAGCACTTGCAGTATAGGTCCTCTCCTGTGGATGATCAGGTCTCGAGTGATTAATCAGATAGAAAATGGCGGTCACGCCCGCGGCGGTGCGTACCGCGGCGGTGCGTACCGCGACCGCCGGCGCACATCGTCATTGGCTCCTGAGACCCATAGGGTTCAATGTTAACCAATGCTGCTTTGTGCCGCGGTCTTCGACCGCCTACCGCCACGGTGTGCCACGCCAGCGCAGTGACCTCACATCCCACTGTCACACTTCACAGGTCAGGCAGCCGCCATTTCAAGGGCCCACATGGCATGATTTCTACTGCGTCACACAGGCCTAGGCCTTGCATAGCCACTCATACAAGCCGTTCCATGCATAGCGATTCATGTACTGTGCAAGCTGTGTGAATTAACCTGTGGGTTGCTTGACTCTGTGCTCCATGTTGTCCTTCCTAGGCACCGTCCGCTGGGACTTGCGAGGAGAAGGATGAATCCTCCCGTGTACCGACCGCTGGTGGACCTGTCGACAATGGAAGAACGACATATCATACTTACATACCGGCTTGACAGAGCAACTATACATGAACTATGTGCCCAGCTGGAGCCAGACCTGATGTCCCCCATCCGCCAACCCACGGGGATTCCCCCTCTGGTGCAGGTTCTGTCAGTACTCCATTTTTTGGCAAGTGGGTCTTTTCAGACAACAGTGGCCATGTCATCTGGAATGTCTCAGCCTATGTTTTCTAAGGTTTTGTCCAGAGTGTTGTTTGCCCTGATGAAATACATGCGGAGCTACATTATTTTCCCAGAGGTGAGCGAATTGGCTACAGTGAAGGGTGATTTCTATGCCCTTGGACATATCCCCAACATCATTGGTGCCATTGATAGGACCCATGTGGCTTTGGTTCCCCCCAAAGACAGTGAGCAGGTGTACAGAAACAGAAAAAGTTATCATTCGATGAATGTCCAGGTGGTCTGTTTGGCTGACCAGTACATCTCCCATGTAAATGCCAAGTTCCCTAGGTCAGTGCATGACGCATATGTCATGCGAAATAGCAGCATTCCTTATGTGATGGAACAGCTACAGAGACACCGTGTGTGGCTAATTGGTGACTCTGGTTACCCCAACCTGTCGTGGCTACTGACCCCAGTGAGGAATCCCCGGACCAGGGCAGAGGAACGGTACAATGAGGCCCATGGGTGATCTAGGAGGATCATAGAAAGGACCTTCGGGGTCCTGAAGGCCAGGTTTAGGTGCCTGCATATTACAGGGGGATCCCTCATGTACTCACCAAAGAAGGTGTGCCAGATCATCGTGGCCTGCTGTATGCTTCACAATCTTGCATTGCGACGCCAGGTGCCTTTTCTGCAGGAGGATGGTCCAGATGGTGGTGTTGTTGCAGCTGTGGAGCCTGTGGAGAGTGAAGAGGAGGAAGACGACGGGGACGACACGGACAACAGGGATACAGTCATACAACAATACTTTCAGTAGTACACAGGTAAGAAACAGCCACCCCAATTTACATTTACTTGAGCCTCATGCGTCTCCACTGTCTGTGTTTCCCCCCAGTTCCTGTTAACTGATTTTTGACTTTCCCTTCCCTTTTCAGAGCTGTATGACCCACTGCCTGACTTCAGCTTTGTTTGCCCATGGACTAAAGCTTATTGAAATTGGTATGTTGTCATCACAAAGTAACTGGCCATTATTGCACCGTTATGTGTAATACATTTGTTAAGAATACAAGCAGACTCCTGTTTTTTTAAGTGGAATAAGTGATTTATTTTAAGTGCTACATATAGGTGAATGATTGGGAAGCAGGGATGGGTGGGGGTGGAGTAATGTCCATGGCAGAGTCCAGTTCTCAGTCGCATAGGTGCATTGTCCATATGCCTGTGGAAGGATGGAGCAAGGGCAGTTCAAGGTTGGACAGGGTGACAATGTGGGACAGTGGGATGACATCAGGGGGTATCTTAGGCTGGCGGGGGTCTTGCAATCCTACTCTGTCTTCTTGTGAGATCTCAGGTTCCGCTTGGGGGGTGGTTCATCTTCTGCAGGAGGTGGGGTTCTGGTGGCCTGTCGTTGTGTGGGGGCCTTCTGTCCACTAGCGCTGGCGGAGGTGGTAGGCTGTTCCTGGCCTGGGCTAGTGACAGGGGCCCTTTGGGGTGCCACATGGTCCCGCAATGTGGTGACGATCTGGGTAAGGGCCAGGACGATGGTCCCCATTGCGGAACCGATGTTCCTCAGTTCCTCCCTGAACCCCATGTACCGTTCCTCCTGCAGTTCCTGGATCTCCTGGAACCGGGCCAGTACCGTCGCCATCGTCTCCTGGGAGCGGTGGTATGCTCCCATGATGGTGGAGAGGGCCTCTTGGAGAGTCGGTTCCCCGGGCCTGTCCCCCCCTGTCGCAGAGCAGCCCTCCCAGTTCCCCTGTGTTCCTGGGCCTCTGTCCCCTGGCCGGTGTGCCCACTACCACTGCCCCCAGGTCCCTGTTGTTATTGGGGGGGTGGGTCAACCTGGGTGCCCTGTAGTGGTGGACACACCGCTGATTTACGTGCCCTGGAGACAGAGGCATGGGACCGCTGGGTGGGAGCTGTGCTGGTGTTCCCAGAGGGGGTTGGGTCTGGTGTAGCCTGTGGCTGTCTTTGGGGAACCGACTGTCCAGAGGTCCCCGATGCGCCGGGCTGGTCGTCTGGCTCCAGAGAGACAGAGCTGATGTCATCGCTGGGGGCCTCTTCTGGGGGTGGGATGGACATCTCTGGACCCTCCGTGGCGGTGTGGTGGCGTTCGGGTCCTGCAGGGGTATAAAGGTATGGTTATTGCTTCTGTGTGTGGCATTTCGTGTGATGGGTGGGTGTCCGTGTACCCATGTGCAGGCATTTCCTTGTGGGGACTTTTGTGAGGGTGGCTTGTGGGGGTGATGTGTGTGTGCAGTGGGCATGCTTTGGTGATGGGTGTCCATGCTTTGGGGTCGCATGCAGGGCTTGGTGTTGGGATGGGTGGGTTGTGATGGTGAGCCTTTTGCTAGGGGTTGGTGTGATGGGGGAGGGGGTGAGGGTGGGGGTATGATTTGGCATGCAGGTGGGGTGGGGGTGGGAAGCAGTAGTGAAGATTTGCCTTACCAGAGTCCATTCCTCCGCCTACTCCTGCGAGGCCCTCAGGATGCAGGATGTGCAAGACTTCCTCCTCCCACGCGGTAAATTCTGGGGGAGTAGGTGGGGGTCCGCCGCCAGTCTTCTGCACCGCAATGTTGTGCCTTGATACCATGGAACGCACCTTCCCCCGTAGGTCGTTCCATCTCTTCCTGATGTCCTCCCGATTGCGTGGATGCTGTCCCACCGCGTTAACCCTGTCCACTATCCTTTGCCATAGCTCCATCTTCCTGGCAATTGTGGTGTGCTGCACATGTGCCCCGAAGAGCTGGGGCTCTACACAGACTATTTCCTCCACCATGACCCTGAGTTCGGCGTCACTGAACCTGGGGTGTCTTTGGGGTGCCATGGGGTGGTGTGGTTGAGATGTGGGGTGGCGTTTGTGGTGCTGAGTGTGGTGCGGGTGGTGGTGTGTGGTGTTTGGTGCGTGGATTCTGTGTGGGTGATGGTGTTGTGTGCCTCTGTGTTGTGGGATTCTCTATTCTGTGCTCTGTCTCTCGCCTTCATCAATGATTTCGGGTCGTAGGGGCTTGTGGGTGATGTGGGTGTGTGCTTTATATTGTGTTGGGTGTGTGGGAGTGGTATTAGTATGTGTATCAGGTGTGCGTATTTCGAACTGACCAATGTTGCTGAGTTTTCTATGTGTGTGTGTATTTTGACCGCGGCGGTGTGTACCGCCAATGGAATACCGCGTTTGAAAGACCGCCCCGTGGATTTGTGGGTCAGAATGGTATGGGCGTTTTTCTGTTGGCGTGACGGTGGAGGTTTGGTCAGCGCCATTTTTTCGCTGTCCTTTGGTGTGGCGGATTTTTGTGGATGTCGGGTTTTTGGCGGTTTGCCAGTTGCGGGTCAGAATGACTGTGGCGGTTTACCGCGGCCGCGGCAGTGTTATGGCGGCCTTCTGGCCAGCGGTAAGCGACTTTTACCGCCGAGGTCAGAATGACCCCCATAGGCTTCAATGGAGAAGGGGGTGCCCCGGTTCCAGTCTGCCAGCAGTTAAGTACCCGCGTCCTCGGAGGGCAGACCAGGGGGGTTTTGTAGGGCACCAGGGGGACACAAGCAGGCACAGAAAGTACACCCTCAGCAGCACAGGGGCAGCCGGGTGCAGTGTGCAGACAGGCATCGGGTTTTAGATAGGAGGTAATGCAGGGACCCAGGGGTCACTTCAGTGGTGCAGGCAGGCACAGGGGGGGGCTCCTCAGGGTAGCCACCACTTGGGCTAGGCAGAGGGTCACCTGGGGGTTGCTCCTGCACTTGAGTATGGTTCCTTCAGGTCCTGGGGGCTGCGGGTGCAGTGTTGGTTCCAGGCGTAGGGTCCCTTGTTACAGGCAGTCGCAGTCAGGGGGAGTCTCTGGATTTCCTCTGCAGGCGTCGCTATGGGGGCTCAGGGGGGGTCGTCTCTGGTTACTCACGGGCTTGCAGTCACCCGGGAGTCCTCCCTGAAGTGTTGGTTTTCCGCAGGTCGAGCCGGGGGCGTCGGGTTCAGAGTGAAAAGTCTCACGCTTCTGGCGGGAAACGTGAAGTCTTTAAAGTTGTTTCTTTGTTGCAAGAAAGCTGCAGGTTGTTGAACAGGGCCGCTGTTCACAGGAGTTTCTTGGTCCTTTAGTGCAGGGCAGTCCTCTGAGGCTTCAGAGGTCGCTGGTCCCTGTTGGATGCGTCGCTGTTGCAGTTTTCTTCGAAGTTGGGAGACAGGCCGGTGGGGCTGGGGCCAAAGCAGTTGTCGTCTCCGTCTTCTCTGCAGGGCTTCAGGTCAGCAGTCCTTCTTCTTGTTAAGGTTGCAGGAATCTAGTTTCCTAGCTTCTGGGGAGACCCTAAATACTGAATTTAGGGGTGTGTTTAGGTCTGGGAGAGCAGTAGCCAATGGCTACTGTCCTTGAGGGTGGCTACAGCCTCTTTGTGCCTCCTCCCTGAGGGGAGGGGGGCACATTCCTAATCCTATTGGTGGAATCCTCCATCCACAAGATGGAGGATTTCTAAAAGTAAGAGTCACCTCAGCTCAGGACACCTTAGGGGCTGTCCTGACTGGTGGGTGACTCCTCCTTGTTTTTCTAATTATCTCCTCCAGCCTTGCCGCCAAAAGTGGGGCCGTGGCCGGAGGGGGCGGCCATCTCCACTAGCTGGGATGCCCTGTGGCGCTGTAACAAAGGGAGTGAGCCTTTGAGGCTCAGCGCCAGGTGTTACAGTTCCTGCAGGGGAAGGTGAGAAGCACCTCCACCCAGTACAGGTTTTGTTCCCTGCCACAGAGTGACAAAGGCACTCTCCCCATGTGGCCAGCAACATGTCTGGTGTGTGGCAGGCTGTCAGGAACTGGTCAGCCTACACTAGAAGTCGGGTATGTTTTCAGGGGGCATCTCTACGATACCCTCTGGGTGTATTTTACAATAAAGCGTACACTGGCATCAGTGTGCATTTATTGTGCTGAGAAGTTTGATACCAAACTTCCCAGTTTTCAGTGTAGCCATTATGGTGCAGTGGAGTTCATGTATGACAGACTCCCAGACCATATACTCTTATGGCTACCCTGCACTTACAATGTCTAAGGTTTGGCTTAGACACTGTAGGGGCATACTGCTCATGCACTTATGCCCTCACCTGTGGTATAGTGCACCCTGCCTTAGGGCTGTGAGGCCTGCTATAGGGGTGACTTACCTATGCCACAGGCAGTGTGAGGTTGGCATGGCACTCTGAGTGGAGTGCCATGTCGACTTAGTCATTTTCTTCCCATCAGCACACACAAGCTGTGAGGCAGTGTGCATGTGCTGAGTGAGGGGTCCCTAGTGTGGCATAAGACATGCTGCAGCCCTTAGAAACCTTCCCTGGCATCAGGGCCCTTGGTACCAGGGGTACCAGTTACAAGGGACTTACCTGAGTGCCAGGGTTGTGCCAATTGTGGAGACAAAGGGACAGGTTAGGGAAAGATCACTGGTGCTGGGGCCTGGTTAGCAGGCCTCAGCACACTTTCAAATCATAACTTGGCATCAGCAAAGGTAAAAGGTCAGGGGGGAACCATGCCAAGGAGGCATTTCCTTACATCCCCCAAAAAAGTAGTGGCTGTCTGGTATTGGGAAATGGTTGATGTAGTGGATGGTGAATTTAAGTTAGCCAACGACTTATGGGGCGATTCCTTCCTGGAAGTAAACTGCAGGATGTGTGGCAGGCATCTATGCGTACTTTGTACTCTGTGGTTGAACCGGCCCCTTACAGAAGAAACCACCTATAGGTAATGCATAGGGCATATTTGTCACCTTGCAAGCTGTCAAAAATGGGAAAGGATGGGGTGGCAAAATGTGGAAAGTGTGGAATGGAAAAAGGCTACGGATGTCCACATGTTTGTGGAATGTCTGGAAATCCAACATTTTTGGGAGGCAGTGAGGAAAATGGTCTCAAAGGTATTGGGGGGTTGAGATTCGGATTAACCTCCTTTTAGTTATCTTTGGTAGATTTGAGCAGATTTCAGCAGATGGGAAACCTTGAAAGGGACTCCCGGAAACTGCAGTTTTATGCAATATTGTTAGCTAGGCGAGAAATCTGCAGGAAATGGGTAGGCAAGGCTCCCCCTTCTTATATAGAGTGGATGGACCAACTGGCATTTGCATTTAAAATGGACATGGTAATGGGGATCACCAAGGCAAAGAAATGTTGGTTACTGTTTAAAGCTTGGATGGAGAAACACATGGTGATGACATAATATCGTGTCCTATGTGTACTCTCCTTCTGTGTCTCTCAAAGCTGTTTAACCCAGTTTGGTATATCAACCCCGTGTGGGTTGAGAGAGAAGAAGGCCCTCCCAGTTACGGGAGCAGGTTGTCACAAAGAGTGTGAGGAAGTCCTGGGGCTGGGGGTGAATGAGGACAAAAAAATGACAGTCTCACACACACTTGGACACCAACAGAGACACTCTCACACCCACTCACACACCAAGACATACCCTGTGACACTCAATCTCACACCCAGACAGACTCTCACACCCGGTCTCACAGTAGCCGTGCGGCTCTTTGTCCGGCTACTCACGGCCACGGCGGATCAGCAAAAGGGTGCTCCGGGGACACCGCTGGGGAAGACCCGGAACCAGAAAAGAGAGGGAACCTGGATATCCGGGTTTCCTACGAAACAAAAGGAGGACAACCGGCGCAGGCGGGGAGGAGAAGGAGACAGAGACACCGGAGGCAGACAGAGACACCGGAGCAGACAGAGACACCGGAGCAGACAGAGACACCGGAGGCAGACAGAGACACCGGAGCAGACAGAGACACCGGAGGCAGACAGAGACACCGGAGCAGACAGAGACACCGGAGGCAGACAGAGACACCGGAGGCAGACAGAGACACCGGAGCAGACAGAGACACCGGAGCAGACAGAGACACCGGAGGCAGCAGAGACACCGGAGGCAGCAGAGACACCGGAGCAGACAGAGACACCGGAGGCAGCAGAGACACCGGAGCAGACAGAGACACCGGAGCAGACAGAGACACCGGAGCAGACAGAGACGCCGGAGCAGACAGAGACACCGGAGCAGACAGAGACACCGGAGCAGACAGAGACACCGGAGGCAGACAGAGACACCGGAGCAGACAGAGACACCGGAGGCAGACAGAGACACCGGAGCAGACAGAGACACCGGAGCAGACAGAGACACCGGAGCAGACAGAGACACCGGAGGCAGACAGAGACACCGGAGGCAGCAGAGACACCGGAGGCAGCAGAGACACCGGAGCAGACAGAGACACCGGAGGCAGCAGAGACACCGGAGCAGACAGAGACACTGTCGGAGCAGACAGAGACGCCGGAGCAGACAGAGACACCGGAGGCAGACAGAGACACCGGAGGCAGACAGAGACACCGGAGCAGACAGAGACACCGGAGCAGACAGAGAAGATGTACGGAGAAGGTGACAAGAATGAACCTCGGACGACGCAGGACACCAAGGCCCCTCTAGAACTCGTCAACCGCCACATCCCTGGAGGGGCGTGGCTAAGGCAGGTACGTTCCTGCCTCCATAAACATTACTGGGCAGTCCTCAGGAGGGAGGAAGGAGCGGGAGGTGGCAGGGGTTAGACGGGGTCGCCTATCACTCTGACAAGGAGCGACCTGGGCAAGACTGGAGAACTCGCATTTAAATAAATAAATAAATAAATAAATAAATATAGGGATATATATTTGTTTTCTTTTTCTTTTCTTGGCTAATAAGGATATGTGGGTTTACAAGTGATGAGATAAAACCCGTACTGAATTCTGTCACATCAACTTTGGGAAGAAGTTGTTTCTTTACTCCTTTTCTTTTTTTTCCCTCTTCTTTCTGTTCTGTTATCCATTCTGGCTTTTCCCTTTGGGCCAGGCCCCAATTCCCAATAACCCACTATACCAAGGCACTAGGAGAACTGTGAAACCAACAGTCCTCCTACTGAGGGTTACTTATTGGTTTTTTTTCTGTTCTCTCTCAATGGGATAACTTTTCGCCTTTAGATGTCACTGGAAACTGAGGGCAGCACAATTTGGGTGACAGAGTGTACCGGTGGCGGTTACCCTGACATCCCCAGCACCTACCTGCACCTCCCCCTTCCTAACCCAGACCACTAGTCTGAAGATATCCGACTTACCTTTCTTTTCCTTTTTGTTGTTTCCCTTCCTTGGCCGAATTGACGACGCTGAATCTTCATCTCGGAGGCACCAGAGAGTAGAACCCGGAAGTCCCACCTGAAAAGAAGAAAAGAATCGTCGTAAAAGGGAGGAGGGAGTCAGGGCAGAACCTAACTGAATGTATAAAGGAAACAATACAGAAGAAAAATAAAGTTCAACCAAAGCCCTTTTATTTCACGGCTGGTTTCCGTTCTGTTCGCCACCACGCTACACCCACCCCTCTTTACAGTGGTGTCAGGAGTGAGATTAGAAGTAGCGGCGAACAGAGAGATAAAGAGCCTTTGTTGCCATGGAGGCGAAACCATCAATTGAGGACATGATCCAGCAACTAGCGGAGGGACAACGCCATCTCCAAATTGTGTGGGAGGAACAGCAGAGGGAAGCCAACGCTGACTGAGAAAACCTCCAGAACGCCCTTAAGAGCCAGACCACTATAATCGCAAATAACCAGCTGGTGCATGAGACTGCATTACAAAAGCTCACCGATATGATAGCTGTCACCAAAGTCCACCCTAACGTCCTCAGCTCGGTCCTTCAAAAGTATCAGGAAGGTGAAGACCCTGGCGCGTTCTTCATGAATTTCGAGAGGGTGGCCACCTCCGCTAGTTGGCCAGTAGACAGATGGGGACAATACAGCAGTTAGTCCTGCCGGAACCACCCCATACACGGAAATTAAGACAAGCATTTTAGAGCGTGTTGGGTATGATACTGAGTATTACAGACTTACATTCAGGAAGACTAAGTGGTGTCCATCCGAGAATCCCAGGACTCTTTACTATAGAGTAAAGGATCTGGGACTGAAGTGGCTGGGACCTATTGGGACTGAGAGGGAGGATATAATAAAGACAATCATCTTGGAGCAGTACTTAGAAACATTACCCACTGTTACCCGTAACTGGATTAAGCAACACCCCAACATTGATACGACATTAGCAATCGATCTGGCTTGCGCATACCATTGTTCGACAGAGTTTAGACCGGGTCAGTCAAAGGCCGCCAGTCCAGTCAGTCGACCGCTAGGAACCCCCTTTCGGCCTACCCCACAGAAAAACACCGAAGAGGGCCCTAATCCCAGATTTGGTGAAAAACTCCCAACACAACAGCCACACTGTTACAGTTGTGGAGAGTGTGGCCAACAGCTCCAAACCTCCCAACAGCTCATGTCTATCTGTTGTATACGTGGGGAGCTGAGAGACTATCCACTGGTTTCGGTATTCCTCGAGTGGGAGGGAAGATGAGAGACGGTAGAAATGGGAGTCATTGACCACTTAGAGGAAGAATGTATTGTAGGGACGGACTATCCGAATTTCACTGACCTATTGAACAGCATATCAGAGAAGAGCCAACTGGAGACTTGGTAGGAGGAGGCACCGTTTTCAGACACCCCTATAAAGGCGGGACCCGAGAAACACAAACCCAGAAGGAAAGAGAAAAGAGAGAGGAAGAAGTTATATCTGTTGACAGAAAAGAAAGAAGAACCAGTGGATAAATGGACTATAGCAGCAACTCCCATATCCCTTTTCCACAGCAGCCAACAGGAGGACACCACCCTCCAAAATGCCTGGAAGGCAGCTAAGATTGAGATCACAGGCGAGGTGGGTCCTTATTTTGTAATACAAAAAAGACTCTTATATCAAGTCACAAATTATAACCACCAAGAGAAAAAACAATTGGTCATCCCCAAACCCTATCGTATTCAAGCACTCCACTTAGCTCATAGTCAGATGGGAGGGGGGCATTTTGGCAGGGACAAAACGGAAGAATACCTTTTACACCGGTTCTATTGGCCTGGAGTATATGCCCACAGTTGGAGGTTTTGTCTACAATGCCCTAGGTGTCAGATGATAGACCCTGGGCCCAAAAAGAAAGCACCCCTATATCCATTACCCATCATTGATATACCTTTCTCAAGAGTGGGGATGGATTTAGTGGGACCCCTCACCCCTTCGTCCAAGGGATATACCTACATACTGGTTCTAGAGGACTATGCGACCCGATACCCGGAAGCCATACCCCTCTCCAGCATGACCACGAAGAACGTAGCTCACACGATGGTGGGATCATTTTCGCGAGTAGGGTTCGCAAAGGAGCTTTTGACCGACCAAGGAACTCCATTCATGTCCAATCTAATGACCGAAATCTGCCAGATCATAGGAGTCAAACATTTAAGGACCTCTGTATACCATCCACACACAGACGGACTCGTTGAGAGGTATAATCGCACGCTAAAGTCCCTTTTGAAAAAAAACATTTCAGAGACCGGGAGGGCCTGGGATAAGAAGTTGCCCTTAGTCTTGTACGCTATAAGGACTCATGTCCAGGCCTCTACCGGCCACAGCCCGTTCGAGTTGGTCTTCGGGCGTCAACCCTGGACCCTTCTCGATATGGCGGCAGAACTGTGGGAAGAGGAAGAAGGGGCAAAAAACCCATATTAGAGTATACCCAACAATTGAAGTCCCAAATGCAGACGGTGTGGGAAGATGTGAGAACACATCTTGAGACAGCCCAAGAAAAACAGAGACACTATCATGAAAGTTACAGACCAGGTCCTTATTTTACTTCCTAGTTCGGACAATAAGTTGTTAGCCAAATGGCAAGGACCTTATAGAGTAGTGAAGGCCATAACACCTGTCACCTATATGGTCGAATTGGCAAAGAATCCTAGAAAGACCCAAATCTATCAGATTAATCTGTAAAAAACATGGGAAGATCCCGAAACACTGCTTCTGACCGTGTCCACTGGGTTCCTTGTTACTCCCAACGAAGGAGCTAGGCATCGAACTTTGTCCTACAGATCAAACTTCGGGGTCTGAAAAACCTCAATTAAATCCCTCTCTATTGGCTCAGCAAAAAGCACAACTTAACACCCTCCTTCATCAGCACAAAGGATTTTTTTCTTTAAAACCTGGAAGAACCAGTTTGACACAGCATCAAATCAAAAACCCCAATAGGAAAGGTCGTTTGCCTCTGACCGTATCGTATCCCAGAAGCCCGTAAACATGTAGTAGAACAAGAGGTACAGAAAATGCTGCAAATGGGTATAATAGAACCCTCGGTAAGCCCGTGGTGTTCTCCAGTCGTCCTGGTTCCAAAACCAGACGGCTTGTTCGTTTCTGTATTGACTTTAGGCAGTTAAATGCTATATCACATTTTGACACATACCCAATTCCCCGAGTGGATGAAGAGTTAGAAAAATTAGGGAAAGCCCGCTACTTATCCACTCTGGATTTGACGAAGGGGTATTGGCAAATATCTTTGGCACGTGAAGATCGAGAAAAGACAGCCTTCTCCAAACCATCGGGTCTCTATCATTTTACTGTGCTCCCATTCAGATTACACAGGGGCTCCAGCAACCTTTCAAAGGCTTATGGACCAACTATTGCGATCCCATAGTGAGTATGCTTGTGCATATTTAGATGACATAGTAGTCTATAGTGAGTCTTGGGAAGAACACCTCACTCACCTAGATAAAATATTCCACCTACTATATACTGCCGGCCTCACTGACAACCCTGCAAAGTGCCACCTAGCCTGCAACAAAATTGCACATCTTGGGTACTACATAGGAAAAGGACAAATCAAGCCTAAAAAAATAAGATAGAAGCTATCCTGCAAATACCTGTCCCATCCACGAAAAGGGATGTGCGCTCCTTCCTCGGGCTCGTAGGGTACTATAGGAGATTTATACCCCATTATTCTACCTTAGCCGCCCCACTGACCGATCTATTGAGAAAGGGAAAGCCAGCGAAGATAACATCCTTGACACAGGCACAGCTACATAGCTATCACACCCTAAAACAATGCCTCACCACCGAACCGGTATTACGTTGCCCAGTGTAGGAAGTTGGCTCTGTATATACTATTTAAAAGTAAGAAATAGTGTGCATAGAGTCTAAGGGTTCCCCTTAGAGGTAAGATAGTGGCAAAAAGAGATAATACTAATGCTCTATTTTGTGGTAGTGTGGTCAAGCAGTAGGCTTATCAGAGGGTAGTGTTAAGCATTTGTTGTATACACACAGGCAATAAATGAGGAACACACACTCAAAGACTTACTCCAGGCCAATAGGTTTTAACATAGAAAAATATATTTTCTTAGTTTATTTTAAGAACCACAGGTTCAAGATTTTCAAGTAATACTTCAAATGAAAGGTATTTCACTCAGGTATTCTAGGAACTTTGAATAATCACAATAGCATGTACAGTTCTGACAAAAATGGCAATAAGCTATTTTAAAAGTGGACACAGTGCAAAAATCAACCGTTCCTGGGGGAGGTAAGTAATTGTTAAGTTCACAGGTAAGTAAAACACTTACAGGGTTCAAAGTTGGGTCCAAGGTAGCCCACCGTTGGGGGTTCAAGGCAACCCCAAAGTTACCACACTAGCAGCTCAGGGCCGGTCAGGTACAGAGGTCAAAGTGGTGCCCAAAACACATAGGCTTCAATGGAAACAGGGGTGCCCCGGTTCCAGTCTGCCAGCAGATAAGTACCCGCGTCCTCGGAGGGCAGATCAGGGGGGTTTTGTAGGGCACCGGGGGGGGGGACACAAGCAGGCACAGAAAGTACACCCTCAGCGGCACAGGGGCAGCTGGGTGGAGAGTGCAAACAGGCGTCGGGTTTCAGAAAGGAATCAATGGGGAGACCCCGGGGTCTCTTCAACGATGCAGGCTGGCACGGGGGCTCCTCGGGGCAGCCACCACCTGGGCTAGGCAGAGGGTCACCTGGGGGTTGTTCCTGCACTGGAGTTCAGTTCCTTCAGGTCCTGGTGGCTGCAGGTGCAGTGTTAGTTCCAGGCGTCGTTGCCTTGAACCCCCAAAGGTGGGCTACCTTGGACCCAACTTCAAACCCTGTAAGTGTTTTACTTACCTGTGGACTTCTACTTACCTACCCCAGGAACTGTTGATTTTTGCAGTGTGTCTACTATGAAAATAGCTTATTGCCATTTTTGCCAAAACTGTACATGCTATTGTGATTATTCAAAATTCCTAACGTACCTAAGTGAAATACCTTTCATTTGAAGTATTACTTGAAAATCTTGAACCTGTGGTTCTTAAAATAAACTAAGAAAATATATTTTTCTATATAAAAACCTATTGGCCTGGAGTAAGTCTTTAAGTGTGTGTTCCTCATTTATTGCCTGTGTGTGTACAACAAATTCTTAACACTACCCTCTGATAAGCCTACTGCTTGACCACACTACCACAAAATAGAGCATTAGAATTATCTCTTTTTGCCACTATCTTACCTCTAAGGGAAACTCTTGGACTCTGTGCATACTATTTCTTACTTTGAAATAGTATATACAGAGCCAACTTCCTACAAAAGGTCAGTGATAAACTGGCGATAGCAAAACCTACACCGTCACACCAACAAGAATATGCCCACACTATCACGACCCACGAATCAACGCAGCAGTCTTTCAACCGCGGTAATACATTGCCGGTACACACTGCCGCGCTCAAAATACACACACATTTACAAAACACAACCAGATTGGACAATGAAATACTCACACCTGATACACATACACACACCACACCCACATACCCACAAACCATTACAACGAACACATTTGGAAGAAGCCCAGAGAGAGAGATTATCAAACACACACCAGCATACACAGACACACAACACCATCACTCATCCAACATCCACGCACCTCAAACAACACACACCAACACATCCCCCCACACATCACAACAGACAGCACCTCACACATCACCCACACCACATCATGGTACCTCAAAGACACCCCAGGTTTTCTGAGGAGGAGCTCAGGGTCATTGTGGAGGAAATCATCCTGGTTGAGCCACAGCTTTTCAGATCACAGGTGCAGCACACCTCCATTGCAAGGAAGATGGAGCTATGGTGGAGAATCGTCGACAGGGTCAACGCAGTGGGACAGCATCGAAGAACACGGGATGACATCAGGAAGAGGTGGAACGAACCTACGGGGGAAGGTGCGTTCAGTGGTATCAAGACACCAGATTGCTGTACAGAGGACTGGGGTGGACCCCCACCTCCTCCCCCACAACTAACAACATGGGAGGAGCAAGTCTTTGCAATACTGCATGCTGATGGCCTCGCAGGAGTAGCAGGAGGACTGGACTCTGGTAAGTCATATCTTTACTATGATATCCCCCACCCGACCTGCATGCCATCACATACCCCCTCCCTTACCCTCACTCCCATCACACCATCATCTCACATATGTCCCACTATCACAACCCACACATCCCAATACCAAGGCCCTGCATGTAACACCTATGCATGGACCACCGTCACCAAAGCATGTTCAGTACAGATACCCACACAGACCCCAAACCAACTATCACAAAAGGGCAAACACAATTATGCAAGCACAGGATTAGAGGGTACCTCACCCAATGCACGAGATGGCACACACAGATACTAAAACTATGCATTTACACCCCAACAGGACCCATACCCAACGTCACCAGACAGGAGGTGCCAGACATATCCAGTCCCCCCACAGAAGAGGCCCACAGTGATGACAGCAGCTCTGCACGCCTGGATCAAGATGACCAGACCAGCCCATCAGGGACCTCTAGACAGTCGGTTCCCCTGCCACTGTCACAAGCCACCACAACCTCCCCCCTCAGGAAACACCACCACAGCACCCACCCAGCGGGCCCATCCCTCTGTCCCCAGGACATGTCAATCAGCAGTGTGTCCACCACTACAGGGAACCCAGGCAAACCCACCAACCCCCAAAAATCGGGGACCTGGGGTCAGTGGCAGTGGGCACACGGTTCAGGGGACAGAGGCACAGAGGCACAGGATAACAGGGAAGGTGGGAGGACTGCTGTGCGATAGGGGAAGGACAGGCCCAGGGTGTCACGGTTTTCAATGGGCTTACCGTCGAAGTTGAGTGGCGTAGGGGAACGGCCCCGGTTCCGGCAGGTTCTGCTCTGGCCGAGGTAGGGCCGACCCCTTCCGGTAGCCACGGTGCTGTTTGGTATGAGCAAACCACTACAGTCCGTGCCCTCCAGAAGGAGTCCCAGAGGAAAAACCCCAGTAGGGTAAAAAACCTCCACAGGAACTCCCTGAAACGAAAGGAGGACACCAGGGCGTTAGGACTGAAGATCAGGAAGACTGGAGAACAAGGCAGGTCAGGAACACACGGGATTCGCAGGAAGAAATTGATCAGAGCGTGACTACCACCAAGGAGTGTTGCAACGCAATGAACAAGCAGCTGAATTCCCCTTATATACCCCTAGACAGGAAGTAGGAAATAGGAAGTAGAAATACCACCATCTTGGATTGGGGAAAAGAAAGCAATAGTGAATCAGGTACGTGCGTCTAACAAAGAGAAAACGATGCATGCTGGACAGAGAGGAAGTGGTCAGCATGCTGGGAAGGAAAAGGCAGGTATAAAGTACACCATGTGCAAGGGTTCTGTTTTGTTCTGGAGATATCGGTAAGTGGTGAGCAGAGGTAATGCATAATGCAGGAAATTAAATGTAAAGCGCGTAATGCGCTATACGCTGTCAGGCCTGAAACCCTCTAGGGGTCTCAAGCCCTGCCGCGTCTGCCTTTATGGCAGAACTTAAAGTAAGGGAAGCGGCGAGTGCCGCGACCCCTAAATAAGCTCCTTGGAGCATCCGCGGTCCGAGCGTCAGCCGCGGCGTCCCCCGCGGCCCGAGCGTCGGCCGCGGCGTCCCCCGCAGCCCGAGCGTCGGCCGCGGAGTAAATAAAGTGCCGCGCTGCGGCAACGTGAGCCCGCGGCTGCGGCAAGCGCCGTGGCCGCCGCGGCATAACAGTATGCCCCCCCGAGGCCCCGGGTTTGTGAGGGAAGAGCCGAAAAAAGCGATGGACCAAAAGAGGAGCATGAACTGAAGAGGCATCCTCCCAGGAACACTCACTCATCGGGTATCCCTTCCAGTGAATAAGATATTGGAGGCGCCCATGGAAAAACCGAGAGTCACAGATTTCCTGGACCTCGTACTCAGGCACATTATCAACTAACAGAGGAGGGGGACAGGGTAATTGCCTAAGAAAAGGATCAGGACGGTAAGGTTTCAGTTGAGAGACATGGAATACAGGGTGGATCTTCCACGTCCGGGGTAGGCGAAGACGCACATTAATCTTGGTTAATCTTTTTGAGAATTAGAAAGGGACCATAAAAGCGGGGTTTGAATTTGTTCTGAGTGAGTCGGAGAGGTAGGAATCTAGAGGAGAGCCAGACTTTATCATGGACCTGATATTGAGGAGCCGCACAGCGTCTCCTATCTGCTATCCTTTTCATACGGGACTTGGTGGACACAAGGTTGGAATGGATAATTCGTTGTATACCCCGTAGCTGTCGAACGTAGGAGGAGATGGCAGGAAGATTGGAGTTATCTCTCAGGGGAGTTGGGAAGGCCCTGGGATGGAACCCGTAGGAGCCATAGAAAGGAAAGACCTTCGAGGCACTGTGTAGAGAGTTGTTATAGGAGAATTCTGCAAGCGGTAAGTAGGTAGCCCAATTACTTTGTGTAGCATTGCAGAAGCTACGTAAGTACTGTTCGAGGCCCTGATTGAGTCGTTCCGTTTGTCCGTTGGTTTGAGGGTGGAACCCGGATGATAAGGCCACCTTGATTCCCAAGGTCTTACAGAATTGATTCCAGAATCGGGAGATATATTGAGGACCCCTGTCCGATATAATGACCTGAGGTAACCCATGAAGCCGAAAGATTTCTTGAGTAAAGATCTGACCTAATTCTTTTGCCGTTGGTAACTTTCTTAAGGCCGTGAAGTGAGCCATCTTGGTGAAGGAGTCCACAGTTACCATTATGACGTGGTTTCCCATTGAAGAAGGTAATGCGCACATAAAATCTGTGGAGATAGTGTGCCATGGGCCTGGGGGAACAGGTAATGGGCGGAGTAATCCCACTGGTCTGCTTCGGGGTGTCTTGGCTTGAGCACATATAGGACAGGATAATACATATGCCTCAGTGTCAGCCTTGAGAGTTGGCCACCAGAAGGAGCGCAACAACAGGTCTTGAGTGGCTTTCATTCCTCGATGACCTGCGACAGGGGAATCATGGCACATGTGTAAAGCTTCAGTTTGCACTGCTTTAGTGGGTAAAAACAGGGCCTTGTCATGATAATAATAGCCATGATCTGTATGCAGTTGCGGACGCAACTTATTTAGCTCTGTTTCGTGTAGACGGGCGTATTCGGACTTGACTTGGTCTAAAAAAGTCTGTGCTACCCCTATGATCTTATTGTTGTCAAATAAGTTCTGAACAGTGGAATCGCTGCACTCAGGATAACGTCGGGACAAGGCATCCGCCAGGGTGTTCTGAGAACCAGGGATGTAGGTGATATAGAAGTCATATTGGCTAAAGAAGAAAGCCCATCGAGCCTGCCGGCTATTTTGACACTGAAAGTTTCTTAAGCACTGTAGATTTCTGTGATCGGTCCGGGCTTCAAATGGTTCCTTTGATCCCATCAAGAAGTGTCTCCATTCTGTGCACGCGACTTTTAAGGCGAGTAATTCGCGTTCTAGCACGGAATAGTTCCGCTCAGAATCAGATAGAATGTGTGATAGGTAAAATACAGGGTGTTCTAGATCATCATCGTCTTGTTTTTGCAACAAGGCAGCCCCAATGGCTCTTTCTGAGGCGTCTGTGACAACAATGAATTGTTTGCTGGTGTCTGGGTGTCGTAGAATAGGGGCTTGAATAAAGACTTTCTTTAAATCCTGAAAGGCTGACTCTGCGCCTGGTGTCCAACAAAAACCTTTCTTTAGATGTTCTTTTTTAAGGGTTTGAGTAATGTAGCTGGTTCTCTGGGCAAAGTCTGCTATGAACTGTCGGTAGAAGTTGGCTAGTCCCAGAAAACATTGAGGGGGTCATTCTGACACTGACGGGCGGCGGAGGCCGCCCGCCAGAGTTCCCCCCTCCGAAATACCGCTCCGCGGTCGAAAGACCGCGGAGGGTATTCTAAGTTTTTCCCTGGGCTGGCGGGCGGTAGCCAAAAGACCGCCCGCCAGCCCAGGGAAAAACTCCCTTCCCACGAGGATGCCGGCTCGTAATCGAGCCGGCGGAGTGGGAAGGTGCGACGGGTGCTGTTGCACCCGTCGCGTATTTCACTGTCTGCCAAGCAGACAGTGAAATACTTGTAGGGGCCCTCTTACGGGGGCCCCTGCAGTGCCCATGCCAGTGGCATGGGCACTGCAGGGGCCCCCAGGGGCCCCGCGACCCCCCCTACCGCCATCCGGTTCCCGGCGGGCGGACCGCCGGGAACTGGATGGCGGTAGGGGGGGTCGGAATCCCCTCGGCGGCGCAGCTAGCTGCGCCGCCTTGGAGGATTCAAAAGGGCGGCGGTACACTGGCGGGAGACCGCCAGTGTTGCCGGTCTGACCGCGGCTTTACCGCCGCGGTCAGAATGCCCTGCGGGGCACCGCCGGCCTGTCGGCGGTGCTCCCGCCGACCCTGGCCCCGGCGGTCTAAGACCGCCGGGGTCAGAATGACCCCCTGAGTCTCCTTGATGGAAGAAGGAGATGGCCAATTCAATATAGCCTGTACCTTGTCTGAGTCCATGGCAACTCCGGTTTGGTTTATGCAGTATCCCAAGTATTATACTTCTATCTGATCAAACTCGCATTTTTCAGGTTTGCAGAACAAATGATGTTGTCGGAGTCTCTCTAAGACTTGGCGAACATGCTTGGAATGTTCCTCTGGATGAACCGAATAGATTAGGATATCGTCAAGATACACCACCACTGTTTGTTGCAAAAGATCAGAAAAGATAGAATCCATGAATCTTTGAAAAATGGACGGGGCATTAGTGAGTCCAAATGGCATTACTCTATACTCGTAGTGACCAAAAGGTGTTCTAAAGGCGGTCTTCCACTCATCACCTTCTCTTATTCTTAGTAGATGATAGGCTCCTCGGAGATCCAGCTCGGTGAATCTCTTGGCTCCTCTGACTGCTTCTAAGATGTCCTTTATGAGGGGTAACGGATACCGGTCTTTAATAGTGATCCTGTTTAATCCTCTGAAATCGATACAAGGACGCAAATCTTTGGTTTTCTTTGGTACAAAGAAAAGAGGAGCCCCGGCGGGTGAAGAGGAGGGAGTAATCAACCCACTTTGTAGGTTCTCATCTAGGTACTCCTTCAATATCTGTTTCTCTGGTTCTGTGAGAGAGTACATCCGCCCAAAAGGAACCACTGTATCTGGTTCTAAAGGGATGGCACAGTCGTATTCTCTGTGGGGTGGCAGTTCAGGCTTTTCTGGCTCTGGAATACATCGGCATAATCCTGGTAATGTCTGGGAACTCCCTGTAGGACATTAATGGATCCTCCCACCTTAGAAGGTGCTGTTGAGAGACTTTTTGGGGACCAATAATCCCCGGCGGAATAGCAGTGGTGTTGGCAAAAGTGGGAGGACAACGAAATGGTTTTTGTTTCCCAGTTGATGTAAGGATTGTGCCGTGTAAGCCATGGAATTCCCAGGATCATGACGTGGTGTGGTGATGAAATTAAGTCAAACGAAAGATTTTCTTGGTGTTTTCCAAACTGTAAACAGAAGGTAGGGGTGGTATATTGTACAGGTCCAGAGGCCAAGAGTGACCCATCAACGGTGTGTACCTGTTCTGGTACTTCCTTGGGTATTTGTGCTATCTGTCGTTCCTTGGCCCAGGTTTCATCTAAATAGAGGCCACTGGCTCCGCAGTCCAATAAGGCCAAGGTTCTTTCTTCCCGACCATCAGTTAAATGAAGGATAACTGGTAAGAGAAAAAGAGCAGTTCCTTCCTCCCTGGAAGAGCAAATAGAAGGTATATCACGATATCCCGTCCTCACCCTTCTTACTGAGGACGGGAGTTGGCGTTTCCCAAGGGCTTGGTTGGACGAATGGGGCAAGCGCGAATTAGGTGACCAGCTGCACCACAATATAGACAAAGCCCCTTCCTTCGTCTATGTTCCCTTTCACTGGCTGATAAAGGTCCTCGAGCCGTGTCAATCTGCATGGGCTCTTCCTCGGTATTCCCTTTAGGTTCAGGACGGACTTCCTCGGTACGATGAGAGAAGGAGCGAGACGGTACTGAGTGAGATGGCAAACGACTCTTCTTTTTCTCCATTCTTCGTTCATTCAACCGATATTCTATCGTCAGAGCCTGGTCCATTAATCCTTTAAGGTTTTCTATTCTAGCAGAGTGCACTAGTTCATCTTTAATGTCCTCTCTGAGACCTCTACGGAACAGTGTCACCAAGGTACGTTCCACCCAGGTTGTTTCTGCAGCTAATTGTCTGAAACGGGTGATGTATTGTAATACATCTTGACTCCCTTGTTGGACTTCGCAAAGAGCCTCTTCTGCTGACGCCTCGAGTCCAGGGCGTTCAAACATCTGTTTAAAAGTAGTGATAAAGGTGGAATAATTAGATAGGCAGGGATCGTTTCTGGTTACTAGAGGTGTGGCCCAAGCCAAGGCTGGCCCCGATAAGGCACTAATCAAATACCCCACCTTGGTCTTGTCTTGTACAAATTGCGAGGGGCGAAAGGCAAAGTACACCGTCAAGGCATCCAGGAATTCTTTTAATTTGGTAGGATCCCCGGAAAAACGAGGTGTAGTGGCAGCTACTGCGGGGACATCTGTGGTCCTGGAGGTAAAGGCTTGTCGATAAACAGTATTTTCAGTACGTAACTGCTGGAGTTCTTGAGCCTGTTGTTGTATCGTCATCAGCAGGGTCTGGCTCGTAGGTTCCGTGTTTGCCACTGGATTATCCATAATACCGGACTGCAACTGGAGTTTTGGGCGTTGCAATCTGTCACGGTTTTCAATGGGCTTACCGTCGAAGTTGAGTGGCGTAGGGGAACGGCCCCGGTTCCGGCAGGTTCTGCTCTGGCCGAGGTAGGGGCGACCCCTTCCGGTAGCCACGGTGCTGTTTGGTATGAGCAAACCACTACAGTCCGTGCCCTCCAGAAGGAGTCCCAGAGGAAAAACCCCAGTAGGGTAAAAAACCTCCACAGGAACTCCCTGAAACGAAAGGAGGACACCAGAGCGTTAGGACTGAAGATCAGGAAGACTGGAGAACAAGGCAGGTCAGGAAGGTATAAAGTACACCATGTGCAAGGGTTCGGTTTTGTTCTGGAGATATCGGTAAGTGGTGAGCAGAGGTAATGCATAATGCAGGAAATTAAATGTAAAGCGCGTAATGCGCTATACGCGGTCAGGCCTGAAACCCCCTAGGGGTCTCAAGCCCTGCCGCGTCTGCCTTTATGGCAGAACTTAAAGTAAGGGAAGCGGCGAGTGCCGCGTCCCCTAAATAAGCTCCTTGGAGCATCCGCGGCCCGAGCGTCAGCCGCGGCGTCCCCCGCGGCCCGAGCGTCGGCTGCGGAGTAAATACAGTGCCGCGCTGCGGCAACCTGAGCCCGCGGCTGCGGCAAGCGCCGCGGCCGCCGCAGCATAACACAGGGAACCGATACTCCACGAGGCACTCTCCAACATAATGGGAGCATACCACCATTCCCAGGAGACCATGGGCACAGTACTGGCCAAGTTTCAGGAGACCCAGCGGCTGCAGGAGGAACACTACCTTGGGATCAGGGAGGACTTGAAGTCCATCAACACCACCATAGTCACCATTGCAGGGGTGCTGGTAGACCTTGTCAACACCATGAGGGACACAGTGGGACACAAACGGGGCCCCTGACACTAGCCTGGACGATGAACATCCCTCCTCCTCCACCGGCGCTGGTGGACAGGAGGCATCACCAGCAGCCCACCCCCTGCAGAAGGAGAATCACCCCACAAACGGTCCCTGAGATCCAGGAAAAAGGCAGAGACCATTGCCAAGACCCCCACCAGGAAATAAGACCCTCCTGAATGTCACCCTTCTGTCCCACTTTGTCACCCTGTCCATCCTTCAACTGCCCTTGCTCCACTTCCTATGCCCCATTGGACAATGCACCTGTGAGACCAAGAGACTGGACTCTGCCATGGACATTCCTCCACCATCACCCCAGCCCAATGCACACCCCCCTCCACTTATTAGCACAGAAATAAACACCCTTGAATCATAAAACAATCTAGAGTCAGTCTGTGCTTTCACAAATGTGTAATTGCAACCTCTCAGAAATATAGCAATGTCAATGTACTTGTTCACATACCAATGTTACACAGTTGTTTGGCAGCAGTAAACATAGCAGAGGGCACAAATTGGGACCCAGATCTGTGAAATGGAAAGCCAAAGTGACAAGTCAGGGTCCATACACAGAGGTAAAAAGGCAGATTTATGCTAGGTCCTACAATAGTATGAGATGTGGGAAGCAGTGCCATCCTCTTACCTGTATCTCGCTGGAAGTATTGCATGATGATGTTGTTTCGGTTGTCTACATCTTCTTCTTCTGCCTCCTCTTCCTCACTGTCCACAGGCTCCACAGCTGCCACAAGACCACCATCAGGCCCATCCTCCTTCAGAAAAGGCACCTGGCGTCGCAAAGCCAGGTTGTGCAACATACAGCAAGCCACGATGATCTAGCACACCTTCTTCGGTGAGTAGAATAGGGATCCACCTGTCATATGGAGCCACCTGAACCGCGCCTTCAGGAGGCCGAAGGTGTGCTCTATTATCCTCCTAGTTCACCCATGTGCCTCATTGTAGCGTTCCTCTGCCCTTGTCCTGGGATTCCTCACTGGGGTCAGTAGCCATGACAGGTTGGGGTAACCAGAGTCACCTGCAAATATCGAGGGACAACTGTTAGACATACTCCAAACATTAGGGAATCTCCCACACCCAGACACCAAATTAAACTGTGTGGGGACTTTAGGCTCACCTATTAGCCACACACGGTGCCTCTGGAGTTGCTCCATCAAATAAGGGATGCTGCTATTCCTCAAAATGTAAGCGTCATGCACTGAGCCAGGATACTTGGCATTCACATGGGAGATGTACTGGTCTGCCAAACACACCACCTGCACATTCATTGAATGGCAGCTTTTGCGGATTCTGTACACCTGTTCATTCCTGCGGGGTGAGACAAATGCCATCAGGTCTGGCTCCATCTGGGCACACAGTTCCTGGATTGTGGCACGATCAAGTCTGTAAGTGATAATGATGTGTCTGTCTTCCATTGTCGACAGGTCCACCAGGGGTCTGTACACCGGAGGATGCCGCCATCTCATCACCTGCCCCAGCGGACGTGCCCTATGGAGAAGAACGGTGAGCTGAGGGTCATACAACACATACGTTTCACAAGGCTGTTTAGCACAAACGTTAAATTTTCTCTATGTGCCTTTGTCTGTCCGTATTCCTGGCCTAAACAGGTGTGACGCAGTTATTTGGCCTGCCATGTGGCCCCCTGAAATGGCGGCTGCCTGACCTGTAAGGTGGGACAAGGGGAAATGAGGTAACTGCGCTGGCGTTGTACACCGTCGCGGTAGGTGGTCAAAGACTGCAGCGCAATTCAGCATTGGTTATCATTGGGCTTCCATGAGCCAATGAAGATGTACGCCGGCGGTGACGGTACGCACCGCTGCGGACGTGACCGCCATTTTCTATCAGTTCCCTCACTTGATACCTGACCTTCAACAGGAGAGGACCTACACTGCAAGTGCTGCTGTGACCTGAGTCTGGAAGCGACAATGGCTACAGTGTCTGGGGAGAGGGCCCCTGCCTTCACTGCGGAGGAGTTGGAGAAACTGGTGTCTGGGGTCCTCCCCAGTACACGCAACTGTACGGTCCTCCAGACAAACAGGTGAGTAAACTGTGTGCATGGTGGATGGCACATGATTGTATGGAGTGTCGTGGATGGAAGAGACGGGGGGACAGGCCAGCATGTGAGGATGGTGTGTTTATGAATATCTGGGCCAGAGTGGGAGGTTTGTGGCCAATGTGTGAGAAGAACTGTACGTGAGAGTAACATCCGTTTTTACTTCACTTATCCTCTAGGTCGGCGCACACCAGAAGAAGGGGATTTGGCGTGCCATCGCCAAGGAAGTGCGTACCCTGGGGGTCTACCATAGACAGAGCACCCACTGCCGGAAAAGATGGGAGGAACTGCGCCGCTGGACCAAGAAGACTGTGGAGGCCCAGCTGGGGATGGCCTCCCAATGCGGAAGGGGTGCCCGTTGCACCATGACCCCCCTGATGTACCGGATCCTGGTGGTGGCATATCTGGAGTTGGATGGGCTCTTGAGGGCATCACAGCAGCCACAAGGGGGTGAGTACACTCTCATTCAGCTGACTCTGCGTGCATTACGAGGTGTCTGGATGGGAGAGGTGGGCTGTGGGTTCCCCTAGGCCATGGCAGACGCGCAAAGGTAGATCCATTGATTAGCAGCCTCATTCCCTGTCCAACCCCAAAGGTGGTATTTGCCCTCTACACCCAGTCAGGCTCCTATGGCTTCCAGCTGTGCATAACATGGTTCTCGACAGAGTCCCCTATGGGAATGTGCTTTTCCTCTGCCCTGTCAATGCATGGCTTAGTGCATAAAGCTGCTCCCTGTGTGTTGTGTCTGCCAACGGTAGTGGTGTTGCAGGCATTGACCATGTGTCTTTTCTGTCTCCCCGCCCCTTTTTGTTTTGTCACCCTGTCCTTGCGTGCATTAGCATCATCTGGCGGAGGAGCAGTGGCACCATAGCAGGAGGGAGCTGCATCCCACATGGCCTTGAAGGGTGAAGTAACGAAGTCTGAAGGCACCGAAGGTGGAGAAGTGTGGCACAATGGTTAGAGCGGCAGACCCTGATGCAGAGATCTGGTCTGGGACCAGGGTTCAATTGCCACCTCGGCGGGTCTTGGGCTCAATTCCCTTAGAGCAGATAATTCTCGCCTCTGTACCTAATCTAATTAATGGGTCCCACTCTGTAACTTTGGGCAATAGCTTGCTTAATCTCCACAACAGCCCTCACAGCGCTTGGATGCTTGGTTTCACCCTGGGGCTGTCCAGGAGTGGGCACCTCACAGGGAAAAGCCAGGAGGGGTTCCACAGCGGTATGCATATAGCGCCTTGAGACCCTAACGGGTGAGTAGTGCGCTATACAAGTACAAAGTTTACAGTTTACCAGTGGGACAGAGGGCAAGGGAAGCTCCACGACGGGGACAGGAGCAGACACCAGCGACAGCAACTCCTCCTCTGATGGGAGCTCCCTTGCAGTGCCGGGCCCATCTGTGCCCACCACATAAACAGGTACAGCCGCTACCAGCACCGCCCTCCCAGCAGCCCCTCGAGTTTCCCATGCCCGCTCACCCAGGAGGGTGGGCATCTCCTTCGTCGCAGGCACCTCAGCCCCTGCCACAGTCAGCCCTCAGTGAGGAGGCTATTGACCTCCAGAGATCCCTCACTGTTGGGCAATCAACCATTTTGAATGCCATCCAGGGTGTTGAGAGGCATTTGCAGCAAACAAATGCATACCTGGAGGGCATTCATTCTGGTGTGGCGGCCCAACAGAGAGCATTTTAGGCTCTGGCCTCAGCACTGATGGCAGCCATTGTCCCTGTGTCCAGCCTCCCCCCTCCAACTTCCTCTACCCAGACCCAATCCCCTCTACCTCAGCCTATCCCAAGCACACCATCAGACCAGAATGCACAATCATCAACACACAAGAGTGGACATGGCAAACATAAGCACCACACATCCCACAGGCACTCACACAAGCACCATCCCCATTCAGACACACCAACATCCACTGCCTCCATTGTGTCCCCCTCCTCCACGTCCTCCTCCTCCCTCCCTGTCTCGTCTCCACTCACACCTGCATGCACTACATCTTCATCCACTACCTCCATCACCAGCATTCCATCACCACACACCGCTCATGTGCACTCACCACCCCCACTACCATTCACACATCCCCTGTGTCCTCTCCCAGTGTGTCTGTGAGCCCTCCTCCCAAGTACACAAACGCAGACACACACCCACCCAACAGCCATCCACCTCACAACAGCCTCCAGCCCATGCACCTTCACCCAAATTTAGCAAACGTACACCTCCTGCAACCACTACCTCTTCCTCCACTCCCAAACCCCCTCCATCTTCCTGTCCAGTGTGTCTAAGAAACTCTTCCTGGCTAACATTGACCTCTTCCCTACACCTCCCCCCCCCTCCTTCCCCTAGGGCCAGGCTGTCCAGGGCCCAGCCCAGCACCTCAGCCACCAAATCCTCTAGCCCAGTGGTGTCACCAAGTCCAGTCACATCATGGGCGGCACCCATCAGGGCTGCCAGTGTGCCACCTAGCGAGGCCAAGGAGCAGGCCATTCCGCCACCTGCCAAGGTGAAGAAGGTGCCCACGTGCCAAAGGGAGAAGCCGCACCTACCAGCAAACAAGGGCTCCTCCAAGCCAAAAGGGGACAGTGGCAAGGCACCAGCTGCGACATCAAATGTGGGGAAGGGACACAAGCCGAAGAGCAGGTCAGGGCAGGGCACGGAGGCTCCGAATCAGGGACCAGAGTCACCCCTTCTGTCAACCACAACATAAACCAGTACAGCGGTGGACACCGCCACCTGCACTGCCACCTGCACCGCCACCAGCACCACCACCAGCACCACCACCTGCACCACCACCAGCACCGCCACCTGCACATCTGCTGCCTCACCAACAGTCCCCAGCATCATCCCCAGTGGGCAGCCGTCCGAGGCTGCAGGAGACGTCCTGCTGTGTCCCTCAACAGGTGCAGTCACATGCACCTCCACCACAGACACCGCCGCAACCACCGCCACCAGCCCTGCAACGTGCTCAGACAGTGCCACCACAGCTGACATGGCAATCATCCCCAGTGGCCAGCCGTCCGAGGCTGCAGGAGATGTCCTGGACCCTGCCCAGTGTACATGAGGCATGACTCCCAGCACTGTTTGTACCAGCAGGTGGCAGGCGGAGTCGCAGCAGGGTGGAGTGTGTCTCTGCCTCCATAGAGTATCATGCTACCTGTTCCCAGGCAATCTCATAGCACACTGCATGTGAAGCACTCTGGGCACAAAGCCCCCTCCAGAACCAGTGGAGATTCACATCCACTACCTCAGTCCTGGGCAGGATGAAGCACTCTGGGCTCCAAGCCCCCTCCAGAACCAGTGGAGACTGTTATCCACTTGTGAGACTGTGGCTTTGCACTCTCCAGGACAAAGCAGTGGGCAAACCACCCACTTGTGAGACTGTGGCTTTGTACTCCCCAGGATAAAGCAGTGGGCAAACCACCCACTTGAGAGACTGGAGAGACTGTGGCTTTGCACTCCCCAGGATAAAGCAGTGCGCAAACCACCCTCTTGAGAGACTTGTGAGACTGTGGCTTTGTACTCCCCAGGACCAATCAGTGTGCATGGATCCCCCTCGTGGAGCAGTGGCGTCATCTGTTCATCCGGCGGAGGTGTACCCCCTGAGGTGCCTGTGTATTTTCAATCTGATGCCTCTGCAGTGTTCTCTCCATTTCGAGTCAGGTATCTTGTGTGGGCTTCGCCCATGCGTTTTGGGACACTGATCCACGGACAATGATTTCATTAATATCCGGACTTGTGTAGTTGGTGTACATATTTGTATATACTGATATTTGAATTTGGCCTATCTGATATTTAATTGATTACACTCGTTACAATCATTTCCTTTCGTCCTTGCGTTCTTCCAGGGAGTGACGGGGTGTATATGTAATGTTGCTGCATGTATTTGTGTGTATGGTATTGTGGGTGAGGGTGCAGTACTCACCGTGGTCCTCGCCGGCGTCTTTGCTGCTCCTGATACAAGAGGAGGTAGACCAGCATGGGCAGGACCTGTAACTCGGGCTCCATGGTGTCCTGGTTGTTCGTAAAGTGTCAAAAGGTGAGTGGTTTCCGTTCCAAGTCCTGTTTCCTCTGTGCTTTTGATGTCATTTGTACCGCCCCGGAAAAGGTGGTGGATAGGCGTGTTGTAATACAGTGGACGGAACCTTGTGTTCCGCCTGTCTGTTGACGGTTACCGCTGCGGTGTTTGTTTCTACCGCCATGGCGGTCTGAGTGTTAAAGTGGCTGTCTATGTTGCTGTTTCCACCATGGTCATGATTCCATTTTTTTTTCCGCTGGCCTGCTGGCGGTATTACCACTGCTTTAACACCAACCGCCAGGGTTGTAATGAGGGCCTAACTTCTGCATTCTACGCTGGTTCATGGAACTACAACCCTTCTCCCTTCAGGTGCAACACATCTCAGGATCACAGCAATGTACAGCATATTACTTATCGTGATACCCCATGTACTCGGAACTCCAACAGTCCCTCTCTAGGGGAGGGATGTGTAGCCAGGCGGCTCTCCGTCCGGCTACTCACGGCCACGGCAGATCGGGGGCACCGCTGGGGAAGACCCGGAACCAGAAGAGGGATGGAACCCGGATATCCGGGTTTCCTCTGAAACAAAAGGAGGTCAACCGACACGGGCGGGGGAGGAGAAGGAGACAGAGACGCCGGAGCAGACAGAGACACCGGAGCAGAGAAAGACACTGGAGGCAGCAGAGAAGACGTAGGGAGAAGGTGACAAGAACGAACCTTGGACGATGCAGGACACCAAGGCCCCTCGAGAACTCGTCAACCGCCACATCCCTAGAGGGGCGTGGCTAAGGCAGGTACGTTCCTGCCTCCATAAACATTACTGGGCAGTCCTCAGGAGGGAGGAAGGAGAGGGAGATGGCAGGGGTTAGACGGGGTCGCCTACCACTCTGACAGGGAGCAAGCTGGGCAAGACTGGAGAACTCGCATATAAATAAATAAATAAATAAATAAATAAATAAATAAATATAGGGATATATATTTGTTTATTTTTCTTTTCTTTGATAATAAGGATGTGTGAGTATCCAAGTGATTAGATAAAACCTGTACTGCATTCTGTCATATCAACTTTGGGAAGAAGTTGTTTCTTTTCTCCTTTTCTTTTTTTCCCCCTCTTCTTTCCATTCTGTTATCCATTCTGGTTTTTCCCTTTGGGCCAGGCCCCAATTCCCAATAACCCACTATACCAAGGCACTAGGAGAACTGTGAAAGCAACAGTCCTCCTACCGAGGGTTACTTATCGTTTTTTTAAATTTTCTGTTCTTTCTCTATGGGATAACGTTTCGCCGTTAGAAGTCACTGGAAACTGAGGGTAGCACAATTTGGGTGACAGAGTGTACTGGTGGCGGTTACCCCGACATTCCCAACACCTACCTGCACCTCCCCCTTCCTAACCCAGACCAGATCCTTTTTGGTGCTTCCCTTCCTTGGCTGACTTGACGACGCTGAATCTTCATCTCGGAGGCACCAGAGAGTAGAACCCGGAAGTCCCACCTGAAAAGAAGAAAAGAATCGTCGTAAAGGGAGGAGGGAGTCAGGGCAGAACCTAACTGAATGTATAAAGGAAACAATACAGAAGAAAAATAAAGTTCAACCAAAGCCCTTTTATTTCATGGCTGGTTTCCATTCTGTTCGCCACCACGCTACACCCACCCCTCTTTACACTCACTCCAAGACAGAGACTCTCACACCCATTTGGACACCAACAGAAACACTCTCACACCCACTCTCATACCAAAACTTACCCTGTCACACCCACTCTCACACCCAGTGAGACTCTCTCACATCCACTGTCACACCAAGACAGACATTCTCTCACCCACTCTCATACCCAGACAGACTACTGGGGTTCAAATATATGTGGCACAACAGAAATAATTGGGAAGAGAATGAGAAAAATTGTGTTTTTTTTTGTTTGTTTTTGAGATCCGCAGATCCGGATGAGATTTTTAAAATAAATTACGTATTTAGACATAAATTATTATATGTATGGTAAAAGGATTGGCTCTGAAAAGAACCTTTGTGTTTATGATGGGTAGGTGATCACTACACATGAAACAGGATGCAGTCTCTTATGTTCTGCAGGAACACACTGTTGCCTTTCTCTTTCAGGTGAACTCAATCATTCCAACATATACCATCCATATCAAACCATGTTATGATCTCTGAGGAATGCAGAAACAGTTTTATTAACATGTTTCCTGGATTTGTATATTGATGGACAGGATTCACTTGACCACTTCCACTTCTGCCTTTAGCAAATGTTAGAAAAAATCAAAGCAGTGTGTGGGGAAAGTGTCATTCATTTTCCAAAGGTATCCTTCATTAGGATTTCCAATCTCACCCCAGTAACTGTGCCCAGGTCATTGCCACCACAGTGCACAATCATAAGGTCTGGATTTTGGCAATCATTAATGGTTTCAAGCAAAGGGGGCAAATGATGTCAGTTTAACCCTCTCTGGCCAATCCAAATGATGTCCACATTAGATAGACCCAGGTCCCTGCCAATGTCACTTCTTCTTGCACTCTCTCTGGCCCAAAACACATAGCTGCATACCCCAGTCTTCATTCTGAGCATTCTGGAAGGACAGTGGAGTACTACAAAAGACAAGGCACTGGCACAGCTGAGGGCTTTTAGTGTGTGAAATTCTGTGCACTGATGGAGATGCGCCTGAGTTCCCAGCACTGGTGCAGCAGGGTGTACTGTCTGCAAGAACTGAAGTGCGCTGGCAGACAACGTGCGTGGGGGTCCTGACACTGGCACGGCTGACGACTTGGATCGTGTGAACTAGGTGCACTGATGGAGCTGTGCCGGAGGTCCCAGTAATGGAACAGCAGAGTGTACTGACTGGAAATACTGAAGTGCTCGGGCAGACAGCATGTGTGGGGTTTCTGGCACTACCATGGCTGAGGGCTTGGAGTGTGTGAACTGTTGTGCACTAATGGAGCAGCGCCTGAGGTCCCAGTACAGGAGCAGCAGATTTTACTGGCTGCAAGAACTGAGGTGCTCTGGCTGACAGCATGTGGGGGGTTCCTGTGTCGAGGTCCCAGTACTGGAGCAGCAGAGTGTACAGGGCCCCAGTGCTCATAGTGAAAACCCTATTTGTCAGTGTGTTTTGCCTGTCTCACTGGGATCCTGCTGGCCAGGAACCCAGTGCTCATAGTTTGTGGCCTGAATGTGTATACCTGTGTAGTGCCTAACTGTGTTACTGAGGCTCTGCTAACCAGAACCTCAGTGCTCAATCTCTCTCTGCCTTTGAATTTGTCGCTATAGGCTTGTGACCACTTTTACCAATTCCAATTGGCATACTGGAACACCCTTATAATTCCCTAGTATATGGTACTGAGGTACCCAGGGTATTGGGGTTCCAGGAGATCCCTGTGGGCTGCAGCATTTATTTTGCCACCCATAGGGAGCTCAGACAATTCTCACACAGGCCTGCCACTGCAGCCTGAGTGAAATGACATCCACGTTATTTCACAGCCATTTTCACTGCACTTAAGTAACCTATAAATCACCTATATGTCTAACCTTCACTTGCTGATGGATCGGTGCAAAGTTACTAAGTGTGAGGGCACCCTTGCACTAGCAAAGGTACCCCCACATAGTTCAGGGCCATTTCCCCGGACTTTGTGAGTGCGGAGACACCATTACACGCGTGCACTACGTAGCTTCATAATGGTAACTCCGAATATGGCCATGTAACATGTCTAAGATCATGGAATTAGTCCCCCATTCCAAATCTGATATTGGGGAGACAATTCCATGCATCCCAGGGCTCCACTATGGACCCTGGGTCCTGCCAAATCAGCTCTCTGGGGTTTTCTCTGCAGCTACCGCTGCTGCCAACCCCACAAACAGGGTTCTGCCCTCCTGGGGTCTGGGCAGCCCAGTCTGTGGAAGGCAGAACAAAGGATTTCCTCTGAGAGGAGAGGGTGTTACACCCTCTCCCTTTGGAAATAGGTGTTAAGGGCCTGAGAGGAGTAGCCTCTCCCAGCCTCTGGAAATGCTTTGAAGGGCACAGATGGTGCCCTCCTTGCATAAGCCACTCTAACCAGTTTAGGGAACCTCCAGTCCCTGCTCTGGCGTGAAATTGTGCAAAGGAAAGGGGAGTGACCACTCCCCGAGGGGTGGTGCCCAGGCTCCTCCAGTGTGTCCCAGACCTCTGCCATCTTGAATCCAGAGGTGTGAGGGCACAGTGGAGGCCTCTGAGTGGCCAGTGCCAGCCGGTGACGTCAGAGACCCCTCCTGATAGGTGCTTACCTGTCTAGGTGGCCAATCCTCCTCTGAGGGCTATTTAGGGTCTTTTCCTCAGATAACGACTTTCAAGAATTCACCAGAGTTCCTCTGCATCTCCCTCTTTGACTTCTGCCAAGGATCGACCGCTGGCTGCTCCAGGATGCCTGCAAAACCGCAACAAAGTAGCAAGAAGACTACCAGCAACATTGTAGCGCCTCATCCTGCCAGCTTTCTCCACTGTTTCCTGGTGGTGCATGCTCTGAGGGCTGTCTTCCTTCACCCTGCACTGGAAGCCAAGAAGAAATCTCCAGTGGGTCAACAGAATCTTCCCCCTGCCAACGCAGGCACCAAACTTCTGCATCACTGGTCCTCTGGGTCTCCTCTCATCTTGACGAGCATGGTCCCTGGAACACAGGAGCTGGGTCCAAGTGTCCCCGACATTCCAGTGGCCCTTCTGTCCAAATTTGGTGGAGGTAAGTCCTTGCCTCCCCACGCCAGACAGTAATCATGTGTACTGCGTGAACTGCAGCTGTTGGGCTTCTGTGCACTTTTGCAAGACTTCCTTTGTGCACAGCACAGCCCAGGTCGCCAGCACTCCGTCCTGCATTTCCCAACTTGCTGAGTTGACCTCCGACTTTGTGGGACTCCCTTTTGTTGTGCTGAGACGACCGCTGTGCTCAGATCTTCTGAACGCCTGTTCAGGTGCTGTTGCGGGTGCTGCCTGCTTCTACGTGGGCTCTTTGTATTGCTGAGCACCCTTTGTGTCTCCTCCTCCAAGGGGCGACCTCCTGGTCCTTCCTGGGCCCTGGCAGCACCAAAATCCTCAACCGCAACTCTTGCAGCTAGCAAGGCTTGTTTGCGGTCTTTCTGCATGGAAACAACTCTGCATCCTCCAGCACACCGTGGGACATCTTCTGACCAAAGGAGAAGTTCCTGGCACCTTCCATTGTTGCAGAATCTTTGGCTTCTTCCACCTGGAGGCAGCCCTTTTGCACCTTCATCCGGGGTTTAGTGGGCTCCTGCCCCCCCTGGACACTTGCGTGACTCTTGGACTAGGTCCCCTTCCTTTGCAGGTCCTCAGGTCCAGGAATCCGTCTTCAGTGTTTTGCAGTCAGTTGTTGTCTTTGCAGAATCCTCTATCACAACTTTAGTGTGTTTCTGGGGAAGTAGTAGCACTTTACTCCTGCTTTCCAGGGTCTTGGGGTGGGGTATCTTGGACACCCTTAGTGTTTTCTTAGACTCCCAGCGACCCTCTACACACTACACTAGGCCTGGGGTCCATTTGTGGTTGCCATTCCACTTTTGGAGTATATGGTTTGTGTTGCCCCCAGGCCTATTGTCTCCTATTGCGTTCTACAGTGTTTGCACTACTTTTCTGTTTACTTACCTGATTTTGGTTTGTGTGTTCTACTTACCTCCTAAGGGAGTATATCCTCTGAGATATTTCTGACACATTGTTACTAAAATAAAGTACCTTTATTTTTAGTAACCCTGAGTATTGTGTTTTCTTATGATATAGTGCTATATGACATAAGTGGTAGAGTAGGAGCTTTGCATGTCTCCTAGTTCAGCCTAAGCTGCTTTGCCATAGCTACTTCTATCCGCCTAAGCTGCTAGAACACTACTAATCTACTAACGAGGGATAACTGGACCTGGCACAAGGTGTAAGTACCACAAGGTACCCACTATAAGCCAGGCCATCCTCTTAAAAAAAAACAAAGGTTACAGGGATGTTAGTCTCACATTTTAAATGTACAAACCATAGAAATCCACCTGTTATAGTTATCTCAAGTGATTATAACTTGTGCCCTAAGGTAACTGTAACCTGCGCCCTGCCATGCACTGCCAATTACCCACACATTAATGCCATCATGACACCTGTGATGACATCATTGATAAGATCAGTGTACTATTTGCAGAAAATTTTGACAAAAAAAACTGTGCAAGTTGGGTACGGGGGCCTTGCTCTCCGCCGCATGCCTGGGGACCACCGCCTCCCCAGGGCTACTAACAAATTGTGTTTACAAAGAAATGATGCATTGCTGCGTCCATGCTACACTTGTCAAGAGGAGCATTTCACACTGCATGATCATGGAACCGCTGTGAACTGTGACTGAGATGCAGCTGTGCTGATTCCGACCTCCATCCTGTTAAGGAAGATAATCTGTACACTTAGACCCATATTTACAAGGAGATTGCGCTTGAATTGGCTGTTTCGAGTCAGAATTAATACATGCAAGGTAAGCGTTCCTTCGTAAAATCCCATGCAAAACTGATGCATCCATATTTACAGGTTCTCAAGTTAGTGACACATCGTTGGCAAATGAGAAGCAAATTCCTACGCCTCCTTACTCAGGCGTAAAAATGAAGCATGAGCTTTGCAATAGGGATCTGACCAGCTGAAGTCACTTCACACATCACAAGGCAGCAGGGTCTTTCCCGGCCTTGGTATGCAGATTTATTATCCATCCTGCTGGAGTAGGTGGTAACAACTTCCTCTGGAGCAGGCATTGTTTCGGGCCTCTGAGAGCGCAGAATCTCACATCCAGGGGGTCAGAAGCATGCCTGAAACGAGTCAGCCAACACAACAGACCTCTAAGGTGCCGACTGTGTGCACAGCCTAATAAATCCAAGACTGGCATGAGTCTGGATTTATTAAGATGAGTTGTTTGATACCAAACACCATAGGTTTCGGTGAAGCCATTATGTACCTGGGGAAATCATACTGACAAGTGCCCAGTACATACCTTAAGATGGCTTCCCTGTTGTAGGAGGCTGGACTGGCTTGTAGTGAGTACCAAGGGGTACTTGCACCTTGCACCAGGCCCAGTTATCCCTTATTAGTGTATAGGGTGTCTAGCAGCTTAGGCTGATAGATAATGGTAGCTTAGCAGAGCAGCTTAGGCTGAACTAGGAGACGAGTGAAGCTCCTACAGTACCACTTAATGTCATATGCACAACATCATAAGAAAACACAACACACAGTTATACTAAAAATAAAGGTACTTTATTTTTATGACAATATGCCAAAAGTATCTTAGTGAGTACCCTCAGTATGAGGATAGCAAATATACACAAGATATATGTACACAATACCAAAATATGCAGTAATAGTCTTAGAAAACAGTACAAACAATGTATAGTTACAATAGGATGCAATGGGGACACATAGGGATAGGGGCAACACAAACCATATACTCCAAAAGTGGAATGCGAACCACAAATGGACCCCAAACCTATGTGACCTTGTAGAGGGTCGCTGGGACTGTAAGAAAACAGTTAGGGTTAGAAAAATAGCCCACCCCAAGACCCTGAAAAGTGAGTGCAAAGTGCACTAAAGTTCCCCAAAGGACTTAGAAGTCGTGATAGGGGAATTCTGCAGGAAAGACACAAATCAGCAATGCAACAGCAATGGATTTCCAAACGAGGGTACCTGTGGAACAAGTGGTCCAAAAGTCACAAGCAAGTCGGAGATGGGCAGATGCCCAGGAAATGCCAGCTGTGGGTGCAAAGAAGCTGCTACTGGACAGTAGAAGCTGAAGATTCTGCAGGAACGACAAGGGCTAGAATCTTTCCCTTTGGAGGACGGATCCCTCACGCCATGGAGAGTCGTGCAGAAGTGTTTTCCTGAAGAAAGACCACCAACAAGCCTTGCTAACTGCAAATTGTGTGGTTAGGGTTTTTGGATGCTGCTGTGGCCCAGGAGGGACCAGGATGTCGCCAATTGCGTCTGGGGACAGAGGGGGCGTCAAGCAAGACAAGGAGCCCTCTCAGAAGCAGGCAGCACCCACAGAAGTGCCGGAACAGGCACTACAAAGTGGAGTGAAACAGTGCTCACCCGAAGTCGCACAAAGGAGTCCCACGTCGCCGGAGGACAACTTAGGAGGTCGTGCAATGCAGGTTAGAGTGCCGTGGACCCAGGCTGGACTGTGCACAAAGGATTTCCGCCGGAAGTGCACGGAGGCCGGAATAGCTGCAAAAGTCGCGGTTCCCAGCAATGCAGTCTGGCGTGGGGAGGCAAGGACTTACCTCCACCAAACTTGGACTGAAGAGTCACTGGACTGTGGGAGTCACTTGGACAGAGTTGCTGGATTCAAGGGACCTCGCTCGTTGTGCTGATGAGCACGGCACGCCCCGTAAGAGGGCCCCACAAAGTATTTCAGTGTCTGCCTAGCAGACACTGAAATACGCGACGGGTGCAACTGCACCCGTCGCACCTTCCCACTCCGCCGGCTCAATTCTGAGCCGGCCACCTAGTGGGAAGGTTGATTTGCCCTGGGCTGGCGGGCGGTCTTTTGGCGGCCGCCCGCCAGCCCAGGGCAAATCTCAGAATCACCGCCGCGGTCTTTTGACCGCGGTGCGGTGTTCTGACGGCGGTACCTTGGCGGACGGCCTCCGCCGTCCGCCAAGGTCAGAATGACCCCCTAAGTAACTTAGCACCCAACCTTTACCAGGTAAAGGTTAGACATATAGGTGACTTATAAGTTACTTAAGTGCAGTGTAAAATGGCTGTGAAATAACGTGGACGTTATTTCACTCAGGCTGCAGTGGCAGGCCTGTGTAAGAATTGTCAGAGCTCCCTATGGGTGGCAAAAGAAATGCTGCAGCCCATAGGGATCTCCTGGAACCCCAATACCCTGGGTACCTCAGTACCATATACTAGGGAATTATAAGGGTGTTCCAGTATGCCAATGTAAATTGGTGAAATTGGTCACTAGCCTGTTAGTGACAATTTGTACAGAGAGAGCATAACCACTGAGGTTCTGGTTAGCAGAGCCTCAGTGAGACAGTTAGGCACCACACAGGGAACACATACATATAGGCCACAACCTTATGAGCACTGGGGTCCTGACTAGCAGGGTCCCAGTGACACATAACAAACATAATGAAAACATAGGGTTTTCACTATGAGCACTGGGCCCTGGCTAGCAGGATCCCAGTGAGCAAGTGAAAACACCCTGACATACACTCACAAACAGGCCAAAAGTGGGGGTAACAAGGCTAGAAAGAGGCTACTTTCTCACACCTGTTCACTTGCAATGTCCAGCATTCCAACTAGACATCACACGGCCATATATGCTCATGCAGATATCCCCTCATATTAAATATAATGCACCCTGCTTTAGGGTTCCAAGGCTTGCTGTAGGGGTGACTTACATATATTTAGACGCAGTGGGTGTGGCATGTTGTGTTTTCACCTGGTCTGCACCAGGACATGTAGACTGCAAGGCCAGCCATGTGCAGCTATTTAGGGTGGGTCCCTGAGGGTGGCACAATACATGCTGCAGTCCTTAAGGACACTCTCCAGTACCCAGGCCCTAGGTACCAAAGGTACCATTTACTAGGAGTGTGTGCCACATTGTACCTGCTTTAGGGAAAGAGTATCGGCCCTGAGGACCTGTTTAGCATGGCCTCAGTGCACCTCAGTCAAAGGCCCTCAGTAGCAGTGAGCAAAAATGTGGGGTTGCCCATGTCCAAAAGGGACACTTTCCTACTATAATCTATCATACTCACACTGCATTGTAAAGCTATATTTTATGCTAACAGAAACAGCCTTTATTTAAATCTGTGATTCTTATCTCCGCGTCAGGATTTGCATGCAAACCTATTCATTTTTTTAATTTTCACTGTACCCCTGTCTATGTTTTCTTTCTGAGCTGTAGATAGTTTACTAAGTGTTACTTCCTGCTCCTTGATGCCTCTGGTTTACACCCTCTAGTGCTCTCTGGAACGTACCTTGACTCTGCACCTTTGCAGCCCTGGAGGTTCACGTGCCCACTGGTTGTCCAATAAGAGAGCAGTGGTATCCGGGGGCTTGTGACACCCCTACCATGGTACTGCCCAGCAGCCCCCCACTGCACTGTGGAGGGGGTGACATGCCTCACACAAGGACAGCTATAGTTTGTGTAGAGAGGTGATGTACACTACACTGTGGCAGGTACATGGGTAGGTGAAACCTGGAGGCGTGATGTACAATCTAGTGTCTTAGGACTGTGAGTGCTAGGATCCTGTGGCTTGGGCGGACTAAAGACTTTGACTACAAGCTCTGTGTGTGACGTGTTCTTGTGCATGCTCCCGGGCTGGGGAGGACGCAACAACTGCTGACGAAGGTGCGACGTGTCCCAAAGAAACATAGCTGCTCTCCCTAAGAGTTTACAAGGAAACAGCAAACTACATGTGCCTGCCACGTGAGCTTCAAGCCGGTGTAAAGAAGCCTGCAGTTGGCGTATATGGAGTACAAGCTGCACTCCAGTCCGGATGAGTCCTTGTGGAGAAGTTGAAGGCCTAGCAGACTAGCACTGTTGGAAAAGGCCACCAAGACTTGCTGGCCAGGCTGAAAGAACATGGTGCTGCATCACAACACCAGGCCAACATTCATACGAAGAGAACAAAAAAGGCAGTGACAGCCAGACATAACACTAGAAGGACGTGACAACCAGGTAGAAGCAGTGAACTTTATTCACTAGCCTTACGACCTCAAAATCGGGCGAGGTGACTTGAGAGTGAACACAGGGGCTGTGCTTGCAAGGTTGTTGGTTGCCGCAGTAACAACGAAGCCACCTTTGCGATAGTGAATTTTTTCAGTCAGCTGCCACAGACATATGAAGTATGGTGCTGCTGCATTTTTGAAACCTCCACCACCAGTCGATACCATCAAAAAGCAGAATATTGCTGCCCGTCAGACCACATGGATCGAGACTTTTGATGATTTCATAGATGCTCTGGAAGAAGGAAATTATGAAAAAATCATTAAATACTTAAAGTATCTCGTTGGTGATGGAGTAAAAGAAGTGATAAAGAAAATCTCAAAAACAGACAATGGGGGTCATTCTGACCCTGGCGGTCCATGACCGCCATGGCGGAGGGCGGCGGAAGCACCGCCAACAGGCTGGCGGTGCTTCCTGGGCTATTCTGATCGCGGCGGTAAAGCCGTGGTCAGAAAAGGGGAACTGGCGGTTTCCCGCCGGTTTTCCCCTGGCCCAGGGAATCCGCCATGGGGATTCCGACCCCCCTTCCCGCCAGCCTGTTTCTGGTGGTGTCCACCGCCAGAACCAGGATGGCGGGAATGGGTGCCGTGGGGCCCCTGGGGGCCCCTGCACTGCCCATGCCACTGGCATGGGCAGTGCAGGGGCCCCCTAACAGGGCCCCACAAAGATTTTCACTGTCTGCTTTGCAGACAGTGAAAATCGCGACGGGTGCCACTGCACCCGTCGCACCCCTGCAACTCCACCGGCTCCATTCGGAGCCGGCTTCCTCGTTGCAGGGGCTTTCCCGCTGGGCCGGCGGACGGCCTTTTGGCGGTCGCCCGGCGGCCCAGCTGGAAAGTTGGAATGACCGCTGCGGTCTTTTGACCGCGGTGCGGTCATTCAGCAGTAACCGCATGGCGGGCGGCGACCGCCGCCCGCCGCGGTCAGAATGACCGCCAATGTCCTTTAGGAGCCAAGTTCAATCCAATGCCAAACATTAACTATGAAAGGTCGATTTTCAATCAGGCGATACAAGAAGTTGGTGAGGTTGTTGAGAGACTCGATGTGCTCATCATTGCAAATTTAGTGAATTTACTAATGAGGAAGACATGAGCCTCAGATTCTTGACGGTTGTTTGGCAGACTCATTTAGAAGATGCATGTTGCAAAAGACACTGAGGGCCAGATTTACACAGTAAAAGGTGAGTTGGCCTTGGTTATGAAGAGTAGACACAAGCACTGAGCAGGCGCTGTCTAATAGACATCGTCATTGAAAGAAAGACTGTGTTTCTGATGTGGATTTTCATTTTCGCATGAAAATAAATGTCCAACCATCGTACAAACCTGTAAAGGGTGTGAAAAGGAGAACCACTTCATAACAGTTTGTAAACCGAAAGAGAATCAATTGCGACAAGGCGAGATGAGAAAATGGACGCCAGAAGGTTCCACAAGCATTCTCGCCACGCCTACCGAGACAAAAAGCAACCTCAACTGCAACAGGTGGAAACTAAATGAAATTGATCGTCATCATACTCATCCTGCAAAAATTCCTTGACATCACCATCGAGTGGCAGTGAAGAGGGTGAATTATGCAGTGATGATAGATAATATGGAGCGACATGCACAGGTCGGACTTGCCGCTTGCAAAAAGGACAAACGAACGCCAAAAACAAGTGAGTTAATTAAGCAACAGAACTCATATGGGCATTGCCCCATGATCAAACTAAATGTCAATAGTTGTCCCATAACTTTTGTCATCGATAGCAGTGCATCGATCTACATCATGCTAGTCGAACAATTTAACAGTCTGTCACCTGTCCCGCAACTCAAACCATCAAATATGAAGGTGTACACATGGTCTGCCTCCAAACCCCTGCGGAGTCAAGGTTCATTCCCAGTGACTGTGCGGCATAAGATGTCTCTGAAGGCCCCAATCCATGTTCTTCAATGTACTCCATCTAGTTCATGCCTGTATAGTTTTGCAACTGCTGCCAAGATGGGACTGATATCTATCAATTATAACCTAAATATTTAATCTGAAATTGTGAGCCAGTTCCCATCACTGTTTCATGGCCTGGGAAGGCTCAAAACAATGAAAGTGCAACTTTACATCAATGAAGATATCCGGCTTGTTGTCCGGTGACAGCACAGAATAGCATTTCATCTATAAGAAGTAGTCAACAGGAACTAGAAGCCTTGCTGAAACATTATCGAGCACTCTACTGGTCTCACACCATGGATGTCACCCATAGTGGCAGTGTCAAAAAAGGACAGTGAGGTGCAGTGCGCATCTGCATGGATATGTGCCAAGCCAACAAAGGAATCGCAAGAGAAAGACATCCCGGTCCGCACACTGTGAATATGATCATGTAGCTGAATGGAATGAAGTCTTCTCCCATCTTGACCGGATTAGGGGATACCATCAACTTGACTGGAAGGTTGGTTTGTTTAGCAACAAAAGATTGAGCTTTGGAGTGTCATCTGCTGCAGAAATATTCCAAGATGTTATACGTAGAATTATTCAGCATGTTACACCACGCCTTCAATTACAGAGATGACATACTGGTGTTTGGAACGACAAGAAAGAAGCATGATAAGTCTCTCAAACAAGCGTGGCAGTTACTTACAGATGCAGGGCTCACATTAAATGCTGAAAAGTATGAATTTCACAAAACAAAACTCAAGTTCTTTGGGCATGTGTTTTCAGATGGATGTATGACTCCTGATCCTGATAAAGTGTGACCATTATCAGCCACCAGCCCTCCTCAAGATGTCACCTTGGTACGGTCCTTTGAGGGCTTGGCCACGTATTGTTCAAGGCACAGTTGTGATTTTGCCACAGTGAGGGCCACGTTGCGAGACCTGGAAAAACAAAATGTCTAGTTCTCATGGAGCTGAATGTGACCACAGCTCTAAAAGTATAAAACATGAGATTGAAAGTGCTACTGAGGTGGCTTATTTTGATCCTAAACTGAACACTGAGGTCACTGTTGATGTGAGCCTGGTGGTCCTGGGAGCAATCCTTGCTCAGAATAATGGACATCCAAATGCTCGGAGGCAAATTGTGGCATACGCCAGTTGAAGCTTGTTTTAGACAGAACATGTCAATTCCCAGCTTGAAAAAGAAAGTCTAGCTGTAGTATGGGCCTGTGACATTTTCATGTTTCTATATGGAAAGCATTTCAAGATTGTCACAAACCACCAGGCACTGTTCACCATTTTTGGAAATCCGAGGGCCAAGATGCCCCCTCTCATTGAAAGATGGTGGTTGCATCTACAAGAGAACAATCATACAATTGTGCACAAGCCAGGAAAGGATCAAAACCCTGCAGATTACTTCTCACGACTACCCCTACAGAAGCACTGCCCAACGTCGAAAGCTGCTGAGGAAAACATCAACTTGATTGTAATTGTAAACTCTAGCACGCCTGCGGCTCTGTCCATCGCACAGATTATCGTCACTACAAATGCCGGTAAGGACGTGCTTACTCTCAAAAACATAATTTAAGCACAATCGTGGAGAGAGAGCGTTCGACTTCTAAGTGACAATGTTGGATTTTAAAAGCACCGACATACCAAGGATGAACCGTCTGTCACTGAAGAAGGCATTGTGCTAGGAGGATCCCGGATTGTCATACCTGTGAGTCCAAGGCAGCAAGTCATTGAACTTTCTCATGAAGGACCTCGTGGCTTTGGAGCCACCAAGAGGGCCTTGAGAGATTGAGTGTGGTTCTCTCGTTTGTACAAAAAGGGCGAGAGGGAATTTTAAGGATTGTCATTTGTCAACTGCCTGTCTCCTAAGGTGAGACCGTATCTGCTGACTGTCTGATCCTCCCGTGCATGTGTGGGAAAGAATAGCCGTAGACTTCTTTGGGCCCTCTGGTGAATGAACACATCTATTGGTGGTCATTGATGAGCATTCCTGTTTTTCTCTGGTGAAGGACACATCATCAACAATTCACAACAATGTCATTGAGTGGCTGGATAACATATTTGCACTGTGGGGAATTCCAGAGACTCTCAAGCCTGACAATGGTCCGCCATTCAACAGCAAGGAGTTAAAGGAGTTTCTAACCAGATTCAATATCAAACATCAGAAAAGCACACCCTTGTGGTCTCATGCTAACAGTGTCATGGAATGGTTTGTGGGGAACCTGGAACGAGTGATCCAACGTGCATCGATGGAGGGAATTCAGAAGAGTTAGGTGTTTTGTCAAGCCCTCCGTGTCTATCGGTCGACTCCTCACTCTACCACTAGTGAGAGTCTGGCTACCCCAATGTTCGGGAGAGCTATAAGAGCCAAGTTACCACAGAGGGCCCCCGAGCGAACCCTGAATGATGATGGGGGTTCCTGCTACTGACACTGTGCATAAATGTCAGATGAAGACATGCTGGTCAGCGTCGTCGGACTCAGGACATTGTTAAACAAAAACAGAAGTAACAGACAGATCCTCCATTTGAGGTTGAACCTTCGGAAGTTGGGAAGCACAACTGAAATATGATAACGACACCGTCCTGGCAAATCCATCCCAAGAGATTCATCACATTTCAAACATCTGTCTCGCCAATCATCAGTCCTTGCAAACTCAGAGGAGGTTGTTCCACCTGAGAGCCCTAATCAGGCATCAGACCCTGCACCCTTGCGATTCACCCTGGGACCAGCCCAACTCCCTCATGTCACACGGTCTGTGCGAGCACCCAGATGGCTGATCGAGGAACTGCGATGCTGCTATTTGTTCACGCTTTTTTGATTGTCTTTTTGTTTGACAAGGGGGCAGATGTAGTGTCTTAGGACTGTGAGCACTAGGACCCTGTGGCCTCGGGCAAACTCGAGGAAGGGATTAGCAATCAGTCTGGGAGGTGTTGTGGCCTGGTGATTAACGGTTATGAGAGAGTGAGAAGATAGTTGAATGCTGTACGCTGATGAACAAAGATGTTGACTCCGAGCTCCGTGTGTAGCGTGTTCTTGTGCATGCTCCTGGTTTGGGGAGGATGCAACACACTAATCTGGGGCAGGTACACGGCTAGGTGCAGTGTAGAGTTGTGACATACACTACACAGGGGCAGGTACATGGGGTAGGTGCACCGTTGAGAGGTGACATACACTACACTGGGGCAGGTACACAGGGTAGGTGCAGTGTAGAGGGGTGACGTACACTACATGGGGCAGGTACACAGGGTAGGTGCAGAGTGGAGAGGTGACGTACACTACACTGGGGTTGATACGCAGGGTAGCTGCAGCATGGGAAGCTGATGTACACTACCCTGGGGTAGGTATGCAGGGTAGGTGCAGCATGGAGAGGTGACGTACATTAAAAGGGGCAGGTACATGGAGTAGGTACAGTGTGGAGAAGAGATGTACACTATACAGGGGCAGGTACATGGGGTAGGTGTAGCATGGAGAGGTGACGTACATTACACTGGTGCAGGTATACGGGGTAGGTGCAGCATGGAGAGGTGACGTACATTACACTGGGGCAGGTACACAGGGCAGGTGCAGCGTGGAAAGCTGATGTACACCACACAGGGGCAGGTATATAGGGTAGGTGCAGCGTGTAGAAGTGATGGACACCACATTGGGGCAGGTACACGGGGTAGGTACAGTGTGGAGAGGTGACGTACACTACACAGGGGCGATTACACGGGGTAGGTGCAGTGTGGAGAGGTGACGTACACTACACTGGGGTGGGTACATGGGGTAGGTGCAGTGTGGAGCGGTGACGTACACAACACAGGGGCAGTTACACAGGGTAGGTGCAGCGTGGAGAGGTGACGTACACTACACTGTAGCAGGTACACAAGGTAGGTGCAGTGTGGAGAGGTGATGTACACTACACTAGGCCAGGTACACGGGGTAGATTCAGCGTGGAGAGGTGACGCACACTACACAGAGCAGGTACACGTGGTAGGTACAGTGTGAAGAGGTGACGTACACCTCACTGGGGCAGATACACGGCTAGGTGCAGCGTGGAGCAGTGACGTACACCTCACTGGGGCAGGTACAAAGGGTAGGTGCAGTGTGAAGAGGTGACGTACACTACACTGGGGTCGATAAGTGGGGTAGCTGCAGCATGGGAAGCTGATGTACACTACACTGGGGCAGGTACACGGGTAGGTGCAGCGTGGAGCAGTGACGTACACTACACGGGTCAGGTACACGGGATAGGTGCAGCATGGGAAGCTAATGTACACTACACTGGGGCAGGTACACAGGTGACATGCACTACCTTGGGGTGGGTACATGGGGTAGGTACAGCGTGGAGTTGTGACGTACACTACACAGGGGCAGGTACATGGGCTAGGTGCACCGTTGAGAGGTGACGTACACTACACTGGGGCAGGTACACAGGGTAGGTGCAGTGTGGAGGGGTGTCGTACACTACATGGGGCAGGTATTCGGGGTAGGTGCAATGTGGAGAGGTGACGTACACTACACTGGGGTCGGTATGCGGGGTAACTACAGCATGGGAAGTTGATGTACACTACACTGGGGAAGGTACACGGGTAGGTGCAGCTTGGAGAGATGACGTACACCACACTGGGGCAGGTACATGGGGTAGGTGTAGCGTGGAGAGGTGACGTACATTACACTGGGGCAGGTACACGGGGTAGGTGCAGCATGGAGAGGTGACGTACATTACACTGGGGCAGGTACACAGGGCAGGTGCAGCGTGGAAGCTGATGTACACCACACAGGACCAGGTATATAGGGTAGGTGCAGCGTGTAGAGTTGATGTACACCACATTGGGGCAGGTACACGGGGTAGGTGCAGTGTGGAGAGGTGACGTACACAACACAGGGGCGGGTACACGGGGTAGGTGCAGTGTGGAGAGGTGACGTACACTACATGGGGTGGGTACATGGGGTAGGTGCAGTGTGGAGAGGTGACGTACACTGCACAGGGGCGGGTACACAGGGTAGGTGCAGTGTGGAGAGGTGACGTACACCTCACTGGGGCAGGTACACATGATAGGTGCAGTGTGAAGAGGTGACGTACACTACACTGGGGTCGATACGCGGGGTAACTGCAGCATGGGAAGCTGATGTACACTATACTGGGGCAGGTACACGGCTAGGTGCAGCGTGGAGCAGTGACGTACACCTCACTGGGGCAGGTACACGGCTAGGTGCAGCGTGGAGCAGTGACGTACACCTCACTGGGGCAGGTACACAGGGTAGGTGCAGTGTGAAGAGGTGACGTACACTACACTGGGGTCGATACGTGGGGTAGCTGCAGCATGGGAAGCTGATGTACACTACACTGGGGCAGGTACACGGGGTAGGTGCAGCGTGGAGCAGTGACGTACACTACACGGGGGCAGGTACACGGGATAGGTGCAGCATGGGAAGCTAATGTACACTACACTGGGGCAGGTACATGGGGTAGGTGCAGCATGGAGAGGTGACATACACTACCTTGAGGTGGGTACATGGGGTAGGTGCAGCGTAGAGTTGTGACGTACACTACACAGGGGCAGGTACATGGGGTAGGTGCACCGTTGAGAGGTGACATACACTACACTGGGGCAGGTACATGGGTAGGTGCAGCGTGGAGCAGTGACGTACACTACACGGGGCAGGTACACAGGATAGGTGCAGAATGTGAAGCTAATGTACACTACACTGGGGCAGGTACACGGGGTAGGTGCAGCATGGAGAGGTGACATGCACTACCTTGGGATTGGTACATGGGGTAGGTACAGCGTGGAGTTGTGACATACACTACACAGGGGCAGGTACATGGGGTAGGTGCACCGTTGAGAGGTGACATACACTACACTGGGGCAGGTACACAGGGTAGGTGCAGTGTGGAGGGGTGACGTACACTACATGGGGCAGGTATTCGGGGTAGGTGCAATGTGGAGAGGTGACGTACACTACACTGGGGTCAGTATGCGGGGTAACTACAGCATGGGAAGCTGATGTACACTACACTGGGGAAGGTACACGGGTAGGTGCAGCTTGGAGAGATGACGTACACCACACTGGGGCAGGTATATGGGGTAGGTGTAGCGTGGAGAGGTGACGTACATTACACTGGGGCAGGTACACGGGGTAGGTGCAGCATGGAGAGGTGACGTACATTGTACATTACACTGGGGCAGGTGCACAGGGCAGGTGCAGCGTGGGAAGCTGATGTACACCACACAGGGGCAGGTATATAGGGTAGGTGCAGCGTGTAGAGGTGATGTACACCACATTGGGGCAGGTACACGGGGTAGGTGCAGTGTGGAGAGGTGACGTACACAACACAGGGGCGGGTACACAGGGTAGGTACAGCGTGGAGTTGTGACGTACACTACACAGGGGCAGGTACATGGGGTAGGTGCACCGTTGAGAGGTGACGTACACTACACTGGGGCAGGTACACAGGGTAGGTGCAGTGTGGAGGGGTGACGTACACTACATGGGGCAGGTATTCGGGGTAACTGCAGCATGGGAAGCTGATGATCACTACACTGGGGAAGGTACACGGGTAGGTGCAGCTTGGAGAAATGACGTACACCACACTGGGGCAGGTACACGGGGCATGTGCAGCGTGGAGATGTGACTTACATTACACTGGGGCAGGTACATGGGGTAGGTGCAGCGTGGAGAGGTGACGTACATTACACTAGGGCAGGTACACGGGGCAGGTGCAGTGTGGAGAGGTGACGTACACTACACTGGGGTGGGTACATGGGGTAGGTGCAGTGTGGAGCGGTGACGTACACAACACAGGGGCAGTTACACAGGGTAGGTGCAGCGTGGAGAGGTGACGTACACTACACTGTAGCAGGTACACAAGGTAGGTGCAGTGTGGAGAGGTGATGTACACTACACTGGGGCAGGTACACGGGGTAGATTCAGCGTGGAGAGGTGACGCACACTACACAGAGCAGGTACACGTGGTAGGTACAGTGTGAAGAGGTGACGTACACCTCACTGGGGCAGGTACACGGCTAGGTGCAGCGTGGAGCAGTGACGTACACCTCACTGGGGCAGGTACACAGGGTAGGTGCAGTGTGAAGAGGTGACGTACACTACACTGGGGTCGATACGTGGGGTAGCTGCAGCATGGGAAGCTGATGTACACTACACTGGGGCAGGTACACGGGTAGGTGCAGCGTGGAGCAGTGACGTACACTACACGGGTCAGGTACACGGGATAGGTGCAGCATGGGAAGCTAATGTACACTACACTGGGGCAGGTACACAGGTGACATGCACTACCTTGGGGTGGGTACATGGGGTAGGTACAGCGTGGAGTTGTGACGTACACTACACAGGGGCAGGTACATGGGGTAGGTGTACCGTTGAGAGGTGACGTACACTACACTGGGGCAGGTACACAGGGTAGGTGCAGTGTGGAGGGGTGTCGTACACTACATGGGGCAGGTATTCGGGGTAGGTGCAATGTGGAGAGGTGACGTACACTACACTGGGGTCGGTATGCGGGGTAACTACAGCATGGGAAGCTGATGTACACTACACTGGGGAAGGTACACGGGTAGGTGCAGCTCGGAGAGATGACGTACACCACACTGGGGCAGGTACATGGGGTAGGTGTAGCGTGGAGAGGTGACGTACATTACACTGGGGCAGGTACACGGGGTAGGTGCAGCATGGAGAGGTGACGTACATTACACTGGGGCAGGTACACAGGGCAGGTGCAGCGTGGAAGCTGATGTACACCACACAGGACCAGGTATATAGGGTAGGTGCAGCGTTTAGAGTTGATGTACACCACATTGGGGCAGGTACACGGGGTAGGTGCAGTGTGGAGAGGTGACGTACACAACACAGGGGCGGGTACACGGGGTAGGTGCAGTGTGGAGAGGTGACGTACACTACATGGGGTGGGTACATGGGGTAGGTGCAGTGTGGAGAGGTGACGTACACTGCACAGGGGCGGGTACACAGGGAAGGTGCAGTGTGGAGAGGTGACGTACACCTCACTGGGGCAGGTACACATGATAGGTGCAGTGTGAAGAGGTGACGTACACTACACTGGGGTCGATACGCGGGGTAACTGCAGCATGGGAAGCTGATGTACACTATACTGGGGCAGGTACACGGCTAGGTGCAGCGTGGAGCAGTGACGTACACCTCACTGGGGCAGGTACACGGCTAGGTGCAGCGTGGAGCAGTGACGTACACCTCACTGGGGCAGGTACACAGGGTAGGTGCAGTGTGAAGAGGTGACGTACACTACACTGGGGTCGATGCGTGGGGTAGCTGCAGCATGGGAAGCTGATGTACACTACACTGGGGCAGGTACACGGGGTAGGTGCAGCGTGGAGCAGTGACGTACACTACACGGGGGCAGGTACACGGGATAGGTGCAGCATGGGAAGCTAATGTACACTACACTGGGGCAGGTACATGGGGTAGGTGAAGCATGGAGAGGTGACATACACTACCTTGGGGTGGGTACATGGGGTAGGTGCAGCGTGGAGTTGTGACGTACACTACACAGGGGCAGGTACATGGGGTAGGTGCACCGTTGAGAGGTGACATACACTACACTGGGGCAGGTACACGGGTAGGTGCAGCGTGGAGCAGTGACGTACACTACACGGGGCAGGTACACAGGATAGGTGCAGAATGGGAAGCTAATGTACACTACACTGGGGCAGGTACACGGGGTAGGTGCAGCATGGAGAGGTGACATGCACTACCTTGGGATTGGTACATGGGGTAGGTACAGCGTGGAGTTGTGACATACACTACACAGGGGCAGGTACATGGGGTAGGTGCACCGTTGAGAGGTGACATACACTACACTGGGGCAGGTACACAGGGTAGGTGCAGTGTGGAGGGGTGACGTACACTACATGGGGCAGGTATTCGGGGTAGGTGCAATGTGGAGAGGTGACGTACACTACACTGGGGTCAGTATGCGGGGTAACTACAGCATGGGAAGCTGATGTACACTACACTGGGGAAGGTACACGGGTAGGTGCAGCTTGGAGAGATGACGTACACCACACTGGGGCAGGTACACGGGGCATGAGCAGCGTGGAGATGTGACTTACATTACACTGGGGCAGGTACATGGGGTAGGTGCAGCGTGGAGAGGTGACGTACATTACACTGGGGCAGGTACACGGGGCAGATGCAGTGTGGGGAGGTGACTTACACCACACTGGGGCAGGTACATGGGGGGTATGGTGTGTATAACAGTGACGGCAGGTACAGTGTGGACAGTTAGTGTAGGAAAGTACCGTCTTGCCTGGCATGTTACCCCCATTTTTACATGTATGTCAGTTTGTTTTTGCCTGTCTCACTGGGATCCTGCAAGCCAGTACCCCAGTGCTCATAGTTTGTGGCCTGAATGTGTTCCCTGTGTAGTGACTAACTTTGTCACTGAGGCTCTGCTAATCAGAACTTTAATGCTTATGCTCTCTCTGCCTTTAAATTTGTCACTATAGGCTAGTGTCCACTTTTACCAATTTCAATTGGCACACTGGTACACCCTTATAACTCCCTAGTATATGGTACCTAGGTACCCAGGGTATTGGGGTTCCAGGAGATCCCTATGGGCTGCAGCATTTTGTTTGCCACCCATAGGGAGATCAGACAAACCTTTACACAGGCCTGCCACTGCGTCCTGAGTGAAATAACGCACGTTATTTCACAGCCATTTTCACTGCACTTAAGTAACTTATAAGTCACCTATATGTCTAACCTTCACTTGCTGAAGGTTAGATGCAAAGTTACTAAGTGTGAGGGCACCCTTGCACTAGCAAAGGTGCCCCCACATAGTTCAGGGCCCTTTCCTTGGACTTTGTGATTGCGGGGACACCATTACACGCGTGCACTACATATAGGTCAATATCTATGTGTAGCTTCACAATGGTAACTCTGAACACAGACATGTAACATGTCTAGGATCATGGAATTGTCCCACCATGCCAAATCTGGTATTGGGGTGCCAATCCCATGCATCCCCGGGGCTCCAGCATGGACCCCAGGTACTGCCAAACCAGCTCTCTGGGGTTTTCACTGCAGCTACTGCTGCTGCCAACCCCACAGACAAGGTTCTGCCTACCTGGGGTCTGGGCAGCCCAGTCCCAGGAAGGCAGAACAAAGGATTTCCTCTGAGAGAGGGTGTTACACCCTCTCCCTTTGGAAATAGGTGTGAAGGGCCTGAGAGGAGTAGCCTCCCCCAGCCTCTGGAAATGCTTTGAAGGGCACAGATGGTGCCCTCCTTGCATAAACCAGTCTACACCAGTTCAGGGATCCCCCAGCCCCTGCTCTGGCACGAAACTGGACAAAGGAAAGGGGAGTGACCACTCTCCTGTCCATCATCACCCCAGGGGTGGTGCCCAGAGCTCCTCCAGTGTGTCTCAGACCTCTGCCATCTTGAATGCAGAGGTGTGAGGGCACAGTGGAGGCCTCTGAGTGGCCAGTGCCAGCAGGTGACGTCAGAGACCCCTCCTGATAGGTGCTTACCTGGTTAGGTAGCCAATCCTCCTCTGAGGGCTATTTAGGGTCTCTCCTGTAGGTTTCTTGTCAGATAACGAATGCAAGAGCTCACCAGAGTTCCTCTGCATCTCCCTCTTCGACTTCTGCCAAGGATTGACTGCTGACTGCTCAGGACGCCTTGAAAACTGCAAGAAAGTAGTAAGAAGACTACCAGCAACATTGTAGCGCCTAATCCTTCCGGCTTTCTCGACTGTTTCCTGGTGGTGCATGCTCTGAGGGCTGTCTGCCTTCACCCTGCACTGGAAGCCAAGAAGAAATCTCCAGTGGGTCGACGGAATCTTCCCGCTGCTAACGCAGGCACCAAAAGACTGCATCACCAGGTACTCTGGGTCCCCTCTCATCCTGACGAGCTTGGTCCCTGGAACACAAGTGGTGGACCCACGTGACCCAGACTGTCCAGTGGTCCAACTGGCCGAATTTGGGGGAGGTAAGTCCTTGCCTCCACTCCCCAGACAGTAATCCTGTGCACCGCATGTTCTGCACCTACAAGAGCTTCAGTGCACATTTCCAAGAAATCCTTCACGCACAGCCGAGCCTAGGTCCCCAGCACTCTGTCCTGCGATGCTCAGCTCCCTGAGTTGATCTCCGGTGTCATGGGACCTCCTTTTGTAGTGTTGAGACGACTGGCATGTTCAGTCTTCTTGAACCCGTGTTCAAGGACTTCTGCGGGTGCTTCCTGCTTGTGCGTGGGCTCTCTATGTTGCCGAGGGCCCCCTCTGTCTCCTCTCCCAAGTGGTGACATCCTGGTCCTTCCTGGGCCCAGGCAGCACCATTTTTCTCTAACTGTGACTTTTGCAGCTAGCAAGGCTTGTTTGCAGTATATTGCCACATAAAGAACTCTGCATTCTCCAGCACTCCGTGGGACATCTTCTCCACGAAGGAGAACTTCCTACCACTTTTTGTTGTTGCAGAATCTTCGGCTTCTTGCACCCAAAGGCAGCCCTTTTGCACCATCATCCGGGGTTTAGTGGGCTCCTGCCCCCCCCCGTGGACACTTTGGCGACTCTTGGACTTGGTCCCCTTCCTTTGCAGGTCCTCAGGTCCAGTAATCCGTCTTCAGAGCTTTGCAGTCAGTTGTTGTCTTTGCAGAATCCCCTATCTCGACTTTACTGTCTTTCTGGGGTAGTAGGGTACGTTTACTCCTACTTTCCAGGGCCTTGGGGTGGGGTATCTTGGACACTCTTAGTGTTTTCTTACACTCCCAGCGACCCTCTACACACTACACTAGGCCTGGGGTCCATTTGTGGTTCACATTCCACGTTTGGAGTATATGGTTTGTGTTGCCCCTAGGCCTATTACATTCTATTGGATTCTACAGTGTTTGCACTACTTTTCTAACTGTTACTTACCTGATTTGGTTTGTGTGTATATTTTGTGTATTTTACTTACCTCCTAAGGGAGTATATCCTCTGAGATACTTTGGCATATTGTCACTAAAATAAAGTACCTTTATTTTTAGTATAACTGTGTATTGTGTTTTCTTATGATATTGTGCATATGACACTAGGTGGTACTGTAGGAGCTTCACACGTCTCCTAGTTCAGCCTAAGCTGCTCTGCTAAGCTACCATTATCTATCAGCCTAAGCTGCTAGACACCCTATACACTAATAAGGGATAACTGGGCCTGGTGCAAGGTGCAAGTACCCCTTGGTACCCACTACAAGCCAGTCCAGCCTCCTACAGGGAGTGAGTAACACCTGGGCCCGGGGGGCAGATACAGTGGGGAGGGGTTGTAAAGTGTAACACAGGGTGTATTTTAGGGGCATGGGGTGTATGGGGGGGGGCGTTGATGACTTGGGGGGGTGGGAGGGGGTGAGTACTAAGTGAGGGGATGTGAACTATCTCTTTGACTGGGGGCTGGACTGAAAAAGGGGGTCCGACTCTGCTGTGAGTGGGGGGGCTGGACTGAATGTGGGGGGCTGGACTCTGCTGTGAGTGGGGGGGCTGGTCTGAATGTGGGGGGCTGGACTCTGCTGTGAGTGGGGGGCTGGACTGAAAAAGGGGGTCCGACTCTGCTGTGAGTGGGGGGGCTGGACTGAATGTGGGGGGCTGGACTCTGCTGTGAGTGGGGGGGCGGGTCTGAATGTGGGGGGCTGGACTCTGCTGTGAGTGGGGGGGCTGGACTGAATGTGGGGGGCTGGACTCTGCTGTGAGTGGGGGGGCGGGTCTGAATGTGGGGGGCTGGACTCTGCTGTGAGTGGGGGGGCGGGTCTGAATGTGGGGGGCTGGACTCTGCTGTGAGTGGGGGTGCGGGTCTGAATGTGGGGGGCTGGACTCTGCTGTGAGTGGGGGGGCTGGACTGAATGTGGGGGGCTGGACTCTGCTGTGAGTGGGGGGGGCGGGTCTGAATGTGGGGGGCTGGACTCTGCTGTGAGTGGGGGGGCTGGACTGAATGTGGGGGGCTGGACTCTGCTGTGAGTGGGGGGCGGGTCTGAATGTGGGGGGCTGGACTCTGCTGTGAGTGGGGGGGCGGGTCTGAATGTGGGGGGCTGGACTCTGCTGTGAAGGGGGGGGGCAGAGAGGTTGGAGGGGGCGGTAGTTCTATGCCGGGGGGAGGAGTCAGGATGCAGGGGGGGGTCTGGTGCCTCCCCCGGGGGGGGGGGGGCAGGAGGGTCGGTGACTTCAGATCCGGGGCGGGGCCAGGAGCAGCGAGGAGAGGCCGCCGGTGAGTTGGGGGTGCATGAGGGGGTGCCCCCGGGGGGGTTGGTAGCGGAGGGGGTGTCTCTTCCTTGGCCCCTCCCCCGCCGCGGCCATTATAGTTCCCGTTACTTTATTATTCCCGCAGCGCCCCCCCCCCCCCGCCGCGTCTCTGCTTCCTGCCCCCCCCCCCCCCCGCCGCTCCCCGGCGCCCCCCGCACCCCGAGGCCTCAAAATAAAGAACCCGGGGACGGAGCGGAGACTCGGGGAGGGGGAGATAGGAGTGACCCAGAGGGCAGCATTGGCACCAGAGGGGCAGCAGTGGCACCAGAGGGGCAGCAGTGGCACCAGAGGGGCAGCAGTGGCACCAGAGGGGCAGCATTAGCACCAGAGGGGCAGCAGTGGCACCAGAGGGGCAGCAGTGGCACCAGAGGGGCAGCATTAGCACCAGAGGGGCAGCAGTGGCACCAGAGGGGCAGCAGGGGTACTACAGGGGCAGCATTGGCACCAGAGGGGCAGCAGTGGCACCAGAGGGGCAGCATTAGCACCAGAGGGGCAGCAGTGGCACCAGAGGGGCAGCAGTGGCACCAGAGGGGCAGCATTAGCACCAGAGGGGCAGCAGTGGCACCAGAGGGGCAGCAGGGGTACTACAGGGGCAGCATTGGCACCAGAGGGGCAGCAGTGGCACCAGAGGGGCAGCATTAGCACCAGAGGGGCAGCAGTGGCACCAGAGGGGCAGCAGGGGTACTACAGGGGCAGCATTGGCACCAGAGGGGCAGCAGGGGTACTACAGGGGCAGCATTGGCACCAGAGGGGCAGCAGTGGCACCAGAGGGGCAGCAGTGGCACCAGAGTGGCAGCATTAGCACCAGAGGGGCAGCAGTGGCACCAGAGGGGCAGCAGGGGTACTACAGGGGCAGCATTGGCACCAGAGGGGCAGCAGGGGTACTACAGGGGCAGCATTGGCACCAGAGGGGCAGCAGGGGTACTACAGGGGCAGCAGTGGCACCAGAGGGGCAGCAGGGGTACCAGAGGGGCAGCAGGGGCACCAGAGGGGCAGCAGGGGTACTACAGGGGCAGCATTGGCACCAGAGGGGCAGCAGGGGTACTACAGGGGCAGCATTGGCACCAGAGGGGCAGCAGGGGTACTACAGGGGCAGCATTGGCACCAGAGGGGCAGCAGGGGTACTACAGGGGCAGCATTGGCACCAGAGGGGCAGCATTGGCACCAGAGGGGCAGCAGTGGCACCAGAGGGGCAGCAGGGGTACTACAGGGGCAGCATTGGCACCAGAGGGGCAGCAGTGGCACCAGAGGGGCAGCAGGGGTTCTACAGGGGCATCATTGGCACCAGAGGGGCAGCAGGGGTACTACAGGGGCAGCATTGGCACCAGAGGGGCAGCATTGGCACCAGAGGGGCAGCAGTGGCACCAGAGGGGCAGCAGTGGCACCACAGGGCAGCAGTGGCAGCAGGGGCACCACAGGGCAGCAGTGGCACCAGAGGGGCAGCAGTGGCACCACAGGGCAGCATTGGCACCAGAGGGGCAGCAGTGGCACCACAGGGCAGCATTGGCACCAGAGGGGCAGCACTGGTACTATAGGGTCAGCAGTGGCCCCAGAGACGCTGGGCATGTGGGCACCCGGTGGGTTTGCCACCCTTCTCAAGGTAAAAACTCCAACATTTGTGGTACAGCGCCTCGAGTTGTGGCAGGAGCTAGGTGAGTGAGATACTGTGTGCCTGCGTTAATGCACCAGGCCCGCCTCTCTTCGCTTTAAACCACGGGGGCATTGTGAGGGGAGAGCTCCCTTCCTGTGCCCTCTGCTCTCCTTGGAGTTGTTGCCTTCAGTTCCAAGAGAAGGGCTTTTACTGTGTTTTCTTTTTAGCAGCCAGGCTGGTGATATACTGGTGACGTGGCAAAGGAAGAATGGGGCAGTAACAAGTCTGAGTGCAGGGCATCGTGGCACTACGGGGCAATAACAGGACACCGGGGCATCAGCAGATACTGAGGACAGGGCAATAACTGCACCGGGGCAATAACAAGGCACCTGGCCTAGACATGGGAATATAATGACATTAACGACCAAAGAGACAGGGCAATAACTGCACCGGGGCAATAACAAGACACCTGGGATAGACATGGGGATATAATGGCATTAACACCCAAAGGGGCAGGGCAATAACTGCACTGGGGCTGTAACAAGACGCCTGGCCTGGACATGGGAATATAATGACATTAACACCCAAATGGACGGGGCAATAACAGGACACCTAGGATAGACATGGGAATATAATGACATTAACGCCCAAAGGGACAGGGCAATAACTGCACCGGGGCAATAACAAGACACCTGGCCTAGACATGGGAATATAATGGCATTAACACCCAAAGGGACAGGGCAATAACTGCACCGGGGCAATAACAAGACACCTGGGATAGATATGGGAATATAATGATATTAACGCCCAAAGGGACAGGGCAATAACTGCACCGGGGCAATAACAAGACACCTGGCCTAGACATGGGAATATAATGACATTAACACCCAAAGGGACAGGGCAATAACGGCACCGGGGCAGTAACAAGACACCTGGGATAGATATGGGAATATAATGACATTAACGCCCAAAGGGACAGGGCAATAACTGCACCGGGGCAATAACAAGACACCTGGCCTAGACATGGGAATATAATGACATTAACACCCAAAGGGACAGGGCAATAACTGCACCGGGGCAATAACAGGACACCTGGGATAGACATGGGAATATAATGACATTAACACCCAAAGGGACAGGGCAATAACTGCACTGGGGCAGTAACAAGACACCTGGCCTAGACATGGGAATATAATGACATTAACACCCAAAGGGACAGGGCAATAACTGCACCGGGGCAATAACAAGACACCTGGGATAGACATGGGAATATACTGACATTACCACCCAAAGGGACAGGGCAATAACTGCACCGGGGCAATAACAGGACACCTGGGATAGACATGGGAATATAATGACATTAACACCCAAAGGGACAGGGCAATAACTGCACGGAGCAGTAACAAGATACCTGGGATAGACATGGGAATATAATGGCATTAACGCCCAAAGGGACAGGGCAATAACTGCACCGGGGCAATAACAAGACACCTGGCCTAGACATGGGGATATGATGACATTAACGCCCAAAGGGACTGGGCAATAACTGCACCGGGGCAGTAACAAGACACCTGGCCTAGACATGGGAATATAATGACATTAACACCCAAATGGACAGGGCAATAACTGCACCGGGGCAATAACAGGACACCTGGGATAGACATGGGAATATAATGACATTAAAGCCCAAAGGGACAGGGCAATAACTGCACCGGGGCAATAACAAGACACCTGGCCTAGACATGGGAATATAATGACATTAACACCCAAAGGGACAGGGCAATAACTGCACCGGGGCAGTAACAAGACACCTGGCCTAGACATGGGAATATAATGACATTAACACCCAAAGGGACAGGGCAATAACGGCACCGGGGCAGTAACAAGACACCTGGGATAGATATGGGAATATAATGACATTAACGCCCAAAGGGACAGGGCAATAACTGCACCGGGGCAATAAGAAGACACCTGGCCTAGACATGGGGATATAATGGCATTAACACCCAAAGGGACAGGGCAATAACGGCACCGGGGCAATAACAAGGCATCTGGGATAGACATGGGGATATAATGACATTAACACCCAAAGGGACAGGGCAATAACGGCACCGGGGCAGTAACAAGACACCTGGGATAGATATGGGAATATAATGACATTAACGCCCAAAGGGACAGGGCAATAACTGCACCGGGGCAATAAGAAGACACCTGGCCTAGACATGGGGATATAATGGCATTAACACCCAAAGGGACAGGGCAATAACGGCACCGGGGCAATAACAAGGCATCTGGGATAGACATGGGGATATAATGACATTAACAACCAAAGGGACAGGGCAATAACTGCACCGGGGCAATAACAGGCCACCTGGCCTAGACATGGGAATATAATGACATTAACACCCAAAGGGACAGGGCAATAACTGCACCGGGGCAATAACAGGACACCTGGGATAGACATGGGAATATAATGAAATTAACTCCCAAAGGGACAGGGCAATAACTGCACCGGGGCAATAACAGGACACCTGGGATAGACATTGGAATATAATGACATTAACACACAAAGGGACAGGGCAATAACTGCACCAGGGCAATAACAGGACACCTGGGATAGACATTGGAATATAATGACATTAACACGCAAAGGGACAGGGCAATAACTGCACCAGGGCAATAACAGGACACCTGGCCTAGACATGGGAATATAATGACAATAAAAGGACACCCCAGCTTCAGCAGATTGTGAGAACAGGGCAATAACCCTGTGAAGAGGGCAATAACTGGGTAACAGAGCTATATCGGTACCATGGTGTCGTAGTTTGACTTGCTCCAGGCAAGATTGCTGGTTTAAGGATGATAGTACTTTTCTTTATAGGCAAATATGCCAGTCCTACAACAAGTCGCAGCTGCCGTCCCAACCCTCCCGGCTCACAAGCAGCACCTCACCAGAAACCCAACCAGTAAAAGTGTTGTGGTTAAACGGAGATGACCCCTTTCTCACATGAACATCACGTCTCAACCAAACACAGGCAATGACGAAGATACAGTGATGTTTCAATAGGTTTTATTAACAAGACTGTCATCTGCGATAAGTTGCGTGGGCTGCAATGATTAGGATAACGAATAATGCAAGAAACAGAATTGTGAAGACGAGAGTCATTATTAAAAAGACCCCCACCATCTTGCAATAACATGAAATGACACGAGATATGAAATATGTCCTAATACCCTAACATAATTAACCTAATCTCGAACCTAAAGAGAGCTAGACATTATCTGCCAGTACCATGTCCACGAGAGGAGCCCCCCCCACCCTCGTTACCTTGGAATGAGGTCTGTAGCTCAGACTCCGTAGGGACACGAAGACTGGGCCAGTGTCAAGGCGACGTGCAGTATCGATGGATAGTGATGGTGCTGGCATCCGGTCGGAATCCCTCTGACTGTCTGTCTAAGTGAGGAGCATTTATGCAGATCTACTCGGACCCCTGATGTAGTTTGTTCCCAAACAATAGATAACAAGACCTGCTTGGGACGGCAACTTATGTAAACAATTCCTTCGAAGTCGCGAACACCTACAGTTTGTTTATCTTTGTCGCTTGATATTGACGCCTTAGCGCGGTGGCTCTGATAACGTGAAACTAAAACATGGGCCTAACTAGAGTACAAGGCAGCCATCTTAAAAGATATAATTAAATAAATGTGCTATACCAGAGCAAGTAAAGTAGGGTAAAAGTCACTGGGTGACGGGGGTACGAGTCTGCAAGCCAAAGGCTGAGATAACCCCTGTTGCCAATTACAACAAACTAGGATTCACTGCAATGGGAATAGCAGGTAGGGAGCACAAGGCCTCAGGGAAAGCGGTGAGAGGGGGCAGTAGAGCTATCTGCATTAACACCCAAAGGGGCAGGGCGTTAATAGGGCATCGGACAGTTACCATAGATGTATCAATTCTGTGGCATTGAGTGACTCCGGCAGTGTTGCTTAGAGGGATCCTGGAAGCCGGTACCTGGCACAGGTCCCAAGCAAACTCCTGGACACGTTTTGAGATTTCATAGTTCCACCTACGGAAGGCTGTTTGGGATGCACATTTCAACGCTGTAACAACTGTGGGGCATATTCATAAAAAATTCACGCAGCTCAGAAAGTCGCCTTCCTGTGCTGCGTGAAAGGGCAGGAATGCGCCGTATCTAACATTACACAGTACCTTCCTGTCTTTTATCTGCGCTGACGCACAGTGGGCTCCCTAGCACCAGCGCAGGCACCCTTGCACCATGGTACTGTGTGCCGGCGTTGTAAGCAGGATTATTTCTGTGCAGGAAGGGGAACCTTCCTGTACAAAAACAATTCTGGGAGGCTTTTTCCTCTCTCTATGTGCTGCAGAATACCGCTTGCATAAAAGGAGGGGAAAATTAGAAGAAATAAAAAATAATTCTCATTGCACCTCCCCTGGGAGGCGTAAGGTTTTCGATGCATTTCCAGGTCTGCCATTTATAGTAAATCTGGGAATGCATCACAGTCCATGCACCACCCTTAGAACGCCTCCCTGAAGTAGAGCAGTGCAAGGCAGCGATTTGCACTGTGTTGTGTTACTCTAGATTTATCACGCCAGGCAAGGCCACAGAAGGTGGCCTGGCGTGATAAATCTGCCTTAAGAGTTGCTCTTGCACCATGTTGTGTGGTGCAAGAGTGACGCAGTCCTTCATAAATATGGCCCCTGGTGTTTATGGCTCTATGCCAGGGCTTCTGGCACTCTTGCTCTATGGCTGAATTATGCGGCACAGTCTCTTCTAATATTCTCTCACTTTTTACCCTTTTAACATAAACTGATAGTAAAAACATAGAACTGTGCAAATCCAAAGGTTTTTTTAAAAACAAAAGTTACTCCTTTGCCTTATTGTTTTGAAGATGTTCTTTCGCAGCAAATTTAGTGGTAGATTTGTGTACAGGCTGCGTCGCTTTTGCACCATGCAATAAGTGCATGCGTGATGGAAACATTAAGTACGATTTATCAAGCCACACAAGGCCACCTTGCATGGGCCTTACTGCCTTGATGAATCCAGAGTAACGCAGTGCAAATCACTGTCTTGCGTTACTCTGCACCAGCGTTATTCATTCCACAATTTCCCCAGCAAATTACACTCCTCTGTCCTCTAAAAGGCATTGGCAAATCTAGTAGGTGATCCCGCCTGCCCAGGGCAAATATTCGTCTTCTTCATACATTTTGGAATAAGCCCAAACCATACCTCCTACCTGTATTTAGAACTCCACTTGCCCTATTCAGTGTATGCCTGATCTTGTCCACTGCATCTGCTTCAGTGCACCCAATGCCTCAGCAAAGCAAACTCTGTCCACAGCACTGGCACCGGGTCACATGCTGTAAAAGTAAATTCTCTTCATGTGCTTAGGCAGTGTCAAACGTGACAACTGTGCCAGATCATTGTTTCCTAAGTGTATGATCAGCCTATTTTGACACCCCTTATTGGAAAAAACTCTGCCAACAATGTAATTAGGTCCCCCCATCTCATGCCACTCTTTCCCAAGACAACACTTGGCGGCAGATTTACTAACATTTCGCATTGTGTGTGAGAGAGAAGAAATAACATATTTGCAAAGATATGGCACATTTCTGCTTCCTCCTTGCGCTGGTGCACTGTGTGCTTCCTAGCGCCAATGCAGACACCTTTGGGCCATGGTGCAAGGGTGCCTGAGTTATGAGCAGGATTGCATTTTGTGTAGGATGGTCCACCTTCCTGCCCAAAAAACAATCCATAAAAGCATTTTCCTTTTTTTTTAGGTCGAGTATAGCGCGCAAACGCTGATCTTCTCAACATGTTGTAATCTATTCTGTGGGCTTTAACCACGCCCAGCAATTTAATTTGTTCCTGCGCCTGCCTTTCAAAAAATCCTTGTTGTTGTTGGTAAATTCCTTATGTTTGTCCGACCTTGGGGCTGTTTTGATACCGCCTTTGAGACTGACCCTGTTACATGTATTATTGCACGATCGCCCATGTACTTTAGTTTGGCGCACTATTTTTAGGTCAAGCCTAGGCAGCGCGCATGCACTGTCTGCAAGACATGCTGTATTCAATCTATGAGCTTTTAACGATGCTCACTATTGCCATTCGTTCATTGTTGTGCTTTCCTGAAATGCTTCCTTTTTGTTGGTGCATTTGTATAAAGGTCCCTCACTCTGTGTGCTTAGTTCCCTCCCAAGCAATTTCACTAAGAGAACATTTCTGTTGGCCATCACACTACGCCACGCTTCCTCCTGTTACAGCATGTGATGACCCCCCCTTTCTGGTTTCGATTACCTATGCCTGGATGTAAATATACATCCTTTTTGGCTTGCTAAGCCTCTGGAAATGGAGGGACGACACAGCTATACAGGTGGATGTTTTGGTCTGCAAATCCTGTCATAACCAGTTTGTTGAAGTGTAAAGTTTTAGGTACGGTGTCCAAACAGCAGGCTTTATAATCGCTGGATGGACCAAAGCACAAGACAGATTAATTATAACGTAATGTGTCCTTACACCGATGGTGCCTAAAACTCCCAGGACAGTCGTAGGCCCAGGGGCCTCGGTGCTGGGCTTCGTGATGTCTCTCTGATGTCTCTGGACAGCAACATATGCTTGTGTTTACCATTCTCTCCCCTTCAGCAGCACACGCAGTGCCGGGGATTCCCTGGGGAACATTGGCAGCACCCCGAAGCCGTACATTCACCAATGGCTTGCAGATGTTCATGTGTCCTCAGCGCCTCGTTCGTTGCTGTGTCTGTGCTATCATAAGCATCTGTTTTTTACATTGTCAACTCTTAAAACCTATTTCATTCTCTACATTTGAGTCACTGGATTGTGCGATCCTGTGTGCAAGATTTGCATCTTATCAGCCCTAATGGCGCATGAACATAAGATACCACCTCCCCATTTTCGTGTGGAGGATTGTCGACTTATGTATTTGTATTTTTCCTGCACACTGTTGATTTTGGTCTCGTGCTTTGCCTCCAAGTAGCACCTTATGTGGTGCTGCGTTACTGTACCAGCCAAAAGGGAGTCAAAATGGTCTGGAATTATTACTTTTTATAATGAGCGGTATCCCCTGTAATCTACCCTTGTGGAAGACTGATGGCAGGTGTGTAGGTGAAAGCTTCTCGTATTTGTAGTGAATGTCTTTTGAAGTACCTAGGTTGTTTTCTTAATAAAAATATTGATGTTATGCTTTTAATAATTACCCAATTTTGCCCACCTCAACAGAGAGATTGGTTTCGTGTCGACAACCGAGTGATGCCTTCTGATTATGGGCTGGATACACAAATGCGAGGTTAACCGTGGCTTATCCTTCTTGTGTTTTTCAATTGAGGTTTATCAGCAGAGCAGATTGTGATGTGGAGATCTGTCAACAGACCTCATTTTTTGTTCCACATTTAGTCATGAAAATCGAAACCATCTCTGGGATATATTGTTTGACAGAAATGGCTCTATTGCTGTCCTCGAAACATTCAAACCATTATTTTTGGTGTTTCGCATTGAAAGTGTCTTAAATCTGCATGTTTGTCATATATTTCTGATTTACATTTGCTCTCACATGTACACTTGTATAGATAATTGTTTATGCAAAGCATATTTTTATACGAGTACTATTGTACAAATGGTACTCGCACAACTTATATATGATCGAGGAGGGGAGAATCCTTTGGGTCATATTTAATTTACGGATCTAACAGAGTAGGAAGCTTTGCAAGAAAGAAAGCATTGGCATAGCCAATCGGTCTCGACTTTGGGACCTTATAAGTGTTTAACCACGTGCCCAGGTGCTGCATGGTTAAAAACGTATGAGGTCCCAAAGGTGAGACCTATTGGCTATGCCAATGCTTGTTTTCTTTGGCCTCGCCACTTCACAATCGTGGTGGTATGTTGTGTTTCTTTGCAATGTCTGTGGGGTCTTTTTTATTTATTTTCTTTTGCAGTTTTATGTAGCACGAACTTGACACAAAGGTATTGGAGCACTTAATTTTTTTTGCAGTTTTATATAGCGTGAACTTGATACAAAGGTATTACAGCGCTTTACATGAGCACCAGTTACATTACACAACACATTCATTTTTGATAGCAAGGGGACATTAAGTGATTTGCCCAGAATCACAGGGTGTTGAGCCGGTGCCAAGACTCCAACCGTGTTTCCCAGCTCCAAAGTCAGCAGCTCTGGCCCTTACGCCACATCATCTCCCCTAGGGTTCTTTGTCTTGTGCAAGTTGAGGCAGTCTGGGAGTAACTCGTTTTTTTTTTTTTTTTAATATAGCTCGGCCTCAAGCTTGATAGCAAAAATAATCTAGAATTTGGATTGGGCCTCTTCAAATAGAGTTTGGTTAGCGCAAACTCAATACAAAGGTATTACAGCCCTTTACATAACAACTGGTTACATTACACAAGAGCACATTAATTTTTTATAGCAAGGGGAAATTAAGGGGGTCATTCTAACCCTGGCGGTCCAAGACCGCCAGGGCTAAAATGACGGGGGCACCGCCAACAGGCTGGTGGTTCCCCGCTGGGCATTCTGACCGCGGCGGTTTGACCGCGGTCAGAAGTGGAAAACCGGCGGTCTCCCGCCGGTTTTCCGCTGCCCATTTGAATCCTCCATGGGGATTCTGACAGCCCATACCACCATCCTGTTCCTGGCGGTTCGCCCGCCAGGAACAGGATGGCGGTATGGGTTGTCGTGGGGTCCCTGGGGGCCCCTGCAGTGCCCATGCCAATGGCATGGGCACTGCAGGGGCCCCCGTAAGAGGGCCCCACAAAGAATTTCACTCTGCATTGCAGACAGTGAAATTCGCGAGGGGTGCCACTGCACCCGTCGCACCTTCCCACTCCGCCGGCTCCATTCGGAGCCGGCGTCCTTGTGGGAAGGTAGTTTTTCACTGGGCTGGTGGGCGGCCTTTTGGCGGTCGCCCGCCAGCCCAGTGCAAAACCCAGAATACCCTCAGCGGTCTTCCGACCGCGGAGCGGTATTTTGGAGGGGGAAGTCTGGCGGGCGGCCTCCGCCGCCCGCCAGACTTAGAATCACCCCCTAAGTGATTTGTCCAGAATTACAGGATGTTGAGCTGGCACGTGTCATTTAACACACATAAATATAGTCTTAGCCAAGATTTCTCCTTATTGGTACCAGTTTAATGCATGACCTCAAGAGTCAGCAACTAAAAAAAGACCAGATGACCTCTGCAAAGAATCTGCCTCTCTGCAGAATATGCCAGAGTCCCAGAACTGCATTTTCCAGTGGTCCTTCCTCTTTCTAACATGCACCAAGAGGAGACACTACATGCCTAATGTGGGCTACATAAATGATTGTTATAATTTTATTATTATTGTTATTGCACTAGCTGTAGGGTGGGGTTATGAAGAGGAATGGATATTTACGACTTCACTATATATACACATGATGAAGTCATGATGCAGTCTATTAACACAGGAGTTAATATTTTCTCCAAAGTAAAACATGATTCCTATTTATGACTTGTGAGGCACTGAGAATTTGTGGCTTCTTCACAGACTTGGACACATCTGCACTCAGCATCACCACAACATTGATCTGCTTCAGAGCAGAGGTTCACAGCATCTTCAATACACACAGATTCTCCTGTCATGTGACCAGACTATTTCTGGACATCTTCTTTGACTTTAAGAGAGGTCAGAGCTGAGTCATTGCCTAAGAGGGACATGGCTGTCTTAGCCTGTTCTCATTGTGTGTTGTACAGCTGTGCGCTTTATACTGTTGCATTTGGGGATGCACAAGTTACCCTTCAGAGGGTGTATGGTCTAACCAAGCTCTGTTAGGAAGGTGCCTTATGGAGCCACCTAGTGGTTAGGTGAAATTATTGCCAATTTACCTTAAAAACCTAGATGGGGATTGCACCATTGGCGCAGTTTTATTTTGCCCAAGGAGCTGAAAATTGCACCACTCCCTGGCCCAGCTGTTCCAACAGAACGTCCATTGAATGGCTGGGCCTAATTAATTCTCACATGGTTTTTCCCAGTATGTAATGGCATAGACAAGCTAAAAATTATGGAGCGTAATGTGCCTCAACAAGTCTCAGATTATTGTATTCAATATTATAATTCGCACAGAGCTGCTTGCCAGCTAGGAAAGATCTGTGTGATTTCTCAATTACGACTGTGCACCAAACTGTGTCAAAACCAGAAAGGGGACCAAGCATTAGCGTGATATAACACAAGGCATCACCATCGCGGTATCCAGTGCCATGACAGTGACGTGGACAGTGGGCACCTTTGGCTGGATCAATGTCCCCATCCTGGTCTGCATGTAGATTTTGAATGCAAACCTTTTCCCAGCACCTAATTGAGGACCATGAGATTTACTTGTCAAATGATTTCCCAGGAAGCAGGAAGTTGGGCTTATGTGCCCCATAGCACTCATTCTCCTATTCACAGTCATTGCATGTATAGGTTCAACTTACTTGTGTAAATGGCTTGATTTACAAAAGTGGAATATGACTTTGAGCTTATAACTCAATTTACACACACATGATATAACACCTGTATTATGTAACATTAGGTTGGAGTAAATCTGATCTCATGGACGTGGAGTGTGCATTCTATGGTGGGGATGCAATAGAGAGATTGTGCTCACTGACAAAGTTATGAATTGGTAACTACTCACAAACATTCTTAGCCAGGAAATGTTTAGAGCCTTACTGTTGTTACAGACACAAATAAATAATTGTTAAGTAACAGAATGAGGGGAAACATGCCTAAAATTTGTGAAGCTGTGGCTTCTCTACCGATTAAAATCATTTTCCCGGTGGAAAATGGGGGAAAGAGTTGGAAAAGGTAAATGTCTTAGTCATTTTTTCTCATTTGAAATTGTTTTCCATGAGCAGCCATGTATGTGTAGCTGCTTACGATTGTGAGTACTTCCGAAAAGTTGTAACTGTTGCAGGCTTTCGGGCTTACTTCTGGAATTCTTCAAGAATTCCAAAATCAGAATCGAAAATCTTCCCCTCAATGTAGGAGTAAACTTAAGACTGTAGGTTTTCTTAGAGAATGTAGCCCCTTGTGTCTGAAAAAAACACACACACAACTGTAGCACATAATTGGAGAAGCCATGACTGCAGGCCGGGTTGCAGCCGAGTGTCCCCTTCTCCTTGTAAATATTTATGTTACTGTTTCGCTTCTGTAATTCTAACTTGCCATTTAAAATGAAGCCGGTGTTTTGTGGTCATACAGTCTTTGTTCGCTTCTGTACACAGAAGTTTGGCCTAATTTGCGAGTTGCATGTCTTTGCATTCCGAAACAATCATCTCCGGATCACGCTGCAAAGCATGGCTGCTTCATAGCATCTTCAGGCTGGGTAACTTTCCACTTCATAATTCCCAAAGGCCTTACGTACTTTCTTTTCAATTACTTTGAACACTGGATTTTTTTACTTGCTGGAAATGCTTGCTTTGTACCTCTGTCGTCATTCTCCTCTCTCAGAGAGGAGATACGCCTGTGATCTCACAAGCTGATAGAGTGAGTGGCCTATTTATAGAACATCGGTGGCAAAGGAAGCAGTGCACTGCACATAAGCTTTTTGATTTCATTTTTATGTTGCTGTTCTTATGTGCTATATACATATTATAGGTTAAATTGAGGTTATTAGAACACTTTATTGCATGTCGTTTTAGAACACGCATGTTCAATTAAGGACTGGGAAGGCAGGATCCATGCCAGGCTTGCAGGGTAACCACTGTGTAAATAAGTTCCATACAAATGATTTTTATGTAATTCATCTTATGTTGGTATAAAGAAACTCTGACATGGTTCTGGACCTACCTTGGATTCCTAAGAAAACATGCATTTGAATCCTTTTCAGAGCCGGAAAAATTTCCAATGAACCAGCCCTGTAGGGGCCTTACTGGGCACCAATGGTCTAGGTGAAAAAACACTCTCTTGTCCAAACCCAGGCTTCCCGCTCTACTCTGAATGGTCCAGATGGGCAAGAGTTAACATTTTGAGTAGCCACACCACACCGAGTCCAGTCCTAAGCCGAGGGCTGTCATGAGACTGTTAACCCAAGGCAGTGCTTTAAATTAATACAGAGTACCAGCCCTTCTGTATTTCCATTTAAAACACTAACCCAAGGTCACAGATGTGGTACCTCTGAAACGTATCCTGTCAGCCTTTCTCCTGCAACGACAGTCCTGGGAGGGTTGCTGTGGCACCTGGCATACATTAACTACACTCCAAACCAAAACACATTGGTAAACGACATTGCCATTTAGAATGCCAGTAGCTCTAACTCTCACAAATATGAGACCCATTGCATTGCAAATGCTTGTTTCTAACAGGGAGAGGATTTGGCATAACGGCCAGAGCTGTCAACTTCGGAGCTGGGGTATCCAGGTTCGAGATGATTCTGGACGAATCACTTAATCTCCGTGTGCCTACAATTCAGCGCCTTGAGACCCTTAAGGGTAATTTGCTGTGTTTTCCAAACCCTGGATTTATTTATTTATGATGCAAAACGCATCACACATAGAAACAAGGAAGCCATGGGGAGAAATAAAGATATTTTTCCTTATTACGCCTGGGTCTGGGAGGCGTACCGTTTTGACATGTTTACAACTCATTGTAAATCTGGGAGTGTCAAAACCCATGGGTGGATGCGTGATTCACCCACACTTCACCCAGGTGACTCCTCCCTGCCACAAGGTCACGTAAGCCAGTGAAATGCGCTGCCTTGCCTTACCTTGGATTTACTGACCCACACAGAGCCACGCAAGGTGGGGTTGCGTGGCTTAGTAAATCCGAGTTAAGGGGTTACATTGCCTTGCATCATCTTGAATAACGCATGGGCAGCTCAAATCCTTAGTAAATCTAGCCCGCCATGTCTGTTACTGGAAAGTCCAAGGGACTGGCCGTATATATGCTGACCGTGGTACTTCGCTGCCCCACTATCCAAGAAACTGCTTTTCCTGTAGTGGGTCCCTGTACTCAATCTGCAATAAAGAAAACAAAATGAAACCCTCAACTGTTAAAGCACCCCCAAACCACTCCCGACTCCTCTCCTTCCTAATGCACCTCTTACTACTAGAACGTCATCTCTCAATCCTTCTTGTCTTCTGCCATGTTGCTTCAGTCACTGCTCCTATTCTGAACGAATGAGTCCCAAATTGCTTTCCCTTAAAACCCAACCTGTCTGGCACCGTCTGCATCATTGGCAAGATATTTGATGCTGTAATCCGTGATCCGTCTCCATGACAATAAAAATCATCTCTCCTCTTTCCAGACCAAGTCAAAAATCTCTGATGCTTCTTAATAGGACAAATCTGTTCTCTGCCACTGGCCCCTAGCCAACTCCATTTACTTCTGCCATGTTGGTACTTTTAGGATGCACACAGCTGTATCCTCAGCCTGCCACCTTCTAGAAACTCTGCATTATGATCAGTGCCCCAGTCCCTCTTGTACCAACCAACTCAGACACCCTGAAAGCACTGGTGAACATCCGTAACATAGCCAAGCTAAAAACTCTAACCTCAAAAGTGTCATAACACCAAGACCGTAAAACCTACATCAAGCAGGTACCTAGGCCCTGTCCTCTAGACTTACCTGGACCAGTCCTCCGACTGGTCTTGGCCCTCACTGACCTGATGTAGGAAAGTACCATCTTGCCTGGCATGTTACCCCCATTTTTCACTGTATATATGTTGTTTTAGTTGTATGTGTCACTGGGACCCTGGTAACCCAGGGCCCCAGTGCTCATAAGTGTGCCTGAATGTGTTACCTGTGTAGTGACTAACTGTCTCACTGAGGCTCTGCTAATCAGCACCTCAGTGGTTATGCTCTCTCATTTCTTTCCAAATTGTCACTAACAGGCTAGTGACCATTTTTACCAATTTACATTGGCTTACTGGAACACCCTTATAATTCCCTAGTATATGGTACTGAGGTACCTAGGGTATTGGGGTTCCAGGAGATCCCTATGGGCTGCAGCATTTCTTTTGCCACCCATAGGGAGCTCTGACAATTCTTACACAGGCCTGCCACTGCAGCCTGAGTAAAATAACGTCCACGTTATTTCACAGCCATTTTACACTGCACTTAAGTAACTTATAAGTCACCTATATGTCTAACCTTTACCTGGTAAAGGTTAGGTGCAAAGTTACTTAGTGTGAGGGCACCCTGGCACTAGCCAAGGTGCCCCCACATTGTTCAGAGCCAATTCCCTGAACTTTGTGAGTGCGGGGACACCATTACACGCGTGCACTACATATAGGTCACTACCTATATGTAGCTTCACAATGGTAACTCCGAATATGGCCATGTAACATGTCTATGATCATGGAATTGCCCCCTCTATGCCATCCTGGCATAGTTGGCACAATCCCATGATCCCAGTGGTCTGTAGCACAGACCCTGGTACTGCCAAACTGCCCTTCCTGGGGTTTCACTGCAGCTGCTGCTGCTGCCAACCCCTCAGACAGGCATCTGCCCTCCTGGGGTCCAGCCAGGCCTGGCCCAGGATGGCAGAACAAAGAACTTCCTCTGAGAGAGGGTGTGACACCCTCTCCCTTTGGAAAATGGTGTGAAGGCAGGGGAGGAGTAGCCTCCCCCAGCCTCTGGAAATGCTTTGTTGGGCACAGAGGTGCCCAATTCTGCATAAGCCAGTCTACACCGGTTCAGGGGACCCCTTAGCCCTGCTCTGGCGCGAAACTGGACAAAGGAAAGGGGAGTGACCACTCCCCTGACCTGCACCTCCCCTGGGAGGTGTCCAGAGCTCCTCCAGTGTGCTCCAGACCGCTGCCATCTTGGAAACAGAGGTGCTGCTGGCACACTGGACTGCTCTGAGTGGCCAGTGCCACCAGGTGACGTCAGAGACTCCTTGTGATAGGCTCCTTCAGGTGTTGCTAGCCTATCCTCTCTCCTAGGTAGCCAAACCCTCTTTTCTGGCTATTTAGGGTCTCTGTCTCTGGGGAAACTTTAGATAACGAATGCATGAGCTCAGCCGAGTTCCTCTGCATCTCTCTCTTCACCTTCTGATAAGGAATCGACTGCTGACTGCGCTGGAAGCCTGCAAAACTGCAACATAGTAGCAAAGACGACTACTGCAACTCTGTAACGCTGATCCTGCCGCATTCTCGACTGTTTTCCTGCTTGTGCATGCTGTGGGGGTAGTCTGCCTCCTCTCTGCACCAGAAGCTCCGAAGAAATCTCCCGTGGGTCGACGGAATCTTCCCCCTGCAACCGCAGGCACCAAAAAGCTGCATTACCGGTCCCTTGGGTCTCCTCTCAGCACGACAAGCGAGGTCCCTCGAATCCAGCAACTCTGTCCAAGTGACCCCCACAGTCCAGTGACTCTTCAGCCCAAGTTTGGTGGAGGTAAGTCCTTGCCTCACCTCGCTGGGCTGCATTGCTGGGAACCGCGACTTTTGCAGCTACTCCGGCCCCTGTGCACTTCCGGCGGAAATCCTTTGTGCACAGCCAAGCCTGGGTCCACGGCACTCTAACCTGCATTGCACGACTTTCTAAGTTGGTCTCCGGCGACGTGGGACTCCTTTGTGCGACTTCGGGTGAGCACCGTTTCACGCATCCTCGTAGTGCCTGTTTCTGGCACTTCTACGGGTGCTACCTGCTGCTGAGAGGGCTCCTTGTCTTGCTCGACGTCCCCTCTCTCTCCTGGTCCAATTTGCGACCTCCTGGTCCCTCCAGGGCCACAGCAGCGTCCAAAAACGCTAACCGCACGATTTGCAGCTAGCAAGGCTTGTTGGCGTTCTTTCGTCGGGAAAACACTTCTGCACGACTCTCCACGGCGAGAGGGATCCGTCCACCAAAGGGGAAGTCTCTAGCCCTTTTCGTTCCTGCAGAAACCACAGCTTCTTCTGTCCAGTAGAAGCTTCTTTGCACCCACAGCTGGCATTTCCTGGGCATTTGCCCATCTCCGACTTGCTTGTGACTTTTGGACTTGGTCCCCTTGTTCCACAGGTACCCTAGATTGGAAATCCACAGTTGTTGCATTGTTGGTTTGTGTCTTTCCTGCATTATTCCTCTAACACGACTTCTTTGTCCTTAGGGGAACTTTAGTGCACTTTGCACTCACTTTTCAGGGTCTTGGGGAGGGTTATTTTGCTAACTCTCACTATTTTCTAATAGTCCCAGCGACCCTCTACAAGGTCACATAGGTTTGGGGTCCATTCGTGGTTCGCATTCCACTTTTGGAGTATATGGTTTGTGTTGCCCCTATCCCTTTGTTTCCCCATTGCATCCTATTGTAACTATACATTGTTTGCACTGTTTTCTAAGACTATACTGCATATTTTGTATATATATCTTGTGTATATTTCCTATCCTCTCACTGAGGGTACACTCTAAGATACTTTGGCATATTGTCATAAAAATAAAGTACCTTTATTTTTAGTATAACTGTGTATTGTGTTTTCTTATGATATTGTGCATATGACACTTCCGCCGTCCGCCAAGGTACCGCCGTCAGAACACCGCACCGCGGTCGAAAGACCGCTGTGGTGATTCTGACATTTGCCCTGGGCTGGCGGGCGGCCGCCAAAAGGCCGCCCGCCAGCCCAGGGCAAATCAACCTTCCCACTAGGATGCCGGCTCAGAATTGAGCCGGCGGAGTGGGAAGGTGCGACGGGTGCAGTTGCACCCGTCGCGTATTTCAGTGTCTGCTAGGCAGACACTGAAATACTTTGTGGGGCCCCCAGGGGCCCCGCGGCACCCCCTACCGCCATCCTGTTCCTGGCGGGCGAACCGCCAGGAACAGGATGGCGGTAGGGGGTGTCAGAATCCCCCATGGCGGCGCAGAAAGCTGCGCCGCCATGGGGGATTCTAAGGGCAGCGGTAAACCGGCGGGAGACCGCCGGTTTACCCTTTCTGGCCGCGGCTGAACCGCCGCGGTCAGAATGCCCTGCGGGGCACCGCCGGCCTGTCGGCGGTGCTCCCGCCGACCCTGGCCCCGGCGGTCTTAGACCGCCGGGGTCAGAATGACCCCCTAAGTGGTACTGTAGTAGCTTCACACGTCTCCTAGTTCAGCCTAAGCTGCTCTGCTAAGCTACCATTATCTATCAGCCTAAGCTGCTAGACACCCTATACACTAATAAGGGATAACTGGGCCTGGTGCAAGGTGCAAGTACCCCTTGGTACTCACTACAAGCCAGTCCAGCCTCCTACACCTGATTCCTGTGCCTAGAGGCCCTGCTTGTTCTGCTCCTGTGACTGCTGTTCTGTGACAAGTGCTCCTCTCTCTGACCTGATCTCAACCGGATCTGAACTTTCCTTATAGGAAGAACCCAAACAGGCAGCTGGCCACCATACAAGTCAGAAGACAAACAGCTCATTATCAGAGGTGCCCATGGAGCATCTCTCACTCCAACCCTATTCAACATCTACATGACCCCACTGACAGACCTCTTATGGCATCAACAATCTTTCATACGCAGATGACGCTAAAATAATTCTCTCCCTGTCAGACAAGAACCCCGCAACCAAAAACAACTTCGTGAGATGCCTGATTCCTGTGAAAACCTGGATGAGATCCAACTACCTAAAGCTCAACATGAAGAAGACCGAAGGAGTGATCTTCAAAGAGAAGACCTCTGTTTAGGATTCCACCTGGTGGCCAGCAGACCTCGGCCCCCCACCAGCCCTCTCTGCCCACGCCAGGAACCTAAGAATCATCCTTGATGAAAAACTCGACATGTGCGACCAGGTAAACGCTCTGACCTCCATCAACTTTCACACCATAAGGATGCTACGAAAAACAAACCTTCGAGTGGCTTACAGAGAAAAACCCGAAAACAGTAGCAAAGGCCCTGAGTTCTAGCAGACTCAACCACAGCAACACACTCTACAGAGGGAGGGCGAAACAGCTCCTGAACAGGCTCCAAACCATCCAAAACACAGCAGCAAGACTTGTCCTTAACCTACCTCGCCGCACCTACATCTCCCCACACTTCAGAGCCCTTCACTGGCTGCCTGTACAGAAGTGTTCTCAATTCACCGTTACTTCTACACTGCATACACGTCCAGCACCCAGCAGACACCGCCGTCCTGCGGGACTCTTTGTAGCACAGGCCCCCACATACACAAGGACAGAACTGCAGGGTGCGCATTCTCTCACATCACCCCCAAAGCCTGGAAGGACCTGCCACAGCACATCACACCATCCTCAGGACTCCTCAAGGTTCGCACAAAGCTGGAGATCTGGCACTTTCAGTAACCACCCCATGGGGGGCACAGCCTACCAATCCGCAAAGCGCTTAGATACCCTCAGGGATGAGTAGCGCACTATGGAAATAGGCATAACATGACTTTTACAATCCTCTGCCGTCACAGGTTCCCTCAATGTTTGCATTACTCTTCTTTCCCTAATCCAACTGCATAAAACTATCCTCACCAAATCGCCCTCCGCCCGGTCACACCCCCATCATAACTTCTTCTTAAAACACTATTCCTGCCAGCTCTCCTGCTATGGTGGTATGTGACAAACCTCTGTCAATCAAACCCGTTAGAAGATCCAGCAGCTCCCGCTGTCTCCCACACTTCCGTCCCACCAGTCACGCGTCTAGTACACCCGAGATGCGTACACTCCAGTCACACCAGCCGGTAAGCTTTCCTTGTAGAAAGTGCAACGTAACTCCCTAACACATCAACTACTCTACTCCCCCCACGTCCAGACGTTCGATGGCGAATTCTTATCCTCTGCTCCCGAAATCTCTGCTTCTGCGAATGGGATGAAGTACCCGCTGTATTGCTGTTCGCTCCTGGCACATGCTTTGTTTTAACTGCAACATTCAACTTCGAACACCTTAGCATGAAACTTCTCAACACCCTCAGCACTCACAAGCCCTTTGCTTTTTGACCAACTCCACAACCGTCCTGTTGCGCACATTAAAGATCACTGCTTGGGTAGCCAATTCCTCTCCTCCCATCATCAAAGCCACTAGCAGTGGAATGAACCCCTAGAATGCCTTACTACATCCTTGGGTCAGCCAATGTTCTGGCCACTTCTCTGCACACCACCTTCGATCCAACATATACCAAAGCCTTTGCACCTGCTGCATCTGAAAAATCCAAACGTGTCCTCCTTCAGGAGCCACAAGGAAACTGTTAAACTCTTCCACAAGCACCCTTCACGTATGTAAATCAGCTATCACTGCCTTGGCAATATGCACCATGTGATGCAGAAATCTTACCCCTGTTCTAGCTAAACCTAGTCACCTGCAGAAAGTCCTCCCCACACTCACAACTCTCCAAGCAAAGTTCGGGTCTCAAACCAGTTTTGCAATCAGCCTTAATTCCGCTCTCCTTACTCCAACCACGCTGGTTAAACAGTCTTGTATTTCTAGTACCTTGCTATCAGGAAGTCACGTCATCAAAGGTTCTGTGTCCGCTTCAGTACCCAGGAATGTCAGACCTGTTGTTAAACCTTCACTCTGTTCCTGGGCTAACGGGCCACCCAGTTCATGTGTCAACTGTTCAAAACTGCAAACTTCTGCCACATTAATTTGTAGCTGCATGCAAACAGGAAATCATCTAAACCACAACTTGTCACCATTGCTCTGTGTCAAACCCCGTTGTAGGAAAGTGCTTAATGTTTCAGACAGCAAGAAATCACGCAGCCCATCGCTAGAGCCTTGCCCTCGTACATTGCTGGTTATCCGTCCACCAGAAATCCTTCCTCAAGCCTCAGTCCAGCTTTGTGGCTGCTTCCCAGTCAGAGTATTATTGCAACCACCTTCCCAAAAGATCTATGTTAGCCAGATTATATGACCTTTGGCACAGGTTGCAACGACTGACCCCTGCCCCATGGCGTTCTCCAGTGTTCTCCTGCGTTAACCGTGGCAAACATTGAGTGGAGAGTGCCTACCACTACATTTGGGGCACTCCTGCTTGTAGCGGCAGAGTTGTCTTGAGCAATACCCTTTGTTGAAACCCCAGCATGCTCCCGTATAAGCCCGTATCCTCGCCTCTTTGTTGAAACCCCAGCATGCTCCAGTGTAAGCCAGTATCCCCGCCTCTTTGTTGAAACCCAGCATGCTCCAGTGTAAGCCTGTATCCCCGCCTCTTTGTTGAAACCCCAGCATGCTCCAGTGTAAGCCCGTATCCCCGCCTCTTTGTTGAAACCCCAGCATGCTCCAGTGTAAGCCCGTATCCCCACCTCTTTGTTGAAACCCCAGCATGCTCCCGTATAAGCCTGTATCCCCGCCTCTTTGTTGAAACCCCAGCATGCTCCCGTATAAGCCTGTATCCCCGCCTCTTTGTTGAAACCCCAGCATGCTCCAGTATAAGCCCGTATCCCGCCTCTTTGTTGAAACCCCAGCATGCTCCCGTATAAGCCTGTATCCCCGCCTCTTTGTTGAAACCCCAGCATGCTCCCGTATAAGCCCGTTTTCCCGCCTCTGTGTTGAAACCCCAGCAAGCTCCTGTATAAGCCCTTATCCCCGCCTCTTTGTTGAAACCCCAGCATGCTCCCGTATAAGCCTGTATCCCCGCCTCTTTGTTGAAACCCCAGCATGCTCCCGTATAAGCCTGTATACCCACCTCTTTGTTGAAACCCCAGCATGCTCCCGTATAAGCCCGTATCCCCACCTCTTTGTTGAAACCCCAGCATGCTCCAGTGTAAGCCCGTATCCCCGCCTCTTTGTTGAAACCCCAGCAAGCTCCTGTGTAAGCCTGTATCCTGTGCCTCTTTGTTGAAACCCCAGCATGCTCCCGTGTTAAGCCGTATCACCGCCAGGCAGGCCCCGCCCCGTGCAGGACGGTACAGGAAGGGCCGGTATGTGATAGGTAGGCCACTCGGATGACATCCAATGAAGGCATAATTCTGAGTCATCTTCCGCCCTGTCCCCATGTTTCTCGCAGTATATACTGACATAAATTAGAAACGCTTAGGTCCATTCATCCACTGTCATCGGCACCGAGGCCTCCTTGTAGTTCCCACTCCTCCCGTTTGATCCCTCCTGAGTTTGTACATCCCTATGGAGTAATTTTAAAACATCAACAAGTTTGTGCACCAAATTCTGATGTTTTTGTTTTCTGATACATGTGACCCTAGTGGCATAGAAACCTCATGTGTGGCAGCTTTTTCCTGTGAGTTTCTTCATCACCCTCATCATCATCCTCCTCTTTTCCCTCTCCTTTCGCTTTGTCTTTCCTGTCCCTGCATCTCCTTATCATACATTGATTTGCCTGTATTTTTTTCCGGCTCACGGTCTTCCTTTGGAAGGTTCTCCTTTGATGCTGCCTTGTCTTTATTTTCAAGGACAATTACAGTCTCTTCAACCAACCACCACTGCCCGACCTTTCTGCTGCTTCGACTCCTGCCCGGTGGCCACGTTTCTGCCCTGAGACCAGCTCCTCCTTGCTGTCCAGTGGGGCTCTCCCTGTCCGCTCCTGACCTTTGGAATACACCGACACTCTCCTTTCTTCTGTCCTTCATCCCTGCGTTCTTCATTCTTCTCCTCACCGCTGTCTCTCACTTCACCCTCTGCCCACAATCCAGCTGTGCCTCACATTATCCGGGGTGAGCCCCAGGCCCAGAGTGTCCTGGGTGAACCTCACCTCCAGAGTGTCCAAGGTGAACCCCACCCCCAGAGTGTCCGTGGTGAACCCCAGGCCCAGAGAATCGGGGGTGAGCCCCAGAGTGTCCTGGGTGAACCCCACCCCCGGAGTGCCCGTGGTGAACCCCAGGCCCAGAGTGTCCAGGGTGAACCCCAGGCCCAGAGTATCCGTGGTGAACCCCAGGCCCAGAGTATCCGTGGTGAACCCCAGGCCCAGAGTATCCGTGGTGAACCCCAGGCCCAGAGTGTCCGTGGTGAACCCCAGGCCCAGAGTGTCCGTAGTGAACCCCAGGCCCAGAGTGTCCAGGGTGAACCCCAGGCCCAGAGTGTCCAGGGTGAACCCCAGGCCCAGAGTGTCCAGGGTGAATCCCAGGCCCAGAGTGTCCAGGGTGAACCCCAGCCCCAGATTGTCCTGGGGGAACCCCACCCCAGAGTGTCTGTGGTGAACCCCAGCCCCAGAGTATCCGGGGTGAACCCCAGGCCCAGAGTGTCCTGGGCGAACCCCAACCCCAGAGTGTCCAAGTTGAACCCCAGGCCCAGAGTGTCCAAGGTGAACCCCAGTTTCAAAGTGTCCTGGGTTACCTCAGGCCCAGAGTGTCCAAGGTGAACCCCAGCCCCAGAGTGTCCTGGGTGAACCCCACCCCCAGAGTATCCAGGGTGAACCCCAGGCCCAAAGTGTCCGTGGTGAACTCCAGGCCCAGAGTATCCGGGGTGAACCCGAGGCCCAAAGTATCCGGGGTGAACCCCAGGCCCAGAGTGTCCGTGGTGAGCCCCAGCCCCAGAGTGTCCGTGGTGAACCCCAGGCCCATTGTGTCCTGGCAGGCCCAGAGTGTCCATGGCGAACCCCAGGCCCAGAGTGTCCTAGGTGAACCCCAGGCCCAGAGTGTCCGTGGTGAACCCCAGCACAAGAGTATCTGGGGTGAACCCCAGGCTCAGAGTGACCGGGGTGAACCCCAGACCTAGAGGGACCGGGGTGAACCCCAGACCTAGAGGGACCGGGGTGAACCCCAGACCTAGAGGGACCGGGGTGAACCCCAGACCTAGAGTGACCGGGGTGAACCCCAGACCTAGAGTGCCTGGGGTGAACCCCAGGCTCAGAGTGACTGGGGTGAACCCCAGCCCCAGAGTGTCTGTGGTGAACCCCCAGGCCCAGAGTGTCCTGGCAGGCCCAGAGTGTCCAGTGCGAACCCCAACCCCAGAGTGTCCAAGGTGAATCCCAGCCCCAGAGTGTCCGGGGTGAATCCCAGCCCCAGAGTGTCCGGGGTGAATCCCAGCCCCAGAGTGTCCGGGGTGAATCCCAGCCCCAGAGTGTCCGGGGTGAATCCCAGCCCCAGAGTGTCCGGGGTGAATCCCAGCCCCAGAGTGTCCGGGGTGAATCCCAGCCCCAGAGTGTCCGGGGTGAATCCCAGCCCCAGAGTGTCCGGGGTTCCCAGAGTGTCCGTGGTGAACCCCAGGCCCAGAGTGTCCGGGGTGAACCCCAGCCCCAGAGTGTCCGGGGTGAACCCCAGCCCCAGAGTGTCCGGGGTGAACCCCAGCCCCAGAGTGTCCGGGGTGAACCCCAGCCCCAGAGTGTCCGGGGTGAACCCCAGCCCCAGAGTGTCCGGGGTGAACCCCAGCCCCAGAGTGTCCGGGGTGAACCCCAGCCCCAGAGTGTCCGGGGTGAACCCCAGCCCCAGAGTGTCCGGGGTGAACCCCAGCCCCAGAGTGTCCGGGGTGAACCCCAGCCCCAGAGTGTCCGGGGTGAATCCCAGCCCCAGAGTGTCCGGGGTGAACCCCAGCCCCAGGTGAATCCCAGCCCCAGAGTGTCCCCAGCCCCAGAGTGTCCGGGGTGAACCCCAGCCCCAGAGTGTCCGGGGTGAATCCCAGCCCCAGAGTGTCCGGGGTGAATCCCAGCCCCAGAGTGTCCGGGGTGAATCCCAGCCCCAGAGTGTCCGGGGTGAATCCCAGCCCCAGAGTGTCCGGGGTGAATCCCAGCCCCAGAGTGTCCGGGGTGAATCCCAGCCCCAGAGTGTCCGGGGTGAATCCCAGCCCCAGAGTGTCCGGGGTGAATCCCAGCCCCAGAGTGTCCGGGGTGAATCCCAGCCCCAGAGTGTCCGGGGTGAATCCCAGCCCCAGAGTGTCCGGGGTGAATCCCAGCCCCAGAGTGTCCGGGGTGAATCCCAGCCCCAGAGTGTCCGGGGTGAATCCCAGCCCCAGAGTGTCCGGGGTGAATCCCAGCCCCAGAGTGTCCGGGGTGAATCCCAGCCCCAGAGTGTCCGGGGTGAATCCCAGCCCCAGAGTGTCCGGGGTGAATCCCAGCCCCAGAGTGTCCGGGGTGAATCCCAGCCCCAGAGTGTCCGGGGTGAATCCCAGCCCCAGAGTGTCCTGGGTGAATCCCAGCCCCAGAGTGTCCTGGGTGAACCCCAGGCCCAGAGTGTCCGTGGTGAACCCCAGGCCCAGAGTGTCCGTGGTGAACCCCAGGCCCAGAGTGTCCGTGGTGAACCCCAGGCCCAGAGTGTCCGTGGTGAACCCCAGGCCCAGAGTGTCCGTGGTGAACCCCAGGCCCAGAGTGTCCGTGGTGAACCCCAGGCCCAGAGTGTCCGTGGTGAACCCCAGGCCCAGAGTGTCCGTGGTGAACCCCAGGCCCAGAGTGTCCGTGGTGAACCCCAGGCCCAGAGTGTCCGTGGTGAACCCCAGGCCCAGAGTGTCCGTGGTGAACCCCAGGCCCAGAGTGTCCGTGGTGAACCCCAGGCCCAGAGTGTCCGTGGTGAACCCCAGGCCCAGAGTGTCCGTGGTGAACCCCAGGCCCAGAGTGTCCGTGGTGAACCCCAGGCCCAGAGTGTCCGTGGTGAACCCCAGGCCCAGAGTGTCCGTGGTGAACCCCAGGCCCAGAGTGTCCGTGGTGAACCCCAGGCCCAGAGTGTCCGTGGTGAACCCCAGGCCCAGAGTGTCCGTGGTGAACCCCAGGCCCAGATTGTCCGTGGTGAACCCCAGGCCCAGCGTGTCCGTGGTGAACCCCAGGCCCAGCGTGTCCGTGGTGAACCCCAGGCCCAGCGTGTCCGTGGTGAACCCCAGGCCCAGCGTGTCCGTGGTGAACCCCAGGCCCAGCGTGTCCAAGGTGAACCCCAGGCCCAGCGTGTCCGGGGCGTATCCCAGCCCCAGAGTGTCCGGGGTGAACCGAGCCCCAGAGTGTCCTGGGTGAACCCCAGGCCCAGAGTGTCTGTGGTGAACCCCAGGCCCAGACTATCCGGGGTGAACCCTAGCCCCAGAGTGTCTGTGGTGAACCCCAGGCCCAGAGTGTCTGTGGTGAACCCCAGGCCCAGAGTGTCTGTGGTGAACCCCAGGCCCAGAGTGTCTGTGGTGAACCCCAGGCCCAGAGTGTCCATGGTGAACCCCAGGCCCAGAGTGTCCATGGTGAACCCCAGGCCCAGAGTGTCCAGGGCGAACCCCAGCCCCAGAGTGTCCAGGGCGAACCCCAGCCCCAGAGTGTCCTGAGCGAACCCCAGCCCCAGAGTGTCCTGAGCGAACCCCAGCCCCAGAGTGTCCTGAGTGAACCCCAGCCCCAGAGTGTCCTGGGTGAACCCCACCCCCAGAGTATCCGGGGTGAACCCCAGCTCCAGAGTGTCTGGGGTGAACCCCAGCTCCAGAGTGTCCTGGGTGAACCCCAGCCCTCGAGTGTCCGGGGTGACTCGAAGCTCTAGAGTGTACGGGGTGAACCCCAGCTGCAGAGTGTCTGGGGTGAGCCCAAGTGACTGTGTAACTCTCAGGATAGAATGAGGGCAGAGAGCTTCCGTCGGGCTTGGGTTGACGTCTCTTACTTTGGATTGTTTTGAGGTGAAATAGGTGTCAGATTCTTTGGTGTCTCCTTAAGTCAAGAATGGGACAAGGAAGGTAACATAATACAGTTATTACGGCTAATCCCATTATGTCTGTATTATAAATATTCCTTAACTCCGATGATGTTCTTTAAGAAATAATTTATTGGCAAGATGAATTAACAACAGCCTCCAGCCACAACCGGTAGCGAGCATTTCTCCTCACAGCTGTCAACTGTCACAGCAACGGTTATAGAATGCTGGTAGGAACCAACTTGGAAGACAAGGGGGAAATGGGGAGGAATGGAATGTTACACTTGGATCCCTATGGGCAGGTGGGCACACAATGAAAGGAAGGGGGAGATAGAGAATGTACATTTTATACAAAACATTACTTATGATAAATTACAACACTTCTCCTTCCCATAAAAGACTTTCATAGAATGTTTGAAAGTAATATCCTGTTGGGAAATCAAGCGAGCATGTAATCTTTGTGCCAGACAGGAACTGCACGAGCCCTAGCTCTGCGATTGTTCCCATCATATTTCAATACATCCTTTGGCTTTCCATCCATACCTGAATACTTCTGAGATGGACAATGGGCTGTTAATCTATCCATGCTCCACGTTCTGCCATCCTCTAATGTTACTACATTTTTCTTCACCTCTGTTATTTTTATAGGTTTGGAGAATTTAGATTCAAACCCTTGGCGATTGTCTGGTAGTTTAACCATTACCCGATCGCCAACATTCCATCTTCCTAACTTGGAACCATGCTTTTGGTCATATCTTTTCTTGTACCCTTCCTGATGTGTTTTGACTTGATTCTTCATTTTATCTCTATGAACCCATTTAGGCTCTCCTCCACCCAGCCAGTTGGGGGTCAATTTGGTGCCTGGTAACCTCCCTTTGAGCGCTAAGAAGGGTGATACCTTGGTAACTGAATTAGGGGTTGTGTGATAGGACCAAATCATTTTTTGAAGTGCTTTATCAGGAGGAATCCTTGATATGTGTGCGGTTTGCATGCACTCTTTGATCATACGGTTAACGGGTTCCACCAAACCATTTGCTCTAGGGCAATACAATGCTGTTTTGTGATGTATGATAGACAACCTTTGTAAAAACTCACGCATTTCCTCAGAAGTGAATTGGACCCCGTTGTCTGTTACTATAGTGCTAGGCACACCTTCTGTCATGAATGTATCGGTTAAGAAATTCACTAGAGATTGGGTTGTGATGCTGCTAACTACTCTGATGGTGATCCAATGAGAGTGATAGTCCATCAGTACTAACATAAATTTACCAGCCCACGTGGAAAGTTTTAATGGACCAATAATGTCGAGACCCAGTTTGTCCCAAGGTTTGGATGGCACACTCACGGGGGATAGTGGTGCGCACCTGGTATTCTTGCTTTTGTTGCTCATGGCACAAGTCAAACAATCCCTGACTTTATTTTCCACAATGCGGTCCATGCTCGGGAACCAGTACGTGGCCCTGACTTTAGCCTTGGTTAAGCTTCTACCTAAGTGACCTTCATGGGCCAAATCCGTAATCCTATCCCACAAGCCCTTAGGTGGTACTATCCTTTCCCCTCTCATGACTTTGTCGTCAACAATACTTAATTCTTGTCTCACAGCCCAAAAATGTTTTAAATCCTGATCTAGGCCATTAGACTTTGGGGGCCATCCTTGGACTATCCTTACCTTCACATTTAATAGAGTATGGTCGTTTTCCATGCAAGTGTTCCATTCCTCCCTTGTAATACTAGGGATATCAATCATTAATACAGGCTCTTCAGATTATTTACATTTTCCTCCTCCTGTACACATGGTAGCCTGGATAGACAATCCGCTACAGAGTTTTTTATACCAGGAACATATTCGATTTTGAAATTGTAACCTTCCATACCTATGAGCCATTTAGCTATTCGAGGAGTGGTGGTCTCCCTCCCCTTTGTTGAAAATATATAAATCAGAGGCTTATGGTCAGTGCGTACAGTAAATGGTAATCCCCAAAGGAAGTATTTAAAGTGTGAAATAGCCCAAGTACATGCAAGTGCTTCACGCTCTACAGTGGAGTAATTACATTCTGTAGCTTTTAATGCTCTGGAAGCAAACGCTATGATTTTTTCCTCGCCTTCCACCATTTGAGTTAGGGATGCTCCAATTCCTTTCCCACTGGCGTCAGTAGTTAGGATGGTTTCACGTCTGGTGTCAAAATTTCCCAAGGAAGGGGCACTAACAATGGCTTTTTTGATAGACTCAAAGGCTTCATGGCATTCCCCGTCCCATATGAAATGAGTACCTTTTTTTAAGAGGGCTCTTAATGGTGCAGCAATATCTGCAAAATTCTTGATTCTTGATGAATTTAGTCATGTATTCAAATAACCCTAAAAAGGATTTTAATTCCTCCTTATTTGTTGGAGGAGGAGCATCTTTTACAGCATTGACTAAATCAATTTTAGGTTTAATTCCATGTTTGGAAATCGTATGTCCTAGGTAATCAACTGATTGGACTCCCAACTGGCATTTGTCTTTTCTTATGGTTAGACCTGCTTTTTTGAGTGCTGACAGAACTTCCCTTAATGAGTTGTCATGATTAGCTGTAGAATTGCCATATATAAGTATGTCATCTTGGAAGCATAAAACATTCTTTATCCCCTCCAAAATTTTTTGCATGACTCTCTGGAACACTGCAGCTGCTGAAGCAAGACCGAATGGCATTCTGCAGTACCTGTATGCTCCGAATGGAGTTATAAATGAGGTTAAGGATTTGGAATCTTCGTGTAATTCTATTTGGTGGTATGCTGAGGAGAGATCAATTACGCTAAAATGGTTTGCCTCTCCAATTACGCTGATCATTTCATTTATTCTGGGCAGAGGAAATCTATCCACCCAAATATTTGCATTGAGATCTCTTAAGTCGACACAGAGACGAAGACCCCTCCCTCCAGACTTTTGGGTGACTACAATTGGAGCGAACATTCTATAGGTTCTATAATTTTCTGCTTGACCAGTTTGTCCAATTCCTCTTGTAAAGGGTCACGCATTAAATGGGGAATTGGTCTTACCTTATGTATTACTGGTACTGCGTTGTTTTTTAGTTTGATTTTATGTTGGAAATTTTTAAGATGGCCTAAATCATCATTAAATACTTCAGAGAACTCTTCACATAGTTTCTCATACCGTCTTAAGTTCTCTCTTCCTTCCAAAATTGATAACACAGGTTCTTGGCTGTTAGGATCAAGTTTGATTCCTAAAGCTTTTTGGTGAGCCCAACCTAATAAATTAGATCCTTTTTTTGTTAGATAGATCTTTCCCGCAGTGGAACGGTCCTTAAAGGTTATAATCATATTCACCATTCCTACTAATGGTATGGGATCCTTGTTGTACCCCCCAGGTTTTACATCAGGTTGTAAGATAACATACGTTTTGTCCTTAAATTTTTCTTGAAAATTGTTGTAATCGATCAACGTGTAGGGAGAGCATGAGTTAGCATACATTTTGAACAATACTCCATCCAACAAAACGTCACAAGTGGGATAACTACTCCCAGTAGTAGATACTTCACTTACCACTTGGAAAACATATTTGTTAGTACATTCCCCCACATGTCCCACAACATGTACACTTTTTCTTTCATCTTTTAGGTTTTTACATAGTCTAGCATAATGCCCTCTCTTATTGCATTTCCTACAGACTACGGAACGTGCAGGACAATTGATATTGTTGGCTAAATGGTTAAAATTTCCACATCGAAAACATTTTAATTTGTCTCTTCTCTCTTCTTCAAATGCCTTTTTATTGAGAGAGTCTGGAATTTTCTTCCTTTCTCCTGTGTCTTGTACTTCTTTGCCTGGGTGATCTTTCACTAAGTGGATAGTGTCTGAATTGTTGTTTTGTTTCATTTCTCTAATGCACTCTTCTGTGTGTTCTATACTTTTAGCTATTTCTATTGCTTCTTTTAAGTCTGGATTTCCTGCTAATAGTTTTTCTTGAATCTTGTGGTTGTTCGTGCAACAAACTAGCTGGTCTCTAATTAAGGAATCACACAATGGGCCAAAGTCACACATACTAGCCAAACCTCTTAACACAGCAATGTAACTAGAAATTTTCTCTGTTTTTCCTTGTATTCTAGAAAAGAACTTGTGCCTTTCTAATACAATGTTTATTCTTTGACCAAAATGTTTCTCTAATTTGTTGAAAGTTTTATAGTAAACATCTGCTTCGCTATCTGCATCTTCATCCTCACTTTCAGGATCTGGCAGATTCTCATAAACTTTTCTCCCTTGAATACCTAAGTTGTGAAGTAATATGTGTTGTTTCCTTAAGGGAGAGAATTTTTCTCCTCCTATTGCAATCAGATATGAGATGAATATTTTCTCCCATTCCTTCTCGGGTATGGTTGGTTCGCCTGCTTCATCCAAAAAGGGTGGGGGTTGAGACATATTTGTTGCCGCCATGTATAACGTAAACAGATAACAATATACTCAATATACTCTCAGAAAAGAATTAGCATCACTGGCATATATTCGTAAATGCTTAAAGTTCACTGTTTACCTCAGCAATAGAAAGACATATAAAATCATGTATAATATGTTATTATAACAATGGAGGGGTTAATTGTTGATCTGTACCCTCAGTTGACATATACTCTTTTTAAATGGAAGGGAATAAACATAATAAACTTATGCATAAACAAATGCAATTAATAACTACTATAACTTGTTAAATAAGCTGTGCCCATCAGCGTGACAGGCTTCTTGTAAAGTTGGTAGAAGGTGCTAATGAAGGAGCTTTTCCAATCAGCGTGTAGACACAGAATATCAAGCCAGCTCAGATATAAGATATTGAGGCTGTGTCATTAGCCTCACAGTGCAATAGAGCAAATATGCAAAAAAACAAACTGTGTCTGCCAGTGAATGACATGAGATTCGGATTTGCTCAGGAAGGTTTAAGAGCTGTGCCCATCAGCGTGAAGATTATGTGCTGGCTCTCGATAGTAGTAAATCAAAGATGGCGCTATATTGTGTTAGTGTTTCCTGAAGGTGTGCGCTCTAGTCTTCACTCTCTAGTTTCCTGCAGGAGGGTCTGGCTTCCCTTGTCCCATCCCTCCACTCAGACTTATGAAGAAAAAGACTTCGGTTGCTGAAGGGATTCCCGTCAGAAGGTGAGGTAAAAGAAGGATTTCTTTCTAGAAATGCAGTTGGTGATAACTTTGACAGGCTATTTTAAAGCTGTGCCTGTCAGCATGCAGATGGAAAGATTCTTGCATCGTTTACAAGTTTTACAAGAGCCTTTCTCCTTTAATTAAATGTTGAGAGGCAACAATTCACATCGGTAGTTTCTGTTTGTCTCCCAGAGTTGAGCTGAATAGAATTCTGTTTATAATCTTGAAAATGGTTGAGAAATGCAGTGTGTGTCAATAGTTTATTCCAGCCTTGATAGACACAGTTATCAGCTGAGCCTGTCAGATCTGAAGATAGTGCAAGGTTCATAAGGTTTCCTGCTCTGTAATTCTGAAGTTAAACATAAACTTGCCGTTATGTGTTTATGCTGAGAGTATATTTTATAATAATAACCTGCGTTAGCAGCATGGCAGGTGAATGTAGAAACAGACAGTAGTTTCTCAAATTATTTCCAGACTGAAAGTTCTGCTCACTTCAGGGAATTATTTTTGATCTCCTGTTGTTTATTTCCAGCATCTGTCTGTGACACAGGTGTGTAGGAAAGTCCTCCTTTTTTGCCTGATCACCCCCACACTTTTTGGATAGGTACTGGTGGTTACTGACTCTTGGCTGTGCCCTGGGTACTGCTTACCAGTCCCAGGGCCAGTGCTCTGTGTAAAATGGATATGCAAATTTGGCTAATTATAATTGGCTAAGTGAACCTACCTATAAGTCCCTAGTATATGGTAGGGCATGTAGGTTTAGGGACCACAGCATAGGTGGTGCACCCATAGGTGCACTGCTGAGGTGCCCAGTGTCATTTTAAAGGCAAGCCTGCCTTGCTGGCTGCTTTTAAATTAAAGTTATATGCAAATTCGACTTTGGAATTAAAAGTAGTTCCAAAGTCTTAAACTACCTTATTTTTACATATAAGTCACCCCTAAGGTGTGCCCTATGTGCCCCTAGGGCTGGGTGCCATGTAACTATAAGCAGGGACTTTATAAAAATAGATTTATAAGCCCTGGTGAGGTAAAAACAGCCAAATTCGTTTTTCCCTCATTGAAGTAAATGGCCTTCATAGGCTAGAATGGGCAGACTTTATTTTAAATTTTAAAGTCTCCTTAAATATTACATACCAAGAATTTGGTATCAAATTAATTGTTGTAATAAATCCCACAACTTCCAGTTGTTGGATTTAATATAACTTGTTCAGGTAAAAAGTTTAGACTTTACCTAAAAAGTTGCCAATTTCAGCTCTGCATTGTTTTTGCTGCTGTGCTCTGATTGGCCAGCCTGCAGCAGCTTCTGCCAGGCTGCCTTGATGAGGTGTGAAGTGGCCTGGCTTCACACAAAGGAATGTGCTTGGGGGAGAGAATCTCCCCTCAGCAGATGGTGAGGCAGGAAGGGGGAGGGCTGCCAAACTGGTCTTCAAAGGCAGAGAAGGACATCTGGAGCACCCAGCAACACCCCCACATCCTGCAACCCCAGACAACTAGGTGCCCCCTTGATTAGATTAGGAGAGGGCAGGAGAGGGGTGTGTTTATGATTTTTAGCCACACCAGTGGGTGGGCTCAGCCAGATGTAACCTCCAAAAATCAGATTCAGCCATGTTGGATTTTTAGAGACTGTTGCCTTTTGGGATGGATTTTTGCCACACTTCCCAGGAAGTGGTCATCACAGGGGGACAACCCTGTACCTGATTGGAGGACCAGGACCCCCCTGCTTTTCACCCAGGAGCAAGGATAAAACTGGCAGACCTGCCCCCACACCTCAGATCCCCACCAACTTTCAAGAAGAAGGAACTTAAGGAGAAGAAGGACTGCCCTGCTGGACCCCTGGCCTGCACCTGGACCCTGCACTCAGAAGGACTGCACCAGCTGCACACTTGGGCTTCACCACAAGAAGGACTTTGCCTGGCTTCAACTGGTTCAAGGAGGGACTCCCTGTTTGCTACAGGTGAAAAATTGCTATCCAGAGTCCCCCTGCACCAACTCCTGAAAAGTGACCAGTTGACCACTGCCCAGTGGCCAAAAAGGAGTTTGCGCCAGGTGCATTCTGGGAGTTGAAGTCCGCACCCCCCAAGGACCATCACAGAACTTCTGGACCCTTGGGGTGAGCTGTGGACCCCAAAAGAACCTTAAAAGAACATCTGGGTGAAGCCCCAGAAGTTTGGAAAAGATTTGGAATTTTTTTTAAAAAAGCTCCAGAGAGGGACCGACCCGCCGCGGAAATTCTAGCCGGCTTGCCTCAACCGCGACCCGGCATGACTTCGTGGTTCATCCCGGTAAAGAAAAACATCCGAAAAAGAGACTAAGTCCGAACGTAAAAAGTTGACCGGGACCTCCCAGCCATCGTATCCGAGAAGGGCTCCACGGACGTCGGATCAAGATCCAGGTTTACCCCGGTCGAAGGATTTTCATCTCGAAAAAACGACTAAGTCCGAAGGTAGAAATCACCACCGAGGAAACCCACATCGCGTATCCGGACAAGGGCTCCAGGAGGTCGGATTCAACTGGCAGGTTCGTCCCGGTGAAGAAAAACTTCAAAATAAAGACTAAGTCAGAAGGTAACTTTTTAACCGAGGCCTCCCGCGACTTGTAGCCGAGCAGGGCTCCATCGCGGTCGGCCTGAAACTTTGACTTTGCCCCGGTCGAGGTGCAACCAGATGACCCGATTGGCGCTTTTTGTTTCTAAGCGCTAGAAAAATAATAATACTTTAAAAATTCATATCTCCGGTTCCCCTGAACCAATTTTATTCGTTTTTGTGTCATTTTAAAGATAAAAATATAAACTATTTTTATAAATTGGTTCTGGATTTTTAAACTGTTTCCTGTGTTTTATTTAATTACTGTTTTGTGATATTTGAATGCTTAACACACTGTCTCCTAAGTTAAGCCTTGACGCTCGTTGCCAAGCTACCAAGGGTTGAGCTGGGATTAATTTACTGAGACCTAACTGTACCTAGGTGGAGGTTAGTGGCTTGTTGCTAGGTGTAGGTACCTACCTGCCCTTACCAGCAACCCATTTTCCAACATTTTTGGTGGCAGCGGTGGGATCCTGTACTTGTGTTCAGTATCACGTTACAGTTTTGGGTAAAACAAATTAAAAATCCTTTAAATTGTCTTAGTGCAAAAAAACTTTTTTTAATTTTTAATTTTTAATTTTTTTTTTTTATTATTAATTTGGATTAATTTCAATTATTGAATTTTTGTAATTTTTCTAAATTCTTGTTTCCAATTTTTGCAAAATGTTTTTGTTGACACAAAACTAGGGAACCATGGAGCTTGATCTGGCTAGCCTACCCACACTGACAGTAGTCCAGCTTAGGGGGTTGTGTATTGAAAGAGGGTTGCCTGCAACCACAGATCTCAGGAAGCAAATCCTGATTAAATCCCTGACAGCATGGGCTGAGGCCCAAGAGGTAGAGACAGAGGAAGCTCCAGAGGAGGAAGAAAAAGGGGAAGATGCTAACTCTAACTACTCAGGGGAGGGAAGGCATCTGAGCCTAAGTGAGGAAGAGGAAGAACGGTCCTCAGTAGATACAGTCACTAGGGGCAGACCCAAAGCTAGTGGTAGGAAGGGGGTCCCTTCAGGAGGAGAGAACCCATCCATCAGAGAAAGAGAGCTGGAGGCCCAGCTAGCATACATAGCTTTGGAAGCAGAGAAGCTGGCCCTAGAAAAGAAAAAGTGGGCAAGCAAAGAGAAAAGAGATGGTGGCAGCGATAAAGAGGCTGAGGTGTCCCTGGGTGGGGGTTTTGCCCCCAGATTACCCAAAGGGGTGGTTCCTGCCTATGTAGAAGGGGATGACATAGATAAGTGGCTGGGGGCCTTTGAGAGGGCCCTCCAGATGAGGAAAGTCAAGCCTCAGTACTGGGGTTCACTTCTTTGGGAGTTGGTTCCCAACTCTGGGAGGGATAGGCTCCTTACCATGAGTGGGGAAGATGCAGACTCATACCCCAGTATGAAGAGTTGCTTGACTAAAAAGTTTGGTCTGACCCCAGAGCAGTATAGGCTCAGGTTTAGGGACACCCAAAAGACAAGCACCCAGTCCTGGGTGGACTTTGTGGACATTTCAGTAAAGGCACTGGAGGGCTGGATACAGGGCAACAGGGTAAGTACCTTTGAGGGGCTGTACAATTTGATTATGAGGGAGCACCTTCTAACTAATTGTGTCCAAGAGAGGCTCCGCCAGTATCTAGTAGACTCTAGGTTGACCAACCCCAGAGAGCTGGGGGAGGCAGCAGATGACTGGTTAAGAACTAGGGTTAACCAGAAACCCCCAGGGGGTGATCAGAAAAAGGGAGGACATGGTTCTTCTCAGGGCAAAAACCAGGGGAAAGATGATAAAAAGCCCAAAGAGTCCTCACAAGAGTCCCCAAAAACTTCTCAAGGAGGGGGAGCCCCGAGCCAATTCACTTTTAAAGGGAAAGGGTATCAGGGAAAGAATTATGATCCTGCTAAAGCAGGAAGGTTTCAGGAGCTTGCTAAGGCCGGCAAGTGTTTTGATTGTCACCAACCTGGACATAAAAGAGGAGATGCTATCTGCTCCAAGAAGCCCCCCACTGGTGGGCAATCCCAGGGGATTGCTAGTGTAGGGTTGGGGGTGGAAGTTGGCCCAGGGGTGGAATCAGGGTACACTGAGGTCACCTTAGTATCCGTGGGTGGGGTGGACATTGCAACTATGGCCACCTTACCTCCCATGATGGAGAGGTACAGGCAGAGGCCTAAAGTCAATGGGACTGAAGTGGAAGCTCTGAGAGATACAGGAGCCAGTGTGACAATGGTCACAGAAAAGCTGGTTTCTCCAGAGCAGGTCTTACCTGGTGTCTTCCACCAGGTGACTTATGCAGATAGCAGAACCAAACTCCATCCCATGGCTATGGTGAGTCTGGAATGGGGAGGTGTGACTGGCCCTAAGAAGGTAGCTGTAGCTCCTGCCCTCCCAGTAGAGTGTCTGCTGGGAAATGATCTTGAAGCATCTGAATGGTCAGAAGTGGAGAGAAGGGTCCATGCACAGATGTTGGACCTCCCTGAATGGGTGTGTGCTGTGACCAGGTCACAGGCAGCACAACAGGGAAATGCTGGACACTTGGACCCTGGAACAATAGGCCAAGCCTCCAAGAAAAAGAGAAAGGGCACTGGGTCTGGATTGCCAGCCCCAACAAGTACAGAGGGTCAGAAAGAATCCAACCCTGAGGGGGAGGATCTGAACTCTGAGGGAGGGACACTTTCCCTGCAAACTATGCCTGATTGGGCAGAACTGCAAGGGGCAGGTGGGCCCACCAGAGAAGATTTGTGCCAGGGACAAAGAGAGTGTCCCACTCTTGAAGGCCTGAGGCAGACTGCTGCCAGGCAAGAACAAGGGGATACCAGTGGGTCCCACAAGGTTTACTGGGAGGATGGAGTTCTCTACACTGAGGCAAGGGCCCTCAAACCAGGGGCTACTAGGAGAGTAGTTGTCCCCCAGAAGTATAGAGAATTCCTCCTTACCTTAAGCCATGATATCCCCTTAGCTGGTCATTTGGGACAGACCAAGACCTGGAACAGGCTGGTCAACCATTTTTATTGGCCCCAAATGTCAGAAAAAGTCAGGGAGTTTTGCAGCTCCTGTGTCACCTGCCAAGCCAGTGGCAAGACAGGAGGCAAGCCAAAGGCTCCCTTGATACCACTGCCAGTGGTTGGGACTCCCTTTGAGCGGGTGGGGATTGACATTGTTGGTCCCCTAGACCCACCAACTGCCTCAGGTAACAGGTACATTGTGGTGGTTGTGGACCATGCCACCAGGTACCCTGAGGCAATACCCGTCCGGACAGTCACTGCTCCCACAGTGGCTAGGGCCCTACTTGGTGTGTTCACCAGAGTGGGATTCCCAAAGGAGGTGGTCTCAGATAGGGGCACAAACTTTATGTCAGCCTATCTGAAAGCCATGTGGGATGAGTGTGGTGTTACTTATAAGTTCACCACCCCCTACCACCCACAGACCAATGGTCTGGTGGAAAGATTTAATAAGACCCTGAAGGGCATGATCATGGGTTTGTCTGACAAACTCAGGAGGAGATGGGATGTCCTCCTCCCTTGCCTGCTGTTTGCCTACAGAGAGGTGCCACAGAAGGGGGTTGGATTCAGCCCCTTTGAATTACCCGTTTGGGCACCCTGTAAGAGGCCCATTGTGCTTGGTGAGAGAGTCTTGGGAAAAGCCTCTCAAAGAATCCAAGGAGAATGTGCTAGATTATGTGCTAGGCCTGCGGTCACACATGGCTGAGTATATGAAGAAGGCAAGCAGAAACCTGGAAGCCAGCCAGGAGCCCATGAAGCTCTGGCATGATCAAAAGGCTACCATGCCTGAGTATCAACCAGGACAGCTGGTGTGGGTTTTGGAGCCTATGGCTCCTAGGGCACTTCAGGCCAAATGGACTGGGCCCTATCCAATTCTGGAGAAAAAAGGTGAGGTCACCTACTTGGTGGACCTTGGCACCCCCAGGAATCCTCACAGGATCCTGCATGTAAACAGGATGAAACCCCACCAGGACAGGGCAGACATGACCATGCTAATGGTCACTGATGAAGGGAAGGAGGAGGAGGGTGAACCTCTGCCAGACCTCCTGTCCTCAAAGGCAAAAGATGGGTCAGTGGAGGGAGTGGTACTCTCTCCCAAATTGACAGATCAGCAACAAAAAGACTGTAAGCAAGTTTTGGGACAGTTTGCTAGTCTGTTCTCCCTGACCCCAGGACTCACCAATTGGTGTGTCCATGATGTTGACACTGGTGACAGCTTGCCTGTCAAGAACAAGCTGTACAGGCTGTCTGACCAGGTCAAGGCCAACATCAAAGCTGAAGTGGCTAAGATGTTGGACCTCAAGGTAATTGAGCCCTCTGATAGTCCTTGGTCCAGTCCAGTGGTACTGGTGCCCAAAGCTAATCCCCAAGGTGGGAAGAAAGAATTGAGATTCTGTGTGGACTACAGAGGTCTAAACGCAGTCACTAGGACTGATGCTCACCCCATACCTAGAGCTGATGAGCTCATTGACAGGTTGGGGGCTGCCAAATTCCTGAGCACGTTTGATCTGACCTCAGGATATTGGCAGATTGCCTTAAGTCCAAGAGCTAAGGAGAGGTCAGCATTTTCCACACCAGAGGGCCACTTTCAGTTCAAGGTGATGCCCTTTGGCATGAAAAATGCTCCTGCCACCTTCCAACAGTTGGTGAACAGAGTCCTATCTGGGTTGGAATCTTTCAGTGCAGCTTATCTGGATGATATAGCTGTATTTAGTTCCACCTGGAGGGACCACCTGGTCCACCTGAAGGAAGTGCTTCAGGCCCTGCTTCAAGCAGGCCTGACTATCAAGGCAAGCAAGTGCCAGATAGGGCAAAGCTCTGTTGTGTACCTGGGCCACCTTGTTGGTGGAGGCCATGTACAACCTCTCCAGCCCAAGATCCAGACTATTCTGGATTGGGAGGCTCCAAAAACCCAGACTCAGGTCAGGGCCTTTCTTGGCCTGACTGGGTACTACAGGAGGTTTGTTCAGAATTTTGGGACCATAGTGGCCCCTCTGACTGAGCTTACCTCCAAGAAACAGCCCAAGAAGGTCATTTGGACCCCAGAGTGTCAGAAAGCTTTTGACACCCTAAAACAGGCTATGTGTTCAGCACCAGTGTTACTGGCCCCTGACTATAGCAAGGAGTTTGTAGTGCAAACAGATGCTTCAGAGGAAGGGATTGGGGCAGTGTTAGCACAAGTTAATGAAGAGGGCCATGATCACCCAGTTGCCTTCATCAGCAGGCGACTACTCCCCAGAGAGAAAAAATGGAGTGCCATTGAGAGGGAGGCCTTTGCTGTGGTCTGGTCCCTGAAGAAGTTGAGGCCTTACTTGTTTGGCACTCACTTCCGTGTACAAACTGACCACAGACCTCTCAGGTGGTTGATGCAGATGAGGGGGGAGAACCCAAAACTGTTAAGGTGGTCCATTTCCCTACAGGGGATGGACTTCACAGTGGAGCACAGACCTGGGACTGCTCATGCCAATGCAGATGGCCTTTCCAGGTTTTTCCACTTAGCTGATGAGGACTACCAGGGTGTAGGTTAGTACCCATCACCTTTCATCTGGGGGGGGGGGCAGTGTAGGAAAGTCCTCCTTTTTTGCCTGATCACCCCCACACTTTTTGGATAGGTACTGGTGGTTACTGACTCTTGGCTGTGCCCTGGGTACTGCTTACCAGTCCCAGGGCCAGTGCTCTGTGTAAAATGGATATGCAAATTAGGCTAATTATAATTGGCTAAGTTAACCTACCTATAAGTCCCTAGTATATGGTAGGGCATGTAGGTTTAGGGACCACAGCATAGGTGGTGCACACCTAGGTGCACTGCTGAGGTGCCCAGTGTCATTTTAAAAGCAAGCCTGCCTTGCTGGCTGCTTTTAAATTAAAGTTATATGCAAATTGGACTTTGGAATTAAAGGTACTTCCAAAGTCTTAAACTACCTTATTTTTACATATAAGTCACCCCTAAGGTGTGCCCTATGTGCCCCTAGGGCTGGGTGCCATGTAACTATAAGCAGGGACTTTATAAAAATAGATTTATAAGCCCTGGTGAGGTAAAAACAGCCAAATTCGTTTTTCCCTCATTGAAGTAAATGGCCTTCATAGGCTAGAATGGGCAGACTTTATTTTAAATTTTAAAGTCTCCTTAAATGTTACATACCAAGAATTTGGTATCAAATTAATTGTTGTAATAAATCCCACAACTTCCAGTTGTGGGATTTAATATAACTTGTTCAGGTAAAAAGTTTAGACTTTACCTAAAAAGTTGCCAATTTCAGCTCTGCATTGTTTTTGCTGCTGTGCTCTGATTGGCCAGCCTGCAGCAGCTTCTGCCAGGCTGCCTTGATGAGGTGTGAAGTGGCCTGGCTTCACACAAAGGAATGTGCTTGGGGGAGAGAATCTCCCCTCAGCAGATGGTGAGGCAGGAAGGGGGAGGGCTGCCAAACTGGTCTTCAAAGGCAGAGAAGGACATCTGGAGCACCCAGCAACACCCCCACATCCTGCAACCCCAGACAACTAGGTGCCCCCTTGATTAGATTAGGAGAGGGCAGGAGAGGGGTGTGTTTATGATTTTTAGCCACACCAGTGGGTGGGCTCAGCCAGATGTAACCTCCAAAAATCAGATTCAGCCATGTTGGATTTTTAGAGACTGTTGCCTTTTGGGATGGATTTTTGCCACACTTCCCAGGAAGTGGTCATCACAGGGGGACAACCCTGTACCTGATTGGAGGACCAGGACCCCCCTGCTTTTCACCCAGGAGCAAGGATAAAACTGGCAGACCTGCCCCCACACCTCAGATCCCCACCAACTTTCAAGAAGAAGGAACTTAAGGAGAAGAAGGACTGCCCTGCTGGACCCCTGGCCTGCACCTGGACCCTGCACTCAGAAGGACTGCACCAGCTGCACACTTGGGCTTCACCACAAGAAGGACTTTGCCTGGCTTCAACTGGTTCAAGGAGGGACTCCCTGTTTGCTACAGGTGAAAAATTGCTATCCAGAGTCCCCCTGCACCAACTCCTGAAAAGTGACCAGTTGACCACTGCCCAGTGGCCAAAAAGGAGTTTGCGCCAGGTGCATTCTGGGAGTTGAAGTCCGCACCCCCCAAGGACCATCACAGAACTTCTGGACCCTTGGGGTGAGCTGTGGACCCCAAAAGAACCTTAAAAGAACATCTGGGTGAAGCCCCAGAAGTTTGGAAAAGATTTGGAAAATTTTGTAAAAAAGCTCCAGAGAGGGACCGACCCGCCGCGGAAATTCTAGCCGGCTTGCCTCAACCGCGACCCGGCCTGACTTCGTGGTTCGTCCCGGTAAAGAAAAACATCTGAAAAAGAGACTAAGTCCGAACGTAAAAAGTTGACCGGGACCTCCCAGCCATCGTATCCGAGAAGGGCTCCACGGACGTCGGATCAAGATCCAGGTTTACCCCGGTCGAAGGATTTTCATCTCGAAAAAACGACTAAGTCCGAAGGTAGAAATCACCACCGAGGAAACCCACATCGCGTATCCGGACAAGGGCTCCAGGAGGTCGGATTCAACTGGCAGGTTCGTCCCGGTGAAGAAAAACGTCAAAATAAAGACTAAGTCAGAAGGTAACTTTTTAACCGAGGCCTCCCGCGACTTGTAGCCGAGCAGGGCTCCATCGCGGTCGGCCTTAAACTTTGACTTTGCCCCGGTCGAGGTGCAACCAGATGACCCGATTGGCGCTTTTTGTTTCTAAGCGCTAGAAAAATAATAATACTTTAAAAATTCATATCTCCGGTTCCCCTGAACCAATTTTATTCGTTTTTGTGTCATTTTAAAGATAAAAATATAAACTATTTTTATAAATTGGTTTTGGATTTTTAAACTGTTTCCTGTGTTTTATTTAATTACTGTTTTGTGATATTTGAATGCTTTACACACTGTCTCCTAAGTTAAGCCTTGACGCTCGTTGCCAAGCTACCAAGGGTTGAGCTGGGATTAATTTACTGAGACCTAACTGTACCTAGGTGGAGGTTAGTGGCTTGTTGCTAGGTGTAGGTACCTACCTGCCCTTACCAGCAACCCATTTTCCAACAAGGTGGCTATAAGTTGTAGGGGAGGAGGCTGAGACTGCTGTCCCCCACCAGCAATTCGTCGCCAGTATTATAAATATTCCTTAACTCCGATGATGTTCTTTAAGAAATAATTTATTGGCAAGATGAATTAACAACAGCCTCCAGCCACAACCGGTAGCGAGCATTTCTCCTCACAGCTGTCAACTGTCACAGCAACGGTTATAGAATGCTGGTAGGAACCAACTGGGAAGACAAGGGGGAAATGGGGAGGGATGGAATGTTACACTTGGATCCCTATGGGCAGGTGGGCACACAATCAAAGGAAGGGGGAGATAGAGAATGTACATTTTATACAAAACATTACTTATGATAAATTACAACAGTCTGACTCGTACTTCCTCGTTCCATGACTGAGGCCAGGTTCAGGCTTCCATTACGCCTTCTTACCTGTGGGATTTAAGGGGAGGCAATCTTTTGAGGATCCTATAGGGAGGAGTCTGGTTGATTCAGGAGGCAGGTGTTTCTCTCTCTAGTGTAGGCAGTGTGAAGTCTGTTGCGAGGTAGAGGCTCTCCTCCAGCCTGTAAATACAGGGTAAAACCCCTTATGCAGCGGCACTGAAGAGACGGGCAGTAGAAGCGTTGGCAGCAGGCCAACCCCCTGTTCTTGTAAGTAGCTGTTTTGGATTAGTTTGTAAGTGCTCCTGGTATGAGAGGTTGTGTGCATCGCTATAGCAGACAGTACTTACCAGCAGTCTGAGGCAGGTAGTACATATGTAAATCCTTGAGTTGTAGATGTGCGTGCAGATAGTGTAATCTTGATATGATATTATGTCACAATGGTAGGATTGCTGACCACACACCTACATGACGAGACCCTTATCAGAAACAAACAGAGCTCAGGGTGCAGAGTTAGACACTGAGGGCGTAGGAGGGTCTCAGGGGGCGTTGGTGGCTTTGGTGGGGTTTGCCAGGTGGTCCCTTTGAGTGGTCCCAGCAGCTGGAAATATCTGATATTTGACCAAATAATTTGGGGGGTTGTATTTGAACAAGATGGAGGTAAGGGGGTGCTTGAGGCGATTGTGGGGGTTGAACAGGTAAGTGGTGAGTTGATGATGATGGAAGAGGCTGAGCCTTGAAGGACTGTGCACTGAACTCAACTTGTTTTCAGTACTCAGGGGCAACTGATCATATTGTGAGGTTTAGTGGGAGGTGAAAGTGATACGTCACAGGGAACAGAGGCACGTTTGCTAACCCAAGAATTCCCTAAATCAGAGATCCACCTTGCTGTGACTGGGGCACCTCTCTGGGTTTAGCATTTGCCAAAGGTTGTGCATTTTTGGGGCTGGAGTCCGGTTCTACCCCTTGGGCCCCAACTACAAGTGGCCTGTCAGCTCTGATGGGCCCGGCACCCCAGTTACTGCTCCCAGTAGAGGCGCCACTGGTCTGGTTCCACACAGGGATTCTGGCCGCTAAAAACTCACTCACCCTGGAAAATACTGGGAAACGTGGGACCCGCTCAGAATCCCGAATCCCTGCGCGGTATTTCCCAGAATCTCATAAATCCAGTTAGTTCTCCTCCCCTGACATTACCAGGACCCCCGGAATTACCGCAGCCCGTGGTAACAGTAATTATAGGGTGGGGAATTGTCTGGGCCCCTCATAAGAAGGTGACTGTCAGTGAACGACTGAGTCTTGGTGTCTTTGAATCTTTGAAAAGTGATGAAATTAGATAGTTGGTGGGGTCACCCCTCAATGTACAGTGTGCCCCCTCCAGACGTGGTGTGCACCCCTCAGTGTGCACACTCCATGCGTGGTGTGCACCCCTCAGTGTACAGTGTGCCCCCTCCAGATGTGGTGTGCACACTCCATGCGTGGTGTGCACCCCTCAGTGTGCACACTCCTTTCGTGGTGTGCACCCCTCGATGTGCAGTGTGCCGCTTCCAAGCGCGGTGTGCACCCTTCAGTGTACAGTGTGCCCCCTCCAGGCATGGTTTGCACCCCTCGGTGTGCACACTCCATGCGGGGTGTGCGCCCCTCAATGTGCAGTGTGCCCCCTCCAGCCGTAGTGTGCACCCCTCAGTGTGCCCTCTCCAAGCGTGATGTGCACACTCCATGCGTGGTGTGCACCCCTCAATGTGCAAGTGTGCCCCAGCCAGGCGTGGTGTGCACACTCCATGTGTGGTGTGCACCCCTCAGTGTATAGTGTGCCCCCTCCAGACGTGGTGTGCACACTCCATGCGTGGTGTGCACCCCTCAGTGTGCACACTCCTTGGGTGGTGTGCACCCCTCGATGTGCAGTGTGCCCCTTCCAAGCGTGGTGTGCACCCTTCAGTGTACAGTGTGCCCCCTCCAGGCGTGGTGTGCACCCCTCAGTGTGCACACTCCATGCATCATGTGTGCCCCTCAACGTGCAGTGTGCCCCCTCCAGCCTTAGTGTGCACCCCTTAGTGTGCCCTCTCCAGGCGTGATGTGCACACTCCAGGTGTGGTGAGCACCCCTCAATGTTCAGTGTGCCCCCGCCAGGCGTGGTGTGCACACTCCATGCATGGTGTGCACCCTTCAGTGTACAGTGTGCCCCCTCCAGGCGTGGTGTGCACCCCTCAGTGTGCACAGACCATGCGTCATGTGCGCCCCTCAATGTGCAGTGTGCCCCCACAGCTGTAGTGTGCACCCCTCAGTGTGCCCTCTCCAGGCGTAATGTGCACATTCCAGGCGTGGTGAGCACCCCTCAATATGCAGTGTGCCTCCGCCAGGCGTGGTGCGCACACTCCATCCATGGTGTGCACCCCTCAGTGTACAGTGTGCACCCTCCAGACGTGGTGTGCACACTCCATGCATGGTGTGCACCCCTCAGTGTGCAGATGCCTTGCATGGTGTGCACCCCTCGATGTGCAGTGTGCCCCTTCCAGGCGTGCTGTGCACCCTTCAGTGCACAGTGTGTCCCCTCCAGGCGTGGTGTGCACACTCCATGCGTGGTGTGCACCCCTCGATGTGCAGTGTGCCCCTTCCAGGCATGGTGTGCACCCCTCAGTGTACAGTGTGCCCCCTCCAGGCATGGTGTGCACACTCCATGCGTGGTGTGCACCCCTCAATGTGCCCACTCCAGGCGAGGTGTGCACCCCTTAATGTGCAGTGTGCCCCCTCCAGGCATGGTGAGCACCCCTCAGTGTACAGTGTGCCCTCTCCAGGCGTGGTGTGCACACTCCAGGCATGGTGTGCACCCCTCAGTGTACAGTGTGCCCCCTCCAGACATGGTGTGCACACTCCATGCGTGGTGTGCACCCCTCAGTGTGCACACTCCATGCGTGGTGTGCACCCTTCAATGTGCAGTGTGCCCCTTCCAGGCATGGTGTGCACCCTTCATTGTACAGTGTGCCCCCTCCAGGCCTGGTGTGCACACTCCATGTGTGTGCAGTGTGTACACGCCATGCGTGGTGTGCACCCCTCATTGTGCCCGCTCCAGGCATGGTGTGCACCCCTCAGTGTGCACACTCCATGCGTCATGTGTGCCCCTCAATGTGCAGTGTGCCCCCTCCAGCCATAGTGTGCACCCCTTACTGTGCCCCCTCCAGGCGTGATGTGCACACTCCAGGCGTGGTGAGCACCCCTCAATGTTCAGTGTGCCCCCGCCAGGCGTGGTGGGCACACTCCATGCATGGTGGGCACCCTTCAGTGTACAGTGTGCCCCCTCCAGGCGTGGTGTGCACCCCTCAGTGTGCACACACCATGCGTCATGTGCACCCCTCAATGTGCAGTGTGCCCCCTCCAGCCGTAGTGTGCACCTCTCAGTGTGCCCTCTCCAGGTGTGATGTGCACACTCCAGGCGTGGTGAGCACCCCTCAATGTTCAGTTTGCCCCCGCTAGGCATGGGATGCACACTCCATGCGTGGTGTGCACCCCTCAGTGTGCCCCCTCCAGGCGTGGTGTGCACCCCTCAGTGTGCACACTCCATGCATCATGTGTGCCCCTCAATGTCCAGTGTGCCCCCTCCAGCCGTAGTGTGCACCCCTTACTGTGCCCCCTCCAGGCGTGATGTGCACACTCCAGGCGTGGTGAGCACCCCTCAATGTTCAGTTTGCCCCCACCAGGCATGGGGTGCGCACTCCATGCGTGATGTGCACCCCTCAGTGTACAGTGTTCCCCCTCCAGACGTGGTGTGCACCCCTCAGTGTGCACACGCCTTGCATGGTGTGCACCCCTCGATGTTCAGTGTGCCACTTCCAGGTGTGGTGTGCACCCTTCAGTGCACAGTGTGCCCCCTCCAGGCACGGTGTGCACACTCCATGCGTGGTGTGCACCCCTCAGTGTGCAATGTGCACACTTCATGCGTTGTGTGCACTTCTCAATGTGCCCACTCCAGGCGAGGTGTGCACCCCTTAATGTGCAGTGTGCCCCCTCCAGGCGTGGTGAGCACCCCTCAGTGTACAGTGTGCCCTCTCCAGGTGTTGTGTGCATACTCCAGGCATGGTGTGCACCCCTCAGTGTACAGTGTGCCCCCTCCAAACCTGTTGTGCACACTCCATGCGTGGTGTGCACCCCTCAGTGTGCACACTCCATGTGTGGTGTGCACCCTTCAATGTGCAGTGTGCCCCTTCGAGGCATGCTGTGCACCCTTCATTGTACAGTGTGCCCCCTCCAGGCGTGGTGTGCACACTCCATGCGTGATGTGCACCCCTCAGTGTGCAGTGTGCACACTCCATGCGTGGTGTGCACCCCTCAATGTGCCCACTCCAGGCATGGTGTGCACCCCTCAATGTGCAGTGTGCCCCCTCCAGGCGTGGTGTGCATCCCTCAGTGTGCACACTCCAGGCGTTGTGAGTATACTCAGTGTGGTGGGTATGCACAGTGTGGTGTGTTCTTAGTGTGGTGTGTATAAAGAGTGTTTTTTGTATACTTAGGCCCTCATTACAACCCTGGAGGTGGGTGTTAAAGCGGCGGTAACACCGCCAACAGACCGGCGGTAAAAAAAAAAATGGGATCACGACCACGCTGGAAACCGCCAACACAGACAGCCACTTTAACTCTCCGACCGCCAGGGCGGTAGCAACCAAGACCGCGGCGGTCACCGCCAACAGATAGGCGGAAGACAATGTACCGCCCACTCTATTATGAGAGGCCAATCCACCAGCCTTTTTGGGGCGGTACCAACGACATCAAAAGCACAGTGGAAACACTACACTGAAGGGGAACCACTCACCTTCCGACACTCCACGAAGAACCAGGACGCCATGGAGCCCGAATTGCAGGTCCTCCCCATTTGATGTATCTACTAATACACCAGGAAGTAGAAAGAAGGCGGCGGCGACGGTGAGTACTGCACCTAGCACACAAGGGGGTTGGCAAAAGAGAGTTACACACACACGCGCCACGCAACACCCCCACCCTCCACCCTTACCCACAATACCATACACACTAACACATCCAACAACATGACAGATACACCCCGTCACCCCCTGGAAGAACGCAAGGACAAAAGGAAATGAGTTTAACCAGTGATATTTTGGAACATTCAGATATAGCAATCGATTATAAATAATTCAGTATATACTAATATTTACATTATGTAAAGAAGTCCGTACACTCTCCCTTGTAAATGTCCGTGGACAAAAGCACGCACATGACACCTGCCTCAAAACAGAGAGAACACTGTAGTGGTATCAGGTAAAAAAAAACACAGGCATCTCAGGGGGATGGGGAAGGGGGGGGCACCTCAGCCGGAAGATGGTACAATGCCACTGCTCCTCGAGGGGGCTCCATGCCCACTGCTTGGTCGTGGGGAGTGCAAGGCCACAGTCTCTATAGTGGATGCCTTCTTCCACTGGTTCTGGAGGGGGCCTTGTGCCCAGTCTGCTTCATCCGGCCAAGGATAGGGTGAGTGGATGCATCTCTCCACTGTTTCTGGAGGGGACCTTGTGCCCAGTAATGCTGCACCTGGCGCATACTCACTCCTGCAGTAATGTTCACTTGTCACTAACCTAAGGGTGTGTTTATAAGTTTCCTCACTCACTCAGAATGAGTACACTCAGGGCGTGCTCTCAGTCCTGCAAGTTGTTCACTGATCACTGACCTGAGGGTGTGTTTAGACATCTTTCACTCAGTCAGAATAAATGCACTCCATCAGGACGCACACTCAGTCCTGCACTAATGTTTACTGGTCACTGACCTAAGTGTGTGTTTACATGTTTCCTCACTCACTACAAATTAGTGCATTCAGCCAGGGTGCACACTCAGTCCTGCACATGTGTTCCCTGGTCACTGACCTAAGGTTGTGTTTACACGTTTCGTCACTCACTCAGAATGAGTGCACTCAGTCAGGGTGCAAACTCAATCCTGCACTAATGTTCACTGGTCACTGACCTAAGGGTGTGTTCACACGTTTCCTCACTCACTCAGTCAGTGCGCACAGGCACTCCTGCACATGTGTTCACTGATCTAAGGTTGTGTTTACATGTTTGCTCTCTCGGAAAGAGTGTACTCAGCCAGGGTGCACCCTCACTCCTGCACGTGTGTTCAGTGACATAAGGTTGTGTTTACACGTTTCCTCACTCACTTAGAATGAGTGTACATCATCAGGACACACATTCAGTCCTGCACTAATGTTCACTGGTCACTTACCTAAGGTTGTGTTTACAGATTTCCTCACTCATTCAGAATGAGTGCATTCAGCCAGGACGCACGCTCAGTCCTATACACGTTGTCTCTGGTCACTGACCTAAGGTTGTGTTTACACGTTTCCTCACTCACTCAGAAAGAGTGCACTCAGTCATGGGGCGCCCTCAGTCCTGCACTAATGTTTACTGGTCTCTGACCTAAGGTTGTGTTTACACATTTCCACACTCACTCGGAATGAGTGCACTCAGCCAGGGCGCACACTCAGTCCTGCATGTGTGTTTTCTGGTCACTGACCTAAGGTTGTGTTTACAGTTTTCATCACTCACTCAGAATGAGTGTATTCAGTCAGGGTGCACACTCACTCCTGCACTAATGTTCACTTGTCACTGACCTAATGATGTGGTTACACATTTTCTCACTCACTCAGAATGAGTGCACTCAAACAGGGCGCACACTCATTCCTGCACTAATGTTCAGTGACCTAAGGCTGTGTTTACACGTTCCCTCACTCGCTCAGAATGAGTGCACTCAGTCAAGACACACACTTATTCCTGCACTAATGTTCACTGGCAGCGACCTAAGGTTGTGTTTACACGTTTCCTCACTCACTCAGAGTGAGTGCACACTCTCAGGGCACACACTCACTTCTGCACTAATGTTTACTGACCTAAGATTGTGTTTACATGTTTCCTCACTCACTCAGAATGAGTGCACTCACTCAGGGCATAGACTCACTCCTGTGCTAATGTTCACTGGTTACTGACCTTAGGTTGTGTTTACACATTTCCTCACTCACTCAGAATGAGTGCAGTCAGTCAGGGTGCACACTCACTCCTGCACTAATTTTAACTTGTCACAGAGCTAAAGGTGTGGCTACACGTTTTCTCACTCACTCAGAATGAGTGCACTCAGTCAGGGCGTACACTCACTCCTGCACGTGTATTACCTGACCTAAGGTTGTGCTTACACGTTCCCTCACTCGCTCAGAATGAGTGCACTCAGTCAAGACACACTCACTCCTGCACGTGTATTCACTGACCTAAAGTTGTGCTTACAGGTTTCCTCATTCACTCAGAATGAGTACACTCAGTCAGGGCTCACGCTCAGTCCTGCCTGTGCACTAATGTTCACTGGTCACTGACCTAAGGTTGTGTTTACAGGTTTCCTCACTCACTCAGTCAGGACGCACACTCACTCACTGACCTATGGTTTTGCTTTACAACCCTGAGTGAAGTCCGGCGGGCCCCATCCCAGGTGCCTACCGATGACTAGTGGTGCCTAGTGGTGCTCTTACTCCGCACCCAGAGGTGGCGCTGCGTGGTGCCTGGCCCCGGCACATTATCACCCTGGGGTGTGCACACGGGTGGTGTGAGGAGAGTCCTGCACCTCCTGGTCTGAAGAGGGGGCAGAACACACCAGAGATACCCTGCACTCTCCTCTTAGCGCTTCCTCCCTCTGAGGCCCAGATTAGGGTTTGAGGCCAGTCCTTGGGTTTGAGGCAGTCCCTGGATGTGAGGCCAGTCCCTGGGTTTGAGGCCAGTCCCTGGGTTTGAGGCCAGTCCCTGGATGTGAGGCCAGTCCCTGGGTTTGAGGCCAGTCCCTGAGTGTGAGACCAGTCCCTGGGTTTGAGGCCAGTCCCTGGGTTTGAGGCCAATCCCTGGGTTTGAGGCCAATCCCTGGGTTTGAGGCCAGTCCATAGGTTTGAGGCCAGTCCCTGGGTTTGAAGGCCAATCCCTGGGTTTGAGGCCAGTCCATAGGTTTGAGGCCAGTCCCTGGGTTTGAGGCCAGTCCGTAGGTTTGAGGCCATTCCCCGGATGTGAGGCCAGTCCCTGGGTTTGAGGCCAGTCCGTAGGTTTGAGGCCAGTCCCTGGGTTTGAGGCCAGTCCGTAGGTTTGAGGCCAGTCCGTAGGTTTGAGGCCAGTACTTGGGTTTGAGGCCAATCCCTGGGTTTGAGGCCAGTCCATAGGTTTGAGGCCAGTCCATAGGTTTGAGGCCAGTCCCTGGGTTTGAGGCCAGTCCGTAGGTTTGAGGCCATTCCCCGGATGTGAGGCCAGTCCCTGGGTTTGAGGCCAGTCCCTGGGTTTGAGGCCAATCCCTGGGTTTGAGGCCAGTCCATAGGTTTGAGGCCAGTCCCTGGGTTTGAGGCCAGTCCGTAGGTTTGAGGCCATTCCCCGGATGTGAGGCCAGTCCCTGGGTTTGAGGCCAGTCCGTAGGTTTGAGGCCAGTCCCTGGGTTTGAGGCCAGTCCGTAGGTTTGAGGCCAGTCCGTAGGTTTGAGGCCAGTACTTGGGTTTGAGGCCAGTCCCTGGATGTGAGGCCAGTCCCTGGATGTGAGGCCAGTCCCTGGGTTTGAGGCCAGTCCCTGGGTTTGAGGCCAGTCCCTGGGTTTGAGGCCAGTCCCTGGGTTTGAGGCCAGTCCCCGGATGTGAGGCCAGTCCCCGGATGTGAGGCCAGTCCCTGGGTTTGAGGCCAGTCCCTGGATGTGAGGCCAGTCCCTGGGTTTGAGGCCAGTCCCTGGATGTGAGGCCAGTCCCTGGGTTTGAGGCCAGTCCCTGAATGTGAGGCCAGTCCCTGGGTTTGAGGCCATGTTCTGGATCTGAGGCCAGTCCCTGGATGTGAGGCTAGTCTCTGAGTGTGAGACCAGTCCCTGGATGTAAGGCCAGTCCCTGAGTGTGAGGCCAGTCCCTGAGTGTGAGGCCAGTCCCTGGGTTTGAGGCCAGTCCCTGGGTTTGAGGCCAGTCCCTGAGTTTGAGGCCAGTCCCTGAGTTTGAGGCCAGTCCCTGAGTTTGAGGCCAGTCCCTGGGTTTGAGGCCAGTCCCTGAGTTTGATGCCAGTCTCTGGATGTGAGACCAGTCCCTGAGTGTGTGACCAGTCCCTGAGTGTGAGACCAGTCCCTGAGTGTGAGACCAGTCCCTGAGTGTGAGACCAGTCCCTGAGTGTGTGACCAGTCCCTGGATGTGAGGCTAGTCCCTGGGTTTGAGGCCAGTCCCAGAGTGTGAGGCCAGTCCCTGGATGTGAGACCAGTCCCTGGATGTGAGACCAGTCCCTGAGTGTGAGGCCAGCCCGTGGATTTGAGGCCAGTCCCTGGGTTTGAGGCCAGTCCCTGAGTTTGAGGCCAGTCCCTGAATGTGAGGCCAGTCCCTGGGTTTGAGGCCATGTTCTGGATGTGAGATCAGTCCCAGAGTGTGAGACCAGTCCCTGGATGTGAGACCAGCCCGTGGATTTGAGGCCAGTCCCTGGGTTTGAGGCCAGTCCCCGAGTGTGAGGCCAGTCCCCGGATTTGAGGCCAGTCCCTGAGTGTGAGACAGTCCCTGGGTTTGAGGCCAGTCCTCGGATGTGAGACCAGTCCCCGGATGTGAGGCCAGTCCCCGGATGTGAGGCCAGTCCCCGGGTTTGAGGCCGGTCCCTGAGTTTGAGGCCAGTCCCTAGGTTTGAGGCCAGTCCCTAGGTTTGAGGCCAGTCCCTAGGTTTGAGGCCAGTCCCTGAATGTGAGGCCAGTCCCTGGGTTTGAGGCCATGTTCTGGATGTGAGATCAGTCCCAGAGTGTGAGACCAGTCCCTGGATGTGAGACCAGCCCGTGGATTTGAGGCCAGTCCCTGGGTTTGAGGCCAGTCCCCGAGTGTGAGGCCAGTCCCCGGATTTGAGGCCAGTCCCTGAGTGTGAGACAGTCCCTGGGTTTGAGGCCAGTCCTCGGATGTGAGACCAGTCCCCGGATGTGAGGCCAGTCCCCGGATGTGAGGCCAGTCCCTGGGTTTGAGGCCGGTCCCTGAGTTTGAGGCCAGTCCCTAGGTTTGAGGCCTGTCCCTAGGTGTGAGGCCAGTCCCTAGGTTTGAGGCCAGTCCCTGAATGTGAGGCCAGTCCCTGGGTTTGAGGCCAGTCCCTGGGTTTGAGGCAGTCCCTGGATGTGAGGCCAGTCTCTGAGTGTGAGACCAGTCCCTGGGTTTGAGGCCAGTCCCTGAGTGTGAGGCCAGTCCCTAGGATTTGAGGCCAGTCCCTAGGATTTGAGGCCAGTCCCTGGGTTTGAGGCCAGTCCCCGGGTTTGAGGCCAGTCCCCGGGTTTGAGGCCAGTCCCCGGATGTGAGGCCAGTCCCCGGATGTGAGGCCAGTCCCCGGATGTGAGGCCAGTCCCTGGGTTTGAGGCCAGTCCCTGGGTTTGAGGCCAGTCCCTGAGTTTAAGGCCGGTCCCTGGGTTTGAGGCCAGTCCCCGGATGTGAGACCAGTCCCCGGGTTTGATGCCATTCCCCGGGTTTGATGCCAGTCCCTGGGTTTGAGGGCCAGTCCCTGGGTTTGAGGCCAGTCCCTGTGTTTGAGGCAGTCCCTGGATGTGAGGCTAGTCTCTGAGTGTGAAACTAGCCCCTGAGTTTGAGGCCAGTCCCTAGGTTTGAGGTCAGTCTCTGGATGTGAGGCCAGTCCGTGAGTGTGAGACCAGTCCTTGAGTTTGAGGCCAGTCCCTGAGTTTGAGGCCAGTCCCTGGGTTTGAGGCCAGTCCCTGGGTTTGAGGCCAGTCCCTGAGTTTGAGGCCAGTCCCTGAATGTGAGGCCAGTCCCTGGGTTTGAGGCCATGTTCTGGATGTGAGATCAGTCCCTGGATGTGAGGCCAGTCCCTGGATGTGAGGCCAGTCTCTGAGTTTGAGGCCACTCCCTGAGTGTGAGGCCAGTCCCTGAGTTTGAGGCCACTCCCTGAGTGTGAGGCCAGTCCCTGGGTTTGAGGCCATGTTCTGGATGTGAGACCAGTCCCTGAGTGTGAGGCCAGTCCCTGGGTTTGAGGCCATGTTCTGGATGTGAGACCATTCCCTGGGTTTGAGGCGAGTCCCCGGATGTGAGACCAGTCCCTGGGTTTGAGGCCAGTCCCTGGGTTTGAGGCCAGTCCCTGGATGTGAGGCCAGTCCCTGGGTTTGAGGCCAGTCCCTGGATGTGAGGCCAGTCCCTGAGATTGAGGCCAGTCCCTGAGATTGAGGCCAGTCCCTGGGTTTGAGGCCAGTCCCTGGGTGTGAGGCCAGTCCCTGAGTTTGAGGCCAGTCCCTGGATGTGAGGCCAGTCCCTGGATGTGAGGCCAGTCCCTGGGTTTGAGGCCAGTCCCTGAGTTTGAGGCCAGTCCCTGAGTGTGAAGCCAGTCCCTGGGTTTGAGGCCAGTCCCTGAGTTTGAAGCCAGTCGCCGGGGAGGGACCGGCCTGGGGTGTTTCCCCAGCTAAGAAGCTTAGACAGCAGTTTGTCCCCCTGGCAGTGGAGCTCAGTTTTCCACCCTCTTGCGCCATGGAACGGGCGAGGCGCTTTACAGGAGTGGCAGAAAGAGCCTTTTGGTGATAGAAGTGAGAGGCGCCTTGAAGGTGGGAGAGGCACTTTAAACAGAGGCTTTTACACTGAAAGGGGTATTCAGCTAAAATCTGGTTAAAAGGCGGCTGGTGCTTTACCGAGGGGGCATTTAAATAAAGTGAGGGGGCAGGAGATGTCTGTGCTTGCAGGGCTGCACTGTGAACGAGAGAGGCGCTGTACGGGGCAGGAGGCGCTTTATGGTGAGTGCGACAACTTGAAAGGCGCTTTAAGTGTGAGAGCCGAGTTAAAGGAGGCGCTTTATGGTAAGAGAGACGAGTTAAAGGAGGCGCTTTATGATGAGTGCGACGACTTGAAAGGCGCTTTAAGTGTGAGAGCCGAGTTAAAGGAGGCGCTTTATGGTAAGAGAGCCGAGTTAAAGGAGGCGCTTTATGGTGAGAGAGAGAACTTAAAGAAGTGCTTTATGGTGCATGAGATGATTTAAGAGGCGCTTTATGGTGAGTGAGATGACTTAAGAGGCGCTATATGGTGAGTGCGATGACTTAGAGGAGGCGCTTTATGGTGAGTGCGATGTCTTAAGAGGCGCTTTATGGTGAGGGCGATGACTTAGAGGAGGCGCTTTATGGTGAGTGCGATGCCTTAAAGGAGACGCTTTATGGTTAGTGAGATGACTTAAAGGAGGCGCTTTATAGTTAGTGCGATGACTTAAAGGAGACGCTTTACAGTGAGTGAGATGACTTAGGAGGCGCTATATGGTGGGTGAGATGACTTAAGAGGTGCTTTATGGTGAGTGCAACGAGGTAAGAGGCGCTATATGGTGAGTGAGAGCTTAAGAGGCACTATATGGTGAGTGAGATGACTTAAGAGGCGCTTTATGGTGAGTGAGAGCTTGAGAGGCGCTTGAAGGAAGCAGGTCGAAGCTTACAAGACAGAGCAGCTCTGCGCCTCTTGGAGACATGCTGAAAGCTTCCCTGGGAATGTCCTCCGCCCGTTCCTTACCACTGGCTCTGTGGTTTGTAACTCACATTTGCTTGTGTTCTGTTTGCTGGCTTTATTTGTTTCAGGCTGTCCAGTATGACTTTGTCCCTTCCCTGGAGCATAGCCTATTTACTGTATTCTTCCAGGAGTCCTCACTTGATGCAAACGGGCCTTTAAATCTTGTTGTTTTCTTCTCACATTTGTTGTGCATTCAAAGGACAGATTCAGATGTCAGGCTCTGTCTTCCAGGGAGCTGGCGCCTACTTTCCTTTCTGTGGCTTCACAGTGAGAGGGTTTATGTGGCACTCGGGCTGGCACTAAGGTTGTGGCACTCGGGCTGGCACTGAGGTTGTGGCACTCGGGCTGGCACTAAGGTTGTGGCACTCGGGCTGGCACTGAGGTTGTGGCACTCGGGCTGGCGCTGAGGTTGTGGCACTCGGGCTGGCACTAAGGTTGTGGCACTCGGCTGGCACCTTGTGGCACTCGGGCTGGCACTAAGGTGTGCCGGAGGAAGGCTAACACACAGCAACATGGACCTGTCTGTGAATGAACTGCAAATATTTCAGAATATCAGAATTATGACGCACAAATGAAGTACATTAATGGTAATTCTGACGTGTGGTGGAAACAAATATGTTAATATGATCAAAATAAATTAATAACTTGCTGATGACATTTCCACACATTATGGTTTATGCGCTGTGTGCTATTCTCAGTAAACTATGGGCCTGATTCTAACTTTGGAGGACGGTGTTAAACCGTCCCAAAAGTGGCGGATATACCACCTACCGTATTACGAGTCCATTATATCCTATGGAACTCGTAATACGGTAGGTGGTATATCCGCCACTTTTGGGACGGTTTAACACCGTCCTCCAAGGTTAGAATCAGGCCCTATATGTCTGCAAATGTAATTTTCATTTACATTGAAGATGTATTGTCTGTGGGGTAAGTGTGCTGCCACACATGCGTCCTTCAATCTACGCCTCTCCATGCTACTCCATCCTGCGTCACTGCACTCTGCTCCAGCCCACTCTACGCCACTCCACTGTGCGCCACTCTGCATCACTGCACTTTAAGCCACTGCACTCTACACTCTACTCTACGCCACTGCACTCTACGCCACTGCACTCTACACTCTACTCTACGCCACTGCACTCTACGCCACTCCACACCACTGCACTCTATGCTGCTGCACTCTGCTCCAGCCCACTCTACGCCACTGCACATCACTGTACTCTACACGGTGAACTCTACGCCACTACACTCTGCGCCACTCTGCATCACTGCACTCTACACAGTCTACTCTATGCCACTGCACTCTGCGCCACTCTGCATCACTGCACTCTACACAGTCTACTCTACGCCACTGCACTCTGCGCCACTCTGCATCACTGCACTCTACGCCACTGCACTCTACACTGTACTCTACACCATTCCACACCACTGCACTCTATGCTGCTGCACTCTGCTCTGCGCCAGCCCAATCTACGCCATTCCACTGTGCGCCACTCTGCATCACTACACTCTACGCCACTGCACTCTACACTGTACTCTACGCCATTCCACACCACTGCACTCTATGCTGCTGCACTCTGCTCTGCGCCAGTCCGATCTACGCCACTCCACACCACTGTACTCTACACACTCTACGCCACTGCACTCTACTCTACGCCACTCCACGTCACTGTTCTCTACACAATCTACTCTAAGCCACTGCACTCTACTCTACGCCACTCCACTCTGCGCCACTCTGCATCACTGCCCTCTACACAGTCTACTCTACGCCACTGCACTCTGCGCCACTCTGCATCACTGCACTCTACGCCACTGCACTCTACACTGTACTCTACACCATTCCACACCACTGCACTCTATGCTGCTGCACTCTGCTCTGCGCCAGCCCGATCTACGCCACTCCACTGTGCGCCACTCTGCATCACTACACTCTACGCCACTGCACTCTACACTGTACTCTACGCCATTCCACACCACTGCACTCTATGCTGCTGCACTCTGCTCTGCGCCAGCCCGATCTACGCCACTCCACTGTGCGCCACTCTGCATCACTACACTCTACGCCACTGCACTCTACACTGTACTCTACGCCATTCCACACCACTGCACTCTATGCTGCTGCACTCTGCTCTGCGCCAGTCCGATCTACGCCACTCCACACCACTGTACTCTACACACTCTACGCCACTGCACTCTACTCTACGCCACTCCACGTCACTGTTCTCTACACAATCTACTCTAAGCCACTGCACTCTACTCTACGCCACTCCACTCTGCGCCACTCTGCATCACTGCCCTCTACGCCACTGCACCCTACACTCTACTCTACGCCACTGCACTCTGTCACTCCACACCACTGCAGTCTACACTCTACTCTACGCTACTGCACTCTACCTCACTCCACACCACTCTACACTCTATTCTATGCCACTGCACTCTACGCCTCTCCACACCACTGCACTTTACACACTCTACTCTGCGCCAGCCCAGTCTACGCCACTCCACACCACTGCATTCTACACTCTACTCTACGCTACTGCACTCTACGTCACTCCACACCACTGCACTCTACACTCTATTCTACGCCACTGCACTCTACGCTACGCCACTCCACACCACTACACTCTACACAGTCTACTCTAAGCCACAGTACTCTACGTCACTCCACACCACTGCACTCTACACTCTTCCCTGCGCCAGCCCATTCTGTGCCATTCCACTGTGTGCCACTCTGCATCACTGCACTCTACGCCACTGCACTCGCCACAATCTACTTTACGCCACTCCACACCACTGCACTCTACACAATCTACTCTGCGGCAGACCACTCTACGCCACTCCACACCACTGCACTCTGCACTCTACGCCACTGCACTTTACGCCACCTCACTGTACTCTGCACAACTCTACTCTACTCTATGCTACTGTGCTCTGCAGCACTGCACTATGTGCCACTGCTCTCTGTGCCACTGCTCTGTACTCTGCACCACTCTATGCCGGCGCACGCTAACCCACCCTACTAGGTACCACTGCCCTCTACACCACTCCAGTCTAGGCCACTCCACTCTACTCTGCACAACTCTACTCTATGCTACCGTGCTCTGTAGCACTGCACTATGTGCTATTAAGCCTTGCAGCACTGCACTATGTGCTACTGCACTCTATGCCACTGCTCTCTTTGCCACTGCACTCTATGCCACTGCTCTCTACTCTGCACCACTCTACTCTTGCCGGCGCACACTAACCCACCCTACTAGGTACCACTGCATTCTACGCCACTCCATTCTAGGCCACTCCACTCTGCACAACTCTACTCTATGCTACCGTGCTATGCAGCACTGCTCTCTATGCTACTGCACTCTATGCACTGCACTCTATGCCACTGCACTTTATACCACTGCACTCTATGCCACTGGTCTCTATGCCACTGCACTCCACGCACTGCACTATACACACTGCACTCTATGCCACTGCACTCTATGCCAATGCACGCTACAACACTGCTCTCTACGCCACTGCTCTCTACACCACTGCTCTATATGCCACTGTTCTCTATGCCAATGCTCTCTATGCCAATGCACTCTACGCCACTGCACTCTATGCAACAGCTCTCTTCGGTGCACCATCCACTCTACTCTGAAACAATCTACTCTAGGCCACTGCACTTTATGCCACTGCACTCTATATGGCACTGCACTTTATACCACTGAACTCTATCGGGCATCACTCCACTTTATGCCACTTCACTGTACTCTGAAACAATCTACTCTAGGCCTCTGCGCTCTACGCCAGTGCACTCTATGACACTGCACTCTATCCTGCATCATTCCACTCTATGCCTCTTCACTCTATTCTGAAACAATCTACTCTAAGCCACTGCATTCTAAGCTGCATCACTCCACTCTATGCCTCTTCACTCCATTCTGAAACAATCTACTCTAGGCCACTGCACTCCATGCCACTGCACTCTATATGGCACTACACTCTATGCCACTGCATTCTACCCTGCATCACTCCACTCTATGCCACCTCACTGTACTCTGAAACAATCTATTCTAGGCCACTGCACTCTATGCCACTGCACTCTGTCCCACTACACCCTATGCCAATGCACTCTACATCACTCTACTCCACTCTATGCCACTGCATTCTGCACTGCGCTGGCTAAGAAGGAAATCCCAGACGGCCTGCAAGCTTATGCCACGAGGGCCTAGGTCATTATCACTACATTGGTTGCGGGTGTGGTTGCAGGTATGATTGCATTTGTGGTTGCAGGTGTGGTTGCAGGCGTGATTGCATGTGTGGTTGCAGGTGTGGCTCCAAGCGTGGTTGCAAGCGTGGTTGCAGGCATGGTTGCAGGTGTGGTTGCGGGCATGGTTGCCGGTGTGGTTCCAAGGGTGATTGCATGTGTGGTCGCTGGAGTGTTTGCAGGTGTGGTTGCAGGCATGATTGCATTTATGGTTTCAGGTGTGTTTGCAGATGTGGTTCCAAGCATGATTGCATGTGTGATCGCTGGAGTGTTTGCAGATGTGGTTGCAGGTATGATTGCATTTGTGGTTGCAGGTGTGGTTCCAAGCGTGATTGCATGTGTGGTCACTGGAGTATTTGCAGATGTGGTTGCAGGTATGATTGCATTTGTGGTTGCAGGTGTGGTTGCAGTTGTGTTTGAAGGCGTGGTTGCCGGCGTGGTTGCAGGTGTGGTTGCGGGCGTGGTCGCAGGCATGTTTACACATGTGGTTCCAAGCGTGATTGTATGGGTGGTCGCTGGAGTTTTTGCCGGTGTGGTTGTAGGCATGATTGCATTTGTGGTTCCAAGCGTGGTTGCAGGCGTGGTCGCAGGTGTGGTTGCACAAGTGTTTGCAGGTGTGGTTCCAAGCGTGATTGCATTTGTGGTCGCTGGTGTGTTTGCAGATGTGGCTGCAGGTATGATTGCAGGTGTGGTTGCAGTTGTGTTTGCAGGCGTGGTTGCCGGCGTGGTTGCAGGTGTGGTTGCAGGTGTGGTTGCGGGCGTGGTCGCAGTCATGTTTATACGTGTGGTTCCAAGTGCGATTGCATGTGTGGTCGCTGGAGTGTTTGAAGGTGTAGTTGCAGGCATGGTTGCATTGGTGGTTCCAAGCGTGGTTGCAGGCGTGGTCGCAGGTGTGGTCGCAGGCGTAGTGCGGCTTAAGTCTAGCTTCTGGCTTTTGTTCTCAGGCAATAGGCTTCATGTATATGACAGAGTATGAGCCTAGTTTTGCATTCCGGGTAACCTCTTTTTGGGTTCCACAGGCCTCGACTCCAGACCTGCAGAGAGGAGTACAGTCCACTTTGGGGAGCTCAGAGAATGAAAATACTTGTAAGTACCAAGAGCTGTCTGCTGGTGCTTGCGTCATCATCAGTTACTGCTGTGGAGAAGAGTGAGGTGCTGCTTGTGTGAGGTGAGGGGTTGGTTTTGAAGGCCCAGTGAAGGTGAACCCCCCGAACCCCTGAAGGTGCCTGATGCCTGCGGGGGCGGCCAGTGCAGAAGAGGCTGTTTTGACCTGTGGGAAGGCACAGAGTTTGGGTTCAAGGAAGAAGGTGAGATCACACCAAGTGTGAGAGCCCCAGACCTCTGACTCAGTGCCCGGTGGATGGAGATGACTTGCCCCTATGAGAGCGCTCCTTCACCAGGGTGGTGTGTAGGAGGCAGGACCTCACTCAGCAGAACCTGGAGGCAGTATTGGCGCTCGTTACGCGGCTCTCTGGGTTGTGAGCAGAATTTACTGACAGCCGCAGGGCTGTATCCCTCCTCCGTGAACTTCTCACTGAGCTGTGGCTATCTCTAGAGGAGGCGCGTGAGGTGGTAAGAAGGGGTGGGGTCTCGCGAGGTGGTAAGAAGGGATGGGGTCTCACAAGGTGGTAGGAAGGGGTGGAGTCTCGCGAGGTGGTAAGAAGGGGTGGGGTCTCACAAGATCTAAGAAGGGGTGGAGACTCACAGGGTGGTAAGAAGGGGTGGAGTCTCGCAAGGTGGTAAGAAGGGGTGGAGTCTCGTGAGGTGGTAAGAAGGGTTGGAGTCTCACAGGGTGGTAAGAAGGGGTGGAGTCTCGAGAGGTGGTAAGAAGGGGTGGAGTCTCACAGGGTGGTAAGAAGGAGTGGAGTCTCGCGCGGTGGTAAGAAGGGGTGGAGTCTCACAAGGTGGTAAAAGGGGTGGATACTCACAACATGGTAGGAAGGAGGCAGAGTCTCGCAAGGTGGTAAGACGGGGGTGGGTGATGGAGACTAAAGGCAGTGAGAAGAGGGTTGAGCTGCAGAGGTTCAGAAAGTGGTAAGATGGGGGATCTCAGAAGGCAGTGAGTACTGGGTGGAAAGCCCTCGTCTCGTGGGGTAGAAAACAAGTGAGGCTCTTCCTTAGAGCACATGTTGACCTTCTCAGGCACACATGCAGCAGAGACACTACATGCTGTAGAGTCTTTTAGTAGTGCGGGGTAGGAGAAGTCAGTGTTTGAAGAGAGGGTTTGACCCTAAAGACCCTTAATTGTGGAATCCACCTACTTCTGTGTTGACCCTATAGACTTTCTTCAGAGGTGTCTTCATTATTTCTGTGTTGACCATATAGAGTTTCTACTGAGGTGTCTATACAGCTATTTCTACATTGACCCTACAGGTTGTCTACTGTGGTATCTAATTATTTCTGGAGAGCTTTTCTCCATTTCTCCGTTGCCCCCGTAGACGTGCTGTGGTATCTCCTTCTAAAGCTGGGTGGACACAACAGAAGCAGATTATTCTCAATATGAACGTACCCAAAACATCTTAACACACGAACAAACACTCTCGCTGTCACTCTCTTGCTCTCTCTCTCTCTCCTCAATACTTTACAGAGGTACTTTTCATCCTTAACTCTACACCTTACTCTTCATCTCTTTTACTCATCCCCCCATACTCCTCAGGCCACCTTCCTTTCCCAGTACTACTTCACTAGGTCTCCTTCCATCTCCCCTTCTTCCCACATTGAGGTGGGGCCTCCTGTTCCTTCCTGTCATTCCTACCACCTCATCTTTTTCACCCTACACGCCCTTCTGCTACTGCGCCCCATCCTACAGGCCCGCCTACTAGTCTCCAGTTTCCTTTGTTAGCCCCTCCATTGTCACTTCAGTCTCCCTGTACTTTTCCAACAAATTCTTTCGATTAAAGCCATTCCCCGACCCTCACGCTAGCCCCTTCCTTGTTACACTGTCATTCGTAAGAGACAGATGTAGTTCGCTCACCAGCCTCTGCCTTTGCCATCAGGATCCTCATCTACAAAACACCCTTTGTTACTTCACTATAACCAAACTTACAACTCTCTTCAGCCAATGTCTACTACATGGCCCCTCCTGGCCTATCCGGTTGTCTCTCGTATTCATCCTCTATGTTCCCTCACCGTCCATTTGAACTCGTTATGGTCCTACTTCACCTCCTTCTGATTGGAGTCCTGGACCTTAACTTGGCATGGAGCCTGCTGCCAGACTATCCATCTCTGTGGCCATTCACAAGACAATAGGACCAGGAGAGATGACTAGAATGGTCTCCAGATACCTCCTGCTCGCCAGTTCAGTTCACACAACTTCTGTAAACAAACCCTCTCCATCTCTACGGCAACACCCAAGACCATGGGACCAAGAGAGATGACCAGACGGTCTCCAAATATCTCCTGCCCATCATCTCAGTTCACATAACTTCTGTAAACAAACTCTCTCCATCTCTACTGCCATATCCAAGACCATGGCACCAGGAGAGAAGACCACACGGTGTCCAGATACTTCCTGCCAATCGACTCAGTCTACAAGACTCCTATAAACAAACCCTCTGCATCTCTGCGGCCATACAGAAGACCTTCGGACCAGGAGAGATGACCAGAATTTTCTCCAGATACCACCTGTCCACCAGCTCATTCCACAAGACTTCTGGAAACAAACTCTGCATGTCTACGGCCATACCCAAGACCATGGGGCCAGGAGAGGTGACCCGATGGTCTCCAGATATTTCCTGCCCATCAGCTCAGACCACAAGACATCTGTAAACATACTCTCTCCAACTCTGCTGCCTCTCTAGCATAAGACGCAGCTAGTTTCACACCCTTTGTGGTCATTGGCCAGAGCAACCTTACTCTCTTCTCACCCCAATGGTGGCTTGATAGGTCAATGCAACCCCCTAAGATACCTTGACACTTAATATAAGATGTTTGTTAACCAACTCTGTACAGCCTGTGGCTCAACCAACCACACCTCTGAGCTCACACTGCCTGCTGTAGCACCAGACGGACTAACCACCAGATGTGGACTGTCTGGTGGCAAAGGAAGACTTCTGAACACAGATCCACTGTAGCCTCAGCGCCTGCAGCTTCACCAACCAGGGGAGTCTCTGAACCCCTGAGTACCCTGGAATACGCTAACTTCCGGTCGCTCCAGAAACACCTCTGTTCTTTTGAAATCTATTAAAAAAAGCAAGACCAGAGCCCTCCTGTATGACCTGCTCTCTGACTCCAAACCTGATGTCCCCTTTATCACAAACACTGAGCAGGGAGAAGATGCTCACCCACGATTCAGAAGGCCGCCCCCTAAGGGTACCAAGCACACTCCAAAGCCCACTATTGACCGCCAGAGGTCTCGCAGCATTGGAGGGAACGTCTTTACTGGCACAAGTACTAATGTGTTTCTACTCCTTAATTATGATTTTACTGACCCTCCCACACAACACTGCTTTCTAAAGGTCTCGGTTGGCCACATCTTAGATGATCAGAAGAGCTGGTTCCACAAGCTGGGACCACACCACATTGTATCTCTCTCCTCTGGCCTTGAAGGTTTTGACCTCCATGAAGGAGTCACTGGACCAACTCACTCTGTTGACCATACTCGGTTGTAATCATGAAACCAAATGTAATGATCTCAGTGACTGGAAACAAACCTACTTTAGCAACCGCGGCCTCAACCTACCCATTGCACCATTCTTGCAACGCCAGGCCTGGTGGCTCAGACATAAGAGCCTGTGCACCGCCCTGTGGTCGCAGTTCAGTCAGCCACTGGTTCTTCAAATGCGATACAGTGACTACTACTGAAAAACAGAGCAAAAAACATCCATTACTTGTCAATAGTGACAAGAAGCCCCCTTGGGTGAATCAGTTCCACATCTTTGAGGACGTTTCTCTCATGCTTCACCATTAGAAGGTGGCCTGGCTCAACCCAGATGGAAAAACATAACTAGAACCCTGGAAGGAGTGGAGAAAAATGTACATTTATGTAAAAAAACAACTTTAAAATTATATCTAGTACCCTTGAAAGACAAAGGAAACAAATGGAAAAACAAAATTAATCAGAATATAAAAAAACAAAAATCGAGAAGTCACTTGGGGCCAGATGTAGGAACCGTTTTGCATGGCACAAACTGCGAAATTTGCAGTTTGCGCCATGCAAAACAGGCATCGCGATGCACAATCCCATTTTGCGAGTCAATATCGACACGCAAAATGGGAATGCAACTTGCAAATAGGAAGGGGTGTACCCTTCCTATTTGCGATTCGCACCGCAATGCAGAATTGCTTTGTGACCGCGAACGCAGTTGCAAAGCAATTCGCAGTTAGCATCCATGTGAAGTGGGTGCTAACTCATTCGCAAAAGGGAAGGGGTCCCCATGGTACCCCTTCCCCTTTGTGAATGTCGGCAGAAATATTTTTTCAGAGCCGGCAGTGGTCCTATGGACCACTATGGACCACTGTCTATTCTGAAAAAATGAAACCAAATGGTTTCATTTTCCCGAGTGTATTGCAACTCGTTTTCCTTTAAGGAATACGGGTTGCAATACAAAAAAAAACTGCTTTATTGAAAAAGCAGTCACAGACTTGGAGGTCTGCTGTCTCCAGCAGGCCACCATCCCTGTGAGTGCAGAGAATCGCAAGGGGGTCGCAAATTGCGACCCACCTCATTAATATTAATGAGGTGGGTCTTTGCGACCCCTTTGCAATTCGCAGATGGTGTCAGGGACACCATTCTGCATATGGTTTTGCGAGTCGCAAATGTGAGTTGCTCTGACTTTGAATTTGCGAGTCGCAAAACCATTTCTACCTACATCTGTCCCTTGATCCCAGCACCCAAGGCACATTTTGCAAGCTCCATGTCATATTAAGGAGCACTTCGAAACATAAGTGAATTTTGTAACCAGGACTATGGCTCTACCAGCCATAGTTACCCATAGGACCTCTGCCTCTCGCCCTCTGATCGTTTACATGTAAAACCTACTCAACACTCATTGAGAGCAGACAGTAACTTCTCTTCCCATTGACCAAAGCCACTCAACCAAAAGTCTGCAGGTTCAACATACCGTCCATTAAAGGGGCTGCTGAACAAACCAAGGCTGCCTCAGTTACCAGCTCAAAGCCGACCTCTGCCTCCCAGATATCCTCAGTAGGGCTGCCTACTGCCGTCCTGCTCAGAGCGGTCACTAACTTGTCCCCGTGGACCAGAGACTTCCCAATGAACCAAAAACGTCCTACATTTACAAAATATGAACAAAGCGAATCATTCTCGTTTCGGCCCAGCAAACGGCAGGTCAATAGCAATGGACAAAATACACAACTTTAACATCTTCTTTCAGACGGACAAGTTTCTGTCCCAGGTGAGGTGCAGAATCTTTGCTAATTGCAACCTGGGATGAACTCAAGAGCACTGGGAACTTGAACAACGCAGCCTTCCTCCCCCTTCGCCTGCCTTCAGCCTCCAGCACTGTCCACCATCAAGTGCTGCTCCAAGGGCTGAGCTTCTGTGAATCCAAGATACATCTTAAGGGCGTCACGACTGGCCTGGCAGGGTTCAAATCTTCATACTTCCTCTCTTCTTCACCTCTCCATTTACTAGTAAAGTAAGGGTCCCATAACGATGGCCGCCTTCCTTTTTAATGTTCACGTGTTCCAGACCTTGTTGGCTCTTTCAAGCTTACCTGTTACTACTCCTTGACATCAACAACATGGTCCTGCTTTTGGATACACCCTCAAACCAGGGCACGTCAGAAGACGGCCAATGCTTGAGGGCAGCCAACTCGTGGATGCTGTAGAATCTCCTGAACTCAACTCTTCATAGTTGGACATCATCCCTTGCTGTCCGTGGCACCATCTGACGTACGGAAACTGGGGGCTTCCAATTCCGTCACAATGAGATCTGTGTAGTTGGGGGAACGTCGCACTGGTGAGTGCAGGAGGAGACACGCAGTGGTCTGCCAGGGCAGTAGCAGTTCGAGCAGGAGGTGTGTTGCCAATACCTGACAGGATCTGCTGCATGGACTGCTTGGTTGACCCTTCTGGTGCCTCAGTTTGGTGGCCGGCTTGTGTGAATTGTGAATCCCGGCAGCTGTCCTTGGCATTTCACAGGGATGTATGTAGTGAGCAGGAAGTGAAAGATGCCTCGTCAACAGGGTTGAAGCTCCAACTTCCACTGGTGGACTTTCACATGAATCCAGTTCCGAGCTACGGAATTTGACTGGCCCCAGTCAAGTAGGTGGGTGATGCGGCTTGTGCCAGAGAATGGAGCTGTTGGGACAGTGAATCCATTGCTTGCAATACTGCAGAGTCTGTCTTCATTTAAGTACACATCAAATAAAGTTGAATATATCAGAAGGGTAGATGGAAGCACCATGGAGGACAAAGCATAACTTTCGTTCAGGTTAGGCTCAAATTGACAAAAAAGTAGAGCATCACGCCTCCTAATCCTAGTTTCAATACACATCTTAACTAGATTTTTCTTTAAAATATCATTGAATCTTTCCAACCTCCCAGAGGACTGATGGTGGTAAAGACAAATAAATTTAGAGGCGGACGAAAGGCCCCCATCGAGGGAGGTGGGCAGCAGTGGTGATTTTGACACCCTTCCTAATATGGTGGGCTTGGAAAGTGGCACATAAATGAACTGGCAGTACTGGTGGGCAGTGAAGGAAAAGGAGGGGTGAACCGGTGAGTATTTGTCTCATGAGTCATGACATCTCTACTTGCCTAAGCAATACCATGGTGTAGTCGGGCAAGATTTGGAAGCAAACCTTTTGGGGCATGCACTTGCCTGTCCTTCCACACTTTGTAGACGCATCTTTTATCCAAGCCCTCTTTTCTACACCAGAGGCAGCCTCTTGCAGTTAAGTAGGAAAAGAGGGCATGAGGGGTCATTAACATGAGATACAAACAAATGAGCTGTACAAACAGGAGGTTTGGCAACCTTTGGGCAGCTTCGTTGGGTAGGTATTTCCTTTGGATACTTCCTCTTGTGCAGACTGGGGGGCAGCACATATAGCTATAGCAGGTTTAGAGGAGCTGAAGAGAATCAAGTAAACTCTTGTCATAAGATGGATTTCAACAGGGACTCCAACAGTGGTGAGGCCAAGGCCCCAGGGTCACGAGGGACCCTGAAATCATTCTTTGAATCAGTGAAAATGGTTGCAGGTTTTTGATCAGCTAATATTCATGTAATCACAGAATTGGCTGGAAGGGAGCCCCCATTCTAAAAGTCAGCACTGCAAAGCAAAGACAAGACATAAATAGATGTTTGTTTGCAAACATGGCCCTAGTTTAAATCAGTGTCCTGAACTCATGTGGACCTTCTTTGACTTGCAGTGCTTAGAAGTGAGTTTGATGCTTTGATAAACATTACTTTTAATGTCTATCCAAATGTAGGCAATGCTTACACACAACTTGTGACATTTGTAGCGCTTATCACATTTTAAACAGTTTTTACATCAAGTGTTCTGATTTTCCATTTTATTTCATAGTATTGATTTTAATTAATGGACACACGTGTGGTAGCTCTGCAGTTGATAATTGTTTTTGTTTCATTACTGTATTTCCAAAGATGATAAACACACTTTGACACTTCCAAGTTATTATTTCAATCCTTAGTTTAAATGTACACATTTTGTGAGTACTTGTGCAGGTTTTCCCTCAAGCTGTGCAAGGAGCTGGGACAGGTGGATCCATCAGTGGTTGGAAAATGGTACCCGACCAGTGGCCATTGTGGGCGCCTGTGACCTGGAGTGTGGCAGTAATCTGTGTGTCGACCTGCCTGCCACCCCACCTATGAGGTCACATCTGCCCTCCACCCCCCTGGGGAGGTCACACCTGCCTCCCATCCACCTTGGGAGGTCACATGTGACTGCCACGTCCTTGGGAGGTCACAGCCAGCTCGCTCACCATGACAAGCAGGGAGACCAGATGTCTCTTCCTTGGCCTCCTTATATTGGCTGCCCTCTCTCTGTTCTGTACCCTCCCATCTCTCCATGGCCTCCCCTTTCTTACTTCTAGGTTTCCACTTTAGGGCTCCCACACACCCCATCTAGAGTGCTCTGGGTGGCTACAAGATAAGTCCTGGTGGGTTCCAGAGATCTGTGAAGATGGGACACCTTGTGCTCCTTCTCTTTGGAGGTATCTGGAGGTCCCTCTCTGTTGATCCCCAGCTCCCTCTCCATGCCAATAAGCCTCAGATCTGTTGAGTGCGGTGATGTTGCAGCCTTGTTTTCTTCATGGATCCAGAAAATCCACTGATGGGACCTATTCACTGGTCAGTAGGTGTGAACATCACAGGTCATACTATCCGAGGCATCAACCTTGAGCTCTTCTTCCTCCACAGATCCGCCTGTGCGTGGTGTGTCTGCTCCTTGGCCTCTGCTCGCTCCTCTTCCACGTCTCCTGCTCCTCCTTCTGCTGGAAGCTGTGCTGGGCCCAGTGTGAGACGTTGCCACTGATCTCCAGCTATGGGCCATCAGTGTCACCCTTGCTGCACCTGACCGGATACAATCGAGTGCCTGATGGACAGGTGAGTGAGGGATCAATCAATCAGTCAATCAATCAGGGATTTGTAAAGGGCGGCTACTCACTCGTGAGGGTCTCAAGGTGCTAAGGGAGGTAGAGGGGGTGCTAACGATCAGTCGAAGAGCCAGGTCTTGAGGTCCTTCCTGAACTGAGAAAGGGTGGGGGATTGCCTGAGGTGGATGAGGAGGGTGTTCCAGGTCTTGGCGGCGATGTGGGAGAAGGATCTTTCTCCAGCTGTGGGTTTCCGGATGTCGGGGATGTTGGCGAGGGCCTGGTCGGCGGAGCGGAGTTGTCTGGCGGGAGTGTAGAAGGAGATTCTGTGGTTGAGGTAGGCTGGTCCGGCGTCGTGTAGGGCCTTGTAGGCGTGGGTCAGGAGCTTGAAGGTGATTCTCTTGTCGATAGGCAGCCAATGTAGGTCTCTTAGAAGGGCAGAGGTGTGGATGTGTCGTGGGGCGTTATCGATGAGATGGGTGGAGGCATTCTGGTTGCGTTGTAGTCTTTTCCGGGTCTTGGCGGTGGTTCCGGCGTAGAGTGCATTGCCGTAGTCAAGGCAGCTGCTGACAAGGGCCTTCTGGCTTCAATGGGGATCCACTTGTGGATTTTTCGAAGCATGCGCAGGGTGTGTAAGCAACCCGATGAGACTTTACTCACCTGTCGGTCCATTGAGAGCGATGAGTCTACGATGACACCGAGGTTGTGGGCGTGGTCGGTGGGGGAGTTTCCGAGGGTGTCGGCCACCAGGACTTGTTCCAGGTGGAGGGAGTGGAGCCGGGCATGAGGGCTTCTGTTTTGTCTGAGTTCAGTTTGAGGCAACTATCTTTTATCCAGACAGCGACTGCTTTCATTCTTTCGTGGAAATAGTTCTTGGCAGTGGTCGGGTTGTTGGTGAGGGAGACTATCAGTTGGGTGTCGTCGGCGTAGGAGATGATGTTTAGTGCATGGCTTCTGACAATGGTGGCTAGTGGGGTCATGTAGAGGTTGAAGAGGGTGGGACTCAGTGAGGATCCTTGGGGGACGCCGCAGCTGATCTTGGTGGCTTCCAAGATAAAGGGGGGAGTCGGACCCTCTGTGTTTTGCCGGTGAGGAACAAGGAGAGCCATTGCAGTGCTGAGTCTCGGATGCCGGCATCATGGAGGCGGGTGCGTAGTGTGTCGTGTGAGACTGTGTCAAGGGGGCAGAAAGGTCCAGGAGGATGAGGGCGAAAGGTCGCGCCTCGGTTGAGGAGGGTGCAGATGTCGTCTGTGGCGGCGAGGAGGGTGATCTCGGTGCTATGGTTGCATTTGAATCCTGACTGAGAGGGGTCCAGGATGTTGTCGGCTTCTTGGGAGGTGGTGAGTTGTTTGACTGCCTTCTCAATGACTGACTGGAAAGGGGAGCAGGAAGATGGGCCGGTAGTTCTTGAGGTCTGTCAGGTCGGCGGTGGGTTTCTTCAGTAGAGTTTTGATCTCAGCGTGTTTCCAATTCTCTGGGAAGGTTGCAGTCTCAAAGGAGCGGTTGATGGTAGGCCGGAGTTTGGGTGCAATGATGTCGCTGGCTTTTTGGGTGATGGGTGAATGGTGGACATGTGAGTGAGGGACAGGTGAGTGAGGGACCGGTGAGTGAGGGACCGGTGAATGTGGAGCAGGTGAGTGGGGGGCAGGTGAGTGGGGGGCAGCTGAGTGGTGGAAGGCAGGTGAGTGATGGAAGGCAGGTGACTGAGGGACAGGTGAGTTTGGGGCAGGAGAGTTTGGGGCGGGTGATTGAAGGGCAGGTAAGTGATGGACACGTGAGTGAGGAACAAGTGAGTGAGGGTGAGGAGCCCTTCTTGGCAGCCTCATGGGAGCTGCTTTTTCTTTCAAAATGACATTAATGTCCTTACATTTCTGCTGTGTGTGTTGTAATTCGGTTTGTAGCTCTTTTTTACGTTCTTGTAATTCCTCTTCCATTTTGTTTTCTCTTTCATGTTCTTATTACTCCTGTATTCTGTACTTACTTCATCATTTCATTGTTACTCTCCTTTTGTAGCTAATCTCGCATCATGAAATATACTCTTCAAATATGTCAAATTACAGCTCTCACATTTTGCTATAGTTTCACTTTCATTTTGTACGTAACCTTTTTATTCTATAGTAACTCCCTCAGTCTGAGTTTACTCTTTCAAGCTGTGGTAACTCTCTCATTCTGTATTTAATCTCTCCTTCTGGATTTACTCTCATATTCTGTATTTATTCCCTCTTTCTGTATTTACTCTCTGATTCTATAGTTAATCTCTCATTCTGTATCTACTCTCATTCTGTATCTACTCTCTCATTCTGTATGTACTCTCTCATTCTCTGTCTACCCTCTGATTATGTATTTACTCTCTCATTCTGTATTTTTTCTCTCATTCTGTATCTGCTCTCTCATTTTGTATCTCATCTCATTCTGTAGCTATTCTGTGATTCTATTTGCTTCTAGTAGTTCACAACCCCGCAGTAGTATTTACACCAGCGTTTGATTCTTGTAGTTCATGACCGCGCAGTGGTATTTACACCAGCGTTTGATTCTTGTAGTTCATGACCGCGCAGTGGTATTTACACCAGTGTTTCCTACTTGTAGTTCACAACCACACAACAGTATTTCCACCAGCGTTTGCTTCTAGTAGTTCACAACCGCTCAGTAGTATTTACACCAGTGTTTGCTTCTAGTAGTTCACAACCGCTCAGTAGTATTTACACCAGCGTTTGATTCTTGTAGTTCATGACCGCGCAGTGGTATTTACACCAGCGTTTGATTCTTGTAGTTCATGACCGCGCAGTGGTATTTACACCAGTGTTTCCTACTTGTAGTTCACAACCACACAACAGTATTTCCACCAGCGTTTGCTTCTAGTAGTTCACAACCGCTCAGTAGTATTTACACCAGTGTTTGCTTCTAGTAGTTCACAACCGCTCAGTAGTATTTACACCAGTGTTTGCTTCTAGTAATTCACAATTACACAGTAGTATTTACACCAGTGTTTGCTTCTAGTAATTCACAATTACACAGTAGTATTTACACCAGTGTTTTCTTCTAGTAGTTCACAACTGCTCAGTAACACTTTCACTAATGTTTCCTTCTAGTAGTTCACAACCGTGTAATAGTATTTACACCATTGCTTCTAGTAGTTCATAACTGCACAATGGTATTTACACCATTGTTCGCTTCTAGTAGTTCACGACGGCGCAGTAGTACTTAAACCATTGTTTGCTTCTAGTAGTTCACAACTGCACAATGGTATTTACACCAGCATTTGCTTCTAGTAGTTCACAACCTAGTAGTAGTATTTACACTAGTGTTTGCTTCTAGTAGTTCAAGACCGCGTAGTAGGATTTTCAGCAGCGTTTGCTTCTAGTAGTTCACGACCGCTCAGTAGTATTTACATCAGTGTTTGCTTCTAGTAGTTCACGACCGCTCAGTAGTATTTATACCAGTGTTGGCTTCTAGTAGTTCACAACCATGTAGTAGTATTTACATCAGTGTTTGCTTCTAGTAGTTCACTATAGGAAGTTGGCTCTGTATGTGCTATTTCAAAGTAAGGAATAGTATGCAGAGTCCAAGGGTTCCCCTTGGAGGTAAGATAGTGGCAAAAAGAGATAATACTAATGCTCTATTTTGTGGTAGTGTGGTCGAGCAGTAGGCTTATCAGAGGGTAGTGTTAAGCATTTGTTGTACACACACAGGCAATAAATGAGGAACACACACTCAGAGACAATTCCAGGCCAATAGGTTTTTATATTGAAAAATATATTTTCTTAGTTTATTTTAAGAACCACAGGTTCAATATTTACAGTTAATACTTTAAATGTAAGGTACTTCACTTAGGGCCAGATGTAGCAAATAACCAAATTGCGACTTGCAATTTGCGAGTCCCTGCGACTCGCAAATTGCAAGTCGCAATTTGGTATGCAGAAAGGTGCCTCAGACACCTTCTGCAACTCGCGATGGGGTCGCAAAGACCCACCTCAGTAATATTAATGAGGTGGGTCGCAGTTTGCGACCCCATTGCGAGTATGGGCACTCACGGGGATGGTGGCCTGCTGGAGACAGCAGACCACCATGTCCGTGACTGCTTTTTAATAAAGCAGTTTTTTTTTTTTCTAAGTGCAGCCCGTTTTCCTTAAAGGAAAACGAGCTGCACTTGGAAAAAAAAAACAAAACCTTTAGTTTCGGATTTTTTCAGGGCAGGTCCATTGGACCACTGCCTGCTCTGAATTTTTTTTTTTTTCCAGTCACAAAGGGGAAGGGGCCCCGTGGGGACCCCTTCCCTTTTGCGACTGGGTTACCATCCACTTCAAGTGGATGGTAACTTCGAAGCGGTCGCAAATGGAATTGAATTGCATTGCGAGCCGCAAATAGGAAGGGAACACCCCTTCCTATTTGCGAGTCGGAAATGCTTTTTACGAGTCGGATCCGACTCGCAAAATGCATTTCTGCATTGCAAAGGGGCTTTTGTGCCTCGCAAACGGCGTTTTTCGCTTTTTGCGAGGCGCAAACTCTTTACTACATCAGGCCCTTAGATACTTTAGGAACTTTGAATGAAAACAATATCATATGCAGTCTTTGTAAAAATGGCAATAAGCTATTTTCAAAGTGGACACAGTGCAGAAATCAACAGTTCCTGGGGGAGGTAAGTAAAGGTTAGATTATGAGGTAAGTAAAACACTTACACGTCTCAGTCCTGGGGCATAGGCAGCCCACCGTTGGGGGTTCAAGGCAACCCCAAAGTTACCACCCCAGCAGCTCAGGGCTTGTCAGGTGCAGAGGTCAAAGAGGTGCCCAAAACACATAGGCGCCTATGGAGAACAGGGGTGCTCCGGTTCCAGTCTGCCAGCAGGTAAGTACCTGCATCTTCGGGAAGCAGACCAGGGGGGTTTTGTAGAGCACTGGGGGGGACACAAGTAGGGACACAAAACACACCCTCAGCGGCACAGGGGGCTTCTCGGTTTTGTATAGGTTTCAATGGAGGGACCCGGGGGTCACTCTAGCGGTGCAGGCAGGCACGGGGGCTTCTCGGGACAGCCACCACCTGGGCAAGGCAGAGGGTCGCCTGGGGGTCACTCCTGCGTCGAAGTTCGGTTCCTTCAGGTCCTGGGGGCTGCGGGTGCAGTGTTGGTTCCAGGCGTCGGGTCCCTTGTGTGAGAAAGTAGCCTCTTTCTAGCCTTGTTACCCCCACTTTTGGCCTGTTTGTGAGTATATGTCAGGGTGTTTTCACTGTCTCACTGGGATCCTGCTAGCCAGGGCTCAGTGCTCATAGTGAAAACCCTATGTTGTCAGTATGTTTGTTAAGTGTCACTGGGACCCTGCTAGCCAGGACCCCAGTGCTCATAAGTTTGTGACCTATATGTATGTGTTCCCTGTGTGATGCCTAACTGTCTCACTGAGGCTCTGCTAACCAGAACCTCAGTGGTTATGCTCTCTCTGCTTTCCAAATTGTCACCAACAGGCTAGTGACCAATTTCACCAATTCACATTGGCATACTGGTACACCCATATAATTCCCTAGTATATGGTACTGAGGTACCCAGGGTATTGGGGTTCCAGGAGATCCCTATGGGCTGCAGCATTTCTTTTGCCACCCATAGGGAGATCTGACAATTCTTACACAGGCCTGCCAGTGCAGCCTGAGTGAAATAACGTCCACGTTATTTCACAGCCATTTACCACTGCACTTAAGTAACTTATAAGTCACCAAATGTCTAACCTTCACCTGGTGAAGGTTGGGTGCAAAGTTACTTAGTGTGAAGCACCCTGGCACTAGCCAAGGTGCCCCCACATCGTTCAGCGCAAATTCCCCGGACTTTGTGAGTGCAGGGACACCATTACACGCGTGCACAATACATAGGTCACTACCTATGTATAGCGTCACAATGGTAACTCCCAACATGGCCATGTAACATGTCTAAAATCATGGAATTGTCACCCCAATGCCATTCTGGCATTGGGGGGACAATTCCATGATCCCACGGGTCTCTAGCACAGAACCCGGGTACTGCCAAACTGCGTTTCTGGGGTCTCCACTGCAGCTGCTGCTGCTGCCAACCCCTCAGACAGGTTTCTGCCCTCCTGGGGTCCAGGCAGCCCTGCCCAGGAAGGCAGAACAAAGGATTTCCTCTGAGAGAGGGTGTAACACCCTCTCCCTTTGGAAATAGGTGTGAAGGCAGGGGAGGAGTAGCCTCCCCCAGCCTCTGGAAATGCTTTCTTGGGCACAGATGGTGCCATCTCTGCATAAGCCAGTCTACACCGGTTTAGGGATCGCCCAGCCCTGCTCTGGCACGAAACTGGACAAAGGAAAGGGGAGTGACCACTCCCCTGACCTGCACCTCCCAGGGGAGGTGCCCAGAGCTCCTCCCATGTGCCCCAGACCTCTGCCATCTTGGAAACAGAGGTGCTGCTGGCACACTGGACTGCTCTGAGTGGCCAGTGCCATCAGGTGACGTCAGAGACTCCTTCTGATAGGCTCCTTCAGGTGTTGCTAGCCTATCCTCCTTCCTAGGTAGCCAAACCTCCTTTTCTGGCTGTTTAGGGTCTCTGCTTTGGGGAATTCCTTAGATAACGAATGCAAGAGCTCACCAGAGTTCCTCTGCACTTCTCTCTTCACCTTCTGCCAAAGGATCGACCGCTGACTCCTCAGGACGCCTGCAAAACCCCAACAAAGTAGCAAAGACGACTACTGCAACCTTGTATCGCTTCATCCTGCTGGCTTTCTCGCCTGTTTCCTGGTGGTGCATGCTCTGGGGGTAGCCTGCCTCCTTCTTGCACCAGGAGCTCTGAAGAAATCTCCCGTGGGTCGATGGAACCTTCCCCCTGCAACCGCAGGCAACAAACGACTGCATCACCGGTCCTCTGGGTCCCCTCTCAGCACGACGAGCGTGGTCCCTGGAACTCAGCAACTCTGTCCAAGTGACTCCCACAGTCCAGTGACTCTTCAGTCCAAGTTTGGTGGAGGTAAGTCCTTGCCTCCCCACGCTAGACTGCATTGCTGGGTACCGTGTGATTTGCAGCTGCTCCGGCTCCTGTGCACTCTTCCAGGATTTCCTTTGTGCACAGCCAAGCCTGGGTCCCCGACACTCTAACCTGCAGTGCACAACCTTCTGAGTTGTCCTCCGACGTCGTGGGACTCCCTTTTCTGACTTCAGGTGGACTCGGGTTCACTCCTCTTCTAAGTGCCTGTTCCGGTACTTCTGCGGGTGCTGCCTGCTTCTGTGAGGGCTCCCTGACTTGCTGGGCGCCCCCTCTGTCTCCTCATCCAAGTGGCGACATCCTGGTCCCTCCTGGGCCTAAGCAGCATCCAAAAACCCTAACCGCGACCCTTGCAGCTAGCAAGGCTTGTTTGCGGTCTTTCTGCGTTGGAACACCTCTGCAAGCTTCTTCACGACGTGGGACATCCATGCTCCAAAGGGGAAGTTTCTAGCCCTCTTTGTTCTTGCAGAATCCACAGCTTCTACCATCCGGTGGCAGCTTCTTTGCACCCTCAGCTGGCATTTCCTGGGCATCTGCCCACTCTCGACATTGTCACGACTCTTGGACTTGGTCCCCTTGTTCCGCAGATACTCAGGTCCGGAAATCCACTGTTGTTGCTTTGCTGGTGTTGGTCTTCCTTGCAGAAACCCCCTATCACGACTTCTGTGCTCTCTGGGGAATATAGGTGCACTTTACACCTACTTTTCAGGGTCTTGGGGTGGGCTATTTTTCTAACCCTTACTGTTTTCTTACAGTCCCAGCGACCCTCTACAAGCTCACAAAGGTTTGGGGTCCATTCGTGGTTCGCATTCCACTTTTGGAGTATATGGTTTGTGTTGTCTCCATACCTATGTGCTCCTATTGCAATCTATTGTAACTTTACACTGCTTGCATTACTTCCTTTTGCTACTACTGCATATTTGTGGTATTGTGTACATATATCTTGTGTATATTTGGCATCCTCATACTGAGGGTACTCACTGAGATACTTTTGGCATATTGTCATAAAAATAAAGTACCTTTATTTTTAGTATATCTGTGTATTGTGCTTTCTTATGATATTGTGCATATGACACCAGTGGTATAGTAGGAGCTTTGCATGTCCCCTAGTTCAGCCTAAGCTGCTCTGCTATAGCTACCTTCTATCAGCCTAAGCTGCTAGAAACACCTCTTCTACACTAATAAGGGATAACTGGACCTGGTACAGAGTGTAAGTACCCCTTGGTACCCACTACAAGCCAGGCCAGCCTCCTACACCTTGTTACAAGCATTCGCGGTCAGGGGGAGCCTCTGGATTCTCTCTGCAGGCGTCACTGTGGGGGCTCAGGGGGTCGTCTCTGGTTACTCACGGGCTCGCAGTCGCCGGGGAGTCCTCCCTGAGGTGTTGGTTTTCTGCAGGTCGAGCCGAGGGCGTCGGGTGCAGAGTGTAGAGTCTCACGCTACCGGCAGGAAACGTGAAGTCCTTGGAAGTTGCTTCTTTGTTGCAGTGCCACTGTTCACGTGAGTTTCTTGGTCCTGCAGTCCAGGGCAGTCCTCTGAGAGGTCAGAGGTCGCTGGTCCCGGTCGGATGCGTCACTGGAGCAGGTTTTCGAAGTTGGAGACAGGCTGGTAGGGCTGGGGCCAAATAAGTTGTTGTCTTCCTCCTTCTCTGCAGGCTTGTAGGTCAGCAGTCCTTCTACTTTCTTCAAGTTGCAGGAATCTGATTTCCTGGGATCTGGGGTGCCCCTAAATACTGAAATTAGGGGTGTGTTTAGGTCTTCGAGGGCAGTAGCCAATGGCTACTGTCCTTGAGGGTGGCTACACCCTCTTTGTGCTTCCTCCCTGTGGGGAGGGGGGCACATCCCTAATCCTATTGGGGGAATCCTCCAAACTCAAGATGGAGGATTTCTAAAGGCAGGGGTCACCTCAGCTCAGGACACCTTATCAGGCATTTGTTTCTGGCCTCCGAGGGCACAAAGGCTCTCACCCCAGCGGCTCAGAAACGCGTCTCTCAGCAGCAGGCTGGCACAGACCAGTCAGTCCTGCACTGAAAGATTGGGTAAAATACAGGGGGAATCTCTAAGATGCCCTCTGTGTGCATTTTTTAATAAATCCAACACTGGCATCAGTGTGGGTTTATTATTCTGAGAAGTTTGATACCAAACTTCCCTGTGTTCAGTGTAGCCATTATGGAACTGTGGAGTTCGTTTTGACAAACTCCCAGACCATATACTTAATATGGCCACAACTGTACTTACAATGTATAAGAATAGACTTAGACGCTGTAGGGGCATATTGCTCATGTAGCTATGCCCTCACATGTGGTATAGTGCACCCTGCCGTAGGAGGGTGACTTACCTATGCCACAGGCAGTATTTTGTGTGCATGGCATCCTGAGCGGGTGCCCTCAGAGTGCCATGCCAACCTCACACCGCCCATGGCATTGATAAGTCACCCTTCTAGCAGGCCTTACAGCCCTAAGGCAGGGTGCACTTTACCACAGGTGAGGGCATAGGTGCATGAGCACTATGCCCCTACAGTGTCTAGGCAAATCCTTAGACATTGTAAGTGCAGGGTAGCCATAAGAGTATATGGTCAGAGAGTTTGTCAAACACGAACTCCACAGCTACACTGAAAACTGGGAAGTTTGGTATCAAACTTCTCAGCACAATAAATTTACTCTGATGCCAGTGTGCACTTTATTGTAACATACACACAGAGGGCATGGCATCTTAGAGATGCCCCCTGAATACCTACCCGACCTCTTGTGTAGGCTGATCAGTTTCTGTCAGCCTACCACACACCAGACATGTTGCTGGCCACATGGGGAGGGTGCCTTTGTCACTCTTTGGCCCGAAACAAAGCCTGTACTGGGTGGAGGTGCTTCTCACCTCCCCCTGCAGGAACTGTATCACCTGGCGGTGAGCCTCAAAGGCTCACCCCTTTTGTTACAGCGCCCCAGGGCACTCCAGCTAGTGGAGATGACCGCCCCTCTGGCCACTGCCCCCACTTTTGGCGGCAAGTCCAGGGGAGATAATGAGAAAAAGGAGGAGTCACCCACCAGTCAGGACAGCCCCTAAGGTGTCCTGAGCTGAGGTGACCCCTGCCTTTAGAAATCCTCCATCTTGATTTTGGAGGATTCCCCCAATAGGATTAGGGATGTGCCCCCCCCTCCCCACAGGAAGGAGACACAAAGAGGGTATAGCCACCCTCCAGGACAGTAGCCATTGGCTACTGCCCTCCCAGACCTAAACACACCCCTAAATTCAGTATTTAGGGGCACCCCAGAACCAAGGTGTGAGAAAGTAGCCTCTTTCTAGCCTTGTTACCCCCACTTTTGGCCTGTTTGTGAGTGTATGTCAGGGTGTTTGTCACTGTTTTCACTGTCTCACTGGGATCCTGATAGCCAGGCCTCAGTGCTCATAGTGAAAACCCTATGTTTTCAGTATGTTTGTTATGTCTCACTGGGATCCTGCTAGCCAGGGCCCAGTGCTCATAAGTGGGAACACTATGGGGGTCATTCTGACCCTGGCGGTCAACGACCGCGAGAGCACCGCCAACAGGCTGGCGGTGCTCTCAAGGGCATTCTGACCGCGGCGGTTTGGCCGCGGTCAGAAAGGGAAAACCGGCGGTCTCCCGCTGCCCTCAGTAATCCGCCATGGGGATTCCGACACCCCATACCGCCATCCTGTTCCTGGCGGTTCGCCCGCCAGGAACAGGATGGCGGTATGGGGTGTCGTGGGGCCCCTGGGGGCCCCACAAAGAATTTCAGTGTCTGCTTAGCAGACACTGAAATTCGCGACGGGTGCAACTGCACCCGTCGCACCTTTCCCACTCCGCCGGCTCCATTCGGAGCCGGCTTCCTCGTGGGAAGGGGTTTCCCGCTCGGCTGGTGGGTGGCCTTCTGGCGGTCGCCCGCCAGCCCAGCGGGAAAGCCAGAATGGCCTCCGCAGTCTTTCGACCGCGGAGCGGCCATATGGCGGTTCCCGCCGGCCTCAAAATGAGGCCCTATGTTTTCAATATGGTTGTTATGTGTCACTGGGACCCTGCTAGTCAGGACCCCAGTGCTCATAAGTTTGTGGCCTATATGTATGTGTTCCCTGTGTGGTGCCTAACTGTCTCACTGAGGCTCTGCTAACCAGAACCTCAGTGGTTATGCTCTCTCATTTCTTTTAAATTGTCACTAACAGGCTAGTGACCAATTTTACCAATTTACATTGGCTTACTGGAACACCCTTATAATTCCCTAGTATATGGTACTGAGGTACCCAGGGTATTGGGGTTCCAGGAGATCCCTATGGGCTGCAGCATTTCTTTTGCCACCCATAGGGAGCTCTGACAATTCTTACACAGGCCTGCCACTGCAGCCTGAGTGAAATAACGTCCACGTTATTTCACAACCATTTTACACTGCACTTAAGTAACTTATAAGTCACCCACTTGTCTAACCTTTACCTGGTACAGGTTAGGTGCAAAGTTACTTAGTGTGAGGGCACCCTGCCACTAGCCAAGGTGCCCCCACATTGTTCAGGGCCAATTCCCCGGACTTTGTGAGTGCGGGGACACCATTACACGCGTGCACTACATATAGGTCACTACCTATATGTAGCTTCACAATGGTAACTCCGAATATGGCCATGTAACATGTCTATGATCATGGAATTGCCCCCTCTATGCCATCCTGGCATAGTTGGCACAATCCCATGATCCTCTGGGTCTCTAGCACAGACCCGGGTACTGCCAAACTGCCTTTCCTGGGGTTTCACTGCAGCTGCTGCCAACCCCTCAGACAGGTTTCTGCCCTCCTGGGGTCAAGCCAGGCTTGTCCCAGGATGGCAGAACAAAGGACTTCCTCTGAGAGAGGGAAAATGGTGTGAAGGCAGGGGAGGAGTAGCCTCCCCCAGCCTCTGGAAATGCTTTCATGGGCACTTTTGGTGCCCATTTCTGCATAAGCCAGTCTACACCGGTTCAGGGACCCCTTAGCCCTGCTCTGGCGTGAAACTGGACAAAGGAAAGGGGAGTGACCACTCCCCTGACCTGCACCTCCCCTGGGAGGTGTCCAGAGCTCCTCCAGTGTGCTCCAGACCTCTGCCATCTTGGAAACAGAGGTGCTGCTGGCACACTGGACTGCTCTGAGTGGCCAGTGCCACCAGGTGACGTCAGAGACTCCTTGTGATAGGCTCCTTCAGGTGTTGCTCGCCTATCCTCTCTCCTAGGTAGCCAAACCCTCTTTTCTGGCTATTTAGGGTCTCTGTCTCTGGGGAAACTTTAGATAACGAATGCAAGAGCTCATCCGAGTTCCTCTGCATCTCTCTCTTCACCTTCTGCCAAGGAATCGACTGCTGACCGCGCTGGAAGCCTGCAAAACTGCAATATAGTAGCTAAGACGACTACTGCAACTCTGTAACGCTGATCCTGCCGCCTTCTCGACTGTTTTCCTGGTGGTGAATGCTGTGGGGGTAGTCTGCCTCCTCTCTGCACTAGAAGCTCTGAAGAAATCTCCCGTGGGTCGACGGAATCTTCCCCCTGCAACCGCAGGCACCAAAAAGCTGCATTACCGGTCCCTTGGGTCTCCTCTCAGCACGACGAGCGAGGTCCCTCGAATCCAGCAACTCTGTCCAAGTGACTCCCACAGTCCAGTGACTCTTCTGTCCAAGTTTGGTGGAGGTAAGTCCTTGCCTTCCTACGCCAGACTGCATTGCTGAGAACCGTGACTTTTGCAGCTACTCCGGCCCCTGTGCACTTCCGGCGGAAATCCTTTGTGCACAGCCAAGCCTGGGTCCACGGCACTCTAACCTGCATTGCACGACTTTCTAAGTTGGTCTCCGGCGACGTGGGACTCCTTTGTGTAACTTCGAGTGAGCACCGTTTCACACATCCTCGTAGTGCCTGTTTCTGGCACTTCTCCGGGTGCTACCTGCTGCTGAGAGGGCTCCTTGTCTTGCTCGACGTCCCCTCTACCTCCTGGCGCAATTTGCGACATCCTGGTCCTTCCTGGGCCACAGCAGCATCCAAAAACGCTAACCGCACGATTTGCAGCTAGCAAGGCTTGTTGGCGTTCTTTCGGCGGGAAAACACTTCTGCACGACTCTCCACGGCGTGAGGGATCCGTCCTCCAAAGGGGAAGTCTCTAGCCCTTGTCGTTCCTGCAGAAACCTTAGCTTCTTCTGTCCAGTAGAAGCTTCTTTGCACCCACAGCTGGCATTTCCTGGGCATCTGCCCATCTCCGACTTGCTTGTGACTTTTGGACTTGGTCCCCTTGTTCCACAGGTACCCTCGACTGGAAATCCATCGTTGTTGCATTGCGGGTTTGTGTCTTTCCTGCAGTATTCCTCTATCACGACTTCTTTGTCCTTGGGGGAACTTTAGTGCACTTTGCACTCACTTTTCAGGGTCTTGGGGTGGGCTATTTTTCTAACCCTCACTATTTTCTAATAGTCCCAGCGACCCTCTACAAGGTCACATAGGTTTGGGGTCCATTCGTGGTTCGCATTCCACTTTTGGAGTATATGGTTTGTGTTGCCCCTATCCCTATTGTCCCCATTGCATCCTATTGTAACTATACATTGTTTGCACTGTTTTCTAAGACTATACTGCATATTTTTGGTATTGTGTATATTTCCTATCCTCTCACTGAGGGTACACTCTGAGATACTTTGGCATATTGTCATAAAAATAAAGTACCTTTATTTTTAGTATAACTGTGTGTTGTGTTTTATTATGATATTGTGCATATGACATTAAGTGGTACTGTAGGAGCTTCACTCGTCTCCTAGTTCAGCCTAAGCTGCTCTGCTAAGCTACCATTATCTATCAACCTAAGCTGCTAGACACCCTATACACTAATAAGGGATACCTGGGCCTGGTGCAAGGTGCAAGTACCCCTTGGTACTCACTACAAGCCAGTCCAGCCTCCTACACAAGGAAACTAGATTCCTGCAACCGTAACAAGAAGAAGGACTGCTGACCTGAAGCCCTGCAGAGAAGACGGAGACGACAACTGCCGTGGCCCCAGCCCTACCGGCCTGTGTCCCAACATCGAAGAAAACTGCAACAGCGACGCATCCAACAGGGACCAGCGACCTCTGAAGCCTCAGAGGACTGCCCTGCAACCAAGGACCAAGAAACTCCTGTGAACAGCGGCCCTGTTCAACAATCTGCAACTTTCTTGCAACAAAGAAACAACTTTAAAGACTTCACGTTTCCCGCCGGAAGCGTGAGACTTTCCACTCTGCACCCAATGCCCCCGGCTCGACCTTCCGGAAAACCAACACTTCAGGGAGGACTCCCCGGCGACTGCGAGCCCGTGAGTAGCCAGAGTTGACCCCCCTGAGCCCCCACAGCGACGCCTGCAGAGGAAATCCAGAGGCTCCCCCTGACCACGACTGCCTGTAACAAGGGATCCGACGCCAGGAACCAACACTGCACCCGCAGCCTCCAGGACCTGAAGGAACTGAACTCCAGTGCAGGAGCGACCCCCAGGCGACCCTCTGCCTTGCCCAGGTGGTGGCTACCCCCAGGAGCCCCCCTGTGCCTGCCTGCATCGTTGAAGAGACCCCCGGGTCTCCCCATTGATTCCTATCTGAAACCCGACTCCTGTTTGCTCTCTGCACCCGGCCACCCTTTGTGCCGCTGAGGGTGTACTTTCTGTGCCTGCTTGTGTCCCCCCTTGTGCCCTATAAAACCCCCCTGGTCTGCCCTCTGAGTATGCGGGTACTTACCTGCTGGCAGACTGGAACCGGGGTACCCCTGTTCTCCATTGAAGCCTATGTGTTTTGGGCACCTCTTTGACCTCTGCACCTGACCGGCCCTGAGCTGCTGGTGTGGTAACTTTGGGGTTGCCTTGAACCCCCAATGGTGGGCTACCTTGGACCCAACTTTGAGACTTGTAAGTGTTTTACTTACCTGCAAAAACTAACAAACACTTACCTCCCCCAGGAACTGTTGATTTTTGCACAGTGTCCACTTTTAAAATAGCTTATTGCCATTTTTACAAAGACTGTACATGATATTGTGATTATTCAAAGTTCCTAGAGTATCTAAGTGAAATACCTTTCATTTGAACTAAGAAAATATATTTTTCTACATAAAAACTTATTGGCCTGGAATTGTCTTTGAGTGTGTGTTCCTCATTTATTGCCTGTGTGTATGTACAACAAATGCTTAACACTACCCTCTGATAAGACTACTGCTCGACCACACTACCACAAAATAGAGCATTAGTATTATCTCTTTTTGCCACTATCTTACCTCTAAGGGGAACCCTTGGACTCTGTGCACACTATTTCTTACTTTGAAATAGTACATACAGAGCCAACTTCCTAAATTGGTGGATCAGCGGTGGGGTACAAGACTTTGCATTTGCTGGACTACTCAGCCAATACCTGATCACACGACTAAATTTCAAAAATTGTCATTAGAAACTGATTTTTGCAATTTGAGCTATTTTTCAAAATTTTTAAAAGTCCTGCTAGGCCCTTGTGTAAGTCCCTGTTAGAATTTATTTTAGAGTTTAAAAGTTTTGTAAAAGTTAAGTTCTAGAAATAGTTTTAGATTCTTAAAAAGTAATCCCAACCTTTAGAGAAATAATGTCTAGTACAGATGAGATGGTGGTGGAACTCAACCTCACCCCTTACCTGCATCTAAGGATGTCAGAGTTAAGGACTCTGTAAACTAAAAAAGATAAAAACAGGGTCCAACCCTACCAAAGTACAGCTCCAGGAGCTTTTGGCAGGGTTCAAAAGGGGCCACCCCTCTGAGGATAATCTTTCAGATGGGGAAATTAGTGAGCAGGAGGATGACTTCCCCCCTCCTGTCCTAAATAGGGAGAACAGGGTCCCTCAAACCCTGACTCCTCAAATCCTAGTCAGAGAGACTGGTTCTTCCATAGGAGAGACAAGTACCTCTGAAAACATTGAGGGCAGCCTCAATGAAGATGACCTCCTGTTAGCCAGGATGGCCAAAAGATTGGCTTTGGAAAAACAGCTCCTAGCCTTAGAAAGGAAAAGAAAAGAGATGGGGTTAGCTCCCATCAATGGAGAATACTGACATCCTAAAAATCCCCAAAGGCATTGTAACAAAATATGAAGATGGTGATGACATCACCAAATGGTTCACAGCTTTTGAGAGGGCTTGTGCAACCAGAAAAGTAAACAGATCTCACTGGGGTGCTCTCCTTTGGGAAATGTTCACTGGAAAGTGTAGGGATAGACTCCTCACACTCTCTGGAAAAGATGCAGAATCTTATGACCTCATGAAGGGTACCCTGATTGAGGGCTTTGGATTCTCCACTGAGGAGTATAGGATTAGATTCAGGGGGGCTCAAAAATCCTCGAGCCAGACCTGGGTTGATTTTGTAGACTACTCAGTGAAAGCACTGGATGGTTGGGTAACTGGAAATGAAGTGCATGACTATGTTGGGCTTTATAATTTGTTTATGAAAGAACACATTTTAAGTAACTGCTTCAATGAAAAGTTGCATCAGTATCTGGTAGACCTAGGTCCAATTTCTCTCCAAGAATTGGGAAAGAAGACAGACCACTAGGTCAAGACTAGGGTAACCAAAACTTCCACTGGGGGTGACCAAAAGAAAGGGGTTACAAAGCCTCCCCGGGAGAAAGTGGGTGACACTGGAAACAAAGAAAAAGAGTCCTCTGTAGGCCCTCAAAAACCAGATCAGGTGAGTGGGCCCCGAGACACAACCCAAAACAAAGGTGGGTACCAGGGTAAGAACTGGGATGCCACTAAGGCATGGTGCCAAAACTGTAGACAGACAGGGCACCACACCAAGGACACTTCTTGTCCCAAAAACAAACCCCCTAGCAAAATCCCAGGGGTAACCAGTGTAGCCATTGGGGATGACTCCTCAGATGAGAAGGTCTTCATAGCTTTCAACTGGAAAAAGGGCCCAACAGGTGAGTTGGAGATTCCAGAGGGAAGTAGACACTTCCACCACCTACAGGTGAATGGAATCCCAGCCACTGCCCTGAGAGACACTTGTGCCAGTCACACTATTGTGCATGACAGGCTGGTGTTCTCAAACCAGTACATCCCAGGTGAGACTGCCAGAGTAAGAGTTAGCCCAGACAGGGTAACTGATAGGCCTGTGGCTTTTGTGTCCATAGAAGTGGGTGGGACTTTTAGCTGGAGAAGGGTGGTAGTCAGTACAGACCTCCCCCTTGATTGTCTCCTTGGAAATGACTACCCAGAGGTTAGTCAGAGCCCAAGAGAGGAACTGGTCCAGTGCCAGTCCTCTCCCAAGGATTTTGGAGGTCCTGCCCCTGCAGTAACTGCAAGTAGGCCCCAGAAGAAAAAGAAAAGAAAACCGTGTAGGAAGGGTGGACAACCTTTAGCCAAGGTTCCAGCAAGCCAAGGAGATTCTGCTCCAGTAGGGGAGAACTCCAAAAGTGGCACTGGTAAAGTCCAACCTGACCCACAAGAAGTCCTGGCTAGTCATGCAACTGTTAAGCCTGAGTGGGTGGCTCCTCAGTTAACAGAAGAAAGAGTGGAAGAAGGGTGTTTACTACAAGATGTAGTAACCCCCCACTCTTACACAGCAGTCAGGCACCCTGAACCCAAAGAAGCCTGTAACTTAGTTCCTTCCCTTGCAGGTGAAGAACTAAAGGTGTGGTTCTGGGCACTGACAGCTGTCAGTGGCCTCTGCTGGGTGTTAGCCTTTATGGCTGCACTATCCTTGGCATGGTGGTCTGACCCCATGCCAAATAGCAAGTTTTGTGGTAGTATGGTCGATCAGTAGGCTTATCAGAGGGTAGTGTTAAGCACTTGTTGTACACACACAGGCAATAAATGAGGAACACACACTCAAAGACAATTCCAGGCCAATAGGTTTTTATATAGAAAAATATATTTTCTTAGTTTATTTTAAGAACCACAGGTTCAAGATTTACAAACAATACTTTAAATGAAAGGTACTTCACTTAGATACTTTAGGAACTTTGAATAAAAGCAATATCATATACAGTCTTTGTAAAAATGGCAATAAGCTATTTTCAAAGTGGACACAGTGCAAAAATCAACAGTTCCTAGGGGAGGTAAGTAAAGGTTAAGTTTGCAGGTAAGTAAAACACTTACAAGTCTCAAAGTTGGGTCCAAGGTAGCCCACCTTTGGGGGTTCAAGGCAACCCCAAAGTTACCACACCAGCAGCTCAGGGCCGGTCAGGTGCAGAGGTCAAAGAGGTGCCCAAAACACATAGGCTTCAATGGAGAACAGGGGTGCTCCGGTTCCGGTCTGCCAGCAGGTAAGTACCCGCGTCTTCGGAGGGCAGACCAGGGGGGTTTTATAGGGCACCGGGGGAGACACAAGTCAGCACAAAACGTACACCCTCAGCGGCACAAGGGCGGCCGGGTGCAGTGTGCAAACAGGCTTTGAGTTTTGAATTGGAATCAATGGGGAGACCCGGGGATTTCTTCAACGATGCAGGCACAGGGGGGGCTCCTCGGGGTAGCCACCACCTGGGCAAGGGAGAGGGCCACCTGGGGGTTGCTCCTGCACTGGAGGTCGGATCCTTCAGGTCCTGAGGGCTGCGGGTGCAGTGTCCCTACCAGGCGTCGGGTTCTTAGAAGCAGGCAGTCGCGGTCAGGGGGAGCCTCGGGATTCCCTCTGCAGCCGTCGCTTGGGGGGCTCAACTCTGGCTACTCACGGGCTCACAGTCGCCGGGGAGTCCTCCCTGTAGTGTTGGTTTTTCGCAGGTCGAGCCGGGGGCGTCGGTGCAGAGTGGAAAGTCTCATGCTTTTTGCCACTATCTTACCTCTAAGGGGGACCCTTGGACTCTGTGCACACTATCTCTCACTTTGCAAAAGTGCATACAGAGCCAATTTCCTACAGTCATTCAGGGCAGTGGGATGAGCAGGTCCAGCAGACACTTGGCTTCTGTCACTCAGTCAGTCATTCAGGGCGGGGGTATGAGCAGTTAGTGTGTACAATAGACCTCACTTCCTACTTGCCATAGTATGAGCACAATATGGACCTGGAACTGAGACCCTAACACCCTTCCTCGCCCCTGGATTGCCGCTGTTGGCATGTTTTTGGGGTGAATTTTGCCTCCCCCTGCCCATACCACCCCACCTCCCTTGTGATCACAACTGCGGGGCAGTGCCTGGAAGGCTGTCACAGTTTTGTTTCTTCCAGTTTATGGCTCTTCTGCACAGCGGGCAGGCGGCCCTCGCCACCAGGAGGCTACGCTCCATGGAGGCTGGCACTGCTCCCATTGTGTGCCAGGGTCTTCCGGTGATCGCGAACTGCCCCGCGCCACAGCAGCTCATACAGCTGTGATTCCGCATTGCATTCTGGTACTTGTAGTGACAGCCACAAGAGCCAGAATGTAAATCAGACATCCACGATTGAATGACCTACTAAAAACTACTTAAGATTTCTGGGCGCCTCTACCTGGCTGCCTTTCAGTGACTCCCACCCTTCATGCTTCACCCCAGTTCCCGCCTTACTGTTCCAGTGCCCTAAAGCCGTCTTCTTCCAACAGAAGCTGCTTTTCCTGGGGCACCTTGCACAACTTGTTGCACAGCTCATTCCCCCGCACTGTGTTCTTCACAGCAGGTTGATGAGCATTCCTTCATCTGATGTCAGTCCGGGGCCGGACTGGCCGTAGCGGGCATCAGGCGTTTTCCCGGTAGGCTGGAAAGGTGTGGTCCGGTTTTGCACCAGTGAGGTCCTGTTTGCAGCAGTGAGATCCGGTTTTGCACTAGTGAGGGCCGGTTTGCACCAGTGAGAGCTGGTTTTGCACCAGTTTGGTCCGGTTTTGCAGCGGTGAGGTCCGGTTTTGCAGTGGTGAGGTCCGGTGATGGCTGGTTTTGCAGCGGTGAGGGCAGGTTTTGCACCAGTGAGAGCTGGTTTTGCAGCGGTGAGGGCCGGTTTTGCACCAGTGAGGGCCGGTTTGCAGCGGTGAGGGCCGGTTTTGCATTGGTGAGGGCCGGTGAGGGCTGGTTTTGCAGCGGTGAGGGCCGGTGAGGGCTGGTTTTGCAGCGGTGAGGGCCGGTTTTGCACCAGTGAGAGCCGGTTTTGTAGCGGTGAGGGCTGGTTTTGCTGCGGTGAGGGCCGGTTTTGCAGTGGTGAGGGGCGGTGAGGGCTGGTTTTGCAGCGGTGAGGGCCGGTTTTGCAATGGTGAGGGGCACTGAGGTCCGGTTTTGCAGCGGTGAGGGCCGGTTTTGCACCAGTGAGGGCCGGTTTTGCAGCGGTGAGGGCCGGGGAGGGCCGGTTTTGCAGCGGTGAGGGGCGGTGAGGGCCGGTTTTGCAGCGGTGAGGGCCAGTGAGGGCTGGTTTTGCAGCGGTGAGGGCCGGTATTGCAGTGGTGAGGGGCGGTGAGGGCCGGTTTTGCAGCGGTGAGGGCCGGTTTTGCAGCAGTGAGGGCCGGTTTTGCAGCGGTGAGGGGCGGTGAGGCCGGTGAGGGCTGATTTTGCGGCAGTGAGGGCCGGTTTTGCAGCGGTGAGGGCTGGTTTTGCAGCGGTGAGGGCCGGTGAGGGCTGGTTTTGCAGCGGTGAGGGCCGGTTTTGCAGCGGTGAGGTCCGGTTTTGCAGCGGTGAGGGGGCGGTGAGGCCGGTGAGGGCTGGTTTTGCAGCGGTGAGGGCCGGTTTTGCAGCGGTGAGGGGCGGTGAGGGCCGGTGAGGGCTGGTTTTGCAGCGGTGAGGGCCGGTTTTGCACCAGTGAGAGCCGGTTTTGCAGCGGTGAGGGCTGGTGAGGGCTGGTTTTGCAGCGGTGAGGGCCGGTTTTGCAGTGGTGAGGGGCAGTGAGGGCTGGTTTTGCAGCGGTGAGGGCCGGTTTTGCAGCGGTGAGGGGCAGTGAGGTCCGGTTTTGCAGTGGTGAAGGCCGGTTTTGCACCAATGAGGGCCGGTTTTGCAGCGGTGAGGGCCGGTGAGGGCCGGTTTTGCAGCGGTGAGGGGCGGTGAGGGCCGGTGAGGGCTGGTTTTGCAGCGGTGAGGGCCGGTTTTGCAGTGGTGAGGGGCGGTGAGGGACAGTTTTGCAGCGGTGAGGAGCGGTGAGGGGCGGTGAGGGCTGGTTTTGCGGCAGTGAGGGCTGGTTTTGCAGCGGTGAGGGGCGGTGAGGGCTGGTTTTGCGGCAGTGAGGGCTGGTTTTGCAGTGGTGAGGGCCGGTTTTGCAGTGGTGAGGGGCGGTGAGGCCGGTGAGGGCTGGTTTTGCGGCAGTGAGGGCCGGTTTTGCAGCGGTGAGAGCCGGTGAGGGCTGGTTTTGCAGCGGTGAGGGCCGGTTTTGCAGCGGTGAGGGCCGGTTTTGCAGCAGTGAGGGGCGGTGAGGGCCGGTTTTGCAGCGGTGAGGGCCGGTTTTGCAGTGGTGAGGGGCAGTGAGGGCTGGTTTTGCAGCGGTGAGGGCCGGTTTTGCAGCGGTGAGGGGCAGTGAGGTCCGGTTTTGCAGCGGTGAGGGCCGGTTTTGCAACAATGAGGGCCGGTTTTGCAGGGGTGAGGGCCGGTGAGGGCTGCTTTTGCAGCGGTGAGGGCCGGTTTTGCAGTGGTGAGGGGCGGTGAGGGCCGGTTTTGCAGCGGCGAGGGCCGGTTTTGCAGCGGTGAGGGGCGGTGAGGCCGGTGAGGGCTGGTTTTGTGGCAGTGAGGGCCGGTTTTGCAGCGGCGAGAGCCGGTGAGGGCTGGTTTTGCAGTGGTGAGGGCCGGTTTTGCAGCGGTGAGGGGCGGTGAGGGCTGGTTTTGCAGCGGTGAGGGCTGGTGAGGGCTGGTTTTGCAGCGGTGAGGGCCAGTTTTGCACCAGTGAGAGCAGGTTTTGCAGCGGTGAGGGCCGGTGAGGGCCGGTTTTGCAGCGGTGAGGGCCGGTTTTGCAGTGGTGAGGGGCGGTGAGGGCTGGTTTTGCAGCGGTGAGGGCCGGTTTTGCAGCGGTGAGGGGCAGTGAGGTCCGGTTTTGCAGCGGTGAGGGCCGGTTTTGCAGCGGTGAGGGCCGGTGAGGGCTGCTTTTGCAGCGGTGAGGGCCGGTTTTTTAGTGGTGAGGGGCGGTGAGGGCTGGTTTTGCAGCGGTGAGGGCCGGTTTTGCAACGGTGAGGGCCGGTTTTGCAACGGTGAGGGGCGGTGAGGGCTGGTTTTGCGGCAGTGAGGGCTGGTTTTGCAGCGGTGAGGGCCGGTTTTGCAGCGGTGAGGGGCGGTGAGGGGCGGTGAGGGCTGGTTTTGCGGCAGTGAGGGCCGGTTTTGCAGCGGTGAGGGCCGGTTTTGCAGCAGTGAGGGCCGGTTTTGCAGCGGTGAGGGGCGGTGAGGCCGGTGAGGGCTGGTTCTGCAGCAGTGAGGGCCGGTTTTGCAGCGGTGAGAGCCGGTGAAGGATGGTTTTGCAGCGGTGAGGGCCGGTTTTGCAGCGGTGAGGGCTGGTTTTGCAGCGGTGAGGGGCGGTGAGGGCCGGTTTTGCAGCGGTGAGGGGCGGTGAGGGTTGGTTTGCAGCGGTGAGGGCCGGTTTTGCAGCGGTGAGAGGCGGTGAGGGCCGGTTTTGCAGCGGTGAAGGCCGGTTTTGCAGTGGTGAGGGGCGGTGAGGGCCGGTTTGCAGCGGTGAGGGCCGGTTTTGCAGCGGTGAGGGGCGGTGAGGGCCGGTTTTGCAGCAGTGAGGGCCGGTTTTGCAGCGGTGAGGGCCGGTTTGCAGCGGTGAGGGCCGGTTTTGCAGCGGTGAGGGGCAGTGAGGGCCGGTTTTGCAGCGGTGAGGGGCGGTGAGGGCCGGTTTTGCACCAGTGAGAGCTGGTTTTGCAGCGGTGAGGGCCGGTGAGGGCTGGTTTTGCAGTGGTGAGGGCTGGTTTTGCAGCGGTGAGGGGCAGTGAGGTCCGGTTTTGCAGCGGTGAGGGCCGGTTTTGCACCGGTGAGGGCCGGTGAGGGCTGCTTTTGCAGCGTTGAGGGCCGGTTTTGTAGTGGTGAGGGGCGGTGAGGGCCGGTTTTGCAGCGGTGAGGGACGGTGAGGGCTGGTTTTGCAGCAGTGAGGGCTGGTTTTGCAGCGGTGAGGGGCGGTGAGGGCTGGTTTTGCGGCAGTGAGGGCTGGTTTTGCAGCGGTGAGGGACGGTTTTGCAGCGGTGAGGGCCGGATTTGCAGCGGTGAGTGGTGGTGAGGCCGGTGAGGGCTGGTTTTGCGGCAGTGAGAGCCGGTTTTGCAGCGGTGAGAGCCGGTGAAGGCTGGTTTTGCAGCGGTGAGGGACGGTTTTGCAGCGGTGAGGGGCGGTGAGGGTTGGTTTGCAGCGGTGAGGGGCGGTGAGGGTTGGTTTGCAGCGGTGAGGGCCGGTTTTGCAGCGGTGAGGGCAGGTGAGGGCCGGTTTTGCAGCGGTGAGGGGCGGTGAGGGTTGGTTTGCAGCGGTGAGGGCCGGTTTTGCAGCGGTGAGGGGCGGTGAGGGCCGGTTTGCAGCGGTGAGGGCCGGTTTTGCAGCGGTGAGGGCTGGTTTTGCAGCGGTGAGGGGCGGTGAGGGCCGGTTTGCAGCGGTGAGGGCCGGTTTTGCAGCGGTGAGGGCCGGGTTTGCAGCGGTGAGGGCCGGTTTGCAGCGGTGAGGGGTGGTGAGGGCCGGTTTTGCAGCGGTGAGGGCCGGTTTGCAGCGGTGAGGGCCGGTTTTGCAGCGGTGAGGGCCGGTTTGCAGCGGTGAGGGCCGGTTTTGCAGCGGTGAGGGCCGGTTTTGCAGCGGTGAGGGCCGGTTTGCAGCGGTGAGGGCCGGTTTTGCAGCGGTGAGGGCCGGTTTTGCAGCGGTGAGGGCCGGTTTTGCAGCGGTGAGGGCTGGTTTGCAGCAGTGAGGGGTGGTGAGGGCCGGTTTGCAGCGGTGAGGGGCGGTGAGGGCCGGTTTTGCAGCGGTGAGGGCCGGTTTTGCAGCGGTGAGGGACGGTGAGGGCCGGGTTTGCACCGGTGAGGGCCGGTGAGGGCTGCTTTTGCAGCGGTGAGGGCCGGTTTTGTAGTGGTGAGGGGCGGTGAGGGCCGGTTTTGCAGCGGTGAGGGACGGTGAGGGCTGGTTTTGCGGCAGTGAGGGCTGGTTTTGCAGCGGTGAGGGGCGGTGAGGGCTGGTTTTGCGGCAGTGAGGGACGGTTTTGCAGCGGTGAGGGCCGGATTTGCAGCGGTGAGTGGTGGTGAGGCCGGTGAGGGCTGGTTTTGCGGCAGTGAGGGCCGGTTTTGCAGCGGTGAGAGCCGGTGAAGGCTGGTTTTGCAGCGGTGAGGGCCGGTTTTGCAGCGGTGAGGGCCGGTGAGGGCCGGTTTTGCAGCGGTGAGGGGCGGTGAGGGTTGGTTTGCAGCGGTGAGGGCCGGTTTTGCAGCGGTGAGGGCCGGTTTTGCAGCGGTGAGGGCCGGTGAGGGCCGGTTTTGCAGCAGTGAGGGGCGGTGAGGGCCGGTTTTGCAGCGGTGAGGGGCGGTGAGGGTTGGTTTGCAGCGGTGAGTGCCGGTTTTGCAGCGGTGAGGGCCGGTTTGCAGCGGTGAGGGCCGGTTTTGCAGCGGTGAGGGCTGGTTTGCAGCGGTGAGGGGTGGTGAGGGCCGGTTTGCAGCGGTGAGGGGCGGTGAGGGCCGGTTTTTCAGCGGTGAGGGCCGGTTTTGCAGCGGTGAGGGCCGGGTTTGCAGCGGTGAGGGCTGGTTTTGCAGCGGTGAGGGCCGGGTTTGCAGCGGTGAGGGACGGTGAGGGCTGCTTTTGCAGCGGTGAGGGGTGGTGAGGGCCGGTTTTGCAGCTGTGAGGGCCGGTTTTGCAGCGGTGAGGGCCGGTTTGTAGCGGTGAGGGCCGGGTTTGCAGCGGTGAGGGACGGTGAGGGCCGGGTTTGCAGCGGTGAGGGCTGGTTTTGCAGCAGTGAGGGCGGGGTTTGCAGCGGTGAGGGCCGGTGAGGGCTGCTTTTGCAGCGGTGAGGGCCGGTTTTGCAGCGGTGAGGGCTGCTTTTGCAGCGGTGAGGGCCGGGTTTGCAGCGGTGAGGGCCGGTTTGCAGCGGTGAGGGCCGGGTTTGCAGCGGTGAGGTGACGGTGAGGGCCGGGTTTGCAGCGGTGAGGGCTGGTTTTGCAGCGGTGAGGGCGGGGTTTGCAGCGGTGAGGGCCGGTGAGGGCTGCTTTTGCAGCGGTGAGGGCCGGTTTTGCAGCGGTGAGGGCCGGTTTGCAGCGGTGAGGGGTGGTGAGGGCCGGTTTGCAGCGGTGAGGGCCGGTTTTGCAGCGGTGAGGGCCGGTTTGCAGCGGTGAGGGGTGGTGAGGGCCGGATTTGCAGCGGTGAGGGCCGGTGAGGGCTGCTTTTGCAGCGGTGAGGGCTGCTTTTGCAGCGGTGAGGGCCGGTTTGCAGCGGTGAGGGCCGGTTTTGCAGCGGTGAGGGACGGTTTTGCAGCGGTGAGGGGTGGTTTGCAGCGGTGAGGGACGGTGAGGGCCGGGTTTGCAGCGGTGAGGGCCGGTTTGCAGCGGTGAGGGCCGGTGTTGCAGCGGTGAGGGCCGGTGTTGCAGCGTTGAGGGCCGGTTTGCAGCGGTGAGGGCCGGTTCGCAGCGGTGAGGGCCGGTTTTGCAGCGGTGAGGGCCGGTTTGCAGCGGTGAGGGCCGGTTTGCAGCGGTGAGGGCCGGTTTTGCAGCGGTGAGGGCCGGGTTTGCAGCGGTGAGGGCCGGTTTGCAGCGGTGAGGGCCGGTTTGCAGCGGTGAGGGCCGGTTTGCAGCGGTGAGGGCCGGTTTTGCAGCGGTGAGGGCCGGTTTTGCAGCGGTGAGGGCCGGTTTGCAGCGGTGAGGGCCGGTTTGCAGCGGTGAGGGCCGGTTTTGCAGCGGTGAGGGCCGGTTTGCAGCGGTGAGGGGTGGTGAGGGCCGGTTTACAGCGGTGAGGGCCGGTTTTGCAGCGGTGAGGGACGGTTTGCAGCGGTGAGGGGTGGTGAGGGCCGGATTTGCAGCGGTGAGGGCCGGTGAGGGCTGCTTTTGCAGCGGTGAGGGCTGCTTTTGCAGCGGTGAGGGCCGGTTTGCAGCGGTGAGGGCCGGTTTTGCAGCGGTGAGGGCCGGTTTTGCAGCGGTGAGGGGTGGTTTGCAGCGGTGAGGGACGGTGAGGGACGGGTTTGCAGCGGTGAGGGCCGGGTTTGCAGCGGTGAGGGCCGGTTTGCAGCGGTGAGGGCCGGTGTTGCAGCGGTGAGGGCCGGTTTGCAGCGGTGAGGGCCGGTTTGCAGCGGTGAGGGCCGGTTTTGCAGCGGTGAGGGCCGGTTTGCAGCGGTGAGGGCCGGTTTGCAGCGGTGAGGGCCGGTTTTGCAGCGGTGAGGGCCGGGTTTGCAGCGGTGAGGGCCGGTTTGCAGCGGTGAGGGCCGGTTTGCAGCGGTGAGGGCCGGTTTGCAGCGGTGAGGGCCGGGTTTGCAGCGGTGAGGGCCGGTTTTGCAGCGGTGAGGGCCGGTTTGCAGCGGTGAGGGCCGGTGTTGCAGCGGTGAGGGCCGGTTTGCAGCGGTGAGGGCCGGTTTTGCAGCGGTGAGGGCCGGTTTGCAGCGGTGAGGGCCGGTTTGCAGCGGTGAGGGCCGGTTTGCAGCGGTGAGGGCTGGTTTTGCAGCGGTGAGGGCCGGTTTGCAGCGGTGAGGGCCGGTTTGCAGCGGTGAGGGCTGGTTTTGCAGCGGTGAGGGCCGGGTTTGCAGCGGTGAGGGCCGGTTTGCAGCGGTGAGGGCCGGTTTGCAGCGGTGAGGGCCGGTGAGGGCTGGTTTTGCAGTGGTGAGGGCTGGTTTTGCAGCGGTGAGGGGCAGTGAGGTCCGGTTTTGCAGCGGTGAGGGCCGGTTTTGCACCGGTGAGGGCCGGTGAGGGCTGCTTTTGCAGCGTTGAGGGCCGGTTTTGTAGTGGTGAGGGGCGGTGAGGGCCGGTTCTGCAGCGGTGAGGGACGGTGAGGGCTGGTTTTGCAGCAGTGAGGGCTGGTTTTGCAGCGGTGAGGGGCGGTGAGGGCTGGTTTTGCGGCAGTGAGGGCTGTTTTTACAGCGGTGAGGGACGGTTTTGCAGCGGTGAGGGCCGGATTTGCAGCGGTGAGTGGTGGTGAGGCCGGTGAGGGCTGGTTTTGCGGCAGTGAGAGCCGGTTTTGCAGCGGTGAGAGCCGGTGAAGGCTGGTTTTGCAGCGGTGAGGGCCGGTTTTGCAGCGGTGAGGGGCGGTGAGGGCCGGTTTTGCAGCGGTGAGGGGCGGTGAGGGTTGGTTTGCAGCGGTGAGGGCCGGTTTTGCAGCGGTGAGGGCCGGTTTTGCAGCGGTGAGGGCCGGTTTTGCAGCGGTGAGGGCAGGTGAGGGCCGGTTTTGCAGCAGTGAGGGGCGGTGAGGGTTGGTTTGCAGCGGTGAGGGCCGGTTTTGCAGCGGTGAGGGGCGGTGAGGGCCGGTTTGCAGCGGTGAGGGCCGGTTTTGCAGCGGTGAGGGCTGGTTTTGCAGCGGTGAGGGGCGGTGAGGGCCGGTTTGCAGCGGTGAGGGCCGGTTTTGCAGCGGTGAGGGCTGGTTTGCAGCGGTGAGGGGTGGTGAGGGCCGGTTTGCAGCCGTGAGGGGCGGTGAGGGCCGGTTTTGCAGCGGTGAGGGACGGTGAGGGCCGGGTTTGCAGCGGTGAGGGCTGGTTTTGCAGCGGTGAGGGCTGGTTTTGCAGCGGTGAGGGCCGGGTTTGCAGCGGTGAGGGCCGGTGAGGGCCGGGTTTGCAGCGGTGAGGGCCGGTTTTGCAGCGGTGAGGGCCGGTTTGCAGCGGTGAGGGGTGGTGAGGGCCGGTTTTGCAGCGGTGAGGGCCGGTGTTGCAGCGGTGAGGGCCGGTTTTGCAGCGGTGAGGGCCGGTTTGCAGCGGTGAGGGCAGGTTTTGCAGCGATGAGGGGTGGTGAGGGCCGGTTTTGCAGCGGTGAGGGCCGGTTTGCAGCGGTGAGGGCCGGTTTGCAGCGGTGAGGGCCGGTTTTCAGCGGTGAGGGCCGGTTTTCAGCGGTGAGGGCCGGTTTTGCAGCAGTGAGGGCCGGTTTGCAGCGGTGAGGGCCGGTTTGCAGCGGTGAGGGCCGGTTTGCAGCGGTGAGGGCCGGTTTTGCAGCGGTGAGGGGTGGTGAGGGCCGGTTTTGCAGCGGTGAGGGCAGGTTTGCAGCGGTGAGGGCCGGTTTGCAGCGGTGAGGGCCGGTTTGCAGCGGTGAGGGCCGGTTTTAAAGCGGTGAGGGGTGGTGAGGGCCGGTTTTGCAGCGGTGAGGGCCGGTTTGCAGCGGTGAGGGCCGGTTTGCAGCGGTGAGGGCCGGTTTGCAGCGGTGAGGGCCGGTTTGCAGCGGTGAGGGGCGGTTTTGCAGCGGTGAGGGGCGGTGAGGGCCGGTTTTGCAGCGGTGAGGGCCGGTTTGCAGCGGTGAGGGGCGGTGAGGGCCGGTTTGCAGCGGTGAGGGCCGGTTTGCAGCGGTGAGGGCCGGTTTGCAGCGGTGAGGGCCGGTTTGCAGCGGTGAGGGCCGGTTTGCAGCGGTGAGGGCCGGTTTTGCAGCAGTGAGGGCCGGTTTGCAGCGGTGAGGGCCGGTTTGCAGCGGTGAGGGGCGGTGAGGGCCGGTTTGCAGCAGTGAGGGCCGGGTTTGCAGCGGTGAGGGGCGGTTTGCAGCGGTGAGGGCCGGTTTGCAGCGGTGAGGGGTGGTGAGGGCTGGTTTGCAGCGGTGACGGCCGGTTTGCAGCGGTGAGGGCCGGTTTGCAGCGGTGAGGGCCGGTTTGCAGCGGTGAGGGCCGGTTTTGCAGCGGTGAGGGGCAGTGAGGGCCGGTTTTGCAGCGGTGAGGGCCGGTTTGCAGCGGTGAGGGCCGGTTTTGCAGCGGTGAGGGCCGGTTTTGCAGCGGTGAGGGGCGGTGAGGGCCGGTTTGCAGCGGTGAGGGCCGGTTTGCAGCGGTGAGGGCCGGTGAGGGCTGGTTTTGCAGCGGTGAGGGCCGGTGAGGGCTGGTTTTGCAGCGGTGAGGGCCGGTTTTGCAGCGGTGAGGGGCGGTGAGGGCCGGTTTTGCAGCGGTGAGGGCCGGTTTGCAGCGGTGAGGGCCGGTTTGCAGCGGTGAGGGGCGGTGAGGGCCGGTTTGCAGCGGTGAGGGCCCAGCCCAGAAACAAAAGCTTCAGTGCTTTTGTTAGTTGGACCCCATCCTTGATCCAGGGGCTGGTCTGACAGAAGTGCCAGGGTTGCTTTGGGTTCGCAGTCCGGCCCTGTATCCATTCCTGGGGACACAGCCGCACACAGGTCATTCACACAGAGCACACAAGCACTCAGTGCCTGCCAAGCATCGTGGTTCAGTCCTAATCTACAACATACAAATAAAGGCATTCTGGGAGTCGTAGTCTTGGCTTTCTTCCCTCGAACTAAGGGAAAATGATGCTTTGCAAGGTTGCAGTCATTCGGCAGTCGTAAAAAAGGTGCTGTACTCACTCCAAACTTCTCAAAACCATGCAAGATCAAGTTCCACTAACTTATGGGGGAGCACAGATCTCCGCAGCAGTTACACAACCCACTAAGCTACTATATGAGAATCGCTCTTCCTCAACACAATTTGAATCCAGCTGAAGTTTGATTTCTCAAGCCTCTCCAACACAACTCCCACGCTTCCCAGACTGAAGGCTGAGGTGACATTCAGTAAATGCCGCTGCTATTCAGCGTGGCTAAAAACCATTAACACTGACGACGCCAATAGCTCTCAGATTGCCATGATGTATTGGCTTTGCCAGTGCTTGTTTTCTTTTTAAGTGGGCATTGTGGACGGCAGTGTGGTGTTATGTTCCTCCGCTGATGGCATCAGGTGTGTGCCTCGGAAGCCCCAGACTCCTGTTTCCTCCTTCGGATCTGGGCGCAGAGAAGCCTCCCGGAGAGGCAGGAGGAGGAGGAAGGATTTCGAGTTTTCCTGAACATGAAACACTGAGCACCAAAGGGCACCAAGGAGAGGCGCCGTCCTCCAGTGTAGGGTCGTGGGGGGTTTATCCCTGATGGCGCAGGTGGGGATGGAGCACCCACAGCTCAGGTGATGCTCTGAACGCCATGACACGCCGTTGGAAAGAGTAGCGCTCAGAAGCGGGGGCGGGCGCCTAAACCTGTACAGGTCCCTCAGACCCATCCCCGACCCCGGGGCTCGCAGCGCCTTCATCAAAGCACGAACGTTTCAAATGCCAGCCCTGCAGGAAGCTACCTGCCTCCGAGAGGGGCCTGTAGAGTCTGGTACACACGGGAGTCTGGTGCACACGGGAGTCTGGTACACACGGGAGTCTGGTGCACACGGGAGTCTGGTACACACGGGAGTCTGGTGCACACGGGAGTCTGGTACACACGGGAGTCTGGTGCACACGGGAGTCTGGTGCACACGGGAGTCTGGTACACACGGGAGTCTGGTGCACACGGGAGTCTGGTACACACGGGACTCTGGTGCACACGGGAGTCTGGTACACACGGGAGTCTGGTGCACACGGGAGTCTGGTACACACGGGAGTCTGGTGCACACGGGAGTCTGGTGCACACGGGAGTCTGGTACACAAGGGACTCTGGTACACACGGGAGTCTGGTGCACACGGGAGTCTGGTGCACACGGGTGTCTGGTACACACGGGACTCTGGTACACACGGGAGTCTGGTGCACACGGGAGTCTGGTACACACGGGAGTCTGGTACACACGGGAGTCTGGTGCACACGGGAGTCTGGTACACACGGGACTCTGGTACACAAGGGAGTCTGGCACACACGGGAGTCTGGTACACACGGTACTCTGGTACACACGGGTGTCTTGTACACACGGGAGTCTGGTACACACGGGACTCTGGTACACACGGGACTCTGGTACACACGGGAGTATGGTACACACGGGTGTCTGGTACACACGGGACTCTGGTACACACGGGAGTCTGGTACACACGGGACTCTGGTACACACGGGAGTCTGGTACACACGGGAGTCTGGTACACACGGGACTCTGGTACACACGGGTGTCTGGTACACACGGGAGTCTGGTACACACGGGACTCTGGTACACACGGGAGTCTGGTACACTCGGGACTCTGGTACACACGGGAGTCTGGTACACTCGGGACTCTGGTACACACGGGAGTCTGGTACACACGGGTGTCTGGTACACACGGGAGTCTGGTACACACGGGACTCTGGTACACACGGGTGTCTGGTACACACGGGAGTCTGGTACACACGGGAGTCTTGTACACACGGGAGTCTGGTACACACGGGAGTCTGGTACACACGGGAGTCTGGTGCACACGGGAGTCTGGTGCACACGGGACTCTGGTACACACGGGTGTCTTGTACACACGGGAGTCTGGCACACACGGGAGTCTGGTACACACGGTACTCTGGTACACACGGGTGTCTTGTACACACGGGAGTCTGGTACACACGGGACTCTGGTACACACGGGACTCTGGTACACACGGGACTCTGGTACACACGGGAGTATGGTACACACGGGTGTCTGGTACACACGGGACTCTGGTACACACGGGAGTCTGGTACACACGGGACTCTGGTACACACGGGAGTCTGGTACACACGGGACTCTGGTACACACGGGAGTCTGGTGCACACGGGAGTCTGGTACACTCGGGACTCTGGTACACACGGGACTCTGGTACACACGGGAGTCTGGTGCACACGGGACTCTGGTGCACACAGGACTCTGGTACACACGGAAGTCTGGTACACACGGGAGTCTGGTGCACACGGGAGTCTTGTACACACGGGAGTCTTGTACACACGGGACTCTGGTACACACGGGACTCTGGTACACACGGGTGTCTGGTACACACGGGTGTCTGGTACACACGGGAGTCTTGTACACACGGGAGTCTTGTACACACGGGACTCTGGTACACACAGGACTCTGGTACACACAGGTGTCTTGTACACACGGGTGTCTGGTACACACGGGTGTCTGGTACACACAGTACTCTGGTACACACGGGAGTCTTGTACACACGGGTGTCTGGTACACACGGGACTCTGGTACACACGGGACTCTGGTACACACAGGTGTCTTGTACACACGGGACTCTGGTACACACGGGACTCTGGTACACACGGGACTCTGGTACACACGGGTGTCTGGTACACACGGGAGTCTGGTACACACGGGTGTCTGGTACACACGGGAGTCTGGTACACATGGGTGTCTGGTACACACGGGACTCTGGTACACACAGGAGTCTGATACACACAGGAGTCTGGTACACACGGGACTGTGGTACACACGGGAGTCTGGTACACACGGGAGTCTGGTACACACAGGACTCTGGTACACACGGGAGTCTGGTACAAACGGGAGTCTGGTACACACAGGAGTCTTGTACACACGGGAGTCTGGTACACACGGGAGTCTGGTACACACGGGACTCTGGTACACACAGGAGTCTGGTACACTCGGGAGTCTGGTGCACACGGGAGTCTGGTACACACGGGACTCTGGTACACACGGGACTCTGGTACACACGGCAGTCTGGTACACACGGGAGTCTGGTACACACGGGACTCTGGTACACACGGGACTCTGGTACACACAGGAGTCTGGTACACACGGGACTCTGGTACACACGGGTGTCTGGTACACAGAGGAGTCTGGTACACACGGGTGTCTTGTACACACGGGACTCTGGTACACACAGGACTCTGGTACACACAGGAGTCTGGTACACACGGGTGTCTTGTACACACGGGACTCTGGTACACACGGGACTCTGGTACACACGGGACTCTGGTACACACGGGTGTCTTGTACACACGGGTGTCTGGTACACACGGGTGTCTGGTACACACGGTACTCTGGTACACACGAGAGTCTTGTACACACGGGTGTCTGGTACACACGGGACTCTGGTACACACGGGACTCTGGTATACACGGGACTCTGGTACACACGGGTGTCTGGTACACACAGGAGTCTGGTACACACGGGTGTCTTGTACACACGGGACTCTGGTACACACAGTACTCTGGTACACACAGGAGTCTGGTACACACGGGAGTCTGGTACACACGGGACTCTGGTACACACGGGAGTCTTGTACACACGGGACTCTGGTACACACGGGACTCTGGTACACACGGGACTCTGGTACACACGGGTGTCTTGTACACACGGGTGTCTGGTACACACGGGTGTCTGGTACACACGGTACTCTGGTACACACGGGAGTCTTGTACACACGGGTGTCTGGTACACACGGGACTCTGGTACACACGGGACTCTGGTACACACGGGTGTCTCACGGGACTCTGGTATACACGGGACTCTGGTACACACGGGTGTCTGGTACACACAGGAGTCTGGTACACACGGGTGTCTTGTACACACGGGACTCTGGTACACACAGTACTCTGGTACACACAGGAGTCTGGTACACACGGGAGTCTGGTACACACGGGTTTCTTGTACACACGGGACTCTGGTACACACGGGACTCTGGTACACACGGGACTCTGGTACACACGGGTGTCTTGTACACACGGGTGTCTGGTACACACGGGTGTCTGGTACACACGGTACTCTGGTACACACGGGAGTCTTGTACACACGGGTGTCTGGTACACACGGGACTCTGGTACACACGGGACTCTGGTACACACGGGTGTCTTGTACACACGGGACTCTGGTACACACGGGAGTCTTGTACACACGGGACTCTGGTACAGACGGGTGTCTTGTACACACGGGTGTCTGGTACACACGGGTGTCTGGTACACACGGGACTCTGGTACACACGGGTGTCTGGTACACACGGGACTCTGGTACACACGGGACTCTGGTACACACGGGACTCTGGTACACACGGGTGTCTGGTACACACAGGAGTCTGGTACACACGGGTGTCTTGTACACACGAGACTCTGGTACACACAGGACTCTGGTACACACAGGAGTCTGGTACACACGGGAGTCTGGTACACACGGGTGTCTTGTACACACGGTACTCTGTTACACACGGGACTCTGGTACACACGGGTGTCTTGTACACACGGGTGTCTGGTACACACGGGTGTCTGGTACACACGGTACTCTGGTACACACGGGAGTCTTGTACACACGGGTGTCTGGTACACACGGGACTCTGGTACACACGGGACTCTGGTACACACGGGACTCTGGTACACACGGGTGTCTGGTACACACAGGAGTCTGGTACACACGGGTGTCTTGTACACACGGGACTCTGGTACACACAGGACTCTGGTACACACGGGAGTCTGGTACACACGGGTGTCTTGTACACACGGGACTCTGGTACACACGGGAGTCTTGTACACACGGGACTCTGGTACACACGGGACTCTGGTACACACAGGACTCTGGTACACACGGGTGTCTGGTACACACGGGTGTCTGGTACACACGGTACTCTGGTACACACGGGAGTCTTGTACACACGGGTGTCTGGTACACACGGGACTCTGGTACACACGGGACTCTGGTACACACGGGTGTCTTGTACACACGGGTGTCTGGTACACACAGGACTCTGGTACACACGGGAGTCTTGTACACACGGGTGTCTGGTACACACGGGACTCTGGTACACACGGGACTCTGGTACACACGGGAGTCTGGTACACACGGGTGTGTTGTACACACGGGACTCTGGTACACACAGGAGTCTGGTACACACGGGAGTCTGGTACACTCAGGAGTCTGGTGCACACGGGAGTCTGATACACACGGGAGTCTGGTACACACAGGAGTCTTGTACACACGGGAGTCTGGTACACACAGGACTCTGGTACACACAGGACTCTGGTACACACAGGAGTCTGATACACACAGGAGTCTGGTACACACGGGACTGTGGTACACACGGGAGTCTGGTACGCACAGGAGTCTGGTACGCACAGGACTCTGGTACACACGGGAGTCTTGTACACACGGGACTCTGGTACACACGGGAGTCTGGTACACACGGGAGTCTTGTACACACGGGTGTCTGGTACACACGGGACTCTGGTACACACGGGACTCTGGTACACACGGGAGTCTGGTACACACAGGAGTCTTGTACACACAGGAGTCTGGTACACTCAGGAGTCTGGTGCACACGGGAGTCTGGTACACACGGGAGTCTGGTACACACGGGAGTCTGGTACACACAGGACTCTGGTACACACAGGAGTCTGGTACACACGGGAGTCTGGTACACACGGGTGTCTTGTACACACGGGACTCTGGTACACACGGGAGTCTTGTACACACGGGACTCTGGTACACACGGGAGTCTGGTACACACGGGAGTCTTGTACACACGGGTGTCTGGTACACACGGGACTCTGGTACACACGGGACTCTGGTACACACGGGAGTCTGGTACACACAGGAGTCTTGTACACACAGGAGTCTGGTACACTCGGGAGTCTGGTGCACACGGGAGTCTGGTACACACAGGAGTCTGGTACACACAGGAGTCTGGTACACACAGGAGTCTGGTACACACAGGAGTCTTGTACACACGGGAGTCTGGTACACACAGGACTCTGGTACACACAGGAGTCTGGTACACACGGGAGTCTGGTACACACGGGTGTCTTGTACACACGGGACTCTGGTACACACGGGAGTCTTGTACACACGGGACGAGTCTGGTACACTCAGGAGTCTGGTGCACACGGGAGTCTGGTACACACGGGAGTCTGGTACACACGGGAGTCTGGTACACACGGGACTCTGGTACACACAGGAGTCTGGTACACACGGGAGTCTGGTACACACGGGTGTCTTGTACACACGGGACTCTGGTACACACGGGAGTCTTGTACACACGGGACTCTGGTACACACGGGACTCTGGTACACACGGGTGTCTTGTACACACGGGTGTCTGGTACACACGGGAGTCTGGTACACACGGGTGTCTGGTACACACAGGACTCTGGTACACACGGGAGTCTGGTACACACGGGAGTCTGGTACACACGGGAGTCTTGTACACACGGGTGTCTGGTACACACGGGACTCTGGTACACACGGGACTCTGGTACACACGGGAGTCTTGTACACACGGGAGTCTGGTACACACGGGACTCTGGTACACACGGGAGTCTGGTACACACAGGTGTCTCGTACACACGGGACTCTGGTACACACGGGAGTCTTGTACACACGGGACTCTGGTACACACGGGACTCTGGTACACACGGGTGTCTGGTACACACGGGAGTCTGGTACACACGGGAGTCTTGTACACACGGGAGTCTTGTACACACGGGACTCTGGTACACACGGGAGTCTTGTACACACGGGACTCTGGTACACACGGGACTCTGGTACACACGGGACTCTGGTACACACAGGTGTCTTGTACACACGGGTGTCTGGTACACACGGGTGTCTGGTACACACGGTACTCTGGTACACACGGGAGTCTTGTACACACGGGTGTCTGGTACACACGGGAGTCTGGTACACACGGGTTTCTTGTACACACGGGACTCTGGTACACACGGGAGTCTTGTACACACGGGACTCTGGTACACACAGGACTCTGGTACACACGGGACTCTGGTACACACGGGTGTCTTGTACACACGGGTGTCTGGTACACACGGTACTCTGGTACACACGGGAGTCTTGTACACACGGGTGTCTGGTACACACGGGACTCTGGTACACACGGGACTCTGGTACACACGGGTGTCTTGTACACACGGGTCTCTGGTACACACGGGAGTCTTGTACACACAGGACTCTGGTACACACGGGTGTCTTGTACACACGGGTGTCTGGTACACACGGGTGTCTGGTACACACGGGACTCTGGTACACACGGGAGTCTTGTACACACGGGTGTCTGGTACACACGGGTGTCTGGTACACACGGTACTCTGGTACACACGGGAGTCTTGTACACACGGGTGTCTGGTACACACGGGACTCTGGTACACACGGGACTCTGGTACACACGGGTGTCTTGTACACACGGGACTCTGGTACACACGGGAGTCTTGTACACACGGGACTCTGGTACACACAGGTGTCTTGTACACACGGGTGTCTGGTACACACGGGTGTCTGGTACACACGGGACTCTGGTACACACGGGAGTCTTGTACACACGGGTGTCTGGTACACACGGGACTCTGGTACACACGGCAGTCTGGTACACACGGGAGTCTGGTACACACGGGACTCTGGTACACACGGGACTCTGGTACACACGGGACTCTGGTACACACGGGTGTCTGGTACACACAGGAGTCTGGTACACACGGGTGTCTTGTACACACGGGACTCTGGTACACACAGTACTCTGGTACACACAGGAGTCTGGTACACACGGGAGTCTGGTACACACGGGTTTCTTGTACACACGGGACTCTGGTACACACGGGAGTCTTGTACACACGGGACTCTGGTACACACGGGACTCTGGTACACACGGGACTCTGGTACACACGGGTGTCTTGTACACACGGGTGTCTGGTACACATGGGTGTCTGGTACACACGGTACTCTGGTACACACGGGAGTCTTGTACACACGGGTGTCTGGTACACACGGGACTCTGGTACACACGGGTGTCTTGTACACACGGGAGTCTTATACACACGGGACTCTGGTACACACGGGACTCTGGTACACACGGGTGTCTTGTACACACGGGTGTCTGGTACACACGGGACTCTGGTACACACGGGAGTCTGGTACACACGGGTGTCTGGTACACACGGGACTCTGGTACACACGGGACTCTGGTACACACGGGACTCTGGTACACACGGGTGTCTGGTACACACAGGAGTCTGGTACACACGGGTGTCTTGTACACACGACACTCTGGTACACAGAGGACTCTGGTACACACAGGAGTCTGGTACACACGGGAGTCTTGTACACACGGTACTCTGTTACACACGGGACTCTGGTACACACGGGTGTCTTGTACACACGGGTGTCTGGTACACACGGGTGTCTGGTACACACGGTACTCTGGTACACACGGGAGTCTTGTACACACGGGTGTCTGGTACACACGGGACTCTGGTACACACAGGACTCTGGTACACACGGGACTCTGGTACACACGGGTGTCTGGTACACACAGGAGTCTGGTACACACGGGTGTCTTGTACACACGGGACTCTGGTACACACAGGAGTCTGGTACACACAGGAGTCTGGTACACACGGGAGTCTGGTACACACGGGTGTCTTGTACACACGGGACTCTGGTACACACGGGAGTCTTGTACACACGGGACTCTGGTACACACGGGACTCTGGTACACACGGGACTCTGGTACACACGGGTGTCTGGTACACACGGGTGTCTGGTACACACGGTACTCTGGTACACACGGGAGTCTTGTACACACGGGTGTCTGGTACACACGGGACTCTGGTACACACGGGACTCTGGTACACACGGGACTTTGGTACACACGGGTGTCTTGTACACACGGGTGTCTGGTACACACGGGACTCTGGTACACACAGGAGTCTTGTACACACGGGTGTCTGGTACACACGGGACTCTGGTACACACGGGAGTCTTATACACACGGGAGTCTGATACACACGGGTGTCTTGTACACACGGGACTCTGGTACACACGGGACTCTGGTACACACGGGACTCTGGTACACACAGGAGTCTGGTACACACGGGAGTCTGGTACACACGGGAGTCTGGTACACACGGGAGTCTGGTGCACACGGGAGTCTGATACACACGGGAGTCTGGTACACACGGGAGTCTTGTACACACGGGAGTCTGGTACACACAGGACTCTGGTACACACAGGAGTCTGATACACACAGGAGTCTGGTACACACGGGACTGTGGTACACACGGGAGTCTGGTACACACGGGAGTCTGGTACGCACAGGACTCTGGTACACACGGGAGTCTTGTACACACGGGACTCTGGTACACACGGGAGTCTGGTACACACGGGAGTCTTGTACACACGGGACTCTGGTACACACGGGACTCTGGTACACACGGGAGTCTGGTACACACGGGAGTCTGGTACACACGGGAGTCTTGTACACACGGGAGTCTGGTACACTCAGGAGTCTGGTACACTCAGGAGTCTGGTGCACTCGGGAGTCTGGTGCACACGGGAGTCTGGTACACACAGGAGTCTGGTACACACGGGAGTCTTGTACACACAGGACTCTGGTACACACGGGAGTCTGGTACACACGGGTGTCTTGTACACACGGGACTCTGGTACACACGGGAGTCTTGTACACACGGGACTCTGGTACACACGGGAGTCTGGTACACACGGGAGTCTTGTACACACGGGTGTCTGGTACACACGGGACTCTGGTACACACGGGACTCTGGTACACACGGGACTCTGGTACACACAGGAGTCTTGTACACACAGGAGTCTGGTACACTCGGGAGTCTGGTGCACACGGGAGTCTGGTACACACAGGAGTCTGGTACACACAGGAGTCTTGTACACACGGGAGTCTGGTACACACAGGACTCTGGTACACACAGGAGTCTGGTACACACGGGAGTCTGGTACACACGGGTGTCTTGTACACACGGGACTCTGGTACACACGGGAGTCTTGTACACACGGGACGAGTCTGGTACACTCAGGAGTCTGGTGCACACGGGAGTCTGGTACACACAGGAGTCTGGTACACACAGGAGTCTTGTACACACGGGAGTCTGGTACACACGGGAGTCTGGTACACACAGGACTCTGGTACACACGGGAGTCTGGTACACACGGGTGTCTTGTACACACGGGACTCTGGTACACACGGGAGTCTTGTACACACGGGACTCTGGTACACATGGGACTCTGGTACACACGGGTGTCTTGTACACACGGGTGTCTGGTACACACGGGAGTCTGGTACACACGGGTGTCTGGTACACACAGGACTCTGGTACACACGGGAGTCTGGTACACACGGGAGTCTGGTACACACGGGAGTCTTGTACACACGGGTGTCTGGTACACACGGGACTCTGGTACACACGGGACTCTGGTACACACGGGAGTCTGGTACACACGGGACTCTGGTACACACGGGAGTCTGGTACACACGGGTGTCTCGTACACACGGGACTCTGGTACACACGGGAGTCTTGTACACACGGGACTCTGGTACACACGGGACTCTGGTACACACGGGTGTCTTTTACACACGGGTGTCTGGTACACACGGGTGTCTGGTACACACGGGACTCTGGTACACACAGGACTCTGGTACACACGGGACTCTGGTACACACGGGAGTCTGGTACACACGGGAGTCTGGTACACACGGGTGTCTGGTACACACGGGACTCTGGTACACACGGGAGTCTTGTACACACGGGAGTCTGGTACACTCAGGAGTCTGGTGCACACGGGAGTCTGATACACACGGGAGTCTGGTACACACGGGAGTCTTGTACACACGGGAGTCTGGTACACACGGGAGTCTGGTACACACGGGACTCTGGTACACACAGGAGTCTGGTACACACGGGAGTCTGGTACACACGGGAGTCTTGTACACACGGGAGTCTTGTACACACGGGTGTCTGGTACACACGGGACTCTGGTACACACGGGACTCTGGTACACACGGGACTCTGGTACACACAGGAGTCTTGTACACACAGGAGTCTTGTACACACAGGAGTCTGGTGCACTCGGGAGTCTGGTACACACGGGAGTCTGGTACACACGGGAGTCTGGTACACACGGGAGTCTTGTACACACGGGAGTCTGGTACACTCGGGAGTCTGGTGCACACGGGAGTCTGGTACACACGGGACTCTGGTACACACGGGACTCTGGTACACACAGGAGTCTGGTACACACAGGAGTCTTGTACACACAGGAGTCTGGTACACTCGGGAGTCTGGTACACTCGGGAGTCTGGTACACTCGGGAGTCTGGTACACACAGGAGTCTTGTACACACAGGAGTCTTGTACACACGGGTGTCTGGTACACACAGGATCCTGGTACACACGGGAGTCTGGTACACACGGGTGTCTTGTACACACGGGTGTCTGGTACACACGGGATCCTGGTACACACGGGAGTCTGGTACACACGGGACTCTGGTACACACGGGACTCTGGTACACACGGGAGTCTTGTACACACGGGAGTCTGGTACACTCGGGAGTCTGGTACACTCGGGAGTCTGGTGCACACGGGAGTCTGGTGCACACGGGAGTCTTGTACACACGGGTGTCTGGTACACACGGGATCCTGGCACACACGGGATCCTGGCACACACGGGAGTCTGGTACACACGGGAGTCTTGTACACACGGGAGTCTGGTACACACAGGAGTCTGGTACACTCAGGAGTCTGGTGCACACGGGAGTCTGGTACACACAGGAGTCTTGTACCCACAGGAGTCTGGTACCCACAGGAGTCTTGTACACAGTGGTGTCTGGTACACACAGGAGTCTGGTACACACGGGAGTCTGGTACACGCGGGAGTCTTGTACCCACAGGAGTCTGGTACCCACAGGAGTCTGGTACACACGGGAGTCTTGTACACAGAGGTGTCTGGTACACACAGGAGCCTGGTACACACGGGAGTCTGGTACACACAGGAGTCTGGTACACACAGGAGTCTGGTACACACGGGAGTCTGGTACACACGGGAGTCTGGTACACACAGGAGTCCTGTACACAGAGGAGTCTGGTACACTCAGGAGTCTGGTACACTCAGGAGTCTTGTACACACAGGAGTCTTGTACACACAGGAGTCTGGAAAACACAGGATTCTTGTACACACAGGAGTCTCGTACACACAGGAGTCTCGTACACACAGGAGTCTTGTACACACAGGTGTCTTGTACACACAGGAGTCTTGGAGTTTTGTACACACAGGAGTCTCGTACACACAGGAGTCTTGTACACACAGGAGTCTGGTACACACAGGAGTCTTGTACACACAGGAGTCTGGTACACACAGGAGTCTTGGAGTCTTGTACACACAGGAGTCTGGTACACACAGGAGTCTTGTACACACAGGAGTCTGGTACACACAGGAGTCTAGGAGTCTTGTACACACAGGAGTCTGGTACACACAGGAGTCTGGTACACACAGGAGTCTGGTACACACAGGAGTCTTGTACACAGAGGAGTCTGGTACACTCAGGAGTCTGGTATACACAGGAGTCTTGGAGTCTTGTACACACAGGAGTCTTGTACACACAGCAGTCTTGTACACACAGGAGTCTGGAAAACACATGAGTCTTGTACACACAGCAGTCTTGTACACACAGGAGTCTTGGAGTCTTGTACACATAGGAGTCTCGTACACACAGGTGTCTTGGAGTTTTGTACACACAGGAGTCTCGTACACACAGGAGTCTCATACACACAGGAGTCTCGTACACACTGGAGTCTCGTACACACAGGAGTCTTGTACACACAGGAGTCTTGTACACACAGGAGTCTTGTACACACAGGAGTCTCGTACACACAGGAGTCTTGTACACACAGGAGTCTTGTACACACAGGAGTCTGGTACACACAGGAGTCTTGGAGTCTTGTACACACAGGAGTCTTGTACACACAGGTGTCTTGTACACACGGGAGTCTGGTACACACAGGACTCTGGTACACACAGGAGTCTGGTACACACGGGAGTCTGGTACACACGGGTGTCTTGTACACACGGGACTCTGGTACACACGGGAGTCTTGTACACACGGGACGAGTCTGGTACACTCAGGAGTCTGGTGCACACGGGAGTCTGGTACACACAGGAGTCTGGTACACACAGGAGTCTTGTACACACGGGAGTCTGGTACACACGGGAGTCTGGTACACACAGGACTCTGGTACACACGGGAGTCTGGTACACACGGGTGTCTTGTACACACGGGACTCTGGTACACACGGGAGTCTTGTACACACGGGACTCTGGTACACATGGGACTCTGGTACACACGGGTGTCTTGTACACACGGGTGTCTGGTACACACGGGAGTCTGGTACACACGGGTGTCTGGTACACACAGGACTCTGGTACACACGGGAGTCTGGTACACACGGGAGTCTGGTACACACGGGAGTCTTGTACACACGGGTGTCTGGTACACACGGGACTCTGGTACACACGGGACTCTGGTACACACGGGAGTCTGGTACACACGGGACTCTGGTACACACGGGAGTCTGGTACACACGGGTGTCTCGTACACACGGGACTCTGGTACACACGGGAGTCTTGTACACACGGGACTCTGGTACACACGGGACTCTGGTACACACGGGTGTCTTGTACACACGGGTGTCTGGTACACACGGGTGTCTGGTACACACGGGACTCTGGTACACACAGGACTCTGGTACACACGGGACTCTGGTACACACGGGACTCTGGTACACACGGGAGTCTGGTACACACGGGAGTCTGGTACACACGGGTGTCTGGTACACACGGGACTCTGGTACACACGGGAGTCTTGTACACACGGGAGTCTGGTACACTCAGGAGTCTGGTGCACACGGGAGTCTGATACACACGGGAGTCTGGTACACACAGGAGTCTTGTACACACGGGAGTCTGGTACACACGGGAGTCTGGTACACACGGGACTCTGGTACACACAGGAGTCTGGTACACACGGGAGTCTGGTACACACGGGAGTCTTGTACACACGGGAGTCTTGTACACACGGGTGTCTGGTACACACGGGACTCTGGTACACACAGGAGTCTTGTACACACAGGAGTCTTGTACACACAGGAGTCTGGTACACTCAGGAGTCTGGTGCACACGGGAGTCTGGTACACACGGGAGTCTGGTACACACGGGAGTCTTGTACACACGGGAGTCTGGTACACACGGGAGTCTGGTACACTCGGGAGTCTGGTGCACACGGGAGTCTGGTACACACGGGACTCTGGTACACACGGGACTCTGGTACACACAGGAGTCTGGTACACACAGGAGTCTTGTACACACAGGAGTCTGGTACACTCGGGAGTCTGGTACACTCGGGAGTCTGGTACACTCGGGAGTCTGGTACACTCGGGAGTCTGGTACACTCGGGAGTCTGGTACACACAGGAGTCTTGTACACACAGGAGTCTTGTACACACGGGTGTCTGGTACACACAGGATCCTGGTACACACGGGAGTCTGGTACACACGGGTGTCTTGTACACACGGGTGTCTGGTACACACGGGATCCTGGTACACACGGGAGTCTGGTACACACGGGACTCTGGTACACACGGGACTCTGGTACACACGGGAGTCTTGTACACACGGGAGTCTGGGACACTCGGGAGTCTGGTGCACACGGGAGTCTGGTGCACACTGGAGTCTGGTGCACACGGGAGTCTTGTACACACGGGTGTCTGGTACACACGGGATCCTGGCACACACGGGAGTCTGGTACACACAGGAGTCTTGTACACACGGGAGTCTGGTACACACAGGAGTCTTGTACACAGAGGAGTCTGGTACACTCAGGAGTCTGGTGCACACGGGAGTCTGGTACACACAGGAGTCTTGTACCCACAGGAGTCTGGTACCCACAGGAGTCTTGTACACAGTGGTGTCTGGTACACACAGGAGTCTGGTACACACGGGAGTCTTGTACACACAGGAGTCTGGTACCCACAGGAGTCTGGTACACACGGGAGTCTTGTACACAGAGGTGTCTGGTACACACAGGAGCCTGGTACACACGGGAGTCTGGTACACACAGGAGTCTGGTACACACAGGAGTCTGGTACACACGGGAGTCTGGTACACACGGGAGTCTGGTACACACAGGAGTCCTGTACACAGAGGAGTCTGGTACACTCAGGAGTCTGGTACACTCAGGAGTCTTGTACACACAGGAGTCTTGTACACACAGGAGTCTGGAAAACACAGGATTCTTGTACACACAGGAGTCTCGTACACACAGGAGTCTCGTACACACAGGAGTCTTGTACACACAGGTGTCTTGTACACACAGGAGTCTTGGAGTTTTGTACACACAGGAGTCTCGTACACACAGGAGTCTTGTACACACAGGAGTCTGGTACACACAGGAGTCTTGTACACACAGGAGTCTGGTACACACAGGAGTCTTGGAGTCTTGTACACACAGGAGTCTGGTACACACAGGAGTCTTGTACACACAGGAGTCTGGTACACACAGGAGTCTTGGAGTCTTGTACACACAGGAGTCTTGTACACACAGGAGTCTGGTACACACAGGAGTCTGGTACACACAGGAGTCTGGTACACACAGGAGTCTTGTACACAGAGGAGTCTGGTACACTCAGGAGTCTGGTATACACAGGAGTCTTGGAGTCTTGTACACACAGGAGTCTTGTACACACAGCAGTCTTGTACACACAGGAGTCTGGAAAACACATGAGTCTGGAAAACACATGAGTCTTGTACACACAGCAGTCTTGTACACACAGGAGTCTTGGAGTCTTGTACACATAGGAGTCTCGTACACACAGGTGTCTTGGAGTTTTGTACACACAGGAGTCTCGTACACACAGGAGTCTCATACACACAGGAGTCTCGTACACACTGGAGTCTCGTACACACAGGAGTCTTGTACACACAGGAGTCTTGTACACACAGGAGTCTTGTACACACAGGAGTCTCGTACACACAGGAGTCTTGTACACACAGGAGTCTTGTACACACAGGAGTCTGGTACACACAGGAGTCTTGGAGTCTTGTACACACAGGAGTCTTGTACACACAGGTGTCTTGTACACACAGGAGTCTTGGAGTCTCGTACACACAGGAGTCTCGTACGGAGTCTTGTACACACAGGAGTCTTGTACACACAGGAGTCTTGTACACACAGGTGTCTTGTACACACAGGTGTTAGGCACAGAGGGTTCTTCGGTGTCCCGATGGGCTCCGGACACCATAACTGAGACAGCACCGTCTGCTGCAGAAGTTCATTCCCACAGCTGACACACTGCTGAGCTAGAGGACGTCTGGGAAACTTAGGGAGTCACCTTCGGTGCTAAGAAGCTTAGCTAGGGGCTGCAAGGGAGGGCTTGGTTACCAAAGGCTGATTCCATTATTCGGTGCAATGAGTCATTGAACTACCATCACAGTGTTGCAATTCCTTTTAATATACTGCTTATGAATTTCTTTTGGTTATTTGTATGTGACACATTATGTGCACTAGACCAGGACAGTCATTTTAATAGACACATCAACATATAGAATGTGGATTTCTAGTGTGTGTTCATCTATGATGGAAGGAACTTCCCAATTCACTAACACAAGTAACCCTGTAGTGTCACAGGACTGATCATGTACCAGAACGCACCACCCTCATGTGATGCACAGGTGGCTCGTGGGCTACAGGCCGGCAGAGTTCCTGGTTCCAGTTGGTAAGCCGGATAAGCCGCCCTTTCCCAGAGGATTTACAATTTCTAAAACAGGGACGTAGTTTGCAAAAGTGGAAAAACCATGTCTGAGCTCTTTTACTTTGAGCTCCCAAAACATGTTCAATTTATTCCCAGAAATCTCTGGTAGTCTTCATACTTCTGCTTCGATCAAATCACAGTAAAATCTTTCTACTGAGTTTAATTTATTAACTTCCAATGCTCTACAAATTTTAATCCTGTGCATTAATTTTAATAAAGAGTTCTGTGTTTGCCTTTTCTATTGTAACGGCTTCAGAGATGTATTTTCCTGCTGCTTGCCTTTTGGATCTTACTATTTTGTGGTGTTAACCTCTTTTTAGGTCGAGTGCACAAGCGCTCTGACCTGTTGTAAGTATTGTGGGCCTTTAACCACGCCCACGGCACACCCATCACTATTGCTCATTCATGGGCTTGCCTCTCAAAAATCCTTGGTTTTCATTGGTAAATGCTTTACGTTTGTCCCTCCTTTGGGCGGTTCTGTTACCGCCTTGGACACCAACTGTGTTACATGGATAATTGCACATTTGCTGATACGTTTGACTGAGAGTGAATTTCTTTTTCCTTTTGTTTCTCTCCTTCGCGCTCATGGCGGCCATAGCACTTTGAATTGGCCACTTAGGGCAACTGATTTACTTTTTATTCTCAATTTAAGTGGCAAGAAAAGTCCAGTTAGGAGTTTACAACGCTAATAGCTCTAAGTCCAGCAAACGCGAGACCCGTTGCATTGCAAATGCTTGTTGATTATCCTACTCCTAGTGCACCTTCTTGAAAGGGCAGAGGCGCTGCAGCGACCAGACGCACGCACCCCTTCAGTTTGTACTGTGTTTAGTGATGTTCTCAGCACCAGGAGGCCCCTGGTGGGGAGACGCTGTGCGTTTTCAATCACTGTGCACCTCCAGGCCTCCTCCTAGCTCTGACATCCAGATCCTTGGGTAGTGTGCACTGCTGGGTCATGTTTTCTGAAGTTTGAGCCTGTGCCACTCAGTAGAAAGGTGCCTGTAGGTTCTGCTCATATGTCCATGTCTCCATTTGTCTCACTAGGTGCTCTCCAGGGCACGGTGCCACCAGTGTGCGGTGGTGTCCAGCTCGGGGCAGATGCTGGGAGCCCGGAAGGGTCAGGAGATCGACTCTGCGGACTGTGTGCTGCGCATGAACCAAGCGCCCACCCGGGGCTTCGAGGAGGATGTGGGCAGCAAGAGCACTGTTCGGGTGGTGTCCCACACCAGCGTCCCCATTCTCATCCGGAACGCCACATACTTCTTCCAGCAGGCCCCGGACACCCTGTATGTCATCTGGGGGCCACCGAAGGTACTGAACCACGAAAAGGGGGTGATCTACCGGAGGCTGCTCAAGGTGCAAGAGATGTACCCCAGCACGCAGGTGTACACGCTGACTGAGGCTATGATGGCTCGCTGCGACCAGATCTTCAAAAATGAAACCGGAAAGGACAGGTGAGCCTATCCAGAAAAGATGACCCAACTTCTGACACCGGGAACCAGCCGTGGAAAGCACCATGTGAACGTGACTGCAGGAGAGGAGCTCGTGTGCATGCTGGTGTGCTACTGCACGAGAGGGGCTGGTGTGCTACTGCACGAGAGGGGCTGGTGTACTACTGCACGAGAGGGGCTGGTGTACTACTGCACGAGAGGGGCTGGCGTGCTACTGCACGAGAGGGGCTGGTGTGCAGGCTGGACTGTGTATTACTGAAGAGTACAAAAAGTGATGGGGTGCTTGCATTAATCTCAGTAGCGGGTAATTACTCGGGTACATCCCAGTCCATCGTTCTCTTGCCCACCATGCCACCACAGTTTGGACCCAGCCAGATGCAGAGCAACCTTGGTCCTGTTCTAATAGGAGCAGATGAGCCTGAACTGCTAGACAGGTCCTCACTTAACCAGAGCACAGCCAATGCACTCCACACCAGTCCACTTCATTGTATGCCACTCTACGCAAGTCCAATCTGTGCCACTCCAGTATACAACACTCTACTCCACTATACAACACTCAATGCCAATGCACTCTACACCATCCCCTCTACTCTGTGCCACTCCAGTGTATGCCACTCTATGCAACTCCTATCTCTGCCGCTCCAGTCTACTCTCTGCCACTCCAGTGTATGCCACTCTATGCAAGTCCAATCTGTGCCGCTCCAATATCACAGAGAAGCCCCTGGCCTAAGAAAGCCCCAGCCGCACATAAGCCCCTGCAGGGAATCCCCTGCCCCAGGGAAAGCCCTGCACTAGGGAAGCCTCTGCCCAAGGAAAGCATCTACCACCTACCTCAGAGAAACCCCTGCAGGGAAGCCCCTGCCCCAGGGAAGCCCCTGCACTAGGGAAGCCCCTGCCCCAGGGGAGACCTGCCTCCACAGATCTTGTGGTTTGCTTTGGGGTCTGTGAGGAAGTTAAGACAGTTTAAGTGAAGGAGTCTTGCGTGGGAGAAACATTTGATTTTGTTGCTGAGATAAGTTGGTGCTCAGTCTTTTAGGCACTTACTTCCTAGTCATTTATGTTAAGTGAAGACCAACACTCACTCCACGCGACCAAACATTGTAACACACTCGCTCACTCCACATGACCAAACAGTGTAAAACACTCACTCATTGCACGCTAACAAACATTGTAACCCACTCACTCACCCAAACATTGTAACCTGCTCATTCATTCCACGCAAGTAAACATTGTAACCTGCTCACTCACTCCACACAAGCAAACATTGTAACCTGCTCACTCACTCCACGCAAGAAAACATTGTATTGCAATAGAGGTGTGGATGTGCATGGTGCAAGTGGCATTGCTGAAAAAGTGGTGGAAGCATGCATGTTGGAAGGCGCATCATTGCAAGAGAGGTACAGATATGTGTGATGGGAGGGCATTGTTACAAGAGACATGCAGATGCGTCTGATGGGAGGGACATCATTGCAAGAGAGGTGCAGTTGTGCATCATGGAAGTGGCATTGTTACAAGAGAGGTGCAGATGTGCATGGTGGGAGGGGAATCATTGCAAGAGAGGTGCAGATGTGCATGATGGGAGGGGCATCATTGCAAGAGCTGCAGATGTGCATGGTGGGAGGGGCATCATTGCAAGAGCTGCAGATGTGCATGGTGGGAGGGGCATCATTGCAAGAGCTGCAGATGTGCATGGTGGGAGGGGCATCATTGCAAGAGAGGTGGAGATGTGCATGGTGGGAGGGGCATCATTGCAAGAGGTGCAGATGTGCATGGTGGGAGGGGCATCATTGCAAGAGGTGCAGCGGTGCAGATGTGTATGGTGGGAGGGGCATCATTGCAAGAAGTGCAGATGGGCATGGTGGGAGGGGCATCATTGCAAGAGGTGCAGCGGTGCAGATGTGCATGGTGGGAGGGGCATCATTGCAAGAGTTGCAGATGTGCATGGTGGGAAGAACGTGAATGCTGGCGGATGCACTTCCTTGGTGCGTGTTAAGGGACTGGGGGCCTTTCCATGTTCTATGCTCATTACAGCATTGTGTGGATTATGACGTTATAGTGGCGGGTGCATGTGCAGGGGTGCATTACTTCATTAGAGGGGCGGGGGGTCATGTACTGGAGGCATTATAGCATGCACATGTTTGGGTGGGTTAAGAGATTAGCGGGTGCACATGCTGTGGTTTTATTGTGGCAGGAGATGTTCTGGGGTGCATGTGCAGGTGGTGCATTATTGCATTAGAGGGGTGGTGGAGCATGCTTGTGTGGATTATGGCATTAGAGAAGTGCTTGCCCCTGCTAGGGGTATATTAAGTCATGAGGGGAGGTGTTGTGCTGCGTACGTTACAGCATTTGGTAATTATGGAATTAGAGATGTGGGGTCATATGGCGTGTAGATTATGCCATTAGAGTGGCGCTTGCACATTATGGCATTAGAAAGGTGGGTCATATGGTGTGTAGATTATGCCAGTAGAGTGGCGCTTGCACGTTATCGCATTATAGATGTGGGGTCATATGGTGTGTAGATTACGTCATTAGAGTGGCGCTTGCACGTTATGGCATTAGAGAGGTGGGTCATATGGTTTGTAGATTACGCCATTAGAGTGGCGCTTGCACGTTATGGCATTAGAGAGGTGGGTCATATGGTGTGTAGATTACGCCAGTAGAGTGGCGCTTGCACGTTATGGCATTAGAGAGGTGGGTCATATGGTGTGTAGATTACGCCATTAGAGTGGCGCTTGCACGTTATGGCATTAGAGAGGTGGGTCATATGGTGTGTAGATTACGCCATTAGAGTGGCGCTTGCACGTTATGGCATTAGAGAGGTGGGTCATATGGTGTGTAGATTACGCCATTAGAGTGGCGCTTGCACATTATGGCATTAGAGAGGTGGGTCATATGGCGTGTAGATTATGCCATTAGAGTGGCGCTTGCACGTTATGGCATTAGAGAGGTGGGTCATATGGTGTGTAGATTATGCCAGTAGAGTGGCGCTTGCACGTTATCGCATTATAGATGTGGGGTCATATGGTGTGTAGATTACGTCATTAGAGTGGCGCTTGCACGTTATGGCATTAGAGAGGTGGGTCATATGGTTTGTAGATTACGCCATTAGAGTGGCGCTTGCACGTTATGGCATTAGAGAGGTGGGTCATATGGTGTGTAGATTACGCCATTAGAGTGGCGCTTGCACGTTATGGCATTAGAGAGGTGGGTCATATGGTGTGTAGATTACGCCATTAGAGTGGCGCTTGCACGTTATGGCATTAGAGAGGTGGGTCATATGGTGTGTAGATTACGCCATTAGAGTGGCGCTTGCACATTATGGCATTAGAGAGGTGGGTCATATGGTGTGTAGATTATGCCAGTAGAGTGGCGCTTGCACGTTATCGCATTATAGATGTGGGGTCATATGGTGTGTAGATTACGTCATTAGAGTGGCGCTTGCACATTATGGCATTAGAGAGGTGGGTCATATGGTGTGTAGATTATGCCAGTAGAGTGGCGCTTGCACGTTATCGCATTATAGATGTGGGGTCATATGGTGTGTAGATTATGCCATTAGAGTGGCGCTTGCACGTTATGGCATTAGAGAGGTGGGTCATATGGTTTGTAGATTACGCCATTAGAGTGGCGCTTGCACGTTATGGCATTAGAGAGGTGGGTCATATGGTGTGTAGATTACGCCAGTAGAGTGGCGCTGGCACGTTATGGCATTAGAGAGGTGGGTCATATGGTGTGTAGATTACGCCATTAGAGTGGCGCTTGCACGTTATGGCATTAGAGAGGTGGGTCATATGGTTTGTAGATTACGCCATTAGAGTGGCGCTTGCACGTTATGGCATTAGAGAGGTGGGTCATATGGTGTGTAGATTACGCCAGTAGAGTGGCGCTGGCACGTTATGGCATTAGAGAGGTGGGTCATATGGTGTGTAGATTACGCCATTAGAGTGGCGCTTGCACGTTATGGCATTAGAGAGGTGGGTCATATGGTGTGTAGATTACGCCATTAGAGTGGCGCTTGCACGTTATGGCATTAGAGAGGTGGGTCATATGGTGTGTAGATTACGCCATTAGAGTGGCGCTTGCACGTTATGGCATTAGAGAGGTGGGTCATATGGTGTGTAGATTATGTCATTAGAGTGGCGCTTGCACATTATGGCATTAGAGAGGTGGGTCATATGGTGTGTAGATAACGCCATTAGAGTGGCACTTGCACATTATGGCATCATAGAGGTGGGGTCATATGGTGTGTAGATTATGCCATTAGAGTGGCGCTTGCACGTTATGGCATCAGAGAGGTGGGTCATATAGTGTGTAGATTACGCCAGTAGAGTGGTGCTGGCACGTTATGGCATTAGAGAGGTGGGTCATATGGTGTGTAGATTATGCCAGTAGAGTGGCGCTTGCACGTTATGGCATCAGAGAGGTGGGTCATATAGTGTGTAGATTACGCCATTAGAGTGGCGCTTGCACGTTATGGCATTAGAGAGGTGGGTCATATGGCGTGTAGATTACGCCATTAGAGTGGCGCTTGCACGTTATGGCATTAGAGAGGTGGGTCATATGGCGTGTAGATTACGCCATTAGAGTGGTGCTTGCACGTTATGGCATTAGAGAGGTGGGTCATATGGTGTGTAGATTACGCCAGTAGAGTGGTGCTGGCACGTTATGGCATTAGAGAGGTGGGTCATATGGTGTGTAGATTACGCCATTAGAGTGGCGCTTGCACGTTATGGCATTAGAGAGGTGGGTCATATGGTGTGTAGATTACGCCATTAGAGTGGCGCTTGCACGTTATGGCATTATAGATGTGGGGTCATATGGTGTGTAGATTATGCCAGTAGAGTGGCGCTTGCACGTTATGGCATTATAGATGTGGGGTCATATGGTGTGTAGATTACGCCATTAGAGTGGCGCTTGCACGTTATGGCATTAGAGAGGTGGGTCATATGGTGTGTAGATTACGCCAGTAGAGTGGTGCTGGCACGTTATGGCATTAGAGAGGTGGGTCATATGGCGTGTAGATTATGCCATTAGAGTGGCGCTTGCACATTATGGCATTAGAGAGGTGGGTCATATGGTGTGTAGATTATGCCAGTAGAGTGGCGCTTGCACGTTATCGCATTATAGATGTGGGGTCATATGGTGTGTAGATTATGCCATTAGAGTGGCGCTTGCACGTTATGGCATTAGAGAGGTGGGTCATATGGTTTGTAGATTACGCCATTAGAGTGGCGCTTGCACGTTATGGCATTAGAGAGGTGGGTCATATGGTTTGTAGATTATGCCATTAGAGTGGCGCTTGCACGTTATGGCATTAGAGAGGTGGGTCATATGGTTTGTAGATTACGCCATTAGAGTGGCGCTTGCACGTTATGGCATTAGAGAGGTGGGTCATATGGTGTGTAGATTACGCCAGTAGAGTGGCGCTGGCACGTTATGGCATTAGAGAGGTGGGTCATATGGTGTGTAGATTACGCCATTAGAGTGGCGCTTGCACGTTATGGCATTAGAGAGGTGGGTCATATGGTGTGTAGATTACGCCATTAGAGTGGCGCTTGCACGTTATGGCATTAGAGAGGTGGGTCATATGGTGTGTAGATTACGCCATTAGAGTGGCGCTTGCACGTTATGGCATTAGAGAGGTGGGTCATATGGTGTGTAGATTATGTCATTAGAGTGGCGCTTGCACATTATGGCATTAGAGAGGTGGGTCATATGGTGTGTAGATAACGCCATTAGAGTGGCACTTGCACATTATGGCATCATAGAGGTGGGGTCATATGGTGTGTAGATTATGCCATTAGAGTGGCGCTTGCACGTTATGGCATCAGAGAGGTGGGTCATATGCTGTGTAGATTATGCCATTAGAGTGGCGCTTGCACGTTATGGCATCAGAGAGGTGGGTCATATAGTGTGTAGATTACGCCAGTAGAGTGGTGCTGGCACGTTATGGCATTAGAGAGGTGGGTCATATGGTGTGTAGATTATGCCAGTAGAGTGGCGCTTGCACGTTATCGCATTATAGATGTGGGGTCATATGGTGTGTAGATTATGCCATTAGAGTGGCGCTTGCACGTTATCGCATTATAGATGTGGGGTCATATGGTGTGTAGATTATGCCATTAGAGTGGCGCTTGCACGTTATGGCATTAGAGAGGTGGGTCATATGGTGTGTAGATTATGCCAGTAGAGTGGCGCTTGCACGTTATCGCATTATAGATGTGGGGTCATATGGTGTGTAGATTATGCCATTAGAGTGGCGCTTGCACGTTATCGCATTAGAGAGGTGGGTCATATGGTGTGTAGATTATGCCATTAGAGTGGCGCTTGCACGTTATGGCATTAGAGAGGTGGGTCATATGGCGTGTAGATTATGCCATTAGAGTGGCGCTTGCACGTTATGGCATTAGAGAGGTGGGTCATATAGTGTGTAGATTACGCCATTAGAGTGGCGCTTGCACGTTATGGCATTAGAGAGGTGGGTCATATAGTGTGTAGATTATGCCATTAGAGTGGCGCTTGCACGTTATGGCATTAGAGAGGTGGGTCATATAGTGTGTAGATTACGCCATTAGAGTGGCGCTTGCACTTTATGGCATTAGAGAGGTGGGTCATATAGTGTGTAGATTACGCCAGTAGAGTGGTGCTGGCACGTTATGGCATTAGAGAGGTGGGTCATATGGTGTGTAGATTATGCCATTAGAGTGGTGCTTGCACGTTATGGCATTAGAGAGGTGGGTCATATGGTGTGTAGATTACACCATTAGAGTGGCGCTTGCACGTTATGGCATTAGAGAGGTGGGTCATATGGTGTGTAGATTACGCCATTAGAGTGGCGCTTGCACGTTATGGCATTAGAGAGGTGGGTCATATAGTGTGTAGATTACGCCAGTAGAGTGGTGCTGGCACGTTATGGCATTAGAGAGGTGGGTCATATGGTGTGTAGATTATGCCATTAGAGTGGCGCTTGCACATTATCGCATTAGAGAGGTGGGTCATATGGCGTGTAGATTATGCCATTAGAGTGGCGCTTGCACATTATCGCATTAGAGAGGTGGGTCATATAGTGTGTAGATTACGCCATTAGAGTGGCGCTTGCACGTTATGGCATTAGAGAGGTGGGTCATATGGCGTGTAGATTATGCCATTAGAGTGGCGCTTGCACGTTATGGCATCAGAGAGGTGGGTCATATAGTGTGTAGATTACGCCAGTAGAGTGGTGCTGGCACGTTATGGCATTAGAGAGGTGGGTCATATGGTGTGTAGATTACGCCATTAGAGTGGCGCTTGCACGTTATGGCATTATAGATGTGGGGTCATATGGTGTGTAGATTATGCCAGTAGAGTGGCGCTTGCACGTTATCGCATTATAGATGTGGGGTCATATGGTGTGTAGATTATGCCATTAGAGTGGCGCTTGCACGTTATCGCATTATAGATGTGGGGTCATATGGTGTGTAGATTATGCCATTAGAGTGGCGCTTGCACGTTATCGCATTAGAGAGGTGGGGTCATATGGTGTGTAGATTATGCCATTAGAGTGGCGCTTGCACGTTATCGCATTAGAGAGGTGGGTCATATGGTGTGTAGATTATGCCATTAGAGTGGCGCTTGCACGTTATGGCATTAGAGAGGTGGGTCATATGGCGTGTAGATTATGCCATTAGAGTGGCGCTTGCACGTTATGGCATTAGAGAGGTGGGTCATATAGTGTGTAGATTACGCCATTAGAGTGGCGCTTGCACGTTATGGCATTAGAGAGGTGGGTCATATAGTGTGTAGATTATGCCATTAGAGTGGCGCTTGCACGTTATGGCATTAGAGAGGTGGGTCATATAGTGTGTAGATTACGCCATTAGAGTGGCGCTTGCACTTTATGGCATTAGAGAGGTGGGTCATATAGTGTGTAGATTACGCCAGTAGAGTGGTGCTGGCACGTTATGGCATTAGAGAGGTGGGTCATATGGTGTGTAGATTATGCCATTAGAGTGGTGCTTGCACGTTATGGCATTAGAGAGGTGGGTCATATGGTGTGTAGATTACACCATTAGAGTGGCGCTTGCACGTTATGGCATTAGAGAGGTGGGTCATATGGTGTGTAGATTACGCCATTAGAGTGGCGCTTGCACGTTATGGCATTAGAGAGGTGGGTCATATAGTGTGTAGATTACGCCAGTAGAGTGGTGCTGGCACGTTATGGCATTAGAGAGGTGGGTCATATGGTGTGTAGATTATGCCATTAGAGTGGCGCTTGCACATTATCGCATTAGAGAGGTGGGTCATATGGCGTGTAGATTATGCCATTAGAGTGGCGCTTGCACATTATCGCATTAGAGAGGTGGGTCATATAGTGTGTAGATTACGCCATTAGAGTGGCGCTTGCACGTTATGGCATTAGAGAGGTGGGTCATATGGCGTGTAGATTATGCCATTAGAGTGGCGCTTGCACGTTATGGCATCAGAGAGGTGGGTCATATGGTGTGTAGATTACGCCATTAGAGTGGCGCTTGCACGTTATGGCATTAGAGAGGTGGGTCATATGGTGTGTAGATTACGCCATTAGAGTGGCGCTTGCACGTTATGGCATTAGAGAGGTGGGTCATATGGTGTGTAGATTACGCCATTAGAGTGGCGCTTGCACGTTATGGCATTAGAGAGGTGGGTCATATGGTGTGTAGATTACGCCATTAGAGTGGCGCTTGCACGTTATGGCATTAGAGAGGTGGGTCATATGGTGTGTAGATTACGCCATTAGAGTGGCGCTTGCACGTTATGGCATTAGAGAGGTGGGTCATATGGTGTGTAGATTACGCCATTAGAGTGGCGCTTGCACGTTATGGCATTAGAGAGGTGGGTCATATGGTGTGTAGATTATGCCAGTAGAGTGGCGCTTGCACGTTATCGCATTATAGATGTGGGGTCATATGGTGTGTAGATTACGCCATTAGAGTGGCGCTTGCACATTATCGCATTAGAGAGGTGGGTCATATGGTGTGTAGATTATGCCATTAGAGTGGCGCTTGCACGTTATGGCATTAGAGAGGTGGGTCATATGGTGTGTAGATTATGCCATTAGAGTGGCGCTTGCACGTTATCGCATTAGAGAGGTGGGGCCACGCGTTGCAGCCATCACACCATCAGGAGTGCTCATGCGCATGCTGGGAAGAGGCAGCTGACGGTTCTGTTCTTCTGTGTCGTAGGATGAAGTCCGGCTCCTTTCTGAGCACCGGATGGTTCACCATGATCTTGGCGATGGAGCTGTGCGAAAAGATCTCCGTGTACGGCATGGTGAGCGAGAGCTACTGCAGGTATGAAAGCATTGCAACACACGCCTGTGCCTGGCACATGTGTGTCCAAGTGTGTCCTGCACAAACTCATCAAAACAGCATTTATGAATTGTGAAAACATGCACAACATCCATAGCCAAAGGGTGTGAATCCAGGCAGGATGCAGACACCTGTGCCTGAAACACCTGGATTCATGTGTCATGTGCACGACAGAGACTCCGAGCCACAGAGTCCTCACTTTTTGAATATTCCCTAGGTGTGAGACTGGATCTGGAAGCTTTCAGCAGTACCTCTGCATGCCTGTAGGTGGCGCCATGCAGCTCAGCACCAGCACTGTTCAGCTCCAGAAATGTCATGCGGAGCCTATGTAGGCGCTAATGCTGTGCACTGACCTCAGTTTCTGTCTGTCCGCACCTCCTGACGTGGATCCGGAGCTTCCTTTCGTATCTCTGAGACACTTTACCTTGAGACTTGTCCAAACTTCTACTGTGTTGAAGGGATGTCGCCCCTTAAAGCGGCAGGTTTTAAATATTGCATGGACTGTCGCAAGAAAGGTTCTGTGACAGATCCCCACCAGGAGTGCCTGTGGAGTTTAGTCACAACTCTAAGGCCGGCAGTGCCTGTGCGTCAGTAAACCCGAAGGACATTCAGGACACCGAGGTGAAACACACCAAAGGCGCTCATGTCCCCAGTCTTCATGCTCGACGCCTTCTCACCGCTCGCATTCACTTGAGCAGGCATGGGGTGGCTGATAGTTCTTGATCTGACTCCCAGGTTGGCGGAGCCGATCCCATCACTTGCTCCAGCACAAGACGAGTTTCAGGGGCCGTCTGCCACCACTCAACAGAGTGAGGAGACTATGACCCTGGTGGTGCGTTTGCTCAGTCCTATCAAGATGACAGCTGGTGTGATGACTTGCAGGAGGCTAGTGGTCCCGATTCCTGTCCTGGAATGAACCTTCTCTCGCCCCCTGGACTAGCCGTACAAGAATCCGCTTCCTACACTACGGGAGTGCGAGGGGCGGCAAAATGTTTCCGTTGATCCATCAGCCAACCACCAAAATGTGCGACGCCATCTTCCTGCCCAGGCAATGCAGCTTTTCTATCACAGTACCCCTCCCCAAAAAGCTTGGTGGTGCTGACATCTGCAAGCAGAACTGACCCCAACATGTTCCCAATTACTCCCGCCCTGCATGTTGAAACCTTTGGCAAGTTAACCTTTTCGTCCACTGGTGAGGCACCGCATGTTTGTGAATGCCAGTTCGTGGCCATGCCCTTTGGGACTTGGTGGCCCAAGTCCTCACAGGTGTCCCTTTAGATCTCTAACTGGTTCTCGTCAGTCCATTCAGGACAGTCAGGATGCTGTCAAGTTCATGATTTCTTGTGGCTAGGGTACCACTGATGCCATCGAGCAGGGTTGCCATTCGCCACCACGCCTGGCTGCAGCCCACCAGTTTTTCAGGTGAAGATCGGTCGTCCCTTATTAACATTTGATGGGACTCGCCGGATTGGGGACAGGGAAGGCCCTTTTCTCGAGTAGTTCAAGAACAGGGCCACAGCACCCTTCTCACCAGCCACATAAGCCCTACCGCTCCTTTGGTTGGTTCGGCAAAGGTACCTTGTAGGAAGCTGGCCCAGTGTGTGATGGACACCTATAGTGCTTACACCTTATTCCAGGTCCAGGTATCCCCTAATAGTGAGGTGTAGTCCGTGTCTAGGAAGCCAGGGCTCTCTAGGGGTAGCTGTGGATGAGCAGCCGAGGCTTATCTAAGAGACATGCAAAGCTTATGCAATACCACTGTAGTCACACAGCACTTACACACATGAAAGAACCAGACAGTGTTACAAAAATAAAGACACTTTATTATAGTAACACAAATACTAGAACACTGAATAGGCAGTCCCCCCAACCAGAGGTAAGTACTCGCTCTATATATTCACGCAGTAGCAATAAAAAATTAGCATAGAAACAAGAAGCATTGGCAATTCTTAGTAAAAGTATAAAAGGCCCTGGGGAGGGACAAACCCTATACTAAGCAAATGGAATGTGAGATTCAGTCCCCCACCCAAGGATGTGGAGACGTTAGAGGGGAGCTGGAGGAACGAGGAACCCCAAGAGGTGAGTACCAGAGTGACCCCCAGCGACCAGGAGAGCAGAGGTAAGTACCTGGTTTTCCCAAGGACTAACACACGGACTTAGAAAGAGGATTGTACCAGAACAGGACCAGACAAGAAGACCCCAGAGGTGGATTCTGGTCGAAGAGGACCTGCAAAGGAAGGGCACAGAGTCCAGTCCACGATGGAGTGCCCGGTAGGGGCAGGAGCCACTGCCCACCCTTCTGTGGATGCAGAACCAGGCCGACAAGGGAAGAAGAGGACCAGCTGTGAGGCCCAGGAGCAGAAGATGCACATGTACCTGTGATGCAGGATCCACGCAGCTCCAGAGGAGAGTACATCTGCTTAGCCGGTCGTCGTTGCGATTGGTGCCTGCAGATGAAAGGGAATGGGCCCTTCACTCAAAGGGAGATTCCTTCTTACTTCTTGGTGCAGCTGAAGTCTCACTGACCTCAGAGGATGCACAGCCGGGTAAATGTTGCAGTTTCTGGAAGGAGCCGGAGAAACAATGTTGCAAAGCGGAGTCGTTGCTGGAGTTGCAGATTGTCGGTGCTTGAAGAGTCCAGTTTCTGTTCCTGTGGCCAGAAGATGAAGTAAATGATGCAGAGGAGTCCTGTTGAAATCTTGCACATCAAATTAAATTTGGGGAGCCACCCTCAAGGGAGTCCCTAAATAGCCATAAAAGGGGGTTTGGTCACCTAGTAAGGTGACCACCTATCAGGAGGGGTCTGTGATATGACCTGCCTGACCTGGTCACTCCGATGCTCCCAGGGGCGTTTGCACACCTTGGTTTGAAGATGGCAAAATCGAGTCTCCACCTGGAGGAGCTCTGGGCACCACCCCTGGGGTGGTGATGGACAGGGGAGTGGTCCCTCCCCTTTCCCTTGTCCACGTTCATGCCAGAGAAAGGACTGGGGGTCCCTGGACTGGTGCAAACCGGTTTATGCCAGGAGGGTACCAAATGTGCCCTTCAAAGCAAACCACTGGCTTGTGGAGGCTATCCCTCCCAAGCCATGCAACACCTGTTTCCAAGGGAGAGGGTGTTGCCTCCCTCTGCCACATGAAATTATTTGTTCTGCCCTCTTCTGCCTGAGCTGGTCAAGCAGCAGGAGGGCAGACACCTGTCTGAGGGGTGGCAGCAGTGAGGGCTGCCTGGAAAACCCCGGAAGTCTGGTAGGAGCAATACTGGTGGTCCTCTAAGGATCCATCAGAGTGTATTGAATCCTACAACCAATATTGGCAAAAGTATTGGGTTATGATTCCGACATGTTTGATACCAAACATGCCCATGTTCGGAGTTTCCATATGTAGCTGGGAATAGGTAGTGTCCTGTCCAGTACACGTGTAAAATGGCTTCCCGCACTTACGAAGTCCAGTGTAATGGAGCTGAAGTTTGTAGGGGCACCTCCGCTCATGCAGGGGTGCTGTCACACACAGGTACTTACACACTGCCCTCTGGGCCGGAGAACCTACCATAGGGGTGACTTGCAGTGACCCGGTGCAGTGACCTGTGGTGAAAGGGTGCATGCACCTTTTCACGCAGGCTGTAATGGCAGGCCTGCAGACACTTTTTGCAAGGACTCCAATGGGTGGCACAATACATGCTGCATGCAGCCCATTAGGAACCCCTGGTGCCCCAGTGCCCTGGGTACCTGTGTACCATATGCTAGCGACTTACCTGGGGGCACCAGTATACCAATTGTGGGGTGTGCAAAGTCCTAGGCAACCAAACTTAGAGGGAGAAAGAACAGTCACTGGGGTCCTGGTTAGCAGGATCCTAGTGAAAACAGTCAAAGCATACTGAGAGCAAGCAAAACGTGGGGTTAACCATGCCAAAAAGAGGGTACTGTCCTACGTACCTCATACCAGCAGCCAAACCAACCCCACAGCATGGTGCCCAGAAGTTTCACGGTTGCAGCTGTGGTCCCCAGCACACCTTCAGGCATGGTCAATGGGCTGCCCAGTCCACTACTGTGAGAAGGTAGCCTCTTTCTAGCCTTGTTACCCCCACTTTTGGCCTGTTTGTGAGTGTATGTCAGGGTGTTTGTCACTGTTTTCACTGTCTCACTGGGATCCTGATAGCCAGGCCTCAGTGCTCATAGTGAAAACACCATGTTTTCTGTATGGTTGTTATGTGTCACTGGGATCCTGCTGGTCAGGACCCCAGTGCTCATAGGTTTGTGGCCTATATGTATGTGTCACTGGGACCCTGTCACACAGGGCCCCAGTGCTCATAGGTGTGCATGTGTATGTTCCCTGTGTGGTGCCTAACTGTCTCACTGAGGCTCTGCTAACCAGAACCTCAGTGGTTATGCTCTCTCATTTCTTTCCAAATTGTCACTAACAGGCTAGTGACCATTTTTACCAATTTACATTGGCTTACTGGAACACCCTTATAATTCTCTAGTATATGGTACTGAGGTACCCAGGGTATTGGGGTTCCAGGAGATCCCTATGGGCTGCAGCATTTCTTTTGCCACCCATAGGGAGCTCTGACAATTCTTACACAGGCCTGCCACTGCAGCCTGAGTGAAATAATGTCCACGTTATTTCACAGCCATTTTACACTGCACTTAAGTAACTTATAAGTCACCTATATGTCTAACCTTTACCTGGTAAAGGTTAGGTGCAAAGTTACTTAGTGTGAGGGCACCCTGGCACTAGCCAAGGTGCCCCCACATTGTTCAGAGCCAATTCCCTGAACTTTGTGAGTGCGGGGACACCATTACACGCGTGCACTACATATAGGTCACTACCTATATGTAGCTTCACAATGGTAACTCCGAATATGGCCATGTAACATGTCTATGATCATGGAATTGCCCCCTCTATGCCATCCTGGCATTGTTGGTACAATTCCATGATCCCAGTGGTCTGTAGCACAGACCCTGGTACTGCCAAACTGCCCTTCCTGGGGTTTCACTGCAGCTGCTGCTGCTGCTGCTGCCAACCCCTCAGACAGGCATCTGCCCTCCTGGGGTCCAGCCAGGCCTGGCCCAGGATGGCAGAACAAAGAACTTCCTCTGAGAGAGGGTGTGACACCCTCTCCCTTTGGAAAATGGTGTGAAGGCAGGGGAGGAGTAGCCTCCCCCAGCCTCTGGAAATGCTTTGTTGGGCACAGAGGTGCCCAATTCTGCATAAGCCAGTCTACACCGGTTCAGGGACCCCTTAGCCCCTGCTCTGGCGCGAAACTGGACAAAGGAAAGGGGAGTGACCACTCCCCTGACCTGCACCTCCCCTGGGAGGTGTCCAGAGCTCCTCCAGTGTGCTCCAGACCTCTGCCATCTTGGAAACAGAGGTGCTGCTGGCACACTGGACTGCTCTGAGTGGCCAGTGCCACCAGGTGACGTCAGAGACTCCTGCTGATAGGCTCCTTCAGGTGTTAGTAGCCTATCCTCTCTCCTAGGTAGCCAAACCCTCTTTTCTGGCTATTTAGGGTCTCTGTCTCTGGGGAAACTGCAGATAACGAATGTATGAGCTCAGCCGAGTTCCTCTGCATCTCCCTCTTCACCTTCTGATAAGGAATCGACCGCTGACCGCGCTGGAAGCCTGCAAACCTGCAACATAGTAGCAAAGACGACTACTGCAACTCTGTAACGCTGATCCTGCCGCCTTCTCGACTGTTTTCCTGCTTGTGCATGCTGTGGGGGTAGTCTGCCTCCTCTCTGCACCAGAAGCTCCGAAGAAATCTCCCGTGGGTCGACGGAATCTTCCCCCTGCAACCGCAGGCACCAAAAAGCTGCATTACCGGTCCCTTGGGTCTCCTCTCAGCACGACGAGCGAGGTCCCTCGAATCCAGCGACGCTGTCCAAGTGACCCCCACAGTCCAGTGACTCTTCAGCCCAAGTTTGGTGGAGGTAAGTCCTTGCCTCACCTGGCTGGGCTGCATTGCTGGGAACCGCGACTTTGCAGCTACTCCGGCCCCTGTGCACTTCCGGCGGAAATCCTTCGTGCACAGCCAAGCCTGGGTCCACGGCACTCTAACCTGCATTGCACGACTTTCTAAGTTGGTCTCCGGCGACGTGGGACTCCTTTGTGCAACTTCGGCGAGCACCGTTTCACGATCCTCGTAGTGCCTGTTTCTGGCACTTCTCCGGGTGCTACCTGCTTCAGTGAGGACTCCTTGTCTTGCTCGACGTCCCCTCTCTCTGCAGGTCCAATTTGCGACCTCCTGGTCCCTCCTGGGCCCCAGCAGCGTCCAAAAACGCCAAACGCACGATTTGCGTGTAGCAAGGCTTGTTGGCGTCCTTCCGGCGGGAAAACACTTCTGCACGACTCTCCAAGGCGAGAGGGATCCGTCCACCGAAGGGGAAGTCTCTAGCCCTTTTCGTTCCTGCAGAAACCTCAGCTTCTTCTGTCCAGTCGAAGCTTCTTTGCACCCGCAGCTGGCATTTCCTGGGCATCTGCCCATCTCCGACTTGCTTGTGACTTTTGGACTTGGTCCCCTTGTTCCACAGGTACCCTAGATTGGAAATCCACAGTTGTTGCATTGCTGGTTTGTGTCTTTCCTGCATTATTCCTCTAACACGACTCTTTTGTCCTTAGGGGAACTTTAGTGTACTTTGCACTCACTTTTCAGGGTCTTGGGGAGGGTTATTTTTCTAACTCTCACTATTTTCTAATAGTCCCAGCGACCCTCTACAAGGTCACATAGGTTTGGGGTCCATTCGTGGTTCGCATTCCACTTCTGGAGTATATGGTTTGTGTTGCCCCTATCCCTATGTTTCCCCATTGCATCCTATTGTAACTATACATTGTTTGCACTGTTTTCTAAGACTATACTGCATATTGTTTGCTATTGTGTATATATATCTTGTGTATATTTCCTATCCTCTCACTGAGGGTACACTCTAAGATACTTTGGCATATTGTCATAAAAATAAAGTACCTTTATTTTTAGTATAACTGTGTATTGTGTTTTCTTATGATATTGTGCATATGACACTAAGTGGTACTGTAGTAGCTTCACACGTCTCCTAGTTCAGCCTAAGCTGCTCTGCTAAGCTACCATTATCTATCAGCCTAAGCTGCTAGACACCCTATACACTAATAAGGGATAACTGGGCCTGGTGCAAGGTGCAAGTACCCCTTGGTACTCACTACAAGCCAGTCCAGCCTCCTACATTGGTGGCAGCGGTGGGATAAGTGCTTGAGACTACTTACCACTCTTGTCATTGTACTTTTCATAAGAGAAAAATATACAAAACAAGGTCAGTGTATATACACATAGCCAAAAAGTTTTGCATTTCCTCTTTTCACTCTTTTCTAAGTGCTGAAAAGTACTCCTAAACTTTCAAAAAGTTCTTAAAAGTTTTAAAAGTTTTTGTCTGTCTTTCCAAAAAGTTCTGAAAACTTTTTTCTCTTTTTCTATCACTTTAACTCTCTCTAAAAAATGTCTGGTACAGGCCAAAATGTTGAACTGTCCAAAATTGCATGTGATCACCTTAGCTGGAAAGGAGCAAGGAGTCTCTGCATAGAGAGAGGTTTGAGTGTAGGGAAGAATCCTTCCTTAGAACTGTTAATTAATATGCTTAGAGTACAGGATAAGGCCATAAGTGCCCAATCTGGTGAAAAAGTAGCTAATGGTTCTCAATCTGATCCAGGGACTCCCCCAGGAAAAGGTTCAGGAAAGAAACTTCTCAGCCTGCCCATTACTAGACAGTCTAGCATAGTTGGTACAGAAATTGAATCACACCATACTGATGGTGTGCTCTCACATTATGCTGGTAGCCAAGCTGTTAGGGTGCCCTCTGTAAGGGACAGGTCTCCTTCTGTTCATTCCCATCATACCTCTGTATCTAGAAATGTCCCTCCCACCCACCCTGATGACAGATTGTTAGAAAGGGAACTCAATAGATTGAGAGTGGAACAAACCAGACTGAAGCTCAAGAAGCAACAGCTGGATTTGGATAGACAGTCTTTAGAATTAGAGGAGGAAAGACAGAAGTTGGGTTTAGATACCCATGGTGGCAGCAGCAGTATTCCCCATAGTCATCCTGCAAAAGAGCATGATTCCAGGAATCTGCACAAGATAGTTCCCCCTTATAAGGAGGGGGATGACATTAACAAGTGGTTTGCTGCACTTGAGAGGGCCTGTGCTGTACAGGATGCCCCTCAAAAGCAGTGGGCTGCTATCCTATGGCTATCATTTAGTGGAAAAGGTAGGGATAGGCTCCTTACTGTGAAAGAAAATGATGCCAATAATTTTACAGTTCTTAAGAATGCACTCCTGGATGGTTATGGCTTAACCACTGAACAGTACAGGATAAAGTTCAGAGAGACCAAAAAGGAGTCTTCACAAGACTGGGTTGATTTCATTGACCATTCAGTGAAGGCCTTGGAGGGGTGGTTACATGGCAGTAAAGTTACTGATTATGAAAGCCTGTATAACACAATCCTGAGAGAGCATATACTTAATAATTGTGTGTCTGATTTGTTGCACCAGTACCTGGTAGACTCTGATCTGACCTCTCCCCAAGAATTGGGAAAGAAGGCAGACAAATGGGTCAGAACAAGGGTGAACAGAAAAGTTCATACAGGGGGTGACAAAGATGGCAATAAGAAGAAAGATGGTGAAAAATCTCAAGATAAGCATGGGGATAAGGGTAAAACCAAAGATCCCACTTCAAATCTTAAACACTCTTCAGAGGGTGGGGATAAAACAAATTCTTCCTCTTCTTCCCAACCTGCACACATTAAAAAGCCTTGGTGCTTTGTGTGTAAAAATAGAGGCCATAGGCCAGGGGATAAGTCCTGTACAGGTAAACCCCCTGAGCCTACCACCACTAATACATCAAGCTCTAGTGCCCCTAGCAGTAGTGGTACTAGTGGTGGGACTGCTGGCAACAGTCAAGCAAAGGGTGTAGTTGGGTTCACTTATGGGTCCATAGTGGAAACTGATGTAATCAGTCCCAAGACAGTTTCTGTCACACCTAGTGGCACTGGCCTTGCCACACTGGCTGCTTGTCCCCTTACAATGGATAAGTACAGGCAGACAGTTTAAATAAATGGTGTTGAGGCCTTGGCCTACAGGGACACAGGTGCCAGTTTCACTTTGGTGACTGAAAACCTAGTGCCTCCTGAACAACACATCATTGGACAACAGTATAAGATTATTGATGTCCATAACTCCACTAAGTTTCTTCCCTTAGCTATAATTCAGTTTAGTTGGGGTGGAGTTACTGGCCCTAAGCAGGTGGTGGTATCACCTAGCTTACCTGTAGACTGTCTCTTAGGTAATGACCTAGAGGCCTCAGGTTGGGCTGATGTAGAGTTTTATGCCCATGCAGCCATGCTGGGCATCCCTGAGGAATTGTTCCCTCTCATTTCAAGTGAAATGAAAAAGCAAAGGAGAGAAGGCCTGAAAACTCAGGATCCCTCTCCATCAACAGGTAAAAAAGGTATCACAGTATCCCCTAACCACCCTACCATTCAGGATACTATTCCTGTGGTGGGAGAAACCTCTCCTGGGGTGGCACCTGTTCCAAGGGAATCATCAGCTGGCAAAGCTGGACTCCCTGAGGTGGAAGTACCTCTCTGTGGGATAACTAACATTGGTGAGAAAAACAGCACCATTTTAGTTAACATGGAGCATCCCTCCAACCCTCCCAGAGAAACTTTAGTGCAGAAACCCTGCACTACCTCACAACACTTAGGACAGCATCCCTGCCCTAGTGTGGAGCTCATAGGACAGCATCCCTGCCCTGCTCCAACTCAAGAGAAACAGCATCCCTGTTCTCTCTTCCAGCCAGATGGACAAAGTTTTTGCCCAGCTATGGCTTTTCTGAGACAGCATCCCTGTCTGGCATTTCCATCACTACAAATAGGTTCAGTGGACAATTCCCACTGCTCTAAACTAAAACTTACTGATAGAAACTCTGAAAATACATCTTCACATTGTTGCTTAGCTAAAAAACTTCAAACAGGGTGGTTTACATCCCCACAGGGAAGTAACCATATAGTGGATGATAAAGGGAGTAACCAGTCTATTGCAGAGCTACTCTCTACTTATCACCACTTAGACAATAAAGTCTCAACTGGCCAAGGTTAGCCTTATTGTCCTTCGTTTGGGGGGGGGTTGTGTGAGAAGGTAGCCTCTTTCTAGCCTTGTTACCCCCACTTTTGGCCTGTTTGTGAGTGTATGTCAGGGTGTTTGTCACTGTTTTCACTGTCTCACTGGGATCCTGATAGCCAGGCCTCAGTGCTCATAGTGAAAACACCATGTTTTCAGTATGGTTGTTATGTGTCACTGGGATCCTGCTGGTCAGGACCCCAGTGCTCATAGGTTTGTGGCCTATATGTATGTGTCACTGGGACCCTGTCACACAGGGCCCCAGTGCTCATAGGTGTGCATGTGTATGTTCCCTGTGTGGTGCCTAACTGTCTCACTGAGGCTCTGCTAACCAGAACCTCAGTGGTTATGCTCTCTCATTTCTTTCCAAATTGTCACTAACAGGCTAGTGACCATTTTTACCAATTTACATTGGCTTACTGGAACACCCTTATAATTCTCTAGTATATGGTACTGAGGTACCCAGGGTATTGGGGTTCCAGGAGATCCCTATGGGCTGCAGCATTTCTTTTGCCACCCATAGGGAGCTCTGACAATTCTTACACAGGCCTGCCACTGCAGCCTGAGTGAAATAATGTCCACGTTATTTCACAGCCATTTTACACTGCACTTAAGTAACTTATAAGTCACCTATATGTCTAACCTTTACCTGGTAAAGGTTAGGTGCAAAGTTACTTAGTGTGAGGGCACCCTGGCACTAGCCAAGGTGCCCCCACATTGTTCAGAGCCAATTCCCTGAACTTTGTGAGTGCGGGGACACCATTACACGCGTGCACTACATATAGATCACTACCTATATGTAGCTTCACAATGGTAACTCCGAATATGGCCATGTAACATGTCTATGATCATGGAATTGCCCCCTCTATGCCATCCTGGCATTGTTGGTACAATTCCATGATCCCAGTGGTCTGTAGCACAGACCCTGGTACTGCCAAACTGCCCTTCCTGGGGTTTCACTGCAGCTGCTGCTGCTGCCAACCCCTCAGACAGGCATCTGCCCTCCTGGGGTCCAGCCAGGCCTGGCCCAGGATGGCAGAACAAAGAACTTCCTCTGAGAGAGGGTGTGACACCCTCTCCCTTTGGAAAATGGTGTGAAGGCAGGGGAGGAGTAGCCTCCCCCAGCCTCTGGAAATGCTTTGTTGGGCACAGAGGTGCCCAATTCTGCATAAGCCAGTCTACACCGGTTCAGGGACCCCTTAGCCCCTGCTCTGGCGCGAAACTGGACAAAGGAAAGGGGAGTGACCACTCCCCTGACGTGCACCTCCCCTGGGAGGTGTCCAGAGCTCCTCCAGTGTGCTCCAGACCTCTGCCATCTTGGAAACAGAGGTGCTGCTGGCACACTGGACTGCTCTGAGTGGCCAGTGCCACCAGGTGACGTCAGAGACTCCTGCTGATAGGCTCCTTCAGGTGTTAGTAGCCTATCCTCTCTCCTAGGTAGCCAAACCCTCTTTTCTGGCTATTTAGGGTCTCTGTCTCTGGGGAAACTGCAGATAACGAATGCATGAGCTCAGCCGAGTTCCTCTGCATCTCCCTCTTCACCTTCTGATAAGGAATCGACCGCTGACCGCGCTGGAAGCCTGCAAACCTGCAACATAGTAGCAAAGACGACTACTGCAACTCTGTAACGCTGATCCTGCCGCCTTCTCGACTGTTTTCCTGCTTGTGCATGCTGTGGGGGTAGTCTGCCTCCTCTCTGCACCAGAAGCTCCGAAGAAATCTCCCGTGGGTCGACGGAATCTTCCCCCTGCAACCGCAGGCACCAAAAAGCTGCATTACCGGTCCCTTGGGTCTCCTCTCAGCACGACGAGCGAGGTCCCTCGAATCCAGCGACGCTGTCCAAGTGACCCCCACAGTCCAGTGACTCTTCAGCCCAAGTTTGGTGGAGGTAAGTCCTTGCGTCACCTCGCTGGGCTGCATTGCTGGGAACCGCGACTTTGCAGCTACTCCGGCCCCTGTGCACTTCCGGCGGAAATCCTTCGTGCACAGCCAAGCCTGGGTCCACGGCACTCTAACCTGCATTGCACGACTTTCTAAGTTGGTCTCCGGCGACGTGGGACTCCTTTGTGCAACTTCGGCGAGCACCGTTTCACACATCCTCGTAGTGCCTGTTTCTGGCACTTCTCCGGGTGCTACCTGCTTCAGTGAGGGCTCCTTGTCTTGCTCGACGTCCCCTCTCTCTGCAGGTCCAATTTGCGACCTCCTGGTCCCTCCTGGGCCCCAGCAGCGTCCAAAAACGCCAAACGCACGATTTGCGTGTAGCAAGGCTTGTTGGCGTCCTTCCGGCGGGAAAACACTTCTGCACGACTCTCCACGGCGTGAGGGATCCGTCCTCCAAAGGGGAAGTCTCTAGCCCTTTTCGTTCCTGCAGAAACCTCAGCTTCTTCTGTCCAGTAGAAGCTTCTTTGCACCCGCAGCTGGCATTTCCTGGGCATCTGCCCATCTCCGACTTGCTTGTGACTTTTGCACTTGGTCCCCTTGTTCCACAGGTACCCTAGATTGGAAATCCACAGTTGTTGCATTGCTGGTTTGTGTCTTTCCTGCATTATTCCTCTAACACGACTATTTTGTCCTTAGGGGAACTTTAGTGCACTTTGCACTCACTTTTCAGGGTCTTGGGGAGGGTTATTTTTCTAACTCTCACTATTTTCTAATAGTCCCAGCGACCCTCTACAAGGTCACATAGGTTTGGGGTCCATTCGTGGTTCGCATTCTACTTTTGGAGTATATGGTTTGTGTTGCCCCTATCCCTATGTTTCCCCATTGCATCCTATTGTAACTATACATTGTTTGCACTGTTTTCCAAGACTATACTGCATATTTTTGCTATTGTGTATATATATCTTGTGTATATTTCCTATCCTCTCACTGAGGGTACACTCTAAGATACTTTGGCATATTGTCATAAAAATAAAGTATCTTTATTTTTAGTATAACTGTGTATTGTGTTTTCTTATGATATTGTGCATATGACACTAAGTGGTACTGTAGTAGCTTCACACGTCTCCTAGTTCAGCCTAAGCTGCTCTGCTAAGCTACCATTATCTATCAGCCTAAGCTGCTAGACACCCTATACACTAATAAGGGATAACTGGGCCTGGTGCAAGGTGCAAGTACCCCTTGGTACTCACTACAAGCCAGTCCAGCCTCCTACAACTACCCCACCTGCAAAACCCTTTGCCATTAGTGGAGCACGCCACTCGGTGGGAGGCAGGGTCCGATGGTTCTTGCGGGTTGGCAGGTCATTATATCAAACAGGTGGGTCTGGGACCTGCTGTAGGAGGCTGGACTGGCTTGTAGTGAGTACCAAGGGGTACTTGCACCTTGCACCAGGCCCAGTTGTCCCTTATTAGTGTATAGGGTGTCTAGCAGCTTAGGCTGATAGATAATGTCTTGGGACTGATTACATCAGTTTCCACTATGGACCCATAAGTGAACCCAACTACACCCTTTGCTTGACTGTTGCCAGCAGTCCCACCACTAGTACCACTACTGCTAGGGGCACTAGAGCTTGATGTATTAGTGGTGGTAGGCTCAGGGGGTTTACCTGGACAGGACTTATCCCCTGGCCTATGGCCTCTGTTTTTACACACAAAGCACCAAGGCTTTTTAATGTGTGCAGGTTGGGAAGAAGAGGAAGAATTTGTTTTATCCCCACCCTCTGAAGAGTGTTTAAGATTTGAAGTGGGATCTTTGGTTTTACCCTTATCCCCATGCTTATCTTGAGATTTTTCACCATCTTTCTTCTTATTGCCATCTTTGTCACCCCCTGTATGAACTTTTCTGTTCACCCTTGTTCTGACCCATTTGTCTGCCTTCTTTCCCAATTCTTGGGGAGAGGTCAGATCAGAGTCTACCAGGTACTGGTGCAACAAATCAGACACACAATTATTAAGTATATGCTCTCTCAGGATTGTGTTATACAGGCTTTCATAATCAGTAACTTTACTGCCATGTAACCACCCCTCCAAGGCCTTCACTGAATGGTCAATGAAATCAACCCAGTCTTGTGAAGACTCCTTTTTGGTCTCTCTGAACTTTATCCTGTACTGTTCAGTGGTTAAGCCATAACCATCCAGGAGTGCATTCTTAAGAACTGTAAAATTATTGGCATCACTTTCTTTCACAGTAAGGAGTCTATCCCTACCCTTTCCACTAAATGATAGCCATAGGATAGCAGCCCACTGCTTTTGAGGGACATCCTGTACAGCACAGGCCCTCTCAAGTGCAGCAAACCACTTGTTAATGTCATCCCCCTCCTTATAAGGGGGAACTATCTTGTGCAGATTCCTGGAATCATGCTCTTTTGCAGGATGACTATGGGGAATACTGCTGCTGCCACCATGGGTATCTAAACCCAACTTCTGTCTTTCCCTCTCTATTTCTAAAGACTGTCTATCCAAATCCAGCTGTTGCTTCTTGAGCTTCAGTCTGGTTTGTTCCACTCTCAATCTATTGAGCTCCCTTTCTAACAATCTGTCATCAGGGTGGGTGGGAGGGACATTTCTAGATACAGAGGTATGATGGGAATGAACAGAAGGAGACCTGTCCCTTACAGAGGGCACCCTAACAGCTTGGCTACCAGCATAATGTGAGAGCACACCATCAGTATGGTGTGATTCAACCTCTGTACCAACTATGCTAGACTGTCTAGTAATGGGCAGGCTGAGAAGTTTCTTTCCTGAACCTTTTCCTGGGGGAGTCCCTGGATCAGATTGAGAACCATTAGCTACTTTTTCTACAGATTGGGCACTTATGGCCTTATCCTGTACTCTAAGCATATTAATTAACAGTTCTAAGGAAGGATTCTTCCCTACACTCAAACCTCTCTCTATGCAGAGACTCCTTGCTCCTTTCCAGCTAAGGTGATCATATGCAAGTTTGGACAGTTCAACTTTTTGGCCTGTGCCAGACATTTTTAGAGAGAGTTAAAGTGATAGACAAAGAGAAAAAAGTTTTCAGAACTTTTTGGAAAGACAGAAAAAACTTTTTAAACTTTTAAGAAATTTTTGTAAGTTTAGAAGTACTTTTCAGCACTTAGAAAAGAGTGAAAAGAGGAAATGCAAAACTTTTTGGCTATGTGTATATACACTGACCTTGTTTTGTATATTTTTCTCTTATGAAAAGTACAATGACAAGAGTGGTAAGTAGTCTCAAGCACTTATCCCACCACTGCGCAACCAATGTAGGAGGCTGGACTGGCTTGTAGTGAGTACCAAGGGGTACTTGCACCTTGCACCAGGCCCAGTTGTCCCTTATTAGTGTATAGGGTGTCTAGCAGCTTAGGCTGATAGATAATGGTAGCTTAGCAAAGCAGCTCAGGCTGAACTAGGAGACGTGTGAAGCTACTACAGTACCACTTAGTGTCATATGCACAATATCATAAGAAAACACAATACACAGTTATACTAAAAATAAAGGTACTTTATTTTTATGACAATATGCCAAAGTATCTTAGAGTGTACCCTCAGTGAGAGGATAGGAAATATACACAAGATATATATACACAATAGCAAAAATATGCAGTATAGTCTTAGAAAACAGTGCAAACAATGTATAGTTACAATAGGATGCAATGGGGAAACATAGGGATAGGGGCAACACAAACCATATACTCCAGAAGTGGAATGCGAACCACGAATGGACCCCAAACCTATGTGACCTTGTAGAGGGTCGCTGGGACTATTAGAAAATAGTGAGAGTTAGAAAAATAACCCTCCCCAAGACCCTGAAAAGTGAGTGCAAAGTGCACCAAAGTTCCCCTAAGGACAAAATAGTCGTGTTAGAGGGAGAATGCAAGGAAAACACAAATCAGCAATGCAACAACGATGGATTCCTGTCTGAAGGTACCTGTGGAACAAGGGGACCAAGTCCAAAAGTCACAAGCAGCTCGGAGATGGGCAGATGCCCAAGAAATGCCAGCGGTTGGTGCAAAGAAGCTCTTACTAGGCTGAAGAACTGTGAATACTGCAGGAACGACAAGGGCTAGAGACTTCCCCTTTGGAGGATGGATCCCCCACGCCTTGGAGAGTCGTGCAGAAGTGTTTTCCCGCCGGATGGACGCCAACAAGCCTTGCTACACGCAAATCGTGCGTTTGGCATTTTTGGACGCTGCTGGGGCCCAGGAGGGACCAGAAGGTCACAAATTGGACCTGCAGAGAGAGGGGACGTCGAGCAAGACAAAGAGCCCTCACTGAAGCAGGTAGCACCCGGAGAAGTGCCAGAAACAGGCACTACGAGGATGCGTGAAACGGTGCTCGCCGAAGTTGCACAAAGGAGTCCCACGTCGCCGGAGACCAACTTAGAAAGTCGTGCAATGCAGGTTAGAGTGCCGTGGACCCAGGCTTGGCTGTGCACACAGGATTTCCGCCGGAAGTGCACAGGGGCCGGAGAAGCTTGCAAAGTCGCGGTTCCCAGCAATGCAGCCCAGCGAGGTGAGGCAAGGACTTACCTCCACCAAACTTGGGCTGAAGAGTCACTGGACTGTGGGGGTCACTTGGACGGTGTCGCTGGATTCGAGGGACCTCGCTCGTCGTGCTGAGAGGAGACCCAAGGGACCGGAGATGCAGCTTTTTGGTGCCTGCGGTTGCAGGGGGAAGATTCCGTCGACCCACGGGAGATTTCTTCGGAGCTTCTGGTGCAGAGAGGAGGCAGACTACCCCCACAGCATGCACAAGCAGGAAAACAGTCGAGAAGGCGGCAGGATCAGCGTTACAGAGTTGCAGTAGTCGTCTTTGCTACTATGTTGCAGGTTTGCAGGCTTCCAGCGCGGTCAGCGGTCGATTCCTTATCAGAAGGTGAAGAGGGAGATGCAGAGGAACTCGGCTGAGCTCATGCATTCGTTATCTAAAGTTTCCCCAGAGACAGAGACCCTAAATAGCCAGAAAAGAGGGTTTGGCTACCTAGGAGAGGGGAAAGGCTACTAACACCTGAAGGAGCCTATCAGCAGGAGTCTCTGACGTCACCTGGTGGCACTGGCCACTCAGAGCAGTCCAGTGTGCCAGCAGCACCTCTGTTTCCAAGATGGCAGAGGTCTGGAGCACACTGGAGGAGCTCTGGACACCTCCCAGGGGAGGTGCAGGTCAGGGGAGTGGTCACTCCCCTTTCTTTTGTCCAGTTTCGCGCCAGAGCAGGGGCTAAGGGGTCCCTGAACCGGTGTAGACTGGCTTATGCAGAATTGGGCACCTCTGTGCCCAACAAAGCATTTCCAGAGGCTGGGGGAGGCTACTCCTCCCCTGCCTTCACACCATTTTCCAAAGGGAGAGGGTGTCACACCCTCTCTAAGAGGAAGTTCTTTGTTCTGCCATCCTGGGCCAGGCCTGGCTGGACCCCAGGAGGGCAGCTGCCTGTCTGAGGGGTTGGCAGCAGCAGCAGCTGTAGTGAAACCCCAGGAAGGGCAGTCTGGCAGTACCAGGGTCTGTGCTACAGACCACTGGGATCATGGAATTGTACCAACAATGCCAGGATGGCATAGAGGGGGCAATTCCATGATCATAGACATGTTACATGGCCATATTCGGAGTTACCATGGTGAAGCTACATATAGGTAGTGACCTATATGTAGTGCACGCGTGTAATGGTGTCCCCGCACTCACAAAGTTCAGTGAATTGGCTCTGAACAATGTGGGGGCACCTTGGCTAGTGCCAGGGTGCCCTCACACTAAGTAACTTTGCACCTAACCTTTACCAGGTAAAGGTTAGACATATAGGTGACTTATAAGTTACTTAAGTGCAGTGTAAAATGGCTGTGAAATAACGTGGACGTTATTTCACTCAGGCTGCAGTGGCAGGCCTGTGTAAGAATTGTCAGAGCTCCCTATGGGTGGCAAAAGAAATGCTGCAGCCCATAGGGATCTCCTGGAACCCCAATACCCTGGGTACCTCAGTACCATATACTAGGGAATTATAAGGGTGTTCCAGTAAGCCAATGTAAATTGGTAAAAATGGTCACTAGCCTGTTAGTGACAATTTAAAAGTAATGAGAGAGCATAACCACTGAGGTTCTGGTTAGCAGAGCCTCAGTGAGACAGTTAGGCACCACACAGGGAACATATACATGCACACCTATGAGCACTGGGGCCCTGTGTGACAGGGTCCCAGTGACACATACATATAGGCCACAAACCTATGAGCACTGGGGTCCTGACTAGCAGGATCCCAGTGACACATAACAACCATACTGAAAACATGGTGTTTTCACTATGAGCACTGAGGCCTAGCTATCAGGATCCCAGTGAGACAGTGAAAACAGTGACAAACACCCTGACATACACTCACAAACAGGCCAAAAGTGGGGGTAACAAGGCTAGAAAGAGGCTACCTTCTCACACCTGCACATTGCACCTCCACTCCTTCTACCGTCTCCCCGGTGACTGATGGAGGACCATCTTTCCATTTTGAGTCAGGAAGTGCAATCCCCTTTGGCAAAAGGGCTGTCAAGCCAGTGTTTGATCCAGAAGTAGGACGTGTCTGTTACTCCCACTGCTTCCCAAGAAGGACAGAGGCATTGAGCCTATCTTGAACCTGCACCGTCTCAACCTCTTCCAGAAAATTCAGAATGCTCACTCTGGCCCAGATCGGGTCTGCCCTTGATTCTGGAGGCTGGATGGGGCCTTGGACCTGCTGGACACCTATTTCCATACCTGTGCTGCCACCCATCGGCATTACATGCGGTTCATGGTGAGACAGGAGTATATTCCGTTTGCTGTGCTCCCTTTTGATCTCACCAGTGCCACGCAGGTGTTCATGGAGGTACTGTCAGTGGTGGCAGCACACCTTCGGAGGTCAGGGGCGGCAGCCCTCCCCTACTTCGCCAACTGGCTGTTAAGGCAGACTCAACCCAGGCACCAGCCACCTCCAGACCACGGCAAACCTCCAGTCACGTATGGGTTCACTGCCAGTGGGCTGAAGTCACACCAGACCCGCTGATGCTTCCCTTCATTGAGGTCATTCTGGGCACAGTTCGGATTCGTGGCTTTCCTACAGGAAAAGCGAGAGTAGGACATTTAAACTATGATCCTGATGTTTCAGTGAGTCCTGGATTTCTTTGAGGTCGACTGTGAGGCCCTGGGGAGCGATGGCTTCTGCATCCTGCAGGTCGAGCACACCAGGTGGCATATGCAGGCTCTTCAGTGGGATATGAAGCCTCAGTGGGCCCAAAATCAAAGGGATCTCTTCATCCATGTTCAGAAATCAGAGGAGACTGCCACGAACTTCAGTGGTGGTTATTTGGCTGTGATTGGGTCTGAGGCAGACCCCGCTCTTTTCCCCACCCAGAGATGATCGTGGTGACAGATGCATCGCTTCGAGGTTGGGGTGGACATCTGGGAGAGGTGGAGATCCAAGGCCTGTGGTTTGTAGCAGGTGCCGTCTCCACATTAGCTTCTGGAGCCGAGGGCCATTCTCTTGGTGTTGAAAGTCTTCCATCAATCGAATGAAGGCTGGTACAAGGGCTTACTGACAACACCACCACAGTGTGGTACAAACAGGACGGGACAGGATCACGGACCCTGTGCTGGAGTGCCTTGTATCTCTGGAAGTGACTAGATCACCAAGGAGGGTTCCTGTGGTGAACAACCTGGCAGGATCATTGAATGCCAGGGAGGATGAGCTCAGCCATCAGTGCCTAGTGGATTGGAAATGGCAGTTACAGCTGAAGGTGGTGCAAATGGGAGAACCTTGGCTTGATGTGTTCGTCACTGACGAGAACATGCAGTGACAGCAATTTTTTGCTTTGAAGTTTCCAAGGCATCTCTCACTCGAAGATGTATTCCATTTCAAGTGAACCTCGGGACGCCTGTACACCTTTCCGTCAATACCACTCCTGCCCGACTTCTCAAGATGATCAGGACTGACCATGCCTAAGTCATCCTAGTACTCTTGATTGGGCACGATTAGTCTGGTCTTCCGAACTCCTGGGCTTCAGCATCTGTCGCCTGATCTGTTTGCCCCTTCGGGTGGACCTGCTGTTGCAACAGGAGGACAGGATCCTACACCTGGGTCTGTGCAATTTTCACCTTAATGCGTGGAGATTGAGCGGCGGCAGCTGAACACCTGTGACCTTCCTCCGGAGGTGACTGATATCACCTTGGCAGCTGGGCGTTTCGCAGCTAAAACCTATTATTGGGACAGATTTGTGGCCTTGTGCAGTAGTCTGCAGTTTGCCTCCCTTCAGGCCAAGTTATCGGACATTTTATTGGTTGTTTTTTGCTTGCCGTGGGCACAGTTAAAGGGTACCTTTCGGCTCTTTCTGCTCTTGTGTGTGGTACTTCGGCCAACCCTCTTTGTTCGAGTCTCCTGTTATGAGATTTTTGAACTGGCTCTCTGTTCGTCACCACCGTGGGACCTTACCTTGGTCCTCAGCTTTCTAATATGCATTCCATTTGAGACACTTAACAGCTGCTCACCCTCAGGACAGGCTTCCTCATTGGCATAACCTCAGAGTTGCGTGAGTGAGCTTCAAGCTGTCTGTGTCGACCTTTCGCACACCACATTCAACCCAGATAAGCTGGTTCAGCCGGCTCGTCGTCCTTTTTGTCAAAAGTTGTGACAGCCCTTCACACTTGCCAAGATATCACCCTGTCAATGTTCTGTGCTCTGTCTCACCCCTGTGAGGAGGAGGGGAGACTTTGTGGCTTGGACCCCAAGAGAAAGCCCAGTTCTAAATAAAAGTCGTACTAAAGGTCACCAGATGGACTATCAGCTCTTTGCGGGGTTCGCTGGAGTGAAAAAAGGTAACATTGTGCAGAAGAGAACCGCTTCCCGCTGGATCGTGCTCTGAGATCTGCTACGCACTGCCCAGGATGCAGCCTCTGGAGGGACTACATGCTCGTTCCACCAGGGCCGAAGCTGTTACCACTGGATTAGCGCCCCGAGTCCCTGTACCAGACATTTGTCAGCCGGCTACATGGGTGTCTTGCATACGTTCACAAAGTACTTTTGTCTGAACAGTCAGCTCCACCGAGAAGGGCATTTTGGACTTTTTGGTACGAGTCCATTCACATCCCATCTCCAGTTGCGTTGGAATCTCTTCAAAAGGTGGGAAATCGGCCGCTAGAAGTCACAATCGAGTAACAGGCTCTTTCTGGTAGAGTCAGTATCTAGCTGCACATTCCTCACCAACACTCCCATCCATTAATAGGATCCCAAGTCTAGTAATGTGCGCACTAGTCACAATCAGATTGCTTTTGGGGCTTCGCATCTGGGGGCGTGGACAGTCTTGAAAGCAAGTGACGGGAGCGTGGCACCTGTTTAGGCTTCGCAGAATAGCTTCGGTGCAGAGCTGCTCGGTGCCACCTGCCGGCACGCAAAGGTTCTGCTGAAAGTTTCCAGATCCAGTCTGATGCCTTGTGAATATTCAGAAGGTGAGGAATCCGCTGCTAGGTAGATCTTTACTACAAACAGCGTTACCGAAGGTAGGTAACGGTTCGTCAATGCCGATTGCACGTAAATCCATGATGAACGCAGGCGCAGTCATCCACGCCGCTACATGTGAATTCAAGCACAATCATTCATAGAGTCATGAATCCAAAAGTGCACACATCCAACAGCACTAGATGCACATAAATCCACGTGTGACAAGTGCACGTTATTTGATCCACCATGCCTGTGAATCCATGCATGAAAAATACCTAGGCACACTTTCAAGCATCCATACAGGGGTTACCGTGTCACATGCAATGCTGCTCCGGACCCTCCAGGGGTCGAGTCCGGGTCTGCACATATATTTTCACGTTACTTCATGGCAGTACTTGGAGTCGATTGCACCAGTGCTTCTGATCTCACCTGGGATAACACACATCAAGAACCTGTTCTTGCCCTGTGCACGGATACAACGTTAACCAGTAACTAATTGGTAACAAGTCTTGAACCAATATCCTTAACCAGATACCTGTCATTGGCGTTAATCATTGGGACTCGGTGTTGATGGCACCAGTGCGTCTGCTCTCACCCGGGGACGACGCGCATCAAGAACCTCTTCTCACCCTGTGCACAGTTGCAGCATTAACCAGTAACTAATTCTAGACTAGTCTTGAACAGTATCCTTAACTAGCTACCTGTCATTGGTGTTAACCACCTGGACTCGTGTCGATGGCATCAGTGCTTCTGATATCACCCGGGGATCACCCAAATCAAGAACCTCTTCTCGCCCTGTGCACGGATACAACATTGACCAGTCACTAATTATTAACAAATCTTGAACCAGTATACTTAACCAGATACCTTGCATCAACGTTAATCCTGTGGAATCGGTGTCAATGGCACCAGTGCTTCTGATCTCACCATGGATGACACACATCAAGAACCTCTGTACATTTTTGTAATAAATGCATTTATTCCAAAATGTCACCTTAGAGATGCCCCTACGAACGCTAACCACCCTGGTATGGATGCTGGCCTGTCACAATGAGCCCACCACCACCAGACAGGATTCTGGAAGCCTGGGGTGAGAGATCCTGCTCCCTGGAACCCAGAACAAAGCCCTCCCTGGGCAGAGGTGCAATTACCCCCTCCCTCAGGAATGTGCACCGCTCTGCTAGCGAGCTTCAAAGGGTTTGCCACCCTTGTAACTCGCCCCCAAGCCTGCCGCTAGCAGCAGATGGCCGCCCACATTGCAACCCCCCTCTTTTCAATCAATCAATCAGGACTTTGTAAAGCGCCCTACTCACCCATGCTCTTTTGGCGGGAGCGACTGCGGGAAACCACACAAAGGCCAGGAGGAGTGGTCACCCCCTGCTTCCACCACGACTAAGATGTTGCATGCGAGGTGACCCCTCCATTTCATTTTCCTCCATCTTTCACCGATGGTACATTGCACTCTGAAGAAAGGTCTCTAAGTTATTGTTAATGGATTTTTAGCCTATCATTAGTAAGTTGAGTGGTAAAAGTTGTGTGTTGCTCACCCCCACACCCTGTGTCGGAGGGGGGGATAACACAAGAACGTCAGACCTTGAGAGGGGCAATCCCCTGGGCTAGAATGGCAGGTGACCCAGTTTTGTAGGAAAACATGGAGGAAACAAAATCCTACAGCATTTATTATTACCAATAATACACTTCCAAGCTGGATCATAAATGATCTTACTTCCAAAGCTAGGACAAGACTCTTAGACGGTGGTAGTTTAAGGAATATCAGGAATCAATTTGGATGGCAAAGGGCTCATAAAACCATGGGCGAGCAAGCATAGTGTCGTCCTTAAAGAGTTAGTGCTTCAAGATGAATCTGGCTTCAGTAAAAATAGATCGAGAACAAACAAGATGAGACAAATTACAGATCTATCAGTGCTAATAAATTATCATTGATAATGTTATATAGATCTCTATCTGTTAGAGACTTCTAGTTGCAGATTCTTTACCTTAGAATTATCCTCCAGGTGTCAGTTTGGATCTAAAGATTTTTCTTAAGCAGTACCCCTGGGGTCCGTTAGGTGGCGTCAGTCGGCTCCGCATTTGTCGTCGGCATCGTCTGTGGCAGGTATGACATCATTGGTCCTGTGTAGGTGCCACCCCAGCGGGCTGACTTCAGTCCTTTTCTTTCCAGGCCAGAGAGCACTGATTCGAAGAGAGCTACCCCTCATTCAATTTTTGACTGGCTTTTTCAATTTTTTCTCGAAGATTTTCTTGAGTTTAACTTCTGGTGCGTTGAGAATATCATCGAGGAAAAACATGTTTAAGCCCTGCGGTTGCTGTCATGGGGTTATGTCCGTGACAGATCCGCACCTGGTGTGTCTTTGGTGCCTGGAGCGCAACCACAACCCAAAGTGATGCTCCGAGTGTCAGGCCATGCATCTAAAGGCATTGAGGGAGCGGTCTCTGAAGCTGATGGCAGCCTAACGCTTGACCGTGCAGGTCGAGATCTCGGCTGAGAGGAAGGTCCTGCGATCGGTCACGGAGTCCCCCTTTGGTGTCGCCCCACTCCACTTGAGGCATAAGAAGTCCAAGTGGTCAAATCGCTCTTCGACTTCTCTTCGTCCATTAGGCACTCTAGGCCTCCCTCTGTGGAGCCTGTGTTGACCCCGCCCCTTCACAAGTTTCTGGGAGCCGGAGCGACACCTGCCCAACTCAAGGAGTGTTATGAGGCCAGGTGCCTCATTTTTAGGCAGTCTGACACCTCTGGAGCACCTTTGGGCCCTGCGGAGTCAAAAGGGGACCCCTTCGGGTTCCATGTCAGTGGCTTTGGCACAAGGGGCACCAATGGATCCAGGCCTGGATCCGGACTGGCGTGGGTCATACCATCCCGACCTTCCACAATGCTGATGCTCCCGGTGCCGCCCATGCCCCCAAGAGGCACCATCCCCATTCGTATTCCCGACATGAAAACAGATGGGCATGGTGTGACTCCAACGCCAGCGGGAGCTTTGCCTCTTATGTAAATCCTGAGCCCCTTTCCTTTGTGCTCGGCTATGGGGAAGAATGGTATGGATCGCCGGACCCTTTGGTATACCAGATCTAAGACTCTATGGATTGGCGCACAGACTTGGGTGAGGTCAGCGGGCTGGATACTTCTCCAGATGCTGGCATGCTTTCTCCCTATACCATGGCCGCGGAGGACGGATACTCTGTGGTGGTGAGAAGAGCAGCTGAGGTCTTGGACCTTGAGCTGCCTTTGGTGGCAATCTGGACTAACCTCTTGACAGGGGCTGGGGCTACGTCCTCTGAACCCCTGCTCCCGTTTAATGAGGACCTTACAGATGTCCTATTGGGTACCTGGTCCAAACCCAGCATAGGGGTTCCTGTGAATAGGACAATTGCCTGCTGCCATCACCCCACTCCTGGGGACCCAAGCTTTTGACGCAATTCCCCACTCGTGAGAATTTGGTTATCCAACTCTCCACTTCCCAGGGTGCGTTCCCTTCTCTATCCCCGGATACGGAATCCAAAAGGCTGAACATACTTGGGAAGAAGATGTTTTTCTTCCACCAGTCTTGTTTTGCGGTCCATGAAGACTGCATGCCTTTGGGGCTGTTATTCTCACACGCTGTGGGATACGGTTGTCCAAGTGCTGCCACAGGTCCTGGAAGAGGCCTGTGCTGTACGTTCTCAAGCACTTTCTGATGGGAGGGACGCAACAAAGTTCGCAATCCGATGTGGACTGGATACGACCGACTCACTGGGCAGAGCTGTTTCATTGACCGTGGCCCTGAGGCGCCACACCTGGTTGAGGAAGTCTGTTTTTTTGGGGGGATGTCAAAACTAATTTGATGGATATGCCCTTTGATATCACCCATCTCTTCGAAGACAAGGCAGGCTTTAAGGATTCTCATGTTACGGCATGGTCCACGGACTTTGCAGTGGCCCCTCATCTCCTTCAGTCTGCCTTTATCCCATTTCAGGGCTACGGAAGGGGTGCCCAACTGCGTCCATTCCTGGCCAGCCACCGTGCACATGCCTCCCAGACTCTCACTCGGTCAGGAATGAGGTCCTCATCCTGGGCCCTACAACTACTGCATGGGATGACTCCTGGTGGCCTAGCGCCCTCTGAACTGCCCCCTCGCCTACCGACCACGCCTGCAGCCTTGGCATCATCCTTGACACGTCACTTTCCATGACCCGCCAAGTCAACTCGTCTCATCCGCATGTTTACACACTCCGCCTACTCTGGAAGATCTTCAAATGGATACCCATTGACGCAAGAGGGACAGTCACTCATGTACTCGCCAGCAGTAGACTCGACTACGGCAACGCACTCTATGCGGAATCAAGAAGAAACTCCATACTAGACTTCAGAGGATACAGAACGCCGCATGTAGGAGGCTGGACTGGCTTGTAGTGAGTACCAAGGGGTACTTGCACCTTGCACCAGGCCCAGTTATCCCTTATTAGTGTATAGGGTGTCTAGCAGCTTAGGCTGATAGATAATGGTAGCTTAGCAGAGCAGCTTAGGCTGAACTAGGAGACGTGTGAAGCTACTACAGTACCACTTAGTGTGATATGCACAATATCATAAGAAAACACAATACACAGTTATACTAAAAATAAAGGTACTTTATTTTTATGACAATATGCCAAAGTATCTTAGAGTGTACCCTCAGTGAGAGGATAGGAAATATACACAAGATATATATACACAATAGCAAAAATATGCAGTATAGTCTTAGAAAACAGTGCAAACAATGTATAGTTACAATAGGATGCAATGGGGAAACATAGGGATAGGGGCAACACAAACCATATACTCCAAAAGTGGAATGCGAACCACGAATGGACCCCAAACCTATGTGACCTTGTAGAGGGTCGCTGGGACTATTAGAAAATAGTGAGAGTTAGAAAAATAACCCTCCCCAAGACCCTGAAAAGTGAGTGCAAAGTGCACTAAAGTTCCCCTAAGGACAAAGAAGTTGTGTTAGAGGAATAATGCAGGAAAGACACAAACCAACAATGCAACAACTGTGGATTTCCAATCTAGGGTACCTGTGGAACAAGGGGACCAAGTCCAAAAGTCACAAGCAAGTCGGAGATGGGCAAATGCCCAGGAAATGCCAGCTGCGGGTGCAAAGAAGCTTCTACTGGACAGAAGAAGCTGAGGTTTCTGCAGGAACGAAAAGGGCTAGAGACTTCCCCTTTGGTTGACGGATCCCTCTCGCCGTGGAGAGTCGTGCAGAAGTGTTTTCCCGCTGAAAGAACGCCAACAAGCCTTGCTAGCTGCAAATCGTGCGGTTAGCGTTTTTGGACGCTGCTGTGGCCCTGGAGGGACCAGGAGGTCGCAAATTGGACCAGGAGGTAGAGGGGACGTCGAGCAAGACAAGGAGCCCTCTTAGCAGCAGGTAGCACCCGGAGAAGTGCCAGAAACAGGCACTACGAGGATGCGTGAAACGGTGCTCACCCGAAGTTACACAAAGGAGTCCCACGTCGCCGGAGACCAACTTAGAAAGTCGTGCAATGCAGGTTAGAGTGCCGTGGACCCAGGCTTGGCTGTGCACAAAGGATTTCCGCCGGAAGTGCACGGAGGCCGGAGTAGCTGCAAAAGTCGCGGTTCCCAGCAATGCAGTCTAGCGAGGTGAGGCAAGGACTTACCTCCACCAAACTTGGACTGAAGAGTCACTGGACTGTGGGGGTCACTTGGACAGAGTCGCTGGATTCGAGGGACCTCGCTCGTCGTGCTGAGAGGAGACCCAAGGGACCGGTAATGCAGCTTTTTGGTGCCTGCGGTTGCAGGGGGAAGATTCCGTCGACCCACGGGAGATTTCTTCGGAGCTTCTGGTGCAGAGAGGAGGCAGACTACCCCCACAGCATGCACAAGCAGGAAAACAGTCGAGAAGGCGGCAGGATCAGCGTTACAGAGTTGCAGTAGTCGTCTTTGCTACTATGTTGCAGGTTTGCAGGCTTCCAGCGCGGTCAGCAGTCGATTCCTTGGCAGAAGGGGAAGAGAGAGATGCAGAGGAACTCGGATGAGCTCTTGCATTCGTTATCTAAAGTTTCCCCAGAGACAGAGACCCTAAATAGCCAGAAAAGAGGGTTTGGCTACCTAGGAGAGAGGATAGGCTACTAACACCTGAAGGAGCCTATCACAAGGAGTCTCTGACGTCACCTGGTGGCACTGGCCACTCAGAGCAGTCCAGTGTGCCAGCAGCACCTCTGTTTCCAAGATGGCAGAGGTCTGGAGCACACTGGAGGAGCTCTGGACACCTCCCAGGGGAGGTGCAGGTCAGGGGAGTGGTCACTCCCCTTTCCTTTGTCCAGTTTCGCGCCAGAGCAGGGGCTAAGGGGTCCCTGAACCGGTGTAGACTGGCTTATGCAGAATTGGGCACATCTGTGCCCAAGAAAGCATTTCCAGAGGCTGGGGGAGGCTACTCCTCCCCTGCCTTCACACCATTTTCCAAAGGGAGAGGGTGTAACACCCTCTCTCAGAGGAAGTCCTTTGTTCTGCCATCCTGGGACAAGCCTGGCTTGACCCCAGGGGGGCAGAAACCTGTCTGAGGGGTTGGCAGCAGCAGCAGCTGCAGTGAAACCCCAGGAAAGGCAGTTTGGCAGTACCAGGGTCTGTGCTACAGACCACTGGGGTCAATGAATTGTCCCAATAATGCCAGGATGGCATAGAGGGGGCAATTCCATGATCTTAGACATGTTACATGGCCATATTCGGAGTTACCATTGTGAAGCTACATATAGGTAGTGACCTATATGTAGTGCACGCGTGTAATGGTGTCCCCGCACTCACAAAGTTCAGGGAATTGGCTCTGAACAATGTGGGGGCACCTTGGCTAGTGCCAGGGTGCCCTCACACTTAGTAACTTTGCACCTAACCTTTACCAGGTAAAGGTTAGACATATAGGTGACTTATAAGTTACCTAAGTGCAGTGTAAAATGGCTGTGAAATAACGTGGACGTTATTTCACTCAGGCTGCAGTGGCAGGCCTGTGTAAGAATTGTCAGAGCTCCCTATGGGTGGCAAAAGAAATGCTGCAGCCCATAGGGATCTCCTGGAACCCCAATACCCTGGGTACCTCAGTACCATATACTAGGGAATTATAAGGGTGTTCCAGAAAGCCAATGAAAATTGGTAAATTGGTCACTAGCGTGTTAGTGACAATTTGGAAAGAAATGAGAGAGCATAACCACTGAGGTTCTGGTTAGCAGAGCCTCAGTGAGACAGTTAGGCACCACACAGGGAACACATACATATAGGCCACAAGCTTATGAGCACTGGGGTCCTGACTAGCAGGGTCCCAGTGACACATAACAAACATACTGAAAACATAGGGTTTTCACTATGAGCACTGGGCCCTGGCTAGCAGGATCCCAGTGAGACAGTGACAACACCCTGACATATACTCACAAACAGGCCAAAAGTGGGGGTAACAAGGCTAGAAAGAGGCTACTTTCTCACACCGCAGCCAGACTGATTCTGGACATTCCCTGCCACAGCCACATCTCCGCTCACCTGAGAGACGTACACTGGCTCCCCATCAACAAACGCATTGCTTACAAGCTCATGACACACGTGTACAAGGCTCTTCACAACATCAGACCTGCCTACCTCAACCATCGCCTCTCCTTCTACACACCCTCCAGGCAGCTCTGCTCTGCTCAACTGGCCCTCACCGCCATCCCCAGGATCAGGAAGAACATGGCCGGAGGAAGATCCTCCTCTTACCTCACTGCACAGGCCTGGAACACGCTGACGCTCCACCTCAGACAGACCCCCTCGCTGGCTCCGTTCAGGAAGGACCTCAAGACCCGGCCCTTCCACTGATCCACATTCCCCAGCTAGCGCCTTGAGACCCCTGGGTGATAAGTCACGCTTTATAAATGCTGATTGATTGATTGACTCTCTGGTCAGCACCTGAGGAGTGATTAAATGTTCTTGTCTTGGTGAATGGTGGAGATTATGGGGGATGGGCGGGTGGTCTGCACTTCGAAGTGAGTGAGACCCCCTGAGGTTATAGTGTTTTAGTCGGGTGTTTGTATGGACGGAACTGTGGAGCGAGCATGCCAGCTGCCCGAGCCTCTCCTTGATGGAAGCGGGTGAGTTCCCGTGGAACGGGGGCGACTGGGTCTGGTCTTGCGCCAGGGATAGTTCGAGCTGGGTGCGGATGCCTCAGAGTGTCTGGCGGGGAGGCGTCCTGTGCCCATTCTAGGCAGGACCATGACTTGGACCTCAGGTGTGAAATCACCTGGAGAGTGAAGAACTTCACTCCCTCCTCCCCAAAGGAGTCTGGATCAGCGTTAGTCCTTGCTGTCCGCCTCGGTCTGGTCTGTCTTTCTATCAATCTATCTACCGTTTTTCTTTCTTTCTTTTTCTTTCTTCTTTTCTTTCTTTGTCTTTCTTTCTTCTTTTCTCTGTCTGTCTCTCTCTCTCTCTCTCTCTCCCTCTCTGTCTCCCTGTCTCTCCCCTCCTCTCCCTCCCACTCTCTTCACTTATGTACCCCTTTTCTTTTTGTGTATTTCTGACCCATCTCAGTTCCTTCCTCTCCGCTTGGTCCTTTTTGAGTCTCATCACTGAGTTCCTTTCCCGCTTCTTCTGTCTCTCGAGTTTGAGTCTCCACTTGCTCAGCTCCTTTCCTGGTCTCTCCCCTCTCACGCTTTCTTCTCTCCTCGTGAGAGGTCTCTCTTCCTTGTGTTATTATTCCTGGTCTCTCCCCTCTCTCGCTTCTTCTCCAGAGAGGTCTCTCTTCTTTGTGTTTTTATTCCTGGTCTCTCCCCTCTCTCGCTTTCTTCTCTTCTCCAGAGAGGTCTCTCTTCCTTGTGTTATTATTCCTGGTCTCTCCCCTCTCTCGCTTCTTCTCCAGAGAGGTCTCTCTTCTTTGTGTTTTTATTCCTGATCTCTCCCCTCTCTCGCTTCTTCTCTTCTCCAGAGAGGTCTCTCTTCCTTGTGTTTTTATTCCTGATCTCTCCCCTCTCTCGCTTCTTCTCCAGAGAGGTCTCTCTTCTTTGTGTTTTTATTCCTGATCTCTCCCCTCTCTCGCTTTCTTCTCTTCTCCAGAGAGGTCTCTCTTCCTTGTGTTATTATTCCTGGTCTCTCCCCTCTCTCGCTTCCTTCTCCAGAGAGGTCTCTCTTCCTTGTGTTTTTATTCCTGGTCTCTCCCCTCTCTCGCTCTCTTCTCTTCTCCTGAGAGGTCTCTCTTCCTTGTGTTTTTATTCCTGATCCCTCCCCTCTCTTTCTTGTGCTCCTTGTACTCCCCCCTGTTCTCTATCCTGTGCTCTCCCCGTGCTTTCCCCTGTGCTGCCCCCATGCTCCCCCTGTGCTCTCTCCTGTGCTTCCCCCTGTGCTCCCCCTGTGCTCCACCTGTGCTGTCCCCTGTGCTGTCCCCTGTGCTCCCCCTGTTTTCTATCCTGTGCTCTCCCCTGTGCTCTCCCCTGTGCTCCCCCCTTTTCTCTATCCTGTGCTCTCCCCTGGGCTCCCCCTGTGCTCTCCCCTGTGCTCCCCCTGTGCTGTCCCCTGTGCTCCCCCTGTGCTTCCCCCTGTGCTCCCCCTGTGCTGTCCCCTGTGCAACCCCCCTGTTCTCTATCCTGTGCTCCCCCTGTGCTCTCCCCGTGTGCTCACCCCTGCTCTCTATCCTGTACTCTCCCCTGTGCTCCCCCTTTTCTCTATCCTGTGCTCTCCTCTGGGATCCTCCTGTGGCCTCTCCTGTGCTCTCCTTGCTCTATCCTGTGCTCTCTCTGTGCTCTCCCCTGCACCCCCCTGTGCTCCCCCTGTGCTCCCCCCTGTGCTCTCCATGGCTCCCCCCTGTGCTCCCCCTGTGCCCTTCTTGCGCTGCCCCCATGCTCCCCCTGTGCTTCGTCCATGCTCCCCTGTGCTCCCCGTGCTCTACTTGTACTCCCCTTGTGCTCCCTCTGTGCTCCCCCCTGTGCTCTTCCCTGTGCTCCCCCCTGTGCTCCCCCTGTGCCCTCCTTGCGCTGCCCCCATGCTCCCCCTGTGCTCCCCCTGTGCTACCCCGTGTCCTCCTTGCGCTGCCCATGCTCCCACCTGTGCTCCCCCCATGCTGCCCCCTGTGCTCCCCCTTGTGATCCCCCTTGGGCTCCCCCCTGTGCTCCCCCATGCTCCCCCCATGTCCTCCTGTGCTCCCCGTGCTCCTCCCCATGCTCCCCCATGCTCCCCCCTATGTCCCCCTGTGCTCCCCCGTGCTCCTCCCCATGCCCCCCCTGTGCTCGCCCCATGCTCCACCCTGCGCTCCCCCATGCCCCCCTCGCGCTCGGGCCAGAGTTTGCTCCATCTCTGCTCCTGGTTGACTCATTCCTCTCTCCCTCAGGGTGAAGAACCAGCAGTCAGTGCCTTACCACTACTTTGAGAAGGGGAAGATGACTGAGTGCAGCATGTACCTGGTGCACGAGAGAGCCCCCCGCGGGGGCCATCGCTTCATTACTGAGAAGGCGGTCTTCTCCCGGTGGGCCAAGAGAAGGAACATTGTATTTACTCATCCATCCTGGAAGGAGGACTGAGGAGCCTGCACTCAGTCCCCACGTGCTCCTGCAACAAAGTGCCTCAGTCTTGGTGAATAGGATGACGTTTGTGAGTGATAACAAAGGATTCATTACTCTTTCCCCCCTCTGTACAGAGCCATAGTCTGGACGCCTTCAGGGTATGCGCTTCGGACCCTCCTCAGTGACTGTGGGACCTTCATGGGAGAGACCCCCTGTGCCAGGAAGGACCCCCTGTGCCAGGGGGGACCATCTGTGCCAGGAGGGACCATCTGCGCATCTGCCCTTGTCCTGAGGTCCTCTGTGCTCTGCAACGTTTAGGGTTTTTACTTTCATGGTAGCCATTGTTAGGCAATGTCCTATGGGGTGGGATTGACTCCTGTCTTTTATTTTAGGTGAGCGTGGTCTGTGCTCTCTCCGTGGCACAGCGCTCGCAAGAGCTCCACTGACAGTTTCAGGAGGACATGAGGCCACAGACATAAGTGTTAAAAATGTTGAAATGGTTGCATTAGGGGCATTTTTTAAGTTTTTTACAAAGTGCATGTTAGGAGATCAGTCATATAATAAGGTCAATTTTCAGAATAAATGTTTTTTAGCGGTTGGCTGAGAAATACGTTTGAATGATAATAGACATTGCGATCATATGTAAAGAGTGTTCATGGGAGCAGGTGAGTATTAATACTCACATCAGCCTAGAATGGACATTTGACGTCAGACTTGGTTGGGGTCGCGAGAGATGCCGGGCGCTTTGTGGCCGTTAGGACAGGCAGTCACAGGTACCGTCTCCAACACCCTACACTTCACCATAACCCAGCTTTCAGTGGCCCAGACATGCCCCAAACATCCATCGGAAACGCTACTCTTCTCCAACAATACTTCACCCTTACACCTACAGTTGTTCCTACCCCCAAGTCCTAGTGGCAAACACAAACCCAGGTCAACCCTGCCCTCGTCTCCGCAATGACACCACTACAGCCCGTGTCGCACTACACTTGCACTGAAGTTCAGAGGGGCAGTCTGGTTACATTTATCTTTCCCCTGAGTTTGAAATCTTTCCTCTCATTGGATTCTGGAGACTTGAGATTTCTTCACTCTATGATCCTTAGATTTGAGGGATATCTGTGGCCAGCATGTTATGTTGCAGGTCACGTGCTTTGCCCTAGCTTACCTTCTTGGATCTGGGAAAAGGGATCTCTTTTGGATGCAGGGATGCTTCACTCGGGGATCCTGGGATTTAAGGGGCGTCTCTGGAATCCCGAGGGCTATCTGTTGGTAGCATATTTTCTTGTAGGTCACAAGCCTTGTATCTGAAGAAGGGATCTCAGTCTTCTTTCTGAGATACTGGAGTCTCTTGATCCCTTCTCTCTGGGGTTCTGGAGTCTGTTGGTCCCTTCTTTTTGGGATCCTGCAGTCTGTTATCCCTTCTCTGTGGGATCCCGGTGTCTGCTGGCATCTTCTCTCTCGGATCCCGGAGTCTGCTGGTCCCTTCTCTCTAGGATACAGGAGTCTGCTGGTATCTTCTCTCCCGGACCCCAGAGTCTGCTGGTATCTTCTTTCTTGGATCCTGGAGTCTGTGGGTATCTTCTCTCTTGGATACTAGAGTCTGCTGGTATCTTCTCTCTCAGATCCCGGTGTCTGCTGGTATCTTCTCTCTCAGATCCCGGAGTCTGCTGGTATCTTCTCTCTCAGATCCCGGTGTCTGCTGGTATCTTCTCTCTCAGATCCCAGAGTCTGCTGGTATCTTCTCTCTCGGATCCCAGAGTCTGCTGGTATCTTCTCTCTCAGATCCTGGAGTCTGTTGGTATCTTCTCTCTCAGATCCCGGTGTCTGCTGGTATCTTCTCTCTCAGATCCCAGAGTCTGCTGGTATCTTCTCTCTCAGATCCCAGAGTCTGCTGGTATCTTCTCTCTCAGATCCCAGAGCCTGCTGGTATCTTCTCTCTCGGATCCCAGAGTCTGCTGGTATCTTCTCTCTCGGATCCCGAAGTCTGCTCGTATCTTCTCTCTCAGATCCCGGAGTCTGCTGGTCCCTTCTCTCTAGGATACAGGAGTCTGCTGGTATCTTCTCTCCCAGATCCCAGAGTCTGCTGGTATCTTCTCTCCCGGATCCCGGAGTCTGCTGGTATCTTCTCTCCCGGATCCCAGAGTCTGCTGGCATCTTCTCTTTCGGATACTGGAGTCTGCTGGTATCTTCTCTCTCGGATACTGGAGTCTGCTAGTATCTTATCTCAGATCCTGGAATCTGCTGGTATCTTCTCTCTCAGATCCCGGAGTCTGCTGGTATCTTCTCTCTCGGATCCCGGAGTCTGCTGTTATCTTCTCTCTCGGATACTGGAGTCTGCTGGTATCTTTTCTCAGACCCGGGAGTCTGCTGGTATCTTCTCTCTCGGATCCCGGAGTCTGCTGGTATCTTCTCTCTCGGATCCTGGAGTCTGCTGGTATCTTCTCTCTCGGATTCCAGAGTCTGCTGGTATCTTCTCTCTCAGATCCCGGAGTCTGCTGGTATCTTCTCTCTGGGATCCTGGAGTCTGCGGGTATCTTTTTTCTCAGACCCGGGAGTCTACTGGTATCTTCTCTCTCGGATCCTGGAGTCTGCTGGTATCTTCTCTGTCGGATCCCAGAGTCTGCTGGTATCTTCTCTCTTGGACCCCTGGGTTGAGATCCTTCCCCTTACTGCCCCTTGCAGGGATCATGACCGTTAGGAGTGTCCCCCTCATTGCTGCTCCAGAGTTTGGAGGTCAGCTCTCTCTCTCGCAATGTATTATATCGGGGGTCTCTTCTGTCTTGGGTATACTTCCGTTTTTTTTCTTGTATCCTATATAGCGCCCAGAATTGCACAGTGCTTCAAGGCTTTAGGACTCACTAAAGTGCATAGATGATACATCAGCAAGTTCTAATAAATTAACAGAAATAGACGGTTCAGGAACACTTGGTCGATCCCTCAACAAATGCCTCTTTGTAAGTTTCTGACGAAAGGAGAGAATTTGGGGCTTCCTGGGGACCCCTTGGAGACCGAGGCACCTTGTGGACCATGGATTCTCTCAGCTCACCCTCCCGCTTGCTCTTTCTTGTACGTCACTATCTTGAAATCATGACTGATGGATGTTGCGCAAGCAGACGGGGTGCTCTTAGGAGATCACTCCCACAGGTGACTTCCGACCGTTTTCACGATAAAGGACATCAAGGCCCATATTCATACTTTTTTACGCAAACCCGTGCCAGTGCAGGTTTGCGTCAAAAAGTTTAACGCCGGCTACCGCCATTCCAACGTGCCAGCCGGGTGTCATATTTAAGGAATGATGGTAGCCGACGCTGCGGCCTGGTTAGCATCAAAATAAATTACTCTAACTGGGCAGCGGAGGCGTAGGGAAGACTGGGGGTTGTGCATCAAAGAATGACTCTGACCCGACTAGCGTCATATTTTGATGCACAACCACCATGGAATTACTCCTGTCCTAGCAAAGACAGGAGTCATGCCCCCCTGCCCAATGGCCATGCCCAGGCCCCCTATGCCACCTAAAACAAAATGAAAAAAAGACCTACTTCTACTTACCTCTACTTACCGTAGATGTGTCCCCCCATCCATGGGTGTCCTCCAGGGGTGGGCGAGGGTGGCAGGGGGTGTTCCTGGGGGCAGGGAAGGGCAGCTGTGGACTGCTTCCGTGGTCGGAGACCATGGAACTGAGCCCACAGGTTCCTTAACGCCAGCCCTGACCCAGGCGTTAAAAAACAGAGCAAATCCGTCTGGGCGCCATTTTCTTAGGCCCGCCTCCTCCTGTGCATCAAAATGACGCAGGAGGATAAATAAGGTACACATGCCTTAGAGTCATTTTTTGCACGGGAACGCCTACCTTGCATGTCATTAACGCAATGTAGGTTTTCACGTACAAAAAATGACTCAAACTCCATAAATTTGGCGCTGGACGGGTCCAGCGCCAAAGTATAAATATGGAGTTAAGTTTGTGCCGAATTTGCGTTAAAAAAAAAATGCGCAAATCCGGCGCAAACAGAGTATAAATATGGACCCAAATGCTTGCAGGTCTGTCTGACCACCAGGAGGCGGCTTGAGGCGTGAGTCTGTAAGTCCAAGAGCTACAAGACAGGTCTGCTTCCTAGCGCCGCACTCTGGGAAGATCCCACGGCGCTTGATGTCTGGCTCACTGATCTGTGCTAAGGCCTGCTGTCTCCCAGGAAGCAAGGGAGCAGCTTTGAAACGAAGAGTACAGGACAACTGCCCCAACATGGGGTGCAAGTGACACCTTACTATCAAAAACACCACTAAACCGAAGACTCTTCGCACCGTCTGTTCGGCAGAGTCCTCAGTGCTTCAAGTCTGTCCTGTCGGGTGGTCTGTGGTGTTTGGGGGCAGGGTCTGCTGTCAGGGCTGCCTCTCCTCAGAGCCCTCAGTGCTTTGAGTCTTCCCTGCATGGGGGTCTGTGGTGTTTAGGGGGGGTCTGCTGTCGGGGCTGCCTCTCCTCAGAGCCCTCAGTGCTTTTGAGTCTTCCCTGTATGGGGGTCTGTGTTGTTTAGGGGGGGTCTGCTGTCGGGGCTGCCTCTCCTCAGAGCCCTCAGTGCTTTGAGTCTTCCCTGTATGGGGGTCTGTGGTGTTTAGGGGGGGTCTGCTGTCGGGGCTGCCTCTCCTCAGAGCCCTCAGTGCTTTGAGTCTTCCCTGCATGGGGGTCTGTGGTGTTTAGGGGGGGTCTGCTGTCGGGGCTGCCTCTCCTCAGAGCCCTCAGTGCTTTGAGTCTTCCCTGCATGGGGGTCTGTGGTGTTTAGGGGGGGTCTGCTGTCGGGGCTGCCTCTCCTCAGAGCCCTCAGTGCTTTGAGTCTTCCCTGCATGGGGGTCTTTGGTGTTTAGGGGGGGTCTGCTGTCGGGGCTGCCTCTCCTCAGAGCCCTCAGTGCTTTGAGTCTTCCCTGCATGGGGGTCTGTGGTGTTTAGGGGGGGTCTGCTGTCGGGGCTGCCTCTCCTCAGAGCCCTCAGTGCTTTTGAGTCTTCCCTGCATGGGGGTCTGTGGTGTTTAGGGGGGGTCTGCTGTCGGGGCTGCCTCTCCTCAGAGCCCTCAGTGCTTTTGAGTCTTCCCTGCATGGGGGTCTGTGGTGTTTAGGGGGGGTCTGCTGTCGGGGCTGCCTCTCCTCAGAGCCCTCAGTGCTTTTGAGTCTTCCCTGCATGGGGGTCTGTGGTGTTTAGGGGGGGTCTGCTGTCGGGGCTGCCTCTCCTCAGAGCCCTCAGTGCTTTTGAGTCTTCCCTATATGGGGGTCTTTGGTGTTTAGGGGGGGTCTGCTGTCGGGGCTGCCTCTCCTCAGAGCCCTCAGTGCTTTGAGTCTTCCCTGTATGGGGGTCTGTGGTGTTTAAGGGGGGTCTGCTGTCGGGGCTGCCTCTCCTCAGAGCCCTCAGTGCTTTGAGTCTTCCCTGTATGGGGGTCTGTGGTGTTTAGGGGGGGTCTGCTGTCGGGGCTGCCTCTCCTCAGAGCCCTCAGTGCTTTGAGTCTTCCCTGTATGGGGGTCTGTGGTGTTTAGGGGGGGTCTGCTGTCGGGGCTGCCTCTCCTCAGAGCCCTCAGTGCTTTGAGTCTTCCCTGTATGGGGGTCTGTGGTGTTTAGGGGGGGTCTGCTGTCGGGGCTGCCTCTCCTCAGAGCCCTCAGTGCTTTGAGTCTTCCCTGTATGGGGGTCTGTGGTGTTTAGGGGGGGTCTGCTGTCGGGGCTGCCTCTCCTCAGAGCCCTCAGTGCTTTGAGTCTTCCCTGTATGGGGGTCTGTGGTGTTCAGGGGGGTCTGCTGTCGGGGCTGCCTCTACTTAGAGTCCTCAGTGCTTTGAGTCTTCCCTGTATGGGGGTCTGTGGTGTTTAAGGGGGGTCTGCTGTCGGGGCTGCCTCTCCTCAGAGCCCTCAGTGCTTTGAGTCTTCCCTGTATGGGGGTCTGTGGTGTTTAGGGGGGGTCTGCTGTCGGGGCTGCCTCTCCTCAGAGCCCTCAGTGCTTTTGAGTCTTCCCTGCATGGGGGTCTGTGGTGTTTAGGGGGGGTCTGCTGTCGGGGCTGCTTCTCCTCAGAGCCCTCAGTGCTTTTGAGTCTTCCCTATATGGGGGTCTTTGGTGTTTAGGGGGGGTCTGCTGTCAGGGCTGCCTCTCCTCAGAGCCCTCAGTGCTTTGAGTCTTCCCTGTATGGGGGTCTGTGGTGTTTAAGGGGGGTCTGCTGTCGGGGCTGCCTCTCCTCAGAGCCCTCAGTGCTTTGAGTCTTCCCTGTATGGGGGTCTGTGGTGTTCAGGGGGGTCTGCTGTCGGGGCTGCCTCTACTTAGAGTCCTCCAGTTTTGGGGTGCCCCATCTGGAGGGTCTCCCAGGTTGCCTTCCTGGTTCTCAGTCAGTATTTATACATCTTATATCCGGTGACGTGGCTGGGGCCCCTGCAGTGAGCCTCTCTCTCCCCCGAACGCTGACCACTTTCATTGCTTCAGTAGAATTGGTGATGTGTCCCACTGCACTAGAGACTGACACCAAAAGGTACTGACTGAAGTACCCTGTTACCAACCACTAGACTGGAGTTTGATGCACCTGACCGCCGTGCCCTCCAGTACTTGCTTCACCTGCCCCTGCCTCATCAGAGCGTTCCCTGCTCTCTCAGTACCCGTCCCCTCCTCTGCTTACTCAGCACTCGTACCTTCCTCTTCTCTCCCAGTACTCAGTGCATCGTACCCTCCTCTGCTCTCCCAGTACTCAGTGCATCGTACCCTCCCCTGCTCGCAGTACTCAGTGCATCGTAACCTCTCCCAGTACTCAGTACACCGTACCCTCCCATGCTCCCCCAGTACTCAGTACTCGTACCTTCTTCTTCTCAGTGCATCGTACCCTCCCCTGCTCTCAGTACTCAGTCCCCTCCCCATCTCTTCCAATGCTCAGTACATCGTACCCTCCCTTGCTCTCAGTACTCAGTGCATCGTCCCCTCTCCATCTCTTCCAGCGCTCAGTACATTGTACCCTCCTCTGCTCTCTCAGCACTCAGTGCATCGTTCCCTCCCCATCTCTTCCAGCGCTCAGTACATTGAACCCTCCTCTGCTCTCTCAGTACTCAGTGCATCACACCCTCCTCTGCTTACTTAGTACTCGTACCTTCCTCTTCTCTCCCAGTACTCAGTACATCGTACCCTCTCCATCTCTTCCAGTACTCAGTGCATCGTACCCTCTCCATCCCTTCCTGCACTCAGTGCATCGTACCCTCCCCTGCTCCCAGTACTCAGTACATCGTACCCTCTCCATCTCTTCCAGTACTCAGTGCATCGTACCCTCCCCTGCTCGCAGTACTCAGTACATCGTACCCTCCCATGCTCTCCCAGTACTCTGTACATCGTACCCTCCCATGCTCTCCCAGTACTCTGTACATCGTACCCTCCCATGCTCTCCCAGTACCCAGTACATCGTGACTTCCTCTGCACTCCCAGCACATCTCCCAGTACTCTCTTATCTGGTCGTCCTGCGCTCAGTACCCTCCTCATTAGAGCCCTGTCCTGCTCTTTCAGTATTTGCATCATCATGCTGTCTTTCATCTCCCAGTACTCACCAGTACTCTTCCCAGTACCCTCTTCATTGCTTCCTCTGCTCTCCAAGTACTCATTCACCCATCTCACTACCTTATCCCCAGTACTCATTAAAGCGCATCCTCGGTGCTATCCAGCGCTCTCTTCCATTACTGATGCTTCAGGGCGCTCAGAATGTAATGACAAATCAGTATTTCTGCAGTAAAGTGTCCTTGACTCGCCACCAGCACAATATGTGCCCTTAATAAACTGTTTTACAATACCTGCTGCCTCTTGTATCATTTGCTGCTAGTGACATTTTATTACACGTCCCAGACCCCACTGGCATGCACAAGAGAGGGCGAGGGCAGAGGTCAACTGAGCCTGAGGGCAGAGATCCCCTGGGCCTGAGGGCAGCGGTCCCTTGAGCCTGAGGGCAGCGGTCCCTTGAGCCTGAGGGCACTGGTCTCCTGGGTACGAGGGCAGACGTCCCCTGAGCACGAGGGCAGAGGTTCCCGGAGCCAGAGGGCACAGGCCTCCTAAGCCTGAGGGCAGACATCCCTGGAGCATGAGGGCCCTGGTCTCCGGAGTGAGGGCGGAAGTTCCCTGAGCATTAGGACAAAGGTCCCCTGAGGGTAGAGGTCCCCTGAGCATGAGGGCAGAGGTCAACTGAGCCTGAGGGCACTGGTCCCCGGAGCATGAGGGCACTGGTCCCCTGAGCACGAGGGCAGACGTCCCCTGAGCACGAGGGCAGAGGTTCCTGGAGCCAGAGGGCACAGGTCCCTTGAGCATGACGGCAGAAGCCAACTGAGCCTGAGGGCAGAGGTCCTCTGAGAAGAGGGCAGAGGTCAACTGAGCCTTAAGGCACTGGTCCCCAGAGAATGAGGGAACTGGTCCCGAATCATGAGGGCAGACGTCCCTTGAGCATGAGGGCAGAGATCCCCTGAGCATGAGGGCAGAGATCCACTGAACCTGAGGACAGAGGTCCCTTGAGCCTGAGGGCATTGGTCCCCAGAGCAAGAGGGCAGAGGTCAACGGAGCCTGAGGGCACTGGTCCCCGGAACATGAAAGCATTGGTCCCCGGAGCACGAGGGCACTGGTCCCAGGAGCATGAGGGCACAGGCCTGCTTAGCATGAGGGCAGAGGTCCTCTGAACATGAAGGCAGAGGTTCCCTGAGAATGAGGGAAGACTTTCCTTAAGCATCGGGGCAGGTGTCCCTTGAGCTTGGGGGCAGAGGTCCCCAGATCATGAGGGCACTGGTCCCTTAAGCATGTGGGCTGAGGTACCCTGAGCATAAGGGTGGAAGTTTCCTGAGCATTAGGGAAGAGGTCCCCTGAGCATTAGGGAAGAGGTCCCCTGAGGGTGAGGCCAGAGGTCCCCTGAGGGTGAGGCCAGAGGTTCCCTGAATTTTAGGGCAGAGGTCCACTGAGGGCAGAGGGCACTGGAGCATGAGGGCAGAGACCCCCTGAGAGCAGAGGTCTCCAGAGCATGAGGGCTGGGGTCCCCTGAGCCTGAGGGCAGAGGCCCCTAGACATGAGGGCACTGGTCCCCTGACAATGAGGGCAGAGGTCCCCAGAGCATGAGGGTACTGGTCCCCTGAGGGCAGAGATTCCTTGAACAGGAGGGCAGAGACCCCTTGAGCATGAGGGCAGAGGCCCCTTAAGTATGAGGCCACTGGTCTCCTGAGCATGAGGGCACTGGTCTCCTGAGCATGAGGAAGGAGGGCTACTGAACATCAAGGCACTGGTCAACTCAGCATCGAGGCAGAGGTCTACTGAACATGAGGGCACTGGAGCTCTGCGCTTGAGGGCAGAGGTCCCATGAGCATAAGGCAAAGGTCCTCTGAGTACAAGTGCAGAGATCCTCTGAACACAAGAGCAGAGGTCCCCTGAACATGAGAGCATTGGTCCTTGGAGCATGAGGGCAGAGGTCCCCAGAACATGAGAGCATTGGTCCCTGTAGCATGAGGGCAGAGTTCCACAAAGCATGAGGGCCCTGGTCCCTTGAGCAATGAGGGACGAGGTCCCCTGACAAAGAGGGCAGGTTCCCCTTGAGCATGAGGGCAGAGGTCCTCTGAGCATGAGGGCAGAGGTTCCCTGAGGGCAGAGATCCATGGGCCATGAGGGCGGAGGTTCCCGAGTATGATGGCCGAGATCCCCTGAGCATGAGGGCAGAAGTCCCCTGAGGACAGAGATCCCCTCAGCATGAGGGCACTGGCCCCCGGAGAATGAGGGCAGAGGTGCACTGAACCCCAAGCATGAGAGCTGAGACCCACTGAGCATGAGGGTGGAAGTTTCCTGAGGATGAGGTCCCCTGAGCACGAAAGCAGAGGTCCCCTGAGAATGAGGGCAGAGGTCCCCTGACCATGAGAGCATTGGTCCTTGGAGCATGAGGGAAGAGGTCCCCAGAGCATGAGGGCAGTGGTCCCCTGAGCATGAGGGCAGAAGACTACTGAACATGAAGGCACTGGTCAACTCACCATCGGGGAGAGGTCTACTGAACATGAGAGTACTGGTCCCCTGAGCTTGAGGGCAGAGGTCCCTGGAGCATGAAAGAGGAGAACCCAAGAGCCTGAGGCGAGAGGTCCTTAAAGCATGAGGACAGAGGTCCCCGGCGGATGAGGGCCGAGGTCTCCTGAAGGCTAGAGGGCAGAAGTCACCTGAGCATGAGGGCAGAGGCTGTGCGTGCCCTCAGAGGGGGACATGAAAGCAGTTCCGATGCATGACCAACACTGCACCCATGAGGATCTGATGGCGCGGACCTTCTTGGGGCACAGTGCCCAGCAGAGGCGCACCCTGCGCACCTTGTGGAGTCAGACCTCTTTGCAGGTGGGTACAGGGACGAAGCGCGGGAGGCGAGGACTAGTGCAGGACCACGGCAGGTCTTTGTGTCTGAACAGCCACCTCTGTGTTTTGACGCATTTCGAGATTTACAAGAATCCGCAAACCTGGGAATGGGTCACAATCTTGGGCTCCTCAGGGAGGCGCCAGAAGGAGAAATATCTTTCTCTCTCCTTGTTATTCTTTCTATGTGCGCTGCATTCTGCCGCTCACAGGAGGACGAAGCCTCCATGATGGTGTTTGTAGAGGTCGGAGCCTCCATGATGGTGTTTGTAGAGGACGAAGCCTCCATGATGGTGTTTGCAGAGGAAGAAGCCTCCATGATGGTGTTTGTACAGGAAGAAGCCTCCATGATGGAGTTTGCAGAGGAAGGAGCCTCCATGATGGTGTTTGTACAGGAAGAAGCCTCCATGATGGTGTTTGCAGAGGAAGGAGCCTCCATGATGGTGTTTGTAGAGGAAGGAGCCTCCATGATGGTGTTTGCAGAGGAAGGAGCCTCCATGATGGTGTTTGTACAGGAAGGAGCCTCCATGATGGTGTTTGCAGAGGAAGGAGCCTCCATGATGGTGTTTGTACAGGAAGGAGCCTCCATGATGGTGTTTGCAGAGGAAGGAGCCTCCATGATGGTGTTTGTAGAGGACGAAGCCTCCATGATGGTGTTTGTAGAGGACGAAGCCTCCATGATGGTGTTTGCAGAGGACGAAGCCTCCATGATGGTGTTTGCAGAGGAAGGAGCCTCCATGATGGTGTTTGTACAGGAAGAAGCCTCCATGATGGAGTTTGCAGAGGAAGGAGCCTCCATGATGGTGTTTGTACAGGAAGAAGCCTCCATGATGGAGTTTGCAGAGGACGAAGCCTCCATGATGGTGTTTGTAGAGGAAGGAGCCTCCATGATGGTGTTTGTAGACGACGAAGCCTCCATGATGGTGTTTGTAGAGGAAGGAGCCTCCATGATGGTGTTTGTAGAGGAAGGAGCCTCCATGATGGTGTTTGTAGAGGACGAAGCCTCCATGATGGTGTTTGTACAGGAAGAAGCCTCCATGATGGAGTTTGCAGAGGAAGGAGCCTCCATGATGGTGTTTGCAGAGGAAGAAGCCTCCATGATGGTGTTTGTAGAGGACGAAGCCTCCATGATGGTGTTTGCAGAGGAAGAAGCCTCCATGATGGAGTTTGTAGAGGAAGGAGCCTCCATGATGGTGTTTGTAGAGGAAGAAGCCTCCATGATGGAGTTTGCAGAGGAAGGAGCCTCCATGATGGTGTTTGTAGAGGACGAAGCCTCCATGATGGTGTTTGTAGAGGAAGGAGCCTCCATGATGGTGTTTGTAGAGGAAGAAGCCTCCATGATGGAGTTTGTAGAGGAAGGAGCCTCCATGATGGTGTTTGTAGAGGAAGAAGCCTCCATGATGGTGTTTGTAGAGGAAGGAGCCTCCATGATGGTGTTTGTACAGGAAGAAGCCTCCATGATGGAGTTTGTAGAGGAAGGAGCCTCCATGATGGTGTTTGTAGAGGAAGAAGCCTCCATGATGGTGTTTGTAGAGGAAGGAGCCTCCATGATGGTGTTTGTAGAGGAAGGAGCCTCCATGATGGTGTTTGCAGAGGAAGAAGCCTCCATGATGGTGTTTGTAGAGGAAGAAGCCTCCATGATGGTGTTTGCAGAGGAAGGAGCCTCCTGCACAGGAGCACTCGTGTCTGCGGCGCGGGCACCCTTGCCCATGGGACAGGGGCGCCTGCATTGGCAGCACATGTGTGCAGGGAGAGGGCAGAGATGTTTCTGCAGCAACGAGCAGCCTGGGTCACCCCAGGGGTCTGTGCATAGAAACCACCTCAGCTCAGCAACAAAGCTGTGGAAACAGAGGCGCTTCCCTAACCAGCCGCTAGATGGGGGCCTCGTACAAAGCGTGGACGAGTTTCAAGCTGCAGATCTATAAATACAGGAGGGGACTCCAGGGAAGGAGCAGCATACAAGGCCGCGCCTTGTTCCACCCACAGAGCACACACAGGGTGACTGTCTGTCTTCTGGAGATTCAAAAACACCAGGTGAAAGCCTTCGTTGGAAGCAGAGCACCTGTGACTGCTGCAAACCTGTGCCCGAGGCAAGACTGGGAAAACGAACTCTCATGTGTAGCAAGAAGGCCCTTTCCTGTCCCAGGTGTGAGCGTCCACCAGGGCCCAGACATCACCAAGTCACAAACAGAGGAACCACAGACAGCCCAAACCATCCCCTCTGGTGCCGAAGATCACACAAGTGGCACTAAAGGCACACCTAGGGACCCTCAGCACCTACTGCAAGGCCTGGGGTGTCTCTGCAAGGGCTGGGGTGTCTGAGGCAAATCCATCCGCAAGGGCTGGGGTGTCTGAGACATATCCATCTGCAAGGGGTGGGGTGTCTGAGAGGGCTGGGGTGTCTGAGGCAAATCCATCTGCAAGGGCTGGGGTGTCTCCGCAAGGGCTGGGGTGTCTGAGGCATATCCATCCACAAGGGGTGGGGTGTCTGAGACATATCCATCTGCAAGGGGTGGGGTGTCTGAGAGGGCTGGGGTGTCTGAGGCAAATCCATCTGCAAGGGCTGGGGTGTCTCCGCAAGGGCTGGGGTATCTGAGGCATATCCATCCGCAAGGGCTGGGGTGTCTGCAAGGGCTGGGGTGTCTGCAAGGGCTGGGGTGTCTGAGGCAAATCCATCCGCAAGGACTGGGGTGTCTGAGGCAAATCCATCCGCAAGGGCTGGGGTGTCTGAGACATATCCATCTGCAAGGGGTGGGGTGTCTGAGAGGGCTGGGGTGTCTGAGGCAAATCCATCCGCAAGGGCTGGGGTGTCTGAGGCAAATCCATCCGCAAGGGCTGGGGTGTCTGAGACAAATCCATCCGCAAGGGCTGGGGTGTCTGAGGCAAATCCATCCGCAAGGGCTGGGGTGTCTGAGAGGGCTGGGGTGTCTGAGGCAAATCCATCCGCAAGGGCTGGGGTCTCTGCAAGGGCTGACGAGTCTGAGACAAATCCATCCGCAAGGGCTGGGGTGTCTGCAAGGGCTGGGGTGTCTGAGGAAATCCATCCGCAAGGGCTGGGGTGTCTGAGAGGGCTGGGGTGTCTGAGACAAATCCATCCGCAAGGGCTGGGGTGTCTGCAAGGGCTGGGGTGTCTGAGGCAAATCCATCCGCAAGGGCTGGGGTGTCTGAGGCAAATCCATCCGCAAGGTCTGGGGTGTCTGCAAGGGCTGAGGAGTCTGAGACCAATCCATCCGCAAGGGCTGGGGTGTCTGAGAGGGCTGGGGTGTCTGAGACAAATCCATCCGCAAGGGCTGGGGTGTCTGAGACATATCCATCTGCAAGGGTTGGGGTGTCTGAGAGGGCTGGGGTGTCTGAGACAAATCCATCCGCAAGGGCTGGGGTGTCTGCAAGGGCTGGGGTGTCTGAGACATATCCATCCGCAAGGGCTGGGGTGTCTGAGAGGGCTGGGGTGTCTGAGACAAATCCATCCGCAAGGGCTGGGGTGTCTGCAAGGGCTGGGGTGTCTGCAAGGGCTGGGGTGTCTGAGGCAAATCCATCCGCAAGGGCTGGTGTGTCTGAGGCAAATCCATCTGCAAGGGCTGGTGTGTCTGAGACATATGCATCCGCTTGCACAGCCACGGCTCGGTTCGACCCGCCACCACATACCCAGCCTGGTGCACACACACCTGGTCTGGCTAAACACATATCCGGCATGGTGCACAGATACCCGACCTCGCTGCACACATACCCGACCTTGCTGCACACATGCCTGGTCTGGCTAAACACATACCCGGCCTGACTGCACACATACCTGGAGCACACATACCTGGCCTGGCTGCACACACACCTGGACTGGTGCACACATACCTGGCCTGGCTGCACACACACCTGGCCTGGTGCACACATACCTGGCCTGGCTGCACACATACCTGGCCTGGCTGCACACACACCTGGTCTGGCTAAACACATACCTGGTCTGGTGCACACATACCCGGCCTGGTGCACACATACCTGGCCTGGCTGCACACATACCTGGCCTGGCTGCACACATTCCTGGTCTGGTGCACACATACCCGGCCTGGTGCACACATACCTGGCCTGGCTGCACACACACCTGGTCTGGCTAAACACATACCTGGTCTGGTGCACACATACCCGGCCTGGCTGCACACATACCTGGCCTGGCTGCACACACACCTGGTCTGGCTAAACACATACCTGGTCTGGTGCACACATACCCGGCCTGGTGCACACATACCTGCCTGGCTGCACACATACCTGGCCTGGCTGCACACATACCTGGCCTGGCTGCACACACACCTGGTCTGGTGCACACATACCCGGCCTGGTGCACACATACCTGGCCTGGCTAAACACATGCCTGTTCTGGTGCACACATACCTGGCCTGGTGCACACATACCTGGCCTGCTGTTACAAAAGGAGTATTCCGGTAATTCTTAGAGGACTACAGTGGAAATGATGGAAGTCTGCGCCCACCCGTGTAGTACAGAAGGTAAAACTGAAAAAAAGGAATCCGGTGAAACATTTGTTTTCAAATGGAAAATTATTTTAGGATATATAAAATGCAAAAGCAGAAAAGCAGCCAGTAAGCTAAATATAAGGCTGCTTTTCTGCTTTTGCATTGTATATATCCTAAAATAATTTTCCATATGAACACAAGTCCTTCTTGGTATTTAATTTGTCAGTTTAATTTTCCATTAACTTTTCAAATGTTTCACCTGATTCCTTTTTTCTCAGTTTTACCTTCTGTACTACACGGGCGGGCGCAGACTTTCATCATTTCCAAGTGGTGCGGGACTGGTGACTCTTCGTGTGCGTGGGACACCGGCACTTCCTTGCAGCACCCCCCCCCCAACACACTTTCTGCCTGGTTTCTGGATGTAACTAGGACTGGAGTCTGCTAGAATCCTGCTAACGTGCGGTTGCCTGGACCCTCTAGTCAGTGTGCCTAGATGTGCACACTACATAGAGGGCCAGCCTCCCCGCGCAGTGTGTCTAGCTCTGCACATAGCATAAAGCGCCAGCCTCCCCCGCGCAGTGTGCCTAGATGTGCACACTACATAGAGGGCCAGCCTCCCCGCGCAGTGTGTCTAGCTGTGCACGCTACATAGAGGGCCAGCCTCCCCCGCACAGTGTGCCTAGCTGTGCACGCTACATTGAGGGCCAGCCTCCCCCATGCAGTGTGCCTAGCTGTGCACACTACATAGAGGGCCAGCCTCCCCGCGCAGTGTGCCTAGCTGTGCACGCTACATAGAGGGCCAGCCTCCCCCGCGCAGTGTGCCTAGCTGTGCACGCTGCATAGAGGGCCAGCCTCCCCGCGCAGTGTGTCTAGCTGTGCACGCTACATAGAGGGCCAGCCTCCCCATGCAGTGTGCCTAGCTGTGCACACTACATAGAGGGCCAGCCTCCCCGCGCAGTGTGCCTAGCTGTGCACGCTGCATAGAGGGCCAGCCTCCCCGCGCAGTGTGCCTAGCTGTGTACACTACATAGAGGGCCAGTCTCCCGCGCGCAGTGTGCCTAGCTGTGTACACTACATAGAGGGCCAGCCTCCCCGTGCAGTGTGCCTAGCTGTGCACACTACATAGAGGGCCAGCCTCCCCCCGCACAGTGTGCCTAACTCTGCACACTAGATAGAGGACCAGCCTCCCCCTGCACAGTGTGCCTAGCTGCGCACGCTACATAGAGGGCCAGCCTCCCCGCGCAGTGTGCCTAGCTCTGCACACTATATAGAGGGCCAGCCTCCACCGGCGCAGTGTGCCTAGCTCTGCACACTACATAGAGGGCCAGCCTCCCTCGCACTGTGTGCAGAGAGGGCCAGCCTCCCCTCGCAGTATGCCTAGCTCTAAACACTACAGAGAGGGTCAGCCTCCCCGCGCAGTGTGCCTAGCTCTGCACACTGCAGAGAGGGCCAGTCTCCCCGCGCAGTGTGCCTAGCTCTGCACACTGCAGAGAGGGCCAGCCTCCCCCTGCACAGTGTGCCTAGCTCTGCACGCTACATAGAGGGCCAGCCTCCGCCACGCAGTGTGCCTAGCTCTGCACACTACATAGAGGGCCAGCCTCCCCCGTGCAGTGTGCCTAGCTGTGCACACTGCACAGAGGCCCAGAGCCCCCCGCGCAGTGTGCCCAGCTGTGCACACTACATAGAGGGCCAGCCTCCCCGCGCAGTGTGCCTACCTCTACACACTGCAGAGAGGGCCAGCCTCCCCCGCGCAGTGTACCTACCTCTGCACACTACATAGAGGGCCAGCCTCCCCCACACAGTGTGCCTAGCTCTGCAAACTACATAGAGGGCCAGCCTCCCCCGCGCAGTGTGCCTAGCTGTGCAAGCTACATAGAGGGCCAGCCTCCCCGCGCAGTGTGTCTAGCTCTGCACACTATATAGAGGGCCAGCCTCCCCCCGCACAGTGTGTCTAGCTGTGCACGCAACATAGAGGGCCAGCCTCGGCTAGCTGTGCACGCTACATAGAGGGCCAGCCTCCCCGTGCAGTGTGCCTAGCTTTGCACACTACATAGAGGGCCAGCCTCCCGCGCGCAGTGTGCCTAGCTGTGCACACTACATAGAGGGCCAGCCTCCCCCGCGCAGTGTGCCTAGCTCTGCACAATGCAGAGAGGGCCAGCCTCCCCGCGCAGTGTGCCTAGCTGTGCACGTTACATAGAGGGCCAGCCTCCCCCGCGCAGTGTGCCTAGCTGTGCACGTTACATAGAGGGACAGCCTCCCCCGCGCACTGTTCCTAGCTCTGTACTGTACTGTGCAAGGGAGACTGGCCCTCTATGTAGTGTACACAGCTAGGCACACTGCGCGGGGAGGCTGTCCCTCTATGTAGTGTGCACAGCTAGGCACACTGCGCTGGTGGAGGCTGGCCCTCTATGTAGCTTGCACAGCTAGGCACACTGCGCGGGGAGGCTGGCCCTCTATGTAGTGTACAGAGCTAGGAACACTGCGCGGGGGAGGCTGTCCCTCTATGTAACGTGCACAGCTAGGCACACTGCGCGGGGAGGCTGGCCCTTTATGTAACGTGCACAGCTAGGCACACTGTGCGGGGAGGCTGGCCCTCTCTGCAGTGTGCAGAGCTAGGCACACTGCGCGGGGAGGCTGGCCCTCTTTGTAGTATGCAGAGCTAGGCATACTGCGCGGGGAGGCTGACCCTCTATGTAGTGTTTAGAGCTAGGCACACTGCGCGGGAGGCTGGCCTCTCTGCAGTGTGTAGAGGTAGGCACACTGTGCGAGGGAGGCTGGCCCTCTATGTAGTGTGCACAGCTAGGCACACTGCGTGGGGGAGGCTGGCCCTCTATGTAGCGTGCACAGCTAGGCACACTGCGCGGGGAGGCTGGCCCTCTATGTATTGTGCCCAGCTAGGCACACTGCGCGGGGAGGCTGGCCCTCTATGCAGTGTGCAGAGCTAGGCACACTGTGCAGGGGGAAGCTGTCCCTCTATGCAGTGTGCAAAGCTAGGCACACTGAGCGGGGGAGGCTGGCCCTCTATGTAGTGTGCAGAGCTAGGCACACTGCGCGGGGGAGGCTGGCCCTCTATGTATTGTGCACAGCAAGGCACACTGCGCGGGGGAGGCTGGCCTTCTATACAGTGTGCAGAGCTAGGCACACTGCGCGGGGGAGGCTGGCCCTCTATGTAGTGTGCACAGCTAGGCACACTGCGCGGGGGGATTCTGGCCCTCTATGTAGTGTGCAGAGCTAGGCACACTGCGCGGGGGAGTCTGGCCCTCTATGTAGTGTGCAGAGCTAGGCACACTGTGCGGGGGAGGCTGGCCCTCTATGTAGTGTGCACAGCTAGGCACAGTGCGCGGGGGGAGGCTGGCCCTCTATGTAGCGTGCACTGCTAGGCACACTGCGCTGGGGAGGTTGGCCCTCTATGTAACGTGCACAGCTAGGCACAGTGCGCAGGGGGAGGCTGGCCCTCTATGTAGTGGGCACAGCTAGGCACAGTGCGCAGGGGGAGGCTGGCCCTCTATGTAGTGTGCAGAGCTAGGTACACTGCATGGGAGGCTGGCCCTCTATGTAGTGGGCATAGCTAGGCACACTGAGTGGGGGGAGGCTGGCCCTCTATGTAATATGCACAGCTAGGCACACTGCGCGGGGAGGCTGGCCCTCTCTGCAGTGTGCAGTGCTAGGCACACTGCGCGGGGAGGCTGGCCCTCTATGTAGTGTGCAGAGCTAGGCATACTGCGCGGCGAGGCTGACCCTCTATGTAGTGTTTAGAGCTAGGCACACTGCACGGGGAGGCTGGCCTCTCTGCAGTGTGTAGAGGTAGGCACACTGTGCGAGGGAGGCTGGCCCTCTATGTAGTGTGCACAGCTAGGCAAACTGCGTGGGGGAGGCTGGCCCTCTATGTAGCGTGCACAGCTAGGCACACTGCGCGGGGAGGCTGGCCCTCTATGTAGTGTGCCCAGCTAGGCACACTGCGCGGGGGAGGCTGGCCCTCTATGCAGTGTGGAGAGCTAGGCACACTGTGCAGGGGGAAGCTGGCCCTCTATGCAGTGTGCAAAGCTAGGCACACTGCGCGGGGAGGCTGGCCCTCTATGTAGTGTGCAGAGCTAGGAACACTGCGCGGGGAGGCTGGCCCTCTATGTAGTGTGCACAGCTAGGCACACTGCGCGAGGTGAGGCTGGCCTTCTATACAGTGTGCAGAGCTAGGCACACTGCGCGGGGGGAGGCTGGCCCTCTATGCAGTGTGCAGAGCTAGGCACACTGTGTGGGGAGGCTGGCCCTCTATGTAGTGTGCACAGCTAGGCACACTGCGCGGGGGAGGCTGGCCCTCTCTGCACACTACATAGAGGACCAGCCTCCCCCTGCGCAGTGTGCCTAGCTGCGCACGCTACATAGAGGGTCAGCCTCCCCCGCGCAATGTGCCTAGCTCTGCACACTACATAGAGGGCCAACCTCCCCTCGCCCAGTGTGCCTAGCTCTGCACACTATATAGAGGGCCAGCGTCCACCCGCGCAGTGTGCCTAGCTGTGCACACTACATAGAGGGCCAGACTCCCTTGCACAGTGTGCAGAGAGGGCCAGCCTCCCCGCGCTGTATGCCTAGCTCTAAACACTACAGAGAGGGTCAGCCTCCCCCGCGCAGTGTGCCTAGCTCTGCACACTGCAGAGAGGGCCAGTCTCCCCACGCAGTGTGCCTAGCTCTGCACACTGCAAAGAGGGCCAGCCTCCCCCTGCACAGTGTGCCTAGCTCTGCATGCTACATAGAGGGCCAGCCTCCCCCCACGCAGTGTGCCTAGCTCTGCACACTACATAGAGGGCCAGCCTCCCCCCGTGCAGTGTGCCTAGCTGTGCACACTGCACAGAGGGCCAGAGTCCCCCGCGCAGTGTGCCCAGCTGTGCACACTACATAGAGGGCCAGCCTCCCCCACGCAGTGTGCCTACCTCTACACACTGCAGAGAGGGTCGGCCTCCCCGCGCAGTGTACCTACCTCTGCACACTACGTAGAGGGCCAGCCTCCCTCACACAGTGTGCCTAGCTCTGCAAACTACATAGAGGGCCAGCCTTCCCCGCGCAGTGTGCCTAGCTGTGCAAGCTACATAGAGGGCCAGCCTCCCCGTGCAGTGTGTCTAGGTCTGCACACTATATAGAGGGCCAGCCTCCCCCCGCACAGTGTGTCTAGTTGTGCACGCAACATAGAGGGCCAGCCTCGCCTAGCTTATCACACTACATAGAGGGCCAGCCTCCCCCACACAGTGTGCCTACCTCTGCACACTACATAGAGGGCCAGCCTCCCCCCACGCAGTGTGCCTAGCTTATCACACTACATAGAGGGCCAGCCTTCCCCCGCACAGTGTGCCTAGCTCTGCACACTACATAGAGGGCCAACCTCCCCCTACGCAGTGTGCCTAGCTTGTCACACTACAGAGAGGGCCAGCCTCCCCTGCGCACTGTGCCTAGCTGTGCATGCTACATAGAGGGCCAACCTCCCCCTGCGCAGTGTGCCTAGCTTTTCACACTACTTAGAGGGCCAGCCTCCCCCGCGCAGTGTGCCTATCTGTGAATGCTACATAGAGGGCCAGCCTCCCCGCACAGTGTGCCTAGCTGTGCACGCTACATAGAGGGCCAACCTCCCCCTGCGCAGTGTGCCTAGCTTTTCACACTACATAGAGGGCCAGCCTCCCCCCACGCAGTGTGCCTAGCTTATCACACTACATGGAGGGCCAGCCTTCCCACGCACAGTGTGCCTAGCTCTGCACACTACATAGAGGGCCAACCTCCCCCTACGTAGTGTGCCTAGCTTATCACACTACAGAGAGGGCCAGCCTCCCCGTGCACTGTGCCTAGCTGTGCCTCCTACATAGAGGGCCAACCTCCCCCTGCGCAGTGTGCCTAGCTTTTCACACTACATAGAGGGCCAGCCTCCCCCGCGCAGTGTGCCTATCTGTGAACGCTACATAGAGGGCCAGCCTCCCCCGCGCAGTGTGCCTAGCTGTGCACGCTACATAGAGGGCCAACCTCCCCCTGCGCAGTGTGCCTAGCTTTTCACACTACATAGAGGGCCAGCGTCCCCCACGCAGTGTGCCTATCTGTTCACGCTACATAGAGGGCCAGCCTCCTCGCGCAGTGTGCCTAGCTGTGCACGCTACGTAGAGGGCCAGGCCCCCCGCGCAGTATACCTAGCTGTGCACACTACATAGAGGGCCAGCTTTCCCCAGCGCAGTGTGCCTAGCTGTACACATTACATAGAGGACCAGCCTCCCCCTGCTCACTGTGACTAGCTGTGCATGCTACATAGAGGGCCAACCTCCCCCTGCGCAGTGTGCCTAGCTTTTCACACTACATAGAGGGCCAGCCTCCCCCCGCGCAGTGTGCCTAGCTGTGCACACTACATAGAAGGCCAGCCTCCCCGCGCAGTGTGCCTACCTCTGCACACTACAAAGAGGGCCAGCCTCCCCCACGCAGTGTGCCTACCTCTGCACACTACACAGAGGGCCAGCCTCCCCGTGCAGCGTGCCTAGCTCTGCACACTGCATAGAGGGCCAGCCTCCCCCACGCAGTGTGCCTAGCTCTGCACACTACATAGATGGCCAACCCCCCCCTGCGCAATGTGCCTAGCTTATAACACTACATAGAGGGTCAGCATCCCCCCGCGCATTGTGCCTAGCTCTGCACACTACATAGAGGGCCAGCCTCCCCGCGCAGTATGCCTAGCTGTGCACGCTACATAGATGGACAGCCTCCCCCCGCACAGTGTACCTAACTCTGCACACTACATAGAGGGCCAGCCTCCCCCTGCGCACTGTGCCTAGCTGTGCATGCTACATAGAGGGCCACCCTCCGCCTGCGCAGTGTGCCTAGCTTTTCACACTACTTCGAGGACCAGCCTCCCCGCGCAGTGTGCCTATCTGTGCACGCTACATAGAGGGCCAGCCTCCCCCACGCAGTGTGCCTAGCTGTGCACACTACATAGAGGGCCAGCCTCCCTTGCACAGTGTGTCTAGCTGTGCACGCAACATAGAGGGCCAGCCTCCCCCGCACAGTGTGCCTAACTCTGCACACTACATAGAGGACCAGCCTCCCCGTGCACTGTGCCTAGCTGTGCATGCTACATAGAGGGCCAACCTCTCCCTGCGAAGTGTGCCTAGCTTTTCACACTACATAGAGGGCCAGCCTCCCCCGCACAGTGTGCCTAGCTGTGCACGTTACATATAGGGCCAGCCTCCAACCGCGCAGTGTGCCTAGCTCTGCATGCTACATAGAGGGCCAGCCTCCCCCGTGCAGTGTGCCTAGCTGTGCACACTGCACAGAGGGCCAGAGTCCCCCGCGCAGTGTGCCCAGCTGTGCACACTACATAGAGGGCCAGCCTCCCCCGCGCAGTGTGCCTACCTCTACACACTGCAGAGAGGGCCAGCCTCCCCCACGCAGTGTACCTACCTCTGCACACTACATAGAGGGCCAGCCTCCCCTGCGCAGTGTGTCTAGCTCTGCACACTATATAGAGGGCCAGCCTCCCCCGCACAGTGTGTCTAGCTGTGCACGCAACATAGAGGGCCAGCCTCGCCTAGCTGTGCACGCTGCATAGAGGGCCAGCCTCCCCACGCAGTGTGCCTAGCTTATCACACTATATAGAGGGCCAGCCTCCCCCGCACAGTGTGCCTAGCTCTGCACACTACATAGAGGGCCAGCCTCCCCACACAGTGTGCCTACCTCTGCACACTACATAGAGGGCCAGCCTCCCCCCACGCAGTGTGCCTAGCTTATCACACTACAGAGAGGGCCAGCCTCCCCTGCACACTGTGCCTAGCTGTGCATGCTACATAGAGGGTCAACCTCCCCCTGCGCAGTGTGCCTAGCTTTTCACACTACATAGAGGGCCAGCCTCCCCCGCGCAGTGTGCCTATCTGTGAATGCTACATAGAGAGCCAGCATCCCCGCACAGTGTGCCTAGCTGTGCACGCTACATAGAGGGCCAACCTCCCCCTGCGCAAAGTGCCTAGCTTTTCACACTACATAGAGGGCCAGCCTCCCCCCACGCAGTGTGCCTAGCTTATCACACTACATAGAGAGCCAGCCTTCCCCCGCACAGTGTGCCTAGCTCTGCACACTACATAGAGGGCCAACCTCCCCCTACGTAGTGTGCCTAGCTTATCACACTACAGAGAGGGCCAGCCTCCCCCGTGCACTGTGCCTAGCTGTGCCTGCTACATAGAGGGCCAACCTCCCCCTGCGCAGTGTGCCTAGCTTTTCACACTACATAGAGGGCCAGCCTCCCCCGCGCAGTGTGCCTATCTGTGAACGCTACATAGAGGGCCAGCCTCCCCGCGCAGTGTGCCTAGCTGTGCACGCTACATAGAGGGCCAGCCTCCCCGTGCAGTGTACCAAGCCCTGCACACTACATAGAGGGCCAGCCTCCCCGCACAGTGTGCCTAGCTCTGCACGCTACATAGAGGGCCAGCCTCCCCGCAAAGTGTGCCTAGCTCTGCGTGCTACATAGAGGGCCAGCCTCCACCTGCACAGTGTGCCTAGCTATGCCCACTACATAGAGGGCCAGCCTCCCATGCAGTGTACCTATCTCTGCACACTACATAGAGGGCCAGCCTCCCCCCGCGCAGTGTGCCTAGCTGTGCACGCTACATAGAAGGCCAGCCTCCCCCGCGCAGTGTGCCTACCTCTGCACACTACAAAGACGGCCAGCCTCCCCCCACGCAGTGTGCCTACCTCTGCACACTACACAGAGGGCCAGCCTCCCCGTGCAGCGTGCCTAGCTCTGCACACTGCATAGAGGGCCAGCCTTCCCCTACACAGTGTGCCTAGCTCTGCACACTACATAGATGGCCAACCCCCCCTGCGCAGTGTGCCTAGCTTATAACACTACATAGAGGGTCAGCATCCCCCGCGCATTGTGCCTAGCTCTGCACACTACATAGAGGGCCAGCCTCCCCGCGCAGTGTGCCTAGCTGTGCACGCTACATAGATTGACAGCCTCCCCCCGCACAGTGTACCTAACTCTGCACACTACATAGAGGGCCAGCCTCCCCCTGCGCACTGTGCCTAGCTGTGCATGCTACATAGAGGACCAGCCTCCCCCGCGCAGTGTGCCTATCTGTGCATGCTACATAGAGGGCCAGCCTCCCGCGCAGTGTGCCTAGCTGTGCACGCTACATAGAGGGCCAGCCTCCCCCACGCAGTGTGCCTAGCTGTGCACACTACATAGAGGGCCAGCCTTCCCCCACACAGTGTGCCTAGCTCTGCACACTACATAGAGGGCCAACCTCCCCCTACGCAGTGTGCCTAGCTTATCACACTACAGAGAGGGCCAGCCTCCCCTGCACACTGTGTCTAGCTGTGCATGCTACATAGAGGGCCAACCTCCCCCTGCGCAGTGTGCCTAGCTTTTCACACTACATAGAGGGCCAGCCTCCCCCGCGCAGTGTGCCTATCTGTGAATGCTACATAGAGGGCCAGCATCCCCGCACAGTGTGCCTAGCTGTGCACGCTACATAGAGGGCCAACCTCCCCCTGCGCAGTGTGCCTAGCTTTTCACACTACATAGAGGGCCAGCCTCCCCCCACGCAGTGTGCCTAGCTTATCACACTACATAGAGAGCCAGCCTTCCCCCGCACAGTGTGCCTAGCTCTGCACACTACATAGAGGGCCAACCTCCCCCTACGTAGTGTGCCTAGCTTATCACACTACAGAGAGGGCCAGCCTCCCCGTGCACTGTGCCTAGCTGTGCCTGCTACATAGAGGGCCAACCTCCCCCTGCGCAGTGTGCCTAGCTTTTCACACTACATAGAGGGCCAGCCTCCCCCGCGCAGTGTGCCTATCTGTGAACGCTACATAGAGGGCCAGCCTCCCCGCGCAGTGTGCCTAGCTGTGCACGCTACATAGAGGGCCAGCCTCCCCGTGCAGTGTACCAAGCCCTGCACACTACATAGAGGGCCAGCCTCCCCGCACAGTGTGCTTAGCTCTGCACGCTACATAGAGGGCCAGCCTCCCCGCAAAGTGTGCCTAGCTCTGCGTGCTACATAGAGGGCCAGCCTCCACCTGCACAGTGTGCCTAGCTATGCCCACTACATAGAGGGCCAGCCTCCCATGCAGTGTACCTAGCTCTGCACACTACATAGAGGGCCAGCCTCCCCCGCGCAGTGTGCCTAGCTGTGCACGCTACATAGAAGGCCAGCCTCCCCCGCGCAGTGTGCCTACCTCTGCACACTACAAAGAGGGCCAGCCTCCCCCCACGCAGTGTGCCTACCTCTGCACACTACACAGAGGGCCAGCCTCCCCGTGCAGCGTGCCTAGCTCTGCACACTGCATAGAGGGCCAGCCTTCCCCTACGCAGTGTGCCTAGCTCTGCCCACTACATAGATGGCCAACCCCCCCTGCGCAGTGTGTCTAGCTTATAACACTACATAGAGGGTCAGCATCCCCCGCGCATTGTGCCTAGCTCTGCACACTACATAGAGGGCCAGCCTCCCCGCGCAGTGTGCCTAGCTGTGCACGCTACATAGATGGACAGCCTCCCCCCGCACAGTGTACCTAACTCTGCACACTACATAGAGTTCCAGCCTCCCCCTGCGCACTGTGCCTAGCTGTGCATGCTACATAGAGGACCAGCCTCCCCCGCGCAGTGTGCCTATCTGTGCATGCTACATAGAGGGCCAGCCTCCCGCGCAGTGTGCCTAGCTGTGCACGCTACATAGAGGGCCAGCCTCCCCCACGCAGTGTGCCTAGCTGTGCACACTACATAGAGGGCCAGCCTCCCCCGCACAGTGTGTCTAGCTGTGCACGCAACATAGAGGGCCAGCCTCCCCCCGCACAGTGTGCCTAACTCTGCACACTACATAGAGGACCAGCCTCCCCGTGCACTGTGCCTAGCTCTGCATGCTACATAGAGGGCCAACCTCTCCCTGCGCAGTGTGCCTAACTTTTCACACTACATAGAGGGCCAGCCTCCCCCCGCGCAGTGTGCCTAGCTGTGCACGTTACATAGAGGGCCAGCCTCCAACCGCGCAGTGTGCCTAGGTCTGCATGCTACATAGAGGGTCAGCCTCCCTCACGCAGTGTGCCTAACTGTGCACGCTACATAGAGGGCCAGCCTCCCCCCATGCAGTGTGCCTAGCTGTGCACGCTACATAGACGGCCAGCCTCCCCCCGTGCAGTGTGCCTAGCTGTGCACACTACATAGAGGGCCAGCCTCCCCGCGCAGTGTGCCTAGCTGTGCACACTACATAGAGGGCCAGCCTCCACCAGCACAGTGTGCCTAGCTGTGCACACTACATAGAGGGCCAGCCTCCCCCGCGCAGTGTGCCTAGCTGTGTACACTACATAGAGGGCCAGTCTCCCCCGTGCAGTGTGCCTAGCTGTGCACACTATATAGAGGGCCAGCCTCCCCGCGCAGTGTGCCTAGCTGTGCACACTACATAGAGGGCCAGCCTCCCCCCGCACAGTGTGCCTAACTCTGCACATTACATAGAGGACCAGCCTCCCCCTGCACAGTGTGCCTAGCTGCGCACGCTACATAGAGGGCCAGCCTCCCCGCGCAGTGTGCCTAGCTCTGCACACTACATAGAGGGCCAATCTCCCCCGCGCAGTGTGCCTAGCTCTGCACACTATATAGAGGGCCAGCCTCCACCGGCGCAGTGTGCCTAGCTGTGCACACTACATAGAGGGCCAGCCTCCCCCGCGCAGTGTGCCTAGCTGTGTACACTACATAGAGGGCCAGTCTCCCCCCGCGCAGTGTGCCTAGCTGTGCACACTGCATAGAGGGCCAGCCTCCCCACGCAGTGTGCCTAGCTGTGCACACTACATAGAGGACCAGCCTCCCCCTGCACAGTGTGCCTAACTCTGCACACTACATAGAGGACCAGCCTCCCCCTGCGCAGTGTGCCTAGCTGCGCACGCTACATAGAGGGCCAGCCTCCCCCGCGCAGTGTGCCTAGCTGTGCACACTACATAGAGGGCCAACCTCCCCCGCGCAGTGTGCCTAGCTCTGCACACTATATAGAGGGCCAGCCTCCACCGGCGCAGTGTGCCTAGCTGTGCACACTACATAGAGGGCCAGCCTCCCTCGCACAGTGTGCAAAGAGGGCCAGCCTCCCCGCGCAGTATGCCTAGCTCTAAACACTATAGAGAGGGTCAGCCTCCCCGCGCAGTGTGCCTAGCTCCGCACACTGCAGAGAGGGCCAGTCTCCCCGCGCAGTGTGCCTAGCTCTCCACACTGCCGAGAGGGCCAGCCTCCCCCTGCACAGTGTGCCTAGCTCTGCACGCTACATAGAGGGCCAGCCTCCCCCCACGCAGTGTGCCTAGCTCTGCACACTACATAGAGGGCCAGCCTCCCCCGTGCAGTGTGCCTAGCTGTGCACATTGCACAGAGGGCCAGAGTCCCCCGCGCAGTGTGCCCAGCTGTGCACACTACAAAGAGGGCCAGCCTCCCCCGCGCAGTGTGCCTACCTCTACACACTGCAGAGAGGGCCAGCCTCCCCCTCGCAGTGTACTTACCTCTGCACACTACATAGAGGGCCAGCCTCCCCCACACAGTGTGCCTAGCTCTGCAAACTACATAGAGGGCCATCCTCCCCCGCGCAGTGTGCCTAGCTGTGCAAGCTACATAGAGGGCCAGCCTCCCCGCGCAGTGTGTCTAGCTCTGCACGCAACATATAGGGCCAGCCTCGCCTAGCTGTACATGCTACATAGAGGGCCAGCCTCCCCCGTGCAGTGTGCCTAGCTTTGCACACTACATAGAGGGCCAGCCTCCCCCGCGCAGTGTGCCTACCTCTACACTCCGCAGAGAGGGCCAGCCTCCCCGCGCAGTGTACCTACCTCTGCACACTACATAGAGGGCCAGCCTCCCCCACACAGTGTGCCTAGCTGTGCAAACTACATAGAGGGCCAGCCTCCCCCGCGCAGTGTGCCTAGCTTTGCACACTACATAGAGGGCCAGCCTCCCCCGCGCAGTGTGCCTACCTCTACACTCCGCAGAGAGGGCCAGCCTCCCCGCGCAGTGTACCTACCTCTGCACACTACATAGAGGGCCAGACTCCCCCACACAGTGTGCCTAGCTGTGCACACTGCATAGAGGGCCAGCCTCCCCGCGCAGTGTGCCTAGCTGTGCACACTACATAGAGGGCCAGCCTCCCCCCGCACAGTGTGCCTAACTCTGCACACTACATAGAGGACCAGCCTCCCCCTGCGCAGTGTGCCTAGCTGCGCACGCTACATAGAGGGCCAGCCTCCCCCGCGCAGTGTGCCTAGCTGTGCACACTACATAGAGGGCCAACCTCCCCCGCGCAGTGTGCCTAGCTCTGCACACTACATAGAGGGCCAGCCTCCCTCGCACAGTGTGCAAAGAGGGCCAGCCTCCCCCGCGCAGTGTGCCTAGCTGTGCAAGCTACATAGAGGGCCAGCCTCCCCGCGCAGTCTGTCTACCTCTGCACGCAACATAGAGGGCCAGCCTCGCCTAGCTGTGCACGCTACATAGAGGGCCAGCCTCCCCCGTGCAGTGTGCCTAGCTTTGCACACTACATAGAGGGCCAGCCTCCCGCGCGCAGTGTGCCTAGCTGTGCACACTACATAGAGGGCCAGCCTCCCCCGCGCAGAGTGCCTAGCTCTGCACACTGCAGAGCGGGCCAGCCTCCCCGCGCAGTGTGCCTAGCTGTGCACGTTACATAGAGGGCCAGCCTCCCCCGCGCAGTGTGCCTAGCTGTGCACGTTACATAGAGGGACAGCCTCCCCCCGCGCAGTGTTCCTAGATCTGTACACTACATAGAGGGCCAGCCTCCCCGCGCAGTGTGCCTAGCTGTGCAAGCTACATAGAGGGCCAGCCTCCACCAGCACAGTGTGCCTAGCTGTGCACACTACATAGAGGGCCAGCCTCCCCCGCGCAGTGCGCCTAGCTGTGCACACTACATAGAGGGCCAGCCTCCCCGCGCAGTGTGCCTAGCTGTGCATACTACATAGAGGGCCAGCCTCCCCCCGCACAGTGTGCCTAACTCTGCACACTACATAGAGGACCAGCCTCCCCCTGCGCAGTGCCTAGCTCTGCATGCTACATAGAGGGCCAACCTCTCCCTGCGCAGTGTGCCTAGCTTTTCACACTACATAGAGGGCCAGCCTCCCCCCGCGCAGTGTGCATAGCTGTGCACGTTACATAGAGGGCCAGCCTCCAACCGCGCAGTGTGCCTAGCTCTGCATGCTACATAGAGGGCCAGCCTCCCTCACGCAGTGTGCCTAACTGTGCACGCTACATAGAGGGCCAGCCTCCCCCCATGCAGTGTGCCTAGCTGTGCACGCTACATAGACGGCCAGCCTCCCCCCGTGCAGTGTGCCTAGCTGTGCACACTACATAGAGGGACAGCCTCCCCCTGCGCAGTGTGCCTAGCTGTGCACACTACATAGAGGGTGTAGGAAAGTACCATCTTGCCTGGCATGTTACCCCCATTTTTCACTGTATATATGTTGTTTTAGTTGTATGTGTCACTGGGACCCTGGTAACCCAGGGCCCCAGTGCTCATAAGTGTGCCTGAATGTGTTACCTGTGTAGTGACTAACTGTCTCACTGAGGCTCTGCTAATCAGAACCTCAGTGGTTCTGCTCTCTCATTTCTTTCCAAATTGTCACTAACAGGCTAGTGACCATTTTTACCAATTTACATTGGCTTACTGGAACACCCCTATAATTCCCTAGTATATGGTACTGAGGTACCCAGGGTATTGGGGTTCCAGGAGATCCCTATGGGCTGCAGCATTTCTTTTGCCACCCATAGGGAGCTCTGACAATTCTTACACAGGCCTGCCACTGCAGCCTGAGTGAAATAATGTCCACGTTATTTCACAGCCATTTTACACTGCACTTAAGTAACTTATAAGTCACCTATATGTCTAACCTTTACCTGGTAAAGGTTAGGTGCAAAGTTACTTAGTGTGTGGGCACCCTGGCACTAGCCAAGGTGCCCCCACATTGTTCAGAGCCAATTCCCTGAACTTTGTGAGTGCGGGGACACCATTACACGCGTGCACTACATATAGGTCACTACCTATATGTAGCTTCACAATGGTAACTCCGAATATGGCCATGTAACATGTCTATGATCATGGAATTGCCCCCTCTATGCCATCCTGGCATAGTTGGCACAATCCCATGATCCCAGTGGTCTGTAGCACAGACCCTGGTACTGCCAAACTGCCCTTCCTGGGGTTTCACTGCAGCTGCTGCTGCTGCCAACCCCTCAGACAGGCATCTACCCTCCTGGGGTCCAGCCAGGCCTGGCCCAGGATGGCAGAACAAAGAACTTCCTCTGAGAGAGGGTGTGACACCCTCTCCCTTTGGAAAATGGTGTGAAGGCAGGGGAGGAGTAGCCTCCCCCAGCCTCTGGAAATGCTTTGTTGGGCACAGAGGTGCCCAATTCTGCATAAGCCAGTCTACACCGGTTCAGGGACCCCTTAGCCCCTGCTCTGGCGCGAAACTGGACAAAGGAAAGGGGAGTGACCACTCCCCTGACCTGCACCTCCCCTGGGAGGTGTCCAGAGCTCCTCCAGTGTGCTCCAGACCTCTGCCATCTTGGAAACAGAGGTGCTGCTGGCACACTGGACTGCTCTGAGTGGCCAGTGCCACCAGGTGACGTCAGAGACTCCTTGTGATAGGCTCCTTCAGGTGTTGCTAGCCTATCCTCTCTCCTAGGTAGCCAAACCCTCTTTTCTGGCTATTTAGGGTCTTTGTCTCTGGGGAAACTTCAGATAACGAATGCATGAGCTCAGCCGAGTTCCTCTGCATCTCCCTCTTCACCTTCTGATAAGGAATCGACTGCTGACCGCGCTGGAAGCCTGCAAACCTGCAACATAGTAGCAAAGACGACTACTGCAACTCTGTAACGCTGATCCTGCCGCCTTCTCGACTGTTTTCCTGCTTGTGCATGCTGTGGGGGTAGCCTGCCTCCTCTCTGCACCAGAAGCTCCGAAGAAATCTCCCGTGGGTCGACGGATTCTTCCCCCTGCAACCGCAGGCACCAAAAAGCTTAATTACCGGTCCCTTGGGTCTCCTCTCAGCACAACGAGCGAGGTCCCTCGAATCCATCGACTCTGTCCAAATGACCCCCACAGTCCAGTGACTCTTCAGTCCAAGTTTGGTGGAGGTAAGTCCTTGCCTCACCTCGCTGGGCTGCATTGCTGGGAACCGCGACTTTTGCAGCTACTCCGGCCCCTGTGCACTTCCGGCGGAAATCCTTTGTGCACAGCCAAGCCTGGGTCTACGGCACTCTAACCTGCATTGCACGACTTTCTAAGTTGGTCTCCAGCGACGTGGGACTCCTTTGTGCAACTTCGGCGAGCACCGTTTCACGCATCCTCGTAGTGCCTGTTTCTGGCACTTCTCCGGGTGCTACCTGCTTCCGTGAGGGCTCGTTGTCTTGCTCGACGTCCCCTCTCTCTTCAGGTCCAATTTGCGACCTCCTGGTCCCTCCTGGGCCCCAGCATCGTCCAAAAACACCTAACGCACGATTTGCAGCTAGCAAGGCTTGTTGGCGTTCTTCCGGCGGGAAAATACTTCTGTACGACTCTCCACGGCGAGTGGGATCCTTCCACCAAAGGGGAAGTCTCTAGCCCTTTTCGTTCCTGCAGAAACCTCAGCTTCTTCTGTCCAGTCGAAGCTCCTTTGCACTCACAGCTGGCATTTCCTGGGCATCTGCCCATCTCCGACTTGCTTGTGACTTTTGGACTTGGTCCCCTTGTTCCACAGGTACCCTAGATTGGAAATCCACAGTTGTTGCATTGCTGGTTTGTGTCTTTCCTGCATTATTCCTCTAACACGACTACTTTATCCTTAGGGGAACTTTAGTGCACTTTGCACTCACTTCTCAGGGTCTTGGGGAGGGTTATTTTTCTAGCTCTCACTATTTTCTAATAGTCCCAGCGACCCTCTACAAGGTCACATAGGTTTGGGGTCCATTCGTGGTTCGCATTCCACTTTTGGAGTATATGGTTTGTGTTGCCCCTATCCCTATGTTTCCCCATTGCATCCTATTGTAACTATACATTGTTTGCACTGTTTTCTAAGACTATACTGCATATTTTTGCTATTGTGTATATATATCTTGTGTATATTTCCTATCCTCTCACTGAGGGTACACTCTAAGATACTTTGGCATATTGTCATAAAAATAAAGTACCTTTATTTTTAGTATAACTGTGTATTGTGTTTTCTTATGATATTGTGTATATGACACTAAGTGGTACTGTAGTAGCTTCACACGTCTCCTAGTTCAGCCTAAGCTGCTCTGCTAAGCTACCATTATCTATCAGCCTAAGCTGCTAGACACCCTATACACTAATAAGGGATAACTGGGCCTGGTGCAAGGTGCAAGTACCCCTTGGTACTCACTACAAGCCAGTCCAGCCTCCTACATTGGTTGTGCAGTGGTGGGATCAGTGCTTGAGACTACTTACCACTCTTGTCATTGTACTTTTCATAAGAGAAAAATATACAAAACAAGGTCAGTGTATATACACATAGCCAAAAAGTTTTGCATTTCCTCTTTTCACTCTTTTCTAAGTGCTGAAAAGTACTTCTAAACTTTCAAAAAGTTCTTAAAAGTTTAAAAAGTTTTTTTCTGTCTTTCCAAAAAGTTCTGAAAACTTTTTTCTCTTTTTCTATCACTTTAACTCTCTCTAAAAAATGTCTGGCACAGGCCAAAGTGTTGATCTGTCCAAACTTGCATATGACAACCTTAGCTGGAAAAGAGCAAGGACTCTCTGTATAGAGAGAGGTTTGAGTGTAGGGAAAAATCCTTCCTTGGAACTGTTACTTAACATGCTTAGAGAACAGGATAAGGCCATAAGTGCCCCATCTGTTGAAAAAGTACCTAATAGTTCCCAATCTGATTCAGGGACTCCCCCAGGAAAAGATTCAGGAAAGAAACTTCCTAGCCTGCCCATTACTAGACAATCTAGCATAGATGGTAATGATGATGAGCCACACCAAATAAATAGTGTTGTCTCACATCATAGCAAAAGCATTTATTCTCACCATACTGGTAGTAATGTTTCTGTAAACCAAGCTGTTAGGGTGCCTTCTGTAAGGGACAGGTCTCCTTCTTTTCATTCCCATCATAGCTCTGTTTCTAGAAATGTCCCTCCCACCAACCCTGATGACAGAATGTTAGAGAGGGAACTCAATAAGTGGAGGGTGGAACAAACCAGACTGAAGCTTAAAAAGCAACAGCTGGATTTGGATAGACAGTCTTTTGAATTAGAGAAGGAAAGACAGAAGTTGGGTTTAGATACCCATGGTGGCAGCAGCAGTACTCCCCATAGTCATCCTGCAAAAGAGCATGATTCCAGGAATCTGCACAAGATAGTTCCCCCTTATAAGGAGGGGGATGACATTAACAAGTGGTTTGCTGCACTTGAGAGGGCCTGTGTTGTACAGGATGTCCCTCAAAGGCAGTGGGCTGCTATCCTATGGCTATCATTTAGTGGAAAAGGTAGGGATAGGCTCCTTACTGTGAATGAAAATGATGCTAATAATTTCCAAGTTCTTAAGAATGCACTCCTGGATGGTTATGGCTTAACCACTGAACAGTACAGGATAAAGTTCAGAGAGACCAAAAAGGAGTCTTCACAAGACTGGGTTGATTTCATTGACCATTCAGTGAAGGCCTTGGAGGGGTGGTTACATGGCAGTAAAGTTACTGATTTTGACAGCCTGTATAACTTAATCCTGAGAGAGCATATTCTTAATAATTGTGGGGGTCATTCTGACCCTGGCGGCCGGTGGCCGCCAGGGCCACCGACCACGGGAGCACCGCCAACAGGCTGGCGTTGCTCCCACGAGCATTCTGACCGCGGCGGTTCAGCCGCGGTCAGAAGCGGCAAGTCGGCGGGCTCCCGCCGACTTACCGCTGCTCGGGGGAATCCTTCATGGCGGCGGAGCGCGCTCCGCCGCCATGAGGATTCTGACAGCCCCTACCGCCATTTCCCGCCATGAACAGGATGGCGGTAGGGGGTGCCGCGGGGCCCCTGGGGGCCCCTGCCGTGCCCATGCCAATGGCATGGGCACGGCAGGGGCCCCCGTAAGAGGGCCCAGCAAAGTATTTCAGTGTCTGCCATGCAGACACTGAAATACGCGACGGGTGCAAACTGCACCCGTCGCACCCCTGCAACTACGCCGGCTCAATTCTGAGCCGGCGTCCTCATTGCAGGGGCATTTCCTCGTGGCCGGCGGGCGCTCTTTTGGAGAGCGCCCGCCGGCCCAGAGGAAATGTTAGAATGGCCGCCGCGGTCTTGTGACCGCGGTGCGGTCATTTGGCGGCGGAACCTTGGCGGACGGCATCCGCCGTCCGCCAAGGTTAAAATCAGGCCCTGTGTGTCTGATTTGTTGCACCAGTACTTGGTGGACTCTGATCTGACCTCTCCCCAAGAATTGGGAAAGAAGGCAGACAAATGGGTCAGAACAAGAGTGAACAGAAAAGTTCATACAGGGGGTGACAAAGATGGCAACAAAAAGAAGGATGGTAAGTCTTCTGACAAGGGTGGGGACAAATCTAAAAATGAGTCTTCATCAGGCCCACAAAAACACTCTGGTGGGGGTGGTGGGCCCAAATCCTCCTTTAATCAGAACAAGGAAAAGAAACCATGGTGCTATTTATGTAAAATAAAAGGCCATTGGACAGCAGATCCCAGTTGTCCAAAGAAAGGCACCACAGCTCCTACCACTACAACCCCTACTGCTACACCTAGTGTCCCTACTAATAGCAGTGGTGGTGGGAGCAAACCTACTAATAGCCAATCCAAGGGAGTAGCTGGGCTCACTTTTGGTAATTTAGTTGGGGTTGGTCTGATTAGGGAGACCACAGAGGCTACTTTAGTCTCTGAAGGGGCTATTGATTTAGCCACTTTGGTTGCTTGCCCCCATAACTTGGAGAAGTACAAGCAACTAACCCTAATAAATGGTGTTGAGGTCCAGGCCTACAGGGACACAGGTGCCAGTGTCACAATGGTGATTGAGAAACTGGTGCACCCTGAACAACACATACTTGGACACCAGTACCAAGTAACCGATGCTCACAACATAACACAAAGCCACCCCATGGCTGTTGTAAATCTCAACTGGGGGGGGGTAACTGGTCCAAAGAAAGTTGTGGTAGCTTCAGATTTACCTGTAGACTGTCTATTAGGGAATGATTTGGAGTCATCAGCTTGGTCAGATGTGGAGTTGGAGGCCCATGCAGCAATGCTGGGCATCCCAGGGCATATTTTTGCTTTGACAAGGGCTCAGGCCAAAAAGCAAAAAGGACAGGGAAGCTTGGATCCTGGAACAATGGACCAAGTGCTCCCTAAAGCTAGGGGTAGTAGAAGCAAACCACTTCCTACTATCCCTCCCTCTACAGTGGATTCTACCTCTGAGGAAGAAGAATTCCCTCCCTGTGCAGAACCTACACCAGAGGAGCTGGAAGCAGACACTGCTGAGCTTTTGGGTGAAGGGGGGCCTGCCAGAGAGGAGCTGAGTGTGGCACAGCAAACCTGTCCCACATTAGAGGGTCTCAGACAGCAAGCTGTCAAACAGGCTAATGGGGATGTCAGTGACTCTCACAGAGTTTACTGGGAGGACAACCTCTTGTACACTGAGCATAGGGATCCTAAACCTGGAGCTGCCAGGAGATTAGTGATTCCTCAGGAGTACAGAAAGTTCCTCCTAACACTGGCACATGACATTCCCCTAGCTGGGCACCTGGGTCAAATGAAAACTTGGGACAGATTGGTTCCATTGTTTCATTGGCCTAGGATGTCTGAGGACACAAAGGAATTTTGTAAGTCCTGTGAAACCTGTCAAGCCAGTGGCAAGACAGGTGGCACTCCAAAGGCACCCCTTATCCCGCTGCCTGTGGTTGGGGTTCCCTTTGAAAGGGTAGGGGTTGACATAGTTGGCCCCCTTGACCCTCCTACTGCTTCAGGCAATAGGTTTATCTTGGTGGTAGTGGACCATGCCACAAGATGCCCTGAAGCAATTCCTTTAAGGACCACTACAGCTCCTGCAGTGGCAAAGGCCCTCCTGGGAATATTTTCCAGGGTGGGCTTCCCAAAGGAAGTAGTATCAGACAGAGGAAGCAATTTCATGTCTGCATACTTAAAGGCCATGTGGAAGGAGTGTGGTATAACGTACAAGTTCACAACACCCTATCATCCACAAACAAATGGACTGGTGGAGAGATTTAATAAAACTCTCAAAGGCATGATTATGGGACTCCCTGAAAAACTCCGCAGGAGATGGGATATCCTTCTACCATGCCTCCTTTTTGCCTACAGGGAGGTACCCCAGAAAGGAGTGGGCTTCAGCCCCTTTGAACTTCTTTTTGGACACCCTGTTAGGGGTCCACTCACACTTGTAAAGGAGGGTTGGGAACAACCTTTAAAAGCTCCAAAGCAGGATATTGTGGATTATGTACTTGGCCTCAGATCAAGGATGGCTGAGTACATGAAAAAGGCCAATAAAAACCTTCAGGCCAGCCAAGAGCTCCAGAAGCAATGGCATGATCAGAAGGCTGTTTTGGTTCAGTACCAACCAGGGCAGAAAGTGTGGGTCTTGGAGCCTGTGGCCCCAAGAGCACTCCAAGATAAATGGAGTGGACCCCACACAATTGTTGAAAAGAAGGGTGAAGTCACCTACATGGTTGACTTAGGCACTGCCAGGAGTCCCCTTAGGGTGGTCCATGTCAACCGCCTGAAACCCTACTGTGACAGGGCTGATCTCACCCTGCTCATGGCAACTGATGAGGGACAGGAAGAAGACAGTGATCCTCTACCTGATCTCTTCTCTTCCACAGAACAAGATGCTCTTGTGGAAGGTGTAGTTTTGGCTGATTGTCTTACTGCTGAGCAGAAAGATAATTGCATAAATCTCCTAGGACAATTTTCAGAACTCTTCTCTACTGTGCCAGGCACCACTTCTTGGTGTGAGCACACTATAGATACTGGAGACAGTTTACCTGTCAAAAGTAAGATCTATAGGCAGCCTGACCATGTCAGGGACTGCATAAAGCAAGAAGTTCAGAAAATGTTGGAACTAGGAGTGGTTGAGCACTCTGACAGTCCATGGGCTTCTCCTGTGGTACTGGTACCAAAACCCAATTCTAAAGATGGAAAGAAGGAAATGCGGTTTTGTGTAGACTATAGAGGTCTCAACTTGGTAACCAAAACTGATGCTCACCCTATACCCAGGGCAGATGAGCTTACAGATACACTGGCATCTGCCAAGTATCTAAGCACTTTTGATTTGACTGCAGGGTATTGGCAGATCAAATTATCAGAAGATGCTAAATCTAAGACTGCATTTTCTACCATTGGAGGACATTACCAGTTTACTGTAATGCCTTTTGGTTTGAAAAATGCACCTGCCACTTTTCAGAGGTTGGTGAACACAGTCCTGCAAGGGCTGGAAGCTTTCAGTGCAGCATATTTGGACGATATAGCTGTCTTTAGCTCCAGCTGGGATGATCACCTGGTCCACCTATGGAAAGTTTTGGAGGCCCTGCAAAAGGCAGGCCTCACTATCAAGGCTTCAAAGTGCCAGATAGGGCAGGGTAAGGTGGTTTATCTGGGACACCTTGTTGGTGGGGAACAGATTGCACCACTTCAGGGGAAAATCCAAACAATTATTGATTGGGTTCCCCCTACCACTCAGACTCAGGTGAGAGCCTTCCTAGGCCTCACTGGGTACTACAGGAGGTTCATTAAGAACTATGGCTCCATTGCAGCCCCTCTTAATGACCTCACATCCAAGAAAATGCCTAAAAAGGTATTATGGACAGCAAACTGTCAGAAAGCTTTTGAGGAGCTGAAGCAGGCCATGTGCTCTGCACCTGTCCTGAAAAGCCCTTGTTACTCTAAAAAATTCTATGTCCAAACTGATGCATCTGAATTAGGAGTAGGGGCAGTCCTATCACAACTTAATTCTGAGGGCCAGGATCAACCTGTTGCTTTTATTAGTAGGAGGTTGACCCCTAGAGAAAAGCGTTGGTCTGCCATTGAGAGGGAGGCCTTTGCTGTGGTCTGGGCTCTGAAGAAGTTGAGGCCATACCTGTTTGGCACTCACTTCATTGTTCAGACAGACCACAAACCTCTACTTTGGCTAAAACAAATGAAAGGTGAAAATCCTAAATTGTTGAGGTGGTCCATATCCCTACAGGGAATGGACTATACAGTGGAACATAGACCTGGGAGTAGCCACTCCAATGCAGATGGACTCTCCAGATATTTCCACTTAGACAATGAAGACTCATCAGGTCATGGCTAGTCTTATTGTCCTTCGTTTGGGGGGGGGGGTTGTGTAGGAAAGTACCATCTTGCCTGGCATGTTACCCCCATTTTTCACTGTATATATGTTGTTTTAGTTGTATGTGTCACTGGGACCCTGGTAACCCAGGGCCCCAGTGCTCATAAGTGTGCCTGAATGTGTTACCTGTGTAGTGACTAACTGTCTCACTGAGGCTCTGCTAATCAGAACCTCAGTGGTTATGCTCTCTCATTTCTTTCCAAATTGTCACTAACAGGCTAGTGACCATTTTTACCAATTTACATTGGCTTACTGGAACACCCCTATAATTCCCTAGTATATGGTACTGAGGTACCCAGGGTATTGGGGTTCCAGGAGATCCCTATGGGCTGCAGCCTTTCTTTTGCCACCCATAGGGAGCTCTGACAATTCTTACACAGGCCTGCCACTGCAGCCTGAGTGAAATAACGTCCACGTTATTTCACAGCCATTTTACACTGCACTTAAGTAACTTATAAGTCACCTATATGTCTAACCTTTACCTGGTAAAGGTTAGGTGCAAAGTTACTTAGTGTGTGGGCACCCTGGCACTAGCCAAGGTGCCCCCACATTGTTCAGAGCCAATTCCCTGAACTTTGTGAGTGCGGGGACACCATTACACGCGTGCACTACATATAGGTCACTACCTATATGTAGCTTCACAATGGTAACTCCGAATATGGCCATGTAACATGTCTATGAGCATGGAATTGCCCCCTCTATGCCATCCTGGCATAGTTGGCACAATCCCATGATCCCAGTGGTCTGTAGCACAGACCCTGGTACTGCCAAACTGCCCTTCCTGGGGTTTCACTGCAGCTGCTGCTGCTGCCAACCCCTCAGACAGGCAGCTGCCCTCCTGGGGTCCAGCCAGGCCTGGCCCAGGATGGCAGAACAAAGAACTTCCTCTGAGAGAGGGTGTGACACCCTCTCCCTTTGGAAAATGGTGTGAAGGCAGGGGAGGAGTAGCCTCCCCCAGCCTCTGGAAATGCTTTGTTGGGCACAGAGGTGCCCAATTCTGCATAAGCCAGTCTACACCGGTTCAGGGACCCCTTAGCCCCTGCTCTGGCGTGAAACTGGACAAAGGAAAGGGGAGTGACCACTCCCCTGACCTGCACCTCCCCTGGGAGGTGTCCAGAGCTCCTCCAGTGTGCTCCAGACCTCTGCCATCTTGGAAACAGAGGTGCTGCTGGCACACTGGACTCCTCTGAGTGGCCAGTGCCACCAGGTGACGTCAGAGACTCCTTGTGATAGGCTCCTTCAGGTGTTGCTAGCCTATCCTCTCTCCTAGGTAGCCAAACCCTCTTTTCTGGCTATTTAGGGTCTCTGTCTCTGGGGAAACTTCAGATAACGAATGCATGAGCTCAGCCGAGTTCCTCTGCATCTCCCTCTTCACCTTCTGATAAGGAATCGACTGCTGACCGCGCTGGAAGCCTGCAAACCTGCAACATAGTAGCAAAGACGACTACTGCAACTCTGTAACGCTGATCCTGCCGCCTTCTCGACTGTTTTCCTGCTTGTGCATGCTGTGGGGGTAGCCTGCCTTCTCTCTGCACCAGAAGCTCCGAAGAAATCTCCCGTGGGTCGACGGAATCTTCCCCCTGCAACCGCAGGCACCAAAAAGCTGCATTACCGGTCCCTTGGGTCTCCTCTCAGCACGACGAGCGAGGTCCCTCGAATCCAGCAACTCTGTCCAAGTGACCCCCACAGTCCAGTGACTCTTCAGTCCAAGTTTGGTGGAGGTAAGTCCTTGCCTCACCTCGCTGGGCTGCATTGCTGGGAACCGCGACTTTGCAGCTACTCCGGCCCCTGTGCACTTCCGGCGGAAATCCTTTGTGCACAGCCAAGCCTGGGTCCATGGCACTCTAACCTGCATTGCACGACTTTCTAAGTTGGTCTCCGGCGACGTGGGACTCCTTTGTGCAACTTCGGCGAGCACCGTTTCACGCATCCTCGTAGTGCCTGTTTCTGGCACTTCTCCGGGTGCTACCTGCTTTAGTGAGGGCTCTTATTCTTGCTCGACGTCCCCTCTCTCTTCAGGTCCAATTTGCGACCTCCTGGTCCCTCCTGGGCCCCAGCAGCGTCCAAAAACGTCTTACGCACGATTTGCAGCTAGCAAGACTTGTTGGCATTCTTCCGGCGGGAAAATACTTCTGCACGACTCTCCACGGCAAGAGGGATCCGTCCACCAAAGGGGAAGTCTCTAGTCCTTTTCGTTCCTGCAGAAACCTCAGCTTCTTCTGTCCAGTCGAAGCTTCTTTGCACTCGCAGCTGGCATTTCCTGGTCATCTGCCCATCTCCGACTTGCTTGTGACTTTTGGACTTGGTCCCCTTGTTCCACAGGTACCCTAGATTGGAAATCCACAGTTGTTGCATTGCTGGTTTGTGTCTTTCCTGCATTATTCCTCTAACACGACTACTTTATCCTTAGGGGAACTTTAGTACACTTTGCACTCACTTTTCAGGGTCTTGGGAGGGTTATTTTTCTAACTCTCACTATTTTCTAATAGTCCCAGCGACCCTCTAAAAGGTCACATAGGTTTGGGGTCCATTCGTGGTTCGCATTCCACTTTTGGAGTATATGGTTTGTGTTGCCCCTATCCCTATGTTTCCCCATTGCATCCTATTGTAACTATACATTGTTTGCACTGTTTTCTAAGACTATACTGCATATTTTTGCTATTGTGTATATATATCTTGTGTATATTTCCTATCCTCTCACTGAGGGTACACTCTAAGATACTTTGGCATATTGTCATAAAAATAAAGTACCTTTATTTTTAGTATAACTGTGTATTGTGTTTTCTTATGATATTGTGTATATGACACTAAGTGGTACTGTAGTAGCTTCACACGTCTCCTAGTTCAGCCTAAACTGCTCTGCTAAGCTACCATTATCTATCAGCCTAAGCTGCTAGACACCCTATACACTAATAAGGGATAACTGGGCCTGGTGCAAGGTGCAAGTACCCCTTGGTACTCACTACAAGCCAGTCCAGCCTCCTACAGAGGGCCAGCCTCCACCAGCACAGTGTGCCCAGCTGTGCACACTACATAGAGGGCCAGCCTCCCCCGCGCAGTGTGCCTAGCTGTGTACACTACATAGAGGGCCAGTCTCCCCCCGCGCAGTGTGCCTAGCTGTGCACACTACATAGAGGGCCAGCCTCCCCGCGCAGTGTGCCTAGCTGTGCACACTACATAGAGGGCCAGCCTCCCCCCGCACAGTGTGCCTAACTCTGCACACTACATAGAGGACCAGCCTCCCCCTGCGCAGTGTGCCTAGCTGCGCACGCTACATAGAGGGCCAGCCTCCCACGCGCAGTGTGCCTAGCTCTGCACACTACATAGAGGGCCAACCTCCCCCGCGCAGTGTGCCTAGCTCTGCACACTATATAGAGGGCCAGCCTCCACCGGCGCAGTGTGCCTAGCTGTGCACACTACATAGAGGGCCAGCCTCCCTCGCACAGTGTGCAGAGAGGGCCAGCCTCCCCGCGCAGTATGCCTAGCTCTAAACACCACAGAGAGGGTCAGCCTCCCCGCGCAGTGTGTCTAGCTCCGCACACTGCAGAGAGGGCCAGTCTCCCCGCGCAGTGTGCCTAGCTCTGCACACTGCAGAGAGGGCCAGCCTCCCCCTGCACAGTGTGCCTAGCTCTGCACGCTACATAGAGGGCCAGCCTCCCCCCACGCAGTGTGCCTAGCTGTGCACATTGCACAGAGGGCCAGAGTCCCCCGCGCAGTGTGCCCAGCTGTGCACACTACAAAGAGGGCCAGCCTCCCCCGCGCAGTGTGCCTACCTCTACACACTGCAGAGAGGGCCAGCCTCCCCCGCGCAGTGTACCTACCTCTGCACACTACATAGAGGGCCAGCCTCCCCCACACAGTGTGCCTAGCTCTGCAAACTACATAGAGGGCCAGCCTCCCCCGCGCAGTGTGCCTAGCTGTGCAAGCTACATAGAGGGCCAGCCTCTCCGTGCAGTGTGTCTAGCTCTGCACGCAACATATAGGGCCAGCCTCGCCTAGCTGTACATGCTACATAGAGGGCCAGCCTCCCCCGTGCAGTGTGCCTAGCTTTGCACACTACATAGAGGGCCAGCCTCCCCGCGCAGTGTGCCTACCTCTACACTCTGCAGAGAGGGCCAGCCTCACCGCGCAGTGTACCTACCTCTGCACACTACATAGAGGGCCAGCCTCCCCCACACAGTGTGCCTAGCTCTGCAAACTACATAGAGGGCCAGCCTCCACCGCGCAGTGTGCCTAGCTGTGCAAGCTACATAGAGGGCCAGCCTCCCCGCGCAGTGTGTCTAGCTCTGCACGCAACATAGAGGGCCAGCCTCGCCTAGCTGTACACGCTACATAGAGGGCCAGCCTCCCCCGTGCAGTGTGCCTAGCTTTGCACACTACATAGAGGGCCAGCCTCCCGCGTGCAGTGTGCCTAGCTGTGCACACTACATAGAGGGCCAGCCTCCCCCGCGCAGTGTGCCTAGCTCTGCACACTGCAGAACGGACCAGCCTCCCAGCGGAGTGTGCCAAGCTGTGCACGTTACATAGAGGGCCAGCCTCCCCCGCGCAGTGTGCCTAGCTGTGCACGTTACATAGAGGGACAGCGTCCCCCCGCGCAGTGTTCCTAGCTCTGTACACTACATAGAGGGCCAGCCTCCCCGCGCAGTGTGCCTAGCTGTGCAAGCTACATAGAGGGCCAGCCTCCACCAGCACAGTGTGCCAAGCTGTGCACACTACATAGAGGGCCAGCCTCCCCCGCGCAGTGTGCCTAGCTGTGCACACTACATAGAGGGCCAGCCTCCCCGCGCAGTGTGCCTAGCTGTGCATACTACATAGAGGGCCAGCCTCCCCCCGCACAGTGTGCTTAACTCTGCACACTACATAGAGGACCAGCCTCCCCCTGCGCAGTGTGCCTAGCTGCGCACGCTACATAGAGGGCCAGCCTCCCCGCGCAGTGTGCCTAGCTGTGCATACTACATAGAGGGCCAGCCTCCCCCCGCACAGTGTGCTTAACTCTGCACACTACATAGAGGACCAGCCTCCCCCCGCGCAGTGTGCCTAGCTGTGCAAGCTACATAGAGGGCCAGCCTCCACCAGCACAGTGTGCCAAGCTGTGCACACTACATAGAGGGCCAGCCTCCCCCGCGCAGTGCGCCTAGCTGTGCACACTACATAGAGGGCCAGCCTCCCCGCGCAGTGTGCCTAGCTGTGCATACTACATAGAGGGCCAGCCTCCCCCCGCACAGTGTGCTTAACTCTGCACACTACATAGAGGACCAGCCTCCCCCTGCGCAGTGTGCCTAGCTGCGCACGCTACATTGAGGGCCAGCCACCCCGCGCAATGTGCCTAGCTCTGCACACTACATAGAGGGCCAACCTCCCCCCGCGCAGTGTGCCTAGCTCTGCACACTATATAGAGGGCCAGCCTCCACCCGCGCAGTGTGCCTAGCTGTGCACACTACATAGAGGGCCAGCCTCCCTCGCACAGTGTGCAGAGAGGGCCAGCCTCCCCGCGTAGTATGCCTAGCCCTAAACACTACAGAGAGGGTCAGCCTCCCCCGCGCAGTGTGCCTAGCTCTGCACACTGCAGAGAGGGCCAGTCTCCCCGCGCAGTGTGCCTAGCTCTGCACACTGCAGAGAGGGCCAGCCTCCCCCTGCACAGTGTGCCTAGCTCTGCACGCTACATAGAGGGCCAGCCTCCCCCCACGCAGTGTGCCTAGCTCTGCACACTACATAGAGGGCCAGCCTCCCCCCGTGCAGTGTGCCTAGCTGTGCAAACTGCACAGAGGGCCAGAGTCCCCCGCCCAGTGTGCCCAGCTGTGCACACTGCATAGAGGGCCAGCCTCCCCCGCGCAGTGTGCCTACCTCTACACACTGCAGAGAGGGCCAGCCTCCCCGCGCAGTGTACCTACCTCTGCACACTACATAGAGGGCCAGCCTCCCCCACACAGTGTGCCTAACTCTGCAAACGACATAGATGGCCAGCCTCCCCTGCGCAGTGTGCCTAGCTGTGTACACTACATAGAGGGCCAGTCTCCCCCCGCGCAGTGTGCCTAGCTGTGCACACTACATAGAGGGCCAGCCTCCCCGCGCAGTGTGCCTAGCTGTGCACACTACATAGAGGGCCAGCCTCCCCCCGCACAGTGTGCCTAACTCTGCACACTACATAGAGGACCAGCCTCCCCCTGCGCAGTGTGCCTAGCTGCGCACGCTACATAGAGGGCCAGCCTCCCCCTGCAGTGTGCCTAGCTCTGCACACTACATAGAGGGCCAGCCTCCCGCGTGCAGTGTGCCTAGCTGTGCACACTACATAGAGGGCCAGCCTCCCCCGCGCAGTGTGCCTAGCTCTGCACACTGCAGAACGGACCAGCCTCCCCGCGGAGTGTGCCTAGCTGTGCACGTTACATAGAGGGCCAGCCTCCCCGCGCAGTGTGCCTAGCTGTGCACGTTACATAGAGGGACAGCCTCCCCCCGCGCAGTGTTCCTAGCTCTGTACACTACATAGAGGGCCAGCCTCCCCGCGCAGTGTGCCTAGCTGTGCAAGCTACATAGAGGGCCAGCCTCCACCAGCACAGTGTGCCTAGCTGTGCACACTACATAGAGGGCCAGCCTCCCCGCGCAGTGCGCCTAGTTGTGCACACTACATAGAGGGCCAGCCTCCCCGCGCAGTGTGCCTAGCTGTGCATACTACATAGAGGGCCAGCCTCCCCCCGCACAGTGTGCCTAACTCTGCACACTACATAGAGGACCAGCCTCCCCCTGCGCAGTGTGCCTAGCTGCGCACGCTACATAGAGGGCCAGCCACCCCCGCGCAATGTGCCTAGCTCTGCACACTACATAGAGGGCCAACCTCACCCCGCGCAGTGTGCCTAGCTCTGCACACTACATAGAGGGCCAGCCTCCCTCGCACAGTGTGCAGAGAGGGCCAGCCTCCCCGCGTAGTATGCCTAGCTCTAAACACTACAGAGAGGGTCAGCCTCCCCGCGCAGTGTGCCTAGCTCTGCACACTGCAGAGAGGGCCAGTCTCCCCGCGCAGTGTGCTAGCTCTGCACACTGCAGAGAGGGCCAGCCTCCCCCTGCACAGTGTGCCTAGCTCTGCACGCTACATAGTGGGCCAGCCTCCCCCCACGCAGTGTGCCTAGCTCTGCACACTACATAGAGGGCCAGCCTCCCCCGCGCAGTGTGCCTACCTCTACACACTGCAGAGAGGGCCAGCCTCCCCCGCGCAGTGTACCTACCTCTGCACACTACATAGAGGGCCAGCCTCCCCCACACAGTGTGCCTAGCTCTGCAAACTACATAGAGGGCCAGCCTCCCCCGCGCAGTGTGCCTAGCTGTGCAAGCTACATAGAGGGCCAGCCTCCCCGCGCAGTGTGTCTAGCTCTGCACGCAACATATAGGGCCAGCCTCGCCTAGCTGTACATGCTACATAGAGGGCCAGCCTCCCCGTGCAGTGTGCCTAGCTTTGCACACTACATAGAGGGCCAGCCTCCCCCGCGCAGTGTGCCTACCTCTACACTCTGCAGAGAGGGCCAGCCTCACCGCGCAGTGTACCTACCTCTGCACACTACATAGAGGGCCAGCCTCCCCCACACAGTGTGCCTAGCTCTGCAAACTACATAGAGGGCCAGCCTCCCCTGCGCAGTGTGCCTAGCTGTGCAAGCTACATAGAGGGCCAGCCTCCCCGCGCAGTGTGTCTAGCTCTGCACGCAACATAGAGGGCCAGCCTCGCCTAGCTGTGCACGCTACATAGAGGGCCAGCCTCCCCCGTGCAGTGTGCCTAGCTTTGCACACTACATAGAGGGCCAGCCTCCCGCGTGCAGTGTGCCTAGCTGTGCACACTACATAGAGGGCCAGCCTCCCCCGCGCAGTGTGCCTAGCTCTGCACACTGCAGAACGGACCAGCCTCCCAGCGGAGTGTGCCAAGCTGTGCATGTTACAAAGAGGGCCAGCCTCCCCCGCGCAGTGTGCCTAGCTGTGCACGTTACATAGAGGGACAGCGTCCCCCCGCGCAGTGTTCCTAGCTCTGTACACTACATAGAGGGCCAGCCTCCCCGAGCAGTGTGCCTAGCTGTGCAAGCTACATAGAGGGCCAGCCTCCACCAGCACAGTGTGCCTAGCTGTGCACACTACATAGAGGGCCAGCCTCCCCCGTGCAGTGCGCCTAGCTGTGCACACTACATAGAGGGCCAGCCTCCCCGCGCAGTGTGCCTAGCTGTGCATACTACATAGAGGGCCAGCCTCCCCCATGCAGTGTGCCTAGCTGTGCATGCTACATAGAGGGCCAGCCTCCCCGCGCAGTGTGCCTAGCTGTGCACGCTACATAGAGGGCCAGCTTCCCCCCGCGCAGTGTGCCTAGCTTTGCACACTACATAGAGGGCCAGCCTCCCCCGTGCAGTGTGCCTAGCTGTGCACATTGCACAGAGGGCCAGAGTCCCCCACACAGTGTGCCCAGCTGTGCACACTACAAAGAGGGCCAGCCTCCCTCGCGCAGTGTGCCTACTTCTACACACTGCAGAGAGGGCCAGCCTCCCCGCGCAGTGTACCTACCTCTGCACACTACATAGAGGGCCAGCCTCCCCCACACAGTGTGCCTAGCTCTGCAAACTACATAGAGGGCCAGCCTCCCCCGCGCAGTGTGCCTAGCTGTGCAAGCTACATAGAGGGCCAGCCTCCCCGCGCAGTGTGTCTAGCTCTGCACGCAACATATAGGGCCAGCCTCGCCTAGCTGTACATGCTACATGGAGGGCCAGCCTCCCCCGTGCAGTGTGCCTAGCTTTGCACACTACATAGAGGGCCAGCCTCCCGTGCAGTGTGCCTACCTCTACACTCTGCAGAGAGGGCCAGCCTCCCCGCGCAGTGTACCTACCTCTGCACATTACATAGAGGGCCAGCCTCCCCCACACAGTGTGCCTAGCTCTGCAAACTACATAGAGGGCCAGCCTCCCCCGCGCAGTGTGCCTAGCTGTGCAAGGTACATAGAGGGCCAGCCTCCCCGCGCAGTGTGTCTAGCTCTGCACGCAACATAGAGGGCCAGCCTCGCCTAGCTGTGCACGCTACATAGAGGGCCAGCCTCCCCGTGCAGTGTGCCTAGCTTTGCACACTACATAGAGGGCCAGCCTCCCGCGCGCAGTGTGCCTAGCTGTGCACACTACATAGAGGGCCAGCCTCCCCCGCGCAGAGTGCCTAGCTCTGCACACTGCAGAGCGAGCCAGCCTCCCCGCGCAGTGTGCCTAGCTGTGCACGTTACATAGAGGGCCAGCCTCCCCCGCGCAGTGTGCCTAGCTGTGCACGTTACATCGAGGGACAGCCTCCCCCCGCGCAGTGTTCCTAGCTCTGTACACTACATAGAGGGCCAGCCTCCCCGCGCAGTGTGCCTAGCTGTGCAAGCTACATAGAGGGCCAGCCTCCACCAGCACAGTGTGCCTAGCTGTGCACACTACATAGAGGGCCAGCCTCCCCCGCGCAGTGCGCCTAGCTGTGCACACTACATAGAGGGCCAGCCTCCCCCCGCACAGTGTGCCTAACTCTGCACACTACATAGAGGACCAGCCTCCCCCTGCGCAGTGTGCCTAGCTGCGCACGCTACATAGAGGGCCAGCCTCCCCCGCGCAATGTGCCTAGCTCTGCACACTACATAGAGGGCCAACCTCCCGCCGCGCAGTGTGCCTAGCTCTGCACACTATATAGAGGGCCAGCCTCCACCCGTGCAGTGTGCCTAGCTGTGCACACTATATAGAGGGCCAGCCTCCCTCGCACAGTGTGCAGAGAGGGCCAGCCTCCCCGCGTAGTATGCCTAGCTCTAAACACTATAGAGAGGGTCAGCCTCCCCCGCGCAGTGTGCCTAGCTCTGCACACTGCAGAGAGGGCCAGTCTCCCCACGCAGTGTGCCTAGCTCTGCACACCGCAGAGAGGGCCAGCCTCCCCCTGCACAGTGTGCCTAGCTCTGCACGCTACATAGAGGGCCAGCCTCCCCCCACGCAGTGTGCCTAGCTCTGCACACTACATAGAGGGCCAGCCTCCCCCGTGCAGTGTGCCTAGCTGTGCACAATGCACAGAGGGCCAGAGTCCCCCACGCAGTGTGCCCAGCTGTGCACACTACATAGAGGGCCAGCCTCCCCGCGCAGTGTGCCTACCTCTACACACTGCAGAGAGGGCCAGCCTCCCCCGCGCAGTGTACCTACCTCTGCACACTACATAGAGGGCCAGCCTCCCCCACACAGTGTGCCTAACTCTGCAAACTACATAGATGGCCAGCCTCCCCCGCGCAGTGTGCCTAGCTGTGCAAGCTACATAGAGGGCCAGCCTCCCAGCGCAGTGTGTCTAGCTCTGCACACTACATAGAGGACCAGCCTCCCCGTGCACTCTGCCTAGCTCTGCATGCTACATAGAGGGCCAACCTCTCCCTGCGCAGTGTGCCTAGCTTTTCACACTACATAGAGGGCCAGCCTCCCCCGCGCAGTGTGCATAGCTGTGCACGTTACATAGAGGGCCAGCCTCCAACCGCGCAGTGTGCCTAGCTCTGCATGCTACATAGAGGGCCAGCCTCCCTCACGCAGTGTGCCTAACTGTGCACGCTACATAGAGGGCCAGCCTCCCCCCATGCAGTGTGCCTAGCTGTGCACGCTACATAGACGGCCAGCCTCCCCCCGTGCAGTGTGCCTAACTGTGCACACTACATAGAGGGCTAGCCTCCCCCGCGCAGTGTGCCTAGCTGTGCACACTACATAGAGGGCCAGCCTCCACATGAACAGTGTGCCTAGCTGTGCACACTACATAGAGGGCCAGCCTCCCCCGCGCAGTGTGCCTAGCTGTGTACACTACATAGAGGGCCAGTCTCCCCCGCGCAGTGTGCCTAGCTGTGCACACTACATAGAGGGCCAGCCTCCCGCGCAGTGTGCCTAGCTGTGCACACTACATAGAGGGCCATCCTCCCCCCGCACAGTGTGCATAACTCTGCACACTACATAGAGGACCAGCCTCCCCCTGCGCAGTGTGCCTAGCTGCGCACGCTACATAGAGGGCCAGCCTCCCCCGCGCAGTGTGCCTAGCTCTGCACACTACATAGAGGGCCAACCTCCCCCACGCAGTGTGCCTAGCTCTGCACACTATATAGAGGGCCAAACCTCCACCGGCGCAGTGTGCCTAGCTGTGCACACTACATAGAGGGCCAGCCTCCCTCGCACAGTTTGCAGAGAGGGCCAGCCTCCCCGCGCAGAATGCCTAGCTCTAAACACTACAGAGAGGGTCAGCCTCCCCGCGCAGTGTGCCTAGCTCCGCACACTGCAGAGAGGGCCAGTCTCCCCGCGCAGTGTGCCTAGCTCTGCACACTGCAGAGAGGGCCAGCCTCCCCCTGCACAGTGTGCCTAGCTCTGCACGCTACATAGAGGGCCAACCTCCCCCCACGCAGTGTGCCTAGCTCTGCACACTACATAGAGGGCCAGCCTCCCCCGTGCAGTGTGCCTAGCTGTGCACATTGCACAGAGGGCCAGAGTCCCCCGCGCAGTGTGCCCAGCTGTGCACACTACAAAGAGGGCCAGCCTCCCCGCGCAGTGTGCCTACCTCTACACACTGCAGAGAGGGCCAGCCTCCCCCGCGCAGTGTACCTACCTCTGCACACTACATAGAGGGCCAGCCTCCCCCACACAGTGTGCCTAGCTCTGCAAACTACATAGAGGGCCAGCCTCCCCCGCGCAGTGTGCCTAGCTGTGCAAGCTACATAGAGGGCCAGCCTCCCCGCGCATTGTGTCTAGCTCTGCACGCAACATATAGGGCCAGCCTCGCCTAGCTGTACATGCTACATAGAGGGCCAGCCTCCCCCGGGCAGTGTGCCTAGCTTTGCACACTACATAGAGGGCCAGCCTCCCCCGCGCAGTGTGCCTACCTCTACACTCTGCAGAGAGGGCCAGCCTCTCCGCGCAGTGTACCTACCTCTGCACACTACATAGAGGGCCAGCCTCCCCCACACAGTGTGCCTAGCTCTGCAAACTACATAGAGGGCCAGCCTCCCCCGCGCAGTGTGCCTAGCTGTGCAAGCTACATAGAGGGCCAGCCTCCCCGCGCAGTGTGTCTAGCTCTGCACGCTACATAGAGGGCCAGCCTCGCCTAGCTGTGCACGCTACATAGAGGGCCAGCCTCCCCCGTGCAGTGTGCCTAGCTTTGCACACTACATAGAGGGCCAGCCTCCCGCGTGTAGTGTGCCTAGCTGTGCACACTACATAGAGGGCCAGCCTCCCCCGCGCAGTGTGACTAGCTCTGCACACTGCAGAACGGACCAGCCTCCCCACGGAGTGTGCCTAGCTGTGCACGTTACATAGAGGGCCAGCCTCCCCGCGCAATGTGCCTAGCTGTGCACGTTACATAGAGGGACAGCCTCCCCCCGCGCAGTGTCCCTAGCTCTGTACACTACATGGAGGGCCAGCCTCCCCGCGCAGTGTGCCTAGCTGTGCAAGCTACATAGAGGGCCAGCCTCCACCAGCACAGTGTGCCTAGCTGTGCACACTACATAGAGGGCCAGCCTCCCCCGCGCAGTGTGCCTAGCTGTGCATACTACATAGAGGGCCAGCCTCCCCCCCCACAGTGTGCCTAACTCTGCACACTACATAGAGGACCAGCCTCCCCCTGCGCAGTGTGCCTAGCTGCGCACGCTACATAGAGGGCCAGCCACCCCCGCGCAATGTGCCTAGCTCTGCACACTACATAGAGGGCCAACCTCCCCCCGCGCAGTGTGCCTAGCTCTGCACACTGTATTGAGGGCCAGCCTCCACCCGCGCAGTGTGCCTAGCTGTGCACACTACATAGAGGGCCAGCCTCCCTCGCACAGTGTGCAGAGAGGGCCAGCCTCCCCGCGTAGTATGCCTAGCTCTAAACACTACAGAGAGGGTCAGCCTCCCCCGCGCAGTGTGCCTAGCTCTGCACGCTGCAGAGAGGGCCAGTCTCCCCGCGCAGTGTGCCTAGCTCTGCACACTGCAGAGAGGGCCAGCCTCCCCCTGCACAGTGTGCCTAGCTCTGCACGCTACATAGAGGGCCAGCCTCCCCCACGCAGTGTGCCTAGCTCTGCACACTACATAGAGGGTCAGCCTCCCCCTGTGCAGTGTGCCTAGCTGTGCACACTGCACAGAGGGCCAGAGTCCCCCGCACAGTGTGCCCAGCTGTGCACACTACATAGAGGGCCAGCCTCCCCGCGCAGTGTGCCTACCTCTACACACTGCAGAGAGGGCCAGCCTCCCCGCGCAATGTACCTACCTCTGCACACTACATAGAGGGCCAGCCTCCCCCACACAGTGTGCCTAACTCTGCAAACTACATAGATGGCCAGCCTCCCCCGCGCAGTGTGCCTAGCTGTGCAAGCTACATAGAGGGCCAGCCTCCCCGCGCAGTGTGTCTAGCTCTGCACACTATATAGAGGGCCAGCCTCCCCCGCACATTGTGTCTAGCTGTGCACGCAACATAGAGGGCCAGCCTCGCCTAGCTGTGCACGCTACATAGAGGGCCGGCCTCCCCGCGCAGTGTGCCTAGCTTATCACACTACATAGAGGGCCAGCCTCCCCGCACAGTGTGCCAAGCTCTGCACACTACATAGAGGGCCAGCCTCCCCCACACAGTGTGCCTACCTCTGCACACTACATAGAGGGCCAGCCTCCCCCCACGCAGTGTGCCTAGCTTATCACACTACATAGAGGGCCAGCCTTCCCCCACACAGTGTGCCTAGCTCTGCACACTACATAGAGGGCCAACCTCCCCCTACGCAGTGTGCCTAGCTTATCACACTACAAAGAGGGCCAGCCTCCCCTGCGCACTGTGCCTAGCTGTGCATGCTACATAGAGGGCCAACATCCCCCTGCACAGTGTGCCAAGCTTTTCACACTACATAGAGGGCCAGCCTCCCCGCGCAGTGTGCCTATCTGTGAACGCTTCATAGAGGGCCAGCCTCCCCCACACAGTGTGCCTAGCTGTGCACGCTACACAGAGGGCCAACCTCCCCCTGCGCAGTGTGCCTAGCTTTTCACACTACATAGAGGGCCAGCCTCCCCCCACGCAGTGTGCCTAGCTTATCACACTACATAGAGGGCCAGCCTTCCCCCGCACAGTGTGCCTAGCTCTGCACACTACATAGAGGGCCAACCTCCCCCTACGTAGTGTGCCTAGCTTATCACACTACAGAGAGGGCCAGCCTCCCCGCGCACTGTGCCTAGCTGTGCCTGCTCCATAGAGGGCCAACCTCCCCCTGCGCAGTGTGCCTAGCTTTTCACTCTACATAGAGGGCCAGCCTCCCCGCGCAGTGTGCCTAGCTGTGCACGCTACATAGAGGGCCAACCTCCACCTGCGCAGTGTGCCTAGCTTTTCACACTACATAGAGGGCCAGCCTCCCCGCGCAGTGTGCCTATCTGTTCACGCTACATAGAGGGCCAGCCTCCTCGCGCAGTGTGCCTAGCTGTGCACGCTACGGGGGGCCAGCCCCCCTGCGCAATGTACCTAGCTGTGCACACTACATAGAGGGCCAGCTTTCCCCAGCGCAGTGTGCCTAGCTGTGCACATTACATAGAGGACCAGCCTCCCCCTGCTCACTGTGACTAGCTGTGCATGCTACATAGAGGGCCAACCTCCCCCTGCGCAGTGTGCCTAGCTTTTCATACTACATAGAGGGCCAGCCTCCCCCGCGCAATGTGCCTAGCTGTGCACGCTACATAGAAGGCCAGCCTCCCCCGCGCAGTGTGCCTACCTCTGCACACTACAAAGAGGGCCAGCCTCCCCCACGCAGTGTGCCTACCTCTGCACACTACACAGAGGGCCAGCCTCCCCGTGCAGCGTGCCTAGCTCTGCACACTGCATAGTGGGCCAGCCTCCCCCCACGCAGTGTGCCTAGCTCTGCACACTACATAGATGGCCAACCCCCCCTGCGCAGTGTGCCTAGCTTATAACACTACATAGAGGGTCAGCCTCCCCCGCGCATTGTGCCTAGCTCTGCACACTACATAGAGGGCCAGCCTCCCTGCGCAGTGTGCCTAGCTGTGCACGCTACATAGATGGACAGCCTCCCCCTGCACAGTGTACCTAACTCTGCGCACTACATAGAGGGCCAGCCTCCCCTGCGCACTGTGCCTAGCTGTGCATGCTACATAGAGGGCCAACCTCCGCCTGCGCAGTATGCCTAGCTTTTCACACTACTTAGAGGACCAGCCTCCCCGCGCAGTGTGCCTATCTGTGCATGCTACATAGAGGGCCAGCCTCCCCTTGCAGTGTGCCTAGCTGTGCACGCTACATAGAGGGCCAGCCTCCCCCACGCAGTGTGCCTAGCTGTGCACACTAGATAGAGGGCCAGCCTCTCCGCACAGTGTGTCTAGTTGTGCACGCAACATAGAGGGCCAGCCTCCCCCCGCACAGTGTGCCTAACTCTGCACACTACATAGAGGACCAGCCTCCCCGTGCACTGTGCCTAGCTGTGCATGCTACATAGAGGGCCAACCTCTCCCTGCGCAGTGTGCCTAGCTTTTCACACTACATAGAGGGCCAGCCTCCCCCGCGCAGTGTGCCTAGCTGTGCACGTTACATAGAGGGCCAGCCTCCAACCGCGCAGTGTGCCTAGCTCTGCATGCTACATAGAGGGCCAGCCTCCCTCACGCAGTGTGCCTAACTGTGCACGCTACATAGAGGGCCAGCCTCCCCCCATGCAGTGTGCCTAGCTGTGCACACTACATAGAGGGCCAGCCTCCCCGCGCAGTGTGCCTAGCTGTGCACACTACATAGAGGGCCAGCCTCCCCGCACAGTGTGTCTAGCTGTGCACGCAACATAGAGGGCCAGCCTCCCCCCGCACAGTGTGCCTAACTCTGCACACTACATAGAGGACCAGCCTCCCCCGTGCACTGTGCCTAGCTGTGCATGCTACATAGAGGGCCAACCTCTCCCTGCGCAGTGTGCCTAGCTTTTCACACTACATAGAGGGCCAGCCTCCCCCGCGCAGTGTGCCTAGCTGTGCACGTTACATAGAGGGCCAGCCTCCAACTGTGCAGTGTGCCTAGCTCTGCATGCTACATAGAGGGCCAGCCTCCCTCACGCATTGTGCCTAACTGTGCACGCTACATAGAGAGCCAGCCTCCCCCATGCAGTGTGCCTAGCTGTGCACGCTACATAGAGGGCCAGCCTCCCCCGCGCAGTGTGCCTAGCTGTGCACACTACATAGAGGGCCAGCCTCCCCCTGCACAGTGTGTCTAGCTCTGCACACTATATAGAGGGCCAGCCTCCCCCCGCACAATGTGCCTACCTCTGCGCACGACATAGAGGCCCAGCCTCCCCCGCGCAGTGTGCCTGGCTGTGCACACTACAGAGAGGGCTAGCCTCCCCCCACGCACTGTGCCTAGCTGTGCACGCTACATAGAGGGCCAGCTTCCCCCCGCGCAGTGTGCCTAGCTTTGCACACTACATAGAGGGCCAGCCTCCCCCGTGCAGTGTGCCTAGCTGTGCACATTGCACAGAGGGCCAGAGTCCCCCGCACAGTGTGCCCAGCTGTGCACACTACAAAGAGGGCCAGCCTCCCCCGCGCAGTGTGCCTACCTCTACACACTGCAGAGAGGGCCAGCCTCCCCCGCGCAGTGTACCTACCTCTGCACACTACATAGAGGGCCAGCCTCCCCCCCACACAGTGTGCCTAGCTCTGCAAACTACATAGAGGGCCAGCCTCCCCGCGCAGTGTGCCTAGCTGTGCAAGCTACATAGAGGGCCAGCCTCCCCGCGCAGTGTGTGTAGCTCTGCACGCAACATATAGGGCCAGCCTCGCCTAGATGTACATGCTACATAGAGGGCCAGCCTCCCCCGTGCAGTGTGCCTAGCTTTGCACACTACATAGAGGGCCAGCCTCCCCCGCGCAGTGTGCCTACCTCTACACTCTGCAGAGAGGGCCAGCCTCCCCGCGCAGTGTACCTACCTCTGCACACTACATAGAGGGCCAGCCTCCCCCACACAGTGTGCCTAGCTCTGCAAACTACATAGAGGGCCAGCCTCCCCCGCGCAGTGTGCCTAGCTGTGCAAGCTACATAGAGGGCCAGCCTCCCCGCGCAGTGTGTATAGCTCTGCACGCAACATAGAGGGCCAGCCTCGCCTAGCTGTGCACGCTACATAGAGGGCCAGCCTCCCCGTGCAGTGTGCCTAGCTTTGCACACTACATAGAGGGCCTGCCTCCCGCGCGCAGTGTGCCTAGCTGTGCACACTACATAGAGGGCCAGCATCCCCGCGCAGAGTGCCTAGCTCTGCACACTGCAGAGCGGGCCAGCCTCCCAGCGCAGTGTGCCTAGCTGTGCACGCTACATAGAGGGCCAGCCTCCCCCACGCAGTGTGCCTAGCTGTGCACACTAGATAGAGGGCCAGCCTCTCCGCACAGTGTGTCTAGTTGTGCACGCAACATAGAGGGCCAGCCTCCCCCCGCACAGTGTGCCTAACTCTGCACACTACATAGAGGACCAGCCTCCCCGTGCACTGTGCCTAGCTGTGCATGCTACATAGAGGGCCAACCTCTCCCTGCGCAGTGTGCCTAGCTTTTCACACTACATAGAGGGCCAGCCTCCCCCGCGCAGTGTGCCTAGCTGTGCACGTTACATAGAGGGCCAGCCTCCAACCGCGCAGTGTGCCTAGCTCTGCATGCTACATAGAGGGCCAGCCTCCCTCACGCAGTGTGCCTAACTGTGCACGCTACATAGAGGGCCAGCCTCCCCCCATGCAGTGTGCCTAGCTGTGCACACTACATAGAGGGCCAGCCTCCCCGCGCAGTGTGCCTAGCTGTGCACACTACATAGAGGGCCAGCCTCCCCGCACAGTGTGTCTAGCTGTGCACGCAACATAGAGGGCCAGCCTCCCCCCGCACAGTGTGCCTAACTCTGCACACTACATAGAGGACCAGCCTCCCCCGTGCACTGTGCCTAGCTGTGCATGCTACATAGAGGGCCAACCTCTCCCTGCGCAGTGTGCCTAGCTTTTCACACTACATAGAGGGCCAGCCTCCCCCGCGCAGTGTGCCTAGCTGTGCACGTTACATAGAGGGCCAGCCTCCAACTGTGCAGTGTGCCTAGCTCTGCATGCTACATAGAGGGCCAGCCTCCCTCACGCATTGTGCCTAACTGTGCACGCTACATAGAGAGCCAGCCTCCCCCATGCAGTGTGCCTAGCTGTGCACGCTACATAGAGGGCCAGCCTCCCCCGCGCAGTGTGCCTAGCTGTGCACACTACATAGAGGGCCAGCCTCCCCCTGCACAGTGTGTCTAGCTCTGCACACTATATAGAGGGCCAGCCTCCCCCCGCACAATGTGCCTACCTCTGCGCACGACATAGAGGCCCAGCCTCCCCCGCGCAGTGTGCCTGGCTGTGCACACTACAGAGAGGGCTAGCCTCCCCCCACGCACTGTGCCTAGCTGTGCACGCTACATAGAGGGCCAGCTTCCCCCCGCGCAGTGTGCCTAGCTTTGCACACTACATAGAGGGCCAGCCTCCCCCGTGCAGTGTGCCTAGCTGTGCACATTGCACAGAGGGCCAGAGTCCCCCGCGCAGTGTGCCCAGCTGTGCACACTACAAAGAGGGCCAGCCTCCCCCGCGCAGTGTGCCTACCTCTACACACTGCAGAGAGGGCCAGCCTCCCCCGCGCAGTGTACCTACCTCTGCACACTACATAGAGGGCCAGCCTCCCCCCCACACAGTGTGCCTAGCTCTGCAAACTACATAGAGGGCCAGCCTCCCCGCGCAGTGTGCCTAGCTGTGCAAGCTACATAGAGGGCCAGCCTCCCCGCGCAGTGTGTGTAGCTCTGCACGCAACATATAGGGCCAGCCTCGCCTAGATGTACATGCTACATAGAGGGCCAGCCTCCCCGTGCAGTGTGCCTAGCTTTGCACACTACATAGAGGGCCAGCCTCCCCGCGCAGTGTGCCTACCTCTACACTCTGCAGAGAGGGCCAGCCTCCCCGCGCAGTGTACCTACCTCTGCACACTACATAGAGGGCCAGCCTCCCCCACACAGTGTGCCTAGCTCTGCAAACTACATAGAGGGCCAGCCTCCCCCGCGCAGTGTGCCTAGCTGTGCAAGCTACATAGAGGGCCAGCCTCCCCGCGCAGTGTGTCTAGCTCTGCACGCAACATAGAGGGCCAGCCTCGCCTAGCTGTGCACGCTACATAGAGGGCCAGCCTCCCCGTGCAGTGTGCCTAGCTTTGCACACTACATAGAGGGCCTGCCTCCCGCGCGCAGTGTGCCTAGCTGTGCACACTACATAGAGGGCCAGCATCCCCGCGCAGAGTGCCTAGCTCTGCACACTGCAGAGCGGGCCAGCCTCCCCGCGCAGTGTGCCTAGCTGTGCACGTTACATAGAGGGCCAGCCTCCCCCGCGCAGTGTGCCTGGCTGTACACGTTACATAGAGGGACAGCCTCCCCCGCGCAGTGTTCCTAGCTCTGTACACTACATAGAGGGCCAGCCTCCCCGCGCAGTGTGCCTAGCTGTGCAAGCTACATAGAGGGCCAGCCTCCACCAGCACAGTGTGCCTAGCTGTGCACACTACATAGAGGGCCAGCCTCCCCCGCGCAGTGCGCCTAGCTGTGCACACTACATAGAGGACCAGCCTCCCCCTGCGCAGTGTGCCTAGATGCGCACGCTACATAGAGGGCCAGCCTTCCCCGCGCAGTGTGCCTACCTCTGCCCACTACATAGAGGGCCAGCCTCCCCCTCGCAGTGTGCCTACCTCTGCACACTACACAGAGGGCCAGCCTCCCCGTGCAGCGTGCCTAGCTCTGCACACTGCATAGAGTGCCAGCCTCCCCCCACGCAGTGTGCCTAGCTCTGCACACTACATAGATGGCCAACCCCTCCCTGCGCAGTGTGCCTAGCTTATATCACTACATAGAGGGTCAGCCTCCCCCTGCGCATTGTGCCTAGCTCTGCACGCTACATAGAGGGCCAGCCTCCCCCCATGCAGTGTGCCTAGCTGTGCATGCTACATAGAGGCCCAGCCTCCCCGCGCAGTGTGCCTAGCTGCGCACGCTACATAGAGGGCCAGCCTCCCCCGCGCAATGTGCCTAGCTCTGCACACTACATAGAGGGCCAGCCTCCCTCGCACAGTGTGCAGAGAGGGCCAGCCTCCCCGCGTAGTATGCCTAGCTCTAAACACTACAGAGAGTGTCAGACTCCCCCGCGCAGTGTGCCTAGCTCTGCACACTCCAGAGAGGGCCAGTCTCCCCACTCAGTGTGCCTAGCTCTGCACACCGCAGAGAGGGCCAGACTCCCCCTGCACAGTGTGCCTAGCTCTGCACGCTACATAGAGGGCCAGCCTCCCCCCACGCAGTGTGCCTAGCTCTGCACACTACATAGAGGGCCATCCTCCCCCCGTGCAGTGTGCCTAGCTGTGCACACTGCACAGAGGGCCAGAGTCCCCCGCGCAGTGTGCCCAGCTGTGCACACTACATAGAGGGCCAGCCTCCCCCACGCAGTGTGCCTACCTCTACACACTGCAGAGAGGGCCAGCCTCCCCGCGCAGTGTACCTACCTCTGCACACTACATAGAGGGCCAGCCTCCCCCACACACTATGCCTAACTCTGCAAACTACATAGATGGCCAGCCTCCCCCGCGCAGTGTGCCTAGCTGTGCAAGCTACATAGAGGGCCAGCCTCCCCGCGCAGTGTGTCTAGCTCTGCACACTATATAGAGGGCCAGCCTCCCCCGCACAGTGTGTCTAGCTCTGCACACTACATAGAGGACCAGCCTCCCCGTGCACTGTGCCTAGCTCTGCATGCTACATAGAGGGCCAACCTCTCCCTGCGCAGTGTGCCTAGCTTTTCACACTACATAGAGGGCCAGCCTCCCCCGCGCAGTGTGCATAGCTGTGCACGTTACATAGAGGGCCAGCCTCCAACCGCGCAGTGTGCCTAGCTCTGCATGCTACATAGACGGCCAGCCTCCCTCACGCAGTGTGCCTAACTGTGCACGCTACATAGAGGGCCAGCCTCCCCCCATGCAGTGTGCCTAGCTGTGCACGCTACATAGACGGCCAGCCTCCCCCGCGCAGTGTGCCTTGCTGTGTACACTACATAGAGGGCCAGTCTCCCCCCGCGCAGTGTGCCTAGCTGTGCACACTACATAGAGGGCCAGCCTCCACCAGCACAGTGTGCCTAGCTGTGCCCACTACATAGAGGGCCAGCCTCCCCCGCGCAGTGTGCCTTGCTGTGTACACTACATAGAGGGCCAGTCTCCCCCCGCACAATGTGCCTAACTCTGCACACTACATAGAGGACCAGCCTCCCCCTGCGCAGTGTGCCTAGCTGCGCACGCTACATAGAGGGCCAGCCTCCCCGCGCAGTGTGCCTAGCTCTGCACACTACATAGAGGGCCAACCTCCCCCGCGCAGTGTGCCTAGCTCTGCACACTATATAGAGGGCCAGCCTCCCCGCGCAGTATGCCTAGCTCTAAACACTACAGAGAGGGTCAGCCTCCCCGCGCAGTGTGCCTAGCTCCGCACACTGCAGAGAGGGCCAGTCTCCCTGCGCAGTGTGCCTAGCTCTGCACACTGCAGAGAGGGCAAGCCTCCCTCTGCACAGTGTGCCTAGCTCTGCACGCTACATAGAGGGCCAACCTCCCCCCACGCAGTGTGCCTAGCTCTGCACACTACATAGAGGGCCAGCCTCCCCCGTGCAGTGTGCCTAGCTGTGCACATTGCACAGAGGGCCAGAGTCCCCCGCGCAGTGTGCCCAGCTGTGCACACTACAAAGAGGGCCAGCCTCCCCCGCGCAGTGTGCCTACCTCTACACACTGCAGAGAGGGCAAGCCTCCCTCTGCACAGTGTGCCTAGCTCTGCACGCTGCATAGAGGGCCAACCTCCCCCCACGCAGTGTGCCTAGCTCTGCACACTACATAGAGGGCCAGCCTCCCCGTGCAGTGTGCCTAGCTGTGCACATTGCACAGAGGGCCAGAGTCCCCCGCGCAGTGTGCCCAGCTGTGCACACTACAAAGAGGGCCAGTCTCCCCGCGCAGTGTGCCTAGCTCTGCACACTGCAGAGAGGGCAAGCCTCCCTCTGCACAGTGTGCCTAGCTTATCACACTACATAGAGGGCCAGCCTTCCCCCGCACAGTGTGCCTAGCTCTGCACACTACATAGAGGGCCAACCTCCCCCTACGCAGTGTGCCTAGCTTATCACACTACAAAGAGGGCCAGCCTCCCCTGCGCACTGTGCCTAGCTGTGCATGCTACATAGAGGGCCAACATCCCCCTGCGCAGTGTGCCAAGCTTTTCACACTACATAGAGGGCCAGCCTCCCCCGCGCAGTGTGCCTATCTGTGAACGCTTCATAGAGGGCCAGCCTCCCCCACACAGTGTGCCTAGCTGTGCACCCTACATAGAGGGCCAACCTCCCCCTGCGCAGTGTGCTTAGCTTTTCACACTACATAGAGGGCCAGCCTCCCCCCACGCAGTGTGCCTAGCTTATCACACTACATAGAGGGCCAGCCTTCCCCCGCACAGTGTGCCTAGCTCTGCACACTACATAGAGGGCCAACCTCCCCCTACGTAGTGTGCCTAGCTTATCACACTACAGAGAGGGCCAGCCTCCCCCGCACACTGTGCCTAGCTGTGCCTGCTCCATAGAGGGCCAACCTCCCCCTGCGCAGTGTGCCTAGCTTTTCACTCTACATAGAGGGCCAGCCTCCCCGCGCAGTGTGCCTAGCTGTGCACGCTACATAGAGGGCCAACCTCCCCCTGCGCAGTGTGCCTAGCTTTTCAAACTACATAGAGGGCCAGCCTCCCCGCGCAGTGTGCCTATCTGTTCACGCTACATAGAGGGCCAGCCTCCTCGCGCAGTTGTGCCTAGCTGTGCACGCTACGGGGGGGCCAGCCCCCCCGCGCAATGTACCTAGCTGTGCACACTACATAGAGGGCCAGCTTTCCCCAGCGCAGTGTGCTTAGCTGTGCACATTACATAGAGGACCAGCCTCCCCCTGCTCACTGTGACTAGCTGTGCATGCTACATAGAGGGCCAACCTCCCCCTGCGCAGTGTGCCTAGCTTTTCATACTACATAGAGGGCCAGCCTCCCCCGCGCAATGTGCCTAGCTGTGCACGCTACATAGAAGGCCAGCCTCCCCGCGTAGTTTGCCTACCTCTGCACACTACAAAGAGGGCCAGCCTCCCCCCACGCAGTGTGCCTACCTCTGCATACTGCATAAAGGGCCAGCCTCCCCCTCGCAGTGTGCCTACGTCTGCACACTACACAGAGGGCCAGCCTCCCCGTGCAGCGTGCCTAGCTCTGCACACTGCATAGTGGGCCAGCCTCCCTCCACGCAGTGTGCCTAGCTCTGCACACTACATAGATGGCCAACCCCCCCTGCGCAGTGTGCCTAGCTTATAACACTACATAGAGGGTCAGCCTCCCCCGCGCATTGTGCCTAGCTCTGCACACTACATAGAGGGCCAGCCTCCCCGCGTAGTGTGCCTAGCTGTGCACGCTACATAGATGGACAGCCTCCCCCTGCACAGTGTACCTAACTCTGCGCACTACATAGAGGGCCAGCCTCCCCCTGCGCACTGTGCCTAGCTGTGCATGCTACATAGAGGGCCAACCTCCGCCTGCGCAGTATGCCTAGCTTTTCACACTACTTAGAGGACCAGCCTCCCCGCGCAGTGTGCCTATCTGTGCATGCTACATAGAGGGCCAGCCTCCCCGTGCAGTGTGCCTAGCTGTGCACGCTACATAGAGGGCCAGCCTCCCCCACGCAGTGTGCCCAGCTGTGCACGCTACATAGAGGGCCAGCCTCCCTCACGCAGTGTGCCTAACTGTGCACGCTACATAGAGGGCCAGCCTCCCCCCATGCAGTGTGCCTAGCTGTGCACACTACATAGAGGGCCAGCCTCCCCGCGTAGTGTGCCTAGCTGTGCAGACTACATAGAGGGCCAGCCTCCCCCGCACAGTGTGTCTAGCTGTGCACGCAACATAGAGGGCCAGCCTCCCCCCGCACAGTGTACCTAACTCTGCACACTACATAGAGGACCAGCCTCCCCCGTGCACTGTGCCTAGCTGTGCATGCTACATAGAGGGCCAACCTCTCCCTGCGCAGTGTGCCTAGCTTTTCACACTACATAGAGGGCCAGCCTCCCCCCGCGCAGTGTGCCTAGCTGTGCACGTTACATAGAGGGCCAGCCTCCAACTGTGCATTGTGCCTAACTCTGCACACTACATAGAGGACCAGCCTCCCCGTGCACTGTGCCTAGCTGTGCATGCTACATAGAGGGCCAACCTCTCCCTGCGCAGTGTGCCTAGCTTTTCACACTACATAGAGGGCCAGCCTCCCACCGCGCAGTGTGCCTAGCTGTGCACGTTACATAGAGGGCCAGCCTCCAACCGCGCAGTGTGCCTAGCTCTGCATGCTACATAGAGGGCCAGCCTCCCTCACGCAGTGTGCCTAACTGTGCACGCTACATAGAGGGCCAGCCTCCCCCCATGCAGTGTGCCTAGCTCTGCACGCTACATAGAGGGCCAACCTCCCCGCGCAGTGTGCCTAGCTGAGCACACTACATAGAGGGCCAGCCTCCCCCGCACAGTGTGTCTAGCTGTGCACGCAACATAGAGGGCCAGCCTCCCCCCGCACAGTGTGCCTAACTCTGCACACTACATAGAGGACTAGCCTCCCCCGTGCACTGTGCCTAGGTGTGCATGCTACATAGAGGGCCAACCTCTCCCTGCGCAGTGTGCCTAGCTTTTCACACTACATAGAGGGCCAGCCTCCCCCCGCGCAGTGTGCCTAGCTGTGCACGTTACATAGAGGGCCAGCCTCCAACTGTGCAGTGTGCCTAGCTCTGCATGCTACATAGAGGGCCAGCCTTCCTCACGCAGTGTGCCTAACTGTGCACGCTGCATAGAGGGCCAGCCTCCCCCATGCAGTGTGCCTAGCTGTGCATGCTACATAGAGGGCCAGCCTCCCCGCGCAGTGTGACTAGCTGTGCACACTACATAGAGGGCCAGCCTCCCCCTACACAGTGTGTCTAGCTCTGCACACTATATAGAGGGCCAGCCTCCCCCCGCACAATGTGCCTACCTCTGCGCACGACATAGAGGCCCAGCCTCCCCCGCGCAGTGTGCCTGGCTGTGCACACTACAGAGAGGGCTAGCCTTCCCCCACGCACTGTGCCTAGCTGTGCACGCTACATAGAGGGCCAGCTTCCCCCGCGCAGTGTGCCTAGCTTTGCACACTACATAGAGGGCCAGCCGCCCCCGCGCACTGTGCATATCTGTGCATGCTACATAGAGGGGCAGCCTCCCCGCGCAGTGTGCCTAGCTTTGCACACTACATAGAGGACCAGCCTCCCCTTGCAGTGTGCCTAGCTCTGCACGCTACATAGAGGGCCAGCCTCCCCGCGCAGTGAGCCTAGCTCTGCACACTACATAGAGGGCCAGCCGCCCCCGCGCACTGTGCCTAGCTGTGCATGCTACATAGAGGGCCAGCCTCCCCGCGCAGTGTGCTTAGCACGCACTGTGCCTAGCTGTGCACGATACATAGAGGGCCAGCTTCCCCCGCACAGTGTGTCTAACTGTGCATGCTACATAGTGGGCCAGCCTCCCCGTGCACTGTGCCTAGCTGTGCACACTACATAGAGGGCCAGACTCCCCCACACAGTGTGCCTAGCTCTGCACGCTACATAGAGGGCCAGCCTCCCCCGCGCAGTGTGCCTAGCTCTGCACACTACATAGAGGGCCATCCGCCCCGCGCACTGTGCCTACCTGTGCACGCTACATAGAGGGCCAGCTTCCCCCGAGCAGTGTGCCTAGCGCGCACTGTGCCTAGCTGTGCACGCTACATAGAGGGCCAGCCTTCTCCTGCACAGTGTGTCTAGCTGTTCATGCTACATAGAGGGCCAGCCTCCCCGTGCACTGTGCCTACCTGTGCACGCTACATAGAGGGCCAGCCTCCCCGCGCAGTGTGCCTAGCTTTGCACACTACATAGTGGGCCAGCCTCCCCCCGCACAGTGTGTCTAGCTCTGCACACTATATAGAGGTCCAGCCTCCCCGCACAGTGTGCCTACCTCTGCGCACTACAGAGAGGGCTAGCGTCCCCTCACAGTGTGCCTAGCTGTGCACGCTACATAGAGGGCCAGCCTCCCCCCGCGCACTGTGCCTAGCTGTGCACACTACATAGAGGGCCAGCCTCCCCGCGCAGTGTGCCTAGCTTTGCACACTACATAGAAGACCAGCCTCCCCCTCGCAGTGTGCCTAGCTCTGCACGCTACATAGAGGGCCAGCCTCCCAGCACAGTGTGCCTAGCTCTGCACACTACCTAGAGGGCCAGCCGCCCCGCGCAGTGTGCATAGCTGTGCACTCTACATAGAGGAGCAGCCTCCCCCGCGCAGTGTGCCTACCTCTGCACACTACAAAGAGGGCCAGCCTCCCCCCACGCAGTGTGCCTACCTCTGCATACTGCATAAAGGGCCAGCCTTCCCCGCGCAGTGTGCCTAGCTGTGCAGACTACATAGAGGGCCAGCCTCCCCCGCACAGTGTGTCTAGCTGTGCACGCAACATAGAGGGCCAGCCTCCCCCCGCACAGTGTACCTAACTCTGCACACTACATAGAGGACCAGCCTCCCCCGTGCACTGTGCCTAGCTGTGCATGCTACATAGAGGGCCAACCTCTCCCTGCGCAGTGTGCCTAGCTTTTCACACTACATAGAGGGCCAGCCTCCCCCCGCGCAGTGTGCCTAGCTGTGCACGTTACATAGAGGGCCAGCCTCCAACTGTGCATTGTGCCTAACTCTGCACACTACATAGAGGACCAGCCTCCCCGTGCACTGTGCCTAGCTGTGCATGCTACATAGAGGGCCAACCTCTCCCTGCGCAGTGTGCCTAGCTTTTCACACTACATAGAGGGCCAGCCTCCCCCCGCGCAGTGTGCCTAGCTGTGCACGTTACATAGAGGGCCAGCCTCCAACCGCGCAGTGTGCCTAGCTCTGCATGCTACATAGAGGGCCAGCCTCCCTCACGCAGTGTGCCTAACTGTGCACGCTACATAGAGGGCCAGCCTCCCCCCATGCAGTGTGCCTAGCTCTGCACGCTACATAGAGGGCCAGCCTCCCCGCGCAGTGTGCCTAGCTGAGCACACTACATAGAGGGCCAGCCTCCCCCGCACAGTGTGTCTAGCTGTGCACGCAACATAGAGGGCCAGCCTCCCCCCGCACAGTGTGCCTAACTCTGCACACTACATAGAGGACCAGCCTCCCCCGTGCACTGTGCCTAGCTGTGCATGCTACATAGAGGGCCAACCTCTCCCTGTGCAGTGTGCCTAGCTTTTCACACTACATAGAGGGCCAGCCTCCCCCGCGCAGTGTGCCTAGCTGTGCACGTTACATAGAGGGCCAGCCTCCAACTGTGCAGTGTGCCTAGCTCTGCATGCTACATAGAGGGCCAGCCTTCCTCACGCAGTGTGCCTAACTGTGCACGCTACATAGAGGGCCAGCCTCCCCCATGCAGTGTGCCTAGCTGTGCATGCTACATAGAGGGCCAGCCTCCCCCGCGCAGTGTGACTAGCTGTGCACACTACATAGAGGGCCAGCCTCCCCCTACACAGTGTGTCTAGCTCTGCACACTATATAGAGGGCCAGCCTCCCCCCGCACAATGTGCCTACCTCTGCGCACGACATAGAGGCCCAGCCTCCCCCGCGCAGTGTGCCTGGCTGTGCACACTACAGAGAGGGCTAGCCTTCCCCCACGCACTGTGCCTAGCTGTGCACGCTACATAGAGGGCCAGCTTCCCCCGCGCAGTGTGCCTAGCTTTGCACACTACATAGAGGGCCAGCCGCCCCCGCGCACTGTGCATATCTGTGCATGCTACATAGAGGGGCAGCCTCCCCGCGCAGTGTGCCTAGCTTTGCACACTACATAGAGGACCAGCCTCCCCTTGCAGTGTGCCTAGCTCTGCACGCTACATAGAGGGCCAGCCTCCCCGCGCAGTGAGCCTAGCTCTGCACACTACATAGAGGGCCAGCCGCCCCCGCGCACTGTGCCTAGCTGTGAATGCTACATAGAGGGCCAGCCTCCCCGCGCAGTGTGCTTAGCACGCACTGTGCCTAGCTGTGCACGATACATAGAGGGCCAGCTTCCCCCGCACAGTGTGTCTAACTGTGCATGCTACATAGTGGGCCAGCCTCCCCGTGCACTGTGCCTAGCTGTGCACACTACATAGAGGGCCAGACTCCCCCACACAGTGTGCCTAGCTCTGCACGCTACATAGAGGGCCAGCCTCCCCCGCGCAGTGTGCCTAGCTCTGCACACTACATAGAGGGCCATCCGCCCCGCGCACTGTGCCTACCTGTGCACGCTACATAGAGGGCCAGCTTCCCCCGAGCAGTGTGCCTAGCGCGCACTGTGCCTAGCTGTGCACGCTACATAGAGGGCCAGCCTTCTCCTGCACAGTGTGTCTAGCTGTTCATGCTACATAGAGGGCCAGCCTCCCTGTGCACTGTGCCTACCTGTGCACGCTACATAGAGGGCCAGCCTCCCCGCGCAGTGTGCCTAGCTTTGCACACTACATAGAGGGCCAGCCTCCCCCCGCACAGTGTGTCTAGCTCTGCACACTATATAGAGGTCCAGCCTCCCCGCACAGTGTGCCTACCTCTGCGCACTACAGAGAGGGCTAGCGTCCCCTCACAGTGTGCCTAGCTGTGCACGCTACATAGAGGGCCAGCCTCCCCCCGCGCACTGTGCCTAGCTGTGCACACTACATAGAGGGCCAGCCTCCCCGCGCAGTGTGCCTAGCTTTGCACACTACATAGAAGACCAGCCTCCCCCTCGCAGTGTGCCTAGCTCTGCACGCTACATAGAGGGCCAGCCTCCCAGCGCAGTGTGCCTAGCTCTGCACACTACCTAGAGGGCCAGCCGCCCCGCGCAGTGTGCATAGCTGTGCACTCTACATAGAGGAGCAGCCTCCCCCGCGCAGTGTGCCTACCTCTGCACACTACAAAGAGGGCCAGCCTCCCCCCACGCAGTGTGCCTACCTCTGCATACTGCATAAAGGGCCAGCCTTCCCCGCGCAGTGTGCCTACCTCTGCCCACTACATAGAGGGCCAGCCTCCCCCTCGCAGTGTGCCTACCTCTGCACACTACATAGTGGGTCAGCCTCCCCCTCGCAGTGTGCCTCCCTCTGCACACTACACAGAGGGCCAGCCTCCCCGTGCAGCGTGCCTAGCTCTGCACACTGCATAGAGGGCCAGCCTCCCCCACACAGTGTGCCTAGCTCTGCACACTACATAGATGGCCAACCCCTCCCTGCGCAGTGTGCCTAGCTTATAACACTACATAGAGGGTCAGCCTCCCCCGCGCACTGTGCCTAGCTCTGCATGCTGCATAGAGGGCCAGCCTCCCCGCGCAGTGTGCCTAGCTGTGCACGCTACAAAGATGGACAGCCTCCCCCGCACAGTGTACCTAACTCTGCACACTACATAGAGGGCCAGCCTCCCCCTGCGCACTGTGCCTAGCTGTGCATGCTACATAGAGGGCCAACCTCCGCCTGCGCAGTATGCCTAGCTTTTCACACTACTTAGAGGACCAGCCTCCCCGCGCAGTGTGCCTATCTGTGCATGCTACATAGAGGGCCAGCCTCCCCGCGCAGTGTGCCTAGCTGTGCACGCTACATAGAGGGCCAGCCTCCCCCGCAGAGTGTGTCTAAATGTGCACGCAACATAGAGGGCCAGCCTCCCCCGCACAGTGTGCCTAACTCTGCGCACTACATAGAGGACCAGCCTCCCCCGTGCACTGTGCCTAGCTGTGCATGCTACATAGAGGGCCAACCTCTCCCTGCGCAGTGTGCCTAGCTTTTCACACTACTTAGAGGGCCAGCCTCCCCCACGCAGTGTGCCTAGCTCTGAACGCTACATAGAGGGCCAGCCTCCAACCGCGCAGTGTGCCTAGCTCTGCATGCTACATAGAGGGCCAGCCTCCCTCACGCAGTGTGCCTAACTGTGCACGCTACATAGAGGTCCAGCCTCCCCCCATGCAGTGTGCCTAGCTGTACACGCTACATAGAGGGCCAGCCTCTCCGCGCAGTGTGCCTAGCTGTGCACACTACATAGAGGGCCAGCCTCCCCCTGCACAGTGTGTCTAGCTCTGCACACTATATAGAGGGCCAGCCTCCCCCCGCACAATGTGCCTACCTCTGCGCACGACATAGAGGCCCAGCCTCCCCCGCGCAGTGTGCCTGGCTGTGCACACTACAGAGAGGGCTAGCCTCCCCCGCGCAGTGTGCCTAGCGCGCACTGTGCCTAGCTGTGCACGATACATAGAGGGCCAGCCTCCCCCCGCACAGTGTGTCTAACTGTGCATGCTACATAGTGGGCCAGCCTCCCCGTGCACTGTGCCTAGCTGTGCACGCTACATAAAGGGCCAGCCTCCCCCACACAGTGTGCCTAGCTCTGCACGCTACATAGAGGGCCAGCCTCCCCCGCGCAGTGTGCCTAGCTCTGCACACTACATAGAGGGCCATCCGCCCCGCGCACTGTGCCTACCTGTGCACGCTACATAGAGGGCCAGCTTCCCCCGAGCAGTGTGCCTAGCGCGCACTGTGCCTAGCTGTGCACGCTGCATAGAGGGCCAGCCTTCCCCTGCACAGTGTGTCTAGCTGTTCATGCTACATAGAGGGCCAGCCTCCCCGTGCACTGTGCCTACCTGTGCACGCTACATAGAGGGCCAGCCTCCCCGCGCAGTGTGCCTAGCTTTGCACACTACATAGAGGGCCAGCCTCCCCCCGCACAGTGTCTAGCTCTGCACACTATATAGAGGGCCAGCCTCCCCGCACAGTGTGCCTACCTCTGCGCACTACATAGAGGGCTAGCGTCCCCTGACAGTGTGCCTAGCTGTGCACGCTACATAGAGGGCCAGCCTTCCCCCGCGCACTGTGCCTAGCTCTGCACACTACATAGATGGCCAACCCCTCCCTGCGCAGTGTGCCTAGCTTATATCACTACATAGAGGGTCAGCCTCCCCCTGCGCATTGTGCCTAGCTCTGCACGCTACATAGAGGGCCAGCCTCCCCGCGCAGTGTGCCTAGCTGTGCACGCTACAAAGATGGACAGCCTCTCCCCGCACAGTGTACCTAACTCTGCACACTACATAGAGGGCCAGCCTCCCCCTGCGCACTGTGCCTAGCTGTGCATGCTACATAGAGGGCCAACCTCCACCTGCGCAGTGTGCCTAGCTTTTCACACTACTTAGAGGACCAGCCTCCCCGCGCAGTGTGCCTATCTGTGCATGCTACATAGAGGCCCAGCCTCCCCGCGCAGTGTGCCTAGCTGTGCACGCTACATAGAGGGCCAGCCTCCCCCCACGCAGTGTGCCTAGCTCTGCACACTACATAGATGGCCAACCCCTCCCTGCGCAGTGTGCCTAGCTTATATCACTACATAGAGGGTCAGCCTCCCCCTGCGCATTGTGCCTAGCTCTGCACGCTACATAGAGGGCCAGCCTCCCCGCGCAGTGTGCCTAGCTGTGCACGCTACAAAGATGGACAGCCTCCCCTCGCACAGTGTACCTAACTCTGCACACTACATAGAGGGCCAGCCTCCCCCTGCGCAGTGTGCCTACCTCTGCATGCTACATAGAGGGCCAACCTCCGCCTGCGCAGTGTGCCTAGCTTTTCACACTACTTAAAGGACCAGCCTCCCCGCGCAGTGTGCCTATCTGTGCATGCTACATAGAGGGCCAGCCTCCCCGCGCAGTGTGCCTAGCTGTGCACGCTACATAGAGGGCCAGCCTCCCCCGCACAGTGTGTCTAACTGTGCACGCAACATAGAGGGCCAGCCTCCCCCCGCACAGTGTGCCTAACTCTGCACACTACATAGAGGACCAGCCTCCCCCGTGCACTGTGCCTAGCTGTGCATGCTACATAGAGGGCCAACCTCTCCCTGCGCAGTGTGCCTAGCTTTTCACACTACTTAGAGGGCCAGCCTCCCCCACGCAGTGTGCCTAGCTCTGCACGCTACATAGAGGGCCAGCCTCCAACCGCGCAGTGTGCCTAGCTCTGCATGCTACATAGAGGGCCAGCCTCCTTCACGCAGTGTGCCTAACTGTGCACGCTACATAGAGGTCCAGCCTCCCCCCATGCAGTGTGCCTAGCTGTGCACGCTACATAGAGGGCCAGCCTCCCCGCGCAGTGTGCCTAGCTGTGCACACTACATAGAGGGCCAGCCTCCCCCTGCACAGTGTGTCTAGCTCTGCACACTATATAGAGGGCCAGCCTCCCCCCGCACAATGTGCCTACCTCTGCGCACGACATAGAGGCCCAGCCTCCCCCGCGCAGTGTGCCTGGCTGTGCACACTACAGAGAGGGCTAGCCTCCCCCCATGCACTGTGCCTAGCTGTGCAAGCTACATAGAGGGCCAGCCTCCCCCGCGCAGTGTGCCTAGCTTTGCACACTACATAGAGGGCCAGCTGCCCCCGCGCACTGTGCCTAGCTGTGCACGCTACATAGAGGGGCAGCCTCCCTGCGCAGTGTGCGTAGCTTTGCACACTACATAGAGGACCAGCCTCCCCCTTGCAGTGTGCCTAGCTCTGCACGCTACATAGAGGGCCAGCCTCCCCGCGCAGTGTGCCTAGCTCTGCACACTACATAGAAGGCCAGCCGCCCCCGCGCACTGTGCCTAGCTGTGCATGCTACATAGAGGGCCAGCCTCACCCGCGCAGTGTGCCTAGCGCGCACTGTGCCTAGCTGTGCACGATACATAGAGGGCCAGCCTCCCCCCGCACAGTGTGTCTAACTGTGCATGCTACATAGTGGGCCAGCCTCCCCGTGCACTGTGCCTAGCTGTGCACGCTACATAGAGGGCCATCCGCCCCGCGCACTGTGCCTACCTGTGCACGCTACATAGAGGGCCAGCTTCCCCCGAGCAGTGTGCCTAGCGCGCACTGTGCCTAGCTGTGCACGCTACATAGAGGGCCAGCCTTCTCCTGCACAGTGTGTCTAGCTGTTCATGCTACATAGAGGGCCAGCCTCCCCCGTGCACTGTGCCTACCTGTGCACGCTACATAGAGGGCCAGCCTCCCCGCGCAGTGTGCCTAGCTTTGCACACTACATAGAGGGCCAGCCTCCCCCTGCACAGTGTGTCTAGCTCTGCACACTATATAGAGGGCCAGCCTCCCCGCACAGTGTGCCTACCTCTGCGCACTACAGAGAGGGCTAGCGTCCCCTCACAGTGTGCCTAGCTGTGCACGCTACATAGAGGGCCAGCCTCCCCCCGCGCACTGTGCCTAGCTGTGCACACTACATAGAGGGCCATCCGCCCGCGCACTGTGCCTACCTGTGCACGCTACATAGAGGGCCAGCTTCCCCCGAGCAGTGTGCCTAGCGCGCACTGTGCCTAGCTGTGCACGCTACATAGAGGGCAGCCTTCCCCTGCACAGTGTGTCTAGCTGTTCATGCTACATAGAGGGCCAGCCTCCTCGTGCACTGTGCCTACCTGTGCACGCTACATAGAGGGCCAGCCTCCCCGCGCAGTGTGCCTAGCTTTGCACACTACATAGAGGGCCAGCCTCCCCCGCACAGTGTGTCTAGCTCTGCACACTATATAGAGGGCCAGCCTCCCCGCACAGTGTGCCTACCTCTGCGCACTACATAGAGGGCTAGCGTCCCCTCACAGTGTGCCTAGCTGTGCACGCTACATAGAGGGCCAGCCTTCCCCGCGCACTGTGCCTAGCTGTGCACACTACATAGAGGGCCAGCCTCCCCCTGCGCATTGTGCCTAGCTCTGCACGCTACATAGAGGGCCAGCCTCCCCGCGCAGTGTGCCTAGCTGTGCACGCTACAAAGATGGACAGCCTCCCCCCGCACAGTGTACCTAACTCTGCACACTACATAGAGGGCCAGCCTCCCCCTGCGCACTGTGCCTAGCTGTGCATGCTACATAGAGGGCCAGCCTGCGCAGTGTGCCTAGCTTTTCACACTACTTAGAGGACCAGCCTCCCCGCGCAGTGTGCCTATCTGTGCATGCTACATAGAGGGCCAGCCTCCCCGTGCAGTGTGCCTAGCTGTGCACGCTACATAGAGGGCCAGCCTCCCCCCGCACAGTGTGCCTAACTCTGCACACTACATAGAGGACCAGCCTCCCCCGTGCACTGTGCCTAGCTGTGCATGCTACATAGAGGGCCAACCTCTCCCTGCGCAGTGTGCCTAGCTTTTCACACTACTTAGAGGGCCAGCCTCCCCCACGCAGTGTGCCTAGCTGTGCACGCTACATAGAGGGCCAGCCTCCAACCGCGCAGTGTGCCTAGCTCTGCATGCTACATAGAGGGCCAGCCTCCCTCACGCAGTGTGCCTAACTGTGCACGCTACATAGAGGTCCAGCCTCCCCCCATGCAGTGTGCCTAGCTGTGCACGCTACATAGAGGGCCAGCCTCCCCGCGCAGTGTGCCTAGCTGTGCACACTACATAGAGGGCCAGCCTCCCCCTGCACAGTGTGTCTAGCTCTGCACACTATATAGAAAGCCAGCCTCACCCCGCACAATGTGCCTACCTCTGCGCACGACATAGAGGCCCAGCCTCCCCCGCGCAGTGTGCCTGGCTGTGCACACTACAGAGAGGGCTAGCCTCCCCTCACGCACTGTGCTTAGCTGTGCACGCTACATAGAGGGCCAGCCTCCCCCGCGCAGTGTGCCTAGCTTTGCACACTACATAGAGGGCCAGCCGCCCCCGCGCACTGTGCCTAGCTGTGCACACTACATAGAGGGGCAGCCTCCCCGCGCAGTGTGCGTAGCTTTGCACACTACATAGAGGACCAGCCTCCCCTTGCAGTGTGCCTAGCTCTGCACGCTACATAGAGGGCCAGCCTCCCCGCGCAGTGTGCCTAGCTCTGCACACTACATAGAGGGCCAGCCGCCCCCGCGCACTGTGCCTAGCTGTGCATGCTACATAGAGGGCCAGCCTCCCCCGCGCAGTGTGCCTAGCGCGCACTGTGCCTAGCTGTGCACGATACATAGAGGGCCAGCCTCCCCCCGCACAGTGTGTCTAACTGTGCATGCTACATAGTGGGCCAGCCTCCCCGTGCACTGTGCCTAGCTGTGCACGCTACATAGAGGGCCACCCGCCCCGCGCACTGTGCCTACCTGTGCACGCTACATAGAGGGCCAGCTTCCCCCGAGCAGTGTGCCTAGCGCGCACTGTGCCTAGCTGTGCACGCTACATAGAGGGCCAGCCTCCCCCGCGCAGTGTGCCTACCTCTGCACACTACAAAGAGGGCCAGCCTCCCCCCACGCAGTGTGCCTACCTCTGCATACTGCATAAAGGGCCAGCCTCCCCCTCGCAGTGTGCCTACCTCTGCACACTACACAGAGGGCCAGCGTCCCCGTGCAGCGTGCCTAGCTCTGCACACTGCATAGTGGGCCAGCCTCCCCCCACGCAGTGTGCCTAGCTCTGCACACTACATAGATGGCCAACCCCCCCCTGCGCATTGTGCCTAGCTCTGCACACTACATAGAGGGCCAGCCTCCCCGCGCAGTGTGCCTAGCTGTGCACGCTACATAGATGGACAGCCTCCCCCTGCACAGTGTACCTAACTCTGCGCACTACATAGAGGGCCAGCCTCCCCCTGCGCACTGTGCCTAGCTGTGCATGCTACATAGAGGGCCAACCTCCGCCTGCGCAGTATGCCTAGCTTTTCACACTACTTAGAGGACCAGCCTCCCCCGCGCAGTGTGCCTATCTGTGCATGCTACATAGAGGGCCAGCCTCCCCGTGCAGTGTGCCTAGCTGTGCACGCTACATAGAGGGCCAGCCTCCCCCACGCAGTGTGCCTAGCTGTGCACACTAGATAGAGGGCCAGCCTCCCCGCACAGTGTGTCTACCTGTGCACGCAACATAGAGGGCCAGCCTCCCCCCGCACAGTGTGCCTAACTCTGCACACTACATAGAGGACCAGCCTCCCCGTGCACTGTGCCTAGCTGTGCATGCTACATAGAGGGCCAACCTCTCCCTGCGCAGTGTGCCTAGCTTTTCACACTACATAGAGGGCCAGCCTCCCCCCGCGCAGTGTGCCTAGCTGTGCACGTTACATAGAGGGCCAGCCTCCAACCGCGCAGTGTGCCTAGCTCTGCATGCTACATAGAGGGCCAGCCTCCCTCACGCAGTGTGCCTAACTGTGCACGCTACATAGAGGGCCAGCCTCCCCCCATGCAGTGTGCCTAGCTGTGCACACTACATAGAGGGCCAGCCTCCCCGCGCAGTGTGCCTAGCTGTGCACACTACATAGAGGGCCAGCCTCCCCCGCACAGTGTGTCTAGCTGTGCACGCAACATAGAGGGCCAGCCTCCCCCCGCACAGTGTGCCTAACTCTGCACACTACATAGAGGACCAGCCTCCCCCGTGCACTGTGCCTAGCTGTGCATGCTACATAGAGGGCCAACCTCTCCCTGCGCAGTGTGCCTAGCTTTTCACACTACATAGAGGGCCAGCCTCCCCCGTGCAGTGTGCCTAGCTGTGCACGTTACATAGAGGGCCAGCCTCCCCCCGCGCATTGTGCCTAGCTCTGCACACTACATAGAGGGCCAGCCTCCCCGCGCAGTGTGCCTAGCTGTGCACACTACATAGATGGACAGCCTCCCCCTGCACAGTGTACCTAACTCTGCGCACTACATAGAGGGCCAGCCTCCCCCTGCGCACTGTGCCTAGCTGTGCATGCTACATAGAGGGCCAACCTCCGCCTGCGCAGTATGCCTAGCTTTTCACACTACTTAGAGGACCAGCCTCCCCCGCGCAGTGTGCCTATCTGTGCATGCTACATAGAGGGCCAGCCTCCCCGTGCAGTGTGCCTAGCTGTGCACGCTACATAGAGGGCCAGCCTCCCCCACGCAGTGTGCCTAGCTGTGCACACTAGATAGAGGGCCAGCCTCCCCGCACAGTGTGTCTACCTGTGCACGCAACATAGAGGGCCAGCCTCCCCCCGCACAGTGTGCCTAACTCTGCACACTACATAGAGGACCAGCCTCCCCGTGCACTGTGCCTAGCTGTGCATGCTACATAGAGGGCCAACCTCTCCCTGCGCAGTGTGCCTAGCTTTTCACACTACATAGAGGGCCAGCCTCCCCCGCGCAGTGTGCCTAGCTGTGCACGTTACATAGAGGGCCAGCCTCCAACCGCGCAGTGTGCCTAGCTCTGCATGCTACATAGAGGGCCAGCCTCCCTCACGCAGTGTGCCTAACTGTGCACGCTACATAGAGGGCCAGCCTCCCCCCATGCAGTGTGCCTAGCTGTGCACACTACATAGAGGGCCAGCCTCCCCGCGCAGTGTGCCTAGCTGTGCACACTACATAGAGGGCCAGCCTCCCCCGCACAGTGTGTCTAGCTGTGCACGCAACATACAGGGCCAGCCTCCCCCCGCACAGTGTGCCTAACTCTGCACACTACATAGAGGACCAGCCTCTCCCGTGCACTGTGCCTAGCTGTGCATGCTACATAGAGGGCCAACCTCTCCCTGCGCAGTGTGCCTAGCTTTTCACACTACATAGAGGGCCAGCCTCCCCCCGCGCAGTGTGCCTAGCTGTGCACGTTACATAGAGGGCCAGCCTCCAACTGTGCAGTGTGCCTAGCTCTGCATGCTACATAGAGGGCCAGCCTCCCTCACGCAGTGTGCCTAACTGTGCACGCTACATAGAGGGCCAGCCTCCCCCATGCAGTGTGCCTAGCTGTGCACGCTACATAGAGGGCCAGCCTCCCCCGCGCAGTGTGCCTAGCTGTGCACACTACATAGAGGGCCAGCCTCCCCCTGCACAGTGTGTCTAGCTCTGCACACTATATAGAGGGCCAGCCTCCCCCGCACAATGTGCCTACCTCTGCGCACGACATAGAGGCCCAGCCTCCCCCGCGCAGTGTGCCTGGCTGTGCACACTACAGAGAGGGCTAGCCTCCCCCCACGCACTGTGCCTAGCTGTGCACGCTACATAGAGGGCCAGCTTCCCCCCGCGCAGTGTGCCTAGCTTTGCACACTACATAGAGGGCCAGCCTCCCCGTGCAGTGTGCCTAGCTGTGCACATTGCACAGAGGGCCAGAGTCCCCCGCGCAGTGTGCCCAGCTGTGCACACTACAAAGAGGGCCAGCCTCCCCCGCGCAGTGTGCCTACCTCTACACACTGCAGAGAGGGCCAGCCTCCCCCGCGCAGTGTACCTACCTCTGCACACTACATAGAGGGCCAGCCTCCCCCCCACACAGTGTGCCTAGCTCTGCAAACTACATAGAGGGCCAGCCTCCCCGCGCAGTGTGCCTAGCTGTGCAAGCTACATAGAGGGCCAGCCTCCCCGCGCAGTGTGTGTAGCTCTGCACGCAACATATAGGGCCAGCCTCGCCTAGCTGTACATGCTACATAGAGGGCCAGCCTCCCCCGTGCAGTGTGCCTAGCTTTGCACACTACATAGAGGGCCAGCCTCCCCCGCGCAGTGTGCCTACCTCTACACTCTGCAGAGAGGGCCAGCCTCCCCGCGCAGTGTACCTACCTCTGCACACTACATAGAGGGCCAGCCTCCCCCACACAGTGTGCCTAGCTCTGCAAACTACATAGAGGGCCAGCCTCCCCCGCGCAGTGTGCCTAGCTGTGCAAGCTACATAGAGGGCCAGCCTCCGCGCGCAGTGTGTCTAGCTCTGCACGCAACATAGAGGGCCAGCCTCGCCCAGCTGTGCACACTACAAAGAGGGCCAGCCTTCCCCCGCACAGTGTGCCTAGCTCTGCACACTACATAGAGGGCCAACCTCCCCCTACGCAGTGTGCCTAGCTTATCACACTACAAAGAGGGCCAGCCTCCCCTGCGCACTGTGCCTAGCTGTGCATGCTACATAGAGGGCCAACATCCCCCTGCGCAGTGTGCCAAGCTTTTCACACTACATAGAGGGCCAGCCTCCCCCGCGCAGTGTGCCTATCTGTGAACGCTTCATAGAGGGCCAGCCTCCCCCACACAGTGTGCTTAGCTTTTCACACTACATAGAGGGCCAGCCTCCCCCCACGCAGTGTGCCTAGCTTATCACACTACAGAGAGGGCCAGCCTCCCCCGCGCACTGTGCCTACCTGTGCCTGCTCCATAGAGGGCCAACCTCCCCCTGCGCAGTGTGCCTAGCTTTTCACTCTACATAGAGGGCCAGCCTCCCCGCGCAGTGTGCCTAGCTGTGCACGCTACATAGAGGGCCAACCTCCCCCTGCGCAGTGTGCCTAGCTTTTCACACTACATAGAGGGCCAGCCTCCCGGCGCAGTGTGCCTATCTGTTCACGCTACATAGAGGGCCAGCCTCCTCGCGCAGTGTGCCTAGCTGTGCACGCTACGGGGGGGCCAGCCCCCCCGCGCAATGTACCTAGCTGTGCACACTACATAGAGGGCCAGCTTTCCCCAGCGCAGTGTGCCTATCTGTGCACTTTACATACAGGACCAGCTTCCCCCTGCTCACTGTGACTAGCTGTGCATGCTACATAGAGGGCCAGCCTCCCCCTGCGCAGTGTGCCTAGCTTTTCATACTACATAGAGGGCCAGCCTCCCCCGCGCAATGTGCCTAGCTGTGCACGCTACATAGAAGGCCAGCCTCCCCCGCGCAGTGTGCCTACCTCTGCACACTACAAAGAGGGCCAGCCTCCCCCCACGCAGTGTGCCTACCTCTGCATACTGCATAAAGGGCCAGCCTCCCCCTCGCAGTGTGCCTACCTCTGCAAACTACACAGAGGGCCAGCCTCCCCGTGCAGCGTGCCTAGCTCTGCACACTGCATAGTGGGCCAGCCTCCCCCCACGCAGTGTGCCTAGCTCTGCACACTACATAGATGGCCAACCCCCCCTGCGCAGTGTGCCTAGCTTATAACACTACATAGAGGGTCAGCCTCCCCCCGCGCATTGTGCCTAGCTCTGCACACTACATAGAGGGTCAGCCTCCCCGCGCAGTGTGCCTAGCTGTGCACGCTACATAGATGGACAGCCTCCCCCTGCACAGTGTACCTAACTCTGCGCACTACATAGAGGGCCAGCCTCCCCCTGCGCACTGTGCCTAGCTGTGCATGCTACATAGAGGGCCAACCTCCGCCTGCGCAGTATGCCTAGCTTTTCACACTACTTAGAGGACCAGCCTCCCCGCGCAGTGTGCCTATCTGTGCATGCTACATAGAGGGCCAGCCTCCCCGTGCAGTGTGCCTAGCTGTGCACGCTACATAGAGGGCCAGCCTCCCCCACGCAGTGTGCCTAGCTGTGCACACTAGATAGAGGGCCAGCCTCCCTGCACAGTGTGTCTAGCTGTGCACGCAACATAGAGGGCCAGCCTCCCCCCGCACAGTGTGCCTAACTCTGCACACTACATAGAGGACCAGCCTCCCCGTGCACTGTGCCTAGCTGTGCATGCTACATAGAGGGCCAACCTCTCCCTGCGCAGTGTGCCTAGCTTTTCACACTACATAGAGGGCCAGCCTCCCCCCGCGCAGTGTGCCTAGCTGTGCACGTTACATAGAGAGCCAGCCTCCAACCGCGCAGTGTGCCTAGCTCTGCATGCTACATAGAGGGCCAGCCTCCCTCACGCAGTGTGCCTAACTGTGCACGCTACATAGAGGGCCAGCCTCCCCCCATGCAGTGTGCCTAGCTGTGCACACTACATAGAGGGCCAGCCTCCCGCGCAGTGTGCCTAGCTGTGCACACTACATAGAGGGCCAGCCTCCCCGCACAGTGTGTCTAGCTGTGCACGCAACATAGAGGGCCAGCCTCCCCCCGCACAGTGTGCCTAACTCTGCACACTACATAGAGGACCAGCCTCCCCCGTGCACTGTGCCTAGCTGTGCATGCTACATAGAGGGCCAACCTCTCCCCGTGCACTGTGCCTAGCTGTGCACGCTACATAGAGGGCCAGCCTCCCCCACACAGTGTGCCTAGCTGTGCACGTTACATAGAGGGCCAGCCTCCAACTGTGCAGTGTGCCTAACTCTGCACACTACATAGAGGACCAGCCTCCCCGTGCACTGTGCCTAGCTGTGCATGCTACATAGAGGGCCAACCTCTCCCTGCGCAGTGTGCCTAGCTTTTCACACTACATAGAGGGCCAGCCTCCCTCCGCGCAGTGTGCCTAGCTGTGCACGTTACATAGAGGGCCAGCCTCCAACCGCGCAGTGTGCCTAGCTCTGCATGCTACATAGAGGGCCAGCCTCACTCACGCAGTGTGCCTAACTGTGCACGCTACAAAGAGGGCCAGCCTCCCCCCATGCAGTGTGCCTAGCTCTGCACGCTACATAGAGGGCCAGCCTCCCCGCGCAGTGTGCCTAGCTGAGCACACTACATAGAGGGCCAGCCTCCCCCGCACAGTGTGTCTAGCTGTGCACCCAACATAGAGGGCCAGCCTCCCCCCGCACAGTGTGCCTAACTCTGCACACTACATAGAGGACCAGCCTCCCCCGTGCACTGTGCCTAGCTGTGCATGCTACATAGAGGGCCAACCTCTCCCTGCGCAGTGTGCCTAGCTTTTCACACTACATAGAGGGCCAGCCTCCCCCTGCGCAGTGTGCCTAGCTGTGCACGTTACATAGAGGGCCAGCCTCCAACTGTGCAGTGTGCCTAGCTCTGCATGCTACATAGAGGGCCAGCCTTCCTCACGCAGTGTGCCTAACTGTGCACGCTACATAGAGGGCCAGCCTCCCCCATGCAGTGTGCCTAGCTGTGCACGCTACATAGAGGGCCAGCCTCCCCCGCGCAGTGTGACTAGCTGTGCACACTACATAGAGGGCCAGCCTCCCCCTGCACAGTGTGTCTAGCTCTGCACACTATATAGAGGGCCAGCCTCCCCCGCACAATGTGCCTACCTCTGCGCACGACATACAGGCCCAGCCTCCCCCGCGCAGTGTGCCTGGCTGTGCACACTACAGAGAGGGCTAGCCTTCCCCCACGCACTGTGCCTAGCTGTGCACGCTACATAGAGGGCCAGCTTCCCCCGCGCAGTGTGCCTAGCTTTGCACACTACATAGAGGGCCAGCCGCCCCCGCGCACTGTGCATATCTGTGCATGCTACATAGAGGGGCAGCCTCCCCGCGCAGTGTGCCTAGCTTTGCACACTACATAGAGGACCAGCCTCCCCCTTGCAGTGTGCCTAGCTCTGCACGCTACATAGAGGGCCAGCCTCCCCGCGCAGTGAGCCTAGCTCTGCACACTACATAGAGGGCCAGCCGCCCCCGCGCACTGTGCCTAGCTGTGCATGCTACATAGAGGGCCAGCCTCCCCGCGCAGTGTGCCTAGCACGCACTGTGCCTAGCTGTGCACGATACATAGAGGGCCAGCTTCCCCCGCACAGTGTGTCTAACTGTGCATGCTACATAGTGGGCCAGCCTCCCCGTGCACTGTGCCTAGCTGTGCACACTACATAGAGGGCCAGACTCCCCCACACAGTGTGCCTAGCTCTGCACGCTACATAGAGGGCCAGCCTCCCTCGCGCAGTGTGCCTAGCTCTGCACACTACATAGAGGGCCATCCGCCCCGCGCACTGTGCCTACCTGTGCACGCTACATAGAGGGCCAGCTTCCCCCGAGCAGTGTGCCTAGCGCGCACTGTGCCTAGCTGTGCACGCTACATAGAGGGCCAGCCTTCTCCTGCACAGTGTGTCTAGCTGTTCATGCTACATAGAGGGCCAGCCTCCCCGTGCACTGTGCCTACCTGTGCAAGCTACATAGAGGGCCAGCCTCCCCGCGCAGTGTGCCTAGCTCTGCACACTACATAGAGGGCCAGCCGCCCCCGCGCACTGTGCCTAGCTGTGCATGCTACATAGAGGGCCAGCCTCCCCGCGCAGTGTGCCTAGCACGCACTGTGCCTAGCTGTGCACGATACATAGAGGGCCAGCTTCCCCCGCACAGTGTGTCTAACTGTGCATGCTACATAGTGGGCCAGCCTCCCCGTGCACTGTGCCTAGCTGTGCACACTACATAGAGGGCCAGACTCCCCCACACAGTGTGCCTAGCTCTGCACGCTACATAGAGGGCCAGCCTCCCTCGCGCAGTGTGCCTAGCTCTGCACACTACATAGAGGGCCATCCGCCCCGCGCACTGTGCCTACCTGTGCACGCTACATAGAGGGCCAGCTTCCCCCGAGCAGTGTGCCTAGCGCGCACTGTGCCTAGCTGTGCACGCTACATAGAGGGCCAGCCTTCTCCTGCACAGTGTGTCTAGCTGTTCATGCTACATAGAGGGCCAGCCTCCCCGTGCACTGTGCCTACCTGTGCACGCTACATAGAGGGCCAGCCTCCCCGCGCAGTGTGCCTAGCTTTGCACACTACATAGAGGGCCAGCCTCCCCCCGCACAGTGTGTCTAGCTCTGCACACTATATAGAGGTCCAGCCTCCCCGCACAGTGTGCCTACCTCTGCGCACTACAGAGAGGGCTAGCGTCCCCTCACAGTGTGCCTAGCTGTGCACGCTACATAGAGGGCCAGCCTCCCCCCGCGCACTGTGCCTAGCTGTGCACACTACATAGAGGGCCAGCCTCCCCGCGCAGTGTGCCTAGCTTTGCACACTACATAGAGGGCCAGCCGCCCCCGCGCACTGTGCCTAGCTGTGCATACTACATAGAGGGCCAGCCTCCCCGCGCAGTGTGCCTAGCACGCACTGTGCCTAGCTGTGCACGATACATAGAGGGCCAGCTTCCCCCGCACAGTGTGTCTAACTGTGCATGCTACATAGTGGGCCAGCCTCCCCGTGCACTGTGCCTAGCTGTGCACACTACATAGAGGGCCAGACTCCCCCACACAGTGTGCCTAGCTCTGCACGCTACATAGAGGGCCAGCCTCCCTCGCGCAGTGTGCCTAGCTCTGCACACTACATAGAGGGCCATCCGCCCCGCGCACTGTGCCTACCTGTGCACGCTACATAGAGGGCCAGCTTCCCCCGAGCAGTGTGCCTAGCGCGCACTGTGCCTAGCTGTGCACGCTACATAGAGGGCCAGCCTTCTCCTGCACAGTGTGTCTAGCTGTTCATGCTACATAGAGGGCCAGCCTCCCCGTGCACTGTGCCTACCTGTGCAAGCTACATAGAGGGCCAGCCTCCCCGTGCAGTGTGCCTAGCTCTGCACACTACATAGAGGGCCAGCCGCCCCCGCGCACTGTGCCTAGCTGTGCATGCTACATAGAGGGCCAGCCTCCCCGCGCAGTGTGCCTAGCACGCACTGTGCCTAGCTGTGCACGATACATAGAGGGCCAGCTTCCCCCGCACAGTGTGTCTAACTGTGCATGCTACATAGTGGGCCAGCCTCCCCGTGCACTGTGCCTAGCTGTGCACACTACATAGAGGGCCAGACTCCCCCACACAGTGTGCCTAGCTCTGCACGCTACATAGAGGGCCAGCCTCCCTCGCGCAGTGTGCCTAGCTCTGCACACTACATAGAGGGCCATCCGCCCCGCGCACTGTGCCTACCTGTGCACGCTACATAGAGGGCCAGCTTCCCCCGAGCAGTGTGCCTAGCGCGCACTGTGCCTAGCTGTGCACGCTACATAGAGGGCCAGCCTTCTCCTGCACAGTGTGTCTAGCTGTTCATGCTACATAGAGGGCCAGCCTCCCCATGCACTGTGCCTACCTGTGCACGCTACATAGAGGGCCAGCCTCCCCGCGCAGTGTGCCTAGCTTTGCACACTACATAGAGGGCCAGCCTCCCCGTGCAGTGTGCCTAGCTGTGCACGCTACATAGAGGGCCAGCCTCCCCGCGCAGTGTGCCTAGCGCGCACTGTGCCTAGCTGTGCACGCTACATAGAGGGCCAGCCTTCTCCTGCACAGTGTGTCTAGCTGTTCATGCTACATAGAGGGCCAGCCTCCCCGTGCACTGTGCCTACCTGTGCACGCTACATAGAGGGCCAGCCTCCCCGCGCAGTATGCCTAGCTTTTCACACTACTTAGAGGACCAGCCTCCCCCGCGCAGTGTGCCTATCTGTGCATGCTACATAGAGGGCCAGCCTCCCCGTGCAGTGTGCCTAGCTGTGCACGCTACATAGAGGGCCAGCCTCCCCCACGCAGTGTGCCTAGCTGTGCACACTAGATAGAGGGCCAGCCTCCCCGCACAGTGTGTCTACCTGTGCACGCAACATAGAGGGCCAGCCTCCCCCCGCACAGTGTGCCTAACTCTGCACACTACATAGAGGACCAGCCTCCCCGTGCACTGTGCCTAGCTGTGCATGCTACATAGAGGGCCAACCTCTCCCTGCGCAGTGTGCCTAGCTTTTCACACTACATAGAGGGCCAGCCTCCCCCGCGCAGTGTGCCTAGCTGTGCACGTTACATAGAGGGCCAGCCTCCAACCGCGCAGTGTGCCTAGCTCTGCATGCTACATAGAGGGCCAGCCTCCCTCACGCAGTGTGCCTAACTGTGCACGCTACATAGAGGGCCAGCCTCCCCCCATGCAGTGTGCCTAGCTGTGCACACTACATAGAGGGCCAGCCTCCCCGCGCAGTGTGCCTAGCTGTGCACACTACATAGAGGGCCAGCCTCCCCCGCACAGTGTGTCTAGCTGTGCACGCAACATACAGGGCCAGCCTCCCCCCGCACAGTGTGCCTAACTCTGCACACTACATAGAGGACCAGCCTCTCCCGTGCACTGTGCCTAGCTGTGCATGCTACATAGAGGGCCAACCTCTCCCTGCGCAGTGTGCCTAGCTTTTCACACTACATAGAGGGCCAGCCTCCCCCCGCGCAGTGTGCCTAGCTGTGCACGTTACATAGAGGGCCAGCCTCCAACTGTGCAGTGTGCCTAGCTCTGCATGCTACATAGAGGGCCAGCCTCCCTCACGCAGTGTGCCTAACTGTGCACGCTACATAGAGGGCCAGCCTCCCCCATGCAGTGTGCCTAGCTGTGCACGCTACATAGAGGGCCAGCCTCCCCCGCGCAGTGTGCCTAGCTGTGCACACTACATAGAGGGCCAGCCTCCCCCTGCACAGTGTGTCTAGCTCTGCACACTATATAGAGGGCCAGCCTCCCCCCGCACAATGTGCCTACCTCTGCGCACGACATAGAGGCCCAGCCTCCCCCGCGCAGTGTGCCTGGCTGTGCACACTACAGAGAGGGCTAGCCTCCCCCCACGCACTGTGCCTAGCTGTGCACGCTACATAGAGGGCCAGCTTCCCCCCGCGCAGTGTGCCTAGCTTTGCACACTACATAGAGGGCCAGCCTCCCCGTGCAGTGTGCCTAGCTGTGCACATTGCACAGAGGGCCAGAGTCCCCCGCGCAGTGTGCCCAGCTGTGCACACTACAAAGAGGGCCAGCCTCCCCCGCGCAGTGTGCCTACCTCTACACACTGCAGAGAGGGCCAGCCTCCCCCGCGCAGTGTACCTACCTCTGCACACTACATAGAGGGCCAGCCTCCCCCCCACACAGTGTGCCTAGCTCTGCAAACTACATAGAGGGCCAGCCTCCCCGCGCAGTGTGCCTAGCTGTGCAAGCTACATAGAGGGCCAGCCTCCCCGCGCAGTGTGTGTAGCTCTGCACGCAACATATAGGGCCAGCCTCGCCTAGCTGTACATGCTACATAGAGGGCCAGCCTCCCCCGTGCAGTGTGCCTAGCTTTGCACACTACATAGAGGGCCAGCCTCCCCCGCGCAGTGTGCCTACCTCTACACTCTGCAGAGAGGGCCAGCCTCCCCGCGCAGTGTACCTACCTCTGCACACTACATAGAGGGCCAGCCTCCCCCACACAGTGTGCCTAGCTCTGCAAACTACATAGAGGGCCAGCCTCCCCCGCGCAGTGTGCCTAGCTGTGCAAGCTACATAGAGGGCCAGCCTCCGCGCGCAGTGTGTCTAGCTCTGCACGCAACATAGAGGGCCAGCCTCGCCCAGCTGTGCACACTACAAAGAGGGCCAGCCTTCCCCCGCACAGTGTGCCTAGCTCTGCACACTACATAGAGGGCCAACCTCCCCCTACGCAGTGTGCCTAGCTTATCACACTACAAAGAGGGCCAGCCTCCCCTGCGCACTGTGCCTAGCTGTGCATGCTACATAGAGGGCCAACATCCCCCTGCGCAGTGTGCCAAGCTTTTCACACTACATAGAGGGCCAGCCTCCCCCGCGCAGTGTGCCTATCTGTGAACGCTTCATAGAGGGCCAGCCTCCCCCACACAGTGTGCTTAGCTTTTCACACTACATAGAGGGCCAGCCTCCCCCCACGCAGTGTGCCTAGCTTATCACACTACAGAGAGGGCCAGCCTCCCCCGCGCACTGTGCCTACCTGTGCCTGCTCCATAGAGGGCCAACCTCCCCCTGCGCAGTGTGCCTAGCTTTTCACTCTACATAGAGGGCCAGCCTCCCCGCGCAGTGTGCCTAGCTGTGCACGCTACATAGAGGGCCAACCTCCCCCTGCGCAGTGTGCCTAGCTTTTCACACTACATAGAGGGCCAGCCTCCCGGCGCAGTGTGCCTATCTGTTCACGCTACATAGAGGGCCAGCCTCCTCGCGCAGTGTGCCTAGCTGTGCACGCTACGGGGGGGCCAGCCCCCCCGCGCAATGTACCTAGCTGTGCACACTACATAGAGGGCCAGCTTTCCCCAGCGCAGTGTGCCTATCTGTGCACTTTACATACAGGACCAGCTTCCCCCTGCTCACTGTGACTAGCTGTGCATGCTACATAGAGGGCCAGCCTCCCCCTGCGCAGTGTGCCTAGCTTTTCATACTACATAGAGGGCCAGCCTCCCCCGCGCAATGTGCCTAGCTGTGCACGCTACATAGAAGGCCAGCCTCCCCCGCGCAGTGTGCCTACCTCTGCACACTACAAAGAGGGCCAGCCTCCCCCCACGCAGTGTGCCTACCTCTGCATACTGCATAAAGGGCCAGCCTCCCCCTCGCAGTGTGCCTACCTCTGCAAACTACACAGAGGGCCAGCCTCCCCGTGCAGCGTGCCTAGCTCTGCACACTGCATAGTGGGCCAGCCTCCCCCCACGCAGTGTGCCTAGCTCTGCACACTACATAGATGGCCAACCCCCCCTGCGCAGTGTGCCTAGCTTATAACACTACATAGAGGGTCAGCCTCCCCCCGCGCATTGTGCCTAGCTCTGCACACTACATAGAGGGTCAGCCTCCCCGCGCAGTGTGCCTAGCTGTGCACGCTACATAGATGGACAGCCTCCCCCTGCACAGTGTACCTAACTCTGCGCACTACATAGAGGGCCAGCCTCCCCCTGCGCACTGTGCCTAGCTGTGCATGCTACATAGAGGGCCAACCTCCGCCTGCGCAGTATGCCTAGCTTTTCACACTACTTAGAGGACCAGCCTCCCCGCGCAGTGTGCCTATCTGTGCATGCTACATAGAGGGCCAGCCTCCCCGTGCAGTGTGCCTAGCTGTGCACGCTACATAGAGGGCCAGCCTCCCCCACGCAGTGTGCCTAGCTGTGCACACTAGATAGAGGGCCAGCCTCCCTGCACAGTGTGTCTAGCTGTGCACGCAACATAGAGGGCCAGCCTCCCCCCGCACAGTGTGCCTAACTCTGCACACTACATAGAGGACCAGCCTCCCCGTGCACTGTGCCTAGCTGTGCATGCTACATAGAGGGCCAACCTCTCCCTGCGCAGTGTGCCTAGCTTTTCACACTACATAGAGGGCCAGCCTCCCCCCGCGCAGTGTGCCTAGCTGTGCACGTTACATAGAGAGCCAGCCTCCAACCGCGCAGTGTGCCTAGCTCTGCATGCTACATAGAGGGCCAGCCTCCCTCACGCAGTGTGCCTAACTGTGCACGCTACATAGAGGGCCAGCCTCCCCCCATGCAGTGTGCCTAGCTGTGCACACTACATAGAGGGCCAGCCTCCCGCGCAGTGTGCCTAGCTGTGCACACTACATAGAGGGCCAGCCTCCCCGCACAGTGTGTCTAGCTGTGCACGCAACATAGAGGGCCAGCCTCCCCCCGCACAGTGTGCCTAACTCTGCACACTACATAGAGGACCAGCCTCCCCCGTGCACTGTGCCTAGCTGTGCATGCTACATAGAGGGCCAACCTCTCCCCGTGCACTGTGCCTAGCTGTGCACGCTACATAGAGGGCCAGCCTCCCCCACACAGTGTGCCTAGCTGTGCACGTTACATAGAGGGCCAGCCTCCAACTGTGCAGTGTGACTAACTCTGCACACTACATAGAGGACCAGCCTCCCCGTGCACTGTGCCTAGCTGTGCATGCTACATAGAGGGCCAACCTCTCCCTGCGCAGTGTGCCTAGCTTTTCACACTACATAGAGGGCCAGCCTCCCTCCGCGCAGTGTGCCTAGCTGTGCACGTTACATAGAGGGCCAGCCTCCAACCGCGCAGTGTGCCTAGCTCTGCATGCTACATAGAGGGCCAGCCTCACTCACGCAGTGTGCCTAACTGTGCACGCTACAAAGAGGGCCAGCCTCCCCCCATGCAGTGTGCCTAGCTCTGCACGCTACATAGAGGGCCAGCCTCCCCGCGCAGTGTGCCTAGCTGAGCACACTACATAGAGGGCCAGCCTCCCCCGCACAGTGTGTCTAGCTGTGCACCCAACATAGAGGGCCAGCCTCCCCCCGCACAGTGTGCCTAACTCTGCACACTACATAGAGGACCAGCCTCCCCCGTGCACTGTGCCTAGCTGTGCATGCTACATAGAGGGCCAACCTCTCCCTGCGCAGTGTGCCTAGCTTTTCACACTACATAGAGGGCCAGCCTCCCCCTGCGCAGTGTGCCTAGCTGTGCACGTTACATAGAGGGCCAGCCTCCAACTGTGCAGTGTGCCTAGCTCTGCATGCTACATAGAGGGCCAGCCTTCCTCACGCAGTGTGCCTAACTGTGCACGCTACATAGAGGGCCAGCCTCCCCCATGCAGTGTGCCTAGCTGTGCACGCTACATAGAGGGCCAGCCTCCCCCGCGCAGTGTGACTAGCTGTGCACACTACATAGAGGGCCAGCCTCCCCCTGCACAGTGTGTCTAGCTCTGCACACTATATAGAGGGCCAGCCTCCCCCGCACAATGTGCCTACCTCTGCGCACGACATACAGGCCCAGCCTCCCCCGCGCAGTGTGCCTGGCTGTGCACACTACAGAGAGGGCTAGCCTTCCCCCACGCACTGTGCCTAGCTGTGCACGCTACATAGAGGGCCAGCTTCCCCCGCGCAGTGTGCCTAGCTTTGCACACTACATAGAGGGCCAGCCGCCCCCGCGCACTGTGCATATCTGTGCATGCTACATAGAGGGGCAGCCTCCCCGCGCAGTGTGCCTAGCTTTGCACACTACATAGAGGACCAGCCTCCCCCTTGCAGTGTGCCTAGCTCTGCACGCTACATAGAGGGCCAGCCTCCCCGCGCAGTGAGCCTAGCTCTGCACACTACATAGAGGGCCAGCCGCCCCCGCGCACTGTGCCTAGCTGTGCATGCTACATAGAGGGCCAGCCTCCCCGCGCAGTGTGCCTAGCACGCACTGTGCCTAGCTGTGCACGATACATAGAGGGCCAGCTTCCCCCGCACAGTGTGTCTAACTGTGCATGCTACATAGTGGGCCAGCCTCCCCGTGCACTGTGCCTAGCTGTGCACACTACATAGAGGGCCAGACTCCCCCACACAGTGTGCCTAGCTCTGCACGCTACATAGAGGGCCAGCCTCCCTCGCGCAGTGTGCCTAGCTCTGCACACTACATAGAGGGCCATCCGCCCCGCGCACTGTGCCTACCTGTGCACGCTACATAGAGGGCCAGCTTCCCCCGAGCAGTGTGCCTAGCGCGCACTGTGCCTAGCTGTGCACGCTACATAGAGGGCCAGCCTTCTCCTGCACAGTGTGTCTAGCTGTTCATGCTACATAGAGGGCCAGCCTCCCCGTGCACTGTGCCTACCTGTGCAAGCTACATAGAGGGCCAGCCTCCCCGCGCAGTGTGCCTAGCTCTGCACACTACATAGAGGGCCAGCCGCCCCCGCGCACTGTGCCTAGCTGTGCATGCTACATAGAGGGCCAGCCTCCCCGCGCAGTGTGCCTAGCACGCACTGTGCCTAGCTGTGCACGATACATAGAGGGCCAGCTTCCCCCGCACAGTGTGTCTAACTGTGCATGCTACATAGTGGGCCAGCCTCCCCGTGCACTGTGCCTAGCTGTGCACACTACATAGAGGGCCAGACTCCCCCACACAGTGTGCCTAGCTCTGCACGCTACATAGAGGGCCAGCCTCCCTCGCGCAGTGTGCCTAGCTCTGCACACTACATAGAGGGCCATCCGCCCCGCGCACTGTGCCTACCTGTGCACGCTACATAGAGGGCCAGCTTCCCCCGAGCAGTGTGCCTAGCGCGCACTGTGCCTAGCTGTGCACGCTACATAGAGGGCCAGCCTTCTCCTGCACAGTGTGTCTAGCTGTTCATGCTACATAGAGGGCCAGCCTCCCCGTGCACTGTGCCTACCTGTGCACGCTACATAGAGGGCCAGCCTCCCCGCGCAGTGTGCCTAGCTTTGCACACTACATAGAGGGCCAGCCTCCCCCCGCACAGTGTGTCTAGCTCTGCACACTATATAGAGGTCCAGCCTCCCCGCACAGTGTGCCTACCTCTGCGCACTACAGAGAGGGCTAGCGTCCCCTCACAGTGTGCCTAGCTGTGCACGCTACATAGAGGGCCAGCCTCCCCCCGCGCACTGTGCCTAGCTGTGCACACTACATAGAGGGCCAGCCTCCCCGCGCAGTGTGCCTAGCTTTGCACACTACATAGAGGGCCAGCCGCCCCCGCGCACTGTGCCTAGCTGTGCATACTACATAGAGGGCCAGCCTCCCCGCGCAGTGTGCCTAGCACGCACTGTGCCTAGCTGTGCACGATACATAGAGGGCCAGCTTCCCCCGCACAGTGTGTCTAACTGTGCATGCTACATAGTGGGCCAGCCTCCCCGTGCACTGTGCCTAGCTGTGCACACTACATAGAGGGCCAGACTCCCCCACACAGTGTGCCTAGCTCTGCACGCTACATAGAGGGCCAGCCTCCCTCGCGCAGTGTGCCTAGCTCTGCACACTACATAGAGGGCCATCCGCCCCGCGCACTGTGCCTACCTGTGCACGCTACATAGAGGGCCAGCTTCCCCCGAGCAGTGTGCCTAGCGCGCACTGTGCCTAGCTGTGCACGCTACATAGAGGGCCAGCCTTCTCCTGCACAGTGTGTCTAGCTGTTCATGCTACATAGAGGGCCAGCCTCCCCGTGCACTGTGCCTACCTGTGCAAGCTACATAGAGGGCCAGCCTCCCCGCGCAGTGTGCCTAGCTCTGCACACTACATAGAGGGCCAGCCGCCCCCGCGCACTGTGCCTAGCTGTGCATGCTACATAGAGGGCCAGCCTCCCCGCGCAGTGTGCCTAGCACGCACTGTGCCTAGCTGTGCACGATACATAGAGGGCCAGCTTCCCCCGCACAGTGTGTCTAACTGTGCATGCTACATAGTGGGCCAGCCTCCCCGTGCACTGTGCCTAGCTGTGCACACTACATAGAGGGCCAGACTCCCCCACACAGTGTGCCTAGCTCTGCACGCTACATAGAGGGCCAGCCTCCCTCGCGCAGTGTGCCTAGCTCTGCACACTACATAGAGGGCCATCCGCCCCGCGCACTGTGCCTACCTGTGCACGCTACATAGAGGGCCAGCTTCCCCCGAGCAGTGTGCCTAGCGCGCACTGTGCCTAGCTGTGCACGCTACATAGAGGGCCAGCCTTCTCCTGCACAGTGTGTCTAGCTGTTCATGCTACATAGAGGGCCAGCCTCCCCGTGCACTGTGCCTACCTGTGCACGCTACATAGAGGGCCAGCCTCCCCGCGCAGTGTGCCTAGCTTTGCACACTACATAGAGGGCCAGGCTCCCCCCGCACAGTGTGTCTAGCTCTGCACACTATATAGAGGTCCAGCCTCCCCGCACAGTGTGCCTACCTCTGCGCACTACAGAGAGGGCTAGCGTCCCCTCACAGTGTGCCTAGCTGTGCACGCTACATAGAGGGCCAGCCTCCCCCCGCGCACTGTGCCTAGCTGTGCACACTACATAGAGGGCCAGCCTCCCCGCGCAGTGTGCCTAGCTTTGCACACTACATAGAAGACCAGCCTCCCCCTCGCAGTGTGCCTAGCTCTGCACGCTACATAGAGGGCCAGCCTCCCAGCGCAGTGTGCCTAGCTCTGCACACTACCTAGAGGGCCAGCCGCCCCCGCGCAGTGTGCATAGCTGTGCACTCTACATAGAGGAGCAGCCTCCCCCGCGCAGTGTGCCTACCTCTGCACACTACAAAGAGGGCCAGCCTCCCCCCACGCAGTGTGCCTACCTCTGCATACTGCATAAAGGGCCAGCCTTCCCCGCGCAGTGTGCCTACCTCTGCCCACTACATAGAGGGCCAGCCTCCCCCTCGCAGTGTGCCTACCTCTGCACACTACATAGAGGGTCAGCCTCCCCCTCGCAGTGTGCCTCCCTCTGCACACTACACAGAGGGCCAGCCTCCCCGTGCAGCGTGCCTAGCTCTGCACACTGCATAGAGGGCCAGCCTCCCCCCACACAGTGTGCCTAGCTCTGCACACTACATAGATGGCCAACCCCTCCCTGCGCAGTGTGCCTAGCTTATAACACTACATAGAGGGTCAGCCTCCCCCGCGCACTGTGCCTAGCTCTGCATGCTGCATAGAGGGCCAGCCTCCCCGCGCAGTGTGCCTAGCTGTGCACGGTACAAAGATGGACAGCCTCCCCCGCACAGTGTACCTAACTCTGCACACTACATAGAGGGCCAGCCTCCCCCTGCGCACTGTGCCAGCTGTGCATGCTACATAGAGGGCCAACCTCCGCCTGCGCAGTGTGCCTAGCTTTTCACACTACTTAGAGGACCAGCCTCCCTGCGCAGTGTGCCTATCTGTGCATGCTACATAGAGGGCCAGCCTCCCCGCGCAGTGTGCCTAGCTGTGCACACTACATAGAGGGCCAGCCTCCCCCGCACAGTGTGTCTAACTGTGCACGCAACATAGAGGGCCAGCCTCCCCCCGCACAGTGTGCCTAACTCTGCACACTACATAGAGGACCAGCCTCCCCGTGCACTGTGCCTAGCTGTGCATGCTACATAGAGGGCCAACCTCTCCCTGCGCAGTGTGCCTAGCTTTTCACACTACTTAGAGGGCCAGCCTCCCCCACGCAGTGTGCCTAGCTCTGCACGCTACATAGAGGGCCAGCCTCCAACCGCGCAGTGTGCCTAGCTCTGCATGCTACATAGAGGGCCAGCCTCCCTCACGCAGTGTGCCTAACTGTGCACGCTACATAGAGGTCCAGCCTCCCCCCATGCAGTGTGCCTAGCTGTACACGCTACATAGAGGGCCAGCCTCCCCGCGCAGTGTGCCTAGCTGTGCACACTACATAGAGGGCCAGCCTCCCCCTGCACAGTGTGTCTAGCTCTGCACACTATATAGAGGGCCAGCCTCCCCCGCACAATGTGCCTACCTCTGCGCACGACATAGAGGCCCAGCCTCCCCCGCGCAGTGTGCCTGGCTGTGCACACTACAGAGAGGGCTAGCCTCCCCCCACGCACTGTGCCTAGCTGTGCACGCTACATAGAGGGCCAGCCTCCCCCCGCGCAGTGTGCCTAGCTTTGCACACTACATAGAGGGCCAGCCGCCCCAGCGCACTGTGCCTAGCTGTGCACGCTACATAGAGGGGCAGCCTCCCCGCGCAGTGTGCCTAGCTTTGCACACTACATAGAGGACCAGCCTCCCCCTTGCAGTGTGCCTAGCTCTGCACGCTACATAGAGGGCCAGCCTCCCCGCGCAGTGTGCCTAGCTCTGCACACTACATAGAGGGCCAGCCGCCCCCGCGCACTGTGCCTAGCTGTGCATGCTACATAGAGGGCCAGCCTCCCCCGCGCAGTGTGCCTAGCGCGCACTGTGCCTAGCTGTGCACGATACATAGAGGGCCAGCCTCCCCCCGCACAGTGTGTCTAACTGTGCATGCTACATAGTGGGCCAGCCTCCCCGTGCACTGTACCTAGCTGTGCACGCTACATAGAGGGCCAGCCTCCCCCACACAGTGTGCCTAGCTCTGCACGCTACATAGAGGGCCAGCCTCCCCCGCGCAGTGTGCCTAGCTCTGCACACTACATAGAGGGCCATCCGCCCCGCGCACTGTGCCTACCTGTGCACGCTACATAGAGGGCCAGCTTCCCCCGAGCAGTGTGCCTAGCGCGCACTGTGCCTAGCTGTGCACGCTACATAGAGGGCCAGCCTTCCCCTGCAAAGTGTGTCTAGCTGTTCATGCTACATAGAGGGCCAGCCTCCCCGTGCACTGTGCCTACCTGTGCACGCTACATAGAGGGCCAGCCTCCCCGCGCAGTGTGCCTAGCTTTGCACACTACATAGAGGGCCAGCCTCCCCCCGCACAGTGTGTCTAGCTCTGCACACTATATAGAGGGCCAGCCTCCCCGCACAGTGTGCCTACCTCTGCGCACTACATAGAGGGCTAGCGTCCCCTCACAGTGTGCCTAGCTGTGCACGCTACATAGAGGGCCAGCCTTCCCCCGCGCACTGTGCCTAGCTCTGCACACTACATAGATGGCCAACCCCTCCCTGCGCAGTGTGCCTAGCTTATATCACTACATAGAGGGTCAGCCTCCCCCTGCGCATTGTGCCTAGCTCTGCACGCTACATAGAGGGCCAGCCTCCCCGCGCAGTGTGCCTAGCTGTGCACGCTACAAAGATGGACAGCCTCCCCCCGCACAGTGTACCTAACTCTGCACACTACATAGAGGGCCAGCCTCCCCCTGCGCACTGTGCCTAGCTGTGCATGCTACATAGAGGGCCAACCTCCGCCTGCGCAGTGTGCCTAGCTTTTCACACTACTTAGAGGACCAGCCTCCCCCGCGCAGTGTGCCTATCTGTGCATGCTACATAGAGGCCCAGCCTCCCCGCGCAGTGTGCCTAGCTGTGCACGCTACATAGAGGGCCAGCCTCCCCCCACGCAGTGTGCCTAGCTCTGCACACTACATAGATGGCCAACCCCTCCCTGCGCAGTGTGCCTAGCTTATATCACTACATAGAGGGTCAGCCTCCCCCTGCGCATTGTGCCTAGCTCTGCACGCTACATAGAGGGCCAGCCTCCCCGCGCAGTGTGCCTAGCTGTGCACGCTACAAAGATGGACAGCCTCCCCCCGCACAGTGTACCTAACTCTGCACACTACATAGAGGGCCAGCCTCCCCCTGCGCACTGTGCCTAGCTGTGCATGCTACATAGAGGGCCAACCTCCGCCTGCGCAGTGTGCCTAGCTTTTCACACTACTTAAAGGACCAGCCTCCCCGCGCAGTGTGCCTATCTGTGCATGCTACATAGAGGGCCAGCCTCCCCGCGCAGTGTGCCTAGCTGTGCACGCTACATAGAGGGCCAGCCTCCCCCGCACAGTGTGTCTAACTGTGCACGCAACATAGAGGGCCAGCCTCCCCCCGCACAGTGTGCCTAACTCTGCACACTACATAGAGGACCAGCCTCCCCGTGCACTGTGCCTAGCTGTGCATGCTACATAGAGGGCCAACCTCTCCCTGCGCAGTGTGCCTAGCTTTTCACACTATTTAGAGGGCCAGCCTCCCCCACGCAGTGTGCCTAGCTCTGCACGCTACATAGAGGGCCAGCCTCCAACTGCGCAGTGTGCCTAGCTCTGCATGCTACATAGAGGGCCAGCCTCCTTCACGCAGTGTGCCTAACTGTGCACACTACATAGAGGGCCAGCCTCCAACCGCGCAGTGTGCCTAGCTCTGCACGCTACATAGAGGGCCAGCCTCCCCGCGCAGTGTGCCTAGCTTTGCACACTACATAGAGGGCCAGCCTCCCCCCGCACAGTGTGTCTAGCTCTGCACACTATATAGAGGTCCAGCCTCCCCGCACAGTGTGCCTACCTCTGCGCACTACAGAGAGGGCTAGCGTCCCCTCACAGTGTGCCTAGCTGTGCACACTACATAGAGGGCCAGCCTCCCCCCGCGCACTGTGCCTAGCTGTGCACACTACATAGAGGGCCAGCCTCCCCGCGCAGTGTGCCTAGCTTTGCACACTACATAGAAGACCAGCCTCCCCCTCGCAGTGTGCCTAGCTCTGCACGCTACATAGAGGGCCAGCCTCCCAGCGCAGTGTGCCTAGCTCTGCACACTACCTAGAGGGCCAGCCGCCCCCGCGCAGTGTGCATAGCTGTGCACTCTACATAGAGGAGCAGCCTCCCCCGTGCAGTGTGCCTACCTCTGCACACTACAAAGAGGGCCAGCCTCCCCCCACGCAGTGTGCCTACCTCTGCATACTGCATAAAGGGCCAGCCTTCCCCGCGCAGTGTGCCTACCTCTGCCCACTACATAGAGGGCCAGCCTCCCCCTCGCAGTGTGCCTACCTCTGCACACTACATAGAGGGTCAGCCTCCCCCTCGCAGTGTGCCTCCCTCTGCACACTACACAGAGGGCCAGCCTCCCCGTGCAGCGTGCCTAGCTCTGCACACTGCATAGAGGGCCAGCCTCCCCCCACACAGTGTGCCTAGCTCTGCACACTACATAGATGGCCAACCCCTCCCTGCGGAGTGTGCCTAGCTTATAACACTACATAGAGGGTCAGCCTCCCCCGCGCACTGTGCCTAGCTCTGCATGCTGCATAGAGGGCCAGCCTCCCCGCACAGTGTGCCTAGCTGTGCACGGTACAAAGATGGACAGCCTCCCCCGCACAGTGTACCTAACTCTGCACACTACATAGAGGGCCAGCCTCCCCCTGCGCACTGTGCCTAGCTGTGCATGCTACATAGAGGGCCAACCTCCGCCTGCGCAGTGTGCCTAGCTTTTCACACTACTTAGAGGATCAGCCTCCCTGCGCAGTGTGCCTATCTGTGCATGCTACATAGAGGGCCAGCCTCCCCGCGCAGTGTGCCTAGCTGTGCACACTACATAGAGGGCCAGCCTCCCCCGCACAGTGTGTCTAACTGTGCACGCAACATAGAGGGCCAGCCTCCCCCCGCACAGTGTGCCTAACTCTGCACACTACATAGAGGACCAGCCTCCCCGTGCACTGTGCCTAGCTGTGCATGCTACATAGAGGGCCAACCTCTCCCTGCGCAGTGTGCCTAGCTTTTCACACTACTTAGAGGGCCAGCCTCCCCCACGCAGTGTGCCTAGCTCTGCACGCTACATAGAGGGCCAGCCTCCAACCGCGCAGTGTGCCTAGCTCTGCATGCTACATAGAGGGCCAGCCTCCCTCACGCAGTGTGCCTAACTGTGCACGCTACATAGAGGTCCAGCCTCCCCCCATGCAGTGTGCCTAGCTGTACACGCTACATAGAGGGCCAGCCTCCCCGCGCAGTGTGCCTAGCTGTGCACACTACATAGAGGGCCAGCCTCCCCCTGCACAGTGTGTCTAGCTCTGCACACTATATAGAGGGCCAGCCTCCCCCGCACAATGTGCCTACCTCTGCGCACGACATAGAGGCCCAGCCTCCCCCGCGCAGTGTGCCTGGCTGTGCACACTACAGAGAGGGCTAGCCTCCCCCCACGCACTGTGCCTAGCTGTGCACGCTACATAGAGGGCCAGCCTCCCCCCGCGCAGTGTGCCTAGCTTTGCACACTACATAGAGGGCCAGCCGCCCCAGCGCACTGTGCCTAGCTGAGCACGCTACATAGAGGGGCAGCCTCCCCGCGCAGTGTGCCTAGCTTTGCACACTACATAGAGGACCAGCCTCCCCCTTGCAGTGTGCCTAGCTCTGCACGCTACATAGAGGGCCAGCCTCCCCGCGCAGTGTGACTAGCTCTGCACACTACATAGAGGGCCAGCCGCCCCCGCGCACTGTGCCTAGCTGTGCATGCTACATAGAGGGCCAGCCTCCCCCGCGCAGTGTGCCTAGCGCGCACTGTGCCTAGCTGTGCACGATACATAGAGGGCCAGCCTCCCCCCGCACAGTGTGTCTAACTGTGCATGCTACATAGTGGGCCAGCCTCCCCGTGCACTGTACCTAGCTGTGCACGCTACATAGAGGGCCAGCCTCCCCCACACAGTGTGCCTAGCTCTGCACGCTACATAGAGGGCCAGCCTCCCCCGTGCAGTGTGCCTAGCTCTGCACACTACATAGAGGGCCATCCGCCCCGCGCACTGTGCCTACCTGTGCACGCTACATAGAGGGCCAGCTTCCCCCGAGCAGTGTGCCTAGCGCGCACTGTGCCTAGCTGTGCACGCTACATAGAGGGCCAGCCTTCCCCTGCAAAGTGTGTCTAGCTGTTCATGCTACATAGAGGGCCAGCCTCCCCGTGCACTGTGCCTACCTGTGCACGCTACATAGAGGGCCAGCCTCCCCGCGCAGTGTGCCTAGCTTTGCACACTACATAGAGGGCCAGCCTCCCCCCGCACAGTGTGTCTAGCTCTGCACACTATATAGAGGGCCAGCCTCCCCGCACAGTGTGCCTACCTCTGCGCACTACATAGAGGGCTAGCGTCCCCTCACAGTGTGCCTAGCTGTGCACGCTACATAGAGGGCCAGCCTTCCCCCGCGCACTGTGCCTAGCTCTGCACACTACATAGATGGCCAACCCCTCCCTGCGCAGTGTGCCTAGCTTATATCACTACATAGAGGGTCAGCCTCCCCCTGCGCATTGTGCCTAGCTCTGCACGCTACATAGAGGGCCAGCCTCCCCGCGCAGTGTGCCTAGCTGTGCACGCTACAAAGATGGACAGCCTCCCCCCGCACAGTGTACCTAACTCTGCACACTACATAGAGGGCCAGCCTCCCCCTGCGCACTGTGCCTAGCTGTGCATGCTACATAGAGGGCCAACCTCCGCCTGCGCAGTGTGCCTAGCTTTTCACACTACTTAGAGGACCAGCCTCCCCCGCGCAGTGTGCCTATCTGTGCATGCTACATAGAGGCCCAGCCTCCCCGCGCAGTGTGCCTAGCTGTGCACGCTACATAGAGGGCCAGCCTCCCCCCACGCAGTGTGCCTAGCTCTGCACACTACATAGATGGCCAACCCCTCCCTGCGCAGTGTGCCTAGCTTATATCACTACATAGAGGGTCAGCCTCCCCCTGCGCATTGTGCCTAGCTCTGCACGCTACATAGAGGGCCAGCCTCCCCGCGCAGTGTGCCTAGCTGTGCACGCTACAAAGATGGACAGCCTCCCCCCGCACAGTGTACCTAACTCTGCACACTACATAGAGGGCCAGCCTCCCCCTGCGCACTGTGCCTAGCTGTGCATGCTACATAGAGGGCCAACCTCCGCCTGCGCAGTGTGCCTAGCTTTTCACACTACTTAAAGGACCAGCCTCCCCGCGCAGTGTGCCTATCTGTGCATGCTACATAGAGGGCCAGCCTCCCCGCGCAGTGTGCCTAGCTGTGCACGCTACATAGAGGGCCAGCCTCCCCCGCACAGTGTGTCTAACTGTGCACGCAACATAGAGGGCCAGCCTCCCCCCGCACAGTGTGCCTAACTCTGCACACTACATAGAGGACCAGCCTCCCCGTGCACTGTGCCTAGCTGTGCATGCTACATAGAGGGCCAACCTCTCCCTGCGCAGTGTGCCTAGCTTTTCACACTACTTAGAGGGCCAGCCTCCCCCACGCAGTGTGCCTAGCTCTGCACGCTACATAGAGGGCCAGCCTCCAACTGCGCAGTGTGCCTAGCTCTGCATGCTACATAGAGGGCCAGCCTCCTTCACGCAGTGTGCCTAACTGTGCACACTACATAGAGGGCCAGCCTCCAACCGCGCAGTGTGCCTAGCTCTGCATGCTACATAGAGGGCCAGCCTCCTTCACGTAGTGTGCCTAACTGTGCACACTACATAGAGGGCCAGCCTCCCCCTGCACAGTGTGTCTAGCTCTGCACACTATATAGAGGGCCAGCCTCCCCCCGCACAATGTGCCTACCTCTGCGCACGACATAGAGGCCCAGCCTCCCCCGCGCAGTGTGCCTGGCTGTGCACACTACAGAGAGGGCTAGCCTCCCCCACACGCACTGTGCCTAGCTGTGCAAGCTACATAGAGGGCCAGCCTCCCCCCGCGCAGTGTGCCTAGCTTTGGACACTACATAGAGGGCCAGCCGCCCCCGCGCACTGTGCCTAGCTGTGCACGCTACATAGAGGGGCAGCCTCCCCGCGCAGTGTGCGTAGCTTTGCACACTACATAGAGGACCAGCCTCCCCCTTGCAGTGTGCCTAGCTCTGCACGCTACATAGAGGGCCAGCCTCCCCGCGCAGTGTGCCTAGCTCTGCCCACTACATAGAGGGCCAGCCGCCCCCGCGCACTGTGCCTAGCTGTGCATGCTACATAGAGGGCCAGCCTCACCCGCGCAGTGTGCCTAGCGCGCACTGTGCCTAGCTGTGCACTATACATAGAGGGCCAGCCTCCCCCCGCACAGTGTGTCTAACTGTGCATGCTACATAGTGGGCCAGCCTCCCCGTGCACTGTGCCTAGCTGTGCACGCTACATAGAGGGCCATCCGCCCCGCGCACTGTGCCTACCTGTGCACGCTACATAGAGGGCCAGCTTCCCCCGAGCAGTGTGCCTAGCGCGCACTGTGCCTAGCTGTGCACGCTACATAGAGGGCCAGCCTTCTCCTGCACAGTGTGTCTAGCTGTTCATGCTACATAGAGGGCCAGCCTCCCCCGTGCACTGTGCCTACCTGTGCACGCTACATAGAGGGCCAGCCTCCCCGCGCAGTGTGCCTAGCTTTGCACACTACATAGAGGGCCAGCCTCCCCCTGCACAGTGTGTCTAGCTCTGCACACTATATAGAGGGCCAGCCTCCCCGCACAGTGTGCCTACCTCTGCGCACTACAGAGAGGGCTAGCGTCCCCTCACAGTGTGCCTAGCTGTGCACGCTACATAGAGGGCCAGCCTTCCCCTGCACAGTGTGTCTAGCTGTTCATGCTACATAGAGGGCCAGCCTCCTCGTGCACTGTGCCTACCTGTGCACGCTACATAGAGGGCCAGCCTCCCCGCGCAGTGTGCCTAGCTTTGCACACTACATAGAGGGCCAGCCTCCCCCCGCACAGTGTGTCTAGCTCTGCACACTATGTAGAGGGCCAGCCTCCCCGCACAGTGTGCCTACCTCTGCGCACTACATAGAGGGCTAGCGTCCCCTCACAGTGTGCCTAGCTGTGCACGCTACATAGAGGGCCAGCCTTCCCCGTGCACTGTGCCTAGCTGTGCACACTACATAGAGGGCCAGCCTCCCCCTGCGCATTGTGCCTAGCTCTGCACGCTACATAGAGGACCAGCCTCCCCGCGCAGTGTGCCTAGCTGTGCACGCTACAAAGATGGACAGCCTCCCCCCGCACAGTGTACCTAACTCTGCACACTACATAGAGGGCCAGCCTCCCCCTGCGCACTGTGCCTAGCTGTGCATGGTACATAGAGGGCCAACCTCCGCCTGCGCAGTGTGCCTAGCTTTTCACACTACTTAGAGGAGCAGCCTCCCCGCGCAGTGTGCCTATCTGTGCATGCTACATAGAGGGCCAGCCTCCCCGCGCAGTGTGCCTAGCTGTGCACGCTACATAGAGGGCCAGCCTCCCCGCACAGTGTGTCTAACTGTGCACGCAACATAGAGGGCCAGCCTCCCCCCGCACAGTGTGCCTAACTCTGCACACTACATAGAGGACCAGCCTCCCCCGTGCACTGTGCCTAGCTGTGCATGCTACATAGAGGGCCAACCTCTCCCTGAGCGGTGTGCCTAGCTTTTCACACTACTTAGAGGGCCAGCCTCCCCCACGCAGTGTGCCTAGCTCTGCACGCTACATAGAGGGCCAGCCTCCAACCGCGCAGTGTGCCTAGCTCTGCATGCTACATAGAGGGCCAGCCTCCCTCACGCAGTGTGCCTAACTGTGCACGCTACATAGAGGTCCAGCCTCCCCCCATGCAGTGTGCCTAGCTGTGCACGCTACATAGAGGGCCAGCCTCCCCGCGCAGTGTGCCTAGCTGTGCACACTACATAGAGGGCCAGCCTCCCCCTGCACAGTGTGTCTAGCTCTGCACACTATATAGAGAGCCAGCCTCCCCCCGCACAATGTGCCTACCTCTGCGCACGACATAGAGGCCCAGCCTCCCCCGCGCAGTGTGCCTGCCTGTGCACACTACAGAGAGGGCTAGCCTCCCCCCACGCACTGTGCCTAGCTGTGCACGCTACATAGAGGGCCAGCCTCCCCCCGCGCAGTGTGCCTAGCTTTGCACACTACATAGAGGGCCAGCCGCCCCTGCGCACTGTGCCTAGCTGTGCACGCTACATAGAGGGGCAGCCTCCCCGCGCAGTGTGCGTAGCTTTGCACACTACATAGAGGACCAGCCTCCCCCTTGCAGTGTGCCTAGCTCTGCACGCTACATAGAGGGCCAGCCTCCCCGCGCAGTGTGCCTAGCTCTGCACACTACATAGAGGGCCAGCCACCCCCGCGCACTGTGCCTAGCTGTGCATGCTACATAGAGGGCCAGCCTCGCCCGCGCAGTGTGCCTAGCGCGCACTGTGCCTAGCTGTGCACGATACATAGAGGGCCAGCCTCCCCCCGCACAGTGTGTCTAACTGTGCATGCTACATAGTGGGCCAGCCTCCCCGTGCACTGTGCCTAGCTGTGCACGCTACATAGAGGGCCATCTGCCCCGCGCACTGTGCCTACCTGTGCACGCTACATAGAGGGCCAGCTTCCCCCGAGCAGTGTGCCTAGCGCGCACTGTGCCTAGCTGTGCACGCTACATAGAGGGCCAGCCTCCCCCGCGCAGTGTGCCTACCTCTGCACACTACAAAGAGGGCCAGCCTCCCCCCACGCAGTGTGCCTACCTCTGCATACTGCATAAAGGGCCAGCCTCCCCCTCGCAGTGTGCCTACCTCTGCACACTACACAGAGGGCCAGCCTCCCAGTGCAGCGTGCCTAGCTGTGCACACTGCATAGTGGGCCAGCCTCGCCCCACGCAGTGTGCCTAGCTCTGCACACTACATAGATGGACAACCCCCCCTGCGCAGTGTGCCTAGCTTATAACACTACATAGAGGGTCAGCCTCCCCCTGCGCATTGTGCCTAGCTCTGCACACTACATAGAGGGCCAGCCTCCCCGTGCAGTGTGCCTAGCTGTGCACGCTACATAGATGGACAGCCTCCCCCTGCACAGTGTACCTAACTCTGCGCACTACATAGAGGGCCAGCCTCCCCCTGCGCACTGTGCCTAGCTGTGCATGCTACATAGAGGGCCAACCTCCGCCTGCGCAGTATGCCTAGCTTTTCACACTACTTAGAGGACCAGCCTCCCCCGCGCAGTGTGCCTAGCTGTGCACACTACATAGAGGGCCAGCCTCCCCCGCACAGTGTGTCTAGCTGTGCACGCAACATAGAGGGCCAGCCTCTCCCCGCACAGTTTGCCTAACTCTGCACACTACATAGAGGACCAGCCTCCCCCGTGCACTGTGCCTAGCTGTGCATGCTACATAGAGGGCCAACCTCTCCCTGCGCAGTGAGCCTAGCTTTTCACACTACATAGAGGGCCAGCCTCCCCGCGCAGTGTGCCTAGCTGTGCACACTACATAGAGGGCCAGCCTCCCCCTGCACAGTGTGTCTAGCTCTGCACACTATATAGAGAGCCAGCCTCCCCCCGCACAATGTGCCTACCTCTGCGCACGACATAGAGGCCCAGCCTCCCCCGCGCAGTGTGCCTGGCTGTGCACACTACAGAGAGGGCTAGCCTCCCCCCACGCACTGTGCCTAGCTGTGCACGCTACATAGAGGGCCAGCCTCCCCCCGCGCAGTGTGCCTAGCTTTGCACACTACATAGAGGGCCAGCCGCCCCCGCGCACTGTGCCTAGCTGTGCACGCTACATAGAGGGGCAGTCTCCCCGCGCAGTGTGCGTAGCTTTGCACACTACATAGAGGACCAGCCTCCCCTTGCAGTGTGCCTAGCTCTGCACGCTACATAGAGGGCCAGCCTCCCCGCGCAGTGTGCCTAGCTCTGCACACTACATAGAGGGCCAGCCACCCCCGCGCACTGTGCCTAGCTGTGCATGCTACATAGAGGGCCAGCCTCGCCCGCGCAGTGTGCCTAGCTGTGCACGATACATAGAGGGCCAGCCTCCCCCGCACAGTGTGTCTAACTGTGCATGCTACATAGTGGGCCAGCCTCCCCGTGCACTGTGCCTAGCTGTGCACGCTACATAGAGGGCCATCCGCCCCGCGCACTGTGCCTACCTGTGCACGCTACATAGAGGGCCAGCTTCCCCCGAGCAGTGTGCCTAGCGCGCACTGTGCCTAGCTGTGCACGCTACATAGAGGGCCAGCCTCCCCCGCGCAGTGTGCCTACCTCTGCACACTACAAAGAGGGCCAGCCTCCCCCCACGCAGTGTGCCTACCTCTGCATACTGCATAAAGGGCCAGCCTCCCCCTCGCAGTGTGCCTACCTCTGCACACTACACAGAGGGCCAGCCTCCCAGTGCACCGTGCCTAGCTCTGCACACTGCATAGTGGGCCAGCCTCTCCCCACGCAGTGTGCCTAGCTCTGCACACCTCATAGATGGCCAACCCCCCCTGCGCAGTGTGCCTAGCTTATAACACTACATAGAGGGTCAGCCTCCCCCCGCGCATTGTGCCTAGCTCTGCACACTACATAGAGGGCCAGCCTCCCCGTGCAGTGTGCCTAGCTGTGCACGCTACATAGATGGACAGCCTCCCCCTGCACAGTGTACCTAACTCTGCGCACTACATAGAGGGCCAGCCTCCCCCTGCGCACTGTGCCTAGCTGTGCATGCTACATAGAGGGCCAACCTCCGCCTGCGCAGTATGCCTAGCTTTTCACACTACTTAGAGGACCAGCCTCCCCCGCGCAGTGTGCCTAGCTGTGCACACTACATAGAGGGCCAGCCTCCCCCGCACAGTGTGTCTAGCTGTGCACGCAACATAGAGGGCCAGCCTCCCCCTCGCAGTGTGCCTACCTCTGCACACTACACAGAGGGCCAGCCTCCCAGTGCAGCGTGCCTAGCTGTGCACACTGCATAGTGGGCCAGCCTCGCCCCACGCAGTGTGCCTAGCTCTGCACACTACATAGATGGACAACCCCCCCTGCGCAGTGTGCCTAGCTTATAACACTACATAGAGGGTCAGCCTCCCCCTGCGCATTGTGCCTAGCTCTGCACACTACATAGAGGGCCAGCCTCCCCGTGCAGTGTGCCTAGCTGTGCACGCTACATAGATGGACAGCCTCCCCCTGCACAGTGTACCTAACTCTGCGCACTACATAGAGGGCCAGCCTCCCCCTGCGCACTGTGCCTAGCTGTGCATGCTACATAGAGGGCCAACCTCCGCCTGCGCAGTATGCCTAGCTTTTCACACTACTTAGAGGACCAGCCTCCCCCGCGCAGTGTGCCTAGCTGTGCACACTACATAGAGGGCCAGCCTCCCCCGCACAGTGTGTCTAGCTGTGCACGCAACATAGAGGGCCAGCCTCTCCCCGCACAGTGTGCCTAACTCTGCACACTACATAGAGGACCAGCCTCCCCCGTGCACTGTGCCAAGCTGTGCATGCTACATAGAGGGCCAACCTCTCCCTGCGCAGTGAGCCTAGCTTTTCACACTACATAGAGGGCCAGCCTCCCCGCGCAGTGTGCCTAGCTGTGCACACTACATAGAGGGCCAGCCTCCCCCTGCACAGTGTGTCTAGCTCTGCACACTATATAGAGAGCCAGCCTCCCCCCGCACAATGTGCCTACCTCTGCGCACGACATAGAGGCCCAGCCTCCCCCGCGCAGTGTGCCTGGCTGTGCACACTACAGAGAGGGCTAGCCTCCCCCCACGCACTGTGCCTAGCTGTGCACGCTACATAGAGGGCCAGCCTCCCCCCGCGCAGTGTGCCTAGCTTTGCACACTACATAGAGGGCCAGCCGCCCCCGCGCACTGTGCCTAGCTGTGCACGCTACATAGAGGGGCAGTCTCCCCGCGCAGTGTGCGTAGCTTTGCACACTACATAGAGGACCAGCCTCCCCTTGCAGTGTGCCTAGCTCTGCACGCTACATAGAGGGCCAGCCTCCCCGCGCAGTGTGCCTAGCTCTGCACACTACATAGAGGGCCAGCCACCCCCGCGCACTGTTCCTAGCTGTGCATGCTACATAGAGGGCCAGCCTCGCCCGCGCAGTGTGCCTAGCGCGCACTGTGCCTAGCTGTGCACGATACATAGAGGGCCAGCCTCCCCCCGCACAGTGTGTCTAACTGTGCATGCTACATAGTGGGCCAGCCTCCCCGTGCACTGTGCCTAGCTGTGCACGCTACATAGAGGGCCATCCGCCCCGCGCACTGTGCCTACCTGTGCACGCTACATAGAGGGCCAGCTTCCCCCGAGCAGTGTGCCTAGCGCGCACTGTGCCTAGCTGTGCACGCTACATAGAGGGCCAGCCTCCCCCGCGCAGTGTGCCTACCTCTGCACACTACAAAGAGGGCCAGCCTCCCCCCACGCAGTGTGCCTACCTCTGCATACTGCATAAAGGGCCAGCCTCCCCCTCGCAGTGTGCCTACCTCTGCACACTACACAGAGGGCCAGCCTCCCAGTGCAGCGTGCCTAGCTCTGCACACTGCATAGTGGGCCAGCCTCCCCCCACGCAGTGTGCCTAGCTCTGCACACCTCATAGATGGCCAACCCCCCCTGCGCAGTGTGCCTAGCTTATAACACTACATAGAGGGTCAGCCTCCCCCCGCGCATTGTGCCTAGCTCTGCACACTACATAGAGGGCCAGCTTCCCCGTGCAGTGTGCCTAGCTGTGCACGCTACATAGATGGACAGCCTCCCCCTGCACAGTGTACCTAACTCTGCGCACTACATAGAGGGCCAGCCTCCCCCTGCGCACTGTGCCTAGCTGTGCATGCTACATAGAGGGCCAACCTCCGCCTGCGCAGTATGCCTAGCTTTTCACACTACTTAGAGGACCAGCCTCCCCCGCGCAGTGTGCCTAGCTGTGCACACTACATAGAGGGCCAGCCTCCCCCGCACAGTGTGTCTAGCTGTGCACGCAACATAGAGGGCCAGCCTCCCCCCGCACAGTGTGCCTAACTCTGCACACTACATAGAGGACCAGCCTCCCCCGTGCACTGTGCCTAGCTGTGCATGCTACATAGAGGCCCAACCTCTCCCTGCGCACTGAGCCTAGCTTTTCACACTACATAGAGGGCCAGCCTCCCCCCGCGCAGTGTGCCTAGCTGTGCACGTTACATAGAGGGCCAGCCTCCAATTGTGCAGTGTGCCTAGCTCTGCATGCTACATAGAGGGCCAGCCTCCCTCAGGCAGTGTGCCTAACTGTTCACGCTACATAGAGGGTCAGCCTCCCCCATGCAGTGTGCCTAGCTGTGCACGCTACATAGAGGGCTAGCCTCCCCCACGCAGTGTGCCTAGCTGTGCACACTACATAGAGGGCCAGCCTCCCCCTGCACAGTGTGTCTAGCTCTGTACACTATATAGAGGGCCAGCCTCCCCCCGCACAATGTGCCTACCTCTGCGCACGACATAGAGGCCCAGCCTCCCCCGCGCAGTGTGCCTGGCTGTGCACACTACAGAGAGGGCTAGCCTCCCCCCACGCACTGTGCCTAGTTGTGCACGCTACATAGAGGGCCAGCTTCCCCCCGCGCAGTGTGCCTAGCTTTGCACACTACATAGCGGGCCAGCCTCCCCCGTGCAGTGTGCCTAGCTGTGCACATTGCACAGAGGGCCAGAGTCCCCCGCGCAGTGTGCCCAGCTGTGCACACTACAAAGAGGGCCAGCCTCCCCCGCGCAGTGTGCCTACCTCTACACACTGCAGAGAGGGCCAGCCTCCCCCGCGCAGTGTACCTACCTCTGCACACTACATAGAGGGCCAGCCTCCCCCCCACACAGTGTGCCTAGCTCTGCAAACTACATAGAGGGCCAGCCTCCCCCGCGCAGTGTGCCTAGCTGTGCAAGCTACATAGAGGGCCAGCCTCCCCGCGCAGTGTGTGTAGCTCTGCACGCAACATATAGGGCCAGCCTCGCCTAGCTGTACATGCTACATAGAGGGCCAGCCTCCCCGTGCAGTGTGCCTAGCTTTGCACACTACATAGAGGGCCAGCCTCCCCCGCGCAGTGTGCCTACCTCTACACTCTGCAGAGAGGGCCAGCCTCCCCGCGCAGTGTACCTACCTCTGCACACTACATAGAGGGCCAGCCTCCCCGCGCAGTGTGTCTAGCTCTGCACGCAACATAGAGGGCCAGCCTCGCCTAGCTGTGCACGCTACATAGAGGGCCAGCCTCCCCGTGCAGTGTGCCTAGCTTTGCACACTACATAGAGGGCCAGCCTCCCGCGCGCAGTGTGCCTAGCTGTGCACACTACATAGAGGGCCAGCCTCCCCCACGCAGAGTGCCTAGCTCTGCACACTGCAGAGCGGGCCAGCCTCCCAGCGCTTTGTGCCTAGCTGTGCACGTTACATAGAGGGCCAGCCTCCCCCGCGCAGTGTGCCTAGCTGTGCACGTTACATAGAGGGACAGCCTCCCCCGCGCAGTGTTCCTAGCTCTGTACACTACATAGAGGGCCAGCCTCCCCGCGCAGTGTGCCTAGCTGTGCAAGCTACATAGAGGGCCAGCCTCCACCAGCACAGTGTGCCTAGCTGTGCACACTACATAGAGGGCCAGCCTCCCCGCGCAGTGCGCCTAGCTGTGCACACTACATAGAGGGCCAGCCTCCCCGCGCAGTGTGCCTAGCTGAGCACACTACAAAGAGGGCCAGCCTCCCCCCGCACAGTGTGCCTAACTCTGCACACTACATAGAGGACCAGCCTCCCCCTGCGCAGTGTGCCTAGCTGCGCACGCTACATAGAGGGCCAGCCTCCCCCGCGCAATGTGCCTAGCTCTGCACACTACATAGAGGGCCAACCTCCCGCCGCGCAGTGTGCCTAGCTCTGCACACTATATAGAGGGCCAGCCTCCCCCTCGCAGTGTGCCTACCTCTGCACACTACATAGAGGGTCAGCCTCCCCCTCGCAGTGTGCCTCCCTCTGCACACTACACAGAGGGCCAGCCTCCCCGTGCAGCGTGCCTAGCTCTGCACACTGCATAGAGGGCCAGCCTCCCCCACACAGTGTGCCTAGCTCTGCACACTACATAGATGGCCAACCCCTCCCTGCGCAGTGTGCCTAGCTTATAACACTACATAGAGGGTCAGCCTCCCCCTGCGCACTGTGCCTAGCTCTGCATGCTGCATAGAGGGCCAGCCTCCCCGCGCAGTGTGCCTAGCTGTGCACGCTACAAAGATGGACAGCCTCCCCCGCACAGTGTACCTAACTCTGCACACTACATAGAGGGCCAGCCTCCCCCTGCGCACTGTGCCTAGCTGTGCATGCTACATAGAGGGCCAACCTCCGCCTGCGCAGTGTGCCTAGCTTTTCACACTACTTAGAGGACCAGCCTCCCCGCGCAGTGTGCCTATCTGTGCATGCTACATAGAGGGCCAGCCTCCCCCCATGCAGTGTGCCTAGCTGTGCACGCTACATAGAGGCCCAGCCTCCCCGCACAGTGTGCCTATCTGTGCATGCTAAATAGAGGCCCAGCCTCCCCGCGCAGTGTGCCTAGCTGTGCACGCTACATAGAGGGCCAGCCTCCCCCCACGCAGTGTGCCTAGCTCTGCACACTACATAGATGGCCAACCCCTCCCTGCGCAGTGTGCCTAGCTTATATCACTACATAGAGGGTCAGCCTCCCCCTGCGCATTGTGCCTAGCTCTGCACGCTACATAGAGGGCCAGCCTCCCCGCGCAGTGTGCCTAGCTGTGCATGCTACATAGAGGGCCAGCCTGCGCAGTGTGCCTAGCTTTTCACACTACTTAGAGGACCAGCCTCCCCGCGCAGTGTGCCTATCTGTGCATGCTACATAGAGGGCCAGCCTCCCCGTGCAGTGTGCCTAGCTGTGCACGCTACATAGAGGGCCAGCCTCCCCCACACAGTGTGTCTAACTGTGCACGCAACATAGAGGGCCAGCCTCCCCCCGCACAGTGTGCCTAACTCTGCACACTACATAGAGGACCAGCCTCCCCCGTGCACTGTGCCTAGCTGTGCATGCTACATAGAGGGCCAACCTCTCCCTGCGCAGTGTGCCTAGCTTTTCACACTACTTAGAGGGCCAGCCTCCCCCACGCAGTGTGCCTAGCTCTGCACGCTACATAGAGGGCCAGCCTCCAACCGCGCAGTGTGCCTAGCTCTGCATGCTACATAGAGGGCCATCCTCCCTCACGCAGTGTGCCTAACTGTGCACGCTACATAGAGGTCCAGCCTCCCCCCATGCAGTGTGCCTAGCTGTGCACGCTACATAGAGGGCCAGCCTCCCCGCGCAGTGTGCCTAGCTGTGCACACTACATAGAGGGCCAGCCTCCCCCTGCACAGTGTGTCTAGCTCTGCACACTATATAGAGGGCCAGCCTCCCCCCGCACAATGTGCCTACCTCTGCGCACGACATAGAGGCCCAGCCTCCCCCGCGCAGTGTGCCTGGCTGTGCACACTACAGAGAGGGCTAGCCTCCCCCCACGCACTGTGCCTAGCTGTGCAAGCTACATAGAGGGCCAGCCTCCCCCCGCGCAGTGTGCCTAGCTTTGCACACTACATAGAGGGCCAGCCGCCCCCGCGCACTGTGCCTAGCTGTGCACGCTACATAGAGGGGCAGCCTCCCCGCGCAGTGTGCGTAGCTTTGCACACTACATAGAGGACCAGCCTCCCCCTTGCAGTGTGCCTAGCTCTGCACGCTACATAGAGGGCCAGCCTCCCCGCGCAGTGTGCCTAGCTCTGCACACTACATAGAGGGCCAGCCGCCCCCACGCACTGTGCCTAGCTGTGCATGCTACATAGAGGGCCAGCCTCACCCGCGCAGTGTGCCTAGCGCGCACTGTGCCTAGCTGTGCACGATACATAGAGGGCCAGCCTCCCCCCGCACAGTGTGTCTAACTGTGCATGCTACATAGTGGGCCAGCCTCCCCGTGCACTGTGCCTAGCTGTGCACGCTACATAGAGGGCCATCCGCCCCGCGCACTGTGCCTACCTGTGCACGCTACATAGAGGGCCAGCTTCCCCCGAGCAGTGTGCCTAGCGCGCACTGTGCCTAGCTGTGCACGCTACATAGAGGGCCAGCCTTCTCCTGCACAGTGTGTCTAGCTGTTCATGCTACATAGAGGGCCAGCCTCCCCCGTGCACTGTGCCTACCTGTGCACGCTACATAGAGGGCCAGCCTCCCCGCGCAGTGTGCCTAGCTTTGCACACTACATAGAGGGCCAGCCTCCCCCTGCACAGTGTGTCTAGCTCTGCACACTATATAGAGAGCCAGCCTCCCCGTGCACTGTGCCTAGCTGTGCACGCTACATAGAGGGCCAGCCTCCCCCACACAGTGTGCCTAGCTCTGCACGCTACATAGAGGGCCAGCCTCCCCGCGCAGTGTGCCTAGCTCTGCACACTACATAGAGGGCCATCCGCCCCGCGCACTGTGCCTACCTGTGCACGCTACATAGAGGGCCAGCTTCCCCCGAGCAGTGTGCCTAGCGCGCACTGTGCCTAGCTGTGCACGCTACATAGAGGGCCAGCCTTCCCCTGCACAGTGTGTCTAGCTGTTCATGCTACATAGAGGGCCAGCCTCCTCGTGCACTGTGCCTACCTGTGCACGCTACATAGAGGGCCAGCCTCCCCGCGCAGTGTGCCTAGCTTTGCACACTACATAGAGGGCCAGCCTCCCCCCGCACAGTGTGTCTAGCTCTGCACACTATATAGAGGGCCAGCCTCCCCGCACAGTGTGCCTACCTCTGCGCACTACATAGAGGGCTAGCGTCCCCTCACAGTGTGCCTAGCTGTGCACGCTACATAGAGGGCCAGCCTTCCCCGCGCACTGTGCCTAATTGTGCACACTACATAGAGGGCCAGCCACCCCCTGCGCATTGTGCCTAGCTCTGCACGCTACATAGAGGGCCAGCCTCCCCGCGCAGTGTGCCTAGCTGTGCACGCTACAAAGATGGACAGCCTCCCCCCGCACAGTGTACCTAACTCTGCACACTACATAGAGGGCCAGCCTCCCCCTGCGCACTGTGCCTAGCTGTGCATGCTACATAGAGGGCCAACCTCCGCCTGCGCAGTGTGCCCAGCTTTTCACACTACTTAGAGGACCAGCCTCCCCGCGCAGTGTGCCTATCTGTGCATGCTACATAGAGGGCCAGCCTCCCCGCGCAGTGTGCCTAGCTGTGCACGCTACATAGAGGGCCAGCCTCCCCCGCACAGTGTGTCTAACTGTGCACGCAACATAGAGGGCCAGCCTCCCCCCGCACAGTGTGCCTAACTCTGCACACTACATAGAGGACCAGCCTCCCCCGTGCACTGTGCCTAGCTGTGCATGCTACATAGAGGGCCAACCTCTCCCTGCGCAGTGTGCCTAGCTTTTCACACTACTTAGAGGGCCAGCCTCCCCCACGCAGTGTGCCTAGCTCTGCACGCTACATAGAGGGCCAGCCTCCAACCGCGCAGTGTGCCTAGCTCTGCATGCTACATAGAGGGCCAGCCTACCTCACGCAGTGTGCCTAACTGTGCACGCTACATAGAGGTCCAGCCTCCCCCCATGCAGTGTGCCTAGCTGTGCACGCTACATAGAGGGCCAGCCTCCCCGCGCAGTGTGCCTAGCTGTGCACACTACATAGAGGGCCAGCCTCCCCCTGCACAGTGTGTCGAGCTCTGCACACTATATAGAGAGCCAGCCTCCCCCCGCACAATGTGCCTACCTCTGCGCACGACATAGAGGCCCAGCCTCCCCCGCGCAGTGTGCCTGGCTGTGCACACTACAGAGAGGGCTAGCCTCCCCCCACGCACTGTGCCTAGCTGTGCACGCTACATAGAGGGCCAGCCTCCCCCCGCGCAGTGTGCCTAGCTTTGCACACTACATAGAGGGCCAGCCGCCCCCGCGCACTGTGCCTAGCTGTGCACGCTACATAGAGGGGCAGCCTCCCCGCGCAGTGTGCGTAGCTTTGCACACTACATAGAGGACCAGCCTCCCCCTTGCAGTGTGCCTAGCTCTGCACGCTACATAGAGGGCCAGCCTCCCCGCGCAGTGTGCCTAGCTCTGCACACTACATAGAGGGCCAGCCGCCCCCGCGCACTGTACCTAGCTGTGCATGCTACATAGAGGGCCAGCCTCGCCCGCGCAGTGTGCCTAGCGCGCACTGTGCCTAGCTGTGCACGATACATAGAGGGCCAGCCTCCCCCGCACAGTGTGTCTAACTGTGCATGCTACATAATGGGCCAGCCTCCCCGTGCACTGTGCCTAGCTGTGCACGCTACATAGAGGGCCATCCGCCCCGCGCACTGTGCCTACCTGTGCACGCTACATAGAGGGCCAGCTTCCCCCGAGCAGTGTGCCTAGCGCGCACTGTGCCTAGCTGTGCACGCTACATAGAGGGCCAGCCTTCTCCTGCACAGTGTGTCTAGCTGTTCATGCTACATAGAGGGCCAGCCTCCCCGTGCACTGTGCCTACCTGTGCACGCTACATAGAGGGCCAGCCTCCCCGCGCAGTGTGCCTAGCTTTGCACACTACATAGAGGGCCAGCCTCCCCCCGCACAGTGTGTCTAGCTCTGCACACTATATAGAGGGCCAGCCTCCCCGCACAGTGTGCTTACCTCGGCGCACTACAGAGAGGGCTAGCGTCCCCTCACAGTGTGCCTAGCTGTGCACGCTACATAGAGGGCCAGCCTCCCCCCGCGCACTGTGCCTAGCTGTGCACAGTACATAGAGGGCCAGCCTCCCCCGCGCAGTGTGCCTAGCTTTGCACACTACATAGAAGACCAGCCTCCCCTCGCAGTGTGCCTAGCTCTGCACGCTACATAGAGGGCCAGCCTCCCAGCGCAGTGTGCCTAGCTCTGCACACTACCTAGAGGGCCAGCCGCCCCGCGCAGTGTGCATAGCTGTGCACTCTACATAGAGGAGCAGCCTCCCCCGCGCAGTGTGCCTACCTCTGCACACTACAAAGAGGGCCAGCCTCCCCCCACGCAGTGTGCCTACCTCTGCATACTGCATAAAGGGCCAGCCTTCCCCGCGCAGTGTGCCTACCTCTGCCCACTACATAGAGGGCCAGCCTCCCCCTCGCAGTGTGCCTACCTCTGCACACTACATAGAGGGTCAGCCTCCCCCTCGCAGTGTGCCTCCCTCTGCACACTACACAGAGGGCCAGCCCCCCCGCGCACTGTGCCTAGCTCTGCATGCTACATAGAGGGCCAGCCTCCCCGCGCAGTGTGCCTAGCTGTGCACGCTACAAAGATGGACAGCCTCCCCCGCACAGTGTACCTAACTCTGCACACTACATAGAGGGCCAGCCTCCCCCTGCGCACTGTGCCTAGCTGTGCATGCTACATAGAGGGCCAGCCTCCGCCTGCGCAGTGTGCCTAGCTTTTCACACTACTTAGAGGACCAGCCTCCCCGCGCAGTGTGCCTATCTGTGCATGCTACATAGAGGGCCAGCCTCCCCGCGCAGTGTGCCTAGCTGTGCACGCTACATAGAGGGCCAGCCTCCCCGCACAGTGTGTCTAACTGTGCACGCAACATAGAGGGCCAGCCTTCCCCGCACAGTGTGCCTAACTCTGCACACTACATAGAGGACCAGCCTCCCCCGTGCACTGTGCCTAGCTGTGCATGCTACATAGAGGGCCAACCTCTCCCTGCGCAGTGTGCCTAGCTTTTCACACTACTTAGAGAGCCAGCCTCCCCCACGCAGTGTGCCTAGCTCTGCACGCTACATAGAGGGCCAGCCTCCAACCGCGCAGTGTGCCTAGCTCTGCATGCTACATAGAGGGCCAGCCTCCCTCACGCAGTGTGCCTAACTGTGCACGCTACATAGAGGTCCAGCCTCCCCCATGCAGTGTGCCTAGCTGTGCACGCTACATAGAGGGCCAGCCTCCCCGCGCAGTGTGCCTAGCTGTGCACACTACATAGAGGGTCAGCCTCCCCCTCGCAGTGTGCCTCCCTCTGCACACTACACAGAGGGCCAGCATCCCCGTGCAGCGTGCCTAGCTCTGCACACTGCATAGAGGGCCAGCCTCCCCCCACGCAGTGTGCCTAGCTCTGCACACTACATAGATGGCCAACCCCTCCCTGCGCAGTGTGCCTAGCTTATAACACTACATAGAGGGTCAGCCTCCCCCCGCGCACTGTGCCTAGCTCTGCATGCTACATAGAGGGCCAGCCTCCCCGCGCAGTGTGCCTAGCTGTGCACGCTACAAAGATGGACAGCCTCCCCCGCACAGTGTACCTAACTCTGCACACTACATAGAGGGCCAGCCTCCCCCTGCGCACTGTGCCTAGCTGTGCATGCTACATAGAGGGCCAGCCTCCGCCTGCGCAGTGTGCCTAGCTTTTCACACTACTTAGAGGACCAGCCTCCCCGCGCAGTGTGCCTATCTGTGCATGCTACATAGAGGGCCAGCCTCCCCGCGCAGTGTGCCTAGCTGTGCACGCCACATAGAGGGCCAGCCTCCCCGCACAGTGTGTCTAACTGTGCACGCAACATAGAGGGCCAGCCTTCCCCGCACAGTGTGCCTAACTCTGCACACTACATAGAGGACCAGCCTCCCCCGTGCACTGTGCCTAGCTGTGCATGCTACATAGAGGGCCAACCTCTCCCTGCGCAGTGTGCCTAGCTTTTCACACTACTTAGAGAGCCAGCCTCCCCCACGCAGTGTGCCTAGCTCTGCACGCTACATAGAGGGCCAGCCTCCAACCGCGCAGTGTGCCTAGCTCTGCATGCTACATAGAGGGCCAGCCTCCCTCACGCAGTGTGCCTAACTGTGCACGCTACATAGAGGTCCAGCCTCCCCCCATGCAGTGTGCCTAGCTGTGCACGCTACATAGAGGGCCAGCCTCCCCGCGCAGTGTGCCTAGCTGTGCACACTACATAGAGGGCCAGCCTCCCCCTGCACAGTGTGTCTAGCTCTGCACACTATATAGAGGGCCAGCCTCCCCCCGCACAATGTGCCTACCTCTGCGCACGACATAGAGGCCCAGCCTCCCCCGCGCAGTGTGGCTGGCTGTGCACACTACAGAGAGGGCTAGCCTCCCCCCACGCACTGTGCCTAGCTGTGCACGCTACATAGAGGGCCAGCCTCCCCCGCGCAATGTGCCTAGCTTTGCACACTACATAGAGGGCCAGCCGCCCCGCGCACTGTGCCTAGCTGTGCACGCTACATAGAGGGGCAGCCTCCCCGCGCAGTGTGCCTAGCTTTGCACACTACATAGAGGACCAGCCTCCCCCTTGCAGTGTGCCTAGCTCTGCACGCTACATAGAGGGCCAGCCTCCCCGCGCAGTGTGCTTAGCTCTGCACACTACATAGAGGGCCACCCGCCCCCGCGCACTGTGCCTAGCTGTGCATGCTACATAGAGGGCCAGCTTCCCCCGCACAGTGTGCCTAGCGCGCACTGTGCCTAGCTGTGCACGATACATAGAGGGCCAGCCTCCCCCCGCACAGTGTGTCTAACTGTGCATGCTACATAGTGGGCCAGCCTCCCCGTGCACTGTGCCTAGCTGTGCACGCTACATAGAGGGCCAGCCTCCCCCACACAGTGTGCCTAGCTCTGCACGCTACATAGAGGGCCAGCCTCCCCGCGCAGTGTGCCTAGCTCTGCACACTACATAGAGGGCCATCCGCCCCGCGCACTGTGCCTACCTGTGCACGCTACATAGAGGGCCAGCTTCCCCCGAGCAGTGTGCCTAGCGCGCACTGTGCCTAGCTGTGCACGCTACATAGAGGGCCAGCCTTCCCCTGCACAGTGTGTCTAGCTGTTCATGCTACATAGAGGGCCAGCCTCCCCGTGCACTGTGCCTACCTGTGCACGCTACATAGAGGGCCAGCCTCCCCGCGCAGTGTGTCTAGCTTTGCACACTACATAGAGGGCCAGCCTCCCCCCGCACAGTGTGTCTAGCTCTGCACACTATATAGAGGGCCAGCCTCCCGCACAGTGTGCCTACCTCTGCGCACTACATAGAGGGCTAGCGTCCCCTCACAGTGTGCCTAGCTGTGCACGCTACATAGAGGGCCAGCCTTCCCCCGCGCACTGTGCCTAGCTGTGCACACTACATAGAGGGCCAGCCTCCCCCGTGCAGCTTTGCACACTACATAGAAGACCAGCCTCCCCCTCGCAGTGTGCCTAGCTCTGCACGCTACATAGAGGGCCAGCCTCCCAGCGCAGTGAATAAAGGGCCAGCCTTCCCCGCGCAGTGTGCCTACCTCTGCCCACTACATAGAGGGCCAGCCTCCCCCTCGCAGTGTGCCTACCTCTGCACACTACACAGAGGGCCAGCCTCCCCGCGCAGTGTGCCTAGCTGTGCACGCTACAAAGATGGACAGCCTCCCCCCGCACAGTGTACCTAACTCTGCACACTACATAGAGGGCCAGCCTCCCCCTGCGCACTGTGCCTAGCTGTGCATGCTACATAGAGGGCCAACCTCCGCCTGCGCAGTGTGCCTAGCTTTTCACACTACTTAGAGGACCAGCCTCCCCCGCGCAGTGTGCCTATCTGTGCATGCTACATAGAGGGCCAGCTTCCCCCCGCGCAGTGTGCCTAGCTGTGCACGCTACAAAGATGGACAGCCTCCCCCCGCACAGTGTACCTAACTCTGCACACTACATAGAGGGCCAGCCTCCCCCTGCGCACTGTGCCTAGCTGTGCATGCTACATAGAGGGCCAACCTCCGCCTGCGCAGTGTGCCTAGCTTTTCACACTACTTAGAGGACCAGCCTCCCCCGCGCAGTGTGCCTATCTGTGCATGCTACATAGAGGGCCAGCTTCCCCCCACGCAGTGTGCCTAGCTGTGCACGCTACATAGAGGGCCAGCCTCCCCCGCACAGTGTGTCTAACTGTGCACGCAACATAGAGGGCCAGCCTCCCCCCGCAGTGTGCCTAACTCTGCACACTACATAGAGGACCTGCCTCCCCCGTGCACTGTGCCTAGCTGTGCATGCTACATAGAGGGCCAACCTCTCCCTGCGCAGTGTGCCTAGCTTTTCACACTACTTAGAGGGCCAGCCTCCCCCACGCAGTGTGCCTAGCTCTGCACGCTACATAGAGGGCCAGCCTCCAACCGCGCAGTGTGCCTAGCTCTGCATGCTACATAGAGGGCCAGCCTCCCTCACGCAGTGTGCCTAACTGTGCACGCTACATAGAGGTCCAGCCTCCCCCCATGCAGTGTGCCTAGCTGTGCACGCTACATAGAGGGCCAGCCTCCCCGCGCAGTGTGCCTAGCTGTGCACACTGCATAGAGGGCCAGCCTCCCCCCACGCAGTGTGCCTAGCTCTGCACACTACATAGATGGCCAACCCCTCCCTGCGCAGTGTGCCTAGCTTATAACACTACATAGAGGGCCAGCCTTCCCCTGCACAGTGTGTCTAGCTGTTCATGCTACATAGAGGGCCAGCCTCCCCGTGCACTGTGCCTACCTGTGCACGCTACATAGAGGGCCAGCCTCCCCGCGCAGTGTGCCTAGCTTTGCACACTACATAGAGAGCCAGCGTCCCCCCGCACAGTGTGTCTAGCTCTGCACACTATATAGAGGGCCAGCCTCCCCGCACAGTGTGCCTACCTCTGCGCACTACATAGAGGGCTAGCGTCCCCTCACAGTGTGCCTAGCTGTGCACGCTACATAGAGGGCCAGCCTTCCCCCGCGCACTGTGCCTAGCTGTGCACACTACATAGAGGGCCAGCCTCCCCCGCGCAGTGTGCCTAGCTTTGCACACTACATAGAAGACCAGCCTCCCCCTCGCAGTGTGCCTAGCTCTGCACGCTACATAGAGGGCCAGCCTCCCAGCACAGTGTGCCTAGCTCTGCACACTACCTAGAGGGCCAGCCTCCCCCGCGCAGTGTGCCTAGCTGTGCACTCTACATAGAGGGGCAGCCTCCCCCGCGCAGTGTGCCTACCTCCGCACACTACAAAGAGGGCCAGCCTCCCCCCACGCAGTGTGCCTACCTCTGCATACTGAATAAAGGGCCAGCCTTCCCCGCGCAGTGTGCCTACCTCTGCCCACTACATAGAGGGCCAGCCTCCCCCTCGCAGTGTGCCTACCTCTGCACACTACACAGAGGGCCAGCCTCCCCGTGCAGCGTGCCTAGCTCTGCTCGCTACATAGACGGCCAGCCTCCCCACGCAGTGTGCCTAGCTCTGCACACTACCTAGAGGGCCAGCCGCCCCGCGCAGTGTGCCTAGCTGTGCACTCTACATAGAGGGGCAGCCTCCCCCCGCGCAGTGTGCCTAGTGCGCACTGTGCCTAGCTGTGCACGCTACATAGAGGGCCAGCCTCCCCCGCACAGTGTGTCTAGCTGTGCATGCTACATAGAGGGCCAGCCTCCCCCATGCACTGTGCCTAGCTTTGCATGCTACATAGAGGGCCAGCCTCCCCCCGCGCAGTGTGTCTAGCTTTGCACACTGCATAGAGGGCACGCCTCCCCCCACGCAGTGTGCCTAGCTGTGCACACTACATAGAGGGCCAGCCTCCCCCGCGCAGTGTGCCTAGCTCTGCATATAGCATAGAGCGCCAGCCTCCCCCGCGCAGTGTGCCTAGCTTTGCACTCTACATAGAGGGCCAGCCTCCTACAGTGTGCCACCGGAATTGTCGAGTTTGAGTGTTGTTGACTGAGCCTCTTCATTCTGAAGGTGCTGACATTGGCAACTATTTGGTAACATCAGATTGTCTGGCAGTGCTAGGTGCGGGGGTAGCTAGGGGATGGCCTGTGTGTTGCAGATCTCTGAATAACCCTCCCAATGGAAGTCCATACGTCCCCTTGCTAATTGTTGCAGGATTGGCTGTTGTGTTTCCTTACCCCCACCTTGTCCCCAGGATCTTGCTAAGTGCAACCGAGCGTCCTAGTATCCAGCGGAAGGTTGACTCAATCTTTTGTGCGTGGTGGGGCTGGATAGCTGAAGGTGGTTTGTGGGTGAAGGGGGTTTGGGGCCTAGGGTGCCTGTAGACACTGTGGCATCCTCTATCCGGATATCAGGGCACCAAATTAGGGTGCAGGCGCGAGTGAATACAAGTGTGTGTGTGCACAAGCCAACTGATACCTGTAGCACCGCACAGCGGTGCAGAGTGGATGTGCAGGAGTCAGTGCGGATGAATGTGAGGGCAACACTGTGGTGTTGCTGGTCATGTTCTTCTGCCAGTAAATTCCTGAGGTTGGCATTACGATTTATTAGTGCGGCCTAGGCCGCAGTGTTATGAGGAAGTGTTCCAAACCTTGTATGCACTTATTGCTGCTAAGGCTGGGAACAAGGGTGCACCCTGAATTTATGTGTTACATCAAAGTTGGTAAATTCTAAGGTGGGTCTTGCACTGACAACGTTTGGCACCGCATGAGGGCGTGGGGAGGGAAAGTATGGTTTTCACCCTTGTACATACTGTCGGAGTAGCACACAGTTGGGTCTAATATTGTGAGTTCTATTGTTAAATGGGATTTATGCCCAGATTTACATGATACTCATGCTGTGTTGATAATGTGTATGTTGAATACAGTTTTAATAAACCTACACCTTGTGTGAAGTCTCATTTGTGCCGCTCTGCATGGTTGTGGCAGTGATGTGGTATGCCATTGCTTTACACATTGCCTCTGGTAGGCCTGACTGCTCTTTGCCAAGCTACCCAAGGGTGAGCACAGGTTATACAGCGAGTGTAATCACCCACCCCGACTGGAGTGGCTGGTTTTGCCTGGCTAGGGCCTTGCCTCAACCAACTAGAACGAGCCACCATGAGTGGGTTTTACAGTCCTCTATCACACCTGAATGTTGATGCCAAACTCTTTACTAGAATCCTGGCACACCGCCACAACCCCTTCATGCCGGGCCTGGTTGACCCTGACCAGGCAGACTTCATACCTAACCGCCAGTGCGGGGACAATACCAAGCGTATTCTCCATTTAATGGACAACATCCGCCGCCCTCAAGAGGGCGCCCTGCTTCTCTCCATTGATGCCAGGAAGACGTGTGATTGGGCTCATTAGCCTCATCTCTTGAGACCTTGAAACACTTCTGCCTCAGGGATTCTGGTGCTGGATCTGTAGTGTTCACAGTGCACCTAAGGCATCAGCGAGAGTCTACGGCAAAACCCTTTCAGATCCAGAGCGGTGCCCAGCGGGGGGTCCCCTCTCCCCTCTCCTATTTGCCCTGTATGTGGAGCCTTTTGCCTGAAGAATAGAGAAAACCCCGCTACCGCGGGCACCCCTTTGGCGAGAAGCATCACCTCATTAGCAATACACAGATGAGGTGATTCTCACCCTCACTGACCCGGAGTCATCTCTGCCTGCCCTTGTGATGGACCTCCACTCTTTTGCAGAAGTATCTGGGTTCAAGGTAAATCTGCAGAAGTCCCAAGTCCCTAACCTCTCACTGGCACAGCCGCAGGAGAGCCACCTCCACTCCTGGTTCCCTTTGAGTGGGGCCAGGAGTATATACCCTAGCTCGGCATTAAGCTAGCTCAGTCAGGGGTGAAACAGCAACACTAGGTCCTCTCCGATCTGGCCAACTGGTGTCACCTACAAGTGTCATGGCTGGGTAGGATAGAGCCCTTAAGACGACGGTTCTCCCCCGGATCCTCTACACCAGGCCCTCTCACCGACTCCAGTAGAAGACACTGGGCGATCTCCGCAGCTCGGGATCTTCTGGGATGGATCAGCCGCGTCTCCCAAGCACCGACTCTACCGCTCAATGCGTGGGGGGCTTGCAGTGCCCACGGTGTCACGTCTCTACCAAGCCCCCAGCTACAGGTGACGATGGAGTGGAGCTGACTGGCGTCCGAGAAGCACTGCTTCTTCATGGACCAGGCGGTGCTTTCACATTTTGGTTTGAGGTGCAGTGGCCACGAGAGCCGGATGACCTCTTTCTCTTTTCCCATGGCACCAGTTTCGGCTGGAAAGGTTCCAATGCAGGCAGGCAGGAAGGACGCAGTACAGTACAGCCTGCCTCTTCGACACCCAGGAGATAAACCCATTCAACCATTGAAGGCCGACCATTCCCTAGAGGAAGCAGACCGCATTCACTACTTCCAAGTCAGACACTTAGGGGCATATTTATGATGCCCCTAGCACCACCTTGCGATACATTTGCGTCATTTTTTTTTACACAAATGTGGCGTTAAGGTGGCATTCCTCATGCAACATATTTACAAAGTGGTGCAATGCACGCATTGCTCCTCTTTATAAACCCTTGCATACATTATGCCTGAGCAAGGCATAATGTATGCAAGGGACGCGTTTCCCCCATAGGGAGACCCATAAAAATGGTGCAGTGAAATTTCCTAGATTTCACTGCGCCATTTTTAGCATCATTATTAATGCCTGCCTAAGGCAGGCGTCAAGATGATGACGCCTCTTTGTGCTTTGTGTTTATGGCGCTAATCCAGCAAAGCGCCAAATTTGTGCCATAAATTATGATGCTAATGTGGACCCAACCACTGTGGTGGTACCACTGTGGTTGTAAATATGGTGCACACATGGTGTCGTCACTTTTCCATGAATATGCCCCTTGGTGCTAAAACCTGACATTAGACCACACGCGGCGTGACGCCTCTCACCTTCTGAGAAATGGGTCTTCCTTATCACAAATCTCTATGCACTGCTAAGTGGCACAGCACCACCAGCTAGAAGAGGTGGGACGTGGAACGAGGCTGAGCCCTATCTTTTAAAGACTAGGAAGACATCTACTACTGGGCCTGTCGCACAGATGATAATATGGCTAGCACTGAGACGGCATATAAAATAATCTCCAACTGGTACCTCGCGCTGGCGTGGCTCCACACGTGGAACCCAGGGAGCACGGGTGACTGCTGGAGGATTTGGGGAGGATCAGGCACTTTGATTCACCTGCTCTGACATTGTCCAAAATTGGTTCATTACTGCGGGCATATTCTGGATGACATAGACAAGGCCCGTAACACCACGATCCCAAGGTTCCCAGTCTGCACTGTCCTGGGGCTTAACAACCATATAACTTAACCTCTGCGTTATTGGTGTCGTGTGGGCTCTCATTATCCTAACGAGGCTGCTGGATTTGGGCGGCAGCATCACCTGAACTGTAGAGAACTTAGTCCAGTCCCACACCATGTGACAGCTGTCGGCTTAATCCGTTTCCGGCCAACTATCAGCGCCTCATCTCTGTCTAAGAGCAGGAGTGAGTTGTGGCAACCGGGCGCATGACATTGTGACTTCTCAGGGAAATCGTGGTGGATCAAATCTCATCCTTTTCTCTCAGGTACATGAGTCTCACACATGCAAAGACAAGCAGAGGCAGAAAATGGTTCAATAGCACTTATTGAATCAGCTGCGTCTTCAATAAACTGGCATGAAATGCAATAATTAGAATGCTGAAACATACTAGAAGCAAAATGGTGACAAGAAAAGTGAAACACAGGAGAACTCCCACCGTACTGTCACTGTGCACGATATATGTAATTCCTACCTAAGCTATGTTAGAGCACAGCAGGATAAACCGTACTCTGCACTTCAGGATATCCCCTGGGAAGACATCATCCCCCATACCTGAGTATGACAGCAGCAAGGAAGCATGTAATCTACAGAGACTCCATCCCTATGTAGGACAGGGAACCGGCGGTGTCAGCAAGCAGCTGTAACGAAGTCAGACAGCATGTGGTTGTGGTCGTCTGGCTGGAACCTCCCTCTAACGAGCATAGGAAAGTGTTTTTATAATAATATGACTGATGTTCTGAGAAAGTGTCCCCACGTAAAAATACGTATGTTTCTGTGAATGTTAGGGACGCTGTGTACCACTTGTGCCGGCAACCCTATCTCGCTGCAGCCTTGAGGAAAGCACAGAGTGAAAAGAATATTGTACTAAGAAATGTAATGCTTTCCGAGGTGAAAGGACAACTAGACAAAGAAAATAAAACACCACGGATGTGGCTGATTCTAAAATAATACATGAAGCAGAATAAAATGTTACTAGGGAAAAGGGGATAAGCAGGAGGCCTAGTTGCTAAAGTAACGTGCCCAGAGACATCACTAAAATGGCTGTACAACACCCTCCCCTGGTCGGTTCAGAAGTGGTAAAGCAGCCTAATATCCAAAATAAAAGCAACTAAAATGCAAAACTTTAAAACATATATACATAAATGTCAATTATGACAAGTTAGAACACATTTGAGCATGTGAAATGTCAGAAAGGGTAAATTTAAAAGTTTAGTAGTGGCGCCAATTAAACTAAATTTAAAAGTCAACGTAATTTTGAAAATCTCCAATTACAGCCAGGACAATTGAAGCAAGGAGATTTTCCACATCGGCAGGTGGTAATGTGACCAAATCGGTGCCAAGGAAAACCATAGAGCACTCATGTTCCAAAGCCTGAGCTCCAGCTGAGACAGCAGCGTTCTGTGTTGTGCCCGATGTTAAGTCAAGAGCTGCATGATCCACGAAGATCATAGACGGCTTCCTGTAGCAAACGCACCCTCAACGCGCATGTCTGGTAAGGAGCCCTCAGAGAGAACATCAACAGATCAGCGTCCAATAAAAGTAAGCGCCGCGCAGAATGGCAAACTTACAGTGCACATTAGAAAAGGCACCAAAGACATCGAAACACGGGCTGCACACAATCCAAACGGGTCTGAACGACAGAGACCGGTTACACTCAAGTTCTTCCAGGAGTGGTGCTCCGAAGTACTGCAGCAAGCGACCACGACACGGTCGCGCTGGGGGAAGCGCTTTTGTGGTGGGACAGCAACAGCAAGATTCCGCCCATTATAGTCAAAGTAATCGGAAATCCCCGAAAATACTTGAGAATATCGACTGTATGGCTGAAGGTATTAAGCTAAATATAGAGGAGAAGGTGTGAACGAAACCAGAACCAACAGCCTTAAAGAAATACGCAATCCCAGTATTACTGGACGCGTTAAATATTCATCCCACGAGTTCACTCAAGTGTCTCAGAAAGTTTGTATTTAAAAGTGACTGTGTTTCTGTAGAAGACCTCACAACTTAAAGTGCATAGGTCTCGTGTGCAGATGTCAGTACCACATGTTTTTGAAACAAAAAAGCTTTTAGGGGCATATTTATATCCCATTTGCACTGAATTTGCATAATTTTTGTGACACAAATTCGGCGCAAACCTAACTCCAAATTTATACTTTGGTGCTAGACCCGTCTAGTGCCAATGTTTTGGAGTTAAAGTCATTTTGTGCTAGCGGGAAGCTACCTTGCGTCAATGAGATGCAAGGTAGGTGTTCCCTGGCAAAAAATGATGATATGGCCTTAGCACCATATTCATCCCGTGCTAAAATCATGCACAGGGGATGGGGCCTTAAATAATGGTCCTAAGCTTGCTTAGTGCCATTATTTAACGCCCGGGTCAGGGCAGGCGTTAGGGGACCTGCGGACCTATTTCCATGGTCAGAGACCATGGAATGGCCCCACAGGTGCCCTCCCCTAGCCCCAGGGACACCTCCAACCACACCAGAGGGATGCCAGAGGATGGGGGTGACCCCATCCTCTGGCGATTAAGGTAAGTACAGGTAAGTATTTACATTTTTATTTTGAAGTGCCATAGGGGGGCCTAACTTGGCCCTCCCTACATGGCACGGGCCCAATGGGCATGCCCAGGGGACATATGATGGGCATGACTCCTGCCTTTACCAAGACAGGAGTTCTGTCCATGGGGGTTGTGTGTCAAAGGATGACGCTTGTCTGGTTGGAGGCGTTATTTATGCCTTTGCCCGTACTAGCTTCGTCCTTTGACGACAATCTCCTGTTCCCCCTCCGCCTCCCCTACCCGGCTAGCGTATTTTTTATAACACTAGCCGGGCCTTACCGCCGGCTACCGTCATACCATAAATGTGATGCCCGGCCGGCGTCTTGGGATGGCGCTAGCCAGCAGTATACTTTTTCGCGCAAAACTGCATTAGCGCAGTTTTGAGTGAGGAAGTGTAAACCAGGGCCTTAGTCTGCTCAACTTGTCAGGATTCACATTTGAAGTAGCAGTGTAAGGCCAGATATCTGCTACTGTCGTCTGTTGTGTGGGAGGAAAAAGAACATTCCTGCACTGGTGACAATTTGGGAGACTGAAACGACATAAGCTATTCCGGCTCGCGTTCCACAACAGCTCTCACTGTTAAGGAGCACAGAGCTGCCATTGGAGAGCACCTGGAACGCAGGTCTAATCAAGGAGACTGGAACCTCCCTTGTCAAGAACCCTCAGAGGTGCAATGTTCTGACTTCTGTGAAGTGTGAGAGAAAAGCAAAATATCTGCATGTCAACAAGTATCCGCAGTGGAATTTATTGGCAGATAGTTTGTTGAGTTATATTACAAACATTACAAGGAAAGAACAGAGAAAGAAATCCAAGATGGCCATCAGGTTGTTCAGGTACGAGTATGCAGTTCTAGTGTTGCACTCCTGAGATTGAACTATTAATACGCGCGTGTGCAGCTCAGGCGCCGCGCACTTCAACTGTGTTCTGACTGAAATCCAGAGGTGTTTTAAGAGAGCGCGTCACTTGAGGTAAAGTTTTCCAGCAAGGTTCCCACTACGCAAATATTGCAAAGGACATTCAAGTAAGCCATAGATAATACTTTTGCAGTTTAAAGACGATAAATGTTCCAAGGTATTCAGCAGTATTCCCGAGAGTTTCTAGCTGGGTGCCACAACTCAAACATTGCAAGAACATTTCCAATAAGTTACAGACAATGAGGGTCATTCTGACCCTGGCGGTCGGTGGCCGCCAGGGCCACCGACCACGGGAGCACCGCCAACAGGCTGGCGGTGCTCCAACGAGCATTCTGACCGCGGCGGTTCAGCCGCGGTCAGAAGCGGAAAGTCAGCGGTCTCCCGCTGACTTTCCGCTGCTCGTGTGAATCCTCCATGGCTGCGGAGCGCGCTCCGCAGCCATGAGGATTCTGACCCCCCCTACCGCCATCCTATTCATGGCGGGAAAGCCGCCATGAACAGGATGGCGGTAGGGGGGGTCGCGGGGCCCCTGGGGGCCCCTGCCATTCCCATGCCAATGGCATGGGCACGGCAGGGGCCCCCGTAAGAGGGCCCGCAAAGTATTTCAGTGTCTGCCTTGCAGACACTGAAATACGCGACGGGTGCCACTGCACCCGTCGCACCTTCCCACTCCGCCGGCTCGATTACGAGCCGGCATCCTCGTGGGAAGGTCGTTTTCCCCTGGGCTGGCGGGCGGTTTTTCAGCAACTTTTGGTCTTTTGGACGGCGGCATCCTGGCGGGCGGCCTCCGCCGCCCGCCAGGGTCATAATGAGGCCCAATATTGTTAACTGTTTAAAGACGATTAAAGTTCCAAGGTATTCAGCATTGTTCCAGAGAGTTTTCTGGGTGGGCTCCACAACTCGAACATATTTTTAACTGTTAAAAGATGATAAAAGTTCAGAAGTATTCAGAGGTATTTTCTGCAAAACTCGTGAATGAGCCTCAAGGATACTGTTTCCTGTAAAAGGTTTATAAAGGACAGTCAATAAGAATTTCATCTTCAAAAGTCACATGACTATACTTAACTTCTCTTTCGCTCTCTCTCTCTCTACGAGACAGCAAAACTCTACAAAATCAGATTGACTATTACTTCAAACAAAAAGATCATCCTCGATGTAACTTTATTTATTATTAACATTAACACATATCATACGAGAGAGAGAGGCAAATTCCTCAGAAAATTCAGGTATAGGGAGTTGAGATAATAGCCAAAGTAAATGTAATTAATTGTTAGTGAATGCTGAAGGATTGTAGAAAGCAGGGTGTCCCTAGTAATTGTGGTTATAATCTTTCAGGTGCCGATTCCAAGATAAATGGAGAAGAGTCTGACCGACTGAGTTAGTGAAGAAGCCTGCCTCTGAGGCAGTCTCTCTTTATCCCATCCCCTTCCCCCCTCCAGGGTGCTCAAAATGGGGAACTCCGTCCGCTGCAAGTAGACTGGGTTGGGATTGAGAACCTATCTTCTGCTCCTGAGGGAATCGAACCAAGGTACTGTGACATCCCTTCAGATAGGAAGCTAAGTTTGCTGGTGAAGCGTTACACGCCCCGTGCAAGGACAGCTGCTTACAAACCATCGAATGGCTCATAGAAGTCTCACATTCACTGCTGCTAAGAAAGACCTCCTCCATGCCATTGAGACATTTGTGCGAGAAGGGCAGCTCCCACACCTTGTGAATGTAACTATCTCCCAGCCTTTCATATCTGCCTACTGGAATGCGCTTCAAACACAACATGAATTGAAGTGTTGAATTATGCAGATTAAGAACCCTGTGTATTGCCATTCAGCAGATGGTAATTCAGCCACAGTAAAAGGCAACTTTTCTCATTTCTTGATGTTTAGCGTGACATTAGTTGCTTCTTTTTTAGCCATTATTTGTTGCTGTCGCGTCAGATTAAAGACAGAAAATATATCCCTCGCGCTGGCATGTTGCCAGGGAATGTGACCTGATTTCAGTGTTTGTAGTGTCCAACCCAACTGCATAATGGACCTTAACTGACTCTGTCCATGTTGTAAGAATGACATGTCGCTTTGCACAATGTCTATTGCAGAAGAAACAATCTTGTTTAAAGTGTATATGGTCGTACAAGGTGTTAATCCCATTATCTACAACGGCTAATACTTTCTGTAAATTTTTCTGATCTATTTGCCTTAACCGGGTGGCAGCTTTTTGTTGGGAAAGTTTCCAAATTTCATTGTAGACTCCATATAAGAAGCGCTTTATATGTTATCTTCTGGGGCCTAACAGGAAATCCTGCAACTCTGTGTTGTTGGACAGGAGACTGAGGTGTTCTTTGACAGCATCTAGTGAGGAGTTTTTTAACCATTGCTTGCACAATTTCCCTACACTGTATGTTGTTACTATACCCGAATGTTCTGAGGACCCATAGCGAGGGTCCGGCCTATTTGTTCTAAACCCCCCCGCGGAGTTTACAAAATGTGCATGAATACCATTTGTGTCCACCGACCACAATAACCACCCACCAGGATGTAAAAGTGATGTGTTAAATGTTCCATTCGGGACCCATTCATCGAGCTGATCTTCAGTAGCATTAACGTATTTTTGCCATTTGTAAAATTTTGCAGGGGCATGGATACTGGCCGCATTCAAGTCCCTCATTTTTGCCAAACCTAAACAACTTGTCTGTTGCACAATTTCATTTAAAATATAATTTGAACAGGTATCAGGCATGCTCTGAATAAAGCTTCCTTTCCCCTTATTTGCCAATTTTTAGTTACCCAGGTACTTTTTAAATAAATTGACTTCAGCCTAAATTCATAGCCTCCTATAGCCAACCGGTAAGCAAAGGAATCAGATTAGATCAATTTTGTATCAGTTAATAAGATGTGGTGCGTTTCCATTATTGGCAATTTAAAATATTACAATTCAGCATTTTTAACATTGTGCCCAGAAAAATATGCAAACTTTTCACAGTATGTTTTAGAACTCCCTTGTGGTGGAGTTGGACAGTGTTCCCATTGTGTGTTATTAAAAACAGTCTTTGGGGTACTTGCTCTATGAAAATAGTGATGTCCATAATAATTGTAACAGAACGTATCTCCATAGTTTTATTTTGATTGATAAACATCTTCACTTTTAAATACAGTAAAATATTCTAATTCAGATAACATGGAATCAACTGTTTTTACATCCCAATCATCAAAAAAAACTCCAGGTGTTATCACATCGTTCATGAAAATTCTAAATACATGTGGAATTTGAATAACCTCCATCGGGCCATATATATCAAAAGATACTTTATCCCAAACAATCCCACCAGGAATCAGTATAGCTGAAATGTTCACTAGGGACAAGTCTCTGCGGACCTTATAGGAGGAAAATTTGTATTTTAGGACCTCATCCACCAGTTCCACTGTAGAGCGTTCAGGAAGGTAGTGACCATGTATTAGTAAGAAAAAGATGATGACAAACTCAATCCAAAGAAGAAAGGCAAGTACAGTCGAAAAGAGCCACAGATAGAAGAATGAAATAGTTAATTTTGAGCCAATTTATCAGCTTATGTGCTCTTCATAAGCTTCTTGCAGAAGAAGCAGATGAGTTGGTGAAAGAGTCATTTTTGTCAGCAAAATATCTAGAAGCAGTTCTTGCAAAAACTGGAGCTGTGTTTGGAAGAGGAGAACCGGCTGAAGTCACCATTGGTGATTCATAGTAAACAATTCCATTGGTTTGAGTTGAATTTGAGTAGAACCCCTCAGCATTGTCGACATTGCTTGTCGCAGAAGAAGTTAATGGTATCAATGAAAGATCATTTCCCACCCTCCCCAAGCTTAGAGTGGTGTCTTTGTTGCTGCTAAAAACCTGTAGAGGAATATCCTGGTCTGTAGTGAGAGGGCGTTGGGTACTACCCAGGAGTCCCCTAGGTCTGCTGTGCAAGATCGGCCGTAAGGTGTAACTTGACATGGTCGATGGAGAGAAAGTGATTTTCTTTGGAACCAGGCAGTGGTGGTAGAATGACAGTTCTGGTACCATCTATTCCCAGGACTGGAACCGGGGCACGATAAGAAGGACCAAAGTCCTTTTTCACAGCAATCTTTTCAAGCACTAGATCCCCAGGTTTTGGAATCCAGACAGTAGATGTTATTGGTGCATCCCCCATTCCCAAGGAGGCGGCACTGGCAGACGTGTTGTCATTACGGAACTGTTGTAAGTCCTGCAAGGCAGTGACATGCTCATTTATGTCAAAAGGTGTATCTGCCGCCTCCGTGCCAGGACCATCAAGATCTGGAACATACATTTGTGTTTTGAACAGGCATGCATATGAGATGCGCCCTCTCAAGGACCTTCTAGGCAGATTATTAATTGCTCTCTGGACTCCATACAGGCGATGAATCTAACCTAATACTCTAGCTGTTAAGGATTGCTTTAAATCCTGGTTTCTTTGCTCCAGAACACTGTTTCCTTAGGGATGATACCGAGACCAATAATACAGTTGGACCCCTAAAGAAGCCATGGTGTCCCTGAATGCCCTTGAGGCGAAAGAAGGGCCCTGGTCCTCGTGGAAAGCAGCAGCTGCATATGTGCTGATAAAGACCTGCAAATCTTTAATAACAGTTAGAGCATCAGCCGAGCGTTGTGGCCAAACCCATTTAAATCTGGAGCAAGAGTCAACAGCGACTAAGTTGTACTTGTATGCACCATCACGTGTCAGCGGACCATAATGGTCCAGGTACACACATTGTAAAGGTTTATTGGAAATAAATAGGGGTGTCTGTGGTGGGCGTTTGACGGGGGACCCTTTTATTTGCTGACAGATGTCACAGCAAAGGACATACTGCTTGGTCTGTTTGTATAGACCTGTCCACCAGTAACATGTTTACAACAATTAAATATCTGCATGGACTGATGCAACGCCCTCATGCGCTGCTTTAATGAACTCAGGTCTTTGATCTTAGTTGGGGACCACACGATCACCCACCCCTGGTATTGTTACTAGGGCAGTGGTGAGGCTAGATATGCAGTAGGAATATTTGGCAGGATGTGCCTTTGGCATGGGCTTGCCTTCAGCTGAAGCTTTCACAGCAGCCAGTGTTTCATCATCCAACCTCTTCCGTGAATGAGTTATTGCAGCAACATAGGACTTAGCAACTGCTGACGTGGCTGCTTCACCAGCCAAGGTATTGCCAGTAATGTGTACTCCAACACGTTGATGTCCCAATGTATGAACAACATGGACATTGGGTGGCATTTCTGTCAGACCCGCCACTTTCCCCCACAGGAGTCTGTGTTTAATGGTTTTACCTTTGGAAACTCTGAACCCATTTTGGCGCCAGTAATGCAGGTATTCATTGAAGGACTGGACACAGTAATATGAATCACAAACGATTAATGTTAACTGTCCTGGATCCGTGTGTTCCAGTGTCAGCAACAGAGCCTTGAGCTCTGCTAATTGTGCAGTGCAGTCCCCTAAGGTTCACGTGTAGGTGTGTAGTAGATGGGACTCATTTATGTAGCCACTCACAACCGCACGGGCGGCGGAGTATTGATGTTTAGTGCCTTCTGCGGGCTGGGCTGAGCCATCAGTGTGCATAATTGTTTGATATTGTTCAATAAGCAATGTGTTTCCTGGAACTGGGTATTCAAGTTCATATTGGAGAAATTCTTGAATTTGTAATTTTGGGTCTGAAACATAGTTAACATCAGTGGCTGTCACAGATGTTGCCCATTGAATCCAAGGTGGATGTAGTGCCTTAGCGTTAGGAACACTGGCTTTGGTGACAGCCTCAAGGGCTGGGATGGGGGATACGACAATTATGCGTTTCCCCTGGGCCAGAGGTCTTGCTTGAATGGCAGCCTTCTGAACAGTGGTCAGAATTTTTTCTGTAGGAGCAAAGCATTTTTCCGCCACGGAATACAAATGTGATTTGTATGCAATAGGGACGATGTTACCCTCATTAAATGTTACATAGGTAAAACCAATGGCACCTGCAATTACTCTGATGACCAAATGTGTTTTGTTGTTTCTTGGTGGAAGTGTTTAGCTGCAAGCATGTCTTGTTGCAATGCTCTGAGAATGCACGTGTTCAACTGTCCAATACTTGCTTGAAAAGTCAAGACGTATTAAGTCATATAGGGCCTCATTACAACCTTGGCTGTCTTCTGTGAAGACCGCAGAGGCTGCGGGCGCCAGAATACCTCCAGTGCTGGCGGTATTACTGGCTCCCAATTTTGACTTTTCCGCTGGCCCAGCGGAAAAGTCACATCAACATTGCTGCCGGCTCGTAATAGGGCCGGGGGCAATATTGATGTGCAGCACGTGCAGTAGCACTCATCACACATTTCACTGTCCGAAATTCGGGCAGTGAAATGCGCGATGGGGCTATGCCTGGGGGCCCCTGCACTGCCCATGCCAAGTGTATGGGCAGTGCAGGGGCTCCCAGGGGCACCCCGAGTCCTCTTACCGCCAGCCTTTCCATGGCGGTGTCTGCCGCCATGGACAGGCCGGCGGTAAGGGGAGTCGAAATCCCCAGGGCAGCGCTGCTTGCAGCACTGCCCTGGCGGATTACGACCGCCGGGACCGCCATGGCGGTATACCGCCGGTCCCGGCGGTATTACCATGGCGGAAGCGCCACGGTCGTGAAAAGGCTGGCAGTACCACCAGCCTGTTGGCGGTACTACCGCCACTACAGCCCTGGTGGTCACTGACTGCCAGGGTTATAATGAGGGCCATAATGGTTTGATGCGTTGTGCATAATCTGGAATATAAATTATGCCAAAGTTTAAAAAGCCCAACAGTAACTGAACTTTTTGATAGTGTTTGGTGGTTGCAGTTGTGCGCATTTTTCTAAAAATTGGGGCGCTAAGCTCTTGCCTTTATCTGATAGTTCATATCTCAAAAATAGCACACTAAGGAAGGCTATTTTTTTTTAAATTAAATTTATAGCCTTATTTGGCAAATCCCACAACAATGCGGCTCACCCGCCTTAATATGTTGAATGAGATCATCGTCCATAAGGGAGATATTGTCTACGTAGGACAACGCCTCAGGGACAATGTAAAATATATGTAACACAAGCTGGAATCCGCCTTGGACTGTTCTTGTGCACTTGTGGGCTTCGACAAAAAACATTCTGTGAGCCTAAGGAGCTGAAACTGCTTAAATCCCTACTTTCAGGTGCTATATGTTGGCAGAAAAACCTGTTGGAAATATCAAATATATTGTATTTTTTGTGCACCATATTGTTCATAAGTGCTGTGTGCATTTTGAATGGCAAAAATGCGTGTATGCCTATTTAAATGTCTGTAGTCTAAGACTATTCTGTATGAATGGTCTGGTTTTGCTACGAGGAACAACGGATTGTTCATTGGTGAGACACAGGGTTCGATTACGCCCTGGTACTCTGGCTGTGTGAGGATTTCCCTCACGGGTGCTCTAGCTTCATGCCTTATTGGATATTGGGGTTGAGATTGTGGTTTGGATCTAGTGGGTATTTTATGGTAGGGAGAGTCTTATCACCCTACATGGTTGTGATATAAAGTGGGTACCTGCGCCAATGCCCAATCAATAGCTTAAGCCTCCATGAGCTCTCTGGGAACAAAGGGCGAGAAAGAGGGTTCAATTACCTCTTCCCCATATGGGGAATTACGGACAAATTCTGGAAGCCAATCTTTTTCGGCCAGTAAGATATCATAAATGGTAACTACTCAGTCCCAAAAGATTGCGTCTATTGTGCACTCAATGTCTCCTTTTAGTTCTAATTTTAATTTATACACCCTGTCGGGTGTGGAGACGCCCTTGCCCGCAGTCTCGACTTGTAAAAAGTCATTAATTGCCTTCACCTCCAGATGCTCTTGAAGATTCTGACAAACTATTGTGACCTCTGCAGCTCTGTCTGGCAGTGCCAGTGCCCACTTCCTGTTCTTCAGTAAAGCTCTCATCCTGAGTGGCATGTCGTATAGAAATCTCTGCCACTTTTTTCTTTTTGAATTGGGGTTTTTGTTTGGGAAGTTTCTCTTCTTTCTTTACAGAAACTTCTGATGAGCGTTGTGACTCCTTTCTTGGTTTCACGTTCTCAGTTCTCAGTTCGCTGTTCTGACCACCCACATCTCTCACTGTGTTTATCCGGTGAGTCCTGAAAGGAAGGGGATTGTCCTGTATCAGTATATTGATATCTGTCAGGCAGTTTTATATTATTACTGATTCCCCTTTAAGACTGATTAATATTATTGAAGATACTATGGCAAAATTGCCCATTAATTGCATCCCCAAGTCCAGGGCCAGGGCAGCCCGTATTCATCTTGAATTTCTTTTAACACTTCCAGAAGATTGTCAAGTGTTGGTGTACTGTGTGCAGTAGTATAGGGCGTGGCAAATACCGCGCCCCAAGTATTGCAGTTATCTACTGTGGGAACCATCCCGAGTGGCAAGCACATAGGCCTTCATTTTGACTTTGGCAAAGCCATGTGCCCCAGAAGACCTCCAGTGCTGGCGGTCTTCCGCCCACCATATTATGAGCACTGCTGGATCGCTGCCACATTTTGAGCTGAAATCCAGCAGTAGTCATGCTGGCGGGCACAGGCGCATGGGCGGTTCCACCACCAGCCCCACCCCACCAAAAGAACTCCACCAGCCATATTACGAGCAGTAATACTGCCTGGCCGTGTCCTGATGGCGGGGCGCTGCCGGCAGTTGAAGCGCCCGTTCCCTGCCAGACAAGCTCTTCGCCGGATAAGGTAAGTAGGGGCATCTGACAGGGGAGGGGGGTGGGACGGCGGGTTGATGTGTGTGCGTGTGTGAGTTGGTGTTTGTATGCATGTGTGTATGCGTGTGTGTGTGCGTGTTTGTCTGCGTGTGTGTATGCATGTGTGTATGCTTGTGTGTACGCTTGTGTGTACGTGTGTATGAGTGCTGAAGTAAATGCCTGTATGAATGTTGAAGTGAATGTGTGTATGTGTGTTGCAGTGGATGCGTGTATAGATGCATGTGAGTGAATGCGTGTATGTCAGTGTTGGTGAATGAGTGTATGCGTGGTGTGTGTGGGTGTCTGTGTGTGTGTGCATGTATGCAGGGAGCAGGGTGGGGGACGCTGTACCTGGAGGTGGGGTGGGGTGGTAATGTGCTTGCTGGGGTGGGAGTTGTCTGCCAGTGGCAGGAAAGAAATTCCCTGCCACCGGTAGCCTTTCCGCCAGGGTTTTCGTGGGGGTCCTATCGCCACGGAAACCCTGGTGGATAGCTAGGTCAAAATACTGGGTCTTCTGTGGACCTTCTGTGGACCGCCGGGTCGGAGATGTTCATCTCCGGCCCGGAGGGTCCAACCACCCTGACAGTATGAGTGGGGATGTGGCGGGTTGGCTTCATCACAATGTAGTGGTCTTCCCGCCAGCCTGTTGGCGGTGAAACCGCCACCATGGCCCTGGAGGTCAGGAGATCGCCAGGGTCATAATGAGGGCCATAGTGAGAATTCTATGTTTATCCTGCGTTCCCATATGGGGAAAAACTGCTTCTAACGTGTTTATTTTTTAAGCTATCCAAAACGGAATTTCTTCTCGTTTGGTGGGTACTTTACCCATGATTGAATGTACAGTTGCATGGTTAATACCTGGCGTGACTGCATGTGGTTGGGCTGGGGCAGCTCGTACTGGGTTAGTATTTAATGTTCGCATTACAAACTGTACTAACAGTCTGTATATTCCAGTGAGCTCTGTATATAAGCGGTGAAGCTCAGCTTCCGCTAAGGTGGCTGCATCAGGATGCAGTGTATATGTGGCCAATAAAGGCCAGGTAGAACCATCATTGCTCAGAGGACCTAACCTAACGTGTAGTATTGTGTGGGCTAGGGTGCCATCAAGCCAATTATTATGGTCTTGAAAGGATAGAGGTATCTCTAAGTATGCATAAGATCTGGTGTGCAGGTATGTAGTGATGAAATGTATTAGTGTTCCCATCGACTGCTGGAAAGGTGACCCAAGAGTAGAATATTTTTGTTCTGTAAGCTGGATGTGCCTCAACTACAAATGTTACAGGACCCCCTGGGCTGTAGCTAGCAAATGAGCAGTGAGGGGTTGTCGCATGTTTACTGCAATTGCTCCCCGTTTTTGGTTCTCTATGGTGGATATGCCTGTTCAGAGATAAGGACACCAAATGGGGATTAATCCCTTTAAGGTTTAAGCTTGAACAACCTACAGCATCGAATAGGTACTGCCTACATAGCTGAGGAGGAATTTCTTAGTACCACAGACGTCTCTTTATATAGTATTGAGGTGCCTTTAGCACGTAGTGAGACAAAGATAATTAGGAGGATCCAAAAAGCAGTGCCTGACCAAAAGTTGGCAGCGCCATGTCGCGTGGACTCTCATTAGCCTAATGAGGCTGCTGGATTTGAGTGACAGAATCACCTGAATTGTGGAGAACTGAGTCCAATCCCACACTATGGCCCTCATTCTGACCCTGGCGGTTCCCTACCGCCAGGGCAAACGGGTGCGGGAGCACCGCCGACAGGCCGGCGGTGCTCCCTTGGTCATTCTGACCGCGGCGCTTTGGCCGTGGTCAGAACGGGAAAACCGACGGTCTCCCGCCGGTTTTTCACTGACCCTTAGAATCCTCCAAGGCGGCGCAGCTCGCTGCGCCGCCGAGGGGATTCTGACCCCCCCTACCGCCATCCTGTTCATGGCGGGAAAGCCGCCATGAACAGGATGGCGGTAGGGGGGGTCGCGGGGCCCCCTAACAGGGCCCAACTAGGCTTTTCAGTGTCTGCGATGCAGACACTGAAAAGCGCTACGGGTGCTGCTGCACCCGTCGCACGCCTTCCACTCCGCCGGCTCGATTCCGAGCCGGCTTCCTTGTGGAAGGCGCTTTCCCGCTGGGCCGGCGGGCTATCTGAATCAGATCGCCCGCCGGCCCAGCGGGAAAGTCAGAATACCCCTCGCGGTCAATTGACCGCGGGGCGGTATTCAGGCGGATTCCGACGGGCGGGCGGCAACCGCCGCCCGCCTAGGTCGGAATGACCACCTATGTGATAACTGTCGGCCTAATCCATTTTCCGGCCAGCTAGCAGCTCCTCATCTCTGCCCAAGAGCATAGACTATTTGTGGCAACCGGGCACATGACAAGAATGACTTCTTATTCAAATCGTGGTGTATCATATCTCATCCTTTTCTCTCAGTTACATTAGTCTTACACATGCAAAGACTAACAGAGGCAGAAGATAGTTCAATAAGATTTATTGAATCAGCTGTGTCTTAGATAAAATAACACGAAGTGCAATAATTAGAATGATGAAACATAATAGAAGCAAAATGGTGACAAGGAAAGTGAAACACAGGAAAAGTCCCACCATACTGTCACTATACATTATTTCCTACCTAAAATATGTTAGTGCACAGACTGATAAACCCTAATCCGCCCTTCAGGATTCCCCCCTGGGAAGACATCATCCTCCATACCTGAGCAAGGAAGCCTGTTGTCTATAGAGACACAACCCCAAGTTATCCAGAGAACCGGTGGTCTCGGCAAGCAGTTGTAGCAAAGTTAATCAGCATGCGGTTGTGGTCATCTGGCTGGAATCTCCCTCTAACGTGCATGGGACAGGGAAATGTTTTTATAATAAAACAGCTGATGTTCTGGGAAAATGTCCCCACTTAAGGATGTGTGTATTTCTGTGAACATTGGAGACGTCGTGTACCACTTGCGGCGGCAACCCTATCTCGCTGCAGCCCTGAGGAAAGCACAAAGTAAAAAGAATGTCATGCTAAGAAATGTAATGCTTTCCTATCGAATCAAATCAGTATTTATAGAGCGCAACTACTCAGCCATAAGGGTCTCTAGGCGAAAGGACAACTAGATAAAGAAAAGAAAACACCACCAACGATGTGGCCGATTCTAAAATAATAAAATGAAGCAGAATAAAATGTTACTAGGCTAAAGGGCATAAGCAGGAGGCCTAGTTGCTAAAATAATGTGCCCAGTGACATCACTAAAATGGCTACACAATATCGAACGGGGAGACACACACACTCTCTCTGTCTCTCTCTCTTGCAATATGGTGGTAAGGTGTGTGCGTGGCTTCAGCAGCATGATCTGTGCCAGAGCTAGGGACAGGAGAAGACAGTGACACATTGAATAGCTATGGCGTACTCCTGCTCTTTCCTTGTCATGCAACGTAGCACAAAAACTTTGTGCGCTGTGATGCATTCTGTGACATCTTTATAAATCTGGGCCCTTGTTTCACAAAATCTGTTGAGAGACACCAAGGTTCTCAAGATATGTGACTCAAACAGACCACTGTAAGTTATGAAAATGATTAAGAACTCATTGCTTCACAATCAAAACTGAGCTGACGCCCTAGTCGTGGTTTATCACAACTGAGTTGCCCAAATAGTCATTCCGGATGGAGAAGATACTGGCCCTCATTATGAGTTTGGCGGTTTTCGGGCAAGACCGCCATGAGAAATTACGTCACCATACCACCAGTGGTGGTGATATAGTGACCACCGGATCACAAGTCACAAAACAAAAATCGCCCAAAAACAGACACAAACCCAACTCCGCCCTGCCAACCCACAGAGAAAAAGTCACTGAACAACTGCCGGCCCGCTACACTGACACCATTCCGACCACCATATTTAGAGGCAAACTCCAGCACAGCGGAACATGCAGGGCGGTAAACCGTTGGCGGTTCGAAAAGGTACCGCCGAAAGTAGCCAACACCACATTGGCCAGTTCGAATATCCCACACCTGAAACTCATTCACACACCACGCACACCTGCACATGATACCAAATAACACCCCCACACACACCCACAATCCCTAGTGACAAATACGAGCAGACACACTCGACACAAAGCACACCCCAAATACAACAAAGACAATCACACTGCACACATTGCACAAATTTTCAACACAGCCCACCAGCACCCACAGCCAAATACCCCCATATCACCACATGCCCCACACTGCACCCGACACGCACACCTCATACCCACCCCACAACATGTCACACCAGAACCACCCACGGTTCACCAACAATAAGTAGCAGGTCATGGTGGACGAGATCATCAGAATCGAGCCACAGCTCATGGGAGTCCAGGTACAGCAAACATCGATATGCAGGAAAACTGAGTCATGGTAGAGGATCATCAACAGGGTCAATGCAGTCAGCACCTACCCACGCACAAGGAAAGAATTCAGGAAGAGGTGGAACTACCTCAGGGGGAAGGTCCGTTCCATGGCGTCCAGGCATCAGATAGCCAGCAACAACACTGGCGGTGGGCCCCCACCTCCCCCTCTTGACATCCTGGGAGGAGAAGGTCATGGACATGCAACCTGAGGGCCTGACTGGCATCAGTGGAGGGCTCAACTCTGGTAAGTAAACAATACCCCCCAAGCACCAACCACCCCTGCCCTGCATGCCTCCCCACCACCCTTCAACCTACTACAACCCACCCCACTGCACCCGTCTCAATCACCCACTCCCCTCCTCTGCATGCCACACCACCATCCCTACACTCTCACTCCTAATGCACGGATGACAACCACAATGTGGAGAACCACTGCTCCCACAATTCAGCACAATCCACACTGCAACACACCACAGACCCACTGCACAGAGGAACATCTGCATGGCCAACCATACCACAGCCCATACCTACTGGCTGCCACGACTTCGTCCCAACACATGGCAATGACAGCAAAGTCAACCACCATCCACAGCCCCCCATGCCACAAACCACTACAACCAAATCAATGTCTGCAGTGCAGCAGCTGTTATTGCCATCACTGGGAAGCAAGTTGAGCCACTGCATGCATCACAACAGGGACATAACAAGTACAGTCACACAACTAATATCTACCGTACCGGTACCCCTGCTACTGCCACTCTGCAGAGGATGCCAGGCTCAGACAGCCCTCCCCAGGATGAAGGCCCCACTGGATGTCTGAATGGGGACGACTTGCCTGGGCAATCTGGGGCCATTGGACAGTCCACCAACAGCAGACCCACCCTGGACACACCGGACGCCCCCACCCATGTGGCAACAAAACCACAGCCAGCCCATGAACCCCAAACCTGTGCCCCAGGGACCATACAATCAGAGGTGTGCCCCATAGTACAGGGGCCAGAGTCAAGGGCACACACCCCAGACAATGAAGGCCCGGCAGCTACTGGGAGTAGGCACACTGTGCCAGGGGCATAGGCACAGGGGGCCAGGGGTAGGGGGAGGGGAACCGTTGTTCAAGGTTCAGGACAGCCACACCAACTGACTGCCCAGGAGGCCCTCAACCAAGTCCTGGGTGTATACCAGCAGACCCAGGACACAGTGGCCAAGATCTTCACTACCGTGCATGAGACCTAGAGGCTGCAGGGGGAATACCATCAGGAGCCATGCAACAGTGGCAGGCCCAAAATGCCACCATGGCCACCATAGCAGGGGTTTTCAAGGACCTGACCTCCATCATGCGTGAGTCCACCAACCCACCAGCAGGCCCCTTCCACTGGTCACATCCCATCCTTGCCCTCCACGTCAGCTGCAGCCAGTGGTATGGAGGCCCCACCACAGGACCTGCAGGACTCTAGCACCCCTACCCCTGTAGCTGAGGAACCCCCACACAAGTGAAGACGTCCAACCAGACATCCAGCCGGACATGATGCGAAGACCACGACCACCGCCAGGAAGTGCCCCTCTCCTGAACATTCTCCCTTGTGTGTGAGAGAGACACCCTGTCCACTGTCCACTCTCATGTCTCTGTTTCCCCATGGCCAGCATACTGGACCTGGACTAACCACAGCTGGACTCACCACTCTGATGATCTCCGCCGCCATGACCCCTCTCATCACCCCTTGCACTTGTCCCTCCCAAATAAACACCATTGAGCACAGTTCATGAATACGTCTTTATTTGTCATGAGTACGAATGGAACTGCCTATACATGTGCAACTGGCAACCCGTCGCCCAGCACATGCATGGGAGGGTGACAGAGGGGGGAGCACAATGCAGGGAGGTCGATCATGGAGCAGCTAGTGGCTGGAGATATGTGTCAAGGGAGGCAATATGTCAGGCAGGGACCAGAGTACACCACTACAGTATCCTGAAAGTAGAGCAAGACAGAGACAACAATCACTGCAGGAGTCAAGGATGCCAACTCAACACAAATGCAGTGTGTGAACAGGTGTCCAAGGCAGAAATGGCAGTGAAGTCCACAGCCATATGGCCAGTACCAACAAACAAAAACAATGCATTCCAACCCAATGGTCCCACCCTCATAGCACCCAGTGCCAGATCTGACCCCATACCCACTTTCACCAACAACAAGGTAGCACTGCCACCCGTTGTCGACTCCCAGGATAGATACTGCACAGATGCAACAACCCTGAGTGGTACACACATAGCACTTTGACTGGCAGCTCAAGGAACATTGTACAAACATGTTGATGTCACTAGTGCACCAGCACTACAGCTGCCTGACCTGTGCACTGTGACTACCTAAGTCATGGGCACATGTGACACCCCATCAATCCAGAGGCAGAGCTGAAACCAATACCGTCAGTGGTCACAGACAACAGGTGGTAGCAGGAACAAGGCAGACAGTTCTAGAGGACACATACCAGACAATTGACACATTCCTGCATCTCACGTCCCCTTCATCAGCCACTGTACAGCTTCCCCTCCTCTGCATCCAGCAATGGGATGTTACTCCTCAGGGCCAGATTGTGCAGCATGCCGCAGGCCACAATGATCTGGCACACCTTCTGTGGGTTGTAGAGCAGGGCACCCCGAGATGTGCAGACACCGGAATCTGGCCTTCAGGAGGCCGAAGCACCTCTCATTGACCCGTCTGGTACAACCGTGGGCCTCATTGTAACGGTCCTCTTCATCTGTAGTTGGATGCCTCATGGGTATAAGAAGCCAGGGCAGGTTGGGATAGCTAGAGTCACCTGTGTGCACAGCGGTAAGAGACATGTCAAGACTGGGAGGGCGATAGGGCAGGGACACAAGAATGCAGAGAGCTGAGGGGCACACATATGCAGGGGTACGTACCGATGAGCCAGCCCTGGTCCCTCGTAAGTGGTGCCATCAAGTGTGGGGCGCTGAGGTTCCGCAGGATGAAGGAATCATGCACAGAGCCTAGGAACCTGGCCGTCACCTGGGAGATGTATTGGTCCACGAGACACACCACCTGCACGTTAACCAAATGAACGTTTTTGCAGTTCCTATAGAGCTGTTCACTCATCCTGGGTGACACCAGAGCAATGTGGGTGCCATCAATGGCCCCAGTGACATGAGGCACGTGTGCCACTCTGTAGAACGCAACCTTCACAGTGGGCAATTCTGCACGTTGGGGGAACCGGATGTAGCTCACCAGATTTGAGCAGGACGTTGCTAAACATGGGCTGCGACATCCCTGCTGCCAGGCCCACTGTGACCTGGAAGGAGCCTGAGGCAAGGTAGTGGAGGACTGACAACACCTGCACTGTGGGAGGGATGGCGAATGGCAGGTAACAGATCCGGCTCCAACTGGGCCACCAGTTCCATGATGGTCGCTTGGTTCAGGCGATAGGTCTGGATGACGTTTCGCTCCTCCAATGTGGCAAGGTCGACTAGGGGCATGTACACCGGTGCATTCCTCATCCTCAACCTTACATCGTACCTGGGAACACGAGAGAGTGGGTATTATGTCGTGCACCATAGACTGTGTTGATGTGGCCACAAGCCACTGAAAGTCACCCATGGTGCACTAACATTTTACCCACAACACACATTGGACATGTAAAATGGCAGCCACCTGTCTTGCATGCATGGGACAGGTGGAAGTGTGCTTATCCCGCCGGCGTAACACGTCATGGCGGTAGGCGGTCACGACCGCCGTGCAACTCACCATTGGTTTACACTGTTGCCTATGGGAGGCAGGAGCCAATGATGATCACCGCTGGAGGTGGCCTCTAGGACCCTAGGACCCTGCAGCACTGGGGGGCTCTAGGACCCAGCAGGTGTGGTGGGCTCTAGTACCCTGTAGGGGTAGTGGGCTCCAGGGCCCTGCTGGTGTGGTGGGCTCTTGTGCACTCTAGGTACGGTGGGCTCTAGGACCCCGCAGGTTTGATGGGCTCTAGGACCCTGCAGGTGCCATAGGCTCCAGGACCCTAAAGATGTGGTGGGGTCGAGGACCCTGTAGATGTGGTGGGCTCTAGTACCCTGTAGGTGTGGTGGGCTCTTGTGTGCTCCAAGTGTGGAGGGCTCTAGGACCCTGCAGGTGTGGTGGGCTCTAGGACCCTGTAGAACGTGGGGCTCTAGTACCCTGTAGGTGTGGAAGGCTCTAGGACCCTGCAGCACTGGGGGCTCTAGGACCCTGCAGGTGTGGTGGGCTCTAGTACTCAGCAGGTGTGGTGGGCTCTAGCACCCGCTAGGTGTGATGGGCTCTAGGACACTGCAGCAAGGGGGTGTGCTGTAGGACCCTGCAGATGTGATGGGTTCTAGGACCTTGTAAGTGTGATGGACTCTAGGACCCTGCAGCACTGAGGTGGGGGCTCTAGGACCCTGTAGGTGTGGTGGGATCTATGAACCTGCAAGTGTGGTGGGCTCTTGTACACTCCGGCTGTGGTGGGCTCTAGGGTCCTGCAGGTGTGGTGGGCTCTGGGACCCTGCAGATGTGGTGGGGACTTGTACACTGCAGCTATGGTGGGCTTTAGGACCCTGCAGGGGTGGTGAGCTCTAGGACCCTGTAGATGTGCTGGGCTCTTGTGCACTCCAGCTGTGGTGGGCTCTAGAACCCTGCAGGTGTGGTGGGCTCTAGGACCCTGCAGATGTGATGGGCTCCTCTGCACTCCAGGGGCCAGATGTAGCAAATTCCCAAATTGCGACTTGCAATTTGCGAGTCCCTGCGACTCGCAAATCGCAAGTCGGAATTTGGGATGCAGAAAGGTGTCTCAGACACCTTCTGCGAGTCGCTATGGGGTCGCAAAGACCCACCTCATTAATATTAATGAGGTGGGTCGCAATTTGCGACCCCATAGCGATACAGGGCACTCACGGGGATGGAGGCCTGCTGTAGTCAGCAGACCTCCATGTCCGTGACTGCTTTTAAATAAAGCAGTTTTTTTTTTTTCAAAGTGCAACCCGTTTTCCTTACAGGAAAACGAGGTGCACTTTGAAAAATAAACCGAAACCTTTTGTTTCGGTATTTTTCAGGGCAGGTAGTGGTCCATTGGGCCACTGCCTGCTCTGAAAAATTATTTTTTGGTCCAGACACAAAGGGGAAGGGGTCCCATGGGGACCCCTTCCCGTTTGCGACTGGGTTACCATCCACTTCAAGTGGATGGTAACTGTGCTTTCATTTGCGACTGCAATCGCGGTCGCAAATGAAATTGCATACCAGTGTGACTCGCAAATAGGAAGGGAACACCCCTTCCTATTTGCGACTCAGAAATGCATTTTGCGAGTCGGTTCCGACTCACAAAATGCATTTCACATAGCAAAGTGTCTTTAGCTACTCGCAAACGGCGATTTTCGCCGTTTGCGAGTCGCTAAAGCTTTGCTACATCTGGCCCCAGGTGTGATGGGCTCTAGGACCCTGCAGGTGTGTGGGCTCTAAGACCCTGCAACACTGGGGGAAGGGGGCCTCTAGGACCCTGCAGATGCAGTTGGCCCTAGGGCCCTGCAGATATGGTGGGCTCTAGTACCCTGTAGGTGTGGTGGGCTCTAGGATCCTGCAGATGTGGTGGGCTCTTGTGCATTCCAGGTGTGGGGCGCTCTAGAACTCCGCAGGTGTGGTGGGCTCTAGGACCCTGCAGGTGTGGTGGGCTTTAGAACCCTGCAGCACTGGGTGGGGCTTTAGGACCCTGCAGATGTGGTGGGCTCTGGTACCCTGCAGATGTGGTGGGCTCTAGGAACCTGCAGTGCTGGGGGAGGGGGAGGCTCTAGGACCCTGCAGGTGTGGTGGGCTCTAGGACCCTGCAGGTGTGGTGGGCTCTAGGACCCTGGAGCATTGGTGGGCTCTAGGACCCTGCAGATGCGGTTGGCTCTAGGACCCTGCAGATCTGGTGGGCTCTAGGGCCCTGCAGATATGGTGGGCTCTAGTACCCTGTAGGTGTGGTGGGCTGTAGCATCCTGCAGATCTGGTGGGCTCTTGTGCATTCCAGGTGTGGGGCACTCTAGAACCCTGCAGGTGTGGTGGGCTCTAGGACCCTGCAGGTGTGGTGAGCTTTAAGGCCCTGCAGGTGAGGTAGGCTCTAGGACCCTGCAGTGCTGGGGGAGGGGGTGGCTCTAGCACCCTGCAGGTGTGGTGGGCTCTAGGACCCTGTAGGTGTGGTGGGATCTAGGACCCTGCAGCACGGGGGCTCTAGGACCCTGTAGATGTGGTGGGCTCTAGGACCCTGCAGATGTGGTGGGCTCTTGTGCACTCCAGGCGTGGGGCACTCTAGAACCCTGCAGGTGTGGTGGGCTTTAGAACCCTGCAGCACGGGGCTCTAGGACATTGCAGATGTGGTGGGATTGGGGACCCTGCAGGTGTGGTGGGCTATAGGACCCTGTAGCACTGGGGGGGACTCTAGGACCCTGCAGGTGTGGCGGGCTCTAGGACCCTGCAGCACAGGGGGGGGGGCTCTAGGACCCTGCAGGTGTGGTGGCCTCTAGGAACCTGCAGCACGGGGAGGGGCTTTAGGACCCTGCAGGAGTCGGTGGGGGGGTTCTAGGACCCTGCAGCACTGGGGAGTGGAGCTCTAGGACCTTTCAGGTGTGGTGGGCTCTAGGACCCTGCAGGTGTGGTGGGGTCTAGGACCCTGCAGCACGGTGGGTGTGCTCTAGGACCCTGCAGATGTGGTGGGCTCTAGGACCCTGTAGGTGTGGTGGGCTCTAGGACCCTGAAGGTGCGGGGGGTTCTAGGACCCTGCAGGTGTGGTGGGCTCTAGGTGTGGTGGGCGCTAGGACCCTGTAGGGTCTAGGACCCTGAAGGTGCGGGGGCTCTAGGACCCTGCAGGTGTGGTGGTCTCTGGGACTCTGCAGCTGTGATGTGCTTTAGGACCCTGCAGCATGGGGAGCTGTAAGACCCTGCAGGTGTGGTGGGCTCTAGGACCCTGCAGGTGTGATGGGCTCTAGGACCCAGCAAGTGTGAAGGGCTCTAGGACCCTGCACCACTGGGGGGGTGCTCTACAACCCTGCAGGTGCGGTGGGCTCTAGGACCCGCAGCCCTGGGGGTGCTCTAGGGCCCTGCAGTACTCAGGCGGTGGGGGCTCTAGGACCCTACAGGAGTCAGGGGCAGCTCTAAGACCCTGCAGGTGTGATGAGCTCTAGGTCCCTGCAGCACTGGGGGGCTCCAGGGCCCACAGGTGTGATGGCCTCTAGGACCCTGCAGGTGTGATGGGCTCTAGGACCCAGCAGGTGTGGGGGGCTCGAGGACCCTGCAGGTATGGTGGGCTCTAGGACCCTGCAGCACGGGGTGGGGTCTAGGACCCTGTAGGTGTGGTGGGCTCGAGGGCCCTGTAGGTGTAGTGGGCTCTAGGACCCTGAAGGTGCAGGGTCTCTAGGACCCTGCAGGTGCGATGGACTCTAGGACCCAGCATGTGTGATGGGCTCTAGGACCCTGCAGCACTGGGGAGGGGTGCTCTAGGACCCTGCAGGTGTGGTGGGCTCTAGGACCCTGCAGGAGTCGGGGGCACTAGGAACCTGCAGGTGTGGTGGGCTCTAGGACCCTGTAGGTGTGGTGGGCTCTAGGACCCTGCAGCACTGGGGGGCTCTAGGACCCTGCAGGTGTGATGGGCTCTAGGACCCAGCAGGTGTGGTGGGCTCTAGGACCCTGCAGCACTGGGGGGCTCTAGGACCCTGCAGGTGTGATGGGCTCTAGGACCCAGTAGGTGTGGTGGGCTCTAGGACCCTGCAGCACTGGGGTGCTCCAGGGCCCTGCAGGTGTGGTGGGCTCTAGGACCCTGCAGCACTGGGGGGGGCTCTAGGACCCTGCAGGTGTGGTGGGCTCTAAGACCCTGCAGGTGCGGTAGGCTCTGGCACCCTGCAGGTGTGGTGGGCTCTTGTGCACTCCAGGGGTGGAGGGCTCTAGTGCCCTGCAGGTGCGGTAGGCTCTGGCACCCTGCAGGTGTGGTGGGCTCTAGTACCCTGTAGGGGTAGTGGGCTCCAGGACCCTGCTGGTGTGGTGGGCTCGAGGACCCTGCAGATGTGGTGGGCTCTAGTACCCTGTAGGTGTGGTGGGATCTAGAAACTTGTCAATGTGGTGGGCTCTTATGTGCTCCAAGTGTGGTGGGCTCTAGGACCCTGCACGTGTGGTGGGCTCTAGGACCCTGCAGCACTTGGGGAGGGGGAGGTCTAGGACCCTGCAGAACATGGAGTTCTAGGACCCTGTAGGTGTGGTGGGCTCTAGGACCATGCAGCACTGGGGGGGCTCTAGGACCCTGTAGGTGTGGTGGACTCTAGTACTCTGCAGGTGTGGTGGGCTCTAGCACCCACTAGGTGTGATGGGCTCTAGGACACTGCAGCAAGGGGGGGTGCTCTAGGACCCTTCAGATGTGATGGGTTCTAGGACCATGTAAGTGTGATGGACTCTAGGACCCTGCAAGTTTGGTGGGCTCTTGTATACTCCAGCTGTGGTGGGCTCTAGGGTCCTGCAGGTGTGGTGGGCTCTAGGACCCTGCAGATGTGGTGGGCTCTTGTACACTCCAGCTATGGTGGACTTTAGGACCCTGCAGGGGTGCTGCGCTCTAGGACCCTGCAGATGTGGTGGGCTGTGGTGCACTCCAGCTGTGGTGGGCTCTAGAACCCTGCAGGTGTGGTGGGCTCCAGGACCCTGCAGATGTGATGGGCTCTTCTGCACTCCAGGTGTGATGGGCTCTAGGACCCTCCAGGTGTGGTGGGCTCTAAGACCCTGCAACACCGGGGAAGGGGGCCTCTAGGACCCTGCAGGTGTGGTGGGCTCTAGGACCCTGCAGATGCGGTTGGCCCTAGGACCCTGCAGATCTGGTGGGCTCTAGGACCCTGCAGATATGGTGGGCACTAGTACCCTGTAGGTGTGGTGGGCTCTAGGATTCTGCAGATGTGGTGGGCTCCTGTGCATTCAAGGTATGGGGCGCTCTAGAACCCTGCAGGTATGGTGGGCTCTAGGACCCTGCAGGTGTGGTGGGCTTTAGAACCTGCTGCACTGGGTGGGGCTCTAGGACCCTGCAGGTGTGGTAGGCTTTAGGAACCTGCAGCGCTGGGGGAGAGGGAGGCTCTAGGACCCTGGAGGTGTGGTGGGCTCTAGGACCCTGCAGCAGGGGAGGCTCTAGGACCCTGTAGGTGTGGTGGGCTGTAGGACCCTGCAGATATGGTGGGCTCTTGTGCACTCCAGGTGTGGTGGGCTTTAGAACCCCGCAGCATGGGGGGCTCTAAGACCTTGCAGATGTGGTGGGCTCTGGGACCCTGCAGGTGTGGTGGGCTCTAGGACCCTGCAGCATTGGGGGGGGGGCTCTAGGACCCTGCAGGTGTGGTGGGCTCTAGGACTCTGCAGCACGAGGGAGGGGGCTCTAGGACTATGCAGGAGTCGGGAGTGGGGGGGGGCTCTAGGACCCTGTAGCACTGGGGGGTGGAGCTCTAGGACCTTGCAGGTGTGGTGGGCTGTAGGACCCTGCAGGTGTGGTGAGGTCTAGGACCCTGCAGCACGGTAGGTGTGTTCTAGGACCCTGCAGGTGTGGTGGACTCTAGGACCCTGCAGGCGTAGTTTGCTCTAGGACCCTGTAGGTATGATGGGCTCCAGGACCCTGAAGTTGCGGGGGCTCTAAAACCCTGCAGGTGTGGTGGGCTCTAGGTGTGGTGGGTGCTAGGCGCGGGGGGCTCTAGGACCCTGCAGGTGTGGTGGGCTCTAGGACCCTGCAGGTGTGATGGGCTCTAGGACCCAGCAAGTGTGATGGGCTCCAGGACCCTGCAGCACTCGAGCAGTGCTCTATGACCCTGCAGGTGCGGTGGGCTCTAGGACCCTTCAGCCCTGGGGGTGGTCTAGGGCCCTGCATTACTCAGGAGACGGGGGCTCTAGGACCCTGTAGGAGTCGGTTGGAACACTAGGACCCTGCAGGTTTGATGGGCTCTAGGTCCCTGCAGCACTGGGGGGCTCTAGGGCCCACAGGTGTGATGGGTTCTAGGACCCTGCATGTGTAATGGTCTCTAGGACCCAGCAAGTGTGATGGGCTCTAAGACCCTGCAGCACTCGAGCGGTGCTCTACGGCCCTGCAGGTGCAGTGGGCTCTAGGACCCTTCAGCCCTGGGGGTGGTCTAGGGCCCTGCAGTACTCGGGAGACGGGGCTCTAGGACCCTGCAGGAGTCGGGGAGCACTAGGACCCTGCAGGTGTGGTGGGCTCTAGGACTCTGCAGCACGAGGGAGGGGGCTCTAGGACTATGCAGGAGTCGGGAGTGGGGGGGGGCTCTAGGACCCTGTAGCACTGGGGGGTGGAGCTCTAGGACCTTGCAGGTGTGGTGGGCTGTAGGACCCTGCAGGTGTGGTGAGGTCTAGGACCCTGCAGCACGGTAGGTGTGTTCTAGGACCCTGCAGGTGTGGTGGACTCTAGGACCCTGCAGGCGTAGTTTGCTCTAGGACCCTGTAGGTATGATGGGCTCCAGGACCCTGAAGTTGCGGGGGCTCTAAAACCCTGCAGGTGTGGTGGGCTCTAGGTGTGGTGGGTGCTAGGCGCGGGGGGCTCTAGGACCCTGCAGGTGTGGTGGGCTCTAGGACCCTGCAGGTGTGATGGGCTCTAGGACCCAGCAAGTGTGATGGGCTCCAGGACCCTGCAGCACTCGAGCAGTGCTCTATGACCCTGCAGGTGCGGTGGGCTCTAGGACCCTTCAGCCCTGGGGGTGGTCTAGGGCCCTGCATTACTCAGGAGACGGGGGCTCTAGGACCCTGTAGGAGTCGGTTGGAACACTAGGACCCTGCAGGTTTGATGGGCTCTAGGTCCCTGCAGCACTGGGGGGCTCTAGGGCCCACAGGTGTGATGGGTTCTAGGACCCTGCATGTGTAATGGTCTCTAGGACCCAGCAAGTGTGATGGGCTCTAAGACCCTGCAGCACTCGAGCGGTGCTCTACGGCCCTGCAGGTGCAGTGGGCTCTAGGACCCTTCAGCCCTGGGGGTGGTCTAGGGCCCTGCAGTACTCGGGAGACGGGGCTCTAGGACCCTGCAGGAGTCGGGGAGCACTAGGACCCTGCAGGTGTGATGGGCTCTAGGTCCCTGCAGCACTGGTGGCCTCTAGGGCCCACAGGTGTGATGGGTTCTAGGACCCTGTAGGTGTAATGGTCTCTAGGACCCAGCAGGTGTGGTGGGCTCTAGGACCCTGCAGCACTGGGGGGGCTCTAGGACCCTGCAGGTATGATGGGCTCTAGGACCCTACAGGTATGGTGGGCTCTAGGACCCTGCAGCACGGGGTGGGCTCTAGGACCCTGTAGGTGTGGTGGGCTCTAGGACCCTGTAGGTGTGATGTGCTCTAGGACCCAGCAGGTGTGATGGGCTCTAGGACCCAGCAAGTGTGATGGGCTCTAGGACCCTGCAGGTGTGATGAGCTCTAGGACCCTGCAGGTGTGGTGGGCTCTAGGACCCTTCAGTACTCGGCACGGCGGGGGCTCTAAGACCCTGCAGGTGTGGTGGGCTCTAGGACCCTACAGCACTGTGGGGGCTCTAGACCCTGCAGGTGTGGTGGGGGAGGACTCTTGCACACTGCAGCACTGGAGGGTGCTCAAGGGAGGGCTCTAGGACCCTGCAGGACTGGGGGGGCTCTAAGACCCTACAGCACTGGGGGGGGGGTCTAGGACCCTGCAGCACTAGCGGGGGAGGGCACGGGGAGGACTCTAGGACCATGCAGCACTGGGTGGGTGGGGACTACGGGGGGGTCTAGGACCCTGCAGGAGTCGGGTGGGGGGGCTCTAGGACCCTGCAGCACTGGGGGTGGGAGCTCTAGGACCTTGCAGGTGTGGTGGGCTCTAGGACCCTGCAGGTGTAGTGGGTTCTAGGACCCTGTAGGTGTGGTGGGCTCTAGGAGCCTGAAGGTGCGGGGGCTCTAGGACCCTGCATGTGTGGTGGGCTCTAGGTGTGGTGGGTGCTAGGACCCTATAGGTGTGGTGGGCTCTAGGACCCTGAAGGTGCTGGGGGCTCTAGGACCCTGCAGGTGTGATGGGCTCTAGGACCCTGCAGGTGTGGTGGTCTCTAGGACCCTGCAGCTGTGATGGGCTTTAGGTCCTTGCAGCACAGGGAGCTGTAAGACCCTGCAGGTGTGGTGGGCTCTACGACCCAGCAAGTATGATGGGCTCTAGGACCCAGCAGGTGTGATGGGCTCTAGGACCCTGCAGTACTTGGGTGGCGGGGGCTCTAGGACCCTGCAGGTGCGATGAGCTCTAGGACCCTGCAGGTGTAGTGGGCTCTAGGACCCTTCAGCCCTGGGGGTGGTCTAGGGCCCTGCAGTACTCAGGAGACGGGGGCTCTAGGACCCTGCAGGAGTCAGGGGAACACTAGGACCCTGCAGGTTTGATGGGCTCTAGGTCCCTGCAGCAGTGGGGGGGCTCCAGGGCCCACAGGTGTGATGGGTTCTAGGACCCTGCATGTGTAATGGTCTCTAGGACCCAGCAAGTGTCATGGGCTCTAGGACCCTGCAGCACTCGAGCGGTGCTCTAGGACCCTGCAGGTGCGGTGGGCTCTAGTACCCTTCAGCTCTGGGGGTGGTCTAGGGCCCTGCAGTACTCGGGAGACGGGGGCTCTAGGACCCTGCAGGAGTCGGGGAGCACTAGGACCCTGCAGGTGTGATGGGCTCTAGGTCCCTGCAGCACTGGGGGCCTCTAGGGCCCACAGGTGTGATGGGTTCGAGGACCCTGCATGTGTAATGGTCTCTAGGACCCAGCAGGAGTCGGGGGAGCACTAGGACCCTGCAGGTGTGGTGGGCTCTAGGACCCTGCAGCACTGGGGGGGCTTTAGGACTCTGCAGGTAATTTGGGCTCTAGGACCCTACAGGTATGGTGGTCTCTAGGACCCTGCAGCACGGGGTGGGCTCTAGGACCCTGTAGGTGTGGTGGGCTCTAGGACCCTGTAGGTGTGGTGGGCTCTAGGACCCTGTAGGTGTGATGTGCTCTAGGACCCAGCAGGTGTGATGGGCTCTAGGACCCTGCAGCACTAGGGGGCTCTAGGACCCTGCAGGTGTGATGAGCTCTAGGACCCTGCAGGTGTGGTGGGCTCTAGGACCCTCCAGTACTCGGGCGGCGGGGGCTCTAAGACCCTGCAGGTGTGGTGGGCTCTAGGACCCTACAGCACTGGGGGGGCTCTAGAACCCTGCAGGTGTGGTGGGGGGAGGACTCTTGCACACTGCAGCACTGGAGGGTGCTCCAGGGAGGGCTCTAGGACTCTCCAGGACTGGGGGGGCTCTAAGACCCTGCAGCACTGGGAGGGGGGGAGTCTAGGACCCTGCAGCACTAGCGGGGGAGGGCACGGGGAGGACTCTAGGACCATGCAGCACTGGGTGGGTGGGGTCTACGGGGGGTCTAGGACCCTGCAGGAGTCGGGTGGGGGGGCTCTGGGACCCTGCAGCACTGGGGGTGGGAGCTCTAGGACCTTGCAGGTGTGGTGGGCTCTAAGACCCTGCAGATGTAGTGGGTTCTAGGACCCTGTAGGTGTGGTGGGCTCTAGGACTCTGAAGGTGCGGGGGCTCTAGGACCCTGCATGTGCGGTGGGCTCTAGGTGTGGTGGGTGCTAGGACCCTGTAGGTGTGGTGGGCTCTAGGACCCTGAAGGTGCGGGGGGCTCTAGGACCCTGCAGGTGTGATGGGCTCTAGGACCCTGCAGGTGTGGTGGTCTCTAGGACCCTGCAGCTGTGATGGGCTTTAGGTCCTTGCAGCACGGGGAGCTGTAAGACCTTGCAGGTGTGGTGGGCTCTACGACCCAGCAAGTATGATGGGCTCTAGGACCCAGCAGGTGTGATGGGCTCTAGGACCCTGCAGGTGTAGTGGGCTCTAGGACCCTGCAGTACTGGGTAGGCTCTAGGACCCTGCAGTACTCGGGCAGCGGGGGCTCTAGGACCCTGCAGGTGTGGTGGGCTCTAAGACCCTGCATACTCAGGGACGGCGAGGGCTCTAGGACCCTGCAGCTGTGATGGGCTTTAGGTCCTTGCAGCACGGGGAGCTGTAAGACCTTGCAGGTGTGGTGGGCTCTACGACCCAGCAAGTATGATGGGCTCTAGGACCCAGCAGGTGTGATGGGCTCTAGGACCCTGCAGGTGTAGTGGGCTCTAGGACCCTGCAGTACTGGGTGGGCTCTAGGACCCTGCAGTACTCGGGCAGCGGGGGCTCTAGGACCCTGCAGGTGTGGTGGGCTCTAAGACCCTGCATACTCAGGGACGGCGGGGGCTCTAGGACCCTGCAGGTGTGGTGGGCTCTAGGACCCTGCAGGTGTGGTGGGCTCTAGGACCCTGCAGTACTCGGGCGGCGGGGGCTCTAGGACCCTGCAGGTGAGGTGGGCTCTAGGCCTGCAGCACTGGGGGGGCTCTAGGACCCTGCAGGTGTGGTGGGCTCTAGGACCCTGAGGGACTCGGGGTGGCGGGGGCTCTAGGACCCTTCAGGTGTGGTGGGCGCTAGGACCCTGCAGGTGAGGTGGGCTCTAGGTGTGGTAGGCGCTAGGTGCAGGGGGCTCTGTGTGATGGGCTCTAGGACCCTGCAGGTATAGTGGGCTCTAGGACCCTGCAGAAGGGGTGGGCTCTAGGACCCTGTAGGTGTGGTGGGCTCTAGAACCCTGTAGGTGTGATGTGCTCTAGGACCCTGAATGTGTGATGGGCTCTAGGACCCTGCAGCACTGGGGGGGCTCTAGGACCCTGCTGGTGTGATGGACTCTAGGACCCTGCCGGTATGGTGGGCTCTAGGACCCTGCAGCACGGGGTGGGCTCTAGGACCCTGTAGGTGTGGTGGGCTCTAGGACCCTGTAGGTGTGATGTGCTCTAGGACCCAGCAGGTGTGATGGGCTCTAGGACCCTGCAGCACTGGGGGGCTCTAGGACCCTGCAGGTGTGTTGAGCTCTAGGACCCACCAGGTGTGGTGGGCTCTAGGACCCTGCAATACTCGGGCGGCGGGGGCTCTAAGACCCTGCAGGTGTGGTGGGCTCTAGGACCCTCCAGCACTGGGGGGGCTCTAGAACCCTGCAGGTGTGGTGGGGGGAGGACTCTTGGACACTGCAGCACTGGAGGGTGCTCCAGGGAGGGCGCAAGAACCCTGCAGGACTGGGGGGGGGCTCTAAGACCCTGCAGCACTGGGGGTGGTCTAGGACCCTGCAGCACTAGCGGGGGAAGGCAGGGGGGGGGACTCTAGGACCATGCAGCGCTGGGTGGGTGGGGACTACGAGGGGGGGGGTCTAGGACCCTGCAGGAGTCGGGTGGGGGGGGCACTAGGACCCTGCAGCACTGGGGGGGGAGCTCTAGGACCTTGCAGGTGTGGTGGGGTCTAGGACCCTGCAGGTGTAGTGGGCTCTAGGACCCTGAAGGTGTGGTGGGCTCTAGGACCCTGAAGGTGCGGGGGCTCTAGGACCCTGCATCTGTGGTGGGCTCTAGGTGTGGTGGGCGCTAAGACCCTGTAGGTGTGGTGGGCTCTAGGGCCCTGAAGGTTCGGGGGGCTCTAGGACCCTGCAGGTGTGATGGGCTCTAGGACCCTGCAGGTGTGGTGGTCTCTAGGACCCTGCAGCTGTGATGGGCTTTAGGTCCTTGCAGCACGGGGAGCTGTAAGACCCTGCAGGTGTGGTGGGCTCTACGACCCAGCAACTGTGATGGGCTCTAGGACCCAGCAGGTGTGATGGGCTCTAGGACCCTGCAGTACTTGGGTGGCGGGGTCTCTAAGACCCTGCAGGTGTGATGAGCACTAGGACCCTGCAGGTGTAGTGTGCTCTAGGACCCTGCAGTACTGGGTGGGCTCTAGGACCCTGCAGGTGTGGTGGGCTGTAGGACCCTGCAGTACTCGGGGCGGCAGGGGCTCTAGGACCCTGCAGGTGTGGTGGGCTCTAAGACCCTGCAGGTGAGGTGGGCTCTAGGACTCTGAAGCACTGGGGGGCTCTAGAACCCTGCAGCACTGGTGGGCTCTAGGACCGTGCAGTACTCAGGGACGGCAGGGGCTCTAGGACCCTGCAGGTGTGGTGGGCTCTAGGACTCTGCAGCACGGGGGCTGTAGGACCCTGTAGATGAGGTGGGCTCTAGGACCCTGCAGATGTGGTGGGCTCTTGTGCACTCCAGGCATGGGGCACTCTAGAACCCTGCAGGTGTGGTGGGCTTTAGCACCCTGCAGCACAGGGGCTCTAGGACGTTGCAGATGTGGTGGGCTCTGGGACCCTGCAGATGTGGTGGGCTCTAGGTGTGGTGGGCGCTAGGACCCTGTAGGGTCTAGGACCCTGAAGGTGCGGGTGGCTCTAGGAGCCTGCAGGTGTGATGGACTCTAGGACCCAGCAGGTGTGATGGGCTCTAGGACCCTGCAGGTGTGGTGGGCTCTAGGACCCTGCAGGAGTCAGGGGCGCTAGGAACCTGCAGGTGTGGTGGGCTCTAGGACCCTGCAGCACTGCAGGGCTCTAGGACCCTTCAGGTGTGATGGGCTCTAGGACCCAGCAGGTGTGGTGGGCTCTAGGACTCTGCAGTGCTGGGTGGGCTCTAGGACCCTGCAGGTGTGGTGGGCTCTAGGAACCTGCAGTACTCGGGGCGGCGGGGGCTCTAGGACCCTGCAGGTATGGTGGGCTCTAAGACCCTGCAGGTGAGGTGGGCTCTAGGACCCTGCAGCACTGGTGGGCTCTAGGACCCTGCAGTACTCAGGGACGGCAGGAGTTCTAGGACCCTGCAGCACTGGGGGGGGGAGCTCTAGGACCTTGCAGGTGTGGTGGGGTCTAGGACCCTGCAGGTGTAGTGGGCTCTAGGACCCTGTAGATGTGGTGGGCTCTAGGACCCAAAAGGTGCGGGGGCTCTAGGACCCTGCATGTGTGGTGGGCTCTAGGTGTGGTGGGCGCTAGGACCCTGAAGGTGTGGTGGGCTCTAGGACCCTGCAGGTGTGATGGGCTCTAGGACCCTGCAGGTGTGGTGGTCTCTAGGACCCTGCAGCTGTGATGGGCTTTAGGTCCTTGCAGCACGGGTAGCTGTAAGACCCTGCAGGTGTGGTGGGCTCTATGACCCAGCAGGTGTGATGGGCTCTAGGACCCTGCAGTACTTGGGCGGCGGGGGCTCTAAGACCCTGCAGGTGTGATGAGCTCTAGGACCCTGCAGGTGAAGTGGGCTCTAGGACCCTGCAGTACTGGGTGGGCTCTAGGACCCTGCAGGTGTGGTAGGCTGTAGGACCCTGCAGTACTCGGGGCGGCAGGGGCTCTAGGACCCTGCAGGTGTGGTGGGCTCTAAGACCCTGCAGGTGAGGTGGGCTCTAGTACAGTGCAGCACTGGGGGGCTCTAGGACCCTGCAGCACTGGTGGACTCTAGGACCCTGCAGTACTTAGGGACGGCGGGGGCTCTACGACCCTGCAGGTGAGGTGGGCTCTAGGACCCTGCAGCACTTGGGGCCTCTAGGACCCTGCGGGTGTGGTGGGCTCTAGGACCCTGCAGTACTCGGGGTGGCGGGGCTCTAGGACCCTGCAGGTGTGGTGGGCGCTAGGACCCTGCAGGTGAGGTGGGCTCTAGGTGTGGTGGGCGCTAGGTGCGGGGGCTCTAGGACCCTGCAGGTGTGATGGGCTCTAGGACCCAGCAGGTGTGGTGGTCTCTAGGACCCTGCAGCTGTGATGGGCTTTAGGTCCTTGCAGGACGGGGAGCTGTAAGACCCTGCAGGTGTGGTGGGCTCTATGACCCAGCAGGTGTGATGGGCTCTAGGACCCTGCAGTACTTGGGCGGCGGGGGCTCTAAGACCCTGCAGGTGTGATGAGCTCTAGGACCCTGCAGGTGAAGTGGGCTCTAGGACCCTGCAGTACTGGGTGGGCTCTAGGACCCTGCAGGTGTGGTGGGCTGTAGGACCCTGCAGTACTCGGGGCGGCAGGGGCTCTAGGACCCTGCAGGTGTGGTGGGCTCTAAGACCCTGCAGGTGAGGTGGGCTCTAGGACAGTGCAGCACTGGGGGGCTCTAGGACCCTGCAGCACTGGTGGGCTCTAGGACCCTGCAGTACTCAGGGACGGCGGGGACTCTACGACCCTGCAGGTGAGGTGGGCTCTAGGACCCTGCAGCACTGGGGGCCTCTAGGACCCTGCAGGTGTGGTGGGCTCTAGGACCCTGCAGTACTCGGGTGGCGGGGGCTCTAGGACCCTGCAGGTGTGGTGGGCGCTAGGACCCTGCAGGTGAGGTGGGCTCTAGGTGTGGTGGGCGCTAGGTGCGGGGGCTCTAGGACCCTGCAGGTGTGATGGGCTCTAGGACCCTGCAGCTGTGTTGGGCTTTAGGGTGTGGTGGGCTCTAGGACCCTGCAGGTGTGGTGGGCTCTAGGACCCAGCAGGTGTGGTGGGCTCTAGGACCCTGCAGCACAGGTGGGCTCTAGGACCCTGCAGATGCGGTTGGCCCTAGGACTCTGCAGATATGGTGGGCTCTAGTACCCTGTAGGTGTGGTGGGCTCTAGCATCCTGCAGATGTGGTGAGCTCTTGTGCATTCCAGGTGTGGGGCGCTCTAGAACCCTGCAGGTGTGGCGGGCTCTAGGACCCTGCAGGTGTAGTGAGCTTTAAACCCTGCAGCACTCGGTGGGGCTCTAGGACCCTGCTAATGTGTTGGGATCTGGGACCCTGCAGGTGAGGTGGGCTCTAGGACCCTGCAGCACTGGGGGGGGAGGCTCTAGGACCCTGCAGGTGTGGTGGGTTCTAGGACCCTGCAGGTGTGGTGGGCTCTAGGACTCTGCAGCACGGGGGTTGTAGGACCCTGTAGATGAGGTGGGCTCTAGGACCCTGCAGATGTGGTGGGCTCTTGTGCACTCCAGGCATGGGGCACTCTAGAACCCTGCAGGTGTGGTGGGCTTTAGAACCCTGCAGCACGGGGGCTCTAGGACGTTGCAGATGTGGTGGACTCTGGGACCCTGCAGTTGTGGTGGGCTATAGGACCCTGCAGCACTGGGGGGGGAGGCTCTAGGACCCTGCAGGTGTAGAGAGCTCTAGGACCCTGCAGCACAGGGGGGGGGGGCTCTAGGACCCTGGAGGTATGGAGGGCTCTAGGACCCTGCAGCATGGGGGAGGGGCTTTAGGACCCTGCTGGAGTCGGGTGGGGGGGGCTCTATTTCCCTGCAGCACTGGGGGGTGGAGCTCTAGGACCTTGCAGGTGTGGTGGATGCTAGGACCCTGCAGGTGTGGTGGGGTCCAAGACCCTGCAGCACAGTGGGTGTGCTCTAGGACCCTGCAGGAGTGGTGGGCTCTAGGACCCTGTAGGTGTGGTGGGCTCTAGGGCCCTGAAGGTGCGGGGGCTCTAGAACCCTGCAGGTGTGGTGGGCTCTAGGTGTGTTGGGCGCTAGGACCCTGTAGGGTCTAGGACCCTGAAGATGCGGGTGGCTCTAGGACCCTGCAGGCGTGATGGACTCTAGGACCCAGCAGGTGTGATGGGTTCTAGGACCCTGCAGCACTGGGGGGCTCTAGGACCCTGCAGGTGTGATGTGCTCTAGGACCCAGCAGGTGTGGTGGGCTCTAGGACTCTGCAGTACTGGGTGGGCTCTAGGACCCTGCAGGTGTGGTGGGCTCTAGGACCCTTCAGTACTCGGTGCGGCGGGGGCTTTAGGACCCTGCAGGTGTGATGTGCTCTAAGACCCTGCAGGTGAGGTGGGCTCTAGGACCCAGCAGCACTGGTGGGCTCTAGGACCCTGCAGTACTCAGGGACGACGGGGGCTCTAGGACCCTGCAGGTGTGGTGGGCTCTAGGACCCTGCAGGTGAGGTGGGCTCTAAGACCCTGCAGGAGACAGGGGCATTAGGAACCTGCAGGTGTGGTGGGCTCTAGGACCCTGCAGCACTGGGGGGCTCTAGGACCCTGCAGGTGTGATGGGCTCTAGGACCCAGCAGGTGTGGTGGGCTGTAGGACTCTGCAGTACTGGGTGGGCTCTAGGACCCTGCAGGTGTGATGTGCTCTAAGACCCTGCAGGTGAGGTGGGCTCTAGGACCCAGCAGCACTGGTGGGCTCTAGGACCCTGCAGTACTCAGGGACGACAGGGGCTCTAGGACCCTGCAGGTGTGGTGGGCTCTAGGACCCTGCAGGTGAGGTGGGCTCTAAGACCCTGCAGGAGATTGGGGCATTAGGAACCTGCAGGTGTGGTGGGCTCTAGGACCCTGCAGCACTGGGGGGCTCTAGGACCCTGCAGGTGTGATGGGCTCTAGGACCCAGCAGGTGTGGTGGGCTGTAGGACTCTGCAGTACTGGGTGGGCTCTAGGACCCTGCAGGTGTGGTGGGCTCTAGGACCCTGCAGTACTCGGGGCGGCGGGGGCTCTAGGACCCTGCAGGTGTGGTGGGCTCTAAGACCCTGCAGGTGAGGTGGGCTCTAGGACCCTGCAGCACTGGTGGGCTCTAGGACCCTGCAGTACTCAGGGACGGCGGGGGCTCTAGGACCCTGCAGGTGTGGTGGGCTCTAGGACCCTGCAGGTGAGGTGGGCTCTAAGACCCTGCAGCACTGGGGGGCTCTAGGACCCTGCAGGTGCGGTGTGCTCTAGGACCCTGCAGTACTCGGGGAGGCGGGGGCTCTAGGACCCTGCAGGTGTGGTGTGCTCTAGGACCCGGCAGGTGAGGTGGGCTTTAGGACCCTGCAGCACTGGGGGGCTCTAGGACCCAGCAGGTGTGATGGGCTCTAGGACACAGCAGGTGTGGTGGGCTCTAGGACCCTGAAGGTGCGGGGCTCTAGGACCCTGCAGGTGTGATGAGCTCTAGGACCCTGCAGGTGAGGTGGGCTTTAGGACCCTGCAGCACTGGGGGGCTCTAGGACCCTGCAGTACTGGGGGAGCTCTAGGACCCTGCAGTACTGGGGGGGCTCTAGGACCCTGAAGTACTGGGGGGGCTCTAGGACCCTGCAGGTGTGATGAGCTCTAGGACCCTGCAGGGGAGGTGGGCTGTAGGACCCTCAGCACTGGGGGGCTCTAGGACCCTGCAGTACTGGGGGGGCCTCTAGGACCCTGGCAGTGTGGTGGGGGGAGGACTCTAGGACCCTGCAGCACTGGGAGGGATGAAGAGTACGAGGGGGGGGGTGTAGGACCCTGCTGTAGGTGTGGGGGGGTTGGATCCTACTTGTGTGGTGAAGGGGGGCTCTAGGTGTGGGGGGGCTCTGGTTCCAGCTCATGTAGTGGGGGGGGGCTTGACCCCTCTCACCCCCTAACTCAGTGAGGAAGAGGAGGGATGAGGGGGGGCTCTAGGACCCTGCAGATTTGATGAGCTCTAGGACCCTGCAGGTGAGGTGGGCTCTAGGACCCTGCAGCACTGGGGGGCTCTAGGACCCTGCAGTACTGGGGGGGGGGGGGGAGGCTCTAGGACCCTGCAGGTGTAGAGAGCTCTAGGACCCTGCAGCACATGGGGGGCTCTAGGACCCTGGAGGTGTCGGGGGCTCTAGGACCCTGCAGCATGGGGAGGGGGTTTCGGACCCTGCTGGAGTCGGGTGGGGGGGGCTCTAGGACCCTGCAGCACTGGGGGGTGGAGCTCAAGGACCTTGCAGGTGTGTTGGACTCTAGGACCCTGCAGGTGTGGTGGGGTCCAAGACCCTGCAGCACAGTGGGTGTGCCCTAGGACCCTGCAGGAGTGGTGGGCTCTAGGACCCTGTAGGTGTGGTGGGCTCTAGGACCCTGCAGGTGTTATGGACTCTAGGACCCAGCAGGTGTGATGGGCTCTAGGACCCTGCAGCACTGGGGGGGGAGTGCTCTAGGACCCTGCAGGTGTGGTGGGCTCTAGGACCCTGCAGGAGTCTGGGGCGCTAGGAACCTGCAGGTGTGGTGGGCTCTAGGACCCTGCAGGTGTGGTGGGCTCTAGGACCCTGCAGCACTGGGGGGCTGTAGGACCCTGCAGGTGTGATGGGCTCTAGGACCCAGCAGGTGTGGTGGGCTCTAGGACCCTGCAGCATGGGGGAGGGGCTTTAGGACCCTGCTGGAGTCGGGTGGGGGGGGGGGCTCTAGGACCCTGCAGCACTGGGGGGTGGAGCTCTAGGACCTTGCAAGTGTGGTGGACGCTAGGACCCTGCAGGTGTGGTGGGGTCCAACACCCTGCAGCACAGTAGGTGTGCTCTAGGACCCTGCAGGAGTAGTGGGCTCTAGGACCCTGTAGGTGTGGTGGGCTCTAGGACCCTGAAGGTGCGGGGGCTCTAGGACCCTGCAGGTGTGGTGGGCTCTAGGTGTGTTAGGCGCTAGGACCCTGTAGGGTCTAGGACCCTGAAGGTGCGGGTGGCTCTAGGACCCTGCAGGTGGGATGGACTCTAGGACCCAGCAGGTGTGATGGGCTCTAGGACCCTGCAGCACTGGGGGGCTCTAGGACCCTGCAGGTGTGATGGGATCTAGGACCCAGCAGGTGTGGTGGGCTCTAGGACTCTGCAGTACTGGGTGGGCTCTAGGGCCCTGCAGGGGAGGTGGGCTCTAGGACCCTGCAGTACTCGGTGCGGCGGGGGCTCTAGGACCCTGCAGGTGTGGTGGGCTCTAAGACCCTGCAGGTGAGGTGGGCTCTAGGACCCTGCAGCACTGGTGGGCTCTAGGACCCTGCAGTACTCAGGGACGGCGGGGGCTCTAGGACCCTGCAGGTGTGGTGGGCTCTAGGACCCTGCAGGTGAGGTGGGCTCTAAGACCCTGCAGCACTGGGGGGCTCTAGGACCCTGCAGGTGCGGTGTGCTCTAGGACCCTGCAGTACTCAGGGTGGCGGGGGCTCTAGGACCCTGCAGGTGTGGTGTGCTCTAGGACCCGGCAGGTAAGGTGGGCTTTAGGACCCTGCAGCACTGGGGGGCTCTAGGAGCCAGCAGGTGTGATGGGCTCTAGGACACAGCAGGTGTGGTGGGCTCTAGGACCCTGCAGTACTGGGGGGGTGGCTCTAGGACCCTGCAGTACTGGGGGGGGCTCTAGGACACTGCAGGTGTGGGGGGCTCTAGGACCCTGCAGGTGTGATGAGCTCTAGGACCCTGCAGGGGAGGTGGGCTGTAGGACCCTCAGCAGTGGGGTGCTCTAGGACCCTGCAGTACTGGGGGGGGGGGCTCTAGGACCCTGGCAGTGTGGTTGGGGAGGACTCTAGGACCCTGCAGCACTGGGAGGGATGAAGAGTACAGGGGTGTAGGACCCTGCTGTAGGTGTGGGGGGGTTGGATCCTACTCGTGTAGTGAAGGGGGGCTCTAGGTGTGGGGGGGCTCTGGTTCCAGCTCGTGTAGTGGGGGGGCCTTGACCCCTCGCACCCCCTAACTCAGTGAGGAAGAGGAGGGATGAGGGGCGCTCTAGGACCCTGCAGGTGTGATGAGCTCTAGGACCCTGCAGGTGAGGTGGGCTCTGGGACCCTGCAGCACTGGGGGGGCTCCAGGGCCCTGCAGTACTGGGGGGGAGGCTCTAGGACCCTGCAGGTGTAGAGAGCTCTAGGACCCTGCAGCACATGGGGGGGGACTCTAGGACCCTGCAGGTGTGGGGGGGCTCTAGGACCCTGCAGAATGGGGGAGGGGCTTTAGGACCCTGCTGGAGTCGGGTGGGGGGGCTCTACGACCCTGCAGCACTGGGGGGTGGAGCTGTAGGACCTTGCAGGTGTGTTGGACTCTAGGAACATGCAGGTGTGGTGGGGTCCAAGACCCTGCAGCACAGTGGGTGTGCTCTAGGACCCTGCAGGAGTGGTGGGCTCTAGGACCCTGTAGGTGTGGTGGGCTCTAGGACCCTGAAGGTGCGGGGGCTCTAGGACCCTGCAGGTGTGGTGGCCTCTAGGTGTGGTGGGCGCTAGGACCCTGTAGGGTCTAGGACCCTGAAGGTGCGGGTGGCTCTAGGACCCTGCAGGTGTGATGGACTCTAGGACCCAGCAGGTGTGATGGGCTCTAGGACACTGCAGCACTGGGGGGGAGTGCTCTAGGACCCTGAAGGTGTGGTGGGCTCTAGGACCCTGCATGGGTTGGGGCGCTAGGACCCTGCAGGTGTGGTGGGCTCTAGGACCCTGCAGGTGTGGTGGGCTCTAGGACCCTGCAGCACTGGGGGGCTCTAGGACCCTGCAGGTGTGATGGGCTCTAGAACCCAGCAGGTGTGGTGGGCTCTAGGACTCTGCAGTACTGGGTGGGCTCTAGGACCCTGCAGGTGTGGTGGGCTCTAGGACCCTGCAGTACTCGGGCGGCGGGGGCTCTAGGACCCTGCAGGTGTGGTGGGCTCTAAGACCCTGCAGGTGAGGTGGGCTCCAGGACCCTGCAGCACTGGTGGGCTCTAGGACCCTGCAGTACTCAGGGACGGCGGGGGCTCTAGGACCCTGCAGGTTTGGTGGGCTCTAAGACCCTGCAGCACTGGGGGGCTCTAGGACCCTGCAGGTGCGGTGTGCTCTACGACCCTGCAGTACTCGGGGTGGCGGGGGCTCTAGGACCCTGCAGGTGTGGTGGGCTCTAGGACCCTGCAGGTGAGGTGGGCTCTAGGACCCTGCAGGACTGGGGGGGCTCTAGGACTCAGCAGGTGTGGTGGGCTCTAGGACCCTGCATTACTCGGGCGGCGGGGGCTCTAGGACCTTGAAGGTGTGGTGGGTGCTAGGACCCTGCAGGTGAGGTGGGCTTTTGGACTCTGCAGTACTGGGGGGGCTCTAGGACCCAGCAGGTGTGATGGGCTCTAGGACACAGCAGGTGTGGTGGGCTCTAGGACCCTGAAGGTGCGGGGGCTCTAGGACCCTGCAGGTGTGATGAGCTCTAGGACCCTGCAGGTGAGGTGGGCTCTAGGACCCTGCAGCACTGGGGGGCTCTAGGACCCTGCAGTACTGGGGGGGCTCTAGGACCCTGCAGTACGGGGGGCTCTAGGACCCTGCAGTACTAGGGGGGGACTCTAGGACACTGCAGATGCGGGGGGCTCTAGGACCCTGCAGGTGTGATGAGCTCTAGGACCCTGCAGGGGAGGGGGCTCTAGTACTGGGGGGGGCTGCTCTAGGACCCTGCAGTACTGGGGGGGCTCTAGGACCCTGCAGTAATAGGGGAGGGGCTCTAGGACACTGCAGGTGCAGGGGGCTCTAGGACCCTGCAGGTGTGATGAGCTCTAGGGCCCTGCAGGGGAGGTGGGCTGTAGGACCCTGCAGCACTGGGGGGGCTCTAGGACCCTGCAGTACTGAGGGGGGGGCGGCTCTAGGACCCTGCAGTCCTGGGGGGGGGCTCTAGGACCCTGGCGGTGTGGTGGGGGGAGGACTCTAGGACCCTGCAGCACTGGGAGGGATGGAGACTACGAGGGGGGGGGGGTGTAGGACCCTGCTGTAGGTGTGGGGGTGTTGGATCCTACTTGTGTGGTGAAGGGGGGCTCTAGGTGTGGGGGGCTCTGGTTCCAGCTCGTGTAGTGGGGGGGCCTTGACCCCTCCCACCCCCTAACTCAGTGAGGAAGAGGAGGGATGAGGGGGGGTGCTCTAGGACCCTGCAGGTGTGATGAGCTCTAGGACCCTGAAGGTGAGGTGGGCTCTAGGGCCCTGCAGCACTGGGGGGCTCTAGGACCCTGCAGTCCTTGGGGGGGGGCTCTAGGACCCTGCAGTCCTGGGGGCATGGCTCTAGGACCATCCAGCACTGGGTGAGGGGCTCTAGGACCCTGCAGGTGTGGTGGGTGGAGGACTCCAGGACCTTGCATTACTGGGGAGGGGGGGCTCTAGGACCATGCAGCACTGGGGGGGGGGGGTGTAGGAGGCTGGCCTGGCTTGTAGTGGGTACCAGAGGTACTTACACCTTGTGCCAGGTCCAGTTATCCCTTATTAGTGTAGAAGAGGTGTTTCTAGCAGCTTAGGCTGATAGAAGGTAGCTATGGCAAAGCAGCTTAGGCTGAACTAGGAGACATGCAAAGCTCCTACTATACCACTGGTGTCATATGCACAATATCATAAGAAAACACAATACACAGATATACTAAAAATAAAGGTACTTTATTTTTATGACAATATGCCAAAAGTATCTCAGTGAGTACCCTCAGTATGAGGATAGCAAATATACACAAGATATATGTACACAATACCACAAATATGCAGTAATAGCAAAAGGAAGTAATGCAAGCAGTGTAAAGTTACAATAGATTGCAATAGGAGCACATAGGTATAGGGGCAACACAAACCATATACTCCAAAAGTGGAATGCGAACCACAAATGGACCCCAAACCTATGTGAGCTCGTAGAGGTTCGCTGGGGCTGTAAGAAAACAGTGAGGGTTAAAAAATAGCCCACCCCAAGACCCTGTAAGGTAGGTGTAAAGTGCACCTATGTTCCCCAGAGAGCACAGAAGTCGTGATAGGGGAATTCTGCAAGGAAGACTGTGAGAAGGTAGCCTCTTTCTAGCCTTGTTACCCCCACTTTTGGCCTGTTTGTGAGTGTATGTCAGGGTGTTTTGTCACTGTTTTCACTGTCTCACTGGGAACCTGATAGCCAGGCCTCAGTGCTCATAGTGAAAACACCATGTTTTCAGTATGGTTGTTATGTGTCACTGGGATCCTGCTAGTCAGGACCCCAGTGCTCATAGGTTTGTGGCCTATATGTATGTGTCACTGGGACCCTGTCACACAGGGCCCCAGTGCTCATAGGTGTGCATGTATATGTTCCCTGTGTGGTGCCTAACTGTCTCACTGAGGCTCTGCTAACCAGAACCTCAGTGGTGATGCTCTCTCATTACTTTCAAATTGTCACTAACAGGCTAGTGACCATTTTTACCAATTTACATTGGCTTACTGGAACACCCTTATAATTCCCTAGTATATGGTACTGAGGTACCCAGGGTATTGGGGTTCCAGGAGATCCCTATGGGCTGCAGCATTTCTTTTGCCACCCATAGGGAGCTCTGACAATTCTTACACAGGCCTGCCACTGCAGCCTGAGTGAAATAACGTCCACGTTATTTCACAGCCATTTTACACTGCACTTAAGTAACTTATAAGTCACCTATATGTCTAACCTTTACCTGGTAAAGGTTAGGTGCAAAGTTACTTAGTGTGAGGGCACCCTGGCACTAGCCAAGGTGCCCCCACATTGTTCAGAGCCAATTCACTGAACTTTGTGAGTGCGGGGACACCATTACACGCGTGCACTACATATAGGTCACTACCTATATGTAGCTTCACAATGGTAACTCCGAATATGGCCATGTAACATGTCTATGATCATGGAATTGCCCCCTCTATGCCATCCTAGCATAGTTGGCACAATCCCATGATCCCAGTGGTCTGTAGCACAGACCCTGGTACTGCCAAACTGCCCTTCCTGGGGTTTCACTGCAGCTGCTGCTGCTGCCAACCCCTCAGACAGGCATCTGCCCTCCTGGGGTCCAGCCAGGCCTGGCCCAGGATGGCAGAACAAAGAACTTCCTCTGAGAGAGGGTGTGACACCCTCTCCCTTTGGAAAATGGTGTGAAGGCAGGGGAGGAGTAGCCTCCCCCAGCCTCTGGAAATGCTTTGTTGGGCACAGAGGTGCCCAATTCTGCATAAGCCAGTCTACACCGGTTCAGGGACCCCTTAGCCCCTGCTCTGGCGCGAAACTGGACAAAGGAAAGGGGAGTGACCACTCCCCTGACCTGCACCTCCCCTGGGAGGTGTCCAGAGCTCCTCCAGTGTGCTCCAGACCTCTGCCATCTTGGAAACAGAGGTGCTGCTGGCACACTGGACTGCTCTGAGTGGCCAGTGCCACCAGGTGACGTCAGAGACTCCTGCTGATAGGCTCCTTCAGGTGTTAGTAGCCTATCCTCTCTCCTAAGTAGCCAAACCCTCTTTTCTGGCTATTTAGGGTCTCTGTCTCTGGGGAAACTTTAGATAACGAATGCATGAGCTCAGCCGAGTTCCTCTGCATCTCCCTCTTCACCTTCTGATAAGGAATCGACCGCTGACCGCGCTGGAAGCCTGCAAACCTGCAACATAGTAGCAAAGACGACTACTGCAACTCTGTAACGCTGATCCTGCCGCCTTCTCGACTGTTTTCCTGCTTGTGCATGCTGTGGGGGTAGTCTGACTCCTCTCTGCACCAGAAGCTCCGAAGAAATCTCCCGTGGGTCGACGGAATCTTCCCCCTGCAACCGCAGGCACCAAAAAGCTGCATCTCCGGTCCCTTGGGTCTCCTCTCAGCACGACGAGCGAGGTCCCTCGAATCCAGCGACACCGTCCAAGTGACCCCCACAGTCCAGTGACTCTTCAGCCCAAGTTTGGTGGAGGTAAGTCCTTGCCTCACCTCGCTGGGCTGCATTGCTGGGAACCGCGACTTTGCAAGCTTCTCCGGCCCCTGTGCACTTCCGGCGGAAATCCTTCGTGCACAGCCAAGCCTGGGTCCACGGCACTCTAACCTGCATTGCACGACTTTCTAAGTTGGTCTCCGGCGACGTGGGACTCCTTTGTGCAACTTCGGCGAGCACCGTTTCACGCATCCTCGTAGTGCCTGTTTCTGGCACTTCTCCGGGTGCTACCTGCTTCAGTGAGGGCTCTTTGTCTTGCTCGACGTCCCCTCTCTCTGCAGGTCCAATTTGCGACCTCCTGGTCCCTCCTGGGCCCCGGCAGCGTCCAAAAACGCCAAACGCACGATTTGCGTGTAGCAAGGCTTGTTGGCGTCCATCCGGCGGGAAAACACTTCTGCACGACTCTCCAAGGCGTGGGGGATCCATCCTCCAAAGGGGAAGTCTCTAGCCCTTGTCGTTCCTGCAGTATTCACAGTTCTTCAGCCTAGTAAGAGCTTCTTTGCACCAACCGCTGGCATTTCTTGGGCATCTGCCCATCTCCGAGCTGCTTGTGACTTTTGGACTTGGTCCCCTTGTTCCACAGGTACCTTCAGACAGGAATCCATCGTTGTTGCATTGCTGATTTGTGTTTTCCTTGCATTTTCCCTCTAACACGACTATTTTGTCCTTAGGGGAACTTTGGTGCACTTTGCACTCACTTTTCAGGGTCTTGGGGAGGGTTATTTTTCTAACTCTCACTATTTTCTAATAGTCCCAGCGACCCTCTACAAGGTCACATAGGTTTGGGGTCCATTCGTGGTTCACATTCCACTTTTGGAGTATATGGTTTGTGTTGCCCCTATCCCTATGTTTCCCCATTGCATCCTATTGTAATTATACATTGTTTGCACTGTTTTCTAAGACTATACTGCATATTTTTGCTATTGTGTATATATATCTTGTGTATATTTCCTATCCTCTTACTGAGGGTACATTCTAAGATACTTTGGCATATTGTCATAAAAATAAAGTACCTTTATTTTTAGTATAACTGTGTATTGTGTTTTCTTATGATATTGTGCATATGACACTAAGTGGTACTGTAGTAGCTTCACACGTCTCCTAGTTCAGCCTGAGCTGCTTTGCTAAGCTACCATTATCTATCAGCCTAAGCTGCTAGACACCCTATACACTAATAAGGGATAACTGGGCCTGGTGCAAGGTGCAAGTACCCCTTGGTACTCACTACAAGCCAGTCCAGCCTCCTACATTGGTTGTGCAGTGGTGGGATAAGTGCTTTGAGACTACTTACCACTCTTGTCATTGTACTTTTCATAAGAGAAAAATATACAAAACAAGGTCAGTGTATATACACATAGCCAAAAAGTTTTGCATTTCCTCTTTTCACTCTTTTCTAAGTGCTGAAAAGTACTTCTAAACTTTCAAAAAGTTCTTAAAAGTTTAAAAAGATTTTTCTGTCTTTCCAAAAAGTTCTGAAAACTTTTTTCTCTTTGTCTATCACTTTAACTCTCTCTAAAAATGTCTGGCACAGGAAAAAATGTTGAACTGTCCAAACTTGCATATGATCACCTTAGCTGGAAAGGAGCAAGGAGTCTCTGCATAGAGAGAGGTTTGAGTGTAGGGAAGAATCCTTCCTTAGAACTGTTAATTAATATGCTTAGAGTACAGGATAAGGCCATAAGTGCCCAATCTGTAGAAAAAGTAGCTAATGGTTCTCAATCTGATCCAGGGACTCCCCCAGGAAAAGGTTCAGGAAAGAAACTTCTCAGCCTGCCCATTACTAGACAGTCTAGCATAGTTGGTACAGAGGTTGAATCACATCATACTGATGATGTGCTCTCACATTATGCTGGTAGCCAAGCTGTTAGGGTGCCCTTGGTAAGGGACAGGTCTCCTTCTGTTCATTCCCATCATACCTCTGTATCTAGAAATGTCCCTCCCACCCACCCTGATGACAGATTGTTAGAAAGGGAGCTCAATAGATTGAGAGTGGAACAAACCAGACTGAAGCTCAAGAAGCAACAGCTGGATTTGGATAGACAGTCTTTAGAAATAGAGAGGGAAAGACAGAAGTTGGGTTTAGATACCCATGGTGGCAGCAGCAGTATTCCCCATAGTCATCCTGCAAAAGAGCATGATTCCAGGAATCTGCACAAGATAGTTCCCCCTTATAAGGAGGGGGATGACATTAACAAGTGGTTTGCTGCACTTGAGAGGGCCTGTGTTGTACAGGATGTCCCTCAAAGGCAGTGGGCTGCTATCCTATGGCTATCATTTAGTGGAAAAGGTAGGGATAGGCTCCTTACTGTGAAAGAAAATGATGCCAATAATTTCCAAGTTCTTAAGAATGCACTCCTGGATGGTTATGGCTTAACCACTGAACAGTACAGGATAAAGTTCAGAGAGACCAAAAAGGAGTCTTCACAAGACTGGGTTGATTTCATTGACCATTCAGTGAAGGCCTTGGAGGGGTGGTTACATGGCAGTAAAGTTACTGATTATGAAAGCCTGTATAACACAATCCTGAGAGAGCATATACTTAATAATTGTGTGTCTGATTTGTTGCACCAGTACCTGGTAGACTCTGATCTGACCTCTCCCCAAGAATTGGGAAAGAAGGCAGACAAATGGGTCAGAACAAGGGTGAACAGAAAAGTTCATACAGGGGGTGACAAAGATGGCAATAAGAAGAAAGATGGTGAAAAATCTCAAGATAAGCATGGGGATAAGGGTAAAACCAAAGATCCCACTTCAAATCTTAAACACTCTTCAGAGGGTGGGGATAAAACAAATTCTTCCTCTTCTTCCCAACCTGCACACATTAAAAAGCCTTGGTGCTTTGTGTGTAAAAACAGAGGCCATAGGCCAGGGGATAAGTCCTGTCCAGGTAAACCCCCTGAGCCTACCACCACTAATACATCAAGCTCTAGTGCCCCTAGCAGTAGTGGTACTAGTGGTGGGACTGCTGGCAACAGTCAAGCAAAGGGTGTAGTTGGGTTCACTTATGGGTCCATAGTGGAAACTGATGTAATCAGTCCCAAGACAGTTTCTGTCACACCTAGTGGCATTGGCCTTGCCACACTGGCTGCTTGTCCCCTTACAATGGATAAGTACAGGCAGACAGTTTCAATAAATGGTGTTGAGGCCTTGGCCTACAGGGACACAGGTGCCAGTTTCACTTTGGTGACTGAAAACCTAGTGCCTCCTGAACAACACATCATTGGACAACAGTATAAGATTATTGATGTCCATAACTCCACTAAGTTTCTTCCCTTAGCTATAATTCAGTTTAGTTGGGGTGGAGTTACTGGCCCTAAGCAGGTGGTGGTATCACCTAGCTTACCTGTAGACTGTCTCTTAGGTAATGACCTAGAGGCCTCAGGTTGGGCTGATGTAGAGTTTTATGCCCATGCAGCCATGCTGGGCATCCCTGAGGAATTGTTCCCTCTCATTTCAAGTGAAATGAAAAAGCAAAGGAGAGAAGGCCTGAAAACTCAGGATCCCTCTCCATCAACAGGTAAAGAGGGTATCACAGTATCCCCTAACCACCCTACCATTCAGGATACCATTCCTGTGGTGGGAGAAACCTCTCCTGGAGTGGCACCTGTTCCAAGGGAATCATCAGCTGGCAAAGCTGGACTCCCTGAGGTGGAAGTACCTCTCTGTGGGATAACTAACATTGGTGAGAAAAACAGCACCATTTTAGTTAACATGGAGCATCCCTCCAACCCTCCCAGAGAAACTTTAGTGCAGAAACCCTGCACTACCTCACAACACTTAGGACAGCATCCCTGCCCTAGTGTGGAGCTCATAGGACAGCATCCCTGCCCTGCTCCAACTCAAGAGAAACAGCATCCCTGTTCTCTCTTCCAGCCAGATGGACAAAGTTTTTGCCCAGCTATGGCTTTTCTGAGACAGCATCCCTGTCTGGCATTTCCATCACTACAAATAGGTTCAGTGGACAATTCCCACTGCTCTAAACTAAAACTTACTGATAGAAACTCTGAAAATATATCTTCACATTGTTGCTTAGCTAAAAAACTTCAAACAGGGTGGTTTACATCCCCACAGGGAAGTAACCATATAGTGGATGATAAAGGGAGTAACCAGTCTATTGCAGAGCTACTCTCTACTTATCACCACTTAGACAATAAAGTCTCAACTGGCCAAAGTTAGCCTTATTGTCCTTCGTTTGGGGGGGGGTTGTGTGAGAAGGTAGCCTCTTTCTAGCCTTGTTACCCCCACTTTTGGCCTGTTTGTGAGTGTATGTCAGGGTGTTTTGTCACTGTTTTCACTGTCTCACTGGGAACCTGATAGCCAGGCCTCAGTGCTCATAGTGAAAACACCATGTTTTCAGTATGGTTGTTATGTGTCACTGGGATCCTGCTAGTCAGGACCCCAGTGCTCATAGGTTTGTGGCCTATATGTATGTGTCACTGGGACCCTGTCACACAGGGCCCCAGTGCTCATAGGTGTGCATGTATATGTTCCCTGTGTGGTGCCTAACTGTCTCACTGAGGCTCTGCTAACCAGAACCTCAGTGGTGATGCTCTCTCATTACTTTCAAATTGTCACTAACAGGCTAGTGACCATTTTTACCAATTTACATTGGCTTACTGGAACACCCTTATAATTCCCTAGTATATGGTACTGAGGTACCCAGGGTATTGGGGTTCCAGGAGATCCCTATGGGCTGCAGCATTTCTTTTGCCACCCATAGGGAGCTCTGACAATTCTTACACAGGCCTGCCACTGCAGCCTGAGTGAAATAACGTCCACGTTATTTCACAGCCATTTTACACTGCACTTAAGTAACTTATAAGTCACCTATATGTCTAACCTTTACCTGGTAAAGGTTAGGTGCAAAGTTACTTAGTGTGAGGGCACCCTGGCACTAGCCAAGGTGCCCCCACATTGTTCAGAGCCAATTCACTGAACTTTGTGAGTGCGGGGACACCATTACACGCGTGCACTACATATAGGTCACTACCTATATGTAGCTTCACAATGGTAACTCCGAATATGGCCATGTAACATGTCTATGATCATGGAATTGCCCCCTCTATGCCATCCTAGCATAGTTGGCACAATCCCATGATCCCAGTGGTCTGTAGCACAGACCCTGGTACTGCCAAACTGCCCTTCCTGGGGTTTCACTGCAGCTGCTGCTGCTGCCAACCCCTCAGACAGGCATCTGCCCTCCTGGGGTCCAGCCAGGCCTGGCCCAGGATGGCAGAACAAAGAACTTCCTCTGAGAGAGGGTGTGACACCCTCTCCCTTTGGAAAATGGTGTGAAGGCAGGGGAGGAGTAGCCTCCCCCAGCCTCTGGAAATGCTTTGTTGGGCACAGAGGTGCCCAATTCTGCATAAGCCAGTCTACACCGGTTCAGGGACCCCTTAGCCCCTGCTCTGGCGCGAAACTGGACAAAGGAAAGGGGAGTGACCACTCCCCTGACCTGCACCTCCCCTGGGAGGTGTCCAGAGCTCCTCCAGTGTGCTCCAGACCTCTGCCATCTTGGAAACAGAGGTGCTGCTGGCACACTGGACTGCTCTGAGTGGCCAGTGCCACCAGGTGACGTCAGAGACTCCTGCTGATAGGCTCCTTCAGGTGTTAGTAGCCTATCCTCTCTCCTAAGTAGCCAAACCCTCTTTTCTGGCTATTTAGGGTCTCTGTCTCTGGGGAAACTTTAGATAACGAATGCATGAGCTCAGCCGAGTTCCTCTGCATCTCCCTCTTCACCTTCTGATAAGGAATCGACCGCTGACCGCGCTGGAAGCCTGCAAACCTGCAACATAGTAGCAAAGACGACTACTGCAACTCTGTAACGCTGATCCTGCCGCCTTCTCGACTGTTTTCCTGCTTGTGCATGCTGTGGGGGTAGTCTGACTCCTCTCTGCACCAGAAGCTCCGAAGAAATCTCCCGTGGGTCGACGGAATCTTCCCCCTGCAACCGCAGGCACCAAAAAGCTGCATCTCCGGTCCCTTGGGTCTCCTCTCAGCACGACGAGCGAGGTCCCTCGAATCCAGCGACACCGTCCAAGTGACCCCCACAGTCCAGTGACTCTTCAGCCCAAGTTTGGTGGAGGTAAGTCCTTGCCTCACCTCGCTGGGCTGCATTGCTGGGAACCGCGACTTTGCAAGCTTCTCCGGCCCCTGTGCACTTCCGGCGGAAATCCTTCGTGCACAGCCAAGCCTGGGTCCACGGCACTCTAACCTGCATTGCACGACTTTCTAAGTTGGTCTCCGGCGACGTGGGACTCCTTTGTGCAACTTCGGCGAGCACCGTTTCACGCATCCTCGTAGTGCCTGTTTCTGGCACTTCTCCGGGTGCTACCTGCTTCAGTGAGGGCTCTTTGTCTTGCTCGACGTCCCCTCTCTCTGCAGGTCCAATTTGCGACCTCCTGGTCCCTCCTGGGCCCCGGCAGCGTCCAAAAACGCCAAACGCACGATTTGCGTGTAGCAAGGCTTGTTGGCGTCCATCCGGCGGGAAAACACTTCTGCACGACTCTCCAAGGCGTGGGGGATCCATCCTCCAAAGGGGAAGTCTCTAGCCCTTGTCGTTCCTGCAGTATTCACAGTTCTTCAGCCTAGTAAGAGCTTCTTTGCACCAACCGCTGGCATTTCTTGGGCATCTGCCCATCTCCGAGCTGCTTGTGACTTTTGGACTTGGTCCCCTTGTTCCACAGGTACCTTCAGACAGGAATCCATCGTTGTTGCATTGCTGATTTGTGTTTTCCTTGCATTTTCCCTCTAACACGACTATTTTGTCCTTAGGGGAACTTTGGTGCACTTTGCACTCACTTTTCAGGGTCTTGGGGAGGGTTATTTTTCTAACTCTCACTATTTTCTAATAGTCCCAGCGACCCTCTACAAGGTCACATAGGTTTGGGGTCCATTCGTGGTTCACATTCCACTTTTGGAGTATATGGTTTGTGTTGCCCCTATCCCTATGTTTCCCCATTGCATCCTATTGTAATTATACATTGTTTGCACTGTTTTCTAAGACTATACTGCATATTTTTGCTATTGTGTATATATATCTTGTGTATATTTCCTATCCTCTTACTGAGGGTACATTCTAAGATACTTTGGCATATTGTCATAAAAATAAAGTACCTTTATTTTTAGTATAACTGTGTATTGTGTTTTCTTATGATATTGTGCATATGACACTAAGTGGTACTGTAGTAGCTTCACACGTCTCCTAGTTCAGCCTGAGCTGCTTTGCTAAGCTACCATTATCTATCAGCCTAAGCTGCTAGACACCCTATACACTAATAAGGGATAACTGGGCCTGGTGCAAGGTGCAAGTACCCCTTGGTACTCACTACAAGCCAGTCCAGCCTCCTACAAAGACCAACACCAGCAATGCAACCAAAGTGGATTTCCGGACGAGAGTACCTGTGGAACAAGGGGACCAAGTCCAAGTGTCGCGACAAAGTCGAGAGTGGGCAGATGCCCAGGAAATGCCAGCTGAGGGTGCAAAGAAGCTGCCACCGGATGGAAGAAGCTGTGGATTGTGCAAGAACGAAGAGGGCTAGAAACTTCCCCTTTGGAGGATGGATGTCCCACCGCGTGAAGAAGCTTACAGAGGTGTTCCCACGCAGAAAGACCGCAAACAAGACTTGCTAGCTGCAAGGGTCGCGGTTAGGGTTTTTGGATGCTGCTGTGGCCCAGGAGGGACCAGGATGTCGCCCCTTGGATGAGGAGACAGAGGGGGCGCCCAGCAAGTCAGGGAGCCCTCACAGGCGCAGGCAGCACCCGCAGAAGTACCGGAACAGGCACTTGGAAGAGGAGTGAACTGGAGCTCCCCCGAAGACACAAAAGGGAGTCCCACGACGCCGGAGGACAACTCAGGAGGTTGTGCACTGCAGGTTAGAGTGTCGGGGACCCAGGCTTGGCTGTGCACGAAGGAAATCCTGGAAGAGTGCACAGGAGCCGGAGCAGCTGAAAATGACACAGTACCCAGCAATGCAGTCTAGCGTGGGGAGGCAAGGACTTACCTCCACCAAACTTGGACTGAAGAGTCACTGGACTGTGGGAGTCACTTGGACAGAGTCGCTGAGTTCCAGGGACCACGCTTGTCGTGCTGAGAGGGGACCCAGAGGACCGGTGATGCAGTCTTTTGTTGCCTGCGGTTGCAGGGGGAAGATTCAGTCGTCCCACAGGAGATTTCTTCAGAGCTCCTGGTGCAGAGAGGAGGCAGGCTACCCCCAGAGCATGCAACAGTCGAGAAGGCGGCAGGATCAGTGATACAAGGTTGCAGTAGTCGTCTTTGCTACTTTGTTGCGGTTGTGCAGGCGTCCTGAGCAGTCAGCGGTCGATCCTTTGGCAGAAGGTGAAGAGAGAGATGCAGAGGAACTCTGATGAGCACTTGCATTCGGTATCTAAAGAATTCCCCAAAGCAGAGACCCTAAATAGCCAGAAAAGGAGGTTTGGCTACCTAGTAAGGAGGATAGGCTAGCAACACAGGTAAGAGCCTATCACAAGGAGTCTCTGATGTCACCTGCTGGCCCTGGCCACTCAGAGTAGTCCAGTGTGCCAGCAGCACCTCTGTTTCCAAGATGGCAGAGGTCTGGAGCACACTGGAGGAGCTCTGGGCACCTCCCCTGGGAGGTGCAGTTCAGGGGAGTGGTCACTCCCCTTTCCTTTGTCCAGTTTCGTGCCAGAGAAGGGCTGGGGGATCCCTGAACCGGTGTAGACTGGCTTATGCAGAGATGGGCACCATCTGTGCCCGTGAAAGCATTTCCAGAGGCTGGGGGAGGCTACTCCTCCCCAGCCCTGACACCTTTTTCCAAAGGGAGAGGGTGTAACACCCTCTCTCTGAGGAAGTCCTTTGTTCTGCCTTCCTGGGCCAGGGCTGCCTGGACCCCAGGGGGGCAGAAACCTGTCTGAGTGGTTGGCAGCAGCAGCAGCTGCAGTGAAACCCCGGGAATGGAAGTTTGGCAGTACCCGGGTCTGCCATGATCTTAGACATGTTACATGGCCATGTTCGGAGTTAACATTGTGACGCTATACATAGGTAGTGACCTATGTACAGTATAGTGCACACGTGAAATGGTGTCCCCGCACTCACAAAGTTCAGGGAATTGGCTCTGAAGAATGTGGGGGCACCTTGGCTAGTGCCAGGGTGCCCTCACACTAAGTAACTTTGCACCTAACCTTTACCAGGTAAAGGTTAGACATATAGGTGACTTATAAGTTACTTAAGTGCAGTGTAAAATGGCTGTGAAATAACGTGGACGTTATTTCACTCAGGCTGCAGTGGCAGGCCTGTGTAAGAATTGTCAGAGCTCCCTATGGGTGGCAAAAGAAATGCTGCAGCCCATAGGGATCTCCTGGAACCCCAATACCCTGGGTACCTCAGTACCATATACTAGGGAATTATAAGGGTGTTCCAGTAAGCCAATGTAAATTGGTAAAAATGGTCACTAGCCTGTCAGTGACAATTTTGGAAAGAAATGAGAGAGCATAACCACTGAGGTTCTGATTAGCAGAGCCTCAGTGAGACAGTTAGTCACTACACAGGTAACACATTCAGGCACACTTATGAGCACTGGGGCCCTGGGTTACCAGGGTCCCAGTGACACATACAACTAAAACAACATATATACAGTGAAAAATGGGGGTAACATGCCAGGCAAGATGGTACTTTCCTACAGGTGGGCTCTAGGACCCTGCAGCACTGGAGGGGGGGGGTGGAGACCAGGGGGGGAGGGGTGTAGGACCCCGCTGTAGGTGTGGGGGGGTTGGATCCTACTCGAGTGGTGAAGGGGGGCCCTAGGTGTGGGGGGGGGGGCTCTGGTTCCAGCTCGTGTAGTGGGGGGGCCTTGACCCCTCCCACCCCCTCCCTCAGTGAGGAAGAGGAGGGATGAGGAGGGGGGGCGGTACCAGCCCCAGCCCTCCCGGCTACAGACCTCCGGGGCCCGCGGAAGCTGCGGTTTGTGGGGGCTGGATTATCAGGGGCTGGGGAAGGGGGGCCGGGGTATCAGCCTGTTTTGGGGGGAGGGAGTACCCCTCTGGTTTGTATCCAGGGGTCTGTGTGTGTGCGGAGGGGAGGGGCTGCAGTAGAACGGGGTCTGTAATTTGAGGGGTTGTAGGTAAGGGGTGTCATCAGGGGCTGGGGAAGGGGGGTGTCATAAGTCTGTGTATTGGGGGCTGGAGAGGCAGTCTGTGTGTTGGGGGGGGCTGGGGAAGGGGGTGTCATCAGTCTTTGTATTGGGGGCTATGGAAGGGGGTGTCATCAGTCTGTGTATTGGGGGCTGGGGAAGGGAGTGTCAGTCTATGTTTTGGGGGGCTATGGAAGGGGGTGTCATCAGTCTGTGTATTGGAGGTACACCTTTGGTTTGTGTTCCAGGATCTGTGTGGGGGGGCTACGGTATAACGAGGTCTGTATTTTGGGGTCCCCGCATCCAGCGGCCTCCTCTCTGTTGGGGGATGTGGTGGTTGTCAGGCCCTCTTCTGTTACCCATTCTTTTGGGGTGCGGTGCCTGCGCCATGTGTATCGGGGGAGGGGCTGGATATGCGAGTCCATGTTTCGGGGTGTTCGCGAGAGATGCGCTGGGAGGTGGTGGGGGAGTCATGAGGCTTACCTGCAGGACGATATCAGTGGCCCGCGCATCACCCCGAGGTTTGTTGGGGGGGGGGGGGGGGTCTGACGGGCCGCTGGCTCGTGTTTGGGGAGTGGGGGGGCACTGATATTGTAATGTGTATCACCCAGAGGTTTGTGGGGGGTCTGACGGGCCGCTGGCTCATGCTTGGGGAGGGGGGGCACTGATATTATAATGTGTATCACCCCGAGGTTTGTGGGGGTCTGACAGGCCGCTGGCTCATGCTTGGGGAGGGGGGGGGGGTACTGATATAATAATGCGTATCACCCCGAGGTTTGTGGGGGTCTGAGGGGCCGCTGGCTCATGCTTGGGGGGAGGGGCACTGATATTATAATGTGTATCACCCCGAGGTTTGTGGGGGTCTGACAGGCCGCTGGCTCATTCTGGGGGGGGGGGGGGGGGGCACTGATATAATAATGCGTATCACCCCGAGGTTTGTGGGGGTCTGAGGGGCCGCTGGCTCATGCTTGGGGGGGGCACTGATATTATAATGTGTATCACCCCGAGGTTTGTGGGGGTCTGACAGGCCGCTGGCTCATGCTGGGGGGGGGGGGGCACTGATATAATAATGCGTATCACCCCGAGGTTTGTGGGGGGTCTGAGGGGCCGCTGGCTCATGCTTGGGGGGGGCACTGATATTATAATGTGTATCACCCCGAGGTTTGTGGGGGTCTGACAGGCCGCTGGCTCATGCTTGGGGAGGGGGGGCACTGATATTATAATGTGTATCACCCCGAGGTTTGTGGGGGTCTGACGGGCCGCTGGCTCATGCTTGGGGAGGGGGGGCACTGATATTATAATGTGTATCACCCCGAGGTTTGTGGGGGTCTGACGGGCCGCTGGCTCATGCTTGGGGAGGGGGGGCACTGATATTATAATGTGTATCACCCCGAGGTTTGTGGGGGTCTGACGGGCCGCTGGCTCATGCTTGGGGAGGGGGGGCACTGATATTATAATGTGTATCACCCCGAGGTTTGTGGGGGTCTGACAGGCCGCTGGCTCATGCTTGGGGAGGGGGGGCACTGATATTATAATGTGTATCACCCCGAGGTTTGTGGGGGTCTGACGGGCCGCTGGCTCATGCTTGGGGAGGGGGGGCACTGATATTATAATGTGTATCACCCCGAGGTTTGTGGGGGTCTGACAGGCCGCTGGCTCATGCTGGGGGGAGGGGGGGGCACTGATATTATAATGTGTATCACCCCGAGGTTTGTGGCGGGTCTGACGGGCCGGTGGCTCATGCTTGGGGAGGGGGGGCACTGATATTTTAATGTGTATCACCCCGAGGTTTGTGGGGGTTTGACGGGCCGCTCGCTCATGCTTGAGGGGGGGGGGGGGCACTGATATTGTAATGTGTATCACCCCGAGGTTTGTGGGGGGTCTGACGGGCCGGTGGCTCATGCTTGGGGAGGGGGGCACTGATATTATAATGTGTATTACCCCGAGGTTTGTGGGGGTCTGACGGGCCGCTGGCTCATGTTTGGGGGGACACTGATATTGTAATGTGTATCACTCCAAGGTTTTGGGGGTCTGACGGGCCGCCGGCTCGTATCTCGGGGGCACTGGGTGCCCTCAGACTTTGGTGTGAGGCTCTGCTGTCCTGTGTTTTTGGGGTACGGTGTCCTTAGAGACAGGGGGTTCACTAGTTTCTGTTTGTGGGGGCTGTTGTGTTTGTATGAACCGTGCCTGTTTGTATGTGTGTGTGTGTGTGTGGGGGGGGGGGGGCTGTATCTTTAGCCTGCATTCTGAGATCCACTGACTCGTATTTTGGGGTGCCGGTATATTCTGCAGGCCGGTATTTTGGGGCGCATTAGTAATGGTTCTGCGGAGCTCTAGTGCCTTTGACTGTGTTTGGAGTCGGCTATGCCACTGACGTGTCTTGGGGTGCTCCTGTACCCCGCTAGTCTGTGTCTATGGCACTGCATATGATCTGGGGGCCCTGAGAGTCACCTCCTCTAGTTGTGGGGGTCTGGGAGTCTAACTCTAGTTTTGTTTTGGGGGGTGAGGGGGCGGGTGACATTCTGTCGAGCTTTGCTTTTGTGTACCTTGGTTTGCTTTGGGGGGTACTGACCCGGCACCCCTCTCTTTTTCTCCCCGGTTGCACAGGAGCTGAATGTGAGCGGTCCCGGAGCCCCCCCGAGGCCATGGGGCCCCTAGTGCTTGGAAGCCTCCACGGCAGGTGAGCAGAGTCTGCCTTCACCCGCAGAGTTGTGTGTTCACTCATCCCTAGCGCCCAGAGGCCGGTCCATGCGTGCTCCCGTTGTGTGGGGGGTGCCCAGTCCTTGCTCCGAGGGGGACCTGGGGGCAGTGACGTCACAGTGATGTCACTGGCTCCACCTGTACCCTGATACAAGGTGAAGCGCCTGGTGAAAGGCGCTATGGCTGCTCCCAGCGCCGGCCGGGCCGGGACTCGCTCCCTCAGCCCGGGCTTCTACCGCACCCAGCCCGGGCTCTGTCCGCGGAAGGGAGAGGGGGTATAGCGCCTCTCTCCGGGGGTCAGCCCGGGAGAAGGCCTGGGCAAAGGGGGCTCCGCTTCAGGGCCCCACCTTTCAGGGCCCCCAGAGAGAGCAGCCCTGGTCTGCACACAGGGCCCCCACCTTCAGGGTCCCCAGAGAGAGCCAGCCCCGGGCTGCAAAGCCCTCCCAGGTGACCTTGAGTCATTCAAACATAAGAAGTTTGCCTTACACTTATTTTTATTGTGTGTGATGTCTGAGTCTATCAGACGCATTTTGCAGAGAAATGTTTGTTTTTCACCCCAGGCAGCCCGTGGAGCGGCACTGTGACCTGTGAAGGCCTGGGATGCACCTGTGGGCCTGAGGAGTGGTACTGTGACCTGTGAAGTGGTACTGTGACTTGTGAAGATCCGGGGTGCACCTGCGTGCCTGAGGAGTGGTACTGTGACCTGTGAAGACTTGGGGTGCACCTGTGTGCCTGTGGAGTGGTACTGTCACCTGTGAAGTCCCGGGATGCACCTGTGTGTCCGTAGAGTGGTACTGTGGCCTGTGAAGGCCTGGGATGCAGCTGTGGAGTGGTACTGTGACTTGTGAAGACCTGTGGTGTGCCTGTATGCTCGTGGAGCGGTACTGTGACCTGTGGAGCGGTGCTGTAACCTGTGAAGGCCTGGGATGCACCTGTGCGCCTGTGGAGTGCTACTGTGACCTGTGAAGTGGTACTGTGACTTGTGAAGGCCCGGGATGCACCTGTGTGCCTGTGGAGTGGTACTGTGACCTGTGGTGTGGAACTGTGACCTGTGGAGCGGTGCTGTGACCTGTGAAGGCCTGGGATGCACCTGTGTGCCTGTGGAGTGGTACTGTGGCCTGTGAAGGCCTGGGATGCAGCTGTGGAGTGGTACTGTGACCTATGAAGATCCGGGATGCACTTATGAACCTGTGGAGTGGTACTGTGACCTGTGAAGACCTGGGGTGTGCCTATGGAGGGGTACTGTGACCTCTGGAGTGGTACTGTGAAGACCCGGGATGCACCGGTGTGCCTGTGGAGTGGTACTGTGACTTGTGAAGACCTGGGGTGTGCCTGTATGCTCGTGGAGCGGTACTGTGACCTGTGGAGCGGTGCTGTAACCTGTGAAGGCCTGGGATGCACCTGTGTGCCTGTGGAGTGGTACTGTGACCTGTGAAGACCTGGGGTGTGCCTCTGGAGTGGTACTGTGACCTTTGGAGTGGTACTGTGACCTGTGAAGACCCGGGATGCACCTGTGTGCCTGTGGAGTGGTACTGTGACCTGTGAAGACCTGGGATGCATCTGTTTGTGTGGAGTTGTGCTGTGACCTGTGGTGTGGAACTGTGATTTGTGAAGACCTGGAATGCACCTGTGTGCCTGAGGAGTGGTGCTGTGACCTGTGAAGACCTGGGGTGTGCCTGTGGAGTGGTACTGTGACCTTTGGAGTGGTACTGTGACCTGTGAAGACCCGGGATGCACCTGTGTGCCTCTGGAGTGGTACTGTTACCTGTGAAGACCTGGGGTGTGCCTCTGGAGTGGTACTGTGACCTGTGAAGACCCGGGATACACCTGTGTGCCTCTGGAGTGGTACTGTGACCTGTGAAGACCCGGGATGCACCTGTGTGCGTGTGGAGTGGTACTGTGACTTGTGAAGACCTGGGATGCACCTGTGTGCCTGTTGAGTGGTACTGTGACCTCTGGAGTGGTACTGTGATTTGTGAAGACCCGGGATGCAGCTGTGTGCCTGTGGAGTGGTACTGTGACCTGTGAAGACCTGGGGTGTGCCTGTGGAGTGGTACTGTGATTTGTGATGACCCGGGATGCACCTGTGTGCGTGTGGAGTGGTACTGTGACCTGTGGTGTGGAACTGTGACGTGTGAAGACCTGGGATGCGCCTGCATGCCTGAGGAGTGGTACTGTGACCTGTGAAGACCCGGGATGCACCTGTGTGCCTGTAGAGTGGTACTGTTACCTGTGAAGACCTGGGATGCACCTGTGTGTCCGTAGAGTGGTACTGTTTCCTGTGAAGACCTGGGATGCACCTGTGTGCCTTTGGAGTGGTACTGTTACCTGTGAAGACCTGGGATGCACCTGTGGGCTTGTGGAGTGGTATTGTGACCCGTGGAGACCTGGGATACGCCTGTGGAGTGGTACTCTGACCTGTGAAGACCCGGGATGCACCTGTGGGCCTGTGGAGTGGTACTCTGACCTGTGAAGACCCGGGATGCACCTGTGTGCCTGTGGAGTGGTACTGTGACTTGTGAAGATCCGGGGTGCACCTGTCAGCCTGTGGAGTGGTACTGTGACCTGTGAAGACCTGGGGTGCACCTGTGTGCCTGTGGAGTGGTACTGTGACCTGTGAAGACCTGGGATGCACCTGTGTGCCTGTGGAGTGGTACTGTGACCTTTGAAGACCTGGGATGCACCTGTGGGCCTGTGGAGTGGTACTGTGACTTGTGAAGACCCGGATGGACCTGTGTGCCTGTGTAGAGGTACTGTGGCCTGTGAAGGCCTGGGATGCAGCTGTGGAGTGGTAATCAAATCAAATCAAATCATTAACATTTATAAAGCGCGCTTGTAGGAGGCTGGACTGGCTTGTAGTGAGTACCAAGGGGTACTTGCACCTTGCACCAGGCCCAGTTATCCCTTATTAGTGTATAGGGTGTCTAGCAGCTTAGGCTGATAGATAATGGTAGCTTAGCAAAGCAGCTCAGGCTGAACTAGGAGACGTGTGAAGCTACTACAGTACCACTTAGTGTCATATGCACAATATCATAAGAAAACACAATACACAGTTATACTAAAAATAAAGGTACTTTATTTTTATGACAATATGCCAAAGTATCTTAGAGTGTACCCCCAGTGAGAGGATAGGAAATATACACAAGATATATATACACAATAGCAAAAATATGCAGTATAGTCTTAGAAAACAGTGCAAACAATGTATAGTTACAATAGGATGCAATGGGGAAACATAGGGATAGGGGCAACACAAACCATATACTCCAAAAGTGGAATGTGAACCACGAATGGACCCCAAACCTATGTGACCTTGTAGAGGGTCGCTGGGACTATCAGAAAATAGTGAGAGTTAGAAAAATAACCCTCCCCAAGACCCTGAAAAGTGAGTGCAAAGTGCACCAAAGTTCCCCTAAGGACAAAATAGTCGTGTTAGAGGGAGAATGCAAAGAAAACACAAATCAGCAATGCAACAACGATGGATTCCTGTCTGAAGGTACCTGTGGAACAAGGGGACCAAGTCCAAAAGTCACAAGCAGCTCGGAGATGGGCAGATGCCCAAGAAATGCCAGCGGTTGGTGCAAAGAAGCTCTTACTAGGCTGAAGAACTGTGAATACTGCAGGAACGACAAGGGCTAGAGACTTCCCCTTTGGAGGATGGATCCCCCACGCCTTGGAGAGTCGTGCAGAAGTGTTTTCCCGCCGGATGGACGCCAACAAGCCTTGCTACACGCAAATCGTGCGTTTGGCGTTTTTGGACGCTGCTGGGGCCCAGGAGGGACCAGAAGGTCGCAAATTGGACCTGCAGAGAGAGGGGACGTCGAGCAAGACAAGGAGCCCTCACTGAAGCAGGTAGCACCCGGAGAAGTGCCAGAAACAGGCACTACGAGGATGCGTGAAACGGTGCTCGCCGAAGTTGCACAAAGGAGTCCCACGTCGCCGGAGACCAACTTAGAAAGTCGTGCAATGCAGGTTAGAGTGCCGTGGACCCAGGCTTGGCTGTGCACAAAGGATTTCCGCCGGAAGTGCACAGGGGCCGGAGAAGCTTGCAAAGTCGCGGTTCCCAGCAATGCAGCCCAGCGAGGTGAGGCAAGGACTTACCTCCACCAAACTTGGGCTGAAGAGTCACTGGACTGTGGGGGTCACTTGGACGGTGTCGCTGGATTCGAGGGACCTCGCTCGTCGTGCTGAGAGGAGACCCAAGGGACCGGAGATGCAGCTTTTTGGTGCCTGCGGTTGCAGGGGGAAGATTCCGTCGACCCACGGGAGATTTCTTCGGAGCTTCTGGTGCAGAGAGGAGGCAGGCTACCCCCACAGCATGCACAAGCAGGAAAACAGTCGAGAAGGCGGCAGGATCAGCGTTACAGAGTTGCAGTAGTCGTCTTTGCTACTATGTTGCAGGTTTGCAGGCTTCCAGCGCGGTCAGCGGTCGATTCCTTATCAGAAGGTGAAGAGGGAGATGCAGAGGAACTCGGCTGAGCTCATGCATTCGTTATCTAAAGTTTCCCCAGAGACAGAGACCCTAAATAGCCAGAAAAGAGGGTTTGGCTACCTAGGAGAGAGGAAAGGCTACTAACACCTGAAGGAGCCTATCAGCAGGAGTCTCTGACGTCACCTGGTGGCACTGGCCACTCAGAGCCGTCCAGTGTGCCAGCAGCACCTCTGTTTCCAAGATGGCAGAGGTCTGGAGCACACTGGAGGAGCTCTGGACACCTCCCAGGGGAGGTGCAGGTCAGGGGAGTGGTCACTCCCCTTTCCTTTGTCCAGTTTCGCGCCAGAGCAGGGGCTAAGGGGTCCCTGAACCGGTGTAGACTGGCTTATGCAGAATTGGGCACCTCTGTGCCCAACAAAGCATTTCCAGAGGCTGGGGGAGGCTACTCCTCCCCTGCCTTCACACCATTTTCCAAAGGGAGAGGGTGTTACACCCTTTCTCAGAGGAAGTTCTTTGTTCTGCCATCCTGGGCCAGGCCTGGCTGGACCCCAGGAGGGCAGATGCCTGTCTGAGGGGTTGGCAGCAGCAGCAGCTGCAGAGAAACCCCAGGAAGGGCAGTTTGGCAGTACCAGGGTCTGTGCTACAGACCACTGGGATCATGGAATTGTACCAACAATGCCAGGATGGCATAGAGGGGGCAATTCCATGATCATAGACATGTTACATGGCCATATTCGGAGTTACCATGGTGAAGCTACATATAGGTAGTGACCTATATGTAGTGCACGCGTGTAATGGTGTCCCCGCACTCACAAAGTTCAGTGAATTGGCTCTGAACAATGTGGGGGCACCTTGGCTAGTGCCAGGGTGCCCTCACACTAAGTAACTTTGCACCTAACCTTTACCAGGTAAAGGTTAGACATATAGGTGACTTATAAGTTACTTAAGTGCAGTGTAAAATGGCTGTGAAATAACGTGGACGTTATTTCACTCAGGCTGCAGTGGCAGGCCTGTGTAAGAATTGTCAGAGCTCCCTATGGGTGGCAAAAGAAATGCTGCAGCCCATAGGGATCTCCTGGAACCCCAATACCCTGGGTACCTCAGTACCATATACTAGGGGATTATAAGGGTGTTCCAGTAAGCCAATGTAAATTGGTAAAAATGGTCACTAGCCTGTCAGTGACAATTTGGAAAGAAATGAGAGAGCATAACCACTGAGGTTCTGATTAGCAGAGCCTCAGTGAGACAGTTAGTCACTACACAGGTAACACATACAGGCACACTTATGAGCACTGGGGCCCTGGGTTACCAGGGTCCCAGTGACACATACAACTAAAACAACATATATACAGTGAAAAATGGGGGTAACATGCCAGGCAAGATGGTACTTTCCTACACAACCCCCCCCCAAACGAAGGACAATAAGACTAGCCATTACCTGATGAGTCTTCATTGTCTAAGTGGAAATATCTGGAGAGTCCATCTGCATTGGAGTGGCTACTCCCAGGTCTATGTTCCACTGTATAGTCCATTCCCTGTAGGGATATGGACCACCTCAACAATTTAGGATTTTCACCTTTCATTTGTTTTAGCCAAAGTAGAGGTTTGTGGTCTGTCTGAACAATGAAGTGAGTGCCAAACAGGTATGGCCTCAACTTCTTCAGAGCCCAGACCACAGCAAAGGCCTCCCTCTCAATGGCAGACCAACGCTTTTCTCTAGGGGTCAACCTTCTACTAATAAAAGCAACAGGTTGATCCTGGCCCTCAGAATTAAGTTGTGATAGGACTGCCCCTACTCCTAATTCAGATGCATCAGTTTGGACATAGAATTTTTTAGAGTAACAAGGGCTTTTCAGGACAGGTGCAGAGCACATGGCCTGCTTCAGCTCCTCAAAAGCTTTCTGACAGTTTGCTGTCCATAATACCTTTTTAGGCATTTTCTTGGATGTGAGGTCATTAAGAGGGGCTGCAATGGAGCCATAGTTCTTAATGAACCTCCTGTAATACCCAGTGAGGCCTAGGAAGGCTCTCACCTGAGTCTGAGTGGTAGGGGGAATCCAATCAATAATAGTTTGGATTTTCCCCTGAAGTGGTGCAATCTGTTCCCCACCAACAAGGTGTCCCAGATAAACCACTTTACCCTGCCCTATCTGGCACTTTGAAGCCTTGATAGTGAGGCCTGCCTTTTGCAGGGCCTCCAAAACTTTCCAAAGGTGGACCAGGTGATCATCCCAGCTGGAGCTAAAGACAGCTATATCATCCAAATATGCTGCACTGAAAGCTTCCAGCCCTTGCAGGACTGTGTTCACCAACCTCTGAAAAGTGGCAGGTGCATTTTTCAAACCAAAAGGCATTACAGTAAACTGGTAATGTCCTCCAATGGTAGAAAATGCAGTCTTAGGTTTAGCATCTTCTGACATTTTGATCTGCCAATACCCTGCAGTCAAATCAAAAGTGCTTAGATACTTGGCAGATGCCAGTGTATCTATTAGCTCATCTGCCCTGGGTATAGGGTGAGCATCTGTTTTGGTTACCAAGTTGAGACCTCTATAGTCTACACAAAACCTCATTTCCTTCTTTCCATCTTTAGAATTGGGTTTTGGTACCAGTACCACAGGAGAAGCCCATGGACTGTCAGAGTGCTCAACCACTCCTAGTTCCAACATCTTCTGAACTTCTTGCTTTATGCAGTCCCTGACATGGTCAGGCTGCCTATAGATCTTACTTTTGACAGGTAAACTGTCTCCAGTATCTATAGTGTGCTCACACCAAGAAGTGGTGCCTGGCACAATGGAGAAGAGTTCTGAAAATTGTCCTAGGAGATTTATGCAATTATCTTTCTGCTCAGCAGTAAGACAATCAGCCAAAACTACCCCTTCCACAAGAGCATCTTGTTCTGTGGAAGAGAAGAGATCAGGTAGAGGATCACTGTCTTCTTCCTGTCCCTCATCTGTTGCCATGAGCAGGGTGAGATCAGCCCTGTCATAGTAGGGTTTCAGGCGGTTGACATGGAGCACCCTAAGGGGACTCCTGGCAGTGCCTAAGTCAACCAAGTAGGTGACTTCACCCTTCTTTTCAACAATTGTGTGTGGACCACTCCATTTATCTTGGAGTGCTCTTGGGGCCACAGGCTCCAAGACCCACACTTTCTGCCCTGGTTGGTACTGAACCAAAACAGCCTTCTGATCATGCCATTGCTTCTGGAGCTCTTGGCTGGCCTGAAGGTTTTTACTGGCCTTTTTCATGTACTCAGCCATCCTTGATCTGAGGCCAAGTACATAGTCCACAATATCCTGCTTAGGAGCTTTTAAAGGTTGTTCCCAACCCTCCTTTACAAGTGTGAGTGGACCCCTAACAGGGTGTCCAAAAAGAAGTTCAAAGGGGCTGAAGCCCACTCCTTTCTGGGGTACCTCCCTGTAGGCAAAAAGGAGGCATGGTAGAAGGATATCCCATCTCCTGCGGAGTTTTTCAGGGAGTCCCATAATCATGCCTTTGAGAGTTTTATTAAATCTCTCCACCAGTCCATTTGTTTGTGGATGATAGGGTGTTGTGAACTTGTAAGTTACACCACACTCCTTCCACATGGCCTTTAAGTATGCAGACATGAAATTGCTTCCTCTGTCTGATACTACTTCCTTTGGGAAGCCCACCCTGGAAAATATTCCCAGGAGGGCCTTTGCCACTGCAGGAGCTGTAGTGGTCCTTAAAGGAATAGCTTCAGGATATCTTGTGGCATGGTCCACTACCACCAAGATAAACCTATTGCCTGAAGCAGTAGGAGGGTCAAGGGGGCCAACTATGTCAACCCCTACCCTTTCAAAGGGAACCCCAACCACAGGCAGTGGGATAAGGGGTGCCTTTGGAGTGCCACCTGTCTTGCCACTGGCTTGACAGGTTTCACAGGACTTACAAAAATCTTTTGTGTCCTCAGACATCCTAGGCCAATGAAACAGTGGTACCAATCTGTCCCAAGTTTTCATTTGACCCAGGTGTCCAGCTAAGGGAATGTCATGTGCCAGTGTTAGGAGGAACTTTCTGTACTCCTGAGGAATCACTAATCTCCTGGCAGCTCCAGGTTTAGGATCCCTTTGCTCAGTGTACAAGAGGTTGTCCTCCCAGTAAACTCTGTGTGAGTCACTGACATCCCCATTAGCCTGTTTGACAGCTTGCTGTCTGAGACCCTCTAATGTGGGACAGGTTTGCTGTGCCACACTCAGCTCCTCTCTGGCAGGCCCCCCTTCACCCAAAAGCTCAGCAGTGTCTGCTTCCAGCTCCTCTGGTGTAGGTTCTGCACAGGGAGGGAATTCTTCTTCCTCAGAAGTAGAATCCACTGTAGAGGGAGGGATAGTAGGAAGTGGTTTGCTTCTACTAGCCCTAGCTTTAGGGAGCACTTGGTCCATTGTTCCAGGATCCAAGCTTCCCTGTCCTTTTTGCTTTTTGGCCTGAGCCCTTGTCAAAGCAAAAATATGCCCTGGGATGCCCAGCATTGCTGCATGGGCCTCCAACTCCACATCTGACCAAGCTGATGTCTCCAAATCGTTCCCTAATAGACAGTCTACAGGTAAATCTGAAGCTACCACAACTTTCTTTGGACCAGATACCCCCCCCCAGTTGAGATTTACAACAGCCATGGGGTGGCTTTGTGTTATGTTGTGAGCATCGGTTACTTGGTACTGGTGTCCAAGTATGTGTTGTTCAGGGTGCACCAGTTTCTCAATCACCATTGTGACACTGGCACCTGTGTCCCTGTAGGCCTGGACCTCAACACCATTTATTAGGGTTAGTTGCTTGTACTTCTCCAAGTTATGGGGGCAAGCAACCAAAGTGGCTAAGTCAATAGCCCCTTCAGAGACTAAAGTAGCCTCTGTGGTCTCCCTAATCAGACCAACCCCAACTAAATTACCAAAAGTGAGCCCAGCTACTCCCTTGGATTGGCTATTAGTAGGTTTGCTCCCACCACCACTGCTATTAGTAGGGACACTAGGTGTAGCAGTAGGGGTTGTAGTGGTAGGAGCTGTGGTGCCTTTCTTTGGACAACTGGGATCTGTTGTCCAATGGCCTTTTATCTTACATAAATAGCACCATGGTTTCCTTTCCTTGTTCTGATTAGAGGAAGGTTTGGGCCCCCCACCCCCACCAGAGTGTTTTTGTGGGCCTGATGAAGACTCATTTTTAGATTTGTCCCCACCCTTGTCAGAAGACTTACCATCCTTCTTTTTGTTGCCATCTTTGTCACCCCCTGTATGAACTTTTCTGTTCACTCTTGTTCTGACCCATTTGTCTGCCTTCTTTCCCAATTCTTGGGGAGAGGTCAGATCAGAGTCCACCAAGTACTGGTGCAACAAATCAGACACACAATTATTAAGAATATGCTCTCTCAGGATTAAGTTATACAGGCTGTCATAATCAGTAACTTTACTGCCATGTAACCACCCCTCCAAGGCCTTCACTGCCTGGTCAATGAAATCAACCCAGTCTTGTGAAGACTCCTTTTTGGTATCTCTGAACTTGATCCTGTACTGTTCAGTGGTTAAGCCATAACCATCCAGGAGTGCATTCTTAAGAACTTGGAAATTGTTAGCATCATTTTCTTTTACAGTAAGGAGCCTATCCCTACCTTTTCCAGTAAATGATAGCCATAGGATAGCAGCCCACTGCCTTTGAGGGACATCCTGTACAGCACAGGCCCTCTCAAGTGCAGCAAACCACTTGTTAATGTCATCCCCCTCCTTGTAAGGGGGAACTATCTTATGCAGATTCCTGGAATCATGCTCTTTTGCAGGATGACTATGGGGAATACTGCTGCTGCCACCATGGGTATCTAAACCCATTTTCTGTCTTTCCCTCTCTATTTCTAAAGACTGTCTATCCAAATCCAGCTGTTGCTTCTTGAGCTTCAGTCTGGTTTGCTCCACTCTCAATCTATTGAGCTCCCTTTCCAACAATCTGTCATCAGGGTGGGTGGGAGGGACATTTCTAGATACAGAGGTATGATGGGAATGAACAGAAGGAGACCTGTCCCTTACAGAGGGCACCCTAACAGCTTGGCTACCAGTATAATGTGAGAGCACATCATCAGTATGATGTGATTCAACCTCTGTACCAACTATGCTAGACTGTCTAGTAATGGGCAGGCTGAGAAGTTTCTTTCCTGAACCTTTTCCTGGGGGAGTCCCTGGATCAGATTGAGAACCATTAGCTACTTTTTCTACAGATTGGGCACTTATGGCCTTATCCTGTACTCTAAGCATATTAATTAACAGTTCTAAGGAAGGATTCTTCCCTACACTCAAACCTCTCTCTATGCAGAGACTCCTTGCTCCTTTCCAGCTAAGGTGATCATATGCAAGTTTGGACAGTTCAACTTTTTGGCCTGTGCCAGACATTTTTTAGAGAGAGTTAAAGTGATAGACAAAGAGAAAAAAGTTTTCAGAACTTTTTGGAAAGACAGAAAAAAACTTTTTAAACTTTTAAGAACTTTTTGAAAGTTTAGAAGTACTTTTCAGCACTTAGAAAAGAGTGAAAAGAGGAAATGCAAAACTTTTTTGGCTATGTGTATATACACTGACCTTGTTTTGTATATTTTTCTCTTATGAAAAGTACAATGACAAGAGTGGTAAGTAGTCTCAAAGCACTTATCCCACCACTGCACAACCAATGTAGGAGGCTGGACTGGCTTGTAGTGAGTACCAAGGGGTACTTGCACCTTGCACCAGGCCCAGTTATCCCTTATTAGTGTATAGGGTGTCTAGCAGCTTAGGCTGATAGATAATGGTAGCTTAGCAAAGCAGCTCAGGCTGAACTAGGAGACGTGTGAAGCTACTACAGTACCACTTAGTGTCATATGCACAATATCATAAGAAAACACAATACACAGTTATACTAAAAATAAAGGTACTTTATTTTTATGACAATATGCCAAAGTATCTTAGAGTGTACCCCCAGTGAGAGGATAGGAAATATACACAAGATATATATACACAATAGCAAAAATATGCAGTATAGTCTTAGAAAACAGTGCAAACAATGTATAGTTACAATAGGATGCAATGGGGAAACATAGGGATAGGGGCAACACAAACCATATACTCCAAAAGTGGAATGTGAACCACGAATGGACCCCAAACCTATGTGACCTTGTAGAGGGTCGCTGGGACTATCAGAAAATAGTGAGAGTTAGAAAAATAACCCTCCCCAAGACCCTGAAAAGTGAGTGCAAAGTGCACCAAAGTTCCCCTAAGGACAAAATAGTCGTGTTAGAGGGAGAATGCAAAGAAAACACAAATCAGCAATGCAACAACGATGGATTCCTGTCTGAAGGTACCTGTGGAACAAGGGGACCAAGTCCAAAAGTCACAAGCAGCTCGGAGATGGGCAGATGCCCAAGAAATGCCAGCGGTTGGTGCAAAGAAGCTCTTACTAGGCTGAAGAACTGTGAATACTGCAGGAACGACAAGGGCTAGAGACTTCCCCTTTGGAGGATGGATCCCCCACGCCTTGGAGAGTCGTGCAGAAGTGTTTTCCCGCCGGATGGACGCCAACAAGCCTTGCTACACGCAAATCGTGCGTTTGGCGTTTTTGGACGCTGCTGGGGCCCAGGAGGGACCAGAAGGTCGCAAATTGGACCTGCAGAGAGAGGGGACGTCGAGCAAGACAAGGAGCCCTCACTGAAGCAGGTAGCACCCGGAGAAGTGCCAGAAACAGGCACTACGAGGATGCGTGAAACGGTGCTCGCCGAAGTTGCACAAAGGAGTCCCACGTCGCCGGAGACCAACTTAGAAAGTCGTGCAATGCAGGTTAGAGTGCCGTGGACCCAGGCTTGGCTGTGCACAAAGGATTTCCGCCGGAAGTGCACAGGGGCCGGAGAAGCTTGCAAAGTCGCGGTTCCCAGCAATGCAGCCCAGCGAGGTGAGGCAAGGACTTACCTCCACCAAACTTGGGCTGAAGAGTCACTGGACTGTGGGGGTCACTTGGACGGTGTCGCTGGATTCGAGGGACCTCGCTCGTCGTGCTGAGAGGAGACCCAAGGGACCGGAGATGCAGCTTTTTGGTGCCTGCGGTTGCAGGGGGAAGATTCCGTCGACCCACGGGAGATTTCTTCGGAGCTTCTGGTGCAGAGAGGAGGCAGGCTACCCCCACAGCATGCACAAGCAGGAAAACAGTCGAGAAGGCGGCAGGATCAGCGTTACAGAGTTGCAGTAGTCGTCTTTGCTACTATGTTGCAGGTTTGCAGGCTTCCAGCGCGGTCAGCGGTCGATTCCTTATCAGAAGGTGAAGAGGGAGATGCAGAGGAACTCGGCTGAGCTCATGCATTCGTTATCTAAAGTTTCCCCAGAGACAGAGACCCTAAATAGCCAGAAAAGAGGGTTTGGCTACCTAGGAGAGAGGAAAGGCTACTAACACCTGAAGGAGCCTATCAGCAGGAGTCTCTGACGTCACCTGGTGGCACTGGCCACTCAGAGCCGTCCAGTGTGCCAGCAGCACCTCTGTTTCCAAGATGGCAGAGGTCTGGAGCACACTGGAGGAGCTCTGGACACCTCCCAGGGGAGGTGCAGGTCAGGGGAGTGGTCACTCCCCTTTCCTTTGTCCAGTTTCGCGCCAGAGCAGGGGCTAAGGGGTCCCTGAACCGGTGTAGACTGGCTTATGCAGAATTGGGCACCTCTGTGCCCAACAAAGCATTTCCAGAGGCTGGGGGAGGCTACTCCTCCCCTGCCTTCACACCATTTTCCAAAGGGAGAGGGTGTTACACCCTTTCTCAGAGGAAGTTCTTTGTTCTGCCATCCTGGGCCAGGCCTGGCTGGACCCCAGGAGGGCAGATGCCTGTCTGAGGGGTTGGCAGCAGCAGCAGCTGCAGAGAAACCCCAGGAAGGGCAGTTTGGCAGTACCAGGGTCTGTGCTACAGACCACTGGGATCATGGAATTGTACCAACAATGCCAGGATGGCATAGAGGGGGCAATTCCATGATCATAGACATGTTACATGGCCATATTCGGAGTTACCATGGTGAAGCTACATATAGGTAGTGACCTATATGTAGTGCACGCGTGTAATGGTGTCCCCGCACTCACAAAGTTCAGTGAATTGGCTCTGAACAATGTGGGGGCACCTTGGCTAGTGCCAGGGTGCCCTCACACTAAGTAACTTTGCACCTAACCTTTACCAGGTAAAGGTTAGACATATAGGTGACTTATAAGTTACTTAAGTGCAGTGTAAAATGGCTGTGAAATAACGTGGACGTTATTTCACTCAGGCTGCAGTGGCAGGCCTGTGTAAGAATTGTCAGAGCTCCCTATGGGTGGCAAAAGAAATGCTGCAGCCCATAGGGATCTCCTGGAACCCCAATACCCTGGGTACCTCAGTACCATATACTAGGGGATTATAAGGGTGTTCCAGTAAGCCAATGTAAATTGGTAAAAATGGTCACTAGCCTGTCAGTGACAATTTGGAAAGAAATGAGAGAGCATAACCACTGAGGTTCTGATTAGCAGAGCCTCAGTGAGACAGTTAGTCACTACACAGGTAACACATACAGGCACACTTATGAGCACTGGGGCCCTGGGTTACCAGGGTCCCAGTGACACATACAACTAAAACAACATATATACAGTGAAAAATGGGGGTAACATGCCAGGCAAGATGGTACTTTCCTACAGCGCTACTCACCCGTGTGGGTCTCAAGGCGCTAGGGGGAAGTGGGGGTTACTGCTGCTCGAAAAGCCAGGTTTTGAGGAGTCTCCGGAATGCGGAGTGGTCCTGGGTGGTCCTGAGGCTGGTGGGGAGGGTGTTCCAGGTCTTGGCTGCCAGGAAGGAGAAGGACCTCCCACCCGCTGTGGAGCGGCAGATGCGAGGGACGGCAGCGAGCGCGAGGCCAGAGGAACGGAGGAGACGGGTGGGGGCGTAGAAGTTGAGGCGACGGTTGAGGTATTCCGGTCCCTTGTTGTGGAGGGCTTTGTGTGCGTGGGTGAGAAGTCGGAAGGTGATCCTTTTGCTGACTGGGAGCCAATGCAGGTGTCTCAGGTGTGCGGAGATGTGGCTGTTGCGGGGTACGTCGAGGATGAGGTGGGCCGAGGCGTTTTGAATACGTTGCAGGCGTTTTTGGAGTTTAGCGGTGGTCCCAGCATAGAGGGTGTTGCCGTAGTCCAGGCGGCTCGTGATGAGGGTGTGGGTCACATTTTTTCTAGTGTCGGCGGGGATCCAGCGGAAGATCTTGCGGAGCATGCGGAGGGTGAGGAAGCAGGCGGAGGACACGGCGTTGACTTGCTTGGTCATGGTGAGAAGAGGGTCCAATATGAAGCCGAGGTTGCGGGCGTGGTCTGAGGGGGTTGGTGCGGTGCCGAGGGCCGTGGGCCACCAGGAGTCGTCCCAAGCGGACGGGGTGTTGCCGAGGATGAGGACTTCCGTTTTGTCAGAGTTCAGCTTTAGGCGGCTGAGCCTCATCCAATCTGCAACGTCCTTCATACCCTCTTGTAGGTTGGTCTTGGCGCTGGCGGGGTCCTTGGTGAGGGAGAGTATAAGTTGGGTGTCGTGGGCGTAGGAGGTGATGATGATGTTGTGCTTGCGTACGATGTCGGCGAGGGGGCTCATGTAGACATTGAAGAGTGTCGGGCTGAGCGATGAGCCTTGAGGTACGCCGCAGATGATCTCGGTGGGGTCTGAGCGAAACGGTGGGAGGTAAACTCTTTGAGATCGGTTTGAGAGGAAGGAGGCAATCCAGTCCAGGGCCTGGCCTTGGATCCCGGTGGAGCGGAGGCGGGTTATTAGGGTGCGGTGACAGACGGTGTCGAAGGCAGCCGAGAGGTCGAGGAGGATGAGGGCGACTGTTTCACCGTTGTCCATCAGGGTTCTGATGTCGTCTGTGACTGAGATGAGGGCGGTTTCAGTGCTGTGGTTGGTTCGGAATCCGGTTTGTGAAGGGTCGCGCAGGTTGTTGTCTTCCAGGAAGGTGGTAAGCTGTTTGTTGACGGTCTTCTCTATTACCTTGGCAGGGAAGGGGAGGAGCGAGATGGGGCGGAAGTTTTTCAGGTCGCTAGGGTCAGCTGTAGGTTTCTTTAGTAGGGCGTTGACTTCGGCGTGTTTCCAGCTTTCGGGAAAGGTAGCAGAAGAAAAAGAAGAGTTGATGACGGCCTGGAGGTGCGGGCGTTGATGTCGCCGGCTTTATTGAAGATGAAGTGAGGGCAGGGGTCCGATGGGGCGCCGGAGTGGATAGAGTTCATGGTGGTTTGGGTTTCTTCAGTGTTGATGTGGGTCCAGTCGTTGAGGGTGATGGCCGGGGCTGTGGGTTCGGTGATGCTTGGTTGGGTCTGGTGTCCGAAGCTGTCGTGGAGGTCGCTGATCTTGCGATGGAAGAAGGTGGCGAGGGAGTTGCACAAGTCTTGTGAGGGCGTGACGGCGTTGGGGTTGGAGAACTCTTTGACGATGCTGAAAAGTTCTCCGCTGTTGTGGCTGTTTTTGTCCAGACTGTCGGTGAAAAAGTTCCTTTTGGCTGCGCGGATCAGGTGGTGGTGTTCGCGGGTTGCGTTTTTGAGGGCGGTCATGTTGTCGGCGGTGTGGTCCTTGCGCCAGGCCTTCTCGAGGGCGCGACATGTTTTCTTCGATTCTTTGAGGGTGTCAGAGAACCAGAGAGGTTTTTTGGTGGTGGCCTGTTGATGTGTGCGTCTGAGGGGAGCAAGGTTGTCTGCGCAGTTGGAGATCCAGTTCGAGAGGCTGAGGGCTGCGTCGTTGGGGTCGGTGGTGAGGGTAGGTTGGTTGACGGCGAGTGCGGAGAAGAGTTGCTCTTCGGGGATTTTGTTCCACTGTCGATGAGGGATGGGTTGAGTGCGGAGGTGGCGGGTCTCGCGTCGGAATGTGAAATGTACACAGCTGTGGTCGGTCCAGTGTAGAGCGGAGGTGTGGCTGAAGAAGACGTGTTTGCTGTGTTTTTGCGTGTTTGGTACTGTGACCTATGAAGACCCGGGATGCACTTGTGTACCTGTGGAGTGGTACTGTGACCTGTGAAGACCTGGGGTGTGCCTGTGGAGTGGTACTGTGACCTCTGGAGTGGTACTGTGACCTGTGACGACCCGGGATGCACCTGTGTGCCTGTGGAGTGGTACTGTTACCTGTGAAGACCTGGGGTGTGCCTCTGGAGTGGTACTGTGACTTGTGAAGACCCGGGATGCACCTTTGTGCCTGTGGAGTGGTACTGTGACTTGTGAAGACCTGGGATGCACCTGTGTGCCTGTGGAGTGGTACTGTGACCTGCGAAGACCCGGGATGCATCTGTTTGTGTGGAGTGGTACTGTGACCTCTGGAGTGGTACTGTGACCTGTGAAGACCCAGGATGCACCTGTGTGCCTGTGGAGTGGTACTATGACCTGTGAAGACCCGGGATGCACCTATGTGCCTGTGGAGTGGTACTGTGACCTGTGAAGACCTGGGGTGTGCCTGTGGAGTGGTACTGTGACCTCTGGAGTGGTACCTTGGCCTGTGAAGGCCTGGGGTGCACCTGTGTGCCTGTGGAGTGGTACTGTGACCTGTGAAGACCCGGGATGCACCTGTGTGTCCGTAGAGTGGTACTGTGACCTCTGGAGTGGTACTGTGACCTGTGAAGACCTGGGATGCACCTGCGTGCTTGAGGAGTGGTACTGTGACCTGTGAAGACCTGGGGTGTGCCTGTGAAGTGGTACTGTGACCTGTGAAGACCTGGGATGCACCTGCGTGCCTGAGGAGTGGTACTGTGACCTGTGAAGACCTGGGGTGTGCTTGTGGAGTGGTACTGTGACCTCTGGAGTGGTACTGTGACCTCTGAAGACCCAGGATGCACCTGTGTGTCCGTAGAGTGGTACTGTTACCTGTGAAGACCTGGAATGCACCTGTGTGCCTGAGGAGTGGTACTGTGACCTGTGAAGACCCGGGGTGTGCCTGTGGAGTGGTACTGTGACCTGTGACGACCCGGGATGCACCTGCGTGCCTGTGGAGTGGTACTGTTACCTGTGAAGACCTGGGATGCACCTGTGTGCCTGTGGAGTGGTACTGTGACCTGTGAAGACCTGGGGTGTGCCTCTGGAGTGGTACTGTGACTTGTGAAGACCCGGGATGCACCTGTGTGCCTGTGGAGTGGTACTGTGACTTGTGAAGACCTGGGATGCACCTGTGTGCCTGTGGAGTGGTACTGTGACCTGTGAAGTGGTACTGTGACTTGTGAAGGCCCGGGATGCACCTGTGTGCCTGTGGAGTGGTACTGTGACCTGTGAAGGCCTGGGATGCAGCTGTGGAGTGGTACTGTGACCTATGAAGACCGGGATGCACTTGTGTACCTGTGGAGTGGTACTGTGACCTGTGAAGGCCTGGGATGCACCTGTGTGCTCGTGGAGTGGTACTGTGGCCTGTGAAGGCCTGGGATGCACCTGTGTGCTTGTGGAGTGGTACTGTGACTTCTGAAGACCTGGGATGCACCTGTGGGCCTGTGTAGTGGTACTGTGACTTGTGAAGACCCGAATGGACCTGTGTGCCTGTGGAGTAGTACTGTGACTTGTGAAGACCCGTGATGCACCTGTGTGCGTGTGGAGTGGTACTGTGACCTGTGAAGACCCGGGATGCACCTCTGTGCCTGTGGAGTGGTACTGTGACCTGTGGTGTGGAACTGTGATTTGTGAAGACCTGGTATGCACCTGTGGAGTGGTACTGTGACCTGTGAAGGCCCGGGATGCATCTGTTTGTGTGGAGTTGTGCTGTGACCTGTGGTGTGGAACTGTGATTTGTGAAGACCTGTGATGCACCTGTGTGCCTGAGGAGTGGTACTGTGACCTGTGAAGACCCGGGATGCACCTGTGTGCCTGTGGAGTGGTACTGTGACCTGTGAAGACCTGGGATGCACCTGTGTGCCTGAGGAGTGGTACTGTGACCTGTGAAGACCTGGGGTGTGCTTGTGGAGTGGTACTGTGACCTCTGGAGTGGTACTGTGACCTGTAAAGACCCAGGATGCACCTGTGTGCCTGTGGAGTGGTACTGTGACCTGTGAAGACCCGGGATGCACCTATGTTCCTGTGGAGTGGTACTGTGACCTGTGAAGACCTGGGGTGTGCCTGTGTAGTGGTACTGTGACCTCTGGAGTGGTACCTTGGCCTGTGAAGGCCTGGGGTGCACCTGTGTGCCTGTGGAGTGGTACTGTGACCTGTGAAGACCCGGGATGCACCTGTGTGTCCGTAGAGTGGTACTATGGCCTGTGAAGGCCTGGGATGCACCTGCGTGCCTGAGGAGTGGTACTGTGACCTGTGAAGACCTGGGGTGTGCCTGTGGAGTGGTACTGTGACCTCTGGAGTGGTACTGTGACCTGTGAAGACCTGGGATGCACCTGTGTGCTTGAAGAGTGGTACTGTGACCTGTGAAGACCTGGGGTGTGCCTGTGGAGTGGTACTGTGACCTGTGAAGACCTGGGGTGTGCCTGTGGAGTGGTACTGTGACCTGTGAAGACCCGGGATGCACCTTTGTGTCCGTAGAGTGGTACTGTTACCTGTGAAGACGTGGGATGCACCTGTGTGCCTGTGGAGTGGTACTGTTACCTGTGAAGACCTGGGATGCACCTGTGTGCCTGTGGAGTGGTACTGTTACCCGTGGAGACCCGGGATGCACCTGTGGGCCTGTGGAGTGGTACTCTGACTCGTGGAGACCTGGGATGCACCTGTGGGCCTGTGCAGTGGTACTCTGACCTGTGAAGACCCGGGATGCACCTTTGGGCCTGTGGAGTGGTACTCTGACCTGTGAAGACCCGGGATGCACCTGTGTGCCTGTGAAGTGGTACTGTGACTTGTGAAGATCCGGGGTGCACCTGTCAGCCTGTGGAGTGGTACTGTGACCTGTGAAGACTTGGGGTGCACCTGTGTGCCTGTGGAGTGGTACTGTGACCTGTGAAGACCCGGGATGCACCTGTGTGTCCGTAGAGTGATACTGTTACCTGTGAAGACCCAGGATGCACCTGTGTGTCCGTAGAGTGGTACTGTGGCCTGTGAAGGCCTGGGGTGCAGCTGTGGAGTGGTACTGTGATCTATGAAGACCCGGGATGCACTTATGAACCTGTGGAGTGGTACTGTGACCTGTGAAGGCCTGGGATGCACCTGTGTGCTTGTGGAGTGGTACTGTGACTTGAGAAGACCTGGGATGCACCTGTGTGCCTGTGGAGTGGAACTGATTTGTGAAGACCTGGAATGCACCTGTGTGCCTGAGGAGTGGTACTGTGACCTGTGAAGACCTGGGGTGTGCCTGTGGAGTGGTACTGTGACCTCTGGAGTGGTACTGTGACCTGTGAAGACCCGGGATGCACCTGTGTGCCTGTGGAGTGGTACTGTTACCTGTGAAGACCTGGGGTGTGCCTCTGGAGTGGTACTGTGACTTGTGAAGACCCGGGATGCACCTGTGTGCCTGTGGAGTGGTACTGTGACTTGTGAAGACCTGGGATGCACCTGTGTGCCTGTGGAGTGGTACTGTGGCCTGTGAAGACCCGGGATGGACATATGTGCCTGTCGAGTGGTACTGTGACCTCTGGAGTGGTACTGTGATTTGTGAAGACCTGGGATGCACCTGTGTGCCTGTGGAGTGGTACTGTGACCTGTGAAGACCTGGGGTGTGCCTGTGGAGTGGTACTGTGATTTGTGATGACCTGGGATGCACCTGTGTGCGTGTGGAGTGGTACTGTGACCTGTGGTGTGGAACTGTGATTTGTGAAGACCTGGGATGCGCCTGTGGAGTGGTACTGTGACCTGTGAAGACCCGGGATGCACCTGCGTGCCTGAAGAGTGGTACTGTGACCTGTGAAGACCTGGGGTGTGCTTGTGGAGTGGTACTGTGACCTCTGGAGTGGTACTGTGACCTGTGAAGACCCGGGATGCACCTGTGTGCCTGTGGAGAGGTTCTGTTACCTGTGAAGACCTGGGATGCACCTGTGTGTCCGTAGAGTGGTACTGTTTCCTGTGAAGACCTGGGATGCACCTGTGTGCCTGTGGAGTGGTACTGTTACCTGTGAAGACCTGGGATGCACCTGTGGGCCTGTGGAGTGGTATTGTGACCCGTGGAGACCTGGGATGCGCCTGTGGAGTGGTACTCTGACCTGTGAAGTCCCGGGATGCACATGTGGGCCTGTGGAGTGGTACTCTGACCTGTGAAGACCCGGGATGCACCTGTGTGCCTGTGGAGTGGTACTGTGACTTGTGAAGATCCGGGGTGCACCTGTCAGCCTGTGGAGTGGTACTGTGACCTGTGAAGGCCTGGGATGCAGCTGTGGAGTTGTACTGTGACCTATGAAGACCCGGGATGCACCTGTGTGCTTGTGGAGTGGTACTGTGACTTGTGAAGTCCAGGGATGCACCTGTGGGCCTGTGGAGTGGTACTGTGACTTGTGAAGATCCGGATGGACCTGTGTGCCTGTGGAGTGGTACTGTGACCTGTGGTGTGGAACTGTGATTTGTGAAGACCTGGGATGCACCTGTGTGCCTGTGGAGTGGTACTGTGACCTGTGAAGACCCGGGATGCATCTGTTTGTGTGGAGTTGTACTGTGACCTGTGGTGTGGAACTGTGATTTGTGAAGACCTGGGATGAACCTGTGTGCCTGAGGAGTGGTACTGTGACCTGTGAAGACCTGGGGTGTGCCTGTGGAGTGGTACTGTGACCTCTGGAGTGGTACTGTGACCTGTAAAGACCCGGGATGCACCTGTGTGCCTGTGGAGTGGTACTGTGATTTGTGAAGACCCGGGATGCACCTGTGTGCCTGTGGAGTGGTACTGTTACCTGTGAAGACCTGGGATGCACCTGTGTGTCCGTAGAGTGGTACTGTTTCCTGTGAAGACCTGGGATGCACCTGTGTGCCTGTGGAGTGGTACTGTTACCTGTGAAGACCTGGGATGCACCTGTGGGCCTGTGGAGTGGTATTGTGCCTCTGGAGTGGTACTGTGATTTGTGAAGACCTGGGATGCACCTGTGTGCCTTTGGAGTGGTACTGTTTCCTGTGAAGACCTGGGATGCACCTGTGTGCCTGTGGAGTGGTACTGATACCTGTGAAGACCTGGGATGCACCTGTGGGCCTGTGGAGTGGTATTGTGCCTCTGGAGTGGTACTGTGATTTGTGAAGACCTGGGATGCACCTGTGTGCCTTTGGAGTGGTACTGTGACCTGTGAAGACCTGGGGTGTGCCTGTGGAGTGGTACTGTGATTTGTGAAGACCCGGGATGGAGCTGTGTGCCTGTAGAGTGGTACTGTGACTTGTGAAGACCTGGGGTGTGCCTGTATGCTCGTGGAGCGGTACTGTGACCAGTGGAGCGGTGCTGCGACCTGTGAAGGCCTGGGATGCACCTGTGCGCCTGTGGAGTGGTACTGTCACCTGTGAAGTGGTACTGTGACTTGTGAAGGCCCGGGATGCACCTGTGTGCCTGTGGAGTGGTACTGTGACTTGTGAAGGCCCGGGATGCACCTGTGTGTCCGTAAAGTGGTACTGTTACCTGTGAAGACCTGGGATGCACCTGTGCTACTGTGACCTGTGAAGACCCGGGATGCACCTTTGTGTCCGTAGAGTGGTACTGTTACCTGTGAAGACCAGGGATGACCCGTGTGTGCCCGTGGAGCGGTGCTGTGACCTGTGAAGACCTGGGATGCACCTGTGGGCCTGTGGAGTGGTACTGTGACTTGTGAAGGCCCGGGATGTACCTGTGTGTCCGTAAAGTGGTACTGTTACCTGTGAAGACCTGGGAGGCACCTGTGCTACTGTGACCTGTGAAGACCCGGGATGCACCTTTGTGTCCGTAGAGTGGTACTGTTACCTGTGAAGACCGGGGATGACCCGTGTGTGCCGGTGGAGCGGTGCTGTGACCTGTGAAGACCTGGGATTCACCTGTGGGCCTGTGGAGTGGTACTCTGACCTGTGAAGACCCGGGATGCACCTGTGGGCCTGTGGAGTGGTATTGTGACCCGTAGAGACCCGGGATGCACCTGTGGGCCTGTGGAGTGGTACTCTGACTCGTGGAGACCTGGGATGCACCTGTGGGCCTGTGGAGTGGTATTCTGACCTGTGAAGACCTGGGATGCACCTGTGTGCCTGTGGAGAGGTACTGTGACTTGTGAAGATCCGGGGTGCACCTGTCAGCCTGTGGAGTGGTACCGTGACCTGTGAAGACCCGGGATGCACCTGTGTGTCCGTAGAGTGGTACTGTGACATGTGAAGGCCTGGGATGCACCTGCGTGCCTGTGGAGTGGAACTGTGATTTGTGAAGACCTGAAATGCACCTGTGTGCCTGTGGAGTGGTACTGTGACCTATGAAGACCAGGGATGCACTTGTGTACCTGTGGAGTGGTACTGTAACCTGTGAAGGCCTGGGATGTACCTGTGTGCTTGTGGAGTGGTACTGTGACCTGTGAAGGCCTGGGATGCACCTGTGTGCTTGTGGAGTGGTACTGTGACTTGTGAAGACCTGGGATGCACCTGTGTGCCTGTGGAGTGGTACTGTGACTTGTGAAGACCCGGATGGACCTGTGTGCCTGTGGAGTAGTACTGTGACTTGTGAAGATCGGTGATGCACCTGTGTGCGTGTGGAGTGGTACTGTGACCTCTGAAGACCTAGGATGCACCTGTGGGCCTGTGGAGTAGTACTGTGACTTGTGAAGACCCGGGATGCACCTGTGTGCCTGTGGAGTGGTACTGTGACCTTTGGAGTGGTACTGTGACCTGTGAAGACCCGGGATGCACTTGTGTGCCTGTGGAGTGGTACTGTGACCTGTGAAGACCTGGGATGCATCTGTTTGTGTGGAGTTGTGCTGTGACCTGTGGTGTGGAACTGTGATTTGTGAAGACCTGCAATGCACCTGTGTCCCTGAGTAGTGGTACTGTGACCTGTGAAGACCTGGGGTGTGCCTGTGGAGTGGTACTGTGACCTCTGGAGTGGTACTGTGACCTGTCAAGACCCGGGATGCACCTGTGTGTCCGTAGAGTGATACTGTTACCTGTGAAGACCCAGGATGCACCTGTGTGTCCGTAGAGTGGTACTGTGGCCTGTGAAGGCCTGGGGTGCAGCTGTGGAGTGGTACTGTGATCTATGAAGACCCGGGATGCACTTATGAACCTGTGGAGTGGTACTGTGACCTGTGAAGGCCTGGGATGCACCTGTGTGCTTGTGGAGTGGTACTGTGACTTGAGAAGACCTGGGATGCACCTGTGTGCCTGTGGAGTGGAACTGATTTGTGAAGACCTGGAATGCACCTGTGTGCCTGAGGAGTGGTACTGTGACCTGTGAAGACCTGGGGTGTGCCTGTGGAGTGGTACTGTGACCTCTGGAGTGGTACTGTGACCTGTGAAGACCCGGGATGCACCTGTGTGCCTGTGGAGTGGTACTGTTACCTGTGAAGACCTGGGGTGTGCCTCTGGAGTGGTACTGTGACTTGTGAAGACCCGGGATGCACCTGTGTGCCTGTGGAGTGGTACTGTGACTTGTGAAGACCTGGGATGCACCTGTGTGCCTGTGGAGTGGTACTGTGGCCTGTGAAGACCCGGGATGGACATATGTGCCTGTCGAGTGGTACTGTGACCTCTGGAGTGGTACTGTGATTTGTGAAGACCTGGGATGCACCTGTGTGCCTGTGGAGTGGTACTGTGACCTGTGAAGACCTGGGGTGTGCCTGTGGAGTGGTACTGTGATTTGTGATGACCTGGGATGCACCTGTGTGCGTGTGGAGTGGTACTGTGACCTGTGGTGTGGAACTGTGATTTGTGAAGACCTGGGATGCGCCTGTGGAGTGGTACTGTGACCTGTGAAGACCCGGGATGCACCTGCGTGCCTGAAGAGTGGTACTGTGACCTGTGAAGACCTGGGGTGTGCTTGTGGAGTGGTACTGTGACCTCTGGAGTGGTACTGTGACCTGTGAAGACCCGGGATGCACCTGTGTGCCTGTGGAGAGGTTCTGTTACCTGTGAAGACCTGGGATGCACCTGTGTGTCCGTAGAGTGGTACTGTTTCCTGTGAAGACCTGGGATGCCCCTGTGTGCCTGTGGAGTGGTACTGTTACCTGTGAAGACCTGGGATGCACCTGTGGGCCTGTGGAGTGGTATTGTGACCCGTGGAGACCTGGGATGCGCCTGTGGAGTGGTACTCTGACCTGTGAAGTCCCGGGATGCACATGTGGGCCTGTGGAGTGGTACTCTGACCTGTGAAGACCCGGGATGCACCTGTGTGCCTGTGGAGTGGTACTGTGACTTGTGAAGATCCGGGGTGCACCTGTCAGCCTGTGGAGTGGTACTGTGACCTGTGAAGGCCTGGGATGCAGCTGTGGAGTTGTACTGTGACCTATGAAGACCCGGGATGCACCTGTGTGCTTGTGGAGTGGTACTGTGACTTGTGAAGTCCAGGGATGCACCTGTGGGCCTGTGGAGTGGTACTGTGACTTGTGAAGATCCGGATGGACCTGTGTGCCTGTGGAGTGGTACTGTGACCTGTGGTGTGGAACTGTGATTTGTGAAGACCTGGGATGCACCTGTGTGCCTGTGGAGTGGTACTGTGACCTGTGAAGACCCGGGATGCATCTGTTTGTGTGGAGTTGTACTGTGACCTGTGGTGTGGAACTGTGATTTGTGAAGACCTGGGATGAACCTGTGTGCCTGAGGAGTGGTACTGTGACCTGTGAAGACCTGGGGTGTGCCTGTGGAGTGGTACTGTGACCTCTGGAGTGGTACTGTGACCTGTAAAGACCCGGGATGCACCTGTGTGCCTGTGGAGTGGTACTGTGATTTGTGAAGACCCGGGATGCACCTGTGTGCCTGTGGAGTGGTACTGTTACCTGTGAAGACCTGGGATGCACCTGTGTGTCCGTAGAGTGGTACTGTTTCCTGTGAAGACCTGGGATGCACCTGTGTGCCTGTGGAGTGGTACTGTTACCTGTGAAGACCTGGGATGCACCTGTGGGCCTGTGGAGTGGTATTGTGCCTCTGGAGTGGTACTGTGATTTGTGAAGACCTGGGATGCACCTGTGTGCCTTTGGAGTGGTACTGTTTCCTGTGAAGACCTGGGATGCACCTGTGTGCCTGTGGAGTGGTACTGATACCTGTGAAGACCTGGGATGCACCTGTGGGCCTGTGGAGTGGTATTGTGCGTCTGGAGTGGTACTGTGATTTGTGAAGACCTGGGATGCACCTGTGTGCCTTTGGAGTGGTACTGTGACCTGTGAAGACCTGGGGTGTGCCTGTGGAGTGGTACTGTGATTTGTGAAGACCCGGGATGGAGCTGTGTGCCTGTAGAGTGGTACTGTGACTTGTGAAGACCTGGGGTGTGCCTGTATGCTCGTGGAGCGGTACTGTGACCATTGGAGCGGTGCTGCGACCTGTGAAGGCCTGGGATGCACCTGTGCGCCTGTGGAGTGGTACTGTCACCTGTGAAGTGGTACTGTGACTTGTGAAGGCCCGGGATGCACCTGTGTGCCTGTGGAGTGGTACTGTGACTTGTGAAGGCCCGGGATGCACCTGTGTGTCCGTAAAGTGGTACTGTTACCTGTGAAGACCTGGGATGCACCTGTGCTACTGTGACCTGTGAAGACCCGGGATGCACCTTTGTGTCCGTAGAGTGGTACTGTTACCTGTGAAGACCAGGGATGACCCGTGTGTGCCCGTGGAGCGGTGCTGTGACCTGTGAAGACCTGGGATGCACCTGTGGGCCTGTGGAGTGGTACTGTGACTTGTGAAGGCCCGGGATGTACCTGTGTGTCCGTAAAGTGGTACTGTTACCTGTGAAGACCTGGGAGGCACCTGTGCTACTGTGACCTGTGAAGACCCGGGATGCACCTTTGTGTCCGTAGAGTGGTACTGTTACCTGTGAAGACCGGGGATGACCCGTGTGTGCCGGTGGAGCGGTGCTGTGACCTGTGAAGACCTGGGATTCACCTGTGGGCCTGTGGAGTGGTACTCTGACCTGTGAAGACCCGGGATGCACCTGTGGGCCTGTGGAGTGGTATTGTGACCCGTAGAGACCCGGGATGCACCTGTGGGCCTGTGGAGTGGTATTCTGACCTGTGAAGACCTGGGATGCACCTGTGTGCCTGTGGAGAGGTACTGTGACTTGTGAAGATCCGGGGTGCACCTGTCAGCCTGTGGAGTGGTACCGTGACCTGTGAAGACCCGGGATGCACCTGTGTGTCCGTAGAGTGGTACTGTGACATGTGAAGGCCTGGGATGCACCTGCGTGCCTGTGGAGTGGAACTGTGATTTGTGAAGACCTGAAATGCACCTGTGTGCCTGTGGAGTGGTACTGTGACCTATGAAGACCAGGGATGCACTTGTGTACCTGTGGAGTGGTACTGTAACCTGTGAAGGCCTGGGATGTACCTGTGTGCTTGTGGAGTGGTACTGTGACCTGTGAAGGCCTGGGATGCACCTGTGTGCTTGTGGAGTGGTACTGTGACTTGTGAAGACCTGGGATGCACCTGTGTGCCTGTGGGGTGGTACTGTGACTTGTGAAGACCCGGATGGACCTGTGTGCCTGTGGAGTAGTACTGTGACTTGTGAAGATCGGTGATGCACCTGTGTGCGTGTGGAGTGGTACTGTGACCTCTGAAGACCTAGGATGCACCTGTGGGCCTGTGGAGTAGTACTGTGACTTGTGAAGACCCGGGATGCACCTGTGTGCCTGTGGAGTGGTACTGTGACCTTTGGAGTGGTACTGTGACCTGTGAAGACCCGGGATGCACTTGTGTGCCTGTGGAGTGGTACTGTGACCTGTGAAGACCTGGGATGCATCTGTTTGTGTGGAGTTGTGCTGTGACCTGTGGTGTGGAACTGTGATTTGTGAAGACCTGCAATGCACCTGTGTCCCTGAGTAGTGGTACTGTGACCTGTGAAGACCTGGGGTGTGCCTGTGGAGTGGTACTGTGACCTCTGGAGTGGTACTGTGACCTGTCAAGACCCGGGATGCACCTGTGTGCCTGTGGAGTGGTACTGTTACCTGTGAAGACCTGGGGCGTGCCTCTGGAGTGGTACTGTGACTTGTGAAGACCCGGGATGCACCTGTGTGCCTGTGGAGCGGTACTGTGACCTGTGAAGACCCGGGATGCACCTGTGTGCCTGTGGAGTTGTACTGTGACTTGTGAAGACCTGGGATGCACCTGTGTGCCTGTCGAGTGGTACTGTGACCTCTGGAGTGGTACTGTGATTTGTGAAGACCCGGGATGCAGCTGTGTGCCTGTGGAGTGGTACTGTGACCTGTGAAGACCTGGGGTGTGCCTGTGGAGTGGTACTGTGATTTGTGATGACCCGGGATGCACCTGTGTGCGTGTGGAGTGGTACTGTGACCTATGGTGTGGAACTGTGACGTGTGAAGGCCTGGGATGCGCCTGTGGAGTGGTACTGTGACGTGTGAAGACCTGCGATGCACCTGCATGCCTGAGGAGTGGTACTGTGACCTGTGAAGACCTGGGGTGTGCCTGTGGAGTGGTACTGTGACCTCTGGAGTGGTACTGTGACCTGTAAAGACCCGGGATGCACCTGTGTGTGTGGAGTTGTACTGTGACCTGTGAAGACCTGGGATGCACCTGCATGCCTGAGGAGTGGTACTGTGACCTGTGAAGACCTGGGGTGTGCCTGTGGAGTGGTACTGTGACCTCTGGAGTGGTACTGTGACCTGTAAAGACCCGGGATGCACCTGTGTGTCCGTAGAGTGGTACTGTGTCCTGTGAAGACCTGGGATGCACCTGTGTGCCTTTGGAGTGGTACTGTTACCTGTGAAGACCTGGGATGCACCTGTGGGCTTGTGGAGTGGTATTGTGACCCGTGGAGACCCGGGATGCACCTGTGGGCCTGTGGAGTGGTATTGTGACCTGTGGAGACCTGGGATACGCCTGTGGAGTGGTACTCTGACCTGTGAAGACCCGGGATGCACCTGTGGGCCTGTGGAGTGGTACTCTGACCTGTGAAGACCCGGGATGCACCTGTGTGCCTGTGGAGTGGTACTGTGACTTGTGAAGATCCGGGGTGCACCTGTCAGCCTGTGGAGTGGTACTGTGACCTGTGAAGACCTGGGGTGCACCTGTGTGCCTGTGGAGTGGTACTGTGACATGTGAAGACCTGGGATGCACCTGTGTGCCTGTGGAGTGGTACTGTGACCTGTGAAGACCTGGGGTGCACCTGTGTGCCTGTGGAGTGGTACTGTGACATGTGAAGACCTGGGATGCACCTGTGTGCCTGTGGAGTGGTACTGTGACCTTTGAAGACCTGGGATACACCTGTGGGCCTGTGGAGTGGTACTGTGACTTGTGAAGACCCGGATGGACCTGTGTGCCTGTGTAGAGGTACTGTGGCCTGTGAAGGCCTGGGATGCAGCTGTGGAGTGGTAATCAAATCAAATCATTAACATTTATAAAGCGCGCTACTCACCCGTGTGGGTCTCAAGGAGCTAGGGGGAAGAGGGGGTTACTGCTGCTCGAAAAGCCAGGTTTTGAGGAGTCTCCGGAATGCGGAGTGGTCCTGGGTGGTCCTGAGGCTGGTGGGGAGGGTGTTCCAGGTCTTGGCTGCCAGGAAGGAGAAGGACCTCCCACCCGCCGTGGAGCGGCGGATGCGAGGGACGGCAGCGAGCGCGAGGCCAGAGGAACGGAGGAGACGGGTGGGGGCGTAGAAGTTGAGGCGACGGTTGAGGTATTCCGGTCCCTTGTTGTGGAGGGCTTTGTGTGCGTTGGTGAGAAGTCGGAAGGTGATCCTTTTGCTGACTGGGAGCCAATGCAGGTGTCTCAGGTGTGCGGAGATGTGGCTGTTGCGGGGTACGTCGAGGATGAGGTGGGCTGAGGCGTTTTGAATACGTTGCAGGCGTTTTTGGAGTTTAGCGGAGGTCCCAGCATAGAGGGTGTTGCCGTAGTCCAGGCGGCTCGTGATGAGGGCGTGGGTCACGGTTTTTCTAGTGTCGGCGGGGATCCAGCGGAAGATCTTGCGGAGCATGCGGAGGGTGAGGAAGCAGGCGGAGGACATGGCGTTGACTTGCTTGGTCATGGTGAGAATAGGGTCCAATATGAAGCCGAGGTTGCGGCCGTGGTCTGAGGGGGTCGGTGCGGTGCCGAGGGCCGTGGGCCACCAGGAGTCGTCCCAAGCGGACGGGGTGTTGCCGAGGATGAGGACTTCCGTTTTGTCAGAGTTCAGCTTTAGGCGGCTGAGCCTCATCCAATCTGCAACGTCCTTCATGCCCTCTTGTAGGTTGGTCTTGGCGCTGGCGGGGTCCTTGGTGAAGGAGAGTATAAGTTGGGTGTCGTGGGCGTAGGAGGTGATGATGATGTTGTGCTTGCGTACGATGTCGGCGAGGGGGCTCATGTAGACATTGAAGAGTGTCGGGCTGAGCGATGAGCCTTGAGGTACGCCGCAGATGATCTCGGTGGGGTCTGAGCGAAACGGTGGGAGGTAAACTCTTTGAGATCGGTTTGAGAGGAAGGAGGCAATCCAGTCCAGGGCCTGGCCTTGGATCCCGGTGGAGCGGAGGCGGGTTATTAGGGTGCGGTGACAGACGGTGTCGAAGGCAGCCGAGAGGTCGAGGAGGATGAGGGCGACTGTTTCACAGTTGTCCATCAGGGTTCTGATGTCGTCTGTGACTGAGGTGAGGGCGGTTTCAGTGCTGTGGTTGGTTCGGAATCCGGTTTGTGAAGGGTCGAGCAGGTTGTTGTTTTCCAGGAAGGTGGTAAGCTGTTTGTTGACGGTCTTCTCTATTACCTTGGCAGGGAAGGGGAGGAGCGAGATGGGGCGGAAGTTTTTCAGGTCGCTAGGGTCAGCTGTAGGTTTCTTTAGTAGGGCGTTGACTTCGGCGTGTTTCCAGCTTTCGGGAAAGGTAGCTATAGGAAAGTACCATCTTGTCTGGCATGTTACCCCCATTTTTCACTGTATATATGTTGTTTTAGTTGTATGTGTCACTGGGACCCTGGTAACCCAGGGCCCCAGTGCTCATAAGTGTGCCTGAATGTGTTACCTGTGTAGTGACTAACTGTCTCACTGAGGCTCTGCTAATCAGAACCTCAGTGGTTATGCTCTCTCATTTCTTTCCAAATTGTCACTAACAGGCTAGTGACCATTTTTACCAATTTACATTGGCTTACTGGAACACCCTTATAATTCCCTAGTATATGGTACTGAGGTACCCAGGGTATTGGGGTTCCAGGAGATCCCTATGGGCTGCAGCATTTCTTTTGCCACCCATAGGGAGCTCTGACAATTCTTACACAGGCCTGCCACTGCAGCCTGAGTGAAATAACGTCCACGTTATTTCACAGCCATTTTACACTGCACTTAAGTAACTTATAAGTCACCTATATGTCTAACCTTTACCTGGTAAAGGTTAGGTGCAAAGTTACTTAGTGTGAGGGCACCCTGGCACTAGCCAAGGTGCCCCCACATTGTTCAGAGCCAATTCCCTGAACTTTGTGAGTGCGGGGACACCATTACACGCGTGCACTACATATAGGTCACTACCTATATGTAGCTTCACAATGGTAACTCCGAATATGGCCATGTAACATGTCTATGATCATGGAATTGCCCCCTCTATGCCATCCTGGCATAGTTGGCACAATCCCATGATCCCAGTGGTCTGTAGCACAGACCCTGGTACTGCCAAACTGCCCTTCCTGGGGTTTCACTGCAGCTGCTGCTGCTGCCAACCCCTCAGACAGGCATCTGCCCTCCTGGGGTCCAGCCAGGCCTGGCCCAGGATGGCAGAACAAAGAACTTCCTCTGAGAGAGGGTGTGACACCCTCTCCCTTTGGAAAATGGTGTGAAGGCAGGGGAGGAGTAGCCTCCCCCAGCCTCTGGAAATGCTTTGTTGGGCACAGAGGTGCCCAATTCTGCATAAGCCAGGCTACACCGGTTCAGGGGACCCCTCAGCCCTGCTCTGGCGCGAAACTGGACAAAGGAAAGGGGAGTGACCACTCCCCTGACCTGCACCTCTCCTGGGAGGTGTCCAGAGCTCCTCCAGTGTGCTCCAGATCTCTGCCATCTTGGAAACAGAGGTGCTGCTGGCACACTGGACTGCTCTGAGTGGCCAGTGCCACCAGGTGACGTCAGAGACTCCTTGTGATAGGCTCCTTCAGGTGTTGCTAGCCTATCCTCTCTCCTAGGTAGCCAAACCCTCTTTTCTGGCTATTTAGGGTCTCTGTCTCTGGGGAAACTTTAGATAACGAATGCAAGAGCTCATCCGAGTTCCTCTGCATCTCTCTCTTCACCTTCTGCCAAGGAATCGACTGCTGACCGCGCTGGAAGTCTGCAAACCTGCAACATAGTAGCAAAGACGACTACTGCAACTCTGTAACGCTGATCCTGCCGCCTTCTCGACTGTTTTCCTGCTTGTGCATGCTGTGGGGGTAGTCTGCCTCCTCTCTGCACCAGAAGCTCTGAAGAAATCTCCCGTGGGTCGACGGAATCTTCCCCCTGCAACCGCAGGCACCAAAAAGCTGTATTACCGGTCCCTTGGGTCTCCTCTCAGCACGACGAGCGAGGTCCCTCGAATCCAGCGACTCTGTCCAAGTGACCCCCACAGTCCAGTGACTCTTCAGTCCAAGTTTGGTGGAGGTAAGTCCTTGCCTCACCTCGCTGGGCTGCATTGCTGGGAACCGCGACTTTTGCAGCTACTCCGGCCCCTGTGCACTTCCGGCGGAAATCCTTTGTGCACAGCCAAGCCTGGGTCCACGGCACTCTAACCTGCATTGCACGACTTTCTAAGTTGGTCTCCGGCGACGTGGGACTCCTTTGTGCAACTTCGGCGAGCACCGTTTCACGCATCCTCGTAGTGCCTGTTTCGGGCACTTCTCTGGGTGCTACCGGCTTCAAAGAGGGCTCCTTGTCTTGCTCGACGTCCCCTCTCTCTGCTGGTCCAATTTGCGACCTCCTGGTCCCTCCTGGGCCTCAGCAGCGTCCAAAAACGCCAACCGCACGATTTGCAGCTAGCAAGGCTTGTTGGCGTTCTTTCGGCGGGGAAACACTTCTGCACGACTCTCCACAGCGAGAGGGATCCGTCCACCAAAGGGGAAGTCTCTAGCCCTTTTCGTTCCTGCAGAAACCTCAGCTTCTTCTGTCCAGTAGAAGCTTCTTTGCACCCACAGCTGGCATTTCCTGGGCATCTGCCCATCTCCGACTTGCTTGTGACTTTTGGACTCGGTCCCCTTGTTCCACAGGTACCCTAGATTGGAAATCCACAGTTGTTGCATTGTTGGTTTGTGTCTTTCCTGCATTATTCCTCTAACACGACTTCTTTGTCCTTAGGGGAACTTTAGTGCACTTTGCACTCACTTTTCAGGGTCTTGGGGAGGGTTATTTTTCTAACTCTCACTATTTTCTAATAGTCCCAGCGACCCTCTACAAGGTCACATAGGTTTGGGGTCCATTCGTGGTTCGCATTCCACTTTTGGAGTATATGGTTTGTGTTGCCCCTATCCCTATGTTTCCCCATTGCATCCTATTGTAACTATACATTGTTTGCACTGTTTTCTAAGACTATACTGCATATTTTTGCTATTGTGTATATATATCTTGTGTATATTTCCTATCCTCTCACTGAGGGTACACTCTAAGATACTTTGGCATATTGTCATAAAAATAAAGTACCTTTATTTTTAGTATAACTGTGTATTGTGTTTTCTTATGATATTGTGCATATGACACTAAGTGGTACTGTAGTAGCTTCACACGTCTCCTAGTTCAGCCTAAGCTGCTCTGCTAAGCTACCATTATCTATCAGCCTAAGCTGCTAGACACCCTATACACTAATAAGGGATACCTGGGCCTGGTGCAAGGTGCAAGTACCCCTTGGTACTCACTACAAGCCAGTCCAGCCTCCTACAGTAGCAGAAGAAAAAGAAGAGTTGATGACGGCCTGGAGGTGCGGGACGATGATGTCGCCGGCTTTATTGAAGATGAAGTGAGGGCAGGGGTCCGATGGGGCGCCGGAGTGGATAGAGTTCATGGTGGTTTGGGTTTCTTCAGTGTTGATGTGGGTCCAGTCGTTGAGGGTGATGGCCGGGGCTGTGGGTTCGGTGATGCTTGGTTGGGTCTGGTGTCCGAAGCTGTCGTGGAGGTCGCTGATCTTGCGATGGAAGAAGGTGGCGAGGGAGTTGCACAAGTCTTGTGAGGGCGTGACGGCGTTGGGGTTGGAGAACTTTTTGACGATGCTGAAAAGTTCTCTGCTGTTGTGGCTGTTTTTGTCCAGTCTGTCGGTGAAAAAGTTCCTTTTGGCTGCGCGGATCAGGTGGTGGTGTTCGCGGGTAGTGTTTTTGAGGGCGGTCATGTTGTCGGCGGTGTGGTCCTTGCGCCAGGCCTTCTCGAGGGCGCGACATGTTTTCTTCGATTCTTTGAGGGTGTCAGAGAACCAGAGAGGTTTTTTGGTGGTGGCCTGTTGATGTGTGCGTCTGAGGGGAGCAAGGTTGTCTGCGCAGTTGGAGATCCAGTTCGAGAGGCTGAGGGCTGCGTCGTTGGGGTCGGTGGTGAGGGTAGGTTGGTTGACGGCGAGTGCGGAGAAGAGTTGCTCTTCGGGGATTTTGTTTCACTGTCGATGAGGGATAGGTTGAGTGCGGAGGTGGCGGGTCCCGCGTCGGAATGTGAAATGTACACAGCTGTGGTCGGTCCAGTGTAGAGCGGAGGTGTGGCTGAAGAAGACGTGTTTGCTGTGTTTTTGCGTGTTTGGTACTGTGACCTATGAAGACCCGGGATGCACTTGTGTACCTGTGGAGTGGTACTGTGACCTGTGAAGACCTGGGGTGTGCCTGTGGAGTGGTACTGTGACCTCTGGAGTGGTACTGTGACCTGTGACGACCCGGGATGCACCTGTGTGCCTGTGGAGTGGTACTGTTACCTGTGAAGACCTGGGGTGTGCCTCTGGAGTGGTACTGTGACTTGTGAAGACCCGGGATGCACCTGTGTGCCTGTGGAGTGGTACTGTGACTTGTGAAGACCTGGGATGCACCTGTGTGCCTGTGGAGTGGTACTGTGACCTGCGAAGACCCGGGATGCATCTGTTTGTGTGGAGTTGTGCTGTGACCTGTGGTGTGGAACTGTGATTTGTGAAGACCTGGGATGCACCTGTGTGCCTGAGGAGTGGTACTGTGACCTGTGAAGACCCGGGGTGTGCCTGTGGAGTGGTACTGTGACCTCTGGAGTGGTACTGTGACCTGTGAAGACCCAGGATGAACCTGTGTGCCTGTGGAGTGGTACTGTGACCTGTGAAGACCCGGGATGCACCTGTGTGCCTGTGGAGAGGTTCTGTTACCTGTGAAGACCTGGGATGCACCTGTGTGCCTGTGGAGTGGTACTGTTTCCTGTGAAGACCTGGGATGCACCTGTGTGCCTGTGGAGTGGTACTGTTACCTGTGAAGACCTGGGATGCACCTGTGGGCCTGTGGAGTGGTATTGTGACCCGTGGAGACCTGGGATGCGCCTGTGGAGTGGTACTCTGACCTGTGAAGTCCCGGGATGCACATGTGGGCCTGTGGAGTGGTACTCTGACCTGTGAAGACCCGGGATGCACCTGTGTGCCTGTGGAGTGGTACTGTGACTTGTGAAGATCCGGGGTGCACCTGTCAGCCTGTGGAGTGGTACTGTGACCTGTGAAGGCCTGGGATGCAGCTGTGGAGTTGTACTGTGACCTATGAAGACCCGGGATGCACCTGTGTGCTTGTGGAGTGGTACTGTGACTTGTGAAGTCCAGGGATGCACCTGTGGGCCTGTGGAGTGGTACTGTGACTTGTGAAGATCCGGATGGACCTGTGTGCCTGTGGAGTGGTACTGTGACCTGTGGTGTGGAACTGTGATTTGTGAAGACCTGGGATGCACCTGTGTGCCTGTGGAGTGGTACTGTGACCTGTGAAGACCCGGGATGCATCTGTTTGTGTGGAGTTGTACTGTGACCTGTGGTGTGGAACTGTGATTTGTGAAGACCTGGGATGAACCTGTGTGCCTGAGGAGTGGTACTGTGACCTGTGAAGACCTGGGGTGTGCCTGTGGAGTGGTACTGTGACCTCTGGAGTGGTACTGTGACCTGTAAAGACCCGGGATGCACCTGTGTGCCTGTGGAGTGGTACTGTGATTTGTGAAGACCCGGGATGCACCTGTGTGCCTGTGGAGTGGTACTGTTACCTGTGAAGACCTGGGATGCACCTGTGTGTCCGTAGAGTGGTACTGTTTCCTGTGAAGACCTGGGATGCACCTGTGTGCCTGTGGAGTGGTACTGTTACCTGTGAAGACCTGGGATGCACCTGTGGGCCTGTGGAGTGGTATTGTGCCTCTGGAGTGGTACTGTGATTTGTGAAGACCTGGGATGCACCTGTGTGCCTTTGGAGTGGTACTGTTTCCTGTGAAGACCTGGGATGCACCTGTGTGCCTGTGGAGTGGTACTGATACCTGTGAAGACCTGGGATGCACCTGTGGGCCTGTGGAGTGGTATTGTGCCTCTGGAGTGGTACTGTGATTTGTGAAGACCTGGGATGCACCTGTGTGCCTTTGGAGTGGTACTGTGACCTGTGAAGACCTGGGGTGTGCCTGTGGAGTGGTACTGTGATTTGTGAAGACCCGGGATGGAGCTGTGTGCCTGTAGAGTGGTACTGTGACTTGTGAAGACCTGGGGTGTGCCTGTATGCTCGTGGAGCGGTACTGTGACCATTGGAGCGGTGCTGCGACCTGTGAAGGCCTGGGATGCACCTGTGCGCCTGTGGAGTGGTACTGTCACCTGTGAAGTGGTACTGTGACTTGTGAAGGCCCGGGATGCACCTGTGTGCCTGTGGAGTGGTAATGTGACTTGTGAAGGCCCGGGATGCACCTGTGTGTCCGTAAAGTGGTACTGTTACCTGTGAAGACCTGGGATGCACCTGTGCTACTGTGACCTGTGAAGACCCGGGATGCACCTTTGTGTCCGTAGAGTGGTACTGTTACCTGTGAAGACCAGGGATGACCCGTGTGTGCCCGTGGAGCGGTGCTGTGACCTGTGAAGACCTGGGATGCACCTGTGGGCCTGTGGAGTGGTACTGTGACTTGTGAAGGCCCGGGATGTACCTGTGTGTCCGTAAAGTGGTACTGTTACCTGTGAAGACCTGGGAGGCACCTGTGCTACTGTGACCTGTGAAGACCCGGGATGCACCTTTGTGTCCGTAGAGTGGTACTGTTACCTGTGAAGACCGGGGATGACCCGTGTGTGCCGGTGGAGCGGTGCTGTGACCTGTGAAGACCTGGGATTCACCTGTGGGCCTGTGGAGTGGTACTCTGACCTGTGAAGACCCGGGATGCACCTGTGGGCCTGTGGAGTGGTATTGTGACCCGTAGAGACCCGGGATGCACCTGTGGGCCTGTGGAGTGGTACTCTGACTCGTGGAGACCTGGGATGCACCTGTGGGCCTGTGGAGTGGTATTCTGACCTGTGAAGACCTGGGATGCACCTGTGTGCCTGTGGAGAGGTACTGTGACTTGTGAAGATCCGGGGTGCACCTGTCAGCCTGTGGAGTGGTACCGTGACCTGTGAAGACCCGGGATGCACCTGTGTGTCCGTAGAGTGGTACTGTGACATGTGAAGGCCTGGGATGCACCTGCGTGCCTGTGGAGTGGAACTGTGATTTGTGAAGACCTGAAATGCACCTGTGTGCCTGTGGAGTGGTACTGTGACCTATGAAGACCAGGGATGCACTTGTGTACCTGTGGAGTGGTACTGTAACCTGTGAAGGCCTGGGATGTACCTGTGTGCTTGTGGAGTGGTACTGTGACCTGTGAAGGCCTGGGATGCACCTGTGTGCTTGTGGAGTGGTACTGTGACTTGTGAAGACCTGGGATGCACCTGTGTGCCTGTGGAGTGGTACTGTGACTTGTGAAGACCCGGATGGACCTGTGGGCCTGTGGAGTAGTACTGTGACTTGTGAAGATCGGTGATGCACCTGTGTGCGTGTGGAGTGCTACTGTGACCTCTGAAGACCTAGGATGCACCTGTGGGCCTGTGGAGTAGTACTGTGACTTGTGAAGACCCGGGATGCACCTGTGTGCCTGTGGAGTGGTACTGTGACCTTTGGAGTGGTACTGTGACCTGTGAAGACCCGGGATGCACTTGTGTGCCTGTGGAGTGGTACTGTGACCTGTGAAGACCTGGGATGCATCTGTTTGTGTGGAGTTGTGCTGTGACCTGTGGTGTGGAACTGTGATTTGTGAAGACCTGCAATGCACCTGTGTCCCTGAGTAGTGGTACTGTGACCTGTGAAGACCTGGGGTGTGCCTGTGGAGTGGTACTGTGACCTCTGGAGTGGTACTGTGACCTGTCAAGACCCGGGATGCACCTGTGTGCCTGTGGAGTGGTACTGTTACCTGTGAAGACCTGGGGCGTGCCTCTGGAGTGGTACTGTGTCTTGTGAAGACCCGGGATGCACCTGTGTGCCTGTGGAGAGGTACTTTGACCTGTGAAGACCCGGGATGCACCTGTGTGCCTGTGGAGTTGTACTGTGACTTGTGAAGACCTGGGATGCACCTGTGTGCCTGTCGAGTGGTACTGTGACCTCTGGAGTGGTACTGTGATTTGTGAAGACCCGGGATGCAGCTGTGTGCCTGTGGAGTGGTACTGTGACCTGTGAAGACCTGGGGTGTGCCTGTGGAGTGGTACTGTGATTTGTGATGACCCGGGATGCACCTGTGTGCGTGTGGAGTGGTACTGTGACCTATGGTGTGGAACTGTGACATGTGAAGGCCTGGGATGCGCCTGTGGAGTGGTACTGTGACGTGTGAAGACCCGGGATGCACCTGTGTGTGTGGAGTTGTACTGTGACCTGTGAAGACCTGGGATGCACCTGCATGCCTGAGGAGTGGTACTGTGACCTGTGAAGACCTGGGGTGTGCCTGTGGAGTGGTACTGTGACCTCTGGAGTGGTACTGTGACCTGTAAAGACCCGGGATGCACCTGTGTGCCTGTGGAGTGGTACTGTTACCTGTGAAGACCTGGGATGCACCTGTGTGTCCGTAGAGTGGTACTGTGTCCTGTGAAGACCTGGGATGCACCTGTGTGCCTTTGGAGTGGTACTGTTACCTGTGAAGACCTGGGATGCACCTGTGGGCTTGTGGAGTGGTATTGTGACCCGTGGAGACCCGGGATGCACCTGTGGGCCTGTGGAGTGGTATTGTGACCTGTGGAGACCTGGGATACGCCTGTGGAGTGGTACTCTGACCTGTGAAGACCCGGGATGCACCTGTGGGCCTGTGGAGTGGTACTCTGACCTGTGAAGACCCGGGATGCACCTGTGTGCCTGTGGAGTGGTACTGTGACTTGTGAAGATCCGGGGTGCACCTGTCAGCCTGTGGAGTGGTACTGTGACCTGTGAAGACCTGGGGTGCACCTGTGTGCCTGTGGAGTGGTACTGTGACATGTGAAGACCTGGGATGCACCTGTGTGCCTGTGGAGTGGTACTGTGACCTTTGAAGACCTGGGATATACCTGTGGGCCTGTGGAGTGGTACTGTGACTTGTGAAGACCCGGATGGACCTGTGTGCCTGTGTAGAGGTACTGTGGCCTGTGAAGGCCTGGGATGCAGCTGTGGAGTGGTAATCAAATCAAATCATTAACATTTATAAAGCGCGCTACTCACCCGTGTGGGTCTCAAGGAGCTAGGGGGAAGAGGGGGTTACTGCTGCTCGAAAAGCCAGGTTTTGAGGAGTCTCCGGAATGCGGAGTGGTCCTGGGTGGTCCTGAGGCTGGTGGGGAGGGTGTTCCAGGTCTTGGCTGCCAGGAAGGAGAAGGACCTCCCACCCGCCGTGGAGCGGCGGATGCGAGGGACGGCAGCGAGCGCGAGGCCAGAGGAACGGAGGAGACGGGTGGGGGCGTAGAAGTTGAGGCGACGGTTGAGGTATTCCGGTCCCTTGTTGTGGAGGGCTTTGTGTGCGTTGGTGAGAAGTCGGAAGGTGATCCTTTTGCTGACTGGGAGCCAATGCAGGTGTCTCAGGTGTGCGGAGATGTGGCTGTTGCGGGGTACGTCGAGGATGAGGTGGGCTGAGGCGTTTTGAATACGTTGCAGGCGTTTTTGGAGTTTAGCGGAGGTCCCAGCATAGAGGGTGTTGCCGTAGTCCAGGCGGCTCGTGATGAGGGCGTGGGTCACGGTTTTTCTAGTGTCGGCGGGGATCCAGCGGAAGATCTTGCGGAGCATGCGGAGGGTGAGGAAGCAGGCGGAGGACATGGCGTTGACTTGCTTGGTCATGGTGAGAATAGGGTCCAATATGAAGCCGAGGTTGCGGCCGTGGTCTGAGGGGGTCGGTGCGGTGCCGAGGGCCGTGGGCCACCAGGAGTCGTCCCAAGCGGACGGGGTGTTGCCGAGGATGAGGACTTCCGTTTTGTCAGAGTTCAGCTTTAGGCGGCTGAGCCTCATCCAATCTGCAACGTCCTTCATGCCCTCTTGTAGGTTGGTCTTGGCGCTGGCGGGGTCCTTGGTGAAGGAGAGTATAAGTTGGGTGTCGTGGGCGTAGGAGGTGATGATGATGTTGTGCTTGCGTACGATGTCGGCGAGGGGGCTCATGTAGACATTGAAGAGTGTCGGGCTGAGCGATGAGCCTTGAGGTACGCCGCAGATGATCTCGGTGGGGTCTGAGCGAAACGGTGGGAGGTAAACTCTTTGAGATCGGTTTGAGAGGAAGGAGGCAATCCAGTCCAGGGCCTGGCCTTGGATCCCGGTGGAGCGGAGGCGGGTTATTAGGGTGCGGTGACAGACGGTGTCGAAGGCAGCCGAGAGGTCGAGGAGGATGAGGGCGACTGTTTCACAGTTGTCCATCAGGGTTCTGATGTCGTCTGTGACTGAGGTGAGGGCGGTTTCAGTGCTGTGGTTGGTTCGGAATCCGGTTTGTGAAGGGTCGAGCAGGTTGTTGTTTTCCAGGAAGGTGGTAAGCTGTTTGTTGACGGTCTTCTCTATTACCTTGGCAGGGAAGGGGAGGAGCGAGATGGGGCGGAAGTTTTTCAGGTCGCTAGGGTCAGCTGTAGGTTTCTTTAGTAGGGCGTTGACTTCGGCGTGTTTCCAGCTTTCGGGAAAGGTAGCTATAGGAAAGTACCATCTTGTCTGGCATGTTACCCCCATTTTTCACTGTATATATGTTGTTTTAGTTGTATGTGTCACTGGGACCCTGGTAACCCAGGGCCCCAGTGCTCATAAGTGTGCCTGAATGTGTTACCTGTGTAGTGACTAACTGTCTCACTGAGGCTCTGCTAATCAGAACCTCAGTGGTTATGCTCTCTCATTTCTTTCCAAATTGTCACTAACAGGCTAGTGACCATTTTTACCAATTTACATTGGCTTACTGGAACACCCTTATAATTCCCTAGTATATGGTACTGAGGTACCCAGGGTATTGGGGTTCCAGGAGATCCCTATGGGCTGCAGCATTTCTTTTGCCACCCATAGGGAGCTCTGACAATTCTTACACAGGCCTGCCACTGCAGCCTGAGTGAAATAACGTCCACGTTATTTCACAGCCATTTTACACTGCACTTAAGTAACTTATAAGTCACCTATATGTCTAACCTTTACCTGGTAAAGGTTAGGTGCAAAGTTACTTAGTGTGAGGGCACCCTGGCACTAGCCAAGGTGCCCCCACATTGTTCAGAGCCAATTCCCTGAACTTTGTGAGTGCGGGGACACCATTACACGCGTGCACTACATATAGGTCACTACCTATATGTAGCTTCACAATGGTAACTCCGAATATGGCCATGTAACATGTCTATGATCATGGAATTGCCCCCTCTATGCCATCCTGGCATAGTTGGCACAATCCCATGATCCCAGTGGTCTGTAGCACAGACCCTGGTACTGCCAAACTGCCCTTCCTGGGGTTTCACTGCAGCTGCTGCTGCTGCCAACCCCTCAGACAGGCATCTGCCCTCCTGGGGTCCAGCCAGGCCTGGCCCAGGATGGCAGAACAAAGAACTTCCTCTGAGAGAGGGTGTGACACCCTCTCCCTTTGGAAAATGGTGTTAAGGCAGGGGAGGAGTAGCCTCCCCCAGCCTCTGGAAATGCTTTGTTGGGCACAGAGGTGCCCAATTCTGCATAAGCCAGGCTACACCGGTTCAGGGGACCCCTCAGCCCTGCTCTGGCGCGAAACTGGACAAAGGAAAGGGGAGTGACCACTCCCCTGACCTGCACCTCCCCTGGGAGGTGTCCAGAGCTCCTCCAGTGTGCTCCAGATCTCTGCCATCTTGGAAACAGAGGTGCTGCTGGCACACTGGACTGCTCTGAGTGGCCAGTGCCACCAGGTGACGTCAGAGACTCCTTGTGATAGGCTCCTTCAGGTGTTGCTAGCCTATCCTCTCTCCTAGGTAGCCAAACCCTCTTTTCTGGCTATTTAGGGTCTCTGTCTCTGGGGAAACTTTAGATAACGAATGCAAGAGCTCATCCGAGTTCCTCTGCATCTCTCTCTTCACCTTCTGCCAAGGAATCGACTGCTGACCGCGCTGGAAGTCTGCAAACCTGCAACATAGTAGCAAAGACGACTACTGCAACTCTGTAACGCTGATCCTGCCGCCTTCTCGACTGTTTTCCTGCTTGTGCATGCTGTGGGGGTAGTCTGCCTCCTCTCTGCACCAGAAGCTCTGAAGAAATCTCCCGTGGGTCGACGGAATCTTCCCCCTGCAACCGCAGGCACCAAAAAGCTGTATTACCGGTCCCTTGGGTCTCCTCTCAGCACGACGAGCGAGGTCCCTCGAATCCAGCGACTCTGTCCAAGTGACCCCCACAGTCCAGTGACTCTTCAGTCCAAGTTTGGTGGAGGTAAGTCCTTGCCTCACCTCGCTGGGCTGCATTGCTGGGAACCGCGACTTTTGCAGCTACTCCGGCCCCTGTGCACTTCCGGCGGAAATCCTTTGTGCACAGCCAAGCCTGGGTCCACGGCACTCTAACCTGCATTGCACGACTTTCTAAGTTGGTCTCCGGCGACGTGGGACTCCTTTGTGCAACTTCGGCGAGCACCGTTTCACGCATCCTCGTAGTGCCTGTTTCGGGCACTTCTCTGGGTGCTACCGGCTTCAAAGAGGGCTCCTTGTCTTGCTCGACGTCCCCTCTCTCTGCTGGTCCAATTTGCGACCTCCTGGTCCCTCCTGGGCCTCAGCAGCGTCCAAAAACGCTAACCGCACGATTTGCAGCTAGCAAGGCTTGTTGGCGTTCTTTCGGCGGGGAAACACTTCTGCACGACTCTCCACAGCGAGAGGGATCCGTCCACCAAAGGGGAAGTCTCTAGCCCTTTTCGTTCCTGCAGAAACCTCAGCTTCTTCTGTCCAGTAGAAGCTTCTTTGCACCCACAGCTGGCATTTCCTGGGCATCTGCCCATCTCCGACTTGCTTGTGACTTTTGGACTCGGTCCCCTTGTTCCACAGGTACCCTAGATTGGAAATCCACAGTTGTTGCATTGTTGGTTTGTGTCTTTCCTGCATTATTCCTCTAACACGACTTCTTTGTCCTTAGGGGAACTTTAGTGCACTTTGCACTCACTTTTCAGGGTCTTGGGGAGGGTTATTTTTCTAACTCTCACTATTTTCTAATAGTCCCAGCGACCCTCTACAAGGTCACATAGGTTTGGGGTCCATTCGTGGTTCGCATTCCACTTTTGGAGTATATGGTTTGTGTTGCCCCTATCCCTATGTTTCCCCATTGCATCCTATTGTAACTATACATTGTTTGCACTGTTTTCTAAGACTATACTGCATATTTTTGCTATTGTGTATATATATCTTGTGTATATTTCCTATCCTCTCACTGAGGGTACACTCTAAGATACTTTGGCATATTGTCATAAAAATAAAGTACCTTTATTTTTAGTATAACTGTGTATTGTGTTTTCTTATGATATTGTGCATATGACACTAAGTGGTACTGTAGTAGCTTCACACGTCTCCTAGTTCAGCCTAAGCTGCTCTGCTAAGCTACCATTATCTATCAGCCTAAGCTGCTAGACACCCTATACACTAATAAGGGATAACTGGGCCTGGTGCAAGGTGCAAGTACCCCTTGGTACTCACTACAAGCCAGTCCAGCCTCCTACAGTAGCAGAAGAAAAAGAAGAGTTGATGACGGCCTGGAGGTGCGGGACGATGATGTCGCCGGCTTTATTGAAGATGAAGTGCGGGCAGGGGTCCGATGGGGCGCCGGAGTGGATAGAGTTCATGGTGGTTTGGGTTTCTTCAGTGTTGATGTGGGTCCAGTCATTGAGGGTGATGGCCGGGGCTGTGGGTTCGGTGATGCTTGGTTGGGTCTGGTGTCCGAAGCTGTCGTGGAGGTCGCTGATCTTGCGATGGAAGAAGGTGGCGAGGGAGTTGCACAAGTCTTGTGAGGGCGTGACGGCGTTGGGGTTGGAGAACTTTTTGACGATGCTGAAAAGTTCTCTGCTGTTGTGGCTGTTTTTGTCCAGTCTGTCGGTGAAAAAGTTCCTTTTGGCTGCGCGGATCAGGTGGTGGTGTTCGCGGGTAGTGTTTTTGAGGGCGGTCATGTTGTCGGCGGTGTGGTCCTTGCGCCAGGCCTTCTCGAGGGCGCGACATGTTTTCTTCGATTCTTTGAGGGTGTCAGAGAACCAGAGAGGTTTTTTGGTGGTGGCCTGTTGATGTGTGCGTCTGAGGGGAGCAAGGTTGTCTGCGCAGTTGGAGATCCAGTTCGAGAGGCTGAGGGCTGCGTCGTTGGGGTCGGTGGTGAGGGTAGGTTGGTTGACGGCGAGTGCGGAGAAGAGTTGCTCTTCGGGGATTTTGTTTCACTGTCGATGAGGGATAGGTTGAGTGCGGAGGTGGCGGGTCCCGCGTCGGAATGTGAAATGTACACAGCTGTGGTCGGTCCAGTGTAGAGCGGAGGTGTGGCTGAAGAAGACGTGTTTGCTGTGTTTTTGCGTGTTTGGTACTGTGACCTATGAAGACCCGGGATGCACTTGTGTACCTGTGGAGTGGTACTGTGACCTGTGAAGACCTGGGGTGTGCCTGTGGAGTGGTACTGTGACCTCTGGAGTGGTACTGTGACCTGTGATGACCCGGGATGCACCTGTGTGCCTGTGGAGTGGTACTGTTACCTGTGAAGACCTGGGGTGTGCCTCTGGAGTGGTACTGTGACTTGTGAAGACCCGGGATGCACCTGTGTGCCTGTGGAGTGGTACTGTGACTTGTGAAGACCTGGGATGCACCTGTGTGCCTGTGGAGTGGTACTGTGACCTGCGAAGACCCGGGATGCATCTGTTTGTGTGGAGTTGTGCTGTGACCTGTGGTGTGGAACTGTGATTTGTGAAGACCTGGGATGCACCTGTGTGCCTGAGGAGTGGTACTGTGACCTGTGAAGACCCGGGGTGTGCCTGTGGAGTGGTACTGTGACCTCTGGAGTGGTACTGTGACCTGTGAAGACCCGGGATGCACCTGTGGGCCTGTGTAGTGATACTGTGACTTGTGAAGACCCGGATGGACCTGTGTGCCTGTGGAGTAGTACTGTGACTTGTGAAGACCCGTGATGCACCTGTGTGCGTGTGGAGTGGTACTGTGACCTGTGAAGACCCAGGATGCACCTCTGTGCCTGTGGAGTGGAACTGTGACCTGTGGTGTGGAACTGTGATTTGTGAAGACCTGGTATGCACCTGTGTGCCTGTGGAGTGGTACTGTGACCTGTGAAGACCCGGGATGCATCTGTTTGTGTGGAGTTGTGCTGTGACCTGTGGTGTGGAACTGTGATTTGTGAAGACCTGGGATGCACCTGTGTGCCTGAGGAGTGGTACTGTGACCTGTGAAGACCCGGGATGCACCTGTGTGCCTGTGGAGTGGTACTGTGACCTGTGAAGACCTGGGATGCACCTGTGTGCCTGAGGAGTGGTACTGTGACGTGTGAAGACCTGGGGTGTGCCTGTGGAGTGGTACTGTGACCTCTGGAGTGGTACTGTGACCTGTAAAGACCCAGGATGCACCTGTGTGCCTGTGGAGTGGTACTGTGACCTGTGAAGACCCGTGATGCACCTATGTGCCTGTGGAGTGGTACTGTGACCTGTGAAGACCTGGGGTGTGCCTGTGGAGTGGTACTGTGACCTCTGGAGTGGTACCTTGGCCTGTGAAGGCCTGGGGTGCACCTGTGTGCCTGTGGAGTGGTACTGTGACCTGCGAAGACCCGGGATGCACCTGTGTGTCCGTACAGTGGTACTGTGGCCTGTGAAGGCCCTGGATGCACCTGCGTGCCTGAGGAGTGGTACTGTGACCTGTGAAGACCTGGGGTGTGCCTGTGGAGTGGTACTGTGACCTCTGGAGTGGTACTGTGACCTGTGAAGACCTGGGATGCACCTGTGTGCTTGAGGGGTGGTACTGTGACCTGTGAAGACCTGGGGTGTGCCTGTGGAGTGGTACTGTGACCTGTGAAGACCCGGGATGCACCTGTGTGTCCGTAGAGTGGTACTGTTACCTGTGAAGATGTGGGATGCAGCTGTGTGCCTGTGGAGTGGTACTGTTACCTGTGAAGACCTGGGATGCACCTGTGTGCCTGTGGAGTGGTACTGTTACCTGTGAAGACCCGGGATACGCCTGTGGGCCTGTGGAGTGGTATTGTGACCCGTGGAGACCCGGGATGCACCTGTGGGCCTGTGGAGTGGTACTGTGACTTGTGAAGATCCAGGGTGCACCTGTCAGCCTGTGGAGTGGTACTGTGACCTGTGAAGACTTGGGGTGCACCTGTGTGCCTGTGGAGTGGTACTGTGACCTGTGAAGACCCGGGATGCACCTGTGTGTCCGTAGAGTGATACTGTTACCTGTGAAGACCCGGGATGCACCTGTGTGTCCGTAGAGTGGTACTGTGGCCTGTGAAGGCCTGGGGTGCAGCTGTGGAGTGGTACTGTGACCTATGAAGACCCGGGATGCACTTATGAACCTGTGGAGTGGTACTGTGACCTGTGAAGGCCTGGGATGCACCTGTGTGCTTGTGGAGTGGTACTGTGACTTGAGAAGACCTGGGATGCACCTGTGTGCCTGTGGAGTGGAACTGATTTGTGAAGACCTGGAATGCTCCTGTGTGCCTGAGGAGTGGTACTGTGACCTGTGAAGACATGGGGTGTGCCTGTGGAGTGGTACTGTGACCTCTGGAGTGGTAGTGTGACCTGTGAAGACCCGGGATGCACCTGTGTGCCTGTGGAGTGGTACTGTTACCTGTGAAGACCTAGGGGGTGCCTCTGGAGTGGTACTGTGACTTGTGAAGACCCGGGATGCACCTGTGTGCCTGTGGAGTGGTACTGTGACTTGTGAAGACCTGGGATGCACCTGTGTGCCTGTGGAGTGGTACTGTGGCCTGTGAAGACCCGGGATGGACATATGTGCCTGTCGAGTGGTACTGTGACCTCTGGAGTGGTACTGTGATTTGTGAAGACCTGGGATGCACCTGTGTGCCTGTGGAGTGGTACTGTGACCTGTGAAGACCTGGGGTGTGCCTGTGGAGTGGCACTGTGATTTGTGATGACCTGGGATGCACCTGTGTGCGTGTGGAGTGGTACTGTGACCTGTGGTGTGGAACTGTGATTTGTGAAGACCTGGGATGCGCCTGTGGAGTGGTACTGTGACCTGTGAAGACCCGGGATGCACCTGCGTGCCTGAAGAGTGGTACTGTGACCTGTGAAGACCTGGGGTGTGCTTGTGGAGTGGTACTGTGACCTCTGGAGTGGTACTGTGACCTGTGAAGACCCGGGATGCACCTGTGTGCCTGTGGAGAGGTTCTGTTACCTGTGAAGACCTGGGATGCACCTGTGTGTCCGTAGAGTGGTACTGTTTCCTGTGAAGACCTGGGATGCACCTGTGTGCCTGTGGAGTGGTACTGTTACCTGTGAAGACCTGGGATGCACCTGTGGGCCTGTGGAGTGGTATTGTGACCCGTGGAGACCTGGGATGCGCCTGTGGAGTGGTACTCTGACCTGTGAAGTCCCGGGATGCACATGTGGGCCTGTGGAGTGGTACTGTGACTTGTGAAGATCCGGGGTGCACCTGTCAGCCTGTGGAGTGGTACTGTGACGTGTGAAGACCTGGGGTGTGCCTGTGGAGTGGTACTGTGACCTCTGGAGTGGTACTGTGACCTGTAAAGACCCAGGATGCACCTGTGTGCCTGTGGAGTGGTACTGTGACCTGTGAAGACCCGTGATGCACCTATGTGCCTGTGGAGTGGTACTGTGACCTGTGAAGACCTGGGGTGTGCCTGTGGAGTGGTACTGTGACCTCTGGAGTGGTACCTTGGCCTGTGAAGGCCTGGGGTGCACCTGTGTGCCTGTGGAGTGGTACTGTGACCTGCGAAGACCCGGGATGCACCTGTGTGTCCGTACAGTGGTACTGTGGCCTGTGAAGGCCTGGGATGCACCTGCGTGCCTGAGGAGTGGTACTGTGACCTGTGAAGACCTGGGGTGTGCCTGTGGAGTGGTACTGTGACCTCTGGAGTGGTACTGTGACCTGTGAAGACCTGGGATGCACCTGTGTGCTTGAGGGGTGGTACTGTGACCTGTGAAGACCTGGGGTGTGCCTGTGGAGTGGTACTGTGACCTGTGAAGACCCGGGATGCACCTGTGTGTCCGTAGAGTGGTACTGTTACCTGTGAAGATGTGGGATGCAGCTGTGTGCCTGTGGAGTGGTACTGTTACCTGTGAAGACCTGGGATGCACCTGTGTGCCTGTGGAGTGGTACTGTTAGCTGTGAAGACCCGGGATACGCCTGTGGGCCTGTGGAGTGGTATTGTGACCCGTGGAGACCCGGGATGCACCTGTGGGCCTGTGGAGTGGTACTGTGACTTGTGAAGATCCAGGGTGCACCTGTCAGCCTGTGGAGTGGTACTGTGACCTGTGAAGACTTGGGGTGCACCTGTGTGCCTGTGGAGTGGTACTGTGACCTGTGAAGACCCGGGATGCACCTGTGTGTCCGTAGAGTGATACTGTTACCTGTGAAGACCCGGGATGCACCTGTGTGTCCGTAGAGTGGTACTGTGGCCTGTGAAGGCCTGGGGTGCAGCTGTGGAGTGGTACTGTGACCTATGAAGACCCGGGATGCACTTATGAACCTGTGGAGTGGTACTGTGACCTGTGAAGGCCTGGGATGCACCTGTGTGCTTGTGGAGTGGTACTGTGACTTGAGAAGACCTGGGATGCACCTGTGTGCCTGTGGAGTGGAACTGATTTGTGAAGACCTGGAATGCTCCTGTGTGCCTGAGGAGTGGTACTGTGACCTGTGAAGACATGGGGTGTGCCTGTGGAGTGGTACTGTGACCTCTGGAGTGGTAGTGTGACCTGTGAAGACCCGGGATGCACCTGTGTGCCTGTGGAGTGGTACTGTTACCTGTGAAGACCTAGGGGGTGCCTCTGGAGTGGTACTGTGACTTGTGAAGACCCGGGATGCACCTGTGTGCCTGTGGAGTGGTACTGTGACTTGTGAAGACCTGGGATGCACCTGTGTGCCTGTGGAGTGGTACTGTGGCCTGTGAAGACCCGGGATGGACATATGTGCCTGTCGAGTGGTACTGTGACCTCTGGAGTGGTACTGTGATTTGTGAAGACCTGGGATGCACCTGTGTGCCTGTGGAGTGGTACTGTGACCTGTGAAGACCTGGGGTGTGCCTGTGGAGTGGCACTGTGATTTGTGATGACCTGGGATGCACCTGTGTGCGTGTGGAGTGGTACTGTGACCTGTGGTGTGGAACTGTGATTTGTGAAGACCTGGGATGCGCCTGTGGAGTGGTACTGTGACCTGTGAAGACCCGGGATGCACCTGCGTGCCTGAAGAGTGGTACTGTGACCTGTGAAGACCTGGGGTGTGCTTGTGGAGTGGTACTGTGACCTCTGGAGTGGTACTGTGACCTGTGAAGACCCGGGATGCACCTGTGTGCCTGTGGAGAGGTTCTGTTACCTGTGAAGACCTGGGATGCACCTGTGTGTCCGTAGAGTGGTACTGTTTCCTGTGAAGACCTGGGATGCACCTGTGTGCCTGTGGAGTGGTACTGTTACCTGTGAAGACCTGGGATGCACCTGTGGGCCTGTGGAGTGGTATTGTGACCCGTGGAGACCTGGGATGCGCCTGTGGAGTGGTACTCTGACCTGTGAAGTCCCGGGATGCACATGTGGGCCTGTGGAGTGGTACTGTGACTTGTGAAGATCCGGGGTGCACCTGTCAGCCTGTGGAGTGGTACTGTGACCTGTGAAGGCCTGGGATGCAGCTGTGGAGTGGTACTGTGACCTATGAAGACCCGGGATGCACCTGTGTGCTTGTGGAGTGGTACTGTGACTTGTGAAGATCCGGATGGACCTGTGTGCCTGTGGAGTGGTACTGTGACCTGTGGTGTGGAACTGTGATTTGTGAAGACCTGGGATGCACCTGTGTGCCTGTGGAGTGGTACTGTGACCTGTGAAGACCCGGGATGCATCTGTTTGTGTGGAGTTGTACTGTGACCTGTGGTGTGGAACTGTGATTTGTGAAGACCTGGGATCCACCTGTGTGCCTGAGGAGTGGTACTGTGACCTGTGAAGACCTGGGGTGTGCCTGTGGAGTGGTACTGTGACCTCTGGAGTGGTACTGTGACCTGTAAAGACCCGGGATGCACCTGTGTGCCTGTGGAGTGGTACTGTGATTTGTGAAGACCCGGGATGCACCTGTGTGCCTGTGGAGTGGTACTGTGACTTGTGAAGACCTGGGGTGTGCCTGTATGCTCGTGGAGCGGTACTGTAGCCCGTGGAGCGGTGCTGTGACCTGTGAAGGCCTGGGATGCACCTGTGCTCCTGTGGAGTGGTACTGTGACCTGTGAAGTGGTACTGTGACTTGTAAAGGCCCGGGATGCACCTGTGTGCCTGTGGAGTGGTATTGTGACCCGTGGAGTGGTACTGTGACCTGTGGAGCGGTGCTGTGACCTGTGAAGGCCTGGGATGCACCTGTGTGTCTGTGGAGTGGTACTGTGGCCTGTGAAGGCCTGGGATGCAGCTGTGGAGTGGTACTGTGACCTATGAAGACCCGGGATGCACTTGTGTACCTGTGGAGTGGTACTGTTACCTGTGAAGGCCTGGGATGCACCTGTGTGCTTGTGGAGTGGTACTGTGACCTGTGAAGGCCTGGGATGCACCTGTGTGCTTGTGGAGTGGTACTGTGACTTGTGAAGACCTGGGATGCACCTGTGTGCCTGTGGAGTGGTACTGTGACCTTTGAAGACCTGGGATGCACCTGTGGGCCTGTGGAGTGGTACTGTGACTTGTGAAGACCCGGAGGGACCTGTGTGCCTGTGGAGTAGTACTGTGACTTGTGAAGATCGGTGATGCACCTGTGGGCGTGTGGAGTGGTACTGTGACCTCTGAAGACCTAGGATGCACCTGTGGGCCTGTGGAGTAGTACTGTGACTTGTGAAGACCCGGGATGCACCTGTGTGCCTGTGGAGTGGTACTGTGACCTGTGGTGTGGAACTGTGATTTGTGAAGACCTGGGATGCACTTGTGTGCCTGTGGACTGGTACTGTGACCTGTGAAGACCTGGGATGCATCTGTTTGTGTGGAGTTGTGCTGTGACCTGTGGTGTGGAACTGTGATTTGTGAAGACCTACAATGCACCTGTGTCCCTGAGTAGTGGTACTGTGACCTGTGAAGACCTGGGGTGTGCCTGTGGAGTGGTACTGTGACTTCTGGAGTGGTACTGTGACCTGTCAAGACCCAGGATGCACCTGTGTGCCTGTGGAGTTGTACTGTTACCTGTGAAGACCTGGGGTGTGCCTCTGGAGTGGTACTGTGACTTGTGAAGACCCGGGATGCACCTGTGTGCCAGTGGAGTGGTACTGTGACTTGTGAAGACCCGTGATGCACCTGTGTGCCTGTGGAGTGGTACTGTGACTTGTGATGACCTGGGATGCACCTGGGTGCCTATGGAGTGGTACTGTGGCCTGTGAAGACCCGGGATGGACGTATGTGCCTCTGGAGTGGTACTGTGATTTGTGAAGACCTGGGATGCACCTGTGTGCCTTTGGAGTGGTACTGTGACCTGTGAAGACCTGGGGTGTGCCTGTGGAGTGGTACTGTGATTTGTGAAGACCCGGGATGGAGCTGTGTGCCTGTGGAGTGGTACTGTGACTTGTGAAGACCTGGGGTGTGCCTGTATGCTCGTGGAGCGTTACTGTGACCAGTGGAGCGGTGCTGCGACCTGTGAAGGCCTGGGATGCACCTGTGCGCCTGTGGAGTGGTACTGTCACCTGTGAAGTGGTACTGTGACTTGTGAAGGCCCGGGATGCACCTGTGTGCCTGTGGAGTGGTACTGTGACTTGTGAAGGCCCGGGATGCACCTGTGTGTCCGTAAAGTGGTACTGTTACCTGTGAAGACCTGGGATGCACCTGTGCTACTGTGACCTGTGAAGACCCGGGATGCACCTTTGTGTCCGTAGAGTGGTACTGTTACCTGTGAAGACCGGGGATGACACGTGTGTGCCTGTGGAGCGGTGCTGTGACCTGTGAAGACCTGGGATGCACATGTGGGCCTGTGGAGTGGTACTCTGACCTGTGAAGACCCGGGATGCACCTGTGGGCCTGTGGAGTGGTATTGTGACCCGTGGAGACCCGGGATGCACCTGTGGGCCTGTGGAGTGGTACTCTGACTCGTGGAGACACAGGATGCACCTGTGTGTCCGTAAAGTGGTACTGTTACCTGTGAAGACCTGGGATGCACCTGTGCTACTGTGACCTGTGAAGACCCGGGATGCACCTTTGTGTCCGTAGAGTGGTACTGTTACCTGTGAAGACCGGGGATGACCCGTGTGTGCCCGTGGAGCGGTGTCTGTGACCTGTGAAGACCTGGGATGCACCTGTGGGCCTGTGGAGTGGTACTGTGACTTGTGAAGGCCCGGGATGCACCTGTGTGTCCGTAAAGTGGTACTGTTACCTGTGAAGACCTGGGATGCACCTGTGCTACTGTGACCTGTGAAGACCCGGGATGCACCTTTGTGTCCGTAGAGTGGTACTGTTACCTGTGAAGACCGGGGATGACCCGTGTGTGCCGGTGGAGCGGTGCTGTGACCTGTAAAGACCTGGGATGCACCTGTGGGCCTGTGGACTGGTACTCTGACCTGTGAAGACCCGGGATGCACCTGTGGGCCTGTGGAGTGGTATTGTGACCCGTGGAGACCTGGGATGCACCTGTGGGCCTGTGGAGTGGTACTCTGACTCATGGAGACCTGGGATGCACCTGTGGGCCTGTGGAGTGGTATTCTGACCTGTGAAGACCCGGGATGCACCTGTGGGCCTGTGGAGTGGTACTCTGACCTGTGAAGACCCGGGATGCACCTGTGTGCCTGTGGAGAGGTACTGTGACTTGTGAAGATCCGGGGTGCACCTGTCAGCCTGTGGAGTGGTACCGTTACCTGTGAAGACTTGGGGTGCACCTGTGTGCCTGTGGAGTGGTACTGTGACCTGTGAAGACCCGGGATGCACCTGTGTGTCCGTAGAGTGGTACTGTGACCTGTGAAGGCCTGGGATGCACCTGTGTGCTTGTGGAGTGGTACTGTGACTTGAGAAGACCTGGGATGCACCTGCGTGCCTGTGGAGTGGAACTGTGATTTGTGAAGACCTGAAATGCACCTGTGTGCCTGTGGAGTGGTACTGTGACCTTTGAAAACCTGGGATGCACCTGTGGGCCTGTGGAGTGGTACTGTGACTTGTGAAGATCGGTGATGCACCTGTGTGCGTGTGGAGTGGTACTGTGACCTGTGGTGTGGAACTGTGATTTGTGAAGACCTGGGATGCACCTGGGTGCCTGTGGAGTAGTACTGTGACTTGTAAAGACCCGGATGGACCTGTGTGCCTGTGGAGTGGTACTGTGACCTGTGGTGTGGAACTGTGATTTGTGAAGACCTGTGATGCACCTGGGTGCCTGTGGAGTGGTACTGTGACCTGTGAAGACCCGGGATGCATCTGTTTGTGTGGAGTTGTACTGTGACCTGTGGTGTGGAACTGTGATTTGTGAAGACCTGGGATGCACCTGTGTGCCTGAGGAGTGGTACTGTGACCTGTGAAGACCTGGGGTGTGCCTGTGGAGTGGTACTGTTACCTCTGGAGTGGTACTGTGACCTGTAAAGACCCGGGATGCACCTGTGTGCCTGTGGAGTGGTACTGTGATTTGTGAAGACCCGGGATGCACCTGTGTGCCTGTGGAGTGGTACTGTGACTTGTGAAGACCTGGAGTGTGCCTGTATGCTAGTGGAGCGGTACTGTAACCCGTGGAGCGGTGCTGTGACCTGTGAAGGCCTGGGGTGCACCTGTGCTCCTGTGGAGTGGTACTGTGACCTGTGAAGTGGTACTGTGACTTGTGAAGGCTCGGGATGCACCTGTGTGCCTGTGGAGTGGTATTGTGACCCGTGGAGTGGTACTGTGACCTGTGGAGCGGTGCTGTGACCTGTGAAGGCCTGGGATGCATCTGTGTGTCTGTGGAGTGGTACTGTGGCCTGTGAAGGCCTGGGATGCAGCTGTGGAGTGGTACTGTGACCTATGAAGACCCGGGATGCACTTGTGTACCTGTGGAGTGGTACTGTAACCTGTGAAGGCCTGGGATGTACCTGTGTGCTTGTGGAGTGGTACTGTGACCTGTGAAGGCCTGGGATGCACCTGTGTGCTTGTGGAGTGGTACTGTGACTTGTGAAGACCTGGGATGCACCTGTGTGCCTGTGGAGTGGTACTGTGACCTTTGAAGACCTGGGATGCACCTGTGGGCCTGTGGAGTGGTACTGTGACTTGTGAAGACCCGGATGGACCTCTGTGCCTGTGGAGTAGTACTGTGACTTTTGAAGATCGGTGATGCACCTGCGTGCGTGTGGAGTGGTACTGTGACCTCTGAAGACCTAGGATGCACCTGTGGGCCTGTGGAGTAGTACTGTGACTTGTGAAGACCCGGGATGCACCTGTGTGCCTGTGGAGTGGTACTGTGACCTGTGGTGTGGAACTGTGATTTGTGAAGACCTGGGATGCACTTGTGTGCCTGTGGAGTGGTACTGTGACCTGTGAAGACCTGGGGTGTGCCTGTGGAGTGGTACTGTGACATCTGGAGTGGTACTGTGACCTGTCAAGACCCGGGATGCACCTGTGTGCCTGTGGAGTGGTACTGTTACCTGTGAAGACCTGGGGTGTGCCTCTGGAGTGGTACTGTGACTTGTGAAGACCCGGGATGCACCTGTGTGCCTGTGGAGCGGTACTGTGACTTGTGAAGACCCGGGATGCACCTGTGTGCCTGTGGAGTGGTACTGTGACTTGTGATGACCTGGGATGCACCTGTGTGTCCGTAAAGTGGTACTGTTACCTGTGAAGACCTGGGATGCACCTGTGCTACTGTGACCTGTGAAGACCCTGGATGCACCTGTGTGTCCGTAGAGTGGTACTGTTACCTGTGAAGACCGGGGATGACCCGTGTGTGCTTGTGGAGTGGTTTTGTGCCCCGTGGAGACCCGGGATGCACCTGTGGGCCTGTGGAGTGGTACTGTGACCTGTGAAGGCCTGGGGTGTGCCTGTATGCTCGTGGAGTGGTACTGTGACCCGTGGAGTGGTGCTGTGACCTGTGAAGACCTGGGATGCACCTGTGGGCCTGTGGAGTGGTAGTCTGACCTGTGAAGACCCGGGATGCACCTGTGGCCTGTGGAGTGGTATTGTGACCCGTGGAGACCCGGGATGCACCTAAGGGCCTGTGGAGTGGTACTCTGACTCGTGGAGACCTGGGATGCACCTGTGGGCCTGTGGAGTGGTACTCTGACCTGTGAAGAACCGGGATGCACCTGTGGGCCTGTGGAGTGGTACTCTGACCTGTGAAGACCCGGGATGCACCTGTGTGCCTGTGGAGTGGTACTGTGACTTGTGAAGATCCGGGGTGCACCTGTCAGCCTGTGGAGTGGTACTGTTACCTGTGAAGACTTGGGGTGCACCTGTGTGCCTATGGAGTGGTACTGTGACCTGTGAAGACCCGGGATCCACCTGTGTGTCCGTAGAGTGGTACTGTTACCTGTGAAGACCTGGGATGCACCTGTGTGTCCGTAGAGTGGTACTGTCACCTGTGAAGGCCTGGGATGCAGCTGTGGAGTGATACTGTGACCTATGAAGACCCGGGATGCACCTGTGTGGCTGTGGAGTGGTACTGTGACTTGTGAAGACCCGGAATGCACCTGTGTGCCTGTGGAGTGGTACTGTGACTTGTGATGACCTGGGATACACCTGTGTGCCTTTGGAGTGGTGCTGTGACCTGTGAAGACCTGGGGTGTACCTGTGGAGTGGTACTGTGATTTTTGAAGACCCGGGATGGACCTGTGTGCCTGTGGAGTGGTACTGTGACTTGTGAAGACCTGGGGTGTGCCTGTATGCTCGTGGAGCGGTACTGTGACCCGTGGAGCGGTGCTGTGACCTGTGAAGGCCTGGGATGCACCTGTGCGCCTGTGGAGTGGTACTGTCACCTGTGAAGTGGTACTGTGACTTGTGAAGGCCCGGGATGCACCTGTGTGCCTGTGGAGTGGTACTGTGACCTTATGGAGCGGTGCTGTGACCTGTTAAGAACTGGGATGCGCCTGTGGAGTGGTACTGTGACTTGTGAAGGCCCGGGATGCACCTGTGTGTCCGTAGAGTGGTACTGTTACCTGTGAAGACCTGGGATGCACCTGTGCTACTGTGACCTGTGAAGACCCGGGATGCACCTGTGTGTCCGTAGAGTGGTACTGTTACCTGTGAAGACCGGGGATGACCCGTGTTTGCCTGTGGAGTGGTTTTGTGCCCCGTGGAGACCCGGGATGCACCTGTGGGCCTGTGGAGTGGTACTGTGACTTGTGATGACCTGGGGTGTGCCTGTATGCTCGTGGAGCGGTACTGTGACCCGTGGAGCGGTGCTGTGACCTGTGAAGACCTGGGATGCACCTGTGGGCCTGTGGAGTGGTACTCTGACCTGTGAAGACCCGGGATGCACCTGTGGGCCTGTGGAGTGGTACACTGACCTGTGAAGACCCGGGATGCACCTGTGTGCCTGTGGAGTGGTACTGTGACTTGTGAAGATCCGGGGTGCACCTGTCAGCCTGTGGAGTGGTACCGTGACCTGTGAAGACCCTGGATGCACCTGTGTGTCCGTAGAGTGGTACTGTTACCTGTGAAGACCTGGGATGCACCTGTGTGTCCGTAGAGGGTTGTACGACGGAATGCCGACTGACAAAACAACGGGTGCCTAAACAACGAGGTCGGAACACCGACCTCGTTGTTACTACTAATGCCTTTACCACGAATGCCTTAACAACGATATTTCGTTGTAAAGGCATTCCTGGTAAAGTCATTAGTAACAGGCACCCATTGATCCTGCATGCCTCACCCCACCCCCCCAACCCTACCCCAAAACCTAAAACCCCTGACCCCCCACCCCCTCCCCAAAACCAAAAACGCCCCACCCCCCAACCCCACCCCAAAACCTAAAACCCCGACCCCCAACCCCCTCCCCAAAACCTAAAACGCCCCACCCCCCCAACCCCACCCCAAAACCTAAAACCCTGACCCCCCCACCCCCTCCCCAAAACCTAAAACCCCCGACCCCACACCCCCTCCCCCAAACCAAAAACGCCCCACCCCCCCAACCCCACCCCAAAACCTAAAAACCCGGCCCCCCACCCCCTCCCCAAAACCAAAAACGCCCAACCCCACCCCAAAACCTAAAACCCCCGACCCTCCACCCCCTCCCCAAAACCTAAAAACCCCACTTACCTGAGTCGTCGCCTCGTCATCTGCGTCGTCCTCCTCAGCCAATTCCCTTGTTTGTACCTTAACCATGTATGTTCGTTGTTCAGGACATGCATGGTTAAGGCACAAAATAATGAAGTCGTGGTTAAAGAAAGCGTTGTTCCGCTTTCGTTAACCAGGACTTTGTTATAAAAAAGTCGGCATAAAGGATGTTTCCCCCGTAGAGTGGTACTGTCGCCTGTGAAGGCCTGGGATGCAGCTGTTGAGTGATACTGTGACCTATGAAGACCCGGGATGCACTTATGAACCTGTGGAGTGGTACTGTGACCTGTGAAGGCCTGGGATGCACCTGTGTGCTTGTGGAGTGGTACTGTGACTTGAGAAGACCTGGGATGCACCTGTGTGCCTGTGGAGTGCAACTGTGATTTGTGAAGACCTGGAATGCACCTGTGTGCCTGTGGAGTGGTACTGTGACCTGTGAAGACCCGGGATGGACGTATGTGCCTGTCGAGTGGTACTGTGACCTCTGGAGTGGTACTGTGATTTGTGAAGACGTGGGATGCACCTGTGTGCCTGTGGAGTGGTACTGTGACCTGTGAAGACCTGGGGTGTGCCTGTGGAGTGGTACTGTGATTTGTGATTACCCGGGATGCACCTGTGTGCGTGTGGAGTGGTACTGTGACCTGTGGTGTGGAACTGTGATTTGTGAAGACCTGGGATGCGCCTGTGGAGTGGTACTGTGACCTGTGAAGACCCGGGATGCACCTGTGTGTGTGGAGTTGTACTGTGACCTGTGAAGACCTGGGATGCACCTGCATGCCTAAGGAGTGGTACTGTGACCTGTGAAGACCTGGGGTGTGCCTGTGGAGTGGTACTGTGACCTCTGGAGTGGTACTGTGACCTGTGAAGACCCGGGATGCACCTGTGTGCCTGTGGAGTGGTTCTGTTACCTGTGAAGACCTGGGATTCACCTGTGTGTCCGTAGAGTGGGACTGTTTCCTGTGAAGACCTGGGATGCACCTCTGTGCCTGTGGAGTGGTACTGTTACCTGTGAAGACCTGGGATGCACCTGTGGGCCTGTGGAGTGGTATTGTGACCCGTGGAGACCCGGGATGCACCTGTGGGCCTGTGGAGTGGTATTGTGACCCGTGGAGACCTGGGATGCGCCTGTGGAGTGGTACTCTGACCTGTGAAGACCCGGGATGCACCTGTGGGCCTGTGAAGTGGTACTGTGACTTGTGAAGATCCGGGGAGCACCTGTCAGCCTGTGGAGTGGTACTGTGACCTGTGAAGGCCTGGGATGCAGCTGTGGAGTGGTACTGTGACTTGTGAAGACCTGTGATGCACCTGTGTGCCCGTGGAGTTGTACTGTGACCTTTGAGGTCCTGGGATGCACCTGTGGGCCTGTGGAGTGGTACTGTGACTTGTGAATACCCGGATGGACCTGTGTGCCTGTGGAGTGGTACTGTGACCTGTGGTGTGGAACTGTGCTTTGTGAAGACCTGGGGTGCACCTGTGTGCTTGTGGAGTGGTACTGTGACCTGTGAAGACCCGGGATGCATCTGTTTGTGTGGAGTTGTACGGTGACCTGCGGTGTGGAGCTGTGATTTGTGAAGACCTGGGATGCACCTGTGTGCCTGGGGAGTGGTTCTGTGACCTGTGAAGTGGTACTGTGACCTGTAAAGACCCGGGATGCACCTGTGTGCCTGTGGAGTGGTACTGTGATTTGTGAAGACCCGGGATGCACCTGTTTGCCTGTGGAGTGGTACTGTGACCTGTGAAGTGGTACTGTGACTTGTGAAGGCCCGGGATGCACCTGTGTGCCTGTGGAGCGTTACTGTGACCCGTGGAGCGGTGCTGTGACCTGTGAAGGCCTGGGATGCACCTGTGCGCCTGTGGAGTGGTACTGTGACCTGTGAAGTGGTACTGTGACTTGTGAAGGCCCGGGATGCACCTGTGTGCCCGTGGAGTGGTACTGTGACCCGTGGAGTGGTACTGTGACCTGTGGAGCGGTGCTGTGACCTGTGAAGGCCTGGGATGCACCTGTGTGTCTGTGGAGTGGTACTGTGGCCTGTGAAGGCCTGGGATGCAGCTGTGGAGTGGTACTGTGACCTATGAAGACCCGGGATGCACTTGTGTACCTGTGGAGTGGTACTGTGACCTCTGGAGTGGTACTGTGACTTGTGAAGATCCGGGATGCACCTGTGTGCCTGTGGAGTGGTACTGTGACCTGTGGAGACCTGGGATGCACCTGTGTGCCTGTGGAGTGGTACTGTGACCTGTGAAGACCTGGGATGCCCCTGTGTGCGTGTGGAGTGGTACTGTGACCTGTGAAGACCTGGGATGCACCTGTGTGCCTGTGGAGTGGTACTGTGACCTGTGAAGACCTGGGATGCACCTGTGGGCCTGTGGAGTGGTACTGTGACTTGTGAAGGCCCGGGATGCACCTGTGTGTCCGTAGAGTGGTACTGTTACCTGTGAAGACCTGGGATGCACCCGTGCTACTGTGACTTGTGAAGACCCGGGATGCACCTGTGTGCCTGTGGAGTGGTACTGTGAAGACCCGGGATGCACCTGTGTGCCTGTGAAGTGGTACTGTGACTTGTGAGGACCCGGGATGCACCTCTGTGCCTGTGGAGTGCTTCTTTGACCCGGGATGTACCTGTGGGCCTGTGGAGTGGTACTGTGACCTGTGTGCCTGACGAGCGGTACTGTGACTTGTGAAGTCCCGGGATGCACCTGTGTGCCTGTGGAGTGGTACTGTGACTTGTGAGGACCTAAGATGCACCTTTGTGCCTGTGGAGTGGTACTGTTACCTGTGAAGACCTGGGATGCACCTGTGTGCCTGTGGAGTGGTACTGTTACCTGTGAAGACCTGGGATGCACCTGTGTGCCTGTGGAGTGGTATTGTGACCCGTGGAGACCCGGGATGCACCTCTGTGCCTGTGGAGTGGTACTGTGACTTGTGAGGACCTGAGATGCACCTGTGTGCCTGACAAGCTGTACTGTGACTTATGAGGACCTGGGATTCATCTATGTGTCCGTAGAGGGGTACTGTGACTTGTGAAGACCCGGGATGCACCTGTGTGCCTGTGGAGTGGTACTCTGACCTGTGAAGAACCGGGATGCACCTGTGGGCCTGTGGAGTGGTACTCTGACCTGTGAAGACCCGGGATGCACCTGTGTGCCTGTGGAGTGGTACTGTGACTTGTGAAGATCCGGGGTGCACCTGTCAGCCTGTGGAGTGGTACTGTTACCTGTGAAGACTTGGGGTGCACCTGTGTGCCTATGGAGTGGTACTGTGACCTGTGAAGACCCGGGATCCACCTGTGTGTCCGTAGAGTGGTACTGTTACCTGTGAAGACCTGGGATGCACCTGTGTGTCCGTAGAGTGGTACTGTCACCTGTGAAGGCCTGGGATGCAGCTGTGGAGTGATACTGTGACCTATGAAGACCCGGGATGCACCTGTGTGCCTGTGGAGTGGTACTGTGGCCTGTGAAGACCCGGGATGGACGTATGTGCCTCTGGAGTGGTACTGTCATTTGTGAAGACCTGGGATACACCTGTGTGCCTTTGGAGTGGTGCTGTGACCTGTGAAGACCTGGGGTGTACCTGTGGAGTGGTACTGTGATTTGTGAAGACCCGGGATGGACCTGTGTGCCTGTGGAGTGGTACTGTGACTTGTGAAGACCTGGGGTGTGCCTGTATGCTCGTGGAGCGGTACTGTGACCCGTGGAGCGGTGCGGTGACCTGTGAAGGCCTGGGATGCACCTGTGCGCCTGTGGAGTGGTACTGTCACCTGTGAAGTGGTACTGTGACTTGTGAAGGCCCGGGATGCACCTGTGTGCCTGTGGAGTGGTACTGTGACCTTATGGAGCGGTGCTGTGACCTGTTAAGAACTGGGATGCGCCTGTGGAGTGGTACTGTGAGTTGTGAAGGCCCGGGATGCACCTGTGTGTCCGTAGAGTGGTACTGTTACCTGTGAAGACCTGGGATGCACCTGTGCTACTGTGACCTGTGAAGACCCGGGATGCACCTGTGTGTCCGTAGAGTGGTACTGTTACCTGTGAAGACCGGGGATGACCCGTGTTTGCCTGTGGAGTGGTTTTGTGCCCCGTGGAGACCCAGGATGCACCTGTGGGCCTGTGGAGTGGTACTGTGACTTGTGATGACCTGGGGTGTGCCTGTATGCTCGTGGAGCGGTACTGTGACCCGTGGAGCGGTGCTGTGACCTGTGAAGACCTGGGATGCACCTGTGGGCCTGTGGAGTGGTACTCTGACCTGTGAAGACCCGGGATGCACCTGTGGGCCTGTGGAGTGGTATTGTGACCCGTGGAGACCCGGGATGCACCTGTGGGCCTGTGGAGTGGTACTCTGACTCGTGGAGACCTGGGATGCACCTGTGGGCCTGTGGAGTGGTACTCTGACCTGTGAAGACCCGGGATGCACCTGTGGGCCTGTGGAGTGGTACACTGACCTGTGAAGACCCGGGATGCACCTGTGTGCCTGTGGAGTGGTACTGTGACTTGTGAAGATCCGGGGTGCACCTGTCAGCCTGTGGAGTGGTACCGTGACCTGTGAAGACCCTGGATGCACCTGTGTGTCCGTAGAGTGGTACTGTTACCTGTGAAGACCTGGGATGCACCTGTGTGTCCGTAGAGGGTTGTACGACGGAATGCCGACTGACAAAACAACGGGTGCCTAAACAACGAGGTCGGAACACCGACCTCGTTGTTACTACTAATGCCTTTACCATGAATGCCTTAACAACGATATTTCGTTGTAAAGGCATTCCTGGTAAAGTCATTAGTAACAGGCACCCATTGATCCTGCATGCCTCACCCCACCCCCCCAACCCTACCCCAAAACCTAAAACCCCTGACCCCCCACCCCCTCCCCAAAACCAAAAACGCCCCACCCCCCCAACCCCACCCCAAAACCTAAAACCCCGACCCCCCCCACCCCTCCCCAAAACCTAAAACCCCCGACCCCACACCCCCTCCCCCAAACCAAAAACGCCCCACCCCCCCAACCCCACCCCAAAACCTAAAACCCCGGCCCCCCACCCCCTCCCCAAAACCAAAAACGCCCAACCCCACCCCAAAACCTAAAACCCCCGACCCTCCACCCCCTCCCCAAAACCTAAAAACCCCACTTACCTGAGTCGTCGCCTCGTCATCTGCGTCGTCCTCCTCAGCCAATTCCCTTGTTTGTACCTTAACCATGTATGTTCGTTGTTCAGGACATGCATGGTTAAGGCACAAAATAACGAAGTCGTGGTTAAAGAAAGCGTTGTTCCGCTTTCGTTAACCAGGACTTTGTTATAAATAAGTCGGCATAAAGGATGTTTCCCCCGTAGAGTGGTACTGTCGCCTGTGAAGGCCTGGGATGCAGCTGTTGAGTGATACTGTGACCTATGAAGACCCGGGATGCACTTATGAACCTGTGGAGTGGTACTGTGACCTGTGAAGGCCTGGGATGCACCTGTGTGCTTGTGGAGTGGTACTGTGACTTGAGAAGACCTGGGATGCACCTGTGTGCCTGTGGAGTGGTACTGTGACCTGTGAAGACCCGGGATGGACGTATGTGCCTGTCGAGTGGTACTGTGACCTCTGGAGTGGTACTGTGATTTGTGAAGACGTGGGATGCACCTGTGTGCCTGTGGAGTGGTACTGTGACCTGTGAAGACCTGGGGTGTGCCTGTGGAGTGGTACTGTGATTTGTGATTACCCGGGATGCACCTGTGTGCGTGTGGAGTGGTACTGTGACCTGTGGTGTGGAACTGTGATTTGTGAAGACCTGGGATGCGCCTGTGGAGTGGTACTGTGACCTGTGAAGACCCGGGATGCACCTGTGTGTGTGGAGTTGTACTGTGACCTGTGAAGACCTGGGATGCACCTGCATGCCTAAGGAGTGGTACTGTGACCTGTGAAGACCTGGGGTGTGCCTGTGGAGTGGTACTGTGACCTCTGGAGTGGTACTGTGACCTGTGAAGACCCGGGATGCACCTGTGTGCCTGTGGAGTGGTTCTGTTACCTGTGAAGACCTGGGATTCACCTGTGTGTCCGTAGAGTGGGACTGTTTCCTGTGAAGACCTGGGATGCACCTCTGTGCCTGTGGAGTGGTACTGTTACCTGTGAAGACCTGGGATGCACCTGTGGGCCTGTGGAGTGGTATTGTGACCCGTGGAGACCCGGGATGCACCTGTGGGCCTGTGGAGTGGTATTGTGACCCGTGGAGACCTGGGATGCGCCTGTGGAGTGGTACTCTGACCTGTGAAGACCCGGGATGCACCTGTGGGCCTGTGAAGTGGTACTGTGACTTGTGAAGATCCGGGGAGCACCTGTCAGCCTGTGGAGTGGTACTGTGACCTGTGAAGGCCTGGGATGCAGCTGTGGAGTGGTACTGTGACTTGTGAAGACCTGTGATGCACCTGTGTGCCCGTGGAGTGGTACTGTGACCTTTGAGGTCCTGGGATGCACCTGTGGGCCTGTGGAGTGGTACTGTGACTTGTGAATACCCGGATGGACCTGTGTGCCTGTGGAGTGGTACTGTGACCTGTGGTGTGGAACTGTGCTTTGTGAAGACCTGGGGTGCACCTGTGTGCTTGTGGAGTGGTACTGTGACCTGTGAAGACCCGGGATGCATCTGTTTGTGTGGAGTTGTACGGTGACCTGCGGTGTGGAGCTGTGATTTGTGAAGACCTGGGATGCACCTGTGTGCCTGGGGAGTGGTTCTGTGACCTGTGAAGTGGTACTGTGACCTGTAAAGACCCGGGATGCACCTGTGTGCCTGTGGAGTGGTACTGTGATTTGTGAAGACCCGGGATGCACCTGTTTGCCTGTGGAGTGGTACTGTGACCTGTGAAGTGGTACTGTGACTTGTGAAGGCCCGGGATGCACCTGTGTGCCTGTGGAGCGTTACTGTGACCCGTGGAGCGGTGCTGTGACCTGTGAAGGCCTGGGATGCACCTGTGCGCCTGTGGAGTGGTACTGTGACCTGTGAAGTGGTACTGTGACTTGTGAAGGCCCGGGATGCACCTGTGTGCCCGTGGAGTGGTACTGTGACCCGTGGAGTGGTACTGTGACCTGTGGAGCGGTGCTGTGACCTGTGAAGGCCTGGGATGCACCTGTGTGTCTGTGGAGTGGTACTGTGGCCTGTGAAGGCCTGGGATGCAGCTGTGGAGTGGTACTGTGACCTATGAAGACCCGGGATGCACTTGTGTACCTGTGGAGTGGTACTGTGACCTCTGGAGTGGTACTGTGACTTGTGAAGATCGGGGATGCACCTGTGTGCCTGTGGAGTGGTACTGTGACTTGTGAAGATCCGGGATGCACCTGTGGGCCTGTGGAGTGGTACTGTGACCTGTGGAGACCTGGGATGCACCTGTGTGCCTGTGGAGTGGTACTGTGACCTGTGAAGACCTGGGATGCCCCTGTGTGCGTGTGGAGTGGTACTGTGACCTGTGAAGACCTGGGATGCACCTGTGTGCCTGTGGAGTGGTACTGTGACCTGTGAAGACCTGGGATGCACCTGTGGGCCTGTGGAGTGGTACTGTGACTTGTGAAGGCCCGGGATGCACCTGTGTGTCCGTAGAGTGGTACTGTTACCTGTGAAGACCTGGGATGCACCCGTGCTACTGTGACTTGTGAAGACCCGGGATGCACCTGTGTGCCTGTGGAGTGGTACTGTGAAGACCCGGGATGCACCTGTGTGCCTGTGAAGTGGTACTGTGACTTGTGAGGACCCGGGATGCACCTCTGTGCCTGCGGAGTGCTTCTGTGACCTGGGATGTACCTGTGGGCCTGTGGAGTGGTACTGTGACCTGTGTGCCTGACGAGCGGTACTGTGACTTGTGAAGTCCCGGGATGCACCTGTGTGCCTGTGGAGTGGTACTGTGACCTGTGAAGACCCGGGATGCACCTGTGTGCCTGTGAAGTGGTACTGTGACTTGTGAGGACCCGGGATGCACCTCTGTGCCTGTGGAGTGCTTCTTTGACCCGGGATGTACCTGTGGGCCTGTGGAGTGGTACTGTGACCTGTGTGCCTGACGAGCGGTACTGTGACTTGTGAAGTCCCGGGATGCACCTGTGTGCCTGTGGAGTGGTACTATGACTTGTGAGGACCTGAGATGCACCTTTGTGCCTGTGGAGTGGTACTGTTACCTGTGAAGACCTGGGATGCACCTGTGTGCCTGTGGAGTGGTACTGTTACCTGTGAAGACCTGGGATGCACCTGTGTGCCTGTGGAGTGGTATTGTGACCCGTGGAGACCCGGGATGCACCTCTGTGCCTGTGGAGTGGTACTGTGACTTGTGAGGACCTGAGATGCACCTGTGTGCCTGACAAGCTGTACTGTGACTTATGAGGACCTGGGATTCATCTATGTGTCCGTAGAGGGGTACTGTGACTTGTGAAGACCCGGGATGCACCTGTGTGCCTGTGGAGTGGTACTGTTACCTGTGAAGTCCTGGGGTGTGCCTGTGGAGTGGTACTGTGACTTGTGAAGACCCGGGATGCACATGTGTGCCTGTGGAGTGGTACTGTCACCCGTGAAGACCCGGGATGCATCTGTGTGCGTGTGGAGTGGTACTGTGACCTGTGGAGTGGTACTGTTACCTGTGAAGACCTGGGATGCACCTGTGTGTCTGTAGAGTGGTACTGTTACCTGTGAAGATGCGGGATGCACCTGTGGGCCTGTGGAGTTGTACTGTGACCTGTGAAGACCCGGGATGCACCTGTGGAGTGGTCCTGTGACTTGTGAAGACCTGGGGTGTGCCTGTACGCCCGTAGAGTGGTACTGCAGCCTGTGAAGACCCGGGATGGATGTATGTGCCTGTGGAGTGGTACTGTGATCTCTGGAGTGGTACTGTGACTTGTGAAGACCCGAGATGCACCTGTGTGCCTGTTGAGTGGTACTGTGACCTTTGAAGGCCTGGGATGCTCCTCTGTGTGTGTGGAGTGGTACTTTGACCTGTGAAGGCCTGGGATGCACGTGTGTGCGTGTGGAGTTGTAGTGTGACCTGTGGAGTGGTACTGTGATCTGTGAAGGCCTAGGATGCACCTGTGTATCTGTGGAGTGGTACTGTGACCTGTGGTGTGGTACTGTAACCTGTGAAGACCTAGGATGCACCTGTGTGCGTGTGGAGTGGTACCGTGACCTGTGGAGTGGTACTGTGACCTGTGAAGACCTGGGGTGTGCCTTTGGAGTGGTACTGTGACTTGTGAAGACCCGGGATGCACCTGTGTGCCTGTGGAGTGGTCCTGTCACCTGTGAAGACCCGGGATGCACCTGTAGGAGGCTGGACTGGTTTGTAGTGAGTACCAAGGGGTACTTGCACCTTGCACCAGGCCCAGTTATCCCTTATTAGTGTATAGGGTGTCTAGCAGCTTAGGCTGATAGATAATGGTAGCTTAGCAGAGCAGCTTAGGCTGAACTAGGAGACGTGTGAAGCTACTACAGTACCACTTAGTGTCATATGCACAATATCATAAGAAAACACAATACACAGTTATACTAAAAATAAAGGTACTTTATTTTTATGACAATATGCCAAAGTATCTTAGAGTGTACCCTCAGTGAGAGGATAGGAAATATACACAAGATATATATACACAATAGCAAAAATATGCAGTATAGTCTTAGAAAACAGTGCAAACAATGTATAGTTACAATAGGATGCAATGGGGAAACATAGGGATAGGGGCAACACAAACCATATACTCCAGAAGTGGAATGCGAACCACGAATGGACCCCAAACCTATGTGACCTTGTAGAGGGTCGCTGGGACTATTAGAAAATAGTGAGAGTTAGCAAAATAACCCTCCCCAAGACCCTGGAAAGTGAGTGCAAAGTGCACCAAAGTTCCCCTAAGGACAAAATAGTCGTGTTAGAGGGAAAATGCAAGGAAAACACAAATCAGCAATGCAACAACGATGGATTCCTGACTGAGGGTACCTGTGGAACAAGGGGACCAAGTCCAAAAGTCACAAGCAGCTCGGAGATGGGCAGATGCCCAAGAAATGCCAGCGGTTGGTGCAAAGAAGCTCTTACTAGGCTGAAGAACTGTGAATACTGCAGGAACGACAAGGGCTAGAGACTTCCCCTTTGGAGGATGGATCCCCCACGCCTTGGAGAGTCGTGCAGAAGTGTTTTCCCGCCGGATGGACGCCAACAAGCCTTGCTACACGCTAGTCGTGCGTTTGGCGTTTTTGGACGCTGCTGGGGCCCAGGAGGGACCAGGAGGTCGCAAATTGGACCTGCAGAGAGAGGGGACGTCGGGCAAGACAAAGAGCCCTCACTGAAGCAGGTAGCACCCGGAGAAGTGCCAGAAACAGGCACTACGAGGATGCGTGAAACGGTGCTCGCCGAAGTTGCACAAAGGAGTCCCACGTCGCCGGAGACCAACTTAGAAAGTCGTGCAATGCAGGTTAGAGTGCCGTGGACCCAGGCTTGGCTGTGCACGAAGGATTTCCGCCGGAAGTGCACAGGGGCCGGAGTAGCTTGCAAAGTCGCGGTTCCCAGCAATGCAGCCCAGCGAGGTGAGGCAAGGACTTACCTCCACCAAACTTGGGCTGAAGAGTCACTGGACTGTGGGGGTCACTTGGACAGTGTCGCTGGATTCGAGGGACCTCGCTCGTCGTGCTGAGAGGAGACCCAAGGGACCGGTAATGCAGCTTTTTGGTGCCTGCGGTTGCAGGGGGAAGATTCCGTCGACCCACGGGAGATTTCTTCGGAGCTTCTGGTGCAGAGAGGAGGCAGACTACCCCCACAGCATGCACAAGCAGGAAAACAGTCGAGAAGGCGGCAGGATCAGCGTTACAGAGTTGCAGTAGTCGTCTTTGCTACTATGTTGCAGGTTTGCAGGCTTCCAGCGCGGTCAGCGGTCGATTCCTTATCAGAAGGTGAAGAGGGAGATGCAGAGGAACTCGGCTGAGCTCATGCATTCGTTATCTAAAGTTTCCCCAGAGACAGAGACCCTAAATAGCCAGAAAAGAGGGTTTGGCTACCTAGGAGAGAGGAAAGGCTACTAACACCTGAAGGAGCCTATCAGCAGGAGTCTCTGACGTCACCTGATGGCACTGGCCACTCAGAGCAGTCCAGTGTGCCAGCAGCACCTCTGTTTCTAAGATGGCAGAGGTCTGGAGCACACTGGAGGAGCTCTGGCCACCTCCCAGGGGACGTGCAGGTCAGGGGAGTGGTCACTCCCCTTTCCTTTGTCCAGTTTCGCACCAGAGCAGGGGCTAAGGGGTCCCTGAACCAGTGTAGACTGGCTTATGCAGAATTGGGCACATCTGTGCCCAACAAAGCATTTCCAGAGGCTGGGGGAGGCTACTCCTCCCCTGCCTTCACACCATTTTCCAAAGGGAGAGGGTGTCACACCCTCTCTCAGAGGAAGTTCTTTGTTCTGCCATCCTGGGCCAGGCCTGGCTGGACCCCAGGAGGGCAGCTGCCTGTCTGAGGGGTTGGCAGCAGCAGCAGCAGCTGCAGTGAAACCCCAGGAAGGGCAGTCTGGCAGTACCAGGGTCTGTGCTACAGACCACTGGGATCATGGAATTGTACCAACAATGCCAGGATGGCATAGAGGGGGCAATTCCATGATCATAGACATGTTACATGGCCATATTCGGAGTTACCATGGTGAAGCTACATATAGGTAGTGACCTATATGTAGTGCACACGTGTAATGGTGTCCCCGCACTCACAAAGTTCAGTGAATTGGCTCTGAACAATGTGGGGGCACCTTGGCTAGTGCCAGGGTGCCCTCACACTAAGTAACTTTGCACCTAACCTTTACCAGGTAAAGGTTAGACATATAGGTGACTTATAAGTTACTTAAGTGCAGTGTAAAATGGCTGTGAAATAACGTGGACGTTATTTCACTCAGGCTGCAGTGGCAGGCCTGTGTAAGAATTGTCAGAGCTCCCTATGGGTGGCAAAAGAAATGTTGCAGCCCATAGGGATCTCCTGGAACCCCAATACCCTGGGTACCTCAGTACCATATACTAGGGAATTATAAGGGTGTTCCAGTAAGCCAATGTAAATTGGTAAAAATGGTCACTAGCCTGTTAGTGACAATTTGGAAAGAAATGAGAGAGCATAACCACTGAGGTTCTGATTAGCAGAGCCTCAGTGAGACAGTTAGGCACCACACAGGGAACATATACATGCACACCTATGAGCACTGGGGCCCTGTGTGACAGGGTCCCAGTGACACATACATATAGGCCCCAAACCTATGAGCACTGGGGTCCTGACCAGCAGGATCCCAGTGACACATAACAAACATACTGAAAACATAGTGTTTTCACTATGAGCACTGAGGCCTGGCTATCAGGATCCCAGTGAGACAGTGAAAACAGTGACAAACACCCTGACATACACTCACAAACAGGCCAAAAGTGGGGGTAACAAGGCTAGAAAGAAGCTACCTTCTCACAGCACCTGTGTGCGTGTGGAGTGGTACTGTGACCTGTGGAGTGGTACTGTTACCTGTGAATACCTGGGATGCACCTGTGTGTCCGTAGAGTGATACTGTTACCTGTGAAGACCTGGGATGCACCTGTGTGCCTGTAGAGTGGTACTGTGACCTGTGAAGATGCGGGATGCACCTGTGGGCCTGTGGAGTCGTACTGTGACCTGTGAGGACCCGGGATGCACCTGTGTGCCTGTGGAGTGGTACTGTGACCTGTGGAGTGGTACTGTTACTTGTGAAGACCTGGGATGCACCTGTGTGCCTGTGGAGTGGTACCGTGACTTGTGAGAACCCGGGATGCACCTCTGTGCCTGTGGAGTGGTTCTGTGACCCGTGAAGACCCGGGATGTACCTGTGGGCCTGTGGAGTGGTACTGTGACTTGTGAGGAGCTGAGATGCACCTGTGTGCCTGTGGAGTGGTACTGTTACCTGTGAAGACCTTGGATGCACCTGTGTGCCTGTGGAGTGGTACTGTTACCTGTGAAGACCTGGGATGCACCTGTGTGCCTGTGGAGTGGTACTGTGACTTGTGAGGACCTGAGATGCACCTGTGCGCCTGACGAGCTGTACTGTGACTTATGAGGACCTAGGATTCACCTATGTGTCCGTAGAGGGGTACTGTGACTTGTGAAGACCCGGGATGCACCTGTGTGCCTGTAGAGTGGTACTGTTAGTTGTGAAGACCTGGGAAGCACCTGTGTGCCCGTAGAGGGGTACTGTGAGTTGTGAAGACCCGGGATGCACCTGTGTGCCTGTGGAGTGGTATTATGACTTGTGCGGACCTGAGATGCACCTGTGCGCCTGACGAGCGGTACTGTGACTTATATGGACCCGGGATGCACCTGTATATCCGTAGAGGGGTACTGTGACTTGTGAAGACCCGGGATGCACCTGTGTGCCCGTAGAGTGGTACTGTGACTTGCGAAGACCCGGGATGCACCTATGTGTCCGTAGAGGGGTACTGTGACTTGTGAGGACCTGAGATGCACCTGTGCACCTGACGAGCAGTACTGTGACTTATGAGGACCTGGGATGCACCTTATGGGCCTGAGGAGTGGTACTGTGACCTGTGAAGACCTGGGATGCACCTGTGTGTCCGTGGAGTGGTGCTGTCACTTGTGAAGACTTGGGGATGCACCTGTGTGTCCGTAGAGGGGTACTGTGACTTTTGAAGTCCTGGGATGCACCTGTGTGTCTGTAGAGTGGTGCTGTTACTTGTGAAGACCTGGGATGCACCTGTGTGTCTGTAGAGTGGTGCTGTTACTTGTGAAGACCTGGGATGCACTTGTGTGTCCGTAGAGGGGTACTGTGACTTGTGAAGACCCGGGATGCACCTGTGTGCCTGTGGAGTGGTACCTTGACTTGTGAAGGCCCGGGATGCACCTGTGTGCCTGTGGAGTGGTACTGTGACCCGTGGAGACTGGGGATGCACCTGTGGGCCTGTGGAATGGTACTGTGACCCGTGGAGACTGGGGATGCACATGTGGGCCTGTGGCGTGGTACTGTGACTTGTGAAGACCCGGGATGCACCTGTGTGCCCGTAGAGTGGTACTGTGACTTGTGAAGACCTGGGATGCACCTGTGTGCCCGTAGAGTGGTACTGTGACTTGTGAAGACCCGGGATGCACCTGTGTGCCCCTAGAGTGGTACTGTGACTTGTGAAGACCTGGGATGCACCTGTTTGTCCGTAGAGGGGTACTGTGACTTGTGAAGACCCGGGATGCACCTTGTGTGCCTGTGGAGCGGTACTGTGACCTGTGAAGACCTGGGATGCACCTGTGTGCTTGAGGAGCGGTACTGTGACCTGTGAAGACCCGGGATGCACCTGTGTGCCTGTGAGTGGTACTGTAACTTGTGAAGACCTGGGATGCACCTGTGTGCCCGTAGAGTGGTACTGTGACTTATGAGGACTCAGGATGCACCTGTGTGTCCGTGGAGTGGTACTGTGACCTGTGAAGACCCGGGATGTACCTGTATGCCTGTGAGTGGTACTGTGACTAGTGAAGACCCGGGATGCACCTGTTTGCCTGTGGAGTGGTACTGTGACCTGTGAAGTGGTACTGTGACTTGTGAAGGCCCGGGATGCACCTGTGTGCCTGTGGAGCGTTACTGTGACCCGTGGAGCGGTGCTGTGAACTGTGAAGGCCTGGGATGCACCTGTGCGCCTGTGGAGTGGTACTGTGACCTGTGAAGTAGTACTGTGACTTGTGAAGGCCCGGGATGCACCTGTGTGCCTGTAGAGTGGTACTGTGACTAGTGAAGACCCGGGATGCACCTGTGTGTCCGTGGAGGGGTACTGTGACTTGTGAAGACCTGGGATGCACCTGTGTGTCCGTGGAGGGGTACTGTGACTTGTGAAGACCTGGGATGCACCTGTGTGTCCGTGGAGGGGTACTGTGCCCTGTGAAGACCCGGGATGCACCTGTGTGTCCGTGGAGGGGTACTGTGCCCTGTGAAGACCCGGGATGCACCTGTGTGCCTGTGGAGTGGTACTGTGACCTGTGAAGACCCGGGATGCACCTGTATGCCTGTGCGTGGTACTGTGACTTGTGAAGACCTGGGATGCACCTGTGCGCCTGAGGAGCGGTACTGTGACTTGTGAACACTTGGGCAGCAGAGCAGCACCCCCAGGTGACTCTTCTCTGCTACTTCTGTTCTCTACTGATGAAGGCTAAAACCAGAAACAGTGTCTAGAGATAACAGCATTACCTGCACCAACTTTGGTGAAAAACTCCAGCAACTTTGAAGTAAGTGTACTGCATTTACCAGGATGCAATGGGGTGAATGGTGATGGGATGAGCCGCAGTGTGCTCCCTTCCTCCTTGTAACTTTAACTCCATCCCCAGACACCTTGCTAGGCCTGCTGACCTTGCCTGACTGGGGAACAATCTCTCAGCGACCTCCACAATGCTTTATCACAATTACTCAACCAGATGTTTTCTGGGGAATATAACTCTAAATTCTCAAGAGCGCTTACTCCAAAGCGCCTATTGCTTTCCCAACATTTTGTTTCCATGAACAAGACACCAGGCTCTTTACTCATGGCTACGCTCTGTTTGATCCAGAAGAAAAGCCAATGATTTAGCCCATTTATGGAATTATAGACCCATCTCGCTCATTAACACAGGCTGTGAAATGTTTGCCGTAGGCTCTGCATATGAGATCTTGTCGGTGTGGCATAATCTGGCTTTGGACAAGGGACGGCACGTTATTGATAACCCTAGAACAACATTACACGTTATCCAGCTAAAAACCACAGGTCTCATTTAGCAGAGGGTCGCACCACTGGAACATCACTTCTTTAGAAGCTCTTGTACCGCAACCCTCTTAATCATACCCACGAGGACACGCAACACCAGTGTGCGTGGCTTTCAATGGCTCCATAGATATTCAGTAAAACAGTGCAGCACAAGTTGCTGTGTTGCCTTACTCTGCGTGGGGGGGGCATTCCATGAGCGTTGCAGTGGGTTTTCTCACGCGACACCCGTGGTGACATTCCCAGATTTACAAGAATCTCTAAACCTGGGAATGCGTCAAATCTGGGCCCCTCCCCAGGCGTAGTGAGGAGAAATGACTTTACATTGCCTCGCTTTTTCCTCTTTCTATGTGTCCTGCATTCTGCAGCACTCACAGGAGGGAAGCACCTGCGTTGATTGTTTTTGTGCAGGAAGTTGTCCCTTCCTGCACAACAACAATCATGCCAACAATGCAGACCCCCTTGCACCATGGTGCAAGGGGGTCTGCATTGGTTCTAGGCACCAATTTGTGCTCTGGTGGAGACAGAGAGGACAGGAATGTGTCATTTGTCACTAATATGGTGCATTCCTGTCATTTCCTTTTGACATTCTTCTATTTGTCTTTGATCCCACGTAAATTGTTCTAGAATAATTTAATTTATTAAGGAAATACTCATCAGTGTCTGGTTATCAATATAATATAGATAAATCATAGGTTCTCTCCTGTAACAAATAATGTCATAAAACAATGTGGAAGGTTTTGGGTTTTACTCTGTGTTCTACCTCTGTTGATGCTTAGGCCTCAGACAATTTTCCTTCTACAGTTAGCAACACTCTCGTTCACATTCTCTGAACAATGAGCTTTTAACCACACCCATCACTTTCATTCGTTCCTGGGCTTGCCTTTTGAAAAGCACTTGATGTCATTGGTAATTGCTTAACGTTTGTCCCGCCTTGAGGCTGTTTTTGTCACGCCTTGCAGACTGCCCCTCTTACATGGATTATTGCACGACTGCTGGTATACTTCAGTATGGGAGAACTATTTTTTCATGTTTTTCATTTGTTCCCTCCCCTTTGTGCTGCACGGTGGCCACGGCGCTCACAGCGCGAACAGGCACAAGAGCTTGAACTCGATCAGCGGTATTGGAGCGTTGGTCACATTGTTCACGTTACCTAATCAGTCATTTCTTGTGGCTCTCCCCTTAAAACATTTGAAATTAGTAAATGCCTTATGTAAAACAGAAATACTGAAAGCGTAATCGGCTTTCCCGGCACAACATTCACTGCACTCGGGAAAATTTGACCCATAATGCTTTGCAGAGCACTTCTTTGACAAAACATTTATGCCCACAGCTCAGCCTGTGGTGGTCCTAGGACAATCTACGTAATCTCCGGGTCCCCACACTGTTAGTGGTGACCCTAAAATAATAACCCCACCCACCATTCAGTATCTTTTTCAGTGTTTTTATGCTTGGAACATTTGGGTTTATTTTTACATCTGGGATTAGTTTGTGTGTTTAAGGGCCTAGTTTGCAATGTAATTTCTATAGGCCTGCCACTTCTGAAAATGTATAATTCACTACGCCCTCTAGGGGCTAACTATATGGTTACACTGCATTATTTAATGTCTTTTTCTTTTTGTGTGGCTATGCCCTCTAGGGGTTAACTATATAGCTACATTGTAGGAGGCTGGCCTGGCCTGTAGTGGGTACCAAGGGGTACTTACACTCTGTACCAGGTCCAGTTATCCCTTATTAGTGTAGAAGAGGTGTTTCTAGCAGCTTAGGCTGATAGAAAAGGTAGCTATAGCAGAGCAGCTTAGGCTGAACTAGGAGACATGCAAAGCTCCTACTATACCACTGGTGTCATATGCACAATATCATAAGAAAACACAATACACAGAGTTACTGAAAATAAAGGTACTTTATTTTTATGACAATATGCCAAAAGTATCTCAGTGAGTACCCTCAGTATGAGGATGCCAAATATCCACAAGATATATGTACACAATACCAAAAATATGCAGTAATAGCAAAAGGAAGTAATGCAAGCAGTGTAAAGTTACAGTAGATTGCAATAGGAGCACATAGGTATAGGGGCAACACAAACCATATACTCCAAAAGTGGAATGCGAATCACGAATTGACCCCAAACCTATGTGAGCTTGTAGAGGGTCGCTGGGACTGTAAGAAAACAGTGAGGGTTAGAAAAATAGCCCACCCCAAGACCCTGAAAAGTAGGTGTAAAGTGCACCTATATTCCCCAGAGAGCACAGAAGTCGTGATAGGGGAATTCTGCAAGGAAGACCAACACCAGAAATGCAACCAAAGTGGATTTCCGGACCTGAGTACCTGTTGAACAAGGGGACCAAGTCCAAGAGTGGCGACAATGTCGAGAGTGGGCAGATGCCCAGGAAATGCCAGCTGAGAGTGCAAAGAAGCTGCCACCGGATGGTAGAAGCTGTGGATTCTGCAAGAACGAAGAGGGCTAGAAACTTCCCCTTTGGAGGATGCATGTCCCACGTCATGAAGAAGCTTGCAGACGTGTTCCCACGCAGAAAGACCGCAAACAAGCCTTGCTAGCTGCAAGGGTCGCGGTTAGGGTTTTTGGATGCTGCTGTGGCCCAGGAGGGACCACGATGTCGCCACTTGAATGAGGAGACAGAGGGGGCGCCCAGCAAGTCAGGGAGCCCTCACAGAAGCAGGCAGCACCCACAGAAGTGCCAGAACAGGCACTATGAAGAAGAGTGAACCGGAGCTCACCCGAAGTCACAAAAGGAGATCCCACGATGCCGGAGGACAACTCAGGAGGTTGTGCACTGCAGGTTAGAGTGTCGGGGACCCAGGCTTGGCTGTGCACAAAGGAAATCCTGGAAGAGTGCACAGGACCCGGAGCACCTGCAAATCACGCGGTACCCAGCAATGCAGTCCAGCGTGGGGAGGCAAGGACCTACCTCCACCAAACTTGGACTGAAGAGTCACTGGACTGTGGGAGTCACTTGGACAGAGTTGCTGAGTTCCAGGGACCACGCTCGTCGTGCTGAGAGGGGACGCAGAGGACCGGTGATGCAGTCTTTTGGTGCCTGCGGTTGCAGGGGGAGGATTCCGTCGTCCCACAGGAGATTTCTTCAGAGCTGCTAGTGCAGAGAGGAGGCAGACTACCCCCACAGCATGCACCACCAGGAAACAGTCGAGAAGGCGGCAGGATCAGCAATACAAGGTTGCAGTAGTCGTCTTTGCTACTTTGTTGCGGTTTTGCAGGCGTCCTGAGCAGTCAGCGGTCGATTCCTTGGCAGAAGGTGAAGAGAGAGATGCAGAGGAACTCTGATGAGCTCTTGCATTCGTTATCTAAAGAATTCCCCAAAGCAGAGACCCTAAATAGCCAGAAAAGGAGGTTTGGCTACCTAGGAAGGAGGATAGGCTAGCAACACAGGTAAGAGCCTATCAGAAGGAGTCTCTGACGTCGCCTGCTGGCACTGGCCACTCAGAGCAGTCCAGTGTGCCAGCAGCACCTCTGTTTCCAAGATGGCAGAGGTCTGGAGCACACTGGAGGAGCTCTGGGCACCTCCCCTGGGAGGTGCAGGTCAGGGGAGTGGTCACTCCCCTTTCCTTTGTCCAGTTTCGCGCCAGAGCAGGGCTGGGGGATCCCTGAACCGGTGTAGACTGGCTTATGCAGAGATGGGCACCATATGTGCCCATCAAAGCATTTCCAGAGGCTGAGGGAGGCTACTCCTCCCCAGCCCTGACACCTTTCTCCAAAGGGAGAGGGTGTAACACCCTCTCTCTGAGGAAGTCCTTTGTTCTGCCTTCCTGGGCCAAGCCTGGCTGGACCCCTGGAGGGCAGAAACCTGTCTGAGGGGTTGGCGGCAGCAGCAGCAGCTGCAGTGAAACCCCGGGAAAGGTAGTTTGGCAGTACCCGGGTCTGTGCTAGAGACTCGGGGGATCATGGAATTGTCTGGCATTGGGGTCACAATTCCATGATCTTAGACATGTTACATGGCCATGTTCGGAGTTACCATTGTGACGCTGTACATAGGTAGTGACCTATGTACAGTGCACTCGTGTAATGGTGTCCCCGCACTCACAAAGTCCGGGGAATTTGCCACTTGGCACCCAACCTTCACTAAGTGAAGGTTAGACATATAGGTGACTTATAAGTTACTTAAGTGCAGTGGTAAATGGCTGTGAAACAACGTGGACGTTATTTCACTCAGGCTGCAGTGGCAGGCCTGTGTAAGAATTGTCAGAGCTCCCTATGGGTGGCAAAAGAAATGCTGCAGCCCATAGGGATCTCCTGGAACCCAAATACCCTGGGTACCTCAGTACCATATACTAGGGAATTATAAGGGTGTTCCAGTATGCCAATGTGAATTGGTGAAATTGGTCACTAGCCTGTTAGTGACAATTTGGAAAGCAAAAGAGAGAGCATAACCACTGAGGTTCTGATTAGCAGAGCCTCAGTGAGACAGTTAGTCATCACACAGGGAACACATACAGGGCACATACTTATGAGCACTGGGGCCCTGGCTGGCAGGGTCCCAGTCACACATACAACTAAAACAACATATATACAGTGAAATATGGGGGTAACATGCCAGGCAAGATGATACTTTCCTACACTGTCCTTCTGGTTTCAGTGAGGATCCATTTGTAGATCTTCCGAAGCATGCGGAGGGTGTAGAAGCAGGAGGAGGAGATAGCGTTGACTTGCTGGGTCATGGATAATGAGGAGTCCAGGATGAATCCCAGGTAGTGTGCGTGGTCGGTGGGTGTCGGTGTGGTAGGCTACCAGGAGTCCCATGCGGAGAGGGTGGAGCTGAAGATGAGGACCTCAGTCTTGTCAGAATTCAGTTTGAGGCAGCTGTTCTTCATCCATTCGGCGATGGCTGTCATTCCTTCGTGGAATTAAAGCCGTACTCCCTCAGTCACCCTCCTTCCCTCAACTTGCACACCACAATCTACATAATTATTTTCCCACATCCAATTTTTCAATTCCAACTAAGGCTTTCTTCACCTATAACAGTGCTGACAAAAATCCCACTAGCTCCTTCAACACATCTAAAACTACCACCGAATCTCATGGGAATCTGCAGCAAATATTCTTGTGCAGTTATGGACGAAAACGTGGACTAACTGTCATAACACCTCTCGATCTGCCAGCACCACCCAGACACTATGGCCCTCATTATAACATTGGCGGAAAAACCACCTACTGCCATGGCGAGGGCCGCCAAAAGACCGTCACCGTGGCTACCAGCCATCCGCCAAATTATGACGGTAGCCGGAATTCCGCCAGAAGGATGGCAGAATTCCGGCTGCAGCCATGGCGGAGGATGACGGTTCAGTGGCGCTGCTGCCAGCAGCAGCGCCACGCCAGTAGACCGCCGCAGACCGTCGCATGACACATGATACGGCCTGGGGGTGTTCTGCTGGCGGAGGCTGGTGCTGGCAGCAGGGCCCCATCCCGTCTCCTGCCGGAGGACCCCCTGAAATCAGGTAGGTCGGGTGCTCTGACAGGGGAGGGTGTTAGAGAGTGTTGTGTGTGGGGGCGTGTGTGAATGTTTGTGTGTTCGTGAATGCGGGTGTGTTTTGCATGTGTGTGCATGTATGGATGTGTGAGTGCGTGAATGTTGTATGAATGAGTGTGTGCTTGTATGTATTTCAGTGAGTGTGGATGTGTGTGTGAATGGATGTATGCATGCTTGGGTGAATGTGGGTATGAGTGTGTATATGAGTGTGTACAATGGTGCGTGAAGGTGGGTGTATGTTTGGGGGGAGGGTCTGGAGTGGGGGGGGTGGAATGGAAACCTGAGGAGGGGGTGGGGGGTTGGGGAACACCCCTATTAGTGACTAGGAAGGGATTCCCTGTCACTGATAGTGCCTACTGCAATGATTTTTGTGGTGATAAGGAGGCCACAAAAACCATGGCTGTAGGCGGGGTCATAGTCCCGTGGGCGGCCTAGTGAACTGACTGACTGAAGTCTCCAGCCCGGCGGCTGTTACCGCTGTGGCAGACGGAGTGGCACATCAGCAGTTTGGCTTGAGCCAAACCGCCAATGTCATATTATGGGGAAAAGGACCGCCAGCCTGTTGGCAGTACCTTTCCCCAAATTACTGCAGACTGCCAGGGTCATAATGACCCCCTTATTGTCTTACACAATCGACTATTTCTTACTCCTGTTTCCTTATTTGGGTACAGACTATCTATTGACAGCAAACGCTGGTCTTGTACAGAAGAGAATAGAGATATTTTTCATGTTTCTGACTGTCCTCGGATTAGTTGTTTCTGGTCACAATTGTGTGTCAAACTGATATTTGTTTATTTTCACTTGCATTAGATAAACTTCATATTTTGTGGTTGTTTTCTCTCTAATGTGGAACCCTCTTAAAACACCTCCAGATTGTGCAAAATGCTGCCCGGCTTCTGCTCCGCCTCCTAAATTGGCCTCTACAGCCACTGTGCTTCGGACGCTTCATTGATTACCCATTGAGCCCCGGGTGCATTTTAAGGCTTTATGTTACATATACATGCTACATGGTGACACGGAACATGGGGGGAGCAGTACACGAGAGAGAGCAGCTCAGGACAGAGAGCAGCGCACAGGGGAGAGCAGCACATGAGGGATGGTAACATGGAACATGGGGGGAGCAGCACAAGAGAGAGAGCAGCTCAGGACAGAGAGCAGCGCACAGGGGAGAGCAGCACATGAGGGATGGTAACATGGAACATGGGGGGAGCAGCGCACGAGAGAGAGCAGCTCAGGGCAGAGAGCAGCGCACAGGGGAGAGCAGCACATGAGGGATGGTAACATGGAACATGGGGGGAGCAGTACACGAGAGAGAGCAGCACACAGGGGAGAGCAGCACACAGGACAGAGAGCTGCAAACAGGAATAGAGCAGCACAGAAAGGATGGCAACACGAGCATGGGGCTAGCAACACGTGAGGGAGAGCAGCACACAAGGGACAGCAGGACAGGACAGAGCAGCACACATGAGAGAGCAGCACACAAAGGATGGCAACATGGAGCATGTAGAGAGCAACACACGAGGGAGAGCAGCACATGAGAGGGCTGCACACAAAGGATGGCAACACGAGCATGGGGAGAGCAACACACAAGAGACAGCAGCACAGGACAGAAAGCAGCACACAGGAGAGAGTAGCAAACAAAGGATGGCAACACTGAGCATGGGGAGAGCAGCACACGAGGGAGAGCAGCGCACGAGGGAGAGCAGCACACAGGACGGAGAGCAGCACACAGGTTGCAGAGTAGCACACAAGACGGAGAGCAGCACACAGGAGAGAGCAGCACAGAGCATGGGGAGAGCAGCACAGGACAGAGAGCAGCACACAAAGGATGGCAACACGAGCATGGGGAGAGCAGCACAGGATGGAGAGCAGCACAGAGCATGGGGAGAGCAGCAAAGGACAGAGAGCAGCACACATGAGAGAATAGCACACAAAGGATGGCAACACGAGCATGGGGAGAGCAGCACACGAGGGAGAGCAGCACAGGACGGAGAGCAGCACACAGGTTGCAGAGTAGCACACAGGAGAGAGCAGCACACAAAGCATGGCAGCACAGATCATGGGGAGAGCAGCACAGGACAGAGAGCAGCACACAGGAGAGAGCAGCACAGAGCATGGGGAGAGCAGCACAGGATGGAGAGCAGCACACAGGTTGCGGAGTAGCACACAGGAGAGAGCAGCACGCGGGATGGCAACACAAGGGAGAGCAGCACACAGGAGAGTAGTAATCGCGCATCCAATAAAATTAGGAGAATTATCTCTTTGAAGAAAGTAGAAGTTTATTCATGACAAGACCCACGACCTTCTTCTTCCAGCGCACCAGTCTGTCGTCAAATCAAACCCAAACATTCTCTCATGACCTAGTCAGAATTCTATACTCTACATTCCTTAAAGCAACAAACATTAAATAACACTTATGCCCCTACTTACATAAGAAATTCACTTCCACATATTACAAGGAGAGAGCAGCACAGGAGGGATGGCAACACTGAGCACAGGAAAAGCAACACACGAGAGAGAGCAGTACAGGACGGAGCAGCACACAGGAGAGAGCAGCACAGGAGGGATGGCAACACTGAGCACAGGGAAAGCGCTTCATTTCCCACCATTTTTTATTTACCACCGACTGCTGCCGGCATCATTTAGCCGTCCTTGTTTCTTTTATATGGACTATGTGAGTCCCACCTTCTTCTTTACCTGGATTAACCGTCTTCTTGCCATACCGCTAGCCTCTCAGTATGTGGGCCTAAGTTATTTATTTATTGACAGTTATGTTCTTTATGCATATTCCACTCTATATCATACCCTACTGTAATTCAGTAGATGTTATACCCTTGTGCTTGCGCATATACTCTCCGATAGACACCACCTGTTGTTTGTTGGTCTTCAAAACTTTTATTAATATTTTTGCAACACGCATTTATTTTTATAACCTTTACTCTCCCTGGCCCTGCTATGCGGGGTTGTAGATTCCAGCAGAGGATCCCTGATTAGATCTGTTAATTTTTTATGTGTACCAAGGTCCACTTACATATAATGTGATGATTATCTAACTATTTGTTTATTTAACACGCGATTGGAAGTCTGTGTGTTTTTTCTATGCATATATAGACCACAGAGGATTTTTGGGAACCACAACGAGCGTAGGTCTACAGATTGCACCACAAGCTGAGAAAAACCACATAGGATTTTTCTCAACTCGATGTTTGTCCCCCGATGAGGCCCTGCATTTAGTATTTGGAGGGTTCTGCTCTCCCTAGTATGGGCAGCCCAAGTGTTTGAAGGATTAGGTACGTCTTTGAGGTCCTGACGAATCGCATAGCGAGAAACATGTTGACCTATGATGTAGAGTAGCACAGGGGACCCTGTGTTCACCTCATTCCATTCATACCACCCCCTAGTATGAGAGGCGGTGGCTATAAATAGCGTTTCTGCGTTTTATGGGGAGTGTAGACATTATTTTACTATATCCCTATTCTTTGTTTTTAATCTTGCCAGAGGTACTAACATTTAATTAAAGATTTCTACAGTTTTTACCTCTAGACATTTTTAACCTTTCCTATTCCAATCCTCATTTTCTCCTTTTGACAGGTACGCATTTCATTCTAAAAGATCTCTGGCAAAGAGCCCCCGTGTGGGGCCCGTCAGGCATTGCAGCGCCGGCCTGACGAGGAGCACAGCCCTATGATGAAGCATGTCACCGAAAGGTGAGTGAGGGCTCGTGCTTACAACCTTTTGGTTTCTCTGAGTTGCAGAACCGGTAGATAGTATTTCCCGCCTTTTGGAACCGTGTGTGCAATTTTTTGGTTTATACAGTATTGGGAGCTCCACACACTGGACCAGGAGTCTATCCTACAAATATCCCACACTCCGCCCCTCCTGTTGTTGTTTTTTGACTGTGAGGGACATGACCTGGGATGCCAGAGGTGAGTGAGTCCCGAAGTGCCATAAGCATGTGAGGGGCCTAATTGAAGTCTGGCACTGATTTAATTACACATTGGGTACCTTCCTGCAGGCTCTCGTGTGCATCAGGACATGCTGCGACAAAACTGATCTTGTGTTCCAGTTCGTGGTGGGCCTGGCCTGGCAGGTCAAGCTGGACTGTTCCCACTGGAGCTGGACCAGGACTGACTTGGATATGGCTGGGTTCAAATTGAAGTGGAGTGGTGATCGAAAAAATGATGGACTGTGGTGCTGCCCGAGTAATTACCAGTGACTGAGATTAATTTGAGCATTTATCCATCACTGTTTTTGTGGAATGTTAGAAATGGTGTTTCTGGTTGACCAGGATGTGCACCTGAGCCAGGCAGAACCCACCGCTCTAGTCCGCGGAAGTAAGTTACACACCAAAGATAACCTGTGCTCACCCTCTGGCTGCTTGGCACAGAGCAGTCAGGCGTATCCTCAGAGGTTATGTTTACCAGTGACACAATAAAGACACCATAAACGAGACTCCATACAGGGTTATAAAAATATGTTCCTTGTATTGTAAATGTTGTAGGTCTACACAGTAGCAGAAATCACATGGGTGATACACCAAATGCAGTTACTGTAGTGAAGTTCAGTGCCCTGATAGTGCCAAGGTCGTGATGTTATACACTAGGTAACACCAAGCCATGCCAGCTTGTGATTCTTCTGGCAAAACGAGCTGTGAAAATTGTACACATTATGGGAATGCTGAAGTCATGCCCAATGTCCTGGGCCCTAGGACCCCCAAAGCGCTGTTTCATTAGCAATATGCACGACATAAGGCAAGACACGAGTCAGAAACACATGAATTCTCTCATGTCACCATAAACGTTGAGCTACCAGAGCAAGGTGGTCAGGTTCCTCGCAAACCCCCATAAGTGGACCCATGATGATATTCCATGCAGGCCCCAGGGAACGCTGCACTCCTGTTAGGTTGACTAATGTATTTTTTAGCTCATCCTGGCAGGAAGAAATCTCTTTGTAAATGTAGTAAGCTGCTGGAGCACCCGCGGGCCTCTGAGTATATATATAGTAACTGCTATGTAAGCCTCCCTGGAGGCTGCTCCTCGCCTCTCTGGAGGGTGGCGATCCCCTGTCTCAGCAAGGAATGCCCCCTGGGCCCTGCCGCAGGTGAGCGGATGCGGGGGGTCCTGGGCCCTCACCAGTACTGCAGAGGGTTGCGGGGAGACCCTCGTTAGGCCTCCTTCCCCATGTGTAGGGAAGCAGTAGTAGCTGCCCTTGTCATCAGCATCAGGATCCCTGGTGGATGGGGCTCAGTAGGGTTGAAGTCGGTGGGCCTTGGGAGCGGGGTGCTGCACACACTCCCGCAATGAGCACTTCACAGGCGCTGACCACTACTCACCGGAAAAATGAGGAAAGAGAAGAGCTCATCATGCGCTTCGCATCAGTGCAGCATTGAGTGCCCAATGAAGCGCTCCCCAGGCGCAGTGTGAACAAGAGGTCAGGAGCAGCAGTCAATATTCACCCCGTGCTGGGGCTCCTGAGAGGAAACCTTGGGGGGCACAAAGGGGCAGGCATCCCAGCACAATGAGGCCAGTTGGCTATGTGATGATGTCCCCTGGCAGCCCAAAAGTGCCTTAGGAAAACCAAAGTCAGCGGATGGCTGGCAGCAGCGCAACAACAGAAGAGCAGTCCAGATGAGTCCTCTTACAGCCCAGCAGTCCTTCTGGCAGAGGTTCAGTCCCAGTTCCCAAAAGTGCTCTAGAATCATGGGATGAGAGCCCTGTACTAATACTCAAGGTACCCAGCTTCTAGAAGCTTGGAGAAGGTTCCAGCCTGATCTGACTACTTCAAAGAATCTCCCATCTCTCCTACTCTGGCTCCAGACATCAGTAGGGGGTAAGCGAGCCCTTTCTGTGAGGGCAGGACCCACCTATTCAAGTATAAAATGCATCCTGCCTCCCTCTCTCCCAACCCAGGAAGACCATCAGGATGTAGATGAGTGCAGATGTAACCCTGTCACAACTAGCCCTCCCTGATGAATGGCTGTCTGCAGAGTATGCACAAAGAGGAGCTGTCCCCCTGCCCCAGCCATGGACTGGAGTCAGGCTGCAAAGCACCAGAGTTATAATCACAAAAAGTGCCCACTTTCTAAAAGTGGCATTTCTAAAATAGTTATCCACCCACACCAGTAAGCAGCATTTCTCACTACTATTCCAAATATACCCACGCTGCTCCTTACAGATCAGGAATGACCACTTAGACATATATAAGGGAATTCCCAATGCAAACCTATGAGAGGAGCAGCATTCACACCAGTGAAAAGCAAACTAGGCTCTTTGTCACTACTAGGATATGCAAGACATAAAAGTATATGTCCTACCTTATACATACACAGCACCCTGCCCATAGGGCTACCTAGGGTCTAGCTTCGGGGTAACTTAGGTGTAGTAAATAAGTTCAGGCCTTGGCAAGTAATTTCAATTGCCAGGTCAATGGGGCAGTATACTGTGCATGCAGGCTGTGCAACTACTTCAATTTCAATTTTTATTTAAGTCATGGGTTGTAACTCCAAAGAGGTCCACATGCAGATACAATACAAAATAATATACAAAAGACCCTAAAATTCTGATTTTAAAACCAGTGTAAAACACTACGTTCTCTATAAATAAGTTACATTCACCGAGTTCCCTAGTGCGCATCATATTATACAAACTATATGAACTGCAAACCCTCTGCCGGTCAAACAAACATACAAAATAATTATATTAGTATGCTTTATAACCCACCCCACTCAATACTCTTTAAAAATCATATAGGGTCTTTACCCTGCCAAGAGAGAATCAACACATTTCTCTTGTACCCTACTAAAACAAAAATTCAGTAAAGATTTAAAAAAACTTGAAATGTTTAAAAAGCCTGTTACAAAAAAAATATTTGGCGGGTTGTACAAGATTTCCAAAGCTTGTTTGAGTAAATGTCAAGATTCAGGTAGAGGGGTTTCAACCATATTTTCTTATAAACTGCTAAAGCGGTCAGACAAACACAACATGTTTAAGATCCTGTACCCCCAATTGACATAAATCACAAATATTCAACGACCCATCCCATTTAGAGGTGAGTTCTCGTAGTGGCAATGTATCTAATCTCAACAAGATAAATAAAAGTCTCACCTCATGTGGGAGATTCCAAGTTAAGTATGGCTGAGAGTTTTTAAACGTTACAGATTTAGTCAATGTCGTTGATATCCTCTTCAGGAAACTAGATTCCTGATCTAAAGAAAAACTTTTAGACCATGTCACCTCTTTCAGGGTTTTTTTTTTTTTAAAGAACAATCGAAGGCAGGGAAAGAATCAAATCTGGATCAAGATCAAGCAGTTGGGCTGCAAAATTAACATTTCTCAAAAACTTAGATTTTTCTCTTAAACTACTAAAACGTTCTCTAAAAACTAAATGTCTCAAGGAAGAATCCCTACTTGGAGCCAGGCAGCACGCCCTCTGAATCACTGCTGCAAGGCCCCGAACAAAGGTACTCTTAATACCAAATTCGACCCTAAGGACAGCCCCTGAGATGGAATTATTACAGGAGGCAAGGCGTCTTAAAACCAGTCCATGGACCTTATCAAGAAAACCCCATTTAGAAATCTCGAAACATTCTATAGCATAAAGAAGGGTTGGTGGAATCTTTACTTGATAAGCAGTGAGAAGATGTAAAAAATTACGCCGGACAACTGCATTACAAAAAGCTAATAGCCCTTGCCCTTGAGAGAAGACTTTACTGACATTATTTCGAATATGGTCTTGGGCATTGAGTGAGTGGGATAAAATATGCCCCAAAAAACAATAAGTTTTTAGTTTCTCTAACTTATGTTGACCCAAGAACCAGGAGAAATTGATGTTTTTACCAGACGTTTTCCCAAGAAAACAAACAACTTGAGATTTAGATATATTGATTTTCAGATGATGCTGCGTAGTGTAATGATTTAAGGCGGCTAAACGCTGGTTTAAGCCTTTCGGGATAAGATCAATCACAACTACGTCATCCGCATATAGCAAGCAAGAGTTTAGTCGGCCTCCAATTTTGGTGGCAAAATCAACTGCATTCGATAAGAAATCCGGCAAATCATAAATATAAAGAGAAAAAAGCAAGGGAGCCAAAAGACAGCCTTGCTTCAAACCATTTTCTGTAGCAAATTCAGAGGACATGCCCTGCGCTCCTCCTAAAAGAACTTTGCACCAGGTGGAAGAGTGCAGAGATATAATTAAGCGTAACAAATTTGGTGGAACACCCATCTCGTGTAGTTTCTTCTATAAAATGTTCCTATCTACCCTATCAAAGGCCGTTGACAAATCTATAAAAGTAGCATATACAACTCCACCCCTAAGCTGAACATATTTTTCATTAATAGTTTGCAATATAAGAATATTGTGAAAAGTATTGTGTTCCTTTCTAAAGCCTGCCTGCTCCAGAGGGAGGATCACATTCTCCTCTACCCAGGAAGTTAGGTATACTAATATGCTTTTCGGAAAGATCTTATCAGTTGGGTCCAACAGTGCAATTTGGCAATAATTTATAGGGAGGGTTTTGTCTCCCTTTTTATAAAGGGGGACTATAATACTGCCTGTCCAAGACTTTGGAATTTTACCTTGTAAATAGCAGGCGTGAAATACCGGGTGAAGATGTTTTGCCCAGAGCTGAGGCTCTTGTATAATTACTGCCATCGGGTCTCATCAGGGCCCATAGCTCCAGATGCCAACATTGACCTTATGAGTCCCTCAATCTCAGATTCAGAGGAGGGGATCAAAACCGTTAATTTCTGCTTTATTACCTAAACACGGGACCACCCCCCTTGGATTCATATCCAGATTTCCCGCATAAAGAGAGAGAATAAATTCCTCCCAGTCTCTTTGAGCTATCGGGGGAGCGATGGAGGACTTACGATAACCACACCCATCAGATATAATAGACCAAAGCTTTCGAGTATTTTTGGACACTGCGGCTTCCCTCCATGCGACCCACTTCTGCGCCGCTTCCTCCTTCCTTATACTTATCTTCACACGCCCTCTTCTTCCATTTAGGAGGGAAATTTCCTATTACTATCCCTAGACTCCCCATCATATCTTTTCCTTACCAATTTATTGATCTCTCTATTCAATAATAGGGGGTATAATGCACTTGGGCTGATCACTTCGGGTGATGCATGTCATGAGTTTGGTGAAATAGTTTAACGGATTCCCACTCCAAACAAGGATAGATCTCACAGAGCATTCAAGGACATCTTTAACATGTAAGATTTTAGTCGGTGTCCAATAAATTCTGCCTGTTTTTTCATTAAAACTGATATCCTTGCCCTTCAAATTCCACGACTCAGTTGAGGGTAACTGAATTTTTAGAGATAGATTAAGGATCTTATGGTCACTATACTGTGATTCGATAATTATCATATCCTCCACCAATTGGACGGTAGCATAAGAGGCCATCGTATAATCGATAATAGAATTACTTTGTAAGGATTTGTGGGTGACGGCTGCAGGGGAATCCGAGCAAAAACATCTGTTTAAGATGATGCAACTAAGATTCCTCAGCCCTTTCAATAAGATCCACCCCCTTTTATCTGTCCTAATTCTAGGGGGGAATAAAATGGGAGGGATATTCATTGCATTCTCTCTCTCTAAATCGCAAAAGATGGAAAAAGTTTGGTTAGAGATCTTTCAATATAAGTCTCACATAATCAATACCTCATCTGCACACTTCTTTGAATTAGAGCAGACGGCAAAGATATGATCAAACATTTGTGATATAGCCGAGTCATAATCCTTATCTGGAGGGATATAGGCATTTACTATTAATAAGGACAATTCCCTACCATTCTCCAACCTTAGAAACACTCTCACAATTTGGAAAAAGTTCAAAGAAACTGGCAGAAACACAGATTCCCACTTACAGTTATTACTTAACAACATAGCAACACCCCCTTTTGCGTGCCCTTTCGCAGAGGACTGGGCCTTTAAACATAGAACAGAGTAGCCGGGAAAAGGGAAGTCCGGGACCCTCCAGGTCTCTTGGATACAAATTAAATCAGCCTTGCAAGACCGGATCATATCTAATTTTTCCAGGTGATTCCCCAGTTCTGCAGCGTTCCAAGAGACTACTGGAAGATTAGGGTTAGTAACCAGGGTATAACGGTTTTCCCTTCGCCCAAGTGCTATTTAAGTTTTCCCGCCAGCCAACTCCAATTTCCCTGATAAGAGCCTGAATAGAGAAAGGGCTTCTTCCGTACATTTCACCGTGAGACAGGGAAACCTTCACTTTTTCCAGAGCTGAGGGAGAGAGACCCAATAATTGATAGCAGGGAGTATAGATCCCAAGAGGAACAGGGGAAGATTTCTGCAATTTACAAAGCATTGCTTCGTTCCATACTGGGAACACGTCTATGCCTCTGCGTAATAATTGCTCACAATTATCTAGAATCAGATTCACAACAACTTTAGAGGTAAACCAGACTTTAGACATTAACTCATCTGCCCTCTGATCCAGGGATAATATCCCTACTATCAATTTACTTTAACTCCTCAATGTCAGCAAAACAGGAGATTAAAAGAGAATGGTTTAAAACTAAATCCTGATCAAATGGAGCAGAAAACTCCAGACAATCCGGCTCATCATAAGCCCTTTTCCGGCTTCCATCCTGGAGACTTCCCCTCCCTTATTGCATTTAAAGGCTGTATTCGATAATCCTGGAGACACATTCTCATTACAATAATGTTCAGCACATGGATTTAAATCTGACACAACATTCATTGAGTCAAGTGAGTTATCACATTGCCAACCCCTATCGGGAAACAGCGATCCCACAGTTCTCATTTCCTTGAGCGTCTTCTTCCTCTGGGCCAGATCATGATCTTCCTGGTCATACAAGGGCCCCTCAAGGCCAATATTCTCGAACTTAACTTTTCTTGGGTCCTTTTTTAGAATGCGTTGTTTCCCCTTTTTCCTCCCTTTTTTCTTGCCACTTTCCCCCTCTGCAACCTCTTTTGGAGCCGAACTCGTATTATGCTCTGCTGATAATGGGGCAGGAGGAATTTTGGGCAGAAAAATGGGGAAAGGGGCCACCGAGAGATTTAACTCAGTTTTCACAGGTGCAAAATCAGATATGGCTTGCGCCCCGTTATTTATGGATAGAGGACTGGAGAAAAGGTTTTCCAAGGAATAAACAATACTTTCTTGCCTCAAGGAATCCTGTAAGTTTGAAGCTCTCAACAAAACCTGGGGCTTGCCCAGCTGAGTTCCCTGATCGAGAAAAGTGTACTGAGTCCCCGAGAGGCACTAGGTGATGTACATACGCTAGAACCTTGGCCCTCCAGATGTAAAGATCCAACCTTTACAGCCATAAATGTTTTCTCATCCATATCTAATTTGACATTTTTTTGATCTAGCAAAACTTTTAATATAGAGGATAAAATGTCCTGGGTATGATCTTTTTCTGAGAGTGCCAGGATTGAAGATACAATTCTCTCTAGGCATTTAAAGGACTCTGAAAATATAGAATATTGGTCTGGTTGACAACTCAGTAGATTCTCGGAGGACCCAGGAACTGGCGTCAAAGTGGGCAAAGCTGGAGAGAGAGAAAGCTCTGTGGGGGTACTACTGAACAACCTTAAGCCAGAAGGACTAATTTTAGGTTTACCCAGCAAAGGCATAGTCGGATAACGATCTAATAAATTCCCTACGATAGCGGCGCCATTCACTTCCACATCAATATCTGGGAGGGTAAAGTCCCCTCCTCCAAGGGCACCAACCCCAATCCCAGAGAACACTTATTCTCTCCCCGAGAGTCAACACCGTTAACCACTAGTCCATTTACTTTGTTGATGTTCAGATCTTTGGATGACTCTTTTTGAAGAAACGCTAGGATGGTGTTGATGCTTTTTAAACATAGACGATGAACGCCCATATTCCTTAGGGGGTTGGACTTGGTCTTTTTACATTCCTGGCTGAGGAAGGTCCTGCTCTTTCGCAAGCACTTGGCGGCCATCCTTACGACGGAAAAGATTCCCACTCCCTTAATTAGCACCAGTACCAGCACGTACCACAAGAGAGCACCTGGGAAGTACTCACAAAAGAGAAAATAAGGTGGAGAGGCTACCGCAGCCAGAGCCCAGTTCCAGGAACTCCCAGGTACTCTCAGACGGGGTCTTGAGATAGGGGATCTGCCACAACCACACCCTCTTTCGAGGGGCACTCACGGCTTGCTCGTAATGCAGCAGTCACAACTTCTTGGGAGCTATCCCTTATTACACCTCCTACTAACAACCCCCTGCCTCCTGCAGACCAGTCCTGGCAGGGAGGAGGACAGACCAAGCAGGAAAAGTAGAAATATAAGAGAATTTCATTTTTTTAAGTTTGGGCGTCTCCCAGCTTACTTGTTCTGCCCCTGGCACTGGAAGGTATAAAAATCTTACATCCACGCTTTTTCCTTTGTTTCGTGTGCTGCTACTGTCCGGGACCAGGTCCCGGTCCTAGGGGGCTGCAGAGATCACCATAAAAGGCCTCTGGCCCTCAGTACACCAGAGCACCAAATGCCCTCCTTGCTCCTCGCCCAAACAGGCAGGATACGCCGTCCCCACAGAGGAGACCTCAACCTCTGGTGCAGACTCTAGACGGCCCGGCCGTGGGGCAAAACACAAATCTAGGGCCAGATGTAGCAAAGGGTTTTACCCATTCTGTGTCTATGGGAAAATGTGTTCGTACATATGGCCCCTAGTGCTGAGCTTTGGGTCAGGTACCGGCTGTTGGGTGGAGCGTTTCGGGCAGACGATTACTTTCACACCACGGGGGGTTAAGTCATTTTCTGCCTGACTGACCCAGGCATCGAAACCCAGATTTAAGGAGACTAAACGTGCGCTCAACAACATTGTACGTTCTTCTGAGTGATGATTTACATCATCTCTGACCATCATTCTGTGCACTTGTGAAGGGGTCGTGACCCACGGCTGCAGCCCGGAGCCTTCATCACCTGAAATAAGAACTTGAAATACATATTATTAAAAGTAGTTGTTAACTTAAAATCACATGCTGTGTTCACCGTATATGTTGAACAGCTATGAAGCAAGTTTACGTTTAATGGTAAACATTTCATAAGTTTATGTTCAAAATCGTTTTAATAATTCAAGTTTTACATCTGTGGTGCTGTGGAACGCTTTTTATCAGTGTAAGGTCCACTACAAACCAACATCCAGGGGTAAGGTTGACAAAGAGAATTCACATATTCAAAATACGACAAAAACTACTAATGTAAATTTACACATTAATGATCACTGTAGGAAGCTGACCCTCTCTTGTAGGAAAGTACCATCTTTTTTGGCATGTTACCCCGATTTTAACCTGTATGTCAGTATGTTTTGCCTGTCTCACTGGTCAGGACCTCAGTGCTCATAGTTTGTGGCCTAATGTGTGTGTTGCCAGTAGTGCTCGACTGTGTCACTGGAGTTCTGCTAAGCAGAACTTCAGTGCTTATGCTCTCTCTACTTACCAAATTAGTCACTATAGTTTAGTGACTTCATATTCCAATTGGCATACTGGACCCCCTAAGAACTCCCTAGTATATGGTACTTAGGTACCCAGGGCATTGGGGTTCCAGGAGATCCTTATGGGCTGCAGCATTTCTTTTGCCACCCATGAGGAGCTCTGACAAACCCTTACACAGGCCTGCCACTGCAGACTGCGTGAAATAACGTCCACGTTATTTCACAGCCATTTACCACTGCACATAAGTAACTTATAAGTGACCTATATGTCTAACCTTCATTTATTGAAGGGTAGGTAGAAAGTTACTATATGTGAGGGCACCCTTACACTAGCAAAAGTGCCCCCACGTTGTCCAGGGCCAATTCCCCAGTCTTCGTGAGTGTGGGAATACCATTACACGTGTTCACTACAAATATGTCAATACATGTATGTAGCTTCACAATGGTAACTCAGAATATGGCCATGTGAGGTGACTAAGATCATGGAATTGTCCCCCAATCCAAATCTGGTATTGGGGAGCCAATTCCATGCACCCAGGGTGCTCCACCATGGACCCCGCAGCACTGCCAAACCAGCTCTCTGAGGTCTCCACTGCAGCTACAGCTGCACCTCACAGACCGGGTTCTTCCCTCCTGGGTTCTGCGCAGCCCAGTCCCAGGAAGGCAGAACAAAGGATTTCCTCTGAGAGAGGGTGTTACACCCTCTCCCTTTGGAAATAGGTGTTGCAGGCTGGGGAGGGGTAGCCTCCCCCAGCCTCTGGAAATGCTTTGAAGGGCACAGATGGTGCCCTCCTTGCAAAAAACAGTCTACATCGGTTCAGGGACCCCTTCTCCCCTGCTCTGGCGAGAAACTGGACAAAGGAAAGGGGAGTGACCACTCCCCTGTCCATCACCATCCCAGGGGTGGTGCCCAGAGCTCCTCAAGTGTGTCCCATGCTTCAGCCATCTTGCTTTGCAAGGTGTGGGGGCACTCTGGAGGCCTCTGAGTGGCCAGTGCCAGCAGGTGACATCAGAGACCCCTCCTGATAGGTGCATACCTGGTTAGGTAGTCAGTCCCCCTCTCAGGGCTATTTAGGATCTCACCCTCACCACCGACCCCAACGACGCAGCTCTCAACCTCACAAACTGGATCTCCAACTGCGCTGACAACCTTGCTCCCCTCAAACGCACGCATCGACAGACCAACACCAAAAAACCTCTCTGGTTCTCTGACACCCTCAAAGAATCAAAGAAAACTTGTCGTGCCCTTGAGAAGGCCTGGCGCAAGGACCACACCGCTGACAACATGACCGCCCTCAAGAACGCTACACGCGAACACCACCACCTGATCCGCACTGCCAAAAGGAACTTTTTCACCGACAGACTAGACAAAAACAGCCACAACAGCAGAGAACTCTTCAGCATCGTCAAAGAGTTCTCCAACCCCAGCGCCAGCGCCAACGCCGTCACGCCCTCACAGGATTTGTGCGAATCCCTCGCCACTTTCTTCCATCGCAAGATCAGCGACCTCCACGACAGCTTCGGACACCAGACCCAACCATACACCACTGAACCCGCTTCCCCGGACACCACCCTCAACAACTGGACCCACATCAACACGGAAGAAACCAAATCCATCATGAACTCTATCCACTCCGGCGCCCCTTCGGACCCCTGCCCGCACTTCATCTTTAACAAAGCCGACAACATCATCGCCCCGCACCTCCAGACCGTCATCAACTCTTCTTTTTCTTCTGCTACCTTCCCCGAATGCTGGAAGCACGCTGAAGTCAACGCCCTACTAAAGAAACCTACGGCTGACCCAAGCGACCTGAAAAACTTCCGCCCCATCTCTCTTCTACCTTTCCCAGCCAAGGTAATAGAAAAGACCGTCAACAAACAGCTGACCACCTTCCTGGAAGACAACAACCTGCTCGACCCTTCACAAACCGGATTCCGAACCAACCACAGCACGGAAACCGCCCTCATCTCAGTCACAGACGACATCAGAACCCTGATGGACAACGGTGAAACAGTCGCCCTCATTCTCCTCGACCTCTCGGCTGCCTTTGACACCGTCTGTCACCGCACCCTAATCACCCGCCTACGCTCCACCGGGATCCAAGGCCAGGCCCAGGACTGGATCGCCTCCTTCCTCGCTAACCGCTCCCAAAGAGTTTACCTCCCTCCGTTTCGCTCAGAACCCACCAAGATCATCTGCGGCGTACCTCAAGGCTCATCGCTCAGCCCGACACTCTTCAATGTCTACATGAGCCCCCTCGCCGACATCGTACGCAAGCACGACATCATCATCACCTCCTACGCCGACGACACCCAACTTGTACTCTCCCTCACCAAGGACCCCGCCAGCGCCAAGACCAACCTACAAGAGGGTATGAAGGACGTCGCAGATTGGATGAGGCTCAGCCGCCTAAAGCTGAACTCTGAAAAAACGGAAGTCCTCATCCTCGGCAACACCCCGTCCGCCTGGGACGACTCCTGGTGGCCCACGGCCCTCGGCACCGCACCGACCCCCGCAGACCACGCCCGCAACCTCGGCTTCATCTTGGACCCTCTTCTCACCATGACCAAGCAAGTCAACGCCGTGTCCTCCGCCTGCTTCCTCACTCTCCGCATGCTCCGCAAGATCTTCCGCTGGATCCCCGCCGACACCAGAAAAACCGTGACCCACGCCCTTGTCACGAGTCGCCTGGACTACGGCAACACCCTCTACGCCGGGACCACCGCCAAACTCCAAAACCGCCTGCAACGCATCCAAAATGCCTCGGCCCGCCTCATCCTCGACGTACCCCGCAACAGCCACATCTCCGCACACCTGAGACACCTGCATTGGCTCCCAGTCAGCAAAAGGATCACCTTCCGTCTTCTCACCCACGCACACAAAGCCCTCCACAACAAGGGACCGGAATACCTCAACAGACGCCTCAGCTTCTACGTCCCCACCCGCCCCCTCCGCTCCGCTGGCCTCGCACTTGCTGCCGTCCCTCGCACCCGCCGCTCCACGGCGGGTGGGAGATCTTTCTCCTTCCTGGCGGCCAAGACCTGGAACTCCCTCCCCACCAGCCTCAGGACCACCCAGGACCACTCCGCTTTCCGGAGACTCCTAAAGACTTGGCTGTTCGAGCAGCGATAACCCCCCCTTTCCCCCCTAGCGCCCTGAGACCCGCACGGGTGAGTAGTGCGCTTTATAAATGTTAATGATTTGATTTGATTTGATTCCTCTAGGTGTTTCCTCAGTTTCGGTTTGCAAGACTCCTCCAGGAATCCTCTGCTTCAGCTTCTGACCATCGGATCAACCGCAGACTGCTCCCGGAACCGCTGTAACTGCAACAAAGTATCCAGGATGACTCCTGTGACCTGCAACTTCAGCTCCAGCCAGCAACTGCAACAGTTTCCACGGTGTGCACACTCTGAGGACTCCCTGTCTTCACCCTGCACCAGAAGGACCAAAGGATTCTCACGTGGAGTAACGGAGTTACTTCCCTGCTTCTGCAGGCACCTCTCTGCGACGGCGACCGGTTCTCTGGGACTCCTCTCCTGGTGACGAGCGTGCTCCCTGGAACACAGGTGGTGGACCGACGTGACCCAGACTGTCTTAAGGTCCAGCTGTCTACATTTGGTGGAGGTAAGAGCTTGCCTCCCCGTGCTGTGACAGTACCCCTGTGCACTGCGTCATCTCCAGCCCCTTCGTACACAGCGTAGCCCAGGTCCCCAGCACTCTATCCTGTGATGCACAGCTCTCTGAGTTATTCTCCGGCGGCGTGGGACCTTCCAGTGCAGTGCTGCGATGACCGCATATAGTAAAGTACCATCTTGCCTGGCATGTTACCCCCATATTTCACTGTATATATGTTGTTTTAGTGTATGTGTCACTGGGACCCTGGTAACCCAGGGCCCCAGTGCTCATAAGTGTGCCCTGTATGTGTTCCCTGTGTGATGACTAACTGTCTCACTGAGGCTCTGCTAACCAGAACCTCAGTGGTTATGCTCTCTCATTTCTTTCCAAATTGTCACTAACAGGCTAGTGACCAATTTCACCAATTCACATTGGCATACTGGAACACCCTTATAATTCCCTAGTATATGGTACTGAGGTACCCAGGGTATTGGGGTTCCAGGAGATTCCTATGGGCTGCAGCATTTTTTTTGCCACCCATAGGGAGATCTGACTATTCTTACACAGGCCTGCCACTGCAGCCTGAGTGAAATAACGTCCACGTTATTTCACAGCCATTTACCACTGCACTTAAGTAACTTATAAGTCGTTCAGGGCAAATTCTCCTGACTTTGTGAGTGCAGGGACACCATTACACGTGTGCACTATACATAGGTCACTACCTATGTATAGCGTCACAATGGTAACTCCGAACATGGCCATGTAACATGTCTAAGATCATGGAAGTGTCACCCCAATGCCATTCTGGCATTGGGGAGACAATTCCATGATCCCCTGAGTCTCTAGTACAGACCCAGGTACTGCCAAACTGCCTTTCCCGGGGTTTCACTGCAGCTGCTGCTGCTGCCAACCCCTCAGACAGGTTTCTGCCGTCCTGCGGTCCAGCCAGGCTTGGCCCAGGAAGGCAGAACAAAGGACTTCCTCAGAGAGAGGGTGTTACACCCTCTCCCTTTGGAAAAAGGTGTCAGGGCTGGGGAGGAGTAGCCTCCCCCAGCCTCTGGAAATGCTTTGATGGGCACAGATGGTGCCCATCTCTGCATAAGCCAGTCTACACCGGTTCAAGGATCCCCCAGCCCTGCTCTGGCGCGAAACTGGACAAAGGAAAGGGGAGTGACCACTCCCCTGACCTGCACCTCCCAGGGGAGGTGCCCAGAGCTCCTCCAGTGTGCTCCAGACCTCTGCCATCTTGGAAACAGAGGTGCTGCTGGCACACTGGACTGCTCTGAGTGGCCAGTGCCAGCAGGTGACGTCAGAGACTCCTCCTGATAGGCTCTTACCTGTGTTGCTAGCCTATCCTCCTTCCTAGGTAGCCAAACCTCCTTTTCTGGCTACTTAGGGTCTCTGCTTTGGGGAATTCTTTAGATAACGAATGCAAGAACTCATCAGAGTTCCTCTGCATCTCTCTCTTCACCTTCTGCCAAGGAATCGACCGCTGACTGCTCAGGACGCCTGCAAAACCACAACAAAGTAGCAAAGACGACTACTGCAACCTTGTATCGCTGATCCTGCCGCCTTCTCGACTGTTTTCCTGGTGGTGCATTCTGTGGGTTAGTCTGCCTCCTCTCTGCACTAGAAGTTCGAAGAAATCTCCCGTGGGACGACAGAATCCTCCCCCTGCAACCGCAGGCACCAAAAGAACTGCATCACCGGTCCTCTGGGTCCCCTCTCAGCACAACGAGCGTGGTCCCTGGAACTCAGCAACTCTGTCCAAGTGACTCCCACAGTCCAGTGACTCTTCAGTCCAAGTTTGGTGGAGGTAAGTCCTTGCCTCCCCACGCTAGACTGCATTGCTGGGTACCGCGTGATTTGCAGCTGCTCCGGCTCCTGTGCACTCTTCCAGGATTTCCTTTGTGCACAGCCAAGCCTGGGTCCCCGACACTCTAACCTGCAGTGCACAACCTTCTGAGTTGTCCTCCGGCGTCGTGGGATCTCCTTTTGTGACTTCGGGTGGGCTCCAGTTCACTCCTCTTCGTAGTGCCTGTTCCGGCACTTCTGTGGGTGCTGCCTGCATCTAGATTCGTTATCTAAAGAATTCCCCAAAGCAGAGACCCTAAATAGCCAGAAAAGGAGGTTTGGCTACCTAGGAAGGAGGATAGGCTAGCCTGCTTCTGTGAGGGCTCCCTATCTTGCTGGGTGCCCCCTTTGTCTCCTCACGCAAGTGGCGACATCCTGGTCCCTCCTAGGCCACAGCAGCATCCAAAAACCCTAACCGCAACCCTTGCAGCTAGCAAGGCTTGTTTGCGGTCTTTCTGCGTGGGAACACCTCTGCAAGCTTCTTCGCGACGTGGGACATCCATCCTCCAAAGGGGAAGTTCCTAGTCCTCTTCGTTCTTGCAGAATCCACAGGTTCTACCATCCGGCGGCAGCTTCTTTGCACCCTCAGCTGGCATTTCCTGGGCATCTGCCCAATCTCGACTTTGTCGCGACTCTTGGACTTGGTCCCCTTGTTCCACAGGTACTCTCGTCCAGAAATCCACCTTTGTTGCATTGCTGGTGTTGGTCTTCCTTGCAGAATTCCCCTATCACGCCTTCTGTGCTCTCTGGGGAATATAGGTGCACTTTACACCTACTTTTCAGGGTCTGGGGTGGGCTATTTTCCTAACCCTCACTGTTCTCTTACAGTCCCAGCGACCCTCTACAAGCTCACATAGGTTTGGGGTCCATTCGTGGTTCGCATTCCACTTCTAGAGTATATGGTTTGTGTTGCCCCTATACCTATGTGCTCCTATTGCAATCTATTGTAATTCTACACTGCTTGCATTACTTCCTTTTGCTATTACTGCATATTTTTTTGGTATTGTGTACATATATCTTGTGTATATTTGGCATCCTCATACTGAGGGTACTCACTGAGATACTTTGGCATATTGTCATAAAAATAAAGTACCTTTAATTTTAGTATATCTGTGTATTGTGTTTTCTTATGATATTGTGCATATGACACCAGTGGTATAGTAGGAGCTTTGCATGTCTCCTAGTTCAGCCTAGGCTGCTCTGCTATAGCTACCTTCTACCAGCCTAAGCTGCTAGAAACACCTCTTCTACACTAATAAGGGATAACTGGACCTGGTACAGAGTGTAAGTACCCCTTGGTACCCACTACAGGCCAGGCCAGCCTCCTACATTGGTTGTGCAGCGGTGGGATAAGTACTTGTAACTACTTACCACTTTGTCATTTTTGTACTTTTCATAAGAGAATAATATACAAAACAAGTTCAGTGTCTGTACACCTAACCAAAAAGTTTTGCTTTTCTTCTCTTACTCTATTTGCTAAGTGCTGAAAAGTACCTCTAAACTTTCAAAAAGTTTCTAAAAAGTTGAAAACGTTTTTTTTTTCTGTTCCTTAAAAAGTTCTGAAACTTTTTCTTTATTTTTCTCTCCCTTAAACCTTTTTCTATCATGTCTGGTACAGGTCCTACTCTTGATCTGGCCAGCACTGCTTATGACAACCTTAGCTGGAAAGGTGCGAGGAGTCATTGATAGAGGTTTAGGGGTAGGGAAGAATCCCTCTAGAGAATTGTTAGTTAACATGCTCATTGAAAAGGATAAGGCCTTGGGTGGCACATCTGTTGAGAAATTAGGAGATGGTTCACACTCTGATTCTGGGGCAGCCCCTGCAAGAATGTTAGATGGTATTCTTTCCAACTTGCCCCTTAGCAGACAACCTAGCATTACTGGTACTAATGTGAGCTCTCATCACAGTAGGGATGTCATTCCTGCAGGCCAGGTTGTTAGGGTGTGTAGGAGGCTGGACTGGCTTGTAGTGAGTACCAAGGGGTACTTGCACCTTGCACCAGGCCCAGTTATCCCTTATTAGTGTATAGGGTGTCTAGCAGCTTAGGCTGATAGATAATGGTAGCTTAGCAAAGCAGCTCAGGCTGAACTAGGAGACGTGTGAAGCTACTACAGTACCACTTAGTGTCATATGCACAATATCATAACAAAACACAATACACAGTTATACTAAAAATAAAGGTACTTTATTTTTATGACAATATGCCAAAGTATCTTAGAGTGTACCCTCAGTAAGAGGATAGGAAATATACACAAGATATATATACACAATAGCAAAAATATGCAGTATAGTCTTAGAAAACAGTGCAAACAATGTATAATTACAATAGGATGCAATGGGGAAACATAGGGATAGGGGCAACACAAACCATATACTCCAAAAGTGGAATGTGAACCACGAATGGACCCCAAACCTATGTGACCTTGTAGAGGGTCGCTGGGACTATTAGAAAATAGTGAGAGTTAGAAAAATAACCCTCCTCAAGACCCTGAAAAGTGAGTGCAAAGTGCACCAAAGTTCCCCTAAGGACAAAATAGTCGTGTTAGAGGGAGAATGCAAGGAAAACACAAATCAGCAATGCAACAACGATGGATTCCTGTCTGAAGGTACCTGTGGAACAAGGGGACCAAGTCCAAAAGTCGCAAGCAGCTCGGAGATGGGCAGATGCCCAAGAAATGCCAGCGGTTGGTGCAAAGAAGCTCTTACTAGGCTGAAGAACTGTGAATACTGCAGGAACGACAAGGGCTAGAGACTTCCCCTTTGGAGGATGGATCCCCCACGCCTTGGAGAGTCGTGCAGAAGTGTTTTCCCGCCGGATGGACGCCAACAAGCCTTGCTACACGCAAATCGTGCGTTTGGCGTTTTTGGACGCTGCTGGGGCCCAGGAGGGACCAGGAGGTCGCAAATTGGACCTGCAGAGAGAGGGGACGTCGAGCAAGACAAGGAGCCCTCACTGAAGCAGGTAGCACCCGGAGAAGTGCCAGAAACAGGCACTACGAGGATGCGTGAAACGGTGCTCGCCGAAGTTGCACAAAGGAGTCCCACGTCGCCGGAGACCAACTTAGAAAGTCGTGCAATGCAGGTTAGAGTGCCGTGGACCCAGGCTTGGCTGTGCACGAAGGATTTCCGCCGGAAGTGCACAGGGGCCGGAGAAGCTTGCAAAGTCGCGGTTCCCAGCAATGCAGCCCAGCGAGGTGAGGCAAGGACTTACCTCCACCAAACTTGGGCTGAAGAGTCACTGGACTGTGGGGGTCACTTGGACGGTGTCGCTGGATTCGAGGGACCTCGCTCGTCGTGCTGAGAGGAGACCCAAGGGACCGGAGATGCAGCTTTTTGGTGCCTGCGGTTGCAGGGGGAAGATTCCGTCGACCCACGGGAGATTTCTTCGGAGCTTCTGGTGCAGAGAGGAGGCAGACTACCCCCACAGCATGCACAAGCAGGAAAACAGTCGAGAAGGCGGCAGGATCAGCGTTACAGAGTTGCAGTAGTCGTCTTTGCTACTATGTTGCAGGTTTGCAGGCTTCCAGCGCGGTCAGCGGTCGATTCCTTATCAGAAGGTGAAGAGGGAGATGCAGAGGAACTCGGCTGAGCTCATGCATTCGTTATCTAAAGTTTCCCCAGAGACAGAGACCCTAAATAGCCAGAAAAGAGGGTTTGGCTACCTAGGAGAGAGGAAAGGCTACTAACACCTGAAGGAGCCTATCACAAGGAGTCTCTGACGTCACCTGGTGGCACTGGCCACTCAGAGCAGTCCAGTGTGCCAGCAGCACCTCTGTTTCCAAGATGGCAGAGGTCTGGAGCACACTGGAGGAGCTCTGGACACCTCCCAGGGGAGGTGCAGGTCAGGGGAGTGGTCACTCCCCTTTCCTTTGTCCAGTTTCGCGCCAGAGCAGGGGCTAAGGGGTCCCTGAACCGGTGTAGACTGGCTTATGCAGAATTGGGCACCTCTGTGCCCAACAAAGCATTTCCAGAGGCTGGGGGAGGCTACTCCTCCCCTGCCTTCACACCATTTTCCAAAGGGAGAGGGTGTCACACCCTCTCTCAGAGGAAGTTCTTTGTTCTGCCATCCTGGGCCAGGCCTGGCTGGACCCCAGGAGGGCAGATGCCTGTCTGAGGGGTTGGCAGCAGCAGCAGCTGCAGAGAAACCCCAGGAAGGGCAGTCTGGCAGTACCAGGGTCTGTGCTACAGACCACTGGGATTATGGAATTGTACCAACAATGCCAGGATGGCATAGAGGGGGCAATTCCATGATCATAGACATGTTACATGGCCATATTCGGAGTTACCATGGTGAAGCTACATATAGGTAGTGACCTATATGTAGTGCACGCGTGTAATGGTGTCCCCGTACTCACAAAGTTCAGTGAATTGGCTCTGAACAATGTGGGGGCACCTTGGCTAGTGCCAGGGTGCCCTCACACTAAGTAACTTTGCACCTAACCTTTACCAGGTAAAGGTTAGACATATAGGTGACTTATAAGTTACTTAAGTGCAGTGTAAAATGGCTGTGAAATAACGTGGACGTTATTTCACTCAGGCTGCAGTGGCAGGCCTGTGTAAGAATTGTCAGAGCTCCCTATGGGTGGCAAAAGAAATGCTGCAGCCCATAGGGATCTCCTGGAACCCCAATACCCTGGGTACCTCAGTACCATATACTAGGGGATTATAAGGGTGTTCCAGTAAGCCAATGTAAATTGGTAAAAATGGTCACTAGCCTGTCAGTGACAATTTGGAAAGAAATGAGAGAGCATAACCACTGAGGTTCTGATTAGCAGAGCCTCAGTGAGACAGTTAGTCACTACACAGGTAACACATACAGGCACACTTATGAGCACTGGGGCCCTGGGTTACCAGGGTCCCAGTGACACATACAACTAAAACAACATATATACAGTGAAAAATGGGGGTAACATGCCAGGCAAGATGGTACTTTCCTACACAACCCCCCCCCAAACGAAGGACAATAAGACTAGCCATTACCTGATGAGTCTTCATTGTCTAAGTGGAAATATCTGGAGAGTCCATCTGCATTGGAGTGGCTACTCCCAGGTCTATGTTCCACTGTATAGTCCATTCCCTGTAGGGATATGGACCACCTCAACAATTTAGGATTTTCACCTTTCATTTGTTTTAGCCAAAGTAGAGGTTTGTGGTCTGTCTGAACAATGAAGTGAGTGCCAAACAGGTATGGCCTCAACTTCTTCAGAGCCCAGACCACAGCAAAGGCCTCCCTCTCAATGGCAGACCAACGCTTTTCTCTAGGGGTCAACCTTCTACTAATAAAAGCAACAGGTTGATCCTGGCCCTCAGAATTAAGTTGTGATAGGACTGCCCCTACTCCTAATTCAGATGCATCAGTTTGGACATAGAATTTTTTAGAGTAACAAGGGCTTTTCAGGACAGGTGCAGAGCACATGGCCTGCTTCAGCTCCTCAAAAGCTTTCTGACAGTTTGCTGTCCATAATACCTTTTTAGGCATTTTCTTGGATGTGAGGTCATTAAGAGGGGCTGCAATGGAGCCATAGTTCTTAATGAACCTCCTGTAATACCCAGTGAGGCCTAGGAAGGCTCTCACCTGAGTCTGAGTGGTAGGGGGAATCCAATCAATAATAGTTTGGATTTTCCCCTGAAGTGGTGCAATCTGTTCCCCACCAACAAGGTGTCCCAGATAAACCACCTTACCCTGCCCTATCTGGCACTTTGAAGCCTTGATAGTGAGGCCTGCCTTTTGCAGGGCCTCCAAAACTTTCCAAAGGTGGACCAGGTGATCATCCCAGCTGGAGCTAAAGACAGCTATATCATCCAAATATGCTGCACTGAAAGCTTCCAGCCCTTGCAGGACTGTGTTCACCAACCTCTGAAAAGTGGCAGGTGCATTTTTCAAACCAAAAGGCATTACAGTAAACTGGTAATGTCCTCCAATGGTAGAAAATGCAGTCTTAGGTTTAGCATCTTCTGACATTTTGATCTGCCAATACCCTGCAGTCAAATCAAAAGTGCTTAGATACTTGGCAGATGCCAGTGTATCTATTAGCTCATCTGCCCTGGGTATAGGGTGAGCATCTGTTTTGGTTACCAAGTTGAGACCTCTATAGTCTACACAAAACCTCATTTCCTTCTTTCCATCTTTAGAATTGGGTTTTGGTACCAGTACCACAGGAGAAGCCCATGGACTGTCAGAGTGCTCAACCACTCCTAGTTCCAACATCTTCTGAACTTCTTGCTTTATGCAGTCCCTGACATGGTCAGGCTGCCTATAGATCTTACTTTTGACAGGTAAACTGTCTCCAGTATCTATAGTGTGCTCACACCAAGAAGTGGTGCCTGGCACAATGGAGAAGAGTTCTGAAAATTGTCCTAGGAGATTTATGCAATTATCTTTCTGCTCAGCAGTAAGACAATCAGCCAAAACTACCCCTTCCACAAGAGCATCTTGTTCTGTGGAAGAGAAGAGATCAGGTAGAGGATCACTGTCTTCTTCCTGTCCCTCATCTGTTGCCATGAGCAGGGTGAGATCAGCCCTGTCATAGTAGGGTTTCAGGCGGTTGACATGGAGCACCCTAAGGGGACTCCTGGCAGTGCCTAAGTCAACCAAGTAGGTGACTTCACCCTTCTTTTCAACAATTGTGTGTGGACCACTCCATTTATCTTGGAGTGCTCTTGGGGCCACAGGCTCCAAGACCCACACTTTCTGCCCTGGTTGGTACTGAACCAAAACAGCCTTCTGATCATGCCATTGCTTCTGGAGCTCTTGGCTGGCCTGAAGGTTTTTACTGGCCTTTTTCATGTACTCAGCCATCCTTGATCTGAGGCCAAGTACATAGTCCACAATATCCTGCTTAGGAGCTTTTAAAGGTTGTTCCCAACCCTCCTTTACAAGTGTGAGTGGACCCCTAACAGGGTGTCCAAAAAGAAGTTCAAAGGGGCTGAAGCCCACTCCTTTCTGGGGTACCTCCCTGTAGGCTAAAAGGAGGCATGGTAGAAGGATATCCCATCTCCTGCGGAGTTTTTCAGGGAGTCCCATAATCATGCCTTTGAGAGTTTTATTAAATCTCTCCACCAGTCCATTTGTTTGTGGATGATAGGGTGTTGTGAACTTGTAAGTTACACCACACTCCTTCCACATGGCCTTTAAGTATGCAGACATGAAATTGCTTCCTCTGTCTGATACTACTTCCTTTGGGAAGCCCACCCTGGAAAATATTCCCAGGAGGGCCTTTGCCACTGCAGGAGCTGTAGTGGTCCTTAAAGGAATTGCTTCAGGATACCTTGTGGCATGGTCCACTACCACTAAGATAAACCTATTGCCTGAAGCAGTAGGAGGGTCAAGGGGGCCAACTATGTCAACCCCTACCCTTTCAAAGGGAACCCCAACCACAGGCAGTGGGATAAGGGGTGCCTTTGGAGTGCCACCTGTCTTGCCACTGGCTTGACAGGTTTCACAGGACTTACAAAATTCTTTTGTGTCCTCAGACATCCTAGGCCAATGAAACAGTGGTACCAATCTGTCCCAAGTTTTCATTTGACCCAGGTGCCCAGCTAAGGGAATGTCATGTGCCAGTGTTAGGAGGAACTTTCTGTACTCCTGAGGAATCACTAATCTCCTGGCAGCTCCAGGTTTAGGATCCCTATGCTCAGTGTACAAGAGGTTGTCCTCCCAGTAAACTCTGTGTGAGTCACTGACATCCCCATTAGCCTGTTTGACAGCTTGCTGTCTGAGACCCTCTAATGTGGGACAGGTTTGCTGTGCCACACTCAGCTCCTCTCTGGCAGGCCCCCCTTCACCCAAAAGCTCAGCAGTGTCTGCTTCCAGCTCCTCTGGTGTAGGTTCTGCACAGGGAGGGAATTCTTCTTCCTCAGAATTAGAATCCACTGTAGAGGGAGGGATAGTAGGAAGTGGTTTGCTTCTACTAGCCCTAGCTTTAGGGAGCACTTGGTCCATTGTTCCAGGATCCAAGCTTCCCTGTCCTTTTTGCTTTTTGGCCTGAGCCCTTGTCAAAGCAAAAATATGCCCTGGGATGCCCAGCATTGCTGCATGGGCCTCCAACTCCACATCTGACCAAGCTGATGTCTCCAAATCGTTCCCTAATAGACAGTCTACAGGTAAATCTGAAGCTACCACAACTTTCTTTGGACCAGATACCCCCCCCCAGTTGAGATTTACAACAGCCATGGGGTGGCTTTGTGTTATGTTGTGAGCATCGGTTACTTGGTACTGGTGTCCAAGTATGTGTTGTTCAGGGTGCACCAGTTTCTCAATCACCATTGTGACACTGGCACCTGTGTCCCTGTAGGCCTGGACCTCAACACCATTTATTAGGGTTAGTTGCTTGTACTTCTCCAAGTTATGGGGGCAAGCAACCAAAGTGGCTAAGTCAATAGCCCCTTCAGAGACTAAAGTAGCCTCTGTGGTCTCCCTAATCAGACCAACCCCAACTAAATTACCAAAAGTGAGCCCAGCTACTCCCTTGGATTGGCTATTAGTAGGTTTGCTCCCACCACCACTGCTATTAGTAGGGACACTAGGTGTAGCAGTAGGGGTTGTAGTGGTAGGAGCTGTGGTGCCTTTCTTTGGACAACTGGGATCTGTTGTCCAATGGCCTTTTATCTTACATAAATAGCACCATGGTTTCTTTTCCTTGTTCTGATTAGAGGAGGGTTTGGGCCCACCACCCCCACCAGAGTGTTTTTGTGGGCCTGATGAAGACTCATTTTTAGATTTGTCCCCACCCTTGTCAGAAGACTTACCATCCTTCTTTTTGTTGCCATCTTTGTCACCCCCTGTATGAACTTTTCTGTTCACTCTTGTTCTGACCCATTTGTCTGCCTTCTTTCCCAATTCTTGGGGAGAGGTCAGATCAGAGTCCACCAAGTACTGGTGCAACAAATCAGACACACAATTATTAAGAATATGCTCTCTCAGGATTAAGTTATACAGGCTGTCATAATCAGTAACTTTACTGCCATGTAACCACCCCTCCAAGGCCTTCACTGCCTGGTCAATGAAATCAACCCAGTCTTGTGAAGACTCCTTTTTGGTATCTCTGAACTTGATCCTGTACTGTTCAGTGGTTAAGCCATAACCATCCAGGAGTGCATTCTTAAGAACTTGGAAATTGTTAGCATCATTTTCTTTTACAGTAAGGAGCCTATCCCTACCTTTTCCAGTAAATGATAGCCATAGGATAGCAGCCCACTGCCTTTGAGGGACATCCTGTACAGCACAGGCCCTCTCAAGTGCAGCAAACCACTTGTTAATGTCATCCCCCTCCTTGTAAGGGGGAACTATCTTATGCAGATTCCTGGAATCATGCTCTTTTGCAGGATGACTATGGGGAATACTGCTGCTGCCACCATGGGTATCTAAACCCATTTTCTGTCTTTCCCTCTCTATTTCTAAAGACTGTCTATCCAAATCCAGCTGTTGCTTCTTGAGCTTCAGTCTGGTTTGCTCCACTCTCAATCTATTGAGCTCCCTTTCCAACAATCTGTCATCAGGGTGGGTGGGAGGGACATTTCTAGATACAGAGGTATGATGGGAATGAACAGAAGGAGACCTGTCCCTTACAGAGGGCACCCTAACAGCTTGGCTACCAGTATAATGTGAGAGCACATCATCAGTATGATGTGATTCAACCTCTGTACCAACTATGCTAGACTCTCTAGTAATGGGCAGGCTGAGAAGTTTCTTTCCTGAACCTTTTCCTGGGGGAGTCCCTGGATCAGATTGAGAACCATTAGCTACTTTTTCTACAGATTGGGCACTTATGGCCTTATCCTGTACTCTAAGCATATTAATTAACAGTTCTAAAGAAGGATTCTTCCCTACACTCAAACCTCTCTCTATGCAGAGACTCCTTGCTCCTTTCCAGCTAAGGTGATCATATGCAAGTTTGGACAGTTCAACTTTTTGGCCTGTGCCAGACATTTTTTAGAGAGAGTTAAAGTGATAGACAAAGAGAAAAAAGTTTTCAGAACTTTTTGGAAAGACAGAAAAAAACTTTTTAAACTTTTAAGAACTTTTTGAAAGTTTAGAATTACTTTTCAGCACTTAGAAAAGAGTGAAAAGAGGAAATGCAAAACTTTTTGGCTATGTGTATATACACTGACCTTGTTTTGTATATTTTTCTCTTATGAAAAGTACAATGACAAGAGTGGTAAGTAGTCTCAAAGCACTTATCCCACCACTGCACAACCAATGTAGGAGGCTGGACTGGCTTGTAGTGAGTACCAAGGGGTACTTGCACCTTGCACCAGGCCCAGTTATCCCTTATTAGTGTATAGGGTGTCTAGCAGCTTAGGCTGATAGATAATGGTAGCTTAGCAAAGCAGCTCAGGCTGAACTAGGAGACGTGTGAAGCTACTACAGTACCACTTAGTGTCATATGCACAATATCATAAGAAAACACAATACACAGTTATACTAAAAATAAAGGTACTTTATTTTTATGACAATATGCCAAAGTATCTTAGAGTGTACCCTCAGTAAGAGGATAGGAAATATACACAAGATATATATACAAAATAGCAAAAATATGCAGTATAGTCTTAGAAAACAGTGCAAACAATGTATAATTACAATAGGATGCAATGGGGAAACATAGGGATAGGGGCATGTGAGAAGGTAGCCTCTTTCTAGCCTTGTTACCCCCACTTTTGGCCTGTTTGTGAGTGTATGTCAGGGTGTTTGTCACTGTTTTCACTGTCTCACTGGGATCCTGATAGCCAGGCCTCAGTGCTCATAGTGAAAACACCATGTTTTCAGTATGGTTGTTATGTGTCACTGGGATCCTGCTAGTCAGGACCCCAGTGCTCATAGGTTTGTGGCCTATATGTATGTGTCACTGGGACCCTGTCACACAGGGCCCCAGTGCTCATAGGAGTGCATGTATATGTTCCCTGTGTGGTGCCTAACTGTCTCACTGAGGCTCTGCTAACCAGAACCTCAGTGGTTATGCTCTCTCATTACTTTCAAATTGTCACTAACAGGCTAGTGACCAATTTTACCAATTTACATTGGCTTACTTGAACACCCTTATAATTCCCTAGTATATGGTACTGAGGTACCCAGGGTATTGGGGTTCCAGGAGATCCCTATGGGCTGCAGCATTTCTTTTGCCACCCATAGGGAGCTCTGACAATTCTTACACAGGCCTGCCACTGCAGCCTGAGTGAAATAACGTCCACGTTATTTCACAGCCATTTTACACTGCACTTAAGTAACTTATAAGTCACCTATATGTCTAACCTTTACCTGGTAAAGGTTAGGTGCAAAGTTACTTAGTGTGTGGGCACCCTGGCACTAGCCAAGGTGCCCCCACATTGTTCAGAGCCAATTCACTGAACTTTGTGAGTACGGGGACACCATTACACGCGTGCACTACATATAGGTCACTACCTATATGTAGCTTCACCATGGTAACTCCGAATATGGCCATGTAACATGTCTATGATCATGGAATTGCCCCCTCTATACCATCCTGGCATAGTTGGCACAATCCCATGATCCCAGTGGTCTGTAGCACAGACCCTGGTACTGCCAGACTGCCCTTCCTGGGGTTTCTCTGCAGCTGCTGCTGCTGCCAACCCCTCAGACAGGCAGCTGCCCTCCTGGGGTCCAGCCAGGCCTGGCCCAGGATGGCAGAACAAAGAACTTCCTCTGAGAGAGGGTGTGACACCCTCTCCCTTTGGAAAAAGGTGTGAAGGCAGGGGAGGAGTAGCCTCCCCCAGCCTCTGGAAATGCTTTGTTGGGCACAGATGTGCCCAATTCTGCATAAGCCAGTCTACACCGGTTCAGGGACCCCTTAGCCCCTGCTCTGGTGCGAAACTGGACAAAGGAAAGGGGAGTGACCACTCCCCTGACCTGCACCTCCCCTGGGAGGTGTCCAGAGCTCCTCCAGTGTGCTCCAGACCTCTGCCATCTTGGAAACAGAGGTGCTGCTGGCACACTGGACTGCTCTGAGTGGCCAGTGCCACCAGGTGACGTCAGAGACTCCTGCTGATAGGCTCCTTCAGGTGTTAGTAGCCTTTCCTCTCTCCTAGGTAGCCAAACCCTCTTTTCTGGCTATTTAGGGTCTCTGTCTCTGGGGAAACTTTAGATAACGAATGCATGAGCTCAGCCGAGTTCCTCTGCATCTCCCTCTTCACCTTCTGATAAGGAATCGACCGCTGACCGCGCTGGAAGCCTGCAAACCTGCAACATAGTAGCAAAGACGACTACTGCAACTCTGTAACGCTGATCCTGCCGCCTTCTCGACTGTTTTCCTGCTTGTGCATGCTGTGGGGGTAGTCTGCCTCCTCTCTGCACCAGAAGCTCCGAAGAAATCTCCCGTGGGTCGACGGAATCTTCCCCCTGCAACCGCAGGCACCAAAAAGCTGCATTTCCGGTCCCTTGGGTCTCCTCTCAGCACGACGAGCGAGGTCCCTCGAATCCAGCGACACCGTCCAAGTGACCCCCACAGTCCAGTGACTCTTCAGCCCAAGTTTGGTGGAGGTAAGTCCTTGCCTCACCTCGCTGGGCTGCATTGCTGGGAACCGCGACTTTGCAAGCTTCTCCGGCCCCTGTGCACTTCCGGCGGAAATCCTGTGTGCACAGCCAAGCCTGGGTCCACGGCACTCTAACCTGCATTGCACGACTTTCTAAGTTGGTCTCCGGCGACGTGGGACTCCTTTGTGCAACTTCGGCGAGCACCGTTTCACGCATCCTCGTAGTGCCTGTTTCTGGCACTTCTCCGGGGGCTACCTGCTTCAGTGAGGGCTCTTTGTCTTGCTCGACGTCCCTTCTCTCTGCAGGTCCAATTTGCGACCTCCTGGTCCCTCCTGGGCCCCAGCAGCGTCCAAAAACGCCAAACGCACGATTTGCGTGTAGCAAGGCTTGTTGGCGTCCATCCGGCGGGAAAACACTTCTGCACGACTCTCCAAGGCGTGGGGGATCCATCCTCCAAAGGGGAAGTCTCTAGCCCTTGTCGTTCCTGCAGTATTCACAGCTCTTCAGCCTAGTAAGAGCTTCTTTGCACCAACCGCTGGCATTTCTTGGGCATCTGCCCAGCTACGAGCTGCTTGTGACTTTTGGACTTGGTCCCCTTGTTCCACAGGTACCCTCAGACAGGAATCCATCGTTGTTGCATTGCTGATTTGTGTTTTCCTTGCATTCTCCCTCTAACACGACTATTTTGTCCTTAGGGGAACTTTAGTGCACTTTGCACTCACTTTTCAGGGTCTTGGGGAGGGTTATTTTGCTAACTCTCACTATTTTCTAATAGTCCCAGCGACCCTCTACAAGGTCACATAGGTTTGGGGTCCATTCGTGGTTCGCATTCCACTTCTAGAGTATATGGTTTGTGTTGCCCCTATCCCTATGTTTCCCCATTGCATCCTATTGTAACTATACATTGTTTGCACTGTTTTCTAAGACTATACTGCATATTTTTGCTATTGTGTATATATATCTTGTGTATATTTCCTATCCTCTCACTGAGGGTACACTCTAAGATACTTTGGCATATTGTCATAAAAATAAAGTACCTTTATTTTTAGTATAACTGTGTATTGTGTTTTCTTATGATATTGTGCATATGACACTAAGTGGTACTGTAGTAGCTTCACACGTCTCCTAGTTCAGCCTGAGCTGCTTTGCTAAGCTACCATTATCTATCAGCCTAAGCTGCTAGACACCCTATACACTAATAAGGGATAACTGGGCCTGGTGCAAGGTGCAAGTACCCCTTGGTACTCACTACAAGCCAGTCCAGCCTCCTACATTGGTTGTGCAGTGGTGGGATAAGTGCTTTGAGACTACTTACCACTCTTGTCATTGTACTTTTCATAAGAGAAAAATATACAAAACAAGGTCAGTGTATATACACATAGCCAAAAAGTTTTGCATTTCCTCTTTTCACTCTTTTCTAAGTGCTGAAAAGTACTTCTAAACTTTCAAAAAGTTCTTAAAAGTTTAAAAAGTTTTTTCTGTCTTTCCAAAAAGTTCTGAAAACTTTTTTCTCTTTGTCTATCACTTTAACTCTCTCTAAAAATGTCTGGCACAGGCCAAAAAGTTGAACTGTCCAAACTTGCATATGATCACCTTAGCTGGAAAGGAGCAAGGAGTCTCTGCATAGAGAGAGGTTTGAGTGTAGGGAAGAATCCTTCCTTAGAACTGTTAATTAATATGCTTCGAGTACAGGATAAGGCCATAAGTGCCCAATCTGTAGAAAAAGTAGCTAATGGTTCTCAATCTGATCCAGGGACTCCCCCAGGAAAAGGTTCAGGAAAGAAACTTCTCAGCCTGCCCATTACTAGACAGTCTAGCATAGTTGGTACAGAGGTTGAATCACATCATACTGATGATGTGCTCTCACATTATGCTGGTAGCCAAGCTGTTAGGGTGCCCCTTGTAAGGGACAGGTCTCCTTCTGTTCATTCCCATCATACCTCTGTATCTAGAAATGTCCCTCCCACCCACCCTGATGACAGATTGTTAGAAAGGGAGCTCAATAGATTGAGAGTGGAGCAAACCAGACTGAAGCTCAAGAAGCAACAGCTGGATTTGGATAGACAGTCTTTAGAAATAGAGAGGGAAAGACAGAAGATGGGTTTAGATACCCATGGTGGCAGCAGCAGTATTCCCCATAGTCATCCTGCAAAAGAGCATGATTCCAGGAATCTGCACAAGATAGTTCCCCCTTATAAGGAGGGGGATGACATTAACAAGTGGTTTGCTGCACTTGAGAGGGCCTGTGTTGTACAGGATGTCCCTCAAAGGCAGTGGGCTGCTATCCTATGGCTATCATTTAGTGGAAAGGGTAGGGATAGACTCCTTACTGTGAAAGAAAGTGATGCCAATAATTTTACAGTTCTTAAGAATGCACTCCTGGATGGTTATGGCTTAACCACTGAACAGTACAGGATAAAGTTCAGAGAGACCAAAAAGGAGTCTTCACAAGACTGGGTTGATTTCATTGACCATTCAGTGAAGGCCTTGGAGGGGTGGTTACATGGCAGTAAAGTTACTGATTATGAAAGCCTGTATAACACAATCCTGAGAGAGCATATACTTAATAATTGTGTGTCTGATTTGTTGCACCAGTACCTGGTAGACTCTGATCTGACCTCTCCCCAAGAATTGGGAAAGAAGGCAGACAAATGGGTCAGAACAAGGGTGAACAGAAAAGTTCATACAGGGGGTGACAAAGATGGCAATAAGAAGAAAGATGGTGAAAAATCTCAAGATAAGCATGGGGATAAGGGTAAAACCAAAGATCCCACTTCAAATCTTAAACACTCTTCAGAGGGTGGGGATAAAACAAATTCTTCCTCTTCTTCCCAACCTGCACACATTAAAAAGCCTTGGTGCTTTGTGTGTAAAAACAGAGGCCATAGGCCAGGGGATAAGTCCTGTCCAGGTAAACCCCCTGAGCCTACCACCACTAATACATCAAGCTCTAGTGCCCCTAGCAGTAGTGGTACTAGTGGTGGGACTGCTGGCAACAGTCAAGCAAAGGGTGTAGTTGGGTTCACTTATGGGTCCATAGTGGAAACTGATGTCATCAGTCCCAAGACAGTTTCTGTCACACCTAGTGGCATTGGCCTTGCCACACTGGCTGCTTGTCCCCTTACAATGGATAAGTACAGGCAGACAGTTTCAATAAATGGTGTTGAGGCCTTGGCCTACAGGGACACAGGTGCCAGTTTCACTTTGGTGACTGAAAACCTAGTGCCTCCTGAACAACACATCATTGGACAACAGTATAAGATTATTGATGTCCATAACTCCACTAAGTTTCTTCCCTTAGCTATAATTCAGTTTAGTTGGGGTGGAGTTACTGGCCCTAAGCAGGTGGTGGTATCACCTAGCTTACCTGTAGACTGTCTCTTAGGTAATGACCTAGAGGCCTCAGGTTGGGCTGATGTAGAGTTTTATGCCCATGCAGCCATGCTGGGCATCCCTGAGGAATTGTTCCCTCTCATTTCAAGTGAAATGAAAAAGCAAAGGAGAGAAGGCCTGAAAACTCAGGATCCCTCTCCATCAACAGGTAAAAAGGGTATCACAGTATCCCCTAACCACCCTACCATTCAGGATACTATTCCTGCGGTGGGAGAAACCTCTCCTGGGGTGGCACCTGTTCCAAGGGAATCATCAGCTGGCATAGCTGGACTCCCTGAGGTAGAAGTACCTCTCGGTGGAATAACTAACATTGGTGAGAAAAACAGCACCATTTTAGTTAACATGGAGCATCCCTCCAACCCTCCCAGAGAAACTTTAGTGCAGAAACCCTGCACTACCTCACAACACTTAGGACAGCATCCCTGCCCTAGTGTGGAGCTCATAGGACAGCATCCCTGCCCTGCTCCAACTCAAGAGAAACAGCATCCCTGTTCTCTCTTCCAGCCAAATGGACAAAGTTTTTGCCCAGCTATGGCTTTACTGAGACAGCATCCCTGTCTGGCATTTCCATCATTACAAATAGGTTCAGTGGATAATTCCCACTGCTCTAAACTAAAACTTACTGATAGAAACTCTGAAAATACATCTTCACATTGTTGGTTAGCTAAAAAACTTCAAACAGGGTGGTTTACATCCCCACAGGGAAGTAACCATATAGTGGATGATAAAGGGAGTAACCAGTCTATTGCAGAGCTACTCTCTACTTATCACCACTTAGACAATAAAGTCTCAACTGGCCAAGGTTAGCCTTATTGTCCTTCGTTTGGGGGGGGGTTGTGTGAGAAGGTAGCCTCTTTCTAGCCTTGTTACCCCCACTTTTGGCCTGTTTGTGAGTGTATGTCAGGGTGTTTGTCACTGTTTTCACTGTCTCACTGGGATCCTGATAGCCAGGCCTCAGTGCTCATAGTGAAAACACCATGTTTTCAGTATGGTTGTTATGTGTCACTGGGATCCTGCTAGTCAGGACCCCAGTGCTCATAGGTTTGTGGCCTATATGTATGTGTCACTGGGACCCTGTCACACAGGGCCCCAGTGCTCATAGGAGTGCATGTATATGTTCCCTGTGTGGTGCCTAACTGTCTCACTGAGGCTCTGCTAACCAGAACCTCAGTGGTTATGCTCTCTCATTACTTTCAAATTGTCACTAACAGGCTAGTGACCAATTTTACCAATTTACATTGGCTTACTGGAACACCCTTATAATTCCCTAGTATATGGTACTGAGGTACCCAGGGTATTGGGGTTCCAGGAGATCCCTATGGGCTGCAGCATTTCTTTTGCCACCCATAGGGAGCTCTGACAATTCTTACACAGGCCTGCCACTGCAGCCTGAGTGAAATAACGTCCACGTTATTTCACAGCCATTTTACACTGCACTTAAGTAACTTATAAGTCACCTATATGTCTAACCTTTACCTGGTAAAGGTTAGGTGCAAAGTTACTTAGTGTGTGGGCACCCTGGCACTAGCCAAGGTGCCCCCACATTGTTCAGAGCCAATTCACTGAACTTTGTGAGTACGGGGACACCATTACACGCGTGCACTACATATAGGTCACTACCTATATGTAGCTTCACCATGGTAACTCCGAATATGGCCATGTAACATGTCTATGATCATGGAATTGCCCCCTCTATACCATCCTGGCATAGTTGGCACAATCCCATGATCCCAGTGGTCTGTAGCACAGACCCTGGTACTGCCAGACTGCCCTTCCTGGGGTTTCTCTGCAGCTGCTGCTGCTGCCAACCCCTCAGACAGGCAGCTGCCCTCCTGGGGTCCAGCCAGGCCTGGCCCAGGATGGCAGAACAAAGAACTTCCTCTGAGAGAGGGTGTGACACCCTCTCCCTTTGGAAAAAGGTGTGAAGGCAGGGGAGGAGTAGCCTCCCCCAGCCTCTGGAAATGCTTTGTTGGGCACAGATGTGCCCAATTCTGCATAAGCCAGTCTACACCGGTTCAGGGACCCCTTAGCCCCTGCTCTGGCGCGAAACTGGACAAAGGAAAGGGGAGTGACCACTCCCCTGACCTGCACCTCCCCTGGGAGGTGTCCAGAGCTCCTCCAGTGTGCTCCAGACCTCTGCCATCTTGGAAACAGAGGTGCTGCTGGCACACTGGACTGCTCTGAGTGGCCAGTGCCACCAGGTGACGTCAGAGACTCCTGCTGATAGGCTCCTTCAGGTGTTAGTAGCCTTTCCTCTCTCCTAGGTAGCCAAACCCTCTTTTCTGGCTATTTAGGGTCTCTGTCTCTGGGGAAACTTTAGATAACGAATGCATGAGCTCAGCCGAGTTCCTCTGCATCTCCCTCTTCACCTTCTGATAAGGAATCGACCGCTGACCGCGCTGGAAGCCTGCAAACCTGCAACATAGTAGCAAAGACGACTACTGCAACTCTGTAACGCTGATCCTGCCGCCTTCTCGACTGTTTTCCTGCTTGTGCATGCTGTGGGGGTAGTCTGCCTCCTCTCTGCACCAGAAGCTCCGAAGAAATCTCCCGTGGGTCGACGGAATCTTCCCCCTGCAACCGCAGGCACCAAAAAGCTGCATTTCCGGTCCCTTGGGTCTCCTCTCAGCACGACGAGCGAGGTCCCTCGAATCCAGCGACACCGTCCAAGTGACCCCCACAGTCCAGTGACTCTTCAGCCCAAGTTTGGTGGAGGTAAGTCCTTGCCTCACCTCGCTGGGCTGCATTGCTGGGAACCGCGACTTTGCAAGCTTCTCCGGCCCCTGTGCACTTCCGGCGGAAATCCTGTGTGCACAGCCAAGCCTGGGTCCACGGCACTCTAACCTGCATTGCACGACTTTCTAAGTTGGCCTCCGGCGACGTGGGACTCCTTTGTGCAACTTCGGCGAGCACCGTTTCACGCATCCTCGTAGTGCCTGTTTCTGGCACTTCTCCGGGGGCTACCTGCTTCAGTGAGGGCTCTTTGTCTTGCTCGACGTCCCTTCTCTCTGCAGGTCCAATTTGCGACCTCCTGGTCCCTCCTGGGCCCCAGCAGCGTCCAAAAACGCCAAACGCACGATTTGCATGTAGCAAGGCTTGTTGGCGTCCATCCGGCGGGAAAACACTTCTGCACGACTCTCCAAGGCGTGGGGGATCCATCCTCCAAAGGGGAAGTCTCTAGCCCTTGTCGTTCCTGCAGTATTCACAGCTCTTCAGCCTAGTAAGAGCTTCTTTGCACCAACCGCTGGCATTTCTTGGGCATCTGCCCAGCTACGAGCTGCTTGTGACTTTTGGACTTGGTCCCCTTGTTCCACAGGTACCCTCAGACAGGAATCCATCGTTGTTGCATTGCTGATTTGTGTTTTCCTTGCATTCTCCCTCTAACACGACTATTTTGTCCTTAGGGGAACTTTGGTGCACTTTGCACTCACTTTTCAGGGTCTTGGGGAGGGTTATTTTGCTAACTCTCACTATTTTCTAATAGTCCCAGCGACCCTCTACAAGGTCACATAGGTTTGGGGTCCATTCGTGGTTCGCATTCCACTTCTAGAGTATATGGTTTGTGTTGCCCCTATCCCTATGTTTCCCCATTGCATCCTATTGTAACTATACATTGTTTGCACTGTTTTCTAAGACTATACTGCATATTTTTGCTATTGTGTATATATATCTTGTGTATATTTCCTATCCTCTCACTGAGGGTACACTCTAAGATACTTTGGCATATTGTCATAAAAATAAAGTACCTTTATTTTTAGTATAACTGTGTATTGTGTTTTCTTATGATATTGTGCATATGACACTAAGTGGTACTGTAGTAGCTTCACACGTCTCCTAGTTCAGCCTGAGCTGCTTTGCTAAGCTACCATTATCTATCAGCCTAAGCTGCTAGACACCCTATACACTAATAAGGGATAACTGGGCCTGGTGCAAGGTGCAAGTACCCCTTGGTACTCACTACAAGCCAGTCCAGCCTCCTACAGGGCAACACAAACCATATACTCCAAAAGTGGAATGTGAACCACGAATGGACCCCAAACCTATGTGACCTTGTAGAGGGTCGCTGGGACTATTAGAAAATAGTGAGAGTTAGAAAAATAACCCTCCTCAAGACCCTGAAAAGTGAGTGCAAAGTGCACCAAAGTTCCCCTAAGGACAAAATAGTCGTGTTAGAGGGAGAATGCAAGGAAAACACAAATCAGCAATGCAACAACGATGGATTCCTGTCTGAAGGTACCTGTGGAACAAGGGGACCAAGTCCAAAAGTCACAAGCAGCTCGGAGATGGGCAGATGCCCAAGAAATGCCAGCGGTTGGTGCAAAGAAGCTCTTACTAGGCTGAAGAACTGTGAATACTGCAGGAACGACAAGGGCTAGAGACTTCCCCTTTGGAGGATGGATCCCCCACGCCTTGGAGAGTCGTGCAGAAGTGTTTTCCCGCCGGATGGACGCCAACAAGCCTTGCTACACGCAAATCGTGCGTTTGGCGTTTTTGGACGCTGCTGGGGCCCAGGAGGGACCAGGAGGTCGCAAATTGGACCTGCAGAGAGAGGGGAAGTCGAGCAAGACAAGGAGCCCTCACTGAAGCAGGTAGCACCCGGAGAAGTGCCAGAAACAGGCACTACGAGGATGCGTGAAACGGTGCTCGCCGAAGTTGCACAAAGGAGTCCCACGTCGCCGGAGACCAACTTAGAAAGTCGTGCAATGCAGGTTAGAGTGCCGTGGACCCAGGCTTGGCTGTGCACGAAGGATTTCCGCCGGAAGTGCACAGGGGCCGGAGAAGCTTGCAAAGTCGCGGTTCCCAGCAATGCAGCCCAGCGAGGTGAGGCAAGGACTTACCTCCACCAAACTTGGGCTGAAGAGTCACTGGACTGTGGGGGTCACTTGGACGGTGTCGCTGGATTCGAGGGACCTCGCTCGTCGTGCTGAGAGGAGACCCAAGGGACCGGAGATGCAGCTTTTTGGTGCCTGCGGTTGCAGGGGGAAGATTCCGTCGACCCACGGGAGATTTCTTCGGAGCTTCTGGTGCAGAGAGGAGGCAGACTACCCCCACAGCATGCACAAGCAGGAAAACAGTCGAGAAGGCGGCAGGATCAGCGTTACAGAGTTGCAGTAGTCGTCTTTGCTACTATGTTGCAGGTTTGCAGGCTTCCAGCGCGGTCAGCGGTCGATTCCTTATCAGAAGGTGAAGAGGGAGATGCAGAGGAACTCGGCTGAGCTCATGCATTCGTTATCTAAAGTTTCCCCAGAGACAGAGACCCTAAATAGCCAGAAAAGAGGGTTTGGCTACCTAGGAGAGAGGAAAGGCTACTAACACCTGAAGGAGCCTATCACAAGGAGTCTCTGACGTCACCTGGTGGCACTGGCCACTCAGAGCAGTCCAGTGTGCCAGCAGCACCTCTGTTTCCAAGATGGCAGAGGTCTGGAGCACACTGGAGGAGCTCTGGACACCTCCCAGGGGAGGTGCAGGTCAGGGGAGTGGTCACTCCCCTTTCCTTTGTCCAGTTTCGCGCCAGAGCAGGGGCTAAGGGGTCCCTGAACCGGTGTAGACTGGCTTATGCAGAATTGGGCACCTCTGTGCCCAACAAAGCATTTCCAGAGGCTGGGGGAGGCTACTCCTCCCCTGCCTTCACACCATTTTCCAAAGGGAGAGGGTGTCACACCCTCTCTCAGAGGAAGTTCTTTGTTCTGCCATCCTGGGCCAGGCCTGGCTGGACCCCAGGAGGGCAGATGCCTGTCTGAGGGGTTGGCAGCAGCAGCAGCTGCAGAGAAACCCCAGGAAGGGCAGTCTGGCAGTACCAGGGTCTGTGCTACAGACCACTGGGATTATGGAATTGTACCAACAATGCCAGGATGGCATAGAGGGGGCAATTCCATGATCATAGACATGTTACATGGCCATATTCGGAGTTACCATGGTGAAGCTACATATAGGTAGTGACCTATATGTAGTGCACGCGTGTAATGGTGTCCCCGTACTCACAAAGTTCAGTGAATTGGCTCTGAACAATGTGGGGGCACCTTGGCTAGTGCCAGGGTGCCCTCACACTAAGTAACTTTGCACCTAACCTTTACCAGGTAAAGGTTAGACATATAGGTGACTTATAAGTTACTTAAGTGCAGTGTAAAATGGCTGTGAAATAACGTGGACGTTATTTCACTCAGGCTGCAGTGGCAGGCCTGTGTAAGAATTGTCAGAGCTCCCTATGGGTGGCAAAAGAAATGCTGCAGCCCATAGGGATCTCCTGGAACCCCAATACCCTGGGTACCTCAGTACCATATACTAGGGGATTATAAGGGTGTTCCAGTAAGCCAATGTAAATTGGTAAAAATGGTCACTAGCCTGTCAGTGACAATTTGGAAAGAAATGAGAGAGCATAACCACTGAGGTTCTGATTAGCAGAGCCTCAGTGAGACAGTTAGTCACTACACAGGTAACACATACAGGCACACTTATGAGCACTGGGGCCCTGGGTTACCAGGGTCCCAGTGACACATACAACTAAAACAACATATATACAGTGAAAAATGGGGGTAACATGCCAGGCAAGATGGTACTTTCCTACAGGGTGCCAACTATTAACCCCTTCGCTGCCAGGCCTTTTCCCCCTCCTGTGCCAGGCCTTTTTTTGCCTATTTGGGGCAGTTCGCGCTTAGGCCCTCATAACTTTTTGGTCACATAAGCTAACCAAGCCAAATTTGCGTCCTTTTTTTCCAACATCCTAGGGATTCTAGAGGTACCCAGACTTTGTGGGTTCCCTTGAAGGAGGCCAAGAAATTGGCCAAAATACAGTGAACATTTCGTTTTTTTTTAAAAAATTGAAAAAGTGGCTGCAGAAGAAGGCTTGTGGATTTCCCCCTGAAAATGGCATCAACAAAGGGTTTCTAGTGCTAAACTCAGCAGCTTCCTAGCTTTCAGGAACAGGCAGACTTGAATCAGAAAACCCAATTTTTCAACACAATTTTGGCATTTTACTGGGGCATACCCCATTTTTGCAATTTTTTGTGCTTTCAGCCTCCTTCCAGTCAGTGACAGGAATGGGCATGAAACAAATGCTGGATCCCAGACACCTAACCATTTCTGAAAAGTAGACAAAATTCTGAATTCAGCAAGGGGTCATTTGTGTAGATCCTACAAGGGTTTCCTACAGAAAATAACAGCTGAAAAAGAAAAATATTGAAATTGAGGTGAAAAAAACATCAATTTTTCTCTACGTTTTACTCTGTAACTTTTCCCTGCAATGTCAGATTATGGAAAGCAATATACCGTTACGTCTGCTGGACTCCTCTGGTTGCGGGGATATATAGGGCTTGTAGGTTCATCAAGAACCCGAGGAACCCAGAGCCAATAAATGAGATGCACCCTGCAGTGCGTTTTCATTCTATACCAGGTATACAGCAATTCATTTGCTGAAATATAAAGAGTAAAAAATTGCTATCAAGAAAACCTTTGCATTTCCAAAAAGGGCACAAGATAAGGTGCTGAGGAGCAGTGGTTATTTGCACATCTCTGAATTCCGGGGTGCCCATAGTAGCATGTGAATTACAGGGCATTTCTCAAATAGATGTCTTTTTTACACACTCTCCTATATTTGGAAGGAAAAAATGTAAAGAAAGACAAGGGGCAATAGCACTTGTTTTGCTAATCTATGTTCCCCCAAGTCTTCCGATAAAAATGATACCTCACTTGCGTGGGTAGGCCTAGCACCCGCGACAGGAAACGCCCCAAAGCGCAACGTGGACACATCGACAATTTTGGGAGAAAACAGAGGTGTTTTTTGCGAAGTGCCTCCCTGTAGATTTTGGCCTCTAGCTCAGCCGGCACCTAGGGAAACCTACCAAACCTGTGCATTTCTGAAAACTAGAGACCTAGGGGAATCCAAGGAGGGGTGATTTGCGGGGCTCGGACCAGGTTCTGTTACCCAGAATCCTTTGCAAACCTCAAAATTTGGCTAAAAAAACACATGTCCCTCACATTTCTGTGGCAGAAAGTTCTGGAATCTGAGAGGAGCTACAAATTTCCTTCCACCCAGCGTTCCCCCAAGTCTCCCGATAAAAATGATACCTCACTTGCGTGGGTAGGCCTAGCGCCGGCGACAGGAAACACCCCAAAGCGCAACGTGGACACATCCTAAATTTTTGAAAAAAACAGAGGTGTTTTTTGCGAAGTGCCTACCTGTAGATTTTGACCTCTAGCTCAGCCGGCACCTAGGGAAACCTACCAAACCTGTGCATTTCTGAAAACTAGAGACCTAGGGGAATCCAAGGAGGGGTGACTTGCGGGGCTCGGACCAGGTTCTGTTACCCAGAATCCTTTGCAAACCTCAAAATTTGGCTCAAAAAACACATTCCCTCACATTTCTGTGGCAGAAAGTTCTGGAATCTGAGAGGAGCTACAAATTTCCTTCCACCCGGCGTTCCCCCAAGTCTCCGATAAAAATGATACCTCACTTGTGTGGGTAGGCCTAGCGCCGGCGACAGGAAACACCCCAAAGCGCAACGTGGACACATCCTAAATTTTTGAAAAAAACAGAGGTGTTTTTTGCGAAGTGCCTACCTGTAGATTTTGACCTCTAGCTCAGCCGGCACCTAGGGAAACCTACCAAACCTGTGCATTTCTGAAAACTAGAGACCTAGGGGAATCCAAGGAGGGGTGACTTGCGGGGCTCGGACCAGGTTCTGTTACCCAGAATCCTTTGCAAACCTCAAAATTTGGCTCAAAAAACACATGTCCCTCACATTTCTGTGGCAGAAAGTTCTGGAATCTGAGAGGAGCTACAAATTTCCTTCCACCCAGCGTTCCCCCAAGTCTCCCGATAAAAATGATACCTCACTTGCGTGGGTAGGCCTAGCGCCGGCGACAGGAAACACCCCAAAGCGCAACGTGGACACATCCTAAATTTTGGAAAAAAACAGAGGTGTTTTTTGCGAAGTGCCTACCTGTAGATTTTGGCCTCTAGCTCAGCCGGCACCTAGGGAAAACTACCAAACCTGTGCATTTCTGAAAACTAGAGACCTAGGGGAATCCAAGGAGGGGTGACTTGCGGGGCTCGGACCAGGTTCTGTTACCCAGAATCCTTTGCAAACCTCAAAATTTGGCTAAAAATACACATGTTACTCACATTTCTGTGGCAGGAAGTTCTGGAATCTGAGAGGAGCCACAAATTTCCTTCTACCCAGCGTTCCCCCAAGTCTCCCGATAAAAATGATACCTCACTTGTGTGGGTAGGACTAGCGCCCACGAAAGGAAAGGGCCCAAAACACAACGTGGACACATCACATTTTTTTATAAAAAGCAGTGCCTACCTGTGGATTTTGGCCTGTAGCTCAGCCGACACCTGAGGAAACCTAGCAAACCAGTGCATTTTTGAAAACTAGAAACCCAGGGGAATCCAAGATGGGGTGACTTGCGGGGCTCTGACCAGGTTATGTTACCCAGAATCCTTTGCAAACATCAAAATTTGGCCCAAAAAACACTTTTTCCTCTCATTTCGGTGACAGAAAGTTCTGGAATCTGAGAGGAGCCACAAATTTCCTTCCACCCAGCGTTCCCCTAAGTCTCTCGATAAAAATGGTACGTCACTTCTGTGGGTAGGCCTAGCACCCACAAAAGGAAATGGCCCAAAACACAACGTGGACACAACATATTTTTTCACAGAAAACAGAGGTGTTTTTTGCAAGGTGCCTACCTGTGGTGTTTGGCCTGTAGCTCAGCCGGCCCCAGGGGGGGCCAGAAATGCCCTAAAATAAATTTGCCTCCCCAACCCCCACCCTCCCCCGCCAGGAGCGACCCTTGCCTACGGGGTCGCTCCCCCTGCGTGACATTGGCACCAAAAAACAAATCCCCGGTGCCTAGTGGTTTCTGCCCCCTTGGGGGCAGATTGACCTAAACTCTGCCAATCTGCCCCCAGGGGGGCAGAAATGGTCTAAATACAATTTGCCCTCCTGGGGAGCGACCCTTGCCTGATGGGTCACTCCCCATCTCTAAAAAAACAAACAAACAAAAAAAAAAAAAAACACAAAACAAAATTTGCCCTGGTGCCTAGAGGTTTCTGACCCCCCCCGGGGGCAGATCGCCCTAATAATAGGCCGATCTGCCCCCAGGGGGGGCAGAAATGGCCTAAAATAAATTTCTCTCCCCCCAACCTCCACCCCCCCCGGGAGCTACCCTTGCCTACGGGGTCGCTCCCCCTGCGTGACATTGGCACCAAAAAACAAATCCCCGGTGCCTAGTGGTTTCTGCCCCCTTGGGGGCAGGTTGACCTAAACTCAGCCAATCTGCCCCCAAGGGGGGCAGAAATGGCCTAAATACAATTTGTCCCCCAGGGGAGCGACTTTTGCCTGATGGGTCGCTCCCCATCTCTAAAAAAAGAAACAACAAAAAAAAAAACACAAAAAAAAAAATTGCCCTGGCGCCTAGAGGGTTCTGCCCCCCCCCTGGGGGCAGTTCGGCCTAATAATAGGCCGATCTGTCCCCCGGGGGGGCAGAAATGGCCTAAAATAAATTTGCCCCCCCAACCCCCCCGGGAGCGACCCTTGCCTACGGGGTCGCTCCCCCTGCGTGACATTGGCGCCAAAAAACAAATCCCCGGTGCCTAGTGGTTTCTGCCCCCTTGGGGGCAGATTGACCTAAAATTGGCCAATCTACCCCCAGGGGGGCAGAAATGGTCTAAATACAATTTGCCCCCCCCAGGGGAGCGACCCTTGCCTGATGGGTCGCTCCCCATCTCTAAAAAAAGAAACAACAAAAAAAAAAAAAACACAAAAAAAAAAATTGCCCTGGCGTCTAGAGGGTTCTGCCCCCAGGGGGGGCAGAAAAGGCCTTCCCGAAAATATGCCCCCCCCTGGGAGCGACCCTTGCCCAAGGGGTCGCTCCCTTTTGTCAATAACAATAAAAATAAAAAAAATCCCTGGTGTCTAGTGGTTTCTACCCCCCTTGGGGGCAGATTGGCCTCATCAAAATAGGCCAATCTGCCCCCAAGGGGGGCAGAAATGGCCAAAATATAATTTTCACCCAAGGGGAGCGACCCTTGCCTAAGGGGTCGCTCCCCACCAAAAAAAAAAAAAATGCCCCCAGGGGGGGCAGAAAAGGCCTTTTAAAAAAAATGCCCCCCCTGGGAGCGACCCTTGCCCAAGGGGTCGCTCCCTTTTGTCAATTTCAATAAAAAAAAAAAAAATCCCTGGTGTCTAGTGGGGTTTCAAAGGGAAGGAAATACTTTTCCTTCCCTTTGAAGCCCCTCCGGGCCTCCCATCGATTGAAAGAGAAATGCTTTTGCATTTCTTTTTCAATTGCGAGGGAGGCCCCTGTGACACAGCGAGCGCGCGCGCGCTGACGTCACGGGGGGGTGGGTCGGGGGTGGAAGGGGAAGGTCTTCCCCTTCCACCCCCGACTTGGGGGGGGAGGGGGGTGCATGGGGGGCGCGCTAGCGCTCCCCCAAGTTCCCCTGTGCCATGGACGAGATGATCCAAGGCACAGAAGCGGTTAAGGACATTTCTCCCTCTGTTCATTCACACCATTCTTCTGTGTCAAAGCATGCCCAACCCACCCACCCTGATGACAGAATGTTGGAAAGGGAGCTCAATAGATTGAGAGTGGAAGAGTCCAGGCTGAAGCTTAAACAGCAACAGCTGGCTCTAGACAGGGAATCTGTAGACTTAGAAAAAGAAAGACAGAGGTTGGGGTTAGGACCCCATGGTGGCAGCAGCAGTATTACAGATAGTAATCCTGTAAAAGAGCATGGTTCTAGGAATCTGCATAAGATAGATCCCCCTTACAAGGAGGGGGATGACATTAACAAGTGGTTTGCTGCACTTGAGAGGGCCTGTGTTGTACAGGGGGTCCCTCAAAGGCAGTGGGCTGCTATCCTATGGCTATCTTTCAGTGGAAAGGGTAGGGATAGTGTAGGAGGCTGGACTGGCTTGTAGTGAGTACCAAGGGGTACTTGCACCAGGCCCAGGTATCCCTTATTAGTGTATAGGGTGTCTAGCAGCTTAGGCTGATAGATAATGGTAGCTTAGCAGAGCAGCTTAGGCTGAACTAGGAGACGTGTGAAGCTACCACAGTACCACTTAGTGTCATATGCACAATATCATAAGAAAACACAATACACAGTTATACTAAAAATAAAGGTACTTTATTTTTATGACAATATGCCAAAGTATCTTAGAGTGTACCCTCAGTGAGAGGATAGGAAATATACACAAGATATATATACACAATAGCAAAAATATGCAGTATAGTCTTAGAAAACAGTGCAAACAATGTATAGTTACAATAGGATGCAATGGGGACACATAGGGATAGGGGCAACACAAACCATATACTCCAAAAGTGGAATGCGAACCACGAATGGACCCCAAACCTATGTGACCTTGTAGAGGGTCGCTGGGACTATTAGAAAATAGTGAGAGTTAGAAAAATAACCCTCCCCAAGACCCTGAAAAGTGAGTGCAAAGTGCACTAAAGTTCCCCTAAGGATAAAGAAGTCGTGTTAGAGGAATAATGCAGGAAAGACACAAACCAACAATGCAACAACGCTGGATTTCCAATCTGGGGTACCTGTGGAACAAGGGGACCAAGTCCAAAAGTCACAAGCAAGTCGGAGATGGGCAGATGCCCAGGAAATGCCAGCTGCGGGTACAAAGAAGCTTCTACTGGACAGAAGAAGCTGCGGTTTCTGCAGGAACGCAAAGGGCTAGAGACTTCCCCTTTGGAGGACAGATCCCTCTCGCCTTGTAGAGTCGTGCAGAAGTGTTTTCCCGCCGAAAGAACGCCAACAAGCCTTGCTAGCTGCAAGTCGTGCGGTTAGCGTTTTTGGACGCTGCTGTGGCCCAGGAGGGACCAGGAGGTCGCAAATTGGACCAGGAGGTAGAGGGGACATCGAGCAAGACAAGGAGCACCTCTTAGCAGCAGGTAGCACCCGGAGAAGTGCCAGAAACAGGCACTACGAGGATGCATGAAACGGTGCTCACCCGAAGTTACACAAAGGAGTCCCACGTCGCCGGAGAACAACTTAGGAGGTTGTGCAATGCAGGTTAGAGTGCCGTGGACCCAGGCTGGACTGTGCACAAAGGATTTCCACCGGAAGTGCACGGAGGCCGGAGTAGCTGCAAAAGTCGCGGTTCCCAGCAATGCAGTCTAGCGAGGTGAGGCAAGGACTTAACTCCACCAAACTGGGACTGAAGAGTCACTGGACTGTGGGGGCCACTTGGACAGAGTTGCTGGATTCGAGGGACCTCGCTCGTCGTGCTGAGAGGAGACCCAAGGGACCGGTAATGCAGCTTTTTGGTGCCTGCGGTTGCAGGGGGAAGATTCCGTCGACCCACGGGAGATTTCTTCGGAGCTTCTAGTGCAGAGAGGAGGCAGACTACCCCCACAGCATGCACCACCAGGAAAACAGTCGAGAAGGCGGCAGGATCAGCGTTACAGAGTTGCAGTAGTCGTCTTTGCTACTATGTTGCAGGTTTGCAGGCTTCCAGCGCGGTCAGCAGTCGATTCCTTGGCAGAAGGTGAAGAGAGAGATGCAGAGGAACTCGGATGAGCTCTTGCATTCGTTATCTAAAGTTTCCCCAGAGACAGAGACCCTAAATAGCCAGAAAAGAGGGTTTGGCTACCTAGGAGAGAGGATAGGCTAGCAACACCTGAAGGAGCCTATCACAAGGAGCCTCTGACGTCACCTGGTGGCACTGGCCACTCAGAGCAGTCCAGTGTGCCAGCAGCACCTCTGTTTCCAAGATGGCAGAGGTCTGGAGCACACTGGAGGAGCTCTGGACACCTCCCAGGGGAGATGCAGGTCAGGGGAGTGGTCACTCCCCTTTCCTTTGTCCAGTTTCGCGCCAGAGCAGGGCTAAGGGGTCCCCTGAACCGGTGTAGACTGGCTTATGCAGAATTGGGCACATCTGTGCCCAAGATAGCATTTCCAGAGGCTGGGGGAGGCTACTCCTCCCCTGCCTTCACACCATTTTCCAAAGGGAGAGGGTGTAACACCCTCTCTCAGAGGAAGTCCTTTGTTCTGCCATCCTGGGCCAGGCCTGGCTGGACCCCAGGAGGGCAGCTGCCTGTCTGAGGGGTTGGCAGCAGCAGCAGCTGCAGTGAAACCCCAGGAAGGGCAGTTTGGCAGTACCAGGGTCTGTGCTACAGACCACTGGGATCATGGGATTGTGCCAACTATGCCAGGATGGTATAGAGGGGGCAATTCCATGATCATAGACATGTTACATGGCCATATTCGGAGTTACCATTGTGAAGCTACATATAGGTAGTGACCTATATGTAGTGCACGCGTGTAATGGTGTCCCCGCACTCACAAAGTCCGGGGAATTGGCTCTGAACAATGTGGGGGCACCTTGGCTAGTGCCAGGGTGCCCTCACACTAAGTAACTTTTCACCTAACCTTTACCAGGTAAAGGTTAGACATATAGGTGACTTATAAGTTACTTAAGTGCAGTGTAAAATGGCTGTGAAATAACGTGGGCGTTATTTCACTCAGGCTGCAGTGGCAGGCCTGTGTAAGAATTGTCAGATCTCCCTATGGGTGGCAAAATAAATTCTGCAGCCCATAGGGATCTCCTGGAACCCCAATACCCTGGGTACCTCAGTACCATATACTAGGGAATTATAAGGGTGTTCCAGTAAGCCAATGTAAATTGGTAAAATTGGTCACTAGCCTGTTAGTGACAATTTGAAAGAGATGAGAGAGCATAACCACTGAGGTTCTGGATAGCAGAGCCTCAGTGAGACAGTTAGGCACTACACAGGGAACACATACATATAGGCCACAAACTTATGAGCACTGGGGTCCTGACTAGCAGGGTCCCAGTGACACATAACAAACATACTGAAAACATAGGGTTTTCACTATGAGCACTGGGCCCTGGCTAGCAGGATCCCAGTGAGACAGTGAAAACACCCTGACATACACTCACAAACAGGCCAAAAGTGGGGGTAACAAGGCTAGAAAGAGGCTACTTTCTCACAGATCGGCTCCTTACTGTGAAGGAAAGTGATGCCAATAATTTTACAGTTTTAAATAATGCACTCTTAGATGGATATGGCTTAACCACTGAACAATACGGGATTAAGTTCAGAGAAACCAAAAAAGAGTCTTCACAAGACTGGGTAGACTTTGTTGACCATTCAGTGAAGACCTTGGAGGGGTGGTTACATGGCAGTAAAGTTTCTGACTATGAAAGCCTGTATAATCTGATCCTGAGAGAGCATATCCTGAATAACTGAGTGTCTGATTTGTTACACCAATATCTAGTGGACTCAGATCCGACCTCTCCCCAAGAATTGGGAAAGAAGGCAGACAAATGGGTCAGAACAAGAGTGAACAGAAAAGTTCATACAGGGGGTGACAAGGATGGCAAGAAGAAGGATGGTAAGTCTTCAGACAAGGGTGGGGACAAATCTAAAAATGAGTCTTCATCAAGCCCACAAAAACACTCTGGTGGGGGTGGTGGGTCCAAATCCTCTTCTAATCAAGTAAAGAAACCATGGTGCTATTTATGTAAAGTAAAAGGCCATTGGACGACTGATGCCAGTTGTCCAAAGAAAAGCACCAAGCCTCCCACTACCACAACCCCTACTGCTACACCTAGTGCCCCTAGTAATAGCAGTGGTGGTGGGAGCCAACCTACTAATAGCCAATCCAAGGGAGTAGCTGGGCTCACTTTTGGTAATTTAGTTGGGGTTGGTCTTGTTAGGGAGACCACAGAGGCTGTGTTAGTCTCTGAAGGTGCCATTGATTTGGCCACCTTGGTTGCTTGTCCCCTTAATATGGATAAGTACAAGCAACTTCCCCTAATAAATGGTGTTGAGGTTCAGGCCTACAGGGACACAGGTGCCAGTGTTACCATGGTAATAGAGAAACTGGTACACCCTGAACAACACCTACTTGGTCACCAGTACCAAGTGACTGATGCTCATAACAACACTCTTAGCCACCCCATGGCTGTTGTGAATCTCAACTGGGGGGGGGGGGGTTACTGGTTCAAAGAAAGTTGTGGTTGCCTCAGATTTACCTGTAGACTGTCTACTAGGGAACGATTTAGAGACATCAGCTTGGGCAGAAGTGGAGTTGGAGGCTCATGCAGCAATGCTGGGCATTCCTGGGCATATTTTTGCTTTAACCAGGGCTCAGGCCAAAAAGCAAAAAGGACAAGGTGACTTGGATCCTGGAACAATGGACCAAGTGCTCCCTAAAGCTAGGGTTAGTAAAGGTAAAACACTACCTACTATCCCTCCCTCTACAGTGGATTCAACTTCTGAGGAAGAAGAATTTCCCCCCTGTGCAGAACCTTCACCAGAGGAGCTGGAAGCAGACACTGCTGAGCTTTTGGCAGCAGACCTGTCCCAGGGTCTAAGACAGCAAGCTGTAAAACAGCAAAATGGGGATGTCAGTGACTCACACAGAGTTTACTGGGAGGACAACCATCTTCAATAAAGCCGACGACATCATCGCCCGCACCTCCAGACCATCATCAACTCCTCTTTTTCATCGGCTACCTTCCCCGAAAGCTGGAAACACGCCGAAGTCAACGCCCTACTAAAGAAACCTATGGCTGACCCAAGCGACCTGAAGAACTTCCGCCCCATCTCGCTCCTCCCGTTCCCTGCCAAAGTAATAGAGAAGACCGTCAACAAACAGCTCACCAACTTCCTGGAAGTCAACAACCTTCTCGACCCCTCACAATCCGGATTCCGAGCCAACCACAGCACTGAAACCGCCCTCATCTCAGTCACAGACGACATCAGAACCCTGATGGACAACGGTGAAACAGTCGCCCTCATCCTCCTCGACCTCTCGGCTGCCTTCGACACCGTCTGTCACCGCACCCTAATAACCCGCCTCCGCTCCACCGGGATCCAAGGCCAGGCCCTGGACTGGATCGCCTCCTTCCTCTCCAACCGCTCCCAAAGAGTCTACCTCCCACCTTTTCGCTCAGACCCCACCGAGATCATCTGCGGCGTCCCTCAAGGATCCTCGCTCAGCCCGACAATGTCTACATGAACCCCCTCGCCGACATCGTACGCAAGCACAACATCATCATCACCTCCTACGCCGACGACACCCAACTTATTCTCTCCCTCACCAAGGACCCCGCCAGCGCAAAGACCAACCTACAAGATGGTATGAAGGACGTCGCAGATTGGATGAGGCCCAGCCGTCTGAAACTGAACTCGGACAAAACGGAAGTCCTCATCCTCAGCAACACCCCCACCGCATGGGACGACTCCTGATGTCCCACGGCCCTTGGCACCGCACCGACCCCCTCTGCCCACGCCCGCAACCTCGGCTTCATCTTGGACCCTCTTCTCACCATGACCAAACAAGTCAACGTCGTGTCCTCCTCCTGCTTCCTCACCCTCCGCATGCTCCGCAAGATCTTCCGCTGGATCCCCGCCGACACTAGAAGAACCGTGACCCACGCCCTCGTCACTAGCCGCCTGGATTACGGCAACACCCTGTATGCTGGGACCACCGCTAAACTCCAAAAACGTCTGCAATGTATTCAAAACGCCTCCGCCCGCCTCATCCTCGACGTACCCCGCAACAGCCACATCTCCGCACACCTGAGACACCTGCATTGGCTCCCAGTCAGCAAAAGGATCACCTTCCGACTTCTCACCCACGCACACAAAGCCCTCCACGACAAGGGACCAGAATACCTCAACCGACGCCTCAGCTTCTACGCCCCCACCCGTCTCCTCCGTTCCACCGGCCTCGCTCTCGCAGCCGTCCCTCGCATCCGCCGCTCCACGGCGGGTGGGAGGTCTTTCTCCTACCTGGCGGCCAAGACCTGGAACACCCTCCCCACCAGCCTCAGGACCACCCAGGACCACTCCGTATTCCGGAGACTCCTCAAGACCTGGCTCTTCGAGCAGCAGTAACCCCCTTCCCCCTAGCGCCTTGAGACCCACACAGGTGAGTAGCGCGCTTTATAAATGTTAATGATTTGATTTGATTTGATTTGTATACAGAGGCAAGGGACCCAAAACCTGGAGCTGCCAGGAGATTGGTTATTCCCCTGCAATACAGAGAGTTCCTCCTAACTCTAGCCCACAACATTCCCTTGGCTGAACATTTGGGGCAGATGAAAACATGGGATAGGCTTGTCCCCCTGTTTCATTGGCCTAGAATGTCAGAGGACACAAAAGATTTTTGTAAGTCCTGTGTCACCTGTCAAGCCAGTGGCAAGACTGGTGGCACCCCAAAGGCACCCCTTATTCCACTGCCTGTGGTTGGGGTTCCCTTTGAAAGGGTAGGGGTTGACATAGTTGGCCCCCTTGACCCTCCTACTGCTTCAGGCAATAGGTTTATCTTGGTGGTAGTGAACCATGCCACAAGATATCCTGAAGCAATTCCTCTAAGGACCACTACAGCTCCTGCAGTGGCAAAGGCCCTCCTGGGAATCTTTTCCAGGGTGGGTTTCCCAAAAGAGGTTGTATCAGACAGGGGTAGCAACTTTGTCTGCATACTTGAAGGCCATGTGGAAGGAATGTGGTGTAACATACAAATTCACCACACCTTATCATCCACAAACAAATGGACTGTTTGAGAGGTTTAACAAAACTCTCAAAGGAATGATAATGGGACTCCCTGAAAAACTCAGGAGGAGATGGGATGTCCTGTTACCTTGCCTCCTTTTTGCTTACAGGGAGGTACCCCAAAAAGGAGTGGGCTTCAGCCCCTTTGAACTCCTATTTGGGCACCCGGTAAGAGGTCCTCTAACACTTCTAAAGGAGGGTTGGGAACAACCTTTAAAAGCTCCTAAGCAACACGTAGTGGGCTATGTACTTGGCCTAAGATCCAGAATGGCTGAGTATATGAAAAAGGCCAGCAAAAACCTTCAGGCCAGCCAAGAGCTCCAAAAGCAATGGCATGACCAGAAGGCTGTTCTGATTCAGTACCAACCAGGACAGAAGGTGTGGGTCTTGGAGCCTGTGGCCCCAAGAGCACTCCAAGACAAATGGAGTGGACCCCACATCATTGTTGAAAAGAAGGGAGAAGTCACCTACTTGGTTGACTTGGGCACTGCCAGGAGTCCCCTTAGGGTGCTCCATGTCAATCGCCTAAAACCCTACTATGACAGGGCTGATCTCACCCTGCTCATGGCAACAGATGAAGGACAGGAAGAAGAGAGTGACCCTCTCCCTGATCTCTTCTCTTCCACAGAACAAGATTCTCTAGTGGAAGGTGTAGTTTTGGCAGATTGTCTTACTGCTGAGCAGAAAGACCACTGCATAAATCTCCTGGGTCAGTTTTCTGAACTCTTTTCTACTGTGCCAGGCACCACTTCTTGGTGTGAGCACACTATAGATACTGGAGACAGCATGCCTGTCAAAAGTAAGATCTATAGGCAGCCTGACCATGTCAGAGACTGCATAAAACAAGAGGTTCAGAAAATGCTTGAACTGGGAGTGGTTGAGCACTCTGAAAGTCCATTTGCCTCTCCTGTGGTACTTGTACCAAAGCCTCATTCCAAAGATGGGAAAAGGGAAATGAGGTTTTGTGTAGATTACAGAGGTTTCAACCAGGTAACAAAAACTGATGCTCACCCTATACCCAGGGCAGATGAGCTAATAGATACACTGGCATCTGCCAAGTATCTAAGCACCTTTGATTTGACTGCAGGGTATTGGCAGATCAAGTTATCAGAGGATGCTAAAGCAACAACTGCATTTTCGACTATTGGAGGGCACTACCAATTCACAGTAATGCCCTTTGGTTTGAAAAATGCACCTGCCACTTTTCAGAGGTTGGTGAACACAGTCCTGCAAGGGTTGGAGGCTTTTAGTGCAGCATATCTAGATGATATAGCTGTCTTTATCTCCACCTGGGATGATCACCTGGTCCACCTATGGAAAGTTTTGGAAGCCCTGCAAAAGGCAGGCCTCACTATCAAGGCTTCAAAGTGCCAGATAGGGCAGGGGAAAGTGGTTTATCTGGGACACCTTGTAGGTGGAGAACAGATTGCACCACTTCAGGGGAAAATCCAAACTATCATAGATGGGGTTCCCCCTACAACTCAGACCCAGGTGAGAGCCTTCTTAGGCCTCACTGGGTATTACAGGAGGTTCATAAAGAACTATGGCTCCATTGAAGCCCCTCTTAATGACCTCACTTCAAAGAAAATGCCTAAAAAGGTATTATGGACAGCAAACTGTCAGAAAGCTTTTGAGGAGCTGAAACAGGCCATGTGCTCTGCACCTGTCCTGAAAAGCCCTTGTTACTCTAAAAAATTCATTGTCCAAACTGATGAATCTGAATTAGGGGTAGGGGCAGTCTTATCACAACTCAATTCTGAGGGCCAGGATCAACCTGTTGCTTTTATCAGTAGGAGGTTGACCCCTAGAGAAAAGCGTTGGTCTGCCATAGAGAGGGAGGCCTTTGCTGTGGTCTGGGCACTGAAGAAGTTGAGGCCATACCTGTTTGGCACTCACTTCATTGTTCAGACAGACCACAAACCTCTACTTTGGCTAAAACAAATGAAAGGTGAAAACCCTAAATTGTTGAGGTGGTCCATATTTCTACAGGGAATGGACTATACAGTGGAACATAGACCTGGGAGTACCCACTCCAATGCAGATGGACTCTCCAGATATTTCCACTTAGACAATGAAGACTCATCAGGTCATGGCTAGTCTTATTGTCCTTCGTTTGGGGGGTTGGGGGGGTGTAGGAAAGTACCATCTTGCCTGGCATGTTACCCCCATATTTCACTGTATATATGTTGTTTTAGTTGTATATGTCACTGGGACCCTGCTAGCCAGGGCCCCAGTGCTCATAAGTGTGCCCTGTATGTGTTCCCTGTGTGATGACTGTCTCACTGAGGCTCTGCTAACCAGAACCTCAGTGGTTATGCTCTCTCTTTACATTCTAAATTGTCACTAACAGGCTAGTGACCAATTTCACCAATTCACATTGGCATACTGGAACACCCTTATAATTCCCTAGTATATGGTACTGAGGTACCCAGGGTATTGGGGTTCCAGGAGATCCCTATGGGCTTCAGCATTTCTTTTGCCACCCATAGGGATATGTTATTTCACAGCCATTTACCACTGCACTTAAAGTAACCTATAAGTCACCTATATGTCTAACCTTTACCTGGTAATGTTTGGGTGCTAAGTTACTTAGTGTGTGGGCACCCTGGCACTAGCCAAGGTGCCCCCACATCGTTCAGGGCAAATTCCCCAGACTTTGTGAGTGCGGGGACACCATTACACGTGTGCACTATACATAGGTCACTACCTATGTATAGCGTCACAATGGTAACTCCGAACATGGCCATGTAACATGTCTAAGATCATGGAATTGTCACCCCAATGCCATTCTGGCATTGGGGAGACAATTCCATGATCCCCCGAGTCTCTAGCACAGACCTGGGTAATGCCAAACTGCCTTTCCCGGGGTTTCACTGCAGCTGCTGCTGCTGCCAACCCCTCAGACAGGTTTCTGCCCTCCTGGGGTCCAGCCAGGCTTGGCCCAGGAAGGCAGAACAAAGGACTTCCTCAGAGAGAGGGTGTTACACCCTCTCCCTTTGGAAAAAGGTGTCAGGGTTGGGGAGGAGTAGCCTCCCCCAGCCTCTGGAAATGCTTTGATGGGCACAGATGGTGCCCATCTCTGCATAAGCCAGTCTACACCGGTTCAGGGATCCCCCAGCCCTGCTCTGGCGCGAAACTGGACAAAGGAAAGGGGAGTGACCACCCCCCTGACCTGCACCTCCCCTGGGAGGTGCCCAGAGATCCTCCAGTGTGCTCCAGACCTCTGCCATCTTGGAAACAGAGGTGCTGCTGGAACACTGGACTGCTCTGAGTGGCCAGTGCCAGCAGGTGACGTCGGAGACTCCTCCTGATAGGCTCTTACCTCTCTTGGTAGCTAATCCTCCTTCCTTGGTAGCCAAACCTCCTTTTCTGGCTATTTAGGGTCTCTGCTTTGGGGAATTCATTAGATAACAAATGCAAGTGCTCATCAGAGTTCCCCCTACATCTCCCTCTTCACCTTCTGCCAAAAGATTGACCGCTGACTGCTCAGGACGTCTGCAAAACCGCAACAAAGTAGCAAGACGACTACTAGCAACCTTGTATCGCTTCATCCTGCCGGCTTTCTCGACTGTTTCCAGGTGGTGCATGCTCTGGGGGTAGCCTGCCTCCTCCCTGCACCAGGAGCTCTGAAGAAATCTCCTGTGGGTCAACGGAATCTTCCCCCTGCAACCGCAGGCAACAAAAGACTGCATCACTGGTCCTCTGGGTCCCCTCTCAGCATGACGATCGTGGTCCATGGAACTCAGCAACTCTGTCCAAGTGACTCCCACAGTCCAGTGATTCTTCAGTCCAAGTTTGGTGGAGGTAAGTCCTTGCCTCCCCATGCTAGACTGCATTGCTGGGTACCACGTGATTTGCAGCTGCTCTGGCTCCTGTGCACTCTTCCAGGATTTCCTTTGTGCACAGCCAAGCCTGGGTCCCCGACACTTCTTCCTGCAATGCACAACCTTCTGAGTTGTCCTCCGGCGTCGTGGGACTCTGTTTTGTGACTTCGGGTGGACTCCGGTTCACTCTTCTTCCAAGTGCCTGTTCAGGTACTTCTGCGGGTGCGACCTCCTTCTGTGAGGGCTTCCTAGGTTGCTGGGCGCCCCTTCTGTCTGTTCCTCCAAGTGGCTACATCCTGGTCCCTCCTGGGCCACAGCAGCACCCAAAAACCTCTACCACGACCCTTGCAGCTAGCAAGGCTTGTTTGCAGTCTTTCTGCGTGGGAACACCTCTGCAAGCTTCATCACGACGTGGGACATCCATCCTCCCAAGAAGAAGTCCCTAGCTCTCTTCTTTCTTGCAGAACTCCAAGCTTCTTCCATCTGGTGGCAGCTTCCTTGCACCCTCAGCTGGCATTTCTTGGGCTCCTGCCCACTCTCGACACTGTCGCGACTATTGGACTTGGTCCCCTTGTTCCACGGGTACTCTTGTCCGGAAATCCATAGTTGTTGCATTGCTGGTGTTGGTCTTCCTTGCAGAATCCCCCTATCACGACTTCTGTGCTCTCTGGGGAACTTAGGTGCACTTTGCACCCACTTTTCAGGGTCTTGGGGTGGGCTATTTTTCTAACCCTCACTGTTTTCTTACAGTCCCAGTGACCTTCTACAAGCTCACATAGGTTTGGGGTCCATTAGTGGTTCGCATTCCATTTTTGGAGTATATGGTTTGTGTTGCCCCTATACCTATGTGCTCCTATTGCAATCTACTGTAACTTTACATTGCTTGCATTACTTTTCTTGCTATTACCTGCATAATTTTGGTTTGTGTACATATATCTTGTGTTTATAACTTATCCTCATACTGAGGGTACTCACTGAGAAACTTTTGGCATATTGTCATAAAAATAAAGTACCTTTATTTTTAGTACTTCTGTGTACTGTGTTTTCTTATGATATTGTGCATATGACACCAGTGGTATAGTAAGGTGTAAGTACCTCTGGTACCCACTACAAGCCAGGCCAGCCTCCTACACTCAGGTGCTGAGGGTTGCAGTGCCACCAAAAATGGCACATTGGTACGCTTTGTCTTTCAGGTCCGTTGGGTTGATTTTGGTTGGGCTGCTCTGTCCGGTTCGTTGGTCAGCGGATGGTCAGTGAACTGGACTTCACTGGTTTCTTGCTTGTGGTGTGCAGGGAGTGATGCCTTCACTCAGAGGGAGGTTCTTGGTGAGTTTCAGAAGGCTGGAGGTCCTCTAGGGTTTCTTAAAGTCCTTCCATTGTCCAGTCGACCCCTCAGCTGTGATTGTTGAGTGCTGGGAGCGGGAGGCAGGGTTTGGTGCTTTTTTGGTCTTGCAGCTGGGCTTCTGTTATCGTGCCTCGGGTCTTCTTGTGTCTGTTGAATCTGAATCTCTGGTCTAGGGATGCCCACTAGATACTGTATTTAGAGGGTATTAGGAGGAGTACCTGGTAGTGGCCAATGGCCACTTACTTTTGGGTGGCTACAACCACTAAGTGACCAATTTCTGTGGGAATAGATCACATCCATAACCCCAATAGTCTATGTTCCTGCCATCCAAGATGGAGGAAAATAAAATGGAGTGGTTGCTGCGTCTACCACAACTGAGGGGTGGGGCAGACTGAGGGTGGCCATCCCCCTATCTTTGCAAAGTTTTCCTGCTGGTTTTCCCACCCAAAGTGGGGCAGGAACCATTGGATGGCCATCTGCTGCTAGAAGCAGAGTCAGGGGTCAAATTTAAAAGTGGTAAATCCATTGAAGGTGACCGCTGGGCCGGGGTGCCTGCCTGGGCGAGGAGGTGTGACACTTCCAGCCAGGAAAGGCTTTGTGTTCTGGCTCCTGAGAGCAGAGGCTCTCACCTCAGGAGTCCAGACTCATGTCTGGTGGTGGCAGGCTGGTTAGGACCAGTCAGCAACCATGCCAGGGCTGTTAGGTTATGCAGAGGGCACCTCTGAGGTGCCCTATGGGTACATTTAATGAGAAAGCCCTCTCTGGCATCAGTGTGGGTTTATCATTCTGAGTTGTTTGATACAAAAAAAAACCAGGGTTCAGGGAGACCATCACGTAGCTGGGGAAGTCGTAGTGACCGGTGTACAGCACATGTATTTGTGGTGGCTTTCCTGTAAACTTACTATGTCTTAAGGTTTCGTAAAGATGCAGTAGGGGCATATTTGCTCACGCAAACATATGCCCTCACATGCATTATTGTGCACCCTGCCTTGGGGCTGCAAGGCCTGCCAGAGGGGTGGTTTACCTCTACTGCATGCATTGTTAGTGGAGAGGGCACTCAGGGTGAGTGTCATGTCGTGTTTGCAATTTGTGGGGTACACCTTGTCATGCACTTGCAATGGAGGTCTGCATGAGGCTTTTGTGGGGCCTCTCAGATTGGCACAATTGGCAGCTCGGGGGACCCTCTTCAGTATCCATGCACCAGGTACCACGGGTACCATTTACTAGGGACTTGCAAGGGTGGCTGAAGTGCCAAACATAGTACAGTTTTAGGGAACGCGATCTGGCCCTGGGAACATGTTTAGCAGGGGCCCAGGGCACTTACAGTTTGAAACCACATCATTTCCCAGGCACAAAGTGGGGGCTAACCATGCAGAAAGGGGCCCTTCCTCACATTTATATGTTGCCTGTTGTTGACATGACGCTCGAGACATAAGGACATTTATGAGATAAAACGTGTACTGATGGCATTGGTAAGCCAAGGTTGTATGTTACTTGGTGGTACAGATTGATGCTTTATAGCTCGTGGTCATCTACACACGTGTCCCATTGCTTTGTTTATGTGTCTGTGTGTATGCGGGTCTTACTTGTTTAAGTAAATGTTTTTCAATGACACCCAGGCAGATTTATTGTTACATTGGAATATTAATTATCGTAATTATACAACTGTGAGGCCTTAGTATGTGAAAACAGGACATTTTATGTTGCCTTGTTTCTCACAAGGTGATGGGTGTGTCAGAAACAGTTGTGGAGTAGTTTGTTCCCACGAGAGGCAGCTATTTAAGGTGACTTCAGTCTTGTGTCTGTTTCAAGTTGGCACAAGGCAGCTTTGTCATGTTGAGTTGCATTACATGAGTGTGTGCTGGTATTGTGGATGTGTCCTCTCACACTGTGACGTCACACAGTAACTAGTGGCGTCAGCAAAGCCGACACACAGTCTAGATGGTTGCCTATCTGATTTTTAAATGCAACCACTATGTGTGTATTCAACTACAAATTTCACCTAACATTGTGAATTATATTATGTATCTAAACTGTGAGATAGGGTCATTAATTTTAGTTTTTTGACTTACCAATCAGTATCCCCTCTACATGTCTTCAATTCTCATATCACTCATTTGATGGAGCTCTGACTGATTATATAGGCATCATGGACACTTCCAGGATACTTTGCACGGAGATTGATAAACCGTCCACGATGATTCACAATTGTTTGCACGCTGATTGATTGTGTTTTCGATTTCTGAAAATGTGCCCAGTAGCTGTAGGTGAGACCACACGTGCAATCCACAGCACCAAGCAGGGCCGGACTGTGACCCCAAAACAGCCCAGGCGACTTTGTGGGACCACTCCCCAGGTTGGGGTGCGGGAGTAAGTGCAAAGCACTGCTACTTTTGTCGCTGGGGATGATATTGTGGCACCTCTACAAAAACGTCCCTAGTCACAAGTTTAGTTTAGTTTATAGATTTGTAGAGCGCATGGCTACCCGAGGGCATCCCAGCGCTAAAGTACACCATGAATGTCAGAAGAGCCAGGGGAAGCAGATTAACTGGGAAAGAGAATGGTTTTCAACTTCCTCCTAAAGAGAAGTTCAGAAGATTCCTGACGGCATTCAAAGGGCAGGGCATTCCAGAGCCGAGCAGCCCTGATGGAGAACGAATGACCTCCCATGATCTCTTGACCGAAGGGATGTAAACCTGTCGAGAAGAACGAGATCTATGAGGTCTAAGGGGCGAGTAAAGAAAGATCTGTTTTCTAAGGGAAAGGGGACCCTTATTGTGTAAGGCTCTGTGAACAAGACACAGAGCTTTAAACTGAATGCGCTGCTTAATCGGGAGCCAGTGAAGAGCTGCAAGTGCTGGTTTAGCGGAAAGATGCCTTGGGGTATTCATGAGAAGTCTAGCTGCCGCGTTCTGCGTAACCTGCAGCCTCCTTATTACATAATCTGGAGAACTAAGATATAGAGAGTTCCCGTAGTCCAGGCGGGAGAGAACTAGGGCTTGTACAAGAATTCTTCTGGCAGCGAATGGCAGAAGTCCAAGAATCTTCCTGAGACTTCTAATTAAGCCGAAGCAGATTGAGGAGATTCTTTTAGCTTGCGGCTCCATAGTTAAGGGTGGGTCAAGCAGAAAGCCGAGGCTTTTTACTTGTGTTATTGGAGGAGGCAGGCTGTTAAAAGCCTCAGAGTACATAGCCAGAGGGGCGGTAGGGGCGCCATTACCTATAATTATTACCTTTGATTTGCTGTCATTAAATATCAGTTTCTACAGGGTCATCCAGTTCCCAATATCTTTCATGCAGTCGGCCAGGTTGGCAGAGGGGGAGTCCCTACTACTAGAAAGGGAAACCACCAATTGCGTGTCATCAGCATAAGTGACCATAGAGAGGTTATAAGGAGCGACTACTGTGGCCAAGGATGACAGATAGATGTTGAACAAGGTGGGGCTTAAAGATGAACCCTGCGGGACTCCACAAGATAGAGACCTGACGTCAGACAAAAAAGAGCGATCCAAGACTTGAAAGGATCTTCCCGTGAGGAAGGAGGAGAGCCAGGCAAGGGCTGGACCTCCTAACCCTATCTTGGAAAGTTTATCAAGGAGAAGAGTGTGATCGACAGTGTCAAATGCTGCACTAAGATCAGGGAGGATAATAGCAGCATGACCACCTTGATCTAGAAGTTGCCGAGCAGATTCAGTTACAGTGAGGAGTGCCGATTCTGTACTATGATGGGTTCTAAAACCCATTTGAGAGGGGTGTAAATGATCGTGGCTCTCAAGATGCCTGGTCAATTGCAGGTTCACGTGCTTCTCCAGAATTTTTGCCAATATAGGAAGAAGGGCAATGGGTCGATAATTATCCAGGACAGAGGGATCCAGCGTAGGTTTTTTTAAGAGAGGCTTTATGATTGCATGTTTGAGGGAACTGGGAAGAATACCGGCGGACAAGGAATTATTAAGTATTTCTGTCAAAGGACCAACAACAATATCTGCTGCCTTCAAAAGAATAGAAGGAGGGGCTGGGTCCAAGGGAGAACCCGATTTGATATTAGCAAGAAAGTTCCCAATCAGAGTACCTGTGAGGGGGGGGGGAATTGGTTAACTGGGTCATACCCGTAGGAGAATTCATCTCCTGCCCCATGAGATTATTCTGAGAGGGAGAAGGAGGAAAACCGGAGTATATCTTGTTAATCTTGTCTTGAAAGTGAGCCGCTAATACATTACTATGCCTAATAGAAGCTTCCACCGGGGAGGGCGGCATAGGGGGTAAAGTGAGCTCCTTAAAGATCTGAAAGATTTCTTTCTGAGAAGTGGACGAGTTCTCTATTCTACTGCTGTAATATAGAGCTTGTGTTGTCTTAATATTATGATGGTAAGATCTAATAGCTGATCTATAGGCTTCTTTAGCAGAAGGATTATAATCTTTTCTCCAAATTCTCTCCAATTTTTTACAGTTCTTTCTAAGGTCCAATAGAGAAGACGAAAACCAGGGACTAGACTTATGAGCAGGTTTTTTCATCCTCAGTTTGCAAGGCAAAACTGAGTTTAAAGAGGTAGAAATCCATTTGTTAAACAGGTCCACCGTATTAATGGAGGCATGGTCACTGGCTAAGGGAGAAGCACAGAGTGCTATATGCCAAGTGCTAGGTATCAACTTCGACCAAGCACGACCCATTGTGGTGCACCTGGGCTGTGTCTCTCTAGGAGCATCATAGGGAAACGTAAGTGACACTAAATAGTGATCGTCCAGGGTAGAGGTAGAGAGGAGGAGAAGGTAAGATTAGGGATGTTACTAAAAAAAAGGTCTAAAGTATGGCCTTTCGTGTGAGTTGGACCAGTAACATGCTGGTCCATACCCATAGAGGTAAAAGAGGCTAATAATGATTTAGCCGATGGACAGTTAGGATTGTCTAGGTGGATATTAAAATCGCCGACGACGGTTAAGTTAGAGGCCTTCCCAATAGAACTGGCCACTACCTCCTGGATGTAGGAGGCTGGACTGGCTTGTAGTGAGTACCAAGGGGTACTTGCACCTTGCACCAGGCCCAGTTATCCCTTATTAGTGTATAGGGTGTCTAGCAGCTTAGGCTGATAGATAATGGTAGCTTAGCAGAGCAGCTTAGGCTGAACTAGGAGACGAGTGAAGCTCCTACAGTACCACTAGTGTCACTTGCACAATATCATAAGAAAACACAATACACAGATATACTAAAAATAAAGGTACTTTATTTTTATGACAATATGCCAAAGTATCTTAGAGTGTACCCTCAGTGAGAGGATAGGAAATATACACAAGATATATATACACAATAGCAAAAATATGCAGTATAGTCTTAGAAAACAGTGCAAACAATGTATAGTTACAATAGGATGCAATGGGGACACATAGGGATAGGGGCAACACAAACCATATACTCCAAAAGTGGAATGCGAACCACGAATGGACCCCAAACCTATGTGACCTTGTAGAGGGTCGCTGGGACTGTAAGAAAACAGTTAGGGTTAGAAAAATAGCCCACCCCAAGACCCTGAAAAGTGAGTGCAAAGTGCACTAAAGTTCCCCAAAGGACATAGAAGTCGTGATAGGGGAATTCTGCAGGAAAGACACAAATCAGCAATGCAACAACGATGGATTTCCAAACGAGGGTACCTGTGGAACAAGGGGACCAAGTCCAAAAGTCACAAGCAAGTCGGAGATGGACAGATGCCCAGGAAATGCCAGCTGTGGGTGCAAAGAAGCTGCTACTGGACAGTAGAAGCTGAAGATTCTGCAGGAACGACAAGGGCTAGGAACTTCCCCTTTGGAGGACGGATCCCTCATGCCGTGGAGATTTGTGCAGAAGTGTTTTCCTGAAGAAAGACCGCCAACAAGCCTTGCTAGCTGCAAATCATGCGGTTAGGGTTTTTGGATGCTGCTGTGGCCCAGGAGGGACCAGGATGTCGCCAATTGCGCCTGGGGACAGAGGGGGCGTCAAGCCAGAAAAGGAGCCCCTCAGAAGCAGGCAGCACCCGCAGAAGTGCTGGAACAGACACTACAAAGTGGAGTGAAATAGTGCTCACCCAAAGTCGCACAAAGGAGTCCCACGTTGCCGGAGGACAACTTAGGAGGTGGTGCAATGCAGGTTAGAGTGCCGTGGACCCAGGCTTGGCTGTGCACAAAGGATTTCCGCCGGAAGTGCACAGAGGCCGGAGTAGCTGCAAAAGACGCGGTTCCCAGCAATGCAGTCTGGTGAGGGGAGGCAAGGACTTACCTCCACCAAACTTGGACTGAAGAGTCACTGGACTGTGGGAGTCACTTGGACAGAGTTGCTGGATTCAAGGGACCTCGCTCGTCGTGCTGAGAGGAGACCCAGGGGAACGGTGATGCAGTTCTTTGGTGCCTGCGGTTGCAGGGGGATGATTCCGTCGACCCACAGGGGATTTCTTCGGAGCTTCTAGTGCAGAGAGGAGGCAGACTACCCCCACAGCATGCACCACCAGGAAAGCAGTCGAGAAGGCGGCTGGATCAGCGTTACGGAGTTGCAGTAGTCGTCTTCACTACTTTGTTGCAGTTTTGCAGGCTTCCAGCGCGGTCAGCAGTCGATTCCTTGGCAGAAGGTGAAGAGAGAGATGCAGAGGAACTCGGATGAGCTCTTGCATTCGTTATCTAAGGAAATTCCCAAAGCAGAGACCCTAAATAGCCAGAAAAGAGGGTTTGGCTACTTAGGAGAGAAGATAGGCTAGCAACACCTGAAGGAGCCTATCAGAAGGAGTCTCTGACGTCACCTGCTGGCCCTGGCCACTCAGAGCAGTCCAGTGTGCCAGCAGCACCTCTGTTTCCAAGATGGCAGAGGTCTGGAGCACACTGGAGGAGCTCTGGGCACCTCCCAGGGGAGGTGCAGGTCAGGGGAGTGGTCACTCCCCTTTCTTTTGTCCAGTTTCGCGCCAGAGCAGGGCTAAGGGGTCCCTGAACCGGTGTAGACTGGCTTATGCAGAAATGGGCACCATGTGTGCCCATGAAAGCATTTCCAGAGGCTGGGGGAGGCTACTCCTCCCCAGCCCTAACACCATTTTCCAAAGGGAGAGGGTGTAACACCCTGTCTCTGAGGAAGTCCTTTGTTCTGCCTTCCTGGGCCAGGCCTGGCTGGACCCCAGGAGGGCAGAAACCTGTCTGAGCGGTTGGCAGCAGCAGCAGCTGCAGTGAAGCCCCGGGAAAGGCAGTTTGGCAGTGCCAGGGTCTGTGCTAGAGACCCGTGGGATCATGGGATTGCACCAACAATGCCAGGATGGCATAGAGGGGGCAATTCCATGATCTTAGACATGTTACATGGCCATATTCGGAGTTACCATTGTGAAGCTACACATAGGTATTGACCTATATGTAGTGCACGCGTGTAATGGTGTCCCCGCACTCACAAAGTCCGGGGAATTGGCCCTGAACAATGTGGGGGCACCTTGGCTAGTGCCAGGGTGCCCACACACTAAGTAACTTAGCACCCAACCTTTACCAGGTAAAGGTTAGACATATAGGTGACATAAGTTAATTAAGTGCAGTGAAAAATGGCTGTGAAATAACGTGGACGTTATTTCACTCAGGTTGCAGTGGAAGGCCTGTGTAAGAATTGTCAGAGCTCCCTATGGGTGGCAAAAGAAATGCTGCAGCCCATAGGGATCTCCTGGAACCCCAATACCCTGGGTACCTCAGTACCATATACTAGGGAATTATAAGGGTGTTCCAGTAAGCCAATGTAAATTGGTAAAATTGGTCACTAGCCTGTTAGTGACAATTTGAAGGTAATGAGAGAGCATAAGCACTGAGGTTCTGGTTAGCAGAGCCTCAGTGAGACAGTTAGTCACTACACAGGTAACACATACAGGGCACACTTATGAGCACTGGGGCCCTGGGTGACAGGGTCCCAGTGACACATACAACTAAAACAACATATATACAGTGAAAAATGGGGGTAACATGCCAGGCAAGATGGTACTTTCCTACACTGGATAACTTCTAAAAAGACTCCACACGGGCCGGGGGGCGATAGAGAAGGATTCCTGAGAAAGTATAAGTAGACGACAAGTGCAGAGAGAAGAACATACTTTCACATCTTGGAATTTCCAGTGGGAATGTTGAGCATTTAATGGAGATTTCGTGAATAATAGCTATACCGCCACCTCTCATATGAAGTCTGTCTAAATGAACTATAGAATAGTTAGGGGGTAAGGTACTGCATAAATCTGCTGAAGAATCTCCATTCAGCCAGGTTTCAGTGAGAAACAAGGCATCTAGTGATAGCTCATCAAGGAGCATGTGAATATGTAAGGAGTGAGCCGCTAGGGAGCGGCAGTTAAGCAGTAATAGCTTACCTAATTGATGGGAGGAGGTATTAGAAGGCGAGATGAAATTGGGAGCCCAAGAACAACTAGAACAGGGGGGACACACAGACGGCTGGTTAGGTCCTACAGGAGTGGAACATATCTGGTTGTTTCTAAAAGCATAAAGATGTGAAGCTGAATACCTAAAACGAGCAGCATCTCTGGACCCTGGGCTCGTCAGGGCGCAGACGGGCTTGCCTTAGGCGCGCCAGTGGCCGCCCACGTTTAAAAAGAGCATGGTGGAGGCCTGACCTGGCTCCAGCACCAACAACTAGACCGGCAAACAAGATGGCTGCCGAAAAAATGGCACCTTAATGGCTGCTGAATAAAAAGTAAAAGGAGATGCACCAGATGCCCCCAAAACCGGGCACCGGTGCAGAAAAAGAGAGTAAAAACCACAAAACCAATATTTATAAAAGTAGCACCCCTGAGGACTGACAAAACGGAGTCCTTTGGTTAAAAGTTCCCAACAGCAGATCGACCCACAGTAAAAAGAGTAAAAATACTAAATAGCAGAAAGAGGTTTTATAACTTATTTTAAACTGTTAAATCTCTAAAAGGCAATAAGGCTGAAATAGGATAGCCGTTCCAAAAATGCAGAGTGTACTTACTGGTGCCGGTGGCCGCCCACGTTTAAAAAGAGCATGGGGGAAGCCTGACCTGGCTCCAGCACCAACAACTAGACCGGCAACCAAGATGGCTGCCAGAAAATGGCACCTTAATGGCTGCCGAATAAAAAGTGGTGATAGGAAGTGTCAGTGAGGTACGAGTGAGGTACGAGTTGTGGTCAGCTGGTTTAGAGGCAGTGCCAGTGAGGCACGAGTGAGGTACGACTGGCACAAGTCTCAGTTAGGTGCGAGTGGCACAAGTGTCATTGAGGTACGAGTAACAGTGTGAGTTGGGTACGAGAGACAGTGTCAGTGGGGTACGAGTGTCAGTGTCAGTGAGGTACGAGTGGCACAAGTGTCAGTGAGGTACGAGTGGCACACGTCTCAGTGAGGTACGAGTGACACAAGTGTCAGTGAGGTACGAGTTGTGGTCAGCTGGGGATAGGAAATGTCAGTGAGGTACGAGTTGTGGTCAGCTGGTGATAGGAAGTGCCAGTGAGGTACAAGTGAGGTACGACTGGCACAAGTGTCAGTGAGGTGCGAGTGGCACAAGTGTCAGTGAGGTACGAGTGACCGTGTCAGTGAGGTACGAGTGGCACAAGCGTCAGTAAGGTACGAGTGAGGTACGAGTTGTGGTCAGCTGGTGATAGGAAGTGTCAGTGAGGTGCGAGTGAGGTACGAGTTGTGGTCAGCTGGTGATAGGAAGTGCCAGTGAGGTACGAGTGGCTCGAGTGTCAGTGAGGTATGAGTGGCTCGAATGTCAGTGAGTTACAAGTGCCTCGAGTGTCAGTGAGGTATGAGTGCCTCGAGTGTCAGTGAGGTATGGGTGCCTCGAGTTTCAGTGAGGTATGAGTGGCTTGAGTTTCAGTGAGGTACAAGTGGCACGAGCATCAGTGAGGTATGAGCGGTGTGAGTGTTAGTAAGGTATGAGTGACATGAGTGTCATTGAAGTATGAGTGGTTTGAGTGTCAGTGACATATGAGTGGTTTGAGTGTCAGTGAAGTATGAAATGTACGGGTGTCAGTGAGTTACAATTGGCTCAAGTCCCAGTGAGGTATGAGTGGCTCAAGTGTCTGTGAGGTACAAGTGGCACGAGTGTCAGTGAGTTACAAATGGCACAAGTGCCAGTGAGGTATGAGTGGTGCGAGTGTCAGTGAGGTATGAGTAGCTTGACTGTCAGTGAGGTATGAGTAGCTTGACTGTCAGTGAGGTATGAGTGGCTTGACTGTCAGTGAGGTATGCGTGGCTTGACTGTTAGTGAGGTATTAGTGGCACAAGTGTCAGTGAGGTATGAGTGGCTCGAGTGTCAGTGAAGTATGAGTGGCTTGAGTGTCAGTGAGGTCTGATTGGCACGAGTATCAGTGAAGTCTGAATGGCTTGAGTGTCAGTGAGGTATGAGTTGTACGAGTAAGTTACGAGTGGCACAAGTGCCAGTGAGGTACGAGTGGCGCGACTGTCAGTGAGGTACGAGTGGCACGATTGTCAGTGAGGTACGAGTGGCACGATTGTCAGTGAGGTACGAGTGGCACAAGTGTCAGTGAGGTACGAGTGGCACAAGTGTCAGTGAGGTACGAGTGACATAAGTGTCAGTGAGGTACGAGTGGTGCGACTGTCAGTGAGATACAAGTGGTGCGACTGTCAGTGAGGTACGAGAGGCACAAGTGTCAGTGAGGTACGAGAGGCACAAGTGTCAGTGAGGTACAAGTGAGGTATGAGTGTCAGTGAGGTACGAGTGGTGCAAGTGTCAGTGAGGTACGAGTGGTGCAAGTGTCAGAGTGAGGTACGAGTGATACAAGTGTCAGTGAGGCACTAGTGACAGTGTCAGTGAGGTAAGAGTGATACAAGTGTCAGTGAGGTACGAGTGGCATGAGTGGCACAAGTGTCAGTGAGGTACGAGTGATACAAGTGTCAGTGAGGTACGAGTGATACAAGTGTCAGTGAGGTACGAGTGATACAAGTGTCAGTGAGGTACGAGTCACACATGTGTCAGTGAGGTACGAGTGGCACGAGTGGCACAAGTGTCAGTGAGGTACGAGTGACAGTGTCAATGAGGTATGAGTCACACAAGTGTCAGTGAGGTATGAGTCACACAAGTGTCAGTGAGGCACAAGTGTCAGTGAGGTACGAGTGACATAAGTGTCAGTGAGGTACGAGTGGTGCGAGTGTCAGTGAGAAACAAGTGGTGCGACTGCCAGTGAGGTACGAGTGGCACGATTATCAGTGAGGTACGAGTTGCACAAGTGCCAGTAAGGTACGAGTGGTACGAGTGTCAATGAGGTACAAGTGGCACGAGTGTCAGTGAGGTACAAGTGGCACGAGTGGCAGTGAGGTACGAGGGGCACGAGTGTCAGTGAGGTACGAGTGACATATGTGTCAGTGAGGTACGAGTGGTGCGAGTGTCAGTGAGATAAAAGTGGTGCTAGTGTCAGTGAGGTACGAGTGGCACAAGTGTCAGTGAGGTACGAGTCACACAAGTGTCAGTGAGGTACGAGTCACACAAGTGTCAGTGAGGTACGAGTCACACAAGTGTCAGTGAGGTGCGAGTGGCACGAGTGTCAGTGAGGTGCGAGTGGCACAAGTGTCAGTGAGGTGCGAATGGCACAAGTGTCGGTGAGGTATGAGTGACATAAGTGTCAGTGAGGTATGAGTGGCACAAGTGTCAGTGAGGTACGAGTGGTGCGAGTGCCAGTGAGATACAAGTGGCGCGACTGTCAGTGAGGTACGAGTGGCACGATTGTCAGTGAGGTACGAGTGGCACGATTGTCAGTGAGGTACGAGTGGCACAAGTGTCAGTGAGGTACGAGTGGCACAAGTGTCAGTGAGGTACGAGTGACATAAGTGTCAGTGAGGTACGAGTGGTGCGACTGTCAGTGAGATACAAGTGGTGCGACTGTCAGTGAGGTACGAGAGGCACAAGTGTCAGTGAGGTACGAGAGGCACAAGTGTCAGTGAGGTACGAGTCGCACGAGTGTCAGTGAGGTACGAGTGGCACGAGTGTCAGTGAGGTACGAGTGGCACAAGTGTCAGTGAGGTACGAGTGGCACAAGTGTCAGTAAGGTACGAGTGGCACAAGTGTCTGAGGTATGAGTGGAGCAGATGTCATTGTCAGTGAGGTATGAGTGCTTCGAGTGTCAATGAGGTAAGAGTGGTGCGAATGTCAGTAAGGTATGAATGGCTCGAGTGTCAGTGATGTATGAATGGTATGAGTCAGCAAAGTATGAGTGACACAAGCATCAGTGAGGTATGAGTGTGCCAATGTTAGTAAGGTTTGTGTGGCAGGAGTGGCAGTGAGGTATGAGTGGCACAAGTGTCAGTGAGGTATGAGTGGCTCGAGTGTCAGTGAGGTATGAGTGGCTCGAGTGTCAGTGAGGTATGAGTGGCTCGAGTGTCAGTGAGGTATAAGTGGCTCGAATGTCAGTGAGTTACAAGTGCCTCGAGTGTCAGTGAGGTATGAGTGCCTCGAGTGTCAGTGAGGTATGAGTGCCTCGAGTGTCAGTGAGGTATGAGTGCCTCGAGTGTCAGTGAGGTATGGGTGCCTCGAGTTTCAGTGAGGTATGAGTGGCTTGAGTTTCAGTGAGGTACAAGTGGCACGAGCATCAGTGAGGTATGAGCGGTGTGAGTGTTAGTAAGGTATGAGTGACATGAGTGTCATTGAAGTATGAGTGGTTTGAGTGTCAGTGACATATGAGTGGTTTTAGTGTCAGTGAAGTATGAGATGTACGAGTGTCAGTGACTTACAAGTGGCTCAAGTCCCAGTGAGGTATGAGTGGCTCAAGTGTCTGTGAGGTACAAGTGGCACGAGTGTCAGTGAGTTACAAATGGCACAAGTGCCAGTGAGGTATGAGTGGTGCGAGTGTCAGTGAGGTATGAGTAGCTTGACTGTCAGTGAGGTATGAGTAGCTTGACTGTCAGTGAGGTATGAGTGGCTTGACTGTCAGTGAGGTATGAGTGGCTTGACTGTTAGTGAGGTATTAGTGCACAAGTGTCAGTGAGGTATGAGTGGCTCGAGTGTCAGTGAAGTATGAGTGGCTTGAGTGTCAGTGAGGTCTGATTGGCACGAGTATCAGTGAAGTCTGAATGGCTTGAGTGTCAGTGAGGTATGAGTTGTACGAGTAAGTTACGAGTGGCACAAGTGCCAGTGAGATACAAGTGGCGCGACTGTCAGTGAGGTACGAGTGGCACGATTGTCAGTGAGGTACGAGTGGCACGATTGTCAGTGAGGTACGAGTGGCACAAGTGTCAGTGAGGTACGAGTGGCACAAGTGTCAGTGAGGTACAAGTGACATAAGTGTCAGTGAGGTACGAGTGGTGCGACTGTCAGTGAGATACAAGTGGTGCGACTGTCAGTGAGGTACGAGAGGCACAAGTGTCAGTGAGGTACGAGAGGCACAAGTGTCAGTGAGGTACGAGTGGCACGAGTGTCAGTGAGGTACGAGTGGCATGAGTGTCAGTGAGGTACGAGTGGCACAAGTGTCAGTGAGGTACGAGTGGCACAAGTGTCAGTAAGGTACGAGTGGCACAAGTGTCTGAGGTATGAGTGGAGCAGATGTCATTGTCAGTGAGGTATGAGTGCTTCGAGTGTCAATGAGGTAAGAGTGGTGCGAATGTCAGTAAGGTATGAATGGCTCGAGTGTCAGTGATGTATGAATGGTATGAGTCAGCAAAGTATGAGTGACACAAGCATCAGTGAGGTATGAGTGTGCCAATGTTAGTAAGGTTTGTGTGGCAGGAGTGTCAGTGAGGTATGAGTGGCACAAGTGTCAGTGAGGTATGAGTGGCTCGAGTGTCAGTGAGGTATGAGTGGCTCGAGTGTCAGTGAGGTATGAGTGGCTCGAATGTCAGTGAGTTACAAGTGCCTCGAGTGTCAGTGAGGTATGAGTGCCTCGAGTGTCAGTGAGGTATGGGTGCCTCGAGTTTCAGTGAGGTATGAGTGGCTTGAGTTTCAGTGAGGTACAAGTGGCACGAGCATCAGTGAGGTATGAGCGGTGTGAGTGTTAGTAAGGTATGAGTGACATGAGTGTCATTGAAGTATGAGTGGTTTGAGTGTCAGTGACATATGAGTGGTTTGAGTGTCAGTGAAGTATGAGATGTACGAGTGTCAGTGACTTACAAGTGGCTCAAGTCCCAGTGAGGTATGAGTGGCTCAAGTGTCTGTGAGGTACAAGTGGCACGAGTGTCAGTGAGTTACAAATGGCACAAGTGCCAGTGAGGTATGAGTGGTGCGAGTGTCAGTGAGGTATGAGTAGCTTGACTGTCAGTGAGGTATGAGTAGCTTGACTGTCAGTGAGGTATGAGTGGCTTGACTGTCAGTGAGGTATGAGTGGCTTGACTGTTAGTGAGGTATTAGTGGCACAAGTGTCAGTGAGGTATGAGTGGCTCGAGTGTCAGTGAAGTATGAGTGGCTTGAGTGTCAGTGAGGTCTGATTGGCACGAGTATCAGTGAAGTCTGAATGGCTTGAGTGTCAGTGAGGTATGAGTTGTACGAGTAAGTTACGAGTGGCACAAGTGCCAGTGAGATACAAGTGGCGCGACTGTCAGTGAGGTACGAGTGGCACGATTGTCAGTGAGGTACGAGTGGCACGATTGTCAGTGAGGTACGAGTGGCACGATTGTCAGTGAGGTACGAGTGGCACAAGTGTCAGTGAGGTACGAGTGGCACAAGTGTCAGTAAGGTACGAGTGGCACAAGTGTCTGAGGTATGAGTGGAGCAGATGTCATTGTCAGTGAGGTATGAGTGCTTCGAGTGTCAATGAGGTAAGAGTGGTGCGAATGTCAGTAAGGTATGAATGGCTCGAGTGTCAGTGATGTATGAATGGTATGAGTCAGCAAAGTATGAGTGACACAAGCATCAGTGAGGTATGAGTGTGCCAATGTTAGTAAGGTTTGTGTGGCACGAGTGGCAGTGAGGTATGAGTGGCACAAGTGTCAGTGAGTAATGAGTGGTGTGAGTGTCAGTGAGGTATGAGTGGCTCGAGTGTCAGTGAGGTATGAGTGGCTCGAGTGTCAGTGAGGTATGAGTGGCTCGAATGTCAGTGAGTTACAAGTGCCTCGAGTGTCAGTGAGGTATGAGTGCCTCGAGTGTCAGTGAGGTATGAGTGCCTCGAGTGTCAGTGAGGTATGGGTGCCTCGAGTTTCAGTGAGGTATGAGTGGCTTGAGTTTCAGTGAGGTACAAGTGGCACGAGCATCAGTGAGGTATGAGCGGTGTGAGTGTTAGTAAGGTATGAGTGACATGAGTGTCATTGAAGTATGAGTGGTTTGAGTGTCAGTGACATATGAGTGGTTTGAGTGTCAGTGAAGTATGAGATGTACGAGTGTCAGTGAGTTACAAGTGGCTCAAGTCCCAGTGAGGTATGAGTGGCTCAAGTGTCTGTGAGGTACAAGTGGCACGAGTGTCAGTGAGTTACAAATGGCACAAGTGCCAGTGAGGTATGAGTGGTGCGACTGTCAGTGAGGTATGAGTAGCTTGACTGTCAGTGAGGTATGAGTAGCTTGACTGTCAGTGAGGTATGAGTGGCTTGACTGTCAGTGAGGTATGAGTGGCTTGACTGTTAGTGAGGTATTAGTGGCACAAGTGTCAGTGAGGTATGAGTGGCTCGAGTGTCAGTGAAGTATGAGTGGCTTGAGTGTCAGTGAGGTCTGATTGGCACGAGTATCAGTGAAGTCTGAATGGCTTGAGTGTCAGTGAGGTATGAGTTGTACGAGTAAGTTACGAGTGGCACAAGTGCCAGTGAGATACAAGTGGTGCAACTGTCAGTGAGGTAGGAGTGGTGCGAGTGTCCGTGATGTGCGAGTGTCGGTGAGATACGAGTAGTGCGAGTGTCAGTGAGGTACGAGTAGTGCGAGTGTCAGTGAGGTACGAGTGGTGCGAGTGTCAGTGAGGTACGAGTGGTGCGAGTGTTGGTGAGGTACGAGTGTCAGTGTGGTACGAGTGAGGTATGAGTGGTGCGACTGTCAGTGAGGTACATGTGGTGCGAGTGTCGGTGAGGTATGAGTGGTGCGAGTGTCGGTGAGGTATGAGTGGTGCACGTGTCAGTGAGGTACGAGTGGTGCGACTGTCAGTGAAGAACGAGTGGTGCAAGTGTCGGTGAGGTACGAGCAGTACAAACTGTACTCAGTCATGTCATTGAGCCCCCAGGTGCTCCTCTGCCTGTGACATTGACCACACACCCTTGTTCTCCATTACTTTACAGCTTTCTGGCTTGGGAAGATGAACGCCTCATGGTGAGCCTGTGGTGAGAGAGAAGACATGAGCCGGAAGAAAGATCTGCACAGGAAGAGAAATGTGAGCTGGAACAAAGACCCTGGAGGTACCCTGGTGAGTTCTTGCCCACTCCTGGTGCACTGGTGCCAAGAGGTGCCACCCATTAGCTTGCTGAATACTGCGCGGGTTACTTTGTGGGTACCTCACAAGCCTTTTGCATGAGGCACAGGGTGTTTTTCACCCGTCACTGAGGACTGATTTATCAAAATGCCACGCAACGCAGCAAGACTGGCGCTAACACAGGCACCCAGGCAGCATGGTGCCAGGAGGCCTGCGTTGCATGCAGCATTGTTTTTGTGCAGGAAGGGAATCCTCTGGCACAAAAACTATCCTTAAAGGCGCCTTTGTGTTTCTGTTGCAGAATGCAGCACCCTTAGAAAGAGGAAATAACTGGGAGAAATTAAGATATTTCCCTTTGTTACCATTTTGACCCAATCACATGTTTACCACCGTCGATAAATGTGGGATTGTGTCAGAATCCATGGGTGGATGCAGGGAGTGCCCTTGCTGCTGCCTCCCAATGCGGAGGGACGCAAGGCAGTGGTTTGCGTTACTCTGGGTTTACTAAGCACAAAAGGTGGCTTTGTACGGGTAGTAAATCTCACCTGAGCCCTGCCTTGCCTTGCTTGCTGTAGCGGCGATGCAGGAGTGCAGTAAACCTGGCCCCTGAGTGCCACTGCTTACCTCCTGAATCCTGCACGCAGCTCTTAGAAGCACCCCTTCTGCCTCTTCTACTGTGGGGTCCTGCAGACCTCAGTGCCTTGAGACCCTCCGGGTGAGTAGCGCGCTTAACAAATTACTGATTGATTGATTGAGTGCCTCATGTGCAGAACTGAGTGTAACTCAAGTTCTCTCTGCAGTACCACAGCCACTACACCCTGAAAACCCCTTGAAGCGTGCACCCCTCTCACCCATGCGGACAAGACCAACCCCTTTCAGCCTCCTCTGTGCGCGTCCCGGGGTGGATCGGGAACGGAGGAGCTCCTAGAAGGACCCTTCTAACGACTCACGACCAGTGAAGGCGTCCACATCTACCACCTCCAACATCAGACTGACTGTGGGTTACCATCCACCGGGTGGAAGCAACACCCAGCTCAAGGAATGCATGGATCTCCTCAGCTCGGCCAACACTATCTTCCTTGGTGACTTCAAGGTCCGCTGGGGGTGCGACAACAGCTGTGTGGACGTGTTCACCTCCTACCTCACAGACAACGCTCTCCAACGCTGCCATCAACCCACACACCCCAAAGGCACCATTCTGGATCTGATCCTCTCCAGTTCCCTCAACCTACAGTCCTACAACCCCATTCCAGTCGAGTGGTCCGACTGGAGATCCCGTTCTCTCTACCTGACTCTTACACCAAAACATCTGGGCACCCCAAGAAAGAGAACAGATTATCCAGGGACACATCCAACCTTGACACAGAAGCCACGGCCTTCATAGCTCTTCCCACCCTAATCTCGATGACACCTCATATTGATACCAACAGAAGTTCATCTCCTTCATGGAGTCCCTTATCGACAAATGTGCACCCTGAAGTGCAAATTATCCAGACCAAAACCCTGCAGTCCTTGCTTATAAGAAAATGTAGGAAAGAAATGCAGACGAGCGCCCCCTCCCCTGAGTGTGACTAACCTTCGCAAAGAGAGAAGACGCATGCAGCGGGCCCGGGCTAGGGTGGAGGCGAGTGGGACCCGGAGGGACAAGGGACAGGATTGTGTCGATATCAGGCGAAGTGACATCTGCAATATTGGGATCAGCACGCGCACCTGCGGGTGGAGAACCCCCATGACACCCAGGGGTGCTTTAGTGAAGAAGGACGGGGTGAGCTGAGAGCAGGGGCCAGCCTTGGGGGGTCCTGCCTGATCTGTCTACATCTTCTAGAGACCACCCGGGGAGGGTCGAGCCTTCATAGGCTGTCATGGCTGCCTGTGACCTCGGTGAGACCCCCAGCATGAGACTAGGGGGTGCTGCTCTGCTATGCACCCAGGGCATGGTCCCCTCCAAAGAGAGAGAGAGGTGCACAGGGCTCTCTGCTTGGATCTAGGAGACCCCCACCCCCCACAAGGCAGGCTTTAGATAGAGACCCCTCCAGTGGATCCAGCAGACCCTACCCCACGGTAGTCTGAAGAGAAGCCCCCCCACAGTGGACTGGAGACTCCAGAGAGGGCCCCCTGCAGTGACTGGAGACTGGAGAGAGGCCCCACCCCCTGCAGTGGACAGTAGACTGGAGAGAGGGCCCCCCCTGCAGTGGACTGTAGACTGGAGAGAGGGCCCCCCCTGCAGTGGACTGGCTCCCCCTGCGGTGGACTGTAGACTGGAGAGAGCCCCCCCCCCTGCAGTGCACTGGAGACTGGAGTAAGGGCCCCCTCCAGTGGACTGGAGAGAGGCCCCACCCCCTGCAGTGGACTGTAGACTGGAGAGAAGCCCCCCTGCAGTGGACTGGAGACTGGAGAGAGGGCCCCCCCTGCAGTGGACTGTAGACTGGAGAGAGCCCCCCCCCCCTGCAGTGGACTGTAGACTGGAGAGAGGCTTGCCCAGGGTAGACTGAAGACTGGAGAGAGGGCCCCCCGCAGTGGACTGTAGACTGGAGAGAGGTCTGCAGTGGACTGTAGACTGGAGAGAGCCCCCCCCCCTGCAGTGCACTGGAGACTGGAGTAAGGGCCCCCTCCAGTGGACTGGAGAGAGGCCCCACCCCCTGCAGTGGACTGTAGACTGGAGAGAAGCCCCCCTGCAGTGGACTGGAGACTGGAGAGAGGGCCCCCCTGCAGTGGACTGTAGACTGGAGAGAGGCCCCCCCCCTGCAGTGGACTGTAGACTGGAGAGAGGGCCCCCCCTGCAGTGGACTGTAGACTGGAGAGAGGGCCCCCCCTGCAGTGGACTGGCTCCCCCTGCGGTGGACTGTAGACTGGAGAGAGCCCCCCCCCTGCAGTGCACTGGAGACTGGAGTAAGGGCCCCCTCCAGTGGACTGGAGAGAGGCCCCACCCCCTGCAGTGGACTGTAGACTGGAGAGAAGCCCCCCTGCAGTGGAGTGGAGACTGGAGAGAGGGCCCCCCTGCAGTGGACTGTAGACTGGAGAGAGGCCCCCCCCCTGCAGTGGACTGTAGACTGGAGAGAGGCTTGCCCAGGGTAGACTGAAGACTGGAGAGAGGGCCCCCCGCAGTGGACTGTAGACTGGAGAGAGGTCTGCAGTGGACTGTAGACTGGAGAGAGGTCTGCAGTGGACTGTAGACTGGAGAGAGGGCTCCCTGCATTGGACTGGCCCCCCCTGCAGTGGACAGTAGACTGGAGAGAGGGCCCCCCCCTGCAGTGGACTGTAGACTGGAGCGAGGGCCCCCCCTGCAGTGGACTGGCTCCCCCTGCGGTGGACTGTAGACTGGAGAGAGCCCCCCCCCTGCAGTGCACTGGAGAGAGCCCCCCCCCCTGCAGTGGACTGTAGACTGGAAAGAGGGCCTCCGCTGCAGTGGACTGTAGACTGGAGAGAGCCCCCCCTGCAGTGGACTGTAGACTGGAGAGAGGGCCCCCCGCAGTGGACTGTAGACTGGAGAGAGGTCTGCAGTGGACTGTAGACGGGAGAGAGGGCTCCCTGCATTGGACTGGCCCCCCCTGCAGTGGACAGTAGACTGGAGAGAGGGCCCCCCCTGCAGTGGACTGTAGACTGGAGCGAGGGCCCCCCCTGCAGTGGACTGGCTCCCCCTGCAGTGGACTGTAGACTGGAGTGAGGGCCCCCCTGCAGTGGACTGTAGACTGGACAGAGGCTCCGTGCATTGGACTGTAGACTGGAGTGAGGGCCCCCCTGCAGTGGACTGTAGACTGGACAGAGGCTCCGTGCATTGGACTGTAGACTGGAGAGAGGGCCCCCCTGCAGTTGACTGTAGACTCGACAGAGGCTCCCTGCAGTGGACTGTAGACTGGAGAGAGGGCCCCCCTGCAGTTGACTGTAGACTCGACAGAGGCTCCCTGCAGTGGACTGTAGACTGGAGAGAGGGCCCCCCTGCTTTGGACTGTAGACTCGACAGAGGCTCCCTGCAGTGGACTGTAGACTGGAGAGAGGGCCCCCCTGCTTTGGACTGTAGACTCGACAGAGGCTCCCTGCAGTGGACTGTAGACTGGAGAGAGGTCTGCAGTGGACTGTAGACGGGAGAGAGGGCTCCCTGCATTGGACTGGCCCCCCCTGCATTGGACTGTAGACTGGAGAGAGGGCCCCCCTGCTTTGGACTGTAGACTGGAGAGAGGGCCCCCCTGCAGTTGACTGTAGACTCGACAGAGGCTCCGTGCATTGGACTGTAGACTGGAGAGAGGGCCCCCCTGCTTTGGACTGTAGACTCGACAGAGGCTCCCTGCAGTGGACTGTAGACTGGAGTGAGGGCCCCCCTGCAGTTGACTGTAGACTCGACAGAGGCTCCGTGCATTGGACTGTAGACTGGAGAGAGGGCCCCCCTGCTTTGGACTGTAGACTCGACAGAGGCTCCCTGCAGTGGACTGTAGACTCGACAGAGGCTCCCTGCAGTGGACTGTAGACTGCAGCAATGGCTTTTTTCAGTGGAAGGTTGACTGGGAATCCAGACGTCCTACAGGCTTGAAATGGCAATCTGTGCATGCACCTCCACAATGACCATCTGGATGAAGAAATGATCCCCCACTTTTAAAAATCTGAGGCTCTCGGCAGGCAATCACCAGTGGAGCTTCAGATAGATCAAGTGCCCCTCCTCGCAGACTGGGGCGCTCACCTCTCTCTTCTTGGTATCCCCAGGGGCAGCAGACCGCCATCTTCCTGCTCCTCTTCACGCTGGTAACTTTCCTGATCCTCTACAGCTCAAACAATGGGAATGAAAACTTCCAGTTCCAATCCCTGAAGGTGAAATCCCAGCACAAGCCCAACTTCAGGAAAGTGGACGCAAAGAACGGGTACCTGCCCGTGCAGGGGAACAAGGTGTGTGGAGAGCATCACTCATCACCACCCTGGGGGCGGAAATCCCACAGGTGTGCACACTGGGGAGGGATGAGGTAACACTGAGGGGAAGGAGTATATCACACACTGGGGAGGGATGAGGTAACACACTGAGGGGAAGGAGTATCTCACACACTGGGGAGGGATGAGGTAACACTGAGAGGAAGGAGTATGACACAGCTTGGGGAGGGATGAGGTAACACTGAGGGGAAGGAGTATGACACAGCCTGGGGAGGGATGAGGTAACACTGAGGGGAAGGAGTATATCACACACTGGGGAGGGATGAGGTAAAACACTGAGGGGAAGGAGTATCTCACACACTGGGGAGGGATGAGGTAACACTGAGAGGAAGGAGTATGACACAGCTTGGGGAGGGATGAGGTAACACTGAGGGGAAGGAGTATGACACAGCCTGGGGAGGGATGAGGTAACACTGAGGGGAAGGAGTATATCACACACTGGGGAGGGATGAGGTAACACACTGAGGGGAAGGAGTATCTCACACACTGGGGAGGGATGAGGTAACACTGAGAGGAAGGAGTATGACACAGCTTGGGGAGGGATGAGGTAACACTGAGGGGAAGGAGTATGACACAGCCTGGGGAGGGATGAGGTAACACTGAGGGGAAGGAGTATATCACACACTGGGGAGGGATGAGGTAAAACACTGAGGGGAAGGAGTATCTCACACACTGGGGAGGGATGAGGTAACACTGAGAGGAAGGAGTATGACACAGCTTGGGGAGGGATGAGGTAACACTGAGGGGAAGGAGTATGACACAGCCTGGGGAGGGATGAGGTAACACTGAGGGGAAGGAGTATATCACACACTGGGGAGGGATGAGGTAACACACTGAGGGGAAGGAGTATCTCACACACTGGGGAGGGATGAGGTAACACTGAGAGGAAGGAGTATGACACAGCTTGGGGAGGGATGAGGTAACACTGAGGGGAAGGAGTATGACACAGCCTGGGGAGGGATGAGGTAACACTGAGGGGAAGGAGTATATCACACACTGGGGAGGGATGAGGTAACACACTGAGGGGAAGGAGTATCTCACACACTGGGGAGGGATGAGGTAACACTGAGGGGAAGGAGTATGACACAGCTTGGGGAGGGATGAGGTAACACTGAGGGGAAGGAGTATGACACAGCCTGGGGAGGGATGAGGTAACACTGAGGGGAAGGAGTATATCACACACTGGGGAGGGATGAGGTAACACACTGAGGGGAAGGAGTATCTCACACACTGGGGAGGGATTCGGTAACACTGAGGGGAAGGAGTATGACACAGCCTGGGTAGGGATGAGGTAACACTGAGGGGAAGGAGTATGACACAGCCTGGGGAGGGATGAGGTAACACTGAGGGGAAGGAGTATGCCTCACCCTAGGGAGGGATCAGTTAAACACTATGGCCTCAGTACGTATGGCACACTGGGGAGGGATCAGGTTACACACTGAGGGGAAGGAGTATGCCTCACCCTGGGGAGGGATCAGTTAAACACTATGGCCTCAGTACATATGGCACACTGGGGAGGGATGAGGTAACACTGAGGGGGAAGGAGTATGTCACACCCTGGGGAGGGATCAGTTAAACAGTATGGCCTCAGTACGTATGGCACACTGTGGAGGGATGAGGTAACACTGAGGTGAAGGAGCATGCCACAGCCTGGGGAGGGATGAGGTAACACTGAGGGGAAGGAGTATGCCTCACCCTAGGGAGGGATGAGGTAACACTGAGGGGAAGGAGTATGCCTCACCCTAGGGAGGGATCAGTTAAACACTATGGCCTCAGTACGTATGGCACACTGGGGAGGGATCAGGTAACACACTGAGGGGAAGGAGTATGCCTCACCCTGGGGAGGGATCAGTTAAAAACTATGGCCTCAGTACATATGGCACACTGGGGAGGGATCAGGTAACACACTTAGGGGAAGGAGAATGCCTCACCCTGGGGAGGGATAAGTTAAACACTATGGCCTCAGTAGATATGGCACACTGGGGAGGGATGAGGTAACACACGGAGGAGAAGGAGTATGCCCCAGCCTGGGGAGGGATCAGTTAAACACTATGGCCTCAGTACATATGGCACACTGTGGAGGGATGAGGTAACACTGAGGTGAAGGAGTATGCCACAGCCTGGGGAGGGATGAGGTAACACTGAGGGGAAGGAGTATGCCCCAGCCTGGGGAGGGATCAGTTAAACACTATGGGCTCAGTACATATGGCACACTAGGGAGGGATGAGGTAACACACTGAGGGGAAGGAGTATGCCCCAGCCTGGGGAGGGATCAGTTAAACACTATGGCCTCAGTACGTATGGCGCACTGGGGAGGGATCAGTAACACACTGTGGGCTAGGTGCACATGGCACACTGCGGAGGGATCAGTAACACTGTGAGCTAGGTGCACATGGCACACTGCGGAGGGATCAGTAACACACTGTGAGCTAGGTGCACATGGCACACTGCGGAGGGATCAGTAACACACTGTGGGCTAGGTGCACATGGCACACTGCGGAGGGATCAGTAACACTCTGTGGGCTAGGTGCACATGGCACACTGGGGCTAGGTGCACATGGCACACTGCGGAGGGATCACTAACACACTGTGAGCTAGGTGCACATGGCACACTGCGGAGGGATCAGTAACACACTGTGGGCTAGGTGCACATGGCACACTGCGGAGGGATCAGTAACACTGTGAGCTAGGTGCACATGGCACACTGCGGAGGGATCACTAACACACTGTGAGCTAGGTGCACATGGCACACTGCGGAGGGATCAGTAACACTGTGGGCTAGGTGCACATGGCACACTGGGGAGGGATCAGTAACACACTTTGGGCTAGGTGCACATGGCACACTGCGGAGGGATCAGTAACACATTGTGGGCTAGGTGCACATGGCACACTGGGGAGGGATCAGTAACACACTGTGGGCTAGGTTCACATGGCACACTGCGGAGGGATGAGGTAACACTGAGGGGAAGGAGTATGCCTCACCCTAGGGAGGGATCAGTTAAACACTATGGCCTCAGTACATATGGCACACTGTGGAGGGATGAGGTAACACACTGAGGGGAAGGAGTATGCCACAGCCTGGGGAGGGATCAGTTAAACACTATGGCCTCAGTACATATGGCACACTGGGGAGGGATCAGGTAACACTGAGGGGAAGGAGTATGCCACACCCTGGGGAGGGATCAGTTAAACACTATGGCCTCAGTACATATGGCACACTGGGGAGGGATCAGGTAACACACTGAGGGGAAGGAGTATGCCACAGCCTGGGGAGGGATCAGTTAAACACTATGGCCTCAGTACACATGGCACACTGGGGAGGGATGAGGTAACACTGAGGGGAAGGAGTATGACACAGCCTGGGGAGGGATCAGTTAAACACTATGGCCTCAGTACGTATGGCGCACTGGGGAGGGATCAGTAACACACTGTGGGCTAGGTGCACATGGCACACTGCGGAGGGATCAGTAACACACTGTGGGCTAGGTGCACATGGCACACTGCGGAGGGATCAGTAACACACTGTGGGCTAGGTGTACATGGCACACTGCGGAGGGATCAGTAACACACTGTGAGCTAGGTGCACATGGCACACTGCGGAGGGATCAGTAACACACTGTGAGCTAGGTGCACATGGCACACTGCGGAGGGATCAGTAATACACTGTGAGCTAGGTGCACATGGCACACTGCGGAGGGATCAGTAACACTCTGTGGGCTAGGTGCACATGGCACACTGGGGCTAGGTGCACATGGCACACTGCGGAGGGATCACTAACACACTGTGAGCTAGGTGCACATGGCACACTGCGGAGGGATCAGTAACACACTGTGGGCTAGGTGCACATGGCACACTGGGGAGGGATCAGTAACACACTGTGGGCTAGGTGCACATGGCACACTGCGGAGGGATCAGTAACACACTGTGGGCTAGGTGCACATGGCACACTGGGGAGGGATCAGTAACACACTGTGGGCTAGGTGCACATGGCACACTGCGGAGAGATGAGGTAACACTGAGGGGAAGGAGTATGCCTCACCCTAGGGAGGGATCAGTTAAACACTATGGCCTCAGTACATATGGCACACTGTGGAGGGATGAGGTAACACACTGAGGGGAAGGAGTATGCCACAGCCTTGGGAGGGATCAGTTAAACACTATGGCCTCAGTACATATGGCACACTAGGGAGGGATGAGGTAACACAGTGAGGGGAAGGAGTATGCCCCAGCCTGGGGAGGGATCAGTTAAACACTATGGCCTCAGTACATATGGCACACTGTGGAGGGATCAGGTAACACACTGAGGGGAAGGAGTATGCCACACCCTGGGGAGGGATCAGTTAAACACTATGGCCTCAGTACATATGGCACACTGGGGAGGGATCAGGTAACACTGAGGGGAAGGAGTATGCCTCACCCTAGGGAGGGATCAGTTAAACACTATGGCCTCAGTACATATGGCACACTGGGGAGGGATCAGTAACACACTGAGGGGAAGGAGTATGCCATAGCCTGGGGAGGGATCAGTTAAACACTATGGCCTCAGTACATATGGCACACTAGGGAGGGATGAGATAACACACTGAGGGGAAGGAGTATGCCCCAGCCTGGGGAAGGATCAGTTAAACACTATGGCCTCAGTACATATGGCACACTGTGGAGGGATCAGGTAACACACTGAGGGGAAGGAGTATGGCACACCCTGGGGAGGGATCAGTTAAACACTATGGTCTCAGTACATATGGCACACTGGGGAGGGATCAGGTAACACTGAGGTGAAGGAGTATGCCACACCCTGGGGAGGGATCAGTTAGACACTATGACCTCAGTACACATGACACACTGGGGAGGGATGAGGTAACACTGAGGGGAAGGAGTATGCCACACCCTGGGGAGGGATCAGTTAAACACTATGACCTCAGTACACATGACACACTGGGGAGGGATGAGGTAACACTGAAGGGAAGGAGTATGCCACAGCCTGGGGAGGGATCAGTTAAACACTATGGTCTCAGTACATATGGCACACTAGGGAGTGATGAGGTAACACACTGAGGGGAAGGAGTATGCCTCACCCTAGGGAGGGATCAGTTAAACACTATGGCCTCAGTACATATGGCACACTGGGGAGGGATCAGGTAACACTGAGGGGAAGGAGTATGCCACACCCTGGGGAGGGATCAGTTAAACACTATGGCCTCAGTACATATGGCACACTGGGGAGGGATCAGGTAACACACTGAGGGGAAGGAGTATGCCACAGCCTGGGGAGGGATCAGTTAAACACTATGGCCTCAGTACACATGACATACTGGGGAGGGATCAGGTAACACACTGAGGGGAAGGAGTATGCCTCACCCTAGGGAGGAATCAGTTAAACACTATGGCCTCAGTACATATGGCACACTGGGGAGGGATCAGGTAACACACTGAGGGGAAGGAGTATGCCACAGGCTGGGGAGGGATCAGTTAAACACTATTGCCTCAGTACAGATGGCACACTGGTGAGGGATCCGGTAATAAACTGAGGGGAAGGAGTATGCCTCACCCTAGGGAGGAATCAGTTAAACACTATGGCCTCAGTACATATGGCACACTGGGGAGGGATCAGGTAGCACACCGAGGGAAAGGAGTATGCCACACCCTGGGGAGGGATCAGTTAAACACTATGGCCTCAGTACATATGGCACACTGGGGAGGGATGAGGTAACACTGAGGGGAAGGAGTATGACACAGCCTGGGGAGGGATCAGTTAAACACTATGGCCTCAGTACGTATGGCGCACTGGGGAGGGATCAGTAACACACTGTGGGCTAGGTGCACATGGCACACTGCGGAGGGATCAGTAACACACTGTGGGCTAGGTGCACATGGCACACTGCGGAGGGATCAGTAACACACTGGGTCTAGGTGCACATGGCACACTGCGGAGGGATCAGCAATGGCACACTGCAGAGGGATCAGTAACACACTGTGGGCTAGGTGCACATGGCACACTGCGGAGGGATCAGTAACACTGCTGGCTAGGTGCTCATGGCGCACTGCGGAGGGATCAGTAACACACTGTGGGCTAGGTGCACATGGCACACTGCGGAGGGATCAGTAACACACTGGGTCTAGGTGCACATGGCACACTGTGGAAGGATCAGTAACACACTGTGGGCTAGGTGTACATGGTACACTGCAGAGGGATCAGTAACACACTGTGGGCTAGGTGTACATGGCACACTGCAGAGAAATCAGTAACACACTGTGGGCTAGGTGCACATGGCACACTGCGGAGGGATCAGTAACACAGTGTGGGCTAGGTGCACATGGCACATTCCGGAGGGATCAGTAACACAATGGGGCTAGGTGTACATGGCACTCTGTGGAGAGATCAGTAAAACACTATGGGCTAGGTGTATATGGCACACTGCGGAGGGATCAGCAACACACTGTCGGCTAGGTGCACATGGCGCACTGCGGAGGGATCAGGTAATACACTGAGGGGAAGGAGTATTCCACAGCCTGGGGAGGGATCAGTTAAACACTATGGCCTCGGTACATATGGCACACTGGGGAGGGATCAGGTAACACACTGAGGGGAAGGAGTATGCCACAGCCTGGGGAGGGATCAGTTAAACACTATGACCTCAGTACACATGACACACTAGGGAGGGATCCAGTAACACTGAGGGGAAGGAGTATGCCTCACTGTGAGAAGGTAGCCTCTTTCTAGCCTTGTTACCCCCACTTTTGGCCTGTTTGTGAGTGTATGTCAGGGTGTTTTGTCACTGTTTTCACTGTCTCACTGGGATCCTGATAGCCAGGCCTCAGTGCTCATAGTGAAAACACCATGTTTTCAGTATGGTTATTATGTGTCACTGGGATCCTGCTGGTCAGGACCCCAGTGCTCATAGGTTTGTGGCCTATATGTATGTGTCACTGGGACCCTGTCACACAGGGCCCCAGTGCTCATAGGTGTGCATGTGTATGTTCCCTGTGTGGTGCCTAACTGTCTCACTGAGGCTCTGCTAACCAGAACCTCAGTGGTTATGCTCTCTCATTTCTTTCCAAATTGTCACTGACAGGCTAGTGACCATTTTTACCAATTTACATTGGCTTACTGGAACACCCTTATAATTCCCTAGTATATGGTACTGAGGTACCCAGGGTATTGGGGTTCCAGGAGATCCCTATGGGCTGCAGCATTTCTTTTGCCACCCATAGGGAGCTCTGACAATTCTTACACAGGCCTGCCACTGCAGCCTGAGTGAAATAACGTCCACGTTATTTCACAGCCATTTTACACTGCACTTAAGTAACTTATAAGTCACCTATATGTCTAACCTTTACCTGGTAAAGGTTAGGTGCAAAGTTACTTAGTGTGAGGGCACCCTGGCACTAGCCAAGGTGCCCCCACATTGTTCAGAGCCAATTCACTGAACTTTGTGAGTGCGGGGACACCATTACACGCGTGCACTACATATAGGTCACTACCTATATGTAGCTTCACCATGGTAACTCCGAATATGGCCATGTAACATGTCTATGATCATGGAATTGCCCCCTCTATGCCATCCTGGCATTGTTGGTACAATTCCATGATCCCAGTGGTCTGTAGCACAGACCCTGGTACTGCCAAACTGCCCTTCCTGGGGTTTCACTGCAGCTGCTGCTGCTGCCAACCCCTCAGACAGGCAGCTGCCCTCCTGGGGTCCAGCCAGGCCTGGCCCAGGATGGCAGAACAAAGAACTTCCTCTGAGAGAGGGTGTGACACCCTCTCCCTTTGGAAAATGGTGTGAAGGCAGGGGAGGAGTAGCCTCCCCCAGCCTCTGGAAATGCTTTGTTGGGCACAGATGTGCCCAATTCTGCATAAGCCAGTCTACACCGGTTCAGGGACCCCTTAGCCCCTGCTCTGGCGCGAAACTGGACAAAGGAAAGGGGAGTGACCACTCCCCTGACCTGCACCTCCCCTGGGAGGTGTCCAGAGCTCCTCCAGTGTGCTCCAGACCTCTGCCATCTTGGAAACAGAGGTGCTGCTGGCACACTGGACTGCTCTGAGTGGCCAGTGCCACCAGGTGACGTCAGAGACTCCTGCTGATAGGCTCCTTCAGGTGTTAGTAGCCTTTCCTCTCTCCTAGGTAGCCAAACCCTCTTTTCTGGCTATTTAGGGTCTCTGTCTCTGGGGAAACTTTAGATAACGAATGCATGAGCTCAGCCGAGTTCCTCTGCATCTCCCTCTTCACCTTCTGATAAGGAATCGACCGCTGACCGCGCTGGAAGCCTGCAAACCTGCAACATAGTAGCAAAGACGACTACTGCAACTCTGTAACGCTGATCCTGCCGCCTTCTCGACTGTTTTCCTGCTTGTGCATGCTGTGGGGGTAGCCTGCCTCCTCTCTGCACCAGAAGCTCCGAAGAAATCTCCCGTGGGTCGACGGAATCTTCCCCCTGCAACCGCAGGCACCAAAAAGCTGCATCTCCGGTCCCTTGGGTCTCCTCTCAGCACGACGAGCGAGGTCCCTCGAATCCAGCGACACCGTCCAAGTGACCCCCACAGTCCAGTGACTCTTCAGCCCAAGTTTGGTGGAGGTAAGTCCTTGCCTCACCTCGCTGGGCTGCATTGCTGGGAACCGCGACTTTGCAAGCTTCTCCGGCCCCTGTGCACTTCCGGCGGAAATCCTTCGTGCACAGCCAAGCCTGGGTCCACGGCACTCTAACCTGCATTGCACGACTTTCTAAGTTGGTCTCCGGCGACGTGGGACTCCTTTGTGCAACTTCGGCGAGCACCGTTTCACGCATCCTCGTAGTGCCTGTTTCTGGCACTTCTCCGGGTGCTACCTGCTTCAGTGAGGGCTCCTTGTCTTGCTCGACGTCCCCTCTCTCTGCAGGTCCAATTTGCGACCTCCTGGTCCCTCCTGGGCCCCAGCAGCGTCCAAAAACGCCAAACGAACGATTTGCGTGTAGCAAGGCTTGTTGGCGTCCATCCGGCGGGAAAACACTTCTGCACGACTCTCCAAGGCGTGGGGGATCCATCCTCCAAAGGGGAAGTCTCTAGCCCTTGTCGTTCCTGCAGTATTCACAGTTCTTCAGCCTAGTAAGAGCTTCTTTGCACCAACCGCTGGCATTTCTTGGGCATCTGCCCATCTCCGAGCTGCTTGTGACTTTTGGACTTGGTCCCCTTGTTCCACAGGTACCTTCAGACAGGAATCCATCGTTGTTGCATTGCTGATTTGTGTTTTCCTTGCATTCTCCCTCTAACACGACTATTTTGTCCTTAGGGGAACTTTGGTGCACTTTGCACTCACTTTTCAGGGTCTTGGGGAGGGTTATTTTTCTAACTCTCACTATTTTCTAATAGTCCCAGCGACCCTCTACAAGGTCACATAGGTTTGGGGTCCATTCGTGGTTCACATTCCACTTTTGGAGTATATGGTTTGTGTTGCCCCTATCCCTATGTTTCCCCATTGCACCCTATTGTAATTATATATTGTTTGCACTGTTTTCTAAGACTATACTGCATATTTTTGCTATTGTGTATATATATCTTGTGTATAGTTCCTATCCTCTTACTGAGGGTACACTCTAAGATACTTTGGCATATTGTCATAAAAATAAAGTACCTTTATTTTTAGTATAACTGTGTATTGTGTTTTCTTATGATATTGTGCATATGACACTAAGTGGTACTGTAGTAGCTTCACACGTCTCCTAGTTCAGCCTGAGCTGCTTTGCTAAGCTACCATTATCTATCAGCCTAAGCTGCTAGACACCCTATACACTAATAAGGGATAACTGGGCCTGGTGCAAGGTGCAAGTACCCCTTGGTACTCACTACAAGCCAGTCCAGCCTCCTACACTCACCCTAGGGAGGGATCAGTTAAACACTATGGTCTCAGTACATATGGCACACTGGGGAGGGATCAGGTAACACACTGAGGGGAAGGAGTATGCCACACCCTGGGGAGGGATCAGTTAAACACTATGGCCTCAGTACGTATGGCGCACTGGGGAGAGATCAGTAACACACTGTGGGCTAGGTGCACATGGCACACTGCGGAGGGATCAGTAACACACTGTGGGCTAGGTGCACATGGCACACTGCGGAGGGATCAGTAACACACTGGGTCTAGGTGCACATGGCACACTGCGGAGGGATCAGCAATGGCACATTGCAGAGGGATCAGTAACACACTGTGGGCTAGGTGCACATGGCACACTGCGGAGGGATTAGTAACACTGCTGGCTAGGTGCTCATGGCGCACTGCGGAGGGATCAGTAACACACTGTGGGCTAGGTGCACATGGCACACTGCGGAGGGATCAGTAACACACTGGGTCTAGGTGCACATGGCACACTGCAAAGGGATCAGCAACACACTGTGGGCTAGGTGCACATGGCGCACTGTGGAAGGATCAGTAACACACTGTGGGCTAGGTGTACATGGCACACTGCAGAGGGATCAGTAACACACTGTGGGCTAGGTGTACATGGCACACTGCAGAGAAATCAGTAACACACTGTGGGCTAGGTGCACATGGCACACTGCGGAGGGATCAGTAACACAGTGTGGGCTAGGTGTACATGGCACACTGCAGAGGGATCAGCAACATACTGTGGGCTAGGTGCACATGGCACATTCCGGAGGGATCAGTAACACAATGGGGCTAGGTGTACATGGCACTCTGTGGAGGGATCAGTAAAACACTATGGGCTAGGTGTATATGGCACACTGCGGAGGGATCAGCAACACACTGTCGGCTAGGTGCACATGGCGCACTGCGGAGGGATCAGTAACACACTGTGGGCTAGGTGCACATGGCACACTGCGGAGGGATCAGTAACACACTGTGGGCTAGGTGCACATGGCACACTGCGGAGGGATCAGGTAACACTCTGTGGGCTAGGTGCACATGGCACACTGCGGAGGGATCAGTAACACACTGTGGCTAGGTGCACATGGTACACTGCGGAGGGATCAGCAACACACTGTGGGCTAGGTGCACATGGCACACTGGGGAGGGATCAGTAACACTGTGGGCTAGGTGCACATGGCACACTGCGGAGGGATCAGCAACACACTGTGGGCTAGGTGCACATGGCACACTGCAGAGGAATCAGTAACACACTGTGGGCTAGGTGCACATGGCACACTGCGGAGGGATCAATAACACACTGTGGGCTAGGTGCACATGGCACACTGCGGAGGGATCAGTAACACACTGTGGGCTAGGTGCACATGGTGCAGTGTGGAAGTATCAGTAACACACTGTGGGCTAGGTGTACATGGCACACTGCAGAGGGATCAGTAACACACTGTGGGCTAGGTGTACATGGCACACTGCAGAGAAATCAGTAACACACTGTGGGCTAGGTGCACATGGCACACTGCGGAGGGATCAGGAACACAGTGTGGGCTAGTTGTACATGGCACACTGCAGAGGGATCAGTAACATACTGTGGGCTAGGTGCACATGGCACATTCCGGAGGGATCAGTAACTCAATGGGGCTAGGTGTACATGGCACTCTGTGGAGGGATCAGTAAAACACTATGGGCTAGGTGTATATGGCACACTGCGGAGGGATCAGCAACACACTGTCGGCTAGGTGCACATGGCGCACTGCGGAGGGATCAGTAACACACTGTGGGCTAGGTGCACATGGCACACTGCGGAGGGATCAGTAACACACTGTCGGCTAGGTGCACATGGCGCACTGCGGAGGGATCAGTAACACACTGTGGGCTAGGTGCACATGGCACACTGCGGAGGGATCAGTAACACTCTGTGGGCTAGGTGCACATGGCACACAGCGGAGGAATCAGTAACACACTGTGGCTAGGTGCACATGGCACACAGCGGAGGGATCAGCAACACACTGTGGGCTAGGTGCACATGGCACACTGGGGAGGGATCAGTAACACACTGTGGGCTAGGTGCACATGGCACACTGCGGAGGGATCAGCAACACACTGTGGGCTAGGTGCACATGGCACACTGCGGAGGAATCAGTAACACACTGTGGGCTAGGTGCACATGGCACACTGCGGAGGGATCAGTAACACACTGTGGGCTAGGTGCACATGGCACACTGCGGAGGGATCAGTAACACACTGTGGGCTAGGTGCACATGGCATACTGCGGAGGAATCAGGTAACACCTTGTTGGGAGGATGCACACTCTGAAAGGATCAGGTAATACACTGTGGGGAAAGTGCACACAACACACTGGGGATGGACCAGGTGAAACACTAGGGGCTAAGTGCATATGGCACACTGAGGATAAGTTGGGTATCAGACTGTGGGGTGAATGCACATGGCACATTGCTGAGGGGAAGGTCCATACAGCACACTGTGAGAGGATCAGGTAACCTGCTGTGCACATGGCACATCATGGAGAGGTCAGACACACTGAAGGGAAGTTCGTTAGACTGAGGATGGATCAGGTAACACACTGTGTGTAAGGTGCACGCATCACACTGGGGATGGGTCAGGTAAACAAGTAAACACACTGGGGGAAGAGTACAGGCCCCTTGGGGAGGGATCAGGTAATGGACTGAGGGGAAGGTGCATATGCCACACTGGGGAGGGTACAACTAGTGCACTGTGGTGGCTGGGGTTCAGGTAACACACTATGGGAAGGTGAATGTGGCACACTGGGTAAGGATCAGTTAACACTTCTAATAAGGTGCATGTGACAACCTGGAGTGGGATCAGGTCACCCATGTGTGGCGAGTGCACATAACACACTGGGCAGAGATAAAATAACACATGGTGGGAAAAGTGCACATGGCTCACTGGGGAGGCTATAGGTAACACATTGGGGAAGGTGCAACTGGTCTGGCACAATGGGACGAGCACACTGAGGATCTACACATGGCACGCTATTGAAGGTGCCTTTGTCGTCCTCTGTGGGGAAGATGTAGTTATTAAATTGTGGAATGGGCACTGGTAAAACACTCTGGGGGTGCTACAGTGTGTACAGTATGGGAAGGGCATTGTTGGCACACTGGGATGCCTTAGGTGGCCATGGGGTGTGGACATTTTGCACTCTGAGATGGTCACATGAAGCACATTTTGAAGGTGCATGTAGCATGAATTGCACAATAACAAGTTCACGGGTGGGACATTGTGGTGTTGCCACAGGTGGTACACTGGAAAATATGCAGTTGACACACTGTGGTAAAGACTTCTGTGTCTCACTGGGAAGGACACAAGTGGACCATTATTGGGTGGGCACGGGTGACACATTGGCAGAAAGGCAAAAATGGCACACTGAGGGGAAGCTACAGGTGGAACACTGTGGTAAAGGCAGTGCTGGCATGCTGACATGGTGCATGTGGCACCCTGAGGTTGGCAGTAGTTGCACCTTGGGAGGGCACAAGTGGCACATTGTTGGGAAAGGCACAGGTGGCATTCTGGGGTCAGAAGTAGTTGCACACTGGCAGGGTGCAGGTGGAACATGGTGGGAAAGGCACAAGTGGCACACTATGGCAAGGGCTCTGGTGGTACACTGGTAGCTGGTGGGAAGGGGACAATATCACACTGAGAATAGAAGTTGGGCATTGCATGCAAGGTGCAGGTGGCATACTTTGGGAGAAGGTGTGAGTGGCACAGAGTGACAGGTGGAGCACCCATGAAGGGACCAGTGGTCCTGTGTGAGAAGGGGGCAGGTTGTACATCATGAAGTGACCTCATGCTTTTGAATGTCTTCCCCTCAGAGCCTGCACACTCACTGCCAGCGCTGTGTGGTCATCACCAGCTCCAGCCACCTGATAGGCAGCCACCTGGGTCCAACGATTGACGAATCCGAGTGCACCATCCGCATGAATGATGCGCCCACCACAGCCTATGAGCCGGACGTCGGCAGCAAGACCACCTTCCGCGTGGTGGCCCACTCGAGTGTCTACAGGGTTCTCCGGAGGCCCCAGGAATTCCTTAACAAGTCCCAGGAGACCACCCTAGTCTTCTGGGGACCCACCAACAAGATGCAAAAGGAGAGCAAGGGCAGCTTGCTGCACATCATCCGACATGCCACTGCCGCCTTCACCAACGTGGCAGCCTTCGTAGTCTCCCCTGGCAAGATGAAGAGCTTCGATGAGCTGTTCCGTGGAGAAACTGGGAAGGACAGGTGGGTTCCAAGCCTGGCAGCATGCACTGAGATGCCAGAGAGCAGCCCATGAGAGGGTTGGAGGGCGCCTAGAGGCTTGAGGCGCTGTCAGAGGCCCTCTCCAGCTCCTTGAGTCAGAGTGGGAACTTCAGCATCTTGGGCCTTGTACTCAGGACCTGGGTGTGTACTGAATGCTTCTACGTAAGGCTCCAACTGTTCAGTTTATACTGATTTTTACAGATAAATACAGACAGAAAACAATCTATTTCCGGTCTGTATTTATTTTTAAAAGTGGAAAAACAGAGAAAACTGTACTTCTTGTGAGTAACGCTCACATTCCAGACACTGCTGAGCAGATGGACCCCATGGGGACTTAAAAACAGGATTAGACTACCTTAAGCACAGGCAGATGTAAACATATGTTCGTATATAATGTTAGTATTTACTTGTCGGTAAATGTAAGTGTTTTGTTATATTTGGCTGCTTAATTTGCGAAAACGTGACAGCCATCAAAGTATGAGTGCATGTTTGTCGGAAAGTACCATCTTGCCTGGCATGTTACCCCCATTTTTCACTGTATATATGTTGTTTTAGTTGTATGTGTCACTGGGACCCTGTTCTCCAGGGCCCCAGTGCTCATAAGTGTGCCTGAATGTGTTACCTGTGTAGTGACTAACTGTCTCACTGAGGCACTGCTAATCAGAACCTCAGTGGTTATGCTCTCTCATTTCTTTCAAATTGTCACTAACAGGCTAGTGACCAATTTTACCAATTTACATTGGCTTACTGGAACACCCTTATAATTCCCTAGTATATGGTACTGAGGTACCCAGGGTATTGGGGTTCCAGGAGATCCCTATGGGCTGCAGCATTTCTTTTGCCACCCATAGGGAGCTCTGACAATTCTTACACAGGCCTGCCACTGCAGCCTGAGTGAAATAACGTCCACGTTATTTCACAGCCATTTTACACTGCACTTAAGTAACTTATAAGTCACCTATATGTCTAACCTTTACCTGGTAAAGGTTAGGTGCAAAGTTACTTAGTGTGAGGGCACCCTGGCACTAGCCAAGGTGCCCCCACATTGTTCAGGGCCAATTCCCCGGACTTTGTGAGTGCGGGGACACCATTACACGCGTGCACTACATATAGGTCACTACCTATATGTAGCTTCACAATGGTAACTCCGAATATGGCCATGTAACATGTCTATGATCATGGAATTGCCCCCTCTATGCCATCCTGGCATAGTTGGCATAATCCCATGATCCCAGTGGTCTGTAGCACAGACCCTGGTACTGCCAAACTGCCCTTCCTGGGGTTTCACTGCAGCTGCTGCTGCTGCCAACCCCTCAGACAGGCATCTGCCCTCCTGGGGTCCAGCCAGGCCTGGCCCAGGATGGCAGAACAAAGGACTTCCTCTGAGAGAGGGTGTTACACCCTCTCCCTTTGGAAAATGGTGTGAAGGCAGGGGAGGAGTAGCCTCCCCCAGCCTCTGGAAATGCTTTCTTGGGCACAGATGTGCCCAATTCTGCATAAGCCAGTCTACACCGGTTCAGGGGACCCCTTAGCCCTGCTCTGGCGCGAAACTGGACAAAGGAAAGGGGAGTGACCACTCCCCTGACCTGCACCTCCCCTGGGAGGTGTCCAGAGCTCCTCCAGTGTGCTCCAGACCTCTGCCATCTTGGAAACAGAGGTGCTGCTGGCACACTGGACTGCTCTGAGTGGCCAGTGCCACCAGGTGACGTCAGAGACTCCTTCTGATAGGCTCCTTCAGGTGTTGCTAGCCTATCCTCTCTCCTAGGTAGCCAAACCCTCTTTTCTGGCTATTTAGGGTCTCTGTCTCTGGGGAAACTTTAGATAACGAATGCAAGAGCTCATCCGAGTTCCTCTGCATCTCTCTCTTCACCTTCTGCCAAGGAATCGACTGCTGACCGCGCTGGAAGCCTGCAAAACTGCAACATAGTAGCTAAGACGACTACTGCAACTCTGTAACGCTGATCCTGCCACCTTCTCGACTGTTTTCCTGGTGGTGCATGCTGTGGGGGTAGTCTGCCTCCTCTCTGCACTAGAAGCTCCGAAGAAATCTCCCGTGGGTCGACGGAATCTTCCCCCTGCAACCGCAGGCACCAAAAAGCTGCATTACCGGTCCTTTGGGTCTCCTCTCAGCACGACGAGCGAGGTCCCTCGAATCCAGCAACTCTGTCCAAGTGACCCCCACAGTCCAGTGACTCTTCAGTCCATGTTTGGTGGAGGTAAGTCCTTGCCTCACCTCGTTAGACTGCATTGCTGTGAACCGCGGCTTTTGCAGCTACTCCGGCCCCTGTGCACTTCCGGCGGAAATCCTTTGTGCACAGCCAAGCCTGGGTCCACGGCACTCTAACCTGCATTGCACGACTTTCTAAGTTGGTCTCCGGCGACGTGGGACTCCTTTGTGTAACTTCGGGTGAGCACCGTTTCACGCATCCTCGTAGTGCCTGTTTCTGGCACTTCTCCGGGTGCTACCTGCTGCTGAGAGGGCTCTTTGTCTTGCTCGACGTCCCCTCTACCTCCTGGTGCAATTTGCGACATCCTGGTCCTTCCTGGGCTACAGCAGCGTCCAAAAACGCTAACCACACGATTTGCAGCTAGCAAGGCTTGTTGGCATTCTTTCGGCGGGAAAACACTTCTGCACGACTCTCCACAGCAAGAGGGATCCGTCCACCAAAGGGGAAGTCTCTAGCCCTTTTTGTTCTTGCAGAAACCTCAGCTTCTTTTGTCCAGTAGAAGCTTCTTTGCACCCACAGCTGGCATTTCCTGGGCATCTGCCCATCTCCGACTTGCTTGTGACTTTTGGACTTGGTCCCCTTGTTCCACAGGTACCCTCGACTGGAAATCCATTGTTGTTGCATTGTTGGTTTGTGTCTTTCCTGCATTATTCCTCTAACACGACTTCTATGTCCTTTGGGGAACTTTAGTGCACTTTGCACTCACTTTTCAGGGTCTTGGGGTGGGCTATTTTTCTAACCCTCACTATTTTCTAATAGTCCCAGCGACCCTCTACAAGGTCACATAGGTTTGGGGTCCATTCGTGGTTCGCATTCCACTTTTGGAGTATATGGTTTGTGTTGCCCCTATCCCTATGTGACCCCATTGCATCCTATTGTAACTATACATTGTTTGCACTGTTTTCTAAGACTATACTGCATATTTCTGGTATTGTGTATATATATCTTGTGTATATTTCCTATCCTCTCACTGAGGGTACACTCTAAGATACTTTGGCATATTGTCATAACAATAAAGTACCTTTATTTTTAGTATAACTGTGTATTGTGTTTTCTTATGATATTGTGCATATGACACTAAGTGGTACTGTAGTAGCTTCACACATCTCCTAGTTCAGCCTAAGCTGCTCTGCTAAGCTACCATTATCTATCAGCCTATGCTGCTAGACACCCTATACACTAATAAGGGATAACAGGGCCCGGTGCAAGGTGCAAGTACCCCTTGGTACTCACTACAAGCCAGTCCAGCCTCCTACATTGGTTGTGCAGCGGTGGGATAAGTGCTTTGAGACTACTTACCACTCTTGTCATTGTACTTTTCATAAGAGAAAAATATACAAAACAAGTTCAGTGTATATACACATAACCAAAAAGTTTAGCATTTCCTCTTTTCACTCTTTTCTAAGTGCTGAAATGTACTTCTAAACTTTCTAAAAAGTTCTAAAAAGTTTTAAAAGTTTTTTTTCTGTCTTTCTAAAAAGTTCTGAAAACTTTTTTTTCTTTTTCTATCACTTTAACTCTCTCTAAAAATGTCTGGCACAGGCCAAAATGTTGATCTGTCCAAACTTGCATATGACCACCTTAGCTGGAAAGGAGCAAGGAGTCTCTGTGTAGAGAGAGGTTTGAGTGTAGGGAAGAATCCTTCCTTGGAACTGTTACTTAACATGCTTAGAGTACAGGATAAGGCCATAAGTGCCCAATCTGGTGAAAAAGTAGCTAATGGTTCCCAATCTGATCCAGGGACTCCCCCAGGAAAAGGTTCAGGAAAGAAACTTCTCAGCCTGCCCATTACTAGACAGTCTAGCATAGTTGGTACAGAGGTTGAATCACACCATACTGATGGTGTGCTCTCACATTATACTGGTAGCCAAGCTGTTAGGGTGCCCTCTGTAAGGGACAGGTCTCCTTCTGTTCATTCCCATCATACCTCTGTATCTAGGAATGTCCCTCCCACCAACCCTGATGACAGATTGTTAGAGAGGGAACTCAATAAGTTGAGGGTGGAACAAACCAGACTGAAGCTTAAAAAGCAACAGCTGGATTTGGATAGACAGTCTTTAGAATTAGAGAAGGAAAGACAGAAGTTGGGTTTAGAAACCCATGGTGGCAGCAGCAGTATTCCCCATAGTCATCCTGCAAAAGAGCATGATTCCAGGAATCTGCATAAGATAGTTCCCCCTTATAAGGAGGGGGGTGACATTAACAAGTGGTTTGCTGCACTTGAGAGGGCCTGTGTTGTACAGGATGTCCCTCAAAGGCAGTGGGCTGCTATCCTATGGCTATCATTTAGTGGAAAAGGTAGGGATGGGCTCCTTACTGTGAAAGAAAGTGATGCCAATAATTTTACAGTTCTTAAGAATGCACTCCTGGATGGTTATGGCTTAACCACTGAACAATACAGGATAAAGTTCAGAGAGACCAAAAAGGAGTCTTCACAAGACTGGGTTGATTTCATTGACCATTCAGTGAAGGCCTTGGAGGGGTAGTTACATGGCAGTAAAGTTACTGATTATGACAGCCTGTATAACTTGATCCTGAGAGAGCATATTCTTAATAATTGTGTGTCTGATTTGTTGCACCAGTACTTGGTGGACTCTGATCTGACCTCTCCCCAAGAATTGGGAAAGAAGGCAGACAAATGGGTCAGAACAAGGGTGAACAGAAAAGTTCATACAGGGGGTGACAAAGATGGCAACAAAAAAAAGGATGGTAAGTCTTCTGACAAGGGTGGGGACAAATCTAAAAATGAGTCTTCATCAGGCCCACAAAAACACTCAGGTGGGGGTGGTGGGCCCAAATCCTCCTTTTATCAAAACAAAGAAAAGAAACCATGGTGCTATTTATGTAAAATAAAAGGCCATTGGACAACAGATCCCAGTTGTCCAAAGAAAAGCACCAAGCCTCCTACCACTACAACCCCTACTGCTACACCTAGTGTCCCTACTAATAGCAGTGGTGGTGGGAGCAAACCTACTAATAGCCAATCCAAGGGAGTAGCTGGGCTCACTATTGGTAACTTAGTTGGGGTTGGCCTTGTTAGGGAGGCCACAGAGGCTGTGTTAGTCTCTGAGGGGGCTATTGATTTAGCCACCTTAGTTGCTTGTCCCCTTAATATGGATAAGTACAAGCAGCCACCCTTAATAAATGGTGTTGAGGTTCAGGCCTACAGGGACACTGGTGCCAGTGTGACTATGGTCATAGAGAAACTGGTCCACCCTGAACAACACCTACTTGGTCACCAGTACCAAGTAACCGATGCTCACAACAACACACTTAGCCACCCCATGGCTGTTGTAAATCTCAACTGGGAGGGGGGTTACTGGTCCAAAGAAAGTTGTGGTAGCCACAGATTTACCTGTAGACTGTCTACTAGGAAATGATTTGGAGACATCAGCTTGGTCAGATGTGGAGTTGGAGGCCCATGCAGCAATGCTGGGCATCCCAGGGCATATTTTTGCTTTAACCAGGGCTCAGGCCAAAAAGCAAAAAGGACAGGGAAGCTTGGATCCTGGAACAATGGACCAAGTGCTCCCTAAAGCTAGGGCTAGTAGAAGCAAACCACTTCCTACTATCCCTCCCTCTACAGTGGATTCTACTTCTGAGGAAGAAGAATTTCCACCCTGTGCAGAACCTACACCAGAGGAGCTGGAAGCAGACACTGCTGAGCTTTTGGGTGAAGGGAGGCCTGCCAGGGAGGAGCTGAGTGTGGCACAGCAGACCTGTCCCACACTGGTGGGTCTAAGACAGCAAGCTGTCAAACAGGCTAATGGGGATGTCAGTGACTCTCACAGAGTTTACTGGGAGGACAACCTCTTGTACACTGAAGCAAGGGATCCTAAACCTGGGACTGCCAGGAGATTAGTGATTCCTCAGAAGTACAGAAAGTTCCTCCTAACTCTTGCCCACGACATTCCCCTAGCTGGACATCTGGGGCAAATGAAAACTTGGGACAGGCTTGTTCCCCTGTTTCATTGGCCTAGGATGTCTGAGGACACAAAAGAATTTTGTAAGTCCTGTGAAACCTGTCAAGCCAGTGGCAAGACAGGTGGCACTCCAAAGGCACCCCTTATCCCCACTGCCTGTGGTTGGGGTTCCCTTTGAAAGGGTAGGGGTTGACATAGTTGGCCCCCTTGACCCTCCTACTGCTTCAGGCAATAGGTTTATCTTGTTGGTAGTGGACCATGCCACAAGATATCCTGAAGCAATTCCTTTAAGGACCACTACAGCACCTGCAGTGGCAAAGGCCCTCCTGGGAATATTTTCTAGGGTGGGCTTCCCAAAGGAAGTAGTATCAGACAGGGGAAGCAACTTCATGTCTGCATACTTAAAGGCCATGTGGAAGGAGTGTGGTGTAACTTACAAGTTCACTACACCCTATCATCCACAAACAAATGGACTGGTGGAGAGATTTAATAAAACTCTCAAAGGCATGATTATGGGTCTCCCTGAAAAACTCCGCAGGAGATGGGATATCCTGTTACCATGCCTCCTTTTTGCCTACAGGGAGGTACCCCAGAAAGGAGTGGGCTTCAGCCCCTTTGAACTCCTCTTTGGTCACCCTGTTAGGGGTCCACTAACACTTGTCAAGGAGGGTTGGGAACAACCTTTAAAAGCTCCAAAACAAGATATAGTGGATTATGTACTTGGCCTCAGATCAAGGATGGCTGAGTATATGAAAAAGGCCAGTAAAAACCTTCAGGCCAGCCAAGAGCTCCAGAAGCAATGGCATGATCAGAAGGCTGTTTTGGTTCAGTACAAACCAGGGCAGAAAGTGTGGGTCTTGGAGCCTGTGGCCCCAAGAGCACTCCAAGATAAATGTAGTGGACCCCACACAATTGTTGAGAAAAAGGGTGAAGTCACCTATTTAGTTGACTTAGGCACTGCCAGGAGTCCCCTTAGGGTGCTCCATGTCAACCGCCTGAAACCCTACTATGACAGAGCTGATCTCACCCTGCTTATGGCAACTGATGAGGGACAGGAAGAAGACAGTGATCCTCTACCTGATCTCTTCTCTTCCACAGAACAAGATGCTCTTGTGGAAGGTGTAGTTTTGGCAGATTGTCTTACTGCTGAGCAGAAAGACCATTGCATAAATCTCCTAGATCAATTCTCTGAACTCTGCTCTACTGTGCCAGGTACCACTTCTTGGTGTGAGCACACTATAGATCTCCCAGTTTACCTGTCAAAAGTAAGATCTATAGGCAGCCTGACCATGTCAGGGACTGCATAAAGCAAGAGGTGCAGAAAATGTTAGAACTAGGAGTGGTTGAGCACTCAAAGTCCATGGGCTTCTCCTGTGGTACTTGTACCAAAACCCCATTCCAAAGATGGAAAGAAGGAAATGCGGTTTTGTGTAGACTACAGAGGTCTCAACCTGGTAACCAAAACTGATGCTCACCCTATACCCAGGGCAGATGAGCTCATAGATACACTGGCATCTGCCAAGTATCTAAGCACTTTTGATTTGACTGCAGGGTATTGGCAGATCAAATTGTCAAAAGATGCTAAACCTAAAACTGCATTTTCAACCATTGGAGGCCATTACCAATTTACAGTAATGCCTTTTAGTTTGAAAAATGCACCTGCCACTTTTCAAAGGTTGGTGAACACAGTCCTGCAAGGGCTGGAGGCTTTCAGTGCAGCATATTTGGACGACATAGCTGTCTTTAGCTCCAGCTGGGATGATCACCTGGTCCACCTATGGAAAGTTTTGGAGGCCCTGCAAAAGGCAGGCCTCACTATCAAGGCTTCAAAGTGCCAGATAGGGCAGGGTAAGGTGGTTTATCTGGGACACCTTGTTGGTGGGGAACAGATTGCACCACTTCAGGGGAAAATCCAAACAATTATTGATTGGGTTCCCCCTACCACTCAGACTCAGGTGAGAGCCTTCCTAGGCCTCACTGGGTATTACAGGAGGTTCATTAAGAACTATGGCTCCATTGCAGCCCCTCTTAATGACCTCACATCCAAGAAAATGCCTAAAAAGGTATTATGGACAGCAAACTGTCAGAAAGCTTTTGAGAAGCTGAAGCAGGCCATGTGCTCTGCACCTGTCCTGAAAAGCCCTTGTTACTCTAAAAAATTCTATGTCCAAACTGATGCATCTGAATTAGGAGTAGGGGCAGTCCTATCACAACTTAATTCTGAGGGCCAGGATCAACCTGTTGCTTTTATTAGTAGGAGGTTGACCGCTAGAGAAAAGCGTTGGTCTGCCATAGAGAGGGAGGCCTTTGCTGTGGTCTGGGCTCTGAAGAAGTTGAGGCCATACCTGTTTGGCACTCACTTCATTGTTCAGACAGACCACAAACCTCTACTTTGGCTAAAACAAATGAAAGGTGAAAATCCTAAATTATTGAGGTGGTCCATATCCCTACAGGGAATGGACTATACAGTGAAACATAGACCTGGGAGTAGCCACTCCAATGCAGATGGACTCTCCAGATATTTCCACTTAGACAATGAAGACTCATCAGGTCATGGCTAGTCTTATTGTCCTTCGTTTGGGGGGGGGGTTGTGTAGGAAAGTACCATCTTGCCTGGCATGTTACCCCCATTTTTCACTGTATATATGTTGTTTTAGTTGTATGTGTCACTGGGACCCTGGTAACCCAGGGCCCCAGTGCTCATAAGTGTGCCTGAATGTGTTACCTGTGTAGTGACTAACTGTCTCACTGAGGCTCTGCTAATCAGAACATCAGTGGTTATGCTCTCTCATTTCTTTCCAAATTGTCACTAACAGGCTAGTGACCATTTTTACCAATTTACATTGGCTTACTGGAACACCCTTATAATTCCCTAGTATCTGGTACTGAGGTACCCAGGGTATTGGGGTTCCAGGAGATCCCTATGGGCTGCAGCATTTCTTTTGCCACCCATAGGGAGCTCTGACAATTCTTACACAGGCCTGCCACTGCAGCCTGAGTGAAATAACGTCCACGTTATTTCACAGCCATTTTACACTGCACTTAAGTAACTTATAAGTCACCTATATGTCTAACCTTTACCTGGTAAAGGTTAGGTGCAAAGTTACTTAGTGTGAGGGCACCCTGGCACTAGCCAAGGTGCCCCCACATTGTTCAGAGCCAATTCACTGAACTTTGTGAGTGCGGGGACACCATTACACGCGTGCACTACATATAGGTCACTACCTATATGTAGCTTCACCATGGTAACTCCGAATATGGCCATGTAACATGTCTATGATCATGGAATTGCCCCCTCTATGCCATCCTGGCATTGTTGGTACAATTCCATGATCCCAGTGGTCTGTAGCACAGACCCTGGTACTGCCAGACTGCCCTTCCTGGGGTTTCACTGCAGCTGCTGCTGCTGCCAACCCCTCAGACAGGCAGCTGCCCTCCTGGGGTCCAGCCAGGCCTGGCCCAGGATGGCAGAACAAAGAACTTCCTCTGAGAGAGGGTGTGACACCCTCTCCCTTTGGAAAATGGTGTGAAGGCAGGGGAGGAGTAGCCTCTGGAAATGCTTTGTTGGGCACAGATGTGCCCAATTCTGCATAAGCCAGTCTACACCGGTTCAGGGACCCCTTAGCCCCTGCTCTGGCGCGAAACTGGACAAAGGAAAGGGGAGTGACCACTCCCCTGACCTGCACCTCCCCTGGGAGGTGTCCAGAGCTCCTCCAGTGTGCTCCAGACCTCTGCCATCTTGGAAACAGAGGTGCTGCTGGCACACTGGACTGCTCTGAGTGGCCAGTGCCACCAGGTGACGTCAGAGACTCCTGCTGATAGGCTCCTTCAGGTGTTAGTAGCCTTTCCTCTCTCCTAGGTAGCTAAACCCTCTTTTCTGGCTATTTAGGGTCTCTGTCTCTGGGGAAACTTTAGATAACGAATGCATGAGCTCAGCCGAGTTCCTCTGCATCTCTCTCTTCACCTTCTGATAAGGAAACGACCGCTGACCGCGCTGGAAGCCTGCAAACCTGCAACATAGTAGCAAAGACGACTACTGCAACTCTGTAACGCTGATCCTGCCGCCTTCTCGACTGTTTTTCTGCTTGTGCATGCTGTGGGGGTAGCCTGCCTCCTCTCTGCACCAGAAGCTCCGAAGAAATCTCCCGTGGGTCGACGGAATCTTCCCCCTGCAACCGCAGGCACCAAAAAGCTGCATTACCGGTCCCTTGGGTCTCCTCTCAGCACGACGAGCGAGGTCCCTCGAATCCAGCGATGCTGTCCAAGTGACCCCCACAGTCCAGTGACTCTTCAGCCCAAGTTTGGTGGAGGTAAGTCCTTGCCTCACCTCGCTGGGCTGCATTGCTGGGAACCGCGACTTTGCAGCTGCTCCGGCCCCTGTGCACTTCCGGCGGAAATCCTTCGTGCACAGCCAAGCCTGGGTCCACGGCACTCTAACCTGCATTGCACGACTTTCTAAGTTGGTCTCCGGCGACGTGGGACTCCTTTGTGCAACTTCGGCGAGCACCGTTTCACGCATCCTCGTAGTGCCTGTTTCTGGCACTTCTCCGGGTGCTACCTGCTTCAGTGAGGGCTCTTTGTCTTGCTCGACGTCCCCTCTCTCTGCAGGTCCAATTTGCGACCTCCTGGGCCCCAGCAGCGTCCAAAAACGCCAAACGCACGATTTGCGTGGAGCAAGGCTTGTTGGCGTCCTTCCGGCGGGAAAACACTTCTGCACGACTCTCCAAGGCGAGAGGGATCCGTCCACCAAAGGGGAAGTCTCTAGCTCTTTTCGTTCCTGCAGAAACCTCAGCTTCTTCTGTCCAGTCGAAGCTTCTTTGCACCCGCAGCTGGCATTTCCTGGGCATCTGCCCATCTCCGACTTGCTTGTGACTTTTGGACTTGGTCCCCTTCTTCCACAGGTACCCTAGATTGGAAATCCACAGTTGTTGCATTGCTGGTTTGTGTCTTTCCTGCATTATTCCTCTAACACGACTCTTTTGTCCTTAGGGGAACTTTAGTGCACTTTGCACTCACTTTTCAGGGTCTTGGGGAGGGTTATTTTTCTAACTCTCACTATTGTCTGATAGTCCCAGCGACCCTCTACAAGGTCACATAGGTTTGGGGTCCATTCGTGGTTCGCATTCCACTTTTGGAGTATATGGTTTGTGTTGCCCCTATCCCTATGTTTCCCCATTGCATCCTATTGTAACTATACATTGTTTGCACTGTTTTCTAAGACTATACTGCATATTTTTGCTATTGTGTATATATATCTTGTGTATATTTCCTATCCTCTCACTGAGGGTACACTCTAAGATACTTTGGCATATTGTCATAAAAATAAAGTACCTTTATTTTTAGTATAACTGTGTGTTGTGTTTTCTTATGATATTGTGCATATGACACTAAGTGGTACTGTAGTAGCTTCACACGTCTCCTAGTTCAGCCTAAGCTGCTCTGCTAAGCTACCATTATCTATCAGCCTAAGCTGCTAGACACCCTATACACTAATAAGGGATAACTGGGCCTGGTGCAAGGTGCAAGTACCCCTTGGTACTCACTACAAGCCAGTCCAGCCTCCTACATTGGTTGTGCAGTGGTGGGATAAGTGCTTGAGACTACTTACCACTCTTGTCATTGTACTTTTCATAAGAGAAAAATATACAAAACAAGGTCAGTGTATATACACATAGCCAAAAAGTTTTGCATTTCCTCTTTTCACTCTTTTCTAAGTGCTGAAAAGTACTTCTAAAACTTTCAAAAAGTTCTTAAAAGTTTAAAAAGTTTTTTCTGTCTTTCCAAAAAGTTCTGAAAACTTTTTTTCTTTTCCTATCACTTTAACTCTCTCTAAAAAATGTCTGGCATAGGAAAAAATGTTGAACTGTCCAAACTTGCATATGATCACCTTAGCTGGAAAGGAGCAAGGAGTCTCTGCATAGAGAGAGGTTTGAGTGTAGGGAAGAATCCTTCCTTAGAACTGTTAATTAACATGCTTAGAGTACAGGATAAGGCCATAAGTGCCCAATCTGTTGAAAAAGTAGCTAATGGTTCTCAATCTGATCCAGGGACTCCCCCAGGAAAAGATTCAGGAAAGAAACTTCTCAGCCTGCCCATTACTAGACAGTCTAGCATAGTTGGTACAGAGGTTGAATCACACCATACTGATGGTGTGCTCTCACATTATACTGGTAGCCAAGCTGTTAGGGTGCCCTCTGTAAGGGACAGGTCTCCTTCTGTTCATTCCCATCATACCTCTGTATCTAGAAATGTCCCTCCCACCCACCCTGATGACAGATTGTTAGAAAGGGAGCTCAATAGATTGAGAGTGGAACAAACCAGACTGAAGCTCAAGAAGCAACAGCTGGATTTGGATAGACAGTCTTTAGAATTAGAGAAGGAAAGACAGAAGTTGGGTTTAGATACCCATGGTGGCAGCAGCAGTATTCCCCATAGTCATCCTGCAAAAGAGCATGATTCCAGGAATCTGCACAAGATAGTTCCCCCTTATAAGGAGGGGGATGACATTAACAAGTGGTTTGCTGCACTTGAGAGGGCCTGTGCTGTACAGGATGTCCCTCAAAAGCAGTGGGCTGCTATCCTATGGCTATCATTTAGTGGAAAAGGTAGGGATAGGCTCCTTACTGTGAAAGAAAATGATGCCAATAATTTTACAGTTCTTAAGAATGCACTCCTGGATGGTTATGGCTTAACCACTGAACAGTACAGGATAAAGTTCAGAGAGACCAAAAAGGAGTCTTCACAAGACTGGGTTGATTTCATTGACCAGGCAGTGAAGGCCTTGGAGGGGTGGTTACATGGCAGTAAAGTTACTGATTATGAAAGCCTGTATAACACAATCCTGAGAGAGCATATACTTAATAATTGTGTGTCTGATTTGTTGCACCAGTACCTGGTAGACTCTGATCTGACCTCTCCCCAAGAATTGGGAAAGAAGGCAGACAAATGGGTCAGAACAAGGGTGAACAGAAAAGTTCATACAGGGGGTGACAAAGATGGCAATAAGAAGAAAGATGGTGAAAAATCTCAAGATAAGCATGGGGATAAGGGTAAAACCAAAGATCCCACTTCAAATCTTAAACACTCTTCAGAGGGTGGGGATAAAACAAATTCTTCCTCTTCTTCCCAACCTGCACACATTAAAAAGCCTTGGTGCTTTGTGTGTAAAAACAGAGGCCATAGGCCAGGGGATAAGTCCTGTCCAGGTAAACCCCCTGAGCCTACCACCACTAATACATCAAGCTCTAGTGCCCCTAGCAGTAGTGGTACTAGTGGTGGGACTGCTGGCAACAGTCAAGCAAAGGGTGTAGTTGGGTTCACTTATGGGTCCATAGTGGAAACTGATGTAATCAGTCCCAAGACAGTTTCTGTCACACCTAGTGGCATTGGCCTTGCCACACTGGCTGCTTGTCCCCTTACAATGGATAAGTACAGGCAGACAGTTTCAATAAATGGTGTTGAGGCCTTGGCCTACAGGGACACAGGTGCCAGTTTCACTTTGGTGACTGAAAACCTAGTGCCTCCTGAACAACACATCATTGGACAACAATATAAGATTATTGATGTCCATAACTCCACTAAGTTTCTTCCCTTAGCTATAATTCAGTTTAGTTGGGGTGGAGTTACTGGCCCTAAGCAGGTGGTGGTATCACCTAGCTTACCTGTAGACTGTCTCTTAGGTAATGACCTAGAGGCCTCAGGTTGGGCTGATGTAGAGTTTTATGCCCATGCAGCCATGCTGGGCATCCCTGAGGAATTGTTCCCTCTCATTTCAAGTGAAATAAAAAAGCAAAGGAGAGAAGGCCTGAAAACTCAGGATCCCTCTCCATCAACAGGTAAAAAGGGTATCACAGTATCCCCTAACCACCCTACCATTCAGGATACTATTCCTGTGGTGGGAGAAACCTCTCCTGGGGTGGCACCTGTTCCAAGGGAATCATCAGCTGGCAAAGCTGGACTCCCTGAGGTGGAAGTACCTCTCTGTGGGATAACTAACATTGGTGAGAAAAACAGCACCATTTTAGTTAACATGGAGCATCCCTCCAACCCTCCCAGAGAAACTTTAGTGCAGAAACCCTGCACTACCTCACAACACTTAGGACAGCATCCCTGCCCTAGTGTGGAGCTCATAGGACAGCATCCCTGCCCTGCTCCAACTCAAGAGAAACAGCATCCCTGTTCTCTCTTCCAGCCAGATGGACAAAGTTTTTGCCCAGCTATGGCTTTTCTGAGACAGCATCCCTGTCTGGCATTTCCATCACTACAAATAGGTTCAGTGGACAATTCCCACTGCTCTAAACTAAAACTTACTGATAGAAACTCTGAAAATACATCTTCACATTGTTGCTTAGCTAAAAAACTTCAAACAGGGTGGTTTACATCCCCACAGGGAAGTAACCATATAGTGGATGATAAAGGGAGTAACCAGTCTATTGCAGAGCTACTCTCTACTTATCACCACTTAGACAATAAAGTCTCAACTGGCCAAGGTTAGCCTTATTGTCCTTCGTTTGGGGGGGGGGTTGTGTGAGAAGGTAGCCTCTTTCTAGCCTTGTTACCCCCACTTTTGGCCTGTTTGTGAGTGTATGTCAGGGTGTTTGTCACTGTTTTCACTGTCTCACTGGGATCCTGATAGCCAGGCCTCAGTGCTCATAGTGAAAACACCATGTTTTCAGTATGGTTGTTATGTGTCACTGGGATCCTGCTAGTCAGGACCCCAGTGCTCATAGGTTTGTGGCCTATATGTATGTGTCACTAGGACCCTGTCACACAGGGCCCCAGTGCTCATAGGTGCGCATGTATATGTTCCCTGTGTGGTGCCTAACTGTCTCACTGAGGCTCTGCTAACCAGAACCTCAGTGGTTATGCTCTCTCATTACTTTCAAATTGTCACTAACAGGCTAGTGACCAATTTTACCAATTTACATTGGCTTACTGGAACACCCTTATAATTCCCTAGTATATGGTACTGAGGTACCCAGGGTATTGGGGTTCCAGGAGATCCCTATGGGCTGCAGCATTTCTTTTGCCACCCATAGGGAGCTCTGACAATTCTTACACAGGCCTGCCACTGCAGCCTGAGTGAAATAACGTCCACGTTATTTCACAGCCATTTTACACTGCACTTAAGTAACTTATAAGTCACCTATATGTCTAACCTTTACCTGGTAAAGGTTAGGTGCAAAGTTACTTAGTGTGAGGGCACCCTGGCACTAGCCAAGGTGCCCCCACATTGTTCAGAGCCAATTCACTGAACTTTGTGAGTGCGGGGACACCATTACACGCGTGCACTACATATAGGTCACTACCTATATGTAGCTTCACCATGGTAACTCCGAATATGGCCATGTAACATGTCTATGATCATGGAATTGCCCCCTCTATGCCATCCTGGCATTGTTGGTACAATTCCATGATCCCAGTGGTCTGTAGCACAGACCCTGGTACTGCCAGACTGCCCTTCCTGGGGTTTCACTGCAGCTGCTGCTGCTGCCAACCCCTCAGACAGGCAGCTGCCCTCCTGGGGTCCAGCCAGGCCTGGCCCAGGATGGCAGAACAAAGAACTTCCTCTGAGAGAGGGTGTCACACCCTCTCCCTTTGGAAAATGGTGTGAAGGCAGGGGAGGAGTAGCCTCCCCCAGCCTCTGGAAATGCTTTGTTGGGCACAGATGTGCCCAATTCTGCATAAGCCAGTCTACACCGGTTCAGGGACCCCTTAGCCCCTGCTCTGGCGCGAAACTGGACAAAGGAAAGGGGAGTGACCACTCCCCTGACCTGCACCTCCCCTGGGAGGTGTCCAGAGCTCCTCCAGTGTGCTCCATACCTCTGCCATCTTGGAAACAGAGGTGCTGCTGGCACACTGGACTGCTCTGAGTGGCCAGTGCCACCAGGTGACGTCAGAGACTCCTGCTGATAGGCTCCTTCAGGTGTTAGTAGCCTTTCCTCTCTCCTAGGTAGCCAAACCCTCTTTTCTGGCTATTTAGGGTCTCTGTCTCTGGGGAAACTTTAGATTACGAATGCATGAGTTCAGCCGAGTTCCTCTGCATCTCTCTCTTCACCTTCTGATAAGGAAACGACCGCTGACCGCGCTGGAAGCCTGCAAACCTGCAACATAGTAGCAAAGACGACTACTGCAACTCTGTAACGCTGATCCTGCCGCCTTCTCGACTGTTTTCCTGCTTGTGCATGCTGTGGGGGTAGCCTGCCTCCTCTCTGCACCAGAAGCTCCGAAGAAATCTCCCGTGGGTCGACGGAATCTTCCCCCTGCAACCGCAGGCACCAAAAAGCTGCATTACCGGTCCCTTGGGTCTCCTCTCAGCACGACGAGCGAGGTCCCTCGAATCCAGCGACGCTGTCCAAGTGACCCGCACAGTCCAGTGACTCTTCAGCCCAAGTTTGGTGGAGGTAAGTCCTTGCCTCACCTCGCTGGGCTGCATTGCTGGGAACCGCGACTTTGCAGCTACTCCGGCCCCTGTGCACTTCCGGCGGAAATCCTTTGTGCACAGCCAAGCCTGGGTCCACGGCACTCTAACCTGCATTGCACGACTTTCTAAGTTGGTCTCCGGCGACGTGGGACTCCTTTGTGCAACTTCGGCGAGCACCGTTTCACGCATCCTCATAGTGCCTGTTTCTGGCACTTTTCCGGGTGCTACCTGCTTCAGTGAGGGCTCTTTGTCTTGCTCGACGTCCCCTCTCTCTGCAGGTCCAATTTGCGACCTCCTGGTCCCTCCTGGGCCTCAGCAGCGTCCAAAAACGCCAAACGCACGATTTGCGTGTAGCAAGGCTTGTTGGCGTCTTTCCGGCGGGAAAACACTTCTGCACAACTTTCCAAGGCGAGAGGGATCTGTCCACCAAAGGGGAAGTCTCTAGCCCTTTTCGTTCCTGCAGAAACCTCAGCTTCTTCTGTCCAGTCGAAGCTTCTTTGCACCCGCAGCTGGCATTTCCTGGGCATCTGCCCATCTCCGACTTGCTTGTGACTTTTGGACTTGGTCCCCTTGTTCCACAGGTACCCTAGATTGGAAATCCACAGTTGTTGCATTGCTGGTTTGTGTCTTTCCTGCATTATTCCTCTAACACAACTCTTTTGTCCTTAGGGGAACTTTAGTGCACTTTGCACTCACTTTTCAGGGTCTTGGGGAGGGTTATTTTTCTAACTCTCACTATTGTCTGATAGTCCCAGCGACCCTCTACAAGGTCACATAGGTTTGGGGTCCATTCGTGGTTCGCATTCCACTTTTGGAGTATATGGTTTGTTGCCCCTATCCCTATGTTTCCCCATTGCATCCTATTGTAACTATACATTGTTTGCACTGTTTTCTAAGACTATACTGCATATTTTTGCTATTGTGTATATATATCTTGTGTATATTTCCTATCCTCTCACTGAGGGTACACTCTAAGATACTTTGGCATATTGTCATAAAAATAAAGTACCTTTATTTTTAGTATAACTGTGTATTGTGTTTTCTTATGATATTGTGCATATGACACTAAGTGGTACTGTAGTAGCTTCACACGTCTCCTAGTTCAGCCTAAGCTGCTCTGCTAAGCTACCATTATCTATCAGCCTAAGCTGCTAGACACCCTATACACTAATAAGGGATAACTGGGCCTGGTGCAAGGTGCAAGTACCCCTTGGTACTCACTACAAGCCAGTCCAGCCTCCTACAGCTCCACACTAGGGCAGGGATGCTGTGCTAAGTGTTGTGAGGCAGTGCAGGGTTTCTGCACTAAAGTTTCTCTGGGAGGGTTGGAGGGATGCTCCATGTTAACTAAAATGGTGCTCTTTTTGTCACCAATGTTAGTTATCCCACAGAGAGGTACTTCTACCTCAGGGAGTCCAGCTTTGCCAGCTGATGATTCCCTTGGAACAGGTGCCACCCCAGGAGAGGTTTCTCCCACCACAGGAATGCTATCCTGAATGGTAGGGTGGTTAGGGGATACTGTGATACCCTTATTACCTGTTGATGGAGAGGGATCCTGAGTTTTCAGGCCTTCTCTCCTTTGCTTTTTCATTTCAGTAGAAATGAGAGGGAACAATTCCTCAGGAATGCCCAGCATGGCTGCATGGGCATAAAACTCTACATCAGCCCAACCTGAGGCCTCTAGGTCATTACCTAAGAGACAGTCTACAGGTAAGCTAGGTGATACCACCACCTGCTTAGGGCCAGTAACTCCACCCCAACTAAACTGAATTATAGCTAAGGGAAGAAACTTAGTGGAGTTATGGACATCAATAATCTTATACTGTTGTCCAATGATGTGTTGATCAGGGTGCACTAGGTTTTCAGTCACCAGAGTGATACTGGCACCTGTGTCCCTGTAGGCCAAGGCCTCAACACCATTTATTGAAACTGTCTGCCTGTACTTATCCATTGTAAGGGGACAAGCAGCCAGTGTGGCAAGGCCAATGCCACTAGGTGTGACAGAAACTGTCTTGGGACTGACTACCCCAGTTTCTACTATGGACCCAAAAGTGAACCCAACTACACCCTTAACTTGACTGTTGCCAGCAGTCCCACCACTAGTACCACTACTGCTAGGGGCACTAGAGCTTGATGTATTAGTGGTGGTAGGCTCAGGGGTTTTACCTGGACAGGACTTATCCCCTGGCCTATGGCCTCTGTTTTTACACACAAAGCACCAAGGCTTTTTAATGTGTGTGGGTTGAGAAGAAGAGGAAGAATTTGTTTTATCCCCACCCTCTGAAGAGTGTTTAAGATTTGAAGTGGGATCTTTGGTTTTACCCTTATCCCCATGCTTATCTTGAGATTTTTCACCATCTTTCTTCTTATTGCCATCTTTGTCACCCCCTGTATGAACTTTTCTGTTCACCCTTGTTCTGACCCATTTGTCTGCCTTCTTTCCCAATTCTTGGGGAGAGGTCAGATCAGAGTCTACCAGGTACTGGTGCAACAAATCAGACACACATTTATTAAGTATATGCTCTCTCAGGATTGTGTTATACAGGCTTTCATAATCAGTAACTTTACTGCCATGTAACCACCCCTCCAAGGCCTTCACTGAATGGTCAATGAAATCAACCCAGTCTTGTGAAGACTCCTTTTTGGTCTCTCTGAACTTTATCCTGTACTGTTCAGTGGTTAAGCCATAACCATCCAGGAGTGCATTCTTAAGAACTTGGAAATTATTAGCATCATTTTCTTTCACAGTAAGGAGCCTATCCCTACCTTTTCCACTAAATGATAGCCATAGGATAGCAGCCCACTGCATTTGAGGGACATCCTGTACAACACAGGCCCTCTCAAGTGCAGCAAACCACTTGTTAATGTCATCCCCCTCCTTGTAAGGGGGAACTATCTTGTGCAGATTCCTGGAATCATGCTCTTTTGCAGGATGACTATGGGGAATACTGCTGCTGCCACCATGGGTTTCTAAACCCAGTTTCTGTCTCTCCTTCTCTACTTCTAAAGTCTGTCTATCCAAATCCAGCTGTTGCTTCTTGAGCTTCAGTCTGGTGTGTTCCACTCTCAATCTATTGAGTTCCCTTTCTAACAATCTGTCATCAGGGTGGGTGGGAGGGACATGCCTTGAAACAGAAGTATGGTGAGAATGGACAGAAGGAGACCTGTCCCTTACAGAAGCCACCTTAACAGCTTGGCTAACAGAAACATTACTACCAGTATGGTGAGAATAAATGCTTTTGCTATGATGTGAGACAACACTATTTATATGGTGTGGCTCATCTTCATCACCAACTATGCTTGACTGTCTAGTAATGGGCAGGCTAGGAAGTTTCTTTCCTGAATCTTTTCCTGGGGGAGTCCCTGGATCAGATTGAGAACCATTAGCTACTTTTTCACCAGATTGGGCACTTATGGCCTTATCCTGTACTCTAAGCATGTTAATTAACAGTTCTAAGGAAGGATTCTTCCCTACACTCAAACCTCTCTCTATGCAGAGATTCCTTGCTCCTTTCCAGCTAAGGTGATCATATGCAAGTTTGGACAGATCAACATTTTGGCCTGTGCCAGACATTTTTAGAGAGAGTTAGTGATAGTAAAAGATAAAAAGTTTGTCAGAGCTTTTAGAAAGACAGAGAAAAAAAACTTTTAAAACTTTTTAGAACTTTTTTGAAAGTTAGAAGTACTTTTCAGCACTTAGAAAAGAGTGAAAAGAGGAAATGCAAAACTTTTTGGCTATGTGTATATACACTGACCTTGTTTTGTATATTTTTCTCTTATGAAAAGTACAATGACAAGAGTGGTAAGTAGTCTCAAAGCACCTATCCCACCGCTGCACAACCAATGTAGGAGGCTGGACTGGCTTGTAGTGAGTACCAAGGGGTACTTGCACCTTGCACCAGGCCCAGTTATCCCTTATTAGTGTATAGGGTGTCTAGCAGCTTAGGCTGATAGATAATGGTAGCTTAGCAGAGCAGCTTAGGCTGAACTGGGAGACGTGTGAAGCTACTACAGTACCACTTAGTGTCATATGCACAATATCATAAGAAAACACAATACACAGTTATACTAAAAATAAAGGTACTTTATTTTTATGACAATATGCCAAAGTATCTTAGAGTGTACCCTCAGTGAGAGGATAGGAAATATACACAATAGAAAAAATATGCAGTATAGTCTTAGAAAACAGTGCAAACAATGTATAGTTACAATAGGATGCAATGGGGAAACATAGGGATAGGGGCAACACAAACCATATACTCCAAAAGTGGAATGCGAACCACGAATGGACCCCAAACCTATGTGACCTTGTAGAGGGTCGCTGGGACTATTAGAAAATAGTGAGAGTTAGAAAAATAACCCTCCCCAAGACCCTGAAAAGTGAGTGCAAAGTGCACTAAAGTTCCCCTAAGGACAAAGAAGTCGTGTTAGAGGAATAATGCAGGAAAGACACAAACCAGCAATGCAACAACTGTGGATTTCCAATCTAGGGTACCTGTGGAACAAGGGGACCAAGTCCAAAAGTCACAAGCAAGTCGGAGATGGGCAAATGCCCAGGAAATGCCAGCTGCGGGTGCAAAGAAGCTTCTACTGGACAGAAGAAGCTGAGGTTTCTGCAGGAACGAAAAGGGCTAGAGACTTCCCCTTTGGTGGACGGATCCCTCTCGCCGTGGAGAGTCGCGCAGAAGTGTTTTCCCGCTGGAAGAACGCCAACAAGCCTTGCTAGCTGCAAATCATGCGGTTAGCGTTTTTGGACGCTGCTGAGGCCCAGGAGGGACCAGGAGGTCGCAAATTGGTCCAGCAGAGAGAGGGGACGTCGAGCAAGACAAAGAGCCCTCTCTGAAGCCGGTAGCACCCGGAGAAGTGCCAGAAACAGGCACTACAAGGATGCGTGAAACAGTGCTCACCGAAGTTGCACAAAGGAGTCCCACGTCGCCGGAGACCAACTTAGAAAGTCGTGCAATGCAGGTTAGAGTGCCGTGGACCCAGGCTTGGCTGTGCACAAAGGATTTCCGCCGGAAGTGCACAGGGGCTGGAGTAGCTGCAAAGTCACGGTCCCAAGCAATGCAGCCCAGCGAGGTGAGGCAAGGACTTACCTCCACCAAACTTGGACTGAAGAGTCACTGGACTGTGGGGGTCACTTGGACAGAGTTGCTGGATTCGAGGGACCTCGCTCGTTGTGCTGAGAGGAGACTCAAGGGACCGGTAATGCAGCTTTTTGGTGCCTGCGGTTGCAGGGGGAAGATTCCGTCGACCCACAGGAGATTTCTTCTGAGCTTCTGGTGCAGAGAGGAGGCAGACTACCCCCACAGCATGCACAAGCAGGAAAACAGTCGAGAAGGCGGCAGGATCAGCGTTACAGAGTTGCAGTAGTCGTCTTTGCTACTATGTTGCAGGTTTGCAGGCTTCCAGCGCGGTCAGCAGTCGATTCCTTATCAGAAGGGGAAGAGAGAGATGCAGAGGAACTCGGCTGAGCTCATGCATTCGTTATCTAAAGTTTCCCCAGAGACAGAGACCCTAAATAGCCAGAAAAGAGGGTTTGGCTACCTAGGAGAGAGGATAGGCTACTAACACCTGAAGGAGCCTATCAGCAGGAGTCTCTGACGTCACCTGGTGGCACTGGCCACTCAGAGCAGTCCAGTGTGCCAGCAGCACCTCTGTTTCCAAGATGGCAGAGGTCTGGAGCACACTGGAGGAGCTCTGGACACCTCCCAGGGGAGGTGCAGGTCAGGGGAGTGGTCACTCCCCTTTCCTTTGTCCAGTTTCGCGCCAGAGCAGGGCTAAGGGGTCCCCTGAACCGGTGTAGACTGGCTTATGCAGAATTGGGCACCTTTGTGCCCAACAAAGCATTTCCAGAGGCTGGGGGAGGCTACTCCTCCCCTGCCTTCACACCATTTTCCAAAGGGAGAGGGTGTCACACCTCTCTCAAAGGAAGTTCTTTGTTCTGCCATCCTGGGCCAGGCCTGGCTGAGGGGTTGGCAGCAGCAGCAGCTGCAGTGAAACCCCAGGAAGGGCAGTCTGGCAGTACCAGGGTCTGTGCTACAGACCACTGGGATCATGGGATTGTGCCAACTATGCCAGGATGGCATAGAGGGGGCAATTGCATGATCAAAGACATGTTACATGGCCATATTCGGAGTTACCATTGTGAAGCTACATATAGGTAGTGACCTATATGTAGTGCACGCGTGTAATGGTGTCCCCGCACTCACAAAGTTCAGGGAATTGGCTCTGAACAATGTGGGGGCACCTTGGCTAGTGCCAGGGTGTCCTCACACTAAGTAACTTTGCACCTAACCTTTACCAGGTAAAGGTTAGACATATAGGTGACTTATAAGTTACTTAAGTGCAGTGTAAAATGGCTGTGAAATAACGTGGACGTTATTTCACTCAGGCTGCAGTGGCAGGCCTGTGTAAGAATTGTCAGAGCTCCCTATGGGTGGCAAAAGAAATGCTGCAGCCCATAGGGATCTCCTGGAACCCCAATACCCTGGGTACCTCAGTACCATATACTAGGGAATTATAAGGGTGTTCCAGTAAGCCAATGTAAATTGGTAAAATTGGTCACTAGCCTGTTAGTGACAATTTGGAAATAAATGAGAGAGCATAACCACTGAGGTTCTGGTTAGCAGAGCCTCAGTGAGACAGTTAGGCACCACACAGTGAACACATACCTATAGGTCACAAACTTATGAGCACTGGGGTCCTGACTAGCAGGGTCCCAGTGACACATAACAAACACACTGAAAACATAGGGTTTTCACTATGAGCACTGGCCCTGGCTAGCAGGATTCCAGTGAGACAGTGAAAACACCCTGACATACACTCACAAACAGGCCAAAAGTGGGGGTAACAAGGCTAGAAAGAGGCTACTTTCTCACAAGAGCTCATCCGAGTTCCTCTGCATCTCTCTCTTCACCTTCTGCCAAGGAATCGACTGCTGACCGCGCTGGAAGCCTGCAAAACTGCAACATAGTAGCTAAGACGACTACTGCAACTCTGTAACGCTGATCCTGCCGCCTTCTCGACTGTTTTCCTGGTGGTGCATGCTGTGGGGGTAGTCTGCCTCCTCTCTGCACTAGAAGCTCCGAAGAAATCTCCCGTGGGTCGACGGAATCTTCCTCCTGCAACCGCAGGCACCAAAAAGCTGCATTACCGGTCCCTTGGGTCTCCTCTCTGCACGACGAGCGAGGTCCCTCGAATCCAGCAACTCTGTCCAAGTGACCCCCACAGTCCAGTGACTCTTCAGTCCAAGTTTGGTGGAGGTAAGTCCTTGCCTCACCTCGCTAGACTGCATTGCTGCGAACCGCGACTTTTGCAGCTACTCCGGCCCCTGTGCACTTCCGGCGGAAATCCTTTGTGCACAGCCAAGCCTGGGTCCACGGCACTCTAACCTGCATTGCACGACTTTCTAAGTTGGTCTCCGGCGACGTGGGACTCCTTTGTGTAACTTCGGGTGTGAGCACCGTTTCACGCATCCTCGTAGTGCCTGTTTCTGGCACTTCTCCGGGTGCTACCTGCTGCTGAGAGGGCTATTTGTCTTGCTCGACGTCCCCTTTACCTCCTGGCGCAATTTGCGACATCCTGGTCCTTCCTGGGCCACAGCAGCGTCCAAAAACACTAACTGCACGATTTGCAGCTAGCAAGGCTTGTTGGCGTTCTTTCGGCGGGAAAACACTTCTGCACGACTCTCCACGGCGAGAGGGATCCGTCCACCAAAGGGAAGTCTCTAGCCCTTTTCGTTCCTGCAGAAACCTCAGCTTCTTCTGTCCAGTAGAAGCTTCTTTGCACCCGCAGCTGGCATTTCCTGGGCATCTGCCCATCTCCGACTTGCTTGTGACTTTTGGACTTGGTCCCCTTGTTCCACAGGTACCCTCGACTGGAAATCCATTGTTGTTGCATTGTTGGTTTGTGTCTTTCCTGCATTATTCCTCTATCACGACTTCTTTGTCCTTAGGGGAACTTTAGTGCACTTTGCACTCACTTTTCAGGGTCTTGGGGTGGGCTATTTTTCTAACCCTCACTATTTTCTAATAGTCCCAGCGACCCTCTACAAGGGCACATAGGTTTGGGGTCCATTCGTGGTTCGCATTCCACTTTTGGAGTATATGGTTTGTGTTGCCCCTATCCCTATGTGTCCCCATTGCATCCTATTGTAACTATACATTGTTTGCACTGTTTTCTAAGACTATACTGCATATTTCTGGTATTGTGTATATATATCTTGTGTATATTTCCTATCCTCTCACTGAGGGTACACTCTAAGATACTTTGGCATATTGTCATAACAATAAAGTACCTTTATTTTTAGTATAACTGTGTATTGTGTTTTCTTATGATATTGTGCATATGACACTAAGTGGTACTGTAGTAGCTTCACACATCTCCTAGTTCAGCCTAAGCTGCTCTGCTAAGCTACCATTATCTATCAGCCTATGCTGCTAGACACCCTATACACTAATAAGGGATAACAGGGCCTGGTGCAAGGTGCAAGTACCCCTTGGTACTCACTACAAGCCAGTCCAGCCTCCTACATTGGTTGTGCAGCGGTGGGATAAGTGCTTTGAGACTACTTACCACTCTTGTCATTGTACTTTTCATAAGAGAAAAATATACAAAACAAGTTCAGTGTATATACACATAACCAAAAAGTTTTGCATTTCCTCTTTTCACTCTTTTCTAAGTGCTGAAATGTACTTCTAAACTTTCTAAAAAGTTCTAAAAAGTTTTAAAAGTTTTTTTTCTGTCTTTCTAAAAAGTTCTGAAAACTTTTTTTCTTTTTCTATCACTTTAACTCTCTCTAAAAATGTCTGGCACAGGCCAAAATGTTAATCTGTCCAAACTTGCATATGACCACCTTAGCTGGAAAGGAGCAAGGAGTCTCTGTGTAGAGAGAGGTTTGAGTGAAGGGAAGAATCCTTCCTTGGAACTGTTACTTAACATGCTTAGAGAACAAGATAAGGCTAAAAGTGCCCCATCTGTTGAAAAAGTAGCTAATGGTTCCCAATCTGATCCAGGGACTCCCCCAGGAAAAAGATCAGGAAAGAAACTTCCTAGCCTGCCCATTACTAGACAGTCTAGCATAGTTGGTAATGATGAAGAGCCACACCATACAAATAGTGTTGTCTCACATCATAGCAAAAGCATTTATTCTCACCACATTGGTACTGATGTTTCTGTTAGCCAAGCTGTTAGGGTGCCCTCTGTAAGGGACAGGTCTCCTTCTGTTCATTCCCATCATACCTCTGTATCTAGGAATGTCCCTCCCACCAACCCTGATGACAGATTGTTAGAGAGGGAACTCAATAAGTTGAGGGTGGAACAAACCAGACTGAAGCTTAAAAAGCAACAGCTGGATTTGGATAGACAGTCTTTAGAATTAGAGAAGGAAAGACAGAAGTTGGGTTTAGAAACCCATGGTGGCAGCAGCAGTATTCCCCATAGTCATCCTGCAAAAGAGCATGATTCCAGGAATCTGCATAAGATAGTTCCCCCTTATAAGGAGGGGGATGACATTAACAAGTGGTTTGCTGCACTTGAGAGGGCCTGTGTTGTACAGGATGTCCCTCAAAGGCAGTGGGCTGCTATCCTATGGCTATCATTTAGTGGAAAAGGTAGGGATGGGCTCCTTACTGTGAAAGAAAGTGATGCCAATAATTTTACAGTTCTTAAGAATGCACTCCTGGATGGTTATGGCTTAACCACTGAACAATACAGGATAAAGTTCAGAGAGACCAAAAAGGAGTCTTCACAAGACTGGGTTGATTTCATTGACCATTCAGTGAAGGCCTTGGAGGGGTAGTTACATGGCAGTAAAGTTACTGATTATGACAGCCTGTATAACTTGATCCTGAGAGAGCATATTCTTAATAATTGTGTGTCTGATTTGTTGCACCAGTACTTGGTGGACTCTGATCTGACCTCTCACCAAGAATTGGGAAAGAAGGCAGACAAATGGGTCAGAACAAGGGTGAACAGAAAAGTTCATACAGGGGGTGACAAAGATGGCAACAAAAAAAAGGATGGTAAGTCTTCTGACAAGGGTGGGGACAAATCTAAAAATGAGTCTTCATCAGGCCCACAAAAACACTCTGGTGGGGGTGGTGGGCCCAAATCCTCCTTTTATCAAAACAAAGAAAAGAAACCATGGTGCTATTTATGTAAAATAAAAGGCCATTGGACAACAGATCCCAGTTGTCCAAAGAAAAGCACCAAGCCTCCTACCACTACAACCCCTACTGCTACACCTAGTGTCCCTACTAATAGCAGTGGTGGTGGGAGCAAACCTACTAATAGCCAATCCAAGGGAGAAGCTGGGCTCACTATTGGTAACTTAGTTAGGGTTGGCCTTGTTAGGGAGGCCACAGAGGCTGTGTTAGTCTCTGAGGGGGCTATTGATTTAGCCACCTTAGTTGCTTGTCCCCTTAATATGGATAAGTACAAGCAGCTACCCCTAATAAATGGTGTTGAGGTTCAGGCCTACAGGGACACTGGTGCCAGTGTGACTATGGTCATAGAGAAACTGGTCTACCCTGAACAACACCTACTTGGCCACCAGTACCAAGTAACCGATGCTCACAACAACACACTTAGCCACCCCATGGCTGTTGTAAATCTCAACTGGGGGGGGGTTACTGGTCCAAAGAAAGTTGTGGTAGCCACAGATTTACCTGTAGACTGTCTACTAGGAAATGATTTGGAGACATCAGCTTGGTCAGATGTGGAGTTGGAGGCCCATGCAGCAATGCTGGGCATCCCAGGGCATATTTTTGCTTTAACCAGGGCTCAGGCCAAAAAGCAAAAAGGACAGGGAAGCTTGGATCCTGGAACAATGGACCAAGTGCTCCCTAAAGCTAGGGCTAGTAGAAGCAAACCACTTCCTACTATCCCTCCCTCTACAGTGGATTCTACTTCTGAGGAAGAAGAATTTCCACCCTGTGCAGAACCTACACCAGAGGAGCTGGAAGCAGACACTGCTGAGCTTTTGGGTGAAGGGAGGCCTGCCAGGGAGGAGCTGAGTGTGGCACAGCAGACCTGTCCCACACTGGTGGGTCTAAGACAGCAAGCTGTCAAACAGGCTAATGGGGATGTCAGTGACTCTCACAGAGTTTACTGGGAGGACAACCTCTTGTACACTGAAGCAAGGGATCCTAAACCTGGGACTGCTAGGAGATTAGTGATTCCTCAGGAGTACAGAAAGTTCCTCCTAACTCTTGCCCACGACATTCCCCTAGCTGGACATCTGGGGCAAATGAAAACTTGGGACAGGCTTGTTCCCCTGTTTCATTGGCCTAGGATGTCTGAGGACACAAAAGAATTTTGTAAGTCCTGTGAAACCTGTCAAGCCAGTGGCAAGACAGGTGGCACTCCAAAGGCACCCCTTATCCCACTGCCTGTGGTTGGGGTTCCCTTTGAAAGGGTAGGGGTTGACAGAGTTGCCCCCTTGACCCTCCTACCGCTTCAGGCAATAGGTTTATCTTGGTGGTAGTGGACCATGCCACAAGATATCCTGAAGCAATTCCTTTAAGGACCACTACAGCACCTGCAGTGGCAAAGGCCCTCCTGGGAATATTTTCTAGGGTGGGCTTCCCAAAGGAAGTAGTATCAGACAGGGGAAGCAACTTCATGTCTGCATACTTAAAGGCCATGTGGAAGGAGTGTGGTGTAACTTACAAGTTCACTACACCCTATCATCCACAAACAAATGGACTGGTGGAGAGATTTAATTAAACTCTCAAAGGCATGATTATGGGTCTCCCAGAAAAACTCCGCAGGAGATGGGATATCCTGTTACCATGCCTCCTTTTTGCCTACAGGGAGGTACCCCAGAAAGGAGTGGGCTTCAGCCCCTTTGAACTCCTCTTTGGTCACCCTGTTAGGGGTCCACTAACACTTGTCAAGGAGGGTTGGGAACAACCTTTAAAAGCTCCAAAACAAGATATAGTGGATTATGTACTTGGCCTCAGATCAAGGATGGCTGAGTATATGAAAAAGGCCAGTAAAAACCTTCAGGCCAGCCAAGAGCTCCAGAAGCAATGGCATGATCCGAAGGCTGTTTTGGTTCAGTACAAACCAGGGCAGAAAGTGTGGGTCTTGGAGCCTGTGGCCCCAAGAGCACTCCAAGATAAATGGAGTGGACCCCACACAATTGTTGAGAAAAAGGGTGAAGTCACCTATTTAGTTGACTTAGGCACTGCCAGGAGTCCCCTTAGGGTGCTCCATGTCAACCGCCTGAAACCCTACTATGACAGGGCTGATCTCACCCTGCTCATGGCAACTGATGAGGGACAGGAAGAAGACAGTGATCCTCTACCTGATCTCTTCTCTTCCACAGAACAAGATGCTCTTGTGGAAGGTGTAGTTTTGGCAGATTGTCTTACTGCTGAGCAGAAAGACCATTGCATAAATCTCCTAGATCAATTCTCTGAACTCTGCTCTACTGTGCCAGGTACCACTTCTTGGTGTGAGCACACTATAGATCTCCCAGTTTACCTGTCAAAAGTAAGATCTATAGGCAGCCTGACCATGTCAGGGACTGCATAAAGCAAGAGGTGCAGAAAATGTTAGAACTAGGAGTGGTTGAGCACTCTGAAAGTCCATGGGCTTCTCCTGTGGTACTTGTACCAAAACCCCATTCCAAAGATGGAAAGAAGGAAATGCGGTTTTGTGTAGACTACAGAGGTCTCAACCTGGTAACCAAAACTGATGCTCACCCTATACCCAGGACAGATGAGCTCATAGATACACTGGCATCTGCCAAGTATCTAAGCACTTTTGATTTGACTGCAGGGTATTGGCAGATCAAATTGTCAAAAGATGCTAAACCTAAAACTGCATTTTCAACCATTGGAGGCCATTACCAATTTACAGTAATGCCTTTTAGTTTGAAAAATGCATCTGCCACTTTTCAAAGGTTGGTGAACACAGTCCTGCAAGGGCTGGAGGCTTTCAGTGCAGCATATTTGGACGATATAGCTGTCTTTAGCTCCAGCTGGGATGATCACCTGGTCCACCTATGGAAAGTTTTGGAGGCCCTGCAAAAGGCAGGCCTCACTATCAAGGCTTCAAAGTGCCAGATAGGGCAGGGTAAGGTGGTTTATCTGGGACACCTTGTTGGTGGGGAACAGATTGCACCACTTCAGGGGAAAATCCAAACAATTATTGATTGGGTTCCCCCTACCACTCAGACTCAGGTGAGAGCCTTCCTAGGCCTCACTGGGTATTACAGGAGGTTCATTAAGAACTATGGCTCCATTGCAGCCCCTCTTAATGACCTCACATCCAAGAAAATGCCTAAAAAGGTATTATGGACAGCAAACTGTCAGAAAGCTTTTGAGGAGCTGAAGCAGGCCATGTGCTCTGCACCTGTCCTGAAAAGCCCTTGTTACTCTAAAAAATTCTATGTCCAAACTGATGCATCTGAATTAGGAGTAGGGGCAGTCCTATCACAACTTAATTCTGAGGGCCAGGATCAACCTGTTGCTTTTATTAGTAGGAGGTTGGCCGCTAGAGAAAAGCGTTGGTCTGCCATAGAGAGGGAGGCCTTTGCTGTGGTCTGGGCTCTGAAGAAGTTGAGGCCATACCTGTTTGGCACTCACTTCATTGTTCAGACAGACCACAAACCTCTACTTTGGCTAAAACAAATGAAAGGTGAAAATCCGAAAGTATTGAGGTGGTCCATATCCCTACAGGGAATGGACTATACAGTGAAACATAGACCTGGGAGTAGCCACTCCAATGCAGATGGACTCTCCAGATATTTCCACTTAGACAATGAAGACTCATCAGGTCATGGCTAGTCTTATTGTCCTTCGTTTGGGGGGGGGGGTTGTGTAGGAAAGTACCATCTTGCCTGGCATGTTACCCCCATTTTTCACTGTATATATGTTGTTTTAGTTGTATGTGTCACTGGGACCCTGTTCTCCAGGGCCCCAGTGCTCATAAGTGTGCCTGAATGTGTTACCTGTGTAGTGACTAACTGTCTCACTGAGGCTCTGCCAATCAGAACCTCAGTGGTTATGCTCTCTCATTTCTTTCAAATTGTCACTAACAGGCTAGTGACCAATTTTACCAATTTACATTGGCTTACTGGAACACCCTTATAATTCCCTAGTATATGGTACTGAGGTACCCAGGGTATTGGGGTTCCAGGAGATCCCTATGGGCTGCAGCATTTCTTTTGCCACCCATAGGGAGCTCTGACAATTCTTACACAGGCCTGCCACTGCAGCCTGAGTGAAATAACGTCCACGTTATTTCACAGCCATTTTACACTGCACTTAAGTAACTTATAAGTCACCTATATGTCTAACCTTTACCTGGTAAAGGTTAGGTGCAAAGTTACTTAGTGTGAGGGCACCCTGGCACTAGCCAAGGTGCCCCCACATTGTTCAGGGCCAATTCCCCGGACTTTGTGAGTGCGGGGACACCATTACACGCGTGCACTACATATAGGTCACTACCTATATGTAGCTTCACAATGTTAACTACGAATATGGCTATGTAACATGTCTATGATCATGGAATTGCCCCCTCTATGCCATCCTGGCATAGTTGGCACAATCCCATGATCCCAGTGGTCTGTAGCACAGACCCTGGTACTGCCAAACTGCCTTTCCTGGGGTTTCACTGCAGCTGCTGCTGCTGCCAACCCCTCAGACAGGCATCTGCCCTCCTGGGGTCCAGCCAGGCCTGGCCCAGGATGGCAGAACAAAGAACTTCCTCTGAGAGAGGGTGTTACACCCTCTCCCATTGGAAAATGGTGTGAAGGCAGGGGAGGAGTAGCCTCCCCCAGGCTATGGAAATGCTTTCTTGGGCACAGATGTGCCCAATTCTGCATAAGCCAGTCTACACCGGTTCAGGGGACCCCTTAGCCCTGCTCTGGCGCGAAACTGGACAAAGGAAAAGGGAGTGACCACTCCCCTGACCTGCACCTCCCCTCGGAGGTGTCCAGAGCTCCTCCAGTGTGCTCCAGACCTCTGCCATCTTGGAAACAGAGGTGCTGCTGGCACACTGGACTGCTCTGAGTGGCCAGTGCCACCAGTTGACGTCAGAGACTCCTTGTGATAGGCTCCTTCAGGTGTTGCTAGCCTATCCTCTCTCCTAGGTAGCCAAACCCTCTTTTCTGGCTATTTAGGGTCTCTGTCTCTGGGGAAACTTTAGATAACGAATGCAAGAGCTCATCCGAGTTCCTCTGCATCTCTCTCTTCACCTTCTGCCAAGGAATCGACTGCTGACCGCGCTGGAAGCCTGCAAAACTGCAACATAGTAGCTAAGACGACTACTGCAACTCTGTAACGCTGATCCTGCCGCCTTCTCTACTGTTTTCCTGGTGGTGCATGCTGTGGGGGTAGTCTGCCTCCTCTCTGCACTAGAAGCTCCGAAGAAATCTCCCGTGGGTCGACGGAATCTTCCCCCTGCAACCGCAGGCACCAAAAAGCTGCATTACCGGTCCCTTGGGTCTCCTCTCAGCACGACGAGCGAGGTCCCTCGAATCCAGCAACTCTGTCCAAGTGACCCCCACAGTCCAGTGACTCTTCAGTCCAAGTTTGGTGGAGGTAAGTCCTTGCCTCACCTCGCTAGACTGCATTGCTGGGAACCGCGACTTTTGCAGCTACTCCGGCCCCTGTGCACTTCCGGCGGAAATCCTTTGTGCACAGCCAAGCCTGGGTCCACGGCACTCTAACCTGCATTGCACGACTTTCTAAGTTGGTCTCCGACGACGTGGGACTCCTTTGTGTAACTTCGGGTGAGCACTGTTTCACACATCCTCGTAGTGCCTGGTTCTGGCACTTCTCCGGGTGCTACCTGCTGCTGAGAGGGCTCTTTGTCTTGCTCGACGTCCCCTTTACCTCCTGGCGCAATTTGCGACATCCTGGTCCTTCCTGGGCCACAGCAGCGTCCAAAAACACTAACTGCACGATTTGCAGCTAGCAAGGCTTGTTGGCGTTCTTTCGGTGGGAAAACACTTCTGCACGACTCTCCACGGCGAGAGGGATCCGTCCACCAAAGGGAAGTCTCTAGCCCTTTTCGTTCCTGCAGAAACCTCAGCTTCTTCTGTCCAGTAGAAGCTTCTTTGTACCCACAGCTGGCATTTCCTGGGCATCTGCCCATCTCCGACTTGCTTGTGACTTTTGGACTTGGTCCCCTTGTTCCACAGGTACCCTCGACTGGAAATCCATTGTTGTTGCATTGTTGGTTTCTGTCTTTCCTGCATTATTCCTCTATCACGACTTCTTTGTCCTTAGGGGAACTTTAGTGCACTTTGCACTCACTTTTCAGGGTCTTGGGGAGGGCTATTTTTCTAACCCTCACTATTTTCTAATAGTCCCAGCGACCCTCTACAAGGTCACATAGGTTTGGGGTCCATTCGTGGTTTGCATTCCACTTTTGGAGTATATGGTTTGTGTTGCCCCTATCCCTATGTGTCCCCATTGCATCCTATTGCTACTATACATTGTTTGCACTGTTTTCTAAGACTATACTGCATATTTCTGGTATTGTGTATATATATCTTGTGTATATTTCCTATCCTCTCACTGAGGGTACACTCTAAGATAATTTGGCATATTGTCATAAAAATAAAGTACCTTTATTTTTAGTATAACTGTGTATTGTGTTTTCTTATGATATTGTGCATATGACACTAAGTGGTACTGTAGTAGCTTCACACGTCTCCTAGTTCAGCCTAAGCTGCTCTGCTAAGCTACCATTATCTGTCAGCCTATGCTGCTAGACACCCTATACACTAATAAGGGATAACTGGGCCTGGTGCAAGGTGCAAGTACCCCTTGGTACTCACTACAAGCCAGTCCAGCCTCCTACAATGTTTATCACTTAAATGTGGAACGTACCATTTTACAACTCCATTTATTCTGAAAACATAAAATAAATATGGATAAATACAGGTGGAAATGTGAAAAAAATACCACAAAACCAGGAGCCCTACTTCTACTATTCAATATAAACACAGAGAATACTGTGGGATGTGAACTCCCTGGCGCTGCCCAATGGACGCAGCCTAATGTGGTGTGCAACGTGAGCACCGATTCTGTCCGGTATGGGGCATCGCTAATACAGTGAGATTTGGAGGGTTGTGAATGTCAAATTTCACACCTAAAAAAGCAGTGAGCCGCAAGGTGAATGGGTGAGATGACCGAGGGTCAGGGTGGCAGTTCCCAGGAGGAGCAGGGTCACTACTGATGGGCCCATAAGGCTGATTTAGAGTTTGGCCGACAGGCACTCTATAGCAACGCCAGTGGAGTATCCCTTCCGCCAGACTCAGGGCAGATGGACATTGAGTTTTGAATTCCCAGTTGGGAGGACCGCAAGTTTCACACCGATGGAGTAAAATTTACTGCCTCACCATGAAACTTCCTCTGATGGCCCATTGGACTAGACACCATCAGAGACCCTATGTAATGTGGATTGCCAGATGTTTTTACTGTCCGTCACTGCCAGGCATATTGTGGCGGAGAGGAACTGCGGGGTGTGGGGGTCCTTAGTTTTTGCTTTTTTAAAAATAAAATAAAAACTCCAGCTTTGAAAGTTTGTTTTTGAAAAAAAAAAAAAACTTGGGAAAAGTTTGGTGGCCAGCTGTCATGTTTGACTGATCATTGTAGGAAGCTGTCTCTCTATATGGTGCTCTACAAAGAAGTACACCATGCAGAGAGGCCAGAGGAGTCCAGGGGATCCCCAGTCGGTTGACAGAGGCAAAAGTAGGTAATACTAACACTCTGTTTTGTGGCAGTGTGGGTGAGCATTTAGGCTTCTCCAAGGGTAGTGCTAAGCATTTGTTGTACTCACAGAGGCAATAAATGAGATACACACTCTCATATTAAATCCGAGACCAATCTAGAAAAATAACATCTCTTTTTATATATATTTTGAAACCAAGAACTTTGTTAACGAGTAAGTACTGTTTCCAGTATCAGTTGTTTCAGGTAAGCAACTTTACGCACAATGCAATCCTAAGGAAAGAAAAGTAAATGAAGCATAAAGGTAAGTACAGTCTGTTTCAGGGGTTCACCTTCGGGGCTTGGCTTTGTGGGGCCCAAGGTCCAAAGCACTACCAGCAGTTTCTCACAAGGCGCTCAGGTCTCTCTCAGAGCCGGGTGCTGGTGAGGTTGTAGTTGGGCGTGCTACAGTGAAGGGGGCCCCCAGGTGGACTTGGGGCCAAGTCTGGGAGCACCCAAACGGGAGCTTGGGGTCGCAAGGGGCCTTGGAGCCAGGGGGCGCAGCCAGATCTTCGGTATCCGGGCCTGGTGGCTCGGATGCAGAGTGGGTAGGGTGCCCTCCTCGCAGGGACACAAAGCTGGCAGGGGCAAAATCAGGATAGCTGGGCCAATCACAAAGTGGATCTCAGTGATGCTGACATCCCGCGATAGCAGTTTGGCCCTGGTACAGTGAGAATTCTGACTAGAGTTTCACTGTTGATGTTTGGTGCAGGGCGCCTGGTACCCTGGGGATTGGTGCAGCACGGCTCAGGTGGTACCTGGTGTCATCACACTTGGTGGGAAGACAGCCCGGTCCTCCAGAGCACGGGTGTCTCCTCCTGGTCGTCTGCAACATCGGTCAGGGCCAAGGAGCTGCAAGGCAGTAGACCAGACTCTGCTTTTTGGTGCCTCTGGACTGCAGGGGAGTAGCACCTCTACTCCAAGGGAGACTGGCTGCGATATTCGAGGTGCTGGCAGGCTACCCAAAGCTTTGGTAGTTGTCTAGCTTTGCAGGATAAGCCACTCTGTCACAATTGTCGAGAGAGCGGCGGGTCGGCAGGGCTTCACTCCAAGAACTCCCCAACTCTTCTGCTGTTCTCATCAGATAGTCACTCTTCTTCGTCCTCCTTATCTTGGTCCATCGAATCTGAGTTTCTGGGTCCGGGGCTGCTACCTAAATACTCATTTTAGGGGCATTACCAGGAGCGCCAGATAGCGGCCAATGAGTTGCCTAACTGTAGGGTGGCTACACCCTCTGCATGACCACCTCCACCAGGAAGGGCATAACCCTGACCCTAGAACACTAATTCCATCCAAAACAAGATGGGAAAATTTTGATCCACTACAAACAGTATGAATCTGTTTCCGAGGGGACTGACGATGTCAATCTGTACCCTTTCAAAGGGAACCCCAACCACTACTAGTAGAATTAAGGGGACCTTTGGGTGGCCACCTGTCTTGCCACTGACCTGGCATGTGGCACAGGAGTTACAAAATTCCTTCTCTTCTGGGACATACTGTGAGAGGAAGCCTCTTTTTGCATGGTTAGCCCCCACTTTTTGCCTTCCTCTAGGGCCTTGCATCCAGATACCCCCAGCAGTGCCTGTGCAGGCTGAGTGTACTGGGGCAAACCTAAAAGGTAAAACTCGACATAGCGCACTCCCGGTGTGCCGTGCCCACCCTACATTGCATATGTTATGGGTAACTCACCCCTCTAGAAGGCCTTGCAGCCCTAAGGCAGGGTGCACTGTACTGTATGTGAGGGTATAGTTGAATGAGCAATATGCCCTCACTGTGTCCTTGCCAGACCTGGGATACAGCGAGTGAACAGAGCAGCCATTTTAAGTACATGTGCTGGACACTGACCAAACACGAGTTCCCCAGGTACACGATGGCCACTCTGATACCAAACAACCCAGGTTACAAACAACTCAAAATATTAAATCCAAACTGGTACGTGTGTTCGATTCAACCCTAAATGTTCCCAGGGACCACCTTAGAGGTGCCCCCTGATAAGATAACCCTAACTGGCATTGTTCCTGACTGGTTCCATCCAGCCTGCCACCTCCAGACGGCCAATACACAAACCTGGGGGAGAGCCCTGCCTCTCTGGTTTGTAAGACAATGCCCTTCCTGGGTGGAGGAGCTAACACCCCCTCCCTCAGGAATGTGCAACACCCTGGCGGTGAGGTTCAAAGGGCTACAGCCCCTGAAACGTGAGCCTCCAGGCCTGCTGCTAGCAGCAGATGGCTTCCCGCTTTGCAAACCCCCACTTTTGGTGGGAGCAAAGGTGGGAAACCACACAAAGGGTAGGAGGAGGGGTCTCACTGAGCATGCACCACCCCTGGGGGCTTGCAGGCGAAGTGGACCCTCCATCTAATTTTCCTTCATGTTGGATGGAAGGAAAATATCCAGTAGGGTTTAGGGAAGAGTGCCCCAGTACTGTTACTTTAACTTTTCGCAGGGCCCACGCTCTTTCGAAGGCTGCGAACCACTTGGTGATGCCACCCTCATCATATTTGGGGACGATCCCTTTGGGGATTTTTGAGTCAGAGTTTTCTACTTGCTCCTTAGTTATTATTTTGCTGCAACCAGAGATGGGTCCAAGGCCTATCTCAGACCTTTCTTTCACTATAGCTAATAGTCTAGATTCTAACTCTATCCTCCTGGCTAATTTTTGGAGTTCTACATCTTCACTGCCTCCATCTCCTGGGGTACCATCAGAAGTGCTCCCAGTGATATTAATGTCATTGGAGTTGTGGAGGGATTCCTCATCCTCTTCCACCTCCTATTCCTCCTCAGTCTTCTAAGTGGCTCCTTTACTTGGCATTGTTCTATTGTTTTCAGTAAGCAGTTGCTGGAGATAAGCTTTTGTGAGTTTAGATTCCATGGCTAGGTTCCATGATTGGCAGAGGGCCTTACGTTGAGTAACTTTAAGGTGTTTGTAGTGGTCCAGGTTCAGCTCCTGAGATGAACCTCCTGCCTCAGTTATTATTCTAGCTAATTTGGGACCTTATTAGAGATTCTAGGACAATCGTATCATAAGATTGCAGTTCTAACTTAACATGTTTACATTCTATAACTACAGAGACTTTACCAAGGCCGTAACAGTTAGTTTTAAGGATTTAGAGACATTTCCAATCGACAAAAATACAATTTTAACTATAGGCAGTTTTGGATTTACTTGTGTAGTCGCCTATTGACCAAGTGGTATCAGCAAATACAAAGTCACAGATCCCACCGCTGGCACCAGTGTAGGAATGGTGCACTACAAGGAAGTACATCATGCAGAGAGTTCAGGGGATCCCTAATTAGTTGACAGAGGCAAAAGTAGGTAATGCTAATGCTCTCTTTTGTGATAGTGTGGGCGAGCAGTTAGGTTTATCCGAGGGTGGTGCTAAGTATTTGGTGTACTCATAGAGGCAGTAGAAGAGAGACACACACAAAGAGTAAAACTGAGATCAATGTAGAAATTTAACATCTCTTTTATATATGTTTTGAAACCAAGAACTTTGTTAAGTATTTACTGTTTCTGATATAAATTTTTGGAGGTAAGCAACTTGTTCAATACTTTGCGCCTTTAGGCACAATGCAATTCTAAGAAAAGAAAGGCCAATTATGCATAAAGGTAAGTACAGTTGGTTTTAGGGGCTCACTTTCAGCGTTTGGAATTGTTGGGCCCAAGCCTTCAGATGGTGCTTGGGTCTCACCTGGACGGTGTTGGTGAGGTTGTTGCTGGGCAGCCTCTATGGTGAAGGGGCTACCTAGAAACAAGATGCATAGGAGGATTTGAGGGCAAAGCCCGGGAGCTCCCAAATGGGGACCTGAGGTCCCAGGGGGCCTTGGAGTCAGGGGGTGCAGCAGGTTCTTTCGGATCTGGGCCAGGTGGCTTGGATGCAAAGTGGATAGGGTGGCTGGGCCTGGTGCGCTAAGGTGCTCCCCGTGGTCAGGGACACAGAGCTGGCAGAGGTAAAATCAGGACAGCTGGGGCCCCTCACAAAGTGAGTCTCGGTGATGCTGACCTCCCTCGATGGCAGTTTGGTCCTGGTGCAGTGAGAATCCTGACTGAACTTTCACTATTGATGTTTGGCGTCCAGAACCCCGGAAATTGGTGCTGCACGGCTCCGATAGGTCCTGGTGTCATCACACTCGGTGAGTAGATGGCCTGGTCCTCCAACGTTTGGGTACCTCCTTCTGGTCATCTGCAGCATGGGTCGGGGGCCAAGGAGCTGCAAGGGACTGTTCTTTTTGGGTGCCTGTGGACTGCAGGGAAGTAGCTCTTCTACTCCAAGAGAAACTGGCGGCAATTTGTGAGGTGCTGGCAGTCTACTGAGGATTTGGTAGTCATCCAGCTTTGCAGGATGAGTCACTCTGTCACGATTATTGAGAGATAGACGGGCAGGCAGGGTTTTGCCCCATGAAGTCCCCAACTCTTCTGCTGTTCTCGATAACATGAGGAGCCAACATCAAGACACAGTGTTATAACCTGCATTTCCCTTTAAAAACCAGAGCTCATCTGAGGAAAGGGGATACTTTGTCATCTTGATGTCTCTCCTCACAAAACAACCTGCTTGCAAACAAATGTTGGTCCAAGTGGCTGAGCTTCGGGTTGTGGTTAAGTTTCAGAAGGAGGTGGTTTTCGGGTCGGGTTAGAGCCAGGATTAGTCTTCTGGTCGGGCCAGGAGCCATGTATGAGCCATTATTCCACATTGATGGCAGTGTCCTATATCTTTTTTAAAGTAGATGGGGTATGGTGTTTGCATTTTAATGTTTGGTGGGAGAGATGCATAGAACAGGCAGCTCTAGTAGCTTCTGAGAATGAATGATTGAATGAACTGTGAACGTATCACCGCTGCACTCTACATATAAAGGTTACTCTTTCCTCCACACTCATGTTCTCTCCCTCTTCTTCACTCTCTTTATCATTTCCCTTTCTCATTCCTTCCCTGTCCTCCTGTCTCCCTTTCTTCTGTCTCCATCATATGCTTTCTAACACCCTCCCTCCCCTCCATTACTTATTCCTTCCTTCCTCACTCCACTCTTCTTCTTTCTCTCTCCTCTATCGATTACTCACACTTTATTCTCCGTCTCTCCACCTCATCATCTCCCCTTGTCTCTCCACCTTCACTGGTTCCCTTTCTCCCCAATACCTCTGATCCCACACCCCCCTCTTCCTCTCGGTCTCCATGGCCCTTTATGGTGCTCCCTCTCTGGGTCTCCATGCCCCTCCTCTCTCCTTCCCTGGTTCCCCATCAACCTCATCTCTCCTTCTCTGATTCAACACGCTCCTCCTCTCTCCTCCTGCTGATTGCTCCCTTTTCCTTGGGTGTCCTCCTTCCTTCTCCTCTTCTGGTTTTCTCCACCCTCCCTTCTCTGGTTTCATTCTCCCTTTAACCTGGTTTCTTCCTCATTTTTCCTCTGATTTACTCCTTCCTTCTCCTCGTCTGGTTTTCTCCACCCTCCCTTCTCTGGTTTCCTTCTCCCTTTAACCTGGTTTCTTCCTCATTTTTACTCTGATTTACTCCTTCCTTCTCCTCTCTCCCGGTGTCCATCCTTCTTCTCTCTCCTGGTGTCCTCCCTTCTTCTCTGTCCTGGTTTCCTCCTCCTTTGTCCTGCGTTCCTCCTTCCTTTTCCTCTCTCCTGCTTTCCTCCCTCCTTCCTTCTTCTTTCTCCTCTCTCCTGGTGTCCTCCTTCCTTCTCCTCGCTCCTGGATTCCTCCTTCCTTCTCCTCTCTCCTGGTTTCCTTCTTCTTTCTTCTCTCTCCTGGTGTCCTCCTTCCTTCTCCTCACTCCTGGATTCCTCCTTCCTTCTCCTCTCTCCTGGTTCCTCCTTCCCTCTCCTCTCTCCTAGTTTCATTCTTCCTTCTCCTCCCGGTTTCCACCTCCTCCTCCTCCTGGTTTCCTCCTTCTCTCTCCTGGTTTCCGCCTTACTTCTCCTCTCTCCTGTTTTCATTCTTCCTTCTCCTCTCTCCTTGTTTCATTCTTTCTTCTCCTCTCTCATGGTTTCCTCTTTCCTTCTCCTCTCTCCTGGATCCATTCTTCCTTCTCTTGGTTTCCTTCTTCCTTCTCCTCTCCTGGTTTCCTCCTTCCTTCTCCTCTTGGTTTCCTTCTTCCTTCTCCTCTCCTGCTTTCCTCCTTCTCCACCTGGTTTCCGCCTTACTTCTCCTCTCCCCTGGTTTCCTTCTTCACCTCTCCCCTGGTTTCCTCTCCCACCCTCCTGTTCTCAGGGAGAAGTCCCGCTCCTGGCTGAGCACTGGTTGGTTCACAATGGGGATCGCAATGGATCTTTGTGATCAAATTCATGTCTACGGAATGGTCCCCCCAAACTACTGCAGGTAACTCACACTCTATTTTCATTGCTTCCATTTTAAATTGTCTCCCTGTACCCCCTCTGTCTCTCTGCTTTCTGTCCCTGCCCCACTAAAGAAGGAATAAAAAAGTATTTAGTTTTGTAACAAGAATTTTCAATTCTATTAAGGACATGGGGGCGAGGATTAGGCTTCACTTTTCATTTACTACTCCAAACAGGAGCCAATAGAAAGATTAGAAAAAACATAACGAGAACTACATATCCCACGCCCACCACTCATCTCCTGTCATAGACCCCAAAATTGTGAGACACTATATTGACCCCCCTATTTCTTGGCAACAAATCCAGTGTCTAACTGATCCAAGAATGAGGAACATCATGGGAACCACTGGAAAGCCAGAATCACTTGGAAATCACTCACATCCTAATGAGACTGCTCCACAAACATAGGATGTGTCCAAGGACCACCAAAGTGTTTGTGACCAAAGGCGATTCCCTTCTGTTTTTGGTCCGTGTGACTGGGTCGGGATGGGTCTCAGGGTAAGGGAACGCACACAACCGATGGACTAGCCTCTGCTTTATCACTGTTGTCCTCCCCTCTCCGGGGCTTCCTCTTGCGTTTCTGCAGCGCTCGCTTTAGTGGACGCGCCGTAGGCGAGGGCGTATCCTGACGACTGGACCGACACCCAGTTCGTGACTATCGTGCCTCTGGGGTACTGAGTCGAGAGTGCGGATCCCGCGTCGTCACAGTCTGCGCCTGAAAACAGACTTTACATGAAACAGTTCTCCAAAGAAAAAGGGGGGTGGGGGGGCAAAGGACACACGTTAACCATCACCTCCTCATGTCTTACAAGTATGCCAACCAGATAAAGTTTTCATCTGACCCAAAACAGGTGGAATAATCTTCACCTGCGTGTCCTTAATAGACCTGAAAGTTCTTGTCGCAAAACTCGAAACCGTTTTATTCTATTTCAGGACTGGAGGCTCAGATTATACTGGTTCGAGGCTGATTTACTATCACAGTAGATGCATGAACAATAGATTTGTAATAATATTGTTTAAAAATGGAACAGAAAAACAATGGCTGCTCTACAGATATCTTCCAGTTAAGAGCTCAACACAACTTAGAGGCCAGGGCTTCTCTAGCTGAATGAGCACCATACATAGACACATCGATTCCAGCCTCTGCCATGACCCATCTGACCCAGCGGGCCAAAGTGGCAGCAGACACGGGTTTGAATGACTTCTGAAGCGCCAACAGCAACTGACCAAAAGGGCCCGCCTGAAAGCGAGCGTGCAATCTTCTTAGGTTTCCAGACATCTAACCACACATGCCTCATTTACGAGGTCGTATCAGCACACTGCGCCACTGGGCCATCATTCTTTTAATGCTGTGCCATCCCATATCTACAAGGCCACACAACACCCATGGAGCGCTAAGGAATCTGACGCATTCCCAGATTTACAAGCCTCAGAGGTGGAGAAGAAGTGAGGCAACGGGAAGAAATATCTTTATTTCTCCACGTGTTTTCCTCTTTCTATGTGTGCTATATTCTGCAACACACATAGCAAGAGGAAAACACCTCTAGTGATTGTTTTTGCGCAGGACGGTTTCCCTTCCTGCACAAAAACAATCATCCCCACAATGCAGGCTTCCTTGCGCCATGGTGCAAAGGTGCCTGCATGCAGTCCATTGTGCGCCAGAGCAGGGAAGAAGAACAGAAATGCGTTGTATCTCAAAAATACGGCGGATTTCTGCCCTTTCCCGATGGCTCAGGCCGGCACAGCAAGTCACATCCGTGCACCAGGGGGCTTGTAAATAAGCCCCTCAGTTTAATATTGTGGGGAAAAGCTGGATATTCGATACGTGTAGACATAGCACCTTAATTAGATCTTGGCCGACAAGTTGCTCCATCACAACAGTGACAGATTTCCCATCCGCAGAAATATAAATTCCATTAAATCCTATGGGATTCAGATTTCAGTTTACAGGATATTCGTCACCATTGCGATGGTTGTAAATGACGTTACCTTCCCTCCGATTTCTAAATCAGGCCCAAATTCTTACTCCGCTTTGAAATAGTAAAGGATACCATCTCTAGACAAAATAACCTACCTGACAAATCCAAGCCCTCACTTCTGAAACTCACCTACACAAGATGAGACAACAGCATCGCCAACATAGCAGATAATTGTTTCATTGACACAAAAACATTGTTGGCCGTTGCTCGAATAGGGATAAAACACAGTTCACATCCCGTAACTGAGCATATCTAGTTTCCGGAGGATTAGCACCCCCACTACCTAAAACCAAGGGTTGAATTCCCATGGGTCTACAATCAACTTGAGCATGTTCAGCAGATAAGGCTGCTCTGAAATTATTTACCGACCTGTAACGTAGCCCGGAGGAGGCACATTCTGGGAGGAATTTTGTAGGAAGTTGGCTCTGTATGTACTATTTCAAAGTAAGAAATAGCATGCACGGAGTCCAAGGGTTCCCCTTAGAGGTAAGATAGTGGCAAAAAGAGATAATTCTAATGCTCTATTTTGTGGTAGTGTGGTCGAGCAGTAGGCTTATCAGAGGGTAGTGTTAAGCATTTGTTGTACATACACATAGACAATAAATGAGGAACACACACTCAAAGACAATTCCAGGCCAATAGGTTTTTGTATAGAAAAATATATTTTCTTAGTTTATTTTGAGAACCACAGGTTCAAGATTTACAATCAATACTTCAAATGAAAGGTACTTCACTTAGGTATCAAAGGAACTTTGAATCAGCAAAATAGCATGTACAGTTTTGGCAAAAATGGCAATAAGCTATTTTAAAACTAGACAGTGCAAATTTCAACAGTTCCTGGGGGAGGTAAGTATTTGTTAGTTTTGCAGGTAAGTAAACCACCTACAGGGTTTAAAGTTGTGTCCAAGGTAGCCCACCGTTGGGGGTTCAGGGCAACCCCAAAGTTACCACACCAGCAGCTCAGGGCCGGTCAGGTGCAGAGGTCAAAGTGGTGCCCAAAACGCATAGGCTTCAATCGAGAAGGGGGTGCCCTGGTTCCAGTCTGCCAGCAGGTAAGTACCCGCGACTTCGGAGGGCAGACCAGGGGGGTTTTGTAGGGCACCGGGGGGACACAAGTCAGCACAAAAAGTACACCCTCAGCGGCACGGGGCGGCCGGGTGCAGAGTGCAAACAGGCGTCGGATTTGCAATAGATTTCAATGGGAGACCCAGGGGTCTCTTCAGCGAAGCAGGCAGGCAAGGGGAGGGGGCTCCTCAGCGTAGCCACCACCTGGGAAAGGGAGAGGGCCGCCTGGGGGTCGCTGCTGCACTGGAGGTCGGATCTTTCAGGTCCTGGGGTCTGCGGGTGCAGTGTCTTTACCAGGCGTCGGGTTCTTGGAAGCAGGCAGTCGTGGTCAGGGGGAGCCTCTGGATTCCCTCTGCAGGCGTCGCTGGGGGGCTCAGGGGGGTCAACTCTGGCTACTCACAGGGTCGCAGTCGCCGGGGAGTCCTCCCTGTAGTGTTGTTTCAGCACAGGTCGAGCTGGGGGTGTCGGGTGCAGAGTGTAAAGTCTCATGCTTCCGGCAGGAAACGTGGAGTCCTTTTAAAGTTCTTTCTTTGTTGCAAGTTTTGGTTTCTTTGGAACAGGGCAGCTGTCCTTGGGTGTTCTTGGTCCTTTTAGATGCAGGGTAGTCCTCTGAGGCTTCAGAGGTCGCTGGACCCTGGGGAGCACGTCGCTGTTGCAGTTTCTCTCGAAGTAGGGAGACAGGCCGGTAGGGCTGGGGCCAAAGCAGTTGGTGTCTCCGTCTTTTCTGCAGGGCTTCAGGTCAGCAGTCCTTCTTCGTCTTAGGTTGCAGGAATCTGGTTTCCTAGGTTCTGGGGAGCCCCTAAATACTGAATTTAGGGGTGTGTTTAGGTCTGGGAGGGCAGTAGCCAATGGCTAATTTCCTTGAGGGTGGCTACACCCTCTTTGTGCCTCCTCCCTGCGGGGAGGGGGCACATCCCTATTCCTATTGGGGGAACCCTCCAAAATCAAGATGGAGGATTTCTAAAGGCAGGGGTCACCTCAGCTCAGGACACCTTAGGGGCTGTCCTGACTGGTGGGTGACTCCTCCTTGTTTTTCTCATTATCTCCCCTGGACTTGCCGGCAAAAGTGGGGGCTGTGTCCAGGGAGCGGGCATCTCCACTAGCTGGAGTGCCCTGGGGCATAGTAACACGAAGCTTGAGCCTTTGAGGCTCACCGCTAGGTGTTCCAGTTCCTGCAGGGGGGAGGTGTGAAGCACCTCCACCCAGAGCAGGCTTTTGTTTCTGTCCTCAGAGAGCACAAAGGCCCTCACCACATGGGGTCAGAAACTCGTCTCTCAGCAGCAGGATGGCACAGACCAGTTAGTCCTGCACGGAACAATTGGGTAAAATACAGGGGGCATCTCTAAGATGCTCTCTGTGTGCATTTTTTAATAAATCCAACACTGGCATCAGTGTGGGTTTATTATTCTGAGAAGTTTGATACCAAACTTCCCAGTATTCACCGTAGCCATAATGGAGCTGTGGAGTCCGTTTTTGACAAACTCCCAGACCATATACTTAATATGGCCACACTGTACTTACAATGTCTAAGAATAGACATAGACACTGTAGGGGCATATTGCTCATGCAGCTATGCCCTTACCTGTGGTATAGTGCACCCTGCCTTAGGGCTGTAAGGCCTGCTAGAGGGGTGACTTACCTATGCCACAGGCAGTATTTTGTGGGCATGGCATCCTGAGGGGGATGCCATGTCGACTTTGCCTTTTTCTCCCCACCAACACACACAATCTGCAATGGCAGTGTGCATGTGTTAGGTGAGGGGTCCCTTAGGGTGGCACAACACATGCTGCAGCCCTTAGGGACCTTGCCTGGTCACAGGGCCCTTGGTACCACTGGTACCTTTTACAAGGGACTTACCTGCGTGCCAGGGGTGTGCCAATTGTGGATACAATGGTACATTTTAGGTGAAAGAACACTGGTGCTAGGGCCTGGTTAGCAGGGTCCCAGCACACTTCTCAGTCAGGTCATCATCAGTATCAGGCACAAAGTGGGGGGTAACTGCAACAGGGGGCCATTTCCTTACAAATTTGATGACATCTTTTAGATCTGATCCCATGCGATCAAGCCCTGTACAGGCCAAAGCATATCGTTTGTGGGTGGATGGAGCCCAAGGTTGCAGCATTTCCTGAAAATCCAATCATTTTACAAGGTCTCCCGATATTTTGCAGTCCATGAGAGCAAGCAGGTTCTGGAGAAGAGGGTGAAACATCCCCGATAGGTCCAACGCGAGCTCTGAAAACACCAGGAGAGGAAGTCGCAGGTTCATCAACATCTCTAACAGGACCAGAAACCAAGACTGGGTTTTGCAGATGGGGGTCGCTAGTACCAACATCGCCCATTGTCGCCAGCTTGAACAGCCACCCTGGGAATCATCACAAAGGGAGAAAGGGCGTAATTCATCTGAGTCACCCAATTCTGAAGAAAGGTGTCCGTGGCCAGCGCCGCTGGGTCTGGCCTCCAACTGTAAAAGTCCTTTAACTGTCAACTCAGTCTTGAGGCAAACAAATCCACTTGACAGACACCCAGGTCCAGTGAATCATTTGAAAAACCGGGGGATGAAGCTTCCAGTCTCTGTGATCCACCAGAAACCTGGAATTCCAGTCCACCACAGTGTTGTCCTTGCCTGGACGTTACTCCACTACCACCCTGATCCTCTGCTGAACGCAAAAAGTGCCAGAAGTCTTTGCCGATGTCCGCTAGGAGATATGACTTTGTTCCTCATAACTGCTTGATATAACGAACCATGGAGACATTGTCCATCAGGAGGAGAATGCAACAATTGGTCTTGTAGGGGGGATAAAGACTTTATCGTATAAGACCCTGCCAGAAGTTCAAGGAAATGTATATGTAGACTGAATTCTTCTGGAGACCACTGACCTCCTGTGGATAACTCTCCACACCTGGCGCCCATGCCCCAACGACTGGTATTGGACTCTATGAACAGATCTGGAACGGCTCCAAAAATGGCTTTGTTGTTCCATGCCTGCATTTGTTGTAATCAGCACGTGAGTTCCACTTTTGCATCTTGGGACAACAGAACTTGACATTCATATGTCAATTCTTGTCGCAGGTGATGAGTCTTCAGTCTCTGGAGGTTCCTGTAGTGTAGAAGGCCCAGGAAGATCGTCTGAAAGGAGGAGAGTAGAAGGCTCACCAGGTGAGCTTTAGACCTCAACAAAACTGTGTCTGCACAAAGCGGACTTCAGTCCCCGTTTGATGGACTTCATCTTTGAAACCAGAAGGAGCAGTTGGGCTTTTACTGAATCAACTTGAAAGCCCCGGAACACCACCACTGATTTCTGTGATTGATAACAAAACGCAGTTGTTGGATAAGAGACATCATGCAGAAGAGGTGAAGGAGCGTGTCCCTGGATTGAGCCAGAATGAATATGTTGTTGAGGTAGACAATCACTCACACTCTCTTCTCTTTCAAGTTCTCGGTCACTTGTTTCAGGAGTTCCATGAAAACCTGAGGGGCCGAGGAGAGTCAGAACTCAAGGGGCAGATATTCGAACCATTAGGGTCTCCACTGGAATTGCAGAAAGCGCCTCTGGGGTGGGAAGATCAGAACTGTGAGAAAGGCGTCTTTTATGTCTTGGAGAGATCGCAGAGGAGATGGACGCCCTCCGTTTTGAAGTGACGATAAACCACCCATTTGTTGGACTGTCTCAAAGTACTAATCTCTGACCCACACCCTTTCTAGACAAGAAAATCGTGCTGCAAAAACCTCTGGGATGCGGGCATGAGGGTACAATGGCTTGTTTTGCTAGAAGTTCCTGAATTTCTGACCTAAACAACAAGGCATTAGTACAACACGTTATCCATAGTAAGAGCTAAAAAGTCTGGGAGGCGCTTAGATAGTGTCAAGAGAGTGTCTCACAGGTTTGGGGTCTCTGACAGGAGGTGACTGGTGGGCTGTGGTTGGAGGGCGCGATGCAAAGGTTCATGGGATGGGTAGGTTACGTCATGTTGTTTCCTAATGTTTCTGTTGGTTGCTGTTTGGGGCAGTAAAAAGAAGGGAAGCAGAATCTGAGCCTTTGGTGCTGAAATAGGAGTCAAAAAGACATTTCTTGTCGATAAACACGATTATTGCCAAAAATACCTTCATTTAGCCCTGCTAGGAATTCACAATAGGGATCTTGGTGAATGTAAATAAATGTACTTCTGTGTACTTAGCCACCATGAGTAAAGAACAATGAGCAGTCAGCCCCAAGGAGGGCATTGGAGAGGTGTGAGTATGTGAAGACCAAACAATGTATATATGTGGGCATTCACATTCTTTCACTAGCCAGAAATGGTCCAAGATTTACTCCAACAAATGGCAGGAGTAAGACCCTTCTAGGATGTAAGAGGAATGGACCCTCTGCTGAGATGGGGGGAGCTGGAAGAAGGGGCTTCTCCACAGGGAAAAGTTTTACACATTCCCGGTCGATGGGGCTCTGGGAAGATGTCACATGTCAGTCCCAGGAGTTGTTTTGTTTCCTTTCTCAATAAAGTGATGTCATTGTGATGTGTTTGCATTGAAATGTCTTAGCCTTGCTTGCAGCTTTTTTGGTTCCCCCATCTTGAACCCTGATATCAGTCAGTTCTTTGATCTGCCGACCCCTTCGGTACACACATGACCCGAGGTGTCCTGCATGCCTGTGTTCCTTACTTCAGGACGGGGGAACCTCTTTCCTCCATGTTACTAACTCAGGAATGTCTTCCTGTCCCTGAAATATGAAAGGGGGCACAACAGAGGCTTGCATGCAGGAGTCCTGCCCTCTCGCATCTCCCAAATGCCCACCAACTGGGGTGTGCCTCAAATCTTTAGCTCTGAAACCTGTGGTCTGAACTTCACTGGAGGTGGAGCTTAGTACAAGGCTTCCCCTAACCAGAGCAGTGGGGTCCCGCATGGTCTGACTGTGGCCGTCCCACCTACCATGGCCCTGGGGTCCAGGCTCCTGCACACTCCTCTAGGTACCCCATATCTTCATGTACAAACTTCATGGTATGTATGCATATGGTATTTCTGTAGCTCAAACCTATCCAAAAGGCAGTGGGTGCACTACAGGGTGAAAGACCAGCATAGGTCAGCGGTTAGAGGAGATGGTGCATGTCGGAGACAGTTAATGCTCCTTTAGGATGGTCAGGGCCAGACTGGCACTGACCTAGCGCTTGGCCATGCAGCCTTTCGGTCCCCGGAGGTCTACCAATCACCCTGGATAGATCACCACTGTTCATGTCTACCTTCACAGGTAGCAGGGCTGGCACCACACAGTGCACCCCTGCTGGCAGTGTGTCCCATCTCGCAAGAGCAGTCCTGCTCTCTGCAGGTTCCAGGACACTTTGACCTCAGTCACAGTCAGAATTCCACTTCGTCCACCTGGAGGCCTGATCAGACATCAGCACTCAAGCCAGCCCCCTATGTCACCTCACCCTTCCAAGTTCAGTCCTGGGGACATTAACTGAGACAGCTCTAAATGGCCTGCAGTCAACTTCGCAAACATTCCCAAGGATGTAAACCAATCTACATGTACCCTTTGTGCAAACACTCAGTCGCCACAGGAGGCCCCACAGGACTAAAAGTGCCATCTAAGCCTTGACTTCTTACCTAGCATCGCCCACTGCCTCCCGGTGCTCCTCCCTCAACCCAGGACCTACTTATAGGAGGTTGCAGTGCGGCACGCCCCTGTGTTCCCATCCGTGTCCAGACCGTGCCCAGAACCAGGGCCCCTGGCCCACCTGCTGAGCCTCTGGGACCTGTACCTGGACACCCGATCGGCTGATTAGCCATGCATTACAAATCCTGATTGATTAAATGACCATATCTACCTTTTAACACTGGTGGACTCTGCTCATGCTTCCTGTCCTTTCCTTTCCTAGTTTCTTTTCTGTCACTCTCTCTGGCCTTTGCTGTCTCTGTAGGAGCTCATTGTCTTCCACGCGACCTCTAAACATGCTGTGAAAGAGCAGCTGCTTTCCACCTAGACACCCAGGTGAGCCCAGGCCGGGAACATGGCTTCCCCACTCCCTACTCGCTGGCCCAGTGCCCAACAGAGGGCCTGAGAGGGCCATGGGCATCCATCGGGGTCAAGGAATGGTTCTACAGGGGACACCAGATGCTCTATCTGGGCTACACAGAGGTAGGCCCACAGCTACAGAAGGGACTGCGTAATGTAATGCCAGAGTCAAAGCAAGCGTTCGCTGCAGAGCGCAAGCGTGGTTTGTGTGCTCTGTCCAAGACTTGGTTTTTGGTGGATCCCCCCGACTTGCATCAGGGTAGTCGAGCCTCTTCTGACCCACCCTCAGGTGGCCTCGTCAACTGGACTCCTTGACCCCTCCAAGTGAAAGTACTGCCTCTAGTGCAAAACGTCACCTGGTGCTGGTGTTTATGGCTTCCTATTTACTTTCAGGGTCAGTTGTGTGCAGTGTATTTACATCTGCAAGTTTGTGGTGTTGCAGAGGGGGAGGCTGAGCGAACACTGAACAGAAACTGATAATCAGGGGTGAAGGGGGAGCCCATTGTGGTGCCTGGGTTGTGCCTATTTTTGTGTTTATTTTTGCCTCTGTCGAGAGCAGTCATGGTGTGAGTACACTTGATCGACTTGCCGAGCGGGACTATTGTGCACAATTGAAGCCCACACAAGGCTCAGGACACTCACACTGTTGCCTTTTTTTCTCCAACAGCCGGCGCATGGCATTCCGCAAACTGGCGTACCACTACTATGAACCCAAAGGCCCCGATGAGTGCACCACGTACCTCCAGAACGAGCGCAGCCGGCGGGGCAGTCACCACCGCTTCATCACGGAGAAGCTTGTCTTTGCGCACTGGGCCAGCATCTACAACATCACCTTCTCGCATCCGCGGTGGTTCCAAGATCATTGACATGGGTCCCCAACTCTTTTTATCTAGAGCCGTGCTCCACCAGCCTCTTCCGCCACAGACCACTTTCACTGGTCCAGAACCAGCTCCACCAGCATCTTTCAGCACAAACCACCTCCACTGGCCCTTCCGAGTCAAGACCATCTTCACTGGTCTAGAACCAGCTCCACCAGCCTCTTACAGCACAGACCACCTCCACTGGCCCTTCCGACTCAAGACCATGTTCACTGGTCCAGAACCAGGTCCGCTGCTCTTTCCAGCACAGACCAGCTCTGCTGGCCCTTCCAGCACAGACCACCTCCACTGTCCCTTGCAGAATAGATCACCTCCACTGGCCGCCATCTTTACTGGTCCAGAACCAGCTCCTCCAGGATGTTTCAGCACAGACAACCTCCGCTGCTGGCCCTCCTGAGTCAGGTCCATCTTCACTGGCCCCGAACCAGTTCCACCAGCCCCTTCCAGCACAGACCACCTCCTCTGGCCCTTCCAAGTCAAGACCATCTTCACTGGTCCAGAACCAGCTCCACCAATTCTTTCCAGCCAATGCCCACTCCATCAGGATCTCCCAGGCCTTTGAAACCCGGATCAACTAACTCAGCTCCTTCCAACCATAACAGCCCCATCAGCCTCTTCCGTACAGGACCAGGCACGTTCCAATGGCCCAGATCAGCTCCAAGTTTCCCACCATGACCAACTTCCTGAAGCTCTTCCTGAAGCTCTTCATCTGAAGCTCTACTATTTCCATTAGTTCCTCCAACTGGGACCTTCCGCCATCTTCCTCCTCAGACAGGCTCCATCCTCATTGATGCTATGTTGATGGCACCTGGCACTCTGACCCTCCTCCTAGAGGCTCTTGGAGGTGAGGCAACAGGTAGAGCCAGGTTTGATGGTGGCTTTCCCAAGGAGGCCATGGAGAGAACAGAGGAGCCCAGGACCTCAAAAGCAGGGCTGTGTCTTTGCCACCGACTGCCTTTCCATGCCAGTGTGCATGGTGTATATTTCAGGTTTAAACCAGAAGCATCTCATAGCAAACCAGGAAATTCTTCTCCAAATTCCTTCTCATAAACTTCCATTTTCCAGGATCTGTGGTCAGTAAATCTCTGTGGTGTGTGGTTCCAGTCCTGACCTGAGCAGCCATAAACAGATGGAGGGTTGGCAATGCCTGGGAGCACCGAATAATCGTGAAGTAACAGAAAACCATGGCACAGAGATTGTTCCACCAAGACGTGGTCCACCATGGGTGATCTGTGTGCACTCACTGACCAGGACTAAAGCCTTCTCTTGGAGCACCAAGTGTTGGACCAGGTCTGGAGGGCGGCTGTCCCAGGCTCCAAAGGGGACCTCCTGATTCTGGGAGGGCTCAGTTCCCTGCAGCCCTACAAGGCAGAGTCTAGGTGTCCTTGCGGCAAGAAGTGAGATGGGAGTGGGACAGATGGCGTTCTCAATACTTGCACCCCGGGCAGACACCACTGTCCCTCTAGCCTATCTGAGGCCAAGCCAAGCACATTACAGTCCTTTTGGGGAAACTCTGGTGTCTTGTTAACCTCCCTGGGCAGGTCTGCCGCTTCCTAGACCTCATGGATGTGGTGGTTACAGGTTCCTGGCCGGACAGGTGACCATATCTAGGTGCTCAGGTGTGGGGGGGGATGGGGGCGGGTGTTATTGAGGCAGAGTATGGAGCCTGAGCTTGTTGGGAGAATGTCGGAGTATTTCCTTCTTATTCAGAGGGGGGCTGGGAAGGGGTCCTACAGCCAACCTATCCTCACACTGATGGGCAGAACTTTCCTCACTGTGATAGGGTTGTGTTTTAATCATGTGATGGCACTCACCACTCCCCAGCAACGCTGTGGCTGCCACCTGGTGGGCACCAGCTCAGTGATGGATCCGGCCCCTCACTTTCTGGACCTCTCAGCATGGACTGCACTTTAACCACTTTCCTGGAGGGTTCTGGGGGGTTACCATGTAGGGGTCCCAGCTCCCAACATCATGGCCGTATCAAGTGTACAGTGACAGTGTGTACGTGTTTGTAATCTTACCAGGGCTGCAATTAAAGGCCTGTGTGTCAGCTGGCACCGTGGCAAGCGCACCGTGCCTCAATGCGCTTTCATGTTTGTGATCTCACTTTAGTCCTGTAGTTGCTTCTTGTGCCCCCCCCTCTTGAGTCACCCTCGACTCTGAGCCACGTCCTGTGGTGGGGGGGGGGGGGGGGGTCTCACCTTCCTCTCTTGTTCAGTGAGAGAGAGAAAGACAGGCAGACAGAGAGGTAGCGAGAGAGAGGTGGAGAGAGGCAGAGAGAGAGAGAGAGAGAGGGGCAGAGAGAGAGAGAGGGAGAGAGCGCGGTGGAGGGAGCAGCGGAGAGAGGCAGAGAGGTGGAGAGAGGAAGAGAGAGAGGTGGAGAGGGAGACAGAGGTGGAGAGAGAGATGGAGAGGTGGATGGAGCGGCGGAGAGAGGGAGAGAGAGAGAGCGGTGGAGGGAGAGGCGGAGAGAGGCAGAGAGGTGGAGTGAGAGGCAGAGAGAGAGGGAGAGAGGAAGAGAGAGGTGGAGAGGGAGACAGAGGTGGAGACAGAGGTGGAGAAAGAGGCGGAGGGAGAGAGGCAGAGAGAGGTGGAGCGGGGAAGAGAGAGAGGTGGAGAGGGAGACAGAGGTTGAGAGAGAGGCGGAGAGAGAGGCGGAGAGAGAGAGAGACAGCCTGCATTTGTTCTCCCGCCTGCTACTCAACGTGTAGAGCTGTTTATTAAAGCATTCATACCCAAAGTAGTGTTAGCGCGTCCGAGCCTTAATAAGTAAACTTACAAGGAGACGATGAACCTTTGGACCACGTTCGGGGACTTCCCAGTATGAGATGTCTTTTTGCCATCACAAATCAATAGATCAATAACCCAATCAATAATCACAATAACTAATCAACAAGCTAATCAAAACATTTAATAAGAATCAATAAGTTGAACACACCATGACCTTTTAGCCATGAATAACCACACCAATTTAGTTAAGTGTTATTTATTTCCCTATTGGTTACAATCTAATGTCATTTCTGTTAATCTCATTAGTAATTAATCTCATTGGGAACTCAACTAATTAGCAATTAGATCACAATCAATCAATGCATAGAGAATATTACTTCAGTATTTAGGCACATCATTAATATGAAGCAACTTAGCAAAGTCTCAGTAATACATGATTCAACAAAGCAAGAACTCAGTCATTTGTCTATTTGCCTAGGATATTTGTAAACACCTTAACTAACCTCAAATTAGCATTAGCATGTTGGGCTTCATGCAAAAACATTTTAGCAAACACGGATTTGGAAAACATCTAACTATGGCCTCTATCAAAAGAGCAGTTGATACCTAGAAAGAAAAGGCAAACAGTCAATTACAATTTTACATCAGATAGTTACCAATCCAACGGATCAGCAAACAGCGTCAGTCTTCATCTTCAGAACATCAGTCGATTCACCCTCAGCAGAGAAAGGATGGGGCAAAGTCTCGATATAGCATAGCTACGGAATAGGATCTTCCCTCATATGGAGGAGAAGTAAGTATCAGGTAAGAACGGGTAGAAGATGGTTTAAAGTATCAGGACAAAGCAAAGAGTGAAAAGTCTCCGTGAGTGAGTGAAGTCTCTCCTCTCCGTTTCATCGTGGGTCACTCCGTTATATCAAAACTCTCTAACTAGCCCTTAACTCCTCATTGGATAATAATTGGTTCATCGTTATCTCTGTCCAATAATTTTTTCATGCATTTTGCCAGAATTTTCCATAAACCACAGTTCTCATGTCGCGGATTGGTCCATGTTATTGACGTCTTCATCGGTTGGAATGTCAGGTAAGAAAAGTTAGACTTGTCGCTCCAGTCAGTGTCTCCATTGTTTTCTCCTACTACAACTAACCTTGCACCTGTTATGAATTACACTGTTGCATTCAGCAAGAACGTTTCCTTGAACAAGTCGGTTCCCATGAGAAAGAATTTACTACGGCTACACACACATAACTTCTGGAAAAGTACAGCTTTGTGTCCTTCAGGAAAACAGCACATTACACGTTAGAAAAATGCAATTCAATATGAGACCAGGCAGCTACGCCCAGACCCTCGCTAAGCTAAGGCCTTCTAATTTAATAAACAACTCTTAATACATAACTCTAATTATGATATGCTAATACAAATTCAAAAGATTAGTACATAATTAAGTCAGAATTAACAGCTTTCATTAGTCTTCGTATACATTGGTAGCCACTCCCCGTGGGCACACGTCAAACGCGTGTATTATTTTCTATGTTAACACATTTTCCATGCAGCTTCATCACACAATATATTGCAAGCTTTTCATGTTAATATTCCTTTTAAAAGACACACTCCAACAATCCCTCCTCTGATGACTCTTGTCATCACACAAAACTTTCCCCACAAATTTTACATCCTAAAATTCTCTCAACTCAATTTCCTCCCTTATTGGCTTCCCCTTTGATTTTTTCCTTTACAATTTTCCCTTTGTTTTTCTTTCCTCCTCTTATTATTTTTCACCATCTTCAGTTTTATTCTTTTGCTGATTTTACATGCTACCCATAATCCAAATATACAAGCTATAACAATCAATATCCCCTGTGCTGTTTTAGACAATATCCCATGCCAAATGTTACTAAGCCAATTTCCCACTGAAGCAAATCCTTTCCCAACCTTTTCCCAAACACCCGGGGCCAGATGTAGCAAAAATAAAAATTGCGACTCGCATTTTGCGAGTTGATGCGACTCACAAAATGCGAGTCGCAAATTGGAATGTCAGAAAAAAAAACGATCCGATTTTGCGACTCGCAGCCGGACTCGCAACGCTGTGTGTGAGTCCGCAGTTTGCGAGGTCGCTGTTTGTAAGTGTGCAAAAAACGAACTCGCAATTAGCGAGTGGGTGTCGCAAATTGCGATTACCTTCAAAATTGCTTGCAGGTGCAGCAGAACACTCCAGAAAGCATACCAGAACACTCTGGAAACACTTCCTGGCACATGATGATGACATCACAGCCAGGAAGTTAACAAATACACCTGGGAGGAGGGCTCAACAGTGAGCAGTGTCTCTGCCACTGACAGTAGGGTGCTGAGGAGTGGTAGGCACAGCACCATGGACGCAGCAGGGACCAGCCAGGCTGGCAGGAGGGGCAGGAGATCATAGATAACAGCCAGGACAGATTAATGTGGCACATGGCGTTAATGTGCCACATGACAGGTTGGCATTTTCCTGCCCATGGACAATTTAAACTTGTATATAGTTTCTTCATGACATTAATAAAACAGTTATTTTTGTTCCACTTAACAAATGGTTAATAGGTGAGTATGGTGGGAGTTGACACGTACCGTCCAAAATATTGCGTTGCAATGTGGTCCCGTCTCAGTCTGCCTTGATTAGCTAGACTCCTATCCCCATGATGGCGATGTGGTTGTTCTTGCTCTTCATCATCAGGATCTGGGTCTGCAGGGGTGAGAGGTAGCCCACGTCGGGTGGCTATGTTGTGGAGGATGGCGCATGCGACCACAATTTTGAAAGCGGTAATGGGGGTGTATTGGAGGGCGCCTCCACTGCGGTGGAGGCATCTGAATCTTGCCTTCAGCAGTCCGAAGGTGCGCTCGATCAGGTTCCTGGTCCTCTTATGCGCACTGTTGTATTGCCTCTCTGATACAGTTCTGGGTGTTAAAAACGGAGTCATGATCCAAGGCCTGAGAGCATATGCACTGTCACCTGTTGGGCACAAAAGTACAAGGTTAGGAAGTCCAGATTGTCGTGCACAGTGACCTGTGTGTATGTCTGCAAGTGTCTGTGGCTCTACCTAGGAGGTAACCGTCTCCAAATTCCCCACGTTCCAGGCGTTGATGTATCCCACTATGCCTAAAAATGTATGAGTCATGGGTACTGCCAGGAAACTTAGCTACGATGTCCGTGATGACATAATGGGCATCACAAACAACCTGTATGTTGAGTGAGTGGGTACACTTCCTGTTGCAGAAAATGTGTTGCAGATTAGCAGGGGGGCATATTTGAATGTGTGTCCCATCTACACACCCTATGACATGAGGAAAGTGGGCAATGCTGTAAAAGTCCAGCTTGGTGCTGTTAATTTCTGCCTCATTCCTTGGTAAGTATATGAAGTGAGACATGTGCGTGACTAAGGCATCTAGGAATGCCCTGAGGAACCTTGACACTGCACTTTGGGATACCCCACCTGCCACGGCAATGACCCCCTGATAGCTCCCTGAGGCCAAGAGGTGCAGTGCGCATAGTACTTGCACATGCGTAGGGATGGCGCAGCCACGCAGAGTCTTGTGTTCTAGCTGTGGTTTCAGTAAATCTATTAATTCTAGAATGGCTGCGCTGCTAAGGCGGTATTTGTCATAGATCTCCTCTTCAGTTTGCTGAAAAAGAGTCTGCCTGGTTCTATATATCTTCTCCTGTCTGTGGCCCCTCCTCCTCCTCTGCTGGGCTGCGTAGACTCTCCTCCTCACTGCTATCAGGTATATCTCCGCCATCTTGAGTAAGCCAGATGCATTTTGGGTTCCCTTTTATACTTTGGTAATGGTTACCACCTGCTCTGAGTTAGTGGTAAATGGGACATGCAAACTGAGCTTTTTGCGACTAGTCGCAATTTGCAATTGCATATGGGTTGCGACTCGCAAATTGCGACTTGCAATTTGCGGGTCGCAAAATGGGGTCGCACCGGATGCGACTCGCAAACGGGTCCCATCGCTTTTTGCGAGTCGGAAATGGGCTTTTTGCATCCCATTTCCGATTTTGCACTGTCGCAAATTGCGAATCGGCCCGTTTGCGAGTCGCAATCGTTTGCTACATCTGGCCCCCGGTTCTTTCAATCCCTTCAGGTCTGTACTATCCCTAGTCAAGTTAGTAAGCATACTTCTAATCTCATTACTATTGTCTGGTGTATATGCGCAACAATGACGCTCATTAAGCATCCTACAAACTCTGCCATTTTTTGCTAAAAGAATGTCTAAAGCAAGCCTGTTTTGAAGAGTCATAGCCCTTTCCGCAGCAAGTTCAGTATCCAGCAGGAGTATAGCCCCTGAAAAGTTTGTCAGCACGCTATTCACAATAGTAGACAACTTTCAAATCTTTATGGAGTTCAAGCTAACTCCCACTGAAGGAATTATCGCCCCAAATATGTCTCCTACTACACCAGCAGCAGTTTCTCTCTTCTGTCTAGTACGATGTAATTCAGACAATTTCGGAAACCTTTTCAAATCGTCAAGTTGATATATCTTTGGGAAAACTATCCTCAAATAACATGTGCCATACCATCCCTTTGGAAGATGGTAATAAGCATTAAGTCCACATATATAATAAATCCCAGGGATCGCTGGATCCTGTCCATTTAACATGAACGTCTATTTAATCTGAAACAAAAACACATGCTTACATTCACTCATTCCCACAAACACATTCTCATAATATGATTTCGGCCTAGATATGCAAAGCTTCCCTACGTGTAATGCATCTAAAGCTACCTTCCCTTGTTCTCTAATTGCACCATAACCTTCACTACTAGCAAAAGCTCGCCGCTGCAATCCTTACTCTAGTTTACCCTTCAATGCCCTTCTTCTATCTTCCGTGTGTTCTAGAAAGCTTTTCTCTACAGGTGTAAGCAAGCATGTCAAATTAATGCGGTGAGCATAAGAAGTACTAATCGTTAATGTCGACTCAAAGAATCCTTTAACTAACTTTATACTATAGTACCTAGCTACTCCACTCAAATCCTCTATTATAGGCACATAAGAAAACACAAGGTCATAGTTTGAGTAAAAGTATTGAATCTCTTCCTGATTATAGAATCTTGTTAGTAACAGACTACAACTTATCCCATAAATTAGTGGCAAACCATGATAGGTAACCCCCTCTTGTACCGAAACAGGAATCTGTGCGCACACAAAGCAATCCTTTACATCCATTGTGTCTAAATACTCACTCAGCAAGCGATAGAAAATGTGATTGGAGAGTTCCCCTTTCACGTTATTTCCCTCATGCAAGTATCCTGCAACCAACTCAAACCTCTCCCAAGCTGTTAGTGCAGTGGTAGTCTCAGGAACTGTAGCATTGTTAGTCCCACTCTTATCCATTAGTGTCATGCCCACAACCACAATCATAATGAATATCACACACACAACACCTAAACCAACACCCACATATTTACAACGCCTACTCCCTCTATTATCCTGACTAGCGTTAGCCATGGTCTGTAAAGAATCAGAAAGTGAAGGATGGTTAATTCAAACAACAGAGGATAGTTAGAATTTTTTTTCTCACAGCAAAGTCAAAACAAGCGAAAGTCTCCCTTCAGCAATTATTTACAGCTTTCAGTTTTACTCCCAGGATCCTTGTCAATTCAGGTTAGCAGCTTGTCAAACTCATTCTTCAAAAGTCAATTCAGGTTTTCAAAGTCTCATCCGGTAAATTCTCAGTCTCATTTTTTTTCCCTCAGTTTTTCAACTTCAATTTGATCTTTATACCAATTCAGTCTCCTTCAGTCAGACTCAGATGCCAAAGTATTGACCTGGAATTTCTCGATCAAAGCAAAATGCCAAGAACTCTTGTTGCCATTCAGCTGTCGTTGCATACGCCCATTCAGGACCCGCGTACCTTCTGTTTGCTACTCTTTTTCTTTTCAACTTGCGATCACCTTGCAACTCTCCTTCACTTAGGTCTTCTCTCCTTGTTGTATCAACTTCTTCCTCTATTGCATCTTCGACAACCACTTCTCCCTTTTTCACTTGCAACTCTGGCCACTTCTCTCCTTTCAGTATCTCTCTGGCCTTTGATCTTTCCTGTGGCAATCCTTCACCCTCTATTGGCTCTATAGTGTTTTCTCTTGATGGACCTGCAATTTAGCCAGGAGGAGTTTGGACACTCTGACTCTCCTCCACCTCAAGTACTTCGCCTCTTGGGTCTGTCAAATGCTCTAGCTCATTCCCATAATTGTCTGCTTCTGGGAGAACCTCACTCTGCTTAGGCTCTCCTGCTGCCTCAGTTGAGATAGGCTCACCGTCACCCCTCTGGATCTCTTCTCCCTCGTCTCTTACCGGAGTGACCAAGCCGTCCTCAATGGGCTCTCCTTCTGTCTCAGTTCCCCTTCAATCACTGTCCGGCCCTGAGACTTCCTTTTTTGTTGTTGGTACTTTCAACAACTCAACTTCCTCATCAGTTGGACACGTCACCTTTTTCGTGTGACTGGCATGGATCCAGTTCGGAATTCCCGCGGACCACATCAGCCAGACCCTTGCAGTAGTCCAGCACCATATCATCCGTGATATTCACAAGAGCATTCGCAGACACTGCTGGTAGTCTCATAGCTCGGCCCATGAGAATCTCATGAGAGGACAGTCCTGTTTTCTTGTTAGGTGTATTTCTTATTGACATTAACACCAAAGGTAATATATTGGGCCATTTCAAATTTGTGGCTGCACACATTTTCGCCATTCTCGACTTCAGGGTACCATTCATCTGCTCCATTAGTCCTGATGCTTCAGGGCGGTAACTACAATGCAACTTCTGCTCAATGTTCAATGGTGCAGACAATAACTTAACCAGCTCGTTGTTGAAGTGACTTCCCCTATCTGATTCTAAAGAGATCGGAAAACCGAAACGTGGTATCAACTCACTAAGCAGCAGCTTCGCTACTGTGAGGCTGTCATTCCTGCGTGTAGGGTACACTTCAATCCAATGACTAAATATACACACAATCACCAACACATATCTCAAAGCTCCGCACACGGGCATCTCAATAAAATCCAATTGCATTCTGCTAAATGGACCTCCAACTCTCCCAATGTGGCTCAAATTCACCACTGTCCCTTTTCCCGCATTCATCTGTTGGCAGATGGCACACCCATGGCAAATCCCTTCTGCAGCTTGTCTGAACTTCGGGTTAAACCAGTCAATTTTGAACAACCTGATCATGGCATCCCTCCCAATATGTGCTTGACCGTGGTAAAACCTTGCAAATTGTGACAAAATACGGTTCAGCAAGACCATTTTCCCTTCGTCTGAGACCCACAAATCATCTGGCCTTTGTACGCATTGCATCCTAACCCAAGAACGCTTCTCATCTTTGCTGGCACGTCCCTGCAACAATCTCAACTCTTCTAACATATCAATCACCCTTAATGCGTAACCTGTGCATGTCTTGTTGTCTTTTTCAGGCAACAATTCCCACTGATCCTTAAAAGATATACAGTTCAATGCGCAAAACCTTGCGACTTGATCCGCATATCCATTTCCCATTGAAACAAAGTCTTGTGACTTCAGGTGTGCACTGCATTGCACCACGGCAATCTCATGAGGTGACTGAATCGCTTGCAACCACTCCTTAATTCTCTCACCATTTTTCACTGGCGAACCAGAGGAGGTCAAGAAACCCCTCTGTGACCACAGTTGGCCAAAATCATGGACAATTCCGAATCCGTACCAGCTATCAGTATAGATAGTCACTCTCAACTGGGCAGAAGCATGGCAAGCTCTAGTAAGAGCCACCAGTTGAGCTACTTGAGCAGAATATACTCCTTGAAGCCAAGACGCTTCCAGGATACCAGAAATCGTGCATACAGCATATCCGTCTCTCAGCACTCTTACTGAGTCTCTCAAACATGAGCCATCAACAAAGATAATTTGGTCATTTTCTTCCAATTGGGTATCTTTAATATTAGGCCTCAGTTTGGTGCACATTTCTGTTACCTCAAGACAATCATGTTCTACATCTTCTACATTTTCAACCTCTGTGTTTTCACTTGGAAGCAAAGTTGCCGGGTTCAACACTGTACATCTTTTTAGCGTTACATTTGGTGACCCCAATTTAATCGTTTCATATTTAGTCAGTCTTGCATTTGTCATGTGCTGCGTTTTAGTACGGGTCAACAGGATCTCAACTGAGAGAGGGACCATGACTGTTATAGGATGTCACATCACTATGCCTTCACACTGTGTGAGGCTTTGTCAACTGCTGCTACTGCACGCAGACAACCCGGTAAGGCTGCTGCAACTGGGTCCAAAGTAGCTGCAAAATATGCTACTGGTCGGTTTACACCTCCATGGACCTGTGTCAGAACAGACAAAGAACATGCATCACGTTCATGACAAAACAGAACAAAAAGTATGGTCTAATCCGGCATACCCAAAGCTGGAGCCCTACACATGCTCTCTCTTAACTCAGTAAACGCTTTCATTTCCGTCTCTCCCAACACTATGACATCCAGCCCCCCTTTGACCGTCAGTCTCACCAATGGCTTGGAGATGACTGAGAAATTTGGGATCCACTGACGACAGTAACCCACCATTCCTAGAAACATCCTAACATCTCTCCGTGTTGTTGGGGGATTCATCTGTAAAAGTGCAGTTACTCTTTCCCTAAATAACTTCCTCGACCCTTTCTCAATTTGATGCCCCAAGTACTTCACCTCTTTCTGTCAATATTGCAATTTCTTTGGGGACACCTTGTGTCTGTTTTTTCCCAAGTGATTCAGTAAGGCAATCGAATCATACTTGCACTCGTCCCTCGATTTAGAAGCGATCAGCAAATCATCAATGTACTGCACTAGAGTCGATTGAAAAGGCAACTCCAATGACTCCAAATCCTTCTTCAGTATTTGATTGAATATGGAAGGAGATTCCGAAAACCCTTGAGGAACTCGAAACCTTGTCCAGAAACTTAAAACTGAAGAGAAATTGGCTGTCCTCATGAAGAGGCGCAGAAAAGAACGCTTGGGACAGATCAATTACTGTGAACCATTCTGCATCGCATGGAATCTGGAACATAATCACAGCTGGATTTGGCACCACTGGGCAGCATTTCACCACTATGTCATTGATCTTTCTCAAATCTTGGACAATCCGAACCTTCCCACAAGGCTTTCTCACCCCCATTATTGGTGAATTACATGGACTGCTCATCACTTCTTTCAAGACTCCCTGTTTCACAAAGTCTGTAATTAATTGCACAACTTCTATAAGGACATCTTGCGCCATATGATACTGCGGTATCTGGGGGAGCGCAGCATTTGGCTTCACACTGACTTTAACTGGTTCTACTCCTTTTATCAGCCCTACTTCTTTCCCTGTCAAGTCCCACACCTTCTCTTGGACTGTTCCCTGCACGTCTGCTGGGAGATCAGCCACTGTGAACATCGGGAAGAAGTTAATCAGAGGATATTCCTTGTCTTTGGTCTCAGTTTCAGGCTCTGAAACCTGCTCCTCTCCTTCATCATCACTGTTTGTCTAGACCTCAATCCCCTCATTGGAACAGGTGATTGAACACCTCGTCTTGCACAGTAGGTCTCTTCCCAGTAAGGACACAGGACTTGAATCACAGACCACAAATCTGTGCAATCCCTAGAAAGTGCCAAGCTCAACCTGAACCGGATCTGTGATCGGGTTAGTCAGGAGTTGGTTTGCTACTACCACTACCTTAACTGTCTGTGCCCAAAGGGGCAGTTTCAGAACCTCTGCACTTCTGACTGTAGAGCGCGTAGCTCCTGTGTCAACCAAGAATTAAACCATGTGACCCATTACCTTTCCCTGAATATAGGCCCCTTTCTGGTCTTCCTCTAAAGACGCTGCAAGCCTACACTCCTCACTATCTGAACTCTCATCCGACCATCCATCGTTTATTCCATTTTCACCACGCAATGGGAACTGTTGCACTGTGTTATTTTGACTCATCCTTTGACCTGTGACCTGTTGAGGAAGCATCACTTGTTGCTGTTCCATTGGCGCTAAAGGCTCTTGCATTTGCTGTCTAGGTACCCTGGGAACCTCCTGTTGCATTTGTTGTAACTGCATCGACTGCATACGCGGCATCTGCACCTGCTGCATAGATTGAAAACCCTGCATTTGATTTGCATTACTCTGAAAATTCAGATTCACATCAGGTGTTCTTCTCCTTCCGCTCTTCCTGCAGCTACAGGAGCAGTCTGTGGAGTATTAAGCTTGTCTAACCAGTCGGTCAGCTGTTGTGCTGTTAAACCTTGTAATGAGATATTCCAAGCCTGCGCTAAAGGTGTCTGCGGTATATTCACAGTCGAGATCTGCGGAGTTAACAGTCTCGAACCTGTCTGTCTCATGGCCTCTGGAGGAGCCCCAATCGGACTGAAGTCTAACAGGGATCTAGATCCTTCAAATGTCGGTTCCACTGGAGTCATTCCTTGGGAGCTTCCTACGAACCCTCCTCTTGTCATATCTCATGTCATTACCCCTTGATCACGTACACTAGGCTTTGCCTGCGCATGCAATGGTACTGGTGGACCAACTGTAATAGGCAAAGATATGGCGGCTGGCGGCTGTCTGATCCCCAAACCCTGTGGGGGATTAACTCCCATATTCTGGTTCATCACTGGTGCCATGGTTGACTGCGGTCCTGTGACCAAAATATAATTCAGAATCATTTGCTGCTGTACCTGGGGCAGTAAAGGTGGAGTTGGCTCAGTCTGAATCAACTTTGGTCCTCCATATACTTGCTCTGTTGGCACCATCAGATTTGTGGTAGTCTCTAAGATTGGGACATCAGGGTAAAGTCTCTGAACCTGCGGTGGTTGTGGCTGTGATTGCATACCGTGGGCAGTGGACACACTAAAACTACTCTGCACCGGAACTGGTGTCCAGACAGGACTAACCTGTATCGGATTTGTTGTCACCTTCTCTTGGGTCGAATCTGCAGGACATGTGCTAGTACTCGGTCTATTGTCATCTATCGCATATGGCGGCGGTCAGTCATTCAGTAACCGATTAAGGAACTCATCATCGTCTGAGTCCTCCACTTTTGACCAGGGCTTCCTAGCCTCTTTGCCTTTGGAAGGACTTTTGTCAGTCTTACAAGTGGCTTTTCCCCCTTTGTCTTCACCTTCTTGAGCTATTGCTGGAAACAGCCTGACCCCATCTATTGTCTCTCTTCTCCAAACTCTCTGTGCACTATCCCACCTAGCCTCCGCTAGTGTCTTTTCTGCTTTCCTCATTCTCCTCTCAAATTTCTGTTGCTGTTGTCGTATTGCCATCAGCTCCCAAATCGCTAACACCTCAAACTGTGCTGGCCTCAGAGGTGGCTTTAGCTCATTTAGCACGCTACGCAAATTTTTCAAAATCCTCAAATTGAACGATCCGTGCTCCGGAAACGCTAAGCACCCCTCTTTCTCTGTGGCTTTGCACCATTGCTTTAGCCAAAGACATGGCGCGACCCCCTTTTCCTCCATTACAGCATGAGCTGGTGTATCCTCTGGCGGTGTAACCTTCCCTACACTCGTGGTAATATATACGTCTCCCCTCAAAGCGCTCTTTAAAGCCTTGAAAAATGTCATTTCATTTCATTTTACTTCTTTTATTTTGTTCACAATCAAATCAGGAAGTGACTTTAATTCCCAGTACTCTTTTCGCCTCACTTCTCAACCAATTGCCTCTCACGGACGGCTGCCAATCCGTGTGCGACCCTTCTCACTAACCAACCTATCCCAGCTAGGCTCCAAGGACATCACACTCACACACACTGCGGCTGACAAAGTTTTGCGGCTTGTCCTCCCACTCTCAAATTTACACAAACTAATGCAATATAATGCGAGCACCAACCAAAAACAAACTCAAATTTGCCGATTTACTACAGGAAAGGGTAACACAATCGCTTCAGAACTTTACAGAGATTTCGCTTAGCCTCGGCCGCTACTCTCTCCTTCTCAGATCCCGCACTCTCAAGCAAAATTTGACCCGCAAATTTTACTCTCGACTTGTCAATGGATTATTGTTCTAGTGCACTTTAGAACTCAGCAAATCTCGATCGAAGTTTTCATTCACTCACTTTGACTCAAACTCGACTTGTCGATTTCACAATCGACCTATTAAACTGCGCAAATTACAACATAAACCAAGTGTCTCATACACTTATCAATAAACTCCGGAGTCTTAGACCACGCAGGGTCCGTACATCATGAACAACCACATGGACAATTTTTTTGCAGAAAGTGCCACACTCACATGAAGTTCGCCGACTTCCCTACTCTCACTCTGCGGAGTAGGCCCACTCCTACTGAAACATCATCATCTGGCCTAAAATCCTCACAACCTTCACAATTCACCTGCGGTATGCATAAGCTGTGCAAGCACAAAACCTACTTTATTCACACTATCACTAGAACGCCGAGAACATACTCAAACTTCCTTCAGCAAGCTCCGAGATTCAGAGAAAGTCATTTGGGACTTAGGGGCACATCATCTCTCCTATTTGCATCATTGAAAAAGAATAATTTTCCCCACCCGATATTTCCGATACACCTTGCTTAGTTCCAAACCATGCCCATCAATTTCTACCAGACCTTTTGAACCATCAACTCTATCAAACCATAATCCCACGTACTGGGGCCCCAAAGGGCCAAACCATCGTCTGCTACCAAAAACTGTTAGCACATCAGAGCCTTAATAGGTAAACTTACAGGGAGACGTGTTTAGGTCGATGAACCTTTGGACCAAATTTTGCGGACTTCCCAGTACGAGATGTCTTTTTGGCATCACAAATCAATAGATCAATAACCCAATCAATAATCACAATAACTAATCAACAAGCTAATCAAAACATTTAATAAGAATCAATAAGTTGAACACACCATGACCTTTTAGCCATGAATAACCACACCAATTTAGTTAAGTGTTAGGATGTTTATTTCCCTATTGGTTAAAATCTAATGTCATTTCTGTTAATCTCATTAGTAATTAATCTCATTAGGAACTCAACTAATTAGCAATTAGATCGCAATCAATCAATGCATATAGAATATTCATTCAGTATTTAGGCACATCATTAATATGAAGCAACTTAGCAAAGTCTCAGTAATACATGATTCAACAAAGCAAGAACTCAGTCATTTGTCTATTTGCGTAGGATATTTGTGAACACCTTAACTAACCTCAAATTAGCATTAGCATGTTGGGCTTCATGCAAAAACATTTTAGCAAACACGGATTTGGAAAACATCTAACTATGGCCTCTATCAAAAGAGCAGTTGGTACCTAGAAAGAAAAGGCAAACAGTCAATTACAATTTTACATCAGATAGTTACCAATCCAATGGATCAGCAAACAGCGTCAGTCTTCGTCCTCAGGACATCAGTCTATTCACCCTCAGCAGAGATAGGATGGGGCAAAGTCTCGATATAGCATAGCTACGGAATAGGATCTTCCCTCATATGGAGGAGAAGTAAGTATCAGGTAAGAATGGGTAGAGGATGGTTTAAAGTATCAGGACAAAGCAAAGAGTGAAAAGTCTCCGTGAGTGAGTGAAGTCTCTCCTCTCCGTTTCTTCTTGGGTCACTCCGTTATATCAAAACTCTCTAACTAGCCCTTAACTCCTCATTGGATAATAATTGGTGCATCGTTATCTCTGTCCAATAATTTTTCACGAATCTTGCCAGAATTTCCACAAACCACAGTTCTCATGTCGCGGATTGGTCCATGTTATTGACGTCTTCATCGGTTGGAATGTCAGGTAAGAAAAGTTAGACTTGTCGCTCCAGTCAGTGTCTCCATTGTTCTCTCCTACTACAACTAACCTTGCACCTGTTATGAATTACACTGTTGCATTCAGCAAGAACGTTTCCTTGAACAAGTCGGTTCCCATGAGAAAGAATTTACTACGGCTACACACAGATAACTTCTGGAAAAGTACAGCTTCGTGTCCTTCAGGAAAACAGCACATTACACGTTAGAAAAATGCAATTCAATATGAGACCAGGCAGCTAGGCCCAGACCCTCGCTAAGCTAAGGCCTTCTAATTTAATAAGCAACTCTTAATACATAACTCTAATTATGATATGCTAATACAAATTCAAAAGATTGGTACATAATTAAGTCAGAATTAACAGCTTTCATTAGTCTTCGTATACATTGGTAGGCACTGCCCGTGGGCACACGTCAAACGCGTGTATTATTTTCGATGTTAACAGATTTTCTATGCAGCTTCATCACACAATATATATTGCAAGCTTTTCATGTTAACATTGCTTTTAAAAAACACACTCCCACAGCAGCAGCGCTCCTTCAGACAGCACCGAGGCAGGTGTGGATGCGCTGTGCACCCTCACACCTCCGTTACCCTAGGTGTACTCGCAGTCCTCTTGGATGGCAGAGACGGGCCGCTCGCTGCCCCTACAAAGGCCGCTGTATAGTAAAGAAGAGTTTGGTTCACAAACAACTATTTCGGGGCCGGAGATTAGTTTCACATCCAGAATGAAGGTCTGACTTTAAGGCGCTCATTCAGTTGTGAAAGCTTCTCTAGAGGGGCCCACCCCCTTCCACCAAGGACTCAGTCACTGTGCCACCCCGAATCAGGAGTTCAGTTGGACTGAACCCACACACAACCCACTGAGCAGTGCTGAACAGGGAGTGGGCGATGTACTGTCCTGCTGGACACGTTCTAGTGTTTTACCAGCTACTCGTCCGAGGGCTGGTCTTCCATGCACACCCCACACCCATCCAACACAGGGTCACTTCCATGCACACCCACCCACACACCACACCCACCCAACCAACCCAGGGTCACTTCCATGCCCACCCCACACCCACCCACCCAACCAACCCAGGGTCACTTCCATGCCCACCCCACACCCACCCACACACCACACCCACCCAACCAACCCAGGGTCACTTCCATGCCCACCCCACACCCACCCACACACCACACCCACCCAACCAACCCAGGGTCACTTCCATGCCCACCCCACACCCACCCAAAACCGGGTCACTTCCATGCACACCCCAAACCTACACAACACTGGGTCACTTCCATGCACACCCCACACCCACCCAACACAGGGTCACTTCCATGCACACCCCACACCCACCCAACACAGGGTCCCTTCCATGCACACCCCACACACACACAACACAGGGTCACTTCCATGCACACCCACACCCACCCACACACCACACCACACAACCCGAGTCACTTCCATGCACACCCACACCCACCCACACACCACACCACACAACCCAGAGTCACTTCCATGCACACCCCACACCCACCCAACACAGGGTCACTTCCATGCACACCCCACACCCACCCAACACAGGGTCACTTCCATGCACACCCCACACACACACAACACAGGGTCACTTCCATGCACACCCACCCACACACCACACAACCCAGAGTCACTTCCATGCCCACCCCACACCTACCTAACACCGGGTCACTTCCATGCACACCCCACACCCACACAACACGGGGTCACTTCCATGCATACCCCAAACCCACCCAACACAGGGTCACTTACATGCACACCCCACACACACACAACACAGGATCACTTCCATGCACACCCACACCCACCCACACACCACACCCACCCAACCCAGGGTCACTTCCATGCACACCCCACACCCACCCAACACCCGGTCACTTCCATGCACACCCCACACAACACAGGGTCACTTCCATGCACACCCCACACCCACCTAACACAGGGCACCCTACACCCACCCAACACAGGGTCACTTCCATGCACACCCCACACCCACCCAACACAGGGGCACTTCCATGCACACCCCACCCCCAGCCACACACCACACACACCCAACACCGGGTCACTTCCATGCACATCCCACACCCACACAACATGGGGTCACTTCCATGCACACCCCACACCCACCCAACACAGGGCACCCCACACCCACCCAACACAGGGTCACTTCCATGCACACCCCACACCAACCCAGCACAGTGTCACTTCCATGCACACCCCACACCCACCCAACCCATAGTCACTTCCATGCACACCGCACACCCACCCAACACAGGGTCACCAGTCAGGTGACCCTGCCAATAAAGGGGGTGGCGCACGTGCCCAGTTCTAACTACGCAGCTACTGTGTCTGCCTCAGTTATTTCAGTAGCATGAGGGCCGAGGGCCCCCAACGCTACAAGTGAGAGTCAGTCCCATGAGACAAGTTCTGGGACACCCGTGGAGCTCCCAAGGCTCTTTCATGTGTCCTGAGATACCCAGGTAGGTGTTTGATGTCCTCCACGAGCCTTGACTCATCCCCTCAATACTGAGCCCTCCGAGTGTCAGGGAAGGGTCGGTGTGTCCTGAGATACCCAGGTAGGTGTTTCTTGTCCTCCACAAGCCTTGACTGAACCCCTGAATACTCAGCCCCCGAGTGTCAGGGAAGTGTTGGTATGTCCTGAGATACCCAGGTAGGTGTTTCTTGTCCTCCACAAGCCTTGACTGAACCCCTCAATACTAAGACCCCCCCAGTGTCAGGGAAGGGGTGGTGTGTCCTGAGATACCCAGGTAGGTGTTTGATGTCCTCCACAAACCTTGATTGAACCCCTGAATACTAAGCCTCCTGAGTGTCAGGAAAGGGGCGGATTGTCCTGAGATACCCAGATAGGTGTTTGATGTCCTCCACAAGCCTTGATTGAACCCCTGAATACTAAGCCTGCACCTGAGTGTCAGGGAAGGGTCGTTGTGTCCTGAGATACCCAGGTAGGTGTTTCTTGTCCTCCACAAGCCTTGACTGAACCCCTCAATACTAAGCCTCCCAAGTGTCAGGAAAGGGGCAGATTGTCCTGAGATACCCAGGTAGGTGTTTGATGTCCTCCACAAGCCTTGATTGAACCCCTGAATACTGAGCCCCCCCGAGTGTCAGGGAAGGGGTGGTGTGTCCTGAGATACCCAGGTAGGTGTTTCTTGTCCTCCACAAGCCTTGACTGAACCCCTTAATACTAAGTCCCCTGAGTGTCAGGGAAGGGTCGGTGCATCCTGAGATACCCAGGTAGGTGTTTCTTGTCCTCCACAAGCCTTGACTGAACCCCTCAATACTAAGTCCCCTGAGTGTCAGGGAAGGGTCGGTGCATCCTGAGATACCCAGGTAGGTGTTTGATGTCCTCCACAAGCCTTGATTGAACCCCTGGTTACTGAGCCCCCCGAATGTCAGGGAAGGGTCGGTGTGTCCTGAGATACCCAGGTAGGTGTTTGATGTCCTCCGCAAGCCTTGATTGAACCCCTGAATACTGAGCCCCCCGATGGTCAGGGAAGGGTCGGTGTGTCCTGAGATACCCAGGTAGTTGTTTGATGTCCTCCGCAAGCCTTGACTGAACCCCTGAATGCTGAGACCCCCGAGTGTCAGGGAAGGGGCGGTGTGTCCTGAGATACCCAGGTAGGTGTTTGATGTCCTCCGCAAGCCTTGAATGAACCCCTGAATACTAAGCCTGCACCTGAGTGTCAGGGAAGGGTCGTTGTGTCATGAGATACCCAGGTAGGTGTTTCTTGTCCTCCACAAGCCTTGACTGAACCCCTCAATACTAAGCCCCCCGAGTGTCAGGGAAGGAGTGGTGTGTCCTGAGATACCCAGGTAGGTGTTTGATGTCGTCCAGAAGTCTTGATTGAACCCCTGAATACTGACCCCCCCCAAGTGTCAGGGAAGGGGTGGTGTGTCCTGAGATACCCAGGTAGGTGTTTGATGTCCTCCACAAGACTTGATTGAACCCCTGGATACTGAGCCCCCCGAGTGTCAGGGAAGGGTCTGTGTGTCCTGAGATACCCAGGTAGGTGTTTGATGTCCTCCACAAGACTTGATTGAACCCCTGGATACTGAGCCCCCCGAGTGTCAGGGAAGGGTCTGTGTGTCCTGAGATACCCAGGTAGGTGTTTGATGTCCTCCGCAAGCCGTGATTAAACCCCTGAATACTGAGCCCCCTGAGGGTCAGGGAAGGGTCGTTGTGTCCGGAGATACCCAGGTAGGTGTTTGATGTCCTCCGCAAGCCTTGACTGAACCCCTGAATACTGAGCCCCCAAGTGTCAGGGAAGGGTCAGTGTGTCCTGAGATACCAAGGTAGGTGTCTGATGTCCTCCACAAGCCTTGACTGAACCCCTCAATACTATACTAACCCCTCCGATTGTCGGTGTGTCCTGAGATACCCAGGTAGGTGTTTCTTGTCCTCCACAAGCCTTGACTGAACCCCTCAATACTAAGCCCCCGAGTGTCATGGAAGTGTCGGTGTGTCCTGGGATACCCAGGTAGGTATTTCATGTCCTCCACAAACCTTGACTGAACCCCTGAATACTGAGTACCCCGAGTGTCAGGGAAGGGGTGGTGGGTCCTGAGATACCCAGGTAGGTGTTTTGTGTCCTCCACAAGCCTTGACTGAACCCCTCAATACTAAGCCCCCGAGTGTCAGGGAAGGGTCGGTGTGTCCTGAGATACCCAGGTAGGTGTTTGATGTCCTCCGCAAGCCTTGATTGAACCCCTGGATACTGAGCCCCCTGAGTGTCAGGGAAGGGGCGGTGTGTCCTGAGATACCCAGGTAGGTGTTTCTTGTCCTCCACAAGCCTTGACTGAAACCCCTCAATACTAAGCCCCCCGAGTGTCATGGAAGTGTCGGTGTGTCCTGGGATACCCAGGTAGGTGTTTCTTGTCCTCCATAAGCATTGATTGAACCCCTGAATACTGAGCACCCCGAGTGTCAAGGAAGGGGTGGTGTGTCCTGAGATACCCAGGTAGGTGTTTCTTGTCCTCCACAAGCCCTGACTGAACCCCTGGATACTAAGCCCCCTGAGTGTCAGGGAAGGGTCGGTGTGTCCTGAGATACCCAGGTAGGTGTTTAATGTCCTCCAGAAGCCTGGACTGAACCCCTCAATACTGAGCCCCCCGAGTGTCAGGGAAGGGCCGCTGTGTCCTGAGATACCCAGGTAGATGTTTGATGTCCTTCACGAGCCTTGACTGAACCCCTGAATACTGAGCCCTCCGAATGTCAGGGAAGGGGCGGTGTGTCCTGAGATACCCAGGTAGGTGTTTGATGTCCTCCACAAGCCTTGATTGATCCCCTGGATAATGAGCCCCCCTGACTGTCAGGGAAGGGTCAGTGTGTCCTGAGATACCAAGGAAGGTGTTTCTTGTCCTCCACAAGCCTTGACTGAACCCCTCATACTAAGCCCCCTCGAGTGTCAGGGAAGGGGCGGTGTGTCCTGAGATACCCAGGTAGGTGTTTCTTGTCCTCCAGAAGCCTTGACTGAACCCCTGGATACTGAGCCCCCCGAGTGTCTGGGAAGGGTCGGTGTGTCCTGAGATACCCAGGTTGGTGTTTCTTGTCCTCCACAAGCCTTGACTGAACCCCTGGATACTAAGCCCCCCGAGTGTCAGGGAAGGGTCAGTGTGTCCTGAGATACCAAGGAAGGTGTTTGATCTCCTCCACAAGCCTTGATTGAACCCCTGAATACTAAGCCTGCACCTGAGTGTCAGGGAAGGGCCGTTGTGTCCTGAGATACCCAGGTAGGTGTTTCTTGTCCTCCGCAAGCCTTGACTGAACCCCTCAATTCTAAGCCTCCCAAGTGTCAGGAAAGGGGCGGATTGTCCTGAGATACCCAGGTAGGTGTTTGATGTCCTCCACAAGCCTTGATTGAACCCCTGAATACTAAGCCTGTGCCTGAGTGTCAGGGAAGGGTCGTTGTGTCCTGAGATACCCAGGTAGGTGTTTCTTGTCCTCCACAAGCATTGATTGAACCCCTGAATACTGAGCACCCCGAGTGTCAGGGAAGGGGTGGTGTGTCCTGAGATACCCAGGTAGGTGTTTCTTGTCCTCCACAAGCCCTGACTGAACCCCTAGATACTGAGCCCCCCGAGTGTCAGGGAAGGGCGCTGTGTCCTGAGATACCCAGGTAGTTGTTTGATGCCCTCCACAAGCCTTGACTGAACCCCTGGATACTGAGCCCTCTGAATGTCAGGGAAGGGTCAGTGTGTCCTGAGATACCCAGGAAGGTGTTTCTTGTCCTCCACAAGCTTTAGCTGAACCCCTGGATATTGAGCCCCACTGAGTGTCAGGGAAGGGTCGTGGTGTCCTGAGATACCCAGGTAGGTGTTTATGTCCTCCACAAGCCTTGACTGAACCCCTTGATATTAAGCCCCCTGAGTGCCAGGGAAGGGTCGTGGTGTCCTGAGATACCCAGGTAGGTGTTTATGTCCTCCACAAGCCTTTACTAAAACCCCTGGATACTGAGCCCCCTGAGTGTCAGGGAAGGGTCAGTGTGTCCTGAGATACCCAGGAGGGTGTTTCTTGTCCTCTCCAGGCTGCTCTGGGGTCGGACAGGGACCCTCAAAGGCGGTGGGCTCGTGCCTTCACCAGCCGAAGGGGGGTGCTGCAGCTACCTAACCTGCAGTCTGACGCCTATTGGATAATGTGGGATCTGATTCAGAGATTCTTGGAAGACCTTATCATTTTTTTATAATGAAGGCACCGATAAAGCTGCAGACCTGTGTCTTTACAATCAGGGCGGTGAACGTGTCCGCTGACATCCTCTTATTATAACAAAGTCCCGAAGAGCGGGCGCCTGTGACGCAAGCATTCCATGCATGTTTAAAACTTCTCACTGGTATGAAAGACACAGAGGAGTTTATAAACTCTAGCACCGGAAGGGTGTACACGAGATATCGCGATATGGAGGCGCCAGAAGAGCCCAAACCCGCACTATCGGGGGTGTCGGGGTCATACCCGAGATAAACGCATTTCAAATATTCCTGGGATTGTATTAAAGTATGTGTGCGGGGAAGGTAGAATGATGCAATTTATTCCACTTCTGATTATTGCAGTGAGGTGTGAAAGAAGAAAGAAAAACATTAACATGTATGGAAGGGGGCTTTCCGGCGCTAGGGGGGCAGAAGAATAACGCAACAGAATCTATGAGATTACTTTGCGCCATTTTTACCGGCATTTTACAATGCCTGCTAAGTGCAGGCGTCAAAAAGAGGCTCCCATTGTGTTCAAAGGGCCTCTGGTGCTTTGCAGGATTAGCATAAAACATCATGGCACTAGTACCCCTGACTCCCGCCATGGTGCGCCGTATTTTAAATACAGCGCACACATGGCGGTGTTGGGTGGCGCTAAGGGGCGAAGGAAAAGTGGCGCTACTTTTCATGAATTTGGGCCACAATTTGCATCATTATGCATAATTTCATGTCATTTCTCAGTAATTTCGTGGAATTACCAACCTGAAATTGCACAAGTTGCGATGAACCCTCACTTCAGCATGCAGTAACAGGCTTGGTGCAATCTTAGGGGTTAAAGTAATTCCTTTACCTTGAAGGAAGGCACAAGGGAGGCTCCCAGCAGAATCTCCAGGGTAGTAGTGCGACAACACTTTATGCACCTAGACTGTCTCTCTTGTGGACAAGGTAACTTGTGGGAGGACAGAGTTCAGTGCTCAGCATCTATTCCACTCCAAGGGGAGAGGCTGTCCTCTCTCCACAGTGCTCATCAGTGGGGTAGCTGTGATTCATGCTGCTGCCTGGACTGACCTCTTCTTTATTTACTGGAAGAGAGATGGGAAGGGCACAGCCAGTGATTCACAGGGTTGTTGAAAGTCTACCAACAGTCACCAAGCAGGACACAACACTCGTGAACGAGTGTGTTATGCCTGTTGAGTTCACTGGTGTCCAGCAGGCCAGCAAACTGAGCTAGAAACTGAGCTTTCAGGGATATGAGAATCGCTGATGTCAGCAGGCTCCTGTAGGGCAGCCGAGTGGCCACTGAGATTAAAGACACCTCTTTCTGCATTAATATCCCAACACGTTTAATGAATCAAACCACACGTTATCCACATCTCTCTTAGGCCTAGGAGCATTTTCAATTCTCCTCGGCGGAGGGTGGTACAAGGTAGGTCCACGACACTTTACAGTTCTTTGTACAGTTAATACGTAGGCGAACCCAGCAGCCATGCCACAGCATGTTTCATTTGTCCTTATAAGAAAGGAACATTACTTCCATGCGCAGGACAGGAAGGGACGATTTGAACATGTGTGGCCAATAACTTACAATTCAAACCTGGTATCAAGGGGTTACAGTCTCTGTGCAGATTGATGGAATCACTGATGAGTGAATGACTTACAGGATTAGAACATCCAGCCACACTGACAGACGGGGGTTTGCCTTTGGAGTAACAAAAACCCACAAATGGAGACTCCAGTGTAGGTGAGGGGAGGGGTTGTGTGCTTTTTCCATTTGCCATGCCATGGGCCTGTATTTCTGACAGTCATGAAAGTGAAAGACAATAATAGACAAGGAGATTACTCCATGTACGAGCCACGTGATATGTGGTTCTTCTGCCACAGAAAATAGGCTACTTTTTCTTCCCTCAGTACTTAAAACTGTGTATATGGCTCCTGTCTTAGCCATCGGCTTTTGGGTGAAAGTCAAATGATAGGGTTTGAACACTGCATTTTCTTTTATGAGCTGACATACAATTTTTATCCCGTGTCAGTGTTTGTAGTGCCCAGGTTAGCTGCAGAATAGCTTCCTTCTCAAGCCTTGCCGACAGCGGTCCCAGGAAGACCTTCAAGTCGATGGTGTTCCGCCCTCTGTTTTTAGACATCACAGCTCTGCAAGTGGTGGACTGGCAATGGATTTCTGACGGAGGGAGATGGCAATGGGACCCAATGGACTTCGTACAATGGCAGTGGCTATGGAATAGAGCTACGTGACACACTCACACTGTCCCTTAGTCATGTGTGTCCCCCTGCACTACACACTATAAAACACACCACGTACACACCATCATCTATCACAGGCCCAACACACCACAACCCACACATGCCAAAAACACACACTGACATACATCCATGTCACAACACATACACACCCCTGACACACAAATACACACTCAGTTGCACAAACACACGCACAAGCACAACTACACACATCACACCAATGTCTGCCACAGAACAACACTCTCCTGAATGTTCAAAATGCAACAGCACATACACATCAATCTCACATGCGAGTGACACACATACAGGCACAACCACATTACCCACTCCACCTCAGTCAGCCAATCCAAACACACACATGCATGTACTGACTCACATACACAAAAGATAGCACAACCCTACCAGTACCGGTCCCCTTACAATGGGCACATATGGACACCATTGTCAAGTGTGTGTGTACTGTCATTGTGGCACCAGCATTCATTTGGCAATGAATAATGACACCACAATGACGTGTTAGTGTGCAATATGTGTTGTGTACCAATGTGTCCCCATCTGTGTCTGACTCACCTGTGTCCCCGACATGTTCATGGCACAGAGATTTTTAAAAAGTACTGTGATATGTAGATGTCTGCAGTCGTCCTGACCTCCCATAGAGTGCCTACTCAACGTACACTAGCAATGGGGCCTCCCTACCGGTGAGTCCGGCGATGGGGGAAGGGTCATGTTTTCTCTGTGGGACAGTGGCAGCAGTGACAACAGGTGTTCTCCAGTTGTAGACGGGGTGAAATGGGGAAAATAGGTGAGATTTCACCCCCCACTAATCTGCCAACTCAGAAGTGGAAGTAGAACCACCACTTATTTCTTGGTGGTAAGGCATATCCAAATCTGTTCAGTTGGAAGGGTGGCTGGGGTCCTGCTGGCATCCACTTTTCCCTCTCCCACCATCGACCCGGGCTTTGTTTCTTGGTAGAGGCACCGGTTCCAATCGGATTTTCACCTATAGGACTGCCAACATCTAAATACGATGGGCGGACCATCGTGGCAGCCAACAGGTTTTCAGTAGAAAAGTAGACAGTGAGTGTGAGAAAGTAGCCTCTTTCTAGCCTTGTTACCCCCACTTTTGGCCTGTTTGTGAGTGTATGTCAGGGTGTTTTCACTGTCTCACTGGGATCCTGCCAGCCAGGGCCCAGTGCTCATAGTGAAAACCCTATGTTTTCAGTATGGTTGTTATGTGTCACTGGGACCCTGCTAGTCAGGACCCCAGAGCTCATAAGTTTGTGACCTATATGTGTGTGTTCCCTATGTGATGCCTAACTGTCTCACTGAGGCTCTGCTAACCAGAACCTCAGTGGTTATGCTCTCTCTGTACACATTGTCACTAACAGGCTAGTGACCAATTTCACCAATTCATATTGGCATACTGGAACACCCTTATAAATCCCTAGTATATGGTACTAAGGTACCCAGGGTATTGGGGTTCCAGGAGATCCCTATGGGCTGCAGCATTTCTTTTGCCATCCATAGGGAGCTCTGACAATTCTTACACAGGCCTGCCACTGCAGCCTGAGTGAAATAACGTCCACTTTATTTCACAGCCATTGACCACTGCACTTAAGTAACTTATAAGTCACCTATATGTCTAACCTTTACCTGGTAAAGGTTGGGTACTAAGTTACTTAGTGTGTGGGCACCCTGGCACTAGCCAAGGTGCCCCCACATTGTTCAGGGCAGATTCCCCGGACTTTGTGAGAGCGGGGACACCATTACACGCGTGCACTATACATATGTCACCACATATCTATAGCGTCACAATGGTAACTCCGAACATGGCCATGTAACATGTCCATTCTGGCATTGGGGAGACAATTCCATGACCCCCCGAGTCTCTAGCACAGACCCGGGTACTGCCAAACTACCTTTCCCGGGGTTTCACTGCAGCTGCTGCCAACCCCTCAGACAGGTTTCTGCCCTCCTGGGGTCCAGCCAGGCTTGGCCCAGGAAGGCTGAACAAAGGACTTCCTCAGAGAGAGGGTGTTACACCCTCTCCCTTTGTAAAAAGGTGTTAGGCTGGTGCCCATCTCTGCATAAGCCAGTCTACACCGGTTCAGGGATCCCCCAGCCCTGCTCTGGCGCGAAACTGGACATAGGAAAGGGGAGTGACCACTCCCCTGACCTGCACCTCCCCTGGGAGGTGCCCAGAGCTCCTCCAGTGTGCTCCAGACCTCTGCCATCTTGGAAACAGAGGTGCTGCTGGCACACTGGACTGCTCTGAGTGGCCAGTGCCAGCAGGTGACGTCAGAGACCCCTTCTGATAGGCTCTTACATGTGTTGCTAGCCTATCCTCCTTCCTAAGTAGCCAAACCTCCTTTTCTGGCTATTTAGGGTCGCTGCTTTGGGGAATTCTTTAGATAACGAATGCAAGAGCTCACCAGAGTTCCTCTGCATCTCTCTCTTCACCTTCTGCCAAGAAATCGACCGCTGACTGCTCTGGAAGCCTGCAAAACTGCAACAAAGTAGCAAAGACGACTACTGCGACCTTGTAACGCTGATCCGGCTGCCTTCTCGACTGTTTTCCTGGTGGTGCATGCTGTGGGGGTAGTCTGCCTCCTCTTTGCACTAGAAGCTCCGAAGAAATCTCCCGTGGGTCGACTGAATCTTCCCCCTGCAACCGCAGGCACCAAAAGACCGCATCACCGGTCCTCTGGGTCCCCTCTCAGCACGACGAGCGTGGTCCCTGGAACTCAGCAAGTCTGTCCAAGTGACTCCCACAGTCGAGTGACTCTTCAGTCCAAGTTTGGTGGAGGTAAGTCCTTGCCTCACCACACTAGACAGCATTGCTGGGTACCGCGTGATTTGCAGCTGCTCCGGCTCCTGTGCACTCTTCCAGGATTTCCTTTGTGCACAGCCAAGCCTGGGTCCTCGACTCTCTAACCTGCAGTGCACGACCTCCTGAGTTGTCCTCCGGCACTTCTGCGGGTGCTGCTTGCTTCTGAGTGGGCTCCTTGTCTTGCTGGGCGCCCCCTCTGTCTCCTCACGCAATTGGTGACATCCTGGTCCCTCCTGGGCCACAGCGGCATCCAAAAACCCTAACCGCGACCCTTGCAGCTAGCAAGGCTTGTTTGCGGTCTTTCTGCGTGGGAACACCTCTGCAAGCTTCTTCACGACGTGGGACATCCATCCTCCAAAGGGGAAGTTTCTAGCCCTCTTCGTTCTTGCAGAATCCGCAGCTTCTTTGCACCCACAGCTGGCATTTGCTGGGCATCTGCCCATTCTCGACTTGATTGTGACTTTTGGACTTGGTCCCCTTGTTCCACAGGTACTCTCGTCTGGAAATCCATTGTTGTTGCATTGCTGGTGTTGGTCTTCCTTGCAGAATTTCCCTATTACGACTTCTGTGCTCTCTGGGGAACTTAGGTGCACTTTGCACCCACTTTTCAGGGTCTTAGGGTGGGCTATTTTTCTAACCCTCACTGTTTTCTTACAGTCCCAGCAAACCTCTACAAGCTCACATAGGTTTGGGGTCCATTTGTGGTTCGCATTCCACTTCTAGAGTATGTGGTTTGTGTTGCCCCTATCCCTATGTTTCCCCATTGCATCCTATTGTAACTATACATTGTTTGCACTGTTTTCTAAGACTATACTGCATATTTTTGCTATTGTGTATATATATCTTGTGTATATTTCCTATCCTCTCACTGAGGGTACACTCTAAGATACTTTGGCATATTGTCATAAAAATAAAGTACCTTTATTTTTAGTATAACTGTGTATTGTGTTTTCTTATGATATTGTGCATATGACACTAGTGGTACTGTAGGAGCTTCACTCGTCTCCTAGTTCAGCCTAAGCTGCTCTGCTAAGCTACCATTATCTATCAGCCTAAGCTGCTAGACACCCTATACACTGATAAGGGATAACTGGGCCTGGTGCAAGGTGCAAGTACCCCTTGGTACTCACTACAAGCCAGTCCAGCCTCCTACAGTGGGACCATTACCGCCTACATTTAACTCAGACTCGGTCTTCTTTCACGAGATTAAGGGCTGATGGCATTGTAGTACTCATTGTGTGGACTCATTCTGAGAGTACTTGAAAGCCAGTTCCAATCACTTAAAATGTGGTTTGATCATTTACCTGGCGATTTATCCAATTCTTTATCTAGGTTCCCTCTGTGAGTATGTCTGCACTCACTTATTCATGGCACAGCTTAATAGCAAGATGAACTACTCATTTTTTAAAAGGATGAATACCCAGGAGAAAAATCTTTCAATCCATTTTTCTCTAACTTCGTGCAGGGGATCCGTCGCAGTTGCTAGGCTGGAATGTTCAGTCCTCGTTGGCACAGCTTACCCACACAATCTGTGGCAACAGTCAAAGTCACAGCTGGGCTCTGGGGAATCAGCGAGAGGAGCAGGAATGACATCCATTCATGCATACATTAGTGCCTGTTGGCCCTGGGCTACCCCTTCAGATGGAGACACAATCACATTCTAAGCACCAACCCTCATTCTGTTCTTTCTTTCATATCTGACGCTCCTCTTCCATCGCAGGCCCATATGTTGCCACAAAGGGTGTTTCTAATCCCAAGGAGACAGTTTCAGTCAGGAAAACAATTTCTCTATATATTATGTATGCTTGAATTAAGAGCCCGTACCTTAAATGTGCCAACATTGTGTTCCCTGAATGCTTTTCTCATTAATGCTTTCTTTCTAATACTCATAGCCTTGTAGCGCAAGGTCTCCAATAAACGGTGCAGAATATATACAGGTATTTATTGGTAATCATTTTTTGTTCTTGTTTTTCTGGTTCTTGCAAATAATAAAATGAAATTGGCGACAGGTCTGACCTGTGTCACCACTGCTGAGAAACGGAAGTCTTTCTCAAAAAGACTTATGGCTGTTCATGGGCAGGGCCCTGCGGTTTTCCCATTGTGTATAATTGTGTATTTCATGGGACTACTGGCTCTGTGAACGTGGTGGTGACCAAAGTAAAGAAAGCCAACATTTCTTTGGGATTGTCAGCACTCACACAAGGATCTTCATTCTCACGTGGAGCCTGTGCATCCAAATTATTAACCAGTTTCTAAACTGCACCAACGCCCCATTGATCTAAAAAGGAACCAGGAATAATTATATCATCTAATGATACTTTCAACATTTATGTAGAAATTGAGTGACCCTGTGACCTGCTCGAGCCTTTCCGAACCCCCGCGCCCAGCACAGGATGTGCAGAGATGTTCACAGCATGACGATCCCAGCAAACTTTGTAAGAAGGAGCATGCAGTTGCTGTTCTTGAACCACAGAAAATGGCGCAGTTTTATCATAAATATAGGGGGTCATTCTAAGTCTGGCGGGCGGCGGAGGCCGCCCGCCAGACTTCCCCCTCCGAATTTCGACCGCGGAGGGTATTCTAAGTTTTTCCCTGGGCTGGCGGGCGGTCGCCAAAAGACCGCCCGCCAGCCCAGGGAAAAACTCCCTTCCCACGAGGATGCCGGCTCGTAATCGAGCCGGCGGAGTGGGAAGGTGCGACGGGTGCTGTTGCACCCGTCGTTTATTTCACTGTCTGCCAAGCAGACAGTGAAATACTTGTAGGGGCCCTCTTACGGGGGCCCCTGCAGTGCCCATGCCAGTGGCATGGGCACTGCAGGGGCCCCCAGGGGCCCCGCGACCCCCCCTACCGCCATCCGGTTCCCGGCGGGCGGACCGCCGGGAACTAGATGGCGGTAGGGGGGGTCGGAATCCCCTCGGCGGCGCAGCTAGCTGCGCCTCCTTGGAGGATTCAATAGGGCGGCGGTACACTGGCGGGAGACCGCCAGTGTTGCCGGTCTGACCGCGGCTTTACCGCCGCGGTCAGAATGCCCTGCGGGGCACCGCCGGCCTGTCGGCGGTGCTCCCGCCGACCCTGGCCCCGATGTCCATTGTTCAATAACAAAACTTTAATAGAATGAGAATCCACATCCGAAGGAAAGATCTTCAGTAGCAAACCAAAATGCAAAGACCACAGCGGGGTAAGATATCTGTCTCATACCCAGCAGGAAATAGGAATCCATCAGTGGATTCTCGTGATGGATTGCTCGGATTCCTTAGACAGAGTGCAGTGTCTTCAGTGGTGCCACCTCAGTTGGTGTTGGTTCAGCTGATGGCACTGTTGGAACTGCAGCACCAGACTAAAGCTGTGACACGGCAGGCTCAGCAGCCCCAGGAATGGGACTTAGGACCTCCTGTGGCTGCACTCTCCTAGGAGCAGTCCCTTCGGAGCAGGAAGAGGACGTGGGGTTTCACCATAGAGGCGCATTGGGGTCCAGGGGGGCTGCTGGAGAGAATCGGCCACAGGATGCTTTTCGATGTGGTTGATGGACCCCTTCCTGTTTTTCTTTGAGGAGGCATTGGAGGCAGAATTACTGTCCTGGTACCTTCTACCTCCAGGACTGGAACAGGTGTTCTGTTAGAAGGCCCAAAACATGTTTATCAGGATCTTCTCTTGAACCAGCACGCCCACTTTTGGGAGCCAACTAAGAGCAGCTTAGACACCTTACCTTCGCTGGTGGTGGGGTTGCAAAGCTTCACGTCAACCAGCTTGGATCTGACATCTTGGATGTTCTGCAAGAGACGTGAGTGAATGCTCAGGTCAGACATTTCTGTTTCTGCCACTTTTCCAGGCATATCCAGATCAGGCACATACATTGCTACTCCAAAGACCATCTCGTATGTGGTGCGACCACCCAATAGTCCTCTAGGTAGATTATTTAATGGTCTCTGAAGTCCATACACATTATGCAGCCAACTCAGTCCTTATCTCAATAAACTAGTGATGAAAACTTATCTAAGCATACCATTAGCGTGCTCTACCTCACTGCAGTTTTGGGCATACTGGTTATGAGTACAACACTTACCCTTCCAGAGCAGACATAGGCCCTCATTACAACCCTGGCAGTCGGTGATAAAGTGGCAGTAATACCGCCAACAGGCCGGAGGTAAAAAAAAAAAAGAATTATGACCACAGCGGAAACTGCCAACACATACAAGCACTTTAACACACCGACCACTACGGAGGTAGCAACAAGCTCCATGGTGGTAACCGCCAACAGCCAGGCGGAAGACAATGTACCGCCCACAATATTACAACTGGCCTATCCGCCACCTTTTCCTGGGCGGTACCAATGCCATTAAAAGCATGGTGAAAACAGTACACAGAAGGCAAAGGACTCACCTCTGGAGACTCAAGGAAGAACCACGACGCCATGGAGCCCCATGCTGGTCTACCTCCTCCTACACCAGGAATACCAACGCCGGCGACAACGACCGCGGTGAGTACTGCTGCCTAGCACACAGGAGACGGGGAAGCAAAAAGAGAGTGACACACACATGCAACACCCCCACCCACAACACCATACACACAAGCAGATGCACAAACATTACATATCCACCCTGTACCCCTAAGGAATAATGCACGGACAAAAGAAAGTGACTAAAGTGAGTGTAATAAGATAAAATACTCGAAATACGTCCTCAAAAATCAAAACAGTATTTACAGATATACAAATGAAGGGACAGTGCCCAGTCCATAATGTCCATGGGCCACAGGGCCATATCACATAGGCCAAGGCCCCACTTGACTCCCGCCACAACACAGAGAGAACACTGCTGGGGCATCAGGTCAAAAATACACTGGCACTTCAGGGGGAACAGGAAGAGGGGGGTGCACCTCAGACACAAGATGGTACAACGCCACTGCTCCTGGAGGGGCTACATGCCCTCTGCGATGTCCTGGGGCGTTCAAGGCCTCAGTCTCTCTAGTGGGTGGTTTGACCGCTGCTTGGTCCTGGGGAGTGCAAGGCCACAGTCTCTCAAGTGGGTGGTTTGCCCACTGCTTGGTCCTGGGGAGTGCAAAGCCACAGTCTCTCAAGTGGGTGGTTTGCCCACTGCTTGGTCCTGGGGAGTGCAAGGTCACAGTCTCTCAAGTGGGTGGTTTGCCCACTGCTTGGTCCTGGGGAGTGCAAAGCCAGAGTCTCTCTAGTGGGTGGCTTCTCCAATGGTTCTGGAGGGGGCCTTGTGCCCAGTGTGCTTCATCCTGGCAGGGAGGGGGTGAGTGGATACCTTCTCCCACTGGTTCTGGATGGGGCCTTGTGCCCAGTGTGCTTTATCTTGGCAAGGATGCGGTGAGTGGATGCCTTCTTCCACTGGTTCTGGAGGGGGCTTTGTGCCCTGTGATATAGCACATGGGGAGTGCAAGGTCCCAGTCTCTCACCTGGGTGTCCGATCCACGAGATTTGCTGTGGGCAGGATGCATGACACTCCATGGAGGCAGGGCTACAGTCCATCTGCCGGCGGGGATGGCTGCACAGTGGTGGCAGTGCAGGTGCCGGTGTTGGTGCTGCCAGTGGTGGGGGGAGGCTCCAGGCCTTCCCCTGCAGCCTCGGACGTCTGCCCACTGGAGCTGCTGCTGCTGGCAGGGGTGCTGGTGGCGGTGCTGGTGTCGGTGCTGCCAGTGGTGGGGGGAGACTACAGCCCTTCCCCTACAGCCTCGGAAGGCTGCCCACTGGGGCTGCTGCCAGTGGTGCTGGTGGCGGTGCTGCCAGTGGTGGGGGGAGGCTCCAGCCCTTCCCCTGAAGCCTTGGATGGCTGAAGTGGCATGGTTGGTGGTGGGAGCTCAGACCCTGGGAGCTTAGACCCTGTCACAGCACCAGGCCTCCTGTCCCTCCTGCCTGCAGGGGCAGGCCCTTTGCCCTTGCCCTTGGCAGCTGGTGGTGCCTCCTTGCCCTTGGCAGCTGGTGGTCCCTTCTTGCCCTTGGCAGCTGGTGCAGGCACACTGCCAGTGCTGATGGGTGTCTCCTTGGAGCCTCTCACACCTGCAGTAGCTGCTGAAACTACAGTGGCCGTGGACTGGGTGGCTGAGGTTCTGGCCTGGGTTCTGCCCACCCTGGCCTGACGTGAAGGACGGGGGGAGGGGTAGGGAAGAGGTCAATGATGGAGAGGAAAAGCTTTTTAGGGACACTGGGGCGGGAAGAGGGTGAAGGTTTGGGAGTGGAGGAAGAGGGAGTGGTTGTGGGAGATGTCCGTCTGCGGCGTTTGGGTGCAGGTGCATGGGCTGGATGCTGTTGTGAGGTGGATGCAAGTTGGGTGTCTGAGTGCTTGCGTTTGTGTACTTTGGGAGGAGGGGGCACAGACACAGTGGGAGAGGACACAGGGGACGTGTGCATGGATGTGGGGGTGGTGACTGCCAGTGGAGGGTGTGTTGTGATGGGCGTGCTGGTGATGGAGGTAGTGGATGAGGATGTAGTGCATGCAGGTGTGAGTGTAGATGCTACTGGGAGGGAGGTGGACGAGGGGGAGGAGGGGGACACAGTGGAGGCAGTGGGTGTTGATATGTCTGCTTCTGGATGGTGTTTGTGTGAGTGCCTGTGGGATGATGTGTGGTGCTTGTGTTTGCCTGAGCCACTCCTGTGTGTTGTCTTGGGTGCATGTTGGTCTGATTGTGTGCTTGGGATAGGTTGGGGTTCAGGGGAATGGGCCTGGGTAGGGGAAGTTGGAGGAGGGCGGCTAGAGACAGGGACAATGGCTGCCATCAGGGAGGAGGCCAGAGCCTGGAATGATCTCTGTTGGGCCGCCATGCCAGAGTGAATGCCCTCCAGGAATGCATTTGTATGTTGCAAATCCCCTGCCAGCCCCTGGATGGCATTCACAATGGTTGACTGCCCAACAGAGATGGATCTCAGGAGGTCAATAGCCTCCTCACTCAGGGCAGCAAGGCTAACTGGGGCAGGGCCTGAGGTGCCTGGGGCGAAGGAGATGCCCACCCTCTTGGGTGAGCGGGCACGGGAACCACGCTGAGGGGCTGCTGGGAGGGCGGTGCTGGTGGGGGGGTGGCGGCTGTACCTGTTGTTGGGGTGGGCACAGAGGTGTCCGCCACCGCCAGGGAGCTTCCATCAGAGGAGGAGTCGCTGTTGCTGTTGCTAGTATCCCCTCCTGTCCCTGTCGTGGAGCTCCCCTCGCCCTCCGTCCCACTGGTGCCTTCACCCTCCTGGGCCATGTGGGATGCAGCTCCCTCTGTCGCTGCTACATCTGCTCCTCCGCCAGATGATGCTAATGCACACAAGGACAGGGTGACAAAACAAGAAGGGGGGTAAAGACAGAGGACACACATGGTCAATGTCAGCAACACCACTACCGTTGGCGAACACAACACACACAGAGCTGCCCTGTGCACTAGGCCTTGCCCAACCAGTCACTGTGGTAGTCACCACCCCTTGGGGTACAATGCCTAATGCCAACATATGCACACCTGACACCCACAGGACCCTGCACACTAGTAGCTGTCCAATTGTACCATTGGGGTAGGGGTGCTTCTGAGCCTGCAAACAAGGGACCTACCCCGCCATGACCGCTCTGGCCTAGAAGCAACCACAGCACACCCCCCACCCAGATCCCTCCTAATCCACACAGAATCAGCTTTATGACACTGTACTCACCCTCTTGTGGCTGCTGTGATGCCCTCAAGCGCCCATCTAACTCCCAATAGGCCACGGCCAGGATGCGGAACATCAGGGGGGGGTCATTGTGCGATGGGCACCCCTTCCACTTTGGGAGGGCAGCCCCAGCTGGGCCTCGACGTCTTCTTGCTCCAGCGGCGCAGGTCCTCCCATCTCTTGCAGCAGTGGGTGCTCCGTCTGTGATAGACCCCCAGGGTCCGCACTTCCTTGGCGATGGCACGCCAAATACCCTTCTTCTGGTGGACGCTGACCTAGAGGAAAAGTACAGGAGGAAAGGGAATTACTCACCCGTCCGGACCGTCATACTCATTGCCCACCAGTTCCCACACATGCCCTGACACACATACACCCTACCATCCTCACATACAGCCCTCAGCCCCCCCCAACATGTGGCTTCCATCCACACCACTCCAAAAAGGCATTGGCCACGCATCATGCTCACAGTGTACTCACCTGTTTGTCTGGAGGACCGTAGAGTAGCGTGTACTGGGGGAGGACCCCATCCACCAGTTTGACCAACTCCTCCGCAGTGAAGGCAGGGGCCCTTTCCCCAGACACGGTAGCCATTGTTGCTTCCAGACTCAGGTCACAGCAGCACTTGCAGTGTAGGTCCTCTCCTGTTGATGGTCAGGTATCAAGTGAATGAACAGATAGAAAATGGCAGTCACGTCCGCGGCAGTGCGTACCGTCACCCCCGGCCTACATGGCCATTGGCTCCTGGAACCCATAGGGCCCAATGATAACCAATGCTGAGTTGCGCAGCGGTCTTCGACCGCCTACCGCGACGTTGCACAACTCCAGCGCAGTTATCTCATTTCCCCTTGTTCCTCCTCACAAGTCGGGCAGCCGCCATTTCAGGGGTGCACATGGCATGGCACCTAACTGCGTCACAGCACATTTTGGCAGTTATACGGACTAACTATTGCACACACGGATTTACTAATATTACTGCAGACACAGTTGTGCTACCTATGTGGTAAATGACCCTCTGTTCACCGTTCTCCTCCATAGGCTACAACCGCTGGGGCAGATAATAAGATGGTGACATCCTCCGGTGTACAGACCCCTGGGGGACCTGTCGACAATGGAAGACAGACACATCATAACTACATACAGACTTGATCGTGCCACAATCCAAGAACTGTGTGCCCAATTGGAGCCAGACCTGATGTCATCTATCTGCTAGCTCACAGGTATCCCCCCTCTAGTGCAGGTCCTGTCAGTGCTCCAGTTTCTGGCAAGTGGCTCCTTTCAAACTACAGTGGCCATGGCATCTGGGATGTCTCAGCCAATGTTTTCTAACGTGTTGACCAGAGTGTCAGCACAGCTACATCGTGTTCCCCCAGGTAGAGGATTTGCCCACAGTGAAAGCTGACTTCTATGCCCTGGGACACATACCCAACATCATTGGTGCCATTGATGGTACACATGTGGCATTTGCCCCCCCCCCGCAGAAATGAACAAGTGTACAGAAATTGAAAATGCTACCATTTGATGAATGTGCAGGTGTTGTGTTTGGCAGACCAGTACATCTCTCATGTGAATGCCAAGTATCCTGGCACTGTGCATGACGCCTACATTTTGAGGAATAGCAGCACCCCATATGTGATGGGCCAACTCCAGAGGCACCGGGTGTGGCTAATAGGTGAGCCCAAGGTCCCCGCACAGTATGAGTAGGTGTCTGGGTGTGGGGTAGTCCCTAAGGGTGAGTGTCTGGCTAACAGTTGTCCCTCGACATTTGCAGGTGACTCCGGTTACCCCAACCTCTCATGGTTACTGACCCCAGTGAGGAATGCCAGGACAAGGGCAGAGGAACGCTACAATGAGGCACATGGACTAGCTAGGCGTATTATTGAGAGGACGTTCAGCCTCCTGAAGGCCAGGTTCCGGTGCCTCCATCTCACAGGTGGATCCCTATACTACTCACCGAAGAAGGTGTGCCAGATAATCATGGCATGCTGCATGTTGCACAACCTGGCATTGAGACGCCAGGTGTCTTTTCTGCTGGAGGATGAGCCTGGTGATGGTCCTGTGGCAGCGGTGCAGCCTGGGGACAGGGAGGAAGAGGAGGCAGAGGAAGAAGATATTGACAACAGAACGAACATCATCATGCAGTTCTTCCAGTGACACACAGGTAAGAGACTGCATCTCCTCCTCACATTTCAGAATACTGTAGGACATTGTACATGTCGGCCTCTTAACCTCTGTCTATGGACACTGAGTGTTCACTTTGGATTAACTTTTTTCAGATCTGGGTGCCCCATTCAGCCTTCTGCTGTGCGTACTGCTGCCCAACAACTCTCATACATTGGTATGAGTAAATGAACATTTACATTGATATTTGTTGCTAATGTTGTAATTATACATTTGTGAAAGATCAGACGGACTCCAGATTGGTTTGTGATTCAAGGGTGATTATTTAGGGGCTAATGTGTATAGGGGTATGTGCAAGGGGCTGGGGTGATGGTGGGGGAAGGCCCATAGTAGAGTCCAGTCTTGGTCTCACAGGTGCATTGTCCAATGGGGCATAGGAAGAGGAGTAAGGTGGTCAGGGTGACAGAGTGGGACACAAGGGTGGCATTCAGGAGGGTCTTATTTCCTGGCGGGGTCTTGCAATGTTCTCTGTCTTGTTCGTGGATCTCAGGGACCGTTCGTGGGGTGGTTCTCCTTCTGCAGGGGGTGGGGTGCTGGTGGCCTGTTGGTCCTGTGGCGGGGCCTCCTGTCCACTAGCGCCAGTGGAGGTGATAGGGTGTTCATCAGTTTGGTTAGTGTCAGGGGCCCTTTGTTGTGCCACTGCCTCCGTCATCGTCTTGCCCATGTCAGCCAGCACCCCTACTATGGTGACCAGGATGGTGTAGATTTTGGTGAGGTCCTCCCTGATCCCCATGTAGTGTCCCTCCTGCAGCCGCTGGGTATTCTGAAACTTGGCCAGTACCGTGCCCGTGGTCTCCTGGGAATGTCACCCATGGTATGCTCCCATGATATTGGAGACTGCCTCGTGGAGAGTAGGTTCCCTGGGCCTGTCCTCCCACTGTCACACAGCAGTCCTCCCAGTTTCCCTGTTGTCCTGTGCCTCTGTCCCCTGAACCATGTGCCCACTGCCACTGACACCAGGTCCCTGATCGTCCTGGGTTAGTGGGTTTGCCTGGGGTCCCTGTGGTGGTGGACACACTTCTGATTGACGTGTCCTGGGGACAGTGGCATGGGCCCGCTGGGTGGGTGCTGTGCTGGTGTTTCCTGAGGGGGGAGGTTGTGTGGTGGTTTGGGACTGTGTCAGGGGAACCTACTGTCCAGAGGTCCCAGATGGGCCAGGTTGGTCATCCTGATCCAGGTGTGCAGAGCTGCTGTCATCACTGTGGGCCTCTTCTGTGGAGGGACTGGATATGGCTGGCACCTCCTGTCCGGTGACGTTGAGTAGGGGACCTGTTGGGATGTAAATGCATTGTTATTGTATCTGTGTGTGCCTTCTTGTGCAATGGGTGTGTTCCCCTGTATTAATGTGCTTGCACTATCGCCTTGGGCCTTGTGTGATTGGTGATTTTGTGGCCTGGGTCAGTCTCTCTATTGGGCATGCTGTGGTGATGGGTGTCCATCCAGGGCTGTGAGTGATGTCCATGCATAGGTGTTGCATGCAGAGCTTGGTATTGGGATGGGTGGGTTGTGATGGTGGGGTGTATGTGAGGAGTTTGTGATGGCATGCAGGTAGGTTGGGGGATAAAGTAGTAAAGATTTGACTTACCAGAGTCCAGTCCTCCTGCTACTCCTGCGAGGCCCTCAGGGTGCATGATCGCCAAGACTTGCTCCTCACATGTTGTTAGTTGTGGGGGAGGAGGTGGGGGGTCCACCGCCAGTCCTCTGTACAGCAATCTGGTGTCTTGATACCATGGCACGTACCTTCCCCCGTAGGTCGTTCCACCTCTTCCTGATGTCATCTCTTGTTCTGGGATGCTGTCCCACTGCGTTGACCCTGTCTACGATTCTCCCCCATAGCTCCATCTTCCTTGCAATGGATGTCGGCTGCACCTGTGATCCAAATAGCTGTGGCTCTACCAGGATGATTTCCTCCACCATGACCCTGAGCTCCTCATCAGAAAACCTGGGGTTTCTTTGAGGTGACATGATGTGGTGTAAGTGATATGTGAGGTGATGTGTTGGGGTGTGTGCTGTGAGGTGCGTGGATGGTGTATGCGTGATGGTGTTCTGTGCCTCTGGATGATGGTGTGATCTTTGCTTTTCTCTCTCTTTCTTGTTCAAATTGTTTCACTGTAAGGGGTTGTGGGTAATGTGGGTGTGTGTTTTATAGTGGTTTGTATCTGTGGGTGTGGTGAGTGTATGTGTGTTAGGTGTGTGTATTTTGAATTGTCCAATGTGGTGTGGTTTTGTAAGTATGTGTGTATTTTGAGTGCGGCGGTGTGTACCGCCAGTGGTTTACCGCAGTTGAATGACCACCGCAGTGATTTGTGGGTCGTGATACTGTGGGCGTATTCCTGTTGGCATGACGGTGTGAGTTTTGCTATCGCCAGACCTTTGGTGTGGCGGACTTGTGTGGGTGTCTGTATAGTGGCGGATTTCTCTGTGTGGGTCATAATATCGCCACGGTCACGGTATGTTGGTGGCTGTCGGCACGGCAGTAAGTGGGATTTTCCACCAGGGTTGTAATGAGGGGCTATGTCTGAAAATTGCGAGCAGTGGAAGGACATGAGGTCAACTTGGGCCATGCTCCAGTGTGGAGATAAATCCACGAAGAGGAAGTGAAACTACCACTCGCTTACCAAAGCAAAGCAAAGAAATGAATGATGGTAAAGTCAAACAATGATAACCAATGGGCGGGCTCTAAGCCCTTAAAAGTAAACAAAATGTCTTGCTAGCGACACCAAATGTGCTGGCTCAGGAGTGATCTAAAAGTATCGGGCATAGGGGTGGGGGACAGGCAAACTGTCAAAAAGGTGAAGGTTCCCGCCAAATATACCAAAGGGCATAAAATATTCAACAGTGCCCACGGGAATGTGTCCTGCTTGAGAGGAAACAGCCTTTACCATGCAGTACTTCACAGCACAGGTATTTAAAAAAAAAAAAAAAAACATACTTTTATGTTATTTTAAAAAAAACTGTTATTTTAGGGTTTGGGGTGGGTAGAGGTAAAGGGAGGCTGGGTGAATTTAGGATTTAGTAGTGGGTAAGGTAAAGGGAAGGAAATACAATTTGGGGGTTTAGGGTAAGGCTGGGTGGATCTTGCGAATTCCACTATGCAGAAATGTATGGCGTTAAAAAACAACTCCACAAGATTCCACCGAGATCCACCCAGGGGCGGGCATTCGCATGTTGCACTGTTTATGCTGTGATTTAATGCCGGAAGTGTGTGCCACGCAGACAAATAGGCACAAAGGGCCCCAAGCAACGTGCAAGAGCGCACGGCCATTTGAGTTGATTTTGCTGTTCAAGTAGAAAATCTACTTGAGAAGCAGCCTTCTGACCACAACCGCTTGTGTTATAAAATCTCGCCGGAACTCCTCCTAGTGACCAGAAATTGTGGTAGGGGATGCCAAATCTCGCTCGTACTTGCCAGCTTGAATTTCCGGAGCTTTGCATGGGAAATAATTCTGCGTGGTGGTTGGGTAGGGCAGAGGTGAAGGAAAGCTAGGATGATTTAAGGGTTCAGGGGTTAGTAGAGGAAAAGGAATATAAGGGGGGGTTTAGGATTCATAGTGGGTAAAGGGTGGGAAGTGTGATTTTGGGGTTGACAGGTGGGTTGAGGTGTATGGAGGCAAGGGTGATCTTAGAGTTCAGGGGTTTGTAGAGATAAAGGGAGGTGAGAGTGATTTCAGGGTTTGTGGTGGTTGAGACAAAGGGGTGTAAAGGCGTTTTTGGGGTTCAGAGGTGGGTAGAGGTAAAGAAAGGTAAGGGTAAATATAGGGTACAGAGGTGGGCAGAGCTAAAGGAAGATAAGGGTGATTTTAGGGTTCAGTGTGGTTAGAGTTAAAGGGAAGTAAGGATGATTTTTGGGATTGGGGTGCGTAGAAGTAAAGGGAGGTAAGGGTGCTTTTCAGTTTGGAGTGGGTAAAGGTGAGGGGAGTTAGCATGATTTAAGGGTTCAGGGGTTGGTAGAGGTAAAAGAAGTTGAGATGAGGGTAATTTTAGGGTTCTTGGTGGGTAAAGGGTGGTAAGGGTGATTTTGGGGTGAAGGGGTGGGTTGAGGTAAAGGGAGGTAAGACTGATCTCAGGTTTATGGGTGGACAGAGGTAAAGCACGGGAAATTTGATTTTAGGACTTAGGGGTGGGTACTGGTAAAGGGAGGGAAAGGTGATTTTAAGGGTTTAGGGGTTGGATATCGCTAAAGGGCAGTAAGAGCAATTTTAGGTTTCTGCCTGTTTGATGATGAATTAAAGGATCCTCTAATGTATACTAAAGATGTAAGAATCAAATAAGTAAATGTGACACAGCAGCAAATGTTAATTTAGAAAAAAACACATTCTGTATGTCAACGGTGTTAAACACGGGAGGGTGTTTATGACTTCATCATAAACTAACATAACAGGCATGCAGAATATATGGACACCGGGCAATCCTACTGCTAGAAGCAAAAGCCCTCACACATCCTATTGGATGTCATGCTCCATCATCGGGCATGCTCCTCGTCAGACCGGCGCTGCAATGCCTGACGGGCACCTCATCAAGGTGGCTCTTTGCCGGAGATCTTTTCTCAATGTCTCTGTACCGTGGTAAGAGGAAAAGAGGACAATGCCGACCTACAGGCACATTAAGGATCGGAGGGCAGAAAAAGGATAAAATTGGCTCAAAACTTAGCATACCACCACAAATGTATTGATCGAGGAAGGGTCAAGGCCAAAGTTGAAACAAAAAGGAGAGTGAGAATTGAGATAATGCTCATTCACTCTCTCAATCAAGGGAGTAGGAAACTACCTTACACCCCTATTAAATGGGCCAACATGTTTTGCGTCTCAGGGTTCCATGTGGATCCAATGACGGTTCATCAGGACCATAACACTCAACACTTCTCCTCTACTACACATATAGACCTCCAATATGTCTTGAACTGTCAATCTACTTATCTCCGGTCACTTACTAAGATAAACTGCACAACAGGCTAGTCTACTGCAAAGATCGCCCGTCCCACATTCTGGATCTGGCTCCATAGGAATCCACCTCCCGAGGGATAGGCGCAATCAATCCGTGCTGCCAGATTTCCACGCAGGACCTACCTGGGGCAGTATTCCTGCATTAACTTTTTCTTTCTTTTTGGAACTGTGTATTTATATTTGTGAGGATCATATATGGGAGGCTGTACACTGGACCATTAATCTCCCAGTCCCTCATTTAGAATATCCAGGATATATGTTCTGGATCTGTTCAGCTCTTGGAAATGCTTTAACTTTGATCTTTTCAAGTTTTCATGAAGCAAAAAAAAAAAACAATGCAACAATCCGTGCAAGCAAGCAGCAAGGAAGAACATTAATCAAGAAATCAGTCAGTACTTGGTCCATGCTCTAAACACATGGAGACAAAGGGAAGCCGACAGGTGCCGGCGTGCTGACATGAGCTCATCAATGAAAAGGAAGAGAATAAGAGAGACAATAAAGCCCTAGAGTGGTAGCTCATAGGTGGTGAAAAGGCCACTGAGATTTTTTTTTAATTTAAAAATGTAAAAACATCAGATCATCACAAGCGACAGCAAATGCCCTGTATCAGACAAGACCTAAAAATAACTTAAGCATGTTTTTGGAAAAGAGGATTTTTTGCAGGGGAAGTAATTGATACAGTGGTGGTGGAAGAGAAATAGACAAGCAAGAGTGGGCAAGAGCAAGAGAAGACGTGCACTTGTGGGGAGTGCTCAACTCAAAAAAAGTACGTCCCTACATATTTGCTGTCGAAGGATACAAGTCAACAGTCAAAAGGGTGGTAAAAAGGTTGTGCTCCCAGGAGAACCCAAAGAAGAGGAAGGCAAACCATCGAATAACAAGCAAGCAAATGTGAGTGACAAGAAATCCAGCAAATGATAGACAATGGGCGGGCCTAAAGCCCACTGGAAGTTGGTGTGATCCACAATAGATTGTCTCAGAAGACAGGTAAAAGCTGCCTGTAGGTGAGACCAGGAAAGAACTATCAGGGAAGCAGTAGGGAGGGTGAGACACTTCAGGGCATGTGCTGTGTGCAATGGGAACCATAAATGGCCAACTTGCGCTCGAAACATAACTCAGTTTTTAACTGTTTTTTCTCCAGTGAATGTATATACATACATATACATCTGTTGATGGGGTCTGAACATACCTCAGAATATGTGGGAGTTGATGTTGCCCCAGTATTCCCTCTAGAACAGGTGGTGACTTCCATGACCTGGTGGGGCCTGCTTCCTAAAACCACATCCCATCAGTGGAGGTAAAGAGAGGCTCCTAGGAGACATGGCAGGTATAAAGAGGGGCACAGGGTGACAGTGGAGGTACAGAGAGGACTCAGGGGAGGTGTAAAGAGGGGTGCAGGGGAGGTACAGAGAGGACTCAGGGCAGGTGTAAAGAGGTGTGCAGGGGAGGTACAGAGAGGACTCAGGACAGGTATAAAGAGGGGTGCAGGGGAGGTACAGAGAGGACTCAGGACAGGTATAAAGAGGGGTGCAGGGGAGGTACAGAGAGGACTCAGGACAGGTATAAAGAGGGGTGCAGTGGAGGTACAGAGAGGACCCAGGGCAGGTATAAATAGGGGTGCGGGGAGGTACAGAGAGGACACAGGGCAGGTATAAAGAAGGGTGCGGGGAGGTAAAGAGAGGACACAGGGCAGGTGTAAAGAGGGGTGCAGGGGAGGTATGAAGAGGGGTCACAGTTGAGGTACAGAGAGGACCCAGGGCAGGTATAAAGAGGGGCGCAGGGGAGGTACAGAGAGAACCCCGGGCAGGTATAAAGAGGGGTGCAGGGGAGGTACAGAGAGGACACAGGGCAGGTATAAATAGGGGTGCAGGGGAGGTACAGAGAGGACTCAGAACAGGTATAAAGAGGAGTGCAGGGGAGGTACAGGGAGGACACAGGGCAGGTATAAAGAGGGGTGCAGGGGAGGTATAGAGAGGACTCAGGACAGGTATAAAGAGGGATGCAGGGGAGGTACAGGGATGACTCAGGACAGGTATAAAGAGGGGTGTAGGGGAGGTACAGAGAGGACCCAGGGCAGTTATAAAGAGGGGCGCAGGGGAGGTACAGGGATGACTCAGGACAGGTATAAAGAGGGGTGCAGGGGAGGTACAGAGAGGACCCAGGGCAGGTATAAAGAGGGGTGCAGGGGAGGTACAGAGAGGACCCAGGGCAGGTATAAAGAGGGGTGCAGGGGAGGTATGAAGAGGGGTGACAGTGGAGGTACAGAGAGGACCCAGGGAAGGTATAAAGAGGGGCACAGGGGAGGTACAGAGAGGACCCCGGGCAGGTATATAGAGGGGTGCAGGGGAGGTACAGAGAGGACCCAGTGCAGGTATAAAGAGGGGCGCAGGGGAGGTACAGAGAGGACCCCGGGCAGGTATAAAGAGGGGTGCAGGGGAGGTATAAAGAGGGGTGCAGGGGAGGTACAGAGAGGACCTAGGGCAGGTATAAAGAGGGGTGCAGGGGAGGTCTAGAAAGGACCCAGGGCAGGTATAAATAGGGGTGCAGGGGAGGTACAGAGAGGAGCCAGGGCAGGTATAAAGAGGGGTGCAGGGGAGGTACAGAGAGGACTCAGGACAGGTATAAAGAGGGGTGCAGGGGAGGTACAGAGAGGACTCAGGACAGGTATAAAGAGGGGTGCAGTGGAGGTACAGAGAGGACCCAGGGCAGGTATAAATAGGGGTGCGGGGAGGTACAGAGAGGACACAGGGCAGGTATAAAGAAGGGTGCGGGGAGGTAAAGAGAGGACACAGGGCAGGTGTAAAGAGGGGAGCAGGGGAGGTATGAAGAGGGGTCACAGTTGAGGTACAGAGAGGACCCAGGGCAGGTATAAAGAGGGGCGCAGGGGAGGTACAGAGAGAACCCCGGGCAGGTATAAAGAGGGGTGCAGGGGAGGTACAGAGAGGACACAGGGCAGGTATAAATAGGGGTGCAGGGGAGGTACAGAGAGGACTCAGAACAGGTATAAAGAGGAGTGCAGGGGAGGTACAGGGAGGACACAGGGCAGGTATAAAGAGGGGTGCAGGGGAGGTATAGAGAGGACTCAGGACAGGTATAAAGAGGGATGCAGGGGAGGTACAGGGATGACTCAGGACAGGTATAAAGAGGGGTGTAGGGGAGGTACAGAGAGGACCCAGGGCAGTTATAAAGAGGGGCGCAGGGGAGGTACAGGGATGACTCAGGACAGGTATAAAGAGGGGTGCAGGGGAGGTACAGAGAGGACCCAGGGCAGGTATAAAGAGGGGTGCAGGGGAGGTACAGAGAGGACCCAGGGCAGGTATAAAGAGGGGTGCAGGGGAGGTATGAAGAGGGGTGACAGTGGAGGTACAGAGAGGACCCAGGGAAGGTATAAAGAGGGGCACAGGGGAGGTACAGAGAGGACCCCGGGCAGGTATATAGAGGGGTGCAGGGGAGGTACAGAGAGGACCCAGTGCAGGTATAAAGAGGGGCGCAGGGGAGGTACAGAGAGGACCCCGGGCAGGTATAAAGAGGGGTGCAGGACAGGTATAAAGAGGGGTGCAGGGGAGGTACAGAGAGGACCCAGGGCAGGTATAAAGAGGGGTGCAGGGGAGGTATAGAAAGGACCCAGGGCAGGTATAAAGAGGGGTGCAGGGGAGGTACAGAGAGGACCCAGGGCAGGTATAAAGATGGGCGCAGTGGAGGTAGAGAGAGAACTCAGGACAGGTATTTAGAGGGGTGCGGGGGAGGTACAGAGAGGACACAGGGCAAGTATAAAGAGGGGGGCAGGGGAAGTACAGGGAGGACACAGGGCAGGTATAAAGAGGGGTCCAGGGGGGTACAGAGAGGACACAGGGCAGGTATAAAGAGGGATGCAGGGGAGGTACAGAGAGGACCCCGGGCAGGTATAATGAGGGGTGCAGGGGAGATACAGAGAGGACCCAGGTCAGGTATAAAGAGGGGTGCAGGGTAGGTACAGAGGACCCAGGGCAGGTATAAAGAGGGGCGCGGGGAGGTACAGCGGGGACCCCTGGCAGGTATAATAAGGGGTACAGGGTGTAGGAGGCTGGACTGGCTTGTAGTGAGTACCAAGGGGTACTTGCACCTTACACCAGGCCCAGTTATCCCTTATTAGTGTATAGGGTGTCTAGCAGCTTAGGCTGATAGATAATGGTAGCTTAGCAAAGCAGCTCAGGCTGAACTAGGAGACGTGTGAAGCTACTACAGTACCACTTAGTGTCATATGCACAATATCATAAGAAAACACAATACACAGTTATACTAAAAATAAAGGTACTTTATTTTTATGACAATATGCCAAAGTATCTTAGAGTGTACCCTCAGTGAGAGGATAGGAAATATACACAAGATATATATACACAATAGCAAAAATATGCAGTATAGTCTTAGAAAACAGTGCAAACAATGTATAGTTACAATAGGATGCAATGGGGAAACATAGGGATAGGGGCAACACAAACCATATACTCCAGAAGTGGAATGCGAACCACGAATGGACCCCAAACCTATGTGACCTTGTAGAGGGTCGCTGGGACTATTAGAAAATAGTGAGAGTTAGCAAAATAACCCACCCCAAGACCCTGAAAAGTGAGTGCAAAGTGCACCAAAGTTCCCCTAAGGACAAAATAGTCGTGTTAGAGGGAGAATGCAAGGAAAACACAAATCAGCAATGCAACAACGATGGATTCCTGTCTGAAGGTACCTGTGGAACAAGGGGACCAAGTCCAAAAGTCACAAGCAGCTCGGAGATGGGCAGATGCCCAAGAAATGCCAGCGGTTGGTGCAAAGAAGCTCTTACTAGGCTGAAGAACTGTGAATACTGCAGGAACGACAAGGGCTAGAGACTTCCCCTTTGGAGGATGGATCCCCCACGCCTTGGAGAGTCGTGCAGAAGTGTTTTCCCGCCGGATGGACGCCAACAAGCCTTGCTACACGCAAATCGTGCGTTTGGCGTTTTTGGACGCTGCTGGGGCCCAGGAGGGACCAGGAGGTCGCAAATTGGACCTGCAGAGAGAGGGGACGTCGAGCAAGACAAGGAGCCCTCACTGAAGCAGGTAGCACCCGGAGAAGTGCCAGAAACAGGCACTACGAGGATGCGTGAAACGGTGCTCGCCGAAGTTGCACAAAGGAGTCCCACGTCACCGGAGACCAACTTAGAAAGTCGTGCAATGCAGGTTAGAGTGCCGTGGACCCAGGCTTGGCTGTGCACGAAGGATTTCCGCCGGAAGTGCACAGGGGCCGGAGAAGCTTGCAAAGTCGCGGTTCCCAGCAATGCAGCCCAGCGAGGTGAGGCAAGGACTTACCTCCACCAAACTTGGGCTGAAGAGTCACTGGACTATGGGGGTCACTTGGACGGTGTCGCTGGATTCGAGGGACCTCGCTCGTCGTGCTGAGAGGAGACCCAAGGGACCGGAGATGCAGCTTTTTGGTGCCTGCGGTTGCAGGGGGAAGATTCCGTCGACCCACGGGAGATTTCTTCGGAGCTTCTGGTGCAGAGAGGAGGCAGGCTACCCCCACAGCATGCACAAGCAGGAAAACAGTCGAGAAGGCGGCAGGATCAGCGTTACAGAGTTGCAGTAGTCGTCTTTGCTACTATGTTGCAGGTTTGCAGGCTTCCAGCGCGGTCAGCGGTCGATTCCTTATCAGAAGGTGAAGAGGGAGATGCAGAGGAACTCGGCTGAGCTCATGCATTCGTTATCTAAAGTTTCCCCAGAGACAGAGACCCTAAATAGCCAGAAAAGAGGGTTTGGCTACCTAGGAGAGAGGAAAGGCTACTAACACCTGAAGGAGCCTATCACAAGGAGTCTCTGACGTCACCTGGTGGCACTGGCCACTCAGAGCAGTCCAGTGTGCCAGCAGCACCTCTGTTTCCAAGATGGCAGAGGTCTGGAGCACACTGGAGGAGCTCTGGACACCTCCCAGGGGAGGTGCAGGTCAGGGGAGTGGTCACTCCCCTTTCCTTTGTCCAGTTTCGCGCCAGAGCAGGGGCTAAGGGGTCCCTGAACCGGTGTAGACTGGCTTATGCAGAATTGGGCACCTCTGTGCCCAACAAAGCATTTCCAGAGGCTGGGGGAGGCTACTCCTCCCCTGCCTTCACACCATTTTCCAAAGGGAGAGGGTGTCACACCCTCTCTCAGAGGAAGTTCTTTGTTCTGCCATCCTGGGCCAGGCCTGGCTGGACCCCAGGAGGGCAGCTGCCTGTCTGAGGGGTTGGCAGCAGCAGCAGCTGCAGTGAAACCCCAGGAAGGGCAGTCTGGCAGTACCAGGGTCTGTGCTACAGACCACTGGGATCATGGAATTGTACCAAAAATGCCAGGATGGCATAGGGGGGGCAATTCCATGATCATAGACATGTTACATGGCCATATTCGGAGTTACCATGGTGAAGCTACATATAGGTAGTGACCTATATGTAGTGCACGCGTGTAATGGTGTCCCCGCACTCACAAAGTTCAGTGAATTGGCTCTGAACAATGTGGGGGCACCTTGGCTAGTGCCAGGGTGCCCTCACACTAAGTAACTTTGCACCTAACCTTTACCAGGTAAAGGTTAGACATATAGGTGACTTATAAGTTACTTAAGTGCAGTGTAAAATGGCTGTGAAATAACGTGGACGTTATTTCACTCAGGCTGCAGTGGCAGGCCTGTGTAAGAATTGTCAGAGCTCCCTATGGGTGGCAAAAGAAATGCTGCAGCCCATAGGGATCTCCTGGAACCCCAATACCCTGGGTACCTCAGTACCATATACTAGGGAATTATAAGGGTGTTCCAGTAAGCCAATGTAAATTGGTAAAAATGGTCACTAGCCTGTCAGTGACAATTTGGAAAGAAATGAGAGAGCATAACCACTGAGGTTCTGATTAGCAGAGCCTCAGTGAGACAGTTAGTCACTACACAGGTAACACATACAGGCACACTTATGAGCACTGGGGCCCTGGGTTACCAGGGTCCCAGTGACACATACAACTAAAACAACATATATACAGTGAAAAATGGGGGTAACATGCCAGGCAAGATGGTACTTTCCTACACAACCCCCCCCCAAACGAAGGACAATAAGACTAGCCATTACCTGATGAGTCTTCATTGTCTAAGTGGAAATATCTGGAGAGTCCATCTGCATTGGAGTGGCTACTCCCAGGTCTATGTTCCACTGTATAGTCCATTCCCTGTAGGGATATGGACCACCTCAACAATTTAGGATTTTCACCTTTCATTTGTTTTAGCCAAAGTAGAGGTTTGTGGTCTGTCTGAACAATGAAGTGAGTGCCAAACAGGTATGGCCTCAACTTCTTCAGAGCCCAGACCACAGCAAAGGCCTCCCTCTCAATGGCAGACCAACGCTTTTCTCTAGGGGTCAACCTTCTACTAATAAAAGCAACAGGTTGATCCTGGCCCTCAGAATTAAGTTGTGATAGGACTGCCCCTACTCCTAATTCAGATGCATCAGTTTGGACATAGAATTTTTTAGAGTAACAAGGGCTTTTCAGGACAGGTGCAGAGCACATGGCCTGCTTCAGCTCCTCAAAAGCTTTCTGACAGTTTGCTGTCCATAATACCTTTTTAGGCATTTTCTTGGATGTGAGGTCATTAAGAGGGGCTGCAATGGAGCCATAGTTCTTAATGAACCTCCTGTAATACCCAGTGAGGCCTAGGAAGGCTCTCACCTGAGTCTGAGTGGTAGGGGGAATCCAATCAATAATAGTTTGGATTTTCCCCTGAAGTGGTGCAATCTGTTCCCCACCAACAAGGTGTCCCAGATAAACCACTTTACCCTGCCCTATCTGGCACTTTGAAGCCTTGATAGTGAGGCCTGCCTTTTGCAGGGCCTCCAAAACTTTCCAAAGGTGGACCAGGTGATCATCCCAGCTGGAGCTAAAGACAGCTATATCATCCAAATATGCTGCACTGAAAGCTTCCAGCCCTTGCAGGACTGTGTTCACCAACCTCTGAAAAGTGGCAGGTGCATTTTTCAAACCAAAAGGCATTACAGTAAACTGGTAATGTCCTCCAATGGTAGAAAATGCAGTCTTAGGTTTAGCATCTTCTGACATTTTGATCTGCCAATACCCTGCAGTCAAATCAAAAGTGCTTAGATACTTGGCAGATGCCAGTGTATCTATTAGCTCATCTGCCCTGGGTATAGGGTGAGCATCTGTTTTGGTTACCAAGTTGAGACCTCTATAGTCTACACAAAACCTCATTTCCTTCTTTCCATCTTTAGAATTGGGTTTTGGTACCAGTACCACAGGAGAAGCCCATGGACTGTCAGAGTGCTCAACCACTCCTAGTTCCAACATCTTCTGAACTTCTTGCTTTATGCAGTCCCTGACATGGTCAGGCTGCCTATAGATCTTACTTTTGACAGGTAAACTGTCTCCAGTATCTATAGTGTGCTCACACCAAGAAGTGGTGCCTGGCACAATGGAGAAGAGTTCTGAAAATTGTCCTAGGAGATTTATGCAATTATCTTTCTGCTCAGCAGTAAGACAATCAGCCAAAACTACCCCTTCCACAAGAGCATCTTGTTCTGTGGAAGAGAAGAGATCAGGTAGAGGATCACTGTCTTCTTCCTGTCCCTCATCTGTTGCCATGAGCAGGGTGAGATCAGCCCTGTCATAGTAGGGTTTCAGGCGGTTGACATGGAGCACCCTAAGGGGACTCCTGGCAGTGCCTAAGTCAACCAAGTAGGTGACTTCACCCTTCTTTTCAACAATTGTGTGTGGACCACTCCATTTATCTTGGAGTGCTCTTGGGGCCACAGGCTCCAAGACCCACACTTTCTGCCCTGGTTGGTACTGAACCAAAACAGCCTTCTGATCATGCCATTGCTTCTGGAGCTCTTGGCTGGCCTGAAGGTTTTTACTGGCCTTTTTCATGTACTCAGCCATCCTTGATCTGAGGCCAAGTACATAGTCCACAATATCCTGCTTAGGAGCTTTTAAAGGTTGTTCCCAACCCTCCTTTACAAGTGTGAGTGGACCCCTAACAGGGTGTCCAAAAAGAAGTTCAAAGGGGCTGAAGCCCACTCCTTTCTGGGGTACCTCCCTGTAGGCAAAAAGGAGGCATGGTAGAAGGATATCCCATCTCCTGCGGAGTTTTTCAGGGAGTCCCATAATCATGCCTTTGAGAGTTTTATTAAATCTCTCCACCAGTCCATTTGTTTGTGGATGATAGGGTGTTGTGAACTTGTAAGTTACACCACACTCCTTCCACATGGCCTTTAAGTATGCAGACATGAAATTGCTTCCTCTGTCTGATACTACTTCCTTTGGGAAGCCCACCCTGGAAAATATTCCCAGGAGGGCCTTTGCCACTGCAGGAGCTGTAGTGGTCCTTAAAGGAATAGCTTCAGGATATCTTGTGGCATGGTCCACTACCACCAAGATAAACCTATTGCCTGAAGCAGTAGGAGGGTCAAGGGGGCCAACTATGTCAACCCCTACCCTTTCAAAGGGAACCCCAACCACAGGCAGTGGGATAAGGGGTGCCTTTGGAGTGCCACCTGTCTTGCCACTGGCTTGACAGGTTTCACAGGACTTACAAAAATCTTTTGTGTCCTCAGACATCCTAGGCCAATGAAACAGTGGTACCAATCTGTCCCAAGTTTTCATTTGACCCAGGTGCCCAGCTAAGGGAATGTCATGTGCCAGTGTTAGGAGGAACTTTCTGTACTCCTGAGGAATCACTAATCTCCTGGCAGCTCCAGGTTTAGGATCCCTTTGCTCAGTGTACAAGAGGTTGTCCTCCCAGTAAACTCTGTGTGAGTCACTGACATCCCCATTAGCCTGTTTGACAGCTTGCTGTCTGAGACCCTCTAATGTGGGACAGGTTTGCTGTGCCACACTCAGCTCCTCTCTGGCAGGCCCCCCTTCACCCAAAAGCTCAGCAGTGTCTGCTTCCAGCTCCTCTGGTGTAGGTTCTGCACAGGGAGGGAATTCTTCTTCCTCAGAATTAGAATCCACTGTAGAGGGAGGGATAGTAGGAAGTGGTTTGCTTCTACTAGCCCTAGCTTTAGGGAGCACTTGGTCCATTGTTCCAGGATCCAAGCTTCCCTGTCCTTTTTGCTTTTTGGCCTGAGCCCTTGTCAAAGCAAAAATATGCCCTGGGATGCCCAGCATTGCTGCATGGGCCTCCAACTCCACATCTGACCAAGCTGATGTCTCCAAATCGTTCCCTAATAGACAGTCTACAGGTAAATCTGAAGCTACCACAACTTTCTTTGGACCAGATACCCCCCCCCAGTTGAGATTTACAACAGCCATGGGGTGGCTTTGTGTTATGTTGTGAGCATCGGTTACTTGGTACTGGTGTCCAAGTATGTGTTGTTCAGGGTGCACCAGTTTCTCAATCACCATTGTGACACTGGCACCTGTGTCCCTGTAGGCCTGGACCTCAACACCATTTATTAGGGTTAGTTGCTTGTACTTCTCCAAGTTATGGGGGCAAGCAACCAAAGTGGCTAAGTCAATAGCCCCTTCAGAGACTAAAGTAGCCTCTGTGGTCTCCCTAATCAGACCAACCCCAACTAAATTACCAAAAGTGAGCCCAGCTACTCCCTTGGATTGGCTATTAGTAGGTTTGCTCCCACCACCACTGCTATTAGTAGGGACACTAGGTGTAGCAGTAGGGGTTGTAGTGGTAGGAGCTGTGGTGCCTTTCTTTGGACAACTGGGATCTGTTGTCCAATGGCCTTTTATCTTACATAAATAGCACCATGGTTTTCTTTCCTTGTTCTGATTAGAGGAAGGTTTGGGCCCACCACCCCCACCAGAGTGTTTTTGTGGGCCTGATGAAGACTCATTTTTAGATTTGTCCCCACCCTTGTCAGAAGACTTACCATCCTTCTTTTTGTTGCCATCTTTGTCACCCCCTGTATGAACTTTTCTGTTCACTCTTGTTCTGACCCATTTGTCTGCCTTCTTTCCCAATTCTTGGGGAGAGGTCAGATCAGAGTCCACCAAGTACTGGTGCAACAAATCAGACACACAATTATTAAGAATATGCTCTCTCAGGATTAAGTTATACAGGCTGTCATAATCAGTAACTTTACTGCCATGTAACCACCCCTCCAAGGCCTTCACTGCCTGGTCAATGAAATCAACCCAGTCTTGTGAAGACTCCTTTTTGGTATCTCTGAACTTGATCCTGTACTGTTCAGTGGTTAAGCCATAACCATCCAGGAGTGCATTCTTAAGAACTTGGAAATTGTTAGCATCATTTTCTTTTACAGTAAGGAGCCTATCCCTACCTTTTCCAGTAAATGATAGCCATAGGATAGCAGCCCACTGCCTTTGAGGGACATCCTGTACAGCACAGGCCCTCTCAAGTGCAGCAAACCACTTGTTAATGTCATCCCCCTCCTTGTAAGGGGGAACTATCTTATGCAGATTCCTGGAATCATGCTCTTTTGCAGGATGACTATGGGGAATACTGCTGCTGCCACCATGGGTATCTAAACCCATCTTCTGTCTTTCCCTCTCTATTTCTAAAGACTGTCTATCCAAATCCAGCTGTTGCTTCTTGAGCTTCAGTCTGGTTTGCTCCACTCTCAATCTATTGAGCTCCCTTTCTAACAATCTGTCATCAGGGTGGGTGGGAGGGACATTTCTAGATACAGAGGTATGATGGGAATGAACAGAAGGAGACCTGTCCCTTACAGAGGGCACCCTAACAGCTTGGCTACCAGTATAATGTGAGAGCACATCATCAGTATGATGTGATTCAACCTCTGTACCAACTATGCTAGACTGTCTAGTAATGGGCAGGCTGAGAAGTTTCTTTCCTGAACCTTTTCCTGGGGGAGTCCCTGGATCAGATTGAGAACCATTAGCTACTTTTTCTACAGATTGGGCACTTATGGCCTTATCTTGTACTCTAAGCATATTAATTAACAGTTCTAAAGAAGGATTCTTCCCTACACTCAAACCTCTCTCTATGCAGAGACTCCTTGCTCCTTTCCAGCTAAGGTGATCATATGCAAGTTTGGACAGTTCAACTTTTTGGCCTGTGCCAGACATTTTTTAGAGAGAGTTAAAGTGATAGACAAAGAGAAAAAAGTTTTCAGAACTTTTTGGAAAGACAGAAAAAAAACTTTTTAAACTTTTAAGAACTTTTTGAAAGTTTAGAAGTACTTTTCAGCACTTAGAAAAGAGTGAAAAGAGGAAATGCAAAACTTTTTGGCTATGTGTATATACACTGACCTTGTTTTGTATATTTTTCTCTTATGAAAAGTACAATGACAAGAGTGGTAAGTAGTCTCAAGCACTTATCCCACCACTGCACAACCAATGTAGGAGGCTGGACTGGCTTGTAGTGAGTACCAAGGGGTACTTGCACCTTACACCAGGCCCAGTTATCCCTTATTAGTGTATAGGGTGTCTAGCAGCTTAGGCTGATAGATAATGGTAGCTTAGCAAAGCAGCTCAGGCTGAACTAGGAGACGTGTGAAGCTACTACAGTACCACTTAGTGTCATATGCACAATATCATAAGAAAACACAATACACAGTTATACTAAAAATAAAGGTACTTTATTTTTATGACAATATGCCAAAGTATCTTAGAGTGTACCCTCAGTGAGAGGATAGGAAATATACACAAGATATATATACACAATAGCAAAAATATGCAGTATAGTCTTAGAAAACAGTGCAAACAATGTATAGTTACAATAGGATGCAATGGGGAAACATAGGGATAGGGGCAACACAAACCATATACTCCAGAAGTGGAATGCGAACCACGAATGGACCCCAAACCTATGTGACCTTGTAGAGGGTCGCTGGGACTATTAGAAAATAGTGAGAGTTAGCAAAATAACCCACCCCAAGACCCTGAAAAGTGAGTGCAAAGTGCACCAAAGTTCCCCTAAGGACAAAATAGTCGTGTTAGAGGGAGAATGCAAGGAAAACACAAATCAGCAATGCAACAACGATGGATTCCTGTCTGAAGGTACCTGTGGAACAAGGGGACCAAGTCCAAAAGTCACAAGCAGCTCGGAGATGGGCAGATGCCCAAGAAATGCCAGCGGTTGGTGCAAAGAAGCTCTTACTAGGCTGAAGAACTGTGAATACTGCAGGAACGACAAGGGCTAGAGACTTCCCCTTTGGAGGATGGATCCCCCACGCCTTGGAGAGTCGTGCAGAAGTGTTTTCCCGCCGGATGGACGCCAACAAGCCTTGCTACACGCAAATCGTGCGTTTGGCGTTTTTGGACGCTGCTGGGGCCCAGGAGGGACCAGGAGGTCGCAAATTGGACCTGCAGAGAGAGGGGACGTCGAGCAAGACAAGGAGCCCTCACTGAAGCAGGTAGCACCCGGAGAAGTGCCAGAAACAGGCACTACGAGGATGCGTGAAACGGTGCTCGCCGAAGTTGCACAAAGGAGTCCCACGTCGCCGGAGACCAACTTAGAAAGTCGTGCAATGCAGGTTAGAGTGCCGTGGACCCAGGCTTGGCTGTGCACGAAGGATTTCCGCCGGAAGTGCACAGGGGCCGGAGAAGCTTGCAAAGTCGCGGTTCCCAGCAATGCAGCCCAGCGAGGTGAGGCAAGGACTTACCTCCACCAAACTTGGGCTGAAGAGTCACTGGACTGTGGGGGTCACTTGGACGGTGTCGCTGGATTCGAGGGACCTCGCTCGTCGTGCTGAGAGGAGACCCAAGGGACCGGAGATGCAGCTTTTTGGTGCCTGCGGTTGCAGGGGGAAGATTCCGTCGACCCACGGGAGATTTCTTCGGAGCTTCTGGTGCAGAGAGGAGGCAGGCTACCCCCACAGCATGCACAAGCAGGAAAACAGTCGAGAAGGCGGCAGGATCAGCGTTACAGAGTTGCAGTAGTCGTCTTTGCTACTATGTTGCAGGTTTGCAGGCTTCCAGCGCGGTCAGCGGTCGATTCCTTATCAGAAGGTGAAGAGGGAGATGCAGAGGAACTCGGCTGAGCTCATGCATTCGTTATCTAAAGTTTCCCCAGAGACAGAGACCCTAAATAGCCAGAAAAGAGGGTTTGGCTACCTAGGAGAGAGGAAAGGCTACTAACACCTGAAGGAGCCTATCACAAGGAGTCTCTGACGTCACCTGGTGGCACTGGCCACTCAGAGCAGTCCAGTGTGCCAGCAGCACCTCTGTTTCCAAGATGGCAGAGGTCTGGAGCACACTGGAGGAGCTCTGGACACCTCCCAGGGGAGGTGCAGGTCAGGGGAGTGGTCACTCCCCTTTCCTTTGTCCAGTTTCGCGCCAGAGCAGGGGCTAAGGGGTCCCTGAACCGGTGTAGACTGGCTTATGCAGAATTGGGCACCTCTGTGCCCAACAAAGCATTTCCAGAGGCTGGGGGAGGCTACTCCTCCCCTGCCTTCACACCATTTTCCAAAGGGAGAGGGTGTCACACCCTCTCTCAGAGGAAGTTCTTTGTTCTGCCATCCTGGGCCAGGCCTGGCTGGACCCCAGGAGGGCAGCTGCCTGTCTGAGGGGTTGGCAGCAGCAGCAGCTGCAGTGAAACCCCAGGAAGGGCAGTCTGGCAGTACCAGGGTCTGTGCTACAGACCACTGGGATCATGGAATTGTACCAAAAATGCCAGGATGGCATAGGGGGGGCAATTCCATGATCATAGACATGTTACATGGCCATATTCGGAGTTACCATGGTGAAGCTACATATAGGTAGTGACCTATATGTAGTGCACGCGTGTAATGGTGTCCCCGCACTCACAAAGTTCAGTGAATTGGCTCTGAACAATGTGGGGGCACCTTGGCTAGTGCCAGGGTGCCCTCACACTAAGTAACTTTGCACCTAACCTTTACCAGGTAAAGGTTAGACATATAGGTGACTTATAAGTTACTTAAGTGCAGTGTAAAATGGCTGTGAAATAACGTGGACGTTATTTCACTCAGGCTGCAGTGGCAGGCCTGTGTAAGAATTGTCAGAGCTCCCTATGGGTGGCAAAAGAAATGCTGCAGCCCATAGGGATCTCCTGGAACCCCAATACCCTGGGTACCTCAGTACCATATACTAGGGAATTATAAGGGTGTTCCAGTAAGCCAATGTAAATTGGTAAAAATGGTCACTAGCCTGTCAGTGACAATTTGGAAAGAAATGAGAGAGCATAACCACTGAGGTTCTGATTAGCAGAGCCTCAGTGAGACAGTTAGTCACTACACAGGTAACACATACAGGCACACTTATGAGCACTGGGGCCCTGGGTTACCAGGGTCCCAGTGACACATACAACTAAAACAACATATATACAGTGAAAAATGGGGGTAACATGCCAGGCAAGATGGTACTTTCCTACACAGGGGAGATACAGAGAGGACCCAGGTAAGGTATAAAGAGGGGTGCAGGGTAGGTACAGAGAGGACCCAGGGCAGGTATAAAGAGGGGTACGAGGGAGGTACAGAGAGGACCCAGGGCAGGTATAAAGACGGGTGCAGGGGAGATATAAAGAGGGGTGCAGGGGAGGTACAGAGAGGACTCAGGACAGGTATAGAGAGGGGTGCAGGGGAGGTATAGAGAGGACTCAGGACAGGTATAAAGAGGGATGCAGGGGAGGTACAGGGATGACTCAGGACAGGGATAAAGAGGGGTGCAGGGGAGGTACAGAGAGGACCCAGGGCAGTTATAAAGAGGGGCGCAGGGGAGGTACAGGGATGACTCAGGACAGGTATAAAGAGGGGTGCAGGGGAGGTACAGAGAGGACCCAGGGCAGGTATAAAGAGGGGTGCAGGGGAGGTACAGAGAGGACCCAGGGCAGGTATAAAGAGGGGTGCAGGGGAGGTATGAAGAGGGGTGACAGTGGAGGTACAGAGAGGACCCAGGGAAGGTATAAAGAGGGGCACAGGGGAGGTACAGAGAGGACCCCGGGCAGGTATATAGAGGGGTGCAGGGGAGGTACAGAGAGGACCCAGTGCAGGTATAAAGAGGGGAGCAGGGGAGGTACAGAGAGGACCCCGGGCAGGTATAAAGAGGGGTGCAGGGGAGGTACAGAGAGGACCCAGGGCAGGTATAAAGATGGGCGCAGTGGAGGTAGAGAGAGGACCCCGGGCAGGTATAAAGAGGGGTGCAGGACAGGTATAAAGAGGGGTGCAGGGGAGGTACAGAGAGGACCCAGGGCAAGTATAAAGAGGGGTGCAGGGGAGGTATAGAAAGGACCCAGGGCAGGTATAAAGAGGGGTGCAGGGGAGGTACAGAGAGGACACAGGGCAAGTATAAAGAGGGGGGCAGGGGAAGTACAGGGAGGACACAGGGCAGGTATAAAGAGGGGTCCAGGGGGGTACAGAGAGGACACAGGGCAGGTATAAAGAGGGATGCAGGGGAGGTACAGAGAGGACCCCGGGCAGGTATAATGAGGGGTGCAGGGGAGATACAGAGAGGACCCAGGTCAGGTATAAAGAGGGGTGCAGGGTAGGTACAGAGGACCCAGGGCAGGTATAAAAAGGGGCGCGGTGAGGTACAGCGGGGACCCCTGGCAGGTATAATAAGGGGTACAGGGGAGATACAGAGAGGACCCAGGTAAGGTATAAAGAGGGGTGCAGGGTAGGTACAGAGAGGACCCAGGGCAGGTATAAAGAGGGGTACGAGGGAGGTACAGAGAGGACCCAGGGCAGGTATAAAGACGGGTGCAGGGGAGATATAAAGAGGGGTGCAGGGGAGGTACAGAGAGGACTCAGGACAGGTATAGAGAGGGGTGCAGGGGAGGTACAGGGAGGACTCAGGACAGGTATAAAGAGGGGAGCTGGGGAGGTACAAAGAGGACCAAGGGCAGGTAAAAAGAGGGGTGCAGGGGAGGTATAAAGAGGGGTGCAGGGGAGGTACAGAGAGGACACAGGGCAGGTATAAAGAGGGGTGCAGGAGGTACAGAGAGGACACAGGGCAGGTATAAAGAGGGGTGCAGGGGAGGTATAAAGAGGGGTGCAGGGGAGGTACAGAGAGGACCCAGGGCAGGTATAAAGAGGGGTGCAGGGGAGGTACAGAGAGGACCCAGGGCAGGTATAAAGAGGGGTGCAGGGGAGGTACAGAGAGGACCCAGGGCAGGTATAAAGAGGGGTGCAGGGGAGGTACAGAGAGGACCCAGAGCAGGTATAAAGAGGGGTGCAGGGGAGGTACAGGGAGGATCCAGGGCAGGTATAAAGAGGGGTGCAGGGCAGGTATAAATAGGGGTGCAGGGGAGGTACAGAGAGGAGCCAGGGCAGGTATAAAGAGGGGTGCAGGGGAGGTACAGAGAGGACCCAGGGCAGGTATAAATAGGGGTGCAGGGGAGGTACAGAGAGGACCCAAGGCAGGTATAAAGAGGAGTGCAGGGGAGGTACAGGGAGGATCCAGGGCAGGTAAAAAGAGGGGTGCAGGGGAAGTACAGAGAGGACACAGGGCAGGTATAAAGAGGGGTGCAGGGGAGGTACAGGGAGGATCCAGGGCAGGTATAAAGAGGGGTGCAGGGGAGGTACGGAGAGGACCCCGGGCAGGTATAAAGAGGGGTGCAGGGGAGGTATAAAGAGGGGTGCAGGGGAAGTACAGAGAGGACCCAGGGCAGGTATAAAGAGGGGTGCAGGGGAGGTATAGAAAGGACCCAGGGCAGGTATAAAGAGGGGTGCAGGGGAGGTACAGAGAGGACCCAGGGCAGGTATAAAGATGGGCGCAGTGGAGGTAGAGAGAGAACTCAGGACATGTATAAAGAGGGGTGCGGGGGAGGTACAGAGAGGACACAGGGCAAGTATAAAGAGGGGGGCAGGGGAAGTACAGGGAGGACACAGGGCAGGTATAAAGAGGGGTCCAGGGGGGTTCAGAGAGGACACAGGGCAGGTATAAAGAGGGATGCAGGGGAGGTACAGAGAGGACCCCGGGCAGGTATAATGAGGGGTGCAGGGGAGATACAGAGAGGACCCAGGTCAGGTATAAAGAGGGGTGCAGGGTAGGTACAGAGGACCCAGGGCAGGATTAAAGAGGGGCGCGGGGAGGTACAGCGGGGACCCCTGGCAGGTATAATAAGGGGTACAGGGGAGATACAGAGAGGACCCAGGTAAGGTATAAAGAGGGGTGCAGGGTAGGTACAGAGAGGACCCAGGGCAGGTATAAAGAGGGGTACGAGGGAGGTACAGAGAGGACCCAGGGCAGGTATAAAGACGGGCGCAGGGGAGATATAAAGAGGGGTGCAGGGGAGGTACAGAGAGGACTCAGGACAGGTATAGAGAGGGGTGCAGGGGAGGTACAGGGAGGACTCAGGACAGGTATAAAGAGGGAAGCTGGGGAGGTACAAAGAGGACCAAGGGCAGGTAAAAAGAGGGGTGAAGGGGAGGTATAAAGAGGGGTGCAGGGGAGGTACAGAGAGGACACAGGGCAGGTATAAAGAGGGGTGCAGGAGGTACAGAGAGGACACAGGGCAGGTATAAAGAGGGGTGCAGGGGAGGTATAAAGAGGGGTGCAGGGGAGGTACAGAGAGGACCCAGGGCAGGTATAAAGAGGGGTGCAGGGGAGGTACAGAGAGGACCCAGGGCAGGTATAAAGAGGGGTGCAGGGGAGGTACAGAGAGGACCCAGGGCAGGTATAAAGAGGGGTGCAGGGGAGGTACAGAGAGGACCCAGGGCAGGTATAAAGAGGGGTGCAGGGGAGGTACAGAGAGGACCCAGAGCAGGTATAAAGAGGGGTGCAGGGGAGGTACAGGGAGGATCCAGGGCAGGTATAAAGAGGGGTGCAGGGCAGGTATAAATAGGGGTGCAGGGGAGGTACAGAGAGGAGCCAGGGCAGGTATAAAGAGGGGTGCAGGGGAGGTACAGAGAGGACCCAGGGCAGGTATATAGAGGGGTGCAGGGGAGGTACAGAGAGGACCCAGGGCAGGGGAGGTACAGGGAGGATCCAGGGCAGGTAAAAAGAGGGGTGCAGGGGAAGTACAGAGAGGACACAGGGCAGGTATAAAGAGGGGTGCAGGGGAGGTACAGGGAGGATCCAGGGCAGGTATAAAGATGGGTGCAGGGGAGGTACGGAGAAGACACAGGGCAGGTATAAAGAGGGGTGCAGGGGAGGTACAGGGAGGACCAAGGGCAGGTCTAAAGAGGGGTGCAGGGGAGGTACAGAGAGGACTCAGGGGAGGTATCAAGAGGGGTGCAGGGGAGGTACAGAGAGGACACAGGACAGGTATCAAGAGGGGTGCAGGGGAGGTACAGAGAGGACCCAGGGCTAATATAAAGAGGGGTGCAGGGAAGGTACAGAGAGGACCCAGGGAAGGTATAAAGAGGGGTGCAGGGGAGGTACAGAAAGGACGCAGGGCAGTTATAAAGAGAAGTGCAGGGGTGGTATAAAGAGGGGTGCAGGGGAGGTACAGAGAGGACCACTGGGCAGGTATAAAGAGGGGTGCAGGGGAGGTACAGAGAGGACCCAGGGCAGGTATAAAGAGGGATGCAGGGGAGGTACAAGGAGGACCAAGGGCAGGTATAAAGAGGGGTGCAGGGGAGGTATAGAGAGGACTAAGGGCAGGTATAAAGACGGGTGCAGGGGAGATATAAAGAGGGGTGCAGGGGAGGTACAGAGAGGACTAAGGACAGGTATAGAGAGGGGTGCAGGGGAGGTACAGGGAGGACTCAGGACAGGTATAAAGAGGGGAGCTGGGGAGGTACAAAGAGGACCAAGGGAGGTAAAAAGAGGGGTGCAGGGGAGGTATAAAGAGGGGTGCAGGGGAGGTACAGAGAGGACACAGGGCAGGTATAAAGAGGGGTGCAGGAGGTACAGAGAGGACACAGGGCAGGTATAAAGAGGGGTGCAGGGGAGGTATAAAGAGGGGTGCAGGGGAGGTACAGAGAGGACCCAGGGCAGGTATAAAGAGGGGTGCAGGGGAGGTACAGAGAGGACCCAGGGCAGGTATAAAGAGGGGTGCAGGGGAGGTACAGAGAGGACCCAGGGCAGGTATAAAGAGGGGTGCAGGGGAGGTACAGAGAGGACCCAGGGCAGGTATAAAGAGGGGTGCAGGGGAGGTACAGAGAGGACCCAGAGCAGGTATAAAGAGGGGTGCAGGGGAGGTACAGGGAGGATCCAGGGCAGGTATAAAGAGGGGTGCAGGGCAGGTATAAATAGGGGTGCAGGGGAGGTACAGAGAGGAGCCAGGGCAGGTATAAAGAGGGGTGCAGGGGAGGTACAGAGAGGACCCAGGGCAGGTATAAAGAGGGGTGCAGGGGAGGTACAGAGAGGACCCAGGGCAGGGGAGGTACAGGGAGGATCCAGGGCAGGTAAAAAGAGGGGTGCAGGGGAAGTACAGAGAGGACACAGGGCAGGTATAAAGAGGGGTGCAGGGGAGGTACAGGGAGGATCCAGGGCAGGTATAAAAGGGGTGCAGGGGAGGTACGGAGAAGACACAGGGCAGGTATAAAGAGGGGTGCAGGGGAGGTACAGGGAGGACCAAGGGCAGGTATAAAGAGGGGTGCAGGGGAGGTACAGAGAGGACTCAGGGGAGGTATCAAGAGGGGTGCAGGGGAGGTACAGAGAGGACACAGGACAGGTATCAAGAGGGGTGCAGGGGAGGTACAGAGAGGACCCAGGGCTAATATAAAGAGGGGTGCAGGGAAGGTACAGAGAGGACCCAGGGAAGGTATAAAGAGGGGTGCAGGGGAGGTACAGAGAGGACGCAGGGCAGTTATAAAGAGAAGTGCAGGGGTGGTATAAAGAGGGGTGCAGGGGAGGTACAGAGAGGACCACTGGGCAGGTATAAAGAGGGGTGCAGGGGAGGTACAGAGAGGACCCAGGGCAGGTATAAAGAGGGATGCAGGGGAGGTACAAGGAGGACCAAGGGCAGGTATAAAGAGGGGTGCAGGGGAGGTATAGAGAGGACTAAGGACAGGTATAAAGAGGGGTGCAGGGGAGGTACAGAGAGGACACAGGGCAGGTATAAATAGGGGTATAGGGGGGTACAGAGAGGACTCAGGACAGGTATCAAGAGGGGTGCATGGGAGGTACAGAGAGGACACAGGACAGGTATCAAGAGGGGTGCAGGGGAGGTACAGAGAGAACCCAGGGCTGGTATAAAGAGGGGTGCAGGGGAGGTACAGAGAGGACCCAGGGAAGATATAAAGAGGGGTGCAGGGGAGGTACAGAGAGGACGCAGGGCAGGTATAAAGAGAAGTGCAGGGGTGGTATAAAGAGGGGTGCAGAGAGGACCAGGGCAGGTATAAAGAGGGGTGCAGGGGAGGTACAGAGAGGACCCAGGGAAGGTATAAAGAGGGGTGTAGGGGAGGTACAGAGATGACTCAGGACAGGTATAAAGAGGGGTGCAGGGGAGGTCCAGGGAGGATCCAGGGCAGGTATAAAGAGGGGTGCAGGGCAGGTATAAATAGGGGTGCAGGGGAGGTACAGAGAGGAGCCAGGGCAGGTATAAAGAGGGGTGCAGGGGAGATACAGAGAGGACCCAGGGCAGGTATAAAGAGGGGTGCAGGGGAGGTACAGAGAGGACCCAGGGCAGGTATAAAGAGGAGTGCAGGGGAGGTACAGGGAGGATCCAGGGCAGGTAAAAAGAGGGGTGCAGGGGAAGTACAGAGAGGACACAGGGCAGGTATAAAGAGGGGTGCAGGGGAGGTACAGGGAGGATCCAGGGCAGGTATAAAGAGGGGTGCAGGGGAGGTACGGAGAGGACCCCGGGCAGGTATAAAGAGGGGTGCAGGGGAGGTATAAAGAGGGGTGCAGGGGAGGTACAGAGAGGACCCAGGGCAGGTATAAAGAGGGGTGCAGGGGAGGTATAGAAAGGACCCAGGGCAGGTATAAAGAGGGGTGCAGGGGAGGTACAGAGAGGACCCAGGGCAGGTATAAAGATGGGCGCAGTGGAGGTAGAGAGAGAACTCAGGACAGGTATAAAGAGGGGTGCGGGGGAGGTACAGAGAGGACACAGGGCAAGTATAAAGAGGGGGGCAGGGGAAGTACAGGGAGGACACAGGGCAGGTATAAAGAGGGGTCCAGGGGGGTACAGAGAGGACACAGGGCAGGTATAAAGAGGGATGCAGGGGAGGTACAGAGAGGACCCCGGGCAGGTAAAATGAGGGGTGCAGGGGAGATACAGAGAGGACCCAGGTCAGGTATAAAGAGGGGTGCAGGGTAGGTACAGAGGACCCAGGGCAGGATTAAAGAGGGGCGCGGGGAGGTACAGCGGGGACCCCTGGCAGGTATAATAAGGGGTACAGGGGAGATACAGAGAGGACCCAGGTAAGGTATAAAGAGGGGTGCAGGGTAGGTACAGAGAGGACCCAGGGCAGGTATAAAGAGGGGTACGAGGGAGGTACAGAGAGGACCCAGGGCAGTTATAAAGACGGGTGCAGGGGAGATATAAAGAGGGGTGCAGGGGAGGTACAGAGAGGACTCAGGACAGGTATAGAGAGGGGTGCAGGGGAGGTACAGGGAGGACTCAGGACAGGTATAAAGAGGGGAGCTGGGGAGGTACAAAGAGGACCAAGGGCAGGTAAAAAGAGGGGTGCAGGGGAGGTATAAAGAAGGGTGCAGGGGAGGTACAGAGAGGACCCAGGGCAGGTATAAAGAGGGGTGCAGGGGAGGTACAGAGAGGACCCAGGGCAGGTATAAAGAGGGGTGCAGGGGAGGTACAGAGAGGACCCAGGGCAGGTATAAAGAGGGGTGCAGGGGATGTACAGAGAGGACCCAGGGCAGGTATAAAGAGGGGTGCAGGGGAGGTACAGAGAGGACCCAGAGCAGGTATAAAGAGGGGTGTAGGGGAGGTACAGAGATGACTCAGGACAGGTATAAAGAGGGGTGCAGGGGAGGTCCAGGGAGGATCCAGGGCAGGTATAAAGAGGGGTGCAGGGCAGGTATAAATAGGGGTGCAGGGGAGGTACAGAGAGGAGCCAGGGCAGGTATAAAGAGGGGTGCAGGGGAGATACAGAGAGGACCCAGGGCAGGTATAAAGAGGGGTGCAGGGGAGGTACAGAGAGGACCCAGGGCAGGTATAAAGAGGAGTGCAGGGGAGGTACAGGGAGGATCCAGGGCAGGTAAAAAGAGGGGTGCAGGGGAAGTACAGAGAGGACACAGGGCAGGTATAAAGAGGGGTGCAGGGGAGGTACAGGGAGGATCCAGGGCAGGTATAAAGAGGGGTGCAGGGGAGGTACGGAGAGGACCCCGGGCAGGTATAAAGAGGGGTGCAGGGGAGGTATAAAGAGGGGTGCAGGGGAGGTACAGAGAGGACCCAGGGCAGGTATAAAGAGGGGTGCAGGGGAGGTATAGAAAGGACCCAGGGCAGGTATAAAGAGGGGTGCAGGGGAGGTACAGAGAGGACCCAGGGCAGGTATAAAGATGGGCGCAGTGGAGGTAGAGAGAGAACTCAGGACAGGTATAAAGAGGGGTGCGGGGGAGGTACAGAGAGGACACAGGGCAAGTATAAAGAGGGGGGCAGGGGAAGTACAGGGAGGACACAGGGCAGGTATAAAGAGGGGTCCAGGGGGGTACAGAGAGGACACAGGGCAGGTATAAAGAGGGATGCAGGGGAGGTACAGAGAGGACCCCGGGCAGGTAAAATGAGGGGTGCAGGGGAGATACAGAGAGGACCCAGGTCAGGTATAAAGAGGGGTGCAGGGTAGGTACAGAGGACCCAGGGCAGGATTAAAGAGGGGCGCGGGGAGGTACAGCGGGGACCCCTGGCAGGTATAATAAGGGGTACAGGGGAGATACAGAGAGGACCCAGGTAAGGTATAAAGAGGGGTGCAGGGTAGGTACAGAGAGGACCCAGGGCAGGTATAAAGAGGGGTACGAGGGAGGTACAGAGAGGACCCAGGGCAGTTATAAAGACGGGTGCAGGGGAGATATAAAGAGGGGTGCAGGGGAGGTACAGAGAGGACTCAGGACAGGTATAGAGAGGGGTGCAGGGGAGGTACAGGGAGGACTCAGGACAGGTATAAAGAGGGGAGCTGGGGAGGTACAAAGAGGACCAAGGGCAGGTAAAAAGAGGGGTGCAGGGGAGGTATAAAGAGGGGTGCAGGGGAGGTACAGAGAGGACCCAGGGCAGGTATAAAGAGGGGTGCAGGGGAGGTACAGAGAGGACCCAGGGCAGGTATAAAGAGGGGTGCAGGGGAGGTACAGAGAGGACCCAGGGCAGGTATAAAGAGGGGTGCAGGGGATGTACAGAGAGGACCCAGGGCAGGTATAAAGAGGGGTGCAGGGGAGGTACAGAGAGGACCCAGAGCAGGTATAAAGAGGGGTGCAGGGGAGGTACAGGGAGGATCCAGGGCAGGTATAAAGAGGGGTGCAGGGCAGGTATAAATAGGGGTGCAGGGGAGGTACAGAGAGGAGCCAGGGCAGGTATAAAGAGGGGTCCAGGGGAGGTACAGAGAGGACCCAGGGCAGGTATAAAGAGGGGAGCAGGGGAGGTACAGAGAGGACCCAGGGCAGGTATAAAGAGGAGTGCAGGGGAGGTACAGGGAGGATCCAGGGCAGGTAAAAAGAGGGGTGCAGGGGAAGTACAGAGAGGACACAGGGCAGGTATAAAGAGGGGTGCAGGGGAGGTACAGGGAGGATCCAGGGCAGGTATAAAGAGGGGTGCAGGGGAGGTACGGAGAAGACACAGGGCAGGTATAAAGAGGGGTGCAGGGGAGGTACAGGGAGGACCAAGGGCAGGTATAAAGAGGGGTGCAGGGGAGGAACAGAGAGGACTCAGGGGAGGTATCAAGAGGGGTGCAGGGGAGGTACAGAGAGGACACAGGGCAGGTATAAATAGGGGTATAGGGGGGTACAGAGAGGACTCAGGACAGGTATCAAGAGGGGTGCATGGGAGGTACAGAGAGGACACAGGACAGGTATCAAGAGGGGTGCAGGGGAGGTACAGAGAGAACCCAGGGCTGGTATAAAGAGGGGTGCAGGGGAGGTACAGAGAGGACCCAGGGAAGATATAAAGAGGGGTGCAGGGGAGGTACAGAGAGGACGCAGGGCAGGTATAAAGAGAAGTGCAGGGGTGGTATAAAGAGGGGTGCAGAGAGGACCAGGGCAGGTATAAAGAGGGGTGCAGGGGAGGTACAGAGAGGACCCAGGGAAGGTATAAAGAGGGGCGTAGGGGAGGTACAGAGAGGACCCAGGGCAGGTATAAAGATGGGCGCAGTGGAGGTAGAGAGAGAACTCAGGACAGGTATAAAGAGGGGTGCGGGGGAGGTACAGAGAGGACACAGGGCAAGTATAAAGAGGGGGGTAGGAGAAGTACAGGGAGGACACAGGGCAGGTATAAAGAGGGGTCCAGGGGGGTACAGAGAGGACACAGGGCAGGTATAAAGAGGGATGCAGGGGAGGTACAGAGAGGACCCCGGGCAGGTAAAATGAGGGGTGCAGGGGAGATACAGAGAGGACCCAGGTCAGGTATAAAGAGGGGTGCAGGGTAGGTACAGAGGACCCAGGGCAGGATTAAAGAGGGGCGCGGGGAGGTACAGCGGGGACCCCTGGCAGGTATAATAAGGGGTACAGGGGAGATACAGAGAGGACCCAGGTAAGGTATAAAGAGGGGTGCAGGGTAGGTACAGAGAGGACCCAGGGCAGGTATAAAGAGGGGTACGAGGGAGGTACAGAGAGGACCCAGGGCAGTTATAAAGACGGGTGCAGGGGAGATATAAAGAGGGGTGCAGGGGAGGTACAGAGAGGACTCAGGACAGGTATAGAGAGGGGTGCAGGGGAGGTACAGGGAGGACTCAGGACAGGTATAAAGAGGGGAGCTGGGGAGGTACAAAGAGGACCAAGGGCAGGTAAAAAGAGGGGTGCAGGGGAGGTATAAAGAGGGGTGCAGGGGAGGTACAGAGAGGACCCAGGGCAGGTATAAAGAGGGGTGCAGGGGAGGTACAGAGAGGACCCAGGGCAGGTATAAAGAGGGGTGCAGGGGAGGTACAGAGAGGACCCAGGGCAGGTATAAAGAGGGGTGCAGGGGATGTACAGAGAGGACCCAGGGCAGGTATAAAGAGGGGTGCAGGGGAGGTACAGAGAGGACCCAGAGCAGGTATAAAGAGGGGTGCAGGGGAGGTACAGGGAGGATCCAGGGCAGGTATAAAGAGGGGTGCAGGGCAGGTATAAATAGGGGTGCAGGGGAGGTACAGAGAGGAGCCAGGGCAGGTATAAAGAGGGGTGCAGGGGAGGTACAGAGAGGACCCAGGGCAGGTATAAAGAGGGGAGCAGGGGAGGTACAGAGAGGACCCAGGGCAGGTATAAAGAGGAGTGCAGGGGAGGTACAGGGAGGATCCAGGGCAGGTAAAAAGAGGGGTGCAGGGGAAGTACAGAGAGGACACAGGGCAGGTATAAAGAGGGGTGCAGGGGAGGTACAGGGAGGATCCAGGGCAGGTATAAAGAGGGGTGCAGGGGAGGTACGGAGAAGACACAGGGCAGGTATAAAGAGGGGTGCAGGGGAGGTACAGGGAGGACCAAGGGCAGGTATAAAGAGGGGTGCAGGGGAGGTACAGAGAGGACTCAGGGGAGGTATCAAGAGGGGTGCAGGGGAGGTACAGAGAGGACACAGGGCAGGTATAAATAGGGGTATAGGGGGGTACAGAGAGGACTCAGGACAGGTATCAAGAGGGGTGCATGGGAGGTACAGAGAGGACACAGGACAGGTATCAAGAGGGGTGCAGGGGAGGTACAGAGAGAACCCAGGGCTGGTATAAAGAGGGGTGCAGGGGAGGTACAGAGAGGACCCAGGGAAGATATAAAGAGGGGTGCAGGGGAGGTACAGAGAGGACGCAGGGCAGTATAAAGAGAAGTGCAGGGGTGGTATAAAGAGGGGTGCAGAGAGGACCAGGGCAGGTATAAAGAGGGGTGCAGGGGAGGTACAGAGAGGACCCAGGGAAGGTATAAAGAGGGGTGTAGGGGAGGTACAGAGATGACTCAGGACAGGTATAAAGAGGGGTGCAGGGGAGGTACAGGGAGGATCCAGGGCAGGTATAAAGAGGGGTGCAGGGCAGGTATAAATAGGGGTGCAGGGGAGGTACAGAGAGGAGCCAGGGCAGGTATAAAGAGGGGTGCAGGGGAGATACAGAGAGGACCCAGGGCAGGTATAAAGAGGGGTGCAGGGGAGGTACAGAGAGGACCCAGGGCAGGTATAAAGAGGAGTGCAGGGGAGGTACAGGGAGGATCCAGGGCAGGTAAAAAGAGGGGTGCAGGGGAAGTACAGAGAGGACACAGGGCAGGTATAAAGAGGGGTGCAGGGGAGGTACAGGGAGGATCCAGGGCAGGTATAAAGAGGGGTGCAGGGGAGGTACGGAGAGGACCACTGGCAGGTATAAAGAGGGGTGCAGGGGAGGTATAAAGAGGGGTGCAGGGGAGGTACAGAGAGGACCCAGGGCAGGTATAAAGAGGGGTGCAGGGGAGGTATAGAAAGGACCCAGGGCAGGTATAAAGAGGGGTGCAGGGGAGGTACAGAGAGGACCCAGGGCAGGTATAAAGATGGGCGCAGTGGAGGTAGAGAGAGAACTCAGGACAGGTATAAAGAGGGGTGCGGGGGAGGTACAGAGAGGACACAGGGCAAGTATAAAGAGGGGGGCAGGGGAAGTACAGGGAGGACACAGGGCAGATATAAAGAGGGGTCCAGGGGGGTACAGAGAGGACACAGGGCAGGTATAAAGAGGGATGCAGGGGAGGTACAGAGAGGACCCCGGGCAGGTATAATGAGGGGTGCAGGGGAGATACAGAGAGGACCCAGGTAAGGTATAAAGAGGGGTGCAGGGTAGGTACAGAGGACCCAGGGCAGGATTAAAGAGGGGCGCGGGGAGGTACAGCGGGGACCCCTGGCAGGTATAATAAGGGGTACAGAGGAGATACAGAGAGGACCCAGGTAAGGTATAAAGAGGGGTGCAGGGTAGGTACAGAGAGGACCCAGGGCAGGTATAAAGAGGGGTACGAGGGAGGTACAGAGAGGACCCAGGGGCAGTTATAAAGACGGGTGCATGGGAGATATAAAGAGGGGTGCAGGGGAGGTACAGAGAGGACTCAGGACAGGTATAGAGAGGGGTGCAGGGGAGGTACAGGGAGGACTCAGGACAGGTATAAAGAGGGGAGCTGGGGAGGTACAAAGAGGACCAAGGGCAGGTAAAAAGAGGGGTGCAGGGGAGGTATAAAGAGGGGTACAGGGGAGGTACAGAGAGGACCCAGGGCAGGTATAAAGAGGGGTGCAGGGGAGGTACAGAGAGGACCCAGGGCAGGTATAAAGAGGGGTGCAGGGGAGGTACAGAGAGGACCCAGGGCAGGTATAAAGAGGGGTGCAGGGGATGTACAGAGAGGACCCAGGGCAGGTATAAAGAGGGGTGCAGGGGAGGTACAGAGAGGACCCAGAGCAGGTATAAAGAGGGGTGCAGGGGAGGTACAGGGAGGATCCAGGGCAGGTATAAAGAGGGGTGCAGGGCAGGTATAAATAGGGGTGCAGGGGAGGTACAGAGAGGAGCCAGGGCAGGTATAAAGAGGGGTGCAGGGGAGGTACAGAGAGGACCCAGGGCAGGTATAAAGAGGGGAGCAGGGGAGGTACAGAGAGGACCCAGGGCAGGTATAAAGAGGAGTGCAGGGGAGGTACAGGGAGGATCCAGGGCAGGTAAAAAGAGGGGTGCAGGGGAAGTACAGAGAGGACACAGGGCAGGTATAAAGAGGGGTGCAGGGAGGTACAGGGAGGATCCAGGGCAGGTATAAAGAGGGGTGCAGGGGAGGTACGGAGAAGACACAGGGCAGGTATAAAGAGGGGTGCAGGGGAGGTACAGGGAGGACCAAGGGCAGGTATAAAGAGGGGTGCAGGGGAGGTACAGAGAGGACTCAGGGGAGGTATCAAGAGGGGTGCAGGGGAGGTACAGAGAGGACACAGGGCAGGTATAAATAGGGGTATAGGGGGGTACAGAGAGGACTCAGGACAGGTATCAAGAGGGGTGCATGGGAGGTACAGAGAGGACACAGGACAGGTATCAAGAGGGGTGCAGGGGAGGTACAGAGAGAACCCAGGGCTGGTATAAAGAGGGGTGCAGGGGAGGTACAGAGAGGACCCAGGGAAGATATAAAGAGGGGTGCAGGGGAGGTACAGAGAGGACGCAGGGCAGGTATAAAGAGAAGTGCAGGGGTGGTATAAAGAGGGGTGCAGAGAGGACCAGGGCAGGTATAAAGAGGGGTGCAGGGGAGGTACAGAGAGGACCCAGGGAAGGTATAAAGAGGGGTGTAGGGGAGGTACAGAGAGGACCCAGGGCAGGTATAAAGATGGGCGCAGTGGAGGTAGAGAGAGAACTCAGGACAGGTATAAAGAGGGGTGCGGGGGAGGTACAGAGAGGACACAGGGCAAGTATAAAGAGGGGTGCAGGGGAAGTACAGAGAGGACACAGGGCAGGTATAAAGAGGGGTGCAGGGGACGTACAGGGAGGATCCAGGGCAGGTATAAAGAGGGGTGCAGGGGAGGTACGTAGAGGACCACTGGCAGGTATAAAGAGGGGTGCAGGGGAGGTATAAAGAGGGGTGCAGGGGAGGTACAGAGAGGACCCAGGGCAGGTATAAAGAGGGGTGCAGGGGAGGTATAGAAAGGACCCAGGGCAGGTATAAAGAGGGGTGCAGGGGAGGTACAGAGAGGACCCAGGGCAGGTATAAAGATGGGCGCAGTGGAGGTAGAGAGAGAACTCAGGACAGGTATAAAGAGGGGTGCGGGGGAGGTACAGAGAGGACACAGGGCAAGTATAAAGAGGGGGGCAGGGGAAGTACAGGGAGGACACAGGGCAGGTATAAAGAGGGGTCCAGGGGGGTACAGAGAGGACACAGGGCAGGTATAAAGAGGGATGCAGGGGAGGTACAGAGAGGACCCCGGGCAGGTATAATGAGGGGTGCAGGGGAGATACAGAGAGGACCCAGGTAAGGTATAAAGAGGGGTGCAGGGTAGGTACAGAGGACCCAGGGCAGGATTAAAGAGGGGCGCGGGGAGGTACAGCGGGGACCCCTGGCAGGTATAATAAGGGGTACAGAGGAGATACAGAGAGGACCCAGGTAAGGTATAAAGAGGGGTGCAGGGTAGGTACAGAGAGGACCCAGGGCAGGTATACAGAGGGGTACGAGGGAGGTACAGAGAGGACCCAGGGCAGTTATAAAGACGGGTGCAGGGGAGATATAAAGAGGGGTGCAGGGGAGGTACAGAGAGGACTCAGGACAGGTATAGAGAGGGGTGCAGGGGAGGTACAGGGAGGACTCAGGACAGGTATAAAGAGGGGAGCTGGGGAGGTACAAAGAGGACCAAGGGCAGGTAAAAAGAGGGGTGCAGGGGAGGTATAAAGAGGGGTACAGGGGAGGTACAGAGAGGACCCAGGGCAGGTATAAAGAGGTGTGCAGGGGAGGTACAGAGAGGACCCAGGGCAGGTATAAAGAGGGGTGCAGGGGAGGTACAGAGAGGACCCAGGGCAGGTATAAAGAGGGGTGCAGGGGAGGTACAGAGAGGACCCAGGGCAGGTATAAAGAGGGGTGCAGGGGAGGTACAGAGAGGACCCAGAGCAGGTATAAAGAGGGGTGCAGGGGAGGTACAGGGAGGATCCAGGGCAGGTATAAAGAGGGGTGCAGGGCAGGTATAAATAGGGGTGCAGGGGAGGTACAGAGAGGAGCCAGGGCAGGTATAAAGAGGGGTGCAGGGGAGGTACAGAGAGGACCCAGGGCAGGTATAAAGAGGGGAGCAGGGGAGGTACAGAGAGGACCCAGGGCAGGTATAAAGAGGAGTGCAGGGGAGGTACAGGGAGGATCCAGGGCAGGTAAAAAGAGGGGTGCAGGGGAAGTACAGAGAGGACACAGGGCAGGTATAAAGAGGGGTGCAGGGGAGGTACAGGGAGGATCCAGGGCAGGTATAAAGAGGGGTGCAGGGGAGGTACGGAGAAGACACAGGGCAGGTATAAAGAGGGGTGCAGGGGAGGTACAGGGAGGACCAAGGGCAGGTATAAAGAGGGGTGCAGGGGAGGTACAGAGAGGACTCAGGGGAGGTATCAAGAGGGGTGCAGGGGAGGTACAGAGAGGATACAGGACAGGTATCAAGAGGGGTGCAGGGGAGGTACAGAGAGGGGTGCAGGGGAGGTACAGAGAGGACCACTGGGCAGGTATAAAGAGGGGTGCAGGGGAGGTACAGAGAGGACCCAGGGCAGGTATAAAGAGGGATGCAGGGGAGGTACAAGGAGGACCAAGGGCAGGTATAAAGAGGGGTGCAGGGGAGGTCTAGAGAGGACTAAGGACAGGTATAAAGAGGGGTGCAGGGGAGGTACAGAGAGGACACAGGGCAGGTATAAATAGGGGTATAGGGGGGTACAGAGAGGACTCAGGACAGGTATCAAGAGGGGTGCATGGGAGGTACAGAGAGGACACAGGACAGTAATCAAGAGGGGTGCAGGGGAGGTACAGAGAGAACCCAGGGCTGGTATAAAGAGGGGTGCAGGGGAGGTACAGAGAGGACCCAGGGAAGATATAAAGAGGGGTGCAGGGGAGGTACAGAGAGGACGCAGGGCAGGTATAAAGAGAAGTGCAGGGGTGGTATAAAGAGGGGTGCAGGGGAGGTACAGAGAGGACCCAGGGCCAGTATAAAGAGGGGTGCAGGGGAAGTACAGAGAGGACTCAGGGCAGGTATAAAGAGGGGTGCGGGAGAGGTACAGAGAGGACACAGGGCAGGTATAAAGAGGGGCGCAGGGGGGTGCAGAGAGGACCCAGGGCAGGTATAAAGAGGGGTGCAGGGGAGGTACAGAGAGGACCCAGGGAAGGTATAAAGAGGGGTGTAGGGGAGGTACAGAGATGACTCAGGACAGGTATAAAGAGGGGTGCAGGGGAGGTACAGGGAGGATCCAGGGCAGGTATAAAGAGGGGTGCAGGGCAGGTATAAATAGGGGTGCAGGGGAGGTACAGAGAGGAGCCAGGGCAGGTATAAAGAGGGGTGCAGGGGAGATACAGAGAGGACCCAGGGCAGGTATAAAGAGGGGTGCAGGGGAGGTACAGAGAGGACCCAGGGCAGGTATAAAGAGGAGTGCAGGGGAGGTACAGGGAGGATCCAGGGCAGGTAAAAAGAGGGGTGCAGGGGAAGTACAGAGAGGACACAGGGCAGGTATAAAGAGGGGTGCAGGGGAGGTACAGGGAGGATCCAGGGCAGGTATAAAGAGGGGTGCAGGGGAGGTACGGAGAGGACCCCGGGCAGGTATAAAGAGGGGTGCAGGGGAGGTATAAAGAGGGGTGCAGGGGAGGTACAGAGAGGACCCAGGGCAGGTATAAAGAGGGGTGCAGGGGAGGTATAGAAAGGACCCAGGGCAGGTATAAAGAGGGGTGCAGGGGAGGTACAGAGAGGACCCAGGGCAGGTATAAAGATGGGCGCAGTGGAGGTAGAGAGAGAACTCAGGACAGGTATAAAGAGGGGTGCGGGGGAGGTACAGAGAGGACACAGGGCAAGTATAAAGAGGGGGGCAGGGGAAGTACAGGGAGGACACAGGGCAGGTATAAAGAGGGGTCCAGGGGGGTACAGAGAGGACACAGGGCAGGTATAAAGAGGGATGCAGGGGAGGTACAGAGAGGACCCCGGGCAGGTATAATGAGGGGTGCAGGGGAGATACAGAGAGGACCCAGGTCAGGTATAAAGAGGGGTGCAGGGTAGGTACGGAGGACCCAGGGCAGGATTAAAGAGGGGCGCGGGGAGGTACAGCGGGGACCCCTGGCAGGTATAATAAGGGGTACAGGGGAGATACAGAGAGGACCCAGGTAAGGTATAAAGAGGGGTGCAGGGTAGGTACAGAGAGGACCCAGGGCAGGTATAAAGAGGGGTACGAGGGAGGTACAGAGAGGACCCAGGGCAGTTATAAAGACGGGTGCAGGGGAGATATAAAGAGGGGTGCAGGGGAGGTACAGAGAGGACTCAGGACAGGTATAGAGAGGGGTGCAGGGGAGGTACAGGGAGGACTCAGGACAGGTATAAAGAGGGGAGCTGGGGAGGTACAAAGAGGACCAAGGGCAGGTAAAAAGAGGGGTGCAGGGGAGGTATAAAGAGGGGTGCAGGGGAGGTACAGAGAGGACCCAGGGCAGGTATAAAGAGGGGTGCAGGGGAGGTACAGAGAGGACCCAGGGCAGGTATAAAGAGGGGTGCAGGGGAGGTACAGAGAGGACCCAGGGCAGGTATAAAGAGGGGTGCAGGGGAGGTACAGAGAGGACCCAGGGCAGGTATAAAGAGGGGTGCAGGGGAGGTACAGAGAGGACCCAGAGCAGGTATAAAGAGGGGTGCAGGGGAGGTACAGGGAGGATCCAGGGCAGGTATAAAGAGGGGTGCAGGGCAGGTATAAATAGGGGTGCAGGGGAGGTACAGAGAGGAGCCAGGGCAGGTATAAAGAGGGGTGCAGGGGAGGTACAGAGAGGACCCAGGGCAGGTATAAAGAGGGGTGCAGGGGAGGTACAGAGAGGACCCAGGGCAGGTATAAAGAGGAGTGCAGGGGAGGTACAGGGAGGATCCAGGGCAGGTAAAAAGAGGGGTGCAGGGGAAGTACAGAGAGGACACAGGGCAGGTATAAAGAGGGGTGCAGGGGAGGTACAGGGAGGATCCAGGGCAGGTATAAAGAGGGGTGCAGGGGAGGTACGGAGAAGACACAGGGCAGGTATAAAGAGGGGTGCAGGGGAGGTACAGGGAGGACCAAGGGCAGGTATAAAGAGGGGTGCAGGGGAGGTACAGAGAGGACTCAGGGGAGGTATCAAGAGGGGTGCAGGGGAGGTACAGAGAGGACACAGGACAGGTATCAAGAGGGGTGCAGGGGAGGTACAGAGAGGACCCAGGGCTAGTATAAAGAGGGGTGCAGGGGAGGTACAGAGAGGACCCAGGGAAGGTATAAAGAGGGGTGCAGGAGAGGTACAGAGAGGACGCAGGGCAGTTATAAAGAGAAGTGCAGGGGTGGTATAAAGAGGGGTGCAGGGGAGGTACAGAGAGGACCACTGGGCAGGTATAAAGAGGGGTGCAGGGGAGGTACAGAGAGGACCCAGGGCAGGTATAAAGAGGGATGCAGGGGAGGTACAAGGAGGACCAAGGCAGGTATAAAGAGGGGTGCAGGGGAGGTATAGAGAGGACTAAGGACAGATATAAAGAGGGGTGCAGGGGAGGTACAGAGAGGACACAGGGCAGGTATAAATAGGGGTATAGGGGGGTACAGAGAGGACTCAGGACAGGTATCAAGAGGGGTGCATGGGAGGTACAGAGAGGACACAGGACAGGTATCAAGAGGGGTGCAGGGGAGGTACAGAGAGAACCCAGGGCTGGTATAAAGAGGGGTGCAGGGGAGGTACAGAGAGGACCCAGGGAAGATATAAAGAGGGGTGCAGGGGAGGTACAGAGAGGACGCAGGGCAGGTATAAAGAGAAGTGCAGGGGTGGTATAAAGAGGGGTGCAGGGGAGGTACAGAGAGGACCCAGGGCCAGTATAAAGAGGGGTGCAGGGGAAGTACAGAGAGGACTCAGGGCAGGTATAAAGAGGGGTGCGGGAGAGGTACAGAGAGGACACAGGGCAGGTATAAAGAGGGGTGCAGGGGGGTGCAGAGAGGACCCAGGGCAGGTATAAAGAGGGGTGCAGGGGAGGTACAGAGAGGACCCAGGGAAGGTATAAAGAGGGGTGTAGGGGAGGTACAGAGATGACTCAGGACAGGTATAAAGAGGGGTGCAGGGGAGGTACAGGGAGGACTCAGGACAGGTATAAAGAGGGGTGCAGGGGAGGTACAGAGCGGACCCAGGGCAGGTATAAAGAGGGGTGCAGGGGAGGTATAAAAATGTGTGCAGGGGAGGTACAGAGAGGACCCCGGGCAGGTATAATGAGGGGTGCAGGGGAGGTACAGGGAGGAAACAGGGCAGGTATAAAGAGGGGTGCAGGGGAGGTACAGATAGGACCCAGGACAGGTATAAAGAGGGGTGCGGGTGACAGTGGAGGTACAGAGAGGACCCAGGGAAGGTATAAAGAGGGGTGCAGGGGAGGTACAGAGAGGACGCAGGGCAGGTATAAAGAGAAGTGCAGGGGTGGTATAAAGAGGGGTGCAGGGGAGGTACAGAGAGGACCCAGGGCCAGTATAAAGAGGGGTGCAGGGGAAATACAGAGAGAACACAGGGCAGGTATAAAGAGGGATGCAGGGGAGGTACAGAGAGGACCCCGGGCAGGTATAAAGAGGGGTGCAGGGTAGGTACGGAGGACCCAGGGCAGGATTAAAGAGGGGCGCGGGGAGGTACAGCGGGGACCCCTGGCAGGTATAATAAGGGGTACAGGGGAGATACAGAGAGGACCCAGGTAAGGTATAAAGAGGGGTGCAGGGTAGGTACAGAGAGGACCCAGGGCAGGTATAAAGAGGGGTACGAGGGAGGTACAGAGAGGACCCAGGGCAGTTATAAAGACGGGTGCAGGGGAGATATAAAGAGGGGTGCAGGGGAGGTACAGAGAGGACTCAGGACAGGTATAGAGAGGGGTGCAGGGGAGGTACAGGGAGGACTCAGGACAGGTATAAAGAGGGGAGCTGGGGAGGTACAAAGAGGACCAAGGGCAGGTAAAAAGAGGGGTGCAGGGGAGGTATAAAGAGGGGTGCAGGGGAGGTACAGAGAGGACCCAGGGCAGGTATAAAGAGGGGTGCAGGGGAGGTACGGAGGACCCAGGGCAGGATTAAAGAGGGGCGCGGGGAGGTACAGCGGGGACCCCTGGCAGGTATAATAAGGGGTACAGGGGAGATACAGAGAGGACCCAGGTAAGGTATAAAGAGGGGTGCAGGGTAGGTACAGAGAGGACCCAGGGCAGGTATAAAGAGGGGTACGAGGGAGGTACAGAGAGGACCCAGGGCAGTTATAAAGACGGGTGCAGGGGAGATATAAAGAGGGGTGCAGGGGAGGTACAGAGAGGACTCAGGACAGGTATAGAGAGGGGTGCAGGGGAGGTACAGGGAGGACTCAGGACAGGTATAAAGAGGGGAGCTGGGGAGGTACAAAGAGGACCAAGGGCAGGTAAAAAGAGGGGTGCAGGGGAGGTATAAAGAGGGGTGCAGGGGAGGTACAGAGAGGACCCAGGGCAGGTATAAAGAGGGGTGCAGGGGAGGTACAGAGAGGACCCAGGGCAGGTATAAAGAGGGGTGCAGGGGAGGTACAGAGAGGACCCAGGGCAGGTATAAAGAGGGGTGCAGGGGAGGTACAGAGAGGACCCAGGGCAGGTATAAAGAGGGGTGCAGGGGAGGTACAGAGAGGACCCAGAGCAGGTATAAAGAGGGGTGCAGGGGAGGTACAGGGAGGATCCAGGGCAGGTATAAAGAGGGGTGCAGGGCAGGTATAAATAGGGGTGCAGGGGAGGTACAGAGAGGAGCCAGGGCAGGTATAAAGAGGGGTGCAGGGGAGGTACAGAGAGGACCCAGGGCAGGTATAAAGAGGGGTGCAGGGGAGGTACAGAGAGGACCCAGGGCAGGTATAAAGAGGAGTGCAGGGGAGGTACAGGGAGGATCCAGGGCAGGTAAAAAGAGGGGTGCAGGGGAAGTACAGAGAGGACACAGGGCAGGTATAAAGAGGGGTGCAGGGGAGGTACAGGGAGGATCCAGGGCAGGTATAAAGAGGGGTGCAGGGGAGGTACGGAGAAGACACAGGGCAGGTATAAAGAGGGGTGCAGGGGAGGTACAGGGAGGACCAAGGGCAGGTATAAAGAGGGGTGCAGGGGAGGTACAGAGAGGACTCAGGGGAGGTATCAAGAGGGGTGCAGGGGAGGTACAGAGAGGACACAGGACAGGTATCAAGAGGGGTGCAGGGGAGGTACAGAGAGGACCCAGGGCTAGTATAAAGAGGGGTGCAGGGGAGGTACAGAGAGGACCCAGGGAAGGTATAAAGAGGGGTGCAGGAGAGGTACAGAGAGGACGCAGGGCAGTTATAAAGAGAAGTGCAGGGGTGGTATAAAGAGGGGTGCAGGGGAGGTACAGAGAGGACCACTGGGCAGGTATAAAGAGGGGTGCAGGGGAGGTACAGAGAGGACCCAGGGCAGGTATAAAGAGGGATGCAGGGGAGGTACAAGGAGGACCAAGGCAGGTATAAAGAGGGGTGCAGGGGAGGTATAGAGAGGACTAAGGACAGATATAAAGAGGGGTGCAGGGGAGGTACAGAGAGGACACAGGGCAGGTATAAATAGGGGTATAGGGGGGTACAGAGAGGACTCAGGACAGGTATCAAGAGGGGTGCATGGGAGGTACAGAGAGGACACAGGACAGGTATCAAGAGGGGTGCAGGGGAGGTACAGAGAGAACCCAGGGCTGGTATAAAGAGGGGTGCAGGGGAGGTACAGAGAGGACCCAGGGAAGATATAAAGAGGGGTGCAGGGGAGGTACAGAGAGGACGCAGGGCAGGTATAAAGAGAAGTGCAGGGGTGGTATAAAGAGGGGTGCAGGGGAGGTACAGAGAGGACCCAGGGCCAGTATAAAGAGGGGTGCAGGGGAAGTACAGAGAGGACTCAGGGCAGGTATAAAGAGGGGTGCGGGAGAGGTACAGAGAGGACACAGGGCAGGTATAAAGAGGGGTGCAGGGGGGTGCAGAGAGGACCCAGGGCAGGTATAAAGAGGGGTGCAGGGGAGGTACAGAGAGGACCCAGGGAAGGTATAAAGAGGGGTGTAGGGGAGGTACAGAGATGACTCAGGACAGGTATAAAGAGGGGTGCAGGGGAGGTACAGGGAGGACTCAGGACAGGTATAAAGAGGGGTGCAGGGGAGGTACAGAGCGGACCCAGGGCAGGTATAAAGAGGGGTGCAGGGGAGGTATAAAAATGTGTGCAGGGGAGGTACAGAGAGGACCCCGGGCAGGTATAATGAGGGGTGCAGGGGAGGTACAGGGAGGAAACAGGGCAGGTATAAAGAGGGGTGCAGGGGAGGTACAGATAGGACCCAGGACAGGTATAAAGAGGGGTGCGGGTGACAGTGGAGGTACAGAGAGGACCCAGGGAAGGTATAAAGAGGGGTGCAGGGGAGGTACAGAGAGGACGCAGGGCAGGTATAAAGAGAAGTGCAGGGGTGGTATAAAGAGGGGTGCAGGGGAGGTACAGAGAGGACCCAGGGCCAGTATAAAGAGGGGTGCAGGGGAAATACAGAGAGAACTCAGGGCAGGTATAAAGAGGGGTGCGGGGGAGGTACAGAGAGGACACAGGGCAGGTATAAAGAGGGGTGCAGAGGGGTGCAGAGAGGACCCAGGGCAGGTATAAAGAGGGATGCAGGGGAGGTACAGAGAGGACCCAGGGAAGGTATAAAGAGGGGTGCAGGGGAGGTACAGAGATGACTCAGGACAGGTATAAAGAGGGGTGCAGGGGAGATACAGGGAGGACTCAGGACAGGTGTAAAGAGGGGTGCAGGGGAGGTACAGAGCGGACCCAGGGCAGGTATAAAGAGGGGTGCAGGGGAGGTATAAAAATGGGTGCAGGGGAGGTACAGAGAGGACCCCGGGCAGGTATAATGAGGGGTGCAGGGGAGGTACAGGGAGGAAACAGGGCAGGTATAAAGAGGGGTGCAGGGGAGGTACAGAGAGGACCCAGGGCAGGTATAAAGAGGGGTGCAGGGGAGGTACAGAGAGGACCCAGGGCAGGCATAAAGAGGGGTGCAGGGGAGGTACAGAGAGGACGCAGGGCAGGTATAAAGAGAAGTGCAGGGGTGGTATAAAGAGGGGTGCAGGGGAGGTACAGAGAGGACCCAGGGCCAGTATAAAGAGGGGTGCAGGGGAAGTACAGAGAGGACTCAGGGCAGGTATAAAGAGGGGTGCGGGGGAGGTACAGAGAGGACACAGGGCAGGTATAAAGAGGGGTGCAGGGGGGTGCAGAGAGGACCCAGGGCAGGTATAAAGAGGGGCGCAGGGGAGGTACAGAGAGGACCCAGGGAAGGTATAAAGAGGGGTGCAGGGGAGGTACAGAGATGACTCAGGACAGGTATAAAGAGGGGTGCAGGGGAGGTACAGGGAGGACTCAGGACAGGTATAAAGAGGGGTGCAGGGGAGGTACAGAGCGGACCCAGGGCAGGTATAAAGAGGGGTGCAGGGGAGGTATAAAAATGTGTGCAGGGGAGGTACAGAGAGGACCCCGGGCAGGTATAATGAGGGGTGCAGGGGAGGTACAGTGAGGAAACAGGGCAGGTATAAAGAGGGGTGCAGGGGAGGTACAGAGAGGACCCAGGGAAGGTATAAAGAGGGGTGCAGGGGAGGTACAGAGGGGACGCAGGGCAGTTATAAAGAGAAGTGCAGGGGTGGTATAAAGAGGGGTGCAGGGGAGGTACAGAGAGGACCACTGGGCAGGTATAAAGAGGGGTGCATGGGAGGTACAGAGAGGACCCAGGGCAGGTATAAAGAGGGATGCAGGGGAGGTACAAGGAGGACCAAGGGCAGGTATAAAGAGGGGTGCAGGGGAGGTATAGAGAGGACTAAGGACAGGTATAAAGAGGGGTGCAGGGGAGGTACAGAGAGGACACAGGGCAGGTATAAATAGGGGTATAGGGGGTACAGAGAGGACTCAGGACAGGTATCAAGAGGGGTGCATGGGAGGTACAGAGAGGACACAGGACAGGTATCAAGAGGGGTGCAGGGGAGGTACAGAGAGAACCCAGGGCTGGTATAAAGAGGGGTGCAGGGGAGGTACAGAGAGGACCCAGGGAAGATATAAAGAGGGGTGCAGGGGAGGTACAGAGAGGACGCAGGGCAGGTATAAAGAGAAGTGCAGGGGTGGTATAAAGAGGGGTGCCGGGGAGGTACAGAGAGGACCCAGGGCCAGTATAAAGAGGGGTGCAGGGGAAGTACAGAGAGGACTCAGGGCAGGTATAAAGAGGGGTGCGGGAGAGGTACAGAGAGGACACAGGGCAGGTATAAAGAGGGGTGCAGGGGGGTGCAGAGAGGACCCAGGGCAGGTATAAAGAGGGGTGCAGGGGAGGTACAGAGAGGACCCAGGGAAGGTATAAAGAGGGGTCTAGGGGAGGTACAGAGATGACTCAGGACAGGTATAAAGAGGGGTGCAGGGGAGGTACAGGGAGGACTCAGGACAGGTATAAAGAGGGGTGCAGGGGAGGTACAGAGCGGACCCAGGGCAGGTATAAAGAGGGGTGCAGGGGAGGTATAAAAATGTGTGCAGGGGAGGTACAGAGAGGACCCCGGGCAGGTATAATGAGGGGTGCAGGGGAGGTACAGGGAGGAAACAGGGCAGGTATAAAGAGGGGTGAAGGGGAGGTACAGATAGGACCCAGGACAGGTATAAAGAGGGGTGCGGGTGACAGTGGAGGTACAGTGAGGACCCAGGGAAGGTATAAAGAGGGGTGCAGGGGAGGTACAGAGAGGACGCAGGGCAGGTATAAAGAGAAGTGCAGGGGTGGTATAAAGAGGGGTGCAGGGGAGGTACAGAGAGGACCCAGGGCCAGTATAAAGAGGGGTGCAGGGGAAGTACAGAGAGAACTCAGGGCAGGTATAAAGAGGGGTGCGGGGGAGGTACAGAGAGGACACAGGGCAGGTATAAAGAGGGGTGCAGGGGAGGTACAGGGAGGACCAAGGGCAGGTATAAAGAGGGGTGCAGGGGAGGTACAGAGAGGACTCAGGGGAGGTATCAAGAGGGGTGCAGGGGAGGTACAGAGAGGACACAGGACAGGTATCAAGAGGGGTGCAGGGGAGGTACAGAGAGGACCCAGGGCTAGTATAAAGAGGGGTGCAGGGGAGGTACAGAGAGGACCCAGGGAAGGTATAAAGAGGGGGTGCAGGAGAGGTACAGAGAGGACGCAGGGCAGTTATAAAGAGAAGTGCAGGGGTGGTATAAAGAGGGGTGCAGGGGAGGTACAGAGAGGACCCAGGGCAGGTATAAAGAGGGATGCAGGGGAGGTACAAGGAGGACCAAGGGCAGGTATAAAGAGGGGTGCAGGGGAGGTATAGAGAGGACTAAGGACAGGTATAAAGAGGGGTGCAGGGGAGGTACAGAGAGGACACAGGGCAGGTATAAATAGGGGTATAGGGGGGTACAGAGAGGACTCAGGACAGGTATCAAGAGGGGTGCATGGGAGGTACAGAGAGGACACAGGACAGGTATCAAGAGGGGTGCAGGGGAGGTACAGAGAGAACCCAGGGCTGGTATAAAGAGGGGTGCAGGGGAGGTACAGAGAGGACCCAGGGAAGATATAAAGAGGGGTGCAGGGGAGGTACAGAGAGGACGCAGGGCAGGTATAAAGAGAAGTGCAGGGGTGGTATAAAGAGGGGTGCAGGGGAGGTACAGAGAGGACCCAGGGCCAGTATAAAGAGGGGTGCAGGGGAAGTACAGAGAGGACTCAGGGCAGGTATAAAGAGGGGTGCGGGAGAGGTACAGAGAGGACACAGGCCAGGTATAAAGAGGGGTGCAGGGGGGTGCAGAGAGGACCCAGGGCAGGTATAAAGAGGGGTGCAGGGGAGGTACAGAGAGGACCCAGGGAAGGTATAAAGAGGGGTGTAGGGGAGGTACAGAGATGACTCAGGACAGGTATAAAGAGGGGTGCAGGGGAGGTACAGGTAGGACTCAGGACAGGTATAAAGAGGGGTGCAGGGGAGGTACAGAGCGGACCCAGGGCAGGTATAAAGAGGGGTGCAGGGGAGGTATAAAAATGTGTGCAGGGGAGGTACAGAGAGGACCCCGGGCAGGTATAATGAGGGGTGCAGGGGAGGTACAGGGAGGAAACAGGGCAGGTATAAAGAGGGGTGCAGGGGAGGTACAGATAGGACCCAGGACAGGTATAAAGAGGGGTGCGGGTGACAGTGGAGGTACAGACAGGACCCAGGGAAGGTATAAAGAGGGGTGCAGGGGAGGTACAGAGAGGACGCAGGGCAGGTATAAAGAGAAGTGCAGGGGTGGTATAAAGAGGGGTGCAGGGGAGGTACAGAGAGGACCCAGGGCCAGTATAAAGAGGGGTGCAGGGGAAGTACAGAGAGAACTCAGGGCAGGTATAAAGAGGGGTGCGGGGGAGGTACAGAGAGGACACAGGGCAGGTATAAAGAGGGGTGCAGAGGGGTGCAGAGAGGACTCAGGACAGGTATAAAGAGGGGTGCAGGGGAGATACAGGGAGGACTCAGGACAGGTGTAAAGAGGGGTGCAGGGGAGGTACAGAGCGGACCCAGGGCAGGTATAAAGAGGGGTGCAGGGGAGGTATAAAAATGTGTGCAGGGGAGGTACACAGAGAGGACCCCGGGCAGGTATAATGAGGGGTGCAGGGGAGGTACAGGGAGGAAACAGGGCAGGTATAAAGAGGGGTGCAGGGGAGGTACAGAGAGGACCCAGGGCAGCTATAAAGAGGGGTGTGGGGGAGGTACAGAGAGGACCCAGGGCAGGTATAAAGAGGGGTGCAGGGGAGGTACAGAGAGGACGCAGGGCAGGTATAAAGAGAAGTGCAGGGGTGGTATAAAGAGGGGTGCAGGGGAGGTACAGAGAGGACCCAGGGCCAGTATAAAGAGGGGTGCAGGGGAAGTACAGAGAGGACTCAGGGCAGGTATAAAGAGGGGTGCGGGGGAGGTACAGAGAGGACACAGGGGAGGTATCAAGAGGGGTGCAGGGGAGGTACAGAGAGGACACAGGACAGGTATCAAGAGGGGTGCAGGGGAGGTACAGAGAGGACCCAGGGCTAGTATAAAGAGGGGTGCAGGGGAGGTACAGAGAGGACCCAGGGAAGGTATAAAGAGGGGTGCAGGAGAGGTAGAGAGAGGACGCAGGGCAGTTATAAAGAGAAGTGCAGGGGTGGTATATAGAGGGGTGCAGGGGAGGTACAGAGAGGACTCAGGGGAGGTATCAAGAGGGGTGCAGGGGAGGTACAGAGAGGACACAGGACAGGTATCAAGAGGGGTGCAGGGGAGGTACAGAGAGGACCCAGGGCTAGTATAAAGAGGGGTGCAGGGGAGGTACAGAGAGGACCCAGGGAAGGTATAAAGAGGGGTGCAGGAGAGGTACAGAGAGGACGCAGGGCAGTTATAAAGAGAAGTGCAGGGGTGGTATAAAGAGGGGTGCAGGGGAGGTACAGAGAGGACCACTGGGCAGGTATAAAGAGGGGTGCAGGGGAGGTACAGAGAGGACCCAGGGCAGGTATAAAGAGGGATGCAGGGGAGGTACAAGGAGGACCAAGGGCAGGTATAAAGAGGGGTGCAGGGGAGGTATAGAGAGGACTAAGGACAGGTATAAAGAGGGGTGCAGGGGAGGTACAGAGAGGACACAGGGCAGGTATAAATAGGGGTATAGGGGGGTACAGAGAGGACTCAGGACAGGTATCAAGAGGGGTGCATGGGAGGTACAGAGAGGACACAGGACAGGTATCAAGAGGGGTGCAGGGGAGGTACAGAGAGAACCCAGGGCTGGTATAAAGAGGGGTGCAGGGGAGGTACAGAGAGGACCCAGGGAAGATATAAAGAGGGGTGCAGGGGAGGTACAGAGAGGACGCAGGGCAGGTATAAAGAGAAGTGCAGGGGTGGTATAAAGAGGGGTGCAGGGGAGGTACAGAGAGGACCCAGGGCCAGTATAAAGAGGGGTGCAGGGGAAGTACAGAGAGGACTCAGGGCAGGTATAAAGAGGGGTGCGGGAGAGGTACAGAGAGGACACAGGCCAGGTATAAAGAGGGGTGCAGGGGGGTGCAGAGAGGACCCAGGGCAGGTATAAAGAGGGGTGCAGGGGAGGTACCGGAGGACCCAGGGAAGGTATAAAGAGGGGTGTAGGGGAGGTACAGAGATGACTCAGGACAGGTATAAAGAGGGGTGCAGGGGAGGTACAGGTAGGACTCAGGACAGGTATAAAGAGGGGTGCAGGGGAGGTACAGAGCGGACCCAGGGCAGGTATAAAGAGGGGTGCAGGGGAGGTATAAAAATGTGTGCAGGGGAGGTACAGAGAGGACCCCGGGCAGGTATAATGAGGGGTGCAGGGGAGGTACAGGGAGGAAACAGGGCAGGTATAAAGAGGGGTGCAGGGGAGGTACAGATAGGACCCAGGACAGGTATAAAGAGGGGTGCGGGTGACAGTGGAGGTACAGACAGGACCCAGGGAAGGTATAAAGAGGGGTGCAGGGGAGGTACAGAGAGGACGCAGGGCAGGTATAAAGAGAAGTGCAGGGGTGGTATAAAGAGGGGTGCAGGGGAGGTACAGAGAGGACCCAGGGCCAGTATAAAGAGGGGTGCAGGGGAAGTACAGAGAGAACTCAGGGCAGGTATAAAGAGGGGTGCAGGGGAGATACAGGGAGGACTCAGGACAGGTGTAAAGAGGGGTGCAGGGGAGGTACAGAGCGGACCCAGGGCAGGTATAAAGAGGGGTGCAGGGGAGGTATAAAAATGTGTGCAGGGGAGGTACAGAGAGGACCCCGGGCAGGTATAATGAGGGGTGCAGGGGAGGTACAGGGAGGAAACAGGGCAGGTATAAAGAGGGGTGCAGGGGAGGTACAGAGAGGACCCAGGGCAGCTATAAAGAGGGGTGTGGGGGAGGTACAGAGAGGACCCAGGGCAGGTATAAAGAGGGGTGCAGGGGAGGTACAGAGAGGACGCAGGGCAGGTATAAAGAGAAGTGCAGGGGTGGTATAAAGAGGGGTGCAGGGGAGGTACAGAGAGGACCCAGGGCCAGTATAAAGAGGGGTGCAGGGGAAGTACAGAGAGGACTCAGGGCAGGTATAAAGAGGGGTGCGGGGGAGGTACAGAGAGGACACAGGGGAGGTATCAAGAGGGGTGCAGGGGAGGTACAGAGAGGACACAGGACAGGTATCAAGAGGGGTGCAGGGGAGGTACAGAGAGGACCCAGGGCTAGTATAAAGAGGGGTGCAGGGGAGGTACAGAGAGGACCCAGGGAAGGTATAAAGAGGGGTGCAGGAGAGGTAGAGAGAGGACGCAGGGCAGTTATAAAGAGAAGTGCAGGGGTGGTATATAGAGGGGTGCAGGGGAGGTACAGAGAGGACTCAGGGGAGGTATCAAGAGGGGTGCAGGGGAGGTACAGAGAGGACACAGGACAGGTATCAAGAGGGGTGCAGGGGAGGTACAGAGAGGACCCAGGGCTAGTATAAAGAGGGGTGCAGGGGAGGTACAGAGAGGACCCAGGGAAGGTATAAAGAGGGGTGCAGGAGAGGTACAGAGAGGACGCAGGGCAGTTATAAAGAGAAGTGCAGGGGTGGTATAAAGAGGGGTGCAGGGGAGGTACAGAGAGGACCACTGGGCAGGTATAAAGAGGGGTGCAGGGGAGGTACAGAGAGGACCCAGGGCAGGTATAAAGAGGGATGCAGGGGAGGTACAAGGAGGACCAAGGGCAGGTATAAAGAGGGGTGCAGGGGAGGTATAGAGAGGACTAAGGACAGGTATAAAGAGGGGTGCAGGGGAGGTACAGAGAGGACACAGGGCAGGTATAAATAGGGGTATAGGGGGGTACAGAGAGGACTCAGGACAGGTATCAAGAGGGGTGCATGGGAGGTACAGAGAGGACACAGGACAGGTATCAAGAGGGGTGCAGGGGAGGTACAGAGAGAACCCAGGGCTGGTATAAAGAGGGGTGCAGGGGAGGTACAGAGAGGACCCAGGGAAGATATAAAGAGGGGTGCAGGGGAGGTACAGAGAGGACGCAGGGCAGGTATAAAGAGAAGTGCAGGGGTGGTATAAAGAGGGGTGCAGGGGAGGTACAGAGAGGACCCAGGGCCAGTATAAAGAGGGGTGCAGGGGAAGTACAGAGAGGACTCAGGGCAGGTATAAAGAGGGGTGCGGGAGAGGTACAGAGAGGACACAGGCCAGGTATAAAGAGGGGTGCAGGGGGGTGCAGAGAGGACCCAGGGCAGGTATAAAGAGGGGTGCAGGGGAGGTACAGGAGGACCCAGGGAAGGTATAAAGAGGGGTGTAGGGGAGGTACAGAGATGACTCAGGACAGGTATAAAGAGGGGTGCAGGGGAGGTACAGGTAGGACTCAGGACAGGTATAAAGAGGGGTGCAGGGGAGGTACAGAGCGGACCCAGGGCAGGTATAAAGAGGGGTGCAGGGGAGGTATAAAAATGTGTGCAGGGGAGGTACAGAGAGGACCCCGGGCAGGTATAATGAGGGGTGCAGGGGAGGTACAGGGAGGAAACAGGGCAGGTATAAAGAGGGGTGCAGGGGAGGTACAGATAGGACCCAGGACAGGTATAAAGAGGGGTGCGGGTGACAGTGGAGGTACAGACAGGACCCAGGGAAGGTATAAAGAGGGGTGCAGGGGAGGTACAGAGAGGACGCAGGGCAGGTATAAAGAGAAGTGCAGGGGTGGTATAAAGAGGGGTGCAGGGGAGGTACAGAGAGGACCCAGGGCCAGTATAAAGAGGGGTGCAGGGGAAGTACAGAGAGAACTCAGGGCAGGTATAAAGAGGGGTTCGGGGGAGGTACAGAGAGGACACAGGGCAGGTATAAAGAGGGGTGCAGAGGGGTGCAGAGAGGACTCAGGACAGGTATAAAGAGGGGTGCAGGGGAGATACAGGGAGGACTCAGGACAGGTGTAAAGAGGGGTGCAGGGAGGTACAGAGCGGACCCAGGGCAGGTATAAAGAGGGGTGCAGGGGAGGTATAAAAATGTGTGCAGGGGAGGTACAGAGAGGACCCCGGGCAGGTATAATGAGGGGTGCAGGGGAGGTACAGGGAGGAAACAGGGCAGGTATAAAGAGGGGTGCAGGGGAGGTACAGAGAGGACCCAGGGCAGCTATAAAGAGGGGTGTGGGGGAGGTACAGAGAGGACCCAGGGCAGGTATAAAGAGGGGTGCAGGGGAGGTACAGAGAGGACGCAGGGCAGGTATAAAGAGAAGTGCAGGGGTGGTATAAAGAGGGGTGCAGGGGAGGTACAGAGAGGACCCAGGGCCAGTATAAAGAGGGGTGCAGGGGAAGTACAGAGAGGACTCAGGGCAGGTATAAAGAGGGGTGCGGGGGAGGTACAGAGAGGACACAGGGCAGGTATAAAGAGGGGTGCAGGGGGGGTGCAGAGAGGACCCAGGGCAGGTATAAAGAGGGGCGCAGGGGAGGTACAGAGAGGACCCAGGGAAGGTATAAAGAGGGGTGCAGGGGAGGTACAGAGATGACTCAGGACAGGTATAAAGAGGGGTGCAGGGGAGGTACAGGGAGGACTCAGGACAGGTATAAAGAGGGGTGCAGGGGAGGTACAGAGCGGACCCAGGGCAGGTATAAAGAGGGGTGCAGGGGAGGTATAAAAATGTGTGCAGGGGAGGTACAGAGAGGACCCCGGGCAGGTATAATGAGGGGTGCAGGGGAGGTACAGGGAGGAAACAGGGCAGGTATAAAGAGGGGTGCTGGGGAGGTACAGAGAGGACCCAGGGAAGGTATAAAGAGGGGTGCAGGGGAGGTACAGAGAGGACGCAGGGCAGTTATAAAGAGAAGTGCAGGGGTGGTATAAAGAGGGGTGCAGGGGAGGTACAGAGAGGACCACTGGGCAGGTATAAAGAGGGGTGCAGGGGAGGTACAGAGAGGACCCAGGGCAGGTATAAAGAGGGATGCAGGGGAGGTACAAGGAGGACCAAGGGCAGGTATAAAGAGGGGTGCAGGGGAGGTATAGAGAGGACTAAGGACAGGTATAAAGAGGGGTGCAGGGGAGGTACAGAGAGGACACAGGGCAGGTATAAATAGGGGTATAGGGGGTACAGAGAGGACTCAGGACAGGTATCAAGAGGGGTGCATGGGAGGTACAGAGAGGACACAGGACAGGTATCAAGAGGGGTGCAGGGGAGGTACAGAGAGAACCCAGGGCTGGTATAAAGAGGGGTGCAGGGGAGGTACAGAGAGGACCCAGGGAAGATATAAAGAGGGGTGCAGGGGAGGTACAGAGAGGACGCAGGGCAGGTATAAAGAGAAGTGCAGGGGTGGTATAAAGAGGGGTGCCGGGGAGGTACAGAGAGGACCCAGGGCCAGTATAAAGAGGGGTGCAGGGGAAGTACAGAGAGGACTCAGGGCAGGTATAAAGAGGGGTGCGGGAGAGGTACAGAGAGGACACAGGGCAGGAATAAAGAGGGGTGCAGGGGGGTGCAGAGAGGACCCAGGGCAGGTATAAAGAGGGGTGCAGGGGAGGTACAGAGAGGACCCAGGGAAGGTATAAAGAGGGGTCTAGGGGAGGTACAGAGATGACTCAGGACAGGTATAAAGAGGGGTGCAGGGGAGGTACAGGGAGGACTCAGGACAGGTATAAAGAGGGGTGCAGGGGAGGTACAGAGCGGACCCAGGGCAGGTATAAAGAGGGGTGCAGGGGGAGGTATAAAAATGTGTGCAGGGGAGGTACAGAGAGGACCCCGGGCAGGTATAATGAGGGGTGCAGGGGAGGTACAGGGACGAAACAGGGCAGGTATAAAGAGGGGTGCAGGGGAGGTACAGATAGGACCCAGGACAGGTATAAAGAGGGGTGCGGGTGACAGTGGAGGTACAGAGAGGACCCAGGGAAGGTATAAAGAGGGGTGCAGGGGAGGTACAGAGAGGACGCAGGGCAGGTATAAAGAGAAGTGCAGGGGTGGTATAAAGAGGGGTGCAGGGGAGGTACAGAGAGGACCCAGGGCCAGTATAAAGAGGGGTGCAGGGGAAGTACAGAGAGAACTCAGGGCAGGTATAAAGAGGGGTGCGGGGGAGGTACAGAGAGGACACAGGGCAGGTATAAAGAGGGGTGCAGAGGGGTGCAGAGAGGACCCAGGGCAGGTGTAAAGAGGGGTGCAGGGGAGGTACAGAGAGGACCCAGGGAAGGTATAAAGAGGGGTGCAGGGGAGGTACAGAGATGACTCAGGTCAGGTATAAAGAGGGGTGCAGGGGAGATACAGGGAGGACTCACGACAGGTGTAAAGAGGGGTGCAGGGGAGGTACAGAGCGGACCCAGGGCAGGTATAAAGAGGAGTGCAGGGGAGGTATACAAATGTGTGCAGGGGAGGTACAGAGAGGACCCCGGGCAGGTATAATGAGGGGTGCAGGGGAGGTACAGGGAGGAAACAGGGCAGGTATAAAGAGGGGTGCAGGGGAGGTACAGAGAGGACCCAGGGCAGGTATAAAGAGGGGTGCAGGGGAGGTACAGAGAGGACCCAGGGCAGGTATAAAGAGGGGTGCAGGGGAGGTACAGAGAGGACGCAGGGCAGGTATAAAGAGAAGTGCAGGGGTGGTATAAAGAGGGGTGCAGGGGAGGTACAGAGAGGACCGAGGGCCAGTATAAAGAGGGGTGCAGGGGAAGTACAGAGAGGACTCAGGGCAGGTATAAAGAGGGGTGCGGGGGAGGTACAGAGAGGACACAGGGCAGGTATAAAGAGGGGTGCAGGGGGGTGCAGAGAGGACCCAGGGCAGGTATAAAGAGGGGCGCAGGGGAGGTACAGAGAGGACCCAGGGAAGGTATAAAGAGGGGTGCAGGGGAGGTACAGAGATGACTCAGGACAGGTATAAAGAGGGGTGCAGGGGAGGTACAGGGAGGACACAAGACAGGTATAAAGAGGGGTGCAGGGGAGGTACAGAGCGGACCCAGGGCAGGTATAAAGAGGGGTGCAGGGGAGGTATAAAAATGTGTGCAGGGGAGGTACAGAGAGGACCCCGGGCAGGTATAATGAGGGGTGCAGGGGAGGTACAGGGAGGAAACAGAGCAGGTATAAAGAGGGGTGCAGGGGAGGTACAGAGAGGACCCAGGACAGGTATAAAGAGGGGTGCAGGTGACAGTGGAGGTACAGAGAGGACCCCGGGCAGGTATAATGAGGGGTGCAGGGGAGGTACAGGGAGGACACAGGGCGGGTATAAAGAGGGGTGCAGGGGAGGTACAGAGAGGACCCAGGGCAGGTATAAAGAGGGGCGCGGTGAGGTACAGAGGGGACCCCTGGCAGGTATAATGAGGGGTGCAGGGGAGGTACAGAGACGACCCAGGGCAGGTATAAAGAGGGGTGCAGGGGAGGTACAGAGAGGACCCAGGGCAGGTATAAAGTGGGGTGCAGGGGAGGTACAGAGAGGACCCAGGGCAGGTATAAAGAGGGGTGCAGGGGAGGTACAGAGGGGCCCACTGGCAGGTATAATGAGGGGTGCAGGGGAGATACAGAGAGGACCCAGGTCAGGTATAAAGAGGGGTGCGGGGTGACAGTGGAGGCACAGAGAGGACCCAGGGCAGGTATAAAGAGGGGCGCGGGGAGGTACAGAGGGGACCCCTGGCAGGGATAATGAGGGGTGCAGGGGAGGTACAGATAGGACCCAGGGCAGGTATAAAGAGGGGTGCAGGGGAGGTACAGAGGGGACCCCTGGCAGGGATAATGAGGGGTGCAGGGGAGGTACAGATAGGACCCAGGGCAGGTATAAAGAGGGGTGCGGGGGAGGTACAGAGAGGACGCAGGGCAGGTATAAAGAGAAGTGCAGGGGTGGTATAAAGAGGGGTGCAGGGGAGGTACAGAGAGGACCCAGGGCCAGTATAAAGAGGGGTGCAGGGGAAGTACAGAGAGGACTCAGGGCAGGTATAAAGAGGGGTGCGGGGGAGGTACAGAGAGGACACAGGGCAGGTATAAAGAGGGGTGCAGGGGGGTGCAGAGAGGACCCAGGGCAGGTATAAAGAGGGGCGCAGGGGAGGTACAGAGAGGACCCAGGGAAGGTATAAAGAGGGGTGCAGGGGAGGTACAGAGATGACTCAGGACAGGTATAAAGAGGGGTGCAGGGGAGGTACAGGGAGGACTCAGGACAGGTATAAAGAGGGGTGCAGGGGAGGTACAGAGCGGACCCAGGGCAGGTATAAAGAGGGGTGCAGGGGAGGTATAAAAATGTGTGCAGGGGAGGTACAGAGAGGACCCCGGGCAGGTATAATGAGGGGTGCAGGGGAGGTACAGGGAGGAAACAGGGCAGGTATAAAGAGGGGTGCAGGGGAGGTACAGAGAGGACCCAGGGAAGGTAAAAAGTGGGGTGCAGGGGAGGTACAGAGAGGACACAGGGCAGTTATAAAGAGAAGTGCAGGGGTGGTATAAAGAGGGGTGCAGGGGAGGTACAGAGAGGACCACTGGGCAGGTATAAAGAGGGGTGCATGGGAGGTACAGAGAGGACCCAGGGCAGGTATAAAGAGGGATGCAGGGGAGGTACAAGGAGGACCAAGGGCAGGTATAAAGAGGGGTGCAGGGGAGGTATAGAGAGGACTAAGGACAGGTATAAAGAGGGGTGCAGGGGAGGTACAGAGAGGACACAGGGCAGGTATAAATAGGGGTATAGGGGGTACAGAGAGGACTCAGGACAGGTATCAAGAGGGGTGCATGGGAGGTACAGAGAGGACACAGGACAGGTATCAAGAGGGGTGCAGGGGAGGTACAGAGAGAACCCAGGGCTGGTATAAAGAGGGGTGCAGGGGAGGTACAGAGAGGACCCAGGGAAGATATAAAGAGGGGTGCAGGGGAGGTACAGAGAGGACGCAGGGCAGGTATAAAGAGAAGTGCAGGGGTGGTATAAAGAGGGGTGCCGGGGAGGTACAGAGAGGACCCAGGGCCAGTATAAAGAGGGGTGCAGGGGAAGTACAGAGAGGACTCAGGGCAGGTATAAAGAGGGGTGCGGGAGAGGTACAGAGAGGACACAGGGCAGGTATAAAGAGGGGTGCAGGGGGGTGCAGAGAGGACCCAGGGCAGGTATAAAGAGGGGTGCAGGGGAGGTACAGAGAGGACCCAGGGAAGGTATAAAGAGGGGTCTAGGGGAGGTACAGAGATGACTCAGGACAGGTATAAAGAGGGGTGCAGGGGAGGTACAGGGAGGACTCAGGACAGGTATAAAGAGGGGTGCAGGGGAGGTACAGAGCGGACCCAGGGCAGGTATAAAGAGGGGTGCAGGGGAGGTATAAAAATGTGTGCAGGGGAGGTACAGAGAGGACCCCGGGCAGGTATAATGAGGGGTGCAGGGGAGGTACAGGGAGGAAACAGGGCAGGTATAAAGAGGGGTGAAGGGGAGGTACAGATAGGACCCAGGACAGGTATAAAGAGGGGTGCGGGTGACAGTGGAGGTACAGTGAGGACCCAGGGAAGGTATAAAGAGGGGTGCAGGGGAGGTACAGAGAGGACGCAGGGCAGGTATAAAGAGAAGTGCAGGGGTGGTATAAAGAGGGGTGACGGGGAGGTACAGAGAGGACCCAGGGCCAGTATAAAGAGGGGTGCAGGGGAAGTACAGAGAGAACTCAGGGCAGGTATAAAGAGGGGTGCGGGGGAGGTACAGAGAGGACACAGGGCAGGTATAAAGAGGGGTGCAGGGGAGGTACAGGGAGGACCAAGGGCAGGTATAAAGAGGGGTGCAGGGGAGGTACAGAGAGGACTCAGGGGAGGTATCAAGAGGGGTGCAGGGGAGGTACAGAGAGGACACAGGACAGGTATCAAGAGGGGTGCAGGGGAGGTACAGAGAGGACCCAGGGCTAGTATAAAGAGGGGTGCAGGGGAGGTACAGAGAGGACCCAGGGAAGGTATAAAGAGGGGTGCAGGAGAGGTACAGAGAGGACGCAGGGCAGTTATAAAGAGAAGTGCAGGGGTGGTATAAAGAGGGGTGCAGGGGAGGTACAGAGAGGACCACTGGGCAGGTATAAAGAGGGGTGCAGGGGGGGTACAGAGAGGACCCAGGGCAGGTATAAAGAGGGATGCAGGGGAGGTACAAGGAGGACCAAGGGCAGGTATAAAGAGGGGTGCAGGGGAGGTATAGAGAGGACTAAGGACAGGTATAAAGAGGGGTGCAGGGGAGGTACAGAGAGGACACAGGGCAGGTATAAATAGGGGTATAGGGGGGTACAGAGAGGACTCAGGACAGGTATCAAGAGGGGTGCATGGGAGGTACAGAGAGGACACAGGACAGGTATCAAGAGGGGTGCAGGGGAGGTACAGAGAGAACCCAGGGCTGGTATAAAGAGGGGTGCAGGGGAGGTACAGAGAGGACCCAGGGAAGATATAAAGAGGGGTGCAGGGGAGGTACAGAGAGGACGCAGGGCAGGTATAAAGAGAAGTGCAGGGGTGGTATAAAGAGGGGTGCAGGGGAGGTACAGAGAGGACCCAGGGCCAGTATAAAGAGGGGTGCAGGGGAAGTACAGAGAGGACTCAGGGCAGGTATAAAGAGGGGTGCGGGAGAGGTACAGAGAGGACACAGGCCAGGTATAAAGAGGGGTGCAGGGGGGTGCAGAGAGGACCCAGGGCAGGTATAAAGAGGGGTGCAGGGGAGGTACAGAGAGGACCCAAGGAAGGTATAAAGAGGGGTGTAGGGGAGGTACAGAGATGACTCAGGACAGGTATAAAGAGGGGTGCAGGGGAGGTACAGGTAGGACTCAGGACAGGTATAAAGAGGGGTGCAGGGGAGGTACAGAGCGGACCCAGGGCAGGTATAAAGAGGGGTGCAGGGGAGGTATAAAAATGTGTGCAGGGGAGATACAGAGAGGACCCCGGGCAGGTATAATGAGGGGTGCAGGGAGGTACAGGGAGGAAACAGGGCAGGTATAAAGAGGGGTGCAGGGGAGGTACAGATAGGACCCAGGACAGGTATAAAGAGGGGTGCGGGTGACAGTGGAGGTACAGACAGGACCCAGGGAAGGTATAAAGAGGGGTGCAGGGGAGGTACAGAGAGGACGCAGGGCAGGTATAAAGAGAAGTGCAGGGGTGGTATAAAGAGGGGTGCAGGGGAGGTACAGAGAGGACCCAGGGCCAGTATAAAGAGGGGTGCAGGGGAAGTACAGAGAGAACTCAGGGCAGGTATAAAGAGGGGTGCGGGGGAGGTACAGAGAGGACACAGGGCAGGTATAAAGAGGGGTGCAGAGGGGTGCAGAGAGGACTCAGGACAGGTATAAAGAGGGGTGCAGGGGAGATACAGGGAGGACTCAGGACAGGTGTAAAGAGGGGTGCAGGGGAGGTACAGAGCGGACCCAGGGCAGGTATAAAGAGGGGTGCAGGGGAGGTATAAAAATGTGTGCAGGGGAGGTACAGAGAGGACCCCGGGCAGGTATAATGAGGGGTGCAGGGGAGGTACAGGGAGGAAACAGGGCAGGTATAAAGAGGGGTGCAGGGGAGGTACAGAGAGGACCCAGGGCAGCTATAAAGAGGGGTGTGGGGGAGGTACAGAGAGGACCCAGAGCAGGTATAAAGAGGGGTGCAGGGGAGGTACAGAGAGGACGCAGGGCAGGTATAAAGAGAAGTGCAGGGGTGGTATAAAGAGGGGTGCAGGGGAGGTACAGAGAGGACCCAGGGCCAGTATAAAGAGGGGTGCAGGGGAAGTACAGAGAGGACTCAGGGCAGGTATAAAGAGGGGTGCGGGGGAGGTACAGAGAGGACACAGGGCAGGTATAAAGAGGGGTGCAGGGGGGTGCAGAGAGGACCCAGGGCAGGTATAAAGAGGGGCGCAGGGGAGGTACAGAGAGGACCCAGGGAAGGTATAAAGAGGGGTGCAGGGGAGGTACAGAGATGACTCAGGACAGGTATAAAGAGGGGTGCAGGGGAGGTACAGGGAGGACTCAGGACAGGTATAAAGAGGGGTGCAGGGGAGGTACAGAGCGGACCCAGGGCAGGTATAAAGAGGGGTGCAGGGGAGGTATAAAAATGTGTGCAGGGGAGGTACAGAGAGGACCCCGGGCAGGTATAATGAGGGGTGCAGGGGAGGTACAGGGAGGAAACAGGGCAGGTATAAAGAGGGGTGCAGGGGAGGTACAGAGAGGACCCAGGGAAGGTATAAAGAGGGGTGCAGGGGAGGTACAGAGAGGACGCAGGGCAGTTATAAAGAGAAGTGCAGGGGTGGTATAAAGAGGGGTGCAGGGGAGGTACAGAGAGGACCACTGGGCAGGTATAAAGAGGGGTGCAGGGGAGGTACAGAGAGGACCCAGGGCAGGTATAAAGAGGGATGCAGGGGAGGTACAAGGAGGACCAAGGGCAGGTATAAAGAGGGGTGCAGGGGAGGTATAGAGAGGACTAAGGACAGGTATAAAGAGGGGTGCAGGGGAGGTACAGAGAGGACACAGGGCAGGTATAAATAGGGGTATAGGGGGTACAGAGAGGACTCAGGACAGGTATCAAGAGGGGTGCATGGGAGGTACAGAGAGGACACAGGACAGGTATCAAGAGGGGTGCAGGGGAGGTACAGAGAGAACCCAGGGCTGGTATAAAGAGGGGTGCAGGGGAGGTACAGAGAGGACCCAGGGAAGATATAAAGAGGGGTGCAGGGGAGGTACAGAGAGGACGCAGGGCAGGTATAAAGAGAAGTGCAGGGGTGGTATAAAGAGGGGTGCCGGGGAGGTACAGAGAGGACCCAGGGCCAGTATAAAGAGGGGTGCAGGGGAAGTACAGAGAGGACTCAGGGCAGGTATAAAGAGGGGTGCGGGAGAGGTACAGAGAGGACACAGGGCAGGAATAAAGAGGGGTGCAGGGGGGTGCAGAGAGGACCCAGGGCAGGTATAAAGAGGGGTGCAGGGGAGGTACAGAGAGGACCCAGGGAAGGTATAAAGAGGGGTCTAGGGGAGGTACAGAGATGACTCAGGACAGGTATAAAGAGGGGTGCAGGGGAGGTACAGGGAGGACTCAGGACAGGTATAAAGAGGGGTGCAGGGGAGGTACAGAGCGGACCCAGGGCAGGTATAAAGAGGGGTGCAGGGGGAGGTATAAAAATGTGTGCAGGGGAGGTACAGAGAGGACCCCGGGCAGGTATAATGAGGGGTGCAGGGGAGGTACAGGGAGGAAACAGGGCAGGTATAAAGAGGGGTGCAGGGGAGGTACAGATAGGACCCAGGACAGGTATAAAGAGGGGTGCGGGTGACAGTGGAGGTACAGAGAGGACCCAGGGAAGGTATAAAGAGGGGTGCAGGGGAGGTACAGAGAGGACGCAGGGCAGGTATAAAGAGAAGTGCAGGGGTGGTATAAAGAGGGGTGCAGGGGAGGTACAGAGAGGACCCAGGGCCAGTATAAAGAGGGGTGCAGGGGAAGTACAGAGAGAACTCAGGGCAGGTATAAAGAGGGGTGCGGGGGAGGTACAGAGAGGACACAGGGCAGGTATAAAGAGGGGTGCAGAGGGGTGCAGAGAGGACCCAGGGCAGGTGTAAAGAGGGGTGCAGGGGAGGTACAGAGAGGACCCAGGGAAGGTATAAAGAGGGGTGCAGGGGAGGTACAGAGATGACTCAGGACAGGTATAAAGAGGGGTGCAGGGGAGATACAGGGAGGACTCACGACAGGTGTAAAGAGGGGTGCAGGGGAGGTACAGAGCGGACCCAGGGCAGGTATAAAGAGGAGTGCAGGGGAGGTATACAAATGTGTGCAGGGGAGGTACAGAGAGGACCCCGGGCAGGTATAATGAGGGGTGCAGGGGAGGTACAGGGAGGAAACAGGGCAGGTATAAAGAGGGGTGCAGGGGAGGTACAGAGAGGACCCAGGGCAGGTATAAAGAGGGGTGCAGGGGAGGTACAGAGAGGACCCAGGGCAGGTATAAAGAGGGGTGCAGGGGAGGTACAGAGAGGACGCAGGGCAGGTATAAAGAGAAGTGCAGGGGTGGTATAAAGAGGGGTGCAGGGGAGGTACAGAGAGGACCGAGGGCCAGTATAAAGAGGGGTGCAGGGGAAGTACAGAGAGGACTCAGGGCAGGTATAAAGAGGGGTGCGGGGGAGGTACAGAGAGGACACAGGGCAGGTATAAAGAGGGGTGCAGGGGGGTGCAGAGAGGACCCAGGGCAGGTATAAAGAGGGGCGCAGGGGAGGTACAGAGAGGACCCAGGGAAGGTATAAAGAGGGGTGCAGGGGAGGTACAGAGATGACTCAGGACAGGTATAAAGAGGGGTGCAGGGGAGGTACAGGGAGGACACAAGACAGGTATAAAGAGGGGTGCAGGGGAGGTACAGAGCGGACCCAGGGCAGGTATAAAGAGGGGTGCAGGGGAGGTATAAAAATGTGTGCAGGGGAGGTACAGAGAGGACCCCGGGCAGGTATAATGAGGGGTGCAGGGGAGGTACAGGGAGGAAACAGAGCAGGTATAAAGAGGGGTGCAGGGGAGGTACAGAGAGGACCCAGGACAGGTATAAAGAGGGGTGCAGGTGACAGTGGAGGTACAGAGAGGACCCCGGGCAGGTATAATGAGGGGTGCAGGGGAGGTACAGGGAGGACACAGGGCGGGTATAAAGAGGGGTGCAGGGGAGGTACAGAGAGGACCCAGGGCAGGTATAAAGAGGGGCGCGGTGAGGTACAGAGGGGACCCCTGGCAGGTATAATGAGGGGTGCAGGGGAGGTACAGAGACGACCCAGGGCAGGTATAAAGAGGGGTGCAGGGGAGGTACAGAGAGGACCCAGGGCAGGTATAAAGTGGGGTGCAGGGGAGGTACAGAGAGGACCCAGGGCAGGTATAAAGAGGGGTGCAGGGGAGGTACAGAGGGGCCCACTGGCAGGTATAATGAGGGGTGCAGGGGAGATACAGAGAGGACCCAGGTCAGGTATAAAGAGGGGTGCGGGGTGACAGTGGAGGCACAGAGAGGACCCAGGGCAGGTATAAAGAGGGGCGCGGGGAGGTACAGAGGGGACCCCTGGCAGGGATAATGAGGGGTGCAGGGGAGGTACAGATAGGACCCAGGGCAGGTATAAAGAGGGGTGCAGGGGAGGTACAGAGGGGACCCCTGGCAGGGATAATGAGGGGTGCAGGGGAGGTACAGATAGGACCCAGGGCAGGTATAAAGAGGGGTGCGGGGGAGGTACAGAGAGGACCCAGGGCAGGTATAAAGAGGGGTGCAGGGGAGGTACACAGAGGACCCCGGTAAGGTAGAACGAGGGGTGCTGGAAAGGTGAAGAAGGTGTTGGCCCAGGGGTGGGGCTCGGGGGTGGACGGGATATGGACTCGAGGGGTGCAGGGGTGTGGACTTGGGGGGTGCACGGGGGTGAAGCTCAGGGGGTGCTCGGGGTGTGGACTCGAGGGGTGCACGGGGTGGAGCTCGGGGGGTGCAGGGGGTGTGGGCTCCTCGCAGTCGCTTCCCTCGCTGCCTCCCCTCCCACTAGGACAGTGGTCCCTCCCCCCTTCCTCGCAGCCCCCCCAGCTGGAGTCGCCACCAAGGAGAGGGGACAGGAGGACACCCCGACCCCCCGCCCCTCAGTACCTCACTGCAGCATGAACAGCGCGGAGGCGAAGGAGTATCTGAGCAGGAAGGGGATCCCCCCCCTCCTGGAGGTGAGGGTGTGGGGGGCAAGAGGGAGGAAGGAGAGGAGAGGGGAGCAGCAGGGAGGGGCAAAGGGGAGGGGGCAAAAGAGGGGGAGGGAGAAAGCAAGGGGGAGGGTTTCGTGGGGCGAGAGGGAGCAAGAGGGAGGGGGGGGTGTGAGACAGAGGGGAGGTGTGGAGAGGGGAGTTGTGCGGGAGAGGGGGAGGTATGAGAGGGAGGGGAGAGGTATGAGAGAGTGGAGAGGTGTGAGTGAGGGGAGAGGTGTGAGAGAGAGGGGAGAGGTGTGAGAGAGAGGGGAGAGGTGTGAGAGAGAGGGGAGAGGTATGAGAGAGAGGGGAGAGGTGTGAGAGAGGGGTGAGGTGTGAGCGAGAAGGGAGAGGTATGAGAGAGGGGAGGGATGTGTGAGAGAGGGGTGATGTGTGAAAGAGGGGTGAGGTGTGCGGGAGAGGGGGAGGTATGAGAGAGAGGGGAGAGGTATGAGAGGGGAGGGAAGTGAGAGGGGAGATGTGAGAGAGAGGGGAGGTGTGGAGAGGGGAGAGGTGTGAGTGAGGGGAGAGGTGTGAGGGAGAGGGGGAGGTATGAGAGAGAGGGGAGAGGTATGAGAGAGAGTGGAGAGGTGTGAGAGAGGGGAGAGGTATGGGGAGGGGTGGGAGAGGGGAGAGGTATGGGGAGGGGTGAGAGAGGGGAGAGGTGTGAGAGAGGGGAGAGGTGTGTGAGAGAGGGGGAGGTTTGAGAGAGGGGAGGGGTGAGGTGTGAGAGAGGGGAGAGGTATGAGAGAGGGGTGATGTGTGAGAGAGGGGTGAGGTGTGAGAGAGAGGTGTGAGAGTGGAGGAGGGAGGTGTGAGAGAGAGGGGAGAGGTATGAGAGGGGAGGGAAGTGAGAGGGGAGATGTGAGAGAGAGGGGAGAGAGAGAGGGGAGAGGTGTGAGAGAGGTGTGAGACAGAGGGGAGGTGTGGAGAGGGGAGTTGTGCGGGAGAGGGGGAGGTATGAGAGGGAGGGGAGAGGTATGAGAGAGAGTGGAGAGGTGTGAGTGAGGGGAGAGGTGTGAGGGAGAGGGGGAGGTATGAGAGAGAGGGGAGAGGTATGAGAGAGAGTGGAGAGGTGTGAGAGAGGGGAGAGGTATGGGGAGGGGTGAGAGAGGGGAGAGGTGTGTGAGAGAGGGGGAGGTTTGAGAGAGGGGAGGGGGGAGCTGTGAGCGAGAAGGGAGAGGTATGAGAGAGGGGAGGGATGTGTGAGAGAGGGGTGATGTGTGAGAGAGGGGTGAGGTGTGAGAGAGAGGGGAGAGGTGTGAGAGTGGAGGACGGAGGTGTGAGAGAGAGGGGAGAGGTATGAGAGGGGAGGGGAGTGAGAGGGGAGATGTGAGAGAGAGGGGAGAGAGAGAGGGGAGAGGTGTGAGAGAGAGGGGGAGGTATGAGAGAGGGGAGGGATGTGAGAGAGGGGAGATGTGAGAGAGAGAGGGAAGGTGTGAGAGAGAGAGAGGAGAGGTATGAGAGAGGGGGAGGTGTGAGGGAGAGGAGAGGTAATAGAGAGGGGAGAGATGTGAGAGAGAGGGGAGAAGTGTGAGAGAGTGGTGAGGTATGAGAGAGGGGAGAGGGGAGTTGTGAGAGGGGAGGTGTGAGAGAGAGTGGTGAGGTATGAGAGAGGGGAGAGGGGAGTTGTGAGAGGGGAGATGTGAGAGAGAGGGGAGAGGCGTGTGAGAGAGGAAGAGGTTTGCGGGAGAAGAGAGGTGTAACGAGGGGGGAGGTATGTGAGAGAGGGGGAGAAGGGTAGGACTGGGAGAGAGGGGGGAGGTGTGGGGGAGGTATGTGAGAGAGGGGGAGAAGGGTAGGACTGGGAGAGAGGGGAGGTGTGGGGGAGGTATGTGAGAGAGGGGGAGAAGGGTAGGACTGGGAGAGAGGGGAGGTGTGGGGGAGGTATGTGAGAGAGGGGGAGAAGGGTAGGACTGGGAGAGAGGGGGGAGGTGTGGGGGAGGTATGTGAGAGAGGGGGAGAAGGGTAGGACTGGGAGAGAGGGGGGAGGTGTGGGGGAGGTATGTGAGAGAGGGGGAGAAGGGTAGGACTGGGAGAGAGGGGAGGTGTGGGGGAGGTATGTGAGAGAGGGGGAGAAGGGTAGGACTGGGAGAGAGGGGGGGTGTGGGGGAGGTATGTGAGAGAGGGGGAGAAGGGTAGGACTGGGAGAGAGGGGAGGTGTGGGGGAGGTATGTGAGAGAGGGGGAGAAGGGTAGGACTGGGAGAGAGGGGAGGTGTGGGGGAGGTATGTGAGAGAGGGGGAGAAGGGTAGGACTGGGAGAGAGGGGGGAGGTGTGGGGGAGGTATGTGAGAGAGGGGGAGAAGGGTAGGACTGGGAGAGAGGGGGGAGGTGTGGGGGAGGTATGTGAGAGAGGGGGAGAAGGGTAGGACTGGGAGAGAGGGGAGGTGTGGGGGAGGTATGTGAGAGAGGGGGAGAAGGGTAGGACTGGGAGAGAGGGGAGGTGTGGGGGAGGTATGTGAGAGAGGGGGAGAAGGGTAGGACTGGGAGAGAGGGGAGGTGTGGGGGAGGTATGTGAGAGAGGGGGAGAAGGGTAGGACTGGGAGAGAGGGGAGGTGTGGGGGAGGTATGTGAGAGAGGGGGAGAAGGGTAGGACTGGGAGAGAGGGGGGAGGTGTGGGGGAGGGGAGAGGTGTGTGAGAGAGGGGGAGGTTTGAGAGAGGGGAGGGGGGAGCTGTGAGCGAGAAGGGAGAGGTATGAGAGAGGGGAGGGATGTGTGAGAGAGGGGTGATGTGTGAGAGAGGGGTGATGTGTGAGAGAGGGGAGAGGTGTGAGAGTGGAGGACGGAGGTGTGAGAGAGAGGGGAGAGGTATGAGAGGGGAGGGAAGTGAGAGGGGAGATGTGAGAGAGAGGGGAGAGAGAGAGGGGAGAGGTGTGAGAGAGAGGGGGAGGTATGAGAGAGGGGAGGGATGTGAGAGAGGGGAGATGTGAGAGAGAGAGGGAAGGTGTGAGAGAGAGAGAGGAGAGGTATGAGAGAGGGGGAGGTGTGAGGGAGAGGAGAGGTAATAGAGAGGGGAGAGATGTGAGAGAGAGGGGAGAAGTGTGAGAGAGGGGAGAGGTATGAGAGAGGAAGAGGTTTGCGGGAGAAGAGAGGTGTAACGAGGGGGGAGGTATGTTAGAGAGGGGGAGAAGGGTAGGACTGGGAGAGAGGGGGGAGGTGTGGGGGAGGTATGTTAGAGAGGGGGAGAAGGGTAGGACTGGGAGAGAGGGGGGAGGTGTGGGGGAGGTATGTGAGAGAGGGGGAGAAGGGTAGGACTGGGAGAGAGGGGAGGTGTGGGGGAGGTATGTGAGAGAGGGGGAGAAGGGTAGGACTGGGAGAGAGGGGGGAGGTGTGGGGGAGGTATGTGAGAGAGGGGGAGAAGGGTAGGACTGGGAGAGAGGGGGGAGGTGTGGGGGAGGTATGTGAGAGAGGGGGAGAAGGGTAGGACTGGGAGAGAGGGGAGGTGTGGGGGAGGTATGTGAGAGAGGGGGAGAAGGGTAGGACTGGGAGAGAGGGGGGAGGTGTGGGGGAGGTATGTGAGAGAGGGGGAGAAGGGTAGGACTGGGAGAGAGGGGGGAGGTGTGGGGGAGGTATGTGAGAGAGGGGGAGAAGGGTAGGACTGGGAGAGAGGGGAGGTGTGTGAAAAAAACTAGTCTGGATGAGACAGCCATGTTTGGAACTGAGTACCTAGAGAGCTCCTTATCACTGAATGTCCCTCGTAGGCTGCCTCACAAAGGGGGCTGAGTACCCCCTTCAAGGGCCACCTTACAAAGGGCACTGAGTGCCCCTCGGACGCCGATTTACAAAGGATAAGTCCAGATTAAAGACCCCCTTTTGAAACGGGGGTGAATGGCTCACACCTGTGCAGCCCCTCCATACAAATATCTCGTGATAATAAACGTAACAAGCTCAGTTCCTAATGTTACCTTCTGTCCTGAGAGTTCGGTTTATGTAATGCATTCTGGGAGTTGTAGTTTGGTTCACTTCGATTCCACCGACTGTCTCACCCATGAAACAATGATTTTAAAAGCCAAGCTCAGGGTCAGAGAAGGCTTCTGGTAATCTTATCAGTTCACCTCTGGCTAATATATCTGAGTTAAATGTACTAACAAATGCATGCGGTAAAGTAGTCCCTCGAAGGAGCAGACAGAGTTGTAAAGTAGTCCCTCACAGGAGTAGACAGAGCTGTAAAGTAGTCCCTCACAGGAGCAGACAGAGTTGTAAAAGTAGTCCCTCACAGGAGCAGACAGAGCTGTAAAGTAGTCCCTCACAGGAGCAGACAGAGCTGTAAAGTAGTCCCTCACAGGAGCAGACAGAGTTGTAAAGTAGTCCCTCACAGGAGCAGACAGAGTTGTAAAAGTAGTCCCTCACAGGAGCAGACAGAGTTGTAAAGTAGTCCCTCACAGGAACAGACAGAGTTGTAAAGTAGTCCCTCACAGGAGCAGACAGAGTTGTAAAGTAGTCCCTCACAGGAGCAGACAGAGCTGTAAAGTAGTCCCTCACAGGAGCAGACAGAGTTGTAAAGTAGTCCCTCACAGGAACAGACAGAGTTGTAAAGTAGTCCCTCACAGGAGCAGACAGAGCTGTAAAGTAGTCCCTCACAGGAGCAGACAGAGTTGTAAAAGTAGTCCCTCACAGGAGCAGACAGAGTTGTAAAGTAGTCCCTCACAGGAGCGGACAGAGTTTTAAGGTAGTCCCTCACAGGAGCAGACAGAGTTGTAAAGTAGTCCCTCACAGGAACAGACAGAGTTGTAAAGTAGTCCCTCACAGGAGCAGACAGAGCTGTAAAGTCGTCCCTCACAGGAGCAGACAGAGCTGTAAAGTAGTCCCTCACAGGAACAGACAGAGTTGTAAAGTAGTCCCTCACAGGAGCGGACAGAGTTTTAAGGTAGTCCCTCACAGGAGCAGACAGAGTTGTAAAGTAGTCCCTCACAGGAGAAGAGTTATAAAGAAGTCCCTCGTGCAGTTCAATGCACTCACTGGAGGGGAGGCAGAAGCATACACCCAAATATTTAGTAGCATGAATCCACCATTGGGCAGAGAGAACATGGGCCTGCTTGCAATCTTGGCGGATGGGATACTCTGTCACAAGTGTCATGGATAGGTCGCCCGCTGTTTTACAAATCCCAGAGGATATAATGGAACTTGTAACATGGCAGATTTGTTTGAGACAAAGTATTTCATCCGCCAAGGTCATAATCAGGCCCTATATGATTGACAGCGTCCCCAGCCAATGGCTGAAAGTGACTAGTTGAAGAAAGACAGTTGTTGAAAAGCTGAGGATCCAACTCCCACTCTGTGGGGCTTATTTACAAGCCCTTAGCGCCACTGGAGCGTCCCTTTCAGCGAAACTCCGGTGGCGCTGCGCCCGTTTTCACATTTACAAAGCGGCACAAAGCCACTTTGCATGGCTTGTTGCGTCCTGGTAAATGTGGGCCCTCCTGACGCAGTGTTCTGCTGCAGAGTTGCATGAATGGGCATTGCTGTGGACGTACCCATGCAACACCCATTGCTTTTTGGCGTTGTCCCAGATTTACAAGAAATCGTAAACTTGAGGCAGTGTCAAAAACTAACGCCACGGGTGGTGTTAGAATGGCCCATTCTTCAGCCCATATAGAAAGAGCAAAACGCCATTAATGATTGTTTATGTGTTGGAAGGTGTCCCTTCCTCCAGATAAACAATCATTCCTGCAACGCAGGTACCCTTGCAGGGTGGTGCAAAGGTGCCTGCCTTGGCCTAAACAGCTGATTTTAGCTACAGCCCTAGGTGGAGAGGACAGGAATGCATTGTATCTTGTAGCTACGGCACGTGTCCGCCCTTTCCCGGTGGTGCAGGGCGACGCAGTAAGGGACTTGATGAGCCACCCGGCACCACGGGGCTTGTAAATAAGTAGGACTGACGGACAGCTGCACTGTGGTAACCCAGACCTCAACTGTAGTACGTCGGTGTTGAGGGGTGCCTTAGTGCGAGGGCTCCCGCTTGCCCAGGTTGAGTAAAAACTGTTAACCAGAAGGGCCCTCTGGGGTCACTTCGAAGGACAGCTGGTGATGCGAAGGGGTTCAGCTGGCAGACAAGCGGCGTCCTGCTAGGTTCCACCTCCTAGGATTAGGGGGATACTCCCAACAGGGAAGAATGGGGAGTAAAACACGACTGATGGTCCAGTTGCCCTTCCACCTGCACTGGTGGCACACCCATGTACGTGGCATCTGCACGGACTTGCCACCGGAGAGCTCTCTACTGTTGTTGCTGCATGATTCAAAGTGGGGATATAGGGTGACAATAATCTTTTCAATCAGTATGTATAGGGATGTTTGTATGCATGCATGTATTTGATATTATCCCTAAAGCAGCGGAGCTCTGTACTTGGTTATAGACAAGCTTAAAGAGCTAGTCGAGTGGTGGAGTCTGAGGTGCGTCTTCAACTCTTTCTTGAACTGGAGCAGCGTTTGCTGGTCCTGATGGACACAGGGATGTTGTCCCAGATCCTGGGTGCAGGGATGGACCAGGCCTGCTGCCCTGTTTTTAATTTCTTACACTTCTCCGGCTTCTTAACGAACAAAGAAATCAAAGTGACAGGTTTTTGGCAATAGAAAATAGGTTTACTTCAAATGCGACCAGGAGACAGTCATCCCCGTAGGGCTGAAGACTGTGTTAGTTTGCTGCACGCAGTGGTATAAGGTAATATTATATTTTCACATAAACACTACACCATGTGCATTCTTGAGCTCATGTCTTCTCCTATCCTAATCCTAACAGAGCTTTGATGAAACATTAACCTCCTCTACATGTGTGTTTGTTCTGCTGGTGTAGAAAGCTGGCTCTGTATATTGTGCACTGAACTGAAGTGCGCTGTGCAGAGAGTCCAGTGGGTCCCCAATCGGTTTGCAGAGGCAAAAGTAGACGGGGCTAATACTCTATCTGTGGTCGTGCGGGCGAGCAGTGAGGCTTATCAGAGGGCAGTGCTCAGCATTTGTTGCATTCACAAAGGCAATAAATGAGACACACACAATAAATCCGAGATCAAATTAGAAAAATGACACTTATTTTTATATACGTTTCAAACCCAATAACTAGATAAGAGGTAATTAGACTTTTAAGCATACATACTTGCAGTTTAAAAAAAACAGACAGAGTGCAAATTTCTTCTCAATGTTATCCTATAGAGGAAAACAAAGTGCAGCAAACACAGGGTTAACAGCGACTTACGAAGCCAATCTCAGGGAGTTAAGGTAAGTACTGGGCAGTGATCAGAACCACACCAGCAGGTCACTCCAGGCAGCAGTGGGGCAGCAGGGGGCAGAGGTGCAGTAAGGCGTTGGGTGCCCAATGGTTTTCAATGGGGTTTGGTCATCATACAAACAGGCTGCAGGCCCTGGCTGGAAACAACTAACAGGTAGGGTGCTTGAGGATGTAAGTACACCTTTGGTCCTCTTCTCCAAGCCCCAGGGGTGACGGGATGCAGGGGTGTCCTTAGTGTTGGGTTTCGTTGTCTGGGAGCAATCGCAGTTGGAGGGTTCTGTGGGCTGAGTTTGCAGGCGTCATTGTGGGGTCCAGGAGGAGTGAAACCACAGTGAACTTGAGCTCAAGGGAGCTGGGGGACTTCATTGGCACCAGGACCTACTTCAAATCGGCCTGTAGGCGATGGGTGCAGTGGTTGCTGGAGGTGTTGGGTTTCCCTCACAAAAAAAGGCTGCAGGAGAGGGGGCCTGCGTGCAAAGCTGCTTGTGACTTGAGGGAGTTCACGAGAGGAGAAACCATGATGGACTCGGACTCTGGGGTGCTGGGGAAACTTGTTGGGACCAGTTGATGACAGTGGGTGCAGTGGTCACTTCGGGTGTCAGGTCTTTGCAGTTCCAGCAGGCTACAGAGTCCTTTCCTGCGATGATGTTGGAGAGCAGGTCTACTGGTCATGTGAGTCTTGAGTCTTTATTGAAGGCAGGCAGTCCTACTGGGTTTCTGAAGGCAGGCAGTCCTCTTGGGTTTCTTGAGGCTCAGCTGCAGGACAAGTTGACTGTTTGGGCAAAGTCCGTCGAGGAAAGCAGACAGGCCAATAGGGTTGGTACCAGGTTAGCTGCTTCTTCTTTTCCTCTTCTGCGGGTGCGCCTCTGTGTCCTTTTCTTCTTAGGTCATCAGGATCTGAGTTATTGGGTTCAGGGGTGTCACCCAAATGCTCAATTTAGGGGCGTTACAGGGAGTGCCAGGTGGTAGCCAATGGGCTGACCACCTTTAGGGTGACTACACCGCCTATATGACCACTTGGGAAGTGGGCCTAACCCTCACTCTAGAAGTCGAATCCTCTCAAAACCAAGATGGAGGAGTTTAAACGTGTTGTCCACTTCAGCTCTTCCACCTTAAGGGTGGGACTGGCATCAAGTGTGGACAACTTCTAATCTGACAAAAATTCCCGCCTGTCGTGTTGCCAAGAAGTGGGGTCAGAACAGAGGGGTCGGTCATCTCTGCCATCTGGAGAGACCTGGGTTGCATTACAAAGGCTGCAAGGCCTTTGAAGCTTCCTGCCCTGGAGTGTCCATCCTGCCGGGGTGAGGTGGCAACACCCCCGCCCAGTGCAGCCTATAGTCCTGGGCCTCTGGGAGCGCTGGCTCTCACCTTAGGGGGGCAGAAATGTGGATAAGGTGGCTAAACTGGTCAGGACAAGTCACTAAACACACTAGCAGCTAGTAGGTTTCTCAGCGGGCATCTCTGAGATGCCCTCTGGGTCCATTTATTAATAAACCCCTCACTGGAATCTGTGAGGATTTATTAATCTGAGATGTTTGATACCAAACATCCCAGGGTTCATGGAAGCCATGATGTAGCTGAGAAACTCGTAGTGACCAGTGTCCAGCACATGCACTTAAAATGATTTCCCTGTTTCACTTACTATGTCTAAGGATTGACAAAGATGCCCTTGCATGTTTCTTGATACTCCCTGCCTTAGGGGTGACTCACACATGGTACATACAGAGGTAGGGGACCTGGCACACATGGGTGTGTGACAGGTCATGTTTTCAATTTTACCTGTACCAACACATGCAGTCTGCAATGGTAGCACTGTGTGTGTATGGTGAGGGGTCCCTGAGGGTAGCACAATTGGGGTTGCAACCCTCAGGGACGTTCTTTAGTACCCCAGGCCCTAGGTACCAGGGTACCACTTACTAGGGACTTAAAGTGGGTGCTAAAGATTGTGTCAATTGGAAAAACGATTGTGTAGTTTTGGGAAAGAGCTCTGGTACTGGGGGCCTGGTTAACAAGGACTCAGTGCACTTTAGTTGAAATCACATCACATACCAGGCAAAAAGTAGGAGCTAACCGTGCCAGAAGGGTACTTTCCTACAGCTGTTTTCAGGTTTTCCTATCTTACTGTATACTCCTGACTAAAATTACCTTTGACCACATATTTCACAAGTCACTGTCTCAACTAAAAACGCGGATAAAATATGTGCTGGTGTTCTGTGATCGTAAACTCTTCAATGCCTGTTAAACATGTTTTGCCATTTAACTGAAACCGGCTGAGCTTGTGTTCTGCCTTCTGGTGAACTCTCACCTATTTTGTGTACTGCCCTTTAATCCCGTGCTGCTCTGCAGCGCTCTCTACTGGTGTCCATGGTAGTGAGATGTCCTCGCATTTCATACTTTCCTTAACATCCCCCCCATAGTTGATATTTCAAGTACTTCTTCTAACTCTTGGTCCTCACTAGATGACAACTGATATGTGCTCCTCGTGGCATCTGCAGTGAGATGTCCTCTCATTTCATCCTTTCCTTGACAGGCTGGAGTCTGATCGTGCCAGGCTGGGGGTGTGTGACAACCACCGGAGATGGTGAACTTGTCTGCAAGATTAGCCGGGTTGCTGGCCGTTATGGCTTTGTTAATGACCCTGCTAGCTGTGAAGATGGTGCGGGCTGGCAAGGGGAGCTAACAGAGTCCTGCAAAAAAAAGTGTATTATTAGATTGGGTAGTTGTGAGACCTCACCAAGTGATAATGTCCCTCATCTGTAGCAGGTCCAGTTACGGTAGTTTGTTTTAAACCTTAGCTCAGATCAGGGTAACTGGGACACAAGCAGTCAGGCTTAACTCGAAGGAAAACAAGTGTAAAGCATTTATTGATGCCAAATGTGTCAATGAATATGAAGCACGACAAAATAAAGACCCTCTCTAGTTTATAGAAAAAGTATATAATGTTATCTTTAAATAGACACCAAAATGACAAAAATCAGTTGAAGAGCACCAGAGTTATGTTTTTTGCGGGATTTTCATAAGCAGCTGCTTTTCACTCTAACAAGTTATATAAGTTTCAAAGACTTTGCTAAATCACAGCTTTACCCTCTTAGTGGCAGCATCTGAGCCTTGAATGCGAGGGTCTGCACCAATGGGAATTTCAGGGCGACCGTGTTGGAATTCGGGGAGGGATGCGGGCGCCGGATGGGTCCTGGTCAAGATTCTACCTTTGCACTTAGAAAACGTCCTGGCTTTTTTTCTTGTAGACGGTGAGATCAGCTTAAAGCCAACGTTGGGCTCCAAGTCAACAGAGAGGTGAAGTACAGTGGTCCGGTGTGGACCCTTGGTTCTTGACAGCTTTCACTGCTATCCACGAGTAGCAGTAATCTATGATCCTCAGACTCTGTTGAAAAAACATGATCTTTTCCCTCTAGCTTGCAAGATGCAGTTGCTGCCAGAAGGAGTGGAATCTAGCACCAGCAATGGGTGCAGGACCTGAGCGGTACCTCTTGGGACTAAGACTCGATCTTACGGAGTCCAGGCCAAGTCCAATGGCTACTGGTCAGCTGGGCACTTTTCAAGGGTAGGCGCCGGTCACTTAGCAGGAGGCTAGCCAACTGGCCCTTTGAGCCACCTACTGGTCTGTGGCACAAGTGGCAGCAGGGTCAGCCCTGGGGGCCTCTCGCTATGAAGTCGACAGTAGGAGCAGCCATTCTAGTCCCGTCTTGGCTCATCAGGTGCGGTCTTCCTTGGTGCAGCCTTGCTTTCCGACGTCCACAGGTTCAGCAGGTGCAGTCCTTCTTCCGTGTCCAGCAGTGTTCTGAGGAAGGTAGCCAGGATGCCAGTTGTATGCCTGCCACAAGCTTGTGGTTGGGGTGACTCCCTAGCTAATAAGAGTGGAACTCACATGGGTGACCATACCACGCCTACATCACTTCTTGAGGGTTCGGCATTGAACAATCCTGCAGATAATCTCTCCGCCCAAACCCGACCTGTCGGAACCTGTCTTCCCTGGGCCGGAGCTCAGGGCACACCCCTGAGGTGTGTGCAGGCCAAAGAGCTACTCTCCCTACAAACCAGTCCTGGGGCAGGCCCTCCCTCCAGTAGGACTGGTGCACTCTGGGTTCTTAGACAATGGCAGGCCAAGGTATAGATGACATCCACCCGGGACAGGGGCTAAAGTGTGTCCAGTTAGTGAGCACACCCCTCAGACCACCCTGCCAGGGGTGGTCACACCTCCTCCCAGACAAAGCCCTGTTGTTCCCAGCCCAGCAGGCTGCCAGGTGACAGATTACCTCTGAAAGGGCTTCTAGAGCCTTTTAGGCAGGCAAACGCCTACTTTATAAAAGTACCATTTGCAAAATAGTAATTTAAAATCTGGCTTCAGCATCAGATGCTTAGATTTTAAATTCCTAATCATTTGAGTTCTTAAATGAAGGGCCTAACTAGTCCCAAACTGCTTTGCTATGGAAGAGCCACCCTTGCCAGAGGGAGACATAACACATGAGATGTTTCACTGGCAGGACATATAAAACTTAAAAACGCATGTCTTACTTTTGAAATGCCATGCGCCCTGCCCTATGGGCACTTAGGGCCTACCTCAGGGGTGACATGCATTTTAAAAATAAGGTTTAGGCCTGCCACTGGGGTTATTTTGCAGCCGAATTTGCAGTTTAAAACTGCACAGCTAGGTTGCAGTGACAGGCCTGGAGTCGTGTTCACTTCTCACTTTGGGGTTGGCACAATCAGTGCCACCCAGGAGTGACATTTATCTTCCAGCCCTTGGGTACACTGGGCATCATGCATTAGGGATTTATGGGTACAGTAAATATGCTAATCAGGACTAGCCAGTGCTCCACAGTTTTAGGGGTCAGAGCACATGCACTGGGCACTGGACATCAGCCCCCCAGTGTACAGACTCCATAAACAAGCACTACACATAGCAGGTAGCGGGGCACAGAGGGGGTCTTTCCTCAGAAGTTCCCTCAGGGTGGGGGTGATATGATCCTCTTTCCTCTGACCCTGGATGAGACCGGCTGCCCATGTAGGATCCCACTGAGGGTGCCTCTTGAAGCATGCCTCTCTGAGGATACCTCCCTGAGGGTGCCTCTTGCAGGATGCCTCTCTGAGGATACTGCCCTGAGGGTGCCTCTCTGAGGATATCTCCCTGAGGGTGCCTCTTGGAGCTTGCCTCTCTGAGGATACCTCCCTGAGGATACCTCCCTGAGGGTGCCTTTTGAAGCATGCCTCTCTGAGGATACCTCCCTGAGGGTGCCTCTTGAAGCATGCCTCTCTGAGGATACCTCCCTGAGGGTGCCTCTTGCAGGATGCCTCTCTGAGGATACTGCCCTGAGGGTGCCTCTCTGAGGATATCTCCCTGAGGGTGCCTCTTGGAGCATGCCTCTCTGAGGATACCTCCCTGAGGATACCTCTCGGAGGATGCCTCTCTGAGGATACTGCCCTGAGGGTGCCTCTCTGAGGGTGCCTCTCTGAGGATACCTCTGACCCTGGATGAGACCGGCTGCCCATGTAGGATACCCCTGAGGAGTTCCAGTGCGGAATGGACCACCATGGAGCAGGGCAGTGCCCCTCAGACGAGTGACCAGCTGGAAGGCAGCACAGATGATAAATACCATGGTTCAGAGAGTCAAAATCTATCTTTCATCTTCCTGGTCTTGCGTGGAATGACCACATCCAGGACCGGGCCCGAAGTCCATCCTCTGGTGCTCTGGGCAAGGCTCTGAGGATACCTCCCTGAGGGTGCCTCTTAGAGCATGCCTCTCTGAGGATACAGCCCTGAGGATACCTCCCTGAGGGTGTCTCTTGGAGCATGCCTCTCTGAGGATACTGCCCTGAGGGTGCCTCTCTGAGGATACTGCCCTGAAGATACCTCCCTGAGGGTGCCTCTCGGAGGATGCCTCTCTGAGGATACTGTCCTGAGGGTGCCTTTCTGAGGATACTGCCCTGAGGGTGCCTCTCTGAGGATACCTCCCTGAGGGTGCCTCTTGGAGCAAACCCCTCTGAGGATACAGACCTCAGGATACCGCCCTGAGGGTGCCTCTCTGAGGATACCTCCCTGAGGGTGCCTCTTGGAGCATGCCTCTCTGAGGATACCTCCCTGAGGGTGCCTCTTGGAGCATGCCTCTCTGAGGATACTGCCCTGAGGGTGCCTCTCTGAGGGTGCCTCTTTGAGGATACCTCCCTGAGGATACCTCCCTGAGGGTGCCTCTTGGAGGATGCCTCTCTGAGGATACTGCCCTGAGGGTGCCTCTCTGAGGATATCTCACTGAGGGTGCCTCTTGGAGCATGCCTCTTTGAGGATACTGCCTTGAGAGTGCCTTTCTGAGGGTGCCTCTCTGAGGATACCTCCCTGAGGGTGCCTCTTGAAGCATGCCTCTCTGAGGATACTACCCTGAGGGTGCCTCTCGGAGGATGCCTCTCTGAGGATACTGCCCTGAGGGTGCCTCTCTGAGGATACCTCCCTGAGGGTGCCTCTTGAAGCATGCCTCTCTGAGGATACCTCCCTGAGGGTGCCTCTTGCAGGATGCCTCTCTGAGGATACTGCCCTGAGGGTGCCTCTCTGAGGATATCTCCCTGAGGGTGCCTCTTGGAGCATGCCTCTCTGAGGATACCTCCCTGAGGGTGCCTCTTGAAGCATGCCTCTCTGAGGATACCTCCCTGAGGGTGCCTCTTGGAGCATGCCTCTCTGAGGATACCTCCCTGAGGATACCTCTCGGAGGATGCCTCTCTGAGGATACTGCCCTGAGGGTGCTTCTCTGAGGGTTCCTCTCTGAGGATACCTCTGACCCTGGATGAGACCGGCTGCCCATGTAGGATACCCCTGAGGGGTTCCAGTGCGGAATGGACCACCATGGATCAGGGCAGTGCCCCTCAGACGAGTGACCAGCTGGAAGGCAGCACAGATGATAAATACCATGGTTCAGAGAGTCAAAATCTATCTTTCATCTTCCTGGTCTTGCGTGGAATGACCACATCCAGGACCGGGCCCGAAGTCCATCCTCTGGTGCTCTGGGCAAGGCTCTGAGGATACCTCCCTGAGGGTGCCTCTTAGAGAATGCCTCTCTGAGGATACAGCCCTCAGGATACCTCCCTGAGGGTGCCTCTCTGAGGATACCCCCCTGAGGGTGCCTCTTCGAGCATGCCTCTCTGAGGATACTGCCCTGAACATACCTCCCTGAGGGTGCCTCTCGGAGGATGCCTCTCTGAGGATATCTCCCTGAGGGTGCCTCTTGGAGGATGCCGCTCTGAGGATACTGCCCTGCGGATACCTCCCTGAGGGTGCCTCTCGGAGGATGCCTCTCTGAGGATACCCCCCTGAGGGTGCCTCTCGGAGGATGCCTCTCTGAGGATATCTCCCTGAGGGTGCCTCTTGGAGGATGCCGCTCTGAGGATACTGCCTTGAGGGTGCCTCTCTGAGGGTGCCTCTCGGAGGATGCCTTTCTGAGGATGCCGGTTCCTCCCTGAGGGTGCCTCTCGGAGAATGCCTCTCGGAGAATGCCTCTCTGAGGATACTGCCCTGCGGATACCTCCCTGAGGGTGCCTCTCGGAGGATGCCTCTCTGAGGGTGCATGTTGCAGGATGCCTCTCTGAGGATACTGTCCTGAGGGTGCCTCTTGGAGCATGCCTTTCTGAGGATACTGCCCTGAGAGTGCCTCTCTGAGGTTGCCTCTCTGAGGATACTGCCCTGAACATACCTCCCTGAGGGTGCCTCTCGGAGGATGCCTCTCTGAGGATACTGCCCTGAGGATACTTCCCTGAGGGTGCCTCTCGGAGGATGCCTCTCTGAGGATACTGTCCTGAGGATGCCTCTCGGAGGATGCCTCTCTGAGGATACTGCCCTGAGGGTGCCTCTCTGAGGATACCTCCCTGAGGGTGCCTCTTGGAGCATACCCCTCTGAGGATACAGCCCTGAGGATACCTCCCTGAGGGTGCATCTTGAAGCTGAGGATACTGCCCTGAGGGTGCCTCTCGGAGGATGCCTCTTTGAGGATGCTGCCCTGAGGGTGCCTCTCTGAGGATACCTCCCTGAGGGTGCCTCTTGAAGCATGCCTCTCTGAGGATACTGCCCTGAGGGTGCCTCTCGGAGGATGCCTCTCTGAGGATACTGCCCTGAGGGTGCCTCTCTGAGGATACCTCCCTGAGTGTGCCTCTCGGAGGATGCCTATGAGGATACCGCCCTGAGGGTGCCTCTCGAAGGATGTCTCTCTGAGGGTGCCTCTCGGAGGATACCTCTCCCTCCCTGTGCGGGACTCTCTGAGGATGCCTCTCTGAGGATACCCTTCTTCTCTGAGGGTACCTCACTGAGGATGCCTCTCTGAGGGTACCTCTCGGAGGATGCCTCTTGGAGGATGTCTCCCTGAGGATATCCCCACCTCTCTGAGGATACCTCCTTTAGGATACCTCTCTTTCTCTCTCTCTCTCTCTGAAGATACCTCTTTGTGCATGCCTCTCTCAGGATACCTCTACCTCTCTGAGGGTACCTCCCTTAGAATGCCTCTCTATCTCTCTGAGGATATCTACCTGAAGATGCCTCTACCACCCTAAGAGTGCCTCTTGGAGGATACCTCTCTGAGGATGCCGCTCTGAGGATACCTCTCTCTCTGAGGGTTGCTCTTGGAGGACACCTCTCTGAGGATGCCTCTCTGAAGATACCTCTCTTAGGATACCTCTCTCTCTGAGGATGCCTCGCTGTGGATGCGTCTCTGAGGAAATTCCCTTAGGATACCTCTCTTAGGATACCTCTCTCTCTGAGAACGCCTCTCTGAAGATACCTCCCTGAGGGTGCCTCTCAAAGGATACCTCTCTGAGGATGCTTCTCTAAGGATACCTCTCTCTCTCTCTGAGGGTGTCTCTTGGAGGATACCTCTCTGAGAGTACCTCTCTGAGGATATCTCTGTGAGGATGACTTGGCGGATGCCTCCCTGAAGGTGCCTCTCAGAGGATACCTCTCTGATGATGCCTCTCTGAGGATACCTCTTTGAGGATACCTCTACCTCTCTGAGGATACCACTCTGAGGATACCTCTACCTCTCTGAGGATACCACTCTGAGGATACCTCCCTTAGGATACTTCTCTCTCTCTCTCTCTCTCTCTCTCTCTCTCTCTCTCTCTTGGGGTACCTCCCTGAGGGTGCTTCTACCTCTCCGAGGATACCTCTACCTCTCTGAGGATATCTCTCTGACGATCCCTACCTTAGAATACCTCTACCTCTCTGAGATACCTCTCTGAGTATACCTCTGCCTTTCTCAGGAAACCTCTCTGAGGATGCCTCTCTGAGGACACCTCATGGAGGGTGCCTCTTTGAGGATAAGTATCCGGAGATAACTCTCAGAGGATGCCTCTCTCTCCCTGAAGATACCTCCCTGAGGATACCTCTCTGAGGATACTTCTCTGAGGATAAATCCCTGAGGATACCTCCCTGAGGATACCACTCTGAGGCTATCTCCCTGAAGGTGCCTCTCTGAGGATGCCTCCCTGAAGGTGCCTCTCAAAGGATATCTCTCTGAGGATACCTCTTTGAGGATACCTCTACCTCTCTGAGGATACCACTCTGAGGATACCTCCCTTTGGATACCTTTCTCTCTCGCTCCCTCTATTTGGGTACCTCCCTGAGGGTGCTTCTACCTCTTTGAGGATACCTCTACCTGTCTGAGGATCCCTACCTTAGAATACCACTACCTCTCTGAGTATACCTCTGTCTTTCTCAGGAAACCTCTCTGAGGACACCTCACGGAGGGTGCCTCTTTGAGGATACTTCTCCGGAGATACCTCTCGGAGGATGCCTCTCTGAGGATACCTCTCTCTCTCTGAGGATACCTCCCTGAGGATACCTCTCTTAGGATAATTCCCTGAGGATACCTCTCTGAGGATATCTCCCTCATGATACCTCTCTCTTTCTCTAAGGATACCTGTCTGAAGATGCCTTTCTGAGGATACCTCAGTGCGCATACCTCTCTCTATCTGAGGATACCTTTCGAGGATATCACTTTGAGATTCCCTCCAGAGGATGCCTCTCTGAGGGTGCCTCGCTGAGAATGCCTCTTTGAGGGTGCCTCTCTGAGGATACCTATTCCTCTCTGAGGATACCACTATCTCTCTATAAGGATACCTCTCTGAGGATGCCTCTCTGAAGATACCTTCCTGAGGATACCTCTCTGAGGATATCTCTGTCTCTCTGAGGATAGCTCCCTGAGGATAACTCTCTGACACTACATCTCTCAGGGTACCTCTGTGAGCATACCTCTTTGTCTCTGAAGATACCTCCCTGAGGTTACCTCTGTGAGCATAACTCTTTCTCTCTAAAGATACCTCCCTGAGGGTGCCTCTGTGAGGATACCCTGGCGCGGCAAGGGGTGTCTGAGGATGCTCTGAGGGGGACGGGGGTGTCTGAGCATGCTCTTGGCGGGGGGTGGGTCAGGGGGTGTCTCAGGATGCTGTAGCCGTGCAGGGGGTGTCTGAGGATGATCTGGGGAGGGCAGGGGTGGTTGATTATAATCTGGAGGAGGGGGCAGGGAGAGGCTCAGGATGCTGTGGCAGTGTAGGGGAGCAGGGAGTGACTAAGGATGCACTGGGGGAGGGGGCAGGAGTGACTGAGGATGCTGTGGGGGAGGGGGCAGGGAGTGACTGAGGATGCTGTGGGGGGGCGGGGAGTGACTGAGGATGCTGTGGGGGACGGGCAGGGAGTGACTGAGGATGCTCTGGGGGAGGGGGCAGGGAGTGACTGAGGATGCTCTGGGGGAGGGGGGGAGGAGTGACTGAGGATGCTGTGGGGGTGGGGGGCAGGAGTGACTGAGGATGCTCTGGGGGGCAGGGAGTGGCTGAGGATGCTCTTGGGGAGGGGGGCGGGAGTGACTGAGGATGCTGTGGTGGAGGGGCAGGGAGTGACTGAGGATGCTGTGGTGGAGGGGCAGGGAGTGGCTGAGGATGGTGTAGGGAGGGGCAGGGAGTGACTGAGGATGCTCTGGGGAGGGGGGGCAGGAGTGGCTGAGGATGCTGTGGGGAGGGGCAGGGAGTGACTGAGGATGCTCTGGGGGGGAGGGGGCAGGGGGTGACTGAGGATGCTGTGGCAGGGCGGGGGGTCAGGGTGACTGAGGATGCTGTGGCAGTGCAGGGGGACAGGAACGGCTGAGGATGCTGTGGGGGAGGGGCAGGGAGTGACTGAGGATGCTCTGGGGAGGGGGGACAGGAGTGGCTGAGGATGCTGTGGGGAGGGGCAAGGGGTGTCTGAGGATGCTGTGGGGGGCGGGCAGGGAGTGACTGAGGATGCTCTGGGGGAGGAGGGCAGGAGTGGCTGAGGATGCTGTGGGGGAGGGGGCAGGAGTGGCTGAGGATGCTCTGGGGGAGGGGCAGGGAGTGACTGAGGATGCTCTGGGGAGGGAGGTAGGAGTGACTGAGGATGCTGTGGGGGAGGGGGGCAGGGAGTGACTGAGGATGCTCTGGGGGAGGGGGGAAGGAGTGACTGAGGATGCTGTGGGGGAGGGGGCAGGGAGTGACTGAGGATGCTCTGGGAGGGGGGCAGGAGTGACTGAGGATGCTCTGGGGAGGGGGGCAGGAGTGACTGAGGATGCTCTGGGGGGGCAGGGAGTGGCTGAGGATGCTGTGGGGGAGGGGCAGGGAGTGACTGAGGATGCTCTGGGGAGGGGGGCAGGAGTGGCTGAGGATGCTGTGGGGGGAGGGGGTGACTGAGGATGCTGTGGCAGTGCGGGGGGTCGGGGGTGACTGAGGATGCTGTGGCAGTGCGGGGGGTCGGGGGTGGCTGAGGATGCTGTGGGGAGGGGCATGGAGTGACTGAGGATGCTCTTGGGGGGAGGGGGCAGGGGGTGACTGAGGATGCTCCCAGGGTGCGGAGGGGGAGCAGTGGGACCTCAGTGTCTCTCCTGGCAGGGCTGACGCGCTCCGTCTCTCACCTCCTCAGTGAGATGGGAATGAGTTGACATCAAAGGCTCTTGGGGAGCAGGACATTTGCTTAAACACAAATAACCGGAGGCAGCTCATGAGGGAATAAACATATTAACATAAAGCCTTGGTAAGGAAGCATTGTAGGGCAGACCCAGTGCACCCCCCCCCCCCCGACAACATCAGATGTAGAGAGCCTTCAATGTGCTCTGTCTCCATCCCAACGAGCCCAGGGTGGGGCCTCCTCTCAGCTCTGGTGGCAGTGCACTGCCCCCCCCCAGGCATCCCTGCTCCAGGCTGGACACTGAACCCCTCCCTGGACCACATCAGATGCAAAGAGCCTTCAGTGTGCCCTGTCTCCATCCCAGCGAGCCCAAGGTGGGGCCTCCTCTCAGCCCTGGTCACCAGTGCAGTGACCCCCCTCTCCTGGACACTGAACCCCTCCCTGGACCACATCAGATGCAAAGAGCCTTCAGTGTGCCCTGTCTCCATCCCAGCGAGCCCAAGGTGGGGCCTCCTCTCAGCCCTGGTCACCAGTGCAGTGGCCCCCCTCTCCTGGACACTGAACCCCTCCCTGGACCACATCAGATGCAAAGAGCCTTCAGTGTGCCCTGTCTCCATCCCAACGAGCCCAGGGTGGGGCCTCCTCTCAGCTCTGGTCTCCAGTGCACTGCCCCCCCACCTTCAGGCATCCCCTGCCCTCTGCCAGGACCTCCACCTGCTCTGTCCAGCTCTCACCTCGAGAACGAGGACAGGTGGCTGCATCAGTTGTGTGGTCCACTTGGGGGGGCTCCAGCCCCCCCTAAATCCACAATCACACACGATACAGGCTTCAGGTGGCCACGAGCTCTGATCAGTGCTCGCCTTCCGGGCCCTTAGCCTTTGAGAATGGCTTGTGCCCCCCTTTGCCCCACCGACGCCTGTCTTCCATCAGCCACTCACTTCCGGTCCGGCTGCGGTGGGATGCTCCAGGCCTCAGCACAGACTGAGGGTCGGATCTACTACTGACCACTCACCTCCTTACCAGCTGCCTCCTCCTTGGAGGTCACGCGGTACCTTGGACACCACTGGCCAACACACCCTTCTCACCTGACACCACTGGCCTCAACATCCTTCTCTCCCAACACATCCCTGGCCACCACACCCTTCTCAACTGACTCTTCTGGCCACCACATCCTTCTCACCCGACACCACTGGCCACCACACCCTTCTCACCTGGCACCACTGGCCACCACACCCTTCTCACCCGACACCACTGGCCACCGCACCCTTCTCACCTGGCACCACTGGCCACCACACCCTTCTCACCTGGCACCACTGGCCACCACACCCTTCTCACCCGACACCACTGGCCACCGCACCCTTCTCACCTGGCACCACTGGCCACCACACCCTTCTCACTTGGTACCACTTCTCACCTGACACCACTGGCCACCACATCCTTCTCACCTGAAATCACTGGCTACCACACCCTTTCAACTGACACCATTGGCCACCACACTCTTCTCACCCAACACCACTGGCTACCACACCCTTTCACCTGACACCACTGGCCACCACACCCTTCTCTCCTGGCACCACTGGCCACCACACCCTTCTCACTTGGTACCACTTCTCACCTGACACCACTGGCCTCAACATCCTTCTCTCCCAACACATCCCTGGCCACCACACCCTTCTCAGCTGACTCTTCTGGCCACCACATCCTTCTCACCGACACCACTGGCCACCACATCCTTCTCACCTGGCACCACTGGCCACCACACCCTTCTCACCTGATACCACTGGCCACCACACCCTTCTCACCTGACACCACTGGCCACCACATCCTTCTCACCTGAAATCACTGGTTACCACACCCTTTCACCTGACACCATTGGCCACCACACTCTTCTCACCCGACACCACTGGCCACCACACCCTTCTCACCCGACACCACTGGCCACCACACCCTTCTCACCTGGCACCACTGGCCTCAACATCCTTCTCTCCCAACACATCCCTGGCCACCACACCCTTCTCCCCTGACACCACTGGCCACCTCACCCTTCTCACCTGACACCACTGGCCTCAACATCTTTCTCACCTGGCACCACTGGCCACCACATCCATCTGACCTGACACTACTGGCTACCACACTCTTCTCACCTGACTCCGCTGGCCACCACACCCTTCTCACCTGGTACCACTGGCCACCACTCCCTTCTCACCTGGCACCACTTGCCACCACATCCTTCTGACCTGACACTGCTGGACACCACACTCGTCTTACCTGACACCACTGGCTACCACATCCATCTGACCTGACACTACTGGCCACCACATCCTTCTCTCCCAACACATCCCTGGCCACCACACCCTTCTCAACTGCCACCACTGGCCACCACACCCTTCTCACCTGGTACCACTGGCCACCACACCCTTCTCACCTGACACCACTGGCCACCACACCATTCTCACCTGATACCACTGGCCACCACACCCTTCTCACCTGATACCACTGGCCACCTCACCATTCTCACCTGATACCACTGGCCACCACACCCTTCTCACCTGATACCACTGGCCACCACATCCTTCTGACCTGACACTACTGGCCACCACATCCTTCTGACCTGACACTACTGGCCACCACACTCTTCTCACCTGACACCACTGGCCACCACACTCTTCTCACCTGACACTAGTGGCACCACACCCTTCTCACCTGATATCACTAGCTACCTCAGCCTTCTGACCTGACACCACTGGCCATCACACCCTTCTCACCTGGCGCCACTGGCCACCACACCCTTCTCACCTGACATGACTGGCTACCACATCCTTCTGACCTGACACTACTGGCCACCACACTTGTCTCACCTGACACCACTGGCACCACACCCTTCTGACCTGACACCACTGGCCACCACATTCTTCTTACCTGACACTACTGGCACCACACCCTTCTCATCTGATATCACTGGCTAGCACAGCCTTCTCACCAGACACCACTGGCCACCACATCCTTCTGAGCTGACACTACTGGCCACAACACCCCTCTCACCTGACAGCACTGGCCACCACATTCTTCTGACCTGACACTACTACCCACCACACCCTTCTACCTGACAGCACTGGCCACCACACCCTTCTCAGCTGACTCTTCTGGCCACCACATCCTTCTCACCGACACCACTGGCCATCACATCCTTCTGACCTGACACTACTGGCCACCACACTTTTCTCATCTGACAGCACTGGCCACCACACCCTTCTCACCTGGCACCACTTGCCACCACACCCTTCTCACCTGACACCATTGGCCACCACATCCATCTGACCTGACACTATTGGTCACCACACTCTTCTCAACTGACACCACTGGCTACCACATTCTTCTGACCTGACACTACTACCCACCACACCCTTCTCACCTGACACCACTGGCCACAACACCCTTCTCACCTGACACCACTGGCCACCACATCCTTCTCACCTGACACTACTGGCACCCCACCCTTCTCACCTGACACCACTGGCTACTACAGCCTTCTCACCTGGCACCACTGGCCACCCCACCCTTCTGACCTGACACTACTGGCCATCACACTCTTCTCACCTGACACCACTGGCCACCACACCCTTCTCACCTGACACCACTGGCCACCACTCCCTTCTCATCTGGCACCAGTGGCCACCACATCCTTCTTACCTGCCACCACTTGCCACCACATCCTTCTCACCTGACACCACTGGCTACTACAGCCTTCTCACCTGACACCACTGGCCACCCCACCCTTCTGACCTGACACTACTGGCCACCACACTCTTCTCACCTGACACCACTGGCCAACACACCCTTCTCACCTTGCACCACTGGCCACCACTCCCTTCTCACCTGGCACCACTTGCCACTACATCCTTCTGACCTGACACTACTGGACACCACACTCGTCTTACCTGACACCACTGGCTACCACATTCTTCTGACCTGACACTACTACCCACCACACCCTTCTCACCTGACACCACTGGCCACCACACCCTTCTCACCTGGCACCACTGGCCACCACACCCTTCTCACCTGACACCACTGGCCACCACATTCTTCTCACCTGGCACTACTGGCACCACACCCTTCTCACCTGATATCACTGGCTAGCACAGCCTTCACACCGGACACCACTGGCAACCACACCCTTCTGACCTGACACTACTGGCCACCACACCCTTCTCACCTGACACCACTGGCCACCACATCCTTCTGACCTGACACTAGTGGCCACCACGCTCTTCTAACCTGACACCACTGGCCACCACACCCTTCTCACCTGACACCACTGGCTACCACATTCTTCTGACCTGAAACTACTACCCACCACGCTTCTCACCTGACACCACTGGCCACCACACCCTTCTCACCTGACACCGCTGGTAACCACATCCTCCTCACCTGACACCACTGGCCACCACATTCTTATCACTTGACACTACTGGCACCACACCCTTCTCACCTGACAGCACTGGCCACCCCACCCTTCTGACCTGACACTACTGGCCACCACACCCTTCTCACCTGACACCACTGGCCACCACACCCTTCTCACCTGGTACCACTGGCCACCACAGCCTTCTCACCTGACACCACTGGCCACCACATCCTTCTGACCTGGGTCTGACTTCCTCCTCTTTCCACAGAGCTCCTCTGCACTGCTCCCTCAGGGTATCACTCCCTTCTCTCTCCACAGACCACCTTCTCTGTGCTCCCTCAGGAGTCACACTCCCTTGTCCCTCCACAGACCTCTACTGTGCTGCTCCCCCAGGAGTCTCACTTCCTTCTCTCTCCACAGATCATCTACTCTGTGCTCCCCTAGGGGTCTCACCACTTTGTGTGCTCTCCACAGAGCTCCTCTGCACTGCTCCTATGGGGCCTCACTCTCTTCTCTCTTCACAGACCTTCTCTTTGCTCCCTCAGGGTCTCACTCCCCCCTCTCTCTCCACCAGACCACCTCCTCTGCACTGCTCCCTCAGCGGTCTCACCGCCTCCTTCTTTCTCTACAGACCACCTCCTCTGCACTGCGCCTCTCTCTTTCCACAGACCACCTCCTCTGCATTGCTCCCTCAGAGTCTCACTCACCCCTCTCTCCACAGACCAACTCGTCTGCACTGCTCCCTCAGGGGTCTCACTGCCTCCTTCTCTCTCCACAGAGCATGCTGACAGGCTTGATGTATTACCGGCCAGAAGACCCCCTGGATTACCTGGAGAGCTGCCTGCACAGGGCCCGACTCCTGGGGGGCCCCGACAAGGTGCAGTGGGACACTTTCATTGGGCAGGAGCCTCGGACCCTGCCACCCATCCACGGTGGGCTGGGGCAGAGGCCTGTGTTCTGGACAGGTCAGTATGGGGGAGGAGCTGTCAGAGTGGTCTGTGGGGCCCTGCTGGTCATGACCTTGATGTGGGTGCTGGGACCTCTCAAGACCCAGTCTTGGGGAGTAGAGTCTGTGATATTTATGTGTGTTACATAATAGTTTACGCCCCAATGGGCAGAGTTGTGTAGAGGGGCAGATGATCACATCTGCTGCCAGAGAGGGGATGAGTGACTAACTGTGGTTGAGGGTTAAATTACTTGGTCAACAATAAAACACATCAGCCCCACACCTGTCTCTTCCACAACCCCTTAATGACAGGAGATTTCCCAAAACAGGGAAAATCATACTGGACAGCTAGAGACCCTTAGGAAAGGGACCTTTCCTGGGCAAACTTACAGAAAGAGAAGCCTTCACCCAGGTGTCACAGTTCTTGGAAGATAATTCCATACTTTCGGACTTGCAAACTGGACTTCTTCCAGGAACAGGCACTATATGGGCCCTAATCCCAATCTGGGCTGACTTTAAAAACAGGATAGACCAGAAGGGGGGGGCTGCTGCCCTTCTGCTCATGAATTTTCAGTGACCTTTGACACAGTGGATCATGATTCATTAATCCAAAGACTTGAGGAAGCCGAGACTGAGTGCACAGCTCTGGCTTAGATCACATCCTACATACACAGTAGAACACATATTATACACACGCCTCCCTTCTCTTATAACCATACAGCATTAACGCAGGAGTCCCCCAAGGCTCAGCCGTGTCACCCGCGCTTTTCAACATCATGTGAATTCATTTACCGGATCTCAATCAATCAATCAATCAATCAAGGATTTGTAGAGCATGAATAATCACCCATAGGGTCTGAAGGCGCTGTATGTGGGCGTGCTGCTCAGTTGAATGATCAATGTTTATGACATCACCTGCTATAGTTACAGATATTCTTGAAAGTGGAAAGCCAGAAGGACAATACAACATCAAAACACTTCAGTAGCCTCCAGCTCATTGACTAATGGATGACATGGACCCACTTCAAACGGAATGACTCCAAAATCGAAATACTCACCTGTGGTGACTGCAAAACTTAGGAGCCTCTCTGAACCTGGCCAGACGATCTAGGATCAACCCCAGAAATATCTAAGGAGATGAGAAACTTCAGAATTACCACAGACACCAAGCTGTCCTTGAATACACAAGTGAACAAGCAGGCCAAAGCAAGCTGTCTTACAATAAAAACATTGTGTGCATCTTGCCGCACCCAGGATTCCCTCACAAGGTTCCAGCTGCCATCTCATTTGCCCTTTCTAAACTGGGTTAGGCCAATGTTCTGTGTCACGTCTCACCTTTGCCAACTATGAAAAGATTACGGAGAATCAGAACTCGGCTGCCAGGCTACTCATACATGTGCACCCACATGCACGCATCTCCCATGCTTTGAGGGCGCTGCACTGGCTGCCAGTTGCCAGAAGATCACCCCTCAAGCTGCTTTTTATCCCCCAAAAAGCAATACAGGAAGAAAACCAACAGATCTGTGCGGTAAAGGAGCCTACAAGAATGGCTCCCCGCCTCAACGTTCCTACACAGAAGAAAAGAAATGGGTGGCCATCCTTCTCCGTTCATGCAGCAAAACTGCAGAACTCCCTAACCCTCGAGCATACGATCCACAAGCAATCATGTCCACTTCAGTAGATCAGTCTAGAGCTGGCTCTTCCCCACAAAACAACTATACGCCACACGTCAGTGTACCGCAAGGGTATCCACGGAAACAACAAACTATACTCAACAGCAGTACCACAACAGTATCCACGGACACAACAAACCATCCGCAGCACAGCGGTGTACCACAGCAGTATCCACAGACACGATAAACTATACTCAACACAGCAGTACCACATTATTTAAGGACATGAGAAACCACACACAACATAGCAGTACTACAACAGTATCCACATACGTGACAAACTATACTCAACACAGCGGTACCACAACAGTATCCATGGATAGAACAAACTATACTCAACACAGCAGCGTACCACAACAGTATTCACAGACACGACAAAGTATACTCAACACAGCAGAACCACAGCAGTATCTACACACATGACAAACTATGCTCAACACAGCAGCGTGCCACAACAGTATCCACAGACACGACATACTATACTCAACACAGCAGTACCACAACAGTATCTACAGACATGACAAACTATACTCAACACAGCAGCGTGTCACAACAGAATCCACACACATGACAAACTATGCTCAACATAGCAGCACCACAACAGTATCCATGGACATAAAAAACTATACTCAACACACAGTACCACAACAGTATCCACAGACATGAAAAACTATACATAACACAGCAGTGGCACAACAGTACACAAAGACACGACAACTATACTCAACACAGCAGCACCACAACAGTATCCACAGACATGCCAAACTATGCTCAACACAGCAGCACCACAACAGTATCCACAGATACGTCAAACTATACTCAACACATCAGTACTGCAACAGTATCCACGGACACAACAAACTATACGCAGCACATCACTTTACCACAACTGTATCCAAAGACATGACAAACTATACGCAGCACCTCACTGTACCACAACAGTATCCACAGATAGAACAAACTATACTCAACATAGTAGTACTACAACAGTATCCACAGACTCGACAAACTATACTCAACACAGCAGCACCACAACAGTATCCATGGACATGACAAACTATATACAAGACAGCAACGTGCCACAACAGTATCAACAGACATAACAAACTATACTCAACACATCGGTGTACCATAACAATATCCACAGACACGACAAACTATACTCATCGTAGCAGTATCACAACATGTGAGAAAGTAGCCTCTTTCTAGCATGTTTACCCCCATTTTTGGCCTCTTTGTGAGTGTTTGTCAGTGTGTTTTGCCTGTCTCACTGGGATCCTGCTAGCCAGGACCCCAATTGTAGGAAGTTGCCCCTGTATATACTAGCTCAACGTGAGAGATAGTGTGCACAGAGTCCAAGGGTTCCCGTTAGAAGTAAGATAGTGGCAAAATTTGATAATACTAATGCTCTATTTATGGTAGTGTGGTCGAGCAGTAGGCTTATCAGAGGGTAGTGTTAAGCATTTGTTGTACACACACAGGCAATACATGAGAACACACACTCAAAGACTTAACTACAGGCCAATAGGTTTTTATTTAGAAAAATATTATTTTCTTAATTTATTTTAGAACCACAAGATTAAAATTTTAGGTAAATACATGAATTGTAAGGTACTTCACACAGTTAAGTATAGAACTTTGATTTGAAACAGTAGTATACACAATTTTGTCAAAATTGGCAATAAGCTATTTTCAAAGTGGACACTGCAAAAATACCAAAATTCCTAGGGGAGGTAAGTATTGGTTAGTTTCTCAGGTAAGTAAAGCACTTACAAGTTCAATTACCTGGGCATAGGCAGCCCACTGTTGGGGGTTCAAGGCAACCCCAAAGCCACTGCACCAGCAACACAGGGCCGGTCAGGTGCAGAGGTGAAAGGAGGGCCAAATTACATAGGCACCTATGGAGAACAGGGGTGCTCTGGTTCCAGTCTGCTAGCAGGTAAGTACCTGCGTCCTCGGGGAACAGACCAGGAGGTTTTGGAGAGCACTGGGGGGGGGACACACACATGCACACAAAACACACCCTCAGTGGCACAGGGGCGGCCGGGTGCAGTGTGCAAAGTAGGCGTCTGGTTTGTCGTAGAAAACAATGGAAGGATCTGGGGGGTCACTCTGGCGATGCAGGCAGGGCACGGGGGCTTCTCGTGTCAGCCACTGTAGGAGGCTGGCCTGGCTTATATTGAGTACCTTGTGGTACTTACACCTTGTGCCAGGTCCAGTTATCCCTTATTAGTAGAATAGAGGTGTTTCTAGCAGCTTAGGCTGATAGAAGGTAGCTATGGCAAAGCAGCTTAGACTGAACTAGGAGACATGTAAAGCTCCTACTATACCACTTATATTACTTAGCACTATATCATAAGAAACACAATACTCAGAGTTACTAAAAATAAAGGTACTTTATTTTAGTGACAATATGCCAAAAGTATCTCAGAGGACATACTCCCCTTAGGAGGTAAGTAAAATACACAAAATATACACACACAAACCAAATCAGGTAAGTAAACAGTGTAGGAAAGTACCATCTTGCCTGGCATGTTACCCCCATATTTCACTGTATATATGTTGTTTTAGTGTATGTGCCACTGGGACGCTGCCAGCCAGGGCCCCAGTGCTCTGTATGTGTTCCCTGTGTGATGACTAACTGTCTCACTGAGGCTCTGCTAACCAGAACCTCAGTGGTTATGCTCTCTCTGCTTTCCAAATTGTCACTAACAGGCTACTGACCAATTTTACCAATTCACATTGGCATACTGGAACACCCTTATAATTCCCTAGTATATGGTACTGAGGTACCCAGGGTATTGGGGTTCCAGGAGATCCCTATGGGCTGCAGCATTTCTTTTGCCACCCATAGGGAGATCTGACAATTCTTACACAGGTCTGCCACTGCAGCCTGAGTGAAATAACGTCCACGTTATTTCACAGCCATTTTACACTGCACTTAAGTAACTTATAAGTCACCTATATGTCTAACCTTTACCTGGTAATGGTTGGGTGCTAAGTTACTTAGTGTGTGGGCACCCTGGCACTAGCCAAGGTGCCCCCACATTGTTCAGGGCAAATTCCCCGGACTTTGTGAGTGCGGGGACACCATTACACGCGTGCACTGGACATAGGTCACTACCTATGTACAGCGTCACAATGGTAACTCCGAACATGGCCATGTAACATGTCTAAGATCATGGAATTGCCACCCCAATGCCATCCTGGCATTGGGGAGACAATTCCATGATCCCCCGAATCTCTAGCACAGACCCGGGTACTGCCAAACTACCTTTCCCAGGGTTTCACTGCTGCTGCTGTCAACCCCTCACACAGGTTTCTGCCCTCCTGGGGTCCAGCCAGGCTTGGCCCAGGAAGGCAGAACAAAGGACTTCCTCAGAGAGAGGGTGTTACACCCTCTCCCTTTTGAAAAAGGTGTCAGGGCTGGGAGGAGTAGCCTCCCACAGCCTCTGGAAATGCTTTGATGGGCACAGATGGTGCCCATCTCTGCATAAGCCAGTCTCCACTGGTTCAGGGATCCCCCAGCCCTGCTCTGGCACGAAACTGGACAAAGGAAAGGGGAGTGACCACTCCCCTGACCTGCACCTCCCAGGGGAGGTGCCCAGAGCTCCTCCAGTGTGCTCCAGACCTCTGCCATCTTGGAAACAGAGGTGCTGCTGGCACACTGGACTGCTCTGAGTGGCCAGTGCCAGCAGGTGACGTCAGAGACTCCTCCTGATAGGCTCTTACCTGTGTTGCCAGCCTATCCTCCTTCCTAGGTAGCCAAACCTCCTTTTCTGGCTATTTAGGGTCTCTGCTTTGGGGAATTCTTTAGATAACGAATGCAATAGCTCATCAGAGTTCCTCTGCATCTCTCTCTTCACCTTCTACCAAAGGATCGACCGCTGACTGCTCAGGACGCCTGCAAAACTGCAACAAAGTAGCAAAGACGACTACTGCAACCTTGTATCGCTGATCCTGCCGCCCTCTCGACTGTTTTCCTGGTGGTGCATGCTCTGGGGGTAGCCTGCCTCCTCTCTGCACTAGGAGCTCTGAAGAAATCTCCCGTGGGTCGACGGAATCTTCCCCCTGCAACCGCAGGCAACAAAAGACTGCATCACCCGTCCTCTGGGTCCCCTCTCAGCACGACGAGCGTGGTCCCTGGAACTCAGCAACTCTGTCCAAGTGACTCCCACAGTCCAGTGACTCTTCAGTCCAAGTTTGGTGGAGGTAAGTCCGTGCCTCCCCTCACTAGACTGCATTGTTGGGTACCGCGTGATTTGCAGCTACTCCGGCTCCTGTGCACTCTTCCAGGATTTCCTTCGTGCACAGCCAAGCCTGGGTCCCCGACACTCTAACCTGCAGTGCACAACCTCCTGAGTTGTCCTCCGGTGTCGTGGGACTCCCTTTTGTGTCTTCGGGTGAGCTCCGGTTCACTCCTCTTCGTAGTGCCTGTTCCGGCACTTCTGCGGGTGCTGCCTGCTTCTGTGAAGGCTCCCTGACTTGCTGGGCGCCCCTCTGTCTCCTCACCTAAGTGGCGACATCCTGGGCCACAGCAGCATCCAAAAACCCTAACCGCAACCCTTGCATCCAGCAAGGCTTGTTTGCGGTCTTTCTGCGTGGGAACACCTCTGCAAGCTTCTTCACAACGTGGGACATCCATCCTCCAAATGGGAAGTTTCTAGCCCTCTTCGTTCTTGCAGAATCCACAGCTTCTACCATCCGGTGGCAGCTTCTTTGCACCCTCAGCTGGCATTTCCTGGGCATCTGCTCAATCTCGACTTTGTCGCGACTCTTGGACTTGGTCCCCTTGTTCCACAGGTACTCTCGTCCGGAAATCCACTTTGGTTGCATTGCTGGTGTTGGTCTTCCTTGCAGAATTCCCCTATCACAACTTCTGTGCTCTCTAGGGAATATAGATGCACTTTACACCTACTTTTCAGGGTCTTGGGGGGGGCTATTTTTCTAACCCTCACTGTTTTCTTACAGCCCCAGCGACCCTCTACAAGCTCACATAGGTTTGGGGTCCATTCGTGGTTCGCATTCCACTTTTGAAGTATATGGTTTGTGTTGCCCCTATACCTATGTGCTCCTATTGCAATCTATTGTAACTTTACACTGCTTGCATTACTTCCTTTTGCTATTACTGCATATTTTTGGTATTGTGTACATATATCTTGTGTATATTTGGCATCCTCATACTGAGGGTACTCACTGAGATACTTTTGGCATATTGTCATAAAAATAAAGTACCTTTATTTTTAGTATAACTGTGTATTGTGTTTTCTTATGATATTGTGCATATGACACCAGTGGTATAGTGGGAGCTTTGCATGTCTGCTAGTTCAGCCTAAGCTGCTCTGCTATAGCTACCTTCTATCAGCCTAAGCTGCTGGAAACACCTCTTCTACACTAATAAGGGATAACTGGACCTGGTACAGAGTGTAAGTACCCCTTGGTACCCACTACAAGCCAGGCCAGCCTCCTACAAACAGTTAGAAAAGTAGTGCAAACACTGTAGAACACAATAGAATGCAATAGGAGAAAATAGGCCTAAGGGCAGCACAAACCATATACTCCAAAATTGGAATGCGAACCACGAATAGACCCCGGGCCTAGTGTGGTGTGTAGAGGGTCGCTGGGAGTGTAAAAAAACACTAAGGGTGTTCAAGATACCCCACCCCAAGACCCTGAAAAGTAGGAGTAAATTTACCCTGCTAGCCAGGAAAGACAGTAAAGTCGAGATAGGGGATTCTGCAAGGACAACAACTGACTGCAAAGTACTGAAGATGGATTCCTGGACCTGAGGACCTGTAAAGGTAGGGGACCAAGTCCAAGAGTCACGCAAGTGTCCATGGGGGGCGGGAGCCCACTAAACCCCGGATGAAGGTGCAAAAGGGCTGCCTCCAGGTGGAAGAAGTCGAAGATTCTGCAACAGCAGAAGGTGCCAGGAACTTCTCCTTTGATCAGGTATCCCACGGTGTGCTGGAGGATGCAGAGGTGTTTCCATGCAGAAAGACCACAAACAAGCCTTGCTAGCTGCCAGAGTCGTGGTTGAGGATTTTAGGTGCTGCCAGGGCCCAGGAAGGACCAGGGGGTCGCCCCTTGGAGGAGGAGACAGAGGGGGCGCTCAGCAACACGGAGAGCCTATGCAGAAGCGAGTAGCACCCACACAAGCACCTGAACAGGCACTTAGAAGATCTGAGGACGACGGTCGACTCAGAACAGCAAAAGAGGGTCCCACGACGTCGGAGTCCAACTCAGCGAGTTGGGCAATGCAGGACGGAGTGCTGGGGACCTGGGCTAGGCTGTGCACAAAGGAAGTCTTTGAAAAGTGCACAGAAGCCCGAGCAGCTGCATTTCATGCAGTACACAGGATTACTGTCTGGCATGGGGAGGCAAGGACTTACCTCCACCAAATGTGGACAGAAGGGCCACTGGACTGTCAGGGACACTTGGATCCAGCTCCTGTGTTCCAGGGACCACGCTCGTCAGGATGAGAGGGGGCCCAGAGGACCGGTGAAGCAGACGTTTGGTGCCCGCATTGGCAAGGGTAAGATTCTGTCGACCCACAGGAGATTTCTTCTTGGCTTCCAGTGCAAGGTGAAGGCAGACAGCCCTCAGAGCATGCACCACCAGGAAACATTCGAGAAAGCCGGCAGGATGAGGCGCTACAATGTTGCTGGTAGTCTTCTTGCTACTTTGTTGCGGTTATGCAGGCGTCCTGGAGCAGTCAGCAGTCGATCCATGGCAGAAGTCAAAGAGGGAAGTGCAGAGGAACTCTGGTGAGCTCTTGCATTCGTTATCTGCTGATATACCCACAGGAGAGACCCTAAATAGCCCTCAGAGGAGGATTGGCTACAGAGAAAGGTAAGCACCTATCAGGAGGGGTCTCTGACGTCACCTGCTGGCACTGGCCACTCAGAGCTGTCCATTGTGCCCTCCCACCTCTGCATCCAAGATGGCAGAGGTCTGGGACACACTGGAGGAGCTCTGGGCGCCTTCCCTGGGAGGTGCTGGTCAGGGGAGTGGTCACTCCCCTTTCCTTTGTCCAGTTTCACGCCAGAGCAGGGCTGGGGGGATCCCTGAACTGGTGTAGACTGGCTTATGCAAGGAGGGCACCATCTGTGCCCTTCAAAGCATTTCCAGAGGCCAGGAGAGGCTACTCCTCCCAGGCCCTTCACACCTATTTCCAAAAGGAGAGGGTGTAACACCCTCTCTCAGAGGAAATCCTTTGTTCTGCCTTCCTGGGACTGGGCTGCCCAGGCCCCAGGGGGGCAGAATCCTGTCTGAGGGGTTGGCAGCAGCAGTAGCTGCAGAGGAGACCCCGGAAAGCTAGTTTGGCAGTACCCGGGCTCTGTGCTGGAGACCCAGGGATGTAAGGAATTGTCCCCCCAATACCAGAATGGTATTGGGGTGATTATTCCATGATCCTAGACATGTTACATGGCCATGTTCAGAGTTACCATTGTGACGCTACATATAGGTATTGGCCTATATGTCATGCATGCGTGTAATGGTGTTCCCGCACTCACAAAGTCTGGGAAATTTGCCCTGAACAATGTGGGGGCACCTTGGCTAGTGCCAGGGTGCCCACACACTAAGTAACTTCGCACCTAACCTTCACTAAGTGAGGGTTAGACACATAGGTGACTTATAAGTTGGCTGTAAAATATAAAATGGCTGTGAAATAACGTGGACGTTATTTCACTCAGGCAACAGTGGCAGGCCTGTGTCAGAATTGTCTAAGATCCCTATGGGTGGCAAAAGAAATGCTGCAACCCATAGGGATCTCTTGGAACCCCAATACCCTGGGTACCTAGGTACCATATACTAGGGAATTATAAGGGTGTTCCAGTGTGCCAATCACAATTGATAAAATTAGTCACTAGCCTGCAGTGACAATTTTAAAAGCAGAGAGAGCATAAACACTGAGGTTCTGGTTAGCAGAGCCTCAGTGATACAGTTAGGCACCACACAGGGAACCCATTCAGGCCACAACTATGAGCACTGGGGTCCTGGCTAGCAGGATTTCAGTGACACATAGGCAAAAACAAACATACATACAGTAAAAATGGGGGTAACATGCCAGGCAAGATGGTACTTTCCTACAGCCACCGACTGGGCTAGGATGAGGGCCCCCTGCTGGTCACTTCTGCACTGGTGGGTGGTTCCTCTCGTTCCTGGGGGCTGCGGGTGCAGTGCTTGGTCCAGGCGTTGGGTTCCTTTGTTACCAGGCAGTCATGGTCAGGGGGAGCCTCTGGATCCTCTCTGCAGGCTTCGCTGTGGGAGTGCAGGGAGGTCAACTCAGGGTATCCATGTCATTGGAGTTGCCTGGGGGTCCTCTCTGCGGTGTTGGTTGTCCTGAACTCGAGCCAGGGGAGTTGGGTGCAGAGTGTGAAGACTCACGCTTCTGGTGGGAAGTTAGAGTCTCTTTAAAGTTGCTTTCTTTGTTGTTGTTTCTGGACAGAGCCGCTGTCCTCGGGAGGTTCTTGGTCCTGTAGGTGCAGGTCAGCCCTCTGAGTCCTCAGAGGCCGCTGGTCCTGCTGGATGGGTCGCTCTTCAGGTTCTTTGAGTCTGGAGACAGGCCGGTAGGGCTGGGATTAAGTCAGTTGTCGTCTCCGTCGTCTTTCTTCAGGTTGCAGGAATCTGATTTCCTGGGTTCAGGGTCACCCCTAAATACTTAATTTAGGGGTGTGTTTAGGTCTGGGGGGCAGTAGCTAATCCTGTACTTGAGGGTGGCTACACGCTCTTTGTGTCTCCTCCCTGTGGGGAGGGGGGCACATCCCTAATCCTATTGGGGGAATCCTCCAAACTCAAGATGGAGGATTTCTTAAGGGAGGGGTCACCTCAGCTCAGGACACCTTAGGGGATGTCCTGACTGGTGGGTGACTCCTCCTTGTTTTTCTCATTATCTCCTCCGGACTTGCCGCTAAAAGTGGGGACAGTGGCCGGAGGGGTGGGCATCTCCACTAGCTGGGATGCCCTGGGGCGCTGCAACAAGAGGCATGAGCCTTTGAGGCTCACCGCCATGTGTTACCGTTCCTGCAGGGGGAGGTGAGAAGCACCCCCACCCAGTACAGGCTTTGTTCCTGGCAACAGAATGACAAAGAAACTCACCCCATGTGGCCAGAAACCCGTCTGGTTGTGGCAGGCTGGCAGGAACTGGTCAGCCTAACACTGGTGTTTGGACTGGTATACAGGGGGCATCTCTAAGATGCCCTCTGTGTGCAGTTTTCAATAAATCCCACACTGGCATCAGTGTGGATTTATTGTGCTGAGAAGTTTGATACCAAACTTCCCAGATTTCAGTGTAGCCATTATGGAACTGTGGAGTTCGTAACTGACAAACTCCCAGACCATATACTCTTTATGGCTACCCTGCACTTACAATGTCTAAGAATTGGCTTAAACACTGTAGGGGCATAGTGCTCATGCAACTATGCCCTCACCTGTGGTATAGTGCACCCTGCCTTAGGGGTGCAAGGCCTGCTAGAGGGGTGACTTACCTATGCCACAGGCAGTGGGTTGAGGGCATGGCACTCTGAGGGGAGTGCCATGTCGACTTAGTCATTTTCTCATAATACATGCTGCAGCCCTTAGAGATCTTGCCTGGCCACAGGGCGCTTGGTACCAGGGGTACCAGTTAAAAGGGACTTATCTGTGTGCCAGGGCTGTGCTAATTGTGGGAACAAAGGTACCGTTTAAGGAAAGAACACTGGTGCTGGGGCCTGGTTAGCAGGATCCCAGCACACTTTAAATCATAACTAGCAACAACAAAAGGCAAAACGTTAGGGGGTAACCATGCCAAGGAAGGCGTTTCCCTACACCGGTGCTCATAGTGTGTGTCCTATGTGTTGTCAGTATGCTTGACTGTGTCACTGAAGTTCTGCTAATCAGAACTCCAGTGCTTATGCTCTCTCTACTTACCAAATTTGTCACTATAGTTTAGTGACTCCATATTCCAATTCTGATTGGCACACTGGACCCCCCATTATAAGTCCCTAGTATATGGTACCTAGGTACCCAGGGTATTGGGGTTCCAGGAGCTCCCTATGGGCTGCAGAATTTCTTTTTCCACCCATAAGGAGCTCATACAAACCTTTCTTCAGGACTGCCACTGCAGCCTGAGTGAAATAGTGCACACACTATTTCACAGCCATTTTCACCTCACCAGGTAACTTATAAGTCACCTATATGTCTAACCCTCACTTGGTGAAGGTTAGGTGCAAAGTTACTGTATGTGAGGGCACCCTTGCACTAGCAAAGGTGCCCTCATGTCTCCCAGGGGCAATTTCCCAGACTTTGTGAGTGCGGGGATACCATTATAAGCATGCACTACATATATGTCAATACATATATGTAGCTTCACAATGGTAATGTCAAATATGGACATGTGAGGTGTCTACGGTCATGGAATTGACCCCCCAATCCAAATATGGTATTGGTGGGCCAATCACATGCACCCTGGGGGCTCCACCATGGACCAGTACAGCCAAACCAGCTCTCTGAGGGGGCTCCACCATGGACCAGTACAGCCAAACCAGCTCTCTGAGGTTTCACCTGCAGCCCCAGATGCTGCCACCTCACAGGCAGGGTTCGGGCCTCCTGGGGAATGAGCATCTGAGTCCCAGGAAGGCAGAACAAAGCATTTCCTTTGGGAGGAGGGTGTTACACCCTCTCCCTTTGAAAATAGGTGTTACAGGCATGGGAGGGGTAGCCTCCCAGAGCCTCTGGAAATGCTTTGAAGGGCACAGATGGTGCCCTCCTTGCATAATCCAGTCTACACTGGTTCACCCCCTGTCCCTGCTCTGGCGCGAAACTGGGCAAAGGAAAGGGGAGTGACCACTTCCCTGTCCATCACTACCCCACGGGTGGTGCCCAGAGCTCCTCCAGAGTGTCGCTGGGTTTTGCCATCTTAGATTCCAAGGTGGTGGGGCACTCTGGGAGCATCTGAGTGGCCAGTGCCTGCAGGTGATGTCACAGACCCCTCCTGATTGATGCATCCCTTGGTAGGTAGCCAATCCACCTCTCAGGGCTATTTAGGGTCTCTCCTCTGGGTGTTTCCTCAGATTCGGTTTGCAAGACTCCTCCAGGACTCCTCTGCATCCTCTACTTCAGCTTCTGACCGTCAGATCAACCGCAGACTGCTCCAGGAACTGCTGTAACTGCAACAAAGTATCCTGGACAACTCCTGTTACTTGCAACTTCAGCTCCAGCCAGCAATTGCAACAGTTTCCAAGGTGTGCACGCTCAGAGGACTGCCTGTCTTCACCCTGCACCAGAAGAACCAAAGGAATCTCCAGTGGAGTCAGTCAATCATATTTATACAGCGCGCTACTCACCCATGAGGGTCTCAAGGCGCTGGAGGGGGGGTCACTGCTGCTCGAAGAGCCAGGTCTTGAGACGCCTCCGGAAGGCGAGGTGGTCCTGGGTGGTCCTGAGGTGGACGGGGAGGGAATTCCACGTCTTGGCTGCCAGGTAGGAGAAGGATTTCCCACCTCCAATGGTTCGGCGGATGCGAGGGACGGCGGCGAGAGTGAGGCTGGTGGAGCGAAGTTGGCGGGTGGGCGTGTAGAAGGTGAGGCGACGGTTGAGGTTTTCGGGGACCTTGTTGTGGAGGGCTTTGTGTGCGTGGGTGAGGAGCCTGAAGGTGATCCTTTTGTTGACGGGTAGCCAGTGCAGGTGTCTCAGGTGGGCGGAGATGTGGCTGTGGTGGGGTACGTCGAGGATGAGGCGTGCAGAGGCGTTTTGTATGCGCTGAAGACGTTTCTGAAGTTGTGCGGTGGTTCCTGCGTATAGGGTGTTTCCGTAGTCCAGGCGGCTTGTGACGAGGGCGTGGGTCACAGTTTTTCTGGTGTCGGCGGGATCCAGCGGAAGATCTTTCGGAGCATGCAAAGAGTGAGGAAGCAAGAAGACGAGACGGCATTGACTTGTTTGGTCATGGTGAGAAGGGGGTCCAGGATGAATCCGAGGTTGCGTGCATGGTCTGAGGGGGTTGGTGCGTTGCACAGTGCCGTGGGCCACCAGGAGTCATCCCAGGCGGACGGGGAGTTTCCGAGGATGAGGACTTCCGTCTTGTCTGAGTTCAGCTTCAGATGGCTGAGTTTCATCCATTCTGCGACGTCTTTCATTCCATCCTGCAGGTTGGTTTTGGCGGTGGCTGGGTCTTTGGTGAGGGAGAGTATCAGCTGGGTGTCGTCGGCGTAGGAGATGATGTTGATGTTGTGTTTGCGTGCGATTTCGGCGAGGGGGCTCATGTAGACATTGAAGAGAGTAGGGCTGAGCGAGGAGCCCTGTGGGACGCCGCAGATGATCTTGGTGGGATTCGAGCAGAAAGGCGGGAGGTAGACTCTTTGGGAGCGGTCAGAGAGAAAAGAGACGATCCAGTCCAGGGCCTGTCCTTGGATACCGGTGGAGCGCAGGCGGGTTATTAGGGTGCGGTGGCAGACGGTGTCAAAGGCAGCCGAGAGGTTGAGGAGGATGAGGGCGGCTGTTTCTCCGTTGTCCAGCAGGGTTCGGATGTCGTCAGTGACTGCGATGAGGGCGGTTTCCGTGCTGTGGTTGGCCCAAAATCCGGACTGGGAGGGGTCGAGCAGGTTGTTGTCTTCGAGGAAGTTGGTCAGTTGCTTGTTGACGGCCTTCTCGATGACTTTGGCCAGGAAGGGGAGGAGCGAGATGGGGCGGAAGTTCTTCAGGTCGCTGGGGTCCGCCGTAGGTTTCTTCAGGAGAGCGTTGACTTCCGCATGTTTCCAGCTCTCGGGGAAGGTGGCAGATGCAAGCAAGCTGTTGATGATGGTCTGGAGATAGGGGGCGATGCTGGCGTCGGCTTTGTTGAAGATGTAATGTGGGCAAGGGTCCGAGGGAGCACCGGAGTGGATGGTGTTCATGGTAGTTTTGGTCTCTTCGGCGCTGATGGGTGTCCAGACGTTGAGGGTGACGGCTGGGGCTGTGGGTTCCGTGGTGGTCGGCGGGATCTGTGGGCCGAAGCTGTCGTGTAGGTCGGTGATCTTTCGATGGAAGAAGGTAGCGAGGGAGTTGCAGAGTTCTTGTGAGGGTGTGATGGAGTTGGAGCTGGCGTTGTGATTGGAGAGCTCTTTGATGATGTTGAAGAGTTCTTTGCTGTTGTGGGTGCTCTTGTCCAGTCTCTCTTTGAAGGATGCTCTTTTGGTGGCGCGGATCAGCTGGTGGTGTTCACGGGTGGCGATTTTGAGGGCTAACATGTTTTCTGTGGTGTGATCTTTGCGCCAGGTTTTCTCGAGGGTACAGCAGGTTTTCTTGGATTCTTTGAGGGCATCTGTGAACCATTGAGGTTTCCTGGTGTTGGTCTGTCTTGGGAGGCATCTGAGGGGGGCGAGGTTGTCAGTGCAGTTGGTGATCCACTGTGTGAGGCTGAGGGCTGCGTTGATGGCGTCAGAGGTGATGGTAGGTTGGTTGTGGTTGAGAGTGGCGAGTAGCTGTTCTGTGGAGATTTTGTTCCAAGGTCTGCGGGTGATAGGGTGTGTGCGACGGTGGAGAGTCTTGCATCTGAAGGTGAAGTGTACACATCTGTGGTCGGTCCAGTGTATTTCGGAGGAGTGGCTGAAGGATACCTGGTTGCTGGCGGAGAAGATGGGGTCGAGCGTTTGTCCAGCGATGTGGGTGGGGTTGTTCACCAGTTGCTTGAGGCCGAGGTTGTCGAGGTTGTCGAGCAAGGTGGTGGTGTTGGTGTCGTTGTTCTGCTCCAGGGGGAAGTTCAGGTCTCCGAGGAGGATGTGGTCTGGCGAGGCTAGGGCATGCGGGGAGATGAAGTCTATGACGGATTTGCTAAATAGGGCGCGTGGTCCAGGGGGCCTGTAGACAAGAGTTCCTCTGAGGGTGGTCCTGGGGTCGGTGTGGATCTGGAAGTGCATGTGTTCGGCGTCGAGGAGGGTGTCTTCGGTGGAGGTAGTGACGTTGATGGAGCTCTTGTATATGATGGCGATTCCTCTGCCTACTTGGTTGGTGCGGTCTTTCCTGGCGATCTTGTAGCCGTCGGGGATGGCTATGGCGATGTCGGGGGCCGATGAAGCGTTCATCCAGGTCTCAGTGATGAAGGCGACGTCCGGTGCGGTAGAGTCCAGGAGGTCCCATAGTTCAATGGCATGCTTGTGGACGGAGCGTACGTTGATGAGGATGCACTTGAGGTGGTTGTTGGCGCATGGGCTGGTGGACGGGATGTAGTCGCGGTGGAAGGAATGGTTGCAGGTTTGACAGGCGAAGGGTCCATGAGTGCGTTTCGGGCTGGCTTGGTAGAAGGTGGTAGTACGTCCCGGGTTGAGTGCGTGGAGGGAGGCGGCATTGTAGCAGTGCTGGGGGTTTTGGGAGCGCTGGGGGCCAGGGGTTCTGGCGCTGGGCGCGGTCCAGTTGCGGACGGGCGCAGACGGGCTTGCCTTTGGCGCGCAGCGGGTGCCATAAGAGGGAGGGGAGGGAAGGAGGGGTCAGCTGGGGGCGGGAGGGAGGGCGATGAATGGGAGCAGGGGGGCGGGGCCGCACAGGTGGCAGCGGCGGGAACGCAGAGAGCGGGAGGCGGGAGGCCGAAAAAGAGAAAAAAGTGGGAAGAAAGTGGAAATTCACAGGATAAGGGCGAAGATGGCAGGAAAAATCCAAAAGTAGAAAGAGTCAGAGGGGTAAAGAAAGCGCAGTGGAAAAAACAGGGGCGAGATCCACAGGAGTATAAAGGCGCAGTGGCAGAGTGTAGAAGGGGAAATTCAGGAGGGGAGAGCCAGGGGGAGAGGAGAAAGGGCGAGGGACTGGCCAAAGCAAGAGTACAGAGGAGAGGAGAAAAGACGAGGAGAGGAGAAAAGACGAGTTGGACAAAGCGAGAGCACAGGGGAGAGGAGGAAAGACGAGGAGAGGAGAAAAGACGAGCTGGACAAAGCGAGAGTACAGAGGAGAGGAGAAAAGCTGAGGAGAGGAGAAAAGACGAGCTGGACAAAGCGAGAGTACAGAGGAGAGGAGAAAAGACGAGGAGAGGAGAAAAGACGAGCTTGACAAAGCAAGAGCACAGGGGAGAGGAGAAAAGACGAGCTGGACAAAGTGTGAGTACAGAGGAGAGGAGAAAAGACGAGGAGAGGAGAAAAGACGAGCTGGACAAAGCGAGAGTACAGAGGAGAGGAGAAAAGACGAGGAGAGGAGAAAAGACGAGCTGGACAAAGCGAGAGTACAGAGGAGAGGAGAAAAGACGAGTTGGACAAAGCGAGAGTACAGAGGAGAGAAGAAAAGACGAGCTGGACAAAGCGAGAGCACAGGGGAGAGGAGAAAAGACGAGTTGGACAAAGCGAGAGTACAGAGGAGAGGAGAAAAGACGAGCTGGACAAAGCGAGAGCACAGGGGAGAGGAGAAAAGACGAGGAGAGGAGAAAAGACGAGCTGGACAAAGCGAGAGCACAGAGGAGAGGAGAACAACGGGAAACTGGACAGGGGAGAGCCAAGAGGAGAGGAGAAGAGCGAGGAGCTGGACAGGAGAGCGCGCAAAGGAGCACTTACGGTCTGCTGGAGGTGGCAGGGGCCTGGGCAGGAGGAGCTGCAGCGGCGGGGGAAGCGACCTACCCTAGGGTCAAGGGTTGCTGTCTCTGTCGCGCAGCGGGCGCCATAAGAGGGAGGGGGGAGGAGGGGTCAGCTGGGGGCGGGAGGTGGGAGGGAGGTAGACGAATGGGAGCAGGGGGGGCGGGGCCGAACAGGTGGCAGCGGCGGGTTCACAGAGAGCGGGAGGCCGAAAAAGAGAAAAAAGTGGAAAGAAAGGGGAAATTCAGAGGATAAGGGCGAAGATGGCAGGAAAAATCCAAAAGTAGAAAGAGTCAGAGGGGTAAAGAAAGCGCAGTGGAATAAAACAGGGGCGAGATCCACAGGAGTATAAAGGCGCAGTGGCAGAGTGTAGAAGGGGAAATTCAGGAGGGGAGAGCCAGGGGGAGATGAGAAAGGGCGAGGGACTGGCCAAAGCAAGAGTACAGAGGAGAGGAGAAAAGACGAGGAGAGGAGAAAAGACGAGTTGGACAAAGCGAGAGCACAGGGGAGAGGAGGAAAGACGAGGAGAGGAGAAAAGACGAGCTGGACAAAGCGAGAGTACAGAGGAGAGGAGAAAAGCTGAGGAGAGGAGAAAAGACGAGCTGGACAAAGCGAGAGTACAGAGGAGAGGAGAAAAGACGAGGAGAGGAGAAAAGACAAGCTGGACAAAGCGAGAGCACAGGGGAGAGGAGGAAAGACGAGGAGAGGAGAAAAGACGAGCTGGACAAAGCGAGAGCACAGGGGAGAGGAGGAAAGACGAGCTGGACAAAGCGAGAGTACAGAGGAGAGGAGAAAAGACGAGCTGGACAAAGCGAGAACACAGGGGAGAGGAGAAAAGACGAGCTGGACAAAGTGAGAGCACAAAGGAGAGGAGAAAAGATGAGGAGAGGAGAAAAGACGAGCTGGACAAAGCAAGAGCAAAGGGGAGAGGAGAAAAGACGAGGAGAGGATGTAGGAAAGTACCATCTTGCCTGGCATGTTACCCCCATTTTTCACTGTATATATGTTGTTTTAGTTGTATGTGTCACTGGGACCCTGGTAACCCAGGGCCCCAGTGCTCATAAGTGTGCCTGAATGTGTTACCTGTGTAGTGACTAACTGTCTCACTGAGGCTCTGCTAATCAGAACCTCAGTGGTTATGCTCTCTCATTTCTTTCCAAATTGTCACTAACAGGCTAGTGACCATTTTTACCAATTTACATTGGCTTACTGGAACACCCTTATAATTCCCTAGTATATGGTACTGAGGTACCCAGGGTATTGGGGTTCCAGGAGATCCCTATGGGCTGCAGCATTTCTTTTGCCACCCATAGGGAGCTCTGACAATTCTTACACAGGCCTGCCACTGCAGCCTGAGTGAAATAACGTCCACGTTATTTCACAGCCATTTTTTACTGCACTTAAGTAACTTATAAGTCACCTATATGTCTAACCTTTACCTGGTAAAGGTTAGGTGCAAAGTTACTTAGTGTGAGGGTACCCTGGCACTAGCCAAGGTGCCCCCACATTGTTCAGAGCCAATTCCCTGAACTTTGTGAGTGCGGGGACACCATTACACGCGTGGACTACATATAGGTCACTACCTATATGTAGCTTCACAATGGTAACTCCGAATATGGCCATGTAACATGTCTATGATCATGGAATTGCCCCCTCTATGCCATCCTGGCATAGGTGGCACAATCCCATGATCCCAGTGGTCTGTAGCACAGACCCTGGTACTGCCAAACTGCCCTTCCTGGGGTTTCACTGCAGCTGCTGCTGCTGCCAACCCCTCAGACAGGCATCTGCCCTCCTGGGGTCCAGCCAGGCCTGGCCCAGGATGGCAGAACAAAGAACTTCCTCTGAGAGAGGGTGTGACACCCTCTCCCTTTGGAAAATGGTGTGAAGGCAGGGGAGGAGTAGCCTCCCCCAGCCTCTGGAAATGCTTTGTTGGGCACAGATGTGCCCAATTCTGCATAAGCCAGTCTACACCGGTTCAGGGGACCCCTTAGCCCTGCTCTGGCGTGAAACTGGACAAAGGAAAGGGGAGTGACCACTCCCCTGACCTGCACCTCCCCTGGGAGGTGTCCAGAGCTCCTCCAGTGTGCTCCAGACCTCTGCCATCTTGGAAACAGAGGTGCTGCTGGCACACTGGACTGCTCTGAGTGGCCAGTGCCACCAGGTGACGTCAGAGACTCCTTCTGATAGGCTCCTTCAGGTGTTGCTAGCCTATCCTCTCTCCTAGGTAGCCAAACCCCCTTTTCTGGCTATTTAGGGTCTCTGTCTCTGGGGAAACTTTAGATAACGAATGCAAGAGCTCATCCGAGTTCCTCTGCATCTCTCTCTTCACCTTCTGCCAAGGAATCGACTGCTGACCGCGCTGGAAGCCTGCAAACCTGCAACATAGTAGCAAAGACGACTACTGCAACTCTGTAACGCTGATCCTGCCGCCTGCTCGACTGTTTTCCTGGTGGTGCATGCTGTGGGGGTAGTCTGCCTCCTCTCTGCACTAGAAGCTCCGAAGAAATCTCCCGTGGGTCGACGTAATCTTCAGCACGACGAGCGAGGTCCCTGGAATCCAGCAACTCTGTCCAAGTGACTCCCACAGTCCAGTGACTCTTCAGTCCAAGTTTGGTGGAGGTAAGTCCTTGCCTCACCTCGCTAGACTGCATTGCTGGGAACCGCGACTTTTGCAGCTACTCCGGCCTCCGTGCACTTCCGGCGGAAATCCTTTGTGCACAGTCCAGCCTGGGTCCACGGCACTCTAACCTGCATTGCACGACCTCCTAAGTTTTTCTCCGGCGACGTGGGACTTCTTTGTGCGACTTCGGGTGAGCACCGTTTCACGCATCCTCGTAGTGCCTGTTTCTGGCACTTCTCCGGGTGCTACCTGCTGCTAAGAGGGCTCCTTGTCTTGCTCGACGTCCCCTCTCTCTCCTGGTCTACAAGGCGAGAGGGATCCATCCTCCAAAGGGGAAGTCTCTAGCCCTTTGCGTTCCTGCAGAAACCACAGCTTCCTCTGTCCAGTAGAAGCTTCTTTGCACCCGCAGCTGGCATTTCCTGGGCATCTGCCCATCTCCGACTTGCTTGTGACTTTTGGACTTGGTCCCCTTGTTCCACAGGTACCCTAGATTGGAAATCCACAGTTGTTGCATTGTTGGTTTGTGTCTTTCCTGCATTATTCCTCTAACACGACTTCTTTGTCCTTAGGGGAACTTTAGTGCACTTTGCACTCACTTTTCAGGGTCTTGGGGAGGGTTATTTTTCTAACTCTCACTATTTTCTAATAGTCCCAGCGACCCTCTACAAGGTCACATAGGTTTGGGGTCCATTCGTGGTTCGCATTCCACTTTTGGAGTATATGGTTTGTGTTGCCCCTATCCCTATGTTTCCCCATTGCATCCTATTGTAACTATACATTGTTTGCACTGTTTTCCAAGACTATACTGCATATTTTTGCTATTGTGTATATATATCTTGTGTATATTTCCTATCCTCTCACTGAGGGTACACTCTAAGATACTTTGGCATATTGTCATAAAAATAAAGTACCTTTATTTTTAGTATAACTGTGTATTGTGTTTTCTTATGATATTGTGCAAGTGACACTTGTGGTACTGTAGTAGCTTCACACGTCTCCTAGTTCAGCCTAAGCTGCTCTGCTAAGCTACCATTATCTATCAGCCTAAGCTGCTAGACACCCTATACACTAATAAGGGATAACTGGGCCTGGTGCAAGGTGCAAGTACCCCTTGGTACTCACTACAAGCCAGTCCAGCCTCCTACATTGGTTGTGCAGCGGTGGGATAAGTGCTTTGAGACTACTTACCACTCTTGTCATTGTACTTTTCATAAGAGAAAAATATACAAAACAAGTTCAGTGTATATACACATTGCCAAAAAGTTTTGCATTTCCTCTTTTCACTCTTTTTCTAAGTGCTGAAACGTACTTCTAACTTCCTAAAAAGTTCTAAAAAGTTTTAAAAGTTTTTTTTTGTCTGTCTTTCTAAAAGCTCTGACAAACTTTTTTCACTTTTTCTATCACTTTCACTCTCTAAAAATGTCTGGAACAGGCCAAAATGTTGATCTGTCCAAACTTGCATATGATCACCTTAGCTGGAAAGGAGCAAGGAGTCTCTGCATAGAGAGAGGTTTGAGTGTAGGGAAGAATCCTTCCTTGGAATTGTTACTTAACATGCTTAGAGAACAGGATAAGGCTAGAAGTGCCCCATCTGTTGAAAAAGTAGCTAATGGTTCCCAATCTGATCCAGGGACTCCCCCAGGAAAAGATTCAGGAAAGAAACTTCCTAGCCTGCCCATTACTAGACAGTCTAGCGTAGTTGGTAATGATGTTGAGTCACACCATACAAATAGTGTTGTCTCACATCATAGCAAAAGCATTTATTCTCACCACAGTGGTACTGATGTTTCTGTTAGCCAAGCTGTTAGGGTGCCCTCTGTAAGGGACAGGTCTCCTTCTGTCCATTCTCACCATACTTCTGTTTCAAGGCATGTCCCTCCCACCCACCCTGATGACAGATTGTTAGAAAGGGAGCTCAATAGATTGAGAGTGGAACAAACCAGACTGAAGCTCAAGAAGCAACAGCTGGATTTGGATAGACAGACTTTAAAAGTAGAGAAGGAGAGACAGAAACTGGGTTTAGAAACCCATGGTGGCAGCAGCAGTATTCCCCATAGTCATCCTGCAAAAGAGCATGATTCCCGGAATCTGCATAAGATAGTTCCCCCTTATAAGGAGGGGGATGACATTAACAAGTGGTTTGCTGCACTTGAGAGGGCCTGTGCTGTACAGGATGTCCCTCAAAGGCAGTGGGCTGCTATCCTATGGCTATCATTTAGTGGAAAAGGTAGGGATAGGCTCCTTACTGTAAAAGAAAATGAAGCTAATGATTACAAAGTTCTTAAGAATGCACTCCTGGATGGTTATGGCTTAACCACTGAACAATACAGGATAAAGTTCAGAGAGACCAAAAAGGAGTCTTCACAAATGGGTCAGAACAAGGGTGAACAGAAAGTTCATACAGGGGGTGACAAAGATGGCAACAAGAAGAAGGATGGTAAGTCTTCTGACAAGGGTGGGGACAAATCTAAAAATTAGTCTTCATCAGGCCCACAAAAACACTCTGGTGGGGGTGGTGGGCCCAAATCCTCTTCTAATCAAAACAAGGAAAAGAAACCATGGTGCTATTTATGTAAAATAAAAGGCCATTGGACAACAGATCCCAGTTGTCCAAAGAAAAGCAACAAGCCTCCTACCACTACAACCCCTACTGCTACCCCTAGTGTCCCTACTAATAGCAGTGGTGGTGGGAGCAAACCTACTAATAGCCAATCCAAGGGAGTAGCTGGGCTCACTATTGGTAACTTAGTTGGGGTTGGCCTTGTTAGGGAGGCCACAGAGGCTGTGTTAGTCTCTGAGGGGGCTATTGATTTAGCCACCTTAGTTGCTTGTCCCCTTAATATGGATAAGTACAAGCAGCTACCCCTAATAAATGGTGTTGAGGTTCAGGCCTGCAGGGACACTGGAGCCAGTGTGACTATGGTCATAGAGAAACTGGTCCACCCTGAACAACACCTACTTGGTCACCAGTACCAAGTAACCGATGCTCACAACAACACACTTAGCCACCCCATGGCTGTTGTTAATCTCAACTGGGGGGGGTTACTGGTCCAAAGAAAGTTGTGGTAGCCACAGATTTACCTGTAGACTGTCTACTAGGAAATGATTTGGAGACATCAGCTTGGTCAGATGTGGAGTTGGAGGCCCATGCAGCAATGCTGGGCATCCCAGGGCATATTTTTGCTTTGACAAGGGCTCAGGCCAAAAAGCAAAAAGGACAGGGAAGCTTGGATCCTGGAACAATGGACCAAGTGCTCCCTAAAGCTAGGGCTAGTAGAAGCAAACCACTTCCTCCTATCCCTCCCTCTACAGTGGATTCTACTTCAGAAGAAGAAGAATTCCCTCCCTGTGCAGAACCTACACCAGAGGAGCTTCAAGCAGACACTGCTGAGCTTTTGGGTGAAGGGGGGCCTGCCAGGGAGGAGCTGAGTGTGGCACAGCAAACCTGTCCCACATTAGAGGGTCTCAGACAGCAAGCTGTCAAACAGGCTAATGGGGATGTCAGTGACTCTCACAGAGTTTACTGGGAGGACAACCTCTTGTACACTGAGCATAGGGATCCTAAACCTGGAGCTGCCAGGAGATTAGTGATTCCTCAGGAGTACAGAAAGTTCCTCCTAACTCTTGCCCACAACATTCCCCTAGCTGGGCATCTGGGACAAATGAAAACTTGGGACAGATTGGTACCATTGTTTCATTGGCCTAGGATGTCTGAGGACACAAAAGATTTTTGTAAGTCCTGTGAAACCTGTCAAGACAGTGGCAAGACAGGTGGCACTCCAAAGGCACCCCTTATTCCACTGCCTGTGGTTGGTGTACCCTTTGAAAGGGTAGGGGTTGACATAGTTGGCCCCCTTGACCCTCCTACTGCTTCAGGCAATAGGTTTATCTTGGTGGTAGTGGACCATGCCACAAGATACCCTGAAGCAATTCCTTTAAGGACCACTACAGCACCTGCAGTGGCAAAGGCCCTCCTGGGAATATTTTCTAGGGTGGGCTTCCCAAAGGAAGTAGTATCAGACAGGGGAAGCAATTTCATGTCTGCATACTTAAAGGCCATGTGGAAGGAGTGTGGTGTAACTTACAAGTTCACAACACCCTATCATCCACAAACAAATGGACTGGTGGAGAGATTTAATAAAACTCTCAAAGGCATGATTATGGGTCTCCCTGAAAAACTCCGCAGGAGATGGGATATCCTTCTACCATGCCTCCTTTTTGCCTACAGGGAGGTACCCCAGAAAGGAGTGGGCTTCAGCCCCTTTGAACCTCTTTTTGGACACCCAGTTAGGGGTCCACTCACACTTGTAAAGGAGGGTTGGGAACAACCTTTAAAAGCTCCTAAGCAGGATATTGTGGATTATGTACTTGGCCTCAGATACAGGATGGCTGAGTACATGAAAAAGGCCAGCAAAAACCTTCAGGCCAGCCAAGAGCTCCAGAAGCAATGGCATGATCAGAAGGCTGTTTTGGTTCAGTACCAACCAGGGCAGAAAGTGTGGGTCTTGGAGCCTGTGGCCCCAAGAGCACTCCAGGATAAATGGAGTGGACCCCACACAATTGTTGAAAAGAAGGGAGAAGTCACCTATTTAGTTGACTTAGGCACTGCCAGGAGTCCCCTTAGGGTGCTCCATGTCAACCGCCTGAAACCCTACTATGACAGGGCTGATCTCACCCTGCTCATGGCAACTAATGAGGGACAGGAAAAAGACAGTGATCCTCTACCTGATCTCTTCTCTTCCACAGAACAAGATGCTCTTGTGGAAGGGGTAGTTTTGGCTGATTGTCTTACTGCTGAGCAGAAAGACCATTGCATAAATCTCCTAGATCAATTCTCTGAACTCTTCTCTACTGTGCCAGGTACCACTTCTTGGTGTGAGCACACTATAGATACTGGAGACAGTTTACCTGTCAAAAGTAAGATCTATAGGCAGCCTGACCATGTCAGGGACTGCATAAAGCAAGAGGTGCAGAAAATGTTAGAACTAGGAGTGGTTGAGCACTCTGAAAGTCCATGGGCTTCTCCTGTGGTACTTGTACCAAAACCCCATTCCAAAGATGGAAAGAAGGAAATGCGGTTTTGTGTAGACTATAGAGGTCTCAACTTGGTAACCAAAACTGATGCTCACCCTATACCCAGGGCAGATGAGCTCATAGATACACTGGCATCTGCCAAGTATCTAAGCACTTTTGATTTGACTGCAGGGTATTGGCAGATCAAATTGTCAGAAGATGCTAAACCTAAAACTGCATTTTCAACCATTGGAGGACATTACCAGTTTACTGTAATGCCTTTTGGTTTGAAAAATGCACCTGCCACTTTTCAAAGGTTGGTGAACACAGTCCTGCAAGGGCTGGAAGCTTTCAGTGCAGCATATTTGGACGATATAGCTGTCTTTAGCTCCAGCTGGGATGATCACCTGGTCCACCTATGGAAAGTTTTGGAGGCCCTGCAAAAGGCAGGCCTCACTATCAAGGCTTCAAAGTGTCAGATAGGGCAGGGGAAGGTGGTTTATCTGGGACACCTTGTTGGTGGGGAACAGATTGCACCACTTCAGGGGAAAATCCAAACAATTATTGATTGGGTTCCCCCTACCACTCAGACTCAGGTGAGAGCCTTCCTAGGCCTCACTGGGTATTACAGGACGTTCATTAAGAACTATGGCTCCATTGCAGCCCCTCTTAATGACCTCACATCCAAGAAAATGCCTAAAAATGTATTATGGACAGCAAACTGTCAGAAAGCTTTTGAGGAGCTGAAGCAGGCCATGTGCTCTGCACCTGTCCTGAAAAGCCCTTGTTACTCTAACAAATTCTATGTCCAAACTGATGCATCTGAATTAGGAGTAGGGGCAGTCCTATCACAACTTAATTCTGAGGGCCAGGATCAACCTGTTGCTTTTATTAATAGGAGGTTGACCCCTAGAGAAAAGTGTTGGTCTGCCATTGAGAGGGAGGCCTTTGCTGTGGTCTGGGCTCTGAAGAAGTTGAGGCCATACCTGTTTGGCACTCACTTCATTGTTCAGACAGACCACAAACCTCTACTTTGGCTAAAACAAATGAAAGGTGAAAATCCTAAATTGTTGAGGTGGTCCATATCCCTACAGGGAATGGACTATACAGTGGAACATAGACCTGGGAGTAGCCACTTCAATGCAGATGGACTCTCCAGATATTTCCACTTAGACAATGAAGACTCATCGGGTCATGGCTAGTCTTATTGTCCTTCGTTTGGGGGGGGGGGGTTGTGTAGGAAAGTACCATCTTGCCTGGCATGTTACCCCCATTTTTCACTGTATATATGTTGTTTTAGTTGTATGTGTCACTGGGACCCTGGTAACCCAGGGCCCCAGTGCTCATAAGTGTGCCTGAATGTGTTACCTGTGTAGTGACTAACTGTCTCACTGAGGCTCTGCTAATCAGAACCTCAGTGGTTATGCTCTCTCATTTCTTTCCAAATTGTCACTAACAGGCTAGTGACCATTTTTACCAATTTACATTGGCTTACTGGAACACCCTTATAATTCCCTAGTATATGGTACTGAGGTACCCAGGGTATTGGGGTTCCAGGAGATCCCTATGGGCTGCAGCATTTCTTTTGCCACCCATAGGGAGCTCTGACAATTCTTACACAGGCCTGCCACTGCAGCCTGAGTGAAATAACGTCCATGTTATTTCACAGCCATTTTTTACTGCACTTAAGTAACTTATAAGTCACCTATATGTCTAACCTTTACCTGGTAAAGGTTAGGTGCAAAGTTACTTAGTGTGAGGGTACCCTGGCACTAGCCAATGTGCCCCCACATTGTTCAGAGCCAATTCCCTGAACTTTGTGAGTGCGGGGACACCATTACACGCGTGCACTACATATAGGTCACTACCTATATGTAGCTTCACAATGGTACTCCGAATATGGCCATGTAACATGTCTATGATCATGGAATTGCCCCCTCTATGCCATCCTGGCATAGTTGGCACAATCCCATGATCCCAGTGGTCTGTAGCACAGACCCTGGTACTGCCAAACTGCCCTTCCTGGGGTTTCACTGCAGCTGCTGCTGCTGCCAACCCCTCAGACAGGCATCTGCCCTCCTGGGGTCCAGCCAGGCCTGGCCCAGGATGGCAGAACAAAGAACTTCCTCTGAGAGAGGGTGTGACACCCTCTCCCTTTGGAAAATGGTGTGAAGGCAGGGGAGGAGTAGCCTCCCCCAGCCTCTGGAAATGCTTTCTTGGGCACAGATGTGCCCAATTCTGCATAAGCCAGTCTACACCGGTTCAGGGGACCCCTTAGCCCTGCTCTGGCGCGAAACTGGACAAAGGAAAGGGGAGTGACCACTCCCCTGCCCTGCACCTCCTCTGGGAGGTGTCCAGAGCTCCTCCAGTGTGCTCCAGACCTCTGCCATCTTGGAAACAGAGGTGCTGCTGGCACACTGGACTGCTCTGAGTGGCCAGTGCCACCAGGTGACGTCAGAGACTCCTTCTGATAGGCTCCTTCAGGTGTTGCTAGCCTATCCTCTCTCCTAGGTAGCCAAACCCTCTTTTCTGGCTATTTAGGGTCTCTGTCTCTGGGGAAACTTTAGATAAGGAATGCAAGAGCTCATCCGAGTTCCTCTGCATCTCTCTCTTCACCTTCTGCCAAGGAATCGACTGCTGACCGCGCTGGAAGCCTGGAAACCTGCAACATAGTAGCAAAGACGACTACTGCAACTCTGTAACGCTGATCCTGCCGCCTTCTCGACTGTTTTCCTGGTGGTGCATGCTGTGGGGGTAGTCTGCCTCCTCTCTGCACTAGAAGCTCCGAAGAAATCTCCCGTGGGTCGACTGAATCTTCCCCCCTGCAACCGCTGGCACCAAAAAGCTGCATTACCGGTCCCTTGGGTCTCCTCTCAGCACGACGAGCGAGGTCCCTCGAATCCAGCAACTCTGTCCAAGTGACTCCCACAGTCCAGTGACTCTTCAGTCCAAGTTTGGTGGAGGTAAGTCCTTGCCTCACCTCGCTAGTCTGCATTGCTGGGAACCGCGACTTTTGCAGCTACTCCGGCCTCCGTGCACTTCCGGCAAAAATCCTTTGTGCACAGTCCAGCCTGGGTCCACGGCACTCTAACCTGCATTGCACGACCTCCTAAGTTGTTCTCCGGCGACATGGGACTTCTTTGTGCGACTTCGGGTGAGCACCATTTCACGCATCCTCGTAGTGCCTGTTTCTGGCACTTCTCCGGGTGCTACCTGCTGCTAAGAGGGCTCCTTGTCTTGCTCGACGTCCCCTGTCTCTCCTGGTCCAATTTGCGACCTCCTGGTCCCTCCTGGGCCACAGCAGCATCCAAAAACGCTAACCGCACGATTTGCAGCTAGCAAGGCTTGTTGGCGTTCTTTTGGCGGGAAAACACTTCTGCACGACTCTACAAGGCGAGAGGGATCCGTCCTCCAAAGGGGAAGTCTCTAGCCCTTTGCGTTCCTGCAGAAACCACAGCTTCCTCTGTCCAATAGAAGCTTCTTTGCACCCGCAGCTGGCATTTCCTGGGCATCTGCCCATCTCCGACTTGCTTGTGACTTTTGGACTTGGTCCCCTTGTTCCACAGGTACCCTAGATTGGAAATCCACAGTTGTTGCATTGTTGGTTTGTGTCTTTCCTGCATTATTCCTCTAACACGACTTCTTTGTCCTTAGGGGAACTTTAGTGCACTTTATACTCACTTTTCAGGGTCTTGGGGAGGGTTATTTTTCTAACTCTCACTATTTTCTAATAGTCCCAGCGACCCTCTACAAGGTCACATAGGTTTGGGGTCCATTCGTGGTTCGTATTCCACTTTTGGAGTATATGGTTTGTGTTGCCCCTATCCCTATGTTTCCCCATTGCATCCTATTGTAACTATACATTGTTTGCACTGTTTTCCAAGACTATACTGCATATTTTTGCTATTGTGTATATATATCTTGTGTATATTTCCTATCCTCTCACTGAGGGTACACTCTAAGATACTTTGGCATATTGTCATAAAAATAAAGTACCTTTATTTTTAGTATAACTGTGTATTGTGTTTTCTTATGATATTGTGCAAGTGACACTTGTGGTACTGTAGTAGCTTCACACGTCTCCTAGTTCAGCCTAAGCTGCTCTGCTAAGCTACCATTATCTATCAGCCTAAGCTGCTAGACACCCTATACACTAATAAGGGATAACTGGGCCTGGTGCAAGGTGCAAGTACCCCTTGGTACTCACTACAAGCCAGTCCAGCCTCCTACAGAGGAGAAAAGACGAGCTGGACAAAGCGAGAGCACAGAGGAGAGGAGAACAATGGGAAACTGGACAGGGGAGAGCCAAGAGGAGAGGAGAAGAGCGAGGAGCTGGACAGGAGAGCGCGCAAAGGAGCACTTACGGTCTGCTAGAGGTGGCAGGGGCCTGGGCAGGAGGAGCTGCAGCGGCGGGGGAAGAGAGTGACAGAGTTACTTCCCTGCTCCTGCAGGCACCCTTCCACGATGACGACGGGTACTCTGGGACTCCTCTCCTGATGACGAGTGTGCTCCCTGGAACACAGGTGGTGGACCGAAGTGACCCAGACTGTCTAAAGGTCCAGCTGTCCAAATTTGGTGGAGGTAAGAGCTTGCTTCCCCATGCTGCGACAGTACCTCCATGCACAGCGTCATCTCCAACTCCTTGGGCTTCTGTGCACTTCTTCCAAAAGTTCTTCATGCACAGCGTAGCCCAGGTCCCCAGCACACCATCCTGTGACGCACAACTCATTGAGTTATTCTCCGGTGGCGTGGGACCTTCCAGTGTAGTGCTGCGATGACCACACTTTGCATCTTCTTTGTCCCCGTGTTCTGGGACTCCCGTGGGTGCTGCCTGGTCTTCTGAGGGCTCGCTGAAGTGCTGAGAGCCCCCTCTGTCTCCTCGGTCCAAGTTGAGACCCCCAGCGCCATCCTGGGCCCAGGAAGCTCCTCTTTGATGCAAACTGCGTACTTGCTTGAACCAAGGCTTGTTGACAGAATGCAGCAACGCAAACAGCGTGCATCCAACAACTCGACGTGGGACATCTCCTGCACCAAGAAGGAACCTGCAGCCCTCTTCTTTGGTGCCCTTCTGTACTCTTCTTCTTACTGGAGAATCCACTTTTGCACCTTCTTCCAGGTGAGCAGGGGCTCCTGTTCCTCCTGGACCCTTCTGTGACTTCTGGACTTGGTCTCCTCTCTCCACAGGTCTTCAGGTCCAGGAATCTACAGTTGGTTGCTTGTAGTCATGCTTGGTTCTTGGAAAATCTTTTTTCACGACTTGCAGTGTCTCCTGAGGAAACTTGCTGTAATTTACTCCTGTTTTCCTGGGCTCTGGGGTGGGGTAATTAACTTACCTTTGGTGTTTTCCTACACTCCCAGCACCCCTCTACACACTACACTTGCCTAGGTGGGAAATCTACATTCACATTCCACTATTTTAGTATATGGTTTGTGTTGCCACTAGGGCCTTTGCAATCTATTGAATTCTCTACTGTTTGGACTGTTCTATGACTGTTTACTTAGCTGATTTTGGATACTAGTGTATGTAGGAAGTTGGCTCTGTATGTGCTATTTCAAAGTAAGGAATAGCATGCACAGAGTCCAAGGGTTCCCCTTAGAGGTAAGATAGTGGCAAAAAGAGATAATACTAATGATCTATTTTGTGGTAGTGTGGTCGAGCAGTAGGCTTATCAAAGGAGTAGTGTTAAGCATTTGTTGTACATACACCCAGGCAATAAATGAGGAACACACACTCAGAGACAATTTCAAGCCAATAGGTTTTTGTTATAGAAAAATATATTTTCTTAGTTTATTTTAAGAACCACAGGTTCAAATTCTACATGTAATATCTCATTTGAAAGGTATTGCAGGTAAGTACTTTAGGAACTTTGAATTATTACAATAACATGTATACTTTTTACATAAAACACATTTAGCTGTTTTAAAAGTGGACACAGTGCAATTTTCACAGTTCCTGGAGGAGGTAAAGTAATGTTAGTTTTTGCAGGTAAGTAAACCATCTACGGGGTTCAGATTGGGGTCCAAGGTAGCCCACCGTTGGGGGTTCAGAGCAACCCCAAAGTCACCACACCAGCAGCTCAGGGCCGGTCAGGTGCAGAGTTCAAAGTGGTGCCCAAAACGCATAGGCTTCAATGGAGAGAAGGGGGTGCCCCGGTTCCGGTCTGCCAGCAGGTAAGTACCCGCGTCTTCGGAGGGCAGACCAGGGGGGTTTTGTAGGGCACCGGGGGGGGACACAAGTCCACACAAAAAGTACACCGTCAGCAGCACCGGGGCAGCCGGGTGCAGTGTGCAAACTAGCGTCGGGTTTCCAATGGGAGTCAATGGGAGACCAAGGGGTCTCTTCAGCGGTGCAGGCAGGCAAGGGGGGGGGGGCTCCTCGGGGTAGCCACCACCTGGGCAAGGGAGAGGGCCTCCTGGGGGTCACTCCTGCACTGGAGTTCCGTTCCTTCAGGTGCTGGGGGCTGCGGGTGCAGGGTCTTTTCCAGCCGTCGGGATTTTAGAGTCAGGCAGTCGCGGTCAGGGGGAGCCTCGGGATTCCCTCTGCAGGCGTTGCTGTGGGGGCTCAGGGGGGACAACTTTGGTTACTCACAGTCTTGGAGTTGCCGGAGGGTCCTCCTGTAGCGTTGTTTCTCCACCAGTCGAGTCGGGGTCGCCGGGTGCAGTGTTGCAAGTCTCACGCTTCTTGCGGGGATTGCAGGGGTCTTTAAATCTGCTCCTCTGAAACAAAGTTGCAGTCTTTTTGGAACAGGGCCGTTGTCCTTGGGAGTTTCTTGTTCCTCTTGAATCAGGGCAGTCCTCTGAGGATTCAGAGGTCGCTGGTCCTGGGGAAAGCGTCGCTGGAGCAGGTTTCTTTAGAAGGCAGGAGACAGGCCGGTTGGACTGGGGCCAAAGCAGTTGGTGTCTTCTTTTCTTCTTCTGCATGGGTCTTTCAGCTCAGCAGTCCTCTTCTTCATGTAGTTGCAGGAATCTAAATTCTTAGGTTCAGGGAAGCCCTTAAATACTAAATTTAAGGGCGTGTTTAGGTCTGGGGGGTTAGTAGCCAATGGCTACTAGCCCTGAGGGTGGGTACACCCTCTTTGTGCCTCCTCCCAAGGGGAGGGGGGTCACAATCCTATCCCTATTGGGGGAATCCTCCATCTGCAAGATGGAGGACTTCTAAAAGTTAGAGTCACTTCAGCTCAGGACACCTTAGGGACTGTCCTGACTGGCCAGTGACTCCTCCTTGTTATTCTCATTATTTCCCCCGGCCTTGCCGCCAAAAGTGGGGCCGTGGCCGGAGGGGGTGGGCAACTCCACTAGCTGGAGTGCCCTGCGGTGCTGGAACAAAGGGGGTGAGCCTTTGAGGCTCACCGCCAGGTGTTACAGCTCCTGCCTGGGGGAGGTGTTAGCATCTCCACCCAGTGCAGGCTTTGTTACTGGCCTCAGAGTGACAAAGGCACTCTCCCCATGGGGCCAGCAACATGTCTCGAGTGTGGCAGGCTGCTAGAACCAGTCAGCCTACACAGGTAGTTGGTTAAAGTTTCAGGGGGCACCTCTAAGGTGCCCTCTGGGGTGTATTTTACAATAAAATGTACACTGGCATCAGTGTGCATTTATTGTGCTGAGAAGTTTGATACCAAACTTCCCAGTTTTCAGTGTAGCCATTATGGTGCTGTGGAGTTCGTGTTTGACAGACTCCCAGACCATATACTCTTATGGCTACCCTGCACTTACAATGTCTAAGGTTTGGCTTAGACACTGTAGGGGCACAGTGCTCATGCACTGGTGCCCCCACCTATGGTATAGTGCACCCTGCCTTAGGGCTGTAAGGCATGCTAGAGGGGTGACTTATCTATACTGCATAGGCAGTGTGAGGTTGGCATGGCACCCTGAGGGGAGTGCCATGCCGACTTACTCCTTTTGTCCTCACCAGCACACACAAGCTGGCAAGCAGTGTGTCTGTGCTGAGTGAGGGGTCCCCAGGGTGGCATAAGATATGCTGCAGCCCTTAGAAACCTTCCCTGGCATCAGGGCCCTTGGTACCAGGGGTACCAGTTACAAGGGACTTACCTGGATGCCAGGGTGTGCCAATTGTGGATACAAAAGTACAGGTTAGGGAAAGAACACTGGTGCTGGGGCCTGGTTAGCAGGCCTCAGCACACTTTCAATTCAAAACATAGCATCAGCAAAGGCAAAAAGTCAGGGGGTAACCATGCCAAGGAGGCATTTCCTTACAGTGTATATATTGTGTATAATACTTACCTCCAGAAGGAGTATTGTCTTTACTTGTGACTATAAGTGGTATTGCAGGAGCTTTGCATGTCTCCTAGTTCAGCCTAAGCTGCTTTGCCATAGCTACCTTCTATCAGCCTAAGCTGCTAGAACACTACTAATCTACTAACAGGGGATAACAGCACCTGGTGTAAGGTGTAAGTACCCAAGGTACCCACTACAAACCAGGCCAGCCTCCTACACAACAGTATCCACAGTTATGACAAACTACACTCGACACAGCAGTATCACAACATTATCTACAGGCACAACAAACTATACTCAACACAGCAGCACCACAACAGTATCCACAGACATGACAAACTATACTCAACATAGCAGTGCATCACAACGGTATCCACGGACATGACAGACTATACTCAACAGAGCAGCGGGCCACAATGGTATCCAAGTACACAACAAACTATGCTTGTCCTGCCTTAGAGAGGAACTTGTTGCTGTATGTGTAATTGTACATTCAACTCTGCATCAGATTAGGAGGGGATATGTTCATATAAGGGGAAAACGTATATTACACCACAAAATACATGTGTTTATAATAGGGGTGGGCCGAGCTCATGGCGTTGTACTCCACGGAGTTGGCTAAAAACTCAGTGGATTCCGGAGTTCCACGTGCGGCGGAGTGCTGCCTGCCTACCACCCTGGCCTGAATGCGCCCGATTGCAGAAGCTCTATGCAGAGGAGGCCGGCCCGGCCCTGCTTACAGCTTCCGAGATCGGGCGCATTTAGGCCAATGGTAAGCAGTAGATAGCAAGAGCTGCTGTTTCAGGTCCCTTGTGCTGACACAGCCCATGGGCCTACTGCTCTCACACCTGCACACTTCCCTTCACCAACAGCCCCCTTCACAAATGTGCTACGGAGGGCCAAGCACAGCCCCTGTCTTGCACCTGCCTTGCAATCGCTTCATCTGCACTTATACACGGCCTCAGACCGCCTTTCTTTGGGGCCCAGCACTAGCGGCAGCAAACCAGCTCACCACCAGCAGCCTGGTATTTTCACAAAGCGCCTCGCCTTGCTTGCCACTGGGCTCTAAGGCACTCTCAGGCCACACACATCTCTATCTGGCGGGGGCTGCTGGATTCCCACTGAGCAGCTGACGCTCCCCCGGTCTCCAGCTCTCGCTGCTGGCCTCAGCACCGCACCCCATAACGCCAGTTCCTTACCCAGGAACTCTGGGGAGACAGGATCTTCCCAAGTGGAGCTCTGACTGCAAGGTTCCTTGTTTCCAGGCACAGATCCTTCTCATATGCAAATACTGTCAATGCGCAGTGCCGGACCCGTGTGCACATAGAAGAAAAAGCAAAATGAGGGTCTTACCTGGGTCCAGGCCAGGGTCTCTGTTGCCAGTGGCCTGCTCTCTGCCTCCCTCTGCCCCCTGCTCCCGGGCTGCTGACGACAGTGAAAGGGAGGATGCCTGGATCAGAGCTGGCACCGATGCAGCCCCTCAGCAGCAACTTGCAGCAGCTCCACGCCTCCCTCTGCCCCCTGCTCCCGGGCTGCTGAGAACAGCGAAAGGAGGGAGGCCTGGATCAGGAGCTGGCGCTGGTGAAGCCCCTCAGCAGCAGCTCGCAGCAGCTCCACGCTGCCCTCTGAACCCTGCTCCCGGGCTGCTGAGGAAAGTGAAAGGACAGAGGCCTGGATCTGCAGCCAGCACCGGTGCAGGCCCTCAACAGGACCTTGAAGCAGCTCCACGCCCCCCTCGGCCCCTGCTCCTGGGCTGCTGAGGACAGTGAAAGGGAGGATGCCTGGATCAGAGCTGGCGCCGATGCAGCCCCTCAGCAGCAGCTTGCAGCAGCTCCATACCAAGTTTTCTGGGCATATTGCAGCCCAGTTATGGGCCACACAGCGCAAGCACAGACTGTGGCCTATAACTGGGCTGCAGTGCACACCAGTGAGCTGCACCCCGCTGCTGGGGCTAGCAGAATTTTTGTCCGAACTCCGCATTCCAAACGATGCGCGGAGTGCCAAAAGCTCAGTTAACTCTGCCAGCGGAGCAGAGCTCACCACCCACCACTAGTATATACTACAATGTCTTTACTGCTGCTTAAATGTACATATGGGTTATAGGTGCATATATAGAGGAGGTTCTGCCTGCTACCAAAACTTTAGGGAATGTCTGAAAAAGTTGCAGACCTCACCACATATAACTCTGCACTTCCGACCATGTAAACATTGCTGCTTCTATGCACATATGGGATTTATATAGAGGGATTGTCTGCAGCCAGTGCAACTTACCAAATGTCAGGTGCAAAAGTGTATGTAGAAGTTATTTTCATTTTCACACTCAAAAAAGAAGGAAAAATCCTCCTTTCATCGTTTGCCTCATCCCTTTGCTTTCTGAGTTATCACCTAATGTTTCTGACTATCATGAACCCAAAAGTATCCTCCTTAACATGTACCCTTCGTTTTCTAACTCTGTCACCACAACTAACAGACACATGAGCACTAGGTCCAAAGACAACTTAGTCTGCTCTAAACTCTACTAAACACACAAGAAATCAAAAGCACAAACCTAACTCTTAGAAATGGGGTTTCTGTTTGTCTGGGGAATGGACCTACCATTCCAAACATACCAAACACGCCCACGCTACTCCTCACAGATCAGAAATTAGCACTTAGGCATATATAACAGAATTCCCAATGCAAACCTATGAGTGGAGCAGCACTCACAGCAGTGAATAACAAAATAGGCCTTTTGTCACTATTAGGACATGTAACACATAAAAATATATGCCCTACCTTTTACATTCAGAGCGCCCTGTCCATAGGATTATCCAGGGCCTACTTTAGGGGTGACAGGTGTAGTAAAAAGGGAGTTTAGGCCTTGGCAAGTAGTTTGACTTGCCAAGTCAGTGTGGCAGTGAACTGCGCTCACAGGCCCTGCAGTGGAAGGCCTGAGACAGGTTTGAAAGGCTACTTGTGTGGGTGGGGCAACCCAAGCTGCAAGCTCACTAGTAGCATTCAATTTACAGGCCCTGGGTACATGTTATACCACGTTACAAGGGACTTAAAGGTAAATTAAATAAGTCAAGCAGGTGTAAGCTGACTATACCAAGTTTTAGGAGTCCTAAAGCCAACAAACAGAGGTCAGAAAAGTAGGGGGAGAAAGGCAAAAGGTTTGGGGATGACCCTGCCGAAAGCGCCATTTCCAAAACTAACACAACTAATCAGTTCTAATCGTGGGTTCCAGAGTAGCGCTTCCTGCTGCGAAGTGCCTCAACGCCTCGTCAATGGTAGTAAGCACCACAGCAACGCTACACCCTCCCAGCTGCCAAGCTGTAGATAGTGCAAGTAGGTGAACATTCCTCCGGGGTGTCCCCTGGGCTACACACAGCCCCCCTGGTGGTGCAGAGGGGTTGGGGCAGGACCCGCTGTGGGGGGCACATTTACAAGCCCCGTGGTGGAGGGCAGTGCTGCTAGTGACCTCGCTGCCCCGCGCCACAGGGAAAGGGCAGAAATGCTTTGTATTTACAAGATGCGGTGCAGTCCTGTCCGTTCCCCCTGCGCGGGCAGCGTTTCTCAGCGCAGCGCCACATGGTGCAAGGGAGCCTGCGTTGTTGGCAAAAGTGACACCGGTGGCACAGGGGGCTCGCTGTTCAGAGGGGTGCAAGGTGTTCACGAGGGCCCCTGCCTGACACGTGCACGCGCCTGGAAGCGTCCTACGTCGCAGGTGCTGTAACATGAGTGGTGTCAATGTGATGTCATCAGTGTTGCGGAGTGTGACGTCATAAGCAGTGCATGACGGGGCACAGCGTCAAGGGGGGCTGCAAGGTTTACACTAGCACCCCAGGGTGGCGTCGGTCTGTCTGTCTAAAGGTGACAGGGCATCAAAGGATGATGACATTTCTCTAACTTCCACCACACCCTGCGTGCAGCAGGTTCAGTGGCACCGGGGCCTGGAAGGCGGGGGGCCCCCGGGACCCCAGTTATTGAGTATTTCAGGCTGCATCCTGCAGGACATGTGTCGGAGGGCTCAGTGTCGTGACCAGGAGTGTGTCGATGTGCATGTCGTGGTTTCACTGGTTTTAAAGTCCTGCACCCCTCTGTGAACACAGCGCCCTGACTCCCGACTTCTCTCCCCTCAGACACGATACCTGCGCCCTGTCGCCGATATGAGCGGCTGCCACCCATCCAGCCGCAGTTTTCTATCGAGAGCGACTCCGACATGACGGAATGTCGAGGCCTCATCCAGGAGTTTGAAGTCTTTGACCCGAACAGAGTGCGCCCCAAAATCATCTTCATCATTGGTAAGACCCCCCTGTACCCTGAGGGGGGGAGACCCTTAGGAGGTGGGGAGCAGGGTCATGGGGAGTGAGTGAAGGGTCCTCGGAGGGGTAAAGGATGGTGGGGGTGGCACGACCCATGTGATGAAGTCTGCTTATAAGGGTGGCCTGCTCGTGCTGTCTACTTGTGATGTGTCCTGGCACCGTGATGTGTCCTGGCACCGTGATGTGTCCTGGCACTGCTCGTGGGTGAGGTGTGTTCATGCTGTGTACTTGTGATGTGTCCTGGCACCGTGATGTGTCCTGGCACCGTGATGTGTCCTGGCACTGTGATGTGTCCTGGCACCGCTCGTGGGTGAGGTGTGCTCGTGCTGTCTACTTGTGATGTGTCCTGGCACTGCAGGTGGGTGAGGTGTGCTTGTGCTGTGTACTTGTGATGTGTCCTGGCACCGTGATGTGTCCTGGCACCGTGATGTGTCCTGGCACTGCTCGTGGGTGAGGTGTGCTCGTGCTGTCTACTTGTGATGTGTCCTGGCACCGTGATGTGTCCTGGCACCGTGATGTGTCCTGGCACCGTGATGTGTCCTGGCACTGCTCGTGGGTGAGGTGTGTTCATGCTGTGTACTTGTGATGTGTCCTGGCACTGCTCGTGGGTGAGGTGTGCTCATGCTGTCTACTTGTGATGTGTCCTGGCACTGCGTGTGCATGAGATGAGCTCACTCTGTGTACTTGTGATGTAATATTGCATTGCTCGTGGGTGAGGTGTGCTCGTGCTGTGTACTTGTGATGTGTCCTGACACTGCACATCAGTGATGTGTGCTCATGCTGTGTACTTGTCATGTGTCCTGGCACTGCATTGTAAGTGAGGTGTGCTAGTGCTGTATACTTGTCATGTGTCCTGGCACTGTCATGTGTCCTGGCACTGCACATGGATGAGGTGTGCTCATGCTGTGTACTTGTCATGTGTCCTGGCACTGCACGTGGGTGTGATGTGCTTGTGCTGTGTACTTGTGATGTGTCCGGGCACGGCACGCGGGTGAGGTGTGCTTGTGCTGTTTACTTGTGATGTGTCCTGGCACTGTCATGTGTCCTGGCACTGCACGTGGGTTAGGTGTGCTCGTACTGTGTACTTGTCATGTGTCCTGGCACTGTCATGTGTCCTGGCACTGCACGTGGGTTAGGTGTGCTCGTGCTGTGTACTTGTCATGTGTCCTGGCACTGCACGTGGGTGAGGTGTGTTCATGCTGTATCCTTGTGATGTGTCCTGCACTGCTCAAGGATGAGGTGTCCTCACACTGTGTACTTGTGATGTCTCCTGGCACTGCACATGGGTGAGGTGTGTTCATTCTGTGTCCTTGTGATGTGTTCTGGCACTGCACGTGGGTGAGGTGTGCTCATGCTGTGTACTTGTGATGTGTCCTGGCACTGCAGGTGGGTGAGGTGTGCTCGTGCTGTGTACTTGTGATGTGTCCTGGCACTGCACGTCGGTGATGTGTGCTCGTGCTGTGTACTTCTCCTGTGTCCTGGCACTGTCATGTGTACTGGCACTCCATGTGGGTGAGGTGTGCTAGTGCTGTATACTTGTCTTGTGTCCTGACACTGTCATGTGTCCTGGCACTGCACATGGGTGTGGTGAGCTTGTGCTGTGTACTTGTCATGTGTCCTGGCACTGCACATGGGTCTGGTGTGCTCATGCTGTGTACTTGTCATGTGTCCTGGCACTGCACGTGGGTGAGGTGTGCTTGTGCTGTGTACTTGTCATGTGTCCTGCCACTGCACGTGGGTGAGGTGTGCTTGTTGCTGTGTACTTGTGATGTGTCCTGGCACTGTCATGTGTCCTGGCACTGCACGTGAGTGAGGTGTGCTCGTGTTGTGTACTTGTGATGTGTCCTGGCACTGTCATGTGTCCTGGCACTGCACGTGGATGAGGTGTGCTCGTGCTGTGTACTTGTGATGTGTCCTGGCACGGCAGGTGGGTGAGGTGTGTTCATGCTGTATCCTTGTGATGTGTCCTGCACTGCTCAAGGATGAGGTGGCCTCACACTGTGTACTTGTGATGTGTCCTGGCACTACACGTGGGTGAGGTGTGTTAATTCTGTGCCCTTGTGATGTGTCCTGGCACTGCTCAAGGATGAGGTGTCCTCACACTGTTTACTTGTGTTGTGTACAGGTACTGCACGTGGTGAGGTGTGCTCGTGCTGTGTACTTGTCATGTGACCCGGCACTGCACGTGGGTGAGGTGTGCTCGTGCTGTGTACTTGTAATGTGTCCCAGCACAGCACATGGGTGAGGTGTGCTCGTGCTGTGTACTTGTGATGTGTCCTGGCACTGTGATGCATCCTGGCACTGCACGTAGGTGAGGTGTGCTTGTGCTGTGTACTTGTGATGTGTCCTAGCACTGTGATGTGAAATGGCACTGCACGTGGGTGAGGTGTGCTCGTGCTGTGTACTTGTGATGTTTCCTGGCACTGTGATGTGTCCAGGCACTGCACGCAGGTGAGGTGTGCTCGTGTGGTGCACTTGTGATGTGTCCTAGCACTGTGATATGGCACTGCACATGGATGAGGTGTGCTCGTGCTGTGTACTTGTCATGTGTCCTGCCACTGCATGTGGGTGAGGTGTGCTCGTGCTATGTACTTGTGATGTGTCCTGGCACTGTCATGTGTCCTGGCACTGCATGTGGGTGAGGTGTGCTCGTGCTGTGTACTTGTCATGTGTCCCAGCACTGCACGTGGGTGAGGTGTATTCATGCTGTATCCTTGTGATGTGCCCTGCACTGCTCAAGGATGAGGTGTCCTCACACTGTGTACTTGTGATGTGTCCTGGCACTGCATGTGGGTGAGGTGTGTTCATTTTGTGTCCTTGTGATGTGTCCTGCCACTGCTCAAGGATGAGGTGTCCTCACACTGTGTACTTGTGTTGTGTCCAGGCACTGCACGTGGTGAGGTATGCTCATGCTGTGTACTTGTCATGTGTCCCGGCACTGCACGTGGGGGAGGTGTGCTTATGGTGTGTACTTGTCATGTGTCCCGGCACTGTATGTGGGGGAGGTGTATTCATGCTGTGTCCTTGTGATGTGTCCTGGTACTGCTCAGGGATGAGTTGTCCTCACACTGTGTACTTGTGATGTGTCCTGACACTGCACGTGGGTGAGGTGTGCTCGTGCTGTGTACTTGCCATGTGTTCTGGCACTGCACGTGGGTGAGGTGTGCTTATGCTGTGTACTTGTCATGTGTCCTAGCACTGCTCCTGGATGAGGAGTGCTCATGCTGTGTACTTGTGATGTGTCCTGGCACTGCTCGTGGATGAGGTGTGCTCGTGCTGTGTACTTGTGACGTGTCCCGGCACTGCACGTAGGTGAGGTGTGCTTGTGCTGTGTACTTGTGATGTGTCCTGGCACAGTGATGTGTCCTGGCACTGCACTTGGGTGAGGTGTGCTCATGCTGTGTACTTGTCATGTGTTCTGCCTCTGCACGTGGGTGAGGTGTGCTCATGCTGTGTACTTGTGATGTGTCCTGGCACTGCACGTGGGTGATGTGTGCTTGTGCTGTGTACTTGTGATGTGTCCTGGCACAGTGATGTGTCCTGGCACTGCACATGGGTGAGGTGTGCTCGTGCTGTGTACTTGTGATGTGTCCTGGCACTGTGATGTGTCCTGGCATTGCACGTGGGTGAGGTGTGCTTGTTCTGTGTACTTGTGATGTGTCCAGGCACTGCACGTGGGTGAAGTGTGCTTGTGCTGGGTACTTGTGATGTGTCCTGGCACTGCACCTATGTGAGGTGTGCTCGTGCTGTGTACTTGTGATGTGTCCCGGCACTGCACCCGATGTTCCTGCATAAGAATGTGTACTGTCTACGAACCATAAAGACTAAACTTCTACCATGTATCGGCAATGTACCAGACTGTATCCTTGACTGAAGCACAGAGTGAACAAGAATGTATTGTTTGAGAACTACAGTGCTGAAGTAAGCTAAACAGTGTGATAAAATAAAATAAAACAAGACCAGCGAGGCTAAATAAAATGCATCTAGGGCAAAGTGCACAGAGGCCTAATAATTTAAGCAAACGCGCAAAAAGCTACAGTAAAAATGGCTACACTACAGAGCTACTCACCCGTGAGGGTCTCAAGGTGCTGGGGGGGGGGAAATAAAGGGGAGGCCAGGAGGGTCACTGATCGAACAACCATGTCTTGAGGTTCTTTTTGAAGACCAGGAGGTCTTTGATTTTGCGAAGGTCGGTGGGGAGGGAGTTCCATGTTTTGTGGACGAGGTAGGAGAAGGACCTGCCTCCTGTGGTGGTGCGTTGGATGCGGGGGACTGTGGCTAGGGTGATGTCGGCTGATCGGAGGTTGCGTGTGGGAGTGTAGAAGTTAACTCTTTCATTGAGGTAGGTTGGGCCAGTGTTGTAGAGGGATTTGTGTGTGCGGATGAGGATCTTGAAAGTGATTGTCTTGTCTATGGGGAGCCAGTGAAGGGATTTGAGGTGTGGTGAGATTCGTTCGTGGTGGGGGAGGCCAAGGACGAGGCGTCTGGCTGAGTTCTGGATTCTCTGGAGTTTGCGTTTGAGTGTGGTGCCGGCATAGAGGACGTTACCGTAGTTTAGTCTGCTGCTGATGAGTGCGTGGGCGACTGTCTTCCTGGTTTCTGGAGGAATCCATTTGAAGGATTTTTTTAGAGTGCAGAGTGTGTGGAAGCAGGAAGAGGTTAGAGCATTGATTTGCTGTGTCATGGAGAGGGAGGGGTCTAGAATGATGCAGAGGTTGTGTGCGTGGTTTGTAGTGGTGGGTGCGGGGCCTAGGGTCGTGGGCCACCAGGAGTTGTCCCATGTGGTTTTGTTGGGGCCGAAGATGATGATCTCGGTTTTGTTTGAGTTGAGCTTGAGGTGGTTAGTGGTCATCCAGTTGGCGGTGTTGAGGAGAGCAGCATGTAGGTTGGTTTTGGCGGTGGTGGGGTTGCGGTGAGGGAGAGGATGTCATCTGCATAGGAGAGGATAGTGATTCTGTGTGCTCAGAGGATGTTGGCTAGGGGGATCATGTAGATGTTGAAGAGTGTGGGGCTGAGGGAAGACCCTTGGGGGAATCCGCAGGTGATCTTGGTAGTGTTGGAGTGGAAAGTTGAAAGGCGGACTCTCTGGGTCTGGTTGGCGAGGAAGGAGGTGAGCCAGTCTAAGGCTTTGTGGCGAATTCCTATGTTGTGGAGGTGTGTGCGGAGTGTGTGGTGGCAGACGGGGTCAAAGGCTGCGGAGAGATCTAGGAGGATGAGTGCGACGGTCTCGCCTTTGTCGACTTTGGTCCTAATGTCGTCAGTGCATGCGATGAGGGCGGTTTCAGTGCTGTGGTTCTTGCGGAACCCGGATTGTGAGGGGTCAGGAGTGTTGTTTGCTTCGAGGAAGTGGGATAGGCGGGCGTTGACTAATTTCTCTGCAACCTTGGCGGGGAAAGGGAGGAGGGAGTTGGGGCGGTAGTTGGCGAGGATCTCAGAGTCGGCTTGTTTTTTTTTTAGGAGAGCGGTGATTTCCGTGTGCTTCCAGGGCTCTGGGTAGGTGGCGGAGTCGAAAGAGGAGTTGATTATGTTGTAGAGTATGGGGGCGATGGTTTGGCTGGCTTTGTTGTAGATGCGATGTGGGCAGGGGTCGGAGGGGGAACCGGAGGGGATGGAGTTAATTTTTGTTTCGGTTTCTTCGTGTGTGGTGGGGGTCCAGGTGGAGAGTGTGGTGGGGGGGTCATGAGTGGGGGTTGGGATGGGTGAGTGAGGAGTGTGTGTGGTATGAAGCTGTTGTGGATGTCCAGGATTTTGTGGAGGAAGTGGTTGGAAAGGGCGTCACATAGGGGCTGTGTGTGTAGGGGGTCTATGTTGCTGGCTTTGGGTTTGGCAAGTTCCTTGATGATGGTGAAGAGTTCTTTGCTGTTTAGAGAGTTGTTGTCAAGGCGTGTCTTGTAGTGATCTCTTTTGGCGGTGCGTATGAGTTGATGATGAGTGCGAATGGTGGTTTTGAGGTTGGAGAAGTTGGTTGTGGAATGTTCTAGTCGCCATATTTTCTCCGCTTGGTGGCATTTGCGCTTGGAGTCTTGGAGTTCAGGGGTGAACCATGGGGCGTTCTTGATGTTGTGGGTGGCAATGTTTTTTTCTGAGGGGGGCTAGTGTGTCTGCGCAGGTAGTGATCCATTTGGAGAGGTTGTGTGCTCCTGTGTTGGGATCGTTGGTGTGGGGGGGGTTATGGGCCAGTTGGGAGTTTAGTCGTTCTGTGGGGATCTTGTCCCACATGCGGGATGATGTGGTGTGTTGATGGTAGCGTGTGGGGGGTTTGGTGAAGGAGAAGTGGACGCAGTGGTGGTCAGTCCAGAGGAGTTCCGTGGTGTGGGTGTAGGCTATGTGTTGGCTTGCGGTGAAAATTGCATCAAGCGTGTGTCCTGCTGAGTGGGTGGGTGCGGTGACCAGTTGTTTGAGTCCGAGGTTGGTGAGGTTGTCTATGAGGGAGGTAGTGTTGTGGTCTTGTAGGTTTTCTAAGTGAAAGTTGAAATCACAGAGGATGATGTAGTCTGTGGAGGTGAGGGCGTGCGAGCTGATGCTGTCGGCGATGGTGTCGCAGAAGGCGGGGCGTGGTCCTGGTGGTCTGTAGATTAGTGTACCTCTGAGGGTGGAGTTGTTGTTAATGTGGATTAGGAAGTGCATGCGTTCAGTGTTGTCGGTGGTGTCTTGGGAGCTGGTGGTGACTTTGATGGTGTCTCTGTGTAGGATGGCGATGCCACCACCTGGCCTGTTGAGGCGGTCTTTGCGTTAGAGTTTGTATCCCTTGGGGGTGGCGATGGCTATGTTGGGTTCTGAGGAGGGGTTGGTCCAGGTTTCCGTGAGGAAGGCGATGTCAGGTGAGTGTGATTTGATGAGGTCCCAGAGTTCTATGGAATGTTTGTGTAGGGAGCGGATGTTGAGGAGCAGGCAGTTGAGGTGGTTGTGGTGGGTGGCATTGGTGTGGTGCGTGAGGGTGTTGTTGCGGGGTGTGTTCTGGTTGTGGGCTGGTGTGCTGCGGGGTTTGTTAGTGGGAGCAGGGTGGGTGAGTCTTGCGTTGGGGGTGTTGTGTTGGTTGAAGGTGGGGTCGCTATGGTTGTTGTGTCGTGTGAGGGATGACGAGCAGGAGAAGTGACAGGTGTGGAAGGTGAAGGGGCCATGAGTGTGCGTGGTGCTAGACGGGGTGCATGTGGGGCGGGGGCCTGGGTTGAGAGAGTGGAGGGTGAGGGGGGAGTAGGTGTGTCTGAGAGGGCCAGGGGGACTGGCGCTGGGCACGGTCTTGGCTCGGACGGGCGCAGACGGACTTGCCTTTGGTGGGGAAAAACAGGCAAAGAGAGACGGTGAGGAGGAGGGGGGAGGCGGGAGGGGCGGGAGGGGCCGCAGGGACACAGCGGCTGGGAAAAACAGGTAAATGAGATGGTGAGGAGGAGGGGGGAGGCGGGAGGGGACGCAGCGGCGGACAAAAACAGGCAAAGAGAGATGGTGAGGAGGAGGGGGGAGGCGGGAAGGGGCCGCAGGGACACAGCGGCTGGGAAAAAAAGGTAAAAGAGATGGTGAGGAGGAGGGGGGAGGCGGGAAGGGGCCGCAGGGACGCAGCGGCAGGGAAAAACAGGCAAAGAGAGACGGTGAGAGAGGTGTGCCCGTTCTGTGTACTTTTGATGTGTCCCAGCACTGCACGTGGGTGAGGTGTGCTCGTGCTGTGTACTTGTGATGTGTCCTGGCACTGTGATGTGTCCTGGCACTACACATTGGTGAGGTGTGCTCGTGCTGTGTGCTTGTCATGTGTGCCGGCACTGCACATGGGTGAGGTGCACTTTTGCTGTGTACTTGTGATGTGTCCTAGCACTGCACGTGAGTGAGGTGTGCTCATGCTGTGTACTTGTGATGGGTCCTGGCACTGCACGTGGGTGAGGTGTGCTCATGTTGTCTACTTGTGATGTGTCCTGGCACTGCTCATGGATGAGGTGTGCCCATGCTGTCTACTTGTGATGTGTGCTGGCACTGCGTGTGCATGAGATGAGCTCATTGTGTGTATTTGTGATGTGATATGGTACTGCTCAAGGATGAGGTGTGCACACGCTGTGTACTTGTGATGTGATATGGCACTGCTCATGGATGAGGTGTACTGATACTGTGTGTTTGCTGTGTACTTGTGATGTGTACTGGCACAGCTCCTGAATGAGGTGTGCTCATGCTGTGTACTTGGTATGTGATATGGCACTGCTCATGGATGAGGTGTACTGATGCTGTGTACCTGCTGTGTACTTGTGATGTGCCCTGGCACAGCTCGTGAATGAGGTGTGCTCATGCTGTGTACTTGTGATGTGATATGGCACTGCTCATGGATGAGCAGTGTTCACGCTGTGTACTTGTGATGTGCCCTGGCTCTACTCATGAATGAGGTGTTCTCATGCTGTCTACTTGTGATGTGATATGGCACTGCTCATGGATGAGGAGTGTTCACGCTGTGTACTTGTGATGTCTCCTGGCACTGCTCATGGATGAGGTGTGTTCATGCTGTGTACTTGTAATGTGTCCTGGCACGACTCGTGGATGAGGTGTGCTTATGTTGTGTACTTGTGATGTGATATGGCATTGTTCGTGGATGAAGTGTGTTCATGCTGTGTACTTGTGATGTGTCCTGGCACTGCTCGTGGATGAGGTGTGGTCATACTGTGTACTTGTGATGAGATAAGGCACTGCTTGTGTATGAGGTGTGCTCATGCTGTGTACTTGTAATGTGTCCTGGCACTGCTTGTGGATGAGGTGTGCTCATGCTGTGTACTTGTGATGTGATATGGCACTGCTCATGAATAAGATGAGCTCACTCTGTGTACTTGTTATGTGATATGGCACTGTTCGTGGATGAAGTGTGTTCATGCTGTGTACTTGTGATGTGTCCTGGCACTGCTCTTGGATGAGGTGTGGTCATGCTGTGTACTTGTGATGTGAAATGGCACTGCTCGTGGATGAGGTGTACTCTTGCTGTGTTTTTGTAATGTGTCCTGGCACTGCTTGTGGATGAGGTGTGCTCATGCTGTGTACTTGTGATGTGTCCTGGCACTGCTCGTAGATGAGGTGTGTTCATGCTGTGTACTTGTAATGTGTCCTGGCACTGCTCGTGGATGAAGTGTGTTCATGCTGTGTACTTGTGATCTGAAATGGCACTGCTCGTGGATGAGGTGTGCTCATGCTGTGTACTTGTGATGTGATATGGCACTGATCGTGGATGAGGTGTACTCTTGCTGTGTTCTTGTGATGTGTCCTGGCACTGCTCGTGGATGAGGTGTGTTCATGCTGTGTACTTGTGATGTGTCCTGGCACTGCTCGTGGATGAGGTGTGCTCATGCTGTGTACTTCCTGGCACTGCTCGTGGATGAGGTGTGCTCATGCTGTGTACTTGTGATGTGTCCTGGCACTGCTCGTAGATGAGGTGTGTTCATGCTGTGTACTTGTGATGTGTCCTGGCACTGCTTGTGGATGAAGTGTGTTCATGCTGTGTACTTGTGATCTGAAATGGCACTGCTTGTGGATGAGGTGTGCTCATGCTGTGTACTTGTGATGTGATATGGCACTGATCGTGGATGAGGTGTACTCTTGCTGTGTTCTTGTGATGTGTCCTGGCACTGCTCGTGGATGAGGTGTGTTCATGCTGTGTACTTGTGATGTGTCCTGGCACTGCTCGCGGATGAGGTGTGCTCATGCTGTGTACTTCCTGGCACTGCTCGTGGATGAGGTGTGCTCATGCTGGGTACTTGTGATGTGTCCTGGCACTGCTCGTAGATGAGGTGTGCTCGTACTGTGTACTTGTGATGTGATATGGCACTGCTCATGGATGAGGCGTGCTCACTGTAGGAGGCTGGCCCTCTATGTAGTGCACAAAACTAGGCACACTCCATGGAGACCACCTGATGCTCCAATTTTAAGGTAGCTGGTGGAGCAGTGAGGCTAATCCAGGAGCTGTGCTAAGCATTTGTTGTACTCACAAATCCAATCATGCACAACACACACTTAATAAATAGATTGATATCAGAATTAAAAAAATACTTCAGACTTTTATATACATTTGAAAACCAAAATGGTTAAGATACATTAAGTACTGTTTGAGTTATGATTTTTCAAAGTTTTATAAAGTTAGTCTTTCTGTGCATAATTACGCACCATAGGAATCAATGGAAGGCCACCTGTAAAAATGCACATAAAATCACACAGGTGAGTTACCAGTCTCTTCTTTAGCAGGATGGTGGATGAGGTTGGTGGGCACTCCGTGCCAGCTGGAGAGTCTTGGGCAGCTCCCGTTTCCAGCGGGAGCACAGCTGGAAAGTTTCTTGGCACAGGGCCACTTAGAAGGGCCACCTGGGAATGGAGCTGGTTTGCAGGTTTAAAGTTGGTGCCTTTGGATCCCCATGGGCTTCCTGGGTGAGCTGATTTTGCTGTTGTCCGAGGTGCACTAACCAGTACCTGGGGTATTGGCACAACTCAGCCACAGGTAAAGTGCCACCAAAGTTGACGCACTTGTAAGTCTCATCTGGGCTCTTGGTGGTGTGTTGTCGGGTCTGGCTGTGACTTCTGGTTGCGGAGATATCATCCTGTCGGCTGAATTGACCCTCCCTGGTTTGCTGGTTCTTTGCAGGTTTCTTTGGTTTCTTGAGTGGTGCATCCACTCAGGAGGGAGATCTTGGGCTATTTGCAAAGCCTGGAGGTCCTCTGGTTCTTTTGAGGTCGGCCCAGTGTTCAGCTCCTCCGCAGCGGCGATTGTCGGGACTCTGGTGCAGCAAGCAGAGGTCTTGGAGTCTCTTCTGGTGCAGCAGGTCCTCTGTTCTCGTGCTGTCGGGTTCTTTGGTGCTGTCTTCTTTTCTTCAAGATTAATCTGATTTCTTGGTCTAGGGGAGCCCACTAAATACTGAATTTAGTGGGTGTTTTAGGGGGAACCTGGTAGTGTCTTACCCTTGGTTGGCTACACCCACTACAGTGACCACTTCCTGTGGGAAGGGTCATTTCCCTAAACCTCATTGGCTATGTTCGTGACATCCAACATGGACAAAAATGAAATGGAGGGTCCACCTCACCTGCAAGCCCCTAGGGGTAGTGCATGCTCAGTGAGACCCCTCCTCTTACCCTTTGTGTGGTGTCTCGCCTTTGCTCCCGTCAAAAGTGGGGGCTGACTAAGGAGCTAGCAGCAGGCCTGGGGGCTCGAGTTTCCAGGGCAGAAGCCTTTTGGGGCTCACCGCCAGGGTGTTGTACATTCCTGAGGGAGGGGGTGTTAGCTCCATTGTCTCACAAACCAGAGAGCCAGGGCTCTCCCCCAGGTTTCTATATTTGTTGTCTGGAGTGGCAGCTGGATGGAACCAGCCAGCAACTCTGCCAGGTAGGTTAGCTTTTGCAGGGGGCACCTCTAAGGTGACCCCTGGGTACATTTAGGGATAGATCCAATACTGGCTCCAGTTTGGATTTATCATTCTGAGTTGTTTGATATCAAACAACCCAGGGTGCAGAGTGGCCATCATGTACTCATGTTGAACAGTGTCCAGTGCATGTACTTAAACGGCTGCTCTGTTCACTCACCATGTCCCAGGTTTGGGAAGGACACAGTGGGGGCACAGTGCTCATGCAGCTATGCCCTCACATACAGTATGGTGCACCCTGCCTTAGGGCTGGAAGGACTGCTAGAGGGGTGACTTACCCATAACATATGTAGTGTATGGAGGGCAGGGCACACAGAGAGGGTGCCAGGTTGACTTTGGGGGTCATTCTGACCCTGGCGGCTGGTGACCGCCAGGGTCACCGACCACGGGAGCACCGCCAACAGGCTGGCGGTGCTCCCGAGGGCATTCTGACCGCGGCGGTTCAGCCGCGGTCAGAAAGGGTAAACCGGCGGTCTCCCGCCGGTTTACCGCTGCCCCATTGAATCCTCCATGGCGGCGGAGCGCGCTCCGCCGCCATGGGGATTCAGACACCCCCTACCCGCCATGAACAGGATGGCGGTAGGGGGTGCCAATGGCATGGGCACTGCAGGGGCCCCCGTAAGAGGGCCCCGCAAAGTATTTCAGTGTCTGCTTTGCAGACACTGAAATACGCGACGGGTGCAACTGCACCCGTCGCACCCCTGCAACTACGCTGGCTCAATTCTGAGCCGGCATCCTCGTTGCAGGGGCATTTCTGCTGGGCCGGCGGGCGCTCTTTTGGAGAGCGCCCGCCGGCCCAGCGGAAATGTCTGAATGGCCGCCGCGGTCTTTTGACCGCGGTGCGGTCATTCGGCGGCGGAACCTTGGCGGACGGCTTTGTCTTTTTAGGTTTGCACCAGAGCGCTCAACCTGCATTGGCAGGGCTGGGTGGATCTGGGTCCCTGGCCCTGGAGGGTGGCCTAATCAGTGCTGCTGCCCTTAGGGGCCTACCCTTAATACCCCATACCCTGGGTACATGGGCACTCATTTACTAGGGACTTACAGGGATAGTTAAGTGTGTATCTGCCGGAGAACCACTCAGGGAGCTGTGCATCACAGGAAGGAGTGCTGGGGGCCCGAGCTACACTGTGCATGAAGAACTTTGTGGAAGGGTGCCAACAAGCCTTGGCAACTGCAAAACACGCTGTGCATGGAGGTACTGTCTTGTGTGGGGCGGCAAGCTCTTACCTCCACCAAAGTTGGACAGTTGGACGTCAGGACCATCAAGACCACTTCAGTCCACCACCAGTGATGCTGGATCCATGCACTTCGTCATGAGAGGGGACCCAAGCCACCGGTCGTTGTTGAAGAGAGGGGCCTCTTGAAGCAGGGAAGTGACTCCTTCACTTCAAAGGAGACTCCTCAGTTTTTCTGGTGCAGGCTGAACACTGGCTGTCCTCTGAGGATGAACGACCGGGAAACAGTTGCAGTTGCTCGCAGGAGCTGACTTTCAATGTTGCAGAAGTCGTCTTTGCTTCTTTGTTGCAATTGTAGAGTTCCTGGAGGGTCCAGATGCAGTTTCTTCTTTAAGGAGGTGAAGTAAAGGATGCAGAGGATTCCTGCTCGAGTCTTGCGAACCGAATCTGAAGAACCACCCAAGAGAGAGACCCTAAATAGCCCTGAAAAGGGAATTGGTCAGCTACACAGGTAAGCACCTATCAGGGGAGGGCTCTGACATCACTTGCTGGCACTGGCCACTCAGATGCTCCCAGAGTGCCCTGCCAACTTGGAATCCAAGATGGCAAAACCTAGGGACACTCTGGAGGAGCTCTGAGCACCACCCCTGGGATGGTGATGGACAGGGGAGTGGTCACTCACCTTTCCTTTGTCCAGTTTCACGTCAGAGCAGGGACTGGGGGTCCCCGAACCAGTGTAGACTGGATTATGCAAGGAGGGCAACATCTGTGCCCTTCAAAGCATTTCCAGAGGATCTGGGAGGCTACCCCTCCCATGCCTGTAACACCTATTTCCAAAGGGAGACGGTGTAACACCCCTCTCCTAAGGGAAATCCTTTGATCTGCCTTCCTGGGCTCGAGCTGCTTGAGCAACAGGAGGGCAGAAACCTGTCTGAGAGGTGGCAGTGTCTGGGGCTGCCTGGAAAACCTCAGAAGACTGAAATGGCAGTACTGGGGGTCATCTAAGGAGCCTCTAGAATGCGTGGAATCATACATCCAATGCTTGCAAAACCCTTGTGGTATGATTCCAACATGTTTGATACCAAACATGGCCATATTCAGAGTTACCATTGTGAAGCTGGAAATAGGTATTGACCTATGTCCAGGGCATGCGTAAAATGGCGTCCCGCACTCATGAAGTCTGGGAAAATGGTCCTGGAGTTTGTGGGGGCACCTCTACTAGTGCAGGAGTGCCCTCACACACAGGTACTCTGCACCCTGCCTTCAGGGCTAGAAGTCCTGCAATAAGGGTGACTTATAAGTGACCTGGCGCAGTGTAAATGGCAGTGAAAGGGTGCATGCACCATTTCACGCAGGCTGCAATGGCAGTCCTGCAGAAGCCTTTGATTGGGCTCCCTATGGGTGGCAAACAAAATGTTGAAGCCTATACGGATCCCCTGGAATCCCAGTGCCCTGGGTACCTAGGTACCATATACTAGGGACGTATAAGGGGGCACCAGTATGCCAATTGTGGGTGGAATACTGGATTACCAGTATCATATAACCATAATTTAAGGGAGAGAGCATAACTACTGGGGTCCTGATTAGCAGGATCCCAGTAGGCACAGTCAAGCACACTGACAAACAGGCCAAAAGGGGGGAGTAACCATGCTAGAAAGTGGCTACTTTCCCACAGTATCCAATAGTGCCAAACATCACAACAGATTTAGGGAAAGAGCTCTGGCCCTGGGAACCTGGTTAGCAGGGGCCCTGACCACTACAACTTCTAGAACACATCAACAGGCAAAAAGTGGGGGGTAACCATGCAAAAAGAGGCCTCCTCTCACCGCCCCCCCAAATGAAAGAGGATGAGAATACCCTTTCCCTAGTGAGTCTTCATCTCCTAAGTGGAAAAACCTGGAGAGGCCAACTGCATTGGCATGGGAAGTCCCAGGTCTGTGTTCCACTTTAAAGTCCATACCCTGTAGGGAAATGGACCACCTAAGCAGTTTGGGATTTTCACCTTTCATCCATCTGAGAGGCCTGTGGTCAGTCTGGACATTGAAGTGAGAGACAAAAAAGTATGGCCTCAACTTCTTCAGGGCCCAAACCACAGCAAAGGCTTCCCTCCATATGGCACTCCATTTGTGTTCCCTAGGGAGTACCGTTTTGCTAATATAAGCAACAGATTGGTCATGTCCATCATCAGTCCTTTGGGACAGGACTGTTCCTATTCTCAACCCTGAAGCATCTGTCTGGACTATGAATTCCCTGGAGTACTTTGGTGCCTGTAGAACTGGATCAAAGCACATGGCTTTCTTCAGACTGCCAAAGATCTTTTGACAACTCATTGTCCAGTTGATTTTTCTGGGCATCTTCTTGGAGGTAAGCTCTGTTAGGGGGGAAACTATTGTGCCATAGTCATTCACAAACCTCCTGTACTATCCAGTTAAGCCAAGGAATGCCCTGTCTTGTGTCTGGGTTGTGGGAGCTTCCCAAGCCAGAATAGTCTGAATCTTGGGTTGGAGAGGATGTACATGGCCTCCACCCACCAGGTGACCCAGGTACACAACTTTTCTCTGGCCTACCTGGCACTTACTGGCCTTGACAGGCCTCAAGGACCTTTCCCGGGTGGATCAGGTGATCCTGACAGATGGAACTGTAGACAACTATGTCATCTAAGTAAGCTGCACTAAAAGTTTCCAGTCCAGAAAGGACTTCGTTCACCAACCTCTGGAAGGTGGCAGGTGCATTCTTTAGTCCAAAGGTGAACTGATAATTCTCACTAGGAGTAGAAAATGCTGACCTCTTTTTTGCTGCTGGGGTCAGACCAATCTGCCAGTACCCTGATGTTAAATCAAAAGTACTCAGATACTTGGCTTTCCCTAATCTGTCAACGAGTTCATCAGCTCTTGGAATTGGGTGTGCATAAGTATTGGTTACTGAGTTGAGGCCCCTGTAGTCCACACAAAACCTAATTTATTTTTTGTCACCCTTGTAGTGTGGTTTGGGGACTAACACTACTGGGCTGGCCCAGGGGCTCTCTGAGGGTTCAATGACACCCAAATCCAACATTGTCTTGACTTCAGCTTCTATGCTGTCTCTGACATGGTCAGACTGTCTGTAAATTGTGTTCTTGACAGGCAGGCTGTCACCAGTGTGCACATCATGGGTACACCAGTTTGTCTTCCTAGGGGTTAGAGAAAATAGCCCAGCATACTGGTTGAGGAATTGCCTGCAGTCAGTCTGCTGTTGTCCTTCGAGGGTGTCTGACAAGATCAATCCATCCACAGAACCATCTTGGGGATTGCTGGAGAGGAGATCAGGGAGAGGTTCACTCTCATCTTCCTGTCCCATATCTGTAAGCATGAGCATGGTCACATCAGCTCTGTCATAAAAGGGTTTTAGGCAGTTTTAACATGCATGATTCTTTTGGGGTTCTTGCAACTGTCCAGGTCCACTAGATAAGTGACCTCTCCTTTGCTTTCAAGAATGGGATAGGGCCCAGACCATTTGTCCTGGTGGGCCCTTGTAGCAACAGGCTCCAACACCCACACATTCTGCCCTGGTTGGAACTCCACCATAGCAGCTTTTTGGTCAAATCAAAAGATTTTTGCTTGCTTTCTCCATGTACTCAGCCATCCTAGATCTTAGGCCAAGCACATAGTCCACAATATCCTGTTTGGGCTCTTTAAGCGGTCTCTCTCAGCCTTCCCTTACAAGACTTAGTGGTCTCCTAACAGGATGCCCAAACAAAAGTTAAGTAGGAGAAAAACCTTCTCCCATTTGTGGCACTTCTCTGTAGGCAATCAGCAGGCAAGGCAGTAGGACATCCCATCTCCTTCTGGGTTTTTCAGGGAGTCCTCCAGTCTTGCCTTTTATGGTCTGGTTGAACCTTTCCACCAGCCATTGGTTTGTGGATGGTATGGGGTAGTGAATTTATAAGTCACTTCACATTCCTGCCACAAGTGTTTTAAGTATACAGACATGTTTGACTCCCTGTCGGATACTACCTCCTTAGGGAACCCAACCCTGGTAAAGATACCCAGGAGGGCTTTGACCACTGCAGGTGCAGTGATAGTCCTAAGGGGAATAGCCTCAGTATACCTAGTGGCAAGATCCACTACCACTAGGATGTATCTATGCCCTGATGCTGTTGGAGGGTCAAAGGGGGCAACAATGTCCACCCCTACCCTTTCAAAGGGTACCCCAACCACAGGTAGTGGCATTAAGGGGACCTTTGAATGCCCACCTAACTTGCCACTGGCTTGGCAGGAGGGACAGGACTGGCAAAAGGCCTTCACTTTTGGGGACATCCCTTGCCAGTAGAAGTGGTTAACCAACCTATTCCATGTTTTATTCTGGCCTAGATGCCATGCTAGGGGGATGTCATGGGTTAATGTGAGAAGTGTGCTCACTCTGTGCTCTTGTGATGTGGCCTGGCACTGCTCATGGACGAGGTGTGCTCAGGTGAGTTTAAGGAGAGATGTTGGGAGAGTCAATGAAGTTTGAGGTGCACATGGAGAAGGATGCGTGTGCCAGAGGGTTCCTCACATCACATTACATTCTCAGACTCAGCCAAGGTCCTTGCAAAGGTGTAAGAATTGAGTAACTTTTGCTAATGGAGCACTGTAGAAGAAATATATAACTTAGCATAGCTTTGACCAGTGAAAATTCAGCTGGTGGATTGTGGGACAGGACTGCCCCCTGCATGGGGTACAGTAGTGTTCCCCTGCCCTGGATGCCTGACTGTGTGTATCTGGTCTCCTGGTTTTAGATTTTGACCTCTAGTGTTTGTGCATAGGGCTAGGCCTGTTGTGTGACATGAGTGAGGCAGTGTGCCTTTCCTGTGACCAGAAGCTGCATGGTGTGTCGTGTGACATGAGTGAGACAGTGTGCCTGTCCTGTGACCGGAGGGTGCACGGTGTGTTGCGTGAGATGAGTGAGGCAGTGTGCCTGTCCTGTGACCAGTAGTTGCATGGTGTGGCACGCAACATCACTGAGACAGTGCGCCTGTCCTGTGACCGGAGGGTGCATGGTGTGTGACATGAGTGTGGCAGGTTGCCTGTTCTATGACCGGAGGGTGCATGGTGTGTCATGTGACATGAGTGAGGCAGTGTGCCTGTCCTGTGACCGGAGGGTGCACTGTGTGTCGTGTGACATGAGTGAGGCAGTGTGCCTGTCCTGTGACTGGAGGGCGCACGGTGTGTTGTGTGATACCTGTCCTGTGACCGGAGGGTGCACGGTGTGTCGTGTGACATGAGTGAAGCAGCGTGCCTGTCCTGTGACCGAAGGGTGCACGGTGTGTCGTGTGACATGAGTGAGGCAGTGTGCCTGTCCTGTGACTGCAGGGTGCACGGTGTGTCGTGTGACATGAGTGAGGCAGTGTGCCTGTCCTGTGACTGGAGGGTGCACGGTGTGTTGTGTGACATGAGTGAGGCAATATGCCTGTCCTGTGACCGGAGGGTGCACAGTGTGTTGTGTGACATGATTGAGGCAGTGTGCCTGTCCTGTGACCGGAGGGTGCACGGTGTGTCATGTGACATGAGTGAGGCAGTGTACTTGTCCTGTGACCGGAGGGTGCACAGTGTGTCATATGACACCTGTGCTGTGACCGGAGGGTGCACGGTGTGTCATGTGACATTAGTGAGGCAGTGTGCCTGTCCTGTGACTGGAGGGTGCACGGTGTGTTGTGTGACATGAGTGAGGCAATATGCCTGTCCTGTGACCGGAGGGTGCACAGTGTGTTGTGTGACATGATTGAGGCATTGTGCCTGTCCTGTGACCGGAGGGTGCACGGTGTGTCATGTGACATGAGTGAGGCAGTGTACTTGTCCTGTGACCGGAGGGTGCACAGTGTGTCATATGACACCTGTGCTGTGACCGGAGGGTGCACGGTGTGTCATGTGACATAAGTGAGGCAGTGTGCCTGTCCTGTGACTGGAGGGTGCATGGTGTGTTGTGTGACATGAGTGAGGCAGTATGCCTGTCCTGTGACTGGAGGGTGCACAGTGTGTCGTTTGAGATGAGTGAGGCAATGTGCCTGTCCTGTGACCGGAAGGTGCACAGTGTGTCGTGTGACCTGAATGAGGCAGTGTGCTTGTCCTGTGACTGTAGGGTGCACAGTGTATCGTGTGACATGAGTGAGGCAGTGTGCTTTACTGTGACCAGAGGGGGCATGGTGTGTCGTGTGACGAGTGAGGCAGTGCGAATGTCCTGTAACAGGAGGGTGCAGAGTGTTCCATCATTGAACAGACAGGACATGACTGTCCCTGTCAGGTGACATGAGTGAGGCAGTGTGCTTGTCCTGTAACCGGTAGGGTGCATGGTGTGTCCCCATTGAATAGACTGAGCACAACTGACCCACTCCCCTGACATGAGTGAGGCAGTGTGCCTGTCCTGTGACCGGAGGGTGCACGGTGTGCCGTGTGACATGAGTGAGGCAGTATGCCTGTCCTGTGACCAGAGGGTGCATGGTGTGTTGTGTGACATGAGTGAGGCAGTGCGCCTGTCCTGTGACCGGAGGGTGCACGGTGTGTCGTGTGACACCTGTCCTGTGACCGGAGGGTGCACGGTATGTCGTGTGACATGAGTGAGGCAGTGCGCCTGTCTTGTGACCGGAGGGTGCACAGTGTGTCCTGTGACAACAGTGAGGTAGTGTGCTTGTCCTGTGACCGGAGGGTGCACGGTGTGTCGTGTGACATGAGTGAGGAAGTGTGCGTGTCCTGTGACTGGAGGGTGCACAGTTTGTCATATTACACCTGTCCTGTGACCGGAAGGTGCACTGTGTGTCGTGTGACATGAGTGAGGCAGTGTGCCTGTCCTGTGACCGGAGGGTGCACGGTGTGTCCTGTGACAACAGTGAGGCATTGTGCTTGTCCTGTGACCGGAGGGTGCACGGTGTGTCGTGTGACATGAGTGAGGCAGTGTGCCTGTCCTGTGACCGGAGGGTGCACGGTGTGTCGTGTGACACCTGTCCTGTGACTGGAGGGTGCACTGTGTGTCGTGTGACATGAATGAGGCAGTGTGCCTGTCCTGTGACCGGAGGGTGCACGGTGTGCCCTCGTTGAACAGATAGGGCACTACTGATGCTGTTGTGTATTTACTACGTAAAGCATAACCCATAGTTATGGTTAGACCTTTTATCCTGGGTCACTGGACTGGGGGCCTGCTGGCCTAGTTGTCTTACACTCCACCTCTGTCTGCTAACCTAGATCCTAATGCCCGCATACCAAATGTACGTTGTGCTTGTTTGTGGCGTGCACAATACATGTATGGTGTTTATGAATGAACTAGAGTAATCAAGGCCAGTGGGATCCAGTTCAGAAGCCCCTGGCCTGTTGATGCCTGTTGGACCTGGCCCTTTTAAAGGGCCATTTCCCAGACTTTTTGCTTTTTGCCTCCTTATTTTTCTGACCTTTGTTGGCTGACGTTTTGACTCTGAGCACTTTTTCACTGCTAACCAGTGCTAAAGTGCATGTGCTCTCCCTTACAGAATTGGTATGATTGGATTATACCTAATTGGCATATTTAATTTACCTATAAGTCCCTTGTAAAGTGGTATCCCTATACCCAGGGCCTGTAAATTAAATGCTACTAGTGGGCCTGCAGCGCTGCTTGCGCCACCCATGGAAGTAGCCTGTCAAACCTATCTAAGGCCTGCTAGTGCAGAGCCTGTGTGCGCAGTTTTCTGCCACAGGGACCTGGCATCTAAATTTACTTGCCAGGCCCAGAACTCCCCTTTTACTACATGTAGGTCACCCCTAAGGTACGCCCTAGCTAGCCCTTTGGGCAGGTTGCCATGTATGTAGAAGGAAGGACATGTGCCATGTTGCGTGGCCTGTCCTGGTAGTGACAAACAGCCAAACTTGGTGTCTCACTGCTGTGAGTGCTGCCTCCTCATAGGATTGCATTGGAAATGCCCTGCCTTATGTGTAAGGGGTATTTTCTGATTTATGAGGGGTAGCGTAGGCATGTTTGGTATGGTTGTGATAGTGGTAAGAAATGCTGCTTACTGGCGTGGGTGTATTTTTTATTACTATCACAGAAATGCCACTTCTAGAAAGTGCGCATTTATCTGTGCTTGTGACTCTAGTGTTTGGCATCTTGTCTCCAATCAACGTCTGGGCAGAGTGACAGTTGGGGCTTTGTGCATACTTCTCAGACAACCTGAACACAGGGAGGGTGGAGGTGACACAGAGGTACATCTGCATAATGAATAGTCTTCCTGGGCTGAGAGAAGGGAGAGGCGGGGCACACCTGCATTTGTAAAGACTGTGCCCTGGCCTCGCACGATAGGGTCGTTAACCCCCCACTGAAGTTTGGAGCCTGTGCTGAAAGGAGAGAGGGGGCACTCCCAGAACCAGTTGTAACTGGCTGGAACCTCCTCTCCCTACCATTGTAAAACACTGCAAGATCTGACTATAAGTTCAGGGGAATTTTCCCCACATTTTGAACATTCTTGGAACTTGAAACTGGACACAGAACGCTGATGAATGTGCTCACCAGGACCCACTTTGGACTGCTGCTACTGTGCTGACCTCTGACCTGCCTGGTCACTAGGAGGAACTTCCACCATCTGCACCCGTTGTGCTGTCCTGTAGCTGGCCCCACCAGCCCTGTGCTCCTTCTTGTTTTTGTTGCTCCCAGGGGCAGGGTGCTGTGGTCCCTCACCCCTGCCAACCCCTCTACAGACTTTGGCCACAGCACTTTCCAAAGGGCGCTCTTTTTGTTGCTAAAGAAAATCACCGCCGCAGCCCAGGCTGCAGATTTTACCTAGTGCTGTGTAAAGCGCTTTATTTGGAGCCCCTGCGCTTTGATAAGCGCTCCTCTGCCGGAGAGATCACCGCCGCGACCTGGGGGTCGTATTTGCAACCAGCACGAGGATGGCGCTGCTCTTCGTGCCCCTGGGGCACCCAAAAAGACCAAGACCGGAGCGAGTATGCTCCAACTGTGCCCCCGGGGCGAAGCGCACTTTCTGATGCGCCCCCGGGGCACAGACAGGCACCATCCTTGGTGCCTGCCGCACAGAACAGCCCAGGTCGGGCTTAGCAGCGGCGCGCGCACCGGATCACGCCGGGTGCGGCCGCATCAGAGAGCAGGTAGGAAGCTTGCGCCCCCCACGGAAGTAGCCTTTCAAACCTGTCTCAGCCCTGCTAGCGCAGAGCCTACGTGCACAGTTTACTGCCACAGGGACCTGGCATCTAAATTTACTCACCAGGCCCAGAACTCCCCTTTTACTACATGTAGGTCACCCCTAAGGTACGTCCTACCCAGACTTAAGGGCAGGGTGCTATGTATGTAGAAGGCAGGACATGTGCCTGGTAGCGCGGCCTGTCCTGGTAGTGACAAACAGCCTATTTGGCTTCTCACTGTTGGCAGTGCTGTCTTTCATAGGATTGCATTGGAAATGCCCTGCCTTATATGTAGGGGGTATTGTCTGATCTACGAGGGGTAGCATAGGCATGTTTGTGATAGTAGTAAGAAATGCTACTTACTGGTGTAGGTGGATTTTTTATTACCATTTTAGAAAGTGGGCATTTCTCTGTGCTTATGACTTTAGTGTTTTGCAGTTTGTCTCCAATCCACGTCTGGGACAGGATGACAGCTGGGCTTTGTGCATACTTTTCAGACAGCCTGAACACAGGGAGGGTGGAGGTGACACAGAGGTGCATCTACATATTGTAAAGCCTTCCTGGGCTGAGAGAAGGGGGAGGCGGGTACACCTGCATTTGTAAAGGCTACGCCCTGGCCTCAAACAAAAGGGTCGTTTACCCCCAACTGATGTTTGGCGTCTGTGCTAGAGGAGAAGGGGGCACTCCCATGACCATTTGTAACTGGTTAGAACCTCCTCTCCCCTCCTTTGTTGAACCACTGCTAAAACTGAGTATAAGTAGAGGGGAGTTTTCTCCCGAATTTGGAGACACTTTTGGAACTGAAACATACTTGTAACTGGACATAGAATGCTGCTAGAGGGACTCACTAGGAACTGCCTTGGATTACTGCTGAGGTGCTGACCTGTGACCTGCTGGGTCACTTGGAGGAACTGGCAACTGCCTGCAACCCTCTGTGCTGGCCTGTGCTGGCCCCTGTCGCCCTGTGGCTCCCCCCTCACCGGGCCCTTTTGTATTCTGCTGCAGGACGGGTGGGGGGGGCAGCAGGACGGGCGGGGGGGAGGAAGCCTCACCGGAGGCTCCCCGCCCCACCGGGCCCTTGTGTATTCTGCTGCAGGACGGGCAGGGGGAGTAAGCCTCACCGGAGGCTCCCCCCCCACGGGCCCTTGTGTATTCTGCTGCAGGACGGGTGGGGGGAGGAAGCCTCACCGGAGGCTCCCCCCCACCGGGCCCTTGTGTATTCTGCTGCAGGACGGGCGGGGGGCAGCAGGATGGGCGGGGGGAGGAAGCCTCACCGGAGGCTCCCCGCCCCACCGGGCTCTTGTGTATTCTGCTGCAGGACGGGCGGGGGGATGGAAGCCTCACCGGAGGCTCCCCCCCCCACGGGCCCTTGTGTATTCTTCTGCAGGACGGGTGGGGGGAGGAAGCCTCACTGGAGGCTCCCCCCCCCACCGGGCCCTTGTGTATTCTGCTGCAGGACGGGCGGGGGGAGGAAGCCTCACCGGAGGCTCCCCCCCACCGGGCCCTTGTGTATTCTGCTGCAGGACAGGCGGGGGGCAGCAGGACGGGCAGGGGGATGGAAGCCTCACCGGAGGCTCCCCCCCCACCGGACCTATGTGTATTCTGCTGCAGGACGGGCGGAGGGGGAAGCCTCACCGGAGGCTCCCCCCACACCGGGCCCTTGTGTATTCTGCTTCAGGACGGGTGGGGGGGAGTAAGCCTCACCGGAGGCTCCCCGCCCCACCGGGCCCTTGTGTATTCTGCAGCAGGAGGGGCGGGGGGGGAGGAAGCCTCACCGGAGGCTCCCCCCCCCACCGGGCCCTTGTGTATTCTGCTGCAGGACGGGCGAGGGAAGGAAGCCTCACCGGAGGCTCCCCCGCCCCACCGGGCCCTTGTGTATTCGGCTGCAGGATGGGCGCGGGGAAGGAAGCCTCACCGGAGGCTCCCCCCCACCGGGCCCTTGTGTATTCTGCTGCAGGACGGGCGGGGGGAGGAAGCCTCACCGGAGGCTCCCCCCCCACCGGGCCCTTGTGTATTCTGCTGCAGGACGGGCGAGGGAAGGAAGCCTCACCGGAGGCTTCCCCGCCCCACCGGGCCCTTGTGTATTCGGCTGCAGGATGGGCGCGGGGAAGGAAGCCTCACCGGAGGCTCCCCCCCACCGGGCCCTTGTGTATTCTGCTGCAGGACGGGCGGGGGGGAGGAAGCCTCACCGGAGGCTCCCCCCCACCGGGCCCTTGTGTATTCTGCTGCAGGACGGGCGAGGGAAGGAAGCCTCACCGGAGGCTCCCCCGCCCCACCGGGCCCTTGTGTATTCGGCTGCAGGATGGGCGCGGGGAAGGAAGCCTCACCGGAGGCTCCCCCCCACCGGGCCCTTGTGTATTCTGCTGCAGGACGGGCGGGGGGATGGAAGCCTCACCGGAGGCTCCCCCCCCCACGGGCACTTGTGTATTCTTCTGCAGGACGGGTGGGGGGAGGAAGCCTCACTGGAGGCTCCCCCCCCCACCGGGCCCTTGTGTATTCTGCTGCAGGACGGGCGGGGGGAGGAAGCCTCACCGGAGGCTCCCCCCCACCGGGCCCTTGTGTATTCTGCTGCAGGACAGGCGGGGGGCAGCAGGACGGGCAGGGGGATGGAAGCCTCACCAGAGGCTCCCCCCCCACCGGACCTATGTGTATTCTGCTGCAGGACGGGCGGGGGGGGAAGCCTCACCGGAGGCTCCCCCCACACCGGGCCCTTGTGTATTCTGCTTCAGGACGGGTGGGGGGGAGTAAGCCTCACCGGAGGCTCCCCGCCCCACCGGGCCCTTGTGTATTCTGCAGCAGGAGGGGCGGGGGGGGAGGAAGCCTCACCGGAGGCTCCCCCCCCACCGGGCCCTTGTGTATTCTGCTGCAGGACGGGCGAGGGAAGGAAGCCTCACCGGAGGCTCCCCCGCCCCACCGGGCCCTTGTGTATTCGGCTGCAGGATGGGCGCGGGGAAGGAAGCCTCACCGGAGGCTCCCCCCCACCGGGCCCTTGTGTATTCTGCTGCAGGACGGGCGGGGGGAGGAAGCCTCACCGGAGGCTCCCCCCCACCAGGCCCTTGTGTATTCTGCTGCAGGACGGGTGGGGGGGAGTAAGCCTCACCGAGGCTCCCCTCCCACCGGGCCCTTGTGTATTCTGCTGCAGGACGGGCGGGGGAAGGAAGCCTCCCTTTGCCCCTTGTTGTCTTGGCTCTGCCCCCCCACTCCGGAGGGTCTGCTAGCGAGGAAGCAGGTCTGAATGCTAGCGTTTCAAGAGCGCTGGGCATGGAGGGTGAGGGTGGACACCAAGGAGAAAGCTCCCCATATAAATTGCGACAACAGTCATTGATGGCACCTCAGGAATCTGCTGATTCTCAGGAAGAGAGCAGCAAAAGTACCAGCAGTGAGGCTGTACTACCTGATACTGCTAACCCTGTAGTACTGGTGCCACCAGGAAGCGAGGCACCAAATCTCTCTACCTCCCTGTCTTTGGCCCCCATCTCAGGTTCTGCTTTATTTGAAAAGAACCCGGACTCCTCTTTTGAGAAGGCGTTCTTGGCCTTGTCTAAAGATATTAAAAGGGATTGCGCGATTTCTGAAAATAATCAAGGAGAAATAAGGGAGGCCTGTGGAGCCTTGGGAAAAAAGCTGGACCTCCTGGTACCAAGAACACAAGCGTTAGAGGAGGCGGTGGGAGTAATGAAGGATGAAATGAGAGATCATAAAGGAGAAATCAACATATTAAAGGGAAACAAGCAGACTTTGCAAAACAAGCTGGAACAGCTAGAAAATAATTCTAGGAGGAACAATTTGAGAGTGTTGAATGTTCCGGAAGGAGCAGAAGGCAATAATGTAATACAAATTTTGAGTTCTCTTCTAAAGGTTTCGCTTTCGTTAGAGGAAAGTCCGGAAGAAATAGTAAATGACATTCAGCGTGTTCACGGGGACCCTTTTAAGGAAAAATCGGACAGCCTCAAACCCCGGAAGATTTTGATAAAGTTTCAGACATATTTATTGAAAGAGAAAATCCTGACCTTGGTGCTTGGGCAGAAAACACTAAAGGGAGATCATTTTGCATTTGAGATTAGGTCAGATCTGTCCAGCGTGACTCTGAATAGGCAGTGGGAGCTGGGGAGGCGGATGGAGGAGTTCAGGAAACTGGGTGCATCTGTACAGTTGAGGTTCCCAGCGACCCCCAGGATCATGTATAATCGCAAAATGTATAATATAAGAGAGGTTTAATTGCACCCGCTGAGGAAGACCCAAAGGTGCTTCAGAATTGAGCCATTATCTGTCCGTATGAAGGGAGGGTTCTCCAAGGGTGGGAAGGGGGGGCACAGTGGGGTTGGGAGGTTTGGGGAGCACTGGGTGGGGAGCAGATGGGAGAAAATTTGGGAAAAAAAGTCCTGTGCACCTCCGAAGTCGTTAAACAAACTGCAAGACATAGCTAGGAAGGGGGTAGCCCAAGGGACAAGTCGTAACCCAGGGTTTCAAATTCTGTCTTGGAATGTGAATGGCTTGAGGGTGAGCGGTAGGAGAGACAGGACCTTACAGTACCTGAGGGATTCTCCTGCCCAGGTTTTGATAATGCAAGAAACTCATTTAACTGGGGATGAATGTAAAGAATTGTTTAGAAAACAGAAATGGGTTGGTCTTTGTGTATGTACTGAACAGGATTTCAGTACTAGAGGGGTGGCAATATTGTTTAAGCATCAGATTGAGGTAGTAATATTAAAGGTCAATACAGATAATACAGGGAGATGGATGACAGCCAATGTACGGCTATTTGGGAGTCTCATTACGTTGGTAGGATTTTATGGCCCCAACTGTGATGATACAGAATCACTCAGGAAGCTGTTTTCCTGATCCAGTAATAATGGCAGGAGATTTCAATGTAATATTCGATAGTAAGCTTGATAGATCAACAAAAAGTAGATCAGTAGTTAACTTGAAATCTCAGCAGTTTTTGAGAAGGATGATGAGGGAAAGGGCGTTGCATGATTGGTGGAGGGATAGAGCCGGTTTGCAGCAGGTCTTTTCATACAATAATAAAAAATATAGTCATTCTTCACATTTTGATTATTTTTTGGTGGACCAGGCATGGTGTGATGTGGTAGAAGATATAGGGCCTCATTATGACCCCGACGGCTGGCGATAACACTGCCAACAGGCTGGCGGTGTTCCGCCAGCTATTATGACCGTGGCGCAATAGCCACGGCCATACCGCCGGCCTTTCCACTATACCGCCAGGCTTCCACCTGGAAGTCATAATTCTCACTGTTACCGTCCGCTGGCCCAGCAGAAAAGTCATAATAAGGAGCCAGAAATACCGCCAGCACTGGCAGTATTCTGGCTCCCCCAGCCTCGGCGATCTTTTGAAAAGACCACTGAGGTTGTAATGAGGGCCATAGTGTACCTTTCCCCTCACTTATTGGCCAATGGAGCTGTAGTATAAAAAATGAACGTACTAAAGGAGAGAGAGGCGAACCGGTGGACGTGAGATCAAACTTTATTGTTAGATGAAGAAGTTGTAACCAAGCTGTTTGTAGAGACTGAGGAGTTTTTTAAGGAGAATTTAAGTTAAGCCTCATTTAACATGGTCTGGGACGCATATAAAGCAATGATAGGAGGGGTAATTATGAATATTGCTAGCTATAGGGCGGAACTAGAGCATTTAGAAACAGATGAGGGGATGTAGAGACCAGGTACTGAAGAGTACGTTTGAAAGGGAGAAGCTGGTGGGGCAACAAAAGCTGGACACTATCAAACAGCAACTTGAAGCCCTTCTACAAGTAAGAGTTGCAAAGCGATGGGAGGCAAGCAAGTTGGCGCATTTAGAATATGGGGAAAGCCCAGGGAAATTATTGGTGTAGAAAGTAAAAAGGGATCAAGTGAGGAACTCCATCAAGAAAGTTGAGTTAGATCGAGGGGAGAAGACTACTGAGAATGAAAAAATAAATAGTGCCTTTTTGCAATTCTTTTCCCAACTTTATACGGAAGAGATAAGGGTTGGGGAAACAGAGTTTCTAACTTGGCTAGGGAAGGATACTCTTCCCACCTTATCGTCAGAGCAGCAGCTATGGTTGAATAGACCTATTATGTTAGGCGAAATCACAGCTGTCTTAAGGAGGAGTAAAGGAGGGAAAACCCCAGGCCCAGATGGTCTCCCGGGCGAACTGTATAAAGTAGTGGAGCAGGCTCTATTACCATTTCTGCTAAAATTATTTTCTGAGGTTTTTGCGAATGTCTCTCTCGTTCCAGCCTCCTGGAATGAGGCAATCATTTCACTTGTTCTGACACCAGGTAAAAATCCGGTTAGGTGTGAGTCATATATACCCATTTCATTGTTAAAGTGTGATTACAAGCCATTTGCAAAAATATTAGCGGACAGATTAAACGCTGTAGTGAAAGATTTGTTCAAAAACATCAGAAGGGCTTTATCGAGGGTAGGCACCTACATGAGCTTATGCATACTTTAATTGGGGCAATAGATCTGGCAACCGGTTATAAGATCCCTTTAGGGATCATAACTCTGGATGCTACGAAAAGCCTTTGATAGGGTTAATTGGGACCATTTAACTGTAATGCTGAGGAATCATAATTTAGGAGATGACTTTTTTAGCACCGTAAAACGGATCTATCATGTCCCTTCTGCTAGAATTTTGATTAACGGTAACTTAACAAAGCCCTTTAGGATATCTAGGGGTACTAGACAGGGTTGCCCTCTATCTCCACTGTTGTTTGATTAGTATATCGAACCTCTCACCAGGAGAATAAGACAGGATCCTGAAATAGTTCCCTTTAAGTGGGAGCAGTGGGAGAGGAAAGTAGCACTTTATGCGGACAATTTAATACCACAAATTTGTCCACCGCACTTCCACCCTTATTAAGGTTAGTTGAGGATTTTGGCTCTGTTTCTGGTTATCAGGTGAATTCAGAAAAGATGGAAATAATGGCATGGAATCAAGAAGGGGAGGTAGGGCAGGGGACGGCTGAAATGAGGTATTTAGGCTTAGTTATTACACAAGACATTGAGAAACTTGTCGTGAAAAATCAGGAAAAGCTAGAGGAGTGCATAAACTTAATGAGGGGATGGGCTCATCACCCGCTGATGATATTGGGGAGGGTAAACTTGGTTAGGATGATTATCTTGCCCAAAATAAGTTATACTCAGAACGCTATCCGTTTACAAATGAATGGCAGGCATCTCAATAAGCTCCAACGAGCTATAAACTCATTTATCTGGGTATGTAAGGGTGCCAGGATTGCTTGGAAAAAAGCTGCGGAGGAGGAGAGAGAAGGGAGGCCTATCATTGCCGGATCTACAACTATATGCATGGGCCTTCCTATGGAGGAATTCAAGGTTGTTATTTACCTCACCTGATGATACAGTGACGGGTGTTATGTTTAAGGCTATGACTCGAACTATCCATGGAGCTGCAAATCATTTTCTTTTTAAGTTTGGTGATCCAAAATGTTTCAAGAAAATAAGATTAAAAGTTTTGTAGGATGCTGCAATGTGTTGGCACACCAGTATGTTTGAAAGACGCATTGGCCAAACCAATAAGGGAAGCCGGTCTGGAACATTGGGGTGAACTTTTAAGAGAAGCAGTGTTACTCTCCTAGGACGAATTAAGGGATAAAACTGGCGGCACTCTGACCAGCTTTAAATATATTCAAGTGGAAGATTGGCACAGTCCATTTGATTAAGTCGGCGGGGGAAATCCCTTAGCAGAATTTCTCTTTAATGGCTCCTCTAATAGTAATAAGGTCTCAATGTGGTACTGGGAGATTCTGGAGCGAATTGATTGCGACTTTAGATTGCCTGAGCAGCAACGGGGAGGCACCATGATGAGGGAATTGGCACACCTAGGATGGAAAGAATCTATGAGAATGTGCTTTGAGGTAGTAAAAGCTGCCCCATTGAGGAAAAACCATCTGTATGTGATACACGGAGCTTACATCACTCTGGCAAAACTCACTAAAATTAAGAAAGGGGAAATAGTGAACTGTGTTAAATGTGGGGCCTCAAATGCTACTGATATCCATATGTTTATGGATTGTCCAGCAATTGTTTCCATTTGGACTGAGGTGGCGGGAAAATTGTTGCAGGTTATAGGGAGGGGAATAATTGTAAATCTTCCCCTCATTATTTTTTGGAAACCAGAAGATCTGAAGGGTTGGTCGAGAGAAAAGAGCAATTTGTTGTTTTATGCTATTCTTTTGGCTAGAAGGGAGATCTGTTTGAAGTGGGTTATGGTATCCTCCCCCCATGCACCGGAGTTGGTTGGAAGCTTTTTTGAATACGTCCAAATTAGATTTAAAGGTGAGTGGCCCCGAGCAGAGACTGAAGAAAAATAAGTTATGGGCTCTGCTTTTGGAGGGGCCCTCCCATTACCCCACCTCCGCCCCTTTCAGAGCCGCTAAAAGAAGATAACTTTTGCGATATAGTCCAATGATTCAAAAACCCCTCTTTCATCTGCGCCAGCCACGCGGTGTCATCAGGAAGGCTGCGTGAGTGAGATGGGCCTCCTTGGGCTGCGGGTCCATCTTTACACTCTTAGTCATGGAAAGTGAGAAGCTTGCGGGATGAAGGTGCGACAAAGTTTCGGAGGTGTATGAGGACAAAATAAAATAAAAAAAACCTGTTCTGAGGAGCATCGCCCTACACAACGGCTGTGTCTGGAGAGGAGACTTGAACGGAGACCCAACCGCTGCCTGCTTTCACTATATAAAAGTGGGACCCACCGACTCATTTGTTGTTCCATGTCCACGTTCTCTATAATCACTGAGTCAGTGGTTTACACTCAGAGGGCAACTGTGCAGCCGGAGCAGGTGCCGGCCTGAAAGCTAGATTCCCAGAGGTGAGTGGACATCACCAGCGTCTAATCCTTCTGCAGGAGCTGATAACCTGCCCTGGAGTGCCTAAAAACAAGTCCGCCTGCTGAGAGAGGGAAAGAGTCTCCCATCACAGCAGGAGTAGTGACGGTCAAAGGGGAGCAAGGTGCAGCATTACCCGATGCGGTGGGTGTGCAGGCGTGGAGGACTGTGGAGGGCATTCTGTGTGACCAGGTGTTGGTGGGAGCACCCAGGCTCTCTAGTATGAATGAGGCTGGATCATGATGCTGCGGTGGGACCTGAGCCACTGGGCCCGGGCTGTGAAGTTGTGACGTGGTGTGGTGCAAAGCTGCTGCGCATGCGCACGGTCAGAGCTGCTGTGTGAATAGATACCTCTGCAAGCCTCAAGCCATGGTCCACCATCCAAAGCTGCTGCGCATGCGCACGCCTCAAGCAATGGTCCACCATCCAAAGCTGCTGCGCATGCGCACGGTCAGAGCTGCTGTGCGAATACATACCTCTGCAAGCCCCAAGCCGTGGTCCACCATCCAAAGCTGCTGCTCATGCGCACGGTCAGAGCTGCTGTGCGAATAGATACCTCTGCAAGCCTCAAGCCATGGTCCACCATCCAAAGCTGCTGCGCATGGTCAGAGCTGCTGTGTGAATAGATATCTCTGCAAGCCTCAAGCCATGGTCCACCATCCAAAGCTGCTGCGCATGCGCACGGTCAGAGCTGCTCTGCGAATAGATACCTCTGCAAGCCTCAAGCCATGGTCCACCATCCAAAGCTGCTGCTCATGCGCACGGTCAGAGCTGCTGTGCGAATAGATACCTCTGCAAGCCTCAAGCCTTGGTCCACCATCCAAAGCTGCTGCGCATGCGCACGGTCAGAGCTGCTGTGTGAATAGATACCTCTGCAAGCCTCAAGCCGTGGTCCACCATCCAAAGCTGCTGCGCATGCGCACGGTCAGAGCTGCTGTGTGAATAGATACCTCTGCAAGCCTCAAGCCATGGTCCACCATCCAAAGCTGCTGCGCATGGTCAGAGCTGCTGTGTGAATAGATATCTCTGCAAGCCTCAAGCCGTGGTCCACCATCCAAAGCTGCTGCGCATGGTCAGAGCTGCTGTGTGAATAGATATCTCTGCAAGCCTCAAGCCATGGTCCACCATCCAAAGCTGCTGTGCATGCGCACGGTCAGAGCTGCTCTGCGAATAGATACCTCTGCAAGCCTCAAGCCATGGTCCACCATCCAAAGCTGCTGCGCATGCGCACGGTCAGAGCTGCTGTGCGAATAGATACCTCTGCAAGCCTCAAGCCATGGTCCACCATCCAAAGCTGCTGCGCATGCGCACAGTCAGAGCTGCTGTGCGAATAGATACCTCTGCAAGCCCCAAGCCATGGTCCACCATCCAAAGCTGCTGCGCATGCGCACGGTCAGAGCTGCTGTGTTACTAGATACCTTTGCAAACATCATGGTCCACCATCCAACGAGCACAGCCTGCGCAAGGCCTCACCATCTGCTCCTCACAGGTCATGTGTGCCTGAGAAGCCTAAGCGGGCTGCACCCAGCACCCAGCAGATTCGCTGTGACAAGATCCATCATCCTTCCCTGACCAGAGCCGTATTAGCCACACATGAACCACCAAAGAGGGCTTGAGGAACAGTAGGCACATAATCAGCCTCAATGAGGGTGCCACAGCGAGCATCAGAGGAGGAGGGTGGCTGCCCATGAAGTACCAACTCATTTGCATATTGAAGGTGTATTTGGACGAGAACTAGTAAACTGAGTTAAAAAGACTGAATGTGGAGACTCCCCCACGACTGAGAGGCCTCTGCCACGAGTGTGGAGACTCCCCACGACTGAGAGGCCTCTGCCACGAGTGTGGAGACTCCCCACGACTGAGAGGCCTCTGCCACGAGTGTGGAGACTCCCCACGACTGAGAGGCCTCTGCCACGAGTGTGGAGACTCCCCACGACTGAGAGGCCTCTGCCACGAGTGTGGAGACTCCCCATGACTGAGAGGCCTCTGCCACGAGTGTGGAGACTCCCCCACGACTGAGAGGCCCCGTCACGACTGCGAGACCCTTTGTGAATCAGGTCCACAAGGTGTACGCAAGGAGGAAGGGTACACAGATAACACGTTCACGACCACAGGTGCAAAGCAGGACTGTCCACTGACTCTCCTCCTTTTGTGATGGACTTGCTGAGCTCTTTAGGGCACAATGCCATCACAAACTGGCAGTGTTTTCTGCCACCCATATGTTGATTCTTGGTCACACTCCAATGGGCAACGACCTTAAAATACTGTCCAGCAGCGCATCTTGGAAGTAAAGGGTTAATCTAAAAAGAAGCGTTATAGTGGCTTATGTGGGGGCTGGAAGAGGTGGAGGAGGTGGAAGAGCAGATGAGGAGACAAAGGATGAGTTGGAGATGGAGGAGGAGAGAGAAGAGGAGGCAGAGATGGAGGAGACAGAAGAGGAGGCGGAGAAGGAGGAGGCAGAGAAGGAGGAGGTGGAGGAGATGGAGGAGGAGACAGAGGAGAAGGTGGAGGAGGAGGAGGCAGTGGAGGGGACAGAGGAGGAGGAGAAGACAAAGACGGAGGAGACAGAGGAGGATAAGGTGGAGAAGGAGGAGGAGGAGGCAGAGGAGACATAGGAGAAGGCTGAGGACCAAGAGAAGAGTAGGAGATTAAGGAGGAGGTGGAGGCAGAGGAGTGGATGAAGGAGGAGGCAGTGGAGGAAGGGGCAGGGATGGAGGAGACAGAGGAGGAGGCGGAGAAGGGGGAGGCAGAGGAGGGGACAAAGGAGGAGGAGATGGAGCACAGGAGGGGCCAGGAAACTGTGCTGTATATATATATATATATATATATATATATATATATATATATATATATATATATTTTTTTTTTTAAAGATATTTGTATTGAGTTTTCATAACAGATCCATGTATCATAATTTTATAGTTACATCAGCAGGATTTGGTTGATCTAGTAAAACATTTACATTCAAACAACTAAACAAAGTGTACACAAGTTAGGTCCGGTTATAACATCCAGTATATGTGTCTGCTGTATCAGACTAATAGATCTTGTATTTTGGTGTTGAGAAGCCCCTCCTGTAGCTACTTGAATACTCTGTTCCCTGGTGGTCTCTGCTTATTGTGATGGCTAGGAATGCCGCTCTGTAAGTTTATTGGTGGCGTGTGTTAGGAATGTATTGTGTGTGTGTTCTGTGTGTTTGCCCTGCACTTGTGGGCTAACGTGGGTGCAATCGGATGCGGGGTGGGGATAATTGTTTCGCGTTGGTGTGTTGTGTCACGGACGGTTGCATAATTGTGTTATAAGTAGGCAGATACTATCTGGCTATGTTTGTAATTGTTACATTCCCTTATTCATGGTGGTTTCTCGTCGTTTTCAGCCTCTAGTCTGGCTACTAGCGCTTCCCAGGCTTCACATCCTGTGTGTTGTTGGCCGTCCCGCGCTAGTTTCCTTAGTACCTGGTGTTCTGTTTGGGACCAGCGCAGCATGAGGGTGTGCCAAGCTTTCAGATCGGGCGCGTTGGGTGCTTTCCAGTGCATGGCTATCAATCTTTTGTACATCACATACACTAGGTCTGCAAACTTGTGTAGGTGTCTATGATTTTTTACTCTTGTCCTCAGTCCTAGTAAGCAGGACTTGGGATCCACTGCCAGTACGAGTCCCGTCAGTTCTGTGATTTCTTTTACCACTCCATTCCATTCCTTTTGTACCTGAGGGCACTCCCAGACCATGGGGTAGAAGTGTGCCGATGGAGCGTTACATCTGGGGCAAGCCGGGTCCGACCCAGGGAACATTCGCTTAATCCTGGCTGGTGATAAGTATGTTTGATGTGTGTAATTAAACTGTGTGTAACGGAATCTAGGGTTTCTTGACACCCCACGGGTGTGGTATAGGACTTTCCACCAGTCTTCTTGGGGAATCGGGTCAGGTAGAATGGTGTTCCACCTGTCCCTAGCCCACTCCAGATCAGATTCAGGGGGCTTACTCAGGAGTTTATATAGGTTTGACACTACTTTTACTTGGGCATCATATTACAGCATATGATGTAGTGTGGGGGAAATCTCTGGTTCTTGAACTCCGGCCGCCCATGTTTTTTTGATTGAATGGCTTATAGCGTGATAAGCTAAGAATTGTCCCGGGTTCACTGCTGTGAGGGCTTGTATAGATTCGAATGTCATTAGTTTACCATCTTCAAAGCAGTCACCCACTACTTGTATGCCCGCTTCCGTCCACACCGTGAGTGGGTGCGACCCAGCCTCAGCCCAGCCGGGGAGCCATTCCAGAGGGATAAGCGGCGAGTAGGGGAGCACCTTGCGTCCTTTTTGTACATACCTCCCCCAGCATGCATGCGCCACTGCCATCAATGGATTATCAGACGCGCTTTTGGGTTTTTTGTTTGTTAGCCATTTAAGCAGGGGCGCCCCCTGCAGTTGGGCCGTCAGCCATGCGGACTCAGCTGACGCGGGCCTGTGGAGCCAGTTCAGTATCCACTGTAGCTGTGCGGCAGCGTAATAGAGTTCAAAATTGGGAGCGCCCAGTCCGCCAGCGCCTATTGGGTGCTGCAGTGTAGAGAGTGCCACGCGCGTCCTGCCCCCTCCCCATATGAGCTGCAGCAAGACTGCGTTCAGGTTACGGAAAAAACTCTTGGGGACATTGAGTGGCAGTGCCGCAAAGTAATATAACAGCCTCGGCAGTATCAGCATATACGCCACCGCCACCCTGCCCAGTGGTGATAGTGGTAGTTTATTCCGGAATCGCAGCGACCCCTTCATTGAAGCCAACGCTCTTCCCAGATTACCATCTCTGAGGTCCTCAGTTTTATGATATATGTATGCCCCTAAATATTTGAATGTTTCGAAACACCATTTCAGGCATCCTGCTGGGGCATTTTCTTGTCTTGACGGGGGCCATCTAGTTAGTGGGTACGCGCACGATTTTTCCCAATTTACCACGAGGCCCTCCATAATCGGTCAGTAGTGATATTACAGAGGGTATCACCTCACTTCCTTTCCGTATATATATTAAGGCGTTGTCTGCATACAATGATATAGCGTGATCTAACCCATTTCTGATTATTCTCAATCTATCTTCCATAGTGCATATTCGTGTTGCTAATGGCTCCATTGCTATGGCGAACAGCAATAAGAGGGCACCCCTGCCTTTTGCCCCTAGTGATCGGGAAGGTATCGGTTATAACTCCACCCGTTTTCACCCTGGCTTGGTGTATAATGTCTGTACCGAGCGTATATAATTAGGGCCGATTCCCATTCGCTGCATGGTAGCGAGTAGAAAGTCCCACTCTAGTGTGTCAAATGCCTTCTCGATGTCTAGTACGAGTATCATTTCGTCTTGGGCATTCGGAAGAGTGTCTCCCATTACGCTCAGCAGTCCACAGATATTTAAAAAGGTGCTACGTTTGGGATGAATCCGTTTTGGTCATCATTTATCAGGGTGTGCATGACGGGGGCTATCCTATTAGCCAATATTTTTCCCAGTATTTTACAATCTAAATTTAGGAGCGAGAGTGGTCTGTAAGATTTAACATCTGTGGGATCGTGCCCTTGCTTAGGGAGGACCACTATCATTGCCTCTCTCAGTGTTGGGGGCAATATCTCGTTGGCCCATGCCTCCTCAAATACTTTCAACAGTTGAGGCTTTAAGCGTGCCGAGTAAGTGGTGTAGTATTCTATCGGGAGACCATCTGTGCCTGGCGCTTTGTTCCTAGGCATCTGCGCTAAAGCTAAGTCTAGTTCCCTCAGAGGAGCCTCCAGTATCTCCCTATCTGCCTGTGAAAGCTGCGACAGGGATGAGCCTGCCAGAAAGGAATCAAGTTGTTGGATCGTACATGATGTGTGTTTGGTATATAAGTTCGTGTAGTATTCCCTAAACGTCACATTTATCTCATCTTGCGTGGTGGCCATTGTGCTTGCGCCTGCCCGTATAGCCCCAAAGGGGGACTGCTGCCGGTCCTCACGTAGGAGCCACGCCAACAGCCTGCCCGATCTATGTCCATCTGTTTGTAGTCGCATTAAGTGATAGTTATGGTCATGACGGCGGAGTCTGGTATCTGCCTCGTTATATTTTGTACGCGCTTCTTTTAGCGCTGTGTGAGGTGTTTCATTGAGTGCCACTGCAATTTCTACTGCTCTGAGTTCCTTTTCTAGTTTACTGACCTCTGCATGTAGGGTGCGTCTCACTCCCCACGTGGTTGAGATGCAATGACCTCTGATCACTGCCTTGTGTGCATCCCATTCTATAGCTCTTGAGTTTGTGGATTCGTCATTTATTTCCCAGTACTGTCTCAGTGTTGTGCTCAGTGCTTCTGTGAATGCCTGATCTTGATGAGCTTCAACCTGTAATTGCCACGTAGGGATCCCTTGGCGTTTCCTGCCCCAATTCAGTGTTATTCTAAGCGGTGAGCGATCCGATAGTGTCTTAGCTAAGTATTCTGTCCTATTGACCAATGCACCTATATCCTGGGTTCCCCATATTACGTCAATTCTGGTGTGTACTTTGTGTGGCTTTTGGGTTTGTCAGTAGTGCCGGCGTAAGTGTGCCCAAGAATACTGTTATTGCGCTATTGGGGGCGTATATGCCAATTAATGATAATTGTCTGCCATCCAGCTGGCCTTCCACCACCACAAATCTGCCCCCTTGGTCTACTCTGTGCGAAGTTTGGACATATGGGATGCCTCCTGCTATCCATATCAATACCCCTCTTGCAAAAGCTGAGTATGATGTGCCTATGACCTGTCCTCTCCACTTCACACGCATCTCCTGTAAATCAGGCTTCAGTAGGTGTGTATCTTGTAAGATGGTGATGTGTGTGCCCTGGCGCCTGAGGCATGCGTATACTCGGGACCTTTTGCTCGGTGCCCCCAGGCCCCTCACATTCCATGTGACTATTTCATATTGATGTGTGGTGTGATTCGCATTTTGAGCCATGTAACATTGTGAGGTGTATCTACATGTGACGCTCTCTTATTTACCACACCCTTCCAGGCACCTCCCGGCCCTACAGAGTATTTTGTTAAGACTAACAGCCTCAGCAGTATTTTCTGTGTTTTGGATAGACCTATAGTGTACAATTTAACTGTTTCCCCCCCTCCTCCCACCCCAACTGGTTCCCTAACCCAACTATAAAGTTGTGCTAAACTACTCAACCCATGGTTGTGTGGGAAAACCTGTATCCATGTTGATATCTGTGGTGGAGCTATTGTGACAACCAGATGTGGCTCTTTTACGGGATTAAACGGTCACCGCCAGAAGACCGTACCGCGGTCAAAAGACCGCGGCGGTCATTCTGACTTTCCCGCTGGGCTGGCGGGCGACCGCCAAAAGGCCGCCCGCCCGCCCAGTGGGAAAGCACCAGCAACGATGAAGCCGGCTCCGAATGGAGCCGGCGGAGTTGCTGGTGTGCGACGGGTGCAGTTGCACCCGTCGCGATTTTCAGTGTCTGCCAGGCAGACACTGAAAATCTTAATGGGGCCCTGTTAGGGGGCCCCACGAGACCGGTTCCCGCCATCCTGTTTCTGGCGGTGAAAACCGCCAGAAACAGGATGGCGGGAAGGGGGTCGGAATCCCCATGGCGGCGCTGCTTGCAGCGCCGCCGTGGAGGATTCCCTGGGCCAGCGGGAAACCGGCGGGAAACCGCCGGTTTCCTTTTTCTGACCGCGGCGGTCAGAATGGCCCCAGAAGCACCGCCAGCCTGTTGGCGGTGCTTCCGCGGTCGTTGGCCCTGTCGGTCCATGACCGCCAGGGTCAGAATGACCCCCCTAGTCTGCAAATGCAATTGGGTGCTCCCAGAATGCATGCCCCCCCTCATCCACATGTTCAGAGACATCAAACAGTGCACTCAGTAAAAAGATGGAAGTTTGTACAAAAGATACTCGTTGTTACAGATTACATCCTCCAATGTGTAATCACGCTCACGGATGCCCTGTGCCTTCCTTCAAGTTTAACGGTCAGTTCAATAGGAGAAGCGGCACAGCATCATGCAGTCAAAGTGCATCCGCGGATCTGGGGGTGAGTTTCGGACCCTTCAGCACGTCTGTTATTGTAGAGTCTGAGCTAGCCGAGTCGGAATCCAAGCTGTCCACAGGAGTCGCCCGAAGTGCCTAAAAGGAGTTCTGTGTGAGCAGAGGAGTTTCTTTCAGAACTTTTGCCCTTTCCTCCACTGCCTGTTTTTCAGTGGGTTGTCCCTTAGATCGTTTCCTGTAGCGCTTCCGTGAGGGGAAAATTAGCCATTCCTCACCTTCATGCATGCCCTTCTGGGAGCGTGCAAGCCCCTTGGCGTGTAGCCACGTCCAGGCATCCTCAGGGGAAGTGAACACATGGGTGCGATCATCTGACATCACTCTTAATTTAGCAGGGAACAGTAGGGCATATTTAATATTGTGCTCTCGTAGCCGCTGTTTAATTTTAGCATAGGAATTACGTTGTCTTTGTACTTCTTGAGTGAAATCTGGGTAAGCATTAACAACTGAGTCCTCAGATCTGAATGGGCCTTTGTTGTGGAACTGCTGCAGTATTGCATCGCGGTCTCTGTAATTTAGGAATCTGGCTATCAGTGGTCTAGGTGGTTGGACCGGGCCGGCGGTCTCCCTGGGACTCTGTGCGCCCTTTCCACGGAGAAGAACTTCGATGGAGCTCCGTTCAGTACTTCTTTAAATAGCCATTGTTCTAGAAATATTTCCGTGCTTTGCTCCGGCAGGTTTTCGGGGAGCCCTAGAAAACGAATATTATTGCAGCACGATCTGCCTTCTGCCTCTTCTGCCCGCCTCCATAGTATCTTCATCTCTGCGTCCAGGCGTTGAATTTGTTTTTGATTATCAAAGGCCACAGGGTCAGCTCAGTCAACACCTCTTCTGCTGATTTCACTCTCTCTGTGGTCCACTCTGAGTAGGTTCAGGTCTTGTGATATTGTGTCTATTCTGTCTTCCAAAGAAGATTTAGGGGGTCATTCTGACCCTGGCGGTCACGGACCGCCAGGGTCACGAATGACGGAAGCACCGCCAACAGGCTGGCGGTGCTTCAATCGTCATTCTGACCGCGGCGGTACAGCCGCGGTTGCCCAGCTGGGTCTGGCGGTTCTCCGCCGGTTTTGCCCCGGCTGGGAGAATCCACCATGGCAGCGCTGCAAGCAGCGCTGCCATGGGGATTCTGACCCCCTTACCGCCAGCCTGTTTCTGGCGGTTTTCACCGCCAGGAAGAGGCTGGCGGTAACGGGTGTCTTGGGGCCCCTGGGGGACCCTGCACTGCCCATGCCACTGGCATGGGCAGTGCAGGGGTCCCCTAACAGGCCCCCGGCCAGCTTTTCACTGTCTGCCTAGCAGACAGGGAAAAGCGCGATGGGTGCAACTGCACCCGTCGCACGGCCGCAAGACCGCCGGCTCCATTCGGAGCCGGCTCCTGTTTTACAGCCCTCATTCCCGCTGGGCCGGCGGGCGCTAACATGGTTAGCGCCCGCCGGCCCAGCGGGAATGGCGGAATGGGGGCAGCACTATTTTGCCGCCGCCAGACTTGGAATGACCCCCTAAGTGTCCATAATTGCCTGTAGCACTTTTTCAAATTGTGTAGAGTGGGCTTGGAGCGTGCTTTCCAGTGATTGTAAGGTTGCTATTAACTGTTGGTCGCTGGGTGCTGGTCCATGTGTATTTCGGTCTTGATTTTTTGCTGATTTGGATTTCCCAGCCATTTTGCTTAACTGTTGGGCACCTTTTGAGGTGCAACGGAGCGTATCCAAATGTTGCCTACTCGCCGGATTTCACTTTTGGTGCGCCCTTGGTCCAGTGCGTATTTCTCTGCACCTTGGTGCTGCCCAGAGCGCTTAGATTTCCCCTGAACAGGCTGGGCAGCAGTGGCGTGTGTCGCAAGCTTTTGGCTGATAGGCACTCACTCCAGCTGATGGATGATCTGGGGCAAAGGCCTGCTGCAAACCAGCCGTCCCCAGTTATGTAGGGCCTTGAAAGGACTGGGGCGCCACCTGTTGTGCAGTCCCTGTGTGGCACCTGTGCATCGATGTGGCCCCCAGCAATGACAGTGGGGGGGGCAGGCGGCAGCAATGCCTGAGGAGCAGCGGCGAGGAAAGAAAAAGGGGGGGCAGGGGTCCGTCCACCCCCCCCATTCAGCTCCTTCCCAGGTTGTTTGTCTGAGTTACCGGCACCGCTGGGGGGGGGGGGTAGAGATCCGCTATTAATATCGGGCAGGAAGCCGCATCCCCGGCTCCTGAATATCACCGCCGCTCCCGGGTGGTCAGTCTCTGGGGCGGCGCGGTGAGCAGGCGCCCGCGTCCGGGTCAGGCCAAATCCTTTTTGCCTGTCTTGGTTGGCAGGCCTTCTTTTCTAGTGTAGCGCGCGGCTCCCAGTTCTTGCACGGAGACCGCCGCAGTCCGAGCGCCAAGATGGCACGCCCATCAGCGGGAGCACCGGGATCTCCGCGGTCATCTCCACTCGGCGCAGGTAGGGGGAGGGAGGAGAGAGCCCCAGCCGGGACCTGTCTCCCCCAGTTGAAAGCCCCCCTCCGCGGCTGCACACTTACCGCGCATCAGTATCCCGCGGCCAGGGCTGCAGAACGTGCCTCGCGCCGCCCCAGTCACCGCGGTCTTCCTCTCTCCTCCGGCTCCCACATGGCCGCCGCCCGACCTCCGCACCCGCGTTGCCACACGCGGCGCCGAGCGGCCCCTCCGACGTACACCGGCCTCCCGAGCCTGGCCACTGCTCCTGTAGGCGCCGGTTGCCGCTCCAGGAGCACCCTAAAGGATGTTTCCGGCGAGCCCGAGTCGGAGCTCACGGATTAGGCGTCCTTCTCGGCCGCCATTTTGGCTCCTCTTCATGATCACTCTATAGGACATTGCTGTGGAAGGTTCTGTGATCTTGTGATGTTTTGTGGGTGCAGTTTGCAACCTGGCTGTGGGTTGCTGTGTGTGCTTTGGTTGTGGCACAGTTACTGTTTATGACCTGGCTGTGGGTTGCTGTGTGGTCATGTGATGTGGCAAAGGTGCACTATATAACCTGTCTGTGGAAGGTTGTGTGGTGTTTTGCTGTGGTGTGGTTTTGTGATGATTTGTGGTGCAGTTTGTGACCTGGGTCTGAGTGATTGTGTGGTCTTGTGTTGTGGTATGGTTACTGTGGAAGGTTGTGTGGTCTTGTGATGTCTTGTGGGCGCAGTTTGTGACCTGTCAGTGGGAGGTTGTGTGGGATTGTGATGAGCTGTGTGTGCAGTATGGGACCTCTTTGGGGTATTTTGCTTTGTCATGTTAGTGTGTGAGCTCACAAGATTTAGAATGCATGCCATGTCATGCAGACATGTAGCATCAAGAGCTGTTGTAACATGATGTCTTCATGTGGTACATGTGACCATCTTCCCTGTAGGTGGACCCGGCAGTGGGAAGGGCACACAGAGTGCCAAGCTGGCATCTCATTTCGGATTCACCTGCATCTCTGTGGGTGAGATTCTACGTAAACAGATGATTGACCATGCAACCAGTGACCGGAAGTGGGAGCTGATAGCCAAGATCATCGCAAATGGAGAGCTGGCCCCCCCGGTAAGATGCCCCACAGGAGAGACCTGGGAGGCAGGGCAGAGGTATTTTCATTTATTTACTTATTTATTGCAATTTTATATTGTGCGGACAAGGGCCAAAGGCATCGGAGCACTTTACAACACACAGGATACAGGGTTACAACGGGTTTCATTGATAGTAGTTAAACTAGGATGTGTCCATCAGTGTAAGTATACAGGAGACACCACAAGAGACGGTTACAACACTAGGGCAGAGGACATGAAAGGTTGACAAAGACAGATCAGGGCGCATTGGAGAAAGTTAATTATTCTGGTTGAGGGTGAATTACCCAAGATGTCTGTCAGGAGGAGCTTGAGGTTCTTTTTGAAGGTTGCCAGGCAGGTGGTTAGAGGAGTGAGGGAGGCAGAGAGTTCCAGATTCTACTGGAGCTGCCAGAGAAGGACTAGTCCAAGTATCGTACTCGCCAGAAGGTGGCGGTGTTCAAGGAGCAGGGATTAGGCATTTCTGGAACCCTTTTGCTCCAGATAGAAAGGAGGGTAAGGACGAGTACATGCATGTATAGAGGACCCCCTTCCTTCTGTAAGATGCCCTGTGTTCCACAAAAGAGTCCTCAGAGGCAGGGGAGAGATATATAAGCAGAACCCCTCTGTAAGATGCCCTGTGTTCCACAGGAGAGTCCTGAGGTGCAGGGGGGAGATATGGAAGGAGGAGCCCCCCATAAGATGCCCTATGTTCCACAGGAGAGTCCTGGGGTGCAGGGGAGAGATATGTAAGGAGGAGCCACCCGTAAGATGCCCTGTGTTCCACAGGAGAGTCCTGGGAGGGAGGGTGGTTATGTAAGGAGGAGCCCCCGTCAGATGCCCTGTGTTCCACAGGAGAGTCCTAGGAGGCAATGGAGAGATATGTAAGGAGGAGCCCCCCGTAAGATGCCCTGTGTTCCACAGGAGAGTCCTTGGAGGCAGGGGAGAGATATGTAAGGAGGAGCCACTGTAAGATGACCTGTGTTCCACTGAAGAGTCCTGGGGGGCAATGGAGAGATATGTAAGGAGGAGCCCCCGTAAGATCCCCTGTGGTCCACAGGAGAGTCCTGGGGCGCAGGGGAGAGATATGTAAAGAGGAGCCACCCGTAAGATGCCCTGTGTTCCACAGAAGAGTCCTGGGAGGCAGGGGAGAGATATGTAAGGAGGGGCCACCCCTAAGATGCCCTGTGTTCCACAGGAGAGTCCTGGGGGGCAGAGGACAAATATGTAAGGAGGAGCCCTCCCGTAAGATGCCCTGTGTTCCACAGAAGAGTCCTGGGGGGCAGGGGAGAGATATGTAAGGAGGGCCCCCCCCTAAGATGCCCTGTGTTCCACAGGAGAGTCCTGGGGGGCAGAGGAGAAATATGTAAGGAGGAGCCCTCCCGTAAGATGCCCTGTGTTCCACTGAAGAGACCTAGGGGGCAGGGTAGAGATATGTAAGGAGGAGGCCCCCCCTAAGATGCCCTGTGTTCCACTGAAGAGTTCTGGCGGGCAGGGGAGAGGTATGTAAGGAGGGGCCCCCCATAAGATGCCCTGTGTTCCACAGAAGAGTCCTGGGAGGCAGGGGAGAGATATGTAAGGTGGAGCCCTCCGTAAGATGCCCTGTGTTCCACAGGAGAGTCCTTGGAGGCAGGGGAGAGATATGTAAGGAGGAGCCCCCGTAAGATGACCTGTGTTCCACTGAAGAGTCCTGGGGGGCAAGGGAGAGATATGTAAGGAGGAGCCCCCAGTAAGATCCCCTGTGTTCCACAGAAGAGTCATGGGGGGCAGGGGAGAGATATGTAAGGAGGAGCCCCCTGTAAGATGCCCTGTTTTCCACAGAAGAGTCCTGGGAGGCAGGGGGGATATGTAAGAAGGAGCTCCCCCCTTAAGATTACTTGTGTTCAACAGGAGAATCCTGTGAGGCGGGGGATATGTAAGGAGGAGCCCCCGTAAGATGCCCTGTGTTCCACAGAAGAGTCCTGGGAGGCAGGGGAGAGATATGTCAGGAGGAGTTCCCCGTAAAATGGCTTGTGTTCCGCAGTAGAGTCCTGGAAGGTTGAGGAGAGATATGTAAGGAGTAGCCCCCCGTAAGATGCCCTGTGTTCCACAGGAGAGTCTTGGGAGGCAGGGTAGAGATATGTAAGGAGGAGCCCTCGTAGGATGCCCTGTGTTTCAAGGAAGAGTCCTGGGGTGCAGGGGAGAGATACGTAAGGAGGAGTCCCCTGTAAGATGCCCTGTGTTCCACAGAAGAGTCCTGGGAGGCAGGGGAGAGATATGTAAGGAGGAGCCCCCGTAAGATGCCCTGTGTTCCACAGAAGAGTCCTGGGAGGCAGGGGGGAAATATGGAAGGAGGAGCCCCCGTAAGATGCCCTGTGTTCCACAGAAGAGTCCTGGGGGACAGGGGAGAGATATGTAAGGAGGAGCCCCCGTAAGATCCCCTGTGGTCCACAGGAGAGTCCTAGGGGGCAGGAGAGAGAGATATGTAAGGAGGAGCCCCCGTGAGATCCCCTGTGTTCCACAGAAGAGTCCTGGGGGGCAGGGGAGAGATATGTAAGGAGGGCCCCCCCCTAAGATGCCCTGTGTTCCACAGGAGAGTCCTGGGGGGCAGAGGAGAAATATGTAAGGAGGAGCCCTCCCGTAAGATGCCCTGTGTTCCACTGAAGAGACCTAGGGGGCAGGGTAGAGATATGTAAGGAGGAGGCCCCCCCTAAGATGCCCTGTGTTCCACTGAAGAGTTCTGGCGGGCAGGGGAGAGGTATGTAAGGAGGGGCCCCCCATAAGATGCCCTGTGTTCCACAGAAGAGTCCTGGGAGGCAGGGTAGAGATATGTAAGGAGGAGCCCTAGTAGGATGCCCTGTGTTTCAAGGAAGAGTCCTGGGGTGCAGGGGAGAGATACGTAAGGAGGAGTCCCCTGTAAGATGCCCTGTGTTCCACAGAAGAGTCCTGGGAGGCAGGGGAGAGATATGTAAGGAGGAGCCCCCGTAAGATGCCCTGTGTTCCACAGAAGAGTCCTGGGAGGCAGGGGAGAAATATGGAAGGAGGAGCCCCCGTAAGATGCCCTGTGTTCCACAGAAGAGTCCTGAGGGGCAGGAGAGAGAGATATGTAAGGAGGAGCCCCCGTGAGATCCCCTGTGTTCCACAGAAGAGTCCTGGGGGGCAGGGGAGAGATATGTAAGGAGGGCCCCCCCCTAAGATGCCCTGTGTTCCACTGAAGAGACCTAGGGGGCAGGGTAGAGATATGTAAGGAGGAGGCCCCCCCTAAGATGCCCTGTGTTCCACTGAAGAGTTCTGGCGGGCAGGGGAGAGGTATGTAAGGAGGGGCCCCCCATAAGATGCCCTGTGTTCCACAGAAGAGTCCTGGGAGGCAGGGGAGAGATATGTAAGGTGGAGCCCTCCGTAAGATGCCCTGTGTTCCACAGAAGAGTCCTAGGAGGCAATGGAGAGATATGTAAGGAGGAGCCCCTGTAAGATGCCCTGTTTTCCACAGAAGAGTCCTGGGAGGCAGGGGGGATATGTAAGAAGGAGCTCCCCCTTTAAGATTACTTGTGTTCAACAGGAGAATCCTGTGAGGCGGGGGATATGTAAGGAGGAGCCCCCCATAAGATGCCCTGTGTTCCACAGAAGAGTCCTGGGAGGCAGGGGAGAGATATGTAAGGAGGAGTTCCCCGTAAAATGGCTTGTGTTCCGCAGTAGAGTCCTGGAAGGTTGAGGAGAGATATGTAAAGAGGAGCCCCCCGTAAGATGCCCTGTGTTCCACAGGAGAGTCTTGGGAGGCAGGGGAGAGATATGTAAGGAGAAGCCCCCGTAAGATGCCCTGTGTTCCACAGGAGAGTCTTGGGAGGCAGGGGAGAGATATGTAAGGAGGAGCCCTCGTAGGATGCCCTGTGTTTCAAGAAAGAGTCCTGGGGTCCAGGGGAGAGATACATAAGGAGGAGTCCCCTGTAAGATGCCCTGTGTTCCACAGAAGAGCCCTGGGAGGCAGGGGTGGATATGTAAGGAGGAGCCCCCGTTAGATGCCCTGTGTTCCACAGAAGAGTCCTGGGAGGCAGGGGGGAAATATGGAAGGAGGAGCCCCCCATAAGATGCCCTGTGTTCCACAGGAGAGTCCTGGGAGGCAGAGGTGGATATGTAAGGAGGAGCCCCCGTATTATGCCCTGTGTTCCACAGGAGAGTCCTGGGGTACAGGGGGGAGATATGTAAGGAAGAGCCCCCGTAAGATCCCCTGTGTTCCACAGGAGAGTCCTGGGAGGCAGGGAGAGATATGTAAGGAGGAGCCCCGTAAGATGCCCTGTGTTCCACAGGAGAGTTCTGGGAGGCAGGGGAGAGATATGTAAGGAGGAGCCCTCCGTAAGATGCCCTGTGTTCCACAGGAGAGTCCTGGGGTGCAGGGGGGAGATATGTAAGGAGGAGCCCCCGTAAGATGCCCTGTGTTCAACAGGTGAGACCTGGGAGGAAGGGGAGAGATATGTAAGGAGTCGTTCCCACCATACGATCCCCTGTGTTCCACAGAAGAGTTCTGGGGGGCAAGGTAGAGATATGTAAGGAGGAGCCCTCCGTAAGATCCCCCGTGCTCCACTGAAGAGTTCTGGGGGGCAGGGGAGAGATATGTAAGGAGGAGCCCCCCATAAGATGCACTGTGTTCCACAGGTGAGACCTGGGAGGAAGGGGAGAGATATGTAAGGAGCAGCCACCGTAAGATCCCCTGTGTTCCACTGAAGAGTCCTGGGGGGCAGGAGAGAGATGTGTAAGGAGGAGCCCTCCGTAAGATCCCCCGTGCTCCACTGAAGAGTCCTGGGAGGAAGAGAGGGATATGTAAGGAGGAGCCCCCGTAAGATGCCCTTTGTTCCACAGAAGAGTACTGGGAGGCAGGGGAGAGATATGTAAGGAGGAGCCCCCCGTAAGATCCCCTGTGTTCCACAGAAGAGTCCTGGGAGGCAGGGGAGAGATATGTAAGGAGGAGGCACCGTAAGATGCCCTGTGTTCCACTGAAGAGTTCTGGGGGGCAGGGGAGAGGTTTGTAAGGAGGAGCCCCCGTAAGATGCCCTGTGTTTCAAGGAAGAGTCCTGGGAGGCAGGGCGGAGATATGTAAGGAGGAGCCCCCCCAGTATTTAAAATACGGCGCACCATGGCGGTACTCAGGGGTACTAGTGTCATAATGTTTTACGCTAGTCCGGTGCTTTGCAGGATTAGCATCCAAAACGTTGACGCTAATACTGCAGAGCACCCAGAGGCCCTTTGAAAACAATGGAAGCTCCCTTTAACGCCTGATCTTAGCAGGCATTAAAAATGCCAATAAAAATGATGCAAATAAATCTCTTATTTTTTTATTTTTTTCAGCCCCACTAGCGCCGGAACGCCCCCTTGCATACATTATGCCTGATGCAGGGGTAATGTGGCGCAAAAGGTTAAAAGTGGCGCAATGCAAACATTGTGCAATTTTGTAAATATGACATGGTGTTTTTGGCCTTCCAACGCCACATTAGTGTAAAAAAATGATGCTAATGTGGCATTGGAATGTGCTAGACCCTCCTAAATCTGGGCCTTACATGCATCAAAACAGCTGAATAAGAAAGAAATACAATACCAATGAAATCCAAAACCAATTTTTTAAAAAAATCTAATTTTGCTTCATTTTTAGACACCAAAATGAAAAAAAACACTGGAGGTTTTCGAAGATTCAAATTATTCAGCAAATCCTAAATCACTCAGAATGTAAAAAAAGCAATGGTAACTGCAGTGGTTAGTAGTTATGTTGACAACTTTTGAAAACATTGGTAAAGTTGTGTTTGGTTACTCCGGCCCCCTTTGGGTAACCAACTCTGGCAGGGAGCAAGTCACAAGTGCCAGTAAGGCTTGCAGTCCCAGCAGTCTTCATTCCAGGTCCAGACTCTGTGGGAGAACCGCCACGGACATCAGTGGAGTGGGTCTGATGCAAGAGATTGTAGGAGGCCTGCCTTCTATGACGTGCGCAACACTAGGCGCACTGTGCAGAGGGTCCAGGCAATTACACGGTGGTTTCCAGAGGTAAAAACTAGATCACCTAAAGTTCTAGTTTTTGAGGTAGCTTGGTCGAGCAGTTAGGCTAATCTTGGAGAAGTGCAAAGCATTTGTTGTACTCACAGTATCAATCATGCACCAAATACCTCAAAGGAATAACTCAAGACCAATTTACAAAAATATATTGGATTTTTATATAAATTTTAAGACCAAGATCATCAAAATTGGTTAATTACTTTATAAGATATGAATTTCTGAACTTTTAATATGTAATTACACACCATAGGACCCAATAAGCAGTCACTTTTAAAAATGCATATAAAATCATACAGTTGGTTTACCAAGTTCCACTTTTTGCAGGTTGGTCGAGGTTGTCGGTGGGCACAATGTGCCAGCTTGAGAAGTTCAGGCAGCTCCCGGGTCCGGTGGGACTAGCGGTGAAACTTCTCTTGGAGCTGGTGCAGGGCCACTGAGGGGGACCACTTGGAAAAAGGGTGGTTCTTGCAAATTTAAAGGTGGTGCCTTGGGGTCCCCTTGGGCTGTCGAGGTTGCAAGGGGTTAGGGACCCGCGGAGTAGAGCTGGTTCCTCGTTGCAGGGCACAGGGCGGCCGAATGGAGGACTAGTTGGTGATCCAGGAGCTGTGCGCAATGGAGCCCCTTGGAGCTGGAGGTAAGTCTCTTTGAAGGTGGCTTGCAGGACAATGGTGGCAGTCTGGCTGGAACTGGAAGCCACCTGAACCTCTCAAGCTGGTACAGTGTCCCCCCCGGCGAACTCGACCAACCTGCAAAAGCGGAACTTGGCAAACACACTGTGTGATTTTAAATAGGGCGGCCAGGTGCAGACTGAGTTGATAATCCAGGAGCTATATGCAATGGAGCACTTTCAAGCTGGAGGTAAGTCTCTTTGAAGGCTGCTTACAGGACAACGGGGGCACTCTGGTCGGGGGTGTTCCTGAAGTCCCTTGACTGGGGCTTGCATCCTGATCCTTTTTCAGCTCTGCAGGGGCTTGTTTTCTTGTTGTTTGGCATCATCTGACCAGTACCCAGGGTATTAGTGCGGTCCGGTCACCAGAGGGCGCAGTGACACCAAACTTGTCACACTTGCAGGACTGTCCTGGTAGCTGTTGGTGTGTCATCGAGTCCAGCTGAAAGCTTTGGTTCGGGAGCTATTGGCCTGTCATTACAGTGACCCTCACTGGGCTGTTGGTTCTTTGTTTGTTGCAGGGTGGTACATCCACTCTAGAGGGAGATCGTGGGCTATTTGTGAAGCCTGGAGGTCCTCTGGGTTTCTTGAGGTCAGTCCAGTGTCCAGCTCCTCCGCAGCGGCACTTGTCAGGTTCTGGGTGCAGCAGGCAGGGTTTGATGCCTTTTTCTTGTGCAGCAGGTCCACAGTTCCCGTGACTTCTTGGTGATGGTCTTCTTCTGTCCATCGAATCTGATTTCATGGTCTAGGGATGCCCACTAAATACTGAATTTAGTGGGCATTTCAGGGTGAACTTGTTAGTATTCAAAGGGACACTTACCTTTGGGTGGCTACACCCACTATAGTTACCACTTCCTGTGGGAAGGGTCACTTTTCTAAACCTAATTGGCTATTTTGCTTCCATCTAAGATGGAGGTAAATGAAATGGAGTGTCCACCTCACAGGGAACACCTTAGGGGTGGTGCATGCCAAGTGGGGCCACTCCTCCTACCCTTTGGGTGGTTTCCTGCCTTTGCTCCCGCCAAAAGTGAGGATTTGCAAAGGGGGAGCTCATGCTGCTAGCAGGAGGCCTGGGGGCGAGTTTCAAGGGTGGTAGGCCATTTGAAGCCAGGGCAGTGCACATTCCTGAGGGGGGGGGGGGTGTTAGCTCCTCCACCCAGGAAGGGCATTGTCTTACAAACCGGCTCTCCCCCAGGTTTGTATATTGGCTGTCTGGATGCAGCAGGCTGGCTGGAACCAGTCGGCAACCATGCCAGGCTAGTTAGCTTTTGTGGGCTTTTCCTTGGCGCTGCGGCAACCACTGAAACAGACCATACCCATGGTGTTTGCTGGAAGTGCCACGGCACGGTCACCCCTACTACTCATACATAGCGATCTCGGTCTGCACGGATTGCTATTCGCAGTCCACTAGATTTGGGCCACAGGGCAGGTAGCAGATTGCAGGCTGAACCATTTGGTGGAATTATGACTGGAGTTAGCTGGTAGGCATTACTAATTCCAGTGAATCGGTCACAGGTAGACTTCTCCAACCAGGTAGGGAACATTTGAAGCGCTCACTAGCACTATGATGGTAGAGGCCAGGGGCAGCAACCAACCCCCACCCCGCACATGCTTGTCCCCCTAGGAGAACACTGTGAACAGTAAGTGGGGCGACAGGCCAGCTCATCAGCGTACAGCAGATCGCAGCAAGGGCGGTTTGTCTTGGCAGCTCAGAAGTGTAGAGTGGGAACAAAGTCAGGGAGCAGCTGGCAGCACGGCAGCAAGCAGGAAATAAATGCAGTGAGTCCTTTATGCCACCAAGTAGGGAGCAGGGGAACAACAGAAGAGCAGTCCAGATGAGTTCTTGGTAGAGTCCAGCAGTCCTTCTGACAGAGGTTTAGTCACAGTTCCAAAAGTGCTCTAAAATCATGGGGTCAGAGCCCATATACTTATACTACAAAATGTCCTTGTTTAGGGGGGGGTGACTTCAAAGTGACCCTTTCAAGCATAACACAACCCCTTTCAGCCCAGCCCCGGCTCCAGACATCAGTAGGGGTAAATCAGCCCATTGTGTGAGGCAGGGACACAGCCTATATGGATGTGGGTGTGCCCTGCCTCCCTCCCTTCCAGCTCAGCAAGACTAACAGTATGCAGATACTCCCAGCCCCTCCTGTATGATGGCTGTCTGGAAAGTATGCACAAAGTGGAGCTGTCACTCTGCCCCAGATGTAAATTGGGGTCAGGCTGCAAAACACTAGAGTTATAAGCACAGAGAAATGCCCACTTTCTGAAAGTGTCATTTCTAAAACAGTAATGCAAAATCCAACTACACCAGTAAGTAAGATTTCTCACTACCATTCCAAACATACGAAACATGCACATGCTACTCCTTTCAGATCATCAATTACCACTTAAAAATGTATAAAGAAACTCCCACTGCTAACCTATGAAGGGAGCAGCCCTCACAGAAATGAAAAATTAAATAGGCTGTTTGTCACTACCAGGGGATGTAAAACATAAAAGCACATGTCCTACCTTTTACATACACAGCACCCGCCCCATAGGGCTACCTAGGGCCTGTCTTAGGAGTGCCTTAGATGTACTAAAAGGGGGGCTTAGGCCTTGGCAAGTAGTTTGACTTGCCAGGCCAACGTAGCAGCAGACTGCGCACGCAGAAGCTGCAGTGGCAGGCCAGAGACAAGTTTGAAAGGTGACTTCTGTGGGTGGCGCAATCCGTGCTGCAGGCCTCCTAGTAGCATTTAATTTACAGGCCCTGAGTACATGGTATACTACTTTACAAGGGAAGTATAGGTACATTTAATATGCCAAACCAGTGTAAGCCAATCATACCAAGTTTTAGGCAAGAGAGAGCACAGGCACTTTGGCACTGAATATCAGTGGTAAAGCGCCCAGAGTCCTAAAGCCAAAGGAAAGAGGGCCAGAAAAATAGGAGGAGAAAGGCAAAACATTTGGGGATAACCCTGCAGGAAGGGCCATTTCCAACACTGGGCAACAGCGTGGCAAATTTCAAAGCTGCCTTTTACGCAAAGGTTACATAAAATTTGACTTTGTCATAAAGTTGGGTCTAATGCAACAATTCTTTTGAAACCTTGCTGTACCAGTTTTAGTAGTCTCATTTAGGAGTTAGCACAGCCAATGGGCCACTACTCTTCATGTCCTATTTTTTGTTATACTGCTCCTGCCTTAGGGCTCAACAGGCCGACCTTAGTGGTAACTTATATACAATGAAAGGGAAGGTCTGGGCTTTGTCATTAGTTTAAAGGTAAATTAACAGTTTAAACCTGCTCTGCAAGTCTGCAGTGGCAGGCTGGGACACACTCCAGTAGTTTTCATGATTAATTGTCTGAGAGGTTTGTGGGTGATTTATTTTTGTTTGTGTATTCTGTGGGGAGTTAGAGTAAATGGGCTAGCATGTAGTTTGTGGCCTCGGATGTCCCTGAGTGCTGTATGGCCTGGCACCTTCTCTAAAGCCTTTTGGCATGTGAAGCCCACACATGGGTTATTGCCTCAGATATTTTGTGCTAGAAGCTCAGGCAGCTGGAGATAGCTGGGTAATTCAATGTCCTTGCTGCTTTTGGGTAATGCAGGTCCTCCTAGATTATCCATGTTTGGATTTATTTTAGGATACATATAGCACAGTTTTACGTCAGCATTACCGCCGGTTTGTGTCATTCTCAGACGCATGCTGGGTGTCATATTTATTGAATGGTGCAAGCCCACAGTAAGGCCTGGGTAGCGTCCTTAAAAAACAACACTAGCCGGGTGGGGGTGGTGGTAGGGAAGGAGGGGGTTGTGTGTCAGAAAAGGATGCTAGCCTGGTTAGAGGCAAAACAAAACGCCTCTAACCAGACTAGCGCCGTTTCCTGGTGCACAACCACCAAAACATGACTCCTGTCTTAGGAAAGACAGGAATCATGCCCACCACCCCAATGGCCAGCACAGGGGACAAGTGACCTCTTGGCATGGCCATTGCACCCTATGCCATGCAGTTGGCCCCAAGTTAGGACCCCCGATAGCACTTTAAAAAAAATTACAAATACTTTCCAATACTTACCCTACTTACCTGGGATGGGGTCCCCCATACTCTGGTGTCCCTCTGGTGTGGGTGGAGGTGTTCCTGGGGGTTGGGGAGGGCACCTGTGGATATCTTCCATGGTGTTTAACCATGGAAATAGGTCCACAGGTCCCCTAATGCCTGGTCTGACCCAATGGGTTAAATAATGGTGCAAAGCAAGCTTTGCACCATTATTTAGACCCTCCTCCCACCCGTGCATCATTTTAGCATAGGGGAAAAATATAGGGCTATGGGGATAGCACCATTTTTTAGATGGAAACGCCTATCTTGCATCTCATTGACGCAAGGTAGGTGCACACATCCAAAAAATGATGCAAACTCCTATATTTTGATGGTAGACGTGTCTAACATCAAAATATTAATATGGAGTTTGGTTAATGTCGAATTTGCATAAAAGAAAATGACGCAAATTTGGCGAAACAGAATATAAATATGCCCCATACAGTGTTTCAGGATCCAGTATCTTGGTCACCATAGGTAATATATGGTCCCAGATCTCTGTGTTAATTTATGGTCGGAAGAGCTTCCAAGGGTTTCTGGATTTCATGAGTCCCTTGGTGGATTGTGGCCTCCTCGTCTCCAGTTTGATTTATGATCTCTGAGTCTTGAGATTTATAAATTTCTAAATTGACTTTACGGTTTGGGTACGAGGCATTCAAGGGTAAGTTTGTATCTTGTCAGTTCCTGGTACTCAAGTACTCCTAGGTGAATCAGGGTCCGGTGTTTCACTTATTCGGAGTACGAGTGATTTAGGGTCCCAGATGTTCTTGGATCATTTGGGTCTTTCACTGATTTATGGCACTGGGTGCCACCAAGTGATTCAGGGTTTTGGGTGATGTGTGGCCTCTTTTTGCATGGTTATCCCCCACTTTTGCCTGATGTTGATGAGTTCTAGAAGTTGCTAGTGCCCAGGTCCCTGCTAACCAGGTTCCCTGGGCCAGAGCTCTTTCCCTAAATCTGTTGTGATGCTTGGCACAATTGGATATACTCTTACATATCACTATAAGGCCCTAGTAAATAGGTACCCCAGTACCCAGGGCTAGGTATGACTAGGGCCCTGAGGGCAGCAGCACTGATTGTGCCACCCTCTAGGGCCATGGCACCCAGATGTACCCAGCACTGCCAGTGCAGGCTGAGTGTACTGGGGCAAACCTAAAAAGGCAAACCCAACATGGCACACTTCCAGTGTGCCCTGTCCATCCTACTCTGGACATAATATAGGTAAGTCACCACCTTTGGTAGGCCTCACAGCCCTAAGGCAGGGTGCACCATACTATATGTGTCCTTGAAAAACCTGAGACATAGGCCCTCATTATGAAGACGGCAGTAAAAACCGCTGTGTTCATGCTGGCGGTCAAAACACTGACGGCCAGCGTCCCCGGATTCCCGCCGGCTGCATAAAGAACATTCCTGCATGGGCAGTACAGAGGCTCCCAGGGGTGCCCTGGTGCACCCCTTCCGCCAGCCTTTTCCTGGTGGGGAAACCCGCCAGGGAAAGGCTGGTGGCTGAGAAACATTATCCGAGGGGCAGCACAGTGTTTCCGACCGCCGCCAGGCTGCCTGACGGAGGCAGCCTGGCGGTGAGTGAGGGCTGCCAATAGCGGCCCTCATGGGGTATATTATGTGGCGGTGTGGCCCGCCATGCCGGCTGGAATTGTTACCCACCACCGCCGGCATGGCAGGCCACACCGCCGTGTTCATAATGGCCGCTATAGTGAGTGAACAGAGCAGCCATTTTAAGTGCATGTACTGGACACTGGTCAAACACAAGTTCCCCAGCTACATGATGGGCACTCTGTACCCTGGGTTGTTTGGTATCAAACAACTCAGAATATTAAATACAAACTGGTTCCACTGTTGGATATACCCTAAATGTACCCAGGGGGACACCTTTGAGGCGCCCCTTGAAAAAGCTAACGTAAAGTGGCATAGTTGCTGACTGGTTCCATCCAGCCTGCCACTTCCAGGCAGCCAATATACAAACCGGGGGGAGAACCATGGCTCTCTGGTTTGTAAGACAATGCCCTTTCTGGGTGGAGGAGCTCAACACCCCCTCCCTCAGGAATGTGCAACATCCTGGCAGTGAGCTTCAAAGGGCTACTGCCCCTGAAACTCGAGCCTCCAGGCCTGCTGCTAGCAGCAGAGGGATTTCCCCCTTGTAGACCCCCACTTTTGGCTGAAGCAAAGGTGAGAAACCAGACAAAGGGTAAGAGGAGTTGCCTCACTGATCATGCACCACTCCTAGGGGCTTGCAGGCGAAGTGGACCCTCCATCTCATTTTCCTCCATGTTGGATGGTGGGAAAATATCCAATAGCATGAGAGCACAGGACCTGCTGCACCAGAAGAGGCTCCAAGACCGCTACTTGCTGCATCTGTGTCCCGACAATCGCTGACGCAGAGGAGATGACCACTGGACCAACCTCAAAAGACCCCGAGGACCTCCAGACTTCGCAAATAGCCCAAGATCTCCCTCCTGAGTGGAGGCACCACTCAAGAAACCAAAGGAACTGGTAAGGAACTTGCAAACTAGTGAGGGACACCTCACCAATTGGATGATATCTCTGCAACTGGAAGTCGCAGCCAGACCCCATGACACACCAACAACAGCCCAAATGTGACCTGCAAGTGTGCCAACTTTACCCCAGATACTGACCAGTGCACATCGGACATTATCGGAAACAGCTCCCCCAGAGCTGCAACTGGACCGGGAGGAAGCCCCAGTTGAGGAACTTCAGTGATACCCCAGACCTCCCACCAGCGCACCAGCGACGTCCTGCACAACCTCAAAAAGAAGACTTACCTCCAGCTCCAAAGATTCCCTTTGCGCACATCATCCAAGACCTTCAAAACACCCTACACCTGGCCGCCCTAAGCCTTGCATCAGATGATCTGCTGTTTGCCCTGGGTTCCCAACCCCTTGCGACCTCATCAGCCCAAGGGGACCCCCAACCACCAACTTTAAATCTGCAAACCAGCTCCTTTTCCAAGTGGCCCATCCAGGTGGCCCTGTGCCTGTGCCAATAGGTTTTCCAATGCTGCTCCCACTGGAATCGGGAGCCATCTGAGGCTCTCCAGCTGGCACGCAGTGACCACCAACTACCTCGACCACCTTGCAGAAGAAGAGACTGGTAACCAAACTGTACGATTTTTAATGCATTTTTAAATTTAACTGCCTATTGATTCCTATTGGGCGTAATTACGCACAGAAAGACTAACTTTATTAAGTAATATCTCAAAAATACTTAACGTATCTTAAAAGATTTTTGTCTTAAAATTTATATAAAAGTATTTTTATAAATTCTGGTCTCGATTATTCACTGAGTGTGTGAGGTACATGATTGGATTTGTGAGTACAGCAAATACTTAGCACATCTCCTGGATTAGTCTAACTGCTCGACCAGCTACCTTAAACATTAGAGCATTTAGGTGGTCTGATTTTACCTCTGGAAGCCAACGTGCGGTTGCCTGGACCCCCTGCATAGTGTGCCTAGTTTTGCACACTACATAGAGGGCCAGCCTCTGACAGGTGGCCAGGTGTTTCATGGCCCTGGGAAGTTTGGTGTCTCACACACTTCCAGGTGATGTATTGTTGTGGATGCTCTCATGTCACTGAAGGTCCCAGGAGCTTCTAGTAACCCATGGTCGCAGGTGTCCAGCTGGTTCAGGGCAGTGGGTCTCCAGGTGATTTATGGTTGTGGTTGCTTAAAGTGTTTTGTACAATTATTGTCAGGTGACCATGAGCTCTCTTTCCTTCAAGGAAACAACAATTGAAGAGCTGAAACAACAGTTCATCCGGCATCATGATGCCCCAGGCTTCATCGTGGATGGTTTCCCTCGAGAGATTGGCCAGGCCTTCACCTTCGAGGAGCAGGTGAGGAGTGGTGTCATGCCCTGCACTTGGTGTGGGCAGAGTTGAACTTGAGGAGGCAAGCTGCTCGTGCAAGCTGACATGGCCGCTCTGCAGGTTTACTTTTAATCGGGTCAGGCATGGTGGCACAATCAGTGCTGCAGCCCTGGTGACCCCTTTAACACCCTGCCCTGGGGACAACTGATACCATTTACTAAAGGCTTATAGGGGTGGTAAAGTCCTTGTCAATTGGGTTTGCAAACACCTCAGTACAATTCAATGGAAAGAGAACTGGCACTGAGGTTCTTGTTAGCAGGCCTTACACTTTCAGGTCAAAAGCAACAGCATCAAGCAGCAAAAAGTTGGGGCGATCAGCCAAAAGGCGGACTTCACAACTGGTGGTGTTTATTGAAAATTTTCCATATTTTGGTGGGTCCATGGGAGTAAGCTGGTGGGGGTTGTTGACTAATGATGGTATGCATGTGTGTTGAAATGCGTTCTTATGCTGATTGGTGCATGAGTGTCTGCTGATGGGAGCTGTTGACTTAAGATGGAATGTGTGTAAATGTTTCCATATGTTGGTGGATGCATCTTGTGATGGTGTGTGTATGTGTGTTGAAATGTTTCCATATCCTGGTGGGTTCATGGGTATCTGCTGGTAAGAGTTCTTGCCTTATGATGGTGTATGTGTGTTAAAATATTTCTATATGTTGGTGGGTGCTTGGGTGTCTGCTGGTGGGAGTTGTTGACTTATGATGGTGTGTATATGTGTGTTGAAATGTTTCCATATGTTGAGGGGTGTATGGGTGTCTGCAGGTACGAGCTGTTGACTTATGATAGTGTGTGTAGAAATGTTTTCATATGTTGGTGGGTGCATGGGTGTCTGCAGGTGGGAGCTCTTGCCTTATCATGGTGTGTGTGAGCGTGTGTGTTGAAATGCTTCCATATGTTGGTGGATGCATGGGTGTCACCAGGTAGAAGCTGTTGACCTATGATGTTGTGGATGTGTGTTAAAATGTTTCCATATGTTGGTGGGAGCATGGGTGTCTGTAAGTGGGAGTTGTTAACTTATGATTGTTTGTGTGAGTGCGTGTTAAAATGTTTCCATATGTTGGTGGGTGAATGAATGTTTGCAGTTGGGAGATGTTGACTTAAGATGGTGTGTGTATGTGTGTTGAAATATTTCTATATGTTTGGTGGGTGCATGGGTACCTGACGGTGGGAGTTGTTTACTTAAGAAAGTGTGTATGTGTGTTGAAATGTTTTCATATATTGGTGGGTACATGGGTGTCTGCTGGTGGGAGTTATTGACTTATGATGTTGTGTGTATGTCTGTTGAAATGTTTCCATGTGTTTGTGGGTATCTGTAGGTGGAAGTTGTTATCTTATGATGGTGTGTGTGAGTGTGTGTGTTAAATTGTTTCCATATGTTGGTGGGTGCATGGTTGTCTGCTTGTGGGAGTTGTTGACTTATGATGTGTGTGTATGTGTGTTGAAATATTTCTACATGTTGGTGGATGCATTGGTGTCTGCTGGTGCGGGTTGTTGACTTCTGAAAGTGTATATGTGTGATGAAATGTTTTCACATGTTGATGGGTGTCTGCTGGTGGGAGTTCTTGACTTATGATGATGTGTGTATGTTTGTTGTAAAGCTTCCATATGTTGGTGGCACATGGGTGTCTGCAGTTGAGAGTTGTTATCTTATTGTACTGTAATAGTATTTATATAGCGCTTACTACCCCTGACGAGGCGTTGAAGCGCTTTTCGGTGAGTAGCATGCTTCTCTGGAACCCAACAAGAATTAGTGATGGATTAGTATCGGGAAATATGAGTACAGTTTTAGTATTATTATGAGTTAATTTGAGCCGCGGATATGAGAGTTTGTTAGTTAGATTGACTGGAGTAATGGAGGGGTGGAGAAGGAAAGAAATCCAGAAGTGTTAATTGGGAGTATATCCCTCATTTACTCAACCCAAAGGCTTGGGATGAGCAAAGGGGGATGGAGGGGGAAAGAGTGTGGAAGGGTTAGGGAGAGCATATTAGCAGGGTGAGATAAATGAGGGAGAATTTAGTAGGGTTGTGTGGGAAGTCATGGTAGTAGAGTGAGGTTTGGTGAGTTAGATGTGGAAGCGGAGGGAAGAGCTTAGGCAGAGTTATTTAGGAGATGAAAGTAGTAGAAAGGACTTGGGATGAGTAAGAGTGGGAATGGAGGATAGTTTGATAGAGACATGACATATGATGATGGGTAGATAAGTGTGATAAGATGAGAGCAGGGATTCATAGATATCTAGTATAACAACCCTCCCAGGAGTCATGCAATGACCCACGAGCATGGCAAGCACAGAAACAACACATACACATTCATTCATATATATTGCAGTTTTCTAACATGCAGACAAGACTTAAATTGGGGGGCGTGGCTCAAATAGCTTTACACAGAACGTAATTACAAGTGAGAACCAACACATCAGAATGTTGGACCATTTTTTTTAATAAGGCCATTTCCAAGGCTCTATATAGACTTATCACAGGTGAGTGCGATACAGAAGTAACTAATCTTTTGATCCTCTTTAGAACGTTTTGAAGATTTTTTTTTGGCACACACTCAGGCAAGGGTTGTCAAAGTGTTCTGTTCATTTGGAAGGCTGTAGCTCAGTAAGGAGGATACAATATGTTCAGTTTACCCAAGGATAACATATAGGCTCCTAATGCACTGGGAGAAAGATTTAGTCACACTGACTGTCACACTTATGATGGTGTGTGTGAGTTAAAATGTTTCTATATGTTGCTGGGTGCATGTGTGTCTACTGGGGGAAGTTGTTGACTAATGATGGTGTATGTATGTGTTTTGAATATATTTCTAAATGTTGGTGGGTGCATGGATGTCTGCTGGTGGAAGTTGCTGTCTTATGATTGTGCGTGTTAAAACGTTTCCTTGTGTTGGTGGGTGCATGAGTGTCAGCTGGTGGGAGTTGTTGATTTATGATAGTGCGTTTATGTGTATTGAAATGTTTCCATCTGTGGGTTGGTGCAAATGTGTCTGCAAGTGGGAGTTGCTAATTTATGATGGTGTGAGTATGTGTTTTGAAATGTTTCTATATGTTAGTGGGCATATGGGTGTCTGTTGGTGGGAGTTGACTTATGACTGTGTGTTGAAATGTTGCTTATGTTGGTGGGTGCATGGGTGTCTGCTGGTGGGAGTTGTTGACTTATGATGGTGTGTATGTGTGTTGGAATATTTCCATATGTTGGTGGGTGCATGGAAACCTGCAGGTGGGAGTTGCTAACTTATGATGTTATGGGTGAGCGTGTGTCTTAAAATGCTTCTATATGTTGGGGGGTGCATGAGTGTCTGTGTAAGAACTTGACCAGTCACCTAAAAGGCAGGTTGTCAGCAGGGGCAATGACTCTTCCCCCATCCTTCCAAGACACCACTTGGCACTGCTGACGTAATAAGGGAGTCCTGACAAGTGTCCCCAAAAGGGTGGGGGGATTGGATGAGAGAGAGAGAGAGAGAGACGAACGATATTGGTCCTCATTATGTCATTGACCCCAGCCAGATTTCCGCCACAAGAAGGACAGAAATCCGGCTGTGGTCATGCTGGCAGACGGTGTTAAGGTAGCGCTCCTACCACCAGCAGCGCCATGCCAGCAGACCACCACCAGATGCATTATGAAAAATAATACGTCCTGCAAGTGTTTCGCTTGCGGGCGCTGCTGGAGGTAGCAGTGCCCCATCCCGTCCCCTGCCGGAAGACCCCCTGGATTCAGGTAAGTCGGGTTTCTGACAGGGGAGGGGGGGGATGTTGTGTGTGTGTGTAGGGGGGTGCGGGCATCTGGGGAGTTTTTGGGGGAAAGGGGGCCTCCTATCAGTGACAGGGAAAGAATTCCTTGTCACTGATAGGGCCTACTGCCATGCTTTTCGTGGAATTGCGAACGGCACAAAAACCATGGTGGTAGGCAGGGTCAAAATGCCTGAGGCGGTACAATAGCAGCTGCCGTGCTGGAAATTCTTATCTCAGCCCTGCGGCTGCTACCGCTATGGCGGTCGGAGTGGCAAATTGGCAGGTTGGCTTCAGTTGTCATGATGTGGCGGTATGTACCGCCAGCCTGTTGGCAGTACTACCACCACATTACCACCGACTGCCAGGGTCATAATGTCCCCCATTGTCTCTGCTGCCTGGTCCAGCCGGGCTCCCAATGCTTTGGGGTGCAGGTAATCGCTGTTAGAGTTAGTGGTTGAGTGTCCAGTGCTATAAGGGAAAGGACATGGATGAGTGATGTGTTGAGGGCACTTCTTGTACAGTATCTCAGCTAATAACCTGTCACTCAACACGATCTCCTCTCTGTTTCACACTTCTTAGAGTTATCACTCTTGATGTAGTTGTTCAATCTGAAAACTTGTAGCACATGAACCCACAGCAAAAAACTGTTTCCAAAAAGGAATAAACGTACATTGATTTATTCAGTCAAGTGAAAACCTGCTTTTTCTGTTTTTGGGAAATCACTAATATCAATTCTATACAATACTAATAGAGTTCCTGCAAAATGAGAACCGTTATCATAAGAAGCGAGACACATGTAATTAGCAAAGTCAAACTCATATGAAGGTTGTTCATCTGTCAACACTCTGCTGATGTCTTTTCCAATTTTAGAATGAATCAAGGCAGTGTACATAATCATGTCAAAGGTTTAAGCGTTTCCGTACACTCTCTTAATCAACCTCAAAACATTTGTTCTTTCTTGAAAATGAAGTCATTTAGTTACACACTGAGGTTCTTAATCTAAAAAAAAAACATTCAATCAACAGAGTGTGCTTCCTCTGCTTATCTTATGTAAAAAGCTGCCAGCACGCAGAGGCTGAATAAGTTGTTTCCTCTTTTGTTGCCCAGCAGCAATACAGAAGCCATGCAAGGAATTCCCAGGAGCAGGCTCTTGATGTCAGCTTCAAGAAGAACCGGAACAAAGCTCAGCGCTGACTAATACCTGTGAGGCTTTTTTTAGTTTGTGCAGGAATGAGACATGAGTGATGAGTAATTATTAGCACATGGCTCTTGAAACACAAGTCATGAGTAATGAGTAATGATTAGCACATGGCTCTTGAAACACAAGTCATGAGTGATGAGTCATGATTAGCACATGGCTCTTGAAAACACAAACACAAGTCATGAGTAATGAGTCATGATTAGCACATGGCTCTTGAAACACAAGTCATGAGTAATGAGTCATGATTAGCACATGGCTCTTGAAAACACAAGTCATGAGTAATGAGTCATGATTAGCACATGGCTCTTGAAACACAAGTCATGAGTGATGAATCATGATTAGCACATGGCTCTTGAAACACAAGTCATGAGTGATGAGTCATGATTAGCACATGGCTCTTGAAACACAAGTCATGAGTGATGAGTCATGATTAGCACATGGCTCTTGAAAACAAGAGTGCTGCTTAACAATCAGAGACAGGAGCTGTCCAACAATGTGCAGGGGCGCAGGTGTTACTGATGAACCCTGTGGGTGCTCCCAAGAACCTTGTGAAGGTTGAGTAAACAAGCCTTGATAAAATCAAGCAACACTAGGTAAACAAGCCTTGGTAAAAACATGGTGTACATACTTTTCAATCTAGAAAGGCAACAAGCTTTGGCCAAATAACTGTAAACATTACACCTTAACATAACTACCCCAACTGAACATGATCAAGCCAACAACCCGACGGCAGTTTATTACATACAATGCAAGAAGCAGATAAAGGTGAGGGAATCACAAGAGTCCCCCCAGCAAAGAACGCCCAACCAGACGGGGCTTGATCGGACTCCGGAGATGGAATTGACGGATGAGTTGGGGGGCATGGACCGAACTAAGTCATTCCCGGGAATTATCTTCTGGACCATACCCCTTCCAGGTCAACAGAGTGAAGTGTAATACTCCATGAAAGCGTTTGGAATCCAACACTTTGGCGACTTCATATTCCCAGTTCCCAGCTACTTTCAAGGGGAGAGGTGGTGTCATTTTTTACAGATGCCTTATGTCTTTTTCTCACCCAAATGGCCAGCTAGGGTTGAATCATGTCCCCAAGCAAGCTGGTGTCTTGCAAATCTGGTGTGGGAATATATAGGCCCTCATTACGACCCTGGAAGTCTGAAGACCGCCAGGGCTGAGGAGGCAGTCCCACCACCGACTGGTCGGCGGTAATCGGTGGTGAAGACTGCCAAATTAAGAGTTCGGCGGTTTGGCCAAAGCCAAACCGATGATACTCCGCTCCTCCCACCACTTTTTCACGGCCCACCAGGCTGGAGGTGAGCACCTCCAGCACGGCGGACACCGCAAAACCGCTAAGGGCAGTACGACGCAGGAGACTGCCAGCATTTTTCTGGTGGTCGCACAGCCAGAAAAAGCTGGCGGTCTTGCATCTTGGTGACAGGAATAGGCATTCCTGTTGCCAGGATACACTCGCACATACTTCCACCTATCTGCACGCATGCACTCGCAAACTTCTACACACAAACACACACCCACTCTCCCATGCAAACCCGACATAAACACCCATTCACGTTGACATACACACACAAACACCACTGACACACACGCATTCACTCCCCCATCCCGCACCCAGCACATACCAACATTTGCGTCTCTCCCCCTCACCGCATGCATCCATTCATGTCCCCCTTCACACCGCATAGACCCATTCACTCCCCCCTTTCCACACCACACACACACACTCACCCCATCCATCCACATTCAGCAACATACATGCACCCACCGTTCCTCACATTCACGACACTCACATACGCACACACACACCCCCGCCACCCTTCCCTGGTGGACAATCACTTACCTCGTCTGTTGAGGAGGTAGTCTGGGAGGGGGATGGGTCCCAGCACTTCCACCATTAGCAATGCCCCACCATCAGGACACCGCCACACCGTATTACGGGTCATAATATGGCGTGCAGTATCCATTTGGCATGGTGGTGCCAGTGGTGGAACCGGCTCTTCCCTGCTTACCGCCAGCACAACGGCTGTTGGATTTTTGCCCGATTTTGGGCATAAATATAACAGCAGTCATAATGCGGCTGTCTTTCAGCGCCTGCGGTTTTGGCGGTTTTGTAAAAAGACCACCAAAGTCGTAATAAGGACCATAGTCTGTCTGCATGAGAAAGGAATCTTCCTTGTAAATAAATATTTGGAGGACAGTCAGCTGTCTGTTGAACCATACATAGATTGTCAAGAAAATCATGGGGTGAACAGACTTCCACAATCTTCTCAGCAGGTATGACTATTCTGAGTCTGTGTCCTGTTGTGTGAAACCTAACCTGGAAAGTGTGTCTCTCTTTTGTTGGGCTGACCCTGGTCTGTATGTAATAACGAAATCAAATTAGTTAAAAAATAACAACCTCTGAAGCTGTCGGGTGTTAAAGCTCTGGTGACTTACAAGAATACAACATTTTCTACCTTTGCGTTAAGAATTTTATGTTCTATTAAGGACACAGAGGCGAGGATTACGATTCTCAATATTTACTACTCCAAAACATAGCAGCCAATCAAATTAAAGAAGAAACAGAAAACATATTATAATATGAGGCTTTCAACCACGCCCCTAAAGTCCACCAATAACCATCCAGAATAGACTACAAAATATTGCAGAAACATAGAACTTCCTCATTCTTTGCAAATAAACTCCAAAGACAAGGGGCCAGATGTATGAAAGCATTTTGCATTCGCAAACGGTGCGAATGCCCGTTTGCGAATACAAAATGCCATTTCAGAATGTATGAAATACATTCTGAATGCAATTTTAAGGAATCACTAAAATAGCGATTCCTTAAAATCGCGACCCTGTTTAGAGAGTCGCAAATTGCGACTTTCTAAATTAGAAATCGCAAATAAGGAATCCTTATTTGCGATTCCTTAGCACATGTATGAAGCAATTCCTAAATGCGATTTGGGCATTTAGGAATCACTAATTACCACCAAGTTGAACTTGGTGGTAACCATGTGCAATATTTAAAAATGCATTTAAAATGCATTTTTAAAATGTACATGTAAAGCACACACATGCCCTTTTGGCATGTGTGCACCTTACATGCCCCCCCCAAATTTTTTGGGGTGCAGCAGAAGGGGCCTTAGGCCCCCAGCACTCTGGGGTTTTGCATTTCCAAAATTGCGATTTCTAATTAAGAAATCTCAATTTTGGAAATGCAAAACATTCGCAGATTTGGGCCAACAGGCCCAAAGGTGCGAATGGGGCTGGTATCGCAATTTGCGATTCGGTAATAACATTTGTGATTTTTAAGAAATCGCTATTACCGATTCGCAAATGTGATACATGCCATTTTGCGAGTCAGAAATAGCGATTTCTTAAAAATCGCTATTTCCGAATCGCAAAAGGCCTTCATGATACATCTGGCCCTTAGAATCAAACACGATCTCCAAAATGTCTCTGGTCCAGAAACTAGAAAATCCAGGAAACACAATCAACTGATTCGATCCACAATTCCTTTCGCCTGTTTAGAATCATTTCCTGAAATAAAATAAAATATAGGTATCTTCCCAATACTAATCAGACTCAAAAGGGAGGGCAAAACATTCATAAACCCCAAGCACCCAATCCTGTACTGATAAACATAGCAATTAAAAGCGGGCCTAATGGATCAGACCTATGACAGCCTGTACGTTCTTCATATACCTTTAAACACTTAACAACACAAAGCTTATGATTATGAGGAAAAGCAGGATAATCAATCAAAGTGGACATACATTTCGTTGGCCTAGATATAAGAAACGAAACACCTGTAGGAGAGAATAACCTTCCTGCTAAATCCAGAGCTCTCACATCAGAGACTCTGCGACTGGAAATTAAACATGATCAATTTAGTGGATAACTGTTTTATAGACAAAACAAAAATATCAGGCCATGCATCCAAAAAAGATAACACAACATTTATATCCCACAATTGAGAATAATTCGGCTTAGGAGGATTAGCCACCCTAACACCAAGTAACTTGCATACTAGAGGATGTTGACCCACAGGTTTATTATTGATCCATTCATGTCCAGCAGAAATAGCAGACCTGAAATTATTTACTGGCCTGTAACATAAACCATTGTCTGCACAATCTGACAGAAAATGTATCACATTGTTGATCTTGGATCCAACGGGATCCACTTCCTTTCAAAAGCACCAACCCACCCATTTCCTCCATGCCAAGGAAAATCGTTTACGGGTGGAAGGAGCCCAAGCTTGATGTATAAAAGAGGCAGCTGACTCCGAAATGCCTTGCATCTGTTCATTACTCCTGAAATCTTCCAGGCCATGAGATTCAGTTGACCTGCTACAAGCAGCAGATGGGGGGATCCCACTGGATCCTGAAGAAGATGCAGAAAGCTCGGAATAAAGAGAGGGAGAGCAATGGAGAGTTCCAGAAGGGATGGAAACCAAGGTTGACTCTTCCACACAGGTGTAATAAGAAGTAACGAAGCTGATTGACGTGTCACTAACATTGCCACTCTCATGATCATGCTGAACGGGGGAAAAGCATAATTCATTTGACTCTACCAATCCTGCAGAAACGCATCCGTTGCCTGAGTTAACGTATCTGGTCTCCAACTGTAAATATTTGGCAGTAGAAAGTTGAGACATGACGCAAACAGGTCCATATGACAGGGACCGAGAAGATCCATTATCTCCTGAAAGATAAACGGGTGGAGTTTCCAATCGCTGGAGTCCATCAGATACATGAATGCCAGTCCGCCACTAGATTGTCCTTGCCCAGAAGAAATTTCACTATCACAAACATTTTCTGGGAAATGCAAGAATGCCAAAACTCTTTGGCAATGATCACCAAAAGATGAGATCTGGTACACCCACACCGATTGATGTACCGTACTGCGGTCACATTGTCCATCTTCAGAAGAATACAACAATTGTTCACTTGAGGAGACAGGGTAGCAAAATAGCCTGTCAACAATTCTAGGCAAATGATGTGCAACTGAAGTTCCTCGGCCAACCAACGACCCCAGTCACATCTTGCTCCCCAGCCCCAACAACTGGCATCGGATTCTATTACTATTTCCGGGGAAGTCACGAAAATGGCTGTGCCGTTCCATGCTTCCATGTGAGAAAGCCACCACTGAAGCTCCTCTCGGGCTTCTAGAGACAAAGGAATCAAATGATCGTAAGGCAGGCCCTGTTGAAGATAAAAAAAATCCTCAATCTCTGTAAGGCTCTGTAGTGAAGAGGTCCCAGAAAAATAGCCTGAATAGACGAAGCCGGAAGACCCGCAATCCGAGCTAGGGATCTCAAAGATACCATCTGTCTCAACAACTTCAACTCTCTTCTGATCGATTTAATTTTCTGAGGAGGAAGTATTAACTGAGCTTTGAACGAATCCACAATAAACCCCAAAAACTCCATATGTTGAGACAGGATCATCGCAGATTTTTTTAGATTGATCACAAAACCTAGACTTTCCAAAAGAGACACCACCCACGATAGATGATTTAGCAGAAGAGACTGATCCTGTGCTGAAAGAATCATGTCATCAAGGTAAATTATTAAGCGTACTCCCCTCCCTCGCAGATGTTCGATTACTGGCTTCAACAGTTTAGTAAAAACCCAGGGGGCTGACGACAGACCAAATGGGAGAGCTCGATACTCGTACCAATTGTTTCGCCAATGAAATTGAAGGAATTTCCTGTGAGAAGGAGCCATCAGAATTGTTAAATAACCATCCTTGAGGTCCAGCCAGACCATCCAATCTCCTTCTTGGAGAAGATCTCTTAAAAGGTGGATACCCTCCATCTTAAAATGTCTGTAAATCACAAAAGGATTGAGAGCTCTGAGGTTGAGAACCAACCTTTGACTTCCCCCTTTCTTTTGGACATTGCTGCAAAACCCCTCTGGATGTCAGGAAGTTAGGGCGATAGCTTGTTTTTCCAGAAAATCTCGAATTTCGGAATCGATAAAAGAACTGTCTAGTTGGGAAAAAAGGAGAGGAGGAGAGAGGCCTGATTGATGGGGAACCTCAGAAGGTTCTATGGCATAGCCCTGGACTGTGTTTAACACCCATACCTCTGATGAAATGTTGCCCCAATTGTGAGCGATGTGTAGAAGTCTGCCCCCGATGGAACAGAAAGAAGAGAAGAATCCGTTACCTGTGGGGGAATTTTCAATGGCTCTGAAACCTCTGTTGTTACCACGGAACCCACGTCCTCTTGAGGCCTGTTCCTGAAAGGATGGAACCCAGCTTGAGATGGTTCCTGGGTATACCCTCTGCGTCTGGGGTAAAATCCTCTTGAAGGACCTTGTTGATAACCCCGGCCGGTCAGACGTCCTCAAAAACGACCGGCCTTTGCAAAAAGTGGATTGAACATGCGCTTAAGAGAAGTCTGTGATTTATCCAAAGACGAGAAAGTGTTTACAAATTTCGCAATGTCCTTAACAAAATGATCTCCGTACAATTGGCCCTCCGCCAGAGGGCCTACCTCAGCCGAGACCAGATCAACCTGTTGACGAACAATGCCAAGAAGCTATGACACAGTTTGCATTCCCTAAAAAGCGAATAGCTCTCTGAGTCCAACCAGCTAGAACCTCTGGGTGAATAGGGTTTCCTGACTCTTAGGCATGTAGAGCCAGCTCCAAAATCTTAGCTAAAGGCCGTGTCACATCCAAAAGTTTGTCCTGACACACTTTGAGGGCTCTGTCAATACCCTTTTTAGGAACTTTGTTATGTTTTTTGAGGAACGTAACCACAGTGGAATCAATCTCATGGGTAATGACAGTCTTATGTGGGAGATCAGGTCTGGGCACTCCGATTTCAACCTAGATCTCACATCCTTCTTGAAACTTTTCCTGATGTGCTGATGCATATACTCAGCCACTGCTGGAGCTGGAGCCCAATCAGACGATCTAGGATGGACAATGTCAGAAGGTTCAAAAGAGAAAGGGGATGGAACTGCCTGGGAAGAGTGCTTGCGTTTCTTAGAGCGTTTAAGGGCTTTGCGTGAGTCATGTGACAAGGAAGAGGAGGAGGGGCTACAGGGGAAGGGGATGGGTCAGGGGAAGCTGAATAAGTGTGTTCCAGGGGAGTTGAGTGGGATAATTTGGCCTGAGAAGAAGCATGAGGCCAAGAGGAAGCAGGAGAAGGGACTATAGGAGGGGAGGGATCCGCAGGGAGGGGCATGGGACTGGGGCATGAGATCTCATCCAAGCGTTTGGATAAAGGCTTCAGGGCAGAAGAAAGAGCCTTTTTCTACAGATGTATAAATGGAGGAATCAATAACCTCTTCAATCCCAGGCTCATAATAGTAATATTCGTCCTCATAAGGACCATAAACCTCCAGGCCCTGTTCGTAATACTCATAGGGCCTCATTTCAACCTCAGCAGTCATTTTTCAAGACCGCCGAGGTATCACTGTGCTGAAGGCCGCCAGTGCAGGTGGTTTTCCGTGCAACGCATCATGACTGCTGGCAGCCCTCCGTCCTTTTTCGGACTGAGAGCCTCCATACTGGCGGTCGGCGGGGAAGTGGAGGCTGCTCCACCGCCCTGTAATCAGAACACCACCCACCGAATCCCAACCCAGGATTCGGCGTGGTGGTGTTCTGGTGATGGGTAGCTGGTGGCGGAGCAGCCCCCATGGATCCCGTTCCCTCCCGGAGGATCACCGTACAAGGTAAGGTGATTGTCCGTTAGGGGAGGGGGTGGGGGGTGTTGTGTGTTGTGTGCGTGCATGGGGGTGTGCGTGTGAGTATGTCGAGGGGGTGTGTTAGTGCGTGTATGCATGCAGGGGGGTGTTGTGTGTCTGGAAAATGTGTGCGGGTCGGTCTGTTTGCATGTCTGTTTGTATGTGTGCGGGTATGTGTTGTTGTAGTGTATGTGTGCGTGTAGGAAGGGTGTGTGCCAATGTTGGGGGTGCAAGTGGGGAGGGAGGTGTGTGTCAATGTTGGTGATGGGGGTGGGGAAGGGGGTCCTGCAACCTTTGGGGGGCGGTAGGGGGGTCAGAGGTGTGGGGGAAGGACTCGGGGTGGGGGAGGGGGGTGTATGAGACCCCTATCAGTGCCAGGGAAGGACTTCCCTGGCACTGATAGTGCCTCCCGCCATGGATTTCGTGGCGGTTCCAAACCACACAAAATCCATGGCGGTATGCAGGGTCCTGAAACCACTGGCGGTCTGGTGACGGCCGCGGGCTGGGGACCGAAGTCTCCAGCCCAGCGGTCATCACCGCCCTGGCGGTCAGAGTGGAGAAGTGGTGGATGACAATGGCTGTAACCGCCATGGTCATAATTCAAAAAATTTTCTGCCGGTCTGTAGGGGGTATTACCGCCACTTCTCCCCCACCGCCAGGGTCGTAATGAGGGCCATAGTCTGACATGTTAGGAAAAAGATGAAAAAATATCAAAGGGAATCACTAGTCTTCAAAAACAAAGAGACGTCACAGGGTTAAACTATTAACCTGTTCTACAATTATTACAGCCCCAGCCTGAGCAGGTTTGGGACGTCAAATCTACCAGCCGGTAGAGAATCCAAATATAAATGTCCTCAAAGCATGAGGAAAACCAAGGATCACACTTGGTGAACTGAAATCAGATAAGAGGCTATTTTTAGCTTGTGTCTGCAAGGTCCCAGTTATTGCAGCCCGGGGAAGGCGTCAGCAGCACACCACTCTGGGGAATTCAGCTGATATAACTAACTTGGCCTTTCTTAACTAAAATAGCACGCACACGTGTGTAGCCCAATTGGGCTACATCGCGTGCTGAACACCACCGGCAGAAGGCCTCGGGGGTCAGGCAAAAATACCTGACCGACCGCAGGTCTAAATAAGAGGAATAAAAAACTAAATAAATAAATTAAACACTGTAAAAGGTACAACACGCACTTAAGCGCGGCACGGAGCGGAAAGCACCAGTCGAGCAAACGTAATCTCCAATAGCACAAAGCGTCTGAATAAATATAAAAAGGGCACTTAGCTCGGCTGCGGAGCAGCAAAGAAAGAAGAAGTTCTATGTTTCTGCAGTATATTGTAGTCTGTTCTGGACGGTTATTGGTGGACTTTAGGGGCATGGTTCAAAGAATCATATTATAGTATGTTTTCTGTTTCTTCTTAAATTTGATTGGCTGCTATGGTTTGGAGTAGTAAAGATTGAGAAGCAATCCGGTCCCGAAATAGAATTGGAGATTACGGTGGTCGATATAGATGGTGATGGTATGTCTGACCCCTAAAAGATGGTGACGCCATTCATGGAAGACGAGTTTGATGGCCAACAGCTCACGTTCAGCCACTGTGTAATTCTGCTCTGTAGAGAGTAGTTTGTTAGAGAAATAAGCCACCGGGTGAAAACAGCCTGTATCAGGGTCACATTGGGAAAGGACACCTCCCATTGCTATCTGGGAGGCATCTACTTCCACGAACAAGGGATGAGAGGGATCAGGATGACAAAGAATTGGAGCTTGAGTAAAGGCCTCCTTGAGACATTAAAAAGTGTCTTCTGCTTTCTGGTCCCAGTGAAAGGTCACACCTTTTCACAGTAAGTGGGTAATTGGGGACACTACTGTGGAAAACTGGGATATGAACCGCCGATAAAAGTTGGTGAGTCCCAGGAACTGTTGGCTCTCTTTCACGGACTTTGGTCTCTCCCAGTTTAGGATGGCTTGCACTTTAGATTGATCCATTGAAATACCTTCTGGTGCTATGATGGAAGCAAGGAAATCGAATTTCTGAGCATGGAAAACATACTTTTCTAGTTTAGCAAACAGTTGGTGTTCCCTTAATCACTGCAGTACAGTTCTGACATATTCAACATGTTCTTTAGTAGAAGCAGAATATATAAGGATGTCCTCTATATAAACTATAACACAGACATGATCAAGGATCTCCTGCACATCAAAAAACTCCTGCAACACCTCATTAATAAAAAATTGAAAGGCCGCAGGAGCATTGCAGAGGCTATTGCATGACGGTATATTCGTACAGGCTGAACTTTGTTCGGAAGGCAGTCTTCCACTCGTCACCTTCATGCAAACAAATTAAGTGATAGGCCCCTTGTAGGTCCAGCTTGGTTTATATATTTGAATTGCATACTTGATCCACTTGTACTGGTACCAATGGTTGCCCCAGTACACTCAGCCTGCACTGGCAGTGCTGGGTGCATCTGGGTGCAGGGTCCTAGAGGGTGGCACAATCAGTGCTGCTGCCCTCAGGGGCCTACTCATACCATCCCATGCCCTGAGTAACGGGGTACCCATTTACTAGAGCCTTACAGCCGTATGTAAGAGTGTATCCAATTGTGCCAAGTATCGCAACAGATTTAAGGAAAGAGTTCTGGCCCAGGGAACCTGGTTAGCAGGGGCCCTGGGCAATACCAATGTCTAGGACACATCAACATCAGGCACAAAGTGGGGGCTAGCCATGCAATCTTGAGGCCTGTATCTTTGTAATTCATGTCACAAGGACTGATTTTCCTGCTGAAGGGAAGCTACTTCATGTTGTAAACCAGCTAAGGCCGTGGTAACCTCTTTTGGGGAGAAGTGTCCTCAGAACAGTGTAGGGCTTGGAAAAGACCCTAAAAAGGAACCTCCAGGGAATCCATTGCCTAGGCAGCCCTGTTTTTTTGTCGCTTGGCTCTGTGTAAGAGCTTGACCACTCACCTGAAAGGCAGGTTGTCTGCAGCGATGACTGTTCCCCTGTCCTTCCAGGACACCTCTTGGCACTTCCAACGTAATACCGGAGTCCCTGCAAGTGTCCCCAAAAGGGTGGGGGGATTGGATGAGAGAGAGAGAGAGAGAGAGAGAGAGAGAGAGAGAGAGAGAGAAAGATATTGTCTCTTCTGCCTGGTCCAGCCGGGCTACCGATGCTCTGGGGTACAGGTAATCACTGTCAGTGTTAGTTGTTGAGTGTCCAGAGCTATAAGGGAAAGGATAGGGATGAGTGATGTGTTCAGGGCACAGTATTTATGCACACAGTCTATTGTCTCCTCTAATCACCTGTCACTCATCACGTTCTTCGCAGTTCCTCTCCACTCAATTGGGCTTACAAGAATGCACCATCACTGCCTGGATCTTCTCTATGTCTCACACTGCTTAGAGTAATCACTCTTGGTGTAGTTGTTCACACTGAAAACGTATAGCACACGAACACACAACGAAAACTATTTCCAAAAAGGAATGAACGTACACTGATTTATACAGTCAAATGAAAACCTGCCTTTTCTGTTTTTGAGGAATCACTAATATCAATTCTAGACAATACTAAAAGAGTTCCTGCAAAATGAGGATCGTTATCACAACAAGCTACATATACATAATTAGCAAAGTCACCCAGTTATGTGAAGGTTGTTCATCTCACAGCACTCTCTTCGTGTGCTGATGTCTCTTCCGATTTTAGAATGAATCAACAAGTCAGTGTACAATTGCATAATAAATGTCAAAGCTTTAAGCTTTTCCGTGCACTCTCTTAATCAACCTCAAAACTTTTGTTCTTTCTCGAAAATAAAATCATTTAGTTACAGACTGAGGTTTCTAATCTAAACAAAAAAAACATTCGCTCAACAGAGCGTGCTTCCTCCACTTATCTTATGTAAACAGCTGCCAGTGCACAGAGGCTAAAGAAGTTCTCTCTTGTTGGCCAGCAATGATACAGAAGCTTTGCAGGGAATTCCCAGGAGTAGGCTCTTGATGTCAGCTTCAAGAAGAACCGGAACAAAGCCAAGCGTTGACTAACACCTGTGAGGCTTTTTATAGTTTGTGCAGTAATGAGTCATGAGTAAAGAGTCATAATTTAGCACATGGCTCTTGAAACACGAGTCATGAGTGATAAGTCACGATTAGCACATAGCTCTTGAAAACACGAGTGCTGCCTAACAGTCATAGAAGGCAGCTGTCCAGCAATGTGCAGTGGCTCAGGTGGTTGAGTAAACAATAGCAACACAAAAGGATGATGGACGGAGTGCTGAACAATGCAAACACTCAAGTCACAGATGTCGGTTTAATCCATTGTTCTTTTGGTCACCATACCACCTCAGTTTGGACCCAGCCATAGGTAAATCAGTCTGGACCCTGGTCCTCATGAGAACCATCTAGCCCGAACTGCCAGGCCAGGTCCTCCCTGGACCAGAAACAAGCATCCTGATCTGGTTTCAGGGTATCACACTTCATCAGTTGAGTAAACATGCCTTGATATGATCAAGCAACACTGGGTAAGCAAGCCTTGGTAAAATCATGCTATACATACTTTTCAATCCACAAATGCAACAAGCTTTGGCCAAATAACTATAAACATTACACCTTTGTTAGACCTGACAGCCTTAGGGTGGTCACCCCTAACTTTCTGCCTGCCTCCCTCCTCTTTTTACATACTGTGTTTGCTGGTTTAAAGACTCTGCACACTTTACCACTGCTAACCAGTGCTAAAGTGCATATGCTCTCTCCCTTTAAAAATGGCAACCTTGGATCATACCCAATTGGACTATTTAATGTACTTAAAAAGTCCCTAGTAGAGTGCACTATATGTGCCCAGGGCCTATAGATTAAATGCTACTAGTGAATTATTTTCATATGTTGTTGGGTGTCTGTAGGTGGGAGTTGCTAACGTATGATGTTGTGTGTGAGTGTGTGTGTTAAAATGTTTCTGTATGTTGATGGGTGCATGAGTGTCTCAGGTGGAAGTTGTTGACTTATGATTGTGTGTGTGTTGAAATGTTTCCATATGCTGGTGGATCCATATGTGTTTACCGGTGGGAGTTGTTGTGTTATGATTGTGTGTGTTGAAATGTTTCCTTATATTGGTTGGTGGAAGACTGTCTTCTAGTGGGACTTGTTGACTTATGATGGTGTGTGTATGTGATTGACATGTTTATACATGCTGGTGGGTGCATGGGTGTTTGCTGGTGGGAGTTTTTGACTTATGACAGTGTGTGTATGTGTGTTGAAATGTTTCTATTTGTTTGTGGATGCATGGGTGACAGACCCCACCCCCGACAGCTCCACCTACACCAACCGACTGACCGCCTGGACCCACGTAGAAGACTCGGAAACTTGCAAGATCATGAACTCCATCCATTCAGGATCCCCTTCAGACCCATGCCCCCACCACGTCTACAACAAAGCCGACTCCACCATCGCCCCCTAACTTAGAAAGATCATCAACTTATCTTTCGAAAACGCAACCTTCCCGGAAAGCTGGAAGCTCGCCGAAATCCACGCCCTCCTCAAGAAACCCAAGGCAGACCCCAACGACCTCAAAAACTTCCGCCCGATCTCTCTCCTCCTCTTCCCGGCGAAGGTCATCGAGAAGATCGTCAACGCGCAGCTCACCCACCACCTCGAGGACAATTCCATCCTAGGCCCCTCCCAGTCCGGTTTCAGACGCAACCACAGCACCGATACTGCTCCCCTCGCCGCCACAGACGACATCAGACAGCAAATGGACAACGGCGAAACATCAGCCCTCCTCCTCCTGGACCTCTCTGCAGCCTTTGACACGGTTTGCCACCACACCCTACTAACACGCCTCCACGAAGCCGGAATACAAGAGAAAGCCCTCAACTGGATCTCCTCTTTCCTCTCCGGCAGAACCCAGAGAGTCCGACTCCCTCCCTTCTGCTCCGAAGCCACCAACATCATCTGCGGCGTACCCCAAGGCTCCTCCCTAAGCCCGACGCTGTTCAACGTCTACATGGCCCCCCTTGCACAACTGGCCCGTCAGCACAACCTCAACATTCTCTCCTACTCCGACGACACCCAGCTCATCCTCTCCCTCACCAAAGACCCACACACCGCCAAAGCCAACCTCCACGAGGGAATGAAGTCCATCGCCGAATGGATGAGAAAAAGCCGCCTGAAGTTGAACTCCGACAAGACGGAGGTCCTCATCCTCGGACGCACCCCCTCGGCCTGGGACGACTCCTGGTGGCCCACCGCACTGGGACCCCCTCCAACACCAACCAACCACGCACGCAACCCGGACTTTGTCCTCAACTCCGCCCTCACCATGTTCAAGCAGGTCAACGCAGTTTCCTCCTCCTGCTACAACACCCTCCGCATGCTCCGTAGAATCTACAAATGGATCCCGTCGGAAACCAGAAAAACGGTGACCCAGGCCCTCATCAGCAGAAGACTAGACTACGGCAACGCACTCTACACAGGCATCCCAGCAAAAGACATCCGCCGCCTCCAACGTATCCAAAACGCCTCCGCCCGACTGGTCCTTGACGTACCCCGTCGATGCCACATCTCCCACCACCTGAAAGACCTCCACCGGCTCCCCGTGGACAAGAGGATCACCTTCAAACTCCTCACCCACGCTCACAAGGCACTCCACAACGCCGGACCAGTCTACCTGAACAACAGACTCAACTTCTACATCCCCACCCGCCAACTCCGCTCCGCCAACCTCGCCCTCGCCATCATCCCCCGCTTCCAACGGAAGACCTCCGGCGGCAGATCCTTCTCCTATCTCGCTGCCATGACCTGGAACGCCCTCCCGACCGCCCTGCGACAGACCCATGACCTTCTCACCTTCAGGAGACTCCTCAAGACCTGGCTCTTCGACCAGTAGCAGCAGTCCCCCCTCAGCGCCTTGAAACCCTAACGGGTACGTAGTGCGCTCTATAAATACTATGATTGATTGATTGATTGATTGATTGTGGGAGTTGACTTATGATTGTGTGTGTTGAAATGTGTCATTATGTTTGTGTGTTTATGGGTGTGTTCTATTGGGAGTTGTTGACTTATGATAGTGTGTGTATGTGATTGACATGTTTCTATACGCTGGTGGGTGGATGGGTGTCTGCTGGTGCGAGTTATTGACTTATGATGGTTTGTGTGTTTCTTCAAATTCTTCCATATTTTAATGGGTGCATGGATGTTTCCTGGTGGAGTTGTTGACTTATTATGGTGTCTGTATGTGTGTTGAAATGTTTCCATATGTTGGTGGGTGCATGGGTATTTGCAGGTTGGAGTTGTTAACTTATGATGGTGTTTGTGAGAGTGTGTGTTAAATGTTTTCATAATTTGATGTGTGCATGAGTGTTTGTAGGTGGGAGTTGTTGACTTATGATGGTGTGTGTTTGTGTTGTGAAATGTTTCCATATGTTAGTGGATGCATGGGTGTCTGTTGGTGAGAGTTGTTGACTTATGATGGGTTGTGTATGTGTGATGAAATGTTTCCATATGTTAGTGGATGCATGGGTGTCTGTTGGTGAGAGTTGTTGACTTATGATGGTGTGTGTATGTTTGTTTAAATGTTTCCATATGTTGGTGGGTACCTGCACGTGAGAGTTCATATTTTATGAAGGTATGTTTGAGTATATGTGTTAAAATGTTACCATGTGTTGGTGGGTGCATGGGTTTTTGCTGGTGGGAGTTGTTGACTTATGATGGTGTGCGTTGAAATGTTTCCTTGTGTTGGTGGGTGCATGAGTGTCTGCTGGTGAGAGTTGCTGACTTATGAGTGTGTGTGTTGACTTAATTTGGTGTGTGTATGTATGCTTAATGTTTCCATATGTTGGTGGGTGCCTGGTGTCTGCTAGTGGGAGTTGTTGCCTAATGATGGTGTGTGTCTGTGTGTTGAAATGTTTCAATATGTTGGTGTGTGCCTTCTGGTGGGTGTTTTCACATATGTTATTGGGTGTATGGATGCATATTCTTGGATATGTAACCACTAAGTGGTGGCTGGATGGGTGTATGATGGTGGGTGCGTGGTTGTATGGTGTTGGGCGTTTATATGTGGGATGGTGGCTGTTTGATTGGTCGTCACTCGTATCCCTATGAAGGTGGGTGTGGTGTCAGATTTTGAAGACTGTAGCTCTATAATCGTGAATATATGGGTGTTTGATGTTTGGCTGCATGATGGTTGTTGTTTTGCTATGCGATTGTGGCTATCTGTGAGTATGATGATGCCTGTATGATGGTAAAAACATGCAACATAAAAAATATAAGATTATAAGAAATTGAGCTCCGATGTATTCAATCCCTTGTATGAGAGTCTGGTTATAGTCAAACTGAGCCAGAAGAGTCATTTAGTTGCATCGGATTTCAGAATCTAAACACCTTTATTTCCCAATATCTGACCATGGACTGTTCCTTCTGCAATGTGTTACAATCTATTTTCAATTTACAGTTTCCAGAAGTAGGGTGCAATGAGCTAAAGGTGGTTACAGACAGGAAAGTGCCAGGACCCCTTATTGCACAGGAACCCCTATCTCAGCTTGTCTGTAAACGAAGAACAAGAATTAAGAAGCCCACTCCAAGGCAAGAATTACTTGTAGCAAAGGATTAAGATCCACCATCCACACAATGTAATGTTCTGGTTAGGTGCCCCCTATGATGCCATCCACACAATGTAATGTTCTGGTTAGGTGCCCCCTATGATGCCATCCACACAATGTAATGTTCTGGTTAGGTGCCCCCTATGATGCCATCCACACAATGTAATGTTCTGGTTAGGTGCCCCCTATGATGCCATCCACACAATGTAATGTTCTGGTTAGGTGCCCCCTATGATGCCATCCACACAATGTAATGTTCTGGTTAGGTGCCCCCTATGATGCCATCCACACAATGTAATGTTCTGGTTAGGTGCCCCCTATGATGCAGCCAATGAAGGTGATGGACACTATTGCGAGGATGGTGGTGCCATCTCATTTGCGTTGTAAGGTTTGTATAGTGCTTACTACCCCTGAGAGGGGCGCTGAAGCGCTTACCTTCATGCATAGCATGTTACACCAGATAGGGTGTGTGGCCACCTTGACTCACACTTGGATTTCTACCTCTTCTTTGTCAGATTGGGTCTCCTGACATGGTGGTCTTCTTGGCCTGCTCCAGTCAGCGACTGCGCCAACGCCTGGAGAGGCGGGCAGAACAAGATGGCCGCCCCGACGACAACTCACACGCTGTAGACCGCCGTCTGGACACCTTTAAGCAGAATGTCCTGCTGATTGTGAAATATTACCAAGAGAAGGGCATCATTGCATGGGTGAGTGTGGGCCAAGGCGTATAATGCAGCACTGTGACCCTACGTCTCTGCGTGGCCTGGCGTAACAGGGCACAGCATAAAGTATTATAGCGTAACATGGCATAGAGTAACATGGCACAGCATAACATGGCAAAGCGTAACATGGCATAGCATAACATGGCACAGCATAACATGGCACAGCATAATGTATAGCATAACATGGCATAGCATAACATGGCATAGCATGCTGTAGCATACTATGGCATAGCGTAACATGACATAGTGTAATGTGGCATAGCGTAACATATTATAGCATAGTGTAAGTTAACATAACATGGCATAACAGTATAGCACACCCTAGCGTAATACAGTAGACCATAACATACCATGGCATTACATAACATACCATGTCATAGCATAATACTGCAAACCATAACATGGCATAGCATAACATGACATAGTGTAACATGGCATAGTGTAACATGGTACAGTATAACATTGCATGGTGTAACACTGCATAGCGTAACACTGCATAGCGTAACATGGCACAGCATAGCGTAACATTCCACAGCATAACATGGCATAGTATAACACACAGTGTACCATGGCTTGGTGTAATATTATCCATCATAACATGGCATAGCATAGCATATAGCGTAACATGGAGTAGCGTAATATGGCATAGCGTAACATAATAAAACTTAACATGGCATAGTATAACATGGCATAGCGGAACATGGCAGACCGTAACATGTCATAGCATAACATGGCATAGTCTAACATGGCATAGCATAACATGGCACAGCGTAACATGGTATAGAATAACATGGCATAGCATAACATGGCATAGTAAAACATGGCATAGCATAATATGGCACAGCATGGTGTAGCATAATATGTCATAGCGTAACATGGCATAGTGAAACATGGCACAGCATAACATGGCACAGCATAACACGGTATAGCATAACATGGCATAGTAAAACATGGCGCAGCATAACATGGCATAGCATAACACGGTATAGCGTAACATGGCACAGTAAAACATGCACAGCATAACATGGCAGAGCATAACATGGCATAGCATAACACGGTATAGCGTAACATGGCACAGTAAAACATGCACAGCATAACATGGCATAGCATAATATGATATAGAGTAACATGTCACAGAATAACATGGCATAGAATAACATGGCATAGTAAAACATGGCACCGCATAACATGGCATAGAATAACATCGTATAGCTTAACATGGCATAGTAAAACATGGCACAGCATAACATGGCCCAGCATAACGTATAGCGTAACATGGCATAGCGTAACATGGCATAGCATAACATGGCATAGCATGGTGTAACATAATATGGCATGGTGTAACATGGCATAGCATAACATGGCGTGGCGTAACATGACATAGTGAAACATGGTATAGCGTAACATGGCGTACCTTAACATGGCATAGTATAACATGGCACAGCATAACATGGCAGAATGTAACATGGCACAGCATAACATGGCACAGCATAATATGGCATAGTGTAACATGGCATTGTGTAACACTACATAGTGTAAAATGGTATAGTGTAAAATGGCACAGCACAACATAGCATAGTGTAACATGGATAGCGTGACATGGCACAGCATAACATAGCATAGCATGGCATAGTGTAACGTATAGCATAACTTGGCGTAGCCTGGTGTAGCATAACATGGCATAGCCTAACATGGCATAGCATAATGTGGCATCGCATAACATATTATAGCATTCGGTAAAGTAACATAACATGGCATAACAATATAGCACACACTAGCATAATATAACAGAGCACAAAATAACATGGCATTGCATAACATGGCATAGCATAACATGGCGTAGTGTCACATGACATAGGGTAACATGATGTAGTGTAACATGCATAGGGTAACATGCCACAGAATATCATGGCGTGGTGTCACATAGCATAGTGTAACATGCCACAGAATATCATGGCGTAGTGTCACATGGCATTATGTAACATGGCACAGAATAACATGGCATAGCATAACATATAGTGTAACATGGCACAGCATAACATGGCATAGCATAACATATAGCGTAACATGGCGTAGCTTAACATGGCATAGCATAATAGGGCACAGCATGGTGTAGCATAATATGACTTAGCGTAACATGGCATAGTAAAACATGGCACACCATAACATGGTGTAGCATACCACGGTATAGCGTAACATGGCATAGTAAAACATGGCACAGCATAACATGGCACAGCATACCATGGTATAGCATAACACGGTATAGTGTAACGTGGCATAGTAAAACATGGCACAGCATAACATGGCATAGCATAACACGGTATAGCGTAACATGGCATAGTAAATCATGGCACAGCATAACATGGCAGAGCATAACATGGCATAGCATAACATGATATAGAGTAACATGGCACAGCATAACATGGCATAGTATAACACGGTATAGCGTAACATGGCATAGTAAAACATGGCACAGCATAACATGGCAGAGCATAACATGGCATAACATAACATGATATAGAGTAACATGGCACAGCATAACATGGCACAGAATAACATCACATAGCATAAAATATAGCGTAACATGGCACAGCATAACATGGCATAGCGTAACATGGCGTAGCTTAACATGGCATAGTAAAACATGTCACAGCATAACATGGCATAGTATAACATGGCACAGCATACTATGGTACAGCATAATATGGCATAGTGTAACATGGCATAGAGTAACACTCCATAGTGTAACATGGCATAGAGTACCATGGCACAGCATAACAAAGCTTGGTGTTTGTTATGTGGGAAACTGGCACCTTGTTGCAGCCCCCCAACCCCCCACTTTTTACCTGGTTTCTGTATGCAACTTGGACGGGAGTGTGCTGGGATCCTGCTAACCAGGTTCCCAGTGCCAGTGTTCTTTCACTAAAACATTGTAAAGGTAATTAGATACACCTTTAGCTACCAATATAAGTCCCTAGTAAAAGGTACTTAGGTATCCAGGACATGGGGTACTATTAGTAAGCCCCTGAGGGCAGCAGCACTCTGGCAGGCCTTACAGCCCTAAGGCAGGGTGCTCCATATTATATGTGAGGGCATAATTGCATGAGCAATATGCCCCCTCTGTTTCCTTGCAAAACCCTGGACATAGTGAGTGAACAGAGCAGCCATTTTAATACATGTGCTGGACACTGGTCAAACACAAGTTCCCCTGCTACATAATGGCTACTCTGAACTCTGGGTTGTTTGGTATCAAACAACTCAGACTGATAAATCCAAACTGGTAATAGTACTGGATTTATTATAAAATGTACCCAGGGGTCACCTTAGAGGAGCCCCCTGCAAAAGCTAACTAACCTGGCCTGATTGCTGACTAGTTCCAGCAAGCATGCCATCTCCAGACAGCCAGTGCACAAGCCTTGGGGGAGAGCCCTGTCTCTCTGGTTTGTAAAACAATGCCCTTCCTGGACGGAGGAGCTAACACCTCCTCCCTCAGGAATGTGTACTGCCGTGGCAGTGAGCTTTTTAAGGGCTACCGTCCTTGAAACTCGACCCCCAGGCCTGCTGCTAGCAGCAGAGGGATTCACCCTTTGTCAACCCCCACTTTTGGAGGGCGCAAAGGCGGGAAACCACACAAAGGGTAGGAGGAAGGGTGTCACTGAGCATGCATCACCCCTAGGGGCTTGCAGGTGAGGTGGACCCTCCATTTCATTTTCCTCCATGTTGGATGGCAGGAAAATAGCCAGTGAGGTTTAGGATAGTGACCCTTCCAACAGGAAGTTGTCACTGTAGTGGGTGTAGCCACCCAAGGGTAAGTGACCCATTGGGCACTACCAGGTTCCCCCTAAGACGCCCACTAAGTTCAGTATTTAGTGGACTCCCCGAGACCAAAAAATCAGAATCACCAGGAAGAAAAGAAGACAGCACCAAAGAACCGAACAGCAAGAGGACAGAGGACCTGCTACCCCAGAAGAGGCTGCAAGACCCCTGCCTGCTGCACCAGAGTCCTAACAATTGCTGCTGCAGACGAACTGACCACTGGACCAACCTCAAAAGACCCCGAGGACCTCTAGGCTTTGCAAACAGCCCGAGATCTCCCTTCTGAGTGGAGGTACCACTCAAGAAACCAAACAAACCTGCAAAGAACCTGCAAACCGGTGAGGGTCACTTCACTGACCAGACAATATCTCCGCAACCGTAAGTCACAGCCAGACCCGACAACACACCAACGACAGCCCAGGCGAGACCTGAAAGTGTGCCAACGATGGTTGCACTGTAGCCTCCTGTGGCCGAGTTGTGCCGATTCTCTAGGTACTGGTCATTGCACATCAGACAACAGCAAAACAGCTCACCCAGAGCTGCAACTGGACCAGGAGGAAGCCCCAGCTAAAGGACTTCAGAAACACCCTGGACCTCCCGCCAGAGAGCCCTCGTCATCCTGCAAGGCCCCTGGAAGAAGACTTACCTTCAGCTCCAAAGGGCTCCAATGCGCACAGCTCCTGGATCACAAACTCGCTCTGCACCCGGCTGCCCAGCGCCCTGCACCATGGAGCCAGCTGTGTTCCATGGGTCCCTAACACCTTGCAACCTCGACAGGATAAGGGGACCCCAAGGCACCACCTTTAAGCTTGCAAACCATCTCCTTTTCCAGGTGGCCCCTCCAAGTGCCCCTGTACCAGTGCCAAGAGACTTTCCAGCTCTGCTCCCACCAGAACCAGAGGCGCCAGAGGCTCTCCAGCTGTCATGAGGCGCCCATCAACTGCATTACCCATCCTGCAAAAGAAGATGCTGGTAATCCAACTGTACTATTTTAATGCATTTAGTGACTGCCTATCGATTTCTATGGTGAATAATTACGCAGACTAACTTTATTAAAACTTTGAAAAATCATAACTCAAAAAGTACTTAAAGTAACTTAACCAGTTTGGTCTTAAAAGGTATATAATAGTCTGAAGTATTTTTATAAATTCTGGCCTCGAGTTATTCGTTGAGTGTGTGTGGTGCATGATTGATATTGTGAGTACAACAAATGCTTAACATATCTTCTGGCTTAGCCTAACTGCTTGACCAGCTACCTTAAAAACTGGAGCATTAGGTAGTCTAATGTGTACCTCTGGAACCCAACGTGTGGTTGCCCGGACCCTCTGCATAGTGTACTCGATTTTGTACAATACATAGAGGGCCAGCCTCCAACACTAACCTCTTATTTCTTCTCTATCTAACCTCTTACCTCTTCACTATCTAACCTCTTACCTCTTCACTATCTAACCTCTTAACTCTTCTCTAGCTAACCTCTATACTCTTCTCTATCTAACGTCTTACCTCTTCACTATCTAACCTCTTACCTCTTCACTATCTAACCTCTTACCTCTTCTCTAGCTAACCTCTTGCCTCTTTACTGTCTAACCTCTTACCTCTTCACCATCTAACCTCTTACCTCTTCTCTAGCTAACATCTTACTTCTTTACTGGCTAACCTCTTACCTCTTCACTATCTAACCTCTTACCTCTTCTCTATCTTGTCACATAGATTCTCATTATCCTAATGAGACTACTGGATTTGGGCGGCAGAATCACCTGAATTGTGGGATACTGAGTACAATCTCACACCATGCGACATCTGTCAGCCCAATCCAGGTTTTTCCGGCCAACTAGCAGTGCCTCATCTCCATCCAAGAGCTGAGATGCTTGTGGCAACCAGGTGCATGACAGAGAGGACTGCTCAGGGGAATCGTGGTCGATCAGATCTCATCCCTTTCTCTCAGGTGCATTAGTCTCACACAGGCAAAGACAAACAGAGGCAGAGTATGGTTCAAGAAGAATTTATTGAAGTAACTGCAACTTAGATAACATGGCATGTACTGCAATAACTAGGATGATAAAACAGCCTAGAAGCAAAATTATGACAAGAGTAAAACACAAAACCAGTACCACTATACTGTCACTAGGAAGGATATCTATATATATATATATCCTACCAAAGCTATGTTAAAGCACAGCGTTGTCGCGTAGGTTCTCACTATTCTAATGAGGCTATTGGATTTGGGCGGCAGAATCACCTGGAATGTAGGGAACTGAGTCCATTCCCACACCATGTGACAACTGTCAGCCTAATCTAGGTTTTTCCGGCCAACTAGCAGTGCCTCATCTCCATCCAAGAGCTGAGATGCTTGTGGCAACCAGGTGCATGACAGAGAGGATTGCTCAGGGGAATCGTGGTCGATCAGATCTCATCCCTTTCTCTCAGGTGCATTAGTCTCACACAGGCAAAGACAAACAGAGGCAGAGTATGGTTCAAGAAGAATTTATTGAAGTAACTGCAACTTAGATAACATGGCATGTACTGCAATAACTAGGATGATAAAACAGCCTAGAAGCTAAATTATGACAAGAGTAAAACACAAAACCAGTACCACTATACTGTCACTAGGAAGGATATCTATATATATATATATATATATATATATATATATATATATATATATATATATCCTACCAAAGCTATGTTAAAGCACAGCGTTGTCGCGTAGGTTCTCACTATTCTAATGAGGCTATTGGATTTGGGCGGCAGAATCACCTGGAATGTAGGGAACTGAGTCCATTCCCACACCATGTGACAACTGTCAGCCTAATCTAGGTTTTCTGGCTAACTAGCAGCACCTCATCTCTGCCTAAGAGTGGGGATGATTGGACAACCAGGTGCATGACAAGGAGGACTCCTCAGGGGAATCGTGGTCGATCAGATCTCGTCCCTTTTTCTCAGTTACATTAGGTCACACACGGGCAGAGACAATAGAGGCAGAATATGGTTCAAGAAGAATTTATTGAAGTAACTGTATCTTAGATAAAACTGCATGTATTGCAATAACTAGGATGATAAAACACACTAAAAGCAAAAAGGTGACAAGGAGTGTGAAACACAAAAACAGTCCCACCGTACTGTCATTAAGAATAATAGATATCTTTCCTAACTAAGCTATGTTAGAGGACAGCATAATAATCCCTAATCTGCCCTTCAGGTTTCCCCCCTGGGAAGACATCATCCCCCATACCTGAGCAAGGAAGCCTGTTGTCTAAAGAGACACTATTTCCATGTAGGCCAGGGGTCCAGTAGTCTAAGCAATCAGCTGTAGCAAATGCAAACAGCAATCAGCATTCAGTCGTGGTCATCTGGCTGGAATCTCCCTCTAACATTTACTTGACAAAGAAGTGTTTTTATAATAAAACAGTTGATATTCTAAGAAAGTGTATCCACGTAAGGATGTGTATGTTTCTGTGAATTTTGGAGACACAGCGTAGCACTTTTGCCGGCAACTCTATCTGACTGTAGCCTTGAGGAAAGCACAAACTGCAATGCTAAGAATGTGATGCTTTCCTAGGCAAAGGAACAAATAGATAGAGAAAATAAAACAACACCGGAACTGTGGCTAATGCTAGAAAATTAAAGCAATGCTGAATAAAATGTAACACGGCTAAAGTGCACAACGGCAGGTCTAGTTCGCTAAAATAATGTGTCTAAAACATGGCTAAAAGGGATATACAACACCCTCCCCTTGCCAGTTCAAAGGTGGTTCAAAGCCTAAAATGAAATAAAAGCCTAATAAAACCTATTTACAAAAGAATATAAACATAAATGTCAATAATGACAAGTTAAAAGACACGTGAGCATGAAGAAAAAAGAAGGACAATTTAAACTTCAGTAGTGGCGGGAATAAAACCAAATTCAAAAGTCAGTGTCATTTTTAAAACTGACAATTATGTCCGGGACAATTGAAGCCAGGAAATGTTCCACTTCGGCAGGTGGTAAAATGTCCAAATTGTTGCCAATGAAAACCATAGAGCACTCATGTTCTAAAGCCTGAGCTCCAGCTGAGGCAGCAGCATTCCGTTTGTGCCCGATGTTAAGTCAAGAGCTGCATCATCCACAAAGGGCAACTCATAAGCAGCTTCCTGTAGCAAACGCACCCTCAACGCGCATGTCTGATAATGAGCCCTCAGCGAGAACATCAACAGATCAGCTTCCAATGAAAGTAAGCACCGCATAGAAAGACAGACTTTCAGTGCACATTCAAAGAGGCACCAAAGACATCGAAACACGGGCTGCACACAATTCAAAACCAGTCTGAATGACAGAGACCAGTCACACTCCAGGTCTTCCAGGAGTGGTGCTCCAATATACTGCATCATACGTTCACAACACAGTTGCGCTAGTGGAAGCGCTTTCAGTCCTCCTTGTTGTGAAGGGACAGCCATTTAGCAGAAAAAGTAGCAGTAGCATGATGCCACCTATTATAGCCAAAATAATCGGAAATTCCCTGAAAATACTCAAAAATATTGAGTGTATGGTTCATGGTATTAAGTAAAATATAGAGGAGTAGATGTGAACGAAACCAGAACCAACAGCCTTAAAGAAATGCACGATTCCAGTAGTACTAAACGCTTTAAATAGTCATCCCATGAGTTCACCAAAGTGTCTCAGAAAGTTTGTACTTAAAAGGGACTGATGTAAGCGACACATGTTTTTGAGAACAATAAATCCTTGAGTCTGCTCAACTAGTCAAAATTCACATCTGAGGACGCAAATCTCTGCTACTTCTCGTTTTTTTGTGGGTTAAAAGAGGACATTCTCAAAGCGTGTGACAATTTGGGAGACAAAAATGACATAAACTATTCCGGCTCGCATTCGAAAACAGCTCTCACTGTTAAGGAGCACATAGCTGCCATTTGAGAGCACCTGGAACGCAGGTCTAATCAAGGGGACTGGGATTCCCTTCAGATCACAAGCCAAATTTGCCCCAAAGGCATCACACCCCCGTGCAAGGAGAGCTGTTTACAAACCATTGAATGTGACACAGAGGCCTCACATTCACTACTGCTAAGAAAGACCTCTTTCATGCCATTGAAATATTTGTACGAAAAGGGAAACTCCCACACCTTGTGTATGTAACTATCTCACAGCCTTTCATATCTGCATACTGGAATGTGCTTCAAGCAGGATATAAATTGAAATGTTGAAACAGGCAGATATATAACCCCATGTATTAGCCAGTCAGCATATGGTATTTCAGCCAAAGTAAAAGGCAACGTTTCTACTTTCTCGATGTAAAGCATGACATAAGTCGCTTCCTTCTTAGCCATTATTTATTGTCACATTAAGTTAAACGTTGAAAATATGTCCCTTGCACTAATGTGTTGCCAGGGAACATTTCAGTGTTTGTAGTGTCCAACCTAACTGCATAATGGACCTTAGATGACTCTGTCCATGGTGTAAAGATGACATGTCACTCTGTACTATGTCTATTGCAGAGAATACAATGCTGTTTAAAGTGTATATCCGGTCGGACAAGGCCTTAATCCCATTATCTACAATGGCTAATGCTTTCTGTAAATTTTCCTGATCAGTTTGCCTTAACGAGGCAGCTGCTTCTTGTTGGGAAAGTTTCCAAATCTCATTATATACTGCCTATAGGAAGCGCTTTTTGCATTGCCTTCTGGGGCCTAACAGGAAATCCTGTAAATCTGTATCATTAGACAGGAGACTGAGGTTTTCTTTAACAGCATCTAGTGAGGAACCTTTTAACCATTGTTGGCATAACTTCCCTACACTATGAGGGCAGAAGACCGCAGAGCCATTCTGGCTTTCCCGCTGGGCCGGCGGGCGACCGCCAAAAGGCCGCCCGCCGGCCCAGCGGGAAAGACCCTGCAACAAGGAAGCCGGCTCCGAATGGAGCCGGCGGAGTTGCAGGGGTGCGACGGGTGCAGTGGCACCTGTCGCGATTTTCACTGTCTGCAAAGCAGACAGTGAAAATCTTTGTGGGGCCCTGTTAGTGGGCCCCTGCACTGCCCATGCCAGTGGCATGGGCAGTGCAGGGGACCCCAGGGGCCCCACGACACCCGTTCCCGCCATCCTGTTCCTGGCGGTAAAAACCGCCAGAAACAGGGTGGCGGGAAGGGGGTCGGAATCCCAGCGCCGCCGCCATGGAAACCGGCGGGAAACCGCTGGTTCTCCTTTTCTGACCAGAATAGCCCAGGAAGCACCGCCAGCCTGTTGGCGGTGCTTCCGCTGCCCTCCGCCCTGGCAGTTTCAAACCGCCAGGGTCAGAATGAGGGCCTATATGTTGTCACTATACCCAAGTGTTCCGATGACACATAGCGAGGGTCCGGCATATTTGTTCTAAAAACCCCCGTGGAGTTTACAAAATGCATCTGGTACCCATTGGGGTCCACCAGCAACTATAACCACCCACCTGAACATGAGAGTGATGTGCTAAATGTTCCATTCCGGACCCACTCATCGAGCTGATCTTCAGATGCATTTATATACTTTTGCCATTTATACAATTTTGCAGGGCAGGAAAACTGGGCGCATTCAATTCCTTAATTTTTGCTAAGCCTGAACAACTTGTTTGTTGTACTGTTTCATTTAAAAATATCATTTGAACAGGTATCAAGCTTCCTTTCCCCTTATTTGCCCATTTGTAGCTCCCACACACTTTTTAAGTCTATCGACTTCAACCAATATTCATAGCCTTCTATAGCTAACCGGGAAACAAAGGAATCAGTACAAATCAATTTTGTATCTGTAAATAACATGTGTTGACTTTCCATCACTGGCAATTTAAAATAATACGACTCAGCATTTATAACATTGTGCCAAGAGAACTATGCAAACTCTTCAGTATACGTTTTGGAACTCCCCACTGGTGGCGTCACACAGTGTTCCCACTGCGTAAAATAAAAAATTGTCTTTGGAGTACTTGCTCTGTGAATGAAATGATGTCCATAATAATTAGAACAGAACATATCTCTATCATTTTCTTTGGATTGATAAACATTCTCACTTTCAAATACAGTGAAATATTGAAAATTAGACATCATAGAATCAACTGTTTTCACACCCCAATCATCCAAAACTACTCCAGGTGGTATAACATTGTTCATGGAAAGTTTAAATACATACGGAATTTGGATGACCTCTGTCAGGCCATATATATCAAATAATCCCAAACAATCCCATCAGGAATTGGTACAGCGGAAATGTTCACTAAAGACAAGTCCCTGCAGACCTTGTGAGCGGAAAAATTTGATTTTAGGGCCCCATCCACCATTTCAACTGTAGAGTGTTCAGGAAGATAATAACAATGTATCAGTAAAAAGAAAACAATGACAAACCCAATCCAAAGGAGTAAGGCAAGTACAGCTAATAAAAACCATAGATAGTTCCATGGAAGAATGAAATAGTTAATTTTGAGCCAAATTATCAGCTTAAATGCTCTTGACAGTTCTGTTGCAGAAGAGGCAGATGAGAAGGTGAAAGTGTCATTGATGTCGGCAATATATCCAGAAGCAGTTTGGGCAAAAACTGGTGCCGAGTTTGAAAGAGGATAGCTGGCAGAAGTCACTTGCTGTGGTTCATAGTAGACTATACCATCTGTTTTTGTTGAATTTGAATAAAATCGATCAATATTATTGGTGTTATTTGTAGTAATAGAAGTTAGTGGAACCAATCAAAGCTCATTTTCCACCCTTCCCAAGCTCGAAGAAGTATCAGCGTTGTTGCTTAAAACCTATAGAGAAACATCCTGGTCCATAGTGAGAGGGATTTGAGTACTACCCAAGTGTCCCCTAAGTCTGCTGTGCAGGATCGCCCATATGGTGTAGCTTGACATTGTCGATGGAGACAAAGTGAACCAGGCAGCGGATCCTCACACACTAGATCCCCAACTTTTTTTAATCCAGCTGGTAGATGTTATTGGTACATCCCTTATTCCTAAAGAGGCGGCACTGGTAGATGCGTTGTTGTCATAAAACCGGTGTCAGTCCTGCAAGACACTTTAATTTATTTAAAAATGTATATCTGCTGCCTCTGCTCCAGGACCATCAAGTTCTGGAACACACATTCATTTCCGAACAGGCATTCCTATGAGGTACGCCCCCCCAGGAACCTTCTAGGCAGATTATTAAGTGCTCTTTGGACTCCATACAGGTGTGTAAGCTATGACTCGTGCCTAATACTATGGCTGTTAAGGATTACTTAAAATTATGGTTTCTTCACTCCACAACACTATTTCCCTCGAGATGAAATGGAGACAATAATGGAGTTGGATCCCTAACAAAGCCATGTCGTCCCTATAAGTCCTTGAGGCAAAAGCAGGGCCCGGTCTGAATGGAAAGTCCCAACGGCATATGTACTGATAAAGACTCACAAATCTTTAAAAACAGTTTGAGCGTCACCCGGATGTTGTGGCCAAACCCATAGAAATCTGGAGCATGAGTCAACAGCAACTAAAATGCATTTGTATGCACTGTCAGGTGTTAGGGGACCACAATTGTCCAAGTACAAACATTGTAATGGTTTGTTAGAAATTATGAAGGGTGTCTGCAGTAGGCGTTTGACGGTGGACCCTTTTATTTGTTGACAGATGTCACAACAAAGGACATACTGCTTGGTCTGTTTGTATAAACCTGACCACCTTTAGCATGCTTGTAACAATGATATTGTAGCCGCCACAGGAGCATGGGCAGAAGCAACTCCCTCATGTGCTGCTTTTATCAATTCTGGTTTTGATCTTTATTGGAAATCACACAATTACCTACTCCTGGTATTACTACTAGGGCTGTATTGAGGCTTGATATGCAGTAGTAATATTTGGCAGGATATGCCTTTGGCATGGGTATGCCGTCAGCCGAAGCTTTCACAGCAGCCAGTGTTTCATCATCCAGTTTCGTTCTAGAACGAGTTAGAACGTCCCAGTGTATGTACAACATGGACATTGGGTAGCGTTTCCTTCAGATCCACTACTTTCCCCCACAAAAGTATGTTTAATGGTGTTTCCTTTTGAATCTCTGAACCCATTCTGATGCCAGTAATGCAGATATTCATTGAAGGACTGGACACAATAATATGAATCATAGACAATCAGCATCAGCTGTTCAGGATCTGTGTGTTCCAGTGCCATCACCAGAGCCTTCAGCTCTGCTAGTTGTGTGGTGAAGTCCCCTAATGTCTGCGTGAAAGTGTGTTGATGGACTTCACCATCCTTCATGTAGCCACTCATGACTGCACAAGTGGCAGAATATTGATCTTTAGTGCCTACAGCTGGTTGGGCTGAAGCATCAGTATACAAAATTGTTCAATATTGTTCAGTAGGCAATGTGTTTGCTGGAACTGGGTATTCAAGTTCATATTGGAGAAATCTTGAGTTATTTTTTTTTTGTCAAAGACGTAGTCAACATCAGTGGCCATCAGAGACGTTGGCCATTGGATCTAACATGGATTTAATGCTTTAGCATTAGGAACACTAGCTTTGGTGGCAGCCTCAAGGGCCAGGAAAGGGAATATGACAATGATATGTTTCCCCCGGGCTAGAGGTCTCGCATCTGAACAGCAGTGAAGCCCAATAAAGACTGGAGCTTTTTGATGGTGTAAGGAGGCTGTGCGCAGTTTTCTAAAAATGTTGACTCTAGGCTCTTGCCTTCATCTTATAATTTGTATCCCAAAAACAGGACACTGAGGAAGACTATTTTAGTTTAAAAAAAATTGAGGCCCATATTTATACTTTTTGACGCCAAACTGCGCTAACGCAGTTTAGCGCCCAAAAAATTAGCGTCGGCTAACGCCATTCTGAAGCGCCATGCGGGCGCCGTATTTATTGAATGGCGTTAGCCGGCGTTAGCTGACCGGCGCTGCCTGGTGTGCGTGAAAAAAAAACACGTACACCAGGCAGCGCCGGCGTTGGGAAAAATGGCGTTTGGGCGTCCAAAAATGGGGCAAGTCAGGCTGAGGCAAAAAAAACGTCTTAACCCGATTTGCGCCATTTTTTTTTGGCGCCCAGACGCCATTAACATGACTCCTGTCTTAGCAAAGACAGGAGTCATGCCCCCTTGCCCAATGGCCATGCCCAGGGGACTTCTGTCCCCTGGGCATGGTCATTGGGCATAGTGGCATGTAGGGGGGCACAAATCAGGCCCCCCTATGCCAATTTTTTTTTTTTAAAAAATACTTACCACAACTTACCTTCTCTTCCCTGGGGTGGGTCCCTCCATCCTTGGGTGTCCTCCTGGGGTGGGCAAGGGTGGCAGGGGGTGTCCCTGGGGGCTTGGGAGGGCACCTCTGGGCTCATTCTGAGCCCACAGGTCCCTTAACGCCTGCCCTGACCCAGGCGCTAAAATCCGGCGCGAATGCAGGTTTTTTAGTCCCGCCCACTCCCGGGCGTCATTTTTGCCCGGGAGTATAAATCCGACGCAATAGCATCGCAATAGCATCGCAGCATATCATTAACGCAAGGAAGGTGTTCACGCAAAAAAATGACGCTAACTCCATGAACTTTGGCGCTAGACGCGTCTAACGCCAAAGTATAAATATGGAGTTAGTTTTGCGTCGAATTTGCGTCGAAAAAAACGACACAAATTCGGCGCAAACGGAGTATAAATATGCCCCTGAATTTGTAGCCTAATTTGGCAAATCCCACAATAATGTGGGCTACCTGTCTTACATGTTGCATGAAGTCGTCGTCTGTAGGGCATATATCATCCACGTACCACAACGTATCAGGGTCAATGTTGTGTAAAATAGATGTGACAGGAGCTAAAAACAGTCCTGGACTGTTTTGGTACCCTTGTGGGAGTAGGCAAAATTTTTCCTAGGAGCCTAAGGCTCTGAAACTTACTAAGTCCCGACATTCAGGCACTATGGGGGTCATTCTGACCCCGGCGGTCTTAGACCGCCGGGGCCAGGGTCGGCGGGAGCACCGCCGACAGGCCGGCGGTGACCCGCAGGGCATTCTGACCGCGGCGGTAAAGCCGCGGTCAGACCGGCAACACTGGCGGTCTCCCGCCAGTGTCCCGCCGCCCTATTGAATCCTCCAAGGCGGCGCAGCTAGCTGCGCCGCCGAGGGGATTCCGACCCCCCCTACCGCCATCCAGTTCCCGGCGGTCCGCCCGCCGGGAACCGGATGGCGGTAGGGGGGGACGCGGGGCCCCTGGGGGCCCCTGCAGTGCCCATGCCACTGGCATGGGCACTGCAGGGGCCCCCGTAAGAGGGCCCCTAAATGTATTTCACTGTCTGCTGCGCAGACAGTGAAATACGCGACGGGTGCAACTGCACCCGTCGCACAGCTTCCACTCCGCCGGCTCGATTCCGAGCCGGCTTCATCGTGGATGCCTCTTTCCCGCTGGGCTGGCGGGCGGCCTGAAGGCGGCCGCCCGCCAGCCCAGCGGGAAAGTCAGAATTACCGCCGCGGTCTTTCGACCGTGGAACGGTAACCTGACGGCGGGACTTTGGCGGGCGGCCTCCGCCGCCCGCCAAGGTCCGAATCAGGGCCTATATATTTTGGCAGAAAACTTAGTTGGAAATTTCCAAAGTTGTTTTATATTTTTTGCGCACTAAATGGTTCATAAGTGCTGTTTGCATTTTGTTTAGCAAATGTGCATGTGTGACTGCTAAATGTCTGTAGTCTAAAACTATTCTGTATTAATGGTCTGGTTTAGCTACGGGGAACAATGGATTGTTCATTGGTGAGACACAGGGTTCAATTAAGTCCTGGTACTCTATCTGTGTGAGGATTACCCTCACGGGCGCTTTAACTTCATGCATTATTGGATATTGGGGTTGAGGTTGAGGTTGGGATTTGATTTGCATTACATGATAGGGTGAATCTTCATCCCACCCTACGTGGTTGCGATATAACATCACTGGCCAATCAATGGCGTGTATTCCTACAAGCTTTCTGGGAACAAGGGGCGAGAATGATTTTTCAATTATTTCTTCCCCATAAGGGAGACTATGGACAAACTGTGGTGGCCAATCTCTGCCAGCAAGATATCATAAATGGTAATGACGCGATCCCAAAAGATGGTGTTGATTGTGTGTTCAATGTCTCCTTCTAACTGTATAGTTACTTTATACACACTGTCGGGCTTGGAGACACGCATGTCCCCAGTCTGAACTTGTAAGAAATCATCAGTTGCTTTCACCACCAGAATCTTTTGAAGATACCGGCGAACTTTTGTGACCTCTGCTGCACTGTCTGGCAGTGCTAATGCCCACTTCCTGTTCTTCAGTAAAGCTTTGTTCCTGAGTGGCATGTTGTATTGCAACTGCTGCCATTTTTTTCTTTTTGAATTGGGGTTTTTGTTGTGTAAGTTCCTCTTCTTTCTTAACAGAAACTTCAGACGAGCGTTCTGAGTCCTTTCTTGGTGTCACGTACTCTGTTTGCTGCTCTAATGATAGAAAAACAAAGGGATGCTGAATAAAATGTAACTGGGATAAAGTGCACAATGGCAGGCCTAGTTTGCTAAAATAAGGTGTCTAAAACATGGCTAAAATAGCTATAAAACAATCTAACCTCTTAACTCTTCACTATCAAACCTCTTACTTCTTCTCTATCTAACCTCTTCACTATCAAACCTCTTACCTCTTCACTATCTAACCTCTTCTCTACCTAACCTCTTACCTCTTCACTATTAAATCTCTTACCTCTTCTCTAGCTAACCTCTTACCTCTTCACTATCTAACCTCTTAACTCTTCTCTATCCAACCTCTTACCTCTTTACTATCTAACCTCTTACCTCTTCTCTATCCAACCTCTTACCTCTTCTCTATCTAACCTCTTACTGCCTCACTATCTAACCTCTTACCTCTTCTCTAGCTAACCTCTTACCTCTTCGCTAGCTAACGGCTTACCCCTTCACTATCTAACCTCTTACCTCTTCACTATCTAACCTGTATCTTCTTCTCTATCTAACCGCCTACCTCTTCACTATCTAACCTCTTACCTCTTCTCTAGCTAATCTTTTACCTCTTCACTGTCTAACCTCTTACCTCTTCACTATCAAACCTCTTCTCTATCTAACCTCTTACCTCTTCACTATATAACCTCTTACCTCTTCTCTTTCTAACCTCTGTACTCTTCTCTATCTAACCTCCTACCTCTTCACTATCTAACCTCTTACACCTTACCCTATCTAACCTTTTACCTGTTCTCTAGCTAACCTCTTACCTCTTCACTGTCTAACCTCTTACCTCTTCACTATCTAACCTCTTACTTCTTCACTATCTAACCTCTTCACTATCTAACCTCTTACTTCTTCACTAACAGCTTACCGCTTCGTTATCTAATCTCTTACCTCTTCACTATCTAACCTCTTACTCCTTCACTATCTAACCTCTTCACCCCATAATCTCTTACCTCCTCACTACCTAAACTCTTTCCATTTCTCTTTCTAACCTCTTACCTCTTCACTATCTAACTTCTTACCTCTTCTCTATCTAACCTCTTACCTCTTCACTATCTAACCTCTATCCTCTTCTCTATCTAACCTCCTACCTCTTCACTATCTAACCTCTATCCTCTTCTCTATCTAACCTCTTGCCTCTTCACTATCTAACCTCTTACCTCTTCACTATATAACCTCTTACCTCTTCAGTATCTACCCTCTTCTCCAGCTATCCTCTTCCCTCTTCTCTATCTAACCCCTTCTCCAGCTACCCTCTTCTCTATCTAACCTCTATCCTCTTCTCTATCTAACCTCTTACCTGTTCACACTCTACCCTGTTATCTCTTCTCTATCTAACCTCTTATCTCTTCTCTATCTAACCTCTCACCTCTTCTCTATCTAACTTCTTACCTCTTCTCTATCTAACCTCTTACCTGTTCACACTCTACCCTGTTACTATTTCCCTATCTAAACTCTTAACTCTTCACTATCTAACCTCTTCACTATTTAACCTCTTACCTCCTCACTAACTTCTTTCTTCTTCATGATCTAACCTCTTGCCTGTTCACACTCTACCCTCTTACCTCTTCACTAACATCTCACCTCTTCACTATTTAGCCTCTTGTCTCTCTATCTTACCTCTTCAGTATCTACCTTCTTACCTCTTCTCCTGCTAACCTCTTGCCTCTCACTATCTAACCTCTTACCTCTTCACTATCTAACCTCTTATCAATTCACTGGCTAACCTCTTACCTCTTCACTATCAAACCTCTTCTCTATCTAGCCCCTTACCTCTTCACTATCTAACCTTTACCCTCTTCTCTATCTAACCTCTTACCTCTTCACTATCTACCATCTTACCTCTTCTCTAGCTACTCTTACCTCTTCACTGTCTAACCTCTTAGCTCTTCTCTAGCTAACCTCTTACCTATTCACTGTCTAACCTCTTACTTCTTCACAATCTAACTGCTTCATTATCTAACCTCTTAACGCTTTGTTATCTGATCTCTTACCTCTTCATTACCTACCCTCTATCCGCTTCTCTATATAACCTCCTACCTCTTCAATGTCTAACCTCTTATCTCTTCTCTAGCAAACCTCCTACCTCTTCACTATTTACCCTCTTACCTCTTCACTATCTAACCTCTTACTTCTTCACTATCTAAACTCTTACCTCTTTAGTATCTAACCCCTACCTCTTCATTATCTAACCGCTTACCTCTTCACTGTCTAACCTCTTAACTCTTCACTATCTAGCCTCTTAACTGCATCCTATCTAATTTCTTATCTCTGCACTATCTAACCTCTTACCCCTTTTCAAAGCTCTTACCCCTCCATTATCTACACGTAACTCTTCACTATCTAAACTCTTACCTCTTTTCTAAGCTCTTACCTCTTCACTATCTACATTTACCTCTCTATCTAACCTCTTACCTCTTCACATCTAACCTATTACCTCTTCACTGTCTAACATGTTTACTATCTGTTCTCTTACCTCTTCACTATCCAACCTCTTACCTCTTCTCTATCTAACCCCTTACCTCTTCGCTACCTAACCTCTTACCTCTTCACTATCTAACCTCTTACCTCTTCCCTAGTTAACCTCTTACCTCTTCACTATCTAACCTCTGTACTCTTCTCTATCTAACCTCCTACCTCTTCAATATCTAATGTCTTACCTCTTCTCTTGCTAACCTCTTACCTCTTCACAGTCTAACCTCTTACCTCTTCACTATCAAACCTCTTCTCTATCTCACCTCTTACCTCTTCACTATCTAACCTCTTACCTCTTCACTATCTAACCTGTTACCTCTACTCTGTCTAACTCCTTACCTCTTCGCTACCTAACCTTTTATCTCTTCACTAGTTAACCTCTTACCTCTTCTCTAGTTAACCTCTTACCTCTTCACTATCTAACCTCTATACTCTTCTATATCTAACCTCTTACCTCTTCACTATCTAACCTCTATACTCTTCTCTTGCTAACCTCTTACCTCTTCAATGTCCAACCTTTTCAATATCAAACCTCTTCTCTATCTCACCTCTTACCTCTTCACTATCTAACCTCTTATCTCTTCACTATCTAACCTCTTCACTATCTAACCTCTTACCTCTATCTAACCTCTTACCTCTTCACTATCTAACCTCTTACCTCTTCTCTATCTAACCTCTTACCTCTTCTCTATCTCATCTCTTACCTCTTCACTATCTAACCTCTTACCTCTTCTCTATCTATCCTCTTACCTCTTCACTATCTAACCTCTTCTCTATCTAACATCTTACCTCTTCACTAACATCTCACCGCTTCGTTATCTGACCTCTTACCTCTTCATTATCTCATTTCTTGCCTCTTCTGTATTTAACCTCTTACCTCTTCACTCTCTAACCTTTTACCTCTTCTCTAGATAACCTCTTACCTCTTCACTATCTAACTCCTTCACTATCAAACTTCTTCACTATCTAAACTCTTTCCTCTTTTTTATCTAATCTCTTCCTTGTCTCTCCCCTTCCCTTTGAATTTGTTGCTCAGTTTGATGCAGACGGAGAGGAGGACACTGTTTTCTGTGAGATAAGAGCCTCAGTGCACGAGCAGCTCTTCCCAGGGAAGGATGTGACAGATGAGCACTCTGGGATGAGTATCACAGGTGAGTGCTCTGAGATGGGTGTCATAGGTGAATGCTCTAAGATGGGTGTCACAGGTGAATGCTATGAGGTGGGTGTCACAGGTGAGTGCTCTGAGATGGGTGTCATAGGTGAATGCTCTGAGATGGGTGTCACAGGTGAGTGCTCTGTGATGGGTGTCTCAGATGAGTGCACTGAGTTGAATCTCACAGGTGAGTGCTCTGAGATGGGTGTCACAAGTGAGTGCTCTGAGCTGAGTATCACTGGTGATTGCTCTGAGATGGGTGTCACAGGTTAGTTCTCTGGGTTGAGTATCATAGGTGAGTGCTCTGAGATGGGTGTCACAGGTGAGAGCTTTGGGATGGGTGTCACAGGTGACTGCTCTGAGATGGGTGTCACAGGTGAGTGCTCTGACATGTGTGCCACTGGTAAGTTCTCTGAGATGGGTGTCACAGGTAAATGCTATGAGGTGGCTGTCACAGGTGGGTGCTGTGAGATGGTTGTCACGGGTGAGTGCTCTGAGTTGAGTATCACAGGTGAGTGCTCTGAGATGGGTGTCACAGGTGAATGCTCTGAGTTGAGTATCACAGGCGAGTGCTCTGAGATGGGTGTCACAGGTGAGTGCTCTGAGATGGGTGCCACTGGTGAGTTCTCTGAGATGGGTGTCACAGGTGAATGCTATGAGGTGGGTCTCACAGGTGAGTGCTCTGAGATGGGTGTCACAGGTGAGTGCTCTCGGTTGAGTATCACAGGTGAGTGCTCTGAGATGGGTGTCACTGGTGCTCTAGAATGAGTGTCACAGGTGAGTCTTCTGAGATAAGTGTTACTGGTGAGTGCTCTGGAGGGGTGTGGCCCCCTTCGATGGATGTCACAGGTGAGCACTGAGTGCTCTGGTATGAGTATCACAATTGAACACCCTGGGGATGATTCAAGTGTTAAAGGTGAGAGCTTTAGAGGTGTGTGGACAGTGGTGAAATGCAAAATGATGCCCCCCTTCAAATTGTTAGGAGGGGCTCCTGAGTCTCCCATACCTCATAGTATTTAATTGATCTGGGGCTGAATGTCTGCACCTTGAAGGTTTGGTGGCACCTGAAGTGTTTGGGCCCTCATGCTCCCCAGGGTCTGCAGGGTTCTGCATTATGCCCCTGGGCGTGGACTCGTGCAATGGGTGGCACAGATGTGTCCTCTGGATGGATGTTATGGGCGAGTGCTCTGGTGGGGTGTGGGCCCTTTCGAAGGGTGTCACAGGTGAGTACTTTGGAGGGGTGAGTGCCTTGGGGGGTGTGGACCCCTTCGATTGGGGTTGCAGGTGAGCATTTTGGAGGGGTGTGGCTTCCTTGCAAGGGTGTTATGGGTGAGTGCCTTGAATGATCCTCTGGGATAGTTATCACAAGTGAGTGCCCTGAAAGGGTGTGGACCTCTGGGGTGGGTGTCATAGGTGAGTGCCCTGAAGGAGTGTGGCCTCTTATGGATGGATGTTACAGGTGAGTGGTTTAGAGGAGTGTGACCTAACAGGATGAATGTTACAGGTGAATGTCCTGGAGGGGTGTGGCTCTCTGAGGTGGGTGCCATAGGTGAGTGTTCTGGAGGGGTGTGGCTCTCTGAGGTGGGTGCCTCAGGTGAGTGTTCTGGAGGGGTGTGACTCTCTGAGGTGGGTGCCACAGGTGAGTGTTCTGGAGCGCTGGGAACCCATGGGATGGATGTTACAGGTGAATGTCCTGGAGGGGTGTGGTTCTCTGAGGTGGGTGCCACAGGTGAGTGTTCTGGGGGTGTGGCTCTCTGAGGTGGGTGTCACAGGTGAGTGTTCTGGAGCGCTGGGGACCCATGGGATGGATGTTACTGGTGAATGTCCTGGAGGGGTGTGGCTCTCTGAGGTGGGTGTCACAGATGAGTGTCCTGGAGGGTGTGGCTCTCTGAGGTGGGTGTCAAAGGTGAGTGTTCTGGAGCGCTGGGGACCCATGGGATGGATGTTACTGGTGAATGTCCTGGAGGGGTGTGGCTCTCTGAGGTGGGTGCCACAGGTGAGTGTTCTGGAGGGGTGTGGCTCTCTGAGGTGGGTGCCACAGGTGAATGTCCTGGAGGGGTGTGGCTCTCTGAGGTGGGTGCCACAGGTGAGTGTTCTGGAGGGGTGTGGCTGTCTGAGGTGGGTGCCACAGGTGAGTGTTCTGGGGCGCTGGGGACCCATGGGATGGATGTTACAGGTGAATGTCCTGGAGGGGTGTTGCTCTCTGAGGTGGGTGCCACAGGTGAGTGTTCTGGAGGGGTGTGGCTGTCTGAGGTGGGTGCCACAGGTGAGTGTTCCGGGGCGCTGGGGACCCATGGGATGGATGTTACAGGGGAATGTCCTGGAGGGGTGTGGCTCTCTGAAGTGGAAGCCACAGGTGAGTGTTCTGGAGGGGTGTGGCTCTCTGAGGTGGGTGCCACAGGTGAGTGCTGTGGAGTAAATTCTGAACCATGGGGTGGGTGTGAAAGGTAGGTGGTCTGCTGGAGTGTTCCCTCCAGGGATGGGAGGTTCATTGTATCATTCTGTCCTGGATTCTCACAATTGTCCTGGTACAGCCACTCGCCATCTGTTATCAGGTGCCCAGGATAGTGTGTTCTCTCCTGGATGACCCAGGGTGTCTGGCGACCACACTACTTCATACTTTTACCACCTCCTCATCTACAGTCCTGGAGTGTGCATGGTGATGCACCCCACCCCCTCTCACCATCCACAGCCCACCTTGCCACCACCAGCCTGTGCTCAAGAGCAGCTCACTGCAACCCCTGACCTCTGCTCTACTGCAGGTGTGCCCTGTCTTAGAACAGCTGCCCACACCAGTAAATACTGGGCAGTGGGACAAAGGCACACTAGGGGTCCCCTGTCGTACAACAGCAGGCTCAACCCAGAAAATACTGGGCAATGGGACAAATACACACTGGGGGGTCCCCTGTCATTGGACCAAAGACTGAGTAGTGGGACAAAGACACGCTAGGGTCACCTGTCATAGGGACAGCAGACTAATTCCCAGCAAAGACTGGGCAATGGGACAAATGCACACTGGGGATCCCCTGTCATAGCACTGCAGGCTCAAGCCAGTAAATACAGGGCAGTGGGACAAAGACACACTGGGGGTCCCCTGTCCTCACCCAGTGAGGCGTTGCCACTACACAGAATCTGACTGTATTCTCAAAGCACGTGCTCTCTCCAGTCACACGCATGTGCCACTGCACACACATCCCTCCACTCACACACATGTGCCACTGCACACACCTCTCTCCAGTCACACACATGTGCCACTGCACACACCTCCCTCCAGTCACACGCATATGCCACTGCACAAACCTCCCTCCAGTCACACGCATGTGCTACAGCACACACCTCTCTCCAGTCACAGGCATGTGCCACTGCACACACCTCTCTCTAGTCACATGCATGTGCCACTGCACACACCTCCCTCCAGTCACACGCATGTGCCACTGCACAAACCTCCCTCCAGTCACACGCATGTGCTACAGCACACACCTCTCTCCAGTCACAGGCATGTGCCACTGCACACACCTCTCTCTAGTCACATGCATGTGCCACTGCACGCACCTCTCTCCAGTCACACGCATGTGCCACTGCACACATCTCCTTCCACTCCCAAGCATGTGCCACTGCACACACCTCTCTCCAGTCACACGCATGTGCCATTGCGCACACCTCTCCAGTCACACGCATGTGTCACTGCGCACACCTCTCTCCAGTCACACGCATGTGCCACTGCGCACACCTCTCTCCAGTCACACGGATGTGCCACTGCACACATCTCTCTCCACTCCAATGCATGTGCCACTGCACACACCTCTCTCCAGTCACACGCATGTGCCACTGCACACACCTCTCTCCAGTCACACGCATGTGCCACTGCGCACACCTCTCTCCAGTCACACACATGAGCCACTGCACACACCTCTCTCCAGTCACACGCATGTGCCACTGCATACACCTATACACCTCTCTCCAGTCACACACATGTGCCATTTCACACATCTCTCTCCACTCCCAAGCATGTGCCACTGTGCATACCTCTCTCCAGTCACACGCATGTGCCACTGTGCATACCTCTCTCCAGTCACACGCATGTGCCACTGCGCAAACCTCTCTCCAGTCACACGCAATCTAAAATGAAACCAGAGGATCAGGAGAGGCTGTGCTCCTGCCTCAAGCTCCCCCTGGCAAGTTCTGTTGATATTAGTCTTCTGGCATCAGCACACACGACAACCATGCCTGTGTGTGTATGAATCCCGGTGACCCAAAAGGCATTGCAGAGCCAGGCTTTGTGGTCTGGAGGGGCGGGTACCTTCTCTGCTGACTGTCACCCCATCAGCTAGCTGAGCTCTGGGGGACTTGCCGGGGTGACAGCAACAAGTTATAGTGGCAGGACAGGACTTTATACCAGGTGCATGTCAGGGAGCTTTGCCCACTGGTGGTGCCAAGAATTTAAGTTGGTTTTCAAGTTTCCTGCAAGGGCCTACTTTGCTGTGCGTGTGTGTGGGTTGCATGTATGTGCATGTCAGTGTGCATGGCGTATGTGTCTTTCATATAGCTGTGGCCACCCACAAACCCATTTTAATATCCTGGCCCGTAGGATGGAGGGAGCCCACGCTGCAGTGGGAATTGCATGTCTATAACAAAGCAATAATAACGTTCTCTGTAGTGGACTAAACTGTAGTGCACAGTGCTTTAGATGGCGAGTACCTTTAAAGTGTAGGAAAAACCCACGTACTTTCCTCCTCCACTGCTCCTGAGCATGTGGCCCCCAAAAAGGTAAGTGGCAGTTAACTGGGGAAGCTTCTTCTTTTGTGGCCTTGTTTTGGGCTCCCCTGACAAGAGACTTCCATTGTCTCCCCCGCCTTCCTGCTGACACTGTGACACAAAGCCTAGGGCTGGACACCTTTAGGAGGAATAGACTTAAAGCAGAAGCTGCCTGGAACAAGTGGGTCAGTCTGTGAGAATAGATGTGTTCCTACAGGCCATACCAGGGATCCTTCCTTTTATGCCAGTCTGAAGCAGTAGATGTGATACTTCAGGAAATGCCAGGGATCCTTTCTTGGGCATCAGACTGAGGCAGTAGAGGTGATGCATCAAGACATACCAGGGATCCTTTGTTGTGAGTCAGACTGAGGCAGTAGATGTGATCCTTCAGGACATGCCAGGGATCCTTTATTCTGTGTCAGTCTGAGAGAGTACATGTGATCCTTCAGGACATGCCTGAGATCCTTTGTCATGGGTCAGTCTGAGAGTAGATGTGATCCTTCTAAAAATGGCAGGGATCCTTTCTAGTAGGTCAGTGTGAAGCAGTAGATGTGATCCACAGGACATGCCAGGGATCCTTCCGTCTGTGTCAGTCTGAAGCAGTAGATGTGATCCTCAGGACATGCCAGGGATCCTTCCATGTATGTTAGTCTGAAGCAGTAGATGTGATCATTCAGAAAATGCTGGGGATCATTCCTTCTGTGTCAGTCTGAAGCAGTAGATGTGATTCTCAGGACATGCCAGGGATCCTTCCTTGTGCATCAGTCTGAAGCAGTAGATGTGATCCTAAAGACATGCCAGGAATCCTTACTTGTGTATCAGTCTGAAGCAGTAGATGTGATCCTCAGGACCTGTCAGGGATCCTTCCTTGTGTATCAGTCTGAGAGAGTAGATGTGATCCTCAGGACCCGCCATGGATCCTTCCTTGCATGTCAGTCTGAAGCAGTAGAGGTGTTCCTCAGGACATGCCAGGGATCCTTCCTTGTGGGTCAGACTGCGAGTGCCAGCAGAAGAAGACTCAAGGCCCAGTTGAATCTCGCGGATTTCTCCGGCCCGTTCATGCACATTGTTCTCTGGGGCAGCTGCTCCCCACAGATTACCACATAGCTAACTACTACCGCTTCTTTTATCTTTCTGACGTGGTTTTGTGGTTCTCCTATCCTGGAGACACCAAACTGCACTCCGAGCTTTCCGACTCACACATTGTGACCAAAATGTTGGCTGTACCAGTCTGAGAGGAGCAATCGAGAGGGCAGGGACTGCAAGAGCCAGCCTCCAAACTGTACCTTTGGAATACACAATTCATGTTTGTCGCTTCCAAAGATGAAGTGGAGAGTTCCAGGCAGCATCCAACGGTTTCTCCACCGGTACTCCAGGGTAAGAAATTGGGGTATTAGTTGGAGTGGCGTCGGTAAGTACTCACTTGAAGTAACCCCTGTGGTAGCTATGTTTGACAGGCTAAAGGTAGAGGCAATGTGTGAAGATTATTTATGTAATACTTAGGGGCATATTTATTCTCTCTTTGTGCCGAATTTGACGCAAATTCGCCGCAAACCTAACACCATATGTATACTTTGGCGCCCTAACCCCGCGAACGTCAAAATTCAGCAGTGTGCGTCATTCTCTGGATGCGGGAAACCGCCTTGCGTTAATGACATGCAAGGTAGGCGTTCCCTTCCAAAAAATTACATTAAGGCCAGTGCGCCTTATTTATACTCCTGCGTCATTTTGACGCACAGGAGGGGGCGGGCCTTAAAAAATGGCACGAGCCTCATTTGCACCGTTTGTTAACGCCTGGGTCAGGGCAGGTGTTAAGGGACCTGTGGGCTCATTTCCATGGTCTCTGACCATGGAAGGAATCAACGGGTGCCCTTCCCTGCCCCCAGGGGCACCCCCTGCCACCCTCGCCCACCCCTGGAGGACACCCATGGATGGGGGGACCCATCCAAGGTAAGTACAGGTAAGTAGAGGTAAGTATATATTTTTTTCCCAGTGGCATGGGGGGCCTAACTTGGGCCCCCCTACATGCCACTGTGCCCAGTGGCCATGCCCAGGGGACATAAGTCCATTGGGCAGGGGGGCATGACTCCTGTCTTTGCTAAGACAGGGGGCATTTCAGTGTGGGTGCCATGATTTTTTTACTCTAACCGGAATTGCAGCATTTGTTGACGCACAACCCCTATTCTTCCCTATGACTGCGCTGACCGGTTAGAGTCATTTCTTTTTACTCTAACCAGCCCACAGCGCCGGCTACCATCAATCCATAAATAAGGCGCCCACCTGGTGCGTTAGAATGGCGTTAGCTGGTGTTTTTTTACGCAAACTAGCGCTGGCACTGGTTTGACGCAAAAAGTATAAATATGGTCCTAAAACCGTAACAAAGTAAAAATGCAAGAGAATTAAAAAAACTAAAATGAATTTGAAAATGGACAAAAAAAATTAGTAAGCAAAACATCTAATAAAGGGAACCATATTAATTTGTAATGTTTTAAGTAGAAATAGCACCAAGAAGCCCAAAGTGCCACATAGACACTCACAGGCTAGAATGCAGGCAGAGCGAAGAGGAGGGTTTAGTCCAGGTCTGGAAGCCAAAGGTCTGATGACCAGTTGCAGGAAAGTGCCTCTTACAGTTTGTTCTGTTCCTGTAGCTTTGACAGGAGGTCAGTCTTATGACCCTTACTGACTTCTTTGTCCTGGGTATAAGAGCGAGAGCAGGTCCAATCTTCTAAGCTGTTTTCAGGTCTCAATCAGCAGGTTCAGTCCTCTTCTGACCTACTACAGGTCTAGAAGTGGTCTTAAGTAGGTGCCTGGCAGTGCCACATTTAAGCCTGGCACAAGTGAATGGATGGGAGTGTCTCTCGGGGATTCCCTGTGACACCCTAACCACTTTTGGTAAAGGTTCACTGGGATAATCCCACCTACTTTGGGCATTTTCAAAATGTTCAAATTTTTTGGCCACACTAATCTTGGGTTTTGAGGGCTGCCAGTTTGTGTAGGTGGAGTGTACTATGGTAATCCTAGTGTCCTCCCACATCTAACACAAAAATCAAATTTTACATAGTCCCTGTACCCCACATAAACTCAGAAACAGATGTCTGGTAACATCAAAGCTGAGCTGTCAGCAACCAGACAGTACACGTATACAAAGCATTTAGGCCCTCATTATGACATTGGCGGTAAGTGCCGCTTACCGCCATGCTGCCTGCCACCAACATACCTCGACCGCGGCGGTATACCGCTACGGGTATTATGACCCACACACAGAAATCCGCCACTATATAGACTCACACACAAGTCCGCCACACCAAAGGTCAGTGATAAACTGGCGGTACCAAAACCCACACCGTCACGCCAACAGAAATACACCCACAGTATCAGGACCCACGAATCACCGCAGCGGTCATTCAACCGCGTTAAACCATTGGCGGTACAGACCGCCGCGCTCAAAATACACACACACACACAAAACTACACCACATTGGACAATTCAAACTACACACACCTGACACACATACACACACCACACCCACAACACTATAAAACACACACCCACAATACCCATAACCCTTTACAACCCAAAGAATTTGACAACTGAGAGAGAGACAAGCCAGGAGCACCCACGGAATCTGAGCCACAAAACACCATCACCCACACACCATCCACGCACCTCATAGCACACCCCAACACATCACCCCACACACCCTCACACACACCACTCACACTACACCCATGGCACCACAATGACACCCCAGATTCTCTGAGGAGGAGCTAAGGGTCATGGTGGAGGAAATCATCCGGGTAGCGCCACAGCTATTCAGATCACAGGTGCAGCAGACATCCATTGCTAGGAAGATGGAGCTATGGAGTAGAGTCGTGGACAGGGTCAACGCCGTGGGACAGCACCCAAGAACCAGGGATGACTCTTGGGTGGTCCACACCACTCACACTACACCCATGGCACCACAATGACACCCCAGATTCTCTGAGGAGGAGCTAAGGGTCATGGTGGAGGAAATCATCCGGGTAGCGCCACAGCTATTCAGATCACAGGTGCAGCAGACATCCATTGCTAGGAAGATGGAGCTATGGAGTAGAGTCGTGGACAGGGTCAGCGCCGTGGGACAGCACCCAAGAACCAGGGATGACATCAGGAAGAGGTGGAACGACCTACGGGGGAAGGTGCGTTCCGTGGTTGCAAGACACCAGATAGCTGTACAGAGGACTGGCGGTGGACCCCACCTCCTCCCCCACAACTAACAACATGGGAGCAGCACGTCTTCGCAATCATGCATCCTGAGGGCCCACAGGAGTAGCAGGAGGACTGGACCCTGGTAAGTCAACTCTTTACTACTTTCACCCCCCTACCTGCATGCCATCACATACCCCCCTGCCCTCAACCCCATCACCCCACTACCTCACATACACCCCACCATCACAACCCACCCCTCCCAGTACCCAGCACTGCATGCAGCGTCAATGCATGGACCACACTCACAGCCCTGCACGGACACCCATCATCACAGCATGCACACTAGTGACAATCACTTAGCCAACCAAATAACTACTCACACAAGCCAAAGCTGCCTTGGTAATAACAACCATAGATGGAAACACACCCATGCACAAGATGTCACACGCAGCAAAAATAACACTCCATTTACATACCCACAGGACCCCCACACAACGTCACTGGAGAGGAGGTGCCAGCAACATCCAGTCCACCCCCAGAAGAGGCCCACAGTGATGACAGCAGAGCTGCACGCCTGGATCAGGATGACCAACCTGGCCCATCAGGGACCTCTGGACAGTCGGTGGACCAACCGCAGTCCCAAACCACCACAGAGCCTCCCCCTCAGGAAACACCAACACAGCACCCACCCAGCGGGCCCATACCACTGTCCCCAGGACACGTCAATCAGCAGTGTGTCCACCACTACAGGGACCCCAGGCAACCCCACAAACACAGGGCAATCAGGGACCTGGGGTCAGTGGCAGTGGGCACACGGTTCAGGGGACAAAGGCACAGGACAACAGGGAAGCTGGGAGGACTACTGCGCGACAGGGGGAGGACAGGCCCAGGGAACTGACTCTCCACGAGGCACTCACCAAAATCCTGGGAGCATACCACCATTCCCAGGAGACCATGGGCCAGATACTGGCCAAACTGCAGGAGAACCAGCGGCTGCAGGAGAGACAGTACCTGGGGATAAGGGAGTACCTGAGGGACATCCACACCACCCTGGTCACCATTGCAGGGGTGCTGGCAGACATGGTGTAGGAAGCTGGCTCTGTATATACTATTTCAAAGTAAGAAATGTAAGGTACTTCACTTAGATACTTTAGGATACTTTAGGAACTTTGAATAAAAGCAATATCATGTACAGTCTTTGTAAAAATGGCAATAAGCTATTTTCAAAGTGGACACTGCACAAATCAACAGTTCCTGGGGGAGGTAAGTAAAGGTTAGGTTTGCAGGTAAGTAAAACACTTACAAGTCTTAAAGTTGGGGCCAAGGTAGCCCACCATTGGGGATTCAAGGCAACCCCAAAGTTACCACACCAGCAGCTCAGGGCTGGTCAGGTGCAGAGGTCAAAGAGGTGCCCAAAACACATAGGGGGTCATTCCGACTTTGACGGGTGGCGGAGGCCGCCCGCCAAAGTCCCGCCGGCAGAATACCGTTACGCGGTCAGTAGACCGCCGCGGTAATTCTGAGTTTCCCGCTGGGCTGGCGGGTGACCGCCAGAAGGCCGCCCGCCAGCCCAGCGGGAAACCCCCTTCCATGAGGATGCCGGCTCCGAATGGAGCCGGCGGAGTGGAAGGGGTGCGACGGGTGCAGTTGCACCCGTCGCGATTTTCAGTGTCTGCTTGGCAGACACTGAAAATCTTGGTGGGGCCCTGTTAGGGGGCCCCTAGACACCCGTTACCACCAGCCAGGTTCTGGCGGTCAAAACCGCCAGAACCAGGCTGGCGGTAAGGGGGTCGGAATCCCCATGGCGGCGCTGCCTGCAGCGCCGCCATGAGGATTCCCCAGGGCAGCGGAAAACCGGCGGTACACCGCCGGTTTTCCGTTTCTGACCGCGGCTGTACCGCCGCGGTCAGAATGCCCATGGGAGAACCGCCAGCCTGTTGGCGGTGCTCCCGCGGTCGTTGGCCCTGGCGGTCCATGACCGCCAGGGTCAGAATGACCCCCATAGGCTTCAAAGGAGAACAGGGGTGCCCCGGTTCCAGTCTGCCAGCAGGTAAGTACCAGCGTCCTCGGGGGGCAGACCAGGGGGGTTTTGTAAGGCACCGGGGAGGACACAAGGAGGCACAGAAAGTACACCCTCAGCGGCACAGAGGCGGCTGGGTGCAGTGTGCAAACAGGCGTCGGGTTTTAGATAGAAAGTAATGGAGGGACCCAGGGGTCACTTCAACGATGCAGGCAGGCACAGGGAGGGCTCCTCGGGGTAGCCACCACCTGGGCTAAGCAGAGGATTGCCTGGGGATCGCTCCTGCACTGGAGTTCGGTTCCTTCAGGTCCTGGGGGCTGTGGGTGCAGTGTTGGTTCCAGGCGTCGGGTCCCTTGTTACAGACAGTCGCGGTCAGGGGGAGCCTCTGGATTCTCTCTGCAGGCATCGCTGTGGGGGTTCAGGGGGGTCGTCTCTGGTTACTCACGGGGTCGCAGTCGCTGGGGAGTCCTCCCTGAGGTGTTTGTTTTCTGCAGGTCAAGCCGGGCCTTCAGGTGCAGACTGGAAAGTCTCACGTTTCTGGCGGGAAAAGTGAAGTCTTTAAAATTGCCAATGGCTACTGTCCTTGAGGGTGGCTACACCCTCTTTGTGCCTCCTCCCTGAGGGGAGGGGGGCACATCCCTATCCCTATTGGGGGAATCCTCCAAAACCAAGATGGAGGATTTCTAAAGATAGGGGTCACCTCAGCTCAGGACACCTTAGGGGCTGTCCTGACTGGTATGTGACTCCTCCTTGTTTTTCTCATTATCTCCCCTGGACTTGCTGCCAAAAGTGGGGGCTGTGTCCAGGGGGCAGGCATCTCCACTAGCTGGAGTGCCCTGGGGCATTGTAACACGAAGCCTGAGCCTTTGAGGCTCACTGCTAGGTGTTACAGTTCCTGCAGGGGGAGGAGTGAAGCACCTCCACCCAGAGCAGGCTTTGTTTCTAGCCTCAGAGGCCACAAAGGCCCTCGCCCCAGGGGGTCAGAAACTCGTCTCAGTGGCAGGCTGGCACAGACCAGTCAGTCCTGCACTGAAGGATTGGGTAAAATACAGGGCGCATCTCTAAGATGCCTGTGTGCATTTTTTAATAAATCCAACACTGGCATCAGTGTGGGTTTATTATTCTGAGAAGTTTGATACCAAACTTCCCAGTATTCAGTGTAGCCATTATGGAGCAGTGGAGTTCGTTTTTGACAAACTCCCAGACCATATACTTAATATAGCCACACTGTTCTTACAATGTCTAATAAAAGACTTAGGGCCATATGAACCAACGCATTTTCCCATAGACACAGAATGGTTAAAACCCTTTGCTACATCTGGCCCTTAGACACTGTAGGGGCATATTGCTCATGCAGCTATGCCCTCACCTGTGGTATAGTGCACCCTGCCTAAGGGGGTGACATACCTATGCCACAAGCAGAATTTTTTGTGTGCATGGCATCCTGAGGGGGATGCCATGTCGACTTTGCTTTTTTCTCCCCACCCACACATACAATCTACAATGGCAGTGTGCATGTGTTAGGTGAGGGCTACCTTAGGGTGGCACAACATATGCTGCAGCCCTTAGAGACCTTCCCTGGTCACAGGGCCCTTGGTACCACTGGTACCTTTTACAAGGGACTTATCTGTGTGCCAGGGTGTGCCAATTGTGGAAACAATGGTACATTTTAGGTGAAAGAACACTGGTGCTGCAGGGTCCCAGCACACTTCTTAGTCAAGTCAGTATCAGTATCAGGCCAAAAGTGGGGGTAACTGCAACAGGGAGCCATTTCTCTACACATGGCCAACACCATGAGGGAGGCAGTGGCACACCAACGGGCCCCTGACACTGGCCACACTGAAGAACAGCCCTCCACCTCTGCCGACGCTAGTGGACAGGAGGCCCTGCCACAGGAACAACAGGCCATCAGCACCCCACCCCCTGCAGAAGGAGAACCACCCAGCAGAAGGTCCCTGCAATCCAGGCAGAAGCCAGAGAACATTGCCAAGACCCCGCCAGGAAATAGGACTCCCCTGATTATCACCCTTGTGTCCCACTTTGTCACCCTGTCCACCTTGAACTGCCATTGCTCCACTTCCCATGCCCCCTTGGACAATGCATCTGTGATACCAATAGACTGGACTCTATCCTGGATATTTCTCAACCATCAACCCAGCCCACTGCAATATCCCTACACATATTATCAAAGAAATAAACACCCTTGGAACAAATACAAGTATGGAGTCTGTCAATTGATTGAAATATGTATTAGTTTAACAAGCTGTAAACATTGCAATTCAAATGTACAATTATATATACATTGGTGTGACCTGTAGTGGGCAGCAGTAAACACACCAGGAGCCAGAGTGGGGGAACAGAGATCTAAAAATAGAGATGCCAAAGTGAACAGTAAGTGGCCATAGACATAGGGAAATCAGGCTGCCATGTAGAATGTCCAACACAAAACTGCAATGGAAGGTGAAGTCACAGTGTCTTACCTGTGTGTCACTGGAAGCACTGTTGAATGAGTGTACTTCTGTTGTCCACATCTTCTTCCTCTGCCTCCTCTTTATCACTGTCCACAGGCTCCACCGCTGCCACACGACCATCTCCAGGCTCATCCTCCTGCAGAAAAGGCACCCGGCGTCTCAAGGCCAGGTTGTGCAACATGCAGCGATGATCTGGCACGCCTTCTTGGGTGAGTAGTACAGGGATCCACCTGTCAGATGGAGGCACTGGAATCTGGCCTTCAGGAGGCCAAAGGTTCTTTCAATTATCCTCCTTGTTCGCCCATGTGCCTCATTGTAACGTTCCTCTGCCCTTGTCCTGGCATTCCTTACTGGGGTCAGTAGCCATGAGAGGTTGGGGTAACCAGAGTCACCTGTAAATATCGAGGGATACCTGTTAGCCACACACTCACCCTTAGGGCCAACCCCACACCCATATACCTACATCAACTGGGTGGGGACCATGGGCTCACCTATTAGCCACATCGGTGCCTCTGGAGTTGAGCCATCACATATGGGATGCTGCTATTCCTCAGGATAAAGGCATCATGCACAGACCCAGGATAATTAGCATTGACATGAGAGATGTACTGGTCCGCCAGGCACAGTATCTGCACATTCAGAGAGGGAAATCTCTTTCGATTTCTGAACACCTGTTCACTTCTTCGGGTGGGACAAATGCTACATGTGTACCATCAATGGCACCAATGATGTTGGGGCTATGTCCCAGTGCAGAGAAGTCAGCCTTCACTGTGGCCTAATCCTCCACCTGGGTGAATACCATGTAGCTGCGCATGTGTTTCATCAGGGCAGACAACACTCTGGTCAGCACGTTTGAGAACATTGGCTGTGACATCCCTGATGCCATGGCCACTGTCGCTTGGAAGGAACCACTTGCCAAGAAATGGAGCACTGACAGGACCTGCACTAGATGGGGGGATACCTGTGGGCTGGCGGATAGCTGACATCAGGTCTGGCTCCAATTGGGCACACAGCTCTTGGATTGTGGCCCTATCAAGTCTGTAGGTCAGGATAATGTGCCTGTTCTCCATTGTTGCCAGGTCCACCAGGAGTCTGTACACGGGGGGATGTCTCCATCTCCTATTCATCCTCAGTGGTTGAACTCTAGGGTAAAAAACGGTCAGCAGAAGGTCATATTCAAACATTTACTCAGATTAATATGCAATTTTTGTTTTACAGAAACAGTATGTGAACTTGTAAGTCAGTTGATGTGCCTATGTCTGCTGTGACGCAGTTAGGTGCCATGGCCTGTGCCCCCCTGAAATGGCGGCTGCCTGACTGTGAGAAGGGACAAGTGGAAATGAGGTAATTCCGCTGGTGTTGTGAGCTGTTGCGGGCGACGACCGCCGTGCAACTCCGCATTGGTTATCATTGGGGCCTACGGGTTCCAGGAGCCAATGGTGATGTACGCCGGTGGTGACGGTTCGCACAACCGCAGACGTGACCACCATTTTCTATCTGTTCACTCACTTGCTACCTGACCTTCAACAGGAGAGGACCTACACTGCATGTGCTAATGTGACCTGCGTCTGGAAGCGACAATGGCTCATGTGTCTGGGGAAAGGGCCCCTGCCTTCACTTCTGAGGAGTTGGAGAGACTGGTGGATGGGGTCCTACCCCAGTACTGTTTACTCTATGGTCCTCCAGACAAACAGGTGAGTACACTGTGAGCATGATGCGTGGGCCATGAATGTAGGGATTGCTGTGTGTGTAAGCCTTGTGTAGGGGGGTCTGAGGGGTCCTGGGCAGAGTGCTTCATTTATGGTGGTCAATGTCTGTGCGTAAGGGGATGGGAGGGATATAGTGGACCATGAGTATGACAGTCCAGACGGTACGACTAATACCTTTTCTGCTGTATTTTTTCTGCAGGTCAGCGCCTATCAAAAAAGGGTATTTGGCGTGCCATCTTCAAGGAGGTGTGGACCCTGGGGGTCTTTGAGAGGCAGAGCACCCACTGCCACAAACGGTGGGAGGACCTGCACCACTAGGCAAGGAAGACGGCGGAGGCCTACTGGGGCTGGCCTCCCAACGAATGTTCCGCATCCTGGCAGTGGCCTATCCGGAGTTGGATGGGCGCTTGAAGGGATCACAGCAGCCACAAGGGGGTGAGTACAGATTCAGATTCTTGACTTTGCACGCGTTAAGGTGTTACCTGGATGGGGGATGGGGGCTGTGGGTGCCCCTAGGCCAGGGCGAACATGGCAGGGTATGTTCAATGATGGGAAAGCTCAGATGAACTCCAACCCCAATAATGTTAGTGGGCATCTACTACTGAGCAGGGTCCTGTGGGTTTCATGTGTGTATCTAATGGTGTTAGGCATTGTACCCCAAGGCATGGTGACTAGCATTGTAACTGGTAGAGCATGGCCTAGTGCATAGGGCTGTTCTCTGTGAGTTGTGTACAACAACAGTAGTGTTGTTGCTGGCATTGACCAAGTGTATCCTCTGTCTCTTCCCCCTCCTTTTTGTTTTGTCACCCTGTCCTTGTGTGCGTTAGCATCGTCTGGTGGAGGAGCAGAGGCACCGGTGACGGAGTGATGCTGCATCCCACAAGGGCCTGGAGGCCGAATCCACCGAGGGTGAGGGCACCAGTGGGACAGAGGGCGAGGGGAGCACCACGACGGAGACAGGAGGGGACCGTACCAACAGCGACTCCTCCTCCTATGGAAGCTCCCTGGCAGTGGCGGACACCTCTGTGCCCACCTCTATTACAGGTACAGCCACCACCCCATACTAGCACCCCCCTACCAGAAGCCCCTCAGCGTGTTTCCCGTGCCCGCTCACCCAGAAGGGTGGGCATCTCCTTTGCCCCAGGCACCTCAGGTCCTGCCCCAGTCAGTCCTGCTGCCCTCAGTGAGGAGGCTATTGACCTTGTGAGATCCCTCTCTGTTGGGCAGTCAACCATACTGAATGCCATCCAGGGTCTAGCACGGCATTTGCAACAAACAAATGCATACCTGGAGGGCATTCACTTTGGTGTGGCGGCCCAACAGAGAGCATTCCAGCCTCTGGCCTCAGCACTGATGGCTGCCATTGTCCCTGTGTCCAGCCTACCCCCTCCAATCCAATCCCCTCAACCCCAGCCTATCCCAAGCACACCTTCAGACCAGCATTCACCCAAATCAACACACAGAAGTGGCTCAGCCAAACACAAGCACCACACTTCTTCTCACAGGGACTCACACAAGCACCATCCCCATGCACACATACCAACATCCACTGCCTCCACTGTGTCCCCCTCCTCCTCATCGTCCACCTCCCTCCCAGTAGCATCTCCACTCACACCTGCATGCACTACATCCTCATCCACTCCCACCATCACCATCACGCCTATCACTACACGTCCCTCACTGGCAGTCACCACCCCCACATCCATGCACACGTCCCCTGTGTCCTCTCCCACTGTGTCTGTGACCCCTCCTCCCAAAGTACACAAACGCTAGCACTCAGACACCCAACAGCCATCCACCTCACAACAGCATCAAGCCGATGCACCTGCACCCAAACACAGCAGCCTGACACCTCCTACAACCACTCCTTCTTCCTCCACTCCGAAACCTTCACCCTCTTCCAGCACCAGTGTCCCTAAAAAGCTTTTCCTCGCCACCATTGACCTATTCCCTACCCTTCCCCATCGTCCTTCAATTCGGGCCAGGGTGGCCAGAACCCAGCCCAGCACCTCAGCCACCCAGTCCACGGCCACTGTGGTTTCTGCAGCTACTGCAGGTGAGAGAGGCTCCAAGGAGGCACCCATCAGCACAGCCAGTGTGCCAGCACCACCTGCCAAAGCCAAGAAGGGGCCGACAGCTACCAAGGGCAAGAAGGGGACACCAGCCAGCAAGGGGAAGGAGGCACCACCATCCAGCAAGGGCAGGAAAATAACACCAGCTGGCAGAAGCAAGGAGGTACCACCATCTGCCAAGGGCAGGAAGGGGCACACAACACCAGCCATGGCACTTCAGCCATCTGAGGCTGCAGGGGAAGGCCTGGAGCCTCCCCTCTCCACTGGCAGCATCGCGACCTGCACCGCGGCCAGCACCGCCACCTACCCCTCTACCACCTGCACCGCCAGCAGCACCACTGCCAGCAGCAGCAGCCCCAGTGGGCAGGCGTCCGAGGCTGCAGGGGAAGGACTGGAGCCTCCCCCCACCACTGACAGCACCGCCACCTGCAGCGCTACTGCCATCCACTCAGCAGCCGTCACCGCTGGGGGGCAGTGTGTAGTCCTGCATCCATGGACTGTAGTGCGTCCTCGCCCCTGCAACTCCTGTTGGTGTGACACCCAGGTGAGAGACTGTGATCTTGCACCATCCAGGTTGAAGCACACTGGGCACAAAGCCCCCTCTAGAACCAGTGGAAGAAAGCATCCACTCACCCCCTCCTTGGCAGGATGAAGCACACTGGGCACAAAGCCCTCAGCAGAACCAGCGGAAAAAGGCATCCACTCACCCCCTCCTTGGCAGGATGAAGCACAGTGGGCACAAAGCCCCCTCCAGAACCAGTGGAGACGCAACCCACTTGAGAGACTGTGGCCTTGCACTCCCCAGGACCAAGCAGAGGGCAAACCACCCACTAGAGAGACTGTAGCCTTGCATTCCCCAGGACCAAGCAGTGGGCATGGAGACCCCTCCAGGCCAGTGGCGTTGTACCCTCTTCTGGCTGAGGTGCCCCTCCATTCCCTGCCCCCCTGAGGTGCCTGTGTTTTTTCGACCTGATGTCCCTGTAGTGTTCTCTCTGTATTGAGGCAGGAGTGAAGTGTGGCCTTGGCCTATGTGTTATTGCCCCGAGGGCCACGGGCATTTTGGAGTGGGCATTGTCCCTCCTTTTGTATATATTGTACATACTGTTTATTGATTTAAGGACGTATTTATCTAAAATTGTATTATTACGCTCATTTTAATCCATTGCTTTTGTCCTTGCGTTATTCCTGGATTACGGGGTGTACATGTAATGTTGTTGCATCTGTTTATGTGTATGGTGTTGGGGGTGAGGGTGGGGGTGGGGGTGTTGCGTGTTGCGTGTGTGTGTGTGTCACTCTCTTTTCCCTCCCCCCTCCCTTGTGTGCTAGGTTCAGTACTCACTGTGGTCGTCTTCGCCGGCGTTCATGTTCCTGGTGTATGAGGAGGTAGACCAGCATTGGAAAAATGTGCAGCTCGGGCTCCATGGCGTCGTGGTTCTTCCTTGAGTGTCCAGAGGTGAGTCGTTTCCCTTCACTGTACTGTTTCCGCCGTGCTTTTGATGGCGTTGGTACCGCCCCAGAAAAGGTGGCGGATAGGCCTGTTGTAATGCTGTGGGCGGTACATTGTCTTCCACCTGGCTGCTGGCGGTTACCGCCACGGTGTTTGTTGCTACCACCATGGCGGTCGGAGTGTTAAAGTGGCTGTCTATGTTGGCGGTTTCCGCCGTGGTCATAATTCAATTTTTTTTACCACCGGCCTGTTGGCGGTATTTACCGCCGCTTTATCACCAACCGCCAGGGTTGTAATAAGGGCCATAGTCATTCTGTTTCTCTTCTTTCACATGCACCCCAAATGTTATATGTAAAACCCCCAAAAGGCCTGTCGAGCAGACTATGACATTCAAGCAGGATGTGTTACTCTAATGTCAAGCAGGATGGACAATAGAAGGACAAAATGGAAGGCAGGCCCGGGTGTGAGCCTCATCTGCCTCTGACAGGGAGGACCCTTTTGAAATGCACCAACAGTCGAGGCACAGCTCCCAGGCCATTCTGTCAAGGGGATGACAACACCTTCCCACACTCACTGCCCACTGTCCCTGTCACGGGAGCTGTTCACACCTCGCCACCGGGGCATCATTAAGCTGGAAGGAGACAGTTGAATACTTACAGAAAGGCCTCCAGAGACTGTAGGCAGGGACAAGTAAACTTTTTTCAGTTCATTTGACTTTACCATTATAATGGGTTTTGTTCCACTATTAAACAGAGTCCTTGAAATTTTCCTCAAGCTGTTACCAATCCAAAATTAGCATTGTAAGGTGTTACAGTGAAGCAGTCAGCCTTGCTACAGTGAAAATAGATTTTATGCTTTTTCGCAGTAAGGACATGTGGAATATTAATCTTTTACATTTCCTATCTTTAAATACCACGCACCCTGCCTTTATGGGTACTAAGGTATCCCTAAAAGTTGACTTATTCATGTTTAGGCCTGTCAGAAGAGTTTATTTTGAAAGGTCGAATTGGCAGTTTAAAACTGCACAGTCAGGCTACAGTGGTGTGCCTGGCGACATGCATTATTCTTGCACTCTAGTGGTTGGCACACGGGGTGTTGTGGTACACTAGTAGCTTTTAACTCACAACCACAAGGGTCTGCCTAGACTCTGCATCAAAAGAGGGAGCTGACTAACTGCTTAGGAGGGGCAGTAGAGGTAACCGTGTACGAAGATCCGCTTCGCAAAAGAAGAGGCCCTGAAGGTGGTTTCCTGTGTGACTTCCTGTGTGTACTCTGCATCCTCTGATTTCATGTGTAATTGTTACTTGTGTGGCTACCCATGTGTTCCCCTGTCTCATTGTGATCTACAGGCACGTCGCTTAAAAGTTACTGTATGGTTTCTGGATCCCTACCTCAGTGAACATGACAAACATGTATGTCCACTGAGGATCTCCCTCTTTACATGGTCTGAGACCCTAGAGATTAACTCAGAGGTTGAGAGGGGCATGCATATTGTACTCCTTTTTCACAGAGAGCGGCTCCTGCCCTCTCTGCCAAGGTGGTATTAGACCGACAGTGGTGGCAGCAAACATCTATAGTCAGGGATACCTGTATCCTTGTACCCTTGGTGGGGGGGGGGCTACTAGCCACCCTCCTGATCAAGTCTGTGCAGTCTTCTTTGCCCGTGGTCCTGTTACCTTTTCTACCTGGGATGTGTGTTTGAGAGCCAGTAGGTCCCCTAGGGGAGAATGGTGAGCTGAGCTGTTCTGCTTGATATTCCAGCTCCCCGTGGCCCTCCCTATTCCTTGAAGAAGCTTCGTAGACACTAGCTCTTATCTGTGTTTAGCTGCCTTAACTCTTTTAGGAGGGATGATGGTCAGTGCCTCCTAGTCTGGAGTTAACTAAAATTCGCCTCTGGAGAATAGCCCGGGCTGATACCAAAAGCCTGTCCTGAAGCACAGGAACTCATCCTATACATGTCTTATACACTCAGTGAGCATGAGACACAAATAGGCCTCATGATTGGAGGGGCACCCAGGATTCATAAGTAACAGACCCTCTGATTGGATCAGCCTATCAATCGGAGGAGATAAAAGTCTGGCCTGAGTGGTCAGTGGTTGTTCAAAACTGGCCTTTGGTTCTAACAAGCATCTACAGGAGCCAGCTGTGGGACTGTGGTGTAAAGTTAAGGAACCTTGCTCACCATGCCTGAACTTGAGAGTTTTCTCCGTGATGCTTGTATTCTGCTATGAAGGAATTTGCCATCTGTAAAAGAGCAAAAGGATCAATCAGCTACCTGAATGCAGATGCAGAGGACCAGCTGTTTGTGAGGCATCGGCTTGGAAGACAAGGAAATTGCAAAGAGCTGCTCAAGATAAGGAAGCTTGCAGCACATCAACAAAGGGACACAGGGAAGCTTGATTCCACCAAGCCTTTGAAGGTGAGGTCACTTCTGCCCAGACCCCTCCCCTGTGCCGTTGGAGCCTGGGATACTTATAGGTACAATCTGTAGCTGGGGAAGAGTGTCCTGTGGTACATGCCCCTACCTTTGATACATGGGGGCACCAGGGTGTACTGGCACCCTGGCCAGCAAATACCCTCCGACCGTTCGCAGTGGCTACTGGTCTAATGGGAGTGCAGTAAATTGTGCCTGATGTCTTGGCACCTGTAATCAGATCCCTGATGCCATGGGGCGGTGTCCTTGCTAAGGACGGGAGGGCACTTCTGTTCTTTGGATGGTGGGTTCTGGTGCTGATCTGGAACGTTTGGCTTCACATCATATGTTGAAACTACACCATTGCCATACAAGGATTGGTAACCTGGCTGTAGCGAATGAGAGCAACCCTGTGCAACATGGTCTGTAATATGCAATGCTAATTGTGTGTCTACATGCTAACTGTGTGTGTATAGTGCTCAGTGTCTAGGTGCTATATTACGGTTTAGGGTCAGAACTCTGGCCCAGAGGGTTGTAAAGATGCCTGGTTTTCACTATTTTTCCTAGTTTTATGTGTAGTATAGTTCTGTTAAGTGTATTAAAGTTCTTTTATTTTAAAAAAGTGAAGCACTGATTGGACATTGATCTTATTAGCTGGTAGTACAGTGTACCCTGTATACTGAATATCTAAACCAACCTCCCCTCTTTGAGTAAGCTTTGGACTGCCGTGCTAATCTGAGAGAGCCAAGGGCTGGAGAAGAGTCGAGGATTACTCGGTTATCCAGTTTTTGGTCCACTAGTACTGAGGCCCCAGTACACCAGCGGGGGACACTCCAGTTGATGTGATTGGAGCGGGGTAGCCCCTGAGTGCCCTGGTGCCCAGGAGAGTGTGTCTAACACCTTGGTTGCCACGTTTCCTATGGTATTCATTGTGGTGTAGCTGTGTGCCTCGTGTCCTGTGGTTTCCTGTGTCTGCCACATATCCTGCAAGCTCTTTAATATCTCTGCCCCGTTCTCTCCCCTTTGGTTCCAGAGTTCTCTGAAGATGCCTTTCAGGCCTGCATCACAGATGAAAGAACTGGCGACGAGGAGCCTGTGCTGGGTGCACCGGGCACACAGGTACTCCTCTTATTGCTATGGCATTGTTGTTGCATTATTGCTGTCGTTGTTATGCATATTTCACCTTTGTTCACCCTCATGCCCCAGGGTGTTGGCCTGTGGTGCACTGTTGTGGGTCGGGAAGCACCAACTATCGATACATTATTGATAGTCTGTCTCTTCGCCTGCTGCAGCCCTCGGGCTCTGAGGCGTCAGGGTAGGGTATGTGGTTACCCAAGTGAAGCAAAGGGATGTCACCCTGGACGCAAACTTACTTCGAACATGAGGTGGTTGTTGGGGCTGTGCCCGGCTGACTGACCGGTCAGGAAGATTCTGTGGGGTCAAACCGCAGGCCAAAGAATTTGGCAGGAGGCCACATATGTTAGGGGGTTCTGTGAGCCATCAATGACTGGCAGGTTGCAGAGGCTTTTTGCTTAGCGGACCCCTGCCTGGGGCACTGTGGGTGTCCCACCCCTGAGGTGATCCCAGGGTCTCCATAAGGTGGCAATGGCTGGGGGTCACCTGGAGCCAGGTAGGGCTTACCTTAGGTGTAGGGACACCTGTGGTCCCGTGGAGGGTGGTGTAGCTAGCCAGGGATCTAGAGTGTTTCTGGAAGGTCTCCTGTGGTGCTGCAGGGAGATCGAGGACGGCCCAAGAAAGTTGGCCTGAGTGAAGCCGACCTAGGGTGAGCGGGTCCTCCTGTTGCATACGTTCTCATTAGGGTAATGAGGCTACTGGATTTGGGAGGTAGGATCACCTGGGTTGAGGTACGGAGTACAATTCCACACCTGGTGACACCTGTTGGCCTAGTCCGGGGTTTCCGGCTAACTAGCAGCACCCCATCTCTGACCGAGATGATTGTGGCAACCGAGATCATGGTAAGATAGACACCCCAGGGAATTGCGGTACATCAGATCTCATCCGTTCTCTCAGTTACCAAGATCTCACTCAGGCAAAGACAACAGAGGCAGAATATATTTCAATGAGCATCTATTAAAATATCTGCATCTTAGATAAAAGCAGGTGCATAGCAATAACGAGGATACTGAGAAACAATAGGAGCAGGCATGTGACTAAAAATGTAAAACACAAGAAAGTCCTACCATACGGTCTAAACAGGGGAGTGGATCTATAGCCCCTCACCTACACTACGTATGAGCACAGCATGCTTAGCCTAATCTGCCCTCCGGGTTTCCCCCTGGAAGAACATCATGCCTCATACCTGAAAAGGAGGCCTGAGGTCTAAAAAAACACCGTCCCCATCTGGATCAGGGCTCGGTTGTCTAAGCAGGTAGCTGTGGCGAAGCTTGCAGTAATCAGCATACAGTCGTGGTCATCTGGCTGGAATCTCCCTCTAACGTGTCTAAGACAAAGGGGTGTTTTATAATAAAACAGCTGACATTCTAAGAAATGGTCCCCAGGTATGAGTGTGTGTTTTTCTGTGAATGCTGGAGACACAGCGTACCACGTTTGTTGGCAAACCTATCAGACTGCAGCCTTGGAAAGACACAAAGTGAGCTGCATGTCCTACTAAGAACACACTAGAGAAAAATAAAACAGCACCGCAAATGAAGCTATTGCTAGAAAAACAAAGCAATGCTGAACAAAACGTAGGCGGGTGAAAGTGCACAGCTGCAGGCCTAGTTAGCTAAAACAATGTGCTCAGAATATGGCTAAAATAGCTATACAACACCCTCCCCCTGCCGGTCAAAGGTGGTCCAAAGCTAATGCAGATATAAAGCCATAAACTAAGCATCAATCCGAAGTGTTAATTATGACAAGTTCAATGAACACAAGGACAATTTTAAAAATCACTACGTGGCATGTGGAACCGATTTTCAAAAGTCAAAGTCATTTTGGACATTGCCAATCGTATCCAGGACAATGGAAATGGAGATGGTCAGCTTTGGCAGGTGACAAAATATCCAAGTCATGTCCAGGGAAGACCACAGAGCACACGTGTTACAGAGCCTGAGCCTCAGCCGAGGCAGCAGCATTCCGTGTTATACTTACTGTACAGTTAACAGTCACCGAATCCACAAAGGGCAGCTCATGAACGGCTTCCCGTAGCAAGCGCACCCTCAATGCGCAGGTCTGATGATGAGCCCTCAGCGAGAACATCAGCAGATCAGAATCCAATGAAAGTAAACGCGTTGTAGAAAGACAGACTTCCAGTGCACATTCAAAGAGGCACCCGAGACATCGAAACACTGGCTCCACGCAATCCAAAACTGGTTGGAATGACAAAGACCAGTCATACTCCAGCAGTTGCAGGAGAGGTGCTCCGAAATACTGCATCATGCGTTCATGACAGAGTTGCTCTGGTGGTAGCGCATTCAGTTCTCCTTGCTGTAGGGGGACAGCCATTGCGCAGAAAAAGCAACAGCAGAATGCCACCAATTAATGCCAAAGTGATCGGGAATCCCTCAAAACCACTCAAAAAAGTGAATGTATGGCAGAAGGTATTAGGCCAAATATAAAGGAGAAGGTGTTAACGAAACCAGAACCAACAGCCTTAAAAAAGTGGGTGATTCCACTAGGACTGGAGGCATTCAATATTCGCCCCACAAGTTAACCAAAGTGTCTCGGAAAGTTGGCATTTAAAAGGGACTGAATTTCCGCCGATGACCTCGCAACTTGAAGCGCATAGGTCTGGCAGGCTGATGTAAGCATCACATGTTTTTGGAACAATAAGGCCTTTAGTCTGCTCAACTTGTCAAAATTAACATGAGAAGTAGCAATATGGGGCCAGATATTTGTTATTCCTTTGAATTGTGCAGGGGAAAAAAGGACATTCCCGCAACATGTAACAATTTCGGAGATGGAAACGACATAAGGTATTCCGGCTCGATTTCCACAACAGCCCTCACTGTTAAGGATGACATAGCTGCCATTGAAGAGTACCTGGAAAGCAGGTCTAATTAAGGATACTGGGACTCCCTTCAGATAACAGGCTAAATTTACAGCTGAGGCATTGCATGCCCAGTGCAAGGACAGCTGTTTACAAGCCATCGAATGGCTCATAGAAGTCTTGCATTCGCTGCCGCTAAGAAAACCTCTTCCATGCCATTAAAACATTTGTACAAAAAGGGAAGCTCCCACAACTCGTGTATGTAATTATCTCCCAGCCTTTCATATCTGCCTACGGGAATGTGTTTCAAGCAGGATGTGAATTGCAGTGTTGAAAAATGCAGATTATTAACCCCATGTATTAACCATTCAGCAGAGGGTAGCTCAGCCACAATAAAAGGCAATTTTTCTAATTTCTCTATTCTCAACATAATATATGGTGCTTCCTTCTTAGCCATCATTTGTTGCTGTCGCGTTAAATTAAATGTTGAAAAATCTCCCATGTTGCCAGGGGACGCGACCTGCCTTTAGTATCTGTGATGTCCAACCTAACTGCATGAGGGAACGTAGCTGACTTTGTCCATGTTGCAGAAACGATACATCACTCTGTACTATATCTATTGCAGAGGACACAATATTATTTAGGGTGTAAATGCAATCGGACAAGGTGTTAATTGCATTATCAATGTCGGCTAATGCTTTCTGTAAATTTTCCTGATCCATTTGCCTTAACCGGGCATCTGCTACTTGGGTGGAAAGTTTCCAAATTTCATTATATGTTTCCTATATGAAGCGTTTTCTGCATTGTCTTCTGGGGCCAAACAGGAAATCCTGTTAATCTGTTATTGGACAGGAGACCAGGAGACCAAGATGTTCTTTAACAGCATCTAGTGAGGAGACCTTCATCCATTGCTGGCAGAGTCTACCTACACTATGGCCCTCATTCCAACCCTGGCGGTTTGAAACCGCCAGGGCGGAGGGCAGCGGAAGCACCGCCAACAGGCTGGCGGTGCTTCCTGGGCTATTCTGACCGCGGCGGTAAAGCCGCGGTCAGAAAAGGGGAACCGGCGGTTTCCTGCCGGTTTACCCCTGGCCCAGGGAATCCTCCATGGCGGCGCTGCTTGCAGCGCCGCCATGGGGATTCCGACCCCCTTCCGGCCAGCCTGTTTCTGGCGGTTTTCACCACCAGAACCAGGATGGCGGGAACGGGTGTCGTGGGGCCCCTGGGGGCCCCTGCACTGCCCATGCCACTGGCATGGGCAGTGCAGGGGCCCCCTAACAGGGCCCCACAAAGATTTTCACTGTCTGCTTAGCAGACAGTGAAAATCGCGACAGGTGCCACTGCACCCGTCGCACCCCTGCAACTCCGTCGGCTCCATTCTGAGCCGGCTTCATGTTTGCAGGGGCTTTCCCGCTGGGCCGGCGGGCACTCTTTTGGAGGGCGCCCGCCGGCCCAGCGGGAAAGTTGGAATGGCCGCCACGGTCTTTTGACCGCGGTGCGGTCATTCGGCGGTGACCGCATGGCGGGCGGTGACCGCCGCCCGCCGCGGTCAGAATGACCGCCTATATGTTGTCACAGTACCCGAGTGCTGTAAGGATATATAGCAAGGGTCCGGTCTATTAGTTCTAAAACCCCAGAGGAGTTTACAAAACAGGTATGGCACCCATTGGTGTCTACAGGCCACAATAACCACCCGCCAGGATGTGACAATGACGTGTTATATGTTCCATTTTGTAGCCATTCATTAAGCTGGTCTTCAGATGCATTTATATACTTTTGCCATTTGTTAAATTTTGCAGGGACTGGAATACTGGGCGCATTTAGTTCTTTAATGTTTGCTAAGGCTAAACAGCTCGTTTGTTGCACTGTTTCATTTAAGAATATCATCTGAACAGGAATCATGCAAGCTATAAATAAAGATTCTAAACATCTAATTTGCCAATTTCTTGTTCACCACACACTTTTCAAATCAATTGAATTAACCCAATGTTCATATCTTTTATGGCCAATAGGGAAACAAAGGAATCAGAATATATCAATTTAGTATCAGTCAATAATACATGCAAATGTTCCATCACTGGCAATTTGAAATAATATGACTAAGCATTCTTGACATTGGGTCCAGAAAAATATGTAAACTTTTCAGTATACGTTTTTGAGCTGCCTATTGGCGGAATCCGGCAGTGTTCCCATTGTGCATATTTAAAACTAGTTTTAGGGGTACTAGCTCTGTGAATAAAATGATGTCCATAATGATTACAGAACATACCTCCATAATTTCCTTTAAATTGGTACACATCATCATTTTCAAAAACTGTTTAATACTGTACATCAGACATCATAGTATCAACTGTTTTGACATCCCAATCATCAGAAATCACTCTGGGTGTAATTACATCAGTCAATGAAAGTTTGAACACATAAGGAATTTGAATGATCTGTGTAGGACTATATCTGTCGAATAAGACTTTATCCCATAGAATCCCATCGGGAATTGGCACTGCTGTAATGTTCACCAGGGACAGGTCTCTGCGTATTTTCTGTGAAGAAAAATGTGGTTTTAAGACCTCATTCACCAGTTCAACTATAGAGCGTTCAGGAAGGTAATGACCATGTATCAGAAGAAAGAAAACAATGGCAAACCCAATCCAAAGGAGGAAGGCTACAACAGTCACCGATAACCATAAATAGTTCCAAGGACAAATGAGTTAGTTAATTTTTAGCCAATTTATTAGCTTACATGCTCTTGATAATTCAGCCACAGTTGAGGAGGATGGGTCCGAAGAAAAGTCATCAACATCGACAAAGTAACCATCATCTGTACAAACAAATGCTGGAGGTGTATTTGGAGGAGGAGAAACTGCTGAAGATTCCCCCGATAATGTGTAGTATGTTACAACATCCATTTGTGTTGAAGTTGTTGGAGGATGTTCTATATCAGCAGGACTCAATGAAGTAGTGTTGCCAGTGGAACAAATAAAAGCTCATGTTCCACCCTCCCCAAGCTCGGCGAGGTATCAGCGTTGCTGTTGAAAACCTGTAGTGGGAGGGATTCAAACACTGCTCAGGAGTCCTCTAGGTCTGCTGTGCAGGATCGGCCACATGGTGTAGCATGACATTGTCAATGGAGACAAAGGGGGTCATTATGACCCCGGCGGTTCGAGATAATGTGGCGGTAGTACTGCCAACAGGCTGGCGGTACTTACCACCACATTATGACATTGGCGGGTTGGCTGAAGCCAATCAGCCAGTGTACCACTCTGACTGCCATGGTGGTAGCAGCCGCTGGGCTGGAGATAACAATCTCCAACCCGGCAGCCGCTATTATGCCGCCGACAGTATCATGACCCTGCCTACCGTAATGTTTTTTGTGACGTTCGTAATCCCAGGAAAACCATGGCGGTAGGCCCTGTCAGAGACAGGGAATTCCTTCCCTGTCACTGATAGGAGGCCCCCTCCCACCACACTCTCCAGACACCCCCCAGACCCCTTCATCCACGCTCCCCCTCCATTCCTACCTCCCCCATACACACACATGCACACACTCATCCACACAGACATACACACATACATATTCACGCACAGATCTGCACACACATCCACACTTACATGCAGACATGCATTCACATTTCCATTCATACACGCACTCACACACATTCATACACGCACTCACACACATTCATACATGCACGCAAACAACACTAAACACACACTCGCGTTCTCACACACACACTCACACGTACATGCACCCCCCCCCACACACACCCACCCCCTCCCCTGCTGGAAACCTGACTTACCTGTATCCAGGGGGTCTTCCGTCAGGGGACAGGGCACTGCTACTGGCAGCAGTGCCCGCCAGTAGTATTTGTCATATTACGGCTGGTGGCAGTATACTGATGTGCCGCTGCTGGTAGTAGCAGCGCCACTTAACCACTGTCCGCCAGTATGGGCACAGCCGGATTTCCGCCCTTCTTGTGGCAGAAATCCGGCTGGGGTCTTATTATGGCAGACGGATAGCAGCCGCGGCAACAGTCTTTTGACGGCCGTGGCGTGGCAGTAGGCGGTTGGTAGTATAACAGTTCTGGTACCGTATATTCCAAGGACTCGGAGCAGTGCATGATAAGAAGGACCAAACTTCTTTTTCCCAGCACTGTTGTCACGTACTAGATCCCCCAGCTTGGGAATCAAGCCGGTAGATGTTACTGGTACATCCATAATTCCAGAGGAGGCACACCGGCAGATGCATTGTCATCATAGAATTGTTGTTACTCCTGCAAGACAGTGACATGTTCATTTATGTCAAAAGGCGTATCTGCTGCCTCCATGCTAGGACCATCAAGATCTGGAACATACATTTGAGTTCCAAACCGGCACTTGTATGAAGTATGCCCCCCCAGGGACCTTGTAGGCAAATTATTAAGTGCTCTCTGAACTCCATACAGGTGTGTAAGCCAACTACGACCCGTGCCTAATACTCTTGCTGTTAAGGATTGCTTTAGATTGCGGTTTTGTCGCTCACAACACTATTTCCCTCGAGATGAAATGGAGAAGAGTAATGTTTTTGGACCCCTAACAAAACCATCGTATTCCTGTAAGCCCTTAAGGCAAAAGCAGGGCCCCGGTCTGAATGGAAAGCCGCAACAGCATATGTACCGACAAAGACTTGCAAATCTTTAATAACAGTTCGAGCATCAGCCAAGTGTTGTGGTCAGACCCATAGAAATCTGGAGCATGAGTCTACAGCAACTAGGATGTATTTGTATGCACTATCCGGTGTTAGGGGACCGCAATTGTCCAAGTACACACATTGTAAAGGTTTATTAGAAATTAAGAGGGGTGTCTGTGGTGGTAGCTTAACGCTGGAGTCTTTTATTTGTTGGCAGATGTCACAGCAAAGGACATACTGTTTGGCCTGTTTGTAAAGACCTGGCCACCAATAGCGTGATTGCAATATTGAAATTGTAGCCGCCACACCAGCATGGGCAGATGCAACTCCCTCATGCGCTGCTTTCACTAACTATGGTCTTACTTCTTTTTTGGAATCACTCGGACCCCCACACCTGGAATTCTTACTTCTGCCTCAAACACCCCTCCTATTCGGTAGGAATATTTAGTGGGATAGGCTTCAGCCGTCGCTTCTATAGCTGCTAATGTTTCATCCTCCACTCTCGTTCTAGAGCGTGTTACTGCCACGACCGAAGCCATTGCTACTGCCGACTTTGCTGCTTCATCAGCCAAAGTGTTGCCTTCAACGTGTATTCCAACACGTTAGTGTCCTAGTGTATGTACAACACGGACATTTGGTAGTTTTTCCTTCAGATCCGCTACCTTCCTGTAGGAAAGTACCATCTTGCCTGGCATGTTACCCCCATTTTTCACTGTATATATGTTGTTTTAGTTGTATGTGTCACTGGGACCCTGGTAACCCAGGGCCCCAGTGCTCATAAGTGTGCCTGAATGTGTTACCTGTGTAGTGACTAACTGTCTCACTGAGGCTCTGCTAATCAGAACCTCAGTGGTTATGCTCTCTCATTTCTTTCCAAATTGTCACTGACAGGCTAGTGACCATTTTTACCAATTTACATTGGCTTACTGGAACACCCTTATAATTTCCTAGTATATGGTACTGAGGTACCCAGGGTATTGGGGTTCCAGGAGATCCCTATGGGCTGCAGCATTTCTTTTGCCACCCATAGGGAGCTCTGACAAATCTTACACAGGCCTGCCACTGCAGCCTGAGTGAAATAACGTCCACGTTATTTCACAGCCATTTTACACTGCACTTAAGTAACTTATCAGTCACCTATATGTCTAACCTTTACCTGGTAAAGGTTAGGTGCAAAGTTACTTAGTGTGAGGGCACCCTGGCACTAGCCAAGGTGCCCCCACATTGTTCAGAGCCAATTCACTGAACTTTGTGAGTGCGGGGACACCATTACACGCGTGCACTACATATAGGTCACTACCTATATGTGGCTTCACCATGGTAACTCCGAATATGGCCATGTAACATGTCTATGATCATGGAATTGCCCCCTCTATGCCATCCTGGCATTGTTGGTACAATCCCATGATCCCAGTGGTCTGTAGCACAGACCCTGGTACTGCCAGACTGCCCTTCCTGGGGTTTCTCTGCAGCTGCTGCTGCTGCCAACCCCTCAGACAGGCAACTGCCCTCCTGGGGTCCAGCCAGGCCTGGCCCAGGATGGCAGAACAAAGAACTTCCTCTGAGAGAGGGTGTGACACCCTCTCCCTTTGGAAAATGGTGTGAAGGCAGGGGAGGAGTAGCCTCCCCCAGCCTCTGGAAATGCTTTGTTGGGCACAGATGTGCCCAATTCTGCATAAGCCAGTCTACACCGGTTCAGGGACCCCTTAGCCCCTGCTCTGGCGCGAAACTGGACAAAGGAAAGGGGAGTGACCACTCCCCTGACCTGCACCTCCCCTGGGAGGTGTCCAGAGCTCCTCCAGTGTGCTCCAGACCTCTGCCATCTTGGAAACAGAGGTGCTGCTGGCACACTGGACTGCTCTGAGTGGCCAGTGCCACCAGGTGACATCAGAGACTCCTGCTGATAGGCTCCTTCAGGTGTTAGTAGCCTTTCCTCTCTCCTAGGTAGCCAAACCCTCTTTTCTGGCTATTTAGGGTCTCTGTCTCTGGGGAAACTTTAGATAACGAATGCATGAGCTCAGCCGAGTTCCTCTGCATCTCTCTCTTCACCTTCTGATAAGGAATCGACCGCTGACCGCGCTGGAAGCCTGCAAACCTGCAACATAGTAGCAAAGACGACTACTGCAACTCTGTAACGCTGATCCTGCCGCCTTCTCGACTGTTTTCCTGCTTGTGCATGCTGTGGGGGTAGCCTGCCTCCTCTCTGCACCAGAAGCTCCGAAGAAATCTCCCGTGGGTCGACGGAATCTTCCCCCTGCAACCGCAGGCACCAAAAAGCTGCATTACCGGTCCCTTGGGTCTCCTCTCAGCACGACGAGCGAGGTCCCTCGAATCCAGCGACGCTGTCCAAGTGACCCCCACAGTCCAGTGACTCTTCAGCCCAAGTTTGGTGGAGGTAAGTCCTTGCCTCACCTCGCTGGGCTGCATTGCTGGGAACCGCGACTTTGCAAGCTACTCCGGCCCCTGTGCACTTCTGGCGGAAATCCTTCATGCACAACCAAGCCTGGGTCCACGGCACTCTAACCTGCATTGCACGACTTTCTAAGTTGGTCTCCGGCGATGTGGGACTCCTTTGTGCAACTTCGGCGAGCACCGTTTCATGCATCCTCGTAGTGCCTGTTTCTGGCACTTCTCCGGGTGCTACCTGCTTCAGTGAAGGCTTTTTGTCTTGCTCGACGTCCCTTCTCTCCGCAGGTCCAATTTGCGACCTCCTGGTCCCTCCTGGGCCCCAGCAGCGTCCAAAAACGCCAAACGCACGATTTGCGTGTAGCAAGGCTTGTTGGCGTCCTTCCGGCGGGAAAATACTTCTGCACGACTCTCCAAGGCGAGAGGGATCCGTCCACCAAAGGGGAAGTCTCTAGCCCTTTTCGTTCCTGCAGAAACCTCAGCTTCTTCTGTCCAGTCGAAGCTTCTTTGCACCCGCAGCTGGCATTTCCTGGGCATCTGCCCATCTCCGACTTGCTTGTGACTTTTGGACTTGGTCCCCTTGTTCCACAGGTACCCTAGATTGGAAATCCACAGTTGTTGCATTGCTGGTTTGTGTCTTTCCTGCATTATTCCTCTAACACGACTCTTTTGTCCTTAGGGGAACTTTGGTGCACTTTGCACTCACTTTTCAGGGTCTTGGGGAGGGTTATTTTTCTAACTCTCACTATTTTCTCATAGTCCCAGCGACCCTCTACAAGGTCACATAGGTTTGGGGTACATTCGTGGTTCGCATTCCACTTCTGGAGTATATGGTTTGTGTTGCCCCTATCCCTATGTTTCCCCATTGCATCCTATTGTAACTATACATTGTTTGCACTGTTTTCTAAGACTATACTGCATATTTTTGCTATTGTGTATATATATCTTGTGTATATTTCCTATCCTCTCACTGAGGGTACACTCTAAGATACTTTGGCATATTGTCATAAAAATAAAGTACCTTTATTTTGAGTATAACTGTGTATTGTGTTTTCTTATGATATTGTGCATATGACACTAGGTGGTACTGTAGTAGCTTCACACGTCTCCTAGTTCAGCCTAAGCTGCTCTGCTAAGCTACCATTATCTACCAGCCTAAGCTGCTAGACACCCTATACACTAATAAGGGATAACTGGGCCTGGTGCAAGGTGCAAGTACCCCTTGGTACTCACTACAAGCCAGTCCAGCCTCTTACACTTCCCCCACAGGAGTCTGTGTTTTATGGTGTTACCTTTTGAATCTCTGAATGCATTTTGTCGCCAGTTATGCAGGTATTCATTGAAGGACTGGACACAGTGGTACAAATCACAGCCAATCTGAGTCATCTGCTCCGGATCCGTATGTTCTAGTGCCATTACCAGAGCCCTAAGCTCTGCAAGTTGTGCTGTACAGTCCCCTAGAGTTTGTGTGTAAGTTTTATCTGGATGGAACTTGCCATCCTTCATGTACCCACTCACGACTGTGCAAGCAGCATTGGTGTTTGGTGCCCATAGCAGATTGTGCTGAACCATTGGTGTACAAAATGTTTTGTATTGTCAATAGGTAGTACATTTGCTGGAACTGGATATTCAAGTTCGTATTGTTGGAATTCTTGGGTCTGTAATTTGGAATGAAACACATAATCAACATTAGTGGCCGCCAGAGATGTTGCCCATTGAATCCAATGTGGATGTAATGCTTTAGCATTCGGGACGCTTGCTTTGGTGACTGCCTCAAGGACTGGGATCGGGGATACGACAATAGTGCATTTCCCATGGGCCAGAGATCTCTCTTTAAGGACACCAACTGAACAGCAGTGAATTTTTTTTCAGTGGGAGCAAAGTGTTCTGCTGTAGAATTTAGGTGTGATTTATTTGCAACTGGAACGGTCTCACCGTCATTGAAAATCACATAGGTGAAGCCAATGGCACCAGCAATTACTCTGATGACCAAGTGTTTTTTGTTGTCCCTTGTATGTAGATGTTTAGCTTCAAGCATATCTCTTTGTAGTGCTTTGAGAATGCATGTGTGTTCGACTGTCCAGTGTTTGCTGGTAAAGTCAGGACATATGTTATCATATAATGGTTTAATGCATTGTGCATAGTCTGTAATATAAGTTCTGCCAAAATTCAGGAAGCCCAAAACTGATTAGAACTTTTTTCTTGTATTTGGTGGTTGTAGTTGTGCGCATTTTACTAAAAAATTGGACACCAGGCTCTTGCCTTCATCTGACAACTCGTATCCCAGAAACAGGACACTGAGAAAGGCTATTTTTGTTTTTTAGAGTTAAATTTGTAGCCAATTTTGGCAAATCCTACTGTAGTGTGGTTGGTTTTACGTATTCATTGCGCTTTAGCTTCAGGCTTTAGGCCTTTGTGCATTTTGCCCTGAATATGTTTTATTCATTTGCTAATAGCTTAGAGCTTCTGTGCACTTTGCTCTACATGCTTTTTATTAGGCTTCGTACTGTTATTTTTCAAATAGCCAGTTCTACGGTGTTGTTTTTTATTCCTATCACACTGTTTTGCCTACTTCAGCACTGGAGTTCTCCATAACATATTTACTCTGTGCTTCAGTCAAGGATACAGTCTGGTACATTGCCGATAGACGTGGTAAGAGTTTAGACTGGGCATTCCTGCGTAGGGACATTTTGTGATCACGCTGACATGTTAGTTATAAAATTACTTCCTTGTCCCAGTACACGAGAGAGGGAGATTCCGACCAGGGAACCACAACTAGACGCTGACTGCCTCGTTGCAGATGCTGAACCAGATCACAGGCCTTTGCTCAGGTATGAGTGTGTCCGTCTCCCTAGTGATACAGAAAGGCAAGCTGAAAGCTTAACATGCTGTGCTCTAAATAGAACAAGCAGAGGGAGAGTAGAAACGGTTAGGAATTATGATAGCTTTATTTCTATGTTTTACTCTCCTGGTTACTATATCAATCCTACTATGTTGTATTGTTCTGGTTATTGCGGCTCACGCCTTAATATCTAAAATACAGTTGTTTTATTAAAACATTATATAAAACTTATACTGTCTTTGTCATTTGTATATGAGACCATATAGTGAATGAGAGAGTTGGTTTGGATCTGAGTGACCACGACTTCCCTGAGAAGTTCCAAAGATGTCATGCGCTCGGCTGCCCAATCATTTCTTCCCCGTGGGAGAAATGAGGCACTGCTAGTTAGCCGGAGCAACAACCGGATTTAGGGTGACAGAGGTGGTCATTACGACCCTGGCGGATTACTTCCGCCAGGGCCGCGGGACGCGGTGGCACTGCCGACAGGCCGGCGGTGCCCCGCGGGGCATTCTGACCGCGGCGGCTTAGCCGCGGTCAGAGAAGGGAAACCGGCGGTCTCCCGCCGGTTTCCCGCTGCCCCCAAGGAATCCTCCAAGCTGGCGCAGCTTGCTGCGCCGGCTTGGGGATTCCGACTCCCCCTCCCGCCATCCAGCTCCTGGCGGTTCTCCCGCCGGGAACCGGATGGCGGGAGGGGGAGTCGCGGGGCCCCTGGGCACTGCCAACGGCATGGGCACTGCAGGGGCCCCCGTAAGAGGGCCCCAAAATGTATTTCACTGTCTGCCTTGCAGACAGTGAAATACGCGACGGGTGCAACAGCACCCGTCGCACCTTCCCACTCCGCCGGCTCGATTACGAGCCGGCTTCATGGTGGGAAGGTCGTTTTCCCCTGGGCTGGCGGGCGGCCTTTCGACGGCCGCCCGCCAGCCCAGGGGAAAACTTGGAATACCCTCCGCGGTCTCTGGACCGCGGAGCGGTATTCCTGACGCGCAACATTGACGGGCGGCCTCCGCCGCCCGTCAATGTTGGAATGAGGGCCAGAGTTCCTTACACGTGGGTCAGACTCAGTCCCCCACACCGTTATCGATCCTGCTGCCTAGAAATCCAGTAGTCTCATTTAGGATAATGAGAGCCCACGCGACATGGCGCCGCCAACGTTTGGTCTGGCTCTAATGTTTGGGTCCGACTGACTCTCTCGGTCTCGTATATATTTTGACTCCTCGGTTCCGTATGCGGAGATGTCCGTGGGGCTGAGGGTTTCCGCCACCACTGGTTAGGTGCTTCCTATTGCTTAGTGTTTGGTTGTTCAAGCTTGAACTTTGAAAGGAAAAAACCCCAATACTGGTGTGCCTTCTCTGGCCTGCAGCCGTTTTTTTTAATGAAATGGCGAATCCTAATGTAGTGAACATCGCAGTTAATATGCGACATCCGCTCACGGGACATCTATTGACACATGGACTGACAGTCCAGGGGGGTCCAGTCACTTTTGTGGTGGACGCCCATGCAGCCTATAGAACGGAACTTTTTTATTCTTGGGTCGTATTTCCAGCAGTGGATGGGGGGACAAATACTTTTCACGAATACACAGTTGCGAATGCCCCTGGACAATACAGGGCGTACGCTTATTTAGAAATACCTCTATCTTATCAAGAACACCATAAGGTTAGGTCCACTGAGTAATGATGGTCCTACCTGGCCTTTATTGGCTACATATACACCACATCCTGCGGTTGCTCAATTGGCAGTGGTTGAAGTTCGTCGTTTATATACAGAATTAACGGATACATATAGACGATTAGTTCAGTTTGTGATGCAGACATTAAATACGAATGCAGCGCGTGCTGCTCCAGCGCACCCACAGCCGGTGGTTCCGGGTCTTAATCCGGCCACTGTGCACTCAGTTATGGGTAAAGCACCGGCTAAACGAGAGGAGACTCCGTTTTGGCTGGCGCAAAAAATTAATACGCTGGAAGCAGTATTTCCCCATACCGGACCTCAGGATAAACATAGAATTTTGACGATGTGTTTGCCGTACGGGATGGTTCCTCCGGTGGACCTTTGTAATACCTGGGGCACGGTGTTTGCCGCGCTCTACACTACGGCACACTGTACACCGACATTGGCTAATTTACCGGACGTACTTAAGCAGATACAGGAAGAATATGGGGCTGCCCCTGCCTTGGATTTGGGCATGCAGTTGCTGGGCAATTTTGCCACAGTTTCTTCTATTATTTTGAGTAATCTCAAAGGAGAGGCAGTAGCACTAGCAGTGCGTATGCGTCTTCGGGATGTTCCGCTGCTTCAACAGGAGCAGGAGCTTCCGAGAATAATAGCGGAAACATATTCAAGTATTGGTCTTGATAGCCTAGGGGCTAGACCACAAAAACCTCAGTTACAGGGTAAAAATAATAAAGATAATGCTAAACAGCAACAACCTGAGGGTTCGAAAAAGCGCTGGGAAAAGCAACAGCAAACACCTAAGAAGGATGATGGGCAGTCTCCGCAACCGGAGACCCCACAGAATAAGTATAATCTCAGGAATAGGGATACTTTGAAGACGCCTGATAGATATCAATATACTGATACACGCCAATCTCGTTCCTTTCACGGACTCCTCGGAAAAGAGAAGTGAGAGAGGTGGGCGGTCAGAGCGGAGGACGGAGTACGTGAAACCGAGACAGGATTCACAACGCTCAGCAGAGGTTTCTATTAAACAGGAAGAGAAACCGCTGCAACAGAAACAGCAATTCAAAAAGAAGAAAGTGCCAGCTGTCTCAGTTAGACATGCCGCTCAAGAAGAGAGTTCTCTTGATGAACAAGACATGGGCGTTAGCACTGTTAGACAGCGCGGCAGAGGTCACAATAGTTCGCCGGAGTCTTCTAGAGCATCTGGAGGTGAAAGCAACTGATGACTTCATACAAGTAGAGACGGCGGATATGCGAGTCTCTGATCCTGATAGAGTATATGAAGTAACTCTGCGATTGGAAGGGGACATTGACCGTGTTATAAACGCCATTTTTTGGGACCATGTGGTAAAATCATATGATGTTCTGTTGGCCGAACAAGATTGGCCACCTGACTTTGTTTGCGACTGTCCAGTTGGGGAGGAGGTTATTACACCTTCCTTCTCACCACTTGTTCCGAGAGAACTCGTGGAGTCCTATAGTAAATCATGGGCTCTAGCACAGGCTCCCGCCTTGTATAGAAATAACGTGGGGTGGGACAGACAATCACCTTATCATGTAATACCGATAAAAGGCGAACCTCAGCCACAACCGCAGTATCCTATCAAATTTGAAGCTAGGGCATCGGTTAGGAAAATTCTTTCTGAATTGGAGTATCAGGGTGTTATTGAGCCCTGTGTCTCGCCGATGAATAATCCCTTGTTTCCGGTTGCTAAACCGGACCATTCCTATAGGATAGTGGTGGATTACCGACATTTGAATAGTCATACACGCACATATGCAATACAGAATTCACATAGCGCAGCGCTTATGAATAATATAGTGCGTAAAAAATACAAAACAACATTGGATATCTCGAATGGATTTTTCTGCCAGAATATAGCACCCGAGAGTCGGGACTATACCTGTTTCAGTGCGTTTGGCTCTCAGAAAATTTTTTGTCGTTTGCCTCAGGGGTATAAGAATAGCCCAGGACTGTTTTCGGCTCGTGTAACTGAAATGCTGCATGAGTTCGACCCTGAAGCATTATCATATGTTGATGACATATATCTGACAGATGATGAGATTCTGCAACATCTAAGGCGTGTATCGCGCATTGTTGTGGGTTTTGCAGATATTGGCTATAAGTTCAATTTTAAGAAATCAAAGATTGCTTTCCTCAGCGTCATTTTCCTGGGATATGAGTTGTCGAGTGAGGGCAAGAGCTTAGCGCCACATTTTTTGGAGAAATGTGCTTTATTGCAGCCTCCTAATACGGTTCGGAAGCTCCAGTCGTTGTTGGGGTTTCTGAATTTTGGCAGAACTTACATTCATGAATATGCGACGCGTATAAAACCATTATACGAGTTGATTCGCCCGAATTTTTCGAGTAAACTTTGGACGATTGAACATACACACATACTGCGAGAATTACAGAGTGATCCTTTAGCAGTTAAACACTTACACACTCGGGACAATAAAACACATTTCGTGATCAGGGTAATACCTGGGGCTTTGGGTTTACTTATGTCACCTTTAATGAAGGGGAGACTGTCCCGATTGCATACAAATCTCACTTGTATTCGGCTGCAGAGCAACGTTTTGCACAAATTGAGAAAATTCTCACTGCAGTACAGATGGCTGTTATTAAAGAAAGACCGCTGGCCCAGGGTCAACGCATTGTTGTCTTTTCCCCGGTTCCGGCCTTAGAGGCTGTTACCAAAGCGAGTGTTCCTAATTCGAAAGCTTTACACCCGCGATGGATACAGTGGGCTACGTCTTTGACAGCCACTGATGTAGATTATGTATTTGACCCTAAACTGCGGACTCAAGAATTTCTTCAATACGAAATAGAATACCCTGTTCCTGCTGGTACATTGCCTATTGACCAATATGAAGTGGTCATGTATACTGATGGCTCTGCGCAACCGGCGGTTGGGACTAAACAACAATATTCTGCTGCATGTGCGGTGGTGAGCGGCACTATGGAGGGGGAAGTGTTCTGCCCCCGACATACTTATACTAAAACATTGGGAGATTGCACGGCACAGCTGGCTGAGCTCAAAGCTCTATTGTTAGCGTTGGAGCACGCGGATCCGGTGCTTTTAACCTTGCTGGTCTGTGACTCCTACTACTGTGTGCAGTCTTTCAACGAATATTTACACTATTGGAAGATGAATGGGTTCAGAGATTCTAAAGGCAACACCATTAAGCATAAAATGTTGTGGGGTAAGGTTGCGGATCTGAAGGATACGCTTCCTAGAGTCCATGTTGTGCATACACTTGGACACCAGCGCGTTGGAATACACGTTGCTGGGAATACTTTGGCTGATGAAGCCGCGAAGTCGGCAGTGGCTGTCGCCACTGTGGCCGCAGTGACTCGTTCGAGTTCAAAACCAGACACAGAAATTTCAGCTGCCATACAAGCTACTGCTGATGGCACGCCCTTTCCTAAAGGATTTCCTTCAAAATATAGTTACTGCTTGAATGGTGCGCTAAATGCTATTGTTACAATTCCAGGCATTGGTGTAAGTGAAATTCCCAATAAAATTGAGAGACCTCGATTAATTTCTGCAGCACATGAGGGGGTGGCTTCTGCACATGCTGGGGTGGCTGCCACAATTTCACTTTTACAGGCTCGTTACTGGTGGCCTGGTCTCTATAAAGAGACGAAACAGTATGTCCTTTGTTGTGACATTTGTCAACAAATTAAGACATCGTCGGCTAGACACCCGCAGCAGACGCCCCTTCTGATTTCAAACAAACCATTACAGTGTGTGTACTTGGATCATTGTGGTCCGCTGACACCAGATAGTGCATACAAATATATATTGGTTGCTGTAGATTCGTGCTCCAGATTTGTATGGGTATGGCCACAACGCTCGGCTGACGCTCACACTGTTATTAAAGATTTGCGCATCTTTGTCGATATATTTGCAGTTGCAGCTTTTCATTCGGACCAGGGCCCTGCTTTTGCCTCTAAGGCATTCAGGGACACCATGGCTTCGTTGGGGGTCCAACTCCAATTCTCGTCTCCATTTCATCCCGAGGGAAATTCTGTCGTGGAGCGTTTAAATCGTGATTTAAAGCAGTCCTTAACGGCCAGAGTTATAGGTTCGGGTCGTAGTTGGCTAGCCCACCTGTATGGAGTACAGAGAGGACTTAATAACTTGCCTAGAAGGTCACTGGGGGGTCGTACTTCATATGAGTGCCTGTTCGGAACACGAATGTATGTTCCTGATCTAGATGGTCCTGGTGTGGAGGCGGCAGATACGCCCTTTGACATAAATGATCGTGTCACTGTTTTGCAGGATTTACAACACTTCCGTGAAGATAACTCTTCTGCCAATGCTGCCTCCTCAGGAATTAAGGATGAGCCAGTAACACCTACTGGTTGGATACCCAGGATTGGGGATCTGGTGCGTGAAAAGGTCGCTGTTAAAAAAGAATTTGGTCCTTCTTATCGAGAACCTGTCCCTGTGTTAGGGGTAAGCGGCACGAGAACTGTGATTTTACCGCCGCTGCGAGGGGCCAAAGGAAATCGCTTTGTTTCCATTGATAATGTCAAGTTACAACATGTGGCCGATTCTGCACAGCAAACCAAGAGGGACACCCAGTAGTTCCGGAATCCCTCTCACTACTGGGGATGAGGTCCCGCTGCAGGTGATTTTCACCGACACTGTTTCCTCTCCGAGCTTGGGGAGGGTGGATGATGATCTTGCGATCGTTCCACTGACGGCGATTAATATGGAATCTTGTGATCAAATTGCTGTACGTTCTACTGATGTTTCTGAACATGTGGTTTATAGCGTGCCACGGCGGGAGCCTCCGTCTGCTTCTTCATTCAGAGTTGCACCTTTTGCTAAAACTGCTTCTGGCTGCTTCAACGACGCTGATAATGATGGGTCCGGCTCCTCGTCTTCGATGTCTTCTGTCCACGGTCCACGACGGCTGCTGGGATGGCTTAAACAAACATATTTTGTTTTTCCTAGGAACTATTTTTGGCTATTTTTGGCCGTGATGACTATATTATTATGGTTGGGATTTGTGGTTACGTTTTTTCTGATAATACATGGTCATTTTCTTCCTGATCGATCTGACATTGAGCACGTGGAGACTGTGTTGAAACCACATTTTTCGTCTCATATGGTTCGAAGAGACATGTCCACAGTGAACATTTCTGCTATACCAGTTCCGGATGGAATTGTGTGGGATAAAGCGATGTTTGATATATATGGTCCCACTGAATTGATTCAAATACCATATGTCCTCAAATTATCTATGAATGATATTGTTATACCAGGCATTGTTTCTGATGATTGGGATGTGAAGACAGTAGATTCTATGCTAACGGATTTGCAATATTATACTGTCTATGACGATGAAGATGCTTACCAGTTTAGAGATAATCATGGTGACATGTTTTGTTACAACTATTATGGACACCACTTTATTCATAAAGCTCGTAGCCCTAAGTCCATGTTTAATTATGTGCAATGGGAACATTGCTCAACTCCTCCACAAGGGAGTTCAAAAACGTATTATGACAAATTTGCATATTTTACTGGGCATGATCCGCGTAATGCTAGGTCCTACTATTTTAAAGTTACACCGTATTCTAATAAGCAAATGTTATTGACCGATACTAAATTACTGTATTCTAATTTGTTTGTATCGAAACTGTCGGTCGAGGGATATGAATACTGGTTCAAAACTGTTGACTTGAAAAGTGTTTGGGGTACGAAAAATTGGCAAATGCGAGGCAGGGACACGTTATTTAGAGCATGTATTATCCCTGTGCAGATGATTTTCCTCAATGACACAGTACAACAGACTAGCTGTTTGGGCTTAGCGAAATATGCAGTATAGTCTTAGAAAACAGTGCAAACAATGTATAGTTACAATAGGATGCAATGGGGACACATAGGGATAGGGGCAACACAAACCATATACTCCAAAAGTGGTTCTGGAAGCAGGCGCCCTGGCAGGAAGGGTCTTTATTTAGCTGTCTGTGTGGCTTTATTTCACAGCACAGGAGACAGTAAATCAAAGCGCAGCTGAGGCATTTTAATGAGGGATGAAGTGAGGCTGGGGGAATGCGGGACCCCCTGCCCATGTCTTCACGCCCCCAGATTGAAGACCTGTGCCCTAGGGGGTGGCACAATCAGTGCTGTTGCCCTCAGGGGCCTACCCCTAGTGCCCCATGCCCTGGGTACATAGGTGTTCACTTATTAGGGACTTATACTGGTAGCTAAGGGTGTATCCAATTGTGCCAATGCATCACAACAGTTTAGGGAAAGAGCTCTGGCCCAGGGAACCTGGTTAGCCGGGGCCACGGGCACTACAATTTCTAGGACACATCAACATCAGGCAAAAAAGCGGGGGATAACCATGCTGAAAGAGGCCTCCTCTCACACGTATTACGATTCCCATAGCATATATTGGGACAGTACTACCACAGACAGAGTAACCCCCTCCGCCATGTCTTTTTTGACGAGCTCTCTCCCTCTGCTCTTCAGTGCCTAATTTGAGCTGGTGGGTTCTGGTGCTCGGCACCTGCACTTGATTGACTGTCCACCACATGGTGGCGCTGTCTATCTAAGATTGAAATGAGGACAACAGTGTTTAATACGTCCATATACATTAAAAAAGCATATGTGTAGCCAAAGCCGCTATTACAGGTTCGGGGGCCTGGAGGGGCGTGAGCTGTCACAGGTGCAGCAGGGTGACGGGTGCAGTGTGGGCTCTGTCACTGGCAGAGCTGGAGGGCACTGCGGGTGGTCGTGGAGGCAGAGGCCCCGACGGAAGGGACCTGGCACTTACCTTGTGACAAATTAAGCACTGCTGCCCTCTGCCCTCCGCTCTGCCCTCTGCTCTTCTCTCTGCCCTCTGCCCTTCCCTCTGCCCTGTCCTTCTCTCTGCCCTCTGTCCTCCCCTCTACCCTCTGCCCTTCTCTCTGCCCTCCCCTCTGCACTTCTCTCTGCCCTCCCCTATGCCCTCTGTCCTTCCCTCTGTTCTTCCCTCTGCCCTCTGTTCTTCCCTCTGTCCTGTCCTTCTCTCTGTCCTCTGTCCTCCCCTCTGTCCTCTGCCCTCCCCTCTGCCCTCCCCTCTGCCCTTCTCTGTGCCCTCCGTCCTCCCCTCTGCCCTCCCTCTGCCCTCTGTCCTCCCCTCTGCCCTTCTCTCTGCCCTCTGCCCTCCCTCTGCCCTCCCCTCTGCCCTCTGTTCTTCCCTCTGCCCTGTCCTTCTCTCTGACATCCATCCTCCCCTCTGCCCTCCCTCTTCCCTCTGTCCTCCCCTCTCCCCTCTGCACTTCTCTCTGCCCTCTGCCCTCCCTCTGCCCTTCCCTCTGCCCTCTGTCCTTCCCTCTGCCCTGTCCTTCTCTCTGCCCTCTGTCCTCCCCTCTACCCTCTGCCCTTCTCTCTAACCTCCCCTCTGCCATTCTCTCTGTCCTCCCCTATGCCCTCTGTCCTTCCCTCTGCCCTCTGTTCTTCCCTCTGCCCTCTTTTCTTCCCTCTGTCCTGTCCTTCTCTCTGTCCTCTGTCCTCCCTTCTGTCCTCTGCCCTCCCCTCTGCCCTCTGCCCTCCCCTCTGCCGTATGCCCTTCTCTGTGCCCTCCGTCCTCCCCTCTGCCCTCCCTCTGCCCTCTGTCCTCCCCTCTGCCCTTCTCTCTGCCCTCTGCCCTCCCTCTGCCCTCCCCTCTGCCCTCCCCTCTGCCCTTCTCTCTGCCCTCTGCCCTCACCTCTCCCCTCTGCCCTCTTCCCTTCCCTCTGCCCTCTTCCCTTCCCTCTGCCCTCTGTCCTTCTCTCTGCCCTCTGTCCTTGTCTCTGCCCTCTGCCCTTCCCTCGACCCTCTGTTCTTCCCTCTGCCCTGTCCTTCTCTCTGACCTGCATCCTCCCCTCTGCCCTCTGTCCTCCCCTCTCCCCTCTGCACTTCTTTCTGCCCTCTGCCCTCCTCTCTGCCCTCCTCTGCCCTCTGTCCTCCCCTCTAACCTCTGCCCTTCTCTGCCCTCCCCCCTCTGTCCTTCTCTCTGCCCTCTGCCCTTCCCTCTGCCCTCTGTCCTTCTCTCTGCCTTCTGCCCTTCCCTCTACCCTCTGTTCTTCCCTCTGCCCTGTCCTTCTCTCTGACCTCTGTCCTCCGCTCTGACCTCTGTCCTTCCCTTTGCCCCCTACCCTCCCTCTGCCCTCCCCCTCCCCTCTGCCCTCCCTTCTCCTTTCTGTCCTCCCCTCTACCCTCTGCCCTCCCTCTGCCCTCCCCCTCCCCTCTGCCCTTCTCTCTGCCCTATGTCCTTCCCTCTGCCCTTCTCTCTGCCGTCCCCTCTGCCCTTCTCTCTGCCCTCTGCCCTCTGGTTCCTTCCTGGGCGGGGGGAGTGGGTAGGTAGGGGGCGATGATGCCCCAGCCCCCCGTGAATGTCTCTCCCTCTCTCTCCCCCTCTCTCTGCCCTCTGTGTCTGTCTCTTGGTGCCAGGCTGGGACCAACCCTCTTGCCTCAGCTCCCCCCTTGCCCTCTTGCGCTCTCTCTCTCTCGCTCTCTTTCTGATCCCTCCCTCCTTGCCCTCCCTTCTCCTCTGTCCCCCTCCTCTATCCCTCTCTCTGTCTCTCTCCCTCTCTCTCTCTGCCCTCTGTGCCTATCTCTTGGTGCCAGGCTGGGTCAAGGGTCAAGCCATCTTGCCCCAGCTCCCTCCACCCTCCTCGTGTCTCTCTCTCTCTCTCCCTCTCTCTCTCTCTCTCTCTGCCCTCTGTGCCCGTCTCTTGGTGCCAGGCTGGTACCACCCCTCTTGCCTCAGCCCCCTCCTCGCCCTCTCTTTGCCTCCTGCCCCAAGGAGCCTCCTCCTGGTGGGCAGGTGCCCTCCCCCCTCCCCACAGATGCCACCCCTGCCAATGGGCGTCCTTGGCAGCTGCTATGGGGGATGCTGATCCCAGCATGCTTTGCGCTGCGGACAGATATATAAGGAGGACAGACTAGAGCAGGTGACAGGAGACTGAGGAGAGACAGGAGGGCACCGGACCTGAGGTGAGTGCCTGGGGTGAGACCCTGGTACTGAGAGCCTGGGGAGAGGCCCTGGGGGGTGAGACCCTGAGAGGGAGACCCTGGGAGGGGAGATCCTAAGATTGAGAGACTGGGGAGAGACCTTGGGGAGAGATCCTGAGAGGGAGACCCTGGGAGGGGAGACCCTGGGACTGAGATCCTGGGGAGAGACCCTGGGATGGGGGACTCTGAGAGGGAAATCCCGGGCCTGAGAGCTGCGGTGGGATTGGGGGGCGTGACGAAAGCACCCGAACCTGAGGGCCTGGGGCGGGGGCCGAGGGGGCTGAGAATAGATGGGGGGACTGATAGTGGGGAAGGCGTACAAAGAGGGGTGCTGGTCAGGTGGGGCAGTGAGGAGGGGGAGACAGAGGATGAGGGGGAGGATGGGAGGCGATGAAGGCTTGAGGGCGGGAAGATGGGGTGGGACGGGGCATTGAGATGGGGCAGGAGGGAGGGGGATGTGGTCTGGGTTTAGAGGTGCGCAGCAGGTACCCCGTCAGAAGACAGAGTCCATTATCACGTGCAGAGTCCTAGCATGTGGGGCTGGGGGGGTCTCTCTTCGGGGCTCCGCAGCAGTTAAGGAACTGAGTGATCGGTTCTGACACCGTCGCGTCCCCCCCAACCCCCCCCCTCACTGCTCCCCATGCACCCCCGGGGTGTACACAGCTAACAGTGCACCAGGTGCAGGCACACCGGGCCCAGGGCTCCCCAGTGGGTACTGCACTCTAGGGAGGGGGAGGGCTCACTGTGCTGCCCCTTCTAGGTCACTGCCCCCGGGGTGGGTGTTCTTTACCCCCCTTTGGGTACCACATTCCTTCAGAGAAGGAAGACACTGCGCCCCCCTCCTCTGTGACCCCCTCCAACCCGGGCGAGCTCATTCTTTATTTAGGATACCCTGAGAGGGGGTCTGTGGCCCCCGAGTGAGGGGGGCTGGGGCCAGGCCTGCATCTGTCCTTATCTCTGAGAGGGGGGTCTGTGCCCCTTAAGTGAGGGGGGCTGGGGCCAGGTCTGCACCTCTCCTTGTCTCTGGATACCCTGAGTGGGGGTCTGCGCCCGAGTGAGAGGGGCTGGGTCTGCACCTCTCCTTGTCTCTGGATACCCTGAGAGGGGTCTGTGCCCCTGAGTGAGGGGGGCTGGGGCCGGGTCTGCACCTCTCCTTGTGTCTGGATACCCTGAGAGGGGTCTGTGCCCCCTGAGTGAGGGGGGACTGGGGCCGGGTCTGCACCTCTCCTTGTGTCAGGATACCCTGAGAGGGGGTCTGTGCCCCTTGAGTGAGGGGGGCTGGGGCCGGGTCTGCACCTCTCCTTGTCTCTGGATACCCTGAGAGAGGGGTCTGTGCCCCCTGAGTGAGGGGGGCTGGGGCCAGGTCTGCACCTGACCTTGTCTCTGGATACCCTAGAGGGGTCTGTGCCCCCTGAGTGAGGGGGGCTGGGGCCGGGTCTACGCCTGTCCTTGTCGCTAGATAACCATAGAGAGGGGTCTGTGCCCCCTGAGTGAGGGGGGCCGGGGCCGGGTCTACGCCTGTCCTTGTCGCTAGATAACCATAGAGAGGGGTCTGTGCCCCCTGAGTGAGGGGGGCTGGGGCCGGGTCTGCACCTCTCGTTGTGTCTGGATACCCTGAGAGGGGTCTGTGCCCCCTGAGTGAGGGGGGCTGGGCCGGGCCTGCACCTCTCCTTGTGTCTGGATACCCTGAGAGGGGTCTGTGCCCCTGAGTGAGGGGGGCTGGGGCCGGGTCTACGCCTGTCCTTGTCGCTAGATAACCATAGAGAGGGGTCTGTGCCCCCTGAGTGAGGGGGGCTGGGGCGGGGTCTGCACCTCTCCTTGTCTCTGGATACCCTGATAGAGGGGTCTGTGCCCCCTGAGTGAGGGGGGCTGGGGCCGGGTCTGCACCTCTCCTTGTCTCTGGATACCCTGAGTGAGGGGTGCTGGGGCCGGGTCTGCACGTCTCCTTGTCTCTGGATACCCTGAGAGAGGGGTCTGTGCTCCTGAGTGAGAGGGGCTGGGGCCAGGTCTGCACCTGACATTGTCTCTGGATACCCTAGAGGGGTCTGTGCCCCCTGAGTGAGGGGGGCTAGGGCCGGGTCTGCACCTCTCCTTTTCTCTGAATACCCTGAGAGGGGTCTGTGCCCCTTGAGTGAGGGGGGCTGGGGCCGGGTCTACGCCTGTCCTTGTCGCTAGATAACCATAGAGAGGGGTCTGTGCCCCCTGAGTGAGGGGGACTGGGGCCGGGTCTGCACCTCTCGTTGTGTCTGGATACCCTGAGAGGGGTCTGTGCCCCCTGAGTGAGGGGGGCTGGGGCGGGGTCTGCACCTCTCCTTGTGTCTGGATACCCTGAGAGGGGTCTGTGCCCCTTGAGTGAGGAGGGCTGGGGCCAGGCCAGCACCTGTCCTTGTCTCTGGATACCCTGAGAGGGGTCTGTGCCCCTTGAGTGAGGGGGGCTGGGGCCGGGTCTGCGCCTGTCCTTGTCGCTAGATAACCATAGAGAGGGGTCTGTGCCCCCTGAGTGAGGGGGGCTGGGCCGGGCCTGCACCTGTCCTTATCTCTGGATACCCTGAGAGGGGTCTGTGCCCCCTGAGTGAGGGGGGCCGGGGCCGGGTCTGCACCTCTCCTTGTCTCTGGATACCCTGAGAGGGGGTCTGTGCCCCTGAGTGAGGGGGGCTGGGGCCGGGTCTGCACCTCTCGTTGTGTCTGGATACCCTGAGAGGGGGTCTGTGCCCCTGAGTGAGGGGGATGGGGCCGGGTCTGCACCTCTCCTTGTCTCTGGATACCCTAGAGGGGTCTGTGCCCCTTGAGTGAGGGGGGCTGGGGCCGGGTCTGCGCCTGTCCTTGTCGCTAGATAACCATAGAGAGGGGTCTGTGCCCCCTGAGTGAGGGGGGCTGGGGCCGGGTCTGCACCTCTCGTTGTGTCTGGATACCCTGAGCGGGGGTCTGTGCCCCTGAGTGAGGGGGGCTGGGGCCGGGTCTGCACCTGTCTTTCTCCCTAGATACCCTGAGAGGGGGTCTGTGCCCCTGAGTGAGGGGGGCTGGGGCCGGTTCTGCACCTCTCGTTGTCTCTGGATACCCTGAGCGGGGGTCTGTGCCCCTGAGTGAGGGGGGCTGGAGCCCGGTTATTACATGTCTTTGTCTCTGGATACCCTGGGAGGGGGGGGCTGGGGCCGGGTCTGTGCATGTCCTTGTCTCTGGATATCCTGAGGGGGGGGTCTGTGCCCCAGTGTGAGGGGCTGGGGCCGGTCAGCCCCTCTCCTGGTCTCTAGTGCCCCCCCTAGGTGGGTCTGTGTTCCTGCTGCCCTTCAGGAGAGGCTGAGGGGCGGGGGGGGGGGGGCTATTCTTGCGCTGTCTTGGGGCAGTTTCAGGCCCCAACCTCCTCATGCACCACCCTCGGGGCAGGAAGCGCCTGCAGGGTGGGGGGGGGGGGGGAGGGGAAGAGGAGGGGTATATACACAAACACGTTGTTTTCAGGACAGTTCAGACAAGTGTTGCCAAAACAATGAGATGTATATCTGTGTCTAACCAAGTGCCCTTCAGTGCCACTGCCCTGTCCTGCCCTAACCAAGTGCCCTTCCGTGCCACTGCCCTGTCCTGCCCTAACCAAGTGCCCTTCCGTGCCACTGCCCTGTCCTGCCCTAACCAACTGCCCTTCCGTGCCACTGCCCTGTCGTGCCCTAACCAAGTGCCCTCCAATGCCACTACCCTGTCCTGCCCTAACCAAATGCCCTTCAATGCCACTGCCCTGTCCTAACCAAGTGCCCTTCAATGCCACTGCCCTGTCCTGTCCTAACCAAGTGCCCTTCAATGCCACTGCCCTGCCCTAACCAAGCACTCTTCAATGCCACTGCCCTCTCCTGCCCTAACCAAGCACCCTTCAATCAATCAATCAATCAATCATAGCATTTGTATAGCGCACTACTCACCCGGGAGGGTCTCAAGGCGCTAGGGGGAAGGGGTCCGCTATTGCTCGAATAGCCAGGTCTTAAGTTGTCTCCTGAAGGCGAGGTGGTCCTGGGTCAGCCGAAGGTGGATGGGGAGGGCGTTCCATGTCTTGGCTGCCTGGTAGGAGAAGGATCTGCCTCTGGCGGTGGCTCTTCGGATGCGTGGTACGGCGGCGAGGGCGAGGCTGGTAGACCGTAGCTGGCGGGTGGGTGTGTAGAAGGTCATGCGATCGTTGAGGTACTTGGGGCCCAGGTCGTGGAGAGACTTGTGTGCGTGGGTGAGGAGCCTGAACGTGATCCTCTTGTTGACGGGGCGCCAGTGCAGGTCCCTCAGGTGGCAGGAGATGTGGCTGCGTCGGGGGATGTCCAGGATGAGTCGGGCGGAGGCGTTCTGGATGCGTTGGAGTCTTTTCTGTAGCTTGGCTGTGGTTCCGGCGTAGAGGGTGTTTTCGTAGTCCAGTCGGCTGGTGACGAGTGCCTGGGTGACCGTCTTCCTGGTTTCGGTCGGGATCCATCGGAAGATCTTGCGGAGCATGCGAAGGGTGTGAAAGCATGATGAGGAGACAGCGTTGACTTGTCTGGTCATCGAGAGGGAGGAGTCCAGGATGAAGCCCAGGTTGCGTGCGTGGTCTGTTGGCTTGGGAGCGGTGCCCAGGGTTGGGGGCCACCAGGAGTCATCCCAGGCGGCGGGCGATGGTCCTAGGATGAGGACTTCCGTCTTGTCTGAGTTCAGTTTCAGGCGGCTGTTCTTCATCCACTCGGCGACGTCTTTCATCCCTTCGTGTAGGCTGGTTCTGGCGGTGTCGGGGTCTCTGGTGAGGGAGAGGATCAGTTGGGTGTCGTCGGCGTAGGAGATGATGTTGAGGTTGTGTTGGCGTGCGATGGCAGCAAGAGGTCTCATGTAGACGTTGAAGAGGGTGGGGCTGAGTGATGAACCTTGCGGGACGCCGCAGATGACTTCGGTGGCCTCGGATCGAAACGGGGGGAGGCGGACTCTCTGTGTTCTTCCGGCGAGGAACGAGATGATCCACTCCAGTGCCTTCTCTTGGATGCCGGGGTTGCGGAGGCGTTGGACTAGGGTGTGGTGGCAGACAGTGTCGAACGCTGCAGCGAGGTCCAGGAGGATGAGTGCCGCTGTTTCCCCGTTGTCGAGCAGGGCTCGGATGTCGTCGGTGGCTGCGATGAGGGCGGTCTCGGTGCTGTGGTTGGCTCTGAAACCGGACTGCGAGGGGTCGAGGGATCCGTTAGTCTCGAGGAAGGTGGCAAGCTGTTTGCTGACGATCTTCTCGATGACTTTGGCAGGAAAAGGGAGGAGCGAGATAGGTACGGAAGTTTTTGAGGTCGGTGGGGTCCGCTGTTGGTTTCTTCAGTAGGGCGCTGAGCACGGCATGCTTTCAGCTCTCCGGGAAGGTGGCGGTGTTGAAGGAGGTGTTGATGACGTCCCGGAGTTGGGGTGCGAGGGTGGAGTCGGCCTTGTTGAAGACGTGGTGGGGGCAGGGGTCGGTTGGAGATCCGGAGTGGATGGTGTTCATCGTGCGGGCTATGTCTTTGGTGGTCACCGTGGTACAGGTGCGGAGGGTGGCGGTGGGGTGCATTGGTTCGACGGTTGGGTGCGTGGATGGTGTGCCGAAACTGTTGTGGATGTCGGCGATCTTGCGGTGGAAGAACGATGCAAGAGAGTCGCAGAGATCTTGTGAGGGAGTGATGTTGTTGTTGCCGGTGCTGGGGTTGGAGAACTCCTTGACGATGCTGAAGAGTTCCTTGCTGTCGTGGGCGTTGTTGTCCAGTCGCTCCTTCAGTGATTTCTTCTTGGTGGTGCGGATGAGCTGGTGGTGCTTGCGGGTGGCGTGTTTGAGGGCGGTCATGTTGTCGGTGGTCTGGTCGAGGAGCCAGGCTTTCTCGAGGGTGCGGCAGGTCTTCTTGGAGTCCTTGAGTTCGTCGGTGAACCAGGGGGCCTTCTTGCTTCTGGGTCTGCTAGGAGGGTTCTTCAGTGGTGCGAGGTCGTCGGCGCAGGCCGTCAGCCACTGCGTGAAGTTGCGGGCTGCTTCGTTGGGGTCCGTTGTGCTGGCAGGTGGGTTCTGGCTGAGGGAGGTGGTGAGCTGGTCGGCGGTGATCTTGCTCCAGCTCCTGTGAGGAACCTGTTGCGGGTGGTGGTGGGTTGTGGTTTTCCTGAAGCTGAAGTGGACGCAGCTGTGGTCGGTCCAGTGGAGTCCGGAGGAGTGGCTGAAGGTGATGTGCTTGCTGGATGAGAAGACGGGATCAAGCGTGTGTCCGGCGTAGTGGGTGGGGGTGTTGACCAGTTGCTTGAGTCCGAGTTGGCGAGGTTGTCCAGCAGGGCAGTGGTGTTGCGGTCCTTGTTGTTCTCCAGGTGGAAGTTGAGGTCCCCTAGGAGGATGTAGTCGGTGGAGGGGAGGGCGTGTGGGCTGATGAAGTCCGTGATGTCTTCGCTGAATTGTGTGCGTGGTCCCGGGGGTCTGTAGATGAGGGTGCCTCTGAGGGTCGTCTTTGGGTCGGTGTGAATCTAGAAGTGGAAGTGCTCGGCGGTGGCGAAGGTGTCGTTGGAGTTGGTCGTGATGCGGATGGTGTTCTTGTGGATGATGGCGATGCCTCCTCCGGTCTGGTTGACGCGGTCCCTTCTGATGATCTTGTACCCGTCCGAGATGGCGATGGCGATGTCGGGGGTTGAGGAGGCGTTCATCCACGTTTCCGTGAGGAAGGCGACGTCTGGTGATGTTGTGTCGAGGAGGTTCCAGAGTTCCGCGGCGTGTCTGTGGACGGAGCGGGTGTTGAGCAGGATGCACTTGAGGTTGCTGCTGGTGCTTGGCGGGCGCGGTGCAGTTTCGGAGGCAGGTGAACTTGCAGGATCTGCAGGTGAAGGGTCCGTGAATGCGTTTCGGGGCGGCTCGGCAGCAGGAGGGGTTCCGGCCGGCATTGAGTGCGTAGAGGGCAGCGGCGTTGTAGGTCTGTCGGGTCGTCTTGCGTCGGTGGGGGCCAGGGCTCCTGGCACTGGGCGCTGTCCAGGCGCGGACGGGCGCAGACGGGCTTGCCTTTGGCACGCCTTCGGTGCGCAATCGGCGCGCCCGCTGCGCGTGACCGCTGCGCGTCCGCGCGTCGTCATATAAGGCTAAGTGGGAGGGAGGAGCAGCTGGGAGGCGGGAGCGGGGAGGACACAAAACAAAAGGGGGCGTGGCCGCGTGAGCGGCGGCGGGAAGCGGGGAGCGGGGCGGGCAAGGCACAGGGGGACAACAGCAAAGTTAATACAAAAGGCAATAAAAATACAACAAAACCACAATATACCACGAAAATATGGCGGAACTGCTGGGGCAGGGAACAGTGAGGCAGACGGCACAACGAGGCTGCGAGCAGCGGCGAGGGGCACACACACAGCTGGCACACACACACCTTCAGTGCCACTGCCCTGTGCTGCCCTAACAAGCGCCCTTCAGTGCCACTCCCCTGTCCTGCCCTAACCAAGCACCCTTCAGTGCCACTCCCCTGTCCTGCCCTAACCAAGCACCCTTCAGTGCCACTGCCCTGTCCTGCCCTAACCAAGCACCCTTCAATGCCACTGCCCTGTCCTGCCCTTCAGTGCCACTGCCCTGCCCTAACCAAGCGCCCTTCAATGCCACTACCCTGTCCTGCCCTAAAGTGCCACTCCCCTGTCCTGTCCTAACAAAGAACCCTTCAGTGCCACTGCCATGTCCTGTCCTAACCAAGCACCCTTCACTGCCACTGCCCGGTCCTGACCAAGTGCCCTTCAATGCCACTGCCCTGTCCTGCCCTAACCAAGTGCCCTTCGTGCCACTGCCCTGTCCCTCTCTAACCAAGTGCCCTTCCTTGCCACTGCCCTGTCCTGCCCTAACCACGTGCCCTTCCGTGCCACTGCCCTGTCCTGCCCTAACCAAGTGCCCTTCAATGCCACTGCCCTGTCCTGACCTAACAAGTGCCCTTCAGTGCCACTGCCCTGTCCTGCCCTAACCAAGCACCCTTCAGTGCCACTGCCCTGTCCTGCCCTAACCAAGCGCCCTTCAATGCCACTGCCCTGTCCTGCCCTAACAAGCGCCCTTCAGTGCCACTGCCCTGTCCTGCCCTAACCAAGCACCCTTCAGTGCCACTGCCCTGTCCTGCCCTAACCAAGTGCCATTCAGTGCCACTGCCCTGTCCTGCCCTAACCAAGTGCCCTTCAGTGCCACTGCCCTGTCCCGCCCAAACCAAGTGCCCTTCAGTGCCACTGCCCTGTCCCGCCCAAACCAAGTGCCCTTCAGTGCCACTGCCCTGTCCCGCCCTAACCAAGTGCCTTTCAGTGCCACTGCCCTGTTCTGCCCTAACCAAGTGCCCTTCAATGCCACTACCCTGTCCTGCCCTAACCAAGCGCCCTTCAGTGCCCCTGCCCTGTCTGGCCCTAACCAAGCACCCTTCAATGCCACTGCCCTGCCCTAACCAAGCACCCTTCAATGCCACTGCCCTGCCCTAACCTAGCGCTCTTCAATGCCACTGCCCTCTCCTGCCCTAACCAAGCACCTTTCAGTGCCACTGCCCTGTCCTGCCCTAACCAAGCATAAAAACTCAGCGAGATTCTGCAAGTTACAAACTCAGCGAGATTCTGACGAGTTACAAAAAACTCAGCTAGAGTTACATAAAAACTCAGCCAGATTCTGCTGAGTTACAAAAAACTCAGCCAGAGTTACATAAAATCTCAGCGAGATCTGCAGAGTTACATAAAAACCCAGCGAGATTCTGCAGAGTTACATAAAAACCCAGCGAGACTGCGGAGTTGCAAAAAAGGCCAGCGAGACTCTGCAGAGTTGCATAAAAACCCAGTGAGACTCTGCGGAGTTGCATAAAAACTCAGTGAGTTTATGCGGAATTACATAAAAACCCAGCAAGACTGCGGAGTTGCATAAAAGCTTAGCAAGATTCTGCAACGTTACATTACAAGATTCTGCGGAGTTACATAAAAACTCAGCGAGATTCCGCGAGTTACATAAAAACTCAGCCAGAGTTACATAAAATCTCAGAGAGATCTGCGGAGTTACAAAAAAAAACAGCGAGATTCTGCAGAGTTACAGAAAAACCCAGCGAGACTGCGGAGTTGCATAAAAGCCCAGCGAGACTCTGCGGAGTTGCATAAAAACCCAGCGAGACTCTGCAGAGTTGCATAAAAACTCAGCAAGTTTATGCAGAATTACATAAAAACCCAGCGAGACTGCAGAGTTGCATAAAAACCCAGCGAGACTCTGCGGAGTTACATAAAAACCCAGCAAGACTGTCGAGTTGCATAAAAACCCGGCGAGGCTCTGCGGAGTTACATAAAAACCCAGCGAGGCTCTGCGGAGTTACATAAAAACCCAGCGAGGCTCTGCGGAGTTGCATAAAGACCCAGCGAGACTCTGCGGAGTTGCATAAAGTCCCAGCGAGACTGCTGAGTTGCATAAAAACCCAGCGAGACTGCTGAGTTGCATAAAGACCCAGCGAGACTCTGCAGAGTTGCATAAAGACTCAGCGAGGCTCTGCGGAGTTGCATTAAAACCCAGCGAGACTCTGCGGAGTTGCATAAAGACTCAGCGAGGCTCTGCAGAGTTGCATAAAGACTCAGCGAGACTCTGCGGAGTTGCATAAAAACCCAGCGAGACTCTGCGGAGTTGCATAAAGACCCAGCGAGACTCTGCGGAGTTGCATAAAGACTCAGCGATGCTCTGTGGAGTTGCATAAAAACCCAGCGAGGCTCTGCGGAGTTACATAAAAGCCCAGCGAGACTCTGCGGAGTTGCATAAAGATTCAGCGAGGCTCTGCAGAGTTACATAAAAGCCCAGCGAGACTCTGCCGAGTTGCATAAAAATCCAGCGAGACTGCCGAGTTGCATAAAAACCCAGCAAGACTCTGCGGAGTTGCATAAAAACCCAGCGAGACTGCAGAGTTCCACCAACGGATATGCACGGCGCGCTGCATGCGCTGCAGTTTTGCACCAGTAGTGCACGCAGAGCTGGAGAATCCGCGCAAACGGCGCTATGCTATGAACAAGAGCTGACGCCATCACACGGATTTTGCTGCGGCTTGAGCAGAACAGCCATGGCCGGACACTGACGCGAGGAGCAGCCCTCCGACCACCACCACCGGCATCAGAAGATGGAGGTAGGGAATGCCTCCGAAGCTGGGCAGGACAAACCTCTGCAGTGCAGCAACGCCTCATTACAAGAGCAACCCGGAGTCACCAAATCTGCCAATTCCTTGGGCACCCACCGCCACCCTGTGCCACCCAGAGAGACCACCAGTGCCATAGCAGCAGAGGGCGGCCACTCGCGCCACCATGGGCCTGCAGAGATTGTGGCCTGAAGAAATTCAAATGTCTACCCAACCTCATCCCCACCCTGTGCCATGGCCCCCTCCACCCCCAGGCCTGAGGCAGGGGCACCACTCATTCCTTATGTAAAAGCTGAAAGGATTGTGGGGCAGTGGTGCCCCCATAGGGCACTGTTGCCTAGGAGTGGGTTGTGGCGCTCCACCCCTCCTTGGGGTAACGCGCCCCACCCATGTTTTCCTGGACCTGCCATGCAGGGGGCTGGTACCCAGAGCCCCTTTAGCGCTAGCAGAGCCGGTGTGACAATCTTTTTTTGCCCCAGCACCCCCCATGAGCTCCTCCTCGGATTCCCTCACCACCAAAGGTACCCTCTTCTCTCCTTGGCCTCTCACACATACATTCATTTGTTTTAAAGCCTGGTAAAGGCTGGCTGAACTGATCCACTCAGCTGTCCACATAAAATACAGATCTGTTCTTTGCAGCAGGCACATTAACCCTCTGCGCTAGTTTATGGTCAAAGCTGCCACTGGACAAACTCTCTGTCTCTAACATGAATCTTATCTTTACATTTTTATTTCTGCCTGAAATCTGGATGCACCTGGAACTCTGCAGAATGTATTTTGTAAATCGAAGTTATTTCTAAACCCCGCGCCCCTCCTGAGGTTTGTGCTCCCCCACAGGTCAGCGCCCAGTGCGGCCGCACCGGCCGCACCGTCCTAAAGCCGGCCCTGCTGGTACCTACGCCTGAAGTTAATGCCCTTCTTGGGGAGTTCACTGACTTGCTGCTCCAGCAAAGGCAAAGCGTGGGTTTCACCGGGAAGGGGGGCCCCGCCTGGTGGGAGTCAGGGTGCAGGAAGGGACCCCCAGGGTATGCAGGGCGTTGGAAGTGAGTTAGCACACAATGCAGCGCCTAGAGGACTGCACACGACCCTGGGGCGCTACTCCATCGAGGGGCAGACCCTGTGTGTGCCTCGGGGCCCCCAGCCAGGAGTATTTGTTTCAAGGGGCCTGGCCCCGTGGGTATCGAGTATCCTTTGTTAGACTTCACAGCCAATTTCCCTGATGTACTTTTATGACTAATAACAGAATCTGCCCCCTCCCCCTCACCCCCCCCCCCCCCACCCCCAAGGAGTTCTGTGACAATGAGTGAAGAGTTGTGTACCTGAAAGCATGGAAAGCCGGTGCTATTAACCTGTTTATTTATCCCAACAGGCGGCCAGAAAAACAACATTAATAATGTACAGGCTGGAACCAGAGGCGGGTTCATTATTTATCGAGGTGCCACGGGGTTTCTAGGGTGATCCCTTCAGAAGAGGGGGTCGGTGGCTGCTCACAAGCCTTGGAGGGGGTCGGTGGCTGCTCACAGGCCCTTGGGGGTGGGGGGTGAGTGACTGCTCATCACAAGCCTTGGAGGGGGTCGGTGGCTGCTCACAAGCCTTGCAGGGGGTCGGTGACTGCTCACAGGCCCTTGGGGGTGAGTGACTGCTCACAGGCCCTTGGGGGTGGGGGGTGAGTGACTGCTCACAAGCCTTGCAGGGGGTCGGTGACTGCTCACAGGCCCTTGGGTGTGAGTGACTGCTCACAGGCCCTTGGGGGTGGGGGGTGAGTGACTGCTCACAAGCCTTGCAGGGGGTCGGTGACTGCTCACAGGCCCTTGGGGGTGAGTGACTGCTCACAGGCCCTTGGGGGAGGGGGGTGAGTGACAGCTCACAAGCATTGGAGGGGGTCGGTGATTGCTCACAGGCCCTTCAGGGGGGTCGGTGTGAAGTTTCCAGGGTGATCCCTTATGAAGAGTGGCTGTTCACAAGCCTTGCAGGGGGTCGGTGCCTGCTCACAAGCCATGGAAGGGGTCGGTGGCTGCTCACAAGCCTTGGAGGGGGTCGGTGTGAACTTTCCAGGGTGATTTCTTCAGAAGAGGTGGTTGGTGACTGCCCACAAGCCTTGCAGGGGGTCGGTGGCTGCTCACAGGCCCTTGGGGGTGGGGGGTGAGTGACTGCTCACAAGCATTGGAGGGGGTCGGTGACTGCTCACAGGCCCTTCAGGGGGTCGGTGTGAACTTTCCAGGGTGATCCCTTATGAAGAGTGGCTGCTCACAAGCCAATACAACCACACAGTGAAAGTCACCTGGTTGGACCACTCCATCCTACACTTCACCGTCGCCGGACGTGACAGACCCACCCCTAAACAACCCGACACCACCTTCCGCAGCTGGTCCAGCGTCACTCAGCAACAATGAACTCACACACTCAACAGCACACAGCCTGTAGGAACCACCAACCTGGACCTTGCAGTTCAGAACTTCAATGACTTGATCACCAATGCCGCCGACCAAGTCACCCCCACCAAATCAGCTGAAACACACAGGCCCCCTAAACAAGCCAACTGGTGCACCCCACAACTCAGCACATCAACACACAAGTGCAAACAGCTTGAAAGAAAATGGCACTCTAGCAAGAACCACCCGGACAGAGCCACCTTCAAATCACCCTCAACGAATACCACCGACAAATCAAAGCAACAGAGAGAGGCCCGACCAATCGCATTGACACCAGCGCCAACCAAACCAAGGAACTCTTCACCATCGTCAGAGTTCACCTGCCCATCAGCCACTGAAAACGCAATCCCCCTCGCAAGAATTCTGCAACGCCATCACAAACCACTTCCACAACAAGAAAGCAACTATCTACATGAACTTTGATGCCCAACCCTCAACCCCCGCAGCCCCCTTCCGACCACCACGTTCGACTGCCTGTTCAACACATGGGGGACATATCAGTGCACAAAACACAGCCACCCTCATGAGCTTCATCCACTGGAGAGCACCAACTGACCCCTGCCCCCACCAACTCTTCAACCTGGGAAAAGATGAGATCAGCCCCCAGCTCACCTCCCTGAACGCCTCACTGCCACCTTCCATGCCTGGAAACACGCAGGTTAGACCCTCCTCCAGAAACCCTTGGAAGACCCCACCGAACTCCAGAACAACGTCCATCTCACTGCTCCCATTCCCTGCCAAGGTACTGGACAAAGCCATGAACCTACCACCACCTCCAGCAACCTGCTAGACCTCGCCCAATCAGGATTCAGAACCAATCACAGCACAGAGACAGCACCTATCACTGCAACCAACGACATACGCACCCTACTCTGCAGAGGAGAATCAGCTGCCCTGATCCTGCTTGGGCTCTACGCTGCCTTCGACACGGTCTCCCAACATACACTCGTCAATCGCCTACGTCAGACTGCAATAAGAGGTGACACCCTCAGATGGATGGTGTCCTTTCTCACAGGATGCACCCTAAAAGTCCACCTTCCCTCCTTTCCCCAGGGCTTATCCTTCAGCCCCACACTCCTCAACATGTACATGACTCCACTCTCAAACATCGTCAGAGCGCAGGACGAGAAAGGAACATCACGGAGACCAGTGGCGTGAAGCAAGGAATTTCATGGATAACAGTGGCGTGGAGCAAGGAACACACGGAGACCAACGGTGTGGAGCAAGGAATGTCATGGAGACCAGTGGCGTGGAGCAAGGAACGTCACGGAGACCAGTGGCGTGAAGCAAGGAATGTCACGGAGACCAATGGCGTGGAGCAAGGAATGCCACGGGGACCAGCGGCGTGGAGCAAGGAATGCCATGCGGATCAGCGATGTGGGGCAAGGAACACCATGGAGACCAGCGGCGTGATGCAAGGACGCCATGGGGACCAGAGGCATGGAGCAAGGAATGTCATGGAGACCAGTGGCGTGGAGCAAGGAACGCCATGGGGGCCACTGACGTGGAGCAAGGAACGCCATGGAGACCAGTGGTGTGGAGCAAGAAAAGTCACGGAGACCAACGGCGTGGAGCAAGGAATGTCATGGAGACCAGTGGTGTGGAGGAAGGAACGTCATGGAGACCAGTAGCATAGAGCAAGGAATGTCATGGGGACCAGCGGCGTGGAGCAAGGAACGCCCTGGGGACTAGCGGCGTGGAGCAAGGAACGCCCTGGGGACTAGCGGCATGGAGCACGGAACGCCACGGGGACCAGCGGCGTGGAGCACGGAACGCCACGGGGACCAGCGGCATGGAGCAAGGAATGTCATAGAGACCAGTGGTGTGGAGCAAGGAATGTCACGGGGACCAGTGGTGTGGAGCAAGGAATGTCATGGAGACCAGTGGTGTGGAGGAAGGAATGCCATGGGGACCAGCAGCGTGGAGCACGGAACGTCATGGGGACCAGCAGCGTGGAGCACGGAACGCCACGGGGACCAGCGGAGTGGAGCAAGGAACGTCATGGGGACCAGCGGCGTGGAGCAAGGAACGCCACGGGGACCAGCGGCGTGGAGCAAGGAACGCCACGGGGACCAGCGGCGTGGAGCAAGGAACGCCACGGGGACCAGCAGCGTGGAGCAAGGAATGTCATGGGGACCAGCGGCGTGGAGCACGGAACGCCATGGGGACCAGCGGAGTGGAGCAAGGAACGTCATGGGGACCAGCGGCGTGGAGCAAGGAACACCACGGGGACCAGCGGCGTGGAGCAAGGAATGCCATGGGGACCAGCGGCGTGGAGCACGGAACGCCATGGGGACCAGCGGAGTGGAGCAAGGAACGTCATGGGGACCAGCGGCGTGGAGCAAGGAACACCACGGGGACCAGCGGCGTGGAGCAAGGAATGCCATGGGGACCAGCGGCGTGGAGCACGGAACGCCATGGGGACCAGCGGAGTGGAGCAAGGAATGCCATGGGGACCAGTGGCATGGAGCAAGGAACGCCATGAAACCTGCTGAGGGAGCGAGTAACGTCATGAAGACCCACAGAGTGAAGGATGGACCTTCATGAAGAGCCCTAGGGAGGACCAAAGACCTCTAAGGAAAGCCCTAAGGAGGAGCAAGAAACTGGCTGTTGGTCGGTCCTTCCGAGGGCAACCAGTAAATTACTGCTCTGCCCTGGCGGAGGCCTCGGTGACCAAATGCTCCAAGGACCAAACGTGAGTGATGTATAGATACTCTGTCCCAGTGCCACGGGGTATCCGTACCACTGAGATAATTGTCCCCCGCCGGATTTAGATGCAGGGGACCATAGGTTTAATCACAGCAGGGACTACTCTGTGCCCCCTTGACTGTGCCCTCACAACGGCGACACAGCACTGTGACGTAAGGGCCCCCACAACGGCGCCGTGGCACTGTGGCGTAAGGGCCCCCACAACGGCGCCGCGGCACTGTGGCGTAAGGGCCCCCACAACGGCGCCGCGGCACTGTGGCGTAAGGGCCCCCACAACGGCGCCGCGGCACTGTGGCGTAAGGGCCCCCACAACGGCGCCGCGGCACTGTGGCGTAAGGGCCCCCACAACGGCGCCGCGGCACTGTGGCGTAAGGGCCCCCACAACGGCGCCGCGGCACTGTGGCGTAAGGGCCCCCACAACGGCGCCGCGGCACTGTGGCGTAAGGGCCCTCACAACGGCGCCGCGGCACTGTGGCGTAAGGGCCCTCACAACGGCGCCGCGGCACTGTGGCGTAAGGGCCCTCACAACGGCGCCGCGGCACTGTGGCGTAAGGGCCCTCACAACTGACCTGCAGGGAGGTGCCCCTCCTCCGGTGCTGCAGGAACCGCGCAACCTCAGGGGTAGCTCTGCTGTTTGAGGCTCTGGGGACCCTCTGCCCAGCGCCACTGGAATTATGCGAATCTGCGACCACAGCCTTTTCCACATAATTATGTGTTTGAAGTAGTTGCCACGTAAACCATTGTCTGCCGCATAATCAAAAAGTTGTTTCTACTCAAAGGAGCCTGAAGGTGGTAAAAACGCAGAGCGGGTGTCACTGGCCCTGGGCCAAGGGTGACTGGTCCCTTTTCTGTGGCTTCCTGCTGTACTTGGGTGCCAGGCTGGCACTGCGGGGTGACCCCTGTGCCCAGAGAGGCTGAACATACCTAAAAATTACAAGGTAATGAGGAAATACCAGCACAAACTGTGCCATGTTAACAGAGCTCTCAGTCTGAAAGACCTGAGGGGTAGCTCTGCTGTCACCCGGAAGGGTCACTGTAACTTGAGGGATAGCTCTGCTGTCAACCAGCAGGGTCTGTGTAACCTGAGGGATAGCCCTGCTGTCAGCCGGCAGGGTCTGTGTAACCTGAGGGATAGCTCTGCTGTCAGCCGGCAGGGTGTAACCTGGGGGACAGCTCTGCTGTCACCTGAGGGATAGCTCTACTGTCACCCGGCAGGATCTGTGTAATCTGAGGGGTAGCTCTGCTGTCACCCGGAAGGGTCTCTGTAACCTGAGGGATAGCTCTGCTGTCAGTGGGCTGACCCTGAAGGGTCTGTGTAATCTGAGAGACAGTTCTACTGTCAGAGGTCTGGGCCGGGAGGGTCTGTGTAACCTGAGAGACAGCTCTGCTGTCAGAGGTCTGAGTCTGGAAGATCTGTGTAACCTGAGGGATAGCTCTGCTGTCAGCAGGCAGGGTCTGTGTAACCTGAGGGATAGCTCTGCTGTCAGCTGGCAGGGTGTAACCTGAGGGATAGCTCTGCTGTCAGCCGGCAGAATCTGTGTAACCTGAGGGATAGCTCTGCTGTCAGTGGGCTGAGCCTGAAGGGTCTGTGTAATCTGAGAGACAGTTCTGCTGTCAGACGTCTGGGCCGGGAGGGTCTGTGTAACCTGAGAGACAGCTCTGCTGTCAGTGGTCTGAGTCTGTAAAATCTGTGTAACCTGAGGGATAGCTCTGCTGCCAGAAGTCTGGGCCGGGAGGGCCCTGTGTAACCTGAGAGATAGCTGTGCTGCCCAGGCCTGAGTGTGGGCCTCAGCCTCTAATGACGGAAGGCCCAAGCACTGCTGCTAGAAGCCAAGGGCCGATGCGTATCTCAATCCTTCTGAGGCAGCGCGACCAGCCCATGCTCTAGCGCCTCGAGGGTTTCCACCGACTCTGTAGTTGACTTGCACCTTCTGAGTTGTAGGGCTGGTTGTTTTCCTCCGCAGTGGTGGGGCCTCGGGGTCACCCCTCTTGAACCCGGCGCCGCCCCCACCCTGTTACTCAGTGTTACTGCCCCTTGCACGAGCGCTTGGTGTAACTGGTAGGTAGTTCATGCGCCTGAAGCCAGGGTGTGTTGTTGGTTTATAGCGCCTCAGCAGCTCCGGGTAATGTCCGCGCTGTTTAAGTATGCGTAAATACATGTGGGGGGGGGGGGGGCTGGGGGCGTGGGCGAAATGTCTCGTAATTCGCTTTTGGGAAATTTTGCAAAATCTCGGCAAAACACACATTTACGTGTAATTACAGAGCCCCCCCTCACCCCCCCTCATTTTGCGCCCCAGTTGGGCGCGGAAGGGCCGTCTTTGGCACAAGGTGCATTTACACACAGCGCTGTGAGCTCAGTGCATCACTTCACACTCGGCGAATTACGCTGCTTTACCTAAGAGGCGTAATCTCGGGAGTTTCCTAACCTGGCGCGGCCCTGTAATTAGGTAAATTACGCCAAAGTCATCTAGAAGTTACCCCGGGGTAGCGGAGAGAGGCCTCGGCTGGGGATACTCCGTGGTGACGGGAAGTGTGTGACCCCCCCCCTCGCACCCCCGGGGGGTGGGGGGGGGGGGGGACTCCTTGCCCCGCCCCCGGGCCTTGAATACACCCTCAGCAGCTGTCTCCCCGGGTATATATAGACGACGCTGCTGCTGAGTAAGGAGCCCTCGCGCTCCTTTAAGGTCAAAGGTTCGCATTGGGGAGGGGGGGGGGGCGTTCTGGCAGAAGGAACTATATATATATATATTATATATACCTTTTCTGCTTCCAGAGAGTTCTGTCGGCCGGTGGATGTAGTGTTGGGGGGGGGGGGGGGGGTAGGGAGGGCTCTTAGTCGTTCATCCAGAGCGCTCTAGGGGTTTGGGGTGCTGGGGGGTGGCGGGGCTAAGAGTTTACTTTTTAAGACCTAAAACTAAATTCATAAATACGTCTGAGCGCCAGTAATGTAATCGGTGCTCATGTAAAGCGCTGCGATACCTTCGGGTCGAGTTGGCGCTATATAAACCTGCAAGCACTAAAGTCCACTGTCATGAGTGGCCCCCACCGAGGGATGGGGGGGCACTGGAACATCACACCAGGGACACATACACTGACCAGCGCTGAGGTGGTGGCAGGGAGGGGCTGAGGGGCAGTAATCCCCACTTGGGGGAGAGGGCAAGGGGAGAGTAGACCCCTCGGGAGGGTGGACTGGGGGCGTAGGTAACCCCCTCAGGGTGAGGGGGACCGGGCAGGAGTAGACCCCTCAGGGGGAGGGAGGCTGGGGGGAGTAGACTCCACTGGGAGGGAGTTGGGGGGTAGTTGATCCCTCAGGGGGAGGAGGTCTGGGGGAGTATACCCCACTGGGAGGAGGGCTGGGGGGGGGGGCAGTTGACCCCTCAAGGGGAGGGGGTGGTTGGGGGGAGTAGACCCCACTGGGAGGGGAGCTGGGGGGGGGGGGGGGTAATTGACCTCTCAGGGGGATGGTGTCTGGGGGGAGTAGACCCCACTGGGAGGGGGGCTGGGGGGGGGTAGATCACCTCTCAAGGAGAGGGAGCTGGGGGGAGTAGACTCCACTGGCAGGGGGTGGGGGGGTAGTGGACCCATCATGGGGAGGGGTTCTGGGGGAGTAGACCCCACTGGGAGGGAGGGGTAGGTGACCTCTCAAGGGGAGGGGGTTGGGGGGAGTATACCCTACTGGTAGGGGGGCTGGGAGGGTAGTTGATCCCTCAGGGGGAGGAGGTCTGGGGAGTAGACCCCACCGGGAGGGGGGCTGGGGGTAGTTGACCCCTCAAGATGGGGCAGAAGAGGGCAGGAGTTTCCTGCAGCATCATACCTCTGCCCTTTAGAAACACCAAGGACCAAAGGTCAGAGGGCAGGAGGAGGGGCTGTGCTCAGAGCACGTGACCTGTAAAGCAGTTCTGGCACAAATGTTAATGCAACTCTTTAGAGAAGTGGTCTTCAAACTGGGGGGCGGGACCCCAGAGGGTGGCCTCAAGTGATAGGGGGGGGATGTTCTGGCCAAAAGAAGCATTACACAGATAACAGGGCTTTGTTTTAAGCGGAAACACCTTATTACATTTAAAAAAAGGTAACAGAACTTAACTACAATGTTTAAAGAGGTCCAGAGATAGTTAAACTTTGGCATCTTGATTAAATAACTGTGAAAAATTCTGAGAGGGGAGCAATGATTTTTATTGTTCAACTGAGGGGGCGCTTCATTACAAAGTTTGGAGACCACTGCCTTAGACTGCTATTTGGGACAGCTCGGTGAGAACTGGAAGTTTGATGTATGTCTCACTAGACGTCATCGCCTGCATCACTAATCTATCAACACGTTTCTGCCCCAGTGCTTCAGAAACCCAGGAGGCTTCATCAGGATATCTCATTTAATGAATACTGGGGTGGAGGGCAAAATAAGAGGGGTGCGGCCCATGGGAGGAGAGCCTGAGGGTCCCAGACTGTGAGTCACACTGCTGTGTAGATAGGACAGGATCTGAGGGTCTCAGACTGTGAGACAGACTCCTCTGTAGGGAGGACAGGGCAGCGTGTGTACTCAGGACACTGCCCTCCACAGGCTGGTGGTGGTACTGCCTGTGTGCACTATAGTGTGTGTGTGAAATCAGTACACTGCCCTCCAGAGGCTGCTGAGGGTACTGCCCGTGTGCACATTAGTGTGTGTGCGCTAAGGACACTGCCCTCAACAGACGCCTGAAGGTACTGCCCGTCTGCACTATAGTGTGTGTAAACTCAGGACACTGCCCTCCACAGGCTGCTCGTGGTACTGCCCGTGTGTACTGTAGTGTGTGTGTGTACTCAGGACACTGCCCTCCACAGGCTGCTCGTGGTACTGCCCGTGTGTACTGTAGTGTGTGTGTGTACTCAGGACACTGCCCTCCACAGGCTGCTGGAGGTATTGCCCTTGTGCACATTAGTGTGTGTGTACTCAGGACACTGCCCTCCACAGGCTGGTGATGGTACTGCCCGTGTGTACTGTAGTGTGTGTGTGTACTCAGGACACTGCCCTCCACAGGCTGCTGGTGGTACTGCCCGTGTGTACTGTAGTGTGTGTGTACTCAAGACACTGCCCTCCACAGGCTGCTGGTGGTACTGCCCTTGCGCACTATAGTGTGTGTGCACTCAGGACACTGCCCTCCACAGGCTGCTGGTGGTACTGCTCTTGCACACTATAGTGTGTGTGTACTCAGGACACTGCCCTCCACAGGCTGCTCGTGGTACTGCCCGTGTGTACTGTAGTGTGTGTGTGTACTCAGGACACTGCCCTCCACAGGCTGCTGGTGGAACTGCCCTTGCACACTATAGTGTGTGTGTACTCAGGACACTGCCCTCCACAGGCTGCTCGTGGTACTGCCCGTGTGTACTGTGGTGTGTGTGTACTCAGGACACTGCCCTCCACAGGCTGCTGGTGGTGCTGCCCTTGCACACTATAGTGTGTGCGTACTCAGGACACTGCCCTCCACAGGCTGCTGGTGGTACTGCCCTTGCACACTATAGTGTGTGTGTACTCAGGACACTGCCCTCCACAGGCTGCTGGTGGTACTGCCCGTGTGTACTGTAGTGTGTGTGTGTACTCAGGACACTGCCCTCCACAGGCTGCTGGTGGTACTGCCCTTGTGCACATTAGTGTGTGTGTACTCAGGACACTGCCCTCCACAGGCTGCTCGTGGTACTGCCCGTGTGTACTGTGGTGTGTGTGTACTCAGGACACTGCCCTCCACAGGCTGCTGGTGGTACTGCCCTTGCACACTATAGTGTGTGCGTACTCAGGACACTGCCCTCCACAGGCTGCTGGTGGTACTGCCCTTGCACACTATAGTGTGTGTGTACTCAGGACACTGCCCTCCACAGGCTGCTGGTGGTACTGCCCGTGTGTACTGTAGTGTGTGTGTGTACTCAGGACACTGCCCTCCACAGGCTGCTCCTGGTACTGCCCTTGTGCACATTAGTGTGTGCGTACTCAGGACACTGCCCTCCACAGGCTGCTCGTGGTACTGCCCGTGTGTACTATAGTGTGTGCGTACTCAGGACACTGCCCTCCACAGGCTGCTGGTGGTACTGCCCGTGCGTACTGTAGTGTGTGTGTGTACTCAGGACACTGCCCTCCACAGGCTGCTGGTGGTACTGCCCGTGTGTACTATAGTGTGTGCGCACTCAGGACACTGCCCTCCACAGGCTGCTGGTGGTACTGCCCGTGTGTACTGTGGTGTGTGTGTACTCAGGACACTGCCCTCCACAGGCTGCTGGTGGTACTGCCCTTGCACACTATAGTGTGTGCGTACTCAGGACACTGCCCTCCACAGGCTGCTGGTGGTACTGCCCTTGCACACTATAGTGTGTGTGTACTCAGGACACTGCCCTCCACAGGCTGCTGGTGGTACTGCCCGTGTGTACTGTAGTGTGTGTGTGTGTACTCAGGACACTGCCCTCCACAGGCTGCTGGTGGTACTGCCCTTGTGCACATTAGTGTGTGTGTACTCAGGACACTGCCCTCCACAGGGTGCTCATGGTACTGCCCGTGTGTACTGTGGTGTGTGTGTACTCAGGACACTGCCCTCCACAGGCTGCTGGTGGTACTGCCCTTGCACACTATAGTGTGTGCGTACTCAGGACACTGCCCTCCACAGGCTGCTGGTGGTACTGCCCTTGCACACTATAGTGTGTGTGTACTCAGGACACTGCCCTCCACAGGCTGCTGGTGGTACTGCCCGTGTGTACTGTAGTGTGTGTGTGTACTCAGGACACTGCCCTCCACAGGCTGCTCCTGGTACTGCCCTTGTGCACATTAGTATGTGCGTACTCAGGACACTGCCCTCCACAGGCTGGTGGTGGTACTGCCCTTGTGCACATTAGTGTGTGTGTACTCAGGACACTGCCCTCCACAGGCTGCTGGTGGTACTGCCCGTGTGTACTATAGTGTGTGCGTACTCAGGACACTGCCCTCCACAGGCTGCTGGTGGTACTGCCCTTGCACACTATAGTGTGTGTGTACTCAGGACACTGCCCTCCACAGGCTGCTGGTGGTACTGCCCTTGCACACTATAGTGTGTGTGCACCTCAGGGATACACCCCCTGCCTAGAACAGGTGCAGCACCTCAGGGACACACCTTCCTCCCTGCCCATGTCTCCTGCTGGCTGCTCTTCCTCCCCAGGTACTCTCTCCCTGCCCAGGCCCCCAATGTCATAATAGTGGAAGTAGGTACCGCCAGCCTGTTGGCAGTAATACCTCCGCTATACCACCGACCGCCGGATCGTAATGACCTCCTTAGTCTTCTGCCTCAAGCATTTGCTGCGAGCAGAAGGCACGCATGGAGGAGGAAGAGAACAACGAAAAGCGTCACAGCGGGAGAAAGCAGAGAGCTGCCAGAGTGAGCTGAGGGGCAGGGAGTGGCTGTAAATGGATTGAGGAGGCTCGAGATGGCCTCAGGATTCCGCCTTCCCACATTTAACTGCAGCAGCCGCGTGTCTAAGAGGAGGGGTTTGGGCACCGGCACCTTTTTACAAATTAAGCACTGCATCAGCGCCCCCTACAGATGGTGCTATAGGAGACCCAGGGTCACCACTGGCTAGAAGCGCGCCTGTGTCCCTTAGGCGCTACAAGATATCATCATAGGCGACCACCCCTGTGTCCTTTAGGAGCTACAAGATGTCGTCACAGCCGGCCCCCTGTGTCACCATTGGCTAGAAGCGCCCGTGTCCCTTAGGTGCTACAAGATGCCGTCGTATGTGACCGCCTTGTTCACCTCACCATAAGCAAGAAGCGCCCCCTCTGTCCTTTAGGCGCTACAAGGTGTCAGCATAGGGCAGTGGAAGCCTCGTGTCACCAGAAGCACTGTGACGTCATGCTTCTATATGGGAACAGGGCCCTGAATGTCATCATTTGAAACACTCCCTTATGTTGCTAAAGGCGAAAGTTGATGTGGCCTGATGTCGCTATATTCACTACAAGTGAAAGGTGCCCGTGTGTCACTACAGGACAAAGGAGTCTGTGTTTCACTATGGGTGAAAGGTGTCCGTGTTTCACTACAGGTGAAAGGTGTCCGCGTTTCACTACAGGTGGAAGGTGATCTTGTTAAACTATAGGTGAAAGGGGCGAGTGTTTCACTACAGGTGAACGGTGTCTGTGTTTCACTACAGGTGAAAGGTGTCTGTGTTTCACTACAGGTGGAAGGGCTCTGTGTTTCCCTATAGCTGAAAGGTGTCTTTGTTTCACTACAGGTGAACGGTGTCTGTGTTTCACTACAGGTGAACGGTGTCTGTGTTTCACTACAGGTGAAAGGTGTCTGTGTTTCACTACAGGTGGAAGGGCTCTGTGTTTCCCTATAGCTGAAAGGTGTCTGTGTTTCACTACAGGTGAACGGTGTCCGTGTTTCACTACAGGTGAAAGGGCTCTGTGTTTCCCTATAGCTGAAAGGTGTCTGTGTTTCACTACAGGTGAAAAGTTTCCATGTTTCGTGTTTCTGTTTCACTATAGGTGGAAGGTGTCAATGTTTCACTACAGGTGAAAGGTATAAGTGTTTCACTATAGCTGAAAGGTCTCCGTGTTTCACTACAGGTGAAAGGTGTCCGTGTTTTGCTATAGGTGAAAGGTGTCCATGTTTCACTACAGGTGGAAGGTGATCTTGTTTAATGATAGGTGAAAGGTGTCCATGTTTTACTATAAGTGGAAGGTGATATTGTTTAACTATAGCTGAACGGGCGAGTGTTTCACTATAGGTGAAAAGTGTCTGTTTCACTACAGGTGAACAGTGTCCGTGTTTCACTACAGGTGGAAGGTGATCTTGTTTAACTATAGGTGAAAGAGGCCCGTGTTTCACTATGGGTGGAAAGGTTCTGTGTTTCACTACAGCTGAATCGTGGCTTTGTTTCACTATAGGTGAAAGGTGTTCATGTTTTACTATAGGTGAAAGATGTCCATGTTTCACTATAGCTGAAAGGTGTCCATGTTTCACTATAGGTGAAAGGGATCCTTATTTCATTATAGGTGAAAGGTGTCCATGTTTCACTATAGGTGAAAGGGATCTATATTTCACTATAGGTGAAAGGTGTCCATGTTTCAGTATAGCTGAAAGGTCTCTGTGTTTCACTACAGCTGAATTGTGGCCTTGTTTCACTAAGGTGAACAGTACCCGTGCTTCACTATAGGTGAAAGGTGTCCGTATTTCACTATAGGTGAAAGGTATCCATGTTACACTACAGGTGAAAGGTGTCCATGTTTCACTGTAGGTGAAAGGAATCCATGTTACACTACAGGTGAAAGTTGTCCATGTTTCACTATAGGTGAAAGGTCTCTGTGTTTCACTACAGCTGAATCGTGGCCTTGTTTTACTATAGGTGAAAGGTAACCGTGCCTCACTACAGGTGAAAGGTGTTTGTATTTCAATATAGTTGAAAGGTGTCCATGTTTCACTATAACTGAAAGGTATCCATGTTTCACTATAGTTGAAATGTGTCCATGTTTCACTATGGGTGAAAGGTGTTTGTATTTCACTATAGTTGAAAGGTGTCCATGTTTCACTATAACTGAAAGGTATCCATGTTTCACTATAGTTGAAATGCGTCCATGTTTCACTATGGGTGAAAGGTGTTTGTATTTCACTATAGTTGAAAGGTGTCCATGTTTCACTATAACTGAAAGGTGTCCATGTTTCACTATAGTTGAAATGTGTCCATGTTTCACTATGGGTGAAAGGTGTTTGTATTTCACTATAGCTGAAAGATGTCCATGTTTCACTACAGGTGAAAGGTGACCATGTTTCACTACAGGTGAAACGTGTCCATGTTTCACTACAGGTGAAAGGTGTCCATGTTTCACTATAGGTGAAAGTTGCCCATATTTCACTATAGGTGAAAGGTGTCCATGTTTCACTACAGGTGAAAGGTGTCCATGTTTGATTATAGGTGAAAGGGACCCATATTTCACTATAGGTGGAAGGTGTCCATGTTACACTATAGGTGAAAGGTGTTTGTATTTCACTATAGGTGAAAGGTGTCCATGTTTCACTATAGGTGAAAGTTGTTTGTATTTCACTATAGGTGAAAGGTGTCCATATTTCACCGTAGGTGAAAGGTGCCCATATTTCAATATAGGTGAAAGGTGTCCATGTTTCACTATAGGTGGAAGGTATTTGTATTTCACTATTGTTGAAAGGTGTCCATGTTTCACTATAAGTGAAAGTTGTTTGTATTTCACTATAGTTGAGAGGTATCCATGTTTCACTACAGGGGAACGGGATCCGTATTTCACTATAGGTGAAAGGTGTCCATGTTTCAGTATAGGTGAAAGGTACCCGTGCTTCACTATAGGTGAAAGGTGTCCGCATTTCACTATAGGTGAAAGGTATCCATGTTACACTACAGGTGAAAGGTGTCCATGTTTCACCATAGGTGAAAGGTATCCATGTTTCACTACAGGTGAAAGGTGTCCATGTTTCACTATAGGTGAAAGTGGTTTGCATTTCACTATAGTTGAAAGGTGTCCATGTTTCACTATAGGTGAAAGGTATCCATGTTACACTACAGGTGGAAGGTGTCCATGTTTCACTACAGGTGAAAGGTGTCCATGTTTCACTACAGGTGAAAAGTGTCCATGTTTCACTATAGGTGAAAGGTGTCCATGTTTCACTATCGGTGAAAGGTATCTGTGCTTTGCACAGGGGAGAAGTGGCCTTGGTTTGGTAAATACAAATTGCTGCATTGTGGTGCTGATGGTGAGTGTCCTGCTATAGGGGAACAGCTGCTGGGTGTCACTATAGGGGCTGTCTGGGGCAGCACTGGGTAGGGACAGGCCTGAAGATGAGGCTGACAAGGGATGGGGGCAGGAGGCTCTGGGTGTCTGGACTGGAGCCTTCAGGGTCAGGGTGCGGACCCTGAGAAGAGCCAGTGGGTGTAGTCATTGCCAGAGCCACAAGGATGAGAAGTGAGCGGCCGAGATTTGCGTTTAAAGCGCCAAGAAGCCACATATGGCGAGTGAGTGCTCTACAAGTCCAAAGAACAGGACATTAATCAGACTTGTGTTTTCTTACAGATAGAAGAAGGGACTTCAGCTCGTCTTGACAACATGGCAGGTAAGTTCTTGCCTTCATTATTTGCATCAGTCATGAAGCATCTGATGCCACAAGCCCTCCACCCCCTCATAAAAAGGTCTAATCTTCGTTAAGTTGAAGTCTGCCAGACTGCGCTGCTGGTTGCAAAGACCTTGGGACATGCTGAAAGCTTCCCTGAATGCATTACTCCCATTGCTTACCAATGGCTTTGGGTTTGTAACTCGCATTTGCTTGCTTTCTATCAGCTGGCTTTATTTGTTTGTCGTTTGAGGCTGTCCAACATGTCTTTGACCCTCGCATGGAGCATAGCCTGTTTACCACCTCTCTGTTTGGCTTCTTGTATTCTTCCATGAGTACTCACTTTTAGAGAACTCTTTCTTTCTCGTGAGACACTCCTTGAGAGTGCCTGTGTTTTCAGCTGTCTCCCGTGTATGCCAGTTCAAGAGCAGCTGCTGCAGCTCAATGGTTTGTAATAAACATACTGTATTTCTTTGAAAAGTTTTCCTGCATCCTGTGTGCCAAGAACTTCCCCTTTCCTTGGAGAATTTTCTTTCTGCATGTCTGATTCTTCTTATCTCTGGGACCACCACCTCCACGCCCAGGCATGCCTGACAATGCTGGGGTTCAGAAGGCAAAAGAGACACAAGGAGCCCTTTAAATATTGTTGTTATCTTGACACATTTGTTGTGCCTTCAGAGCCAGAGGTCAGATGTCAGGCTGTGTCTTCTGACAGATTGCTGCTGTTCTCTTACAATTGAGGCTGGTGTTCACCTTTCTCTGGGTGCAAAATGAGAGGATTTGGTGAAGTGAACTCTGCACAGTCTGGAGGGTGCAGGGAGGGTAAAAGCAAAGGCTGCAGGATGTCACTCGCCCCACCACACACCACAATGCATGTACCTGTCAGTGAGCTCCTCACATATTTCATGATATACTCTCAGTTTGGACAGCACAGATGAAGTGTTTTGTGTTATTCTGAAGTGTGGAGAAAACAAAGATATTAATAGGAATAAAATGAATGAATTGACTTCTAATGCTCCAAAGAAACCTTTGCTGGAGCCTGGTTTCCACAGGTTATGATGCGTGCGGTGCAGGTGTGATCAGTGATACTCTGGGTCTCCGAACATGGAGGGCTCGTTTCAGTGGTAAATGTGCTGTCTGTGACGACAGTGGGTACCACACCTCGCTGCGGTAATGTGTTTGTGACAGTGTGCTCCAAAGTGTACCTCCAGCCACACACTACTCCCTTATTACTCGCCGCTGAATACTTCTGCTACACTTGTGCTTTGTGTCACACGTCACAGCCCTTGTGACTTCAGTGATGTTACAATAATGGCAGACCCCCCGGCAGCACCACTGACGTCCACCGATTGCGAAATGTCCCATGCGCAAGAGGCCTTCTTGGCACTCAACTTTTCAAACACCCACTAGCAACGCACTGTCATTTAAATAACATTTACTCAAATACCTGGACAGCACTTCTTAGCCATTACTTCAGTATTAAGCGCGCTTATTTCAGTATTAAGCGAGCACTTCTCAGCGATTACTTCAGTATTAAGCGAGCACTTCTCAGTGATTACTTCAGTATTGAGCGAGCACTTCTCAGTAATTACTTCAGTATTATGCATGATTACTTCAGTATTAAGCAAGCAATTCTCAGTGATAACTTCAGTATTAATCGAGGACTTCTCAGTGATTACTTTAGTATTTAGTGAGCACTTCTCAGCGATTACTTAAGTATTAAGCGATCACTTCTCAGCGATTACTTCAGTATTAAGCGAGAACTTCTCAGCCAATACTTCAGTATTAAACGTGATTACTTCAGTATTAAGTCAGCACTTCTCAGCGATTACTTCAGTAATAAGCGAGCACTCCTCAGTGATTACTTCAGTACTGAGCACGATTACTTCAGTATTAATCAAGGACTTCTCAGTGATTACTTCAGTATTTAGTGAGCACTTCTCAGCGATTACTTCAGTACTAAGCCAGCACTTCTCAGCGATAACTTCAGTATTAAGTGAGGACTTCTCAGTGATTACTTCAGTATTAAGCAAGCACTTCTCAGCGATAACTTCAGTATTAAGCGCAATTACTTCAGTATTAAGCGAGCAATTCTCAGCCATTACTTCAGTACTAAGCGAGTACCTCTCAGCCATTACTTCAGTATTAAGCGAGCACTTCTCAGTGATGACTTCAGTATTGAGCGAGCACTTCTCAGCGATTACTTCAGTATTAAACAAGCACTTCTCAGCGATTACTTCAGTATTAAGCGCAATTAGATCAGTATTAAGCACTTCCCAGTGATTACTTCAGTATTAAACGGGCACTTCTCAGTGATTACTTCAGTATTAAGCGCAATTAGTTCAGTATTAGGCAAGCACTTCTCATCGATTAGTTCAGATTTAAGCAAGCACTTCTCAGTGATTACTTCAGTATTAAACAAGCACTTCTCAGTGATCACTTCAGTATTAGGTTCAATTAGTTCAGTATTTAGCGAGCACTTCTTAGTGATTACTTCAGTATTAAGCGCAATTAGTTAAGTATTAAGGAAGCACTTCTCAGCGATTACTTCAGTATTAAGCGAGCACTTCTCAGCGATTGCTTCAGTATTAAGCGAGCACTTCTCATCGATTACTTCAGTATTGAGCGAGCACTTCTCAGTGATTACTTCAGTATTAAGCGCAATTACTTCAGTATTAAGCGAGCACTTCTCAGTGATTACTTCAGTATTAAGCAAGCACTTCTCAGTGATTACTTCAGTATTAAGCAAGGACTTCTCAGCAATTACTTCAGTATTAAGCAAGCACTTCTCAGCGATTACTTCAGTATTAAGCCAGCACTTATCAGCCATTACTTCAGTATTAAGCCAGCACTTCTCAGTGATTACTTCTGTATTAAGCTAGCACTTCTCAGCCATTACTTCAGTATTAAGCGAGAACTTCTCAGTGATTACTTCAGTATTAAGCTAGCACTTCTCAGCCATTACTTCAGTATTAAGCGAGCACTTCTCAGTGATTACTTCAGTATTAAGATAGCACTTCTCAGTCATTACTTCAGTATTAAGCGAGCACTTCTCAGTGATTACTTCAGTATTATGCACGATTACTTCAGTATTAAGCGAGCACTTCTCAGTGATAACTCCAGTATTAATCGAGGACTTCTCAGTGATTACTTCAGTATTTAGTGAGCACTTCTCAGCGATTACTTAAGTATTAAGCGATCACTTCTCAGCGATTACTTCAGTATTAAGCGCAATTACTTCAGTATTAAGCGAGCACTTCTCAGCCAATACTTCAGTATTAAGCGCGATTACTTCAGTATTAAGTCAGCACTTCTCAGCGATTACTTCAGTATTAAGCGAGCACTCCTCAGTGATTACTTCAGTACTGAGCACGATTACTTCAGTATTAAGCAAGGACTTCTCAGTGATTACTTCAGTATTTAGTGAGCACTTTTCAGAGATTACTTCAGTATTAAGCCAGCACTTCTCAGCGATTACTTCAGTATTAAGCGAGCACTTCTCAGCAATTACTTCAGTATTAAGCAATCACTTCTCAGCGATAACTTCAGTATTAAGCGAGGACTTCTCAGCGATTACTTCAGTATTAAGCGAGCACTTCTCAGCGTTAACTTCAGTATTAAGTGAGGACTTCTCAGTGATTACTTCAGTATTTAGCGAGCACTTCCCAGCGATTACTTCAGTATTAAGTGAGCACTTCTCAGCGATTACTTCAGTATTAAGCGAAGACTTCTCAGCGATTACTTCAGTTTTAAACGAGCACTTCTCAGCTATTACTTCAGTATTAAGCAAGCACTTCTCAGTGATTACTTCAGTATTAAGCGCAATTACTTCAGTATTAAGCGAGCACTTCTCAGCCATTACTTCAGTACTAAGCGAGCACCTCTCAGCCATTACTTCAGTATTAAGCAAGCACTTCTCAGTGATTACTTCACTGTTGAGCGAGCACTTCTCAGCCATTACTTCAGTATTAAGCGCGATTAGTTCAGTATTAAGCACTTCCCAGTGATTACTTCAGTATTAAACAAGCACTTCTCAGTGATTACTTCATTATTAAGCGCAATTGGTTCAGTATTAGGCAAGCACTTCTCATCGATTAGTTCAGATTTAAGCAAGCACTTCTCAGTGATTACTTCAGTATTAAACAAGCACTTCTCAGTGATCACTTCAGTATTAGGTGCAATTAGTTCAGTATTTAGCGAGCACTTCTCAGTGATTACTTCAGTATTAAGCGTAATTACTTAAGTATTAAGGAAGCACTTCTCAGCGATTACTTCAGTATTTAGCGAGCACTTCTCAGTGATTACTTCAGTATTAAGCGCGATTACTTCAGTATTAAGTCAGCACTTCTCAGCGATTACTTCAGTATTAAGCGAGCACTCCTCAGTGATTACTTCAGTACTGAGCACGATTACTTCAATATTAAGCGAGCACTTCTCAGCGATTACTTCAGTATTAAATGAGCACTTCTCAGCGATTACTTCAGTATTAAGTGAGCACTTCTCAGTGATTACTTCAGTATTAAGCGTGATTACATTAGTATTAAGCGAGCACTTCTCAGTGATTACTTCAGTATTAAGCGAGCACTTCTCAGTGATTACTTCAGTATTAAGCGCAATTAGTTAAGTATTAAGGAAGCACTTCTCAGTGGTTACTTCAGTATTAATCGTGATTATTTCAGTATTAAGCAAGCACTTCTCAGTGACTACTTCAGTATTAAGCAAGCACTTCTCAGTGATTACTTCAGTATTAAGCAAGGACTTCTCAGCAATTACTTAAGTATTAAGCGAGCACTTCTCAGCGATTACTTCAGTATTAAGCCAGCACTTCTCAGCGATTACTTCAGTATTAAGCCAGCACTTCTCAGCGATTACTTCAGTATTAAGCCAGCACTTATCAGTGATTACTTCAGTATTAAGCAAGATTACTTTAGTATTAAGCGAGCACTTCTCAGCAATTACTTCAGAACTAAGTGATTACTTCAGTATTAAGCGAGCACTTCTCAGCGATTACTTCAGTATTAAACGAGCACTTCTCAGCGATTACTTCAGTATTAAGTGAGCACTTCTCAGTGATTACTTCAGTATTAAGCGTGATTACTTCAGTATTAAACGAGCACTTCTCAGCCATTACTTCAATATTAAGCGTGATTACTTCAATATTAAGCGAGCACTCCTCAGCCATTTCTTCAGTATTAAGCGAGCACTTCTCAGCGATTACTTCAGTATTAAACAAGCACTTCTCAGTGATTACTTCAGTATTAAGTGCGATTAGTTCATTATTAAGCAAGCACTTTTCAGTGATTACTTCAGTATTAAGCAAGCACTTCTCAGCCATTACTTCAGTATTAAGCGTGATTACTTCAGTATTAAGCAAGCACTTTTCAGTGATTACTTCAGAATTAAGTGAGCACTTCTCAGCCATTACTTCAGTATTAAGCGTGATTACTTCAGTATTAAGCAAGCACTTCTCAGTGATTACTTCAGTATTAAGCGAGCACTTCTCAGCAATTACTTCAGTATTAAGCGCAATTAGTTCAGTATTAGGCAAGCACTTCTCATCGATTAGTTCAGTATTAAACGAGCACTTCTCAGCGATTACTTCAGTATTAAGTGAGCACTTCTCAGTGATTACTTTAGTATTAAGCGTGATTACTTCAGAATTAAGCGAGCACTTCTCAGCGATTACTTCAGTATTAAGCGAGCACTTCTCAGTGATTACTTCAGTATTAAGCTAGCACTTCTCAGCCATTACTTCAGTATTAAGCGAGCACTTCTCAGTGATTACTTCAGTATTAAGCTAGCACTTCTCAGCCATTACTTCAGTATTAAGCGTGATTACTTCAGTATTAAGCGAGCACTTCTCAGCCATTAGTTCAGTATTAAGTGTGATTACTTCAGTATTAAGCGAGCACTTCTCAGTGATTACTTCAGTATTAAGCGAGCACTTCTCAGCGATTACTTCAGTATTAAACAAGCACTTCTCAGTGATTACTTCATTATTAAGCGCAATTAGTTCAGTATTAGGCAAGCACTTCTCATCGATTAGTTCAGATTTAAGCAAGCACTTCTCAGTGATTACTTCAGTATTAAACAAGCACTTCTCAGTGATTACTTCAGTATTAAGCGAGCACTCCTCGGGGATTACTTCAGTACTGAGCATGATTACTTCAATATTAAGCGAGCACTTCTCAGCGATTACTTCAGTATTAAATGAGCACTTCTCAGCGATTACTTCAGTATTAAGTGAGCACTTCTCAGTGATTACTTCAGTATTAAGCGTGATTACATTAGTATTAAGCGAGCACTTCTCAGTGATTACTTCAGTATTAAGCGAGCACTTCTCAGTGATTACTTCAGTATTAAGCGCAATTAGTTAAGTATTAAGGAAGCACTTCTCAGTGGTTACTTCAGTATTAATCGTGATTATTTCAGTATTAAGCAAGCACTTCTCAGTGACTACTTCAGTATTAAGCAAGCACTTCTCAGTGATTACTTCAGTATTAAGCAAGGACTTCTCAGCAATTACTTCAGTATTAAGCGAGCACTTCTCAGCGATTACTTCAGTATTAAGCCAGCACTTCTCAGCGATTACTTCAGTATTAAGCCAGCATTTCTTGGTGATTACTTCAGTATTAAGCGAGCACTTATCAGTGATTACTTCAGTATTAAGCAAGATTACTTTAGTATTAAGCGAGCACTTCTCAGCAATTACTTCAGAACTAAGCGATTACTTCAGTATTAAGCGAGCACTTCTCAGCGATTACTTCAGTATTAAACGAGCACTTCTCAGCGATTACTTCAGTATTAAGTGAGCACTTCTCAGTGATTACTTCAGTATTAAGCGTGATTACTTCAGTATTAAACGAGCACTTCTCAGCCATTACTTCAATATTAAGCGTGATTACTTCAATATTAAGCGAGCACTCCTCAGCCATTTCTTCAGTATTAAGCGAGCACTTCTCAGCGATTACTTCAGTATTAAACAAGCACTTCTCAGTGATTACTTCAGTATTAAGTGCGATTAGTTCATTATTAAGCAAGCACTTTTCAGTGATTACTTCAGTATTAAGCAAGCACTTCTCAGCCATTACTTCAGTATTAAGCGTGATTACTTCAGTATTAAGCAAGCACTTCTCAGTGATTACTTCAGTATTAAGTGAGCACTTCTCAGCCATTACTTCAGTATTAAGCGAGCACTTCTCAGCCATTACTTCAGTATTAAGCGATTACTTCAATATTAAGCGAGTACTTCTCAGCGATTACTTCAGTATTAAGCGAGTACTTCTCAGCGATTACTTCAGTATTAAACGAGCACTTCTCAGCGATTACTTCAGTATTAAGTGAGCACTTCTCAGTGATTACTTCAGTATTAAGCGTGATTACTTCAGAATTAAGCGAGCACTTCTCAGCGATTACTTCAGTATTAAGCGAGCACTTCTCAGTGATTACTTCAGTATTAAGCTAGCACTTCTCAGCCATTACTTCTGTATTAAGCGAGCAGTTCTCAGTGATTACTTTAGTATTAAGCTAGCACTTCTCAGCCATTACTTCAGTATTAAGCGTGATTACTTCAGTATTAAGCGAGCACTTCTCAGCCATTAGTTCAGTATTAAGCGTGATTACTTCAGAATTAAGCGAGCACTTCTCAGCGATTACTTCAGTATTAAGCGAGCACTTCTCAGTGATTACTTCAGTATTAAGCTAGCACTTCTCAGCCATTACTTCTGTATTAAGCGAGCAGTTCTCAGTGATTACTTTAGTATTAAGCTAGCACTTCTCAGCCATTACTTCAGTATTAAGCGTGATTACTTCAGTATTAAGCGAGCACTTCTCAGCCATTAGTTCAGTATTAAGCGTGATTACTTCAGTATTAAGCGAGCACTTCTCAGTGATTACTTCAGTATTAAGCGAGCACTTCTCAGCGATTACTTCAGTATTAAACAAGCACTTCTCAGTGATTACTTCATTATTAAGCGCAATTAGTTCAGTATTAGGCAAGCACTTCTCATCGATTAGTTCAGATTTAAGCAAGCACTTCTCAGTGATTACTTCAGTATTAAACAAGCACTTCTCAGTGATTACTTCAGTATTAAGCGAGCACTCCTCGGGGATTACTTCAGTACTGAGCATGATTACTTCAATATTAAGCGAGCACTTCTCAGCGATTACTTCAGTATTAAATGAGCACTTCTCAGCGATTACTTCAGTATTAAGTGAGCACTTCTCAGTGATTACTTCAGTATTAAGCGTGATTACATTAGTATTAAGCGAGCACTTCTCAGTGATTACTTCAGTATTAAGCGAGCACTTCTCAGTGATTACTTCAGTATTAAGCGCAATTAGTTAAGTATTAAGGAAGCACTTCTCAGTGGTTACTTCAGTATTAATCGTGATTATTTCAGTATTAAGCAAGCACTTCTCAGTGACTACTTCAGTATTAAGCAAGCACTTCTCAGTGATTACTTCAGTATTAAGCAAGGACTTCTCAGCAATTACTTCAGTATTAAGCGAGCACTTCTCAGCGATTACTTCAGTATTAAGCCAGCACTTCTCAGCGATTACTTCAGTATTAAGCCAGCATTTCTTGGTGATTACTTCAGTATTAAGCGAGCACTTATCAGTGATTACTTCAGTATTAAGCAAGATTACTTTAGTATTAAGCGAGCACTTCTCAGCAATTACTTCAGAACTAAGCGATTACTTCAGTATTAAGCGAGCACTTCTCAGCGATTACTTCAGTATTAAACGAGCACTTCTCAGCGATTACTTCAGTATTAAGTGAGCACTTCTCAGTGATTACTTCAGTATTAAGCGTGATTACTTCAGTATTAAACGAGCACTTCTCAGCCATTACTTCAATATTAAGCGTGATTACTTCAATATTAAGCGAGCACTCCTCAGCCATTTCTTCAGTATTAAGCGAGCACTTCTCAGCGATTACTTCAGTATTAAACAAGCACTTCTCAGTGATTACTTCAGTATTAAGTGCGATTAGTTCATTATTAAGCAAGCACTTTTCAGTGATTACTTCAGTATTAAGCAAGCACTTCTCAGCCATTACTTCAGTATTAAGCGTGATTACTTCAGTATTAAGCAAGCACTTCTCAGTGATTACTTCAGTATTAAGTGAGCACTTCTCAGCCATTACTTCAGTATTAAGCGAGCACTTCTCAGCCATTACTTCAGTATTAAGCGATTACTTCAATATTAAGCGAGTACTTCTCAGCGATTACTTCAGTATTAAGCGAGTACTTCTCAGCGATTACTTCAGTATTAAACGAGCACTTCTCAGCGATTACTTCAGTATTAAGTGAGCACTTCTCAGTGATTACTTCAGTATTAAGCGTGATTACTTCAGAATTAAGCGAGCACTTCTCAGCGATTACTTCAGTATTAAGCGAGCACTTCTCAGTGATTACTTCAGTATTAAGCTAGCACTTCTCAGCCATTACTTCTGTATTAAGCGAGCAGTTCTCAGTGATTACTTTAGTATTAAGCTAGCACTTCTCAGCCATTACTTCAGTATTAAGCGTGATTACTTCAGTATTAAGCGAGCACTTCTCAGCCATTAGTTCAGTATTAAGCGTGATTACTTCAGAATTAAGCGAGCACTTCTCAGCGATTACTTCAGTATTAAGCGAGCACTTCTCAGTGATTACTTCAGTATTAAGCTAGCACTTCTCAGCCATTACTTCTGTATTAAGCGAGCAGTTCTCAGTGATTACTTTAGTATTAAGCTAGCACTTCTCAGCCATTACTTCAGTATTAAGCGTGATTACTTCAGTATTAAGCGAGCACTTCTCAGCCATTAGTTCAGTATTAAGCGTGATTACTTCAGTATTAAGCGAGCACTTCTCAGTGATTACTTCAGTATTAAGCGAGCACTTCTCAGCGATTACTTCAGTATTAAACAAGCACTTCTCAGTGATTACTTCAGTATTAAGTGCGATTAGTTCAGTATTAAGCAAGCACTTCTCAGTGATTACTTCAGTATTAAACGAGCACTTCTCACTGATTACTTCAGTATTAAGCTAAATTAGTGCAGTATTAGGCAGGCACTTCTCAGCGATTAGTTCAGTATTAAGCAAGCACTTCTCAGTGATTACTTCAGTATTAAACAAGCACTTCTCAGTGATTACTTCAGTATTAAGCGCAATTAGTGCAGTACTAAGCGAGCACTTCTTAGTGATTACTTCAGTATTAAGCGAGCACTTCTCAGCGATTACTTCAGTATTAAGCGAGCACTTCTCAGTGATTACTTCAGTATTAAGCACGATTACTTCAGTATTAAGCAAGCACTTCTCAGTGATTACGTCAGTATTTAGTGAGGACTTCTCAGTGATTACTTCAGTATTAAGCGAGCACTTCTCAGCGATGACTTCAGTATTAGGCGAGCACTTCTCAGCGATTACTTCAGTATGAAGCGAGGACTTCTCGGTGATTACTTCAGTATTAAGCGAGCACTTCTCAGTGATTACTTCAGTATTAAGCGAGCACTTCTCAGCGATTACTTCAGTATGAAGCAAGCACTTCTCAGCGATTACTTCAGTATTAAGCAAGGACTTCTCGGTGATTACTTCAGTATTAAGCGAGCACTTCTCAGTGATTACTTCAGTATTAAGCGCGATTCCTTCAGTATTAAGTGAGCACTCCTCAGGGATTATTTTAGTATTAAGCGAGCACTTCTCAGTGATTACTTCAGTATTAAGCGTTAACACAAAAGTGCTGATAAATTCTAGTCTTCATCAATGAAGCATATTGTATTGTGTTATAACATATTGTAATACACAACAAAGAATATAGTATTGTAATACACAATGAAGGACATGGTATAGTAATACAATATACAGTGAAGCATACAGTATTGTAATATAATGCAGGGATGCACATGGTATTGTCATACACAATGAGGCATATGCTATTGTAATACAATGCAGGGAAGCATACAGTATTGTAATACACAACGAAGTATAAAGTATTGTAATACAGGAAAGCATACAGTATTGTAATACACAACGAAGTATAAAGTATTGTAATACAGGAAAGCATACAGTATTGTAATACACAACGAAGTATAAAGTATTGTAATACAGGGAAGCATACGGTATTGTATACAGTACAGGGAAGCATACGGTATTGTAATACACAACGAAGCATACAGTATTGTAACACAATACAGGGAAGCATACGGTATTGTAATACACAATGAGGTACATGGTATTGTAATATAACACAGTGACGCGTACAAAGATTGCTGTATTACCAGGTGTAATTTACATCTGGACGAAGAGTCATAAGGGATGCTAAAGGGAGCCTCTGAAACTAGTGCAGGGACACATTCCGAGGACAAGAAGACAGAGCGATGTGAGCAGAAGTGTGTGCACCGACCTCACAACCAAACATCAGAAGAACCATCCAGCACGCCCCCTTCACCAGCAACACTCTGCAAGGCTTGACAAATGGGGGTCCTTTGTCAGTGAATGTTTATAGCACTTGGGCCATATGTATGAACACATTTTCCCATAGACACAGAATGGATAAAACCCTTCGCTACATCTGCCCCTGGTGCCTAATGTTTACAGATCAGAGACCAGAGGGATGGGGGTGTGTGAGCCCTGAGCTTCTGTTTCATGCCAGTCATTAATGACCTTTCTTCCTTTGCACACTTGACTTGTGGAGAGGCTCATCCGGGGGGGGAATAGACAGAGGATGACATTGTAGAGTACAATACAGAATTTTCAAATCTGTGCCTCTTCCACAGGGTGGGGGCAGAACTTAGAGGGCAGAATGGAGTGAAACCCTCAAAGTAACTCCAGCATTCGCAGTCTACACGCCCATCTTACATTCAGCTCTTCCCTGACCCCCACCCTTAGCCACACCACTGACCATACTTTTGGGCCCCTGGGAAAATGTTTGTGAGTACCCATGGTGCAACATCACTAAAAACCATTGGCAAAGCCAATAAGTCTCAAAGGCAAGACCTATTGACTTCGCCAATTCTTGTTTTCCTTGCTCTCTGGTTTCTCTAGATTCTGTCAGGTCACATTCTACTCAGGACTCCTTCACCAACTCTACTACTTTTCAACACCTCCTTTGTCTCTCTCATCACACAGGGCACAAGTCAGACACCAGGGAACCACAGAGAGGTGCACATCTCCTCCTCCAGACACCAGGGAACCACAGAGAGGTGCACATCTCCTCCTACAGACACCAGGGGACCACAGAGAGGTGCACATCTCCTCCTACAGACACCAGGGGACCACACATCAACAGCAGACATAAGGGGGAACTACAGGGGCTGCACATCTACTGCAGATACCAGGGAGACCCACAGCAGGTGCTCATCTCCTCCTCCAGACACCAGGGAATCCCACAGGAAGTGCAAATCTCTTCCTCCAGACACCAGGGAGACCCACAGGGGGTGCTCGTCTCCTCCTCCAGACACCAGGGGACCCCACAGCAGGTTCTCATCTCCTCCTAAGACACCAGGGAGACCCACGGGGGCGCACGTCTACTGCAGACACCAAGGAGACCCACAGGGGGTGCACATCTCCTCCTCCAGACACCAGGGAGATCCACAGGGGGTGCTCGTCTCCTCCTCCAGACACCAAGGAAGACCAATAGGAGGTGCTTATCTCCTCCTCAAACACCAGGGAAGCCCACAGGAGGTGCTCATCTCCTCCTCCACACACCAGGGGACCACAGCAGGAGCTCATCTCCTCCTCCAGACACCAGGGAATCCCACAGGAAGTGCAAATCTCTTCCTCCAGACACCAGGGAGACCCACAGGGGGTGCTCGTCTCCTCCTCCAGACACCAGGGGACCCCACAGCAGGTTCTCATCTCCTCCTAAGACACCAGGGAGACCCACGGGGGCGCACGTCTACTGCAGACACCAAGGAGACCCACAGGGGGTGCACATCTCCTCCTCCAGACACCAGGGAGATCCACAGGGGGTGCTCGTCTCCTCCTCCAGACACCAAGGAAGACCAATAGGAGGTGCTCATCTCCTCCTCCAGACACCAGGGAATCCCACAGGTGGTGCTCATCTCCTCCCCAGACACCAGGGAGAGCTACGGGGGGCGCACGTCTACTGCAGACACCAGGAGACCCCCGGGAGGTGCCCATCTCAGGGACACCCACATGTCTACTGCAGATACCGGGGACCCAGGGGGGGGCGCACGGCTCATCCCTACCCCCGGCCCACACCTCTGCCCCAGACACCATGCCTCCCTACTGTGTCACGCTGATATCTGGGTCACTCTCAGATCCCCCAGGCCCGCACCCCCACACCTCCCTGTCTGAGTTTATCTGGGCGGTTGGGGTGTCTGGCGGCTCCTCCTGACGCTGGGGTGACCCTGAGGAGTGGCCAGCGGGGGCTGTGGGTGGCACAAGGTGTCCTTCTGATTGGCTGTGGCTCATCCCTCTCATGGCCAAGCCTCTAGTGACGTCAGAGGGACCACGGCTGCCATGGAGCCCCCCATCAGCCATCACTGAGGGGTCGGGGGGCACGTCCTCCCTGAAGGAGCCGGGTAGGAGCTACTTGTCCGGGCTGGTACCCGACGGCCTGTGCCGGGTGCCCAGGGCAGGCTCGGTGCACCCCGGCTAGAGAACGAGTGTTGGGGCGCCCCTGAGCCCAGCGCACCCCTCCCTGTCCCGCACAGGGTGTGATTAGAGGGGGCCCGGGGTGGTTTGTGGGGGCAGTGATGGGCAGGACTGGGCTCAGGGATGGGTGATGGGCAGGGCTGGGTCAGTGATGGGCAGGGCTGGGCCCAGGGACGGGTGATGGGCAGGGATGGGCGCAGGGATGGGTGATGGGCAGGGCTGGGTCGGTGATGGGCAGGGCTGGGCCCAGGGACGGGTGATGGGCAGGGATGGGCGCAGGGATGGGTGATGGGCAGGGCTGGGTCGGTGATGGGCAGGGCTGGGCCAGTCGGTGATGGGCAGGGCTGGGCCCAGGGACGGGTGATGGGCACGGCCGGGCGCAGGCGGGGGTGATGGGCTGGGCCAGTCGGTGATGGGCAGGGCTGGGTCCAGTGATGGGCACGGCTGGGCCCAGGGACGGGTGATGGGCAGGGCTGGGCGCAGGGATGGGTGATGGGCAGGGCTGGGTCGGTGATGGGCAGGGCTGGGGCGCAGGGACGGGTGATGGGCTGGGCCCAGCGATGGGTGATGGGCAGGGCTGGGCCAGTCAGTGATGGGCAGGGCTGGGGCCAGTGATAGGCAGGGCTGGGCCCAGGGACGGGTAATGGGCAGGGCTGGGCCAGTCAGTGATGGGCAGGGCTGGGCCCAGGGACGGGTAATGGGCAGGGCTGGGCCAGTCGGTGATGGGCAGGACTGGGGCCAGTGATGGGCAGGGCTGGGCCCAGGGACGGGTAATAGGCAGGGCTGGGCCAGTCGGTGATGGGCAGGGCTGGGGCCAGTGATGGGCAGGGCTGGGCCCAGGGACGGGTAATGGGCAGGGCTGGGCCAGTCGGTGATGGGCAGGGCTGGGGCCAGTGATGGGCAGGGCTGGGCCCAGGGACGGGTAATGGGCAGGGCTGGGCCAGTCGGTGATGGGCAGGACTGGGGCCAGTCGGTGATGGGCAGGACTGGGGCCAGTGATGGGCAGGGCTGCCTCACAACCGTCTCCATGGCAACGGCTGGGCGGCACTGACCACAAGGCTCCCATTAGACAGACTGGAGGGAGGGAGGGACACCAGAAACAGGCAGCACAGACCACCCTGTGACCCTTGGCACAACCTGGCATCAGCACCCCCGGGGCAGGGAACCAGGACAGAGCCGGGATCACACCAGAGGGGACCCCAAGACCACCACGGCCACTGCCAAAGCGGAGCCCACCCCGGCCATGGGGCCCGGCTGCACCTCCATGAGGAACACCAAGGACCCCACCCGGGACTATGAGCAACGAGCAGGTACCCCGGGGGGAGGGCTGGAGGGCACCGGGGAATCCTGTACTGGGGAGCAGGGCACAAACTCTTGGGGACCTTACTGACACCTAAACTAGGGTCCAACTGGACTGGCATCAGGGGCGGGGGCAACTGAGGGCACGTTGGAGGCACCCACTGAGGGCAACAAAAGGGACCCCCTGAGGGCAACATGAGAAGGGTCTACTGAGGGCAACATGAGGGACCCCCTGAGGGCAACATGAGAAGGGCCTACTGAGGGCAACATGTGAAGGGCCTACTGAGGGCAACATGAGGGACCCACTGAGGGCAACATGAGGGACCCACTGAGGGCAACATGAGGGACCCACTGAGGGCAACATGAGGGACTCACTGAGGGCAACATGAGGGGCTCACTGAGGGCAACATGAGGGGCTCACTGAGAACAACTGAGGGCACATGGGAATCACCCACTGAGGGCATCACGGGAGAGACCCCATGGGGGCAACATGAGGGTCAGCGCACATGGGAAGCACCCACTGGGGGCACCAGAGAGCACTTGGGAGGCACCCACTGAGGGCAACATAGGATGACCCACTGAGGGCACGTGGGAGGGACCCCCCTGTGGCAACATGAGGGAGCCACTAAGGAGACATGGGAAGCACCCACTGGGGGCACCAGAGGGCATTTGGGAGGCACCCACTGAGGAAAACACTGAGGGTTGTGCTCTCCATGTAACAGACAAGACACAGTCCGGAAGTGTTGCTAACCGGACCCTTGTTGTGGTTACCCTCTAATGCTGCTAGCAGGTCCCTTGTTGTGCTTACCCCCTGAAGCTGCTCTCAGGTCCCTTGTTGTGCTTACCCCCTGAAGCTGCTCTCAGGTCCCTTGTTGTGGTTACCCCCTGATACTGATAGCAGGTCCCTTGTTGTGCTAACCCCCTGAAGCTGCTCTCAGGTCCCTTGTTGTGCTTACCCCTGAAGCTGCTCTCAGGTCCCTTGTTGTGGTTACCCTCTGATGCTGGTCTCGGGTTCCTGGTTGTGGTTACCCCCTGAACCTGTTCTCAGGTCCCTTGTTGTGCTTACTCTCTGATGCTGGTCTCAGGTCCCTTGTTGTGGTGACCCTCCCATGTTGCTAGCAGGACCTAGTTGTGGTTACCCTCTGATGTTGTTAGCAGGTCCCTTCTTGTGATTCCCCTCTGATGCTGGTCTTAGGCCAGTTGTTGTGATCACCCTCTGATGCTGCTCTCAGGTGCCTTGTTGTGCTTACCTTCTGATGAAATGTGCCTCTGCTGTGGGAGGTTTTCTGCATCCTTCAGTGTCTGTGATGCCAGGGTGCTCTTTCCTCAGCCTCACTTCTTGTTCTTCCTCCAGGACAGGAAGTGACGTGAGAGTTGGTTAGATCTTTTGTTTCAGGGTTCCAGGACATCTCCCCCACACACGACGACCCCCCACCCCACTTTTAGTCGTTTGCTCCAGAGGTGGCTGCATCTGTTCTTCCTGCTGAGACTGTTCTGTGAGAGTAACCTGGGCCCTTGCTCACGGGGCGCCCAGTTCAGCGTGTCACGACACTGCACCCAGCTCAGTGTGTCAGCTTAGCGTGTCACGACACTGCGCCCAGCTCAGCGTGTCATGACACTGGGCCCAGCTCGACATGTCACGACACTGGGCCCAGCTCGACATGTCACGACACTGGGCCCAGCTCGACATGTCACGACACTGGGCCCAGCTCGACATGTCACAACACTGCGCCCAGCTCAGCATGTCACGACACTGCACCCAGCTCGACATGTCACAACACTGCGCCCATCTCAGTGTGTCACAGCACTGCACCCAGCTCCGCGTGACACGACACTGCGTCCAGCTTGACATGTCACAACACTACGCCCAGCTCAGTATGTCATGACACTGTGCCCAGCTCAGCATGTCACGACACTGCGACATTGACTTGAGTCTGGTGCATGGCTGCCAAGTTCTCGATTTGCTTATGTGCGACATTCCCATGAGTGTAGTGCGTTTGTGTTGACATTTCAGGCCTTATGAGTGACACGTCATTGTGAGTGAAATGAGACAGTTACATCCATGTCAAGAGGTCACTTTTATAAATGGTTCCCGTTCCTCATAAGTGACGGTGCTCAGTGCGTGGGCTGACCCCGGGGCGCTTTACTTGAGAACCGGAGGCAGCTTTACTTCGCAGGAGTAAGTGAGGCCGTGTGCTCAGAATCACACAGTGTGGAGCCGGGGCCGGGACTCCAGTCCTCTTCTATGGGTCTGAAGTGACAGTTCCACCCCCAGCTCTCCAGCTCGGCCCCCCTGTTACCAGTTTAGACAGACCCAGCTTTGGAGTATATTTAGCAGCTGTGGTTTGTGGTTGGACACCCACATCTGTTCGACACATGGTCTGGGGGCGCTTGTGAGTGGTTGTGCTCAGTCTTCAAGTCTCCGGCTCTCTGGGTTCGGGAATGAGTGAGAGTAGGACAGTCCCTTTGGTAATCTTGTACACCAGCGCCACCTTGTGGCCTCCCATGAACAGTACCCGGAGCTTGGCTTTTTTACACGTCCCAGCAAAGCGGGAACTGGAACTACACGGTTTATGGTTTATCGCAAGGAAAATTACCGAACATGCGTTATTTCACCGCGAGATGCGTGGCACTTCGCAGGGCTGCTGGTGATACCTTCCATGCTCAAGGCACATCTTCAGTGGTGTAGCAAAGTCCCCCGCAGCCCTCGTGGAGCCTGGGGTGGAGGAGTGGGGGTGTGGATACTCCCTTGCTCCAGGGGTCCTCTCATCACAGTACACTGTGCACTGGCGACAGTCTCGTGAATGAGTCAGGGGGCCCTCTAGGTACTTTGAAAGGTGCCCCCCCTCAAGTTTCCTTACGCCAGGGCAAATCCTATCTGAATTTCCAATCTGTCACAGCGCCCTCTAGTGCCTGTTTTACTATCTGCGGTGGCTCCGGTCTCCTGCCCTAGGTGGTGTGCACAAGTATCATGGACTCACCTCCTATGTCCCACCAGTCCATGTCCTTTCCTTATCAAAAGCGTAAGACTCCTGCCAGTCCTGGTCCTTTCCTTATCACGAGTGTCAGACTCCTGACAGTCCTGGTCCTTTCCTTATCACGAGTGTCAGACTACTGCCAGTCCTGGTCCTTTCCATATCATGAGTGTCAGACTCCTGCCCATCCTGGTCCTTTCCTTATCACGAGTGTCAGACTCCTGCCAGTCCTGGTCCTTTCCTTATCACGAGTGTCAGACGCCTTTCAGTCCTGTTCCTTTTCCTTATCACGAGTATCAGACTCCTGCCAGTCCTGGTCCTTTCCTTATCACAAGCATCAGACTCCTGCCAGTCTGGGTCCTTTCCTTATCGCGAGTGTCAGACTCCTGCCCGTCCTGGTCCTTTCCTTATCACGAGTGTCAGACGCCTTTCAGTCCTGGTCCTTTCCTTATAACGAGTGTCAGATGCCTTTCAGTCATGGTCCTTTCCTTATCATGAGTGTCAGACTCCTGCCAGTCCTGGTCCTTTCCTTATCAAGAGTGTCAGACACCTGCCAGTCCTGGTCCTTTCCTTATCACAAGTGTCAGACTCTTGCCAGTCCGGTTCCTTTCCTTATCGCGAGTGTCAGACTCCTGCCCGTCCTGGTCCTTTCCTTATCACAAGTGTCAGACTCCTTATCATGAGTGTCAGACTCCTGCCCGTCCGGGTCCTTTCCTTATCACGAGTGTCAGACTCCTGCCAGTCCTGCTCCTTTCCTTATCATGAGTGTCAGACTCCCACCCGTCCTGGTCCTTCCCTTATCACGCGTGTCAGACTCCTGCCAGTCCTGGTCCTTTCCTTATCACGAGTGTCAGATGCCTTTCAGTCCTGGTTCTTTCCTTATCATGAGTGACAGACTCCTGCCAGTATAGTCCTTTCCTTATCATGAGTGTCAGACGCCTTTCAGTCCTGGTTCTTTCCTTATCATGAGTGACAGACACCTGCCCGTCCTAGTCCTTTCCTTATCACGAGTGTCAGACTCCTGCCAGTCCTGCTCCTTTCCTTATCATGAGTGTCAGACTCCCACCCGTCCTGGTCCTTTCCCTATCACGAGTGTCAGACTCCTGCCAGTCTTGGTCCTTTCCTTATCACGAGTGTCAGACGCCTTTCAGTCCTGGTTCTTTCCTTATAATGAGTGACAGACTCCTGCCAGTATGGTCCTTTCCTTATCACGAGTGTCAGACGCCTTTCAGTCCTGGTTCTTTCCTTATCATGAGTGACAGACACCTGCCCGTCCTGGTCCTTTCCTTATCACGAGTGTCAGACTCCTGCCCGTCCTGGTCCTTTCCTTATCACGAGTGTCAGACTCCTGCCCGTCCTGGTCCTTTCCTTATCACGAGTGTCAGACGCCTTTCAGTCCTGGTTCTTTCCTTATCATGAGTGACAGACTCCTGCCAGTCATGGTCCTTTCCTTATCATGAATGTCAGACTCATGCCGTTCATGGTCCTTTCTTTTGTCACGAGGGTGAGACACCTGCCAGTCCTGGTCCTTTCCTTATCACGAGTGTCAGACTCCTGCCAGTCCTGCTCCTTTCCTTATCACGAGTGTCAGACGCCTTTCAGTCCTGGTCCTTTCCTTATCACAAGTGTCAGACTCTTGCCAGTCCGGGTCCTTTCTTTATCGCGAGTGTCAGACTCCTGCCCATCCTGGTCCTTTCCTTATCACAAGTGTCAGACTCCTTATCACGAGTGTCAGACTCCTGCCCGTCCTGGTCCTTTCCTTATCACGAGTGTCAGACTCCTGCCAGTCCTGCTCCTTTCCTTATCATGAGTGTCAGACTCCCACCCGTCCTGGTCCTTCCCTTATCACGAGTATCAGACGCCTTTCAGTCCTGGTTCTTTCCTTATCATGAGTGACAGACACCTGCCCGTCCTGGTCCTTTCCTTATCACGAGTGTCAGACTCCTGCCCGTCCTGGTCCTTTCCTTATCACGAGTGTCAGACGCCTTTCAGTCCTGGTTCTTTCCTTATCATGAGTGACAAACTCCTGCCAGTCATGGTCCTTTCCTTATCATGAATGTCAGACTCCTGCCATTCATGGTCCTTTCTTTTGTCACGAGGGTGAGACACCTGCCAGTCCGACCTTTACTTTGTCACACGTGTCAGACACCTGCTAGACCTGGTCCATTCCATCTCATCATTGTCAGACACTCTCAAATTCTGGTCCTTTACTTTTCACGAGTGTCAGACACCCACCAATCCTGGTCCTTTCCTTCGCACAAGTGTCAGACACCTGTCAGACCCGGGGCTGTGCCCTGGATGCGGTAGCTCACTCAGGCCAGAGCTGTGTGCCTGTTTCCTGAGAGTGCTCAGAAGCAGTGACTGACCCTCTTCGTCAGACACCTGCACTAACGCTGAGAAAGTCTCTGTTAAGAAAAATCCTCGCCCCCGGGCTGTCCACCTCTCAACTGCCAAGAGTTTATTATCACGTTACTGACCTCAAGTGCTCCAGGAAGCCCTTCACAAGGCGCTATGTTCGAGTCGCCGTCCCTCAGTAATGAGCTGTGAGCACTGGCAGAGCTCCTTCCTTCATCTTACAAGGCGCTATGTTCAGGTCGCCGTCCATCAGTTATGAGCTGTGAAGACCCGCAGTGCTCCAGCCATCATCTTCATAAGGCACTATGTTTAGGTCGTTGTCCCTCAGTTGTAAGGTGTGTAGGAAAGTGCCCTCTTTCTTGGCATGGTCACCCCCCATTCTCTGCCTGTTGTCAGTGTGTTTGCCTTTGTTCACTGGGACCCTGCTAACCAGGACCCCAGGGCTTATGCTTTCTTCCATCTAACTTGGTTACTTACACCCCATATTTGGCATACTGATGCCCCCATATAAGTCCCTAGTATATGGTACCCAGGGCACTGGGGTACCAGGGGATCCCTATGAGCTGCAGCATGTATTATGCCACCCTTGGGGAGCCCATGCAAAGTGTTCTGCAGGTCTGCCATTGCAGCCTGCGTGAAACGGGTGCGTGCACCCTTTCACTACAGGTCACTGCACCAGGTCACTGTAAGTCACCCCTAGAAGGCAGGGTGCAAGTACCTGTGTGTGAGGGCACCCCTGCACTAGCAGAGGTGCCCCCACAAACTCCAGTTCCATTCCCCTGAACTTGGTAAGTGCAGGGAAGCCATTTTTTGCATGTACTGGACATAAGTCACTTCCCTGTGTCCAGCTACATATGGTAACTCCGAACCTAGGCATGTTTGGTATCAAACATGTTGGAATCACACCCCAAAACTAATGCCAGTATCGGTTGTATAATTCCTTGCACTCTTGGGGATCCTTAGAGGACCCCCAGTATTGCTACCACCAGTCTTACAGGGTTTTCCAGCAGCCCAAGCTGTTGCCAACCCTCAGACAGCTTTCTGCCCTCCTGCTGCTTGATCTGATCAAGCCCAGGAAGGCAGAACAAAGGATTTCCTTTGGGAGAGGGGTGTTACACTCTCTCCTTTTGGAAACAGGTGTTACATGGCTTCAGAGGGGTAGTCTCCCCACGCCACTGGTTTGCTTTGAAGGGCACATTTGGTGCCCTCCGTGCATAAACCAGTCCACACCGGTTCAAGGACCCCCAGTCCCTGCTCTGAGGTGAAACTGGACAGTGGAAAGGGGAGTGACGACTCCCCTGTCCATCACCACCCCAGGGTTGGTGCCCAGAGCTCCTCCAGAGGGTCCCTGGGTTCTGACATCTTGAATCCAAGGTTGGCAGGGACCTCTTGGAGCATCTGAGTGGCAAGACCAGGCAGACCATCTCCTGATGGGTGGTCACCTGGCTAGGTGACCAGTCCCGCTATCAGGACTATTTAGGGTCTCTCTCTTGGGTGGGTCCTCAGATTCGCCTTGCAAGATTCCAGCAGGACTCCTCTGTAACCTCTGCTTCTGACCACTGGAACCGCGACTGGAACCTCCAGGAACCAACGATCTGCATCCATGATGAAGACTCAGCTTGCAACATTGTTTCCACGGCTCCTTATATTTTCTGCAACATTTACCTGGCTGTGCATCCTCTGATGGCAGCACGTCTTCAGTCAGCACGAGAAGGAAGAAAGAATCTCCCTTGGAGTGGAGGAGTCATTCCCCTACATCCGCAGGCACCAACAACAATGATGACCGGCTGCGTGGATCTTCTCTCATCCTGAGCTGCGTGAATCCTGCATCACGGGTGATGGTCCGGAGTAGTCCTCTTGGTCCTCTCTACCAGCTGTCGAACTTTGGTGGAGGTAAGCCCTTGCCTTCCTACGCAGGACAGTACCCCCTTCCACTGCATCTCTTGCAGCTACCAAGGCTTGTTGGCATCTCCTCCAAAGGATCTTTAGGCTTTGTGTAGCCCCAGCCCCCAGCACTCCTTCCTGTGACGCACATCCCTCTGTGACTCCTGGTCCCTCGTCCAGTAAGTCTCCTGTCGGGGCTGCCTCTTCTTCTTTGGACTCTCTGCCTTGCTGAGGGTCCCCCTAGGACTCCCCCCAATGGGTTGAGTCCTCCTGGGTCTTCCTGGTCCCTGGCAGCTCCACTTTTGCTTGACCATGACTCCTGCCTTTGCCAAGGCTTGTTGGTGGCTTTTCCACGCCACTGACTGACTGCAATCATCCATCCGGCGAGGGACGTCGGCTGCATCCTCCAGGAACTCTTCACCTGCTCCAGGGCTGCATTCCTGACCATCTTCATCCTACTCTCAACCAAATCCTGCATCCACAGCTGGGTGGGTAGTGGCTCCTACTCCTCCTGGACTCTTCTGTGACTTCTGGACTTGGTCCCCTTCTTCCACAGGTCTTCCTCTTCAGGAATCCACCGCTGGTTTCTTGCAGGCTTGTCTGAGGGTTGCATTTTCTTCTTTTCCTTCCTTTTGGGTGGTTTGGGGAAAATCCAGTAACTTACTCCTTTCCTCCTGGTCACTAGGGGGCACTCTGGTACTTAACTTAGAGTTTTCCTAGTACCCCCAGCTCCCCTCTACACATTCCACTTACCTAGGTAGGGGTCCTGTGTTCGCATTCCATTTTTTAGTTTATGGCTTGGGCTCCCCCTAGGGTCACTATTGTCTAATTGCATTTGCACTGTTTTTTAATACTTTCTATGCCTATTGCTGATAACTAGTGGACATATCTAGGGGGATATTTATACCCGATGTGCGCCAAATTTGTGTCTTTTTTTACGCAACTTTGGCGCAAAACTAACTCCACATTTATATTTTGATGCTAGACCCATCTAATGTAAAATATTTTGTATCATTTTTTAGATGCGTGCGCCTACCTTGCCTCGATGAGAAGCAAGGTAGGCGTTTCCATCTAAAAATAGGTGCTAGCCCCATATTTATCCCCGTGCTAAAATGATGCATGCTAGCCCACTCTTTGCACCGGCTTGCGCCATTCTATAAATATGGTGCCCGGCTGTTGCCCAGGAATGGCGCAATCCGGTGCGAAACCTTTTTTTGCAAAACTGCGTTAGTGGAGTTTTGCACAAAAAATATAAATCTGCCCCCTAGTGTGTTACTCACCTCCTATTGGAGGGTTGCCTCTCTAGTACTTTTTAGTAATTGTGTCACTAAAATAAATTACCTTTATTTTTGTAACACTGAGTGTTTTCTTTCATGCGTGTAAGTGTTGTGTGACTACAGCGGTATTGCATGAGCTTTGCATGTCTCCTAGATCAGCCTTGGCTGCTCATCCACAGCTACCTCTAGAGAGCCTGGCTTCTCGACACTGCCTGCACTACACGGAGAGGGGATACCTGGATCTGGTATATGGTGTAAGTACCTTAGGTACCCACCACACACCAGGCCAGCCTCCTACAAGCTGTGAGGAGCCGCAGTGCTCCATCCGTCATCTTCACAAGGCGCTATGTTCAGGTCACTTTCCCTCAGTTATAAGCTGTGAAGACCTGCAGTGCTCCTACCATCTCAAACACACAGAGAGTGAGGGGAGGATGCCTGCAATAAGTCTAACCGCTGGCAATTGCTCGGGGTAACTTCTGTGCCCATCATGCCACCTCAGATGAGACCCAGCCATATGCAACTCAGTCATGAACAGGCCATCCCGAGCTGCCAAGCCAGGTCCTCTCTGAACCAGAACACAAGCAACCGAGGACCGGTTTCAGCCGAACTGCACCTCTCTGGTCGGGTGTAGCATGAGTCCAGTTGCACAGCGAGGACAGGATGCACCTCTTCAGTCGGGCGCAGGATGATTCCAAGGCACACTGAGCACGGGACGCACCTGTTTGGTCGGGTCAGCTTGGTTCCAGTGGCACAGTGAGCACGGGACACACCTTTTCAGTTGGGTGCAGGATGATTCCAATGCACAGTGAGCACGAGATGCACCTCATCGGTTGGGTGCAGCTTGCTTCCAATGGCACAGTGAGCACAAACGCACCTCTCTGGTTGAGTGCAGCTTGGGTCCAATGGCACAGTGAGCATGGGATCCACGTCTTCCATCAGGGTCAGCTTGGTTCCAGTGGCACACTGAGCATGGGACGCACATCTTCAGTGGGGTCAGTTTGGTTCCAGTGGCACAGTGAGCACAGGACGCACCTCTTCAGTCGGGTGCAGGATGATTCCAAGGCACAGTGAGTACAAGACGCACCTCATCGGTCAGGTGTAGCTTGCTTCCTATGGCACAGTGAGCACAGGACGCACCTCTCTGGTTGGGTGTAGCTTGGTTCCAGTGACACAGTGAGCACGGACGCACGTCTTCTGTCTGGGTCAGCTTGGTTCCAGTGACACAGTGAGCACAGGACGCACCTCTTCGGTTGGGGTCAGCTTGGTTCCAGTGGCACAGTGAGCACGGGACGCACCTCTATGGTCAGGTCAGCTTGGGTCCAGTGGCACAGTGAGCATGGGACACACCTCTTCGGTCGGGGTCAGCTTGGTTCCAGTGGCACACTGAGCATGGGACGCACCTCTTCCGTCGGGGCAGCTTGGTTCCAGTGGCACGGTGAGCACAGGACGCACCACTTTGGTTGGGGGCAGCTTGGTTCCAATGGCACGGTGAGCACGGGACACACCTCTTCGGTCGGGGCAGCTTGGTTCCAGTGGCACAGTGAGCACGGGAAGCACCTCTTCGGTCGGGGGCAGCTTGGTTCCAGTGGAACAGTGAGCACTGGACGCACCTCTTCCGTTGGGGGCAGCTTGGTTCCAGTGGCACAGTGAGCACGGGACGCACCTCTTCAGTCAGGTGCAGCTTGGTTGCAGTGGCACAGTGAGCATGGGACGCACCTCTTCCGTCGGGGGCAGCTTGGGTCCAGTGGCACAGTGAGCACAGGACGCACCTCTTCCGTCGGGGACAGCTTGGTTCCAGTGGCACAGTGATCACGGGACGCACCTCTTTGGTTGGGGGCAGCTTGGTTCCAGTGGCACAGGACGCACCTCTTCCGTCGGGGACAGCTTGGTTCCAGTGGCACAGTGAGCATGGGACACACCTCTTCGGTCGGGGTCAGCTTGGGTCCAGTGACACAGTGAGCACGGGACGCACCTCTTCTGTTGGGTGCAGCTTGGTTCCAGTGGCACAGTGAGCACGGGACGCACCTCTTTGGTCAGGGTCAGTATGGTTCCAGTGGCACAGTGAGAACGGGACGCACCTCTTTGGTTGGGGGCAGCTTGGGTCCAGTGGCACAGTGAGCACGCGACGCACCTCTTCTGTTGGGTGCAGCTTGGTTCCAGTGGCACAGTGAGCACGGGACGCACCTCTTTGGTCAGGGTCAGTATGGTTCCAGTGGCACAGTGAGAACGGGACGCACCTCTTCTGTTGGGTGCAGCTTGGTTCCAGTGGCACAGTGAGCACGGGACGCACCTCTTCCGTCAGGGGCAGCTTGGTTCCAGTGGCACAGTGAGCACGGGACGCACCTCTTCCGTCAGGGGCAGCTTGGTTCCAGTGGCACAGTGAGCACAGGCTGCAGCCTTGCACACCCCTGGCCACTTAGGTCTTGGGTTCCTTGTGAAAGAATTGACATGAGAAAGCAGACTATAGTTAAGTATAGAGCTGGAGGCAGAGTTGCGTTTTGCATCATTGCATGTAATTTCACCTAATTTTGATGAAAGTTCATGTAATGAGGAAAAAGCTAACTACGCGGAGTGTGCGCTCCCCAGGTTCTAGAGCGGGGGTTCTTCTGAGGCCCCCTCACTCAGGGCGGTGCTTCGGGGTGCGGGGGGGTCCAGAAGAAGGCTGCCTGGTGGGCTTGTCTCCAGTTGTCTGTAAAGGCCACCTCTGTCCTCTTTGCAGGATGCTTGGGGGGTCAGGTGGGGGGGGTCTCCTACCCCCCAGTCCTGAAGCTCCTTGGGCTCCAGTCCTCGACCTGCTCGTCGTCCGACTTCCTTTCACAAGAAATCTAACATTTCTTTAATTTCTCATTCCAGAGAAGCTGAAGACGAGCAAAATCATCTTTGTGGTCGGTGAGTAACAGTGTGCGTGAATGCACGTGCCTCTGTGTGTGCTTGTGTGCGTGAATGCACGTACCTCTGTGTGTGCTTGTGTGTGTGAATGCACGTGCTTCTGTGTGTGCTTGTGTGTGTGCGTGAATGCACGTGCCTCTGTGTGTGCTTGTGTGTGTGTGCGTGAACGCACGTGCCTCTGTGTGTGCTTACATGTGTACGTGAATGCACGTGCCTCTGTGTGTGCTTGTGTGTGTGAATGCACGTGCATCTGTGTGTGCTTGTGTGTGTGCGTGAATGCACGTGCCTCTGTGTGTGCTTGTGTGTGTGAATGCACGTGCCTCTGTGTGTGCTTGTGTGTGTGAATGCACGTGCATCTGTGTGTGCATGAATGCACATGCCTCTGTGTGTGCTTGTGTGTGTGCGTGAATGCACGTGCCTCTGTGTGTGCTTGTGTGTGTGTGTGCGTGAACGCACGTGCCTCTGTGTGTGCTTGCATGTGTACGTGAATGCACGTGCCTCTGTGTGTGCTTGTGTGTGTGAATGCACGTGCATCTGTGTGTGCTTGTGTGTGTGCATGAATGCACATGCCTCTGTGTGTGCTTGTGTGTGTGCGTGAATGCACATGCCTCTGTGTGTGCTTGTGTGTGTGCGTGAATGCACATGTCTCTGTGTGTGCTTGTGTGCGTGAATGCACGTGCCTCTGTGTGTGCTTGTGTGTGTGCGTGAATGCACGTGCCTCTGTGTGCTTGTGTGCGTGAATGCACGTGTCTCTGTGTGTGCTTGTGTGTGTTCGTGAATGCACGTGTCTCTGTGTGTGCTTGTGTGTCTGCGTGAATGCACGTGCCTCTGTATGTGTGTGCTTGTGTGTGTGCGTGAATGCACGTGCCTCTGTGTGTGCTTGTGTTTGTGTGTGTGAATGTATGCGTCTCTGTGTGTGTGCATGAATGCATGTGTCTCTGTGTGTGCTTGTGTGTTCGTGAATGTACGTGCCTCTGTGCGTACTTGTGTGTGAATGCACGTGCCTCTTTGTGTACTTGTGTGTTTGTGTGTGTGAATGCACCTGCCTGTGTGTACTTGTGTGTATTAGACGCTCAGCTACCACGGGGTTAGGGCTTTGGCAGGATCAGTGCTGTGTGCTGTGGCAGGATCAGTGTTGTGTCAGTGGTGTGGCAGGATCTGTGCTGTGGCAGGGTCATTGCTGTGGCAGGGTCATTGCGTGTGGCAGGGTCAGTGCTGTGGCAGGGTCAGTGCTGTGGCAGGATCAGTGCTGTGTGCTGTGGCAGGATCAGTGCTGTGTGCTGTGGCAGGATCAGTGTTGTGTCAGTGGTGTGGCAGGATCTGTGCTGTGGCAGGGCCAGTGCTATGTCATGGTCATTGCTGTGGCCGGGTCAGTGCTGTGGCAGGATCAGTGTTGTGTGCTGTGCAGTCAGTGCTGTGGCAGGTGCTGTGGCAGGGCCAGTGCTGTGGCAGGGTCAGTGCTGCCCCTACCCAGGTTGTACCTTGCACACAGACCACTCACAGCACCAAACTTTCTACCATGCGCCGTCTTACTCATGCTTTTATCTCCATCCTACTTCCAGGTGGACCCGGCTCTGGGAAGGGAACCCAGTGTGAAAAGATCGTGGCCAAGTATGGCTACACTCACCTATCCAGCGGCGACCTCCTCAGGGCAGAGGTCAAGTCCGGCTCGGAGAGGGGCAAGAAAATGGCAGCCATTATGGAGAAGGGTGAACTGGTGCCTTTGGTGAGAGATGGTGTTGGGGAAGTGGTGGAGGGGAGTGGGGGTGGTCTGTGGGAGGGGGTTAGGGTGTCTGGCAATGAGAAATCATTTCAGCTGCAGTCCCTGGAAACATTTAAAGGTGAAAATTTGTTGTACTAGTTCAGTGAAACCAGATCTTGTTTTGTCCTGAAGAAGATCCTTGAAATAACTTATGTGGCCGAAACGCCAGCAAGCTTCTGCTTGTGCAATGCTACAGGGGTGCTGGGCCCAGCTAGGCCTGGGTGGAAGGGAGGTTAGTTCAGGGGGGCTGTTTTCCCTTTCGGGAGGGGGGACAGGAGCCTGTCCCATATGATATACAGGCAACAGGAGACTCCCCACAAGGCACAAGTTATTCAGATGCCCCTTCTGGTAGGCTGGCACCTCCCCCACATCACAGGAGAGACTACAGTGACCGCTGGGGGCTCAGGGTGGTGTGGGCACCTGGGGTAAGATGCTCCACTGAGGGATGGTGGGAGGAGCTGACGGGGACCCTTGCACCTGAACCTGTTGCCTGACCTCTCAGCTCTTCCTGTCGGTCTGAGGTTCCTAAATCCATCAGGCCCCCCACAGGGCAATTCTTTCTCTTTTGGTTCCTCTCCCTCGTTCATCTGTTTCCTACCCTTCTCCCTCTTCACCATCATCTCTGCCGTCCTCTTCTCTTCCTGGAGAAGTGTGGCTCAAGTGGAGAAGTGTGGCTCAATGGTTAGAGCAGCAGATCCTGAAGCAGAGATCTGGCTCAAGACCAGGGTTCAAGTCCCGCTTCAGCAGGTCTTGGGCTCAATTCCCTTGGACCAGATAATTCTCGCCTCGGTGCCTAATCTAATTCATGGGTCCCACTCTGCAACTCTGGGCAATAGCTTGCTTAATCTCCACAACGGCCCCAACAGCGCTTGGATGCCTGGCTTCACCCTGGGGGTGCTCAGGAGTGGGTGCCTCACAGGGAAAAGCCAGGAGGGGTTCCATAGCGGTATGAGTACAGCGCCTTGAGACCCTAACGGGTGAGTAGTGCGCTATACAAGTGCTAATTTACATTTACATTCCTATCCCTGGCTTGTCCCTCCCGGGGATCCTGTCACTTTTTCTCCTTCTCTTATGCCTTCTGCTTCGCTCTCTGTTTTCCCTCTTTTTCTCTCTCCTACTTTCTAATTTCACTGTTTCTCTCTCTCTACCCCCTCTCTCTCTTTCTACTCCTCTTTCGTGTCTCTCACGCTATTCTTTTCTCTGTGCCCGTCGCTCTCTCTTGTGTCTCCTCTCTTCCTACTCATTCCTTCCTCCCTCTCTCTGTCTGTCTCTCGCATTCTCTCTTTCCGCCCTCTCTCTCTCTCTCTCCCCCACTTCTTCTCTCTGATCCCTCTCTCCCTCCCCCACTCTCTCTTTCTGCCCTCTCACTCTGTCTCCATCCCTCTCCCCCTCTCTCTCACCCACCTCTGACCTCCTCTATCTCCCTCTCCTTTCTCTCTGTCTCCCCCCCTCTCTCTCTCCTTCTCTCTCCCTCCTCTCACCTATTTCTCTTTCTCTACCTTCTGTCTCTCCCTCCTTCTCTCCTCCCCCCCCTCAGCCCTGTGACCACCTCTTCTCTTCCTCCACAGGACACGGTGCTGGAGATGCTGAGAGATGCAATGGTGGCCAAGGCCAATGAGTCTTCGGGGTTCCTCATCGACGGCTACCCCCGAGATGTGCAGCAGGGACACGAGTTTGAAAAGAAGGTGCGGACCGGTGGGGGGTGGAGGGGTGGGGGTATTTTAGATACCTTCTTGGAAGGAGGAAAGGTCTGAGAACATGACTTGCTTCTAAGAATGTTTGCGGCTTGTCGTGCAGTAGATTCACATGCGCCCGACCCGACTCCCCAGATATGAGCTCTGCATGACACATGCTTCATAGACCATCTTTATTTATTATTCTACCTATGGTATTTTCTCAGTTACACAAACGTTACACATTAGCCACTTGTCAGAAACAAAATCGGAGAAACCATCTGCGCCCTGGTTTCAGGAAAGGTATCACGAGTCACCTCGAAACCAAATCCTCTTCTTAGAAGAAAATTAATTTGAAACTCCAAGCCCAACACTAGATGCCGGAGTGTGTGCGGCGTGTGACCGACAGCGTAGCAAGCAGCAGTGATTCCAGCATGGCCGTCCCACCAGCCATAGTCTCCAAATAAAATATCACATCTTGTACTCCTGATGGGGCCTGTATCTTCTGTTACCAGCCCCCTTGTGCCGCTTAGAATAAACATCTTCATAGAGTAGAATTTTCACTCTGCCTTATTTATTATAAAGATTTCTCGCATAGGGGAGACCTATTGGCTTGGCCAATGCTTGTTTTCAGTTTTCCATTCCGACATTTTCACTGCTGTAATACTAAACAAAGGCTTCACTTTTGGAAAACTCTTTAAAAGAGTGTTGCGGTTACGTATGCCGTTACCTTCTGTCCTCTGTGCGCCGCCTCTCTCGGAGCCCAGCGTACTCTATGTCTCGAGCATGTTCACCCTGGAGCCTTACCGTAGTGTTTTTGGAAGCGGCCCACACCACGTCTCAAAGACCACAACCTCGCCTTTAAAGTCTTACTCCTGCAGCCTAACGATATCTAATCTTCTGCAGCTCATCTATCACTGCGCCAACCAGATGTATGAATTCACGCCCGCTGCACCAGAAATGACGCCGAATGCCTAATAATGTCACCTGCTGTCGTAGTTTGGACTCTTGCTCCAGGCAAGACTGCTGGTTCAAGGATGACAGTACTTATGATTGTAAGCGACTCTGCCTATCCTACAATAAGTTGCAGCCGTCATCCCAACCCTTCCGGCTCACTAGCAGCACCTCATCAAAAACGCAAATAGTGTAGGAGGCTGGACTGGCTTGTAGTGAGTACCAAGGGGTACTTGCACCTTGCACCAGGCCCAGTTATCCCTTATTAGTGTATAGGGTGTCTAGCAGCTTAGGCTGATAGATAATGGTAGCTTAGCAAAGCAGCTCAGGCTGAACTAGGAGACGTGTGAAGCTACTACAGTACCACTTAGTGTCATATGCACAATATCATAAGAAAACACAATACACAGTTATACTAAAAATAAAGGTACTTTATTTTTATGACAATATGCCAAAGTATCTTAGAGTGTACCCTCAGTAAGAGGATAGGAAATATACACAAGATATATATACACAATAGCAAAAATATGCAGTATAGTCTTAGAAAACAGTGCAAACAATGTATAATTACAATAGGATGCAATGGGGAAACATAGGGATAGGGGCAACACAAACCATATACTCCAAAAGTGGAATGTGAACCACGAATGGACCCCAAACCTATGTGACCTTGTAGAGGGTCGCTGGGACTATTAGAAAATAGTGAGAGTTAGAAAAATAACCCTCCCCAAGACCCTGAAAAGTGAGTGCAAAGTGCACCAAAGTTCCCCTAAGGACAAAATAGTCGTGTTAGAGGGAGAATGCAAGGAAAACACAAATCAGCAATGCAACAACGATGGATTCCTGTCTGAAGGTACCTGTGGAACAAGGGGACCAAGTCCAAAAGTCACAAGCAGCTCGGAGATGGGCAGATGCCCAAGAAATGCCAGCGGTTGGTGCAAAGAAGCTCTTACTAGGCTGAAGAACTGTGAATACTGCAGGAACGACAAGGGCTAGAGACTTCCCCTTTGGAGGATGGATCCCCCACGCCTTGGAGAGTCGTGCAGAAGTGTTTTCCCGCCGGACGGACGCCAACAAGCCTTGCTACACGCAAATCATGCGTTTGGCGTTTTTGGACGCTGCTGGGGCCCAGGAGGGACCAGGAGGTCGCAAATTGGACCTGCAGAGAGAGGGGACGTCGCGCAAGACAAGGAGACCTCACTGAAGCAGGTAGCTCCCGGAGAAGTGCCAGAAACAGGCACTACGAGGATGCGTGAAACGGTGCTCGCCGAAGTTGCACAAAGGAGTCCCACGTCGCCGGAGACCAACTTAGAAAGTCGTGCAATGCAGGTTAGAGTGCCGTGGACCCAGGCTTGGCTGTGCACGAAGGATTTCCGCCGGAAGTGCACAGGGGCCGGAGAAGCTTGCAAAGTCGCGGTTCCCAGCAATGCAGCCCAGCGAGGTGAGGCAAGGACTTACCTCCACCAAACTTGGGCTGAAGAGTCACTGGACTGTGGGGGTCACTTGGACGGTGTCGCTGGATTCGAGGGACCTCGCTCGTCGTGCTGAGAGGAGACCCAAGGGACCGGAGATGCAGCTTTTTGGTACCTGCGGTTGCAGGGGGAAGATTCCGTCGACCCACGGGAGATTTCTTCGGAGCTTCTGGTGCAGAGAGGAGGCAGACTACCCCCACAGCATGCACAAGCAGGAAAACAGTCGAGAAGGCGGCAGGATCAGCGTTACAGAGTTGCAGTAGTTGTCTTTGCTACTATGTTGCAGGTTTGCAGGCTTCCAGCGCGGTCAGCGGTCGATTCCTTATCAGAAGGTGAAGAGGGAGATGCAGAGGAACTCGGCTGAGCTCATGCATTCGTTATCTAAAGTTTCCCCAGAGACAGAGACCCTAAATAGCCAGAAAAGAGGGTTTGGCTACCTAGGAGAGAGGAAAGGCTACTAACACCTGAAGGAGCCTATCACAAGGAGTCTCTGACGTCACCTGGTGGCACTGGCCACTCAGAGCAGTCCAGTGTGCCAGCAGCACCTCTGTTTCCAAGATGGCAGAGGTCTGGAGCACACTGGAGGAGCTCTGGACACCTCCCAGGGGAGGTGCAGGTCAGGGGAGTGGTCACTCCCCTTTCCTTTGTCCAGTTTCGCGCCAGAGCAGGGGCTAAGGGGTCCCTGAACCGGTGTAGACTGGCTTATGCAGAATTGGGCACATCTGTGCCCAACAAAGCATTTCCAGAGGCTGGGGGAGGCTACTCCTCCCCTGCCTTCACACCATTTTCCAAAGGGAGAGGGTGTCACACCCTCTCTCAGAGGAAGTTCTTTGTTCTGCCATCCTGGGCCAGGCCTGGCTGGACCCCAGGAGGGCAGCTGCCTGTCTGAGGGGTTGGCAGCAGCAGCAGCTGCAGAGAAACCCCAGGAAGGGCAGTCTGGCAGTACCAGGGTCTGTGCTACAGACCACTGGGATCATGGAATTGTACCAACAATGCCAGGATGGCATAGAGGGGGCAATTCCATGATCATAGACATGTTACATGGCCATATTCGGAGTTACCATGGTGAAGCTACATATAGGTAGTGACCTATATGTAGTGCACGCGTGTAATGGTGTCCCCGCACTCACAAAGTTCAGTGAATTGGCTCTGAACAATGTGGGGGCACCTTGGCTAGTGCCAGGGTGCCCTCACACTAAGTAACTTTGCACCTAACCTTTACCAGGTAAAGGTTAGACATATAGGTGACTTATAAGTTACTTAAGTGCAGTGTAAAATGGCTGTGAAATAACGTGGACGTTATTTCACTCAGGCTGCAGTGGCAGGCCTGTGTAAGAATTGTCAGAGCTCCCTATGGGTGGCAAAAGAAATGCTGCAGCCCATAGGGATCTCCTGGAACCCCAATACCCTGGGTACCTCAGTACCATATACTAGGGAATTATAAGGGTGTTCCAGTAAGCCAATGTAAATTGGTAAAATTGGTCACTAGCCTGTTAGTGACAATTTGAAAGTAATGAGAGAGCATAACCACTGAGGTTCTGGTTAGCAGAGCCTCAGTGAGACAGTTAGGCACCACACAGGGAACATATACATGCACACCTATGAGCACTGGGGCCCTGTGTGACAGGGTCCCAGTGACACATACATATAGGCCACAAACCTATGAGCACTGGGGTCCTGACTAGCAGGATCCCAGTGACACATAACAACCATACTGAAAACATGGTGTTTTCACTATGAGCACTGAGGCCTGGCTATCAGGATCCCAGTGAGACAGTGAAAACAGTGACAAACACCCTGACATACACTCACAAACAGGCCAAAAGTGGGGGTAACAAGGCTAGAAAGAGGCTACCTTCTCACACAACCCCCCCCCAAACGAAGGACAATAAGGCTAACCTTGGCCAGTTGAGACTTTATTGTCTAAGTGGTGATAAGTAGAGAGTAGCTCTGCAATAGACTGGTTACTCCCTTTATCATCCACTATATGGTTACTTCCCTGTGGGGATGTAAACCACCCTGTTTGAAGTTTTTTAGCTAAGCAACAATGTGAAGATGTATTTTCAGAGTTTCTATCAGTAAGTTTTAGTTTAGAGCAGTGGGAATTGTCCACTGAACCTATTTGTAGTGATGGAAATGCCAGACAGGGATGCTGTCTCAGAAAAGCCATGGCTGGGCAAAAACTTTGTCCATTTGGCTGGAAGAGAGAACAGGGATGCTGTTTCTCTTGAGTTGGAGCAGGGCAGGGATGCTGTCCTATGAGCTCCACACTAGGGCAGGGATGCTGTCCTAAGTGTTGTGAGGCAGTACAGGGTTTCTGCACTAAAGTTTCTCTGGGAGGGTTGGAGGGATGCTCCATGTTAACTAAAATGGTGCTCTTTTTGTCACCAATGTTAGTTATCCCACAGAGAGGTACTTCCACCTCAGGGAGTCCAGCTTTGCCAGCTGATGATTCCCTTGGAACAGGTGCCACCCCAGGAGAGGTTTCTCCCACCACAGGAATAGTATCCTGAATGGTAGGGTGGTTAGGGGATACTGTGATACCCTTTTTACCTGTTGATGGAGAGGGATCCTGAGTTTTCAGGCCTTCTCTCCTTTGCTTTTTCATTTCACTTGAAATGAGAGGGAACAATTCCTCAGGGATGCCCAGCAATGGCTGCATGGGCATAAAACTCTACATCAGCCCAACCTGAGGCCTCTAGGTCATTACCTAAGAGACAGTCTACAGGTAAGCTAGGTGATACCACCACCTGCTTAGGGCCAGTAACTCCACCCCAACTAAACTGAATTATAGCTAAGGGAAGAAACTTAGTGGAGTTATGGACATCAATAATCTTATACTGTTGTCCAATGATGTGTTGTTCAGGAGGCACTAGGTTTTCAGTCACCAAAGTGAAACTGGCACCTGTGTCCCTGTAGGCCAAGGCCTCAACACCATTTATTGAAACTGTCTGCCTGTACTTATCCATTGTAAGGGGACAAGCAGCCAGTGTGGCAAGGCCAATGCCACTAGGTGTGACAGAAACTGTCTTGGGACTGATTACATCAGTTTCCACTATGGACCCATAAGTGAACCCAACTACACCCTTTGCTTGACTGTTGCCAGCAGTCCCACCACTAGTACCACTACTGCTAGGGGCACTAGAGCTTGATGTATTAGTGGTGGTAGGCTCAGGGGGTTTACCTGGACAGGACTTATCCCCTGGCCTATGGCCTCTGTTCTTACACACAAAGCACCAAGGCTTTTTAATGTGTGCAGGTTGGGAAGAAGAGGAAGAATTTGTTTTATCCCCACCCTCTGAAGAGTGTTTAAGATTTGAAGTGGGATCTTTGGTTTTACCCTTATCCCCATGCTTATCTTGAGATTTTTCACCATCTTTCTTCTTATTGCCATCTTTGTCACCCCCTGTATGAACTTTTCTGTTCACCCTTGTTCTGACCCATTTGTCTGCCTTCTTTCCCAATTCTTGGGGAGAGGTCAGATCAGAGTCTACCAGGTACTGGTGCAACAAATCAGACACACAATTATTAAGAATATGCTCTCTCAGGATTAAGTTATACAGGCTGTCATAATCAGTAACTTTACTGCCATGTAACCACCCCTCCAAGGCCTTCACTGCCTGGTCAATGAAATCAACCCAGTCTTGTGAAGACTCCTTTTTGGTATCTCTGAACTTTATCCTGTACTGTTCAGTGGTTAAGCCATAACCATCCAGGAGTGCATTCTTAAGAACTTGGAAATTGTTAGCATCATTTTCTTTTACAGTAAGGAGCCTATCCCTACCTTTTCCAGTAAATGATAGCCATAGGATAGCAGCCCACTGCTTTTGAGGGACATCCTGTACAGCACAGGCCCTCTCAAGTGCAGCAAACCACTTGTTAATGTCATCCCCCTCCTTGTAAGGGGGAACTATCTTATGCAGATTCCTGGAATCATGCTCTTTTGCAGGATGACTATGGGGAATACTGCTGCTGCCACCATGGGTATCTAAACCCATTTTCTGTCTTTCCCTCTCTATTTCTAAAGACTGTCTATCCAAATCCAGCTGTTGCTTCTTGAGCTTCAGTCTGGTTTGCTCCACTCTCAATCTATTGAGCTCCCTTTCTAACAATCTGTCATCAGGGTGGGTGGGAGGGACATTTCTAGATACAGAGGTATGATGGGAATGAACAGAAGGAGACCTGTCCCTTACAGAGGGCACCCTAACAGCTTGGCTACCAGTATAATGTGAGAGCACATCATCAGTATGATGTGATTCAACCTCTGTACCAACTATGCTAGACTGTCTAGTAATGGGCAGGCTGAGAAGTTTCTTTCCTGAACCTTTTCCTGGGGGAGTCCCTGGATCAGATTGAGAACCATTAGCTACTTTTTCTACAGATTGGGCACTTATGGCCTTATCCTGTACTCTAAGCATATTAATTAACAGTTCTAAGGAAGGATTCTTCCCTACACTCAAACCTCTCTCTATGCAGAGACTCCTTGCTCCTTTCCAGCTAAGGTGATCATATGCAAGTTTGGACAGTTCAACTTTTTGGCCTGTGCCAGACATTTTTAGAGAGTTAAAGTGATAGACAAAGAGAAAAAAGTTTTCAGAACTTTTTGGAAAGACAGAAAAAAACTTTTTAAACTTTTAAGAACTTTTTGAAAGTTTAGGAGTACTTTTCAGCACTTAGAAAAGAGTGAAAAGAGGAAATGCAAAACTTTTTGGCTATGTGTATATACACTGACCTTGTTTTGTATATTTTTCTCTTATGAAAAGTACAATGACAAGAGTGGTAAGTAGTCTCAAGCACTTATCCCACCACTGCACAACCAATGTAGGAGGCTGGACTGGCTTGTAGTGAGTACCAAGGGGTACTTGCACCTTGCACCAGGCCCAGTTATCCCTTATTAGTGTATAGGGTGTCTAGCAGCTTAGGCTGATAGATAATGGTAGCTTAGCAAAGCAGCTCAGGCTGAACTAGGAGACGTGTGAAGCTACTACAGTACCACTTAGTGTCATATGCACAATATCATAAGAAAACACAATACACAGTTATACTAAAAATAAAGGTACTTTATTTTTATGACAATATGCCAAAGTATCTTAGAGTGTACCCTCAGTAAGAGGATAGGAAATATACACAAGATATATATACACAATAGCAAAAATATGCAGTATAGTCTTAGAAAACAGTGCAAACAATGTATAATTACAATAGGATGCAATGGGGAAACATAGGGATAGGGGCAACACAAACCATATACTCCAAAAGTGGAATGTGAACCACGAATGGACCCCAAACCTATGTGACCTTGTAGAGGGTCGCTGGGACTATTAGAAAATAGTGAGAGTTAGAAAAATAACCCTCCCCAAGACCCTGAAAAGTGAGTGCAAAGTGCACCAAAGTTCCCCTAAGGACAAAATAGTCGTGTTAGAGGGAGAATGCAAGGAAAACACAAATCAGCAATGCAACAACGATGGATTCCTGTCTGAAGGTACCTGTGGAACAAGGGGACCAAGTCCAAAAGTCACAAGCAGCTCGGAGATGGGCAGATGCCCAAGAAATGCCAGCGGTTGGTGCAAAGAAGCTCTTACTAGGCTGAAGAACTGTGAATACTGCAGGAACGACAAGGGCTAGAGACTTCCCCTTTGGAGGATGGATCCCCCACGCCTTGGAGAGTCGTGCAGAAGTGTTTTCCCGCCGGATGGACGCCAACAAGCCTTGCTACACGCAAATCATGCGTTTGGCGTTTTTGGACGCTGCTGGGGCCCAGGAGGGACCAGGAGGTCGCAAATTGGACCTGCAGAGAGAGGGGACGTCGCGCAAGACAAGGAGCCCTCACTGAAGCAGGTAGCACCCGGAGAAGTGCCAGAAACAGGCACTACGAGGATGCGTGAAACGGTGCTCGCCGAAGTTGCACAAAGGAGTCCCACGTCGCCGGAGACCAACTTAGAAAGTCGTGCAATGCAGGTTAGAGTGCCGTGGACCCAGGCTTGGCTGTGCACGAAGGATTTCCGCCGGAAGTGCACAGGGGCCGGAGAAGCTTGCAAAGTCGCGGTTCCCAGCAATGCAGCCCAGCGAGGTGAGGCAAGGACTTACCTCCACCAAACTTGGGCTGAAGAGTCACTGGACTGTGGGGGTCACTTGGACGGTGTCGCTGGATTCGAGGGACCTCGCTCGTCGTGCTGAGAGGAGACCCAAGGGACCGGAGATGCAGCTTTTTGGTACCTGCGGTTGCAGGGGGAAGATTCCGTCGACCCACGGGAGATTTCTTCGGAGCTTCTGGTGCAGAGAGGAGGCAGACTACCCCCACAGCATGCACAAGCAGGAAAACAGTCGAGAAGGCGGCAGGATCAGCGTTACAGAGTTGCAGTAGTCGTCTTTGCTACTATGTTGCAGGTTTGCAGGCTTCCAGCGCGGTCAGCGGTCGATTCCTTATCAGAAGGTGAAGAGGGAGATGCAGAGGAACTCGGCTGAGCTCATGCATTCGTTATCTAAAGTTTCCCCAGAGACAGAGACCCTAAATAGCCAGAAAAGAGGGTTTGGCTACCTAGGAGAGAGGAAAGGCTACTAACACCTGAAGGAGCCTATCACAAGGAGTCTCTGACGTCACCTGGTGGCACTGGCCACTCAGAGCAGTCCAGTGTGCCAGCAGCACCTCTGTTTCCAAGATGGCAGAGGTCTGGAGCACACTGGAGGAGCTCTGGACACCTCCCAGGGGAGGTGCAGGTCAGGGGAGTGGTCACTCCCCTTTCCTTTGTCCAGTTTCGCGCCAGAGCAGGGGCTAAGGGGTCCCTGAACCGGTGTAGACTGGCTTATGCAGAATTGGGCACATCTGTGCCCAACAAAGCATTTCCAGAGGCTGGGGGAGGCTACTCCTCCCCTGCCTTCACACCATTTTCCAAAGGGAGAGGGTGTCACACCCTCTCTCAGAGGAAGTTCTTTGTTCTGCCATCCTGGGCCAGGCCTGGCTGGACCCCAGGAGGGCAGCTGCCTGTCTGAGGGGTTGGCAGCAGCAGCAGCTGCAGAGAAACCCCAGGAAGGGCAGTCTGGCAGTACCAGGGTCTGTGCTACAGACCACTGGGATCATGGAATTGTACCAACAATGCCAGGATGGCATAGAGGGGGCAATTCCATGATCATAGACATGTTACATGGCCATATTCGGAGTTACCATGGTGAAGCTACATATAGGTAGTGACCTATATGTAGTGCACGCGTGTAATGGTGTCCCCGCACTCACAAAGTTCAGTGAATTGGCTCTGAACAATGTGGGGGCACCTTGGCTAGTGCCAGGGTGCCCTCACACTAAGTAACTTTGCACCTAACCTTTACCAGGTAAAGGTTAGACATATAGGTGACTTATAAGTTACTTAAGTGCAGTGTAAAATGGCTGTGAAATAACGTGGACGTTATTTCACTCAGGCTGCAGTGGCAGGCCTGTGTAAGAATTGTCAGAGCTCCCTATGGGTGGCAAAAGAAATGCTGCAGCCCATAGGGATCTCCTGGAACCCCAATACCCTGGGTACCTCAGTACCATATACTAGGGAATTATAAGGGTGTTCCAGTAAGCCAATGTAAATTGGTAAAATTGGTCACTAGCCTGTTAGTGACAATTTGAAAGTAATGAGAGAGCATAACCACTGAGGTTCTGGTTAGCAGAGCCTCAGTGAGACAGTTAGGCACCACACAGGGAACATATACATGCACACCTATGAGCACTGGGGCCCTGTGTGACAGGGTCCCAGTGACACATACATATAGGCCACAAACCTATGAGCACTGGGGTCCTGACTAGCAGGATCCCAGTGACACATAACAACCATACTGAAAACATGGTGTTTTCACTATGAGCACTGAGGCCTGGCTATCAGGATCCCAGTGAGACAGTGAAAACAGTGACAAACACCCTGACATACACTCACAAACAGGCCAAAAGTGGGGGTAACAAGGCTAGAAAGAGGCTACCTTCTCACAAATAGTAAACGGTGATTTGTGGCAGCCTTTATGCATGGACTCGAGAATAAGACATCCCAGTGAGTATTGTGGTTAAACGGAGATTACCCCTTTCTCACAGATATATCATGTTTTAACCAAACACAGGCAATAACGAAGGTGCGGTAAAGTTTCAATAGTTTTTATTTTAACGCAACTGCAATCTGCGATATGTTGCATGGGCTGCAATGATTAGGATAATGAACAGTGCGAGGAACAGAATGGTAAAGACGAGAGTCAATAATACGAAGACCCCCACCATCTTGCAATATCATGAAATAACATGAGGTGTGTTAAACCTCAACCTGCCAATGCCATGTCTGTGAGAAGAGCCCCCCCCCCACCCTTGTTACCTTGGAATGAGGTCTCTAGCTCAGACTTCGTAGGGACACAAAGACTGGGTCAGTGTCAAGGTGACATGCAGCATCAATAGCAACGATGGCGTCTGGTCGGAATCCCTCTGACTATCCGGTAAAGTGAGGAGTATTTATAAAGATCTACTTGGACCCCTGACGTAGGTTGTTCCCAAACAATAGATAACAGAAATGCTTGGGACGGTAATTAATGTAAACAATTCCCTCGCAAGCGTGAAGAGGGAAAGTGCCTAATGTGAACACCTACAGTTTGTTTGTCTTCGTCACTTGATATTGATGCCTTAGCGCAGTGGCACTGATAACAGGAATCTAAAACATGGGCCTAACTAGAAACAAGGCAGCCATCTTAAAAGATATAATTAAATAAATGCACTACAACCAAGCAAGTCAAGGAGGGTAAAAGTCACCAGGTGACGGGGGACCGCGTCTGCAAGCCAAAGGCTGAGATAACCCCTGTTTCTCATTAAAATGAACTAGGATTCACTACACTATCACAGGGAGTGTGCTGTGAAGGCATTAGATAGCCTGATTAGGCGCACAGGTCTAATCCCAATAACCAACATTAATCACTGAAACAACCACTAACCGTGTACTCCGGGGAACGTGCTGGCCAGCGTACAGCTCCTGAACGCCACATCAGGGTTATCATCAGCAGAACATGCAATAACAATTAACTGTATCACCTCCCAGACTCCGGGTAATACAAAAATACATTGAGGACTGGGGCTACCATGATATTGTCAGCACCATACACAGTAGCGATACAATATATCACCCTCCAGACTCCAGCTAATACAGTAACACTCCCAGTCTGTGGGGTATCATCTGCACCACATGCAATAACACTACAATATATCACCCTTTAGGCTCCATCTTATACCATAACACTCCACAGTCTGAGATGCATCATCAGCACCACATGCAATAACACTACAATATATCACCCTCTGGGCTCCCGCTAATACCATAGCAATCCGCGGTCTCAGAGGTATCACCAATAGCCCATGCAATAACAATACAATATATCACCCCCTGGGCTCTCGCTAATACCATAGCACTCCGCCGTCTGAGAGGTATCATCAGCACCACATGCAATAACAAGACAATAGCTCACCCTTTAGGCTTCATCTAATACCATAACACTCCACAGTCGGAGAGGTTTCACCAGCACGATATGCAATAACACTACAACATATCACACTCTGTGCTCTCGCTAATACCATAACACTCCGCGGTCTGAGGGGTATCATCAGCACCACTTGCAATAACAGTACAATATTTCACCCTTTAGTCTCCCGTTAATACCATAGCACTCCGCGGTCTCAGAGGTATCACCAACAGCACATGCAATAACAATACAATATATCACCCCCTGGGCTCTTGCTAATACCATAGCACTCTGCGGTCTGTGGGATATCACCAGCACCACATACAGTAACAATACAATATATCACCCTCTGGGCTCCCGCTAATACCATAGCACTCCGCGGTCTCAGAGGTATCACCAACAGCACATGCAATAACAATACAAAATGTCACCCCTTAGACTCCCACTAATACCATAACACTCCCAGTCTGTGGGATATGATCAGCTCCACATGCAATAACAATACAATATATCACCCTTTAGGCTTCATCTAATACCATAACAATCCACAGTCTGAGCGGTATCATTAGCACCATATGCAATAACAATACAATAGATCACCCTTTAGGCTCCATCTAATACCATAACACTCCACAGACTGAGAGGTATCACCAGCACCACATGCAATAACAATACAATATAACACCCTCTGGGCTCTCGCTAATACCATAGCACTCCGTAGTCTGAGAGGTACCATCAGCACCACATGCAGTAACAGTACAATATTTCACCCCTTACACTCTCACTAATACCATAACACTCCACAGTCTGAGAGGTATCATCAGCACCATATGCAATAACAATACAATATATCACCCTCTGGGCTTTCGCTAATACCATAACACTCCGCGGTCTGAGATGTATCATCAGCACCACATGCATAACAGTACAATATTTCACCCGTTAGACTTCTGCTAATACCATAGCAATCCGCGGTCTGAGAGGTATCACCAGCACCACATGCAATAACAATACAATATATCACCCTCTGGGCTTTCGCTAATACCATAACACTCCGCGGTCTGAGATGTATCATCAGCACCACATGCATAACTGTACAATATTTCACCCCTTAGACTTCTGCTAATACCATAGCAATCCGCGGTCTGAGAGGTATCACTAGCACCACATGCAATAACAATACAATATATCACCCTCTGGGCTCTCGCTAATACCATAGCACTCCGCGGTCTGAGAGGTATCATCAGCACCACATGCAATAACAGTACAATATTTCACCCCTTAGACTTCTGCTAATACCATAGCACTCCGCGGTTTGAGAGGTATCACCAGCACCACATGCAATAACAATACAATATATCACCTTCTGGGCTCTCGCTAATACCATAGCACGCCGCGGTCTGAGAGGTATCATCAGCACCACATGCAATAACAGTACAATATTTCACCCCTTAGACTTCTGCTAATACCATAGCACTCCGCGGTCTGAGAGGTATCACCAGCACCACATGCAATAACAGTACAATATTTCACCCCTTAGACTTCCGCTAATACCATAACACTCTATGGTCTGAGGGGTATCATGAGATCATCAGCACCGTAACAGTATAATATACCACCCTCCAGACTCTGGCTAGTACATAACACTCCGCGGTCTGAGAGGTATCATCAGCACCACATGCAATAACAGTACAATATTTTACCCCTTAGACTCCCACTAATTCCATAGCACTCTGAGAGGTATCATCAGCACCACATGCAATAACAGTACAATATTTCACCGCTTAGACTCCCACTAATTCCATAGCACTCCGCAGTCGGAGAGGTATCACCAGCACCACATGCAGTAACAATACAACATATCACCCTTTTGGCTCCATCTAATACCATAACACTCCGCGGTCTGAGAGGTATCATCAGCACCACATACAATAACACTACAATATATCACCCTCTGGGCTCTCGCTAATACCATAACACTCCGCGGTCTGAGCGGTATCATCACCACCACGTGCAATAACAATGCAATATTTCGCCCCTTAGACTTCCGCTAATACCTTAGCACTCTGTGGTCGGAGGGGTATCATGAGATCATCAGCACCATAGCAGTAACAGTATAATATATCACCCTCCAGACTCTGGCTAGTACCATAATACTCCGCGGTCTGAGAGTTATCATTAGCACCACATGCAATAACAGTACAATATTTTACCCCTTAGACTCCCACTAATTCCATAGCACTCTGAGAGGTATCATCAGCACCACATGCAATAACAGTACAATATTTTACCCCTTAGACTCCCACTAATTCCATAGCACTCTGAGAGGTATCATCAGCACCACATGCAATAACAGTACAATATTTCACTGCTTAGACTCCCACTAATTCCATAGCACTCCGCAGTCTGAGAGGTATCATCAGCACCACATGCAGAAACAATACAACATTTCACCCTTTAGGCTCCATCTAATACCATAACACTCCACAGTCTGAGAGGTATCATCAGCACCATATGCAATAACAATACAATATATCACCCTCTGGGCTCTTGCTAATACCATAGCACTCCGCAATCTAAGAGGTATCATCAGCACCACATGCAGTAACAGTACAATATATCACCCTCTGGGCTCTTGATAATACCATTGCACTCCACGGTCCGAGAGGTAGTATCAGCACCACATGCAATAACAGTACAATATTTCACCCCTTAGACTCCCGCTAATACCATAGCACTCTGCGGTCTCAGAGGTATCACCAACAGCACATGCAATAACAATACAATTTATCACCCTCTGGGCTCTCGCTAATACCATAGCACTCTGCGGTCTGTGGGATATCACCAGCACCACATACAGTAACAATACAATATATCACCCTCTGGGCTCCCGCTAATACCATAATACTCCGTGGTCGGGGAAATATAATCAGCATCACATGCAATAACAATACATCACCCTTTGGTCTCCCACTAATACCATTACACTCCGCGGTCTGAGCGGTATTACCAGCACCACATGCAATAACAATACAATATATCACCCTCCAGGCTCCTGCTAATATCATAAAACTCAGTGTTTAAACCATCAATTGTAGTTCATGCAGAGAGCGTAATTATTTCCATATACTGCTTGACACGCTCACATAAGACAAAACTGCTATGGGTAATGTCCATCTACCAGTACTGTAGCAATTCATAGCAATAAACTAGATATCACCACCTGAGCAGACATGGAATAACTGAAGAGATCTGCGGCAGGACTGCGGCCAATGGATGGCTTTAATCTACACAGAAGGTCTCAACTAGTTACACACTAGGACTGTTTCTTGACATCTCACAATGACAATCAGATATAGGTTGATATTAACTTTGTCAGTCCCAGCAGATCTCTCCACCAGTCCCCCCTCTAAGGCACACCGGCTCAGGACCATAAACGTTAAACTAAATATCCCAGGATGGACAACCAGGCGCAGTAACCAGTCAAGTGGAATCGGCTGCGAAGAAACACTATAAAGGCAGCTGCGGAGCTGGTCAAGGGTGCCACCTTACAGAAAACCACAAACTGTGGACCTCTCTCTCTCTCTCGTAACCCCTTCACCTATCACACTGCTTAGCGCTGAGTCCCACAACACAGGAACCACATCCTGGTGGTCATCCTGCATGATATGGAAACATCCATATAGGCTCAAAACAAGGACGACACACTTCCAACCACACATCCTACAGGCAGAGGCATGCAACACATGTAGGCAAGTCCTTGTGTGCCACACCGGGGTAATAAACTCCATAGAAACGTTGCAATAAAATATAATACCATGTGAAGCAAACCTGCATGTTTGAATGGACTCCCATCAAGCCAAAGCAGGGATGGGTGAATAAATGATTGAATGAGTGAATGAAATGATTCATTTGTGTTTCTTGCCACAGATCGGTCCACCATCGCTGCTGCTCTACATCGATGTTCAGGCGGAGACAATGTTGAAGCGGCTCCTGAAGCGGGCCGAGACCAGTGGCCGAGCAGATGATAACGAACTGACCATTAAAACACGCCTGGAAACGTTCTACAAAGCTACAGAGCCCGTCATCGCTTTATACGACACCCGGGGTATAGTTCGAAAGGTATGCAATCCCTCTGCTCACCTTGCATTCTCTGGACCACAACTGATGTTTTCCCCACATATACATCTATCCCACCCCTTCCCTCACCTCATCCCTTCCACAGACCTCATCTCCTTCCTTCTCAAGACATCACCTCCTCCACACCTCACCTGCTCCCTTCTCCAGACCTCACCTCCTCCAGACCTCACCTCTTCCCTTCTGATCTTCCACTCTCCTGACCTTACCTCCTTCCAGAACTCACCTCCTTCCTTCTCCACACCTCACCTCTTCCAGAACTCACCTCCTTCCAGAACTCACCTCCTCCAGACCTCACCTCTTCCCTTATGATCTTACCTTCTCCCTTCTCCTTACGTCACCTCCTCCCACAACTCGCCTCCTCCCTTCTCCAGACCTCACCTCCTCCAGACCCTCACCTCTTCCCTTCTGATCTTACCTTCTCCCTTCTGACCTTACCTCCTTCCAGAACTCACCTCCTCCCTTCTCCACACCTCACCTCTTCCAGAACTCACCTCCTCCAGACCTCACCTCTTCCCTCTGATCTTACCTTCTCCCTTCTCCTGACCTCACCTCCTCCCACAACTCACCTCCTCCCTTCTCCAGACCTCATCTCCTCCAGACCTCACCTCTTCCCTTCTGATCTTATCTTCTCCCTTCTCCTGACCTTACCTCCTTCCAAAACTCACCTCCTCCCTTCTCCACACCTCACCTCTTCCAGACCTCACCTCCTTCCTTCTCCAGACCTCCCTTCATCCACTTTCTTCTTCAGACCTCATCTCCTTCCTTCTCAAGACTTCACCTCCTCCACATCTCACCTCCTCCCTTCTCCAGACCTCACCTCTTCCTTTCTGATCTTCCCTTCTCCCTTCTCCTGACCTTACTTCCTTCCAGAACTCGCCCCCTCTTTTCTCCAGACCTCACCTCCTGCAGACCTCACCTCTTCCCTTTGATCTTACCTTCTCCCTTCTCCTGACCTCACCTCCTCCCACAACTCACCTCTTCCCTTCTCCAGGCCTCATCTCCTCCAGACCTCACCTCTTCCCCTTTGATCTTATCTTTTCCCTTCTCCTGACCTTACCTCCATCTAGACCTCACCTCCTCCCTTCTCCACACCTCACTTCTTCCAGAATTCACTTCCTCCCTTCTCCAGACCTCCCTTCTTCCCCTCCTCTCTTCTCCAGACCTCATCCCCTTCCTTCTCAAGACTTCACCTCCTCCACACCTCACCTCCTCCCTTCTCCCAACCTTACCTCTTCCAGACCTCAACTCCTCCAGACCTCACCTCTTCAGACCTCACCTCTTCCCTTCTGATCTTACCTTCTCCTGACCTTACCTCCTTCCAGAACTCACCTCCTCCCTTCTCCACACCTCACTTCTTCCAGAACTCACCTCCTTCCAGAACTCACCTCCTCCAGACCTCACCTCTTCCCTTCTGATCTTACCTTCTCCCGACCTTACCTCCTTCCAGAACTCACCTACTCCCTTCTCCACACCTCACATCTTCCAGTAATCACCTCCTTCCAGAATTCACCTCCTCCAGACCTCACCTGTTCCCTTCTGATCTTACCTTCTCCCTTCTCCTGACAATGTCGAGACGGGGCCACTCACCTGAAAAGCAGGATGTCTGCAGGGATGATGGTATGCCCCCCAACCTCCTGGAACACCTCTCAGCACTTCCTGGTGGACACAGAAACCCCGGCAAGTGTCCCAGAAGGAAAGGATGAGTGGAAGAGAAGGAGACAAAACACTGCCATGTCTTGCCGGTCCAGCCAGGCACCCTGGCCCGTATTTATACTTTTTTTGCGCCACATTTGCATCTTTTTTTGACGCAAAAACGACGCAAACTTGCAAAATACCATTGTATTTTGTAGGTTTGCGCCGTTTTGCGTAAAAAAAGCGGCGCAAATGCGGTGCTAAAAAAAGTATAAATACGGGCCCCTGTATCTTCGGTGGGGCCAGGTCGGTGTGACAGAGTGGTAGTAGAGTTAGTGCACTCAACTTCCTTGAAACTGAATCCCTCTTTCTGATATGGGCACAGGAGGGGTAGAAGAACACCCGGATGCTCCAGCACTTTTCTTGGATAATAATAACTTTACCAAAAACCCAAACTGAGAACCATAACAATAAGTACTGCAACACTAGGGCTGGCTTCACAGAGATCCACTGTTGCACACTACAATTAATACTGTGGTTGCACTTATCATGCTCTAGAAAGACAAACATGTGCATTGATTATATCATATATAACTTTCCTGCATGCATAGGGTTAAACTAAATGGAACAAAAACAATCGAAGAAATACAAATGTCCACTCTGGGTTTAAACAGTTAGGCTGGCACAGTTTGGTTTGGTTTCACTGTATGTGTGAAAACCCATCAAAAGCAAATTCTTCATACCTGAAACACAGGCATGAATGACACAATTTATATCCAAGAGTTATGCTATTAGAGAAAGACCAGTCACGTAATTCTCTTTTAAAATTGCACTGTCACTTTTTGTAGTACTTGAGCTCAAGCAGATTTTGTGAAGCACATTTAGGCAAGTAACTACTATAATAATCTAGAATGTTCAGAAGTGCATTTTTCTCTTCAAGATAAGCGCTCTGCCAAAATACGAGGTCTGAAAAACACGAGTTCTAGGAAAGCACAGCGCTCAAAGAACAAACTCCCTGGAGAATACTAGAGACTTAGCTGCAGTCTTTTCTGGAGTGCTGGAGGAATGCCTGGTGTCAGCTGGTACAGGAACGAAGAAAAGAATGCTTCAAAAGTCCTGAATACGAGGATGACAGCCGGGGCTGGACTGCCAAATCAGATGCTGAGATCAGGAAGCAAAACAAAGCCAAACATGGAGGCATGCTTCACTCTGCTATTTATAGCCAATCAGGAAAGCAGTTCAGTTTACACATGTGGACGAGTCACCACACCCAATTAGAAGCACATGTCTACACCACACCCAATTAGAAGCACATGTCTACACCTGCTCACGTTAGCAAACAAGCATTGGTAAAACAAGCATTGATAAAAACCAACTGTGTAACACAGCACATTATGTTTACTTAGAAACATGAAGGTTTAACCAAGAACAGAGATATGATTTAACCCTAATCCCTGGGATGCTGACAGATAACGCAGGAGGCACCTTGGGGATTCCCAACAGTCCTCCCCACCAAGGACCCTCCCAAAGGGCAGGGCTTAGAAGGGTGCAGGAGATGGAATTTTTTAGTAAGACGTGGAGCATGAACTGTGGACGCAGGTTCCCAGGAATTGTCCTCACGCCCATAGCCTTTCTAATCCAATAAATAGTGTAGAAATCGGGGGTTTAATTTTCTGGATCCTGCAAGATGGAGATTTTTTTATGAGAGCCACACCTGATCTCCTATCTGATAAGAGGGAGCAGGTCTCCTTTTGTCTGCTTGTTTTTTACTTGAGCATGGTAGAATTTAAAATGATGTTGTACTTGCTTTTGAATCTCCTGTAACTCTTTATGGTGTTTCTGTACTGATGGGACTCTTGTGGACGTTTGGGACCCAGTTATAGGTAGCATTCTTGGGTGCAGACCAAACAAACAGTAAAATGGGAATACTCCTGTAGCCATGAGGACACTATTGATATATATAAATTCAACAAGAGGTAAAGCCTTATCCCACTCAGTACACCATGTGTCAATTTAACCTCTCAGGATTTGCTTCAGTGATTGATTGGCACGTTCCGTCTGCCCATCCGTTTGTGGATGATATGCAGAGGACAAACGGTCGTCCATACTGACAGAGGAACAGAAGCTACGCCAAAACCGTGATATAAATTGGGGGCACGATCCGAAACAATTGTGGTGGTCAACCCATGAAGCCGTACAATGTGTTGGACAAACAAATCAGAGAGCTTGGCTTGGAAGCCGTAGGGAGGCATTTTATTGGAACAAAATGAGCCATTTTAGTTAGGTAATCTACAACCACCCATATGACAGTGTGTCCATTGGAAGCTGGGAGATCAGAAATAAAATCCATACTTATGGTATGCCATGAGTCCCACAACTCCCCTCCTCCCTTCTCCAGACCTCGTCTCCTCCAGACCTCACCTCTTTCCTTCTGATCTTACCTTCTCCCTTTTCCTGACCTTACCTTCTTCCAGAACTCACCTCCTCCCTTCCTCACACCTCACCTCTTTCAGAACTCACCTCCTTCCTTCCTTCAACCTCACCTCTTCCAGAACTCACTTCCTCCCTTCTCCAGACATCCCTTCCTCCCCTTCTCTCTTCTCCAGACCTCATCTCCTTCGTTTTCAAGACTCCACCTCCTCCACACCTCGTGTCCTCCCTTCTCCAGACCTCACCCATTCCCTTCTCCAGACATCACTGTCTCCCTTTGAAGATAGGGGATCATGGGATATAGAGGCGGGGCATGATTCGGAGCATAGAGAGGATGAAAGGCGGGGACCTTAGGTGACAACACCGAGAGGAGCATGGAGGGGATCACCAAACAGTACGCATGGGACAGCTGGTGACAGTATAATGAAGAGGATCATGGAAGGGAATAGGGCATGAGAAACATAAAGTGGAGCGTGGAGGGCATTAGGGAGGGGATCATGAAATGGAAAGCATGAGAAAGAACATGGATGGGATCATGAGACAGGATCACAGGATGGTGAAGCGGGGTGCATGATTCAGAGCATGGAGGAGATCAAAGGAGGGGATCATAGTACAGATTATTTGAGTTCATGGGATGGGACTTAGAGGTGATTATAAGAGGAGATCATGGGACACAGAAGAGGAGTTCACGGGACGAAGCATGGAGGGGATTGTAGGAGGCAATCATGGGATCGATAAGCAGAGCATATGACACAAAGCATGGAGGGGAGTGTAAAAGGTGGGAATCATAAGACAGAGAATTCAGGTTCATGAGATGAAGCTTGGAGATAATCATAGGAGGGGATCATGTGATGGTAAAGCGGGATTGATGAGACAGAGCTTGGAGAGGATGATTGGAGGGGACCCCGGGATTGCAAAGCGGGATTCATGGGATGGACCTTGGAGGTAATCATCGGAGGGGGTCATAGGACGGAAAAGCAGAATTCATGAGACGGAGCTTGGAGGGGTTCACTGGAGGGGATCATGGAACTGACAAGTGAGATTCATGGGACGGACCTTGGAGGGGCTCTTAGGAGGGGATCATGTGACAGAGAAGTGGGATTCATATGATGGAGCATAGAGGGGATCATAGGTCAGACATTAAAGAAGTTTGTGAGAGGAACATGACAAAGACTGCCCCTCTGACCAGGACTGTGGATATCTTTGTCTCCTGCAGATCAACGCAGAGGGTTCTGTGGATCAGGTATTCCAGCAGGTGAGCGCAGCTTTGGACGCCCTCAAATAAGAAAGAAAAGGTGACTCTCTACATGCCGAAACCATCTGCCCCCCAAACACCCAAGATTCCCCTTCTGACTCACTTCCTTACTGGCGAGAACCATGAAACCTGCTGCCCGCCTACCTCAGCATTACAGAAGTTGTACGCTCCATACTCCCTTGAACTATCTGCTGCTTGTGTCAGTCTGAGCAATGCCCACCACGTTGGACAACCCCCGAAAGGCGTGGCCTGGATCGGACAGCTTGTTTCCAGTTTCTTTGACTGTAAAAGTGAGACAAAAACCAGTCTAGTGTCTGTGTCTTTTCTGATGTAGTTTTATGCTTTACTGGGCTGGTTTTTATACTTGATTACTCAATATCAAAACAAGCTTTGCCTGCGGCAAGCTCAAATCCATGCAGTGTTCCGTACCTTGCAAAACACTTATATAACTGGTTTTTAACTGCCTCAATTTGCAAACGTGGGCCACTTTTGTGGCTACATAATTCAATAATGGAGGGGGCACTTTTATTTTGGAGCCAGAGCCTGCTTTCTGTCCCAGTTTGACCATGCATGGACACCAGATAAGATCTTCCTGCCACATTCACCCTCCAGGAGCCTGGGTTAGCCAACCACGGCCTTCTGCCCACCCAGCCATATACACGCTAAAAAGTCAGTGTCAGCTGCCCCCACAGGTAGTTTTCCAAGGACACGTGTCCTCAAGTTCTGGAGAGGTCTGAAAAAACACCTCTTTCATTCCAAGAACTAAGGGGGATATTTATGAGCAATTTGCGTCATGCTTGCACCATGCAACGTGGTACATGTGTGATGCAAACTGTAAGCCATATTTCTGAAGCCACACAAAGCCACTTTGCGTGGCTTGGAGTGGCTCCAAAAACATGAAGTAAGGCAACACAGAGCAAATTGCTGTGTTGCCTTACTCTGCTGTTGGAAGGTGTTCCATGGGCATTGCGTGGGTGTTCCCATACAACTCCCATGGATTTTGATGCATTCCCTGATTTACAAGAACTTGTAAACCTGGGAATGTTCCACAACCTCATACCTTCCCAGTGGAGGCATAACATGGAGAAATGCATTTATTTGTCCTTGTTTCCTCCTTTCTAAGTATGTGCCATTCTGCAGCATGCACAGACGGAGGAAAGAGCCCCCAGGATTGTTTTGCTCAGGAAGGTGCCCCTGCATGCTGCACTGCAGCCCATCTTGCACCACTGTAGGGGCAGAGGACAGGAGTGTGCTGAAGGACTTCAATGCCACGCCTTCCTGCCCTGACGCAGTGCAGCACAACGCAGCAAGAAGGATGCAAACCTTACGTGAGATTTATGAACTATGCAAGGCCACCTTGCGTGGCTTCATGTATCGCGAGTAATGTATCGGAGTGCAGATTGTTGCATTAAATTACTTTGCGCTAGGGAGTTGTTTCCATGGGTGTCCCATGCAACATCCTTGAATTATGATGCATTCCCAGATTTGCAACGACTTGTAAACCTAAGAATGTGCCAAAAAAGATACGCCTCCCCAGGAGAGGCGTAATGAGGAGAAATACCTTTATTTCTTCTCACTTTTTCCTATTTTGTGCGCGCTGCATTCAGCTGTACGCATAGAAAGAGGAAAAGCCTCTCAGATTTGTTTTTTTCTGCAGGAAGGTGTCCGTTCCTGCACAGAAAATTCTACCAACAACGCAGACACACTTGCAACATGATGCAGTGGTGCCTAGGTTGGCGCTATGCTGCCAAACTGGTGCTAGCGCAATGGGAAGGACAGGAATGCACCGTATTGGTCCGTGGGACGCAGGGCAGCAAGGTGACGTGCTGCACAGCACCACTTTGCCATACAAATGGTATTAAGAACTGACCGGCACCCTGGGCTATTGGCATCTTTAACCTGGATCCCCGTGTGCGAAGTCAGGTCACGTGATAAAGGCTGAATTGACCAATCAGCCACTGCGCAGTGGGTGCATGAGCGCAGCAAGAAATAACCAGAAACCCCAATATGTAATGCTGATATTAGAAGTAGGACAATTTTGACTTTGCTTAAATTAAAAAAAAAGACTCTAACCTTAACGCTTTCAGCACAACCTCACAACCAGTCTGGATAAGGCACGTCACTGAGTTTCCTTATATTTGCCCACCTGGACCTTCCATGAGTAGAAGGAAGACTGAGACTTGCTTTGATCTATGACTTATACTTTCAAGACTTGTATCCAGCCCTTTCTTCCTCGTAATCACGAGACTCACTCTTGCTGATTCATTAGCACCCATGTGTGCTTGTCACCTTCAGCAAAGAGGCTTCTTCTTCCGTCTCTTCCCAGCATTTGTCTGTTTCCTTCTTCTGCTTCTTCCCATCTGCTGCCTCTTCCTTTCTTCTGCCTCTTCCTTTCTTCTGCCTCTTCCCATCTTCAGTCTCTTCCCATCTTCAGCTTCTTCCTTTCTTCTGCCTCTTCCCATCTTCAGCCTCTTCCCATCTTCAGTCTCTTCCCATCTACAGCCTCTTCCTTTCTTTAGCCTCTTCCTTTCTTCAGCCTCTTCCCATCTTCTGCCTCTTTCCATCTTCAGTCTCTTCCCATCTTCAGCCTCTTCCCATCTTCTGCCTCTTCCCATCTTCAGCCTCTTCCCATCTTCAGTCTCTTCCAATCTTCTGCCTCTTCCCATCTTCAGCCTCTTCCCATCTTCTGCCTCTTCCTTTCTTCTGCCTCTTCCCATCTTCAGCCTCTTCCCATCTTCTGCCTCTTCCTTTCTTCTGCCTCTTCCCATCTTCAGCCTCTTCCCATCTTCTGCCTCTTCCCATCTTCAGTCTCTTCCCATCTTCAGTCTCTTCCCATCTGCTGCCTCTTCCTTTCTTCTGCCTCTTCCCATCTTCAGCCTCTTCCCTTCTTCAGCCTCTTCCCATCTTCAGCCTCTTCCCATCTTCTGCCTCTTCCTTTCTTCTGCCTCTTCCAGTCTTCTGCCTCTTCCTTTCTTCTGCCTCTTCCCATATTCAGCCTCTTCCTATCATCTGCCTCTTCCTTTTTTCCATCTTTTGCCTCTTCCCATCTTCTGCCTTGTCCCATCTTCTACCTTGTTCTATCTTCTGTCCCTTCCCATTTTCTGCTTCTGACCATCTTCTATTTCTTCCCATCTTCCATTTTCTGCCTCTTCCCATCTTCCATCGTCTGCATCTTCCATCTTCTGCCTCTTCACAGGGCAGTGCCCTTGGATGGCTCGCCTCCTTTATAGAGGGGAGGACCTTTCAGGTACTGGACCGGTCTTTTCTATCTAATTACCTATCGATCGACTGTGGGTTACCCCAGGGATCTTCCCTCAGCCCCACATTGTTCAATATAAACATGCCCCCATTGGCAGAGATCGTGAAACCTTACGATCTCTCAGCTAGTATCCTCATTTTCCACTAATCCCAGCACTGAGTGTTCGGCTCTTACACTGTGCTTACAGGCAGCGACCAGATCAAATCAAAATCAAATCATTAACATTTATAAAGCGCGCTACTCACCCGTGCGGGTCTCAAGGCGCTAGGTGGATGTCAGAATGCAAACTTAAGTTAAATGTAGACAAAACCGAAATAATGGCATTGAGGCATCGTCCCCGTTTGGGGACGCATTCTTCCATCTCCTACCCCATAAGGAATTTGCCTCCTCCTAAAGAGAATAATAAGAGCCTAGGAGTTGGCTGGACCCGCGACTTACGATGGATCATCATGTAAAAAAGATCTCTGCTAGCTATTTCAGTCTGCTCAGGCTTCTGAGGGAAGTCTTCAGAATCCTGCTATTTGCAGCTAAAAGACTAAGGGGGACATTATGACCCCGGCGGTCGGTGGTAATGTGGTGGTAGTACTGCCAACAGGCTGGCGGTACATACCGCCACATTATGAAGCCAATCTGCCAATGTATCACTCCGACCGCCTTGGGGGTAGCAGCCGCCGGGCTGGAGATATGAATCTCCAGCCCAGCAGCCGCTATTGTACCGCCGACGGTATCATGACCCTGCCTACTGCCATGGTTTTCGTGGTGTTCGTAACACCACGAAAACTATGGTGGTAGGCCCTATTAATGACAGGGAATTCCTTCCCTGTCACTGATAGGAGGCCCCTTCACCCCCCAACACTCACCCGATGCCCCCCACCCCCTCCTTCATCCACGCTACCCCTCCCTTCCAACCTCCCCCTACACACGCACACACATATGTATCCATTCATTCACGCACCCATCTGTAAACACATTCGCGCTGACACGCATCCACATTTCCATGCATACACGCATTCTCACACATACATCAACGTAACCAACACTACACACACACTTGCTTTCACACACACACATACATCCATGCACGCACACCCACACACACACACACACACAGCACTCCCCACCCCACCTCCCCTGTCGGAAACATGCCTTACTTGAATCCAGGGGGTATTCCGGCAGGGGATGGGACGGCGCCCTGCTACCACCAGCAGCGCCCGCCAGCAGAAAGCCGCCAGGCCATATTATTTGTCATAAAATGGCTGGTGGGTGTCTACTGGCGTGGGCCTGCTGGTGGTAGCAGCACCACCTTACCACCGTTCGCCAGTATGGCCACAGCTGGATTTCCATCTTTCTTGTGGTGGAAATCCGGCTGGGGTCATATTATGGAGGACGGATGGTAGCTGCAGCGACGGTCTTTTGGCGGCCGTGGCCGAGGCGCTAGGCGGTTTTTACTGCCAAAGACATAATGAGGGCCTTATTGTTCAGGCCCTTATTATATCTCAGCTTGATTACGGTAATGCACTACACCTCGGCTCTCCAAAGTATGTAAGCAGAAAACTCCAGGTGGTTCAGAATGCCTCTGCCCGGCTCTTCCTAGACATACCTAGACATATGTCGGTCAAAGAGACCATCTCCTCTCTTCAATGGCTTCCTGCGGCACAGCGCATAAAGTTCAAAGCTCTGTGTTATATTCACAGCTCCTTACACAGTAGAGGCTCCTCTATGCTAAGGCCATTAGTCTCTTTTAATATGCTTTCTAGCAGCTCAGATCTTCATGGGCTGCATTAGACTTCCAGTTGTAAAAAAAGCTAGATGGGGTGGAACCTCTATGGCCTATTTAGGAAGTAAATTATGGAATTCCCTTTTCCCCAGCCTTCGACTGACCAGCCATGAGCTTTTCTTTCGGCGACTGCTTAAAACGTGGCTATTCAGAGCATAACTTTCAGACTTTATCTTGAAGGTCCGCATTCAGCGCTGGGAGGCCTTCAGGTAGTGTGAAATAAATTTACGTGTCCCTTCTTGTAAGAGGCTGAATTTGTACAAGATGGAATACAAGGATTCGGATTATGCTTCAAGATAGAATTTTATTGGCTGTAACGGTCACCTCCAAAGAATATCCAAATGGAACTCTTTGCCCAAAGCAACTGACCTTTCCCTTAGCCTAAAAGAAAAGGAGCCTTCCACCTGGGTTCAAGGCTCCTTTTCTTTTGGAAATTCCTTACAAAGATCCAATCTCCTGGCTTGATGCAGTGTCCAGAGCCTTCAAGTCTCCTGGGCAGTGTCTCTTTGACCTGTTCATGGATAGAACCCAATTGTTCAGTTAACTACACAAGGTACATATTACCGCCAGCATATACCTTTTCTTGTTCACTGGTTCCCTTTCTACAAAATCCATTCACAAGACTCAGAATGTTCCTTTAGGGACAAGAGTGACTTTTCCTACATTGCATGTCTGGCATATGATGCACCTTTGTACATGAGAATGTGCATATTTTGGTATGTTCTTGTTATGCCATACTTGATCCAATGTATCCACTATTCCTTGAGAGCTAATGTGTGCAGGTACATGTGCTGAGGAAGCTATGGCATTCACATGAGCATTAGGTAACATCCATCTCCTTTTCTTTGTCTTGTCTATCCAACGTCCTTCTCTATATTTCCTCCGGAGTAGCAGCGTCCTGAATATCCTTTACACAATCTATTGTCTGGTTCATCATGCTAACTTTTGGTAACCATCTAACTGTCCCTCTCACATACATGGTACTGTACTCAGCTTGTGCAGTGTTTTTCGCTGTCCTGTCTGCAAATGCATTTCCTGTTCCTACATCATTCTCAATTTTCTTGTGAACTGAACATTTTACCACAGCTAATTTCTCAGGTAATGTTAAAGCATTTAACAACTTTAGAAAGAGTTCACCATGACGTATTTGTGTTCCATGAGAAGTCATAAACCCCCTCTCCTTTCACAATCTGCCAAAAGAATGTACTACATCAAAAACATGCTATCTGTCAGTGTACACATTAACCCTTAAACCATCACTCAATTCACCTGCTTGCATCAAGGCTATCAATTCTGTGGCCTGCGCAGAGTTGTAAAGTATCTTCATGTAGTAACAGCATAGGCTGCAATTGTGGTCCCATCAGATAATTTTGAGCAGGAACCATCAACCTAGCATTTGTCTAATGTTGTGTCTGTGTTTTATTCAGTAGACATGTACAGCATGGGGTCCATCACTGTTAATGGATGTCCAAGTACATATACTTCACTCTGTTTTACTGCTGTCACCACTAGTGCTCCAGTCCTGAGACAACCTGGCAATGGTCGTGCTACTGGGTCTAAACTGGATGAAAAATAAGCACATGGTCAGTTTTTGTCTCTGTGTGATTGTGTCAATAATGCAAGACTGCAACCTTCATTTTCATGTACAAATAGGGTAAATGGTTTCTGATAATCTTGGAGGCTAACGCAGGCGCATTACACAAAGCCTTTTTCAAATCACAGAGGCTCTTTCACATTCATCATTCCAAGCGGTTGGTACATGTACATCTTTGAGAGTGAGGGCAACCAAAGGTTTTGCTATTAGGTAATAGTTAGGTATCCATTGTCTGCAGTATGAGGTAATACTAATAAAACGTCAAACATCTTTCTGTGTTTGTGGGCGTTGTAAATTGCAAATTATTGATATTCAAAATAGACCACCTCCTGTTGACAATATTGCAACTTGGATAAGGAGACTTTTTTTTCATATGTGGCTAAATGTGACAGCAATTCTGATGTGGCCTGTTCACATTGTTCAAGTGGGTCAGGTACAATGAGAAGTTCATCAATGTATTGTAAAAGAACATTGGCATCCGGTAATTTTAAAGTGTCCAATTGGCTTTTTAGAGCGCAATGGATATACTAAAGAAGACATTCTTTAAATCTATTACAGGGAAACATTTGGCAGTGGGTGAAATCATGTGAACAGTGTAGTGACATCTGGTGTACACCTGGGTATTGTGGTGTTACTATCTTGTTAAAAACTCGCAGGGCAATAACCAATCTATATTCTGTCTGTTGTCCAGTAGGTCCCTTCTTGATGACGGGAAGTACGGGACTATTACACTACCATAACTCTCCCTCACAATACCCTTATCAAGGAGGTCCTGTACTATGGAAAAGGGTACTTCCTGAGCTTCAGGGAGTAATGTGTATTGTGATATGAGGGGTAAGGATGCGCCTTCTTTAACGCGTATCCTGACTTGTTCTATGTTTCTTAAACCCAAATCTTGTTTTCCCGTAGCTCAAAGAGAGGGATCTTTATGTGACAACTGTTGGGGTAAATTAGATGCGAAAAGAACAAGATAACTCTTTGAAATGAAAGTATTAACAATTGCCATAGGCACTCCACCAGGGGAAAAATAAATATGAGCATGCACTTTCTTTAACAAACCCAACCATAACACATTTTCGACACAGGTTTCAGTGAAAATCAATGAATGGGGAAAACTATAAGGTGCAATAGTAACATCCAAAGGCTTTGATATGGGGCTTCGTACGGGCATTCCAGCAAATCCAAGTGTAGTATTAATAGACCCAGAGAGGGGAGCCCCAGAAAGATGGCTGTGGATGGCGGAGGTGCAGGTAACTCCAGTGCCCGCACAAAAAGGCTGCTCTTCACCACACACCCGCACGTCTACATACGGTCCCCGCTGATCTACTTGAATTGCCATTCTCCCTTCTCACTCTCGTGGGCATCCCTGGTCCATATTGTCTATATTCATCTACCACATATGATCTGTCCATGTGTGTTGTATCAAAGTAATTAGAGTGCATCTGTTGTTGAGAATGTGCAGCAAAATCTGGTCTAGATGGTCCACCTCTTCCTCCCTGTTTTCTCCTATTTCCTATTTCTCTCTCCATTCCTTGGCCAGAATTCTGTAGTTCTGGACAAGTGTCTTTCCAATGCCCTTCTCGTTTACAATATGCACAGATATTATATCCTATGACTCTCATTCCCTGTTTTGCAGGAATATTTGTTTGTCCTCTGCCAACCCACCGTCCACGTCCTCTTGTCCTCTCCATCTGTCCTGTACCTTGGGCCTGATTAGGGAAGCATGTGGCAATAACACTTTTGTCTTCAAATCCTATTTTTCTTATCACAAACCTCTTTCTTGTTTTTGAACACATTTTCACAATATGTGGCCATAACTAGGAATTCTGATGGGTTCTTAGTTGGCCATGTATTTTCAGTATTTTAAATAATCACAGAGGTCCTTTTGCATGCTATTAATGAATTTATCTGCAAACATTTGTTGGCCAGTCTGCTCCTCGACTGATCCATTTAGACATCAAGTCCAAAGGACAATGTTGCTGAAAATCATTATACTTTTTAAATTCATGTAAAACGATGGCTGAATTTGTCTAAGGAGCATCCGTCATCCACCTGTTTACAGTGACCGGCGAGGCCGCTCCATTTGTTCGAGATCTACTTATTCTTTCTCCTCCAGACAGGAGACCATCTTGCAAACTAATGCGAGAGAACGTCACCGTGGGGTCGTTCCCAGCACTACATGGAGTGGTGTCTGAAGTGTGTCCCACAGAGGGGGGGCCTGTGTCCCTTCTTGTGTTTCTTATAATTAACATTGTTATTAATGTATGGTGACTGTTGTGAAGTATAAGAAATAGTTCCTTGTTGCATTTTAGAATGAATCTGTGGAGTCACCATTATACTTTAAGTACTATTCAATTGAGGTGTTCCTCCCATTATAGAGTTTAGTGTAGCAGCATTTTGTGTAGTTTGTAAGGGGACCGGGTTGGGAGGAATATTTATAGTCTGGGCCAGATTAAATATTTGAGGGCCAAGAACCTGATGGCCAACATTGGGGACATTAGTGGCAGATCCAGGGGGAGGAGGAATAGTAACATGAGGAAAGGGATTAGGATATTAACGTTAACATTTTGCACTGGAGCATTAGACTGGAAAGGAACATAAGGCGGAAACTGTCCAAAATATTCTCCAACATTTCGTCTTATGCAGTCCCTTGTCGTATGGCATTTTCTGATCAATACATTTTATTTGTAGCCATTCTAAATTCCCTGTCTCCCTCTTTTAACGCTGCTATATTCTTTCAGTTTCAAGGATAACTGTTTTTTTTTGTTTTTTTTCATATTCCTGGCCTCTCTCATGGCCCTTTCACTAAGAAAATATATTTTTCTATATAAAAACCTATTGACCTGGAGTAAGTCTTTGAGTGTGTTCTCCTCAATTATTGCCTGTGTATGTACAACAAATGCTTAACACTACCCTCTGATAAGCCTGCTGCTCGACCACACTACCACAAAATAGAGCATTAGAATTATCTAATTTTGCCACTATCTTACCTCTAAGGGGAACCATTGGACTCTGTGCATGCTATTTCTTACTTTGAAATAGTACATACAGAGCCAACTTCCTACATTGGTGGATCAGCGGTGGGGCACAAGACTTTACATTTGCTGGATTACGCAGCCAATACCTGATCACACGACTAAGGGCCATATGTACGAACACATTTTCCCACAGACACAGAATGGGCAAAACTGCTTGCTACATCTGGCCCTAAATTCCAAAAATTGTTATTAGAAACAGATTTTTGCAATTTGAGCTATTTTTCTACATTTTTAAAAGTCCTACTAGGGCTTGTGTAAGTCCCTGTTACCATTTCTTTTAGAGTTTAAAAGTTTGTAAATGTTTGGATTTAAGTTCTAGAAATAGTTTTTAGATTCTTAAAAGGTGATCCCAACTTTTAGAGAAATAATGCCTAGCACTGAAGAGATGGTGGTGGAACTCAACCTCACCCCTTACCTGCATCTTAGGATGTCAGAGTTAAGGTCTCTCTGTAAGATAAAACATATAAAGACTGGGTCCAAACTTCCCAAAGTAAATCTTCAGGAGCTTTTGGCAGAGTTCACAAGGGACCACCCCTCTGAGGATAATCCTGCAGAGGGGGAAGCTAGTGACCAGGAGGATGATTCCCTCCCTTCTGTCCTAACTAGGGAGAACAGGGTTCCTCAAACCCTAACTCCACAAGTGGTAGTCCGAGAGGCTGGTTCTTCCACAGGGGAGACCAGTAACTCTGGAAGCATTGAGGGCAGCCTCAATGAAGATGACCTCCTGTTAGCCAGGATGGCCAAAAGATTGGCTTTGGAGAGACAGCTCCTAGCCATAGAAAGGGAAAGGCAAGAGATGGGTTTTGGTCCCATCCATGGTGGCAGCAACATAAATAGGGTCAGAGATTCTCCTGACATGTTGAAAATCTCTAAAGGGATTGTAACTAAACATGAAGATGGTGATAATATCACCAAATGGTTCACAGCTTTTGAGAGGGCTTGTGTAACCAGAAAAGTAAACAGATCTCACTGGGGTGCTCTCCTTTAAGAAATGATCACTGGAAAGTGTAGGGATAGACTCCTCACACTCTCTGGAAAAGATGCAGAATCCTATGACCTCATGAAGGCTACCCTGACTGAGGGCTTTGGATTCTTAAGTGAGGAATACAGGATTAGGTTCAGGGGGGCTCACAAATCCACGAGCCAGACCTGGGTTGATTTTGTTGACGTCTCAGTCAAAACACTGGATGGTTGGATTAATGGCAGTGGTGTAAATGATTATGATGGGCTGTACAATCTGTTTATGAAAGAACACCTTTTGAGTAATTGTTTCAATGATAAACTGCATCAGCATCTGGTAGACTGAGGTCAAATTTCTCCCCAAGAATTGGGAAAGAAGGCGGACCATTGGGTCAAGACTAGGGTGACCAAGACTTCCACAGGGGGTGACCAAAAGAAAGGGGTCACAAAGACTCCCCAGGGGAAGAGTGTTGAGACATCCAAGGGGAAAAGTAGAGAGTCTTCTACAGGGCCCCAAAACCTGCACAAGAGGGTGGGTCCAAAGCCTCTTCACAATCCTCATTTGGGAACAAGGTTAAAACTTTGATCTAAAAAAGGCCTGGTGTCGTAGCTGTAATCAGCCTGGACACCAAACTGGAGACAAGGCCTGTCCCAAGAAAGGTTTCATTAACAACTACTACTCCAGTTAGCACTGGAATAGCCAGTCTCCAGGTGGGATTAACAGTGTGCCCAGAGCAAATCAGGGTTCACACTGAAGCTACATTAGTCTCTGAGGGTGGGGTGGACTTAGCCACACTGGCTGCCTGGCCCCCTAATATGCAAAAATACAGGCAGCAACTCTTTATTAATAGGACTAGTGTAGAAGCCCCGAGGGATACAGGTGCCAGTGTCACAATGGTGACAGACAAACTGGTTTCCCCAGGACAGTACCTGACTGGACAAACTTATCCAGTCACCAACGCTGACAATCAGACTAAAATACATCTCATGGCAATGGTAACTTTAGAATGGGGAGGGGTCACTGGACTGAAACAGGTGGTAGTCTCTTCTGTTATGACAGTAGGATGTCTGCTTGGAAATGATCTGAAGTCCTCAGCATGGGCTGAGGTAGAGCTCAAGACCCATGCAGCCATGCTGGGTATCCCTGAACTGGTGTGTGTCAAGACAAGGGCACAGTGCAAGGCTCAGGGTGAAAAAGTGGTGTTGGAGCCTGGAAAAATGGCCCAGCCCTCCAAGAGAAAAGGAAAGAAGACTGGGAAACCAGCTTCAGCACAGAAAAAGAAACAGAACCTCTCTTCCCAGGAAGAAGTTCTATCCCCTGAGGGAACTGAGTCCATGGAGCTAGAACCTTACCAGGTTGAGCTCTTGGGCCCAGGGAGACCCTCAAGGGAACAACTGTGCAAGGGGCAAGAAACTTGTCCCTCTCTAGAAGGCCTAAAACAGCAAGCAGCTGAACAAGAAAAGGCAAATGTCAGTGGAACACCCAGGGTCTATTGGGAAGATGGACTCCTTTACACTGAGGCAAGAGATCCCAAACCTGGTGCCACTAGGAGAGTGGTAGTGCCTTAGGAGTTTAGGGAGTTCATTCTGACCTTAGCCCATGACATTTCCCTTGCTGGGCATTTGGGACGAACCAAGACATGGGAGAGGTTAGTTAACCATTTCTATTGGCCCACTATGTCCCAGAAAGTAAAGGGTGGGGGTCCCCTTTGAAAGAGTGGGAGTGGATATAGTGGGTCCACTTGAACCTCCCACAGCATCAGGGAATCAGTATATCCTAGTAGTAGTGGATCATGTTACTAGGTACCCTGAGGCAATTCTTCCTAGGTCCAATACTGCCCCTGCAGTAGCCAAAGCACTCATTGGTATTTTTACCAGAGTGGGATTTCCTAAGGAGGTGGTTTCTGACAGAGGTACCAACTTCATGTCAGCTTACCGAAAACACATGTGGAATTAGTGTGGGGTGACTTACAAATTCACCACACCATACCATCCACAAACCAATGGTCTTGTTGAGAGATTTAACAAGACATTGTAGGGTATGATCATGGAGCTCCCTGAAAAACTCAAGAGGAGATGGGATGTCCTCTTGTCATGCCTGCTTTTTGCCTACAGAGTGGTGCCTCAGAAGGGAGTAGGGTTTTCCCCCTTTGAACTTCTGTTTGGCCATCCTGTTAGGGGGCCACTAGCTCTTGTAAAAAAAAGGCTGGGAGAGACCTCTCCATGAGCCTAAACAAGATGTGGTGGACTGTGTACTAGGCCTACGTTCAAGGATGGCAGAGTACATGGAAAAGGCAAGCAAAAACCTTGAGGCCAGCCAACAACTTCAGAAGATGTGGTATGACCAAAAGGCTGCTATGGTTGAGTTTCAGCCAGGGCAGAAAGTCTGGGTTCTGGAGTCCGTGGATCCCAGGGCACTTCAGGACAGATGGAGTGGCCCTTACCCAGTGCTGGAAAAGAAGAGTCAGGTCACCTACCTGGTGGACCTAGGCACCAGCAGGAACCCCAAAAGGGTGATCCATGTTAACCGCCTCAAACTCTTCCATGATAGGGCAGATGTAAACATGTTAATGGTTACAGATGAGGACCAGGAAGCAGAGAGTGAACCTCTCCCTGATCTCCTCTCCACTGACCCTAAAGATGGCACAGTAGAAGGAGTGATTTATTCAGACACCCTCTCTGGCCAACAGCAGGCTGACTGCAGGCAAGTCCTCCAGCAGTTTGCTGAGCTCTTTTCCCTAACCCCTGGTCAGACACACCTGTGTACCCATGATGTGGACACAGGAGACCGCATGCCTGTCAAAAACAAAATATTCAGACAGTCTGATCAAGTTAAGGAAAGCATCAAAGTGGAAGTCCACAAGATGCTGGAGTTGGGAGTGATTGAGCACTCCCGCAGTCCCTGGGCTAGCCCAGTGGTCTTGGTCCCCAAACCTCATACAAAAGATGGCAAGATAGACATGAGGTTCTGTGTGGACTACAGAGGGCTTAATTCTGTCACCAAGACAGATGCTCACCCCATCCCAAGAGCAGATGAGTTAATTGACAAATTGGGTGCTGCCAGATACTTAAGTACCTTTGACTTAACAGCAGGGTACCGGCAAATTAAAATGGTACCAGGAGCAAAAGAGAAAACAGCATTCTCTACACCGGATGGGCACTACCAGTTTACTGTGATGCCCTTTGGCTTAAAGAATGCCCCTGCCACCTTCCAAAGGTTGGTGAATCAAGTCCTTGCTGGCTTGGAGTCCTTTAGTGCAGCTTATCTTGATGATATTGCTGTCTTTAGCTCCAGCTGGCAGGATCACTTGGTCCACCCGAAGAAGGTTTTGCAGGTCCTGCAATCAGCAGGCCTCTCTATCAAGGCATCTAAATGTCAGATAGGGCAGGGAACTGTGGTTTACTTGGGTCACCTTGTAGGTGGAGGCCAAGTTCAGCCACTCCAACCCAAGATCCAGACTATTCTGGGCTCCAAAAACCCAGGCTCAAGTCAGGGCATTCCTTGGCTTGCCTGGGTACTATAGGAGGTTTGTGAAGGGATATGGATCCATAGTGACACCCCTCACAGAACGTACCTCCAAGAAAATGCCCAAGAAAGTGAACTGGACCGTGGTCTGTCAAAGGCCTTTGACACCCTGAAGCAAGCAATGTGCACAGCACCAGTTTTGAAAGAAAGCTCCAGATTACTCTAAGCAGTTCATAGTGCAGACAGATGCCTCTGACCATGGGATAGGGGCAGTTTTGTCCCAAACAAATGATGATGGCCTTGACCAGCCTGTTGGTTTTATTAGCAGGAGGTTACTCCCCAGGGAGCAGCGTTGGAGTGCCATTGCGAGGGAGGCCTTTGCTGTGGTCTGGTCCCTGAAGTTGAGACCATACCTCTTTGGTACTCACTTCCTAGTTCAGACTGACCACAGACCTCTCAGATGGCTGATGTAAATGAAAGGAGAAAACCCTAAACTGTTGAGGTGGTCCATTTACCTACAGGGAATGGACTTTGTAGTGGAACACAGACCTGGGACTGCCCATGCCAATGCTGATGGCCTTTCCAGGGTCCACTTAGAAAATGAAGACTCTCTTGGGAAAGGTTAGTCTCATCCTTTTTTGTTTGGGGGTGGCTGTGTAAGAAAATGCCTCCTTGGCATGGTAACCCCCTAACATTTTGCCTTTGCTGATGCTAAGTTTTGATTGAAAGTGTGCTGGGGCCCTGCTAACCAGGCCCCAGCACCCGTGTTCTTTCCCTAAACTGTACCTTTGTCTCCACAATTGGCAGAACCCTGGCACTCAGATAAGTCCCTTGTTACTGGTACCCCTGGTACCAAGGGCCCTGATCCCAGGGAAGGTCTCTAAGGGCTGCAGCATGTCTTATGCCACCCTGGGGACCCCTTACTCAGCACATGCACACTGCTTCACAGCTTGTGTGTGCTAGTGGGGAGAAAATGACTAAGTCGACATGGCACTCCCCTCAGAGTGCCATGCCTGTGGCATAGGTAAGTCACCCTTCTAACAGGCCTTAGAGCCCTAAGGCAGGGTGCACTATACCACAGATGAGGGCATCTGTGCATGAGCACTATGCCCCTACAGTGTCTAAGCAAAACCTTAGACATTGTAAGTGCAGGGTAGCCATAAGAGTATATGGTCTGGGAGTTTGCCAAACACGAACTCAACAGTTCCATAATGGCTACACTGAAAACTGCCCCTCTGGCCACTGCCCCCACTTTTGGCGGCAAGGCTGGAGGAGATAATAAGAAAAACGAGGAGGAGTCACCCACCAGTGAGGACAGCCCCTAAGGTCTCCCGAGCTGAGGTGACCCCTGCCTTTAGAAATCCTCCATCTTAGTTTTGGAGAATTCCCCTAATAGGATTAGGGATGTGCCCCCCTCCCCTCAGGGAGGAGGCACAAAGAGGGTGTAGCCACCCTCAAGGACAGTAGCCATTGGCTAGTGCCCTCCCAGACCTAAACACACCCCTAAATTCAGTGAATAGGGGCACCACAGGACCCAGGAAATCAGATTCCTGCAACCTGAAGAAACAAGAAGAACTGCTGACCTACAAGCCTGCAGAGAAGACGGAAGACAACAACTGTTTTGGCCCCAGCCCTACCAGCCTGTCTCCTGATTCGAAAACCTGCAACCAGCAATGCATCCGACAGGGACCAGCGATCTCTGAAGCCTCAGAGGACTGCCCTGGACTAAAGGACCAAGAAACTCCTGTGAGCAGCGGCTCTGCTCAACAACAGCAACTTCTTTGCAACAAAGAAGCAACTTTTAAAGACTTCATGTTTCGCGCCGGAAGCGTGAGACTTCACACTCTGCACCCGACGCCCCCTGCTCAATATCCAGAGAACAAACAACATAGGGAGGACTTCCCGGCGACTGCAAGCCCGTGAGTAGTCTGAGACGGCCCGCCTGAGCCCCAACAGCGACGCCTGCAGAGAGAATCCAGAGGTTCCCCCTGACCGCGACTGCCTGTAACAAGGGACCCAACGTCTGGAACCAGCACTGCACCCGCAGCCCCCAGGACCTGAAGAAACCGAACCTCAGTGCAGGAGTGACCCCCAGGCGGCCCTCTGCCTAGCCCAGGTGGTGGCTGTCCCGAGAAGCCCTCCCTGTGCCTGCCTGCACCGCTAGAGTCACCCCGGGTCCCTCCATTGATTCCTATCTGAAACCCGACGCCTGCTTTGCACACTGCACCCGGCCGCCCCTGTGCCACTGAGGGTGTGTTTTGTGTGCCTACTTGTGTCCCCCCCAGTGCTCTACAAAACCCCCCTGGTCTGCTCCCTGACTACGCAGGTACTTACCTGCTGGCAGACTGGAACCGGAGCACCCCTGTTCTCCACAGGCGCCTAAGTGTTTTGGGCATCTCTTTGAACTCTGCACCTGACCCGCCCTGAGCTGCTGGTGTGGTAACTTTGGGGTTGCCTGGAACCCCCAACAGTGGGCTGCCTATGCCCAGGAACTGAGACTTGTAAGTGTCTTACTTACCTCACAATCTAACCTTTACTTACCTCCCCCAGGAACTGTTGATTTCTGCAGTGTCCACTTTTAAAATAGCGTATTGCCATTTTAACAAAGACTGTATATGATATTGCTTTTATTCAAAGTTCCTAACTTACCTGTGTGAAGTACCTTGCATTTTATGTGTTTACTTCAAATCTTGGACCTGTGGTTCTTAAAATAAACTAAGAAAATATATTATTCTATATAAAAACTGTAGGAGTCTGGCCTGGCTTGTAGTGGGTACCAGAGGTACTTAACACCTTGTGCCAGGTCCAGTTATCCCTTATTAGTAGAACAGAGGTGTTTCTAGCAGCTAAGGCTGATATAAGGTAGCTATGGCAAAGCAGCTTAGGCTGAACTAGGAGACATGTAAAGCTCCTACTATAACACTGGTGTCATATGCACAATATCATAAGAAAACACAATACACAGAAGTACTAAAAATAAAGGTACTTTATTTTTATGACAATATGCCAAAAGTATCTCAGTGAGTACCCTCAGTAAGAAGATAAGTTATATACACAAGTTATATGTACACAAACCAAACTTAGGTAAGTAATAGCAGGAAAAGTAATGCAAACAGTGTAAAGTTACAATAGATTGCAATAGGAGCACATAGGTATAGGGGCAACACAAACCATATACTTCAAAAGTGGAATGCAAACCACGAATGGACCCCAGACCTATGTGAGCTTGTAGAGGGTCGCTGGGACTGTAAGTAAACAGTGAGGGTTAGAAAAATAGCCCACCCCAAGACCCTGAAAAGTAGGCGTAAAGTGCACCTACCACCCCCCAGAGAGCACAGAAGTCGTGATAGGGGGATTCTGCAGGAAGAACAAACACCAGCAATGCAACAACAGTGGATTTCCGGACCTGGGTACCTGTAAGACAAGGGGACCAAGTCCAGTAGTCGCAACAATGTAGAGAGTGGGCAGGAGCCCAGGAAATGCCAGCTGAAGATGCAAGGAAGCTGCCACCGGTTGGAAGAAGCTTGGAGTACTGCAAGAAAGAAGAGGACTAGGAACTTCTCCTTTGGAAGACGGATGTCCCACGTTGCGATGAAGCTTGCAGAGGTGCAAGGGTTGTGGCAGAGGTTTTTGGGTGCTGCTGTGGCCCAGGAGGGACCAGGATGTTGCCTGAGGAGGCAGTGGGGGAGCCAGGCAATTCAGGGAGCCCTCACAGAAGCAGGCAGCACCCGCAGAAGTACTCTGACAGGCACTTAGAAGAAAAGTGAACCAGAGTCCACGCGAAGTCACAAAAGGGAGTCCCACGACGCCGGAGGACAACTCAGAAGGTTGTGCACTTCAGGACGGAGTGCTGGGGACCCAGGCTTGGCTGTGCACAAAGGAAATCCTGGAAGAGTGCACAGGAACCAGAGCAGCTGCAAATCATGCGGTACACAGCTTTGCAGTCTAGCGTGGGGAGGCAAGGACTTACCTCCACCAAACTTGGACTGAAGAGTCCCTGGACTGTGGGAGTCACTTGGACAGAGTTGCTGTGTTCCAGGGACCATGCTCGTCAGGATGAGAGGGGACCCAGAGGACCAGTGTTGCAGTCTTTAGGTGCCTGCGTTAGCAGAGGGAAGATTCTGTCGACCCACTGGAGATTTCTTCGGAGCTTCTGGTGCAGGGTGAAGGCAGGCTACCCCAGAGCATGCACCACCTGGAAACAGCCGAGAAAGCCGTCAGGATTAGGCGCTACAATGTTGCTGGTAGTCGTCTTGCTACCTTGTTGCGGTTTTGCAGGCGTCCTGGAGCAGTCAGCGGTCGATCCTTTGGTAGAAGGTGAAGAGGGAGATGCAGAGGAACTCTGGTGAGCTCTTGCATTCGTTATCTGAAGAATTCCCCAAAGCAGAGACCCTAAATAGCCAGAAAAGGAGGTTTGGCTACCAAGTTAGGAGGATTGGCTACCAAGAGAGGTAAGAGCCTATCAGAAGGAGCCTATGATGTCACCTGCTGGCACTGGCCACTCAGAGCAGTCCAGTGTGCCCCCAACACCTCTGTTTCCAGGATGGCAGAGGTCTGGGACACACTGAAGGAGCTCTGGGCACCTCCCCTGGGAGGTATTGGTCAGGGGAGTGGTCACTCCCCTTTCCTTTGTCCAGTTTCACGCCAGAGCAGGGCTGGGGGATCCCTGAACCGGTGTAGACTGGCTTATGCAGAGATGGGCACCATCTGTGCCCATCAAAGCATTTCCAAAGGCTGGGGGAGGCTACTCCTTCCCAGCCCTTCACACCCATTTCCAAAGGGAGAGGTTGTAACACCCTCTCTCAGAGGAAATCCTTTGTTCTGCCTTCCTGGGCCAGGGCTGCCTGGACCCTAGGAGGGCAGAAACCTGTCTGAGGGGTTGGCAGCAGCAGCAGCAGCAGCTGCAGTGGAGACCCCGGAAAGGTAGTTTGGCAGTACCCAGGTACTATGCTAGAGGCCCGGGGGATCATCGAATTGTCTCCTCAATACCAGAATGGTATTGGGGTGACAATTTCCATGATCTTAGACATGTTACATGGCCATGTTCGGAGTTACCATTGTGACGCTATACATAGGTAGTGACCTATTGTAGGAGGCTGGACTGGCTTGTAGTGAGTACCAAGGGGTACTTGCACCTTGCACCAGGCCCAGTTATCCCTTATTAGTGTATAGGGTGTCTAGAAGCTTAGGCTGATAGATAATGGTAGCTTAGCAGAGCAGCTTAGGCTGAACTAGGAGACGGGTGAAGCTACTACAGTACCACTTAGTGTCATATGCACAATATCATAAGAAAACACAATACACAGTTATACTAAAAATAAAGGTACTTTATTTCTATGACAATATGCCAAAGTATCTTAGAGTGTACCCTCAGTGAGAGGATAGGAAATATACACAAGATATATATACACAATAGCAAAAATATGCAGTATAGTCTTAGAAAACAGTGCAAACAATGTATAGTTACAATAGGATGCAATGGGGAAACATAGGGATAGGGGCAACACAAACCATATACTCCAAAAGTGGAATGCGAACCACGAATGGACCCCAAACCTATGTGACCTTGTAGAGGGTCGCTGGGACTATTAGAAAATAGTGAGAGTTCGAAAAATAACCCTCCCCAAGACCCTGAAAAGTGAGTGCAAAGTGCACTAAAGTTCCCCTAAGGACAAAGAAGTCGTGTTAGAGGAATAATGCAGGAAAGACACAAACCAACAATGCAACAACTGTGGATTTCCAATCTAGGGTACCTGTGGAACAAGGGGACCAAGTCCAAAAGTCACAAGCAAGTCGGAGATGGGCATATGCCCAAGAAATGCCAGCTGTGGATGCAAAGAAGCTTCTACTGGACAGACGAAGCTGAGATTTCTGCAGGAACGAAAAGGGCTAGAGACTTCCCCTTTGGTGGACGGATCTCTCTCGCCGTGGAGAGTCGTGCAGAAGTACTTTCCCGCCGAAAGAACGCCAACAAGCCTTGCTAGCTGCAAATCGTGGGTTAGCGTTTTTGGACGCTGCTGCGGCCCAGGAGGGACCAGGAGGTCGCAAATTGGACCAGGAGGTAGAGGGGACGTCGAGCAAGACAAGGACCCCTCTTAACAGCAGGTTGCACCCGGAGAAGTGCCAGAAACAGGCACTACGAGGATGCGTGAAACGGTGCTCACCCGAAGTTACACAAAGGAGTCCCACGTCGCTGGAGACCAACTTAGAAAGTTGTGCAATGCAGGTTAGAGTGCCGTGGACCCAGGCTTGGCTGTGCACGAAGGATTTCCACCGGAAGTGCACAGGGGCCGGAGTAGCTGCAAAAGTCGCGGTTCCCAGCAATGCCGCCCAGCGAGGTGAGGCAAGGACTGACCTCCACCAAACTTGGACTGAAGAGTCACTGGACTGTGGGGGCCACTTGGACAGAGTTGCTGGATTCGAGGGACCTCGCTCGTCGTGCTGAGAGGAGACCCAAGGGACCGGTAATGCAGCTTTTTGGTGCCTGCAGTTGCAGGGGGAAGATTCCGTCGACCCACGGGAGATTTCTTCGGAGCTTCTGGTGCAGAGAGGAGGCAGACTACCCCCACAGCATGCACAAACAGGAAAACAGTCGAGAAGGCGGCAGGATCAGCGTTACAGAGTTGCAGTAGTCGTCTTAGCTACTTTGTTGCAGTTTTGCAGGCTTCCAGCGCGGTCAGCAGTCGATTCCTAATCAGAAGGTGAAGAGAGAGATGCAGAGGAACTCTGATGAGCTCTTGCATTCGTTATCTAAAGTTTCCCCAGAGACAGCGACCCTAAATAGACAGAAAAGAGGGTATGGCTACCTAGGAGAGAGGATAGGCTACTAACACCTAAAGGAGCCTATCAGAAGGAGTCTCTGACGTCACCTGGTGGCACTGGCCACTCAGAGCAGTCCAGTGTGCCAGCAGCACCTCTGTTTCCAAGATGGCAGAGGTCTGGAGCACACTGGAGGAGCTCTGGACACCTCCCAGGGGAGGTGCAGGTCAGGGGAGTGGTCACTCCCCTTTCCTTTGTCCAGTTTCGCGCCAGAGCAGGGCTAAGGGGTCCCCTGAACCCGTGTAGACTGGCTTATGCAGAATTGGGCACATCTGTGCCCAACAAAGCATTTCCAGAGGCTGGGGGAGGCTACTCCTCCCCTGCCTTCACACCATTTTCCAAAGGGAGAGGGTGTAACACCCTCTCTCAGAGGAAGTTCTTTGTTCTGCCATCCTGGGCCAGGCCTGGCTGGACCCCAGGAGGGCAGATGCCTGTCTGAGGGGTTGGCAGCAGCAGCAGCTGCAGTGAAACCCCAGGAAGGGCAGTTTGGCAGTACCAGGGTCTGTGCTACAGACCACTGGGATCATGGGATTGTGCCAACTATGCCAGGATGGCATAGAGGGGGCAATTCCATGATCATAGACATGTTACATGGCCATATTCGGAGTTACCATTGTGAAGCTACATATAGGTAGTGACCTATATGTAGTGCACGCGTGTAATGGTGTCCCCGCACTCACAAAGTTCAGGGAATTGGCTCTGAACAATGTGGGGGCACCTTGGCTAGTGCCAGGGTGCCCTCACACTAAGTAACTTTGCACCTAACCTTTACCAGGTAAAGGTTAGACATATAGGTGACGTATAAGTTACTTAAGTGCAGTGTAAAATGGCTGTGAAATAACGTGGACGTTATTTCACTCAGGCTGCAGTGGCAGGCCTGTGTAAGAATTGTCAGAGCTCCCTATGGGTGGCAAAAGAAATGCTGCAGCCCATAGGGATCTCCTGGAACCCCAATACCCTGGGTACCTCAGTACCATATACTAGGGAATTATAAGGGTGTTCCAGTAAGCCAATGTAAATTGGTAAAATTGGTCACTAGCCTGGTAGTGACAATTTGGAAAGAAATGAGAGAGCATAACCACTGAGGTTCTGATTAGCAGAGCCTCAGTGAGACAGTTAGTCACTACACAGGTAACACATTCAGGCACACTTATGAGCACAAGGGCCCTGGGTTACCAGGGTCCCAGTGACACATACAACTAAAACAACATATATACAGTGAAAAATGGGGGTAACATGCCAGGCAAGATGGTACTTTCCTACACAACCCCCCCCCCCCAAACGAAGGACAATAAGACTAGCCATGACCTGATGAGTCTTCATTGTCTAAGTGGAAATATCTGGAGAGTCCATCTGCATTGGAGTGGCTACTCCCAGGTCTATGTTCCACTGTATAGTCCATTCCCTGTAGGGATATGGACCACCTCAACAATTTAGGATTTTCACCTTTCATTTGTTTTAGCCAAAGTAGAGGTTTGTGGTCTGTCTAAACAATGAAGTGAGTGCCAAACAGGTATGGCCTCAACTTCTTCAGAGCCCAGACCACAGCAAAGGCCTCCCTCTCTATGGCAGACCAACACTTTTCTCTAGGGGTCAACCTCCTACTAATAAAAGCAACAGGTTGATCCTGGCCCTCAGACTTAATTTGTGATAGGACTGCCCCTACTCCTAATTCAGATGCATCAGTCTGGACATAGAATTTTTTAGAGTAACAAGGGCTTTTCAGGACAGGTGCAGAGCACATAGCCTGCTTCAGCTCCTCAAAAGCTTTCTGACAGTTTGCTGTCCATAATACCTTTTTAGGCATTTTTTTGGATGTGAGGTCATTAAGAGGGGCTGCAATGGAGCCATAGTTCTTAATGAACCTCCTGTCATACCCAGTGAGGCCTAGGAAGGCTCTCACCTGAGTCTGAGTAGTAGGGGGAACCCAATCAATAATTGTTTGGATTTTCCCCTGTAGTGGTGCAATCTGTTCCCCACCAACAAGGTGTCCCAGATAAACCACCTTACCCTGCCCTATCTGGCACTTTGAAGCCTTGATAGTGAGGCCTGCCTTTTGCAGGGCCTCCAAAACTTTCCATAGGTGGACCAGGTGATCATCCCAGCTGGAGCTAAAGACAGCTATATCGTCCAAATATGCTGCACTGAAAGCTTCCAGCCCTTGCAGGACTGTGTTCACCAACCTCTGAAAAGTGGCAGGTGCATTTTTCAAACCAAAAGGCATTACAGTAAACTGGTAATGTCCTCCAATGGTTGAAAATCCAGTCTTAGGTTTAGCATCTTCTGACAATTTGATCTGCCAATACCCTGCAGTCAAGTCAAAAGTGCTTAGATACTTGGCAGATGCCAGTGTATCTATGAGCTCATCTGCCCTGGGTATAGGGTGAGCATCAGTTTTGATACCAAGTTGAGACCTTTATAGTCTACACAAAACCGCATTTCCTTCTTTCCATCTTTGGAATGGGGTTTTGGTACCAGTACCACAGGAGAAGCCCATGGACTGTCAGAGTGCTCAACCACTCCTAGTTCTAACATTTTCTGGACCTCTTGCTTTATGCAGTCCCTGACATGGTCAGGCTGCCTATAGATCTTACTTTTGACAGGCAAGCTGTCTCCAGTATCTATAGTGTGCTCACACCAAGAAGTGGTACCTGGCACAGTAGAGAAGAGTTCAGAGAATTGATCTAGGAGGTTTATGCAATTGTCTTTCTGCTCAGCAGTAAGACAATCTGCCAAAACTACACCTTCCACCAGAGCATCTTGTTCTGTGGAAGAGAAGAGATCAGGTAGAGGATCACTGTCTTCTTCCTGTCCCTCATCTGTTGCCATGAGAAGGGTGAGATCAGCCCTGTCATAGTAGGGTTTCAGGCGGTTTACATGGAGTACCCTAAGGGGACTCCTTGCAGTGCCTAAGTCAACTAAATAGGTGACTTCTCCCTTTTTCTCAACAATTGTGTGGGGTCCACTCCATTTATCTTGGAGTGCTCTTGGGGCCACAGGCTCCAAGACCCACACTTTCTGCCCTGGTTGGTACTGAACCAAAACAGCCTTCTGATCATGCCATTGCTTCTGGAGCTCTTGGCTGGTCTGAAGGTTTTTACTGGCCTTTTTCATGTACTCAGCCATTCTTGATCTGAGGCCAAGTACATAATCCACAATATCCTGCTTAGGAGCTTTTAAAGGTTGTTCCCAACCCTCCTTTACAAGTGGACCCCTAACAGGGTGTCCAAAAAGAAGTTCAAAGGGGCTGAAGCCCACTCCTTTCTGGGGTACCTCCCTGTAGGCAAAAAGGAGGCATGGTTGAAGGATATCCCATCTCCTGCGGAGTTTTTCAGGGAGACCCATAATCATGCCTTTGAGAGTTTTATTAAATCTCTCCACCAGTCCATTTGTTTGTGGATGATAGGGTGTTGTGAACTTGTACGTTACACCACACTCCTTCCACATGGCCTTTAAGTATGCAGACATGAAATTGCTTCCCCTGTCTGATACCACTTCCTTTGGGAAGCCCACCCTGGAAAATATTCCCAGGAGGGCCTTTGCCACTGCAGGTGCTGTAGTGGTCCTTAAAGGAATAGCTTCAGGATATCTTGTGGCATGGTCCACTACCACCAAGATAAACCTATTGCCTGAAGCAGTAGGAGGGTCAAGGGGGCCAACTATGTCAACCCCTACCCTTTCAAAGGGAACCCCAACCACAGGCAGTGGGATAAGGGGTGCCTTTGGGGTGCCACCTGTCTTGCCACTGGCTTGACAGGTTTCACAGGACTTACAAAATTCCTTTGTGTCCTCAGACATTCTAGGCCAATGAAACAGGGGAACAATCCTGTCCCAAGTTTTCATTTGTCTAGATGCCCAGCTAGGGGAATGTCATGTGCCAGGGTTAGGAGGAACTTTCTGTACTCCTGAGGAATCACTAATCTCCTGGCAGCTCCAGATTTAGGATCCCTTTGCTCAGTGTACAAGAGGTTGTCCTCCCAGTAAACTCTGTGAGAGTCACTGACATCCCCATTAGCCTGTTTGACAGCTTGCTGTCTGAGACCCTCTAATGTGGGACAGGTTTGCTGTGCCACACTCAGCTCCTCTCTGGCAGGCCCCCCTTCACCCAAAAGCTCAGCAGTGTCTGCTTCCAGCTCCTCTGGTGTAGGTTCTGCACAGGGAGGGAATTCTTCTTCCTCAGAAGTAGAATCCACTGTAGAGGGAGGGATAGTAGGAAGTGGTTTGCTTCTACTAGCCCTAGCTTTAGGGAGCACTTGGTCCATTGTTCCAGGATCCAAGCTTCCCTGTCCTTTTTGCTTTTTGGCCTGAGCCCTTGTCAAAGCAAAAATATGCCCTGGGATGCCCAGCATTGCTGCATGGGCCTCCAACTCCACATCTGACCAAGCTGATGTCTCCAAATCATTTCCTAGTAGACAGTCTACAGGTAAATCTGTGGCTACCACAACTTTCTTTGGACCAGTAACCCCCCCCCAGTTGAGATTAACAACAGCCATGGGGTGGCTAAGTGTGTTGTTGTGAGCATCTGTTACTTGGTACTGGTGACCAAGTAGGTGTTGTTCAGGGTGGACCAGTTTCTCTATGACCATAGTCACACTGGCGCCAGTGTCCCTGTAGGCCTGAACCTCAACACCATTTATTAGGGGTAGCTGCTTGTACTTATCCATATTAAGGGGACAAGCAACTAAGGTGGCTAAATCAATAGCCCCCTCAGAGACTAATATAGCCTCTGTGGTCTCCCTAACCAGACCAACCCCAACTAAGTTACCAATAGTGAGCCCAGCTACTCCCTTGGATTGGCTATTAGTAGGTTTGCTCCCACCACCACTGCTATTAGTAGGGACACTAGGTGTAGCAGTAGGGGTTGTAGTGGTAGGAGGCTTGGTGCTTTTCTTTGGGCAACTGGGATCTGTTGTCCAATGGCCTTTTATTTTACATAAATAGCACCATGGTTTCTTTTCCTTGTTCTGATTAAAAGAGGATTTGGGCCCACCACCCCCACCAGAGTGTTTTTGTGGGCCTGATGAAGACTCATTTTTAGATTTGTCCCCACCCTTGTCAGAAGACTTACCATCCTTCTTTTTGTTGCCATCTTTGTCACCCCCTGTATGAACGTTTCTGTTCACCCTTGTTCTGACCCATTTGTCTGCCTTCTTTCCCAATTCTTGGGGAGAGGTCAGATCAGAGTCCACCAAGTACTGGTGCAACAAATCAGACACACAATTATTAAGAATATGCTCTCTCAGGATCAAGTTATACAGGCTGTCATAATCAGTAACTTTACTGCCATGTAACCACCCCTCCAAGGCCTTCACTGAATGGTCAATGAAATCAACCCAGTCTTGTGAAGACTCCTTTTTGGTCTCTCTGAACTTTATCCTGTATTGTTCAGTTGTTAAGCCATAACCATCCAGGAGTGCATTCTTAAGAACTTGGAAATTATTAGCATCATTTTCATTCACAGTAAGGAGCCTATCCCTACCTTTTCCACTAAATGATAGCCATAGGATAGCAGCCCACTGCCTTTGATGGACATCCTGTACAACACAGGCCCTCTCAAGTGCAGCAAACCACTTGTTAATGTCATCCCCCTCCTTATAAGGGGGAACTATCTTGTGCAGATTCCTGGAATCATGCTCTTTTGCAGGATGACTATGGGGAATACTGCTGCTGCCACCATGGGTTTCTAAACCCAACTTCTGTCGTTCCTTCTCTAGTTCAAAAGACTGTCTATCCAAATCCAGCTGTTGCTTTTTAAGCTTCAGTCTGGTTTGTTCCACCCTCAACTTATTGAGTTCCCTCTCTAACATTCTGTCATCAGGGTTGGTGGGAGGGACATTCCTAGATACAGAGGTATGATGGGAATGAACAGAAGGAGACCTGTCCCTTACAGAAGCCACCCTAACAGCTTGGCTAACAGAAACATTACTACCAGTATGGTGAGAATAAATGCTTTTGCTATGATGTGAGACAACACTATTTGTATGGTGTGGCTCATCATCATTACCAACTATGCTAGACTGTCTAGTAATGGGCAGGCTAGGAAGTTTCTTTCCTGAATCTTTTCCTGGGGGAGTCCCTGGATCAGATTGGGAACCATTAGCTACTTTTTCTACAGATGTGGCACTTCTAGCCTTATCCTGTTCTCTAAGCATGTTAAGTAACAGTTCCAAGGAAGGATTCTTCCCTACACTCAAACCTCTCTCTATGCAGAGACTCCTTGCTCCTTTCCAGCTAAGGTGATCATATGCAAGTTTGGACAGATCAACATTTTGGCCTGTGCCAGACATTTTTAGAGAGAGTTAAAGTGATAGAAAAAGAGAAAAAAGTTTGTCAGAGCTTTTAGAAAGACAGAAAAAAAAAACTTTAAAAACTTTTTAGAACTTTTTAGAAAGTTAGAAGAACTTTTCAGCACTTAGAAAAGAGTGAAAAGAGGAAATGCAAAACTTTTTGGCTATGTGTATATACACTGAACTTGTTTTGTATATTTTTCTCTTATGAAAAGTACAATGACAAGAGTGGTAAGTAGTCTCAAAGCACTTATCCCACCACTGCACAACCAATGTAGGAGGCTGGACTGGCTTGTAGTGAGTACCAAGGGGTACTTGCACCTTGCACCAGGCCCAGTTATCCCTTATTAGTGTATAGGGTGTCTAGCAGCTTAGGCTGATAGATAATGGTAGCTTAGCAGAGCAGCTTAGGCTGAACTAGGAGACGGGTGAAGCTACTACAGTACCACTTAGTGTCATATGCACAATATCATAAGAAAACACAATACACAGTTATACTAAAAATAAAGGTACTTTATTTCTTTGACAATATGCCAAAGTATCTTAGAGTGTACCCTCAGTGAGAGGATAGGAAATATACACAAGATATATATATACACAATAGCAAAAATATGCAGTATAGTCTTAGAAAACAGTGCAAACAATGGATAGTTACAATAGGATGCAATGGGGAAACATAGGGATAGGGGCAACACAAACCATATACTCCAAAAGTGGAATGCGAACCACGAATGGACCCCAAACCTATGTGACCTTGTAGAGGGTCGCTGGGACTATTAGAAAATAGTGAGAGTTAGAAAAATAACCCTCCCCAAGACCCTGAAAAGTGAGTGCAAAGTGCACTAAAGTTCCCCTAAGGACAAAGAAGTCGTGTTAGAGGAATAATGCAGGAAAGACACAAACCAACAATGCAACAACTGTGGATTTCCAATCTAGGGTACCTGTGGAACAAGGGGACCAAGTCCAAAAGTCACAAGCAAGTCGGAGATGGGCATATGCCCAAGAAATGCCAGCTGTGGATGCAAAGAAGCTTCTACTGGATAGAAGAAGCTGAGGTTTCTGCAGGAACGAAAAGGGCTAGAGACTTCCCCTTTGGTGGACGTATCCCACTCGCCGTTGAGAGTCGTGCAAAAGTGTTTTCCCGCCGAAAGAACGCCAACAAGCCTTGCTAGCTGCAAATCGTGCGGTTAGGGTTTTTGGACGCTGCTGCGGCTCAGGAGGGACCAGGAGGTCGCAAATTGGACCAGGAGGTAGAGGGGACGTCGAGCAAGACAAAGAGCCCTCTTAGCAGCAGGTAGCACCCGGAGAAGTGCCAGAAACAGGCACTACGAGGATGCGTGAAACAGTGCTCACCTGAAGTTACACAAAGGAGTCCCACGTCGCCGGAGACCAACTTAGAAAGTCGTGCAATGCAGGTTAGAGTGTCGTGGACCCAGGCTTGGCTGTGCACGAAGGATTTCCGGCGGAAGTGCACAGGGGCCGGAGTAGCTGCAAAAGTCGCGGTTCCCAGCAATGCAGCCCAGCGAGGTGAGGCAAGGACTTACCTCCACCAAACTTGGACTGAAGAGTCACTGGACTGTGGGGGCCACTTGGACAGAGTTGCTGGATTCGAGGGACCTCGCTCGTCGTGCTGAGAGGAGACCCAAGGGACCGGTAATGCAGCTTTTTGGTGCCTGCGGTTGCAGGGGGAAGATTCCGTCGACCCACGGGAGATTTCTTCGGAGCTTCTGGTGCAGAGAGGAGGCAGACTACCCCCACAGCATGCACAAACAGGAAAACAGTCGAGAAGGCGGCAGGATCAGCGTTACAGAGTTGCAGTAGTCGTCTTAGCTACTTTGTTGCAGTTTTGCAGGCTTCTAGCGCGGTCAGCAGTCAATTCCTTATCAGAAGGTGAAGAGAGAGATGCAGAGGAACTCTGATGAGCTCTTGCATTCGTTATCTAAAGTTTCCCCAGAGACAGCGACCCTAAATAGCCAGAAAAGAGGGTTTGGCTACCTAGGAGAGAGGATAGGCTACTAACACCTGAAGGAGCCTATCAGAAGGAGTCTCTGACGTCACCTGGTGGCACTGGCCACTCAGAGCAGTCCAGTGTGCCAGCAGCACCTCTGTTTCCAAGATGGCAGAGGTCTGGAGCACACTGGAGGAGCTCTGGACACCTCCCAGGGGAGGTGCAGGTCAGGGGAGTGGTCACTCCCCTTTCCTTGGTCCAGTTTCGCGCCAGAGCAGGGCTAAGGGGTCCCCTGAACTGGTGTAGACTGGCTTATGCAGAATTGGGCACATCTGTGCCCAACAAAGCATTTCCAGATGCTGGGGGAGGCTACTCCTCCCCTGCCTTCACACCATTTTCCAAAGGGAGAGGGTGTCACACCCTCTCTCAGAGGAAGTTCTTTGTTCTGCCATCCTGGGCCAGGCCTGGCTGGACCCCAGGAGGGCAGATGCCTGTCTGAGGGGTTGGCAGCAGCAGCAGCTGCAGTGAAACCCCAGGAAGGGCAGTTTGGCAGTACCAGGGTCTGTGCTACAGACCACTGGGATCATGGGATTGTGCCAACTATGCCAGGATGGCATAGAGGGGGCAAGTCCATGATCATAGACATGATACATGGCCATATTCGGAGTTACCATTGTGAAGCTACATATAGGTAGTGACCTATATGTAGTGCACGCGTGTAATGGTGTCCCCGCACTCACAAAGTCCGGGGAATTTGCCCTGAACAATGTGGGGGCACCTTGGCTAGTGCCAGGGTGCCCACACACTAAGTAACTTAGCACCCAACCTTTACCAGGTAAAGGTTAGACATATAGGTGACTTATAAATTACTGAAGTGGAGTGGTAAATGGCTGTGAAATAACGTGGACGTTATTTCACTCAGGCTGCAGTGGCAGGCCTGTGTAAGAATTGTCAGAGCTCCCTATGGGTGGCAAAAGAAATGCTGCAGCCCATAGGGATCTCCTGGAACCCCAATACCCTGGGTACCTCAGTACCATATACTAGGGAATTATAAGGGTGTTCCAGTAAGCCAATGTAAATTGGTAAAATTGGTCACTAGCCTGTCAGTGACAATTTGGAAAGAAATGAGAGAGCATAACTACTGAGGTTCTGATTAGCAGAGCCTCAGTGAGACAGTTAGTCACTACACAGGTAACACATTCAGGCACACTTATGAGCACTGGGGCCCTGGGTTACCAGGGTCCCAGTGACACATACAACTAAAACAACATATATACAGTGAAAAATGGGGGTAACATGCCAGGCAAGATGGTACTTTCCTACACCTATGTATAGTGCACGCGTGTTATAGTGTCCCCGCACTCACAAAGTCCGGGGAATTTGCCCTGAATGATGTGGGGGCACCTTGGCTAGTGCCAGGGTGCCCACACACTAAGTAACTTTGCACCCAACCTTCACCAGGTGAAGGTTAGACATATAAGTGACTTATAAGTTACTTATGTGCAGTGGTAAATGGCTGTGAAATAACGTGGACATTATTTCACGCAGGCTGCAGTGGCGGGCCTGTGTAAGAATTGTCAGAGCTCCCTATGGGTGGCAAAAGAAATGCTGCAGCCCATAGGTATCTCCTGGAACCCCAATACCCTGGGTACCTCAGTACCATATACAAGGGAATTATATGGGTGTACCAGTATGCCAATGTGAATTGGTAAATTTAGTCACTATCCTGTTAGTGACAAATTTGGAAAGCAGAGAGAGCATAACCACTGAGGTTCTGGTTAGCAGAGCCTCAGTGAGACAGTTTAGGCACCACACAGGGAACACATATATGCCACAAACTTATGAGCACTGAGGTCCTGGTTAGTAGGATCCCAGAGACACATAACAAACTCACTGACAACATAGGGTTTTCACTATGAGCACTGGGCCCTGGCTAGCAGGATCCCAGTGAGACAGTGAAAACACCCTGACATACACTCACAAACAGGCCAAAAGTGGGGGTAACAAGGCTAGAAAGAGGCTACTTTCCTACAAAAACCTATTGGCCTGGAATTGTCTCTGAGTGTGTTCTCCTCATTTATTGCCTGTGTATGTACAACAAATGCTTAACACTACCCTCTGATAAGCCTACTGCTCGACCACACTACCACAAAATAGAGCATGAGAATTATCTGATTTTGCCACTATCTTACCTCTAAGGGGAACCCTTGGACTCTGTGCACACTATTTCTTACTTTGAAATAGTATATACAGAGCTAACCTCCTACAGTGGGCCACAGAGATCTGAAAATACAGATGCCAGTGGGTACAGTAAGTGGCCATAGACAAAGGGAAATCAGGCTGCCTTGTACCATGTCCAACAGAAAACTGAAACGTTAAGTGAAGTTACAGTGTCTTACCTGTGTGTCACTGGAAGTACTGCTGAATGAGTGATCTTCTGTTGTCCACATCTTCTTCTTCTACCTCCTCTTCCTCACTGTCCACAGGCTCCACCTCTGCCACAAGACCATCTCCAAGCCCATCCTCCTGCAGAAAAGGCACCTGGTGTCTCAAGGCCAGATTGTGCAACATGCAACGATGTTCTGGCACACCTTCTTGGGTGAGTAGTACAGAGCTCCACCCGTCAGATGGAGGCACCGGAACTGGCCTTCAGGAGGCTGAAGGTTCTCTCAATAATCCTCCTTGTTCGCCTCATTGTAGCGTTCCTCTGCCCTTGTCCTGGCATTCCTCACTGGGGTCAGTAGCCATGAGAGGTTGGGGTAACCAGAGTCACCTGCAAATATTGAGGGATACCTGTTAAACACACATGAACCCTTAGGGAAAACCACATACCCAGACACAAACTTATACTAGGTGGTGACCTTGGGCTCACCTATTAGCCGCACCCGGTGCCTCTGGAGTTGTCCCATCACATAAGGGATGCTGCTATTCCTCAAGATAAAGGCGTCATGCACAGAGCCAGGATACTTGGCATTGACATGGGAGATGTACTGGTTGCCAAACACACCATCTGCACATTCATCGAATGGTAGCTTTTTCTATTTCTGTACACTTTTTCATTTCTGCGGGGGGGGACAAATGCCACATGTGTACCATCAATGGCACCAATGATGTTGGGGATTTGTCCCAGGGCATAGAAGTCACCTTTCACTGTGGCCAAATCCTTTACCTGGGGGAATACGATGTAGCTGCGCATGTGTTTCATCAGGGCAGACAACACTCTGGTCAACACGTTGGAGAACATTGGCTGAGACATCCCTGATGCTATGGCCGCTGTTGTTTGGAAGGAACCACTTGCCAGGAAATGGAGCACTGACAGGACTTGCACTAGAGGGGGGATACCTGTGGGCTGGCGGATAGCTGACATCAGGTCTGGCTCCAATTGGGCACACAGTTCTTGGATTGTGGCCCGATCAAGTCTGTAGGTAAGGATTATGTGCCTGTCCTCCATAGTCGCCAGGTCCACAAGGGGTCTGTACACAGGGGGATGTCACCATCTCATATTCATCCTCAGCGGTTGAAGCCTATGGAGGAAAACGGGGAGCAAAGGGTCATATTCACACATCAATTGAAATAATGATGCATTTCTTCCTTTACAGAAACAGTATGTGAATCCGAGAGTCAATTGCTTTGCCAATATCTGCCGTGACACAGTTAGGTGCCATGCCATGTGCACCCCTGAAATGGCGGCTGCCTGACTTGTGAGGAGGGACAAGGGGAAATGAGGTAACTGCGCTGGCGTTGTGCTGCGTCACGGTAGGGGATCGATGACGGCCGCGCAACTCCGCATTGGTTATCATTGGGCCCTATGGGTCCCAGGAGCCAATGGTGATGTACGTCGGCGGTGACAGTACGCACCGCTGTGGACGTCACCTCCATTTTCTACCTATTCACTCACTTGCTACCTGACCTTCAACAGGAGAGGACCCACACTGCAAGTGCTGCTGTGACCTGAGTCTGGAAGTGACAATGGCTACCGTGTCTGGGGAAAGGGCCCCTGCCTTCACTGCGGAGGAGTTGGAGAAACTGGTGGATGGGGTCCTACCACAGTACAAGCTACTCTACGGTCCTCCAGACAAACAGATAAGTACACTGTGAGCATCATGCGTGGGCCATGAATGTATGGATTTCTGTGTGTGTAAGCCACATGTAGGGGGGGCTGAGGTGTCCTGGCCAGGGTGATGCATGTATGGTGGTCAATGTATCAGGTGGTGGTCAGGTGGTCAGGGGATAGGAGGGATCTGGTGGGCCATGAGTGAGACGGTCTGGACGCCTAACTAATGCCCTTTTCTGCTGTCTTTTCCATGCAGGTCAGAGCCCCTCAGAAAAAGGGTATTTAGCGTGCCATCGCCAAGGAGGTGGGGACCCTGGGGGTCTTTGACAAGCAGAGCACCCACTGCCGTAAACGGTGGGAGGACCTGCACTGCTGGGCAAGGAAGACGGCGGAGGCCCAGCTGGGGCTGGCCTCCCAACAAGGAAGGGTTGCCCGTCGTACCCTGTCCCCCCTGATGTTCTGCATCCTGGCAGTGGCCTATCCGGAGATGGATGGGCGCTTGAAGGCATCACAGCAGCCACAAGGGGGTGAGTACAGATTCAGATTCATGACTGTGGGCACGTTAAGGTTTACCTGGGTGGGGGATGTGGGCTATGGGTACCCCTAGGCCAGGGCCAACACGGCAGGATAGGTCCCTTGTTGGGCAGGCTCTGAAGCACTCCATCCTCAATTGTGTTAGTGGGCATCTACTACTGGGCAGGGTCCTGTGGGTCTCAGGTGTGCAGATAATGGCGTTAGGAATTGTACCCCATGGGCTGGTGACTATCTTAGTAACTGGTAGTGCATGACCTAGTGCATAGGGCAGCTTCCTGTGTGTTGTGTACGCCAACGGTAGTGGTGTTGCTGGCATTGACCAAGTGTATCCTCTGTCTCTCCCCCCCTTTTTGTTTTGTCACCCTGTCCTTGTGTGCATTAGCATCATATGGTGGAGGAGCAGAGGCACCAGAGCAGGAGGGAGCTGTATCCCACAGGACCCAGGAGGCCAAATCCACTGACGGTGAGGGCGCCAGTGGGACGGAGGGCGAGGGGAACACCACGACCGGGAGCGGAGGGTACAAGACAGACAGCAACTTCTCCTCCGATGGAAGCTCCCTGGCGGACACTTCTGTACCCACCCCAACAACAGGTACAGCCGCCACCCCCCCCACCAGCACCGCCCTCCCAGCAGCCCTTCAGCATGTTTCCCATGCCCGCTCACCCAGGAGGGTGGGCATCTCCTGCGCCCCAGGCACCTCAGGCCCTGCCCCAGTCAGCCCTGCTGCCCTGAGTGAGGAGGCTATTGACCTCCTGCGATCCATCTCTGCTGGGCAGTCAACCATTGTGAATGCCATCCAGGGGCTGGCAGGGCATTTGCAACAAGCAAATGCATACCTGGAGGGCATTCATTCTGGCGTGGTGGCCCAACAGAGAGCATTTCAGGCTCTGGCCTCAGCACTGATGGCAGCCATTGTCCCTGTCTCTAGCCTCCCCCCTCCAACTTCCTCTACCCAGTCCCAATACCCTCAACCTCAACCTATCCCAAGCACACCTTCAGACCAGCATTCACCCAAATCACCACACAAAAGTGGCTCAGGCAAACACAAGCACCACACTTCATCTCACAGGCATTCACACAAGCACCATCCCCATGCAGACACACCAACATCCACTTCCTCCACTGTGTCCCCCTCCTCCTCGTCAGCCACCTCCCTCCCAGTAGCATCTCCACTCACACCTGCATGCACTACATCCTCGTCCACTACCTCCATCACCAGCACGCCCAAGAAGCTTTTCCTGGCAAAGATTGACCTCTTCCCTACCCCTTCCTCCCCGTCCTTCCCCTCGGGCCAGGGTGGCCAGAACCCAGCCCAGCACCTCAGCCACCAAATCGTCGTCCGCTGTGGTTCCTGCAGCTATCAAAGGTTCAAAGGGGGCACCCGTCAGCCCAGCCACTGTGCCACCAACACCTGCAGAGGCCAAAACCATTCCACCACCTGGCAAGGTGAGGAGGTGGACAGGATCCAGCAAGGGGAAGGAGCCACAACCAACAAGTAAGGCCACCTCAAAGGCTCCAGCTGCCAGACCCAAGGTCACACCACCATCTGCCAAGGTGAGGAAGGGGCAGAAAAAAACAGGCAAAACTCTTCAGCCGTCTGAGGCTGCAGGTGAAGGCCTGGTGTGTACCAGCACAACCGCCAGCACTGCCACCTACACCGTGGTCAGCACACCCGGAAGCAGCCCCACCGCTAGCACCACTGCAAGCCCTGCCACCTGCACCGCGGCAAGCACCACTACTGTCAGCAGCAGCAGCCCCAGTGGGCGGCCGTCCGAGGCTGCAGGAGAAGGGCTGGAGCCACCCTCCACCACTGGCAGCACCGGCACCTTCACCACGGCCAGCACCACCACCTGCACCGCCGCTAGCACTGCTGCAGGCCCTGCCACAAGCACCGCCACCTGCACTGCTGACAGTAGCACCAATGTCAGCAGCCCCAGTGGGAGGCGTCCGAGGCTGCAGGAGAAGGGCTGGAGCCACCCTCCACCACTGGCAGCACCGGCACCTTCACCACGGCCAGCACCACCGCCTGCACCGCCGCTAGCACCGCCGCAGGCCCTGCCACAAGCACCGCCACCTGCACCGCTGACAGTAGCACCACTGGCAGCAGCCTCAGTGGGCAGCCGTCCGAGACTGCAGGAGAAGGGCTGGGGCCTCCCACCACCATTAGCAGCATCCCCACCAGCACCGGCACTACCACCAGTTTGCAGCCGTAGCCGTAGCCGTCGCCGGATGGAGTCGAAACCTGCCTCCATGGACTGTCATGCAACCTGGTCCCTGCAAATCTCGTGCCTCAGACACCCAGGTGAGGGACTGTGAACTGCCACACCCCAGGTGTTGCATCACTGGGCACAGAGCCCTCTCCAGAACTGGTGGAAGAAGCCATCCACTCAGCCCCTCCTTGCCAGGATGAAGAAATGCATTCACTCAGCCTATCCTGGCAAGATGAAGCACACTGGGCACAAAGCCTCCTCCAGAAACCAGTGGAAGAAGGCATCCACTCGAGAGACTGTGGCCTTGCATTCCCCAGGAGCAAGCAGTGGGCAAACCACCCACTAGAGAGACTGTGGCTTTGCACTCCCTAGGACGTTGCTGTGGGCGTGTTGCCCCCTCGAGGAGCAGTGGCGTAGTACCATCTTCCAGCTGAGGTACCCCCCTCCCGTTCCCCCTGAGGTGCCTGTGTTTTTTCAACCTGATGGCCCTGCAGTGTTGTCTCCGTATTAAGGCAGGAGTCAAGTGTGGGCTTGGCCTATGAGTTTTGGCCCAGTGGCCCACGGACATTTTGAGGGGACAATGTACCTCCTAATGTACATATTGTATATTTTTGTAAATACTGTTTTAGAAATTCTTACGTATATCTGACTATTTCCAATATATCACTGATTTGACTCTATTCCTTTTGTCCTTGCGTTCTTCCAGGGGGTTACAGGGTGTAAATATACTGTTGCTGTATGTGTTTGTGTGTATGGTGTTGTGGGTGAGGGTTGGGGTAGGGGGGTGGTGTGTTGCGTGTGTGTGTGTCACTCTCTTTTTTCTCCCCTCCTCCCCTATCTGCTAGGTGCAGTACTCACAGTGGTCGTCGTCGCCGCTGTTGGTACTTCTGGTATAAGAGGAGATACACCAGCATGGGGAGGACCTGCAGCTCGGGCTCCATGGCGTCCTGGTTCTTCCTTGAGTGTCGAGAGGTGAGTGGTTTCCCTTCCAAGTCCTGTTTCCGCCGTGCTTTTGATGGCGTTGGTACCACCCCGGAAAAGCTGGCGGATGGGCGGGTTGTGATGGGGTGGACGGTACATTGTCTTCCGCCTGGCTGTTGGCGGTTACCGCCGCAGAGTTTGTTGCTACCACCGTGGCGGTCGGAGTGTTAAAGTGGCTGTATGTTTTGGCGGTTTCCGCCGTGGTCGCGATCCCATTTTTTTTACCACTGGCCTGTTGGCGGTATTAACGCTGCTTGAACACCGACCGCCAGGGGTGTAATGAGGGCCTAAATGTTATTAAAACATTTATTGTAACATTATTTTTTTTAATTGAAACAGGTTATTACATATTTGATTTTAAAAATAAGTACTATTTGTGTATATTTGTTAACATTAAATCATATTTATTTATATTTGTACTCATTTGAAATAATTTAATTTAACACTATTTTCTATGGGGTTGCATTTTGAGTCCCTCCATTTATTATTTTCCACGGGAGGGTCCTGTGCGATTGGTTGGCCATGTGCAGCGCTGAACTTAGTACAACGGTGTGAGTTACTACAAAAGTGTAGTCGGTGAGTACTGAGAAGTAGTAAACTTACTGAAAAGCTTGTGATTTGGACCACTGAAAATTAGTTCAGAATTCTATAATAAACTTCATATTATAGTCATTTTACAACAGTTTCCTTATTAAATTCCATTGCATTACTTCAAATCATATTAATACAATAGTGATTTACAAAAATCCATTCAGCAGGAATCTTAGAATTCAACATTGTTGTTGAGCGGTGAGACAGGACCTCCTTGAGAACATGTCTAGAACTGAGGAAGTCTCGCGAGGGCACAGAGTTCTAACCCTCCTGACGTGTGATTCCTTAGCCTCTGACCTCTTACAGGACTGGGAGGAGTCACCACACAATGCCCGGTGCACCTGATGAAAGTTCTGATGAAGACTCCAGAACTGAGAGTAATTCTGTCCAAAGAACAAACTGACATATTAGAACAGGAGATTAAGGAAATGAACCTGAAAGAGCCTACGGAAAAGAATGATACAAACTGAATGATGTATCACTGAAACACCAATTGTCTTTGAAAGACAAGAAAATGAATCAAACAAGGTGAAAAAAATGGAAAAAGAAAGGGCAGAATCTTTACAGGTACAGGGCAAGAGCATCTCCCGGCCAGAGAAGGCACCACACACCCCACAGACAGGTAACTCGGAGAGAAGCTTGAATCATCCATTGTAACTAAGAGACGTCTCCTTCTTGTGTCTTAGAAGGAGTGAGAATGATCGAATGAACTCCAGAAGAAACGAAGAGAAACCACCAGGGGAGAAAAGACAAACAGAAATGATCACAGGAAAAAGGGCGTGGAACACAAAATCAGCCCAAAATAACATTCACTATTGAAAGAGAAAAAAAAACATGCAGAAGATGTGATACCTGTGATACAAACATTAGTAATGTTTGAAATGAGCTACAACTGTGCGTTTTTTTAATAGAACCTTGACAGGAAATGAAATAATGCTTTCAGCAAATGACTTGGGTGGTCATTACAACCCTGGCGGATGGTGTTAAAGCGGCGGTAAGACCGCCAACGGGCCGGCGGTAAAACTTTTGGAATTACGACCGTGGCGGAAAACGCCAACAAAGACAGCCACTTTAACACTCCGACCGCCACGGCGGTACAGACAAGCAGCGCGGCGGTCACTGCCAACAGACAAGCGGGAGACAATGTAGCGCCCACACTATTACAACCCACCAATCCGCCACCTTTTCTGGGGTGGATTCACCGCTGATAAAAACACAGCAGAAACAGGACTTCGAAGGGAAAATGCTCACCTCTACACACCCCATGAGGAACGAGGACGCCATGGACCCGGAACTCCAAATTCTCCCTGCGATAGTCTTCCTGCTCCTCTACCAGGAGCACGAACGCCGGCGGCGAAGACCACGGTGAGTACTGCACCTACGACACAGGGGAGGGGGAGGGAAAAACAGGGACACACACAGCAACACCCCCACCCCCACCACCACCCTCACCCACCACAACACACACACTATTGCATCTTGATACATCAAAGTTACCCCCCCGGAAGAATGCAAAGACAACAGAAAATGAGTGTAATCATTGTAATATATTAAAAGCAAGTATTCAAAAATATATATATACACCATGTACAAAATATATACCAAGCATAGTAGTCCAGGTAGTGCTCCAATTAAGTCCGCGGAACACTGGGCCCACACGGTATGGGCGAGGCCCACACAAGATCCCCGACCATGACGGGGAGAACACTGCAGGGGCATCAGAGAGCTAGAAAACAGGCACCTCAGGGGTAGGGAAAGGGGGGGGCACCTCAGCCACTTGAGTGCACAACGCCAAATCCATGAGAGGGCCGCATGCCCACTGTTTAATCCTGGGGAGTGCAAAGCCACAGTCTCTCAAGTCTCTACAGTGGGTGGGTTGCCCACTGTTTAATCCTGGGGAGTGCAAAGCCACAGTCTCTCAAGTCTCACAAGTGGGTGGTCTGCCCACTGCCATATCCTGGGGAGTGCAAAGCCACAGTCTCTCAAGTCTCTACAGTGGGTGGGTTGCCCACTGTTCAATCCTGGGGAGTGCAAAGCCACAGTCTCTCAAGTCTCTACAGTGGGTAGGTTGCCCACTGTTGCATCCTGGGGAGTGCAAAGCCACAGTCTCTCAAGACTCCACAGTGGGTGGATTGCCCACTGTTGCATCCTGGGGAGTGCAAAGCCACAGTCTCTCAAGTGGATAACAGTCTCCACTGGTTCTGGAGGGGGCATGGTGCCCAGAGTGCTTCATCCTGCCAAGTACAGAGGTAGTGGATGTCAATCTCCACTGGTTTTGGAGGGGGCATGGTGCCTAGAGTGCTTCATCCTGCTAAGGACAGAGGTAGTGGATGTATCTCTCCACTGGTTCTGGAGGGGGCTTTGTGCCTAGAGTGCTTAATCCTGCTAAGGACAGAGGTAGTGGATGACAGTCTCCACTGGTTCTGGAGGGGGCCTTGTGTTCATTCTGGCCGTGACGGACTCAGTAGCGCCAGTGCCCTTCGCGCACATGGGCCAGCGGTGCTTGAGGCGGCGGTGACCTGTTCAGCGGTGCATGAGACGGCGGTCCCTGTTCAGCGGTTCTTGAGGCGGCGGTGCCCTAATCATCGGTTTTTGAGGCGGCGGTGCCCTGTCCGCGTTGCTTGAGGCGGCGGTGCCCTGTTCAGCGTTGCTTGAGACGGCGGTGCCCTGATAAGCGGTTCTTGAGGCGGCGGTGCCCTGGTCAGCGGTGCTTGGATCGGTGGTCTCCTTTGCAGTGACTCAGCTGCTGGCGGTCCTTCATGGCCCAGCGGGGCTTGTGCTGGCGGTCCTTCATGGCCCAGCGGGGCTTCTGCTGGCGGTCCTTCATGGCCCAGCGGGGCTTTTGCCAGAGGTTCTTCATGGCCCAGTGGGGCTTCTGCTGGAGGTTCTTCATGGCCCAGTGGGGCTTCTGCTGGAGGTCCTTCATGGCCCAGCGAGGCTTTTGCTGGCGGTCCTTCATGGCCCAGCGGGGCTTCTGCTGGCGGTGGCCTCCTGGGCAGCTGGGCTTGTGCCGGCGGTGGCCTCCGGGCAGCTTGGCTGGTGCCGGCGGTTGCCTCCTGGGCAGCTGGGCTTGTGCTGGCGGTGGCCTCCTGGGCAGCTGGGCTTGTGCTGGCAGTGGCCTCGTGGGCAGCTGGGTTTGTGCTGGCGGTGGCCTTCTGGGCAGCTGGGATGATGGCGGTCTTCTCCGCCGTGCTGCTCTTCCCAGACTTGCTGACTTTCTTGTGCCCCTTCCCCACCTTGGAAGGTGTCACAGCTGACTCCACTCTCCCACCTGTACCCCTGGGAGTGGCTTTGGTGGCTGGAGTCTTCCCTCTCTACTGCCGGGCACTGGCCAACTTCTGATGCTTGACAGGTGGGGGACTGTCTGTGCTGTGGCTCCGTGCCACACTGGCTGCCCTGGTGGCCGGTGCACTCTAGATTCCGGTGACTACAGGCACCACTGGTCCCGGAGATGTTGTGGCTGAGGTGCTAGTTCGGGACCTATGAGACGGACGGGGTGGGAGAGGTGTGGGAAAGAGGTCAAGGTTGGACAGGAAAAGTTTTTTTGACACACTGGGACGGGTAGCTGGAGGGGGTTTGGGAGTGGAGGAAGAGGTTGTGGTTGTAGGAGGTGTTCATTTGGTGACTTTGGGTGAAGGCGCATGTGCTGGAGGCTGTTATGAGGTGTATGGCTGTTGGGTGGGTGTGTGCCTGCGTTTGTGTATCTTTGGAGGGGGCGTCACAGACACACTGGGAGAGGACACAGGGGATGTGTGAATGGTAGTGGGGATGGTGACTGCATGTGAGCGGGGTGTGGTGGTGGGTGTGCTGGTGACGGTAGTAGTGGCTGTAGATGTAGTGCATGCAGGTGTGAGTGTAGACGAGACAGGGAGGGAGGAGGGAGACGAGGAGGAGGGGGACACAGTGGAGGCAGTGGATGTTGGTGTGTCTGCATGTGTGTGATGCTTCCGTGAGTGCCTGTGGGATGTGTGGTGCTTATGTTTGCTAGAGCTTCCCTTGTGTGTTGACGTGTGTGCATGCTGGTCTGTAAGTGTGCTTGGGATAGGCTGAGGTACAGGGGATTGGGTCTGGGTGGAGGAAGTTGGAGGGGGGAGGCTAGACACAGGGACAAGGGCTGCCATCAGTGCTGAGGCCAGAGTCTGAAAAGCTCGGTGAAGGGCCGCCTGACCAGAATGAATGCCCTCCAGGAATGCATTTGTTTGTTGAAACTGCCTTTCTACACCCTGGATGGCATTCAAAATGGTAGACTGCCCAACAGTGAGGGACCTGAGATGTCAATGGCCTCCTCACTTAGGGCAGCAGGGGTGACTGGGGCAGGGCCTGAGGTGCCTGGGGCGAAGGTGATGCCCACCCTCGCGGGTGAGCGGGCATGGGGCGAAGGTTGAGGGGCTGCTGGGAGGGCGGTGCTGGAAGGGGGGGGGGGGGTGGCTGTACCTGTAGATGGGGGGGGGGCACAGATGTTGCCCCCACCACAAGGGAGCTCCCATCAGAGGACGAGTCCGTGTCGCTGGTCTCAGCTCCTGTCCCCGCCGTGGAGCTCCCCTCGCCCTCCGTCCCACTGGTGAAGTCCGATTCCGTAGTGTGGCCCTCCATGGCCATGTGGGATGCAGCCCCCTTGTGCTCCGGTGCCACTGCTCCTCCGCCTGCTGATGCTAATGCACACAAGAACAGGGAGACCACAAAAAGGGGGGGGGGGACAGAAGAAAGACATGTTGAGTGCATGCATTACCGCTACCGTTGGCAGACACAACAGACACAGAAGCCTCCTGCACTACGCCACGCTCTTGGGCTCCACTGTTCAATTCCTGGGAAATGGCCTACAAGGCTATGGACGACATCTGCACACATAGATGACACAGGGGCATGACTAGGTGTACTTGGCACTCTACAGAGGTGCAGTGGGGTGCCACATGGCCTGCCTTACGGAGGGACCTTGCCTACGGAACTCGCCCTGGCCTAGGGAAACCCACAGCCCCCCTCCCCCACCCAGACACCTCCACTGCACGCAAAATCAGCAGAATGCGAGTGTACTCACCCCCTTGTGGCTGCTGTGATGCCCCCAAGCGCCCATCCAACTCCGGGTACGCCACCGCCAGGATCCAGAACATCAGGGGGGTCATGGTGCAACGGGCACCCCTTCCACGTTGGGAGGCCATCCCCAGCTGAGCCTCCGCCGTCTTCTTGCTCCAGCGGCGAATGTCCTCCCATCTTTTCCGGCAGTGGGTGCTCCGTCTGTGGTAGACCCCCAGGGTCCGGACGTCCTTGGCGATGGCACGCCAAATATGTTTTTTCTGGTGGGGGCTGACCTACATGAGTTGTACAGGGTGAAGAGAAAGTTATTACCAACTGCACCGTCAAAGTGATTGGCCCCCATCCCTACCCTTGCCCTGTGGCACATGCACTCACGTCAATTCATGCACGCCGCACTCTCCCCCCTTCCTTCTAACATCCGCCCCTCTCCACACAGGCATAGCCCATACAGCATGCTCCCAGTGTACTTACATGTTTGTCTGGAGGACCGTAGAGTAGCGTATACTGGGGGAGGACCCCGTCCACGAGTTTCTCCAACTCCTCCGATGTGAAGGCAGGGGCCCCTTCCCCAGACACTCGAGCCATTGTCTCTTCAGGACCGAGGTCACAGCAGCACTTGCAGTGTAGGTCCTCTCCTGTCGAAGATCAGGTATTGAGTGATTGAACAGATAGAAAGTGGCAGTCACGTCCGCGGCGGTGTGTACTGTCACCGCCGGCGTACATCGTCATTGCCTCCTGGGACCCATAGGGTCCAATGTTAACCAATGCAGCATTGCGCCGCGGTCTTCGACCGCCTACCGCGACGGTGTACAGCTTCAGCTCACATCCCATTGTCCCACTTTAGAGGTCAGACAGCCACCATTTCAGGGGCCCACATGGCTTAATTTTTAACTGCGTCACACATACCTAGGCCTAGACTCAACACACATACAGGCCACATTTTAGATTATGAATGGTATTCTGTGTATTCTGTGGGTACGTACCTTTGAGTTGTTTGACTCTGTGCTCGCTGTTGTCCTTCATAGGCACCGTCCGGTGGTACATGTGAGGAGATGGCGGCATCCTCCGGTGTACCGACCGTTGGTGGACCTGTCGGCAATGGAGGAAAGACATGTGATAATCACATACACACTTGACCGTTCCACAATCCAGGAACTGTGTACCCAGTTGGAGCCAGACCTGATGTCAGCTATCCGCCATCCCACAGGAATCCCCCCTCAAGTGCAGGTGCTGTCAGTACTCCATTTCCTTGCAAGTGGGTCATTTCAAACAACAGTGGCCATAGCATCAGGGATGTCCCAGCCTATGTTTTCCAACGTGTTGTCCAGAGTGTTGTCTGCCCTGCTGAAACACATGCGGAGCTACATCGTTTTCCCTCAGGTGGAGGATTTGCTTACAGTGAAAGGTGATTTCTATGCCCTGGGACATATCCCCAACATCATAGGGGCCATTGATGGCACACTGAACAGGTGTACAGAAACCGGAAGAGTTATCATTCGATGAATGTACAGATGGTATGTTTGGCAGACCAGTACATCTCCCATGTGAATGCCATGTTCCCTGGCTCAGTGCTTGACGCCTACATCCTACGGAATAGCAGCATCCCTTATGTGATGGGTCAACTCCAGAGGCACCGTGTGTGGCTATTAGGTGAGCACCTGGAAGCTAGTCAGTGGGAATGGTTGTCTGGGTCTGGGGATATCCCTCCAGGTTAGTGTGTGTCTAACAGTTGTCCCTCGCCATTTGCAGGTGACTCTGGTTATCCCAACCTGTCATGGCTACTGACCCCAGTGAGGAATCCCAGGACAAGGGCAGAGGAACGCTAAAAGTGAGGCCCATGGGCGAACTAGGAGGTTGATCGAGCGGACCTTCGGCCTCCTGAAGGCCAGGTTCAGGTGCCTCCATATGACAGGTGGATTCCTATTCTACTCACCAAAGAAGGTGTGCCAGATCATCGTGGCCTGCTGTATGCTTCACAACTTGGCTTTGCGACGACAGGTGCCTTTTCTGCAGGATGGTCCAGATGGCGGTGTTGTGGCAGCTGTGGAGCCCGTGGATAGTGAAGACGAGGAAGCAGAAGAAGAAGACATGGACAACAGGGACTCAGTGATCCAGCAATATTTCCAGTGACACACAGGTAAGAATACAGACCTGCCTACTACATGTACTACATGTTTGTCGTTTTCACCCAGTGTATGGTCACTGAGTTGTCACTTTCCCTTATGATTTCACAGATGTGGGTCCCACTGTGTGGCATCTGCTTTGATTCCTCATGGAATACAGCTGTGTGACATAGGTATGTTGACATTACCAATGAAAAAGCTTTTTGCCACATTTATTGCTAATACAGTATTTCGAAATCACAGACAGACTCCAGATTGTTTTGTGCTTTAAGGGTGTTTATTTAAGTGCTCAATATTGGTGGGGGTTGTAAAATGGTGAGGGGTGATAGCGGAGGAATGTCCATGGCAGAGTCCAGTATATTAGTCTCACAGGTGCACTGCCCATATGGGCATAGGAAGTGGAGCTGGGGCAGTTTAATGATGGACAGGGTGACAAAGTGGGACAGAAGGATGACAATTAGGTGGTCTCATTTCTTGGCAGGGGTCTTGGCATCGTTCTCTGTCTTGTTCCTGGATCTCAGGGACTGTTTGCGAGGTGGTTCTCCCTCTGCAGGGGGTGAGGTGCTGGTGTGGTGGTCCTGTGGCGGTGCCTCCTGTCCACTAGCGCCGGCGGAGGTGGTGAGCAGTTCATCGTCCAGGCTAGTGTCAAGGGCCCCTTGTTGTGCCACAGTGTCCCTCCTGGTGTTGAGTACTTCCTTCAGCACCCCTATGATGGTGCCCAGGGTGGAATTGATGGTTCTGAGTTCCTCCCTGAAGCCCATATACTGTTCCTCCTGCAGGCGCTGGGTCTCCTGCAACTTGGCCAGTACCGTTGCCATCGTCCCCTGGGAGCGGTGGTAGGCTCCCATGATGATGGAGGAGAGGGCCTTGTGGAGAGTGGGTTCCCTGGGCCTGTCCGCCCTCTGTCGCACATCAGCCCTCCCAGTTCCCCTGTGGTCCTGGGCCTCCGTCCCCTGGACCGTGTGCCCACTGCCCCCAGGTCCCTGTTGTTGATGGGGTGGTGGGTTAGCCTGGGTTCCATGTAGTGGTGGACACACAGCTGATTGACGTGTCCTGGGGACAGAGGTATGGGTCCGCTGGGTGGGTGCTGTGCTGGTGTTTCCAGAGGGGGGAAGCTCTGTGGTGGCCTGTGACTGGGTGAGGGGAACCGACTGTCCAGAGGTCCCCGATGGGCCGGGCTGGTCATCTAGATCCAGTTGGACAGAGGTGCTGTCATCACTGTGGGCCTCTTCTGTTGGTGGTGTGGACATGTGTGGACCCTTCTGTGTGTGACATAGTGTGCAATGGGTGGGTGACCGTGTACCCCAGTGCTTGCATTCCTGTGTGAGACCTTGTGTGATGTTGGTTTAGGGGGGTGTATGGGTATGTGCAGTGGGCATGCTTTAGTGATGGGTGTCCATGCTTTGTTGTTGCATGCAGGGCTTGGTGTTAGGATGTGTGGTTTGTGATGTAGGGACATTTGTGAGGAGTTAGAGTGATGGGGGTGGGGGTGAGGGTGGGGGTATGCCTTGGCATGCAGGTAGGGTGGGGGATGTAATAGTTAAGATTTGACTTACCAGAGTCCATTCCTCCACCTACTTCTGCAAGGCCCTCAGGATGCAGAATCGCCAAGACCTGCTGCTCCCATGTTGTTAGTTGTGGGGGAGGAGGTGGGGGTCCACCGCCAGTCCGCTGAACCGCCAGGTGGTGTCTTGAGATCACGGAACGCACCTTCCCCCGTAGGTCGTTCAACCTCATCCAGTTGTCATCACGATTTCTTGGGTGCTGTCCCACTGCGTTGACCCTGTCCACTATTCTTCGCCACAGCTCCATCTTCCTTGCAATGATAGCTGTGGCTCTACCCGGACGATTTCCTCTCCCATGACCCTGAGCTCCTCCTCCGAGAACCTGGGGTGTCTTTGCCGTGCCATGGGGTGGTGTAGGTGATGTGTGGGGTGGTGTGTGGGGTGATAAGTGTGATGATATTTAGTGGTGTGTAGTGTGCGGTGCGTAGAAGTTATGTGGGTGATGGTGTTGTGTGCCTGTGGATGCTAGTGTTGTTGATGGTGGTGTCTCTCTCTGTCCTGTGATCAAGATTTGTTGTCGTAAGGATTTGTGGGTGATGAGGGTGTGTGTTTTATATAGTATTGAGTGTGTGGGAGTGGTGTGTGTATGTGTATCAGGTGTGTGTATTTCGAATTGTCCAATGTGGCTGTGTTTTGGAGATGTGTGTGTATTTTGAGCGCGGCGGTGTGTACCGCCAATGGAATACCGCGGTTGAAAGACTGCCGCGTGGATTCGTGGGTCGTGATAGTGTGGGCGTATTTCTGTTGGCGTGACGGTGGAGGTTTTGTTTTCGCCAGTTTATCACTGACCTTTGGTGTGGCGGACTTGTGTGGGTGTCTGAATTTTGGCGGATTCCGAGCTGTGGGTCATAATAGCTGTGGCGGAATTCCGCGGCCGCAGCGGTGTGTTGGCAGTCTTCTGCACGGCGGTAAGCGGCTTTTACCGCCAATGTTGTAATGACCGCCTTGGTTTCTTCCCCACTAGGAATTGAAATTTTACAGATATACATAGATCTGTTTAAATTCACAAGGACGTTAAAAGGGAAGAATGTTTTGCTACCTTAGAAATCGTCCAAAAGAAAGACGTGCCAGTGATGACTTTTCTGAGCTAACAATATCTGACATAAAAGATGTACATATGTGACTGGGAAATATCAGATACTGTGAGGCATCACAGCTGACCAGACATGACATGATTATACAAGGTGAGGAGGTCTGCACCCAGCCTGCAAATTCATCCCGAAGTCTCCTTGGCCTACTGGAATGAAAATATTTGTAAAGCAGTAAGTGAGGCTCTTCACACATTAGAGGATAAATACAGAGAACATATGGGTAAGAAGAAAAAATTAAATATAACCTGCCTGGAAAGATGTGCCCTACAGATCGTGGGGGACAGGGTTATTCCGTCTCCCGTATCAATATCTCCGTAGGATTAAGGGATCCTAGTGGGGCGGACGGGATATGTGTCACGTTGTGATGGAATAACCTCCTCCGACAAACTCTAAACCAGGCCCTTAATAATAACGACCCAATACTTATGGACAAGGCAGGTGAAGGAAGAAACATGGGGCATATTTACATGAAAGTGGTGAACCACAGATGATTTGCCCCTTTTCTTGCGCCCCCCCAAACTGGCACCTGACGACACCATGTATGAGCCGGATTTACATTACACTGCACCACGGCGGTTGTTAGCTCAATTGCATCAACATTCTTCATGCTATTGTGACGCCTCGCTGCGCGAGCATCAAACATTTGGGTGCTAGTACAGCAAAGCGCCAAGAGGCCAACTGAATATAATGGGTGCATCAACTTTGTAAATATGGCGCATCAGAAAGGCCTACCCAACGCCACATTAGCGTAAAAACAAAATGACGCCAATGTGGCGAAGGAGGTGATGGGAGCTTGTAAGTACGCCCTGTTGTCCTGAAGAACCGATCGGAGTACGGTTCACAAACAATGAAGCAGCGGAATGATCCGGAACACTGCAAGTGAATTCCAATCCTATGAAAGAGACACGTCAGCTTCTCGGCAGGAAACCCAGGGATGGAAAAGAGTCGGGTTTCCCCAGTGATACTGAGTATTGAAAGTGGAAGATCCTAGATTCCCATGTATCCAGATATTACCAAAGATAGATAAATGCAGAACCCCCAACACCCTCCCACCCCCCGGCAGCACAGTTATTGCCACACTAGGATCAGCAGCATAACCGCCTCTCGTACACCAGGAACACTCAGGATATCCTTAATAAATACAAGGATGTCCTTCGGGCGAGAGAAGCACGCTCCTTGCTACTCTTGATGTGGTTGGATTGTGTACGCGCATTGAAAAGGAGTTTGGCCCGAAAGCCTTTATTTTCCAGACAGGAGAGCTACTATGACTACAATAAAATAGTAACTGAGGTGCCTGACATGATCGTTTTGTGCAATTTATTTATGCATAAAGGACAAAGGTACCATGAGTTCAAGGAACAACTGTAGTGTAGCCATTTTTAGTGCCATTTTAGTGTAGCGTTGTGCACGTTAGGTTTTCATATTAGGCCTCTGTGCACTTTACCCTAGACACGTTTTTATTTCGCCTCGCACTGTTATTTTATAATAACCAGTTTTACGGTCTTGTTTTATTCTTTCTATCACACTGTTTAGCTTAGTTCAGCTCTGTGTTCGCTAACACTGCATTCTTTCTCACTCTGTGCTTTAGTCAAGGCTACAGTCTGGTACATTGCCGGTACATGTGGTAGAAGTTTAGTCTCTGGTTTTCGTAGATGATACACATCCTTACGTAGGGAACTCTTAGAACATCTGCGTGTTAGTTATAAAATAATTTTCTAGTCCTAGTACAGGCAGAGGGAGATTCCGACCAGGAACCTACAACTAGATGCTGACTGCCCCGTTGCAGCTGCTGATCCCGATCACAGGCCTTTGCTCAGGTATGAGGTTTTCTGTCCTCCCAGGGGAACCTGAAAGGCAGGCTTAGAGATTCCCATGCTGTGCTCGAAATATAACTTAGAGAGAACTCAATATAGTTGCACTATGATAGCCTTATTCTTGTGCTTCACTCTCACCGTTACTATTTTAATCCTACTGTGTTGATTCGTTCTAGTTATCGCAGCTCACGCCTTACTATATAAAATGCAGTTGTTTTATTAAACCAATCTTTAAAACTTAAACTGCCTTTGTCATTTTTATATGAGACCGTACTATGTATGAGAGCACCGGTTGTGACGTGAGTGACCACGACTTCCCTGGGAAGTAATAGGATGTCATGTGCTCGGCTGCCCAATTGTCCCTTCCCTCCGGGAGAGATAAGGCACTGCTAGTTAGCCGGAGCACAACCGGATTTGGGGTGACAAGGGCCCTTCACCGTGGGTCAGACTTAGTCCCTCACACTGTGAAACGATCTTGCCGCCCAAAAATCCAGTAGTCTCATTAGGATAATGAGAGCCTACGCGACACAACCATGGGCTCTAGGTTTGCCCACGCCACTACAATATGCATTAAACACCCATTAGCATTTGTATTAAACTGTGAAACAACACAATTCAGCAAGGGGAGGTGTGTGTGCTGTGCTGCGTCAAAGAGAGAGAGCAGAAATGCATCACATGTAATAAGATATGGTGGGTTGTGCTCTCGTTCAGCGCTGGCGCACGTCTGGTGCCACAACGCAAGGCTGCCTGCACTGTGGTCGGAGTCGTTTTGTGCAGGAAGGCATACCTTCCTGCACAAAACGTATTCTTAGGGGTGTATTCCTCTTTGTATGTGAACTGCAGAATGCATCACATGTGCAAAGAGGAAGTAAGGAGGCTAAGCAGATATTTCACCTCATCACACCGGCCTTGGGTTCGTGCACCATTCTGGTGAAAACCCACATTTACATTCTGTACTAAATATGGGTTTATCACACCTTACATGGGATGATGCAGAGAAACATTCAAAAATCCATGCTCCATCCATGTAATGGCTCCGAATAAAAGGTAACGCAAGGCAGCGCTATGTGTTGCGTTGCTTTTTTTTTTTTTACAAAGCCATGGAAATCCCAAAATAGATCTGAAAATGCCATATTTAAAGTTACGCAGTTTAACTATGTACATTGTAGTATCCACCACCCAAAGATTCAGTGGGAGGAATCGGGCGTCTCTTGCACCTGTTCAAGGTGCTGTGCTCCTCCATGGACTTCTTCAACATGGTGCCCTTCTGTTCTTTCTGGGGAGGGCTGACCCAGGAGGCAGAAGTGTGACGCTACGGCTGATGCCAAGGTCCAGGAGTGGTGTAGAACCTCTACTAGCAGCTGAAAGAGCAAGCGTGATGAACTGGCAGCCCAGATCTCCACCCAATATCTCTGTCCTGAGGGCTCTTTAAATGGGCGACGTCATTGATCCAGCTAATGCGAAGAGTTACCTGAATATCACTCAGTGGTGTGTGTGGTTCCTGAGTCTAGCACTGAGTCTGATGACCCGATAATTCTGAAATCTCTATGTTAATTTTTTTGGGAGTGAATCTTTTCTAGATTCACATGCTGTGTTTTATTCTGCCATCTAGTGGTGAGGCCCATAGGCGGCTACGGTGTCAGACCTACTCCCACAATACCCCAGTGTGTGGCAGCCATCTTCAGATTTGTTTTTTCCGCCGTTGGCTCCTAAGGCCTGGTCCACAGCTCCGGGTCAGAAGTTAGGAAGGAACTGGAGGAACTCACTGCAAAAGAACGAAAGGACATGGAAATGGGGCAGGTCCAGCAGAACCGAAAGGAAACACCCACTGGAGAGGGACATTTCTGAAGAAGACCCTGGACAACACGAGCTTTCTTGTTGGGCTTCAAACATAAGAGGGGAGATTGCACAGCTTGGGTGAAGGACCCCGGCACAGCTAAAGCATGGATGTTACACAATTGAGGACAACTTCCAAGAAAGGCATGACAACCTCTTGAAGACTCAAGGGAAGAGGACAAATGGGGCCCCACATCCCACCTCCACCTAGGGAACAGGCAGCTGCAGCGTAGAATTACAGGATACACCCCAAATATAAAATCAAAGAAAAAGGGTGCAAAGGGAGAGGAGTGAGAAGATGAAATAATTGCTACAGAAACTAGTCATAAAGGAGAGTCTTCTGCTTACTTCCTCGCTCCCAAACAGGGCTTGGCACTGAAGCCCACCACAGACCCCTGACTCCTGAGCAGGTACATGGAATACTGAGACTCAAGATGACCAGACTGCAGGTGGGCGTGCCCATGCTGAAGGAAGGGAGATGGCCAGACTGCAGGTGGGCGTGCCCATGCTGAAGGAAGGGAGATGGCCAGACTGCAGGTGGGTGTGCCCATGCTGAAGGAAGGGAGATGGCCAGACTGCAGGTGGGCATGCCACGCTGAAGGAAGGGAGATGGCCAGACTGCAGGTGGGCATGCCCATGCCCATGCTGAAGGAAGGGCCCTACATGGCGACCATAAACCTCAAGGACCAGTCTGTCCATATCCCGAGGAGCAGCGCCATGTGCATCGCTTGGTGCTTCTTGGCTAGGTTGGCACTATATTGATACCATGTACTTACTTACAAACATACAGACGTGCATGCAACAGACACAAGAACTATCTCAGGTTTGTGGTAAACAACTTGCATTACCGTTGGCATTCGGGGTACAGTCCGCACCGAAGGCTTTACTGAGTGTCTGGCAGCGGTGGCTGCTCACTTGGGAAGACAGGGGACACACGTGCACCCCAGTAAGTTGAGGGGGGCTGTCTGCAAACTGCATGGGAGGGTCCCCCACCTGACTCAGTCAGCAGCTCTCAGGTCAGGGTACTGTGCTGAGGAACCCTGCTGATTGGGGGCCCCCCTTCACCACGGGAACTGCAGGGGCCCATGTTACGCCACTGGTTCACCCCCACCAGATGACTGGCTGGCAAAGGGAGGTCACTGAGCAGGTGACAGTGTAGTGTGGACACAGTTCTACAGAGATTCCTTAAACTCTGCTTCTCCCGAATCATGGAGAATTATTCCCACTACCGCATAACAAGGGGGTACCTCTGCCGCCCAGAAGGGTCTTCGCATTGACATAGCAAGCTTGCATCTACCCGAAGGGGCAGTCTCTGACAGTGAGAAGTGTGATTACACTGCGGGTGATGACGACATCTTGTACCCACTCGTCCCTTCCACCAGGCCCCGCCTGACACCCAACAAGAATGTGTCCAAAACCAGTGGTCACACAACAGGGGATTGAGAGGCTCTCTTGTCAAAAGGAGGGTACAGAGAGAGATGCAAAGGTGGAACGTACAATATCTCAGAACAGGGGGGCTCTTCCAAGAACTCCCCCCTCTGTGACCCTCACAATGGATGCATCCCACCCTGCAAGGGACGCACACATGGCGAAGTTGGACATCAGGGGCCAAGGGAACCAATTTCAACCAGGGCCTCGAGTGGTCTCCGACTCGGAATCCTGACACTGACGGTCCCCACAGGCATTACGAAGGCTCAATCGTTGTTTTAAATGTTTGGATACTGTTTTGTGATTCAGAATTGTAGGGAAATGCCTCCCTTGGCATGGTTACCCCCTGACTTTTTGCCTTTTGTTGATGCCAGTTATGATTGAAAGTGTGCTGGGACCCTGCTAACCAGGCCCCAGCAACAGTGCTCTTTCCCTAAACTGTAACTTTGTTCCCACAATTGGCACAGCCCTGGCACCCAGATAAGTCCCTTGGACAGGGAAGGTCTCTAAGGGCTGCAGCATATCTTATGCCACCCTGGGGACCCCTCACTCAGCACATGCACACAGCCTCATAGCTTGTGTGTGCTGGTGGGGAGAAAATGAGTAAGTCGACATGGCACTCCCCTCAGAGTGCCATGCCCTTAACCCACTGTCTGTGGCATGGGTAAGTCACCCCTCTAGCAGGCCTTAAAGCCCTAAGCTGTATAGCACTATGCCCTTATAGTGTCTATCAAAACCTTAGCCATTGTAAGGGCAGTGTGGCCATAAAGAGTATATGGTCTGGGAGTCTGTCAATTACAAACTCCACAGTTCCATAATGGCTACACAGAAAACTGGGAAGTTTGGTATCAAACTTCTCAGCACAATAAATGCACACTGATGCCAGTGTGGGATTTATTGTAAACTACACCCAGAGGGCATCTTAGAGATGCCCCCTGAATACCAATCGGACTTCTAGTGTAGGCTGACCAGTTTCTTCCAGCCTGCCACACACCGGACAAGGTGCTGGCCACATGAGGAGAGTGCCTTTGTCACTCTGTGGCCAGGAACAAAGCCTGTACTGGGTGGAGGTGCTTCTCACCTCCCCCTGCAGGAACTGTAACACCTGGAGGTGAGCCTCAAAGGCTCACCCCTTTTGTTACAGTGCCCCAGGTCATCCCAGCTAGTGGAGATGCCCGCCCCTCCGGCCACGGCCCCACTTTTGGCGGCAAGGCTGGAGGAGATAATGAGAAAAACAAGGAGGAGTCACCCACCAGTCAGGACAGCCCCTTAGGTGCCCTGAGCTGACGTGGCCCCTGCCTTAGGAAATCCTCCATCTTGAGTTTTGAGGATTCCCCCAATAGGAATAGGGAAGTGCCCCCCTCAGGGAGGAGGCACAAGGAGGGTGTAGCCATCCTCAAGGACAGTAGCCATTGGCTACTGCCCCCCAGAGCCAAACACACCCCTAAATTCAGTATTTAGGGGTGACCCTGAACCCAGGAAATCAGATTCCTGCAACCTGAAGAAAGAAGATGATGGAGACCCCAACTGACTTGGCTCCAGCCCTACCGGCCTGTCTTCAGACTCAAAGAACCTGCACAGCGACGCATCCGACAGGGACCAGCGACCTCTGAGGACTCAGAGGACTGCCCTGCACCTAAAGGACCAAGAAACTCCCAAGAACAGCGGCTCTGTTCAGAAACTGCAACAACTTTGCAACTTTGAAGCAACTTTTAAAGAGACTCTCCCTTCATGCCGGAAGCGTGAGACTTCACACTCTGCACCCGAAGCCCCCAGCTCGAGTCCAGGACAACAAACACCGCAGAGAGGACTCCCAGGCGACTCCAACGACGTGGACACCCTGAGTTGATCTCCCTGCACCCCCACAGCGACGCTTGCAGAGAGGATCCAGAGGCTCCCCCTAACCGCGACTGCCTGGTAACAAAGGAACCCGATGCCTGGACCAAGCACTGCACCCGCAGCCCCCAGGACTGAGAGGAACCAACCTCCAGTGCAGGAGTGACCAGCAGGCAGCCCTCATTCTAGCCCAGTCAGTGGCTGGCCCAAGAAGCCTCCCTGTGCCCTGCCTGCATCGCCTAAGTGACCCCCGGATCCCTCCATTGCTTTAAATAGCAAACCCAACGCCTACTTTGCACACTGCTCCTGGCCGCCCCTGTGCCGCTGAGGGTGTGTTTTATGGGCTTGTGTGTGTGTCCCCCAGTGCTCTACAAAACCCCCCTGGTCTGCTCCCCGAGGACACAGGTACTTACCTGTAAGCAGATTAGGACCAGAGTACCCATGTTCTTCTTAGGCACCTATGTGTTTTGGGCCCTCCTTTGACCTCTGCACCAGACCGGCCCTGTGTTGCTGTTCCTGTGGCTTTAGGGTTGCCTTGAACCCCTAACGGTAGGCTGCCTATGCCCACGAGACTGACTGTGTAAGTGCTTTACTTACCTGAGAAACCTAACCAAACTTACCTCACCCAGGAACTGTTCATTTTTGCACTATGTCCACTTTTAAAATAGCTTTTTGCCATTTTAACCAAAACTGTGTGTACTACTGTTTTAAATCAAAGTTCTCTACTTACCTGTGTGAACTACCTTGCATTTTATGTACTTACCTCAAATTTTGAATCTTGTGGTTCTAAAATAAATTAAGAAAATATATTTTTCTATATAAAATCTGTTGGCCTGGAGTTAAGTCTCTGAGTGTGTGTTCCTCATTTATTGCCTGTGTGTGTACAACAAATGCTTAACACTACCCTCTGATAAATCTACTGCTCGACAACACTACCACAAAATAGAGCGTTAGAATTATCTACTTTTGCCACTATCTTACCTCTAAGGGGAACCCTTGTCTCTGTGCACACTATCTCTCACTTTGAGATGGTATATACAGAGCCAACTTCCTACAAGATTTTTTTTCTGAATCACCCAATGGGTTTAGATGTCGTTTCTGCTTAGCATTTTGGAAGGGGCTTGTTCTGGGAGCACGTTCCAAATTGTGAATCAATAACATATTCACGGTTATCCACAGTACTTTTGGTTGCGAACTATTGATCAGTTATGTCTCTCAACTTGGGGGGGTGTAATTGATTTACAAAGAGGGAGGGAGCTGCCACCTCTGACTGAAGTCTTTCAGATAGAAACATCTATTTATTTTAAGGAAGTCGGGCTGCTCTAAAAAACAACATTGAGCTTCAGTGACAAGACTGAGGTCTGCTGTCCATTGCAGGCCTTCCTTCCTCCCACTGCAGCCAATCACAGGGGGTCACAAAGTGTGCCCTGCCTCATGTATATTAATAACTCATGTCTTTCTGTGGCCCCTATGACTCCGTATTTTTTAACCCACCCTTATGCTACATAGGTTAGTTTGCAAAATAAAATACTGGTTGCAAAAATTCAGAGTGTAATTTACAACTGGTTTTTGTGACTACTTGCTACATCTGGCCCCTGGTTCATAATTATCTTTCAAATATTAGGTAGGCCGTCTGTCTAAGCACCCTTTTTGACATATTTAGCCCCCTTTTTTTGTGCCTGGTACATGATGTAATTTCGAGTGAAAGTACACTGGGTCACTACTAACCACGTCCCCAGTGCCAGATCTCTTTCCCCAAAACTGAACAGTTGTTTCCCCAATTGGCACAATCTTTAGCCCCCACTGTAAGTCCCTAGTAAATGGCACCCCTGGTGTCTGGGGTACTAAAGAGGGTCCCTAAGGGCTGCAGCACAAAATGTGCCACCCCAAGGGACCCCTCACCAAGCACATGACAGGCTACCATTGCAGGCTGCGTGTCTTGGTGCAGACTAAAGTGAAAACACGGTATGGCGCACAGCCTGTGTGTCCTGTCCCCTAACACTGCATGTAATATATGTGAGTTACACCTACAGCAGCCTTACAGCCCTAAGGCAGGGTGTGTTATATTACATGTGACGTCATACCTGCATGAGCAGATATGCCCCTGTTATGTCTTTGTCAATTCTCAGACATAGTGAGTGAACAGGGAAGCCATTTTAAATGCATGTGCTGGACACTGGTCACTTCGAGTTTCCCAGCTACGTGATGGCTTCCATTAACCGTGGGATATTTGGTATCAAACATCTCAGATTAATAAACCCTCACAGATTCCAGTGAGGGGTTTATTAATAAATGTACTCAGAGGACACCTAAGAGAGGCCCGCTGAGAAACATACTAGCTGCTAGTGTGTTTCCTGACTGGTCCTGACCAGTTTAGCCACCTTAGCCACGTTTCTGACCCCCCCAAAATGAGACTCAGTGCTCTCGGTGTCCAGAGTCAAAAGCCTGCGCTGGGTGGGGGAGTTATCACCTCACCCAAGCAGGATGGACATTCTAGGGCAGGGAGCTTCAAGGGCTGCTTCCACTTTTGTAATGTGATCCAGGTCTCTCCAGATAGTGGCACCCCTGAACCCAAGATCTCAGATCCTGATGACCTAAGAAGACCAAGAAGAAAGATGAGTCACCCCGCAGAAGAGGAGAACAGAAGCAGCTGACCTGGTGCGTACCTACGTACCCCGCTGGCCTGTCTGAACCCCTCAATGGATTCTGCACCAAAAGACGGCTCGTTCTGCAGCTGAGCCTCCAGAAACACAGGAGGACTGCCTGCCTCCGACAGAGACTCAAGACACCCGTGAGCAGCAGACTTGCTCCCCAAGCACCTCTAAAGAAAGGACTCTGAAGTCACCACTGCACCCGCTGTCACCAACCCACATAGGAGTTGAGCTCTGGTTCCATCAAAGTTCCCCAGCTCCCCAGAGTCCGAGTCCACCACGGTTTCACCCCTCCTGGACTCCCCAAAGTCATTGGCGGCCTCTGCACACAGTCCCCCCCTTTCCCGTAACCTCTGTGGTGAGAGAAACCCGACACCTAAAGCAACCACTGCACCCATCGCCTATGGGCCAATCTGAAGTGGGTCCCTGGTTTCAACGATGTCTCCAGCTCTCCTGAACTCGAGTCCTCTGTGGTTTCACGCCTTCTCGACTCCACAACAATGCCTGCTGCCTCAGACCACAGGACCCCTCAACCGCGAGTGCTCCCGGACACAGAAACCCGATGCCAAAGAACACCCCTGCATCCATCATTCCTGGGCCTTGAAGAAGAGGATGAAAGGTGCCCCTATGTCCTTAAGCGTTTGTCACCTACCTGGCTTTCCAGTCAGAGTCTGCAGCCTATTTTGACGGATACATATCCCTACTGAAATACATAGGGCACCCAACGCCGTACTGCACCACTGCACCCGGCCATCCAAGTGCTGCCCGAGGAACTGCAGGAAAGTACCATCTTGCCTGGCATGTTACCCCCATTTTTACTGTATGAATGTATGTTTTAGCCCCTGTGTCACTGGGATCCTGCTAGCCAGGGCCCCAGTGCTCATAGTATGTGCCCTGTATGTGTTCCGTGTGTGGTGCCTAACTGTCTCACTGAGGCTCTGCTAACCAGAACCTCAGTGCTTATGCTCTCTCTGTCTTTAAATTGTCGCTGCAGGCTAGTAACCATTTTTACCAATTCTGATTGGCAAACTGAACACCCTTATAATTCCCTAGTATATGATACCCAGGTACCCAGGGTATTGGGGTTCTAGGATATCCCTATGGGCTGTAGCATTTCTTTTTCCACCCATAGGGAGCTCTGACATTTCTTACACAGGCCTGCCACTGCAGCCTGAGTGAAATAACGTCCACGTTATTTCACAGCCATTTACCACTGCACTTAAGTAACTTATAAGTCACCTATATGTCTAACCTTTACCTGGTAAAGGTTAGGTGCAAAGTTACTTAGTGTGTGGGCACCCTGGCACTAGCCAAAGTGCCCCCACATTGTTCAGAGCAATTTCCCCGGACTTTGTGAGTGCGGGGACACCATTACACGCGTGCACTGTACATATGTCACGACATATGTATAGCGTCACAATGGTAACTCCGAACATGGCCATGTAACATGTCTAAGATCATGGAATTGTCACCCCAATGCCAAATCTGGTATTGGGGTGCCAATCCCATGCATCCCTGGGGCTCCAGCGTGGACCCCGGGTACTGCCAAACTAACTCTCTGGGGTTTTCTCTGCAGCTACTGCTGCTGCCAACACTCAGACAGGCTTCTGCCCCCCTGGGGCCTGGGCAGCCCAGTCCCAGGAAGGCAGAACAAAGGATTTCCCTTTGGAAATAGGTGTTAAGGGCCTGAGAGGAGTAGCCTCCCCCAGCCTCTGGAAATGCTTTGAAGGGCACAGATGGTGCCCTCCTTGCATAAGCCAGTCTACACCGGTTCAGGGATCCCCCAGTCCCTGTTCTGGCGCGAAACTGGACAAAGGAAAGGGGAGTGACCACTCCCCTGTTCATCACTACCCCAGGGGTGGTGCCAAGAGCTTCTTCAGTGTGTCCCAGACCTCCGGCATTTTGAATGCAGATGTGTGAGGGCACAATGGAGGTCTCTGAGTGGCCAGTGCCAGCAGGTGACGTCAGAGACCCCTCCTGATAGGTGCTTACCTGACTAGGTTGCCAATCCTCCTCTGAGGGCTATTTAGGGTCTCTCCTGTGGGTTTCTTGTCAGATAATGAATGCAAGAGCTCACCAAAGTTCCTCTGCATCTCTCTCTTAGACTTCTGCCAAGGATCGACCACTTACTGCTCCAGGACGACTGCAAAACTGCAACAAAGTAGCAAGAAGACTACCAGCAACATTGTAGCACCTAATCCTGCCGGCTTTCTCGACTGTTTCCTGGTGGTGCTTGCTCTGAGGGCTGTCTGCCTTCACCCTGCACTGGAAGCCGAGAAGAAATCTCCCGTGGGTCGACGGAATCTTACCCCTGCTACCGCAGGTACCAAACTTCTACTTCACCGGTCCTCTGGGTCCCCTCTCATCATGATGAGCGTGGCCCCTGGAACACAGGAGCTGGATCCACGAGACCCCGATAGTCCAGTGGTCCATCTGTCCAAATTTGGTGGAGGTAAGTCCGTGTCTCCCCACGCCAGACAGTAATCCTGTGTACTGCGTGAACTGCAGCTGCTAGGGCTTCTGTGCACTTTTGCAAGGAATCCTTCCTGCACAAGACAGCCCAGGTCCCCAGCACTCCATCCTGCATTGCTCAACTCGCTGAGTTGACCACTGGCTTCGTGGGACTCTCCTTTTTAGTGTTGAGACGACCGCCGTGCTCAGTTCTCTTGAACCCATGTTCAAGTGCTTCTGCAGGTGCTGCCTTCTTATGCTTGGGCTCTCTGTATGGCTAAGTGCCCCCTCTGTCTCCTCGTCCATGGGGCGACCTCCTGGTCCTTCCTGGGCCCGGGCAGCACCCTTTTTCATCAACTGCAACCTTTGCAGCTAGAAAGGCTTGTTTGTGGTCCTTCTGCGTGGAAACAACTCTGCATCCTCCACCACGCCGTGGGTCATCTTCTGTGCAAAGAAGAAGTTCCTGGCATCTTCCGTTGTTGCAGAATCTTTGGCTTCTTCCACCCGGAGGCAGCCCTTTTGCACCTTCATCCGGGGTTTAGTGGGCTCCTGCCCCCCTAGACACTTGCGTGACTCTTGGACTTGGTCCCCTTCCTTTACAGGTCCTCAAGTCCAGGAATCCATCTTCAGTGCTTTGCAGTCTGTTGTGGTCCTTGCAGAATCTCCTATCACGACTTTAGTGTGTTTCTGGGGAAGTAGGGTCACTTTACTCCTACTTTTCAGGGTCTTGGGGTGGGTTATCTTGGACACCCTTAGTGTTTTCTTACACTCCCAGCGACCCTCTACACACTACACTAAGCCAGGGGCCCCTAAGTGGTTCGCATTCCACTTTCTTAGTATATGGTTTGTGTTGCCCCTAGGTCTATTGCATCCTATTGTATTCTACAGTGTTTGCAATACTTTTCTAACTGTTTACTTACCTGATTTTGGTTTGTGTATACATTTTGTGTATTTTACTTACCTCCTAAGGGAGTATATCCTCTGAGATTTTTTTGGCACATTGTCACTAAAATAAAGTACCTTTATTTTTAGTAACTCTGTGTATTGTGTTTTCTTGATATTGTGCTATATGATATAAGTGGTATAGTAGGAGCTTTGCATGTCTCCTAGTTCAGCCTAAGCTGCTCTTCCATAGCTACCTCTATCAGCCTAAGCTGCTAGAAACACCTCTTCTACACTAATAAGGGATAACTGGACCTGGCACAAGGTGTAAGTACCATTGGTACCCATTACAAGCCAGGCCAGCCTCCTACAGGGACCTGTTGGTGTGGTCCCGACCCTTGCCTAATACATACCTTACGTCTCTGGGGTTGGTCTCGTAAGTCGTCGTAAAGTGCCTGTTTGCTAACTTTGTTATCCTCCCATAGGTTAACGTTAAACTGTGTGAATTTTTTGCAAGTCAAAAGTATTTATGCTTAAAAAGGTGCTTAACTTGTAAGTAAGTTCTTGGTTTCAAAGAATGTATAAAAAGATATGTTATTTTCCTAAAGTGGTCTCGGATTTGTTATCTGAGTTTGTGTCTTATTTACTACCACAAACAGAGCATTGGTCACATCTACTTTTGCCTCTGCAAGCCAACCGGGCATCCACTGGACTCCGCACAGTGGACTTCATGTAGGTGCATCATATAGAGCGCCAGCCTCCTACATTGGTGGAACAGCCGTGGGGTCTTCCACTTTGCATTTGCTGCTACCACTTGTAGTCAATAGGTGACTGTAGGAGGCTGGACTGGCTTGTAGTGAGTACCAAGGGGTACTTACACCTTGCACCAGGCCCAGTTATCCCTTATTAGTGTATAGGGTGTCTAGCAGCTTAGGCTGATAGATAATGGTAGCTTAGCAGAGCAGCTTAGGCTGAACTAGGAGACGTGTGAAGCTACTACAGTACCACCTAGTGTCAAATGCACAATATCATAAGAAAACACAATACACAGTTATACTAAAAATAAAGGTACTTTATTTTTATGACAATATGCCAAAGTATCTCAGAGTGTACCCTCAGTGAGAGGATAGGAAATATACACAAGTTATATGTACACAATACCAAAAATATGCAGTATAGTCTTAGAAAACAGTGCAAACAATGTATAGTTACAATAGGATGCAATGGGGACACATAGGGATAGGGGCAACACAAACCATATACTCCAAAAGTGGAATGCGAACCACGAATGGACCCCAAACCTATGTGACCTTGTAGAGGGTCGCTGGGACTATTAGAAAATAGTGACGGTTAGAAAAATAGCCCACCCCAAGACCCTGAAAAGTGAGTGCAAAGTGCACTAAAGTTACCCAAAGGACATAGAAATCGCGATAGGGGAATTCTGCAGGAAAGACACAAACCAGCAATGCAACAACAATGGATTTCCAGTTGAGGGTACCTGTGGAACAAGGGGACCAAGTCCAAAAGTCACAAGCAAGTCGGAGATGGGCAGATGCCCAGAAAATGCCAGCTGTGGGTGCAAAGAAGCTTCTACTGGACAGAAGAAGCTTAGGTTTCTGCAGGAACGACAAGGGCTAGAGACTTCCCCTTTGGAGGACAAATCCCTCACGCTGTGAAGAGTCGTGCAGAAGTGTTTTCTTGCCGAAAGACTGCCAACAAGCCTTGCTAGCTGCAAATCGTGCGGTTAGTATTTTTGGACGCTGCTGTGGCCCAGGAGGGACCAGGATGTCGCAAATTGCGCCAGGGGATAGAGGGGACGTCGAGCAAGACAAGGAGCCCTCTCAGCAGCATGTAGCACCCAGAGAAGTGCCAGAAACAGGCACTACAAGGATGCGTGAAATGGTGCTCACCCGAAGTTACACAAAGGAGTCCCACGTCGCCGGAGACCAACTTAGAAAGTCGTGCAATGCAGGTTAGAGTGCCGTGGACCCAGGCTTGGCTGTGCACAAAGGATTTCCGCCGGAAGTGCACAGGGGCCGGAGTAGCTGCAAAAGTCGCGGTTCCCAGCAATGCAGTCTGGCGTGGGGAGGCAAGGACTTACCTCCACCAAACTTGGACTGAAGAGTCACTGGACTATGGGGGTCACATGGACACAGTTGCTGGATTCGAGGGACCTCGCTCGTCGTGCTGAGAGGAGACCCAAGGGACCGGTGATGCAGTTCTTTGGTGCCTGCGGTTGCAGGGGGAAGATTCCGTCGACCCACAGGAGATTTCTTCGGAGCTTCTAGTGCAGAGAGGAGGCAGACTACCCCCACAGCATGCACCACCAGGAAAACAGTCGAGAAGGCGGCAGGATCAGCGTTACAGAGTTGCAGTAGTCGTCTTTGCTACTATGTTGCAGTTTTGCAGGCTTCCAGCGCGGTCAGCAGTCGATTCCTTGGCAGAAGGTGAAGAGAGAGATGCAGAGGAACTCGGATGAGCTCTTGCATTCGGTATCTAAAGTTTCCCCAGAGACAGAGACCCTAAATAGCCAGAAAAGAGGGTTTGGCTACCTAGGAGAGAGGATAGGCTAGCAACACCTGAAGGAGCCTATCAGAAGGAGTCTCTGACGTCACCTGGTGGCACTGGCCACTCAGAGCAGTCCAGTGTGCCAGCAGCACCTCTGTTTCCAAGATGGCAGAGGTCTGGAGCACACTGGAGGAGCTCTGGACACCTCCCAGGGGAGGTGCAGGTCAGGGGAGTGGTCACTCCCCTTTCCTTTGTCCAGTTTCGCGCCAGAGCAGGGCTAAGAGGTCCCCTGAACCGGTGTAGACTGGCTTATGCAGAATTGGGCACATCTGTGCACAAGAAAGCATTTCCAGTGGCTGGGGGAGGCTACTCCTCCCCTGCCTTCACACCATTTTCCAAAGGGAGAGGGTGTAACACCCTCTCTCAGAGGAAGTCCTTTGTTCTGCCATCCTGGAACAAGCCTGGCTTGACCCCAGGGGGGCAGAAACCTGTCTGAGGGGTTGGCAGCAGCAGCTGCAGTGAAACCCCAGGAAAGGCAGTTTGGCAGTACCAGGGTCTGTGCTACAGACCACTGGGATCATGGGATTGTGCCAACCATGCCAGGATGGCATAGAGGGGGCAATTCCATAATCATAGACATGTTACATGGCCATATTCGGAGTTACCATTGTGAAGCTACATATAGGTAGTGACCTATATGTAGTGCACGCGTGTAATGGTGTCCCCGCACTCACAAAGTCCGGGGAATTGGCCCTGAACAATGTGGGGGCACCTTGGCTAGTGCCAGGGTGCCCTCACACTAAGTAACTTTGCACCTAACCTTTACCAGGTAAAGGTTAGACATATAGGTGACTTATAAGTTACTTAAGTGCAGTGGTAATTGGCTGTGAAATAACGTGGACGTTATTTCACTCAGGCTGCAGTGGCAGGCCTGTGTAAGAATTGTCAGAGCTCCCTATGGGTGGCAAAAGAAATGCTGCAGCCCATAGTGATCTCCTGGAACCCCAATACCCTGGGTACCTTAGTACCATATACTAGGGAATTATAAGGGTGTTCCAGTAAGCCAATGTAAATTGGTAAAATTGGTCACTAGCCTGTTAGTGACAATTTGAAAGAAATGAGAGAGCATAACCACTGAGGTTCTGGATAGCAGAGCCTCAGTGAGACAGTTAGGCACCACACAGGGAACACATACATATAGGCCACAAACTTATGAGCACTGGGGTCCTGACTAGCAGGGTCCCAGTGACACATAACAAACATACTGAAAACATAGGGTTTTCACTATGAGCACTGGGCCCTGGCTAGCAGGATCCCTGTGAGACAGTGAAAACACCCTGACATACACTCACAAACAGGCCAAAAGTGGGGGTAACAAGGCTAGAAAGAGGCTACTTTCTCACAGTGACTACATGAGCAATCCCCAAAATTGCCTTTAGATAAATTGCATTTTTGAACTGGGTATTTTTCCCAATTCTTAAAAGTAACTGTTAGGGCCATGGTTATGTCCCTTTGGCTTTAACAGTTTAAAAGTTTCTAAAAACGTACTTTATTTAGGAGTATAAGACCTGTGTTAGGATTTTTTTGTCAGGCTCTAAAAAGGTCCCAACTTTAGTACAATAATAGGTGCCTCAGAGGGTATGTCTAAAGAGCTCAACCTTACCCCTTACCTCCAGCTTTCTCACAAGCAGTTACGAGCCCCCTGTAAAGGGTACAAAATCAAAACTGTCTCAAACCTACCACTGCAGAGCTGCGGAGGCAGCTGCGGAGTACCAGCAGACCCAGTCTCTGATGGGGCCACTGACCCTGAGGGTCAGAGCAGACTGAGGGAGGACGAGGAGTTGGACCCTCCACCACTCGAAAGACCCAAGGTGCCTAGAGCACCCCCCTCTAGTGAGGATGGCTCAGGTCCCTCAAGGTCCAGTGAAGAACTCTCTGAAGAGGAGCTTCTCGTGCAGAGACTAGCTGGAAGAATTGCTGGAAGGGTCCTGGCCATAGCAAGGGAAGGGGCAGAGATGGGGTTAGCACCCATGAATGGTGTAGGAGGCTGGACTGGCTTGTAGTGAGTACCAAGGGGTACTTGCACCTTGCACCAGGCCCAGTTATCCCTTATTAGTGTATAGGGTGTCTAGCAGCTTAGGCTGATAGATAATGGTAGCTTAGCAGAGCAGCTTAGGCTGAACTAGGAGACGTGTGAAGCTACTACAGTACCACCTAGTGTCATATGCACAATATCATAAGAAAACACAATACACAGTTATACTAAAAATAAAGGTACTTTATTTTTATGACAATATGCCAAAGTATCTTAGAGTGTACCCTCAGTGAGAGGATAGGAAATATACACAAGATATATATACACAATAGCAAAAATATGCAGTATAGTCTTAGAAAACAGTGCAAACAATGTATAGTTACAATAGGATGCAATGGGGAAACATAGGGATAGGGGCAACACAAACCATATACTCCAAAAGTGGAATGCGAACCACGAATGGACCCCAAACCTATGTGACCTTGTAGAGGGTCGCTGGGACTATTAGAAAATAGTGAGAGTTAGAAAAATAACCCTCCCCAAGACCCTGAAAAGTGAGTGCAAAGTGCACTAAAGTTCCCCTAAGGACAAAGAAGTCGTGTTAGAGGAATAATGCAGGAAAGACACAAACCAGCAATGCAACAACTGTGGATTTCCAATCTAGGGTACCTGTGGAACAAGGGGACCAAGTCCAAAAGTCACAAGCAAGTCGGAGATGGGCATATGCCCAGGAAATGCCAGCTGCGGGTGAAAAGAAGCTTCTACTGGACAGAAGAAGCTGAGGTTTCTGCAGGAAGGAAAAGGGCTAGAGACTTTCCCTTTGGTGGACGGATCCCTCTTGCCGTGGAGAGTCGTGCAGAAGTGTTTTCCCGCCGAAAGAACGCCAACAAGCCTTGCTAGCTGCAAATCGTGCGGTTAGCGTTTTTGGACGCTGCTGTGGCCCTGGAGGGACCAGGAGGTCGCAAATTGGACCAGCAGAGAGAGGGGACGTCGAGCAAGACAAGGAGCCCTCTCTGAAGCCGGTAGCACCCGGAGAAGTGCCAGAAACAGGCACTACGAGGATGCGTGAAACGGTGCTCGCCGAAGTTGCACAAAGGAGTCCCACGTCGCCGGAGACCAACTTAGAAAGTCGTGCAATGCAGGTTAGAGTGCCGTGGACCCAGGCTTGGCTGTGCACAAAGGATTTCCGCCGGAGGTGCACAGGGGCCGGAGTAGCTGCAAAAGTCACGGTTCCCAGCAATGCAGCCCAGCGAGGTGATGCAAGGACTTACCTCCACCAAACTTGGACTGAAGAGTCACTGGACTGTGGGGGTCACTTGGACAGAGTCGCTGGATTCGAGGGACCTCGCTCGTCGTGCTGAGAGGAGACCCAAGGGACCGGTAATGCAGCTTTTTGGTGCCTGCGGTTGCAGGGGGAAGATTCCGTCGACCCACGGGAGATTTCTTCGGAGCTTCTGGTGCAGAGAGGAGGCAGGCTACCCCCACAGCATGCACAAGCAGGAAAACAGTAGAGAAGGCGGCAGGATCAGCGTTACAGAGTTGCAGTAGTCGTCTTTGCTACTATGTTGCAGGTTTGCAGGCTTCCAGCGCGGTCAGCAGTCGATTCCTTGGCAGAAGGTGAAGAGAGAGATGCAGAGGAACCCGGATGAGCTCTTGCATTCGTTATCTAAAGTTTCCCCAGAGACAGAGACCCTAAATAGCCAGAAAAGAGGGTTTGGCTACCTAGGAGAGAGGATAGGCTACTAACACCTGAAGGAGCCTATCAGCAGGAGTCTCTGACGTCACCTGGTGGCACTGGCCACTCAGAGCAGTCCAGTGTGCCAGCAGCACCTCTGTTTCCAAGATGGCAGAGGTCTGGAGCACACTGGAGGAGCTCTGGACACCTCCCAGGGGAGGTGCAGGTCAGGGGAGTGGTCACTCCCCTTTCCTTTGTCCAGTTTCGCGCCAGAGCAGGGGCTAAGGGGTCCCTGAACCGGTGTAGACTGGCTTATGCAGAATTGGGCACATCTGTGCCCAAGAAAGCATTTCCAGAGGCTGGGGGAGGCTACTCCTCCCCTGCCTTCACACCATTTTCCAAAGGGAGAGGGTGTCACACCCTCTCTCAGAGGAAGTTCTTTGTTCTGCCATCCTGGGCCAGGCCTGGCTGGACCCCAGGAGGGCAGATGCCTGTCTGAGGGGTTGGCAGCAGCAACAGCTGCAGTGAAACCCCAGGAAGGGCAGTTTGGCAGTACCAGGGTCTGTGCTACAGACCACTGGGATCATGGGATTGTGCCAACTATGCCAGGATGGCATAGAGGGGGCAATTCCATGATCATAGACATGTTACATGGCCATATTCGGAGTTACCATTGTGAAGCTACATATAGGTAGTGACCTATATGTAGTGCACGCGTGTAATGGTGTCCCCGCACTCACAAAGTTCAGGGAATTGGCTCTGAACAATGTGGGGGCACCTTGGCTAGTGCCAGGGTGCCCTCACACTAAGTAACTTTGCACCTAACCTTTACCAGGTAAAGGTTAGACATATAGGTGACTTATAAGTTACTTAAGTGCAGTGTAAAATGGCTGTGAAATAACATGGACGTTATTTCACTCAGGCTGCAGTGGCAGGCCTGTGTAAGAATTGTCAGAGCTCCCTATGGGTGGCAAAAGAAATGCTGCAGCCCATATGGATCTCCTGGAACCCCAATACCCTGGGTACCTCAGTACCATATACTAGGGAATTATAAGGGTGTTCCAGTAAGCCAATGTAAATTGGTAAAATTGGTCACTAGCCTGTTAGTGACAATTTGAAAGAAATGAGAGAGCATAACCACTGAGGTTCTGGTTAGCAGAGTCTCAGTGAGACAGTTAGGCATCACACAGGGAACACATACATATAGGCCACAAACTTATGAGCACTGGGGCCCTGGCTGGCAGGATCCCAGTGAGACAGTGAAAACACCCTGACATACACTCACAAACAGGCCAAAAGTGGGGGTAACAAGGCTAGAAAGAGGCTACTTTCTCACACATGGTGGCAGCAACTTTATAACTAGGGACAGAGTAGGGCCCCCTGACCCTAAATATGAGGCCTTTGAGAGGGCCTGTGTTTCCAGAGCTGTGCATGGGGTCCCCCGGAGTATCCTTTCCACCAGCCTTTCCCTGGGGGGCAACCGACAGGAAAAGGCTGGAGGAACACAGTTTCCTTATCCAGAGGGCAGCGCTGCCCTGTCGAATAGAGAACTTTGCCATCATCAGGCTGCCTGGCGGCAGTAGCCCGGCAGTGATGGAGGGCCACCTGTGACGGTCTCCCTGTGTTCGGACTATGGCGGTAATTTCCGCCACCGCCATCATAATGAGGACCTAATTCTTCCTTCCTGCCTCTCATTCATGTCAAAGTAATCACCCAGTCGAAGCGTATTCATATCATTCGTGGATCCACCACACTCACTAAACTATCCTTGCCCATAGACCTGTCTTCATACTTCCGGGAAGAAGCCTGGCTCTTGGGATTTTGACAATGTCTCTCTTGTTCCAGCATTTCCCATTCTCCACCTTCACCTTAGTTTTAGGAAAAACTCTAGAACCCGTTTAGCCCTTCTGATTGGGCTTCCTCACCTTCATTCTATCACCTATACTGATATGCACCTCACTCACCCTTTCAAGTAGATCATACCGCCTTTTTCAACTGGCAACTTGGGATTCATCAACTCTTGCCTAATTTGCATTGAGTTAGGAATTCTGTCATTGACCATAGTTTCATGAACGACCCGTGTTGGAGTGAACTCATTACTTGAATGCCTCCCTCTTGACAAATGGCGATACACCTGTGGCAGCATGTGGCGTATTAGGATAACACCAAGGGCCAGATGTATCAAACTATTTTGCATTCGCAAACGGTGCGAATGGTCGATTGCGAATGCAAAAATGCCTTTTTGGATGTATGAAAGGCATTCGCAGTGGGAAAATAAGGAATCGCAAAAATAGCGATTTTTTGCGTATGAGACATGAGAGATGAATTAGTGTGGCGCAAACAACGTATCGCAAATAGCGATATGAATTACCGAATCACAATTTGCGAATCGCAGATAGCGACCTGCTAAACATGACGCTATTTGCGATACACATATTGCAACACGCAAAAATGGATTCGCAATACAATGCAACAAAAAATCGTAATTTGCGATTTTTCGCAGAATGACCGTTTGCACCTGCAGTTTACCACAAACTGAAACCAGGTGGTAACCAGGTGCAACCTATATAAAGAGGCCCAGAATGCCTCAGACCCTTTTCCACAATGGATGCACTCTATGTCATGGCGAGGAGGATGAGGATCTGGGCAGGATTGAGGAGAGAGAGGAGGAGACAGGAGCGTATATTTAGAGTGCACATCACCCTTTTTGATCCAGACTGAGGAGGAAATTTATGAGAAGTATAGGTTGAGCTCAGCCATGATTCTTGACCTGATAGCTGAGCTACAACCCATACTGCAGCACACAACACACAGGACCAATAGCATACCCACCCATGTGCAGGTATTATGCTCACTGCACCTACTCGCCTCAGGGAGCTATCAAGGGGTCATAGCAGCAGCTGGAGGGGTATCCCAGAGTGCCCTCTCTAGATTTTTCAACGTATTTCTCAATACCATGCTGAGCAGAATAGAACTGTACATAAGATTCCCCAACACCCCACAAGCATTACAACAAACTAAAGTTAATTTCTACCAGATAGCACAGTTCCCACACGTCCTAGGTGCCATTGATGGGACACATGTAGCAATCTGTCTACCATCGGCCAGCAAGTATGTGTATCGCAACCGTAAAAAACATCATTCCTTGAACATACAGGTGATATGCAATGCCTCCTACATCATTACCGATCTCGTGGCCAGATACCCAGGGAGCACACATGACTCCTACATCTTTCGCCACAGCGGGATACACACAAGACTGGTAGCTGGGGAGTTTGGTGAAGGATACCTACTAGGTAATTTGATAGTTCAAAATAATGCATTGATGTAAGCGTGAAGTCAGACAGCAAATGTACTCATTGTACTCTGTGCATTCAGGAGACAGTGCCTACGCAGTGCGCACCTATATGCTAACGCCCTACCTGAGCCCCACCACTCCAGCAGAGAGGAGGTACAATGCTGCACATAGGGCTGCCCTCAATGTGGTAGAGCGCACTTTTGGGCTGCTGAAGAGTCGCTTTAGGTACATCCATAAGAGTGGAGGTGCACTACAGTACAGCCCAGAGACGACATGCAAAATTGTGGCCACGTGTACTCTCCTGCACAACATAGCAACCACCAGGGGCACACCAGTGGAACTCACGGAGCCGGACTCAGATGAGGATGATGATCCCTTACCACCCCTTCTACCAGCAGACAGGACCAGTGCAGCAAAGGGCAGGCAAAGACGTGCTGACATCACGCGCAACCATTTCAGATGTAAGTAATGACAAATCCACTTCAGTAATATGTATTTCAGTAGTTGGCATCTTTATTACCTTGACTTCTGGTAACAAATGTGTCAATAGGACATAGCTATTTACAATAGGCAGACATGAATGATTAACAGTGTCACACTATTAGCATCATAGCATGACTGTATTTCTACATGTTTAGGTGGTCCCCTGTAGACTTCAGCATACCCTCGCAGGCACCTCTAGTAGCAGGTTCACATGCAGTACTGTGTCTGGCACTGCAGTACCTTGGATCGATCACTGGGACTGTCAGACTACTACGGCTAAGGGACTCCTCACTATCCCCAACACCCAGTTCGCTGGTTGTGGCACTTCATGCTGTGTGCATTGCATCCAGTACGTTGGTTATGTGCACCAATCCCTGTGCAACGTCCCGAATGCAATGTGCCATCTCCACCTGTGTGGCCATGGCACACCGTGATATCAAGGCTGTTGAAGTTGCCAGCCGATTGACAGATCTACGGAAGCTATCAAACCTTCCCAAATATTGGTGATGGCACCTGCACTGGCTGACGCGCTCCTGCCGTATCTCAGTGCAATGTTCCCCAATGGCGTGTGTAAAATCCTTGGTGTTTTCAGCTGCTGTTTGCTGTCCCTTAATCAGAGTCTCCAACTGCTTGTGTAGTAACCCCACATTGCTATTGTGAGACACAAACTGTCTGTGCAGTGACTTCAGTTATTTGCATTGCAGGCGCTGCACCTTCAGCATGGACGCTTCCAGACCGCCAAAGATTGATGGGCCCTCTCCATCTGTGCACTGTCTGCCGGCATCGTGGCGCCTCCTGAGGGGAGTTAACTGACGCTGGTGCAGGGACTGCTGTCTTCCTGTGCGGCTAGCCTCTGGGGGTGGTGTGGGTTCATGTTCTGGCATCTCATCTGAGTCCAGGTTATACTCTGGCAGTGGTAACACCCTTGCCCTGTATCTAGTAGGTACAGTACTGTAGGACTCACTGGTATTTTAATCTGACTGTGGCTGTGTATCTGCTTCCTCCACTTTTTCTGATCCTGCAGCAGCAGGGACCGGGTCATCTGCAAGGACAATGTTGAGCATGTCAGTTCTAGCATTTGTCACAGATTTCCACAGTGTTGCTTTATATGTATAAATAAATTGTGTCACCATAAGTAGTTTGTGGTGTTTCTCTATGTGAATGACCACTATCTTGCTATTTATGTTGTGCGTTCACCTTAGGGTTGTGTACTACCACTCCCATAAGGCACTGTTGTGTTGTATGTAAGATGTGACATGGACTACTTTTCTCTGTGCATCCAGCTAATATCTATTTCCTAAGGGGCATTTGTACATGCACATGTGGGGATACACATAATCACTGGCCTTACCTTTGCTGGTGCTGGGTGTCCCTGAGGTGTCAATGTCAGTAACACCACTGACAGCTTCTGGAAGCAATGTGGACTCCACAGGTCTTCCATAGGGGTGGACGGTGTCTTGGTGGATACTCCGCCTCCGGTGCTCCTTGCCTCCTTTAGTCTGCTGGCCACCCTCTCTTTGGCACGGGACCGCAAGTCTTTCAATTGCTTGCGTATCTCCTCCACAGAGCGCTACGCAACACCCACTGCGCATATTTTTGTCTGGATGTCAGACCAGAGTTTGCGATTCTCATTCTCAGGGACTTGGAGTGAGCTCTTGCCAAAGAGTCTGTCATGGTTCACAACAACCTCCTCAATGAGCACCTTCAATTCTTTCTCACTGAATTTCAGCTTCCTTTTCCTCTCTCCCTTCTCCTTCCCTCCTTTGCCAGCATTGGCCATGTTGCAGTTTGGTCCTGGCTTCCTCACAATGCTGACTCCCTGTGCTGGGCTGTGTCTCTGCCTGCTCCTGTGGGTGTGGCTCCTGGAAACAGCATGGGCTGGCTCACTTCCTGCTTGTGATGTCATCAGGCTGTTCCGGTTTGCCGTTTTCGCTATTTGCGATTTTCAATTACCAAATCGCAATCTTTTTTGCGATTCGGTATTTGCATCTCGCAAATTGCGTTTGCAAATTTTAAGAAATCGCTATTAGCGATTTTCATATATGATGCATCACTTTTTGCATTTCTTAAATTGCGATTTCCCCAAAAATCGCAATTTGAGAATCGCTAACTGGAATCTTGATACATCTGGCCCAAATCCTTTCCGCTACTGCGTCCTGCACCGATCTGCCTGAAGTGCTGCTGTCTGAAGGGTCGATTGACTCTCTCAACCAAACCATTTCCTTGAGGACTATATAAAGCAGTAGTGAGTTGCCCAACACCCAACCCCTCCAAACATCCTTCCACCATACGTGACACAAATTGTACACCATTGTCCGTGACTACAAACGCTGGTATCCCTCCATTACGAAACAATTCTTTTAAAAATGTCACTGCACCTTCAGCATTTGGCTCTCTCAAGAATTTATAATGTAATTCCATTTAGAATGATAATCTACCGCCACTAGCACAAAGCAGTTGCCCTTACAAAAACCCCCAATGGGTCCTATGAAATTAATTCCAACTTTCTCCCAAGGTCTCTCCGGAAACTGCACTGGACACAAAGGTACATTGTCAGTGCACAAATCTCTTATCTGCTTGAGCACATTCCCTACAACTGTTCACCATCAACTCAATTTCCGTGTCCATTCCCGGCCACCAATAGTACAACCTTACACGTTTCCCAGTACCAGTGATGCCCACATGACCACTATGAGGCAACTTTATCAACCTACCTCTCAAACCCACAGGTGGGATTAAACACTCTCCCCTCATCCACAAACCACCCTCAACACTCAACTCTTGCTTCAATTTAAAATAATGTTGCAAGGTCATAGACAATGACCCTTCCCTAGGCCATCCACTTGAGATACATTTTGCAAGAGCAACCTGACACTTGTCCTTGCTCCCAAAGTCCTTCCAGCAATGTTGCAAAATAACACCCTCCAGTACATTCACCCCTTTAATTGCACCAATTACTACTTCCTCCTGTTGTATCGAATTTTCACCTTCACACTCAGCCACAGGACTTCTGGATAAGAAATATGCCCTGCAATTCTCCTTCCCAGCCACATGTTTCATCACAATGTTGAAATCATAAAGTTTAGATAACAATCTTGTTAATCTGGGGCTGGTCTTACCAAATGTTTTAAAATTCCACAAACAAACCAAAGGTTTGTGATTTGTAACCAACATGAACCTCCTACCCCATAAATATGTAGCAAAATGCTGGGCACCCCACACACAAGCTAACGCCTCCCTTTCAATTGTACTGTAATGTACTTCAGCCTCTGACAATCGCCTGGACACAAATGTTATTATGTTCTCCTTACCATTAACTAACATGCTCAAAACTGCGCCTAATCCTACACTACTTTCATCAACCGTTACTATGGGTGTAATATTATCTTGGTAAGGTTGCATTGCTGGCTCCTTCCCTCAACAATTTACGCAGCGGCTCCGTTTTTAATGCAAACTTTTGGACAAAACATGAATAATATTCACAAAGACCCAGGAATTATCTTTGTTACTAGGAGATGCACATTTCTCAATTCCCAAAATGAGATCCTTTTTGGGTGAAATACCTGAAACCGAAATTCTGTGACCCAGATATTCTACTGTGTCTACCATGAACTTACACCTATCCTTTTTTACTGTGATACCATGATCTCTTAATATTCCTAAGACTTTGTCTAACTTCTGCAAATGTTCAACAGAATCAGAACTAATTACAATGTCATCTTGATAAGCCAACACCCCTTCCACATCCCCAAACAGATGATACATGAGTTTCTGGGATACTAATGCCGCCGAAGCTAAACCAAATGGCATGCGTAAGAAATTAAATGCTCAATAGGGTGTAACAAACGCTGCAAGGGAACGAGACTCCATGCTTAGTTCCACTGTATGATAAGCTGCTTTCAAATCAATGGTAGTGAAAACTTTCATACCTCCCACTTTTGCTAGCATATCTTGGATTCTGGGAAGCGGGAAACAATCCACTTGTATGTTTTTATTAAGTGACCTCAAGTCAATACAAAGTCCAGGGTCACCATTTTTTTAATAAGCCACAACAACAGGTGAAATCCATTGGGAAGAACCAATAGGTTCACTGACACCATCATCGCAGAGACTTTTAATGTGCTCTTTCAACTTCCTTCTAATACTTAACGGGACATTTCGAACTTTGTGAACAATAGGAACAGCATCAGTTTGAGGATGATCTTATGTTCGAAACCTTTCACCATACCCAATTTGTCTTGAAAAATGGTCTCATGTTTCTTAAGAACCTTTTGTAACGAGTCTGCTTTCACTTCAATATTTCCTACCAAGGCAATTGGTTCATTAGTACCAGGTTTAAGTACCATTCCAAACTGACCCTGGTCTCCACCCCAGAATACTGAATCCTTCCTTGGCCACATATACTTTTGTATGAATGCATTTGGGCTGGAACTGAATCTTTTCTACAAAATACCCAATCATATTTACGCAGTGTGATGCCCTTCCACCTAGAATAGAAGTCATTCTCAGAAATTATTGTAATGTGTGACCCTGAGTCCACCTTGACTCACATGACATTGGCTCCAATTGTCACTTCACAGACGGGACCTTTTGTTACAATAGAAGAAGGAGGAGATAACTGTGGTTGGTGATCAAAAATCCTTTGACCCTCGGGACCCAGACAATTATACAAAATTGCCTTCTTTCTTGCAAATGAGAAATTCAACCCATCAACAGCTTCTAAATAACTTTCAAAGGTTTTGAATCAGTGCAGCCACTTCAACTTCGGCGCACCAGGTTCTGCGAGAAAATGTAAAGGAAGATTAGCTGTTTGCATGTTTACTAATACCTTTCCCCCAATATGCAAAAAATATACATTTCCACCACAGTAATATATTTCAAATGTCAAATGTGATGTGATAAGTACAACAGTGTGCCTGTCACTGTACAACGTGACCACCTGTAAATATTACCAACTGTATACAACAGGCATAGGAAGCATGCCTATCGCTGAAAATGTAACTCAATGTTCATAGCACTTGCAAAAAGCGCGCCGGTCGCTGTAAAGCTTGACCACAAGTAAATGTAACCAACTATATGCAATAGGCATAAAAAGTGTGCCTATCGCTGAAAATATAATTTCATCTTTGTGGCACCAGCAATAAGTGTGCCTGTCGCTGTAACTCTTGAAACTTCTGCTTCCAAAATGGCCGACCACGTCGTATGACGTAATTTTTAAAGCTGGTGGAGCTTGAAACTTGTAGGCTTGCGCAGATCTCAGCAGCACGATGACAGGACTCCAGTGGTTTATACTTGTCTTGTAGGCATGCGCAGACTACAGTAACACAATGGCACCGAGAAGCCCCACTTCACAGCATCAAAAACGGCAACTAGCTAGGTTCCACACAAATCGTCTTACCGCACCAGCTACAGGACGAAGGAAAATTCGCCATGTGAGGATTCCAAATCAGCCACATGTATCTTCGACATGTAGGTTCGAAAACCAATGCTGACCAACTCGTCACCAAGTTATGTTGTGTCGGGCAGCATCAAGAAACACGACAACCGTCCGAAGCCACAACCGTCAGCCAACTGTCATAGCGTCGAACGCTGGGAGTCTCCAGTACACCTGAAAACAAACATTCCACAATCTAGAACTTTGCACATATAACTTGGTTACATACATATAACACACTGTTATCAGGAAAGTGCAGGGATAGACTCCTGACACTGAATGAGGCACATGCTAGGTCCTATGATCTCATGAAGGACACGCATGAGGAGTACAGAATCAAGCTCAGGGAGACTGGGAATACCCAGTGTCAGTCCTGGATTGATGCTGTGGACGTTTCTGTGAAACTCTAGGTGGGTGGTTAAAAGGTAACAGAGTCTATAGTAATGAGGGGCTTTACAATCTAATGACGAAAGAGCATCTGTTAAGTAATTGTGTTCAAGAGAAGTTACATCAGTACCTGGTAGCCCTAGGTCCACTATCTCCTCAAGAATTAGGGAAGAAGGCAGACCATTGGGTCAAGACAAGGGTGACCATGACTTCCACTGGTGGGGGAGACTACAAAAAGGAGGTCACCCTCCCCCCCCCCCCCCCAGAAAGAGGGTAACCAGAACAAGGATAGAAGCAAAGAATCTTCTAAAGACCCCCAAAAACTTGCACAGGAGGGTGTGCCCAGAGACTCCTCGCAATCCAAGGGTGCGTACAAAGGGAAAACCTGGGATTCCAATAAGGCTTGGTGCCTTGAGTGCAAGGCTAATGGACACCGAACTAGAGACCCTACCTGTCCCCACAAAAAGAATGCCTCTAGTGCTCCTGCAGGAAATGCAGAGGTAAGTCTCCAGATGAGATTCCAGGTAGGACCTGACCATGTCAGTGAGCCAACTGAGGGAACTCTAGTCTCAGAGGGCGAGGTGGATCTAGCCGCCCTGGCAGTCTGGCCCAGTAATCCGGAAAGATACAGACAACGGCCACATATTAATGGGATTAGAGCTGAAGCCCTGAAAGACACGTGCCAGAGTCACCATGGTGAGTGAGCAACTGGTGTCCTCAGCTCAAGGGAGACATCAGCAGAGTTTCAACATTGCCCAGAATCAGCAGAGTTTCAATGGTGCCCAGAATCAGCAGGGTTTCAAGGGTGCCCATAAGCAGCAGGGTTTCAAGGGTGCCAATAATAATCAGAGTTTCAAGGGTGCCCAGAATCAGCAGAATTTCAACATTGCACAGAATCAGCAGGTTTCAATGGTGTCCAGAATCAGCAGGTTTCAATGGTGCCCAGGATCAGAGGAGTTTCAAGGGTGCCCAGGATCAGAGGGGTTTCGAGGGTGCCCAGGATCAGCAGAGTTCAATGTGCCCAGAATCAGCATGGCTTCAAGGATGCCCAGAATAAGAGGGGTTTCAAGGGTGCCCAAGATCAGCAGAGTTTCAAGGGTGCCGAGAATCAGAAGAGTTTCGAGGGTGCCCAGGATCAGAAGAGTTTCAAGGGTGCCCAGAATCAGAGGGGTTTCGAGGATTCCCAGGATCAGCAGAGTTTCAAGGGTGCCCAGGATCAGAGGAGTTTCAAGGGTGCCCAGAATCTGAGGGGTTTTGAGGGTGCCCAGAATCAGTAGAGTTTCAAGAGTGTCCAGGATCAGAGGGGTTTCAAGGGTGCTCAGGATCAGAGGGGTTTCAAGGGTGCCCAGAATCAGAGGGGTTTCAAGGGTGCCCAGGATCAGCAGAGTTTCAAGGTTGCCCAGGATCAGAGGGGTTTCAAGGGTGCCCAGGATCAACAGAGTTTCAAGGTTGCCCAGGATCAGATGGGTTTCAAGGGTGCCCCGAATCAGAAGAGTTTTGAGGGTGCCCAGGATCAGCAGTTTCAAGGGTACCCAGGATCAGAGGAGTTTCAAGGGTGCCCAGGATAGGCAGGTCTTCAAGGGTGCATAGGAGCAGAGAGGTTTCGAGGGTGCCTAGGATCAACAGAGTTTCAAGGTTGCCCAGGATCAGAGGGGTTTCAAGGGTGCCCCGAATCAGAAGGGTTTTGAGGGTGCCCAGAATCAGCAGTTTCAAGGGTGCCCAGGATCAGAGGAGTTTCAAGGGTGCCCAGGATAGGCAGGGCTTCAAGGGTGCACAGGATCAGAAGAGTATGGAGGGTGCCCAGTATCAGAGGGGTTTCAAGGGTGCCCAGGATCAGAGGGGTTTCGAGGGTGCCCAGGATCAGCAGGGTTTCAAGGATGCCCAGAATCAGAGGGGTTTCAAGGGTGCCCAGGATCAGCCGAGTTTCAAGGGTGCCCAGAATCCGAGGGATTTAGAGGATTCCCAGGATAAGCAGAGTTTCAAGGGTGTCCGGGATCAGAGGTGTTTCAAGGGTGCCCAGAATCTGAGGGGTTTTGAGGGTGCCCAGAATCAGCGGAGTTTCAAGGGTGCCCAGGATCAGCAGGATTTCAAGGGTGCCCAGGATCAGAGGGGTTTCAAGGGTGCTCAGGATCAGATGGGTTTCAAGGGTGCCCAGAATCAGAGGGGTTTCGAGGGTGCCCAAGATCAGCAGAGTTTCAAGGTTGCCCAGGATCCGAGGGGTTTCAAGGGTGCTCAGAATCAGAGGGGTTTCAAGGGTGCCCAGGATCAACAGAGTTTCAAGGTTGCCCAGGATCAGAGGGGGTTCAAGGGTGCCCCGAATCAGAAGGGTTTTGAGGGTGCCCAGGATCAGCAGTTTCAAGGGTGCCCTGGATCAGAGGAGTTTCAAGGCTGCTCAGGATAGGCAGGGCTTCAAGGGTGCACAGGATCAGAAGAGTATGGAGGGTGCCCAGAATCAGAAGGGTTTCGATGATGCCCAGGATCAGCAGAGTTTCAAGGGTTCCCAGGATCAGATTGGTTTCAAGGGTGCCCAGGATCAGAGGGGTTTCGAGGGTGCCCAGGATCAAAAGGGTTTCGAGGGTGCCTAGGATCAGAGGGGTTTCGAGGGTGCCCAGGATCAGAGGGGTTTCGAGGGTGCCTGGGATCAGCAAGGTTTTAAGGGTGCCCAGGATCAGAGGGGTTTCAAGGGTGCCCAGGATCAGAGGGGTTTCAAGGGTGCCCAGGATCAAAGGGGTTTCGAGGGTGCCTAGGATCAGCAGGGTTTCAAGGGTGCCCAGGATCAGAGGGGTTTCGAGGGTGCCTAGGATCAGCAGGGTTTTAAGGGTGCCCAGGATCAGAGGGGTTTCAAGGGTGCCCAGGATCAGAGGGGTTTCGAGGGTGCCTAGGATCAGCAGTGTTTCAAGGGTGCCCAGGATCAGAGGGTTTTCGAGGGTGCCCAGGATCAGAGGTGTTTCGAGGGTGCCCAGGATCAGCAGAGTTTCAAGGGTGCCCAGGATCAGATGGGTTTCAAGGGTGCCCAGGATCAGAGGGGTTTCGAGGGTGCCTAGGATCAGAGGGGTTTCGAGGGTGCCCAGGATCAGAGGGGTTTTAAGGGTGCCCAGGATCAGTGGGTTTCAAGGGTGCCCAGAATCAGAGGGGTTTTGAGGGTGCCTAGGATCAGCAGGGTTTCAAGGGTGCCCAGGATCAGAGAGGTTTCGAGGGTGCCTAGGATCAGCAGGGTTTCAAGGGTGCCCAGGATCAGAGGGGTTTCAAGGGTGCCCAGGATCAGAGGGGTTTCGAGGGTGCCTAGGATCAGCAGGGTTTCAAGGGTGCCCAGGATCAGAGGGGTTTCAAGGGTGCCCTGTAGGTTCATGAGTCAGCACAGTTCTGCAGGGCAGGCCTTGCTCGCCGCCGTGATCCCCCACACAGCCACCAGGTGGCGCCCCAACTCCAGGAGTCTCCGACTGAAGGGCACAAGCTCCAGTTCAGTAAATGACCTCACTGCGAGAGATAGTCAGTCCTTCCAATATGGGGCTTTCGCTTATGAACGTGGGAATTCCAAGGCCTGTAGAAGTTCTGGCAGCGCTGTAAGTGGGCCGGGTCCTTCCTGGTCTCAGAGCTGATTGCAGTGATTCAACGGACATTGAAGCGGGTCCCTGTCAGGACCAGTTTACGTCGTTAACTTAAATGGAAAAAACACTGAGCGATTTGTGACCAAGGAATGTAAAAGGGGCAGCGTGATCCAGGCCAGCTCCTGCCCACAGTTCACAGGTTGGACTTCCTGCCTCATTCTCCGCGAGTCTCCGCGAGTCCCAGGAGGCTTCTGCTTTGTTCTTTGCATCCAGCGACTCATCCTTGTCGGGTCATCCTTGGAGCTGAGGCCCCTCCCCGGCGTTATAAAGACCGAGGATGGACCGGGCCTCTCAGCGGGTCAGAAGGCTGCTCACCATACATGACCATCCAGTCCTTGGCCTCTCCGCTGAGCCGCCCCCTGGTGGTTATAAGAGGCCAGGGCTGGATGAGGCTGAAGGCCGGAAGCAGTGTGTCTCCCACAGGGCCTCTCAGCGGGTCAGAAGGCTGCGCAGAGTACATGACCATCCAGTCCTTGGCCTCTCTGCTGAACCGCCCCCTGGTGGTTATAAGAGGCCAGGGCTGGATGAGGCTGAAGGCCGGAAGCAGTGTGTCTCCCACAGGGCCTCTCAGCGGGTCAGAAGGCTGCGCAGAGTACATGACCATCCAGTCCTTGGCCTCTCTGCTGAGCCGCCCCCTGGTGGTTATAAGAGGCCAGGGCTGGATGAGGCTGAAGGCCGGAAGCAGCGTGTCTCCCACAGGGCCTCTCAGCGGGTCAGAAGGCTGCGCAGATTACATGACCATCCAGTCCTTGGCCTCTCTGCTGAACCGCCCCCTGGTGGTTATAAGAGGCCAGGGCTGGATGAGGCTGAAGGCCGGAAGCAGTGTGTGTCTCTCACAGCGCCTACAACGTGATGTCTCAGACCGGAGAGGTGATGTCTCACCCTACAACGTGATGTCTCAGACCGGAGAGGTGATGTCTCAAGCTGGAGACGTGATGATGTCTAAGGCCGGGAAGGTGATGTCTCAGGCCGAGGAGATGTCTCAGGCCGGGGAGGGGATGATGTCTAAGGCCGGGAAGGTGATGTCTCAGGCTGGAGAGGTGATGATGTCTTAGGCCGGGGAGGTGATGTCTCAGGCCGAGGAGATGATGTCTTAGGCCGGGGAGGTGATGTCTCAGGCCGAGGAGATGATGTCTCAGGCCGAGGAGATGATGTCTCAGGCCGGGGAGGGGATGACGGATGTCTCAGGCCGAGGAGGTGATGATGTCTAAGGCCGGGGAGATGATGTCTCAGGCTGGAGAGGTGATGATGTCTCTGGCTGTAGAGGTGATGATGTCTCAGGCCGTGTAGGAGGCTGGACTGGCCTGTAGTGAGTACCAAGGGGTACTTGCACCTTGCACCAGGCCCAGTTATCCCTTATTAGTGTATAGGGTGTCTAGCAGCTTAGGCTGATAGATAATGGAAGCTTAGCAGAGCAGCTTAGGCTGAACTAGGAGACGTGTGAAGCTACTACAGTACCACCTAGTGTCATATGCACAATATCATAAGAAAACACAATACACAGATATACTCAAAATAAAGGTACTTTATTTTTATGACAATATGCCAAAAGTATCTCAGTGAGTACCCTCAGTATGAGGATAGCAAATATACACAAGATATATGTACACAATACCAAAAATATGCAGTATAGTCTTAGAAAACAGTGCAAACAATGTATAGTCACAATAGAATTCAATGGGGGCACATAGGGATAGGGGCAACACAAACCATATACTCCAAAAGTGGAATGCGAACCACGAATGGACCCCAAACCTATGTGACCTTGTAGAGGGTCGCTGGGACTATTAGAAAATAGTAAGGGTTAGAAAAATAGCCCACCCCAAGACCCTGAAAAGTGAGTGCAAAGTGCACTAAAGTTCCCCTAAGGATAAAGAAGTCGTGTTAGAGGAATAATGCAGGAAAGACACAAACCAACAATGCAACAACGCTGGATTTCCAATCTGGGGTACCTGTGGAACAAGGGGACCAAGTCCAAAAGTCACAAGCACGTCGGAGATGGGCAGATGCCCAGGAAATGCCAGCTGCGGGTGCAAAGAAGCTTCTACTGGACAGAAGAAGCTGCGGTTTCTGCAGGAACGCAAAGGGCTAGAGACTTCCCCTTTGGAGGACAGATCCCTCTCGCCTTGTAGAGTCGTGCAGAAGTGTTTTCCCACCGAAAAAACGCCAACAAGCCTTGCTAGCTGCAAATCGTGCGGTTAGCGTTTTTGGATGCTGCTGTGGCCCAGGAGGGACCAGGAGGTCGCAAATTGGACCAGGAGGTAGAGGGGATGTCGAGCAAGACAAGGAGCCCTCTTAGCAGCAGGTAGCACCCAGAGAAGTGCCAGAAACAGGCACTACGAGGATGTGTGAAACAGTGCTCACCCGAAGTTACACAAAGGAGTCCCACGTCGCCGAAGACCAACTTAGAAAGTCGTGCAATGCAGGTTAGAGTGCCGTGGACCCAGGCTTGGCTGTGCACAAAGGATTTCTGCCGGAAGTGCACAGGGGCCGGAGTAGCTGCAAAAGTCGCTGTTCCCAGCAATGCAGTCTAGCGAGGTGAGGCAAGGACTTACCTCCACCAAACTTGGGCTGAAGAGTCACTGGACTGTGGGGGTCACTTGGACAGAGTTGCTGGATTCGAGGGACCTCGCTCGTCGTGCTGAGAGGAGACCCAAGGGACCGGTAATGCAGCTTTTTGGTGCCTGCGGTTGCAGGGGGAAGATTCCGTCGACCCACGGGAGATTTCTTCGGAGCTTCTGGTGCAGAGAGGAGGCAGACTACCCCCACAGCATGCACCACCAGGAAAACAGTCGAGAAGGCGGCAGGATCAGCGTTACAGAGTTGCAGTAGTCGTCTTTGCTACTATGTTGCAGGTTTGCAGGCTTCCAGCGCGGTCAGCAGTCGATTCCTTGGCAGAAGGTGAAGAGAGAGATGCAGAGGGACTCGGATGAGCTCTTGCATTCGTTATCTAAAGTTTCCCCAGAGACAGAGACCCTAAATAGCCAGAAAAGAGGGTTTGGCTACCTAGGAGAGAGGATAGGCTACTAACACCTGAAGGAGCCTATCAGAAGGAGTCTCTGACGTCACCTGGTTGCACTGGCCACTCAGAGCAGTCCAGTGTGCCAGCAGCACCTCTGTTTCCAAGATGGCAGAGGTCTGGAGCACACTGGAGGAGCTCTGGACACCTCCCAGGGGAGGTGCAGGTCAGGGGAGTGGTCACTCCCCTTTCCTTTGTCCAGTTTTGCGCCAGAGCAGGGCTAAGGGGTCCCTGAACCGGTGTAGACTGGCTTATGCAGAATTGGGCACATCTGTGCCCAAGAAAGCATTTCCAGAGGCTGGGGGAGGCTACTCCTCCCCTGCCTTCACACCATTTTCCAAAGGGAGAGGGTGTAGCACCCTCTCTCAGAGGAAGTCCTTTGTTCTGCCATCCTGGGACAAGCCTGGCTTGACCCCAGGGGGGCAGAAACCTGTCTGAGGGGTTGGCAGCAGCAGCAGCTGCAGTGAAAGGCAGTTTGGCAGTACCAGGGTCTGTGCTACAGACCACTGGGATCATGGAATTGTGCCAACAATGCCAGGATGGCATAGAGGGGGCAATTCCATGATCTTAGACATGTTACATGGCCATATTCGGAGTTACCATTGTGAAGCTACATATAGGTAGTGACCTATATGTAGTACACGCGTGTAATGGTGTCCCCGCACTCATAAAGTCCGGGGAATTGGCCCTGAACAATGTGGGGGCACCTTGGCTAGTGCCAGGGTGCCCTCACACTAAGTAACTTTGCACCTAACCTTTACCAGGTAAAGGTTAGACATATAGGTGACTTATAAGTTACTTAAGTGCAGTGTAAAATGGCTGTGAAATAACGTGGACGTTATTTCACTCAGGCTGCAGTGGCAGGCCTGTGTAAGAATTGTCAGAGCTCCCTATGGGAGGCAAAAGAAATGCTGCAGCCCATAGGGGATCTCCTGGAACCCCAATACCCTGGGTACCTCAGTACCATATACTAGGGAATTATAAGGGTGTTCCAGTAAGCCAATGTAAATTGGTAAAATTGGTCACTAGCCTGTTAGTGACAATTTGAAAGAAATGAGAGAGCATAACCACTGAGGTTCTGGATAGCAGAGCCTCAGTGAGACAGTTAGGCACCACACAGGGAACACATACCTATAGGCCACAAACTTATGAGCACTGGGGTCCTGACTAGCAGGGTCCCAGTGACACATAACAAACATACTGAAAACATAGGGTTTTCACTATGAGCACTGGGCCCTGGCTAGCAGGATCCCAGTGAGACAGTGAAAACACCCTGACATACACTCACAAACAGGCCCAAAGTGGGGGTAACAAGGCTAGAAAGAGGCTACTTTCTCACAGGCCGGAGAGGTGATGATGTCTAAGGCCGGGAAGGTGATGTCTCAGGCCGAGGAGATGTCTCAGGCCGGGGAAGGGATGATGGATGTCTCAGGCCGAGGAGGTGATGATGTCTTAGGCCGGGGAGGTGATGTCTCAGGTTGAAGAGGTGATGATGTCTCAGGCCGGGGAGGTGATGTCTCAGGCTGAGGATGTGATGAAGGATGTCTCAGGCCGAGGAGGTGATGATGTCTCTGGCTGGAGAGGTGATGATGTCTCAGGCTAGAGAGGTGATGATGTCTCAGGCCGGAGAAGTGATGTCTCTGGGGAGAGTGACTCCGACCACGTGCTTAAGTGTTGTCTCTCACCCTCCAGGTCTCTCTTCTCATCGGACTTTTCAATAAGAACTTCAGATATAAATGTGATTAAAGGAGACTAGAGACGCCCTCAACAGCGGAGGTGACAGTCTGAAGAGAGTCTCACCCTCTCACTACACCTGGTAGTAACAACCCCTCCCTGGCAACTTGAAGTGCGTTAATGACGGGGGGAGGGGGTCTCCCAGGGTGCAGAGGACCCGAGAAGCATCTAGAACCATCTACCCATGGGGGGAAGGGGTGCACACGGGGCATTATTACTATAATTACTGCCCTCAGCCCCAGTCCGGCCTCCAGTAACGCTGCACACAGGGCATTATTACTATAATTACTGCCCTCAGCCCCAGTCCGGCCTCCAGTAATGCTGCACATGGGGCATTATTACTATAATTACTGCCCTCAGCTCCAGTCCGGCCTCCAGTAATGCTGCACATGGGGCATTATTACTATAATTACTGCCCTCAGCCCCAGTCCGGCCTCCAGTAACGCTGCACACAGGGCATTATTACTATAATTACTGCCCTCAGCCCCAGTCCGGCCTCCAGTAATGCTGCACATGGGGCATTATTACTATAATTACTGCCCTCAGCTCCAGTCCGTCCTCCAGTAACGCTGCATACGGGGGCCTCCAGTAATGCTGCACATGGGCATTATTACTATAATTAGCGCCCTGAGCCCCAGTCCGGCCTCCAGTAACGCTGCACACGGGGCATTATTAGTATAATTACCGCTCTCAGCCCCAGTCCGTCCACCAGTAACGCTGCACACGGGGCATTATTACTATAATTTTCCGCCCTCAGCCCCAGTCCGACCTCCAGTAACGCTGCACACGGGGCATTATTACTATAATTACTGCCCTCAGCCCCAGTCCGGCCTCTAGTAACACTGCTCACGGGGCATTATTACTATAATTACTGCCCTCAGCCCCAGTCCGGTCTCCAGTAATGCTGCACACGGGGCATTATTACTATAATTACTGCCCTCAGCCCCAGTCCGGCCTCCAGTAATGCTGCACATGGGGCATTAATACTATAATTACTGCCCTCAGCCCCAGTCCGGCCTCTAGTAATGCTGCACACTGGGCATTATTACTATTATTACTGCCCTCAAATCCAACCCGGCCTCCAGTAATGCTGCACACGGGACATTAATACTAGAATTATTGCCCTCAGCCCCAGTCCGGCCTCTAGTAACACTGCACACTGGGCATTATTACTATAATTACTGCCCTCAGCCCCAGCCCGGCCTCCAGTAATGCTGCACACGGGGCATTATTATTATAAATACTGCCCTCAGCCCCAGTCCGGCCTCCATTAACGCTGCTCACTGGGCATTATTACTATAATTACTGCCCTCAGCCCCAGTACGGCATCTAGTAACGCTGCTCACTGAGCATTATTACTATAATTACTGCCCTCAGCCCCAGTCCGGCCTCCACTAATGCTGCACACAGGGCAATAATACTATAATTACTGCTCACAGCCCCAGTCCGGCCTCCAGTAATGCTGCACACGGGGCATTAATACTATAATTACTGCCCTTGCCCCAGTCCGGCCTCTAGTAATGCTGCTCACAGGGCATTATTACTATAATTACTGCCCTGAGCCGCAGTCCGGCCTCCAGTAATGCTGCTCACGGGGCATTATTACTATAATTACTGCCCTGAGCCCCAGTCCGGCATCCAGCAATGCTGCACACAGGGCATTATTACTATAATTACTGCCCTCACCCCCAGTCCGGCCTCTAGTAACGCTGCACACTGGGCATTATTACTATAATTACTGCCCTCAGGTCCTAGTCCTGCCTCTAGTAACGCTGCACATGGGGCATTAATACTATAATTACTGCCCTCAGCCCCAGTCAGGTGTCCAGTAATGCTGCACACTGGGCATTATTACTATAATTACTGCCCTCAGCCCCAGTCCAGCCTCTAGTAATGCTGCTCACGGGGCATTATTACTATAATTACTGCCCTGAGCCCCAGTCCGGCCTCTAGTAATGCTGCTCACGGGGCATTATTACTATAATTACTGCCCTGACCCCCAGTCCGGCCTCCAGTAGTGTTGCACACAGGGCATTAATACTATAATTACTGCCCTCAGTCCCAGTCCGGCCTCCAGTAATGCTGCACACAGGGCATTATTACTATAATTACTGCCTTGAGCCCCAGTCCAGTCTCCAGTAATGCTGCACACGGGGCATTATTACTATAATTACTGCCCTCAGCCCCAGTCCAGCCTCTAGTAACGCTGCTCACTGGGCATTATTACTATACTTACTGCCCTCAGGTCCCAGTCCGGCCGCTAGTAATGCTGCACAATGGGCATTAATACTGTAATTACTGCCTTCAGCCCCAGTCCGGCCTCCAGTAATGCTGCACACGGGGCATTATTGTAGGAGGCTGGACTGGCTTGTAGTGAGTACCAAGGGGTACTTGCACCTTGCACCAGGCCCAGTTATCCCTTATTAGTGTATAGGGTGTCTAGCAGCTTAGGCTGATAGATAATGGTAGCTTAGCAGAGCAGCTTAGGCTGAACTAGGAGACGTGTGAAGCTACTACAGTACCACTTAGTGTCATATGCACAATATCATAAGAAAACACAATACACAGTTATACTAAAAATAAAGGTACTTTATTTTTATGACAATATGCCAAAGTATCTTAGAGTGTACCCTCAGTGAGAGGATAGCAAATATACACAAGATATATATACACAATAGCAAAAATATGCAGTATAGTCTTAGAAAACAGTGCAAACAATGTATAGTTACAATAGGATGCAATGGGGAAACATAGGGATAGGGGCAACACAAACCATATACTCCAAAAGTGGAATGCGAACCACGAATGGACCCCAAACCTATGTGACCTTGTAGAGGGTCGCTGGGACTATTAGAAAATAGTGAGAGTTAGAAAAATAACCCTCCCCAAGACCCTGAAAAGTGAGTGCAAAGTGCACTAAAGTTCCCCTAGGGACAAAGAAGTTGTGTTAGAGGAATAATGCAGGAAAGACACAAACCAACAATGCAACAACTGTGGATTTCCAATCTAGGGTACCTGTGGAACAAGGGGACCAAGTCCAAAAGTCACAAGCAAGTCGGAGATGGGCAAATACCCAGGAAATGCCAGCTGTGGGTGCAAAGAAGCTTCTACTGGACAGAAGAAGCTGAGGTTTCTGCAGGAACGAAAAGGGCTAGAGACTTTCCCTTTGGTGGACGGATCCCACTCGCTGTGGAGAGTCGTGCAGAAGTGTTTTCCCGCGAAAGAACGCCAACAAGCCTTGCTAGCTGCAAATCATGCGGTTAGCGTTTTTGGACGCTGCTGTGGGCCTGGAGGGACCAGGAGGTCGCAAATTGGACCAGGAGAGAGAGGGGACGTCGAGCAAGACAAGGAGCCCTCTCAGCAGCAGGTAGCACCCGGAGAAGTGCCAGAAACAGGCACTACAAGGATGCGTGAAACGGTGCTCACCCGAAGTCGCACAAAGGAGTCCCACGTCGCCGGAGACCAACTTAGAAAGTCGTGCAATGCAGGTTAGAGTGCCGTGGACCCAGGCTTGGCTGTGCACGAAGGATTTCCGCCGGAAGTGCACAGGGGCCGGAGTAGCTGCAAAAGTCGCGGTTCCCAGCAATGCAGCCCAGCGAGGTGAGGCAAGGACTTACCTCCACCAAACTTGGACTGAAGAGTCACTGGACTGTGGGGGTCACTTGGACAGAGTCGCTGGATTCGAGGGACCTCGCTCGTCGTGCTGAGAGGAGACCCAAGGGACCGGTAATGCAGCTTTTTGGTGCCTGCCGTTGCAGGGGGAAGATTCCGTTGACCCACGGGAGATTTCTTCGGAGCTTCTGGTGCAGAGAGGAGGCAGACTACCCCCACAGCATGCACAAGCAGGAAAACAGTTGAGAAGGCGGCAGGATCAGCGTTACAGAGTTGCAGTAGTCGTCTTTGCTACTATGTTGCAGGTTTGCAGGCTTCCAGCGCGGTCAGCAGTCGATTCCTTGGCAGAATGTGAAGAGAGAGATGCAGAGGGACTCGGATGAGCTCTTGCATTCGTTATCTAAAGTTTCCCCAGAGACAGAGACCCTAAATAGCCAGAAAAGAGGGTTTGGCTACCTAGGAGAGAGGATAGGCTACTAACACCTGAAGGAGCCTATCAGAAGGAGTCTCTGACGTCACCTGGTGGCACTGGCCACTCAGAGCAGTCCAGTGTGCCAGCAGCACCTCTGTTTCCAAGATGGCAGAGGTCTGGAGCACACTGGAGGAGCTCTGGACACCTCCCAGGAGAGGTGCAGGTCAGGGGAGTGGTCACTCCCCTTTCCTTTGTCCAGTTTCGCGCCAGAGCAGGGCTAAGGGGTCCCCTGAACCGGTGTAGACTGGCTTATGCAGAATTGGGCACATCTGTGCCCAACAAAGCATTTCCAGAGGCTGGGGGAGGCTACTCCTCCCCTGCCTTCACACCATTTTCCAAAGGGAGAGGGTGTCACACCCTCTCTCAGAGGAAGTTCTTTGTTCTGCCATCCTGGGCCAGGCCTGGCTGGACCCCAGGAGGGCAGATGCCTGTCTGAGGGGTTGGCAGCAGCAGCAGCTGCAGTGAAACCCCAGGAAGGGCAGTTTGGCAGTACCAGGGTCTGTGCTACAGACCACTGGGATCATGGGATTGTGCCCACTATGCCAGGATGGCATAGAGGGGGCAATTCCATGATCATAGACATGTTACATGGCCATATTCGGAGTTACCATTGTGAAGCTACATATAGGTAGTGACCTATATGTAGTGCACGCGTGTAATGGTGTCCCCGCACTCACAAAGTTCAGGGAATTGGCTCTGAACAATGTGGGAGCACCTTGGCTAGTGCCAGGGTGCCCTCACACTAAGTAACTTTGTACCTAACCTTTACCAGGTAAAGGTTAGACATATAGGTGACTTATAAGTTACTTAAGTGCAGTGTAAAATGGCTGTGAAACGTTATTTCACTCAGGCTGCAGTGGCAGGCCTGTGTAAGAATTGTCAGAGCTCCCTATGGGTGGCAAAAAAAATGCTGCAGCCCATAGGGATCTCCTGGAACCCCAATACCCTGGGTACCTGTAGGAAAGTACCATCTTGCCTGGCATGTTACCCCCATTTTTCACTGTATATATGTTGTTTTAGTTGTATGTGTCACTGGGACCCTGGTAACCCAGGGCCCCAGTGCTCATAAGTGTGCCTGAATGTGTTACATGTGTAGTGACTAACTGTCTCACTGAGGCTCTGCTAATCAGAATCTCAGTGGTTATGCTCTCTCATTTCTTTCCAAATTGTCACTAACAGGCTAGTGACTAATTTTACCAATTTACATTGGCTTACTGGAACACCCTTATAATTCCCTAGTATATGGTACTGAGGTACCCAGGGTATTGGGGTTCCAGGAGATCCCTATGGGCTGCAGCATTTCTTTTGCCACCCATAGGGAGCTCTGACAATTCTTACACAGGTCTGCCACTGCAGCCTGAGTGAAATAACGTCCACGTTATTTCACAGCCATTTTACACTGCACTTAAGTAACTTATAAGTCACCTATATGTCTAACCTTTACCTGGTAAAGGTTAGGTGCAAAGTTACTTAGTGTGAGGGCACCCTGGCACTAGCCAAGGTGCCCCCACATTGTTCAGGACCAATTCCCCGGACTTTGTGAGTGCGGGGACACCATTACACACGTGCACTATACATAGGTCACCACCTATGTATAGCGTCACAATGGTAACTCCGAACATGGCCATGTAACATGTCTAAGATCATGCAATTGTCACCCCGGAGACAATTCCATGATCCCCCGAGTCTCTAGCACAGACCCGGGTAATGCCAAACTACCTTTCCCGGGGTTTCACTGCAGCTGCTGCTGCTGCCAACTCCTCAGACAGGTTTCTGCCCTCCTGGGGTCCAGCCAGGCTTGGCCCAGGAAGGCAGAACAAACGACTTCCTCAGAGAGAGGGTGTTACACCCTCTCCCTTTGGAAAAAAGTGTCAGGGCTGGGGAGGAGTAGCCTCCCCCAGCCTCTGGAAATGCTTTGATGGGCACAGATGGTGCCCATCTCTGCATAAGCCAGTCTACACCGGTTCAGGGATCCCCCAGCCCTGCTCTGGCGCGAAACTGGACAAAGGAAAGGGGAGGGACCACTCCCCTGACCTGCACCTCCCAAGGGAGGTGCCCAGAGCTCCTCCAGTGTGCTCCAGACCTCTGCCATCTTGGAAACAGAGGTGTTGCTGGCAAACTGGACTGCTCTGAGTGGCCAGTGCCTGCAGGTGACATCAGAGACTCCTTCTGATAGGCTCTTACCTGTGTTGCTAGCCTATCCTCCTTCCTAGGTAGCCAAACCTCCTTTTCTGGCTATTTAGGGTCTCTGCTTTGGGGGATTCTTTAGATAACGAATGCAAGAGCTCATCAGAGTTCCTCTGCATCTCTCTCTTCACCTTCTGCCAAGGAATCAACCGCTGACTGCTCAGGACGCCTGCAAAACCGCAACAAAGTAGCAAAGACGACTACTGCAACCTTCTATCGCTGATCCTGCCGCCTTCTCGACTGTTTTGAGAAGCTCCGAAGAAATCTCCCGTGGGATGACGGAATCCTCCCCCTGCAACCGCAGGCACCAAAAGAACTGCATCACCAGTCCTCTGGGTCACCTCTCATCACCACAAGCGTGGTCCCTGGAACTCAGCAACTCTGTCCAAGTGACTCCCACAGTCCAGTGACTCTTCAGTCCAAGTTTGGTGGAGGTAAGTCCTTGCCTCCCCACGCTAGACTGCATTGCTGGGTACTGCGCGATTTGCAGCTGCTCCGGCTCCTGTGCACTCTTCCAGGATTTCCATTGTGCACAGCCAAGCCTGGGTCCCCGACACTCTAACCTGCAGTGCACAACCTCCTGAGTTGTCCTCCAGCATCGTGGGATCTCCTTTTGTGACTTCGGGTGAGCTCCGGTTCACTCCTCTTTGTAGTGCCTGTTCCGGCACTTCTGCGGGTGCTGCCTGCTTCTGTGAGGGCTCCCTGTCTTGCTGGGCGCCCCCTCTGTCTCCTCACGCAATTGGCGACATCCTGGTCCCTCCTGGGCCACAGCAGCATCCAAAAACCCTAACCGTGACTCTTGCAGCTAGCAAGGCTTGTTTACAGTATTTCTGCGTGGGAACACCTCTGCAAGCTTCTTCACGACGTGGGACATCCATCCTCCAAAGGGGAAGTTTCTAGTCCTCTTTGTTCTTGCAGAATCCACAGCTTCTACCATCCGGTGGCAGCTTCTTTCCATCCTCAGCTGGCATTTCCTGGGCATCTGCCCAATCTCGACGTTGTCGCGACTCTTGGACTTGGTTCCCTTGTTCCACAGGTACTCTCGTCCGGAAATCCACTTTGGTTGTATTGCTGGTGTTGGTCTTCCTTGCAGAATTCCCCTATCACGACTTCCGTGCTCTCTGGGGAATATAGGTGCACTTTACACCTACTTTTCAGGCTCTTGGGGTGGGCTATTTTTTAACCCCCACTGTTTTCTTACAGTCCCAGCGACCCTCTACAAGCTCACATAGGTTTGGGGTCCATACGTTATTCGCATTCCACTTTTGGAGTATATGGTTTGTGTTGCCCCTATACCTATGTGCTCCTATTGCAATCTATTGTGACTATACATTGCTTTCATTACTTCCTTTTGCTATTACTGAATATTTTTGGTATTGTGTACATATATCTTGTGTATATTTGCTATCCTCATACTGAGGGTACTCACTGAGATACTTTTGGCATATTGTCATAAAAATAAAGTACCTTTATTTTTAGTATATCTGTGTATTGTGTTTTCTTATGATATTGTGCATATGACATCAGTGGTATAGTAGGAGCTTTGCATGTCTCCTAGTTCAGCCTAAGCTGCTCTGCTATAGCTACCTCTTCTATCAGCCTAAGCTGCTAGAAACACCTCTTCTTCACTAATAAGGGATAACTGGGCCTGGTACAGAGAAGTACCCCTTGGTACCCACTACAAGCCAGGCCAGCCTCCTACATTGGTTATGCAGCGGTGGGATAAGTACTTGCAACTACTTACCACTTTGTTATTTTGTACTTTTCATAAGAGAAAAATATACAAAACAAGTTCAGTGTATGTACACCTAACCATAACGTTTTGCTTTTCTTCTCTTACTCTATTGCTAAGTGCTGAAAAGTACCTCTAAACGTTCAAAAAAGTTTCTAAAAAGTTGAAAAAGTTTTTTTTCTGTTTCCTTAAAAAGTCCTGAAACTTTTTCTGACTTTTATCTGTCCCTAAACCTTTTTCTATCATGTCTGGTACAGGTCCTACTCTCGATCTGGCCAGCACTGTTTATGATAACCTTAGCTGGAAAGGTGCAAGGAGTCTCTGCATTGATAGAGGTTTAGGGGTAGGGAAGAATCCCTCTAGAGAATTGTTGATTAACATGCTCATTGAATGATAAGGCCTTAGCTGGCACATCAGTTGAGAAGTTAGCAGATGGTTCACACTCTGATTCTGGGGTAGCCCCAGTAAGAATGTTAGATGGTATCCTTCCCAACTTGCCCCTTAGCAGACCACCTAGCATAACTGGCACTAATGTGAGCTCTCATCACAGTAGGGATGTCATTCCTTTAGGCCAGGTTGTTAGAGTGCCAACTGTTAGGGACAGGTCTCCCTCTGTTCATTCACACCATTCTTCTGTGTCAAAGCATGCCCAGCCCACCCACCCTGATGACAGAGTGTTAGAAAGGGGGCTCAATAGATTGAGAGTGGAAGAGTCCAGGCTGACGCTTAAACAGCAACAGCTGGCTCTAGACAGGGAATCTTTAGACTTAGAAAAAGAAAGGCAGAGGTTGGGGTGTGGACCCCATGGTGGCAGCAGCAGTATTACAGATAGTAATCCTGTAAAAGAGCATGATTCTAGGAATCTGCACAAGATAGTTCCCCCTTACAAGGAGGGGGATGACATTAACAAGTGGTTTGCTGCACTTGAGAGGGCCTGTGTTGTACAGGGGGTCCCTCAAAGGCCGTGGGCTGCTATCCTATAGCTATATTTCAGTGGAAAGGGTAGGGATAGGCTCCTTACTGTGAAGGAAAGTGATGCCAATAATTTTACAGTTTTGAAGAATGCACTCTTGGATGGATATGGCTTAACCACTGAACAGTACAGGCTTAAGTTCAGAGAAACCAAAAAAGAGTCTTCACAAGACTGGGTAGACTTTGTTGACCATTCAGTGAAGGCCTTGGAGGGGTGGTTACATGGCAGTAAAGTTTCTGACTATAAAAGCCTGTATAATCTGATCCTGAGAGAGCATATTCTGAATAACTGTGTGTCTGATTTGTTACACCAATATGTATTGGACTCAGATCTGACCCCTCCCCAAGAATTGGGGAAGAAGGCAGACAAATGGGTCAGAACAAGAGTGAACAGAAAAGTTCATACAGGGGGTGACAAGGATGGCAAGAAGAAGGATGGTAAGTCTTCAGACAAGGGTGGGGACAAATCTAAAAATGAGTCTTCATCAGGCCCACAAAAACACTCTGGTGGGGGGGGGGGTCCAAATCCTCTTCTAATCAAGTAAAGAAACCATGGTGTTATTTATGTAAAGTAAAAGGCCATTGGACAACTGATGCCAGTTGTCCAAAGAAAAGCACCAAGTCTCCCACTACCACAACCCCTACTGCTACACCTAGTGCCCCTAGTAATAGCAGTGGTGGTGGGAGCAAACCTACTAATAGCCAAACCAAGGGAGTAGCTGGGCTCACTTTTGGTAATTTAGTTGGGGTTGTGTAGGAGGCTGGACTGGCTTGTAGTGAGTACCAAAGGGTACTTGCACCTTGCACCAGGCCCAGTTATCCCTTATTAGAGGGTGTCTAGCAGCTTAGGCTGATAGATAATGGTAGCTTAGCAGAGCAGCTTAGGCTGAACTAGGAGACGTGTGAAGCTACTACAGTACCACTTAGTGTCATATGCACAATATCATAAGAAAACACAATACACAGTTATACTAAAAATAAAGGTACTTTATTTTTATGACAATATGCCAAAGTATCTCAGAGTGTACCCTCAGTGAGAGGATAGGAAATATACACAAGATATATATACACAATACCAGAAATATGCAGTATAGTCTTAGAAAACAGTGCAAACAATGTATAGTTACAATAGGATGCAATGGAGACACAAAGGGATAGGGGCAACACAAACCATATACTCCAGAAGTGGAATGCGAACCACGAATGGACCCCAAACCTATGTGACCTTGTAGAGGGTCGCTGGGACTATTAGAAAATAGTGAGGGTTAGAAAAATAGCCCACCCCAAGACCCTGAAAAGTGAGTGCAAAGTGCACTAAAGTTCCCCAAAGGACAAAGAAGTTGTGATAGGGGAATAAGGCAGGAAAGACACAAACCAACAATGCAACAATGCTGGATTTCCAATCTGGGGTACCTGTGGAACAAGGGGAGCAAGTCCAAAAGTCACAACCAAGTCGGAGATGGGCAGATGCCCAGGAAATGCCAGCTGCGGGTGCAAAGAAGCTTCGACTGGACTAAAGAAGCTGCGGTTTCTGCAGGAACGCAAAGGGCTAGAGACTTCCCCTTTGGAGGACGGATTCCTCTTGCCTTGTAGAGTCGTGCAGAAGTGTTTTCCCGCCGAAAGAACGCCAACAAGCCTTGCTAGCTGCAATTCGTGCGGTTAGCGTTTTTGGATGCTGCTGTGGCCCAGGAGGGACCAGGAGGTCGCAAATTGGACCAGGAGGTAGAGGGGATGTCGAGCAAGACAAGGAGCCCTCTTAGCAGCAGGTAGCACCCGGAGAAGTGCCAGAAACAGGCACTACAAGGATGCGTGAAACAGTGCTCACCCGAAGTCGCACAAAGGAGTCCCACGTCGCCGGAGACCAACTTAGAAAGTCGTGCAATGCAGGTTAGAGTGCCGTGGACCCAGGCTTGGCTGTGCACAAAGGATTTCCGCCGGAAGTGCACAGGGGCCGGAGTAGCTGCAAAAGTCGCGGTTCCCAGCAATGCAGTCTAGCGAGGTGAGGCAAGGACTTACCTCCACCAAACTTGGACTGAAGAGTCACTGGACTGTGGGAGCCACTTGGACAGAGTTGCTGGATTCGAGAGACCTCGCTCGTCGTACTGAGAGGAGACCCAAGGGACCGGTAATGCAGCTTTTTGGTGCCTGCGGTTGCAGGGGGAAGATTCCATCGACCCACGGGAGATTTCTTCGGAGCTTCTAGTGCAGAGAGGAGGCAGACTACCCCCACAGCATGCACCACCAGGAAAACAGTCGAGAAGGCGGCAGGATCAGCGTTACAGAGTTGCAGTAGTCGTCTTTGCTACTATGTTGCAGTTTTGCAGGCTTCCAGCGCGGTCAGAAGTCGATTCCTTGGCAGAAGGTGAAGAGAGAGATGCAGAGGAACTCGGATGAGCTCTTGCATTCGTTATCTAAGGAATCCCAAGAGACAGAGACCCTAAATAGCCAGAAAAGAGGGTTTGGCTACCTAGGAGAGAGGATAGGCTAGCAACACCTGAAGGAGCCTATCACAAGGAGTCTCTGACGTCACCTGGTGGCACTGGCCACTCAGAGCAGTCCAGTGTGCCAGCAGCACCTCTGTTTCCAAGATGGCAGAGGTCTGGAGCACACTGGAGGAGCTCTGGGCACCTCCCAGGGGAGGTACAGGTCAGGGGAGTGGTCACTCCCCTTTCCTTTGTCCAGTTTCGCGCCAGAGCAGGGCTAAGGGGTCCCTGAACCGGTGTAGACTGGCTTATGCAGAATTGGGCACATCTGTGCCCAAGAAAGCATTTCCAGAGGCTGGGGGAGGCTACTCCTCCCCTGCCTTCACACCATTTTCCAAAGGGAGAGGGTGTCACACCCTCTCTCAGAGGAAGTCCTTTGTTCTGCCATCCTGGGCCAGGCCTGGCTGGACCCCAGGAGGGCAGATGCCTGTCTGAGGGGTTGGCAGCTGCAGTGAAACCCCGGGAAAGGCAGTTTGGCAGTACCAGGGTCTGTGCTACAGACCACTGGGATCATGGGATTGTGCCAACTATGCCAGGATGGTATAGAGGGGGCAATTCCATGATCATAGACATGTTACATGGCCATATTCGGAGTTACCATTGTGAAGCTACATATAGGTAGTGACCTATATGTAGTGCACGCATGTAATGGTGTCCCCGCACTCACAAAGTCTGGGGAATTGGCCCTGAACAATGTGGGGGCACCTTGGCTAGTGCCAGGGTGCCCTCACACTAAGTAACTTTGCACCTAACCTTTACCAGGTAAAGGTTAGACATATAGGTGACTTATAAGTTACTTAAGTGCAGTGTAAAATGGCTGTGAAATAACGTGGACGTTATTTCACTCAGGCTGCAGTGGCAGGCCTGTGTAAGGGTTGTCAGAGCTCCCTATGGGTGGCAAAAGAAATGCTGCAGCCCATAGGGATCTCCTGGAACCCCAATACCCTGGGTACCTCAGTACCATATACTAGGGAATTATAAGGGTGTTCCAGTAAGCCAATGTAAATTGGTAAATTGGTCACTAGCCTGTTAGTGACAATTTGTAAAGAGAGAGCATAACCACTCAGGTTTTGGTTAGCAGAGCCTCAGTGAGACAGTTAGGCATCACACAGGGACCACATACCTATAGGTCACAAACTTATGAGCACTGGGGTCCTGACTAGCAGGGTCCCAGTGACACATAACAAACATACTGAAAACATAGGGTTTTCACTATGAGCACTGGGCCCTGGCAAGCAGGATACCAGTGAGACAGTGAAAACACCCTGACATACACTCACAAACAGGCCCAAAGTGGGGGTAACAAGGCTAGAAAGAGGCTACTTTCTCACACAACCCCCCCCCCCAAACGAAGGACAATAAAGCTAACCTTGGCCAGTTGAGACTTTATTGTCTAAGTGGTGATAAGTAGAGAGTAGCTCTGCAATAGACTGGTTACTCCCTTTATCATCCACTATATGGTTACTTCCCTGTGGGGATGTAAACCACCCTGTTTGAAGTTTTTTAGCTAAGCAACAATGTGAAGATGTCTTTTCAGAGTTTCTGTCAGTAAGTTTTAGTTTAGAGCAGTGGGAATTGTCCACTGAACCTATTTGTAGTGATGGAAATGCCAGACAGGGATGCTGTCTCAGAAAAGCCATAGCTGGGCAAAAACTTTGTCCATATGGCTGGAAGAGAGAACAGGGATGCTGTTTCTCTTGGGTTGGAGCAGGGCAGGGATGCTGTCCTATGAGCTCCACACTAGGGCAGGGATGCTGTCCTAAGTGTTGTGAGGCAGTGCAGGGTTTCTGCACTAAAGTTTCTCTGGGAGGGTTGGAGGGATGCTCCATGTTAACTAAAATGGTGCTCTTTTTCTCACCAATTTTAGTTATCCCACAGAGAGGTACCTCTACCTCAGGGAGTACAGCTTTGCCAGCTGATGCTTCCCTTGGAACAGGTGCCACCCCAGGAGAGGTTTCTCCCACCACAGGAATGGTATCCTGAATGGCAGGGTGGTTAGGGGATACTGTGATACCCTTTTTACCTGTTGATGGAGAGGGATCCTGAGTTTTCAGGCCTTCTCTCCTTTGCTTTTTCATTTCACTTGAAATGAGAGGGAACAATTCCTCAGGGATGCCCAGCATGGCTGCATGGGCATAAAACTCTACATCAGCCCAACCTGAGGCCTCTAGGTCATTACCTAAGAGACAGTCTACAGGTAAGCTAGGTGATACCACCACCTGCTTAGGGCCAGTAACTCCACCCCAACTAAACTGAATTATAGCTAAGGGAAGAAACTTAGTGGAGTTATGGACATCAATAATCTTATACTGTTGTCCAATGATGTGTTGATCAGGGTGCACTAGGTTTTCAGTCACCAAAGTGATACTGGCACCTGTGTCCCTGTAGGCCAAGGCCTCAACACCATTTATTGAAACTGTCTGCTTGTACTTATCCATTGTAAGGGGACAAGCAGCCAGTGTGGCAAGGCCAATGCCACTAGGTGTGACAGAAACTGTCTTGGGACTGACTACCCCAGTTTCTATGATGGACCCATAAGTGAACCCAACTACACCCTTTGCTTGACTGTTGCCAGCAGTCCCACCACTAGTACCACTACTGCTAGGGGCACTAGAGCTTGATGTATTAGTGGTGGTAGGCTCAGGGGGTTTACCTGGACAGGACTTATCCCCTGGCCTATGGCCTCTATTTTTACACACAAAGCACCAAGGCTTTTTAAATTGTGTAGGTTGAGAAGAAGAGGAAGAATTAGTTTTATCCCCACCCCCTGAAGAGTGTTTAAGATTTGAAGTGGGATCTTTGGTTTTACCCTTATTCCCATGCTTATCTTGAGATTTTTCACCATCTTTCTTCTTAGTGTTCTCTTTGTCACCCCCTGTATGAACTTTTCTGTTCACCCTTGTTCTGACCCATTTGTCTGCCTTCTTTCCCAATTCTTGGGGAGAGGTCAGATCAGAGTCCACCAAGTACTGGTGCAACAAATCAGACACACAATTATTAAGAATATGCTCTCTCAGGATCAAGTTATACAGGCTGTCATAATCAGTAACTTTACTGCCATGTAACCACCCCTCCAAGGCCTTCACTGAATGGTCAATGAAATCAACCCAGTCTTGTGAAGACTCCTTTTTGGTCTCTCTGAACTTTATCCTGTATTGTTCAGTGGTTAAGCCATAACCACCCAGGAGTGCATTCTTAAGAACTTTGTAATCATTAGCTTCATTTTCTTTTACAGTAAGGAGCCTATCCCTACCTTTTCCACTAAATGATAGCCATAGGATAGCAGCCCACTGCCTTTGAGGGACATCCTGTACAGCACAGGCCCTCTCAAGTGCAGCAAACCACTTGTTAATGTCATCCCCCTCCTTACAAGGGGGAACTATCTTGTGCAGATTCCTGTAATCATGCTCTTTTGCAGGATGACTATGGGGAATACTGCTGCTGCCACCATGGGTTTCTAAACCCAGTTTCTGTCTCTCCTTCTCTACTTCTAAAGTCTGTCTATCCAAATCCAGCTGTTGCTTCTTGAGCTTCAGTCTGGTTTGTTCCACTCTCAATCTATTGAGCTCCCTTTCTAACAATCTGTCATCAGGGTGGGTGGGAGGGACATGTCTTGAAACAGAAGTATGGTGAGAATGGACAGAAGGAGACCTGTCCCTTACAGAGGACACCCTAACAGCTTGGCTAACAGAAACATCAGTACCACTGTGGTGTGAGTAAATGCTTTTGCTATGATGTGAGACAACACTATTTGTATGGTGTGACTCAACATCATTACCAACTATGCTAGACTGTCTAGTAATGGGCAGGCTAGGAAGTTTCTTTCCTGAATCTTTTCCTGGGGGAGTCCCTGGATCAGATTGGGAACCATTAGCTACTTTTTCAACAGATGGGGCACTTCTTGCCTTATCTTGTTCTCTAAGCATGTTAAGTAACAATTCCAAGGAAGGATTCTTCCCTACACTCAAACCTCTCTCTATGCAGAGACTCCTTGCTCCTTTCCAGCTAAGGTGATCATATGCAAGTTTGGACAGATCAACATTTTGGCCTGTGCCAGACATTTTTAGAGAGAGTTAAAGTGATAGAAAAAGAGAAAAAAGTTTGTCAGAGCTTTTAGAAAGACAGAGAAAAAAAACTTTTAAAACTTTTTAGAACTTTTTAGAAAGTTAGAAGTACTTTTCAGCACTTAGAAAAGAGTGAAAAGAGGAAATGCAAAACTTTTTGGCAATGTGTATATACACTGAACTTGTTTTGTATATTTTTCTCTTATGAAAAGTACAATGACAAGAGTGGTAAGTAGTCTCAAAGCACTTATCCCACCGCTGCACAACCAATGTAGGAGGCTGGACTGGCTTGTAGTGAGTACCAAAGGGTACTTGCACCAGGCCTAGTTATCCCTTATTAGTGTATAGGGTGTCTAGCAGCTTAGGCTGATAGATAATGGTAGCTTAGCAGAGCAGCTTAGGCTGAACTAGGAGACATGTGAAGCTACTACAGTACCACTTAGTGTCATATGCACAATATCATAAGAAAACACAATACACAGTTATACTAAAAATAAAGGTACTTTATTTTTATGACAATATGCCAAAGTATCTCAGAGTGTACCCTCAGTGAGAGGATAGGAAATATACACAAGATATATATACACAATACCAGAAATATGCAGTATAGTCTTAGAAAACAGTGCAAACAATGTATAGTTACAATAGGATGCAATGGAGACACATAGGGATAGGGGCAACACAAACCATATACTCCAGAAGTGGAATGCGAACCACGAATGGACCCCAAACCTATGTGACCTTGTAGAGGGTCACTGGGACTATTAGAAAATAGTGAGGGTTAGAAAAATAGCCCACCCCAAGACCCTGAAAAGTGAGTGCAAAGTGCACTAAAGTTCCCCAAAGGACAAAGAAGTCGTGATAGGGGAATAAGGCAGGAAAGACACAAACCAACAATGCAACAACGCTGGATTTCCAATCTGGGGTACCTGTGGAACAAGGGGAGCAAGTCCAAAAGTCACAAGCAAGTCGGAGATGGGCAGATGCCCAGGAAATGCCAGCTGCGGGTGCAAAGAAGCTTCGACTGGACTGAAGAAGCTGCGGTTTCTGCAGGAACGCAAAGGGCTAGAGACTTCCCCTTTGGAGGACGGATCCCTCTTGCCTTGTAGAGTCGTGCAGAAGTGTTTTCCCACCGAAAGAACGCCAACAAGCCTTGCTAGCTGCAATTCGTGCAGTTAGCGTTTTTGGATGCTGCTGTGGCCCAGGAGGGACCAGGAGGTCGCAAATTGGACTAGGAGGTAGAGGGGATGTCGAGCAAGACAAGGAGCCCTCTTAGCAGCAGGTAGCACCCAGAGAAGTGCCAGAAACAGGCACTATGAGGATGCGTGAAACGGTGCTCACCCGAAGTCGCACAAAGGAGTCCCACGTCGCCGGAGACCAACTTAGAAAGTCGTGCAATGCAGGTTAGAGTGCCGTGGACCCAGGCTTGGCTGTGCACGAAGGATTTCCGCCGGAAGTGCACAGGGGCCGGAGTAGCTGCAAAAGTCACGGTTCCCAGCAATGCAGTCTAGCGAGGTGAGGCAAGGACTTACCTCCACCAAACTTGGACTGAAGAGTCACTGGACTGTGGGAGCCACTTGGACAGAGTTGCTGGATTCGAGGGACCTCGCTCGTCGTGCTGAGAGGAGACCCAAGGGACCGGTAATGCAGCTTTTTGGTGCCTGCGGTTGCAGGGGGAAGATTCCGTCGATCCACGGGAGATTTCTTCGGAGCTTTTAGTGCAGAGAGGAGGCAGACTACCCCCACAGCATGCACCACCAGGAAAACAGTCGAGAAGGCGGCAGGATCAGCGTTACAGAGTTGCAGTAGTCGTCTTTGCTACTATGTTGCAGTTTTGCAGGCTTCCAGCGCGGTCAGCAGTCGATTCCTTGGCAGAAGGTGAAGAGAGAGATGCAGAGGAACTCAGATGAGCTCTTGCATTCGTTATCTAAGGAATCCCAAGAGACAGAGACCCTAAATAGCCAGAAAAGAGGGTTTGGCTACCTAGGAGAGAGGATAGGCTAGCAACACCTGAAGGAGCCTATCACAAGGAGTCTCTGACGTCACCTGGTGGCACTGGCCACTCAGAGCAGTCCAGTGTGCCAGCAGCACCTCTGTTTCCAAGATGGCAGAGGTCTGGAGCACACTGGAGGAGCTCTGGGCACCTCCCAGGGGAGGTACAGGTCAGGGGAGTGGTCACTCCCCTTTCCTTTGTCCAGTTTCGCGCCAGAGCAGGGCTAAGGGGTCCCTGAACCGGTGTAGACTGGCTTATGCAGAATTGGGCACATCTGTGCCCAAGAAAGCATTTCCAGAGGCTGGGGGAGGCTACTCCTCCCCTGCCTTCACACCATTTTCCAAAGGGAGAGGGTGTCACACCCTCTCTCAGAGGAAGTCCTTTGTTCTGCCATCCTGGGCCAGGCCTGGCTGGACCCCAGGAGGGCAGATGCCTGTCTGAGGGGTTGGCAGCTGCAGTGAAACCCCGGGAAAGGCATTTTGGCCGTACCAGGGTCTGTGCTACAGACTACTGGGATCATGGGATTGTGCCAACTATGCCAGGATGGTATAGAGGGGGCAATTCCATGATCATAGACATGTTACATGGCCATATTCGGAGTTACCATTGTGAAGCTACATATAGGTAGTGACCTATATGTAGTGCACGCGTGTAATGGTGTCCCCGCACTCACAAAGTCCGGGGAATTGGCCCTGAACAATGTGGGGGCACCTTGGCTAGTGCCAGGGTGCCCTCACACTAAGTAACTTTGCACCTAACCTTTACCAGGTAAAGGTTAGACATATAGGTGACTTATAAGTTACTTAAGTGCAGTGTAAAATGGCTGTGAAATAACGTGGACGTTATTTCACTCAGGCTGCAGTGGCAGGCCTGTGTAAGGGTTGTCAGAGCTCCCTATGGGTGGCAAAAGAAATGCTGCAGCCCATAGGGATCTCCTGGAACCCCAATACCCTGGGTACCTCAGTACCATATACTAGGGAATTATAAGGGTGTTCCAGTAAGCCAATGTAAATTGGTAAATTGGTCACTAGCCTGTTAGTGACAATTTGTAAAGAGAGAGCATAACCACTGAGGTTCTGGTTAGCAGAGCCTCAGTGAGACAGTTAGGCATCACACAGGGACCACATACCTATAGGTCACAAACTTATGAGCACTGGGGTCCTGACTAGCAGGGTCCCAGTGACACATAACAAACATACTGAAAACATAGGGTTTTCACTATGAGCACTGGGCCCTGGCAAGCAGGATACCAGTGAGACAGTGAAAACACCCTGACATACACTCACAAACAGGCCCAAAGTGGGGGTAACAAGGCTAGAAAGAGGCTACTTTCTCACAGGTTGGTCTTGTTAGGGAGACCACAGAGGCTGTGTTAGTCCCTGAAGGTGCCATTGATTTGGCCACCTTGGTTGCTTGTCCCCTTAATATGGGTAAGTACAAGCAACTTCCCCTAGTAAATGGTGTTGAGGTTCAGGCCTACAAGGACACAGGTGCCAGTGTTACCATGGTAATACAGAAACTGGTCCACCCTGAACAACACCTACTTGGTCACCAGTACCAAGTGACTGATGCTCATAACAACACTCTTAGCCACCCCATGGCTATTGTAAATCTCAACTGGGGGGGGGGGTTACTAGTCCAAAGAAAGTTGTGGTTGCCTCAGATTTACCTGTAGACTGTCTACTAGGGAACGATTTAGAGACATCAGCTTGGGCAGAAGTGGAGTTGGAGGCTCATGCAGCAATGCTGGGCATTCCTGGGCATATTTTTGCTTTGACAAGGGCTCAGGCCAAAAAGCAAAAAGGACAGGGTGACTTGGATCTTGGAACAAAGGACCAAGTGCTCCCTAAAGCTAGGGTTAGTAAAGGTAAATCTCTACCTACTATCCCTCCCTCTACAAATGATTCAACTTCTGAGGAAGAAGAATTTCCCCCCTGTGCAGAACCTTCACCAGAGGAGCTGGAAGCAGACACTGCTGAGCTTTTGGGTGGAGGGGGGCCTGCCAGGGAGGAGCTGAGTGTGGCACAGCAGACCTGTCCCACACTAGAGGGTCTAAGACAGCAATCAGTCAAACAGCAAAATGGGGATGTCAGTGACTCACATAGAGTTTACTGGGAGGACAACCTCTTGTATACAGAGGCAAGGGACCCTAAACCTGGAGCAGCCAGGAGATTGGTCATTCCCCTGCAATACAGAGAGTTCCTCCTAACTCTAGCCCACAACATTCCCTTGGCTGGACATCTAGGGCAAATTAAAACATGGGAAAGGCTTGTCCCCCTGTTTCATTGGCCTGGGATGTCAGAGGACACAAAAGATTTTTGTAAGTCCTGTGTCACCTGTCAAGCCAGTGGCAAGACTGGTGGCACCCCAAAGGCTCCGCTTATTCCACTGCCTGTGGTTGGGGTTCCCTTTGAAAGGGTAGGGGTTGACATAGTTGGCCCCCTTGACCCTCCTACTGCTTCAGGCAATAGGTTTATCTTGGTGGTAGTGGACCATGCCACGAGATATCCTGAAGCAATTCCTCTAAGGACCACTACAGCACCTGCAGTGGCAAAAGCCCTCCTGGGAATCTTTTCCAGGGTGGGTTTCCCAAAAGAGGTGGTATCAGACAGGGGTAGCAACTTTATGTCTGCTTACTTAAAGGCCATGTGGAAGGAATGTGGTGTAACATACAAATTCACCACACCTTATCATCCACAAACAAATGGACTGGTTGAGAGGTTTAACAAAACTCTCAAAGGAATGATAATGGGACTCCCTGAAAAACTCAGGAGGAGATGGGATGTCCTGTTACCTTGCCTCCTTTTTGCTTACAGGGAGGTACCCCAGAAAGGAGTGGGCTTCAGCCTCTTTGAACTTCTATTTGGGCACCCTGTAAGAGGTCCCCTAACACTTGTAAAGGAGGGTTGGGAACATCCTTTAAAAGCTCCTAAGCAAGACATAGTGGACTATGTACTTGGCCTAAGATCCAGAATGGCTGAGTATATGAAAAAGGTCAGTAAAAACCTTCAGGCCAGCCAAGAGCTCCAAAAGCAATGGCATGACCAGAAGGCTGTTCTGATTCAGTACCAACCAGGGCAGAAAGCGTGGGTGTTGGAGCCTGTAGCCCCAAGAGCACTCCAAGACAAATGGAGTGGACCCCACATTATTGTTGAAAAGAAGGGAGAAGTCACCTACTTGGTTGACTTGGGCACTGCCAAGAGTCCCCTTAGGGTGCTCCATGTCAATCGCCTGAAACCCTACTATGACAGGGCTGATCTCACCCTGCTCATGGCAACAGATGAAGGACAGGAAGAAGAGAGTGACCCTCTCCCTGATCTCTTCTCTTCCACAGAACAAGATGCTCTAGTGGAAGGTGTAGTTCTGGCAGATTGTCTTACTGCTGAGAAGAAAGACCACTGCATAAATCTCCTGGGTCAGTTTTCTGAACTCTTTTCTACTGTGCCAGGCACCACTTCTTGGTGTGAGCACACTATAGATACTGGAGACAGCTTGCCTGTCAAAAGTAAAATCTATAGGCAGCCTGACCATGTCAGGGACTGCATAAAACAAGAGGTTCAGAAAATGCTTGAACAGGGAGTGGTTGAGCACTCTGAAAGTCCATGGGCCTCTCCTGTGGTGCTTGTACCAAAGCATCACTCTAAAGATGGGAAAAGAGAGATGAGGTTTTGTGTAGATTACAGAGGTCTCAACCAGGTAACTAAAACTTATGCTCACCCTATACCCAGGGGGGAAACATCCTGAACAACTAGGTCTAAACCACTACTTCCCTGAACCACTACTGCTAAACAACTAAAAAGTCTCTACAACTAAGTACTGAACAACTACTGTCTAAACAACAATTGTGCCTGAATAACAATTGCCTGAAAAACTAATTTTAAGGTAAGGTTTTCTTTTTGGTTTTGATGGTTTATTAGTTGTTTAAAATATAATATATATATTAGTTGTTCAGGCAATTGTTATTCAGGCACAATTGTTGTTTAGACAGTAGTTGTTCAGTACTTAGTTGTAGAGACTTTTTAGTTGTTTAGCAGTAGTGGTTTAGGCTATAGTTGTTTAGGACCTAGTAGTTCTGTCACATATTGTAGGAAAGTACCATCTTGCCTGGCATGTTACCCCCATTTTTCACTGTATATATGATGTTTTAGTTGTATGTGTCACTGGGACCCTGGTAACCCAGGGCCCCAGTGCTCATAAGTGTGCCTGCATGTGTTACCTGTGTAGTGACTAACTGTCTCACTGAGGCTCTGCTAATCAGAACCTTAGTGGTTATGCTCTCTCATTTCTTTCCAAATTGTCACTGACAGGCTAGTGACCAATTTTACCAATTTACATTGGCTTACTGGAACACCCTTATAATTCCCTAGTATATGGTACTGAGGTACCCAGGGTATTGGGGTTCCAGGAGATCCCTATGGGCTGCAGCATTTCTTTTGCCACCCATAGGGAGCTCTGACAATTCTTACACAGGCCTGCCACTGCAGCCTGAGTGAAATAACGTCCACGTTATTTCACAGCCATTTTACACTGCACTTAAGTAACTTATAAGTCACCTATATGTCTAACCTTTACCTGGTAAAGGTTAGGTGCAAAGTTACTTAGTGTGAGGGCACCCTGGCACTAGCCAAGGTGCCCCCACATTGTTCAGAGCCAATTCCCTGAACTTTGTGAGTGCGGGGACACCATTACACGCGTGCACTACATATAGGTCACTACCTATATGTAGCTTCACAATGGTAACTCCGAATATGGCCATGTAACATGTCTATGATCATGGAATTGCCCCCTCTATGTCATCCTGGCATAGTTGGCACAATCCCATGATCCCAGTGGTCTGTAGCACAGACCCTGGTACTGCCAAACTGCCCTTCCTGGGGTTTCACTGCAGCTGCTGCTGCTGCCAACCCCTCAGACAGGCAGCTGCCCTCCTGGGGTCCAGCCAGGCCTGGCCCAGGATGGCAGAACAAAGAACTTCCTCTGAGAGAGGGTGTGACACCCTCTCCCTTTGGAAAATGGTGTGAAGGCAGGGGAGGAGTAGCCTCCCCCAGCCTCTGGAAATGCTTTGTTGGGCACAGAGGTGCCCAATTCTGCATAAGCCAGTCTACACCGGTTCAGGGACCCCTTAGCCCCTGCTCTGGCGCGAAACTGGACAAAGGAAAGGGGAGTGACCACTCCCCTGACCTGCACCTCCCCTGGGAGGTGTCCAGAGCTCCTCCAGTGTGCTCCAGACCTCTGCCATCTTGGAAACAGAGGTGCTGCTGGCACACTGGACTGCTCTGAGTGGCCAGTGCCACCAGGTGACGTCAGAGACTCCTGCTGATAGGCTCCTTCAGGTGTTAGTAGCCTATCCTCTCTCCTAGGTAGCCAAACCCTCTTTTCTGGCTATTTAGGGTCTCTGTCTCTGGGGAAACTTTAGATAACGAATGCAAGAGCTCATCCGAGTTCCTCTGCATCTCCCTCTTCACCTTCTGATAAGGAAACAACCGCTGACCGCGCTGGAAGCCTGCAAACCTGCAACATAGTAGCAAAGACGACTACTGCAACTCTGTAACGCTGATCCTGCCGCCTTCTCGACTGTTTTCCTGCTTGTGCATGCTGTGGGGGTAGCCTGCCTCCTCTCTGCACCAGAAGCTCCGAAGAAATCTCCCGTGGGTCGACGGAATCTTCCCCCTGCAACCGCAGGCACCAAAAAGCTGCATTACCGGTCCCGTGGGTCTCCTCTCAGCACGACGAGCGAGGTCCCTCGAATCCAGCGACTCTGTCCAAGTGACCCCCACAGTCCAGTGACTCTTCAGTCCAAGTTTGGTGGAGGTAAGTCCTTGCCTCACCTCGCTGGGCTGCATTGCTGGGAACCGCGACTTTGCAGCTACTCCGGCCCCTGTGCACTTCCGGCGGAAATCCTTTGTGCACAGCCAAGCCTGGGTCCACGGCACTCTAACCTGCATTGCACGACTTTCTAAGTTGGTCTCCGGCGACGTGGGACTCCTTTGTGCAACTTCGGCGAGCACCGTTTCACGCATCCTCGTAGTGCCTGTTTCTGGCACTTCTCCGGGTGCTACCTGCTTTAGTGAGGGCACTTTGTCTTGCTCGACGTCTCCTCTCTCTTCAGGTCCAATTTGCGACCTTCTGGTCCCTCCTGGGCCCCAGCAGCGTCCAAAAACGCCAAACGCACGATTTGCGTGTAGCAAGGCTTGTTGGCATCCTTCCGGCGGGAAAACACTTCTGCACGACTCTCCAAGGCGAGAGAGATCCGTCCACCAAAGGGGAAGTCTCTAGCCCTTTTCGTTCCTGCAGAAACCTCAGCTTCTTCTGTCCAGTCGAAGCTTCTTTGCACCCGCAGCTGGCATTTCCTGGGCATCTGCCCATCTCCGACGTGCTTGTGACTTTTGGACTTGGTCCCCTTGTTCCACAGGTAACCTAGATTGGAAATCCACAGTTGTTGCATTGCTGGTTTGTGTCTTTCCTGCATTATTCCTCTAACACGACTGTTTTGTCCTTAGGGGAACTTTAGTGCACTTTGCACTCACTTTTCAGGGTCTTGGGGAGGGTTATTTTTCTAACTCTCACTATTTTCTAATAGTCCCAGCGACCCTCTACAAGGTCACATAGGTTTGGGGTCCATTCGTGGTTCGCATTCCACTTTTGGAGTATATGGTTTGTGTTGCCCCTATCCCTATGTTTCCCCATTGCATCCTATTGTAACTATACATTGTTTGCACTGTTTTTTAAGACTATACTGCATATTTTTGCTATTGTGTATATATATCTTGTGTATATTTCCTATCCTCTCACTGAGGGTACACTCTAAGATACTTTGGCATATTGTCATAAAAATAAAGTACCTTTATTTTTAGTATAACTGTGTATTGTGTTTTCTTATGATATTGTGCATATGACACTAAGTGGTACTGTAGTAGCTTCACACGTCTCCTAGTTCAGCCTAAGCTGCTCTGCTAAGCTACCATTATCTATCAGCCTAAGCTGCTAGACACCCTATACACTAATAAGGGATAACTGGGCCTGGTGCAAGGTGCAAGTACCCCTTGGTACTCACTACAAGCCAGTCCAGCCTCCTACATTGGTTGTGCAGTGGTGGGATAAGTGCTTGAGACTACTTACCACTCTTGTCATTGTACTTTTCATAAGAGAAAAATATACAAAACAAGGTCAGTGTATATACACATAGCCAAAAAGTTTTGCATTTCCTCTTTTCACTCTTTTCTAAGTGCTGAAAAGTACTTCTAAACTTTCAAAAAGTTCTTAAAAGTTTAAAAAGTTTTTTTTCTGTCTTTCCAAAAAGTTCTGAAAACTTTTTTCTCTTTTTCTATCACTTTAACTCTCTCTAAAAAATGTCTGGCACAGGCCAAAATGTTGAACTGTCCAAACTTGCATATGATCACCTTAGCTGGAAAGGAGCAAGGAGTCTCTGCATAGAGAGAAGTTTGAGTGTAGGGAAGAATCCTTCCTTAGAACTGTTAATTAACATGCTTAGAGTACAGGATAAGGCCATAAGTGCCCAATCTGGTGAAAAAGTAGCTAATGGTTCTCAATCTGATCCAGGGACTCCCCCAGGAAAAGATTCAGGAAAGAAACTTCTCAGCCTGCCCATTACTAGACAGTCTAGCATAGTTGGTACAGAGGTTGAATCACACCATACTGATGGTGTGCTCTCACATTATACTGTTAGCCAAGCTGTTAGGGTGCCTTCTGTAAGGGACAGGTCTCCTTCTGTTCATTCCCATCATACCTCTGTATCTAGAAATGTCCGTCCCACCCACCCTGATGACAGATTGTTAGAAAGGGAGCTCAATAGATTGAGAGTGGAACAAACCAGACTGAAGCTCAAGAAGCAACAGCTGGATTTGGATAGACAGTCTTTAGAATTAGAGAAGGAAAGACAGAAGTTGGGTTTAGATACCCATGGTGGCAGCAGCAGTATTCCCCATAGTCATCCTGCGAAAGAGCATGATTCCAGGAATCTGCACAAGATAGTTCCCCCTTATAAGGAGGGGGATGACATTAACAAGTGGTTTGCTGCACTTGAGAGGGCCTGTGCTGTACAGGATGTCCCTCAAAAGCAGTGGGCTGCTATCCTATGGCTATCATTTAGTGGAAAAGGTAGGGATAGGCTCCTTACTGTAAAAGAAAATGATGCTAATAATTTCCAAGTTCTTAAGAATGCACTCCTGGATGGTTATGGCTTAACCACTGAACAGTACAGGATAAAGTTCAGAGAGACCAAAAAGGAGTCTTCACAAGACTGGGTTGATTTCATTGACCAGGCAGTGAAGGCCTTGGAGGGGTGGTTACATGGCAGTAAAGTTACTGATTATGACAGCCTGTATAACTTGATCCTGAGAGAGCATATTCTTAATAATTGTGTGTCTGATTTGTTGCACCAGTACTTGGTGGACTCTGATCTGACCTCTCCCCAAGAATTGGGAAAGAAGGCAGACAAATGGGTCAGAACAAGAGTGAACAGAAAAGTTCATACAGGGGGTGACAAAGATGGCAACAAAAAGAAGGATGGTAAGTCTTCTGACAAGGGTGGGGACAAATCTAAAAATGAGTCTTCATCAGGCCCACAAAAACACTCTGGTGGGGGTGGTGGGTCCAAATCCTCCTTTAATCAGAACAAGGAAAAGAAACCATGGTGCTCTTTATGTAAAATAAAAGGCCATTGGACAACAGATCCCAGTTGTCCAAAGAAAGGCACCACAGCTCCTACCACTACAACCCCTACTGCTACACCTAGTGTCCCTACTAATAGCAGTGGTGGTGGGAGCAAACCTACTAATAGCCAATCCAAGGGAGTAGCTGGGCTCACTTTTGGTAATTTAGTTGGGGTTGGTCTGATTAGGGAGACCACAGAGGCTACTTTAGTCTCTGAAGGGGCTATTGATTTAGCCACTTTAGTTGCTTGCCCCCATAACTTGGAGAAGTACAAGCAACTAACCCTAATAAATGGTGTTGAGGTCCAGGCCTACAGGGACACAGGTGCCAGTGTCACAATGGTGATTGAGAAACTGGTGCACCCTGAACAACACATACTTGGACACCAGTACCAAGTAACCGATGCTCACAACATAACACAAAGCCACCCCATGGCTGTTGTAAATCTCAACTGGGGGGGGGTAACTGGTCCAAAGAAAGTTGTGGTAGCTTCAGATTTACCTGTAGACTGTCTATTAGGGAATGATTTGGAGACATCAGCTTGGTCAGATGTGGAGTTGGAGGCCCATGCAGCAATGCTGGGCATCCCAGGGCATATTTTTGCTTTGACAAGGGCTCAGGCCAAAAAGCAAAAAGGACAGGGAAGCTTGGATCCTGGAACAATGGACCAAGTGCTGCCTTAAGCCAGGGCTAGTAGAAGCAAACCACTTCCTACTATCCCTCCCTCTACAGTGGATTCTACTTCTGAGGAAGAAGAATTCCCTCCCTGTGCAGAACCTACACCAGAGGAGCTGGAAGCAGACACTGCTGAGCTTTTGGGTGAAGGGGGGCCTGCCAGAGAGGAGCTGAGTGTGGCACAGCAAACCTGTCCCACATTAGAGGGTCTCAGACAGCAAGCTGTCAAACAGGCTAATGGGGATGTCAGTGACTCTCACAGAGTTTACTGGGAGGACAACCTCTTGTACACTGAGCATAGGGATCCTAAACCTGGAGCTGCCAGGAGATTAGTGATTCCTCAGGAGTACAGAAAGTTCCTCCTAACACTGGCACATGACATTCCCTTAGCTGGGCACCTGGGTCAAATGAAAACTTGGGACAGATTGGTACCATTGTTTCATTGGCCTAGGATGTCTGAGGACACAAAGGAATTTTGTAAGTCCTGTGAAACCTGTCAAGCCAGTGGCAAGACAGGTGGCACCCCAAAGGCACCCCTTATCCCACTGCCTGTGGTTGGGGTTCCCTTTGAAAGGGTAGGGGTTGACATAGTTGGCCCCCTTGACCCTCCTACTGCTTCAGGCAATAGGTTTATCTTAGTGGTAGTGGACCATGCCACAAGATATCCTGAAGCAATTCCTTTAAGGACCACTACAGCTCCTGCAGTGGCAAAAGCCCTCCTGGGAATATTTTCCAGGGTGGGCTTCCCAAAGGAAGTAGTATCAGACAGGGGAAGCAATTTCATGTCTGCATACTTAAAGGCCATGTGGGAGGAGTGTGGTGTAACTTACAAGTTCACAACACCCTATCATCCACAAACAAATGGACTGGTGGAGAGATTTAATAAAACTCTCAAAGGCATGATTATGGGTCTCCCTGAAAAACTCCGCAGGAGATGGGATATCCTTCTACCATGCCTCCTTTTTGCCTACAGGGAGGTACCCCAGAAAGGAGTGGGCTTCAGCCCCTTTGAACTTCTTTTTGGACACCCTGTTAGGGGTCCACTCACACTTGTAAAGGAGGGTTGGGAACAACCTTTAAAAGCTCCTAAGCAGGATATTGTGGATTATGTACTTGGCCTCAGATCAAGGATGGCTGAATACATGAAAAAGGCCAGTAAAAACCTTCAGGCCAGCCAAGAGCTCCAGAAGCAATGGCATGATCAGAAGGCTGTTTTGGTTCAGTACCAACCAGGGCAGAAAGTGTGGGTCTTGGAGCCTGTGGCCCCAAGAGCACTCCAAGATAAATGGAGTGGACCCCACACAATTGTTGAACAGAAGGGTGAAGTCACCTACTTGGTTGACTTAGGCACTGCCAGGAGTCCCCTTAGGGTGCTTCATGTCAACCGCCTAAAACCATACTATGACAGGGCTGATCTCACCCTGCTCATGGCAACTGATGAGGGACAGGAAGAAGACAGTGATCCTCTACCTGATCTCTTCTCTTCCACAGAACAAGATGCTCTTGTGGAAGGTGTAGTTTTGGCTGATTGTCTTACTGCTGAGCAGAAAGATAATTGCATAAATCTCCTAGGACAATTTTCAGAACTCTTCTCTACTGTGCCAGGCACCACTTCTTGGTGTGAGCACACTATAGATACTGGAGACAGTTTACCTGTCAAAAGTAAGATCTATAGGCAGCCTGACCATGTCAGGGACTGCATAAAGCAAGAAGTTCAGAAAATGTTGGAACTAGGAGTGGTTGAGCACTCTGACAGTCCATGGGCTTCTCCTGTGGTACTGGTACCAAAACCCAATTCTAAAGATGGAAAGAAGGAAATGAGGTTTTGTGTAGACTATAGAGGTCTCAACTTGGTAACCAAAACTGATGCACACCCTATACCCAGGGCAGATGAGCTCATAGATACACTGGCATCTGCCAAGTATCTAAGCACTTTTGATTTGACTGCAGGGTATTGGCAGATCAAATTGTCAGAAGATGCTAAACCTAAGACTGCATTTTCTACCATTGGAGGACATTACCAGTTTACTGTAATGCCTTTTGGTTTGAAAAATGCACCTGCCACTTTTCAGAGGTTGGTGAACACAGTCCTGCAAGGGCTGGAAGCTTTCAGTGCAGCATATTTGGATGATATAGCTGTCTTTAGCTCCAGCTGGGATGATCACCTGGTCCACCTATGGAAAGTTTTGGAGGCCCTGCAAAAGGCAGCCCTCACTATCAAGGCTTCAAAGTGCCAGATAGGGCAGGGTAAGGTGGTTTATCTGGGACACCTTGTTGGTGGAGAACAGATTGCACCACTTCAGGGGAAAATCCAAACTATTATTGATTGGGTTCCCCCTACCACTCAGACTCAGGTGAGAGCCTTCTTAGGCCTCACTGGGTATTACAGGAGGTTCATTAAGAACTATGGCTCCATTGCAGCCCCTCTTAATGACCTCACATCCAAGAAAATGCCTAAAAAGGTATTGTGGACAGCAAGCTGTCAGAAAGCTTTTGAGGAGCTGAAGCAGGCCATGTGCTCTGCACCTGTCCTGAAAAGCCCTTGTTACTCTAAAAAATTATATGTCCAAACTGATGCATCTGAATTAGGAGTAGGGGCAGTCCTATCACAACTTAATTCTGAGGGCCAGGATCAACCTGTTGCTTTTATTAGTAGAAGGTTGACCCCTAGAGAAAAGCGTTGGTCTGCCATTGAGAGGGAGGCCTTTGCTGTGGTCTGGGCTCTGAAGAAGTTGAGGCCATACCTGTTTGGCACTCACTTCATTGTTCAGACAGACCACAAACCTCTACTGTGGCTAAAACAAATGAAAGGTGAAAATCCTAAATTGTTGAGGTGGTCCATATCCCTACAGGGAATGGACTATACAGTGGAACATAGACCTGGGAGTAGCCACTCCAATGCAGATGGACTCTCCAGATATTTCCACCTAGACAATGAAGACTCATCAGGTAATGGCTAGTCTTATTGTCCTTCGTTTGGGGGGGGGTTGTGTAGGAAAGTACCATCTTGCCTGGCATGTTACCCCCATTTTTCACTGTATATATGTTGTTTTAGTTGTATGTGTCACTGGGACCCTGGTAACCCAGGGCCCCAGTGCTCATAAGTGTGCCTGCATGTGTTACCTGTGTAGTGACTAACTGTCTCACTGAGGCTCTGCTAATCAGAACCTCAGTGGTTATGCTCTCTCATTTCTTTCCAAATTGTCACTGACAGGCTAGTGACCAATTTTACCAATTTACATTGGCTTACTGGAACACCCTTATAATTCCCTAGTATATGGTACTGAGGTACCCAGGGTATTGGGGTTCCAGGAGATCCCTATGGGCTGCAGCATTTCTTTTGCCACCCATAGGGAGCTCTGACAATTCTTACACAGGCCTGCCACTGCAGCCTGAGTGAAATAACGTCCACGTTATTTCACAGCCATTTTACACTGCACTTAAGTAACTTATAAGTCACCTATATGTCTAACCTTTACCTGGTAAAGGTTAGGTGCAAAGTTACTTAGTGTGAGGGCACCCTGGCACTAGCCAAGGTGCCCCCACATTGTTCAGAGCCAATTCCCTGAACTTTGTGAGTGCGGGGACACCATTGCACGCGTGCACTACATATAGGTCACTACCTATATGTAGCTTCACAATGGTAACTCCGAATATGGCCATGTAACATGTCTACGATCATGGAATTGCCCCCTCTATGTCATCCTGGCATAGTTGGCACAATCCCATGATCCCAGTGGTCTGTAGCACAGACCCTGGTACTGCCAAACTGCCCTTCCTGGGGTTTCACTGCAGCTGCTGCTGCTGCCAACCCCTCAGACAGGCAGCTGCCCTCCTGGGGTCCAGCCAGGCCTGGCCCAGGATGGCAGAACAAAGAACTTCCTCTGAGAGAGTGTGTGACACCCTCTCCCTTTGGAAAATGGTGTGAAGGCAGGGGAGGAGTAGCCTCCCCCAGCCTCTGGAAATGCTTTGTTGGGCACAGAGGTGCCCAATTCTGCATAAGCCAGTCTACACTGGTTCAGGGACCCCTTAGCCCCTGCTCTGGCGCGAAACTGGACAAAGGAAAGGGGAGTGACCACTCCCCTGACCTGCACCTCCCCTGGGAGGTGTCCAGAGCTCCTCCAGTGTGCTCCAGACCTCTGCCATCTTGGAAACAGAGGTGCTGCTGGCACACTGGACTGCTCTGAGTGGCCAGTGCCACCAGGTGACGTCAGAGACTCCTGCTGATAGGCTCCTTCAGGTGTTAGTAGCCTATCCTCTCTCCTAGGTAGCCAAACCCTCTTTTCTGGCTATTTAGGGTCTCTGTCTCTGGGGAAACTTTAGATAACGAATGCAAGAGCTCATCCGAGTTCCTCTGCATCTCCCTCTTCACCTTCTGATAAGGAAACGACCGCTGACCGCGCTGGAAGCCTGCAAACCTGCAACATAGTAGCAAAGACGACTACTGCAACTCTGTAACGCTGATCCTGCCGCCTTCTCGACTGTTTTCCTGCTTGTGCATGCTGTGGGGGTAGCCTGCCTCCTCTCTGCACCAGAAGCTCCGAAGAAATCTCCCGTGGGTCGACGGAATCTTCCCCCTGCAACCGCAGGCACCAAAAAGCTGCATTACCGGTCCCTTGGGTCTCCTCTCAGCACGACGAGCGAGGTCCCTCGAATCCAGCGACTCTGTCCAAGTGACCCCCACAGTCCAGTGACTCTTCAGTCCAAGTTTGGTGGAGGTAAGTCCTTGCCTCACCTCGCTGGGCTGCATTGCTGGGAACCGCGACTTTGCAGCTACTCCGGCCCCTGTGCACTTCCGGCGGAAATCCTTTGTGCACAGCCAAGCCTGGGTCCACGGCACTCTAACCTGCATTGCACGACTTTCTAAGTTGGTCTCCGGCGACGTGGGACTCCTTTGTGCAACTTCGGCGAGCACCGTTTCACGCATCCTCGTAGTGCCTGTTTCTGGCACTTCTCCGGGTGCTACCTGCTTCAGTGAGGGCTCTTTATCTTGCTCGACGTCCCCTCTCTCTTCAGGTCCAATTTGCGACCTCCTGGTCCCTCCTGGGCCCCAGCAGCGTCCAAAAACGCCAAACGCACGATTTGCGTGTAGCAAGGCTTGTTGGCATCCTTCCGGCGGGAAAACACTTCTGCACGACTCTCCAAGGCGAGAGGGATCCGTCCACCAAAGGGGAAGTCTCTAGCCCTTTTCGTTCCTGCAGAAACCTCAGCTTCTTCTGTCCAGTCGAAGCTTCTTTGCACCCGCAGCTGGCATTTCCTGGGCATCTGCCCATCTCCGACGTGCTTGTGACTTTTGGACTTGGTCCCCTTGTTCCACAGGTACCCTAGATTGGAAATCCACAGTTGTTGCATTGCTGGTTTGTGTCTTTCCTGCATTATTCCTCTAACACGACTGTTTTGTCCTTAGGGGAACTTTAGTGCACTTTGCACTCACTTTTCAGGGTCTTGGGGAGGGTTATTTTTCTAACTCTCACTATTTTCTAATAGTCCCAGCGACCCTCTACAAGGTCACATAGGTTTGGGGTCCATTCGTGGTTCGCATTCCACTTTTGGAGTATATGGTTTGTGTTGCCCCTATCCCTATGTTTCCCCATTGCATCCTATTGTAACTATACATTGTTTGCTCTGTTTTCTAAGACTATACTGCATATTTTTGCTATTGTGTATATATATCTTGTGTATATTTCCTATCCTCTCACTGAGGGTACACTCTAAGATACTTTGGCATATTGTCATAAAAATAAAGTACCTTTATTTTTAGTATAACTGTGTATTGTGTTTTCTTATGATATTGTGCATATGACACTAAGTGGTACTGTAGTAGCTTCACACGTCTCCTAGTTCAGCCTAAGCTGCTCTGCTAAGCTACCATTATCTATCAGCCTAAGCTGCTAGACACCCTATACACTAATAAGGGATAACTGGGCCTGGTGCAAGGTGCAAGTACCCCTTGGTACTCACTACAAGCCAGTCCAGCCTCCTACACATATTCACCCAGGGCAGATGAGCTCATAGATACACTGGCATCTGCCAAGTATCTAAGCACCTTTGGTTTGACTGCAGGGTATTGGCAGATCAAGTTATCAGAGGATGCTAAAGCAAAAACTGCATTTTCGACTATTGGAGGGCACTACCAATTCAAAGTAATGTCCTTTGGTTTGAAAAATGCACCTGCCACTTTTCAGAGGTTGGTGAATACAGTCCTGCAAGGGTTGGAGGCTTTTAGTGCAGCATATCTGGACGATATATCTGTCTTTAGCTCCAGTTGGGATGATCACCTGGTCCACCTATGGAAAGTTTTAGAGGCCCTGCAAAAGGCAGGCCTCACTATCAAGGCCTCAAAGTGCCAGATAGGGCAGGGGAAAGTGGTTTATCTGGGACACCTTGTAGGTGGAGAACAAATTGCACCACTTCAGGGGAAAATCCAAACTATCATAGATTGGGTTCCCCCTACAACACAGACCCAGGTGAGACCCTTCCTAGGCCTCACTGGGTATTACAGAAGGTTCATAAAGAACTATGGCTCCATAGCAGCCCCTCTTAATGACCTCACTTCTAAGAAAATGCCTAAAAAGGTATTGTGGACAGCTAGCTGTCAGAAAGCTTTTGAGGAGCAGAAACAGACCATGTGCACTGCACCTGTCCTGAAAAGCCCCTGTTACTCCAAGAAATTAATTGTTCAAACTGATGCATCTGAATTAGGGGTAAGGGCAGTCTTATCACAACTCAATTCTGAGGGCCAGGATCAACCTGTTGCTTTTATCAGCAGGAGGTTGGCCCCTAGAGAAAAGTGTTGGTCTGCCATAGAGAGGGAGGCCTTTGCTGTGGTCTGGGCACTGAAGAAGTTGAGGCCATACCTGTTTGGCACTCACTTCATTGTTCAGACAGACCACAAACCTCTACTTTGGCTAAAACAAGTGAAAGGTGAAAACCCTAAATTGTTGAGGTGGTCCATATCTCTACAGGGAATGGACTATACAGTGGAACATAGACCTGAGAGTACCCACTCCAATTCAGATGGACTCTCCAGATATTTCCACTTAGACAATGAAGACTCATCAGGTCATGGCTAGTCTTATTGTCCTTCGTTTGTGGGGGGGGGGAGGTTGTGTAGGAAAGTACCATCTTGCCTGGCATGTTACCCCCATATTTCACTGTATATATGTTGTTTTAGTGTATGTGTCACTGGGACCCTGCCAGCCAGGGCCCCAGTGCTCATAAGTGTGCCCTGTATGTGTTCCCTGTGTGATGACTAACTGTCTCACTGAGGCTCTGCTAACCAGAACCTCAGTGGTTATGCTCTCTCTGCTTTCCAAATTGTCACTAACAGGCTAGTGACCAATTTCACCAATTCACATTGGCATACTGGAACACCCTTATAATTCCCTAGTATATGGTACTGAGGTACCCAGGGTATTGGGGTTCCAGGAGATCCCTATGGGCTGCAGCATTTATTTTGCCACCCATAGGGAGCTCTGACCATTCTTACACAGGCCTGCCACTGCAGCCTGAGTGAAATAATGTCCACGTTATTTCACAGCCATTTACCACTGCACTTAAGTAACTAATAAGTCACCTATATGTCTAACCTTTACCTGGTAAAGGTTGGGTGCTAAGTTACTTAGTGTGTGGGCACCCTGGCACTAGCCAAAGTGCCGCCACATCGTTCAGGGCAAATTCCCCGGACTTTGTGAGTGCGGGGACACCATTACACGTGTGCACTATACATAGGTCACCACCTATGTATAGCGTCACAATGGTAACTCCGAACATGGCCATGTAACATGTCTAAGATCATGGAATTGTCACCCCAATGCCATTCTGGCATTGGGGAGAGAATTCCATGATCCCCCGAGTCTCTAGCACAGACCCGGGTAATGCCAAACTACCTTTCCCGGGGTTTCACTGCAGCTGCTGCTGCTGCCAACCCCTCAGACAGGTTTCTGCCCTCCTGGGGTCCAGCCAGGCTTGGCCCACAATGGCAGAACAAAGGACTTCCTCAGAGAGAGGGTGTTACACCCTCTCCCTTTGGAAAAAGGTGTCAGGGCTGGGGAGGAGTAGCCTCCCCCAGCCTCTGGAAATGCTTTGATGGGCACAGATGGTGCCCATCTCTGCATAAGCCAGTCTACACCAGTTCAGGGATCCCCCAGCCCTGCCCTGGCGCGAAACTGGACAAAGGAAAGGGGAGTGACCACTCCCCTGACCTGCACCTCCCAGGGGAGGTGCCCAGAGCTCCTCCAGTGTGCTCCAGACCTCTGCCACCTTGGAAACAGAGGTGCTGCTGGCACACTGGACTGCTCTGAGTGGCCACTGCCAGCAGGTGACGTCAGAGACTCCTTCTGATAGGCTCCTTCAGGTGTTGCAAGCCTATCCTCTCTCCTAGGTAGCCAAACCTCCTTTTCTGGCTATTTAGGGTCTCTGCTTTGGGGAATTATTTAGATAATGAATGTAAGAGCTCATCAGAGTTCCTCTGCATCTCTCTCTTCACCTTCTGCCAAGGAATCGACCGCTGACTGCTCAGGATGCCTGCAAAACCGCAACAAAGTAGCAAAGACGACTACTGCAACCTTGCATCGCTGATCCTGCCGCCTTCTCGACTGTTTTCCTGGTGGTGCATGCTCTGGGGGTAGCCTGCCTCCTCTCTGCACTAGAAGCTCCGAAGAAATCTCCTGTGGGACGACGGAATCCTCCCCCTGCAACCGCAGGCACCAAAAGAACTGAATCACCGGTCCTCTGGGTCCCCTCTCAGAATGACGAGCGTGGTCCTGGGAACTCAGCAACTCTTTCCAAGTGACTCCCACAGTCCAGTGACTCTTCAGACCAAGTTTGGTGGAGGTAAGTCCTTGCCTCCCCATGCTAGACTGCATTGCTGGGTACCGCGTGATTTGCAGCTGCTCCGGCTCCTGTGCACTCTTCCAGGATTTCCTTTGTGCACAGCCAAGCCTGGGTCCGCGACACTCTAACCTGCAATGCACAACCTCCTGAGTTGTCCTCCAGCGTCGTGGGATCTCCTTTTGTGACTTCGGGTGAGCACCGTTTCACTCCTCTTTGTAGTGCCTGTTCTGGCACTTCTGCGGGTGCTGCCTGCTTCTGTGAGGGCTCCCTGTCTTGCTGGGCGCCCCCTCTGTCTCCTCACGCAATTGGCGACATCCCGGTCCCTCCTGGGCCACAGCAGCATCCAAAAAACGTAACCGCAAGCCTTGCAGCTAGCAAGGCTTGTTTGCGGTCTTTCTGCGTGGGAACACCTCTGCAAGCTTCTTCACGACGTAGGACATCCATCCTCCAAAGGGAAAGTTTCTAGCCCTCTTCGTTCTTGCAGAATCCACAGCTTCTACCATCCGGTGGCAGCTTCTTTGCACCCTCAGCTGGCATTTCCTGGGCATCTGCCCAATCTCGACGTTGCCGCGACTCTTGGACTTGGTCCCCTTGTTCCACAGGTACTCTCGTCCAGAAATCCACTTTGGTTGTATTGCTGGTGTTGGTCTTCCTTGCAGAATTCCCCTATCACGACTTCTGAGCTCTCTGGGGAATATAGGTGCACTTAACACCTACTTTTCAAGGTCTTGAAGAACCAGAACCTTATGGGCCTGGCGGCGCAGGGTACGCCTGAAATCTCCTTGGATTCACCTGCCTCAACTAACAGAGACACGGGACACTCTGTCAGGCGTAAAAGATCAGATTTTATTAGCTGCAGCTAGTACAGTTGTCCAAGAAGTACACAAGGTATGTTCTCAGGAGACTGCCACTTTACTTTGTGGCGCACAATCTTATATACCGTATAAAAACCATTTATTAACTACATACACTCCCAGAACACATAGAAAGGAGCCAGTAAGAATAATGTAAAGATAGAACAGAGCCAATAGAAATGTCGGAAAACAAGACAGCACCAATAGAAGGAATTGGAAAACAAAGTATTAAGTGACTTAAGGTTGCCTCCCCTCCAGCTGTGTTTGTCACCCCTCCCTTGAACTAATTCATTAACCGATCCACAACGAAGTTGCATGTGGTGTGATAAGTTTGTGTGCGTTTGGAGGACAATTGTGAAATGAGAGAATACTAGCAAAGGACAGCGAAGGCCAGACGATAAGATAAGATCGGCGGAGAATAGTGTGAGCCTACAGATAGTTGAAACAAGGATTAGAAAACCAGACAGGGATTAGTGTACTCGGTCAGACCTTAATACCAGCCTTGTAAAGATAGAGGCAGAAGGCTGTTTTGAACACCATGTTGCAGAATAAGCAGAAAAGGCAGAATGGACTTCGTTCGCTGTGCTGCCTGAGTGAAGGCAACATAAAATGGCGGCGGGCCACAAAATGGCGGGTCGATACGATCGTATTAAAAATCGAATTTCCTCAGACCCTCCTTTTGCCAGAACTCAGGCAAGATACACAAACTCATGTTAATCTGAGTCGATGTCTATGGCCATGAGGTCATCAAGCTGTTGCTGTACCATCATTTTGATATTCTCTGCTCTTTGTGACTTGGGTTTGGGAATACATGCAGTAGCACATAGGTTGCAGACGGCAGGACCGCAGTGCATACAAAGACAACAAGAGAATATAAAAGCTAAAATTACTCCAAAGAATGTCAATACCTTCCAACCCCATTTGGACAGTAATCCCCAAAACCACTCTGAAAAGGACCAATCTCCTTCGTCCTGATGAATCGACTCGGAGATTATGTGTAACTTAGAGATAGCTTGGTATACTGTCGGGGCGTCATTAGGTATGAAAATACAGCAACTTGATCCGATCAATTTGCATACTCCACCACGGTCCGCAAGAACAAAGTCTAAGGCAACACGGTTCTGCAAGGTCATAAGACGATCAGCCTGTAGTTCAGCTGTAATGTTACTTAAAGCTCCTACAGTGATGTCTATGGTGGTTTCTACGACACGAACCAATTGCCTTATATTTCTGCTGTTGGCCATTGGACCCCAGAAGGGAAGAAATCCTTTGAGGAAATCTCCTCCCTCTTGTCCTGCTGTGTCTTTCGAATCCACAATCCCTCTGCCATATCTATTTTTATGATGGTTCGCAGGAGCGGTGTATGTAGGGGGAAGAAGAAAGGCTATATAACAAGTACCAGAGAAATCAGCTGGCAACCATGTATAAGCCCTATCGTGGCAAACGAAGTATGTACCTTGAGATGGTACTAACGGCAGTGAATTCAGGGCTGAATAAACATATGTATGGGAACATAAACTTTCTCTTTGTCCGGTGTTTGGAGTTCTACCATTTATTTGCAGACAGAAATTTCCTTGTTGGGGTATGACCCGTATCGGAGGAGATTTTCCTTGCTTAACCTTATCATTGAGGCTGGAAATGTAATCAGTTATGTTCCAATTGGTATATGCTTTTCTTTCATCTATGGAAGCTTCACTTTTTTCCATGATTTTAGCCATAGCTACCATTCCCTTTATCAATAAACTATGACTGAAATCTGAACCAACACTATGTGAACTGACAGGTTGTTTAATTTTACTTTGATATGCATTATTGAAAATGACAAAATAAGCCCAAGCGGAACCTTCATAGGAGAATGGAAGAACTAAATATGGCATTCCTTTTTCTACCGTATGTGGTATGAGTCCACACACCCAACAGTCAGTTGTATTGATCACTAACTGATGTTGATGTAACAACTGGACGAAGGAATTGTTAAAGTATTCAGTTCTTCTGATGAGTTCATAATGGGGAAGAGTGTGAAATAGGTGCGGAGAGATAGTAGAAGAAGATGTAGAGGTAGGAGAAGAGACAACTTTTTGCTGCAGAGTAATAATGATCCAGTTTACAGATGCCAAAAGAATACACGACAATATAATGACGCATAGAGCAATACTACAACGACTATATATTTCTTTACAATTATTCTTTATATTTTTACTTTCTCTTTTATCTAATGTAGCCTCCATCTTTCTAAGTGGATGCTCACGGCAATCTTCCTCAATCACTGTAGTCACGATTATCTACCGTCCTATGACACTGTGAGGTCCTGCAGGCCTATTGCCACTTACTCAGGTCGTAACTAAGACTCCTACCGTGACCCTGCAACCGGGATAGAGTACTACATAGGAGAGAAATTTACAAGTTCTTTGGTCTTGGTCTCAAATTATAGCGTTCCTGTCCAGAGGCAGTCTGGTTTTGAAACAATGTTCCTGGATTTGTCGTGTTCAAGCGACGATGCGATGGTATTGCTTCTTGAAGGATGTCGTCGTCCTCTTTCTCAGAAAGTGTTCCAATTAGACGCGCATCACTGAATGGTACAAATTGCGGAACTTTCTCACTTTCAGAGTCACTGATGCCTCTACGGACCCACTGATCGAAAGGCAAGGGCAAAGGCACTTTCTTGCAGTGCACGGCATGCACCCAGTTTTTCTTTCCTTCGACTTTAACTGCTGTTCTTGTGGTCAAAAGAACCAGGCGTGGCTCTCTCCATCTGGGCTCCAAATTTCTCTGTCGTTGGAAATTTTTCGTGCAGACCCAGTCACCTGGTCGGATGGAATGACCTGGGTCTGTGGAAGCCTCTGGTAGAGCACTCTGAACCTGTTGATGAAGAACACGCAATTTAGTTGTAAGGTCATGCAAGTAGTCAATCAACATCGGGTATGGCAAGTCTGAGTATTTTTTAGGGCGAGGAACTCCCCATACATTAGCTGGGCGACCAAATATCACTTCGTAAGGGCTAAGCCCCAAACGAGAGTGTACTGCTGTTCTGGTGGACAGAAGAGCCAATGGTAAAGCATCAGGCCAATTAAGTCCTGTGCTAGCTTGCACCTTAGCAATTTTAAGCTTCAAGGTTCCATTGTAGCATTCTACTAAACCAGCTGACTGTGGGTGATTCGCCGCGTGGAACTTCTGTTTTATGCCAAGACCTGCACAAACTTTTTGCATGACTTGACCCACAAATTCGCTCCCATTGTCACTCCAGACAATGCGCGGCAAACCAAACCTAGGGAAGAATTCTTTCAAAAGTATTTTGGCAGTTGATAAAGCAGTATTGTCCTTTAGAGGGTAGGCTTCTACCCATCTAGAAAAAGCACATACTACCACCAGAACATATTTGAGGTTGTTGCATCGTTCCATGTGAATATAATCGATCTGCAACACCTCAAATGGATATGTTGGAGGAGCAAAATGACCTGCTGGAGTTGGGGTTCCCTTTCCCGGATTGTACATCAAGCAAACAATACAATGTTTTACCACATTATTTGCACACTTTGGGATCCCCTCATTTTGCCACACTGGAGCCAGAAGTTTACATATTCCTTTTGCACTTAGGTGAGCTGGACCATGTGCCATAGTAACTACAGGTAGTACATAAGCATCTGGTAACAGCCAACGTTGATGTTCTGATAATTCAACCCAACATCCCATCTCATCTAACATTCCTGTACTTTCCTTCCACTTTCTCAACTCATTCTCCGTAGCCTCTCCTTGAATTGATTTCACACTCTCTACTGTATCTTCACACATTCCCTTTTCTCTTACGCAGTTTGCGGGACCTGCAACATACATTCGACTTGTGTTGTCTCTGGCTGTCTTTTTCGCTACCTCATCTGCAAATGCATTTCCTCGACCAACATCGTCCACAATCTTTTTGTGTGCACTACACTTCACGATCGCTATCTGAGTAGGCATTGTAAGTGACTCAAGAAGTTCAGTCACTAATGGACCATGTTGTATCTTAATACCATGGGAAGTAAAGAATCCTCTTTCCTTCCATAAACGCCCAAAGTTAAACGCTACACCAAAAGCGTATTGGCTATCAGTGTACACGTTTACTCTTTTTCCTTTGGATAACACACACGCTCTAGTTAAGGCTATCAATTCAGCTGCCTGAGCTGAATTATGTCTAATGCGTGCTGTCTCCACAATCGTATGCAAAGTGGTAATAGCGTAGGCTGAAACTGTATCTCCATTCGGGAGCTTGAAACAAGAACCATCTACCCATAGTGTTCCATCTGGATTCACTAATGGCGTGTCTTTTAGGTCAATTCTACCCTTAGTCTCTTCTTCAGTACGGAGAAAACAATCATGCTGTTCAGAGACATCTCTCTCTTCTGGAAGAGGCAACAAGGTAGCTGGATTCAGGGTATTACATCGTTTGATGTGTATGTGACTAGCCAAAAGCGTCAGCTCATATCCGGACAACCGAGCACTCGTAAGATGCTGCGTTTTTGTCCTATTTAGTAAAATATCCACTGCATGTGGCACCATAACAATGAGAGTATTATCTAGCACTACTCCAGCAGACTGTCGAATAGAAATTGCTGCTGCCGCTGTCGCCTTAAGACAACTAGGCAATGCTTTAGCTACTGGATCTAACGTAGCTGAGAAATATGCGCATGGTCGCTGTTGATCTCCAAAACGCTGCGTTAAGACTGACAATGCACAACCCTCTCTTTCGTGGACATAGAGCGTAAAGGGCTTACTGTAATCAGGAGTACCCAATACAGGAGCAGAACACAAAGCAATACGCAAATCAGTAAAACTCTTCTGACACTCGTCAGTCCACGGAAGAGGCTGAGGCGTATCTTTTAAAGTTAGCGCCAACAGCGGTTTAGCCAATAAAGAGAAACTCGGAATCCACTGTCTACAATAAGAAGTAATGCCCAAAAAGGCACGTACCTCTCTTTGTGTGGATGGCACTGACATTTGTGCAATTGCCTGAATTCGTTCGGGGGTCAATCGTCGTCCCTCCTTTGACAAGAGATGACCCAAATAAGTCACCTCGCGACAGACATATTGTAATTTAGAAGGAGAAACCTTGTGATTCAGATCAAACAAATGACGCAACAGTGCAACGGTCACGTTTTTGCAAATCTCCTCTGAATCAGCTGCAACTAATAAGTCATCCATGTACTGAATGAGAGCGGCACCGGACGGTAAGGAAAAGGCATCAAGATGACATTTTAGAGCTTGACTGTAAACAGAGGGACTTTCACAATAACCTTGAGGTGCGCGTTTAAACCGGAAGCTTCGGCCTCCGAGGGAAAAACCAAAAATATCTCTACTCTCTTCGGCGATGGGAATACTAAAGAAAGCATTCTTTAGATCAATAACTGAAAACCAAGTCGCTGTAGAAGGTATCATCGTCAACAGAGCAGTGATATCTGGGACTACAGGAAACTGCGGTACGACAATCTTGTTTACCTCCCGAAGATCAATTACAAAACGATAAACAGGAGGCTGAGAAGGATCAGTGCGTTTAAGAACCGGAAGAACAGGACTGTTACATGTATTTCCTCTCGTTTCCTCAACCACACCCTTCTGAATCAAATCATGGACAATTTCCAGAAGTGCTTTCTCACCTTCAGTAGAGATTCTGTATTGCGGAATACGTGGCTTTTCATCATTGGGCTTAAGAGTAACAACATAAGGTGGGATCTCAAGACAACCAACGTCATTCGGACCCGTAGCCCAAAGCGTTTCGGGAAGAGAAAGCAATTCAGGTGGGAATTGATCTTTTGATAAGTACATTGGACTAGTCATTTTCTGTCCTAGAGTGAGGTATACACCAGAAGGTGAACAATATATCGTAGCATGCATTCTTTTTAATAGATCTAAACCCAACAGATTTTCACCACAACCATTCGTCAGAAGAAGCGGAGCTTCTAAATCATAAGGGCCTATTGAAACAGGCAAAGGGCAAGAAACTGGATTGCGAACAGGGGCGCCAGAAAATCCTACAGATACATTCGTTAAGCCAGACAAAGGTGCGCCAGGGAGTTTAGAATGAATGATAGAGCTTCTCATGGCACCAGTATCTAAAAGAAATGGCTCTGAAACACCCATTGTAGTGACATTAACATAAGGTCCATTCTGATCCACTGGAATTGACGTAACCCCCTTACTTTGTCCATGGCTGTCCTATTCAAAATGAAGACTTTCATTCCCTCCTTCAATATACTGATCCTCACTGTAATACTGTGTAGACCTAACATTTTGCTGGTCAAAGTAATTTCCGGAATTTGGAGGAACAAAAGAACGCTGCCCTTGGGTTAACACACCTCGACCTCTACCTCTATTTGCTGACTGAAGACCACCACGACCTCGTGAAGCAGATGTTGCTCCATTACGCTGCAACAATGCCGGACAACTGTTCTTAAAATGACCTTCCTCCCTACAATAAGCACATTGATTGGGACCTAGCAAAGGTCTTGGAATGAATGGTTCAGGCTTTTGATACAACCTCTGAAACTGCGGAGGCTGTTGAAACTGAGGCTGAACATAACGAGGAGGATAAGCCTGTTGCAAGAGAACTTTAGTTTTTAATTCTTTCGTCTTTTTCTCTTGTTTTTCCCTTTCTTCTTTGTCTCTATTTTCATAATATTGTGCAGTAGCCAATATCTGGGCGGAAGAAGAAACTGCCCATGAACTCTCGGAGTCTTTTAGCTTGTGTGATAGTTCAGGAAGCAAGTTATATACGAACTTATCCACAAATAATCGCTGTCCCCCTTCTGTAGCCATATCTTGACCACTGTGATCAATGAATGTCTCCTCGAATCGGGTAAAGAAATCGGAAACACTTTCATCTTTCTTTTGTTTACATGCTGCTAGCTTATCCCAATTAACTCTCAAAGCAGGCATCATTGTTTTCATTAATGTAATAATCCTACCAGGGAGTTCTGAGATCAAAGCGTCGGGCTTTGCACCACCTACTTGACCTCTATCTGCGGCAATAATAGCGTTCCAATCGCCGCCTAATTCTTGAGCGTGATCCTCTCTACGAATTTTAGCCCATATTGTCTGTGGAACTACATTTCCCATCAACATGTCAATATCTGCTAGATTCATAGTACATGCATCAACTGTTTGCGACAACTCTTTATAGTAACCAGCAGGATTTTTGCGTGAATCTGGTAGTGACTGTTTAAGTGCTAAAACTTCAGACCTTTTCCAGGGGACATGTATCCATATGCGCTGAAAATGCGCAGGAATAGCTGGATTAGCACCTGCTGCTGCAACTTCTTCCTTCCATATTGGAGAAACCTCTCTCATGGGATAGTTTTTCAGTGCTGTCCTAACTGAAGGATCAGAATCAGGAAAAGTCTGTGAGAACAATAGGGATCTGAAAGAAATAAGTGTTCTGACAGCGTTTTCAACCTTAGGACCCACAATAAGTCCTTTGTCAAAGTCAGCCTGAACATCTAACAGATCCTGTGGGACCGAACCCAAATTCATATCCTCCCATTCTTTAGCGAGAGTATCGCACATAACTTTAAAAACATATCTCTGCGTAGGTGCATTCCATTGCAGAAAGGTGGACATAATATCAGACGTACTATATTGGGGACCCTTCTTGATCCATCTACAAGCAAGTGAGTCCAATTTTTCTCGCTCTTCGGAGTCTGGGAATTGACTACGAGACTGTCTTCGAGAAAAAGCTGGAGACACGTTTAAAGCTTCAAAGAAAGGTGATAAGAGACCAGAGACAGTATCGGTAAATCGCTTACGCATAGATGGAGAATTTGACATAAGGATAGGGGACAAGGTATTAGATGAATTAACTAAAGGAGCATTAGGAATTGCCAAAGGAGCAGAAGGCAAAGGAGTTAAAGGCAAAGCTGGCATAGGCAATACTTGAGGAGGCAAATGTGGAAAAGCTGGAGCAGGCGGAAGCACAACTGGCGGCTGAACAGGCTGTAACATCGGGGGTGCATTAGCACCTTGTACATAGGGCGGAGGCAATTTCAATAAGTGGGACATTAAGGAATCTTCCTCAAAATCTTTTCTCTTATCAAGGGAAGAGATAGGCAACGTCGGATAGCATTTATCTATTGCCATTCGATGCTGTCTGTCTGAAATTTCCATTGCATTATCTATTTCATCATCTTTGAATTGCTGAGCAGCCTGTATAATCGTCATTCCCTGTGTTTTCCTATCTCGTTTCGCTTGTTTAATTTCTCTCTGTTTGGCTTCCTTACGCCAAAGGCGAAAAGAGTCAAACATTGCCGGCCGGGCTTTTCTTTTAAATAACGTTGCTTCTAAATTATCTAGCACATCAGTTTCGAAACTACCATTTTCTGGCCATTTTAAAACACCATCTTTCTTTGTATATCGGGTCCATGTCTTATTAAAGGCAATAGGACCAACACCATGTTTAGAATAGAGCTCATATGTGGGAGTTCCAACCGAAGGAATCGGACAGGAGTCCTCAAGCTGGGAGTCCCTATTACAACCAAAGCAACAAAGTTTTCCAAACTTAGTCAGACCAGACATCTCACGATTTTTACTGGCTGTTCACAAACATCAAGGGGGTAAAACTTTCAGTTTACACAGCACAAATGCACTTACCCCTCGGCTTTGGCCACTGCAATGGCCAAATCTAAGGACCTAAGGACAAAACAAAGACCAAAATTTGTGGGCGCGACCCACCAAATACTTAACTAAGAATGTCTTCTTACACCAACAGAGGCCCGTCTATCGTCTCGCTTTACCATACATCATCAAAGAAAGGGCCAAGGCAGGGCGGCAGTCAGGGCAGCAGTCGTCAGTAGCCGTCAGGAAGGAGTAACCGCGCTGAAAAAGACCTTCGGACCACTTCGACATACAGGGGTCGCTTGACGTGGCTCGCGATTCCTCCAGAATTTTCTTGCGGGGTTCCTCACGACCTTCAGGCAGAACCGGTACCGCTGAAGCCGCCCCACGTTGGGCGCCAGTTGAAGAACCAGAACCTTATGGGCCTGGCGGCGCAGGGTACGCCTGAAATCTCCTTGGATTCACCTGCCTCAACTAACAGAGACACGGGACACTCTGTCAGGCGTAAAAGATCAGATTTTATTAGCTGCAGCTAGTACAGTTGTCCAAGAAGTACACAAGGTATGTTCTCAGGAGACTGCCACTTTACTTTGTGGCGCACAATCTTATATACCGTATAAAAACCATTTATTAACTACATACACTCCCAGAACACATAGAAAGGAGCCAGTAAGAATAATGTAAAGATAGAACAGAGCCAATAGAAATGTCGGAAAACAAGACAGCACCAATAGAAGGAATTGGAAAACAAAGTATTAAGTGACTTAAGGTTGCCTCCCCTCCAGCTGTGTTTGTCACCCCTCCCTTGAATTAATTCATTAACCGATCCACAACGAAGTTGCATGTGGTGTGATAAGTTTGTGTGCGTTTGGAGGACAGTTGTGAAATGAGAGAATACTAGCAAAGGACAGCGAAGGCCAGACGATAAGATAAGATCGGCGGAGAATAGTGTGAGCCTACAGATAGTTGAAACAAGGATTAGAAAACCAGACAGGGATTAGTGTACTCGGTCAGACCTTAATACCAGCCTTGTAAAGATAGAGGCAGAAGGCTGTTTTGAACACCATGTTGCAGAATAAGCAGAAAAGGCAGAATGGACTTCGTTCGCTGTGCTGCCTGAGTGAAGGCAACATAAAATGGCGGCGGGCCACAAAATGGCGGGTCGATACGATCGTATTAAAAATCGAATTTCCTCAGTCTTGGGGTGGGCTATTTTTCTAACGCTCACTGTTTTCTTACAGTCCCAGCGATCCTCTACAAGCTCACATAGGTTTGGGGTCCATTCGTGGTTCGCATTCCACTTTGAGTATATGATTTGTGTTGCCCCTATACCTATGTGCTACTATTGCAATCTATTGTGACTATACATTGCTTGCATTACCTCCTTTTGCTATTACTGCATATTTATGGTATTGTGTACATATATCTTGTGTATATTTGCTATCCTCATACTGAGGGTACTCACTGAGATACTTTTGGCACATTGTCATAAAAATAAAGTACCTTTATTTTTAGTATATCTGTGTATTGTGTTTTCTTATGATATTGTGCATATGACACCAGTGGTATAGTAGGAGCTTTACATGTCTCCTAGTTCAGCCTAAGCTGCTTTGCCATAGCTACCTTCTATCAGCCTAAGCTGCTAGAAACACCTCTTCTACACTAATAAAGGATAACTGGACCTGGTGCAGAGTGTAAGTACCCCTTGGTACCCACTACAAGCCAGGCCAGCCTCCTACAATATATATATATATATATATATATATACATATATACTGTAAGTTAGTTTTACCCTATAAGTGTGATATATATATATTGTAAGTCAGTTTTATAAGTGTGATATTTATATATGTGTGTGTGTGTATCTATATATCTATATATATACAGTAAGTGAGTTTTATTCTATAGATGTGATATATGTATACTGTAAGTGATTTTTATGCTGTGTCCTTTTTACTGTAATTGAGTTTTATAATGTTAGTGGGATTTATACTGTCAGTGCGCTTTATACTGTAAGCATGTAATATACTGTGAGATATATATACTGTCAGTGGAAGTTATAACATGCGGTTTATACTATAAGTATGTTTTATACTGTGAGTGGGATTTGTACTGTGAGTTTCATACTGTTAGTGGAAGTTATATTGTATATGTGCTATATACTGTAAGCATTATTTGTGCAATTAGTGCTCTTTATACTGTGTTTTTTATAATGTAAGTGGGATTTATACTGTAAGTGTGTTTTATACTGTAAGAGTGTTCTACTGTAAATATGAATAATACGGTGTTTTATACTGTAAGTGGGAGTTATACCACAAGCCTGTTTTATCCTGTAAGTGTGATTTATACTATATGTGTGTTTATACTGTAAGCATGGTTTAAAATTTGAGAGTGTGTTTTATACTGTAAATGTGATTTATACTCTACGTGTGTTTTATACTGTAAGTATGTTTTATGCTATATGCATGTTTTATACTGCAAGTGTGATATATACTGTAAGTGAGTTTTATACTGTAAGTAGGGTTTAAACTGTAAGGGAGTTTTATACTGGAATTGTGATATGTATATTGTAAGTGAGATTTATACTGTAAGTGTGATATATACTGTAAGTGAGTTTTATACTGTAAGTGGAATTTAAACTGTTAGTGAGTTTTATACTGTAAGTGTGATATATACTGTGAGTTGTATACTGTAAGTTGGATTTATATTGTAAGTCAATTTTATACTGTATGTGAGTTTTTTTACCGTAAGTGGGATTTATACTGAGAATTTTATACTGTAATTGAGTTTTATGCTGTGTGTTTTATGCTGTTGGTGGGATCTATACTGTAAGCCTTATACTACAAGGGTGATGTATAGTGTAAATGAGTTTTATACTGTGTGATACATACTGTAAGTGTGATTTATACTGTAGGTGTGATATATACTGTAAGTGAGTTTTATACTGTAAGTGGGATTTACACTGTGAGTGTCATACTTTAAATGGGTATTATACTGTAAGTGGGATTCATAATGTAAGTGAGTTTTATACTGTAAGTGAGTTTTACACTGTATGTTTTGTACTGTAAGCGGGAATTATACTGTGTGAGTTCATTCGGTTAGCGTGATTTATACAGTAGGTGTGATTTATACTTTAAGCATGTTTTATACTGTAAGTGTATTTTAAGCTGTAACATTGTTTTATACTGTAAGTGTGCTTTATTCTGTGCATTTTATAGTGTAAGTAGGATTTATACTGCGTGTTTTATACTTTAAATTTATTTTTAACTGTAAGAGTTTTTTATACTGTAAGTGATTTATACGTAAGTGTCTTTTACTATAAGTGGCATTTATTATGTGTGTTTTATAGTGTAAGTAGGATTTATACTGTAGGTGTAATTTATACTGTAAGGTGTGTTTTACTGTAACTGTGATTTATACTGTGTGATTTATACTGTAGGTATAGTTTATACTGTAAGGTGTGTTTTACTGTAACTGTGATTTATACTGTGTGTTTTATACTGTAAGTGGAATGTATACTGTGTTTTATACTGTAAGTGTATTTTAAACTCTAAGAGTTTTTATACTGTACGTCTGTAAGTGGGATTTATTCTGGTTGCTTTATACTGTAAGTGTATTTTAAACTAAAAGTTTTTATACTGTACGTGTGGTTTATACTGTAAGCTTCTTTTACTGTAAGTGGGATTTATACTGTGTGTTTTCTACTGTAAGTAGGAATTATATGTAGGTGTATTTTATACTGTAAGGTGTGTTTTACTGTAACTGTGATTTATACTGTGTTTTATACTGTAAGTGGAATTTGTACTGTGTGTTTTATACTGTAAGTGGGATGTATACTGTGTGTTTTATACTGTAAGAGTTTTTATACTGAACGTGTGATTTATACTGTAAGCGTCTTTCATTGTAAGTGGGATTTATTCTGTGTGTTTTATACTGTAAGTGTATTTTAAAATGTAAGAGTTTTTATACTGTACATGTGATTTATACTGTAAGCGTCTTTTACTATAAGTGGCATTTATTCTGTGTATTTTATACTGTAAGTGGGATTTATACTGTAGGTGTATTTTATACTGTAAGGTGTGTTTTACTGTAACTGTGATTTATACTGTGTGTTTTATACTGTAAGTGGGATTTATACTGTGTGTTTTGTACTGTAACTGTGATTTATACTGTGTGTTTTATACTGTAAATGGGATTTATACTGTGTGTTTTGTACTGTAACTGTGATTTATACTGTGTGTTTTATACTGTAAGTGGGATTTATACTGTAGGTGTATTTTATACTGTAAGGTGTGTTTTACTGTAACTGTGATTTATACTGTGTGTTTTATACTGTAAATGGGATTTATACTGTGTGTTTTGTACTGTAACTGTGATTTATACTGTGTGTTTTATACTGTAAGCGTCTTTCATTGTAAGTGGGATTTATTCTGTGTGTTTTATACTGTAAGTGTATTTTAAAATGTAAGAGTTTTTATACTGTACATGTGATTTATACTGTAAGCGTCTTTTACTATAAGTGGCATTTATTCTGTGTGTTTTATACTGTAAGTGGGATTTATACTGTAGGTGTATTTTATACTGTAAGGTGTGTTTTACTGTAACTGTGATTTATACTGTGTGTTTTATACTGTAAGTGGGATTTATACTGTGTGTTTTGTACTGTAACTGTGATTTATACTGTGTGTTTTATACTGTAAATGGGATTTATACTGTGTGTTTTGTACTGTAACTGTGATTTATACTGTGTGTTTTATACTGTAACTGTGATTTATACTGTGTGTTTTATACTGTAAGTGGGATTTATACTGTAGGTGTATTTTATACTGTAAGGTGTGTTTTACTGTAACTGTGATTTATACTGTGTGTTTTATACTGTAAATGGGATTTATACTGTGTGTTTTGTACTGTAACTGTGATTTATACTGTGTGTTTTGTACTGTAAGTGGGATTCATACTGTAAGTGTATTTACATTTCAGTGTATGACATTCATTGCACTGCACATTTCAATGCGACACACATTTGAACTGCAGAATTTTACTGTGTAACACTTCACATTTCAAAGTATCACAGTCACTGCACTGCTGCACTGCTCATTTCAACGTGCGATCCTGCATTTTTAAATGCATCACACTTATTACACTGCACATTGCAATGCACAACAGTCATTGACCATGTCAGTGTATCACACTCTTTCCACTGCATATTTCAACGCATTGCACACATACACTGCAGGTCAGTGGAGCACATGTACAACACTGCACGTTTCAATGTATCACACTCTTTCCACTGCATATTTCAACGCATTGCACATATACACTGCACGTCAGTGGAGCACATGTACAACACTGCACGTTTCAATGTATCACACTCTTTCCACTGCATATTTCAACGCATTGCACATATACACTGCAGGTCAGTGGAGCACATGTACAACACTGCACGTTTCAATGTATCACACTCTTTCCACTGCATATTTCAACGCATTGCACATATACACTGCACGTCAGTGGAGCACATGTACAACACTGCACGTTTCAATGTATCACACTCTTTCCACTGCATATTTCAACGCATTGCACATATACACTGCACGTCAGTGGAGCACATGTACAACACTGCACGTTTCAATGTATCACACTCTTTCCACTGCATATTTCAACGCATTGCACATATACACTGCACGTCAGTGGAGCACATGTACAACACTGCACGTTTCAATGTATCACACTCTTTCCACTGCATATTTCAACGCATTGCACATATACACTGCACGTCAGTGGAGCACATGTACAACACTACACGTTTCAATGTATCACACTCTTTCCACTGCATATTTCAACGCATTGCACATATACACTGCACGTCAGTGGAGCACATGTACAACACTGCACGTTTCAATGTATCACACTCTTTCCACTGCATATTTGAATGTATTACACACATGCACTGCTCATTTTAATGATTCACACTACACATGTTACATATGTAAGGGAGTGTGAGACAGCAGGGTGTGAGAAAACAAAGGTGTGTGAGATAGCGGACAGCAGGGATCTGGGGCATGGTGTGTGAGACAGCAGGGGTGTGTGAGGCAGCAGGGATGTGTGAGACAGCAGGGGTGTGTGAGGCAACAGGGGTGTGTGAGGCAGCACAGGTGTGTGAGGCAGCGGGGGGTGAGGCAGCACAGGTGTGTGAAGCAACAGAGGTGTGTGAGACAGCAGGGGGGGTGAGGCAGCAGGGGTGTGTGAGGCAGCAGAGGTGTGTGAGACAGCAGGGGGGGTGAGGCAGCAGGGGTGTGTGAGGAAGCAGGGATGTGTGAGGCAGCAGAGGTGTGTGAGACAGCAGTGATGTGTGAGACAGCAGGGGTGTGTGAGACAGCAGGGTTGTGTGAGACAGCAGGGGTGTGTGAGACAGCTGGGGTGTGTGAGGCAGCAGAGGTGTGTGAGATAGCAGAGGTGTGTGAGACAGCAGGGATGTGTGAGGCAGTAGAGGTGTGTGAGACAGCAGGGGTGTGTGAGACAGCAGAGCTGTGTGAGACAGCAGGGATGTGTGAGATAGCAGGGGGGTGTGAGACAGCAGAGGTGTGTGAGACAGCAGGGGTGTGTGAGGCAGCAGGGGGGGGTGAGACAGCAGGGATGTGTGAGGCAGCAGAGGTGTGTGAGACAGCAGGGGTGTGTGAGGCAGCAGAGGTGTGTGAGACAGCAGGGATGTGTGAGGCAGTAGAGGTGTGTGAGACAGCAGAGGTGTGTGAGACAGCATGGATGTGTGAGATAGCAGGGGTGTGTGAGACAGCAGATGTGTGTTAGACAGCAGGGATGTGTGAGGCAGTAAAGGTGTGTGAGATAGCAGGGGTGTGTGAGATAGCAGGGGTGTGTGAGACAGCAAAGGTGTTTGAGACAGCAGGGATATGTGAGACAGCAGGGGTGTGTGAGGTAGAAGAGGTGTGTGAGACAGCAGGGGTGTGTGAGATAGCAGAGGTGTGTGAGACAGCAGGGATGTGTGAGGCAGCAGAGGTGTGTGAGGCAGCAGGGGTGTGTGAGACAGCAGGAGTGTGTGAGACACCAGCGGTGTGTGAGATAGCAGGGGTGTGTGAGACAGAAGAGGTGTGTGAGACAGCAGGGGCGTGTGAGACAGCAGGGATGTGTGAGACAGCAGAGGTGTGTGAGACAGCAGGGGTGTGTGAGACAGCAGGGATGTGTGAGATAGCAGGGGTGTGTGAGACAGCAGAGGTGTGTGAGACAGCAGGGGTGTGTGAGGCAGCAGAGGTGTGTGAGACAGCAGGGATGTGTGAGGCAGTAGAAGTGTGTGAGACAGCAGAGGTGTGTGAGACATCAGGGATGTGTGAGATAGCAGGGGTGGTGAGACAGCAGAGGTGGTTGAGACAGCAGGGGTGTGTGAGACAGCAGGGTTGTGTGAGACAGCAGGGATGTGTGAGACAGCAGGGATGTGTGAGATAGAGGAGGTGTGTGAGACAGCAGGGGTGTGTGAGGTAGAAGAGGTGTGTGAGACAGCAGGGATGTGTGAGACAGCAGAGGTGTGTGAGACAGCAGGGGTGTGTGAGACAGCAGAGGTGTGTGAGACAGCAGGGATGTGTGAGATAGCAGGGGTGTGTGAGACAGCAGAGGTGTGTGAGACAGCAGGGGTGTGTGAGGCAGCAGAGGTGTGTGAGACAGCAGGGATGTGTGAGGCAGTAGAAGTGTGTGAGACAGCAGAGGTGTGTGAGACATCAGGGATGTGTGAGATAGCAGGGGTGTGTGAGACAGCAGAGGTGGTTGAGACAGCAGGGGTGTGTGAGACAGCAGGGTTGTGTGAGACAGCAGGGATGTGTGAGACAGCAGGGATGTGTGAGGTAGAGGAGGTGTGTGAGACAGCAGGGGTGTGTGAGGTAGAAGAGGTGTGTGAGACAGCAGGGATGTGTGAAACAGCAGAGGTGTGTGAGACAGCAGGGGTGTGTGAGACAGAAGGGGTGTGTGAGACAGCAGGGATGTGAGACAGCAGAGGTGTGTGAGGTAGAAGAGGTGTGTGAGACAGCAGGGATGTGTGAGACAGCAGGGATGTGTGAGGTAGAGGAGGTGTGTGAGACAGCAGGGGTGTGTGAGGTAGAAGAGGTGTGTGAGACAGCAGGTATGTGTGAAACAGCAGAGGTGTGTGAGACAGCAGGGGTGTGTGAGACAGCAGGGGGGATGAGACAGTAGAAGTGTGTAAGACAGCTGGGGTGTGTGAGGCAGCAGAGGTGTGTGAGGCAGCAGAGGTGTGTGAGACAGCAGGGGTGTGTGAGATAGCAGAGGTGTGTGAGACAGCAGAGGTGTGTGAGACAGCAGGGGTGTGTGAGGCAGCAGGGGTGTGTGAGACAGCAGGGATGTGTGAGACAGTAGAGGTGTGTGAGACAGCAGGGGTCTGTGAGACAGCAGGGGGGTGTGAGATAGCAGGGGTGTGTGAGACAGCAGAGGTGTGTGAGATAGCAGGGGTGTGTGAGGCAGCAGGGGTATGTGAGTCAGCAGAGGTGTGTGAGACAGGGGGTGTGTGAGGCAGCAGAGGTGTGTGAGGCTGCAGAGGTGTGTGAGATAGCAGAGGTGTGAAAGACAGCAGGGGTGTGTGAGGCAGCACGGATGTGTGAGACAGCAGGGATGTGTGAGGCAGTAGAGGTGTGTGAGACAGCAGGGATGTGTGAGGCAGCAGGGGGTGTGAGGCAGCAGAGGTGTGTGATACAGCAGGGGTGTGTGAGATGGCAGGGGTGTGCGAGACAGCAGGGATGTATGAGACAGCAGGGATGTGTGAGACAGCAGGGGGGTGCGAGACAGCAGGGGTGTGTGAGACAGCATGGATGTGTGAGACAGCAGAGGTGTGTGAGACAGCAGAGGTATGTGAGACAGCAGAGGTGTGTGAGGCAGCAAGGGTGTGTGAAGGTAGAAGAGGTGTGTGAGACAGCAGGGATGTGTGAGACAGCAGGGATGTGTGAGGTAGAAGAGGTGTGTGAGACAGCAGAGATGTGGGAGGTAGAAGAGGTGTGTGAGACAGCAGCGGTGTATGAGACACCAGGGATGTGTGAGGCAGCAGAGGTGTGTGAGACAGCAGAGGTGTGTGAGACAGAGAATCTGTGAGGGTCAGTGGGTCTGTGAGGGTCGGCTTGGGAGTCTGTGAGGCTCGGGGTCTGTTAGGCTCGAGGGTGTGTGAGGGTCGGGGGTCTGTGAGGGTCAGTGGATCTGTGTTGGTCGGGGGTCAGTGAGGGCCAGTGGATCTGTGATGGTCGGAGGTCTGTGGAGCTTGGGTGGTCGGTGAAGGTCGGAGGTCTGTGAGGGTCGGGGGTCTGTGAGGGTCTGTGATGGTCAGTGGGCCTGTGAGGTCTGTGGGGGCCGGGGGGTCTGTGAGGCTCAAGGGGGTCTGTGAAGCTCGGGGGTCTGTGAGGGTCAGTGGGTCTGTGAGGTCTGTGAGGGTCAGGGGGTCTGTGCAGGTCTGTGAGGCTCAGGCGAGGTCTATGAAGCTCGGGGGTCTGGGAGGGTGGGGTGGTCTGTGAGGGTCAGTGGGTCGGTGAGGGTCAGTGGGTCTGTGAGTGTCAGAGGGGTATGTGAGTGTCAGGGGGTCTGTGAGGTCTGTGAGGGTCAGTGGGTCAGTGAGGTCTGCTGAGGGTCGGGTGGTCTGTGCTCGTCAGTGGGTCTTTGAGGTCTTTGAGGTCTGTGAGGGTCGGGGGGTCTGTGAGGGTCGGGGGGTCTGTGCGGGTCTGTGAGGCTCGGGGTCTGTGAGGGTCTGTGAGGGCCTGTGAGATCTGTGACGATGGGGGTCTGTGAGGTCTGTGAGGGTCGGGGGGGGGGGGTCAGTGAGGGTCAGTGGGTCTGTGCCGGTCTGTGAGGCTCAGGGGGGGTCTGTGAGGGTCAGTGGGTCTGTGAGGTCTGTGAGGGTCGGGGGTCTGTGCGGGTCTTTGAGGCTCGGGGGAGGTCTGTGATGCTCGGTGGTCCGTGAGGGTCTGTGAGGTTCAGTGGGTATGTGAGGTCTGTGAGGGTCGGGGGGTCTGTGCGGGACTGTGAGGCTCGTGGGGTCTGTGAGGTTCAGTGGGTCTGTGAGGGTCGCGGGGTCTGTGCGAGTCTGTGAGGCTCGGGGGGAGTCTGTGAAGCTCAGGGGTCTGGGAGGGTCAGTGGGTCTGCGAGGTCTGTGAGGGTCGGGGGTCTGTGTGGGTCTGTGATGGTGGGGGGTCTGGGAGGTCTGTGAGGGTCGGGGGATCAGTGAGGGTCAGGGGGTCTGTGCGGGTCTGTGAGGCTCGGGGGTCTGTGAGGGTCTGTTAGGATTGGGGGTCTGTGAGGTAGGTCTGTGAGGGTCGGGGGGTCAGTGAGGGTCAGTGAGTCTGTGCCGGTCTGTGAGGCTCGGGGGGTCTGTGAGGGTCAGTGAGTCTGTGAGGTCTGTGAGGGTCTGTGCGGGTCAGTGTGTCTGTGAGGTCTGTGAGGGTCGGGGGTCTGTGCGGGTCTTTGAGGCTCGGGGGAGGTCTGTGAAGCTCGGGGGTCTGTGAGGGTCTGTGAGGGTGGGGGGTCTGTGAGGTTCAGTGGGTATGTGAGGTCTGTGAGGGTCGGGGGGTCTGTGCGGGTCTGTGAGGCTCAGGGGTCTGTGAAGCTGGGGGGTTTGTGAGGGTCAGTGGGTCTGTGAGGTCTGTGAAGGTCGGGGGTCTGTGCGGGTCTGTGAGGCTCAGGGCAGTCTGTAAAGCTCGGGGGTCTGTGAGGGTCAGTGGGTCTGTGAGGTCTGTGAGTTTCGGGGGTCTGAGCGGGTCTGTGAGGGTGGGGGGTCTGGGAGGTCTGTGAGGGTCGGGGGGTCAGTGAGGGTCAGGGTGTCTGTGAGGTCTATGAGGCTCGGGGGTCTGTGAGGGTCTGTGAGGGTCAGTTGGGTCTGTGAGGGTCGGGGGGGTCTGTGCGGGTCTGTGAGGCTCGGGGGGAGTCTGTGAAGCTCGGGGGTCTGTGAGGGTCAGTGGGTCTGTGAGGTCTGTGAGTTTCGGGGGTATGAGCGGGTCTGTGAGGGTGGGGGGTCTGGGAGGTCTGTGAGGGTCGGGGGTCAGTGAGGGTCAGGGGGTCTGTGAGGGTCTGTGAGGGTCAGTTGGGTCTGTGAGGGTCGGGGGGGTCTGTGCGGGTCTGTGAAGCTCGGGGGTCTGTGAGGGTCTGTGAGGGTCAGTTCGGTCTGTGAGGGTCGGGGGGGTCTGTGCGGGTCTGTGAGGCTCGGGGGGAGTCTGTGTAGCTCGGGGGTCTGTGAGGGTCAGTGGGTCTGTGATGGTCTGTGAGTGTGGGGGGGTCTGTGAGGGTCTGTGAGGGTCAGTTGGGTCTGTGAGGGTCGGGGGGGTCTGTGCGGGTCTGTGAGGCTCGGGGGGAGTCTGTGAAGCTCGGGGGTCTGTGAGGGTCAGTGGGTCTGTGAGGTCTGTGAGTTTCGGGGGTCTGAGCGGGTCTGTGAGGGTGGGGGGTCTGGGAGGTCTGTGAGGCTCGGGGGGAGTCTGTGAAGCTCGGGGGTCTGTGAGGGTCAGTGGGTCTGTGATGGTCTGTGAGTGTGCGGGGGTCTGTGAGGGTCGGGGGGGTCAGTGAGACTCGGGGTGGCTGTGAAGCTCGGGGGTCTGTGAGGGTCAGTGGGTCTGTGATGGTCTGTGAGTGTGGGGGGGTCTGTGAGGGTCGGGGGGGTCAGTGACACTCGGGGTGGCTGTGAAGCTCGGGGGTCTGTGAGGGTCAGTGGGTCTGTGAGGTCTGTGAGTTTCGGGGGTCTGAGCGGGTCTGTGAGGGTGGGGGGTCTGGGAGGTCTGTGAGGGTCGGGGGGTCAGTGAGGGTCAGGGGGTCTGTGAGGGTCAGTTGGGTCTGTGAGGGTCGGGGGGGTCTGTGCGGGTCTGTGAAGCTCGGGGGTCTGTGAGGGTCTGTGAGGGCGGGGTTGTTTACTCCAGCCCCCCTCGCACGCCGCCGGCAGCTCCGGCATTTCCTCCCGTGTTTGGCAGATGCTCGCGGCTCCTAGCGCCTCGGTCACTTCCTGCCTCCTGCTCCGCCCGAGGAGCTGTGCCTGGAGCTCAGTGCGGGGGGAGCTCAGTGCTGCGGAGGCCGCCGACGGAGCAGGAGCTACAGCCGCTGAGCCGGAGCTGTGCGGGGGCCACACGGGGCCCTTCTGAGACCTCAGTCAGCCCTCTCTGCCTCACCCAGACCTCCTCTGCCCTCACTCAGCCCTCTGTGCCCTCACTCAGCCCTCTCTGCCCTCACACGGGGCCCTTCTCAGACCTCACGCAGCCCTCTCTGCCTCACCCAGCCCTCTCTGCCCTCCCCCAGCCCTCCTCTGCCCTCACCCGGCCCCTTCTGAGACCTCACCCAGACCTTCTCTGCCCTCACTCAGCCCTCTCTGCCCTCACACGGAGCCCTTCTCTGCCCTCACCCAGCCCTCCTCTCCCCTCACCCGGCCCCTTCTGAGACCTCACTCAGTCCTCCCTGTCTCACTCAGCCCTCATCAGCCCTCACTCATCCCTTCTCTATCAGCCCTCTCTCCCCTCACACCGGGCCCTTCTGAGACCTCACCCAGACCTCCTCTGCCCTCACCCTCCTCTGCCCCTGAGGTGCCACCGCCGCAGGGGCCCCGGACCCCCCACCTGCACCATGGAAGCCGCTCTCTGGGCGATGGTCCTTCTCCTGGCCAGCCGGACCACAGGGGCAGGTGAGTGCCCAGCGGACCCCTGGCAGCCTCTGGGGGTGGGGGGCAGAGGGGTTCGTAGTGGGAGTGAGTCCTTTGGGTGGGGCACTGGGGGCTCTGGTGGAACATGCGTCATCAGGGGCCTAGGGGTCCTGGGGAGAGCAGGGGTCACCAGGGATCTGGAGGTCCTGGGGAGGGCATGGGTCGCTGGAGGTCCTGGGGAGAGCATGGGTCGCTGGGGGTCCTGGGGAGAGCATGGGTCGCTGGGGGTCCTAGGGAGAGCAGGGGTCGCTGGGGGTCCTGGGGAGAGCAGGGGTCGTTGGGGGTTCTGGGGAGAGCAGGGGTCGCGTGGGGGCGCTAGGGGTCCTGGGGAGACCAGGGGTCGCTGGGTGTCCTGTGGAGAGCAGGGGTCGCTGGGAGTCCTAGGGAGAGCATGGGTCGCTGGAGGTCCTGGGAAGAGCAGGGGTCGCTGGAGGACCTGGGGAGAGCAGTGGTCGCTGGAGGTCCTGGGGAGAGCAGTGGTCGCTGGAGGTCCTGGGGAGAGCAGGGGTCACTGGAGGACCTAGGAAGAGCAGGGGTCGCTGGAGGACCTGGGGAGAGCAGTGGTCGCTGGAGGTCCTAGGGAGAGCATGGGTCGCTGGGGGTCCTGGGGAGAGCAGGGGTCGCTGGGGGTCTTAGGGAGAGCAGGGGTCGCTGGGGGTCCTAGGGAGAGCAGGGGTCGCTGGGGGTCCTACGGAGAGCAGGGGTCGCTGGGGGTCCTGGGGAGAGCAGGGGTCGCTGGAGGTCCTGGGAAGAGCAGGGGTCGCTGGAGGACCTGGGGAGAGCAGGGGTCGCTGGAGGACCTGGGGAGAGCAGTGGTCGCTGGAGGTCCTGGGGAGAGCAGGGGTCGCTGGAGGTCCTAGGGAGAGCATGGGTCGCTGGGGGTCCTGGGGAGAGCAGGGGTCGCTGGGGGTCTTAGGGAGAGCAGGGGTCGCTGGGGGTCCTAGGGAGAGCAGGGGTCGCTGGGGGTCCTACGGAGAGCAGGGGTCGCTGGGAGTCCTAGGGAGAGCATGGGTCGTTGGAGGTCCTGGGAAGAGCAGGGGTCGCTGGAGGACCTGGGGAGAGCAGGGGTCGCTGGAGGACCTGGGGAGAGCAGTGGTCGCTGGAGGTCCTGGGGAGAGCATGGGTCGCTGGAGGTCCTAGGGAGAGCACGGGTCGCTGGGGGTCCTGGGGAGAGCAGGGGTCGCTGGGGGTCTTAGGGAGAGCAGGGGTCGCTGGGGGTCCTAGGGAGAGCAGGGGTCGCTGGGGGTCCTACGGAGAGCAGGGGTCGCTGGGGGTCCTGGGGAGAGCAGGGGTCGCGTGGGGGCGCTAGGGGTCCTGGGGAGACCAGGGGTCGCTGGGTGTCCTGGGGAGAGCATGGGTCGCTGGGTGTCCTGGGGAGAGCATGGGTCGCTGGGAGTCCTAGGGAGAGCATGGGTCGCTGGGAGTCCTAGGGAGAGCATGGGTCGCTGGAGGACCTAGGAAGAGCAGGGGTCGCTGGAGGACCTGGGGAGAGCAGTGGTCGCTGGAGGTCCTGGGGAGAGCATGGTTCGCTGGAGGTCCTAGGGAGAGCATGGGTCGCTGGGGGTCCTGGGGAGAGCAGGGGTCGCTGGGGGTCTTAGGGAGAGCATGGGTCGCTGGGGGTCCTGGGGAGAGCAGGGGTCACTAGGGACCTGGAGGTCCTGGGGAGAGCAGGGGTCGCTGGGGGTCCTAGCAAGAGCAGGGGTCGTTGGGGGTTCTGGGGAGAGCAGGGGTCACTAGGGACCTGGAGGTCCTGGGGAGAGCAGGGGTCGCGTGGGGGCGCTAGGGGTCCTGGGGAGACCAGGGGTCGCTGGGTGTCCTGGGGAGAGCATGGGTCGCTGGGAGTCCTGGGGAGAGCATGGGTCGCTGGGAGTCCTGGGGAGAGCATGGGTCGCTGGGAGTCCTAGGGAGAGCATGGGTCGCTGGGAGTCCTAGGGAGAGCATGGGTCGCTGGAGGACCTAGGAAGAGCAGGGGTCGCTGGAGGACCTGGGGAGAGCAGTGGTCGCTGGAGGACCTGGGGAGAGCAGTGGTCGCTGGAGGACCTGGGGAGAGCATGGTTCGCTGGAGGTCTTAGGGAGAGCATGGGTCGCTGGGGGTCTTAGGGAGAGCATGGGTCGCTGGGGGTCCTGGGGAGAGCAGGGGTCGCTGGGGGTCCTAGCAAGAGCAGGGGTCGTTGGGGGTTCTGGGGAGAGCAGGGGTCACTAGGGACCTGGAGGTCCTAGGGGGAGCAGGGGTTGCTGGGGGTCTTGGGGAGAGCAGGGGTCGCTGGGGGTCCTAGCAAGAGCAGGGGTTACTGAGGGGTCCTGGGGAGAGCAGGGGTTACTGAGGGGTCCTAGGGAGAGCAGTGGTTACTGGGGGGTCCTGGGGAGAGCTAGGGTTACTGGGGGGTCCTGGGGCAGCAGGGGTCGGTGGGGGGCGCCGTACCCCTGTGTGATGTGGACATACTCACAATGCGTCCTCCATGGGGTGGCACCTCCTGTGGGGTCGCTGGGGGTCCTGGGGAGAGCTGGGGTTACTGGGGGGCCCTGGGGAGAGCTGGGGTTACTGGGGGGTCCTGGGGAGAGCAGGGGTTACTGGGAGGTCCTGGGGCAGCAGGGGTCGGTGGGGGGCGCCGTACCCCTGTGTGATGTGGACATACTCACAATGCGTCCTCCATGGGGTGGCACCTCCTGTGGGGTCGCTGGGGGTCCTGGGGAGAGCTGGGGTTACTGGGGGGCCCTGGGGAGAGCTGGGGTTACTGGGGGGTCCTGGGGAGAGCAGGGGTTACTGGGAGGTCCTGGGGCAGCAGGGGTCGGTGGGGGGCGCCGTACCCCGTGTGTGATGTGTACATACTCACAATGCTGGGGGGTCCTGGGGAGAGCTGGGGTTACTGGGGGGTCCTGGGGAGAGCAGGGGTTACTGGGGGTCCTGGGGAGAGCTGGGGTTACCGGGGGTCCTGGGGGAGCTGGGGTTACTGGGGGGTCCTGGGGAGAGCAGGGGTGACTGGGGGTCCTGGGGAGAGCATGGGTTACTGGGGGGTCCTGGGGAGAGCAGGGGTTACTGGGAGGTCCTGGGGCAGCAGGGGTCGGTGGGGGGCGCCGTACCCCTGTGTGATGTGTACATACTCACAATGCTGGGGGGTCCTGGGACAGCAGTGGTTACTGGGGGGTCCTGGGGAGAGCAGGGGTTACTGAGGGGTCCTGGGGAGAGCAGGGGTCGGTGGGGGGTCCTGGGGAGAGCTGGGGTTACTGGGGGGTCCTGGGGAGAGCATGGGTTACTGGGGGGCCCTGGGGAGAGCTGGGGTTACTGGGGGGTCCTGGGGAGAGCTGGGGTTACTGGGGGGCCCTGGGGAGAGCTGGGGTTACTGGGGGGTCCTGGGGAGAGCAGGGGTTACTGGGAGGTCCTGGGGCAGCAGGGGTCGGTGGGGGGCGCCGTACCCCTGTGTGATGTGGACATACTCACAATGCTGGGGGGTCCTGGGACAGCAGTGGTTACTGGGGGGTCCTGGGGAGAGCAGGGGTTACTGAGGGGTCCTGGGGAGAGCAGGGGTCGGTGGGGGGTCCTGGGGAGAGCTGGGGTTACTGGGGGGTCCTGGGGAGAGCATGGGTTACTGGGGGGTCCTGGGGAGAGCAGGGGTGACTGGGGGTCCTGGGGAGAGCATGGGTTACTGGGGGGTCCTGGGGAGAGAAGGGATGACTGGGGGGTCCTGGGGCAGCAGGGGTCGGTGGGGGGTCCTCCATGGGGTGCCCCTCACAGGTCTGTGTTCACCCCTCACTGGGCCCAGGTGCCAGCCTGGTACACACGGACACCCCAAGTCTTGGTTGCAAACACCGCCCCGTTTCCACTCCGGTTTGTTTTCACCCATTTCACTGCAGGGGTCTGCGCTGCTCCCCGGGGCCAGAGCCCCTGATGGCTCAGTGGGGACGACCCCATTATGTGTCAAACTTCACTCAATGATGCAGCAACAAAAGGCAAGTTATGAGGCATAATGCGGCACAGTCTGTGACATCACAGTGGGTGGCTCTCCACTGCCCGGTCACCGTGGGTGGCTCTCCACTGCCCGGTCACCGTGGGTGGCTCTCCACTGCCCGGTCACCGTGGGTGGCTCTCCACTGCCCGGTCACCGTGGGTGGCTCTCCACTGCCCGGTCACCGTGGGTGGCTCTCCACTGCCCGGTCACTGTGGGTGGCTCTCCACTGCCAGGTCACCTTGGGTGGCTCTCCACTGCCCGGTCACTGTGGGTGGCTCTCCACTGCCCAGTCACTGTGGGTGGCTCTCCACTGCCAGGTCACCTTGGGTGGCTCTCCACTGCCCGGTCACCGTGGGTGGGACTCCACTGCCCGGTCACCGTGGGTGGCTCTCCACTGCCAGGTCACCTTGGGTGGCTCTCCACTGCCCGGTCACCTTGGGTGGCTCTCCACTGCCCGGTCACCGTGGGTGGGACTCCACTGCCCGGTCACCGTGGGTGGCTCTCCACTGCCAGGTCACCTTGGGTGGCTCTCCACTGCCCGGTCACCTTGGGTGGCTCTCTACTGCCAGGTCACCCTGGGTGGCTCTCCAATGCCCGGTCACCCTGGGTGGCTCTCCACTGCCCGGTCACCCTGGGTGGCTCTCCACTGCCCGGTCACCTTGGGTGGCTCTCCACTGCCAGGTCACTCTGGGTGGCTCTCCACTGCCCGGTCACCTTGGGTGGCTCTCCACCGCCCGGTCACCTTGGGTGGCTCTCCACTGCCAGGTCACCTTGGGTGGCTCCACACTCTCAGGTCACCTTGGGTGGCTCTTGGACGGGTCTCCACTGCCAGACCACCGTGGGTGGGACTCCACTGCCCGGTCACCGTGGGTGGCTCTCCACTGCCCGGTCACCCTGGGTGGCTCTCCACTGCCAGGTCACCTTGGTTGGGACTCCACTGTCGGGTCACCTTGGTTGGGACTCCACTGTCGGGTCACCTTGGGTGGCTCTCCACTGCCCGGTCACCTTGGGTGGCTCTCCACTGCCAGGTCACCTTGGTTGGGACTCCACTGTCGGGTCGCCTTGGGTGGCTCTCCACTGCCCGGTCACCTTGGGTGGCTCTCCACTGCCAGGTCACCCTGGGTGGCTCTCCAATGCCCGGTCACCCTGGGTGGCTCTCCAATGCCCGGTCACCTTGGGTGGCTCTCCAATGCCCGGTCACCTTGGGTGGCTCTCCACTGCCAGGTCACCTTGGGTGGCTCTCCACTGCCAGGTCACCTTGGGTGGCTCCACACTCTCAGGTCAACTTGGGTGGCTCTTGGGTGTCTCTCCACTGCCAGGTCACCGTGGGGGGACTCCACTGCCACTGATTTCTGTGTCTGCGCTTTTACCAGCTTTTAATCCATTTGAGCTCGAAACAATTTTTTGTTAAACTCTGAAGACAGATGACCCTACAAATGCAGAAAAACTATAATCATGCGGAGAATGCAGCAGCCACGGATACATTATCCAGTGGCCCTGCGGGGGGGGAGGGGGGTGCACTGCTGGAGGGGGCCTTAGTAGTAGCCACAAGCTGTCCACACACAGTCCTCTCACAGATCACACACGGTCCCCCGACAATCCACACACAGTCCACACACAGCCCTCAGACAATCCACACAGTCCACACACACTCCTCACAGTCCTCAGACAGACCTCAAAGATGGCACAGTCCACACGCAGTCCACACACAGTCCACACACGCAGTCCTCTGTCCTCTCACAGATCACACACAGCCCTCAGACAGTCCACACACAGCCCTCAGACAGTCCACACACAGTCCACACACACTCTTCACAGTCCTCAGACAGACCTCAAAGATGGCACAGTCCTCACGCAGTCCACACACGCAGTCCACACACGGAGTCCACACACGCAGTCCTCACACAGTCCACACACAGCCCTCTCACAGTTCACACACACTCCTCTCACAGTTCACACACAGCCCTCTCACAGCCCTCAGACAGTTCTCAGACAGTCCACACACAGTCCTCAGACAGTCCACACACAGTCCTCAGACAGTCCACACACACAGTCCACACACACTCCTCACACAGTCCACACACAGTCCTCAGACAGTCCTCAAAGTCGACACATTCCTTAGACAGTCCACGCACACACAGCCCTCAGACAGTCCACACACACTCCTCACAGTCCTCAGACAGACCTCAAAGATGGCACAGTCCACACGCAGTCCACAAACAGTCCACACACAGTCCTCACACGCAGTCCACACACGCAGTCCTCACACAGTCCACACACGCAGTCCTCAGTCCTTACACAGTCCACACACACTCCTCTCACTGTCCTCAGACAGTCCACACACAGTCCTCAGACAGTCCACACACAGTCCACACACGGGCCTCACACAGTCCTCAGACAGTCCACACACACAGTCCACACACACTCCTCACACAGTCCACACACAGTCCTCAAAGTCGACACATTCCTTAGACAGTCCACGCACACACAGCCCTCAGACAGTCCACACACACTCCTCACAGTCCTCAGACAGACCTCAAAGATGGCACAGTCCACACGCAGTCCACAAACAGTCCACACACAGTCCTCACACGCAGTCCACACACGCAGTCCTCACACAGTCCACACACGCAGTCCTCAGTCCTTACACAGTCCACACACACTCCTCTCACTGTCCTCAGACAGTCCACACACAGTCCTCAGACAGTCCACACACAGTCCACACACGGGCCTCACACAGTCCTCAGACAGTCCTCACACACCCTACAAGAGGTCAGCTCAGCACAGTATGAGGCTGCTGTGCTCAGGTGGATGTGACATGCAGTCTCCATCAGGTGGCCCATCATGAACTCCAGAAGCCCTAAATTACCTTTGTGAACGGAGAATGTAAGAAAATGGAGACCAGGAAACACAGCTGGTGAAAGGTAACAAATCGGTAAAGCACCTTCAATGCGGAAGCCTTGAAGTCTCTGGGGGTCATTATGACCCCTGCGGTAGGTGGTAATCTGGTGGTAGTACCGCCAACAGGCTGGCGGTACATGCCCCCACATTATGACACTGGCAATTTACCATTCCTACCGCCATGGCGGTAGCAGCCGCCTGGCTGGAGATACCAATCTCCAGTCCGGCAGCCGCTATTGTACCACCAGTGGCATTTTGAGCCTGCCTACCGCCATGGTTTTCGTGGTCTTAGCAACGCCACGAAAACCATGGCAGTAGGCCCTACAGGTGAGAGGGAATTCCTTCCCTGTCAATCATTGGTAGGAGGCTCACCCACCCCCTCAAATACTCCCCAGATGCCCCCCCTCCACCCACGCTCCCCTCCTTTCAGTCTCCCCCCAAATACGCACAGTCGCAGGCACGCACCACGCATACACCCACTCACTCACATTGGCATGCACGCATTCATTCACGCACACATCGGTAGACACATTCACACTGACATGCAGACACGCATTCACATTTCCATTCTCACACGCATTCACACACATGCATACACCCACGCAAACAACACTACACACAGACGCATTCACGTACATGCTTACACATCCATGCACACAACCCCACACACACACACACAACACCCTCCACCCCCTCCCTTCTCGGAAGCCCAAATTAGCTGCACCCAGGTGGTGTTCCAGCAGGGAACGGGACGGGCGCTGCTAACGCCAGCAGCGCCCGCCAGCAGAACACCACCAGGCCGTATCATGTGTCATGATACGGCTGGCGGCGGTCTAGTGGCGTGGCGCTGTTGGTGGTAGCAGCGCCACCTTACCACCGTCCGCCAGAATGGCCCTGGCCGGATTTCTGCCCTTCTCGTGGTGGGGGTCCAGATGTGGTCATACTCTGGCGAGCGGATGGTAGCCGCAGCGGTAGGCAGCTTATACCGCCAATGTCTTAATGTGGGCCACTGTCACCAACCGCTGAAACATGTTGTGTTTCAGGGAGCGATGAATTTACACAGCACCTCAACCCCTGGCTGAGGAGTCCTGGCTGGTGAATGAGTCGCGCAGACATCACGGATCTGGCTTAGGTGGCCGCTCCTCGAAAAGACAAAACTAAGCATGACTAACTCAAAGATAAAAAATGGGGTTTTTTTCGGCTTAGGTTCCTCAATTTTCAAATCAGAATATATATATGTTTTAAATTAATACTATAGAGCACAACAGAACCATGACATTGGGGTAAAAAGTCAGCTGGGTTTACTGCGCTTCTGAACTTCTGTTCATGAGCCAGGGCCTTCATTGGGCCCAGTGCGCTCAGCGACCGCCAGGTGGTGATGACAACTCAGACGTTAGGTGGGGTGAGGGTTTACTTACCCCAGGAGTGGCAGGAGATCACCGGTCTACGGGTGCGTGATTGGGCAGTAGTTCATGGGTTTGGTGGGGTAGAGGTTCACCTGCTCGAGGAGTGGCAGGATATCACCGGTCTACGGGTGCGTGACTGGGCAGTAGTTCATGAGTTTGGCTGGGTAAAGGTTCACCTGCTGGAGGAGTGGCAGGATATCGCCGGTCTATGGGTGTGTGACTGGGCAGAAGTTCATGAGTTTGGCTGGGTAAAGGTTCACCTGCTGGAGGAGTGGCAGGATATCGCCGGTCTACGGGTGTGTGACTGGGCAGTGGTTAATGAGTTTGGTTGGGTAAAGGTTCACCTGCTCGAGGAGTGGCAGGATATCGCCGGTCTACGGGTGCATGACTGGGCAGTAGTTCATGAGTTTCGTTGGGTAAAGGTTCACCTGCTGGAGGAGTGCCAGGATATCGCCGGTCTACGGGTGCGTGACTGGGCAGTAGTTCATGAGTTTGGTTGCGTAAAGGTTCACCTGCTCGAGGAGTGGCAGGAGATCACCAGTCTACGGGTGTGTGACTGGGCAGTAGTTCATGAGTTTGGTGGGGTAGAGGTTCACCAGCTGGAGGAGTGGCAGGATATCCCCGGTCTACAGGTGTGTGACAGGGCAGTAGTTCATGAGTTTGGTTGGGTAAAGGTTCACCTACTGTAGGAATGGCAGGATATCGCCGGTCTACAGGTGCGTGACTGGGCAGTAGTTCATGGGTTTGGTGGGGTAAAGGTTCACCTGCTGGAGGAGTGGCAGGATATCACCAGTCTACGGGTGCGTGACTGGGCAGCATTTCATGAGTTTGGTAAGGTAAAGGTTCACCTGCTCGAGGAGTGGCAGGATATCGCCGGTCTACGGGTGTGTGATTGAGCAGCAGTTCATGGGTTTGGTTGGGTAAAGGTTCACCTGCTGGAGGAATCGAAGGATATCACCGGTCTACGGGTGCGTGACTGCGCAGTAGTTCATGAGTTTGGTTGGGTAAAGGTTCAGCTGCTGGAGGAGTGGCAGGATATCGCCGGTCTACGGGTGCGTGACTGGGCAGTAGTTCATGAGTTTGGTTGGGTAAAGGTTCACCTGCTGGAGGAGTCGCAGGATATCGCCGGTCTACGGGTGCGTGACTTGGCAGAAGTTCATGAGTTTGGCTGGGTAAAGGTTCACCTGCTGGAGGAGTGGCAGGAGATCACCAGTCTACGGGTGCGTGACTGGGCAGTAGTTCATGAGTTTGGTGGGGTAAAGGTTCACCTGCTGGAGGAGTGGCAGGATATCACCGGTCTACAGGTGCGTGACTGGGCAGTAGTTCATGAGATTGGTTGGGTAAAGGTTCACCTGCTGGAGGAGTGGCAGGATATCACCGGTCTACGGGTGCGTGACTGGGCAGTAGTTCATTAGTTTGGTTGGGTAAAGGTTCACCTGCTGTAGGAGTGGCAGGAGATCACCGGTCTACGGGTGCGTGACTGGGCAGTAGTTAATGAGTTTGGTTGGGTAAAGGTTCACCTGCTGGAGGAGTCTCAGGATATCGCCGGTCTACGGGTGCGTGACTGGGCAGTAGTTCATGAGTTTGGTGGGGTAAAGGTTCACCTGCTGGAGGAGTGGCAGGATATCACCGGTCTACAGGTGTGTGACTGGGCAGTAGTTCATGAGTTTGGTTGGGTAAAGGTTCACCTGCTCGAGGAGTGGCAGGAGATCACCGGTCTACGGGTGCGTGACTGGGCAGTAGTTCATGAGCTTGGTGGGGTAAAGGTTCACCTGCTGGAGGAGTGGCAGGATATCACTGGTCTACGGGTGTGTGATTGGGCAGTAGTTCATGAGTTTGGTTGGGTAAAGGTTCATGTGCTCGCGGAGTGGCAGGATATCACCGGTCTACGCGTGTGTGACTGGGCAGTAGTTCATGAGTTTGGTGGTGTAAAGGTTCACCTGCTGGAGGAGTGGCATGATATCACCGGTCTACGAGTGCGTGACTGGGCAGTAGTTCATGAGTTTAGTTGGGTAAAGGTTCACCTGCTGGAGGAGTAGCAGGATATCACCGGTCTACGGGTGCATGACTGGGCAGTAGTTCATGAGTTTAGTTGGGTAAAGGTTCACCTGCTCAAAGGAGTGGCAGGATATCACCGTTCTAGGGGTGTGTGATTGGGCAGTAGTTCGTGAGTTTGGTTGGGTAAAGGTTCACCTGCTGGAGGAGTAGCAGGATATCACCGGTCTACGGATGCGTGATTGGGCATTAGTTCATGAGTTTGGTGGGGTAAAGGTTCACCTGCTGTAGGAATGGCAGGATATCACCCGTCTACGGGTGCATGACTGGGCAGTAGTTCATGGATTTGGTGGGGTAAAGGTTCACCTGCTGGAGGAGTGGCAGGAGATCACCCGTCTACGGGTGCGTGAGTGGGCAGTAGTTCATGAGTTTGGTTGGGTAAAGGTTCACCTGCTTTAGGAGTGCCAGGATATCACCGGTCTACGGGTGTGTGACTGGGCAGTAGTTCCTGAGTTTGGTGGGGTAAAGGTTCACCTGCTGGAGGAGTGGCAGGATATCACCGGTCTAGAGGTGAGTGATTGGGCAGTAGTTCATGAGTTTGGTTGGGTAAAGGTTCACCTGCTGGAGGAGTGGCAGGATATCACCGGTCTACGGGTGCGTCACTGGGCAGCAGTTCATGAGTTTGGTGAGGTACAGGTTCACCTGCTGGAGGAGTGGCAGGATATCACCAGTCTACGGGTGTGTGACTGGGCAGCAGTTCATGAGTTTGGTTGGGTAAAGGTTCACCTGCTGGAGGAGTCGCAGGATATTGCCGGTCTACGGGTGCGTGACTGGGCAGTAGTTCATGAGTTTCGTGGTGTAGAGGTTCACCTGCTCGAGGAGTGGCAGGATATCACTGGTCTACGGGTGCGTTACTGCGCAGTAGTTCGGGAGTTTGGTGGGGTAAAGGTTCACCTGCTGGAGGAGTGGCTGGATATCACGGGTCTACGGGTGCATGACTGGGCAGTAGTTCATGAGTTTGGTTGGGTAAAGGTTCACCTGCTAGAGGAGTGGCAGGATATCGCCGGTCTACGGGTGTGTGATTGGGCAGTAGTTCATGAGTTTGGTTGGGTAAAGGTTCACCTGCTGGAGGAGTCTCAGGATATCACCGGTCTACAGGTGCGTGACTGGGCAGTAGTTTGTGAGTTTGGTTGGGTAAAGGTTCACCTGCTGGAGGAGTGGCAGGATATCGCCGGTCTACGGGTGCGTGACTGGGCAGTAGTTCATGAGTTTGGTTGGGTAAAGGTTCACCTGCTGGAGGAGTGGCAGGATATCGCCGGTCTACGGGTGCGTGACTGGGCAGCAGTTCATGAGTTTGGTGAGGTAAAGGTTCACCTGCTGGAGGAGTGGCAGGATATCATCGGTCTAGGGGTGTGTGACTGGGCAGTAGTTCATGTGTTTGGTGGGGTAGAGGTTCACCTGCTCGAGGAGTGGCAGGATATCGCCGGTCTACGGGTGCGTGACTGGGCAGTTGTTCATGAGTTTGGCTGGGTAAAGGTTCACCTGCTGGAGGAGTGGCAGGATATCGCCGGTCTACGGGTGTGTGACTAGGCAGTAGTTCATGAGTTTGGTTGGGTAAAGGTTCACCTGCTGGAGGAGTGGCAGGATATCACCGGTCTACGGGTGTGTGACTGGGCAGTAGTTCATGAGTTTGGTTGGGTAAAGGTTCACCTGCTCGAGGAGTGGCAGGAGATCACCGGTCTACGGGTGCGTGACTGGGCAGTAGTTCATGAGCTTGGTGGGGTAAAGGTTCACCTGCTCGAGGAGTGGCAGGATATCACTGGTCTACGGGTGTGTGATTGGGCAGTAGTTCATGAGTTTGGTTGGGTAAAGGTTCACGTGCTCGAGGAGTGGCAGGATATCACCGGTCTACGGGTGTGTGACTGGGCAGTAGTTCATGAGTTTGGTGGTGTAAAGGTTCACCTGCTGGAGGAGTGGCAGGATATCACCGGTCTACGGGTGCGTGACTGGGCAGTAGTTCATGAGTTTAGTTGGGTAAAGGTTCACCTGCTGGAGGAGTAGCAGGATATCACCGGTCTACGGGTGCATGACTGGGCAGTAGTTCATGAGTTTAGTTGGGTAAAGGTTCACCTGCTCGAGGAGTGGCAGGATATCACCGGTCTACGAGTGCGTGATTGGGCAGTACTTCATGAGTTTGGTTGGGTAAAGGTTCACCTGCTGGAGGAGTGGCAGGATATCGCCGGTCTACGGGTGCGTGATTGGGCAGTAGTTCATGAGTTTGGTGGGGTAAAGGTTCACCTGCTGTAGGAATGGCAGGATATCACCCGTCTACGGGTGCATGACTGGGCAGTAGTTCATGGATTTGGTGGGGTAAAGGTTCACCTGCTGGAGGAGTGGCAGGAGATCACCCGTCTACGGGTGCGTGAGTGGGCAGTAGTTCATGAGTTTGGTTGGGTAAAGGTTCACCTGCTTGAGGAGTGCCAGGATATCACCGGTCTACGGGTGGGTGACTGGGCAGTAGTTCATGAGTTTGGTGGGGTAAAGGTTCACCTGCTAGAGGAGTGGCAGGATATCACCGGTCTAGGAGTGTGTGATTGGTCAGTAGTTCATGAGTTTGGTTGGGTAAAGGTTCACCTGCTGGAGGAGTGGCAGGATATCACCAGTCTACGGGTGCGTCACTGGGCAGCAGTTCATGAGTTTGGTGAGGTAAAGGTTCACCTGCTGGAGGAGTGGCAGGATATCACCAGTCTACGGGTGTGTGACTGGGCAGCAGTTCATGAGTTTGGTTGGGTAAAGGTTCACCTGCTGGAGGAGTCGCAGGATATCGCCGGTCTACTGGTGCGTGACTGGGCAGTAGTTCATGAGTTTGGTGGTGTAGAGGTTCACCTACTCGAGGAGTGGCAGGATATCACCGGTCTACGGGTGCGTGACTGCGCAGTAGTTCGGGAGTTTGGTGGGGTAAAGGTTCACCTGCTGGAGGAGTTGCAGGATATCACGGGTCTACGGGTGCGTGACTCGGCAGTAGTTCATGAGTTTGGTTGGGTAAAGGTTCACCTGCTGGAGGAGTGGCAGGATATCGCCGGTCTACGGGTGTGTGATTGGGCAGTAGTTCATGAGTTTGGTTGGGTAAAGGTTCACCTGCTGGAGGAGTGGCAGGAGATCACCGGTCTACGGGTGCGTGACTGGGCAGTAGTTCGTGAGTTTGGTTGGGTAAAGGTTCACCTGCTGGAGGAGTCTCAGGATATCGCCGGTCTAAGGGTGCGTGACTGGGCAGTAGTTCGTGAGTTTGGTTGGGTAAAGGTTCACCTGCTGGAGGAGTGGCAGGATATCGCCGGTCTACGGGTGCGTGACTGGGCAGTAGTTCATGAGTTTGGTTGGGTAAAGGTTCACCTGCTGGAGGAGTGGCAGGATATCGCCGGTCTACGGGTGCGTGACTGGGCAGCAGTTCATGAGTTTGGTGAGGTAAAGGTTCACCTGCTGGAGGAGTGGCAGGATATCACCGGTCTAGGGGTGTGTGACTGGGCAGTAGTTCATGAGTTTGGTGGGGTAAAGGTTCACCTGCTGGAGGAGTGGCAGGATATCGCCGGTCTACGGGTGCGTGACTGGGCAGTAGTTCATGAGTTTGGTTGGGTAAAGGTTCACCTGCTGGAGGAGTGGCAGGATATCGCCGGTCTACGGGTGCGTGACTGGGCAGTAGTTCATGAGTTTGGTTGGGTAAAGGTTCAGCTGCTGGAGGAGTGGCAGGATATCGCCGGTCTACGGGTGCATGACTGGGCAGTAGTTCATGAGCTTGGTGGGGTAAACGTTCACCTGCTCGAGGAGTGGCAGGATATCACCGGTCTACGGGTGCGTGATTGGGCAGTAGTTCATGAGTTTGGTTGGGTAAAGGTTCACCTGCTGGAGGAGTGGCATGATATCGCCAGTCTACGGGTGCATGACTGGGGAGTAGTTCATGAGTTTGGTTGGGTAAAGGTTCACCTGCTGGAGGAGTGGCAGGAGATCACCGGTCTACGGGTGCGTGACTGGGCAGTAGTTCATGAGTTTGGTTGGGTAAAGGTTCACCTGCTGGAGGAGTGGCATGATATCGCCGGTCTACGGGTGTGTGACTGGGCAGTAGTTCATGAGTTTGGTTGGGTAAAAGTTCACCTGCTGGAGGAGTGGCAGGATATCGCCGGTCTACGGGTGCGTGACTGGGCAGTAGTTCATGAGTTTGGTTGGGTAAAGGTTCACCTGCTGGAGGAGTGGCAGGAGATCACCGGTCTACGGGTGCGTGACTGGGCAGTAGTTCATGAGTTTGGTTGGGTAAACATTCACCTGCTGGAGGAGTCGAAGGATATCACCGGTCTACGGGTGTGTGACTGGGCCGTAGTTCATGAGTTTGGTTGGGTAAAGGTTTACCTGCTGGAGGAGTGGCAGGATATCACCGGTCTACGGGTGCGTGACTGGGCAGTAGTTCATGAGTTTGGTTGGGTAAAGGTTCACCTGCTGGAGGAGTGGCAGGATATCGCCGGTCTACGGGTGCGTGACTGGGCAGTAGTTCATGAGTTTGGTTGGGTAAAGGTTCACCTGCTGGAGGAGTGGCAGGATATCGCCGGTCTACGGGTGTGTGCCTGGGCAGTAGTTCATGACTTTGGTTGGGTAAAGGTTCAGCTGCTGGAGAAGTGGCAGGATATCGCCGGTCTACGGGTGCGTGACTAGGCAGTAGTTCATGAGTTTGGTTGGGTAAAGGTTCACCTGCTGGAGGAGTGGCACGATATCGCAGGTCTACGGGTGCGTGACTGGGGAGTAGTTCATGAGTTTGGTTGGGGAAAGGTTCACCTGCTGGAGGAGTGGCAGGAGATCACTGCTCTACGGGTGCGTGACTGGGCAGTAGTTCATGAGTTTGGTTGGGTAAAGGTTCACCTGCTGGAGGAGTGGCAGGATATCGCCGGTCTACGGGTGCGTGACTGGGCAGTATTTCATGAGTTTGGTTGGGTAAAGGTTCACCTGCTGGAGGAGTGGCAGGAGATCATAGGTCTACGGGTGCGTGACTGGGCAGTAGTTCATGAGTTTGGTTGGGTAAAGGTTCACCTGCTCGATGAGTGGCAGGATATCACCCGTCTACGAGTGCGTGACTGGGCAGTAGTTCATGATATTGGTTGGGTAATGGTTCACCTGCTGGAGGAGTGGCAGGATATCACCGGTCTACGGGTGCGTGACTGGGCAGTAGTTCATGAGTTTGGTTGGGTAAAGGTTCACCTGCTGGAGGAGTGGCAGGAGATCACCAGTCTACGGGTGTGTGACTGGGCAGTAGTTCATGACTTTGGTTGGGTAAAGGTTCACCTGCTGGAGGAGTGGCAGGATATCACCGGTCTACGGGTGCGTGACTGGGCAGTAGTTCATGAGTTTGGTTGGGTAAACATTCACCTGCTGGAGGAGTCGAAGGATGTCACCGGTCTACGGGTGTGTGACTGGGCAGTAGTTCATGAGTTTGGTTGGGTAAAGATTCACCTGCTGGAGGAGTGGCAGGATATCACCGGTCTACGGGTGCGTGACTGGGCAGTAGTTCATGAGTTTGGTTGGGTAAAGGTTCACCTGCTCGAGGTGTGGCAGGATATCGCCAGTCTACGGGTGTGTGACTGGGCAGTAGTTCATGAGTTTGGTTGGGTAAACATTCACCTGCTGGAGGAATCAAAGGATATCACCGGTCTACGGGTGTGTGACTGGGCAGTAGTTCATGAGTTTGGTTGGGTAAAGGTTGACCTGCTGGAGGAGTGGCAGGATATCACCGGTCTACGGGTGTGTGACTGGGCAGTAGTTCATGAGTTTGGTGGGGTAGAGGTTCACCTGCTTGAGGAGTGGCAGGATATCACAGGTCTACGGGTGCGTGACTGGGCAGTAGTTCATGAGTTTGGTGAGGTAAAGGTTCAACTGCTGGAGGAGTGGCAGGATATCACGGGTCTACGGGTGTGTGCTTGGGCAGTAGTTCATGAGTTTGGTTGGGTAAAGGTTCACCTGCTGGAGGAGTGGCAGGATATCACCGGTCTACGGGTGCGTGACTGGGCAGTAGTTCATGAGTTTGGTTGGGTAAAGGTTCACCTGCTCGAGGAGTGGCAGGATATCACCTGTCTAGGGGTGTGTGATTGGGCAGTAGTTCATGAGTTTGGTGGGGTAAAGGTTCACCTGCTTGAGGAGTGGCAGGATATCACGGGTCTACGGGTGCGTGACTGGGCAGTAGTTCATGAGTTTGGTTGGGCAAAGGTTCACCTGCTGGAGGAGTGGCAGGATATCGCCGGTCTACGGGTGTGTGACTGGGCAGTAGTTCATGAGTTTGGCTGGGTAAAGGTTCACCTGCTGGAGGAGTGGCAGGATATCGCCGGTCTACGGGTGTGTGACTGGGCAGTAGTTCATGAGTTTGGTTGGGTAAAGGTTCACGTGCTCGAGGAGTGGCAGGATATCGCCGGTCTACGGGTGCGTGACTGGGCAGTAGTTCATGAGTTTGGTGGGGTAGAGGTTCACCAGCTGGAGAAGTGGCAGGATATCCCCGGTCTACAGGTGTGTGACAGGGCAGTAGTTCATGAGTTTGGTTGGGTAAAGGTTCACCTACTGTAGGAATGGCAGGATATCGCCGGTCTACAGGTGCGTGACTGGGCAGTAGTTCATGGGTTTGGTGGGGTAAAGGTTCACCTGCTGGAGGAGTGGCAGGATATCACAAGTCGTCGGGTGCGTGACTGGGCAGCATTTCATGAGTTTGGTAAGGTAAAGGTTCACCTGCTCGAGGAGTGGCAGGATATCGCCGGTCTACGGGTGTGTGACTGAGCAGCAGCTCATGGGTTTGGTTGGGTAAAGGTTCACCTGCTGGAGGAATCGAAGGATATCACCGGTCTACGGGTGCGTGACTGGGCAGTAGTTCGTGAGATTGGTTGGGTAAAGGTTCACCTGCTGGAGGAGTGGCAGGATATCACCGGTCTACGGGTGCGTGACTGGGCAGTAGTTCATTAGTTTGGTTGGGTAAAGGTTCACCTGCTGTAGGAGTGGCAGGAGATCACCGGTCTACGGGTGCGTGACTGGGCAGTAGTTAATGAGTTTGGTTGGGTAAAGGTTCACCTGCTGGAGGAGTGGCAGGATATCACCGGTCTACGGGTGTGTGACTGGGCAGTAGTTCATGAGTTTGGTTGGGTAAAGGTTCACCTGCTCGAGGAGTGGCAGGAGATCACCGGTCTACGGGTGCGTGACTGGGCAGTAGTTCATGAGCTTGGTGGGGTAAAGGTTCACCTGCTCGAGGAGTGGCAGGATATCACTGGTCTACGGGTGTGTGATTGGGCAGTAGTTCATGAGTTTGGTTGGGTAAAGGTTCACGTGCTCGAGGAGTGGCAGGATATCACCGGTCTACGGGTGTGTGACTGGGCAGTAGTTCATGAGTTTGGTGGTGTAAAGGTTCACCTGCTGGAGGAGTGGCAGGATATCACCGGTCTACGGGTGCGTGACTGGGCAGTAGTTCATGAGTTTAGTTGGGTAAAGGTTCACCTGCTGGAGGAGTAGCAGGATATCACCGGTCTACGGGTGCATGACTGGGCAGTAGTTCATGAGATTAGTTGGGTAAAGGTTCACCTGCTCAAAGGAGTGGCAGGATATCACCGGTCTAGGGGTGTGTGATTGGGCAGTAGTTCATGAGTTTGGTTGGGTAAAGGTTCACCTGCTCGAGGAGTGGCAGGATATCACCGGTCTACGGGTGCGTGACTGGGCAGTAGTTCATGAGTTTGGTGAGGTAAAGGTTCAACTGCTGGAGGAGTGGCAGGATATCACGGGTCTACGGGTGTGTGCTTGGGCAGTAGTTCATGAGTTTGGTTGGGTAAAGGTTCACCTGCTGGAGGAGTGGCAGGATATCACCGGTCTACGGGTGCGTGACTGGGCAGTAGTTCATGAGTTTGGTTGGGTAAAGGTTCACCTGCTCGAGGAGTGGCAGGATATCACCTGTCTAGGGGTGTGTGATTGGGCAGTAGTTCATGAGTTTGGTGGGGTAAAGGTTCACCTGCTTGAGGAGTGGCAGGATATCACGGGTCTACGGGTGCGTGACTGGGCAGTAGTTCATGAGTTTGGTTGGGCAAAGGTTCACCTGCTGGAGGAGTGGCAGGATATCGCCGGTCTACGGGTGTGTGACTGGGCAGTAGTTCATGAGTTTGGCTGGGTAAAGGTTCACCTGCTGGAGGAGTGGCAGGATATCGCCGGTCTACGGGTGTGTGACTGGGTAGTAGTTCATGAGTTTGGTTGGGTAAAGGTTCACGTGCTCGAGGAGTGGCAGGATATCGCCGGTCTACGGGTGCATGACTGGGCAGTAGTTCATGAGTTTGGTTGGGTAAAGGTTCACCTGCTGGAGGAGTGGCAGGATATCGCCGGTCTACGGGTGCGTGACTGGGCAGTAGTTCATGAGATTGGTGGGGTAGAGGTTCACCAGCTGGAGGAGTGGCAGGATATCCCCGGTCTACAGGTGTGTGACAGGGCAGTAGTTCATGAGTTTGGTTGGGTAAAGGTTCACCTACTGTAGGAATGGCAGGATATCGCCGGTCTACAGGTGCGTGACTGGGCAGTAGTTCATGGGTTTGGTGGGGTAAAGGTTCACCTGCTGGAGGAGTGGCAGGATATCACAAGTCGTCGGGTGCGTGACTGGGCAGCATTTCATGAGTTTGGTAAGGTAAAGGTTCACCTGCTCGAGGAGTGGCAGGATATCGCCGGTCTACGGGTGTGTGACTGAGCAGCAGCTCATGGGTTTGGTTGGGTAAAGGTTCACCTGCTGGAGGAATCGAAGGATATCACCGGTCTACGGGTGCGTGACTGGGCAGTAGTTCTTGAGATTGGTTGGGTAAAGGTTCACCTGCTGGAGGAGTGGCAGGATATCACCGGTCTACGGGTGCGTGACTGGGCAGTAGTTCATTAGTTTGGTTGGGTAAAGGTTCACCTGCTGTAGGAGTGGCAGGAGATCACCGGTCTACGGGTGTGTGACTGGGCAGTAGTTAATGAGTTTGGTTGGGTAAAGGTTCACCTGCTGGAGGAGTGGCAGGATATCACCGGTCTACGGGTGTGTGACTGGGCAGTAGTTCATGAGTTTGGTTGGGTAAAGGTTCACCTGCTCGAGGAGTGGCAGGAGATCACCGGTCTACGGGTGCGTGACTGGGCAGTAGTTCATGAGCTTGGTGGGGTAAAGGTTCACCTGCTCGAGGAGTGGCAGGATATCACTGGTCTACGGGTGCGTGACTGGGCAGTAGTTCATGAGCTTGGTGGGGTAAAGGTTCACCTGCTCGAGGAGTGGCAGGATATCACCGGTCTACGGGTGTGTGACTGGGCAGTAGTTCATGAGTTTGGTGGTGTAAAGGTTCACCTGCTGGAGGAGTGGCAGGATATCACCGGTCTACGGGTGCGTGACTGGGCAGTAGTTCATGAGTTTAGTTGGGTAAAGGTTCACCTGCTGGAGGAGTAGCAGGATATCACCGGTCTACGGGTGCATGACTGGGCAGTAGTTCATGAGATTAGTTGGGTAAAGGTTCACCTGCTCAAAGGAGTGGCAGGATATCACCGGTCTAGGGGTGTGTGATTGGGCAGTAGTTCATGAGTTTGGTTGGGTAAAGGTTCACGTGCTCGAGGAGTGGCAGGATATCACCGGTCCACGGGTGTGTGACTGGGCAGTCGTTCATGAGTTTGGTGGTGTAAAGGTTCACCTGCTGGAGGAGTAGCAGGATATCACCGGTCTACGGGTGCGTGATTGGGCAGTAGTTCATGAGTTTGGTGGGGTAAAGGTTCACCTGCTGTAGGAATGGCAGGATATCACCCGTCTACGGGTGCATGACTGGGCAGTAGTTCATGGATTTGGTGGGGTAAAGGTTCACCTGCTGGAGGAGTGGCAGGAGATCACCCGTCTACGGGTGCGTGAGTGGGCAGTAGTTCATGAGTTTGGTTGGGTAAAGGTTCACCTGCTTGAGGAGTGCCAGGATATCACCGGTCTACGGGTGTGTGACTGGGCAGTAGTTCATGAGTTTGGTGGGGTAAAGGTTCACCTGCTGGAGGAGTGGCAGGATATCACCGGTCTAGGGGTGTGTGATTGGGCAGTAGTTCATGAGTTTGGTTGGGTAAAGGTTCACCTGCTGGAGGAGTGGCAGGATATCACCGGTCTACGGGTGCGTCACTGGGCAGCAGTTCATGAGTTTGGTTGGATAAAGGTTCACCTGCTGGAGGAGTGGCAGGATATCGCCGGTCTACGGGTGTGTGATTGGGCAGTAGTTCATGAGTTTGGCTGGGTAAAGGTTCACCTGCTGGAGGAGTGGCAGGATATCACCAGTCTACGGGTGTGTGACTGGGCAGCAGTTCATGAGTTTGGCTGGGTAAAGGTTCACCTGCTGGAGGAGTCGCAGGATATCGCCGGTCTACGGGTGCGTGACTGGGCAGTAGTTCATGAGCTTGGTGGTGTAGAGGTTCACCTGCTCGAGGAATGGCAGGATATCACCGGTCTACGGGTGCGTGACTGCTCAGTAGTTCGGGAGTTTGGTGGGGTAAAGGTTCACCTGCTGGAGGAGTGGCAGGATATCACGGGTCTACGGGTGCGTGACTGGGCAGTAGTTCATGAGTTTGGTTGGATAAAGGTTCACCTGCTGGAGGAGTGGCAGGATATCGCCGGTCTACGGGTGTGTGATTGGGCAGTAGTTCATGAGTTTGGTTGGGTAAAGGTTCACCTGCTGGAGGAGTCTCAGGATATCACCGGTCTACGGGTGCGTGACTGGGCAGTAGTTCGTGAGTTTGGTTGGGTAAAGGTTCACCTGCTGGAGGAATGGCAGGATATCGCCAGTCTACGGGTGCGTGACTGGGCAGTAGTTCATGAGTTTGGTTGGGTAAAGGTTCACCTGCTGGAGGAGTGGCAGGATATCGCCGGTCTACGGGTGCGTGACTGGGCAGCAGTTCATGAGTTTGGTGAGGTAAAGGTTCACCTGCTGGAGGAGTGGCAGGATATCACCGGTCTAGGGGTGTGTGACTGGGCAGTAGTTCATGAGTTTGGTGGGGTAGAGGTTCACCTGCTCGAGGAGTGGCAGGATATCACCGGTCTACGGGTGCGTGACTGGGCAGTAGTTCATGAGTTTTGCTGGGTAAAGGTTCACCTGCTGGAGGAGTGGCAGGATATCGCCGGTCTACGGGTGCGTGACTGGGCAGTAGTTCATGAGTTTGGTTGGGTAAAGGTTCACCTGCTGGAGGAGTGGCAGGATATCGCCGGTCTACGAGTGCGTGACTGGGCAGTAGTTCATGAGTTTGGTTGGGTAAAGGTTCACCTGCTGGAGGAGTGGCAGGATATCGCCGGTCTACGGGTGCGTGACTGGGCAGTAGTTCATGAGTTTGGTTGGGTAAAGGTTCACCTGCTGGAGGAGTGGCAGGATATCGCCGGTCTACGGGTGCGTGACTGGGCAGCAGTTCATGAGTTTGGTGAGGTAAAGGTTCACCTGCTGGAGGAGTGGCAGGATATCACCGGTCTAGGGGTGTGTGACTGGGCAGTAGTTCATGAGTTTGGTTGGGTAAAGGTTCACCTGCTGGAGGAATGGCAGGATATCGCCGGTCTACGGGTGCGTGACTGGGCAGTAGTTCATGAGTTTGGTTGGGTAAAGGTTCACCTGCTGGAGGAGTGGCAGGATATCGCCGGTCTACGGGTGCGTGACTGGGCAGCAGTTCATGAGTTTGGTGAGGTAAAGGTTCACCTGCTGGAGGAGTGGCAGGATATCACCGGTCTAGGGGTGTGTGACTGGGCAGTAGTTCATGAGTTTGGTGGGGTAGAGGTTCACCTGCTCGAGGAGTGGCAGGATATCACCGGTCTACGGGTGCGTGACTGGGCAGTAGTTCATGAGTTTTGCTGGGTAAAGGTTCACCTGCTGGAGGAGTGGCAGGATATCGCCGGTCTACGGGTGCGTGACTGGGCAGTAGTTCATGAGTTTGGTTGGGTAAAGGTTCACCTGCTGGAGGAGTGGCAGGATATCGCCGGTCTACGGGTGCGTGACTGGGCAGTAGTTCATGAGTTTGGTTGGGTAAAGGTTCACCTGCTGGAGGAGTGGCAGGATATCGCCGGTCTACGGGTGCGTGACTGGGCAGTAGTTCATGAGTTTGGTTGGGTAAAGGTTCACCTGCTGGAGGAGTGGCAGGATATCGCCGGTCTACGGGTGCGTGACTGGGCAGTAGTTCATGAGTTTGGTTGGGTAAAGGTTCACCTGCTGGAGGAGTGGCAGGATATCGCCGGTCTACGGGTGCGTGACCGGGCAGTAGTTCATGAGTTTGGTTGGGTAAAGGTTCACCTGCTGGAGGAGTAGCAGGATATCACCGGTCTACGGGTGCATGACTGGGCAGTAGTTCATGAGTTTGGTTGGGTAAAGGTTCACGTGCTCGAGGAGTGGCAGGATATCACCGGTCTACGGGTGTGTGACTGGGCAGTAGTTCATGAGTTTGGTGGTGTAAAGGTTCACCTGCTGGAGGAGTGGCAGGATATCACCGGTCTACGGGTGCGTGACTGGGCAGTAGTTCATGAGTTTAGTTGGGTAAAGGTTCACCTGCTGGAGGAGTAGCAGGATATCACCGGTCTACGGGTGCATGACTGGGCAGTAGTTCATGAGATTAGTTGGGTAAAGGTTCACCTGCTCAAAGGAGTGGCAGGATATCACCGGTCTAGGGGTGTGTGATTGGGCAGTAGTTCATGAGTTTGGTTGGGTAAAGGTTCACGTGCTCGAGGAGTGGCAGGATATCACCGGTCCACGGGTGTGTGACTGGGCAGTCGTTCATGAGTTTGGTGGTGTAAAGGTTCACCTGCTGGAGGAGTAGCAGGATATCACCGGTCTACGGGTGCGTGATTGGGCAGTAGTTCATGAGTTTGGTTGGGTAAAGGTTCACCTGCTGGAGGAGTCTCAGGATATCACCGGTCTACAGGTGCGTGACTGGGCAGTAGTTTGTGAGTTTGGTTGGGTAAAGGTTCACCTGCTGGAGGAGTGGCAGGATATCGCCGGTCTACGGGTGCGTGACTGGGCAGTAGTTCATGAGTTTGGTTGGGTAAAGGTTCACCTGCTGGAGGAGTGGCAGGATATCGCCGGTCTACGGGTGCGTGACTGGGCAGCAGTTCATGAGTTTGGTGAGGTAAAGGTTCACCTGCTGGAGGAGTGGCAGGATATCATCGGTCTAGGGGTGTGTGACTGGGCAGTAGTTCATGTGTTTGGTGGGGTAGTTGTTCACCTGCTCGAGGAGTGGCAGGATATCGCCGGTCTACGGGTGCGTGACTGGGCAGTTGTTCATGAGTTTGGCTGGGTAAAGGTTCACCTGCTGGAGGAGTGGCAGGATATCGCCGGTCTACGGGTGTGTGACTAGGCAGTAGTTCATGAGTTTGGTTGGGTAAAGGTTCACCTGCTGGAGGAGTGGCAGGATATCACCGGTCTACGGGTGTGTGACTGGGCAGTAGTTCATGAGTTTGGTTGGGTAAAGGTTCACCTGCTCGAGGAGTGGCAGGAGATCACCGGTCTACGGGTGCGTGACTGGGCAGTAGTTCATGAGCTTGGTGGGGTAAAGGTTCACCTGCTCGAGGAGTGGCAGGATATCACTGGTCTACGGGTGTGTGATTGGGCAGTAGTTCATGAGTTTGGTTGGGTAAAGGTTCACGTGCTCGAGGAGTGGCAGGATATCACCGGTCTACGGGTGTGTGACTGGGCAGTAGTTCATGAGTTTGGTGGTGTAAAGGTTCACCTGCTGGAGGAGTGGCAGGATATCACCGGTCTACGGGTGCGTGACTGGGCAGTAGTTCATGAGTTTAGTTGGGTAAAGGTTCACCTGCTGGAGGAGTAGCAGGATATCACCGGTCTACGGGTGCATGACTGGGCAGTAGTTCATGAGTTTAGTTGGGTAAAGGTTCACCTGCTCGAGGAGTGGCAGGATATCACCGGTCTACGAGTGCGTGATTGGGCAGTACTTCATGAGTTTGGTTGGGTAAAGGTTCACCTGCTGGAGGAGTGGCAGGATATCGCCGGTCTACGGGTGCGTGATTGGGCAGTAGTTCATGAGTTTGGTGGGGTAAAGGTTCACCTGCTGTAGGAATGGCAGGATATCACCCGTCTACGGGTGCATGACTGGGCAGTAGTTCATGGATTTGGTGGGGTAAAGGTTCACCTGCTGGAGGAGTGGCAGGAGATCACCCGTCTACGGGTGCGTGAGTGGGCAGTAGTTCATGAGTTTGGTTGGGTAAAGGTTCACCTGCTTGAGGAGTGCCAGGATATCACCGGTCTACGGGTGGGTGACTGGGCAGTAGTTCATGAGTTTGGTGGGGTAAAGGTTCACCTGCTAGAGGAGTGGCAGGATATCACCGGTCTAGGAGTGTGTGATTGGTCAGTAGTTCATGAGTTTGGTTGGGTAAAGGTTCACCTGCTGGAGGAGTGGCAGGATATCACCAGTCTACGGGTGCGTCACTGGGCAGCAGTTCATGAGTTTGGTGAGGTAAAGGTTCACCTGCTGGAGGAGTGGCAGGATATCACCAGTCTACGGGTGTGTGACTGGGCAGCAGTTCATGAGTTTGGTTGGGTAAAGGTTCACCTGCTGGAGGAGTCGCAGGATATCGCCGGTCTACTGGTGCGTGACTGGGCAGTAGTTCATGAGTTTGGTGGTGTAGAGGTTCACCTGCTCGAGGAGTGGCAGGATATCACCGGTCTACGGGTGCGTGACTGCGCAGTAGTTCGGGAGTTTGGTGGGGTAAAGGTTCACCTGCTGGAGGAGTTGCAGGATATCACGGGTCTACGGGTGCGTGACTCGGCAGTAGTTCATGAGTTTGGTTGGGTAAAGGTTCACCTGCTGGAGGAGTGGCAGGATATCGCCGGTCTACGGGTGTGTGATTGGGCAGTAGTTCATGAGTTTGGTTGGGTAAAGGTTCACCTGCTGGAGGAGTGGCAGGAGATCACCGGTCTACGGGTGCGTGACTGGGCAGTAGTTCGTGAGTTTGGTTGGGTAAAGGTTCACCTGCTGGAGGAGTCTCAGGATATCGCCGGTCTAAGGGTGCGTGACTGGGCAGTAGTTCGTGAGTTTGGTTGGGTAAAGGTTCACCTGCTGGAGGAGTGGCAGGATATCGCCGGTCTACGGGTGCGTGACTGGGCAGTAGTTCATGAGTTTGGTTGGGTAAAGGTTCACCTGCTGGAGGAGTGGCAGGATATCGCCGGTCTACGGGTGCGTGACTGGGCAGCAGTTCATGAGTTTGGTGAGGTAAAGGTTCACCTGCTGGAGGAGTGGCAGGATATCACCGGTCTAGGGGTGTGTGACTGGGCAGTAGTTCATGAGTTTGGTGGGGTAAAGGTTCACCTGCTGGAGGAGTGGCAGGATATCGCCGGTCTACGGGTGCGTGACTGGGCAGTAGTTCATGAGTTTGGTTGGGTAAAGGTTCACCTGCTGGAGGAGTGGCAGGATATCGCCGGTCTACGGGTGCGTGACTGGGCAGTAGTTCATGAGTTTGGTTGGGTAAAGGTTCAGCTGCTGGAGGAGTGGCAGGATATCGCCGGTCTACGGGTGCATGACTGGGCAGTAGTTCATGAGCTTGGTGGGGTAAACGTTCACCTGCTCGAGGAGTGGCAGGATATCACCGGTCTACGGGTGCGTGATTGGGCAGTAGTTCATGAGTTTGGTTGGGTAAAGGTTCACCTGCTGGAGGAGTGGCATGATATCGCCAGTCTACGGGTGCATGACTGGGGAGTAGTTCATGAGTTTGGTTGGGTAAAGGTTCACCTGCTGGAGGAGTGGCAGGAGATCACCGGTCTACGGGTGCGTGACTGGGCAGTAGTTCATGAGTTTGGTTGGGTAAAGGTTCACCTGCTGGAGGAGTGGCATGATATCGCCGGTCTACGGGTGTGTGACTGGGCAGTAGTTCATGAGTTTGGTTGGGTAAAAGTTCACCTGCTGGAGGAGTGGCAGGATATCGCCGGTCTACGGGTGCGTGACTGGGCAGTAGTTCATGAGTTTGGTTGGGTAAAGGTTCACCTGCTGGAGGAGTGGCAGGAGATCACCGGTCTACGGGTGCGTGACTGGGCAGTAGTTCATGAGTTTGGTTGGGTAAACATTCACCTGCTGGAGGAGTCGAAGGATATCACCGGTCTACGGGTGTGTGACTGGGCCGTAGTTCATGAGTTTGGTTGGGTAAAGGTTTACCTGCTGGAGGAGTGGCAGGATATCACCGGTCTACGGGTGCGTGACTGGGCAGTAGTTCATGAGTTTGGTTGGGTAAAGGTTCACCTGCTGGAGGAGTGGCAGGATATCGCCGGTCTACGGGTGCGTGACTGGGCAGTAGTTCATGAGTTTGGTTGGGTAAAGGTTCACCTGCTGGAGGAGTGGCAGGATATCGCCGGTCTACGGGTGTGTGCCTGGGCAGTAGTTCATGACTTTGGTTGGGTAAAGGTTCAGCTGCTGGAGAAGTGGCAGGATATCGCCGGTCTACGGGTGCGTGACTAGGCAGTAGTTCATGAGTTTGGTTGGGTAAAGGTTCACCTGCTGGAGGAGTGGCACGATATCGCAGGTCTACGGGTGCGTGACTGGGGAGTAGTTCATGAGTTTGGTTGGGGAAAGGTTCACCTGCTGGAGGAGTGGCAGGAGATCACTGCTCTACGGGTGCGTGACTGGGCAGTAGTTCATGAGTTTGGTTGGGTAAAGGTTCACCTGCTGGAGGAGTGGCAGGATATCGCCGGTCTACGGGTGCGTGACTGGGCAGTATTTCATGAGTTTGGTTGGGTAAAGGTTCACCTGCTGGAGGAGTGGCAGGAGATCATAGGTCTACGGGTGCGTGACTGGGCAGTAGTTCATGAGTTTGGTTGGGTAAAGGTTCACCTGCTCGATGAGTGGCAGGATATCACCCGTCTACGAGTGCGTGACTGGGCAGTAGTTCATGATATTGGTTGGGTAATGGTTCACCTGCTGGAGGAGTGGCAGGATATCACCGGTCTACGGGTGCGTGACTGGGCAGTAGTTCATGAGTTTGGTTGGGTAAAGGTTCACCTGCTGGAGGAGTGGCAGGAGATCACCAGTCTACGGGTGTGTGACTGGGCAGTAGTTCATGACTTTGGTTGGGTAAAGGTTCACCTGCTGGAGGAGTGGCAGGATATCACCGGTCTACGGGTGCGTGACTGGGCAGTAGTTCATGAGTTTGGTTGGGTAAACATTCACCTGCTGGAGGAGTCGAAGGATGTCACCGGTCTACGGGTGTGTGACTGGGCAGTAGTTCATGAGTTTGGTTGGGTAAAGATTCACCTGCTGGAGGAGTGGCAGGATATCACCGGTCTACGGGTGCGTGACTGGGCAGTAGTTCATGAGTTTGGTTGGGTAAAGGTTCACCTGCTCGAGGTGTGGCAGGATATCGCCAGTCTACGGGTGTGTGACTGGGCAGTAGTTCATGAGTTTGGTTGGGTAAACATTCACCTGCTGGAGGAATCAAAGGATATCACCGGTCTACGGGTGTGTGACTGGGCAGTAGTTCATGAGTTTGGTTGGGTAAAGGTTGACCTGCTGGAGGAGTGGCAGGATATCACCGGTCTACGGGTGTGTGACTGGGCAGTAGTTCATGAGTTTGGTGGGGTAGAGGTTCACCTGCTTGAGGAGTGGCAGGATATCACAGGTCTACGGGTGCGTGACTGGGCAGTAGTTCATGAGTTTGGTGAGGTAAAGGTTCAACTGCTGGAGGAGTGGCAGGATATCACGGGTCTACGGGTGTGTGCTTGGGCAGTAGTTCATGAGTTTGGTTGGGTAAAGGTTCACCTGCTGGAGGAGTGGCAGGATATCACCGGTCTACGGGTGCGTGACTGGGCAGTAGTTCATGAGTTTGGTTGGGTAAAGGTTCACCTGCTCGAGGAGTGGCAGGATATCACCTGTCTAGGGGTGTGTGATTGGGCAGTAGTTCATGAGTTTGGTGGGGTAAAGGTTCACCTGCTTGAGGAGTGGCAGGATATCACGGGTCTACGGGTGCGTGACTGGGCAGTAGTTCATGAGTTTGGTTGGGCAAAGGTTCACCTGCTGGAGGAGTGGCAGGATATCGCCGGTCTACGGGTGTGTGACTGGGCAGTAGTTCATGAGTTTGGCTGGGTAAAGGTTCACCTGCTGGAGGAGTGGCAGGATATCGCCGGTCTACGGGTGTGTGACTGGGCAGTAGTTCATGAGTTTGGTTGGGTAAAGGTTCACGTGCTCGAGGAGTGGCAGGATATCGCCGGTCTACGGGTGCGTGACTGGGCAGTAGTTCATGAGTTTGGTGGGGTAGAGGTTCACCAGCTGGAGAAGTGGCAGGATATCCCCGGTCTACAGGTGTGTGACAGGGCAGTAGTTCATGAGTTTGGTTGGGTAAAGGTTCACCTACTGTAGGAATGGCAGGATATCGCCGGTCTACAGGTGCGTGACTGGGCAGTAGTTCATGGGTTTGGTGGGGTAAAGGTTCACCTGCTGGAGGAGTGGCAGGATATCACAAGTCGTCGGGTGCGTGACTGGGCAGCATTTCATGAGTTTGGTAAGGTAAAGGTTCACCTGCTCGAGGAGTGGCAGGATATCGCCGGTCTACGGGTGTGTGACTGAGCAGCAGCTCATGGGTTTGGTTGGGTAAAGGTTCACCTGCTGGAGGAATCGAAGGATATCACCGGTCTACGGGTGCGTGACTGGGCAGTAGTTCGTGAGATTGGTTGGGTAAAGGTTCACCTGCTGGAGGAGTGGCAGGATATCACCGGTCTACGGGTGCGTGACTGGGCAGTAGTTCATTAGTTTGGTTGGGTAAAGGTTCACCTGCTGTAGGAGTGGCAGGAGATCACCGGTCTACGGGTGCGTGACTGGGCAGTAGTTAATGAGTTTGGTTGGGTAAAGGTTCACCTGCTGGAGGAGTGGCAGGATATCACCGGTCTACGGGTGTGTGACTGGGCAGTAGTTCATGAGTTTGGTTGGGTAAAGGTTCACCTGCTCGAGGAGTGGCAGGAGATCACCGGTCTACGGGTGCGTGACTGGGCAGTAGTTCATGAGCTTGGTGGGGTAAAGGTTCACCTGCTCGAGGAGTGGCAGGATATCACTGGTCTACGGGTGTGTGATTGGGCAGTAGTTCATGAGTTTGGTTGGGTAAAGGTTCACGTGCTCGAGGAGTGGCAGGATATCACCGGTCTACGGGTGTGTGACTGGGCAGTAGTTCATGAGTTTGGTGGTGTAAAGGTTCACCTGCTGGAGGAGTGGCAGGATATCACCGGTCTACGGGTGCGTGACTGGGCAGTAGTTCATGAGTTTAGTTGGGTAAAGGTTCACCTGCTGGAGGAGTAGCAGGATATCACCGGTCTACGGGTGCATGACTGGGCAGTAGTTCATGAGATTAGTTGGGTAAAGGTTCACCTGCTCAAAGGAGTGGCAGGATATCACCGGTCTAGGGGTGTGTGATTGGGCAGTAGTTCATGAGTTTGGTTGGGTAAAGGTTCACCTGCTCGAGGAGTGGCAGGATATCACCGGTCTACGGGTGCGTGACTGGGCAGTAGTTCATGAGTTTGGTGAGGTAAAGGTTCAACTGCTGGAGGAGTGGCAGGATATCACGGGTCTACGGGTGTGTGCTTGGGCAGTAGTTCATGAGTTTGGTTGGGTAAAGGTTCACCTGCTGGAGGAGTGGCAGGATATCACCGGTCTACGGGTGCGTGACTGGGCAGTAGTTCATGAGTTTGGTTGGGTAAAGGTTCACCTGCTCGAGGAGTGGCAGGATATCACCTGTCTAGGGGTGTGTGATTGGGCAGTAGTTCATGAGTTTGGTGGGGTAAAGGTTCACCTGCTTGAGGAGTGGCAGGATATCACGGGTCTACGGGTGCGTGACTGGGCAGTAGTTCATGAGTTTGGTTGGGCAAAGGTTCACCTGCTGGAGGAGTGGCAGGATATCGCCGGTCTACGGGTGTGTGACTGGGCAGTAGTTCATGAGTTTGGCTGGGTAAAGGTTCACCTGCTGGAGGAGTGGCAGGATATCGCCGGTCTACGGGTGTGTGACTGGGTAGTAGTTCATGAGTTTGGTTGGGTAAAGGTTCACGTGCTCGAGGAGTGGCAGGATATCGCCGGTCTACGGGTGCATGACTGGGCAGTAGTTCATGAGTTTGGTTGGGTAAAGGTTCACCTGCTGGAGGAGTGGCAGGATATCGCCGGTCTACGGGTGCGTGACTGGGCAGTAGTTCATGAGATTGGTGGGGTAGAGGTTCACCAGCTGGAGGAGTGGCAGGATATCCCCGGTCTACAGGTGTGTGACAGGGCAGTAGTTCATGAGTTTGGTTGGGTAAAGGTTCACCTACTGTAGGAATGGCAGGATATCGCCGGTCTACAGGTGCGTGACTGGGCAGTAGTTCATGGGTTTGGTGGGGTAAAGGTTCACCTGCTGGAGGAGTGGCAGGATATCACAAGTCGTCGGGTGCGTGACTGGGCAGCATTTCATGAGTTTGGTAAGGTAAAGGTTCACCTGCTCGAGGAGTGGCAGGATATCGCCGGTCTACGGGTGTGTGACTGAGCAGCAGCTCATGGGTTTGGTTGGGTAAAGGTTCACCTGCTGGAGGAATCGAAGGATATCACCGGTCTACGGGTGCGTGACTGGGCAGTAGTTCTTGAGATTGGTTGGGTAAAGGTTCACCTGCTGGAGGAGTGGCAGGATATCACCGGTCTACGGGTGCGTGACTGGGCAGTAGTTCATTAGTTTGGTTGGGTAAAGGTTCACCTGCTGTAGGAGTGGCAGGAGATCACCGGTCTACGGGTGTGTGACTGGGCAGTAGTTAATGAGTTTGGTTGGGTAAAGGTTCACCTGCTGGAGGAGTGGCAGGATATCACCGGTCTACGGGTGTGTGACTGGGCAGTAGTTCATGAGTTTGGTTGGGTAAAGGTTCACCTGCTCGAGGAGTGGCAGGAGATCACCGGTCTACGGGTGCGTGACTGGGCAGTAGTTCATGAGCTTGGTGGGGTAAAGGTTCACCTGCTCGAGGAGTGGCAGGATATCACTGGTCTACGGGTGCGTGACTGGGCAGTAGTTCATGAGCTTGGTGGGGTAAAGGTTCACCTGCTCGAGGAGTGGCAGGATATCACCGGTCTACGGGTGTGTGACTGGGCAGTAGTTCATGAGTTTGGTGGTGTAAAGGTTCACCTGCTGGAGGAGTGGCAGGATATCACCGGTCTACGGGTGCGTGACTGGGCAGTAGTTCATGAGTTTAGTTGGGTAAAGGTTCACCTGCTGGAGGAGTAGCAGGATATCACCGGTCTACGGGTGCATGACTGGGCAGTAGTTCATGAGATTAGTTGGGTAAAGGTTCACCTGCTCAAAGGAGTGGCAGGATATCACCGGTCTAGGGGTGTGTGATTGGGCAGTAGTTCATGAGTTTGGTTGGGTAAAGGTTCACGTGCTCGAGGAGTGGCAGGATATCACCGGTCCACGGGTGTGTGACTGGGCAGTCGTTCATGAGTTTGGTGGTGTAAAGGTTCACCTGCTGGAGGAGTAGCAGGATATCACCGGTCTACGGGTGCGTGATTGGGCAGTAGTTCATGAGTTTGGTGGGGTAAAGGTTCACCTGCTGTAGGAATGGCAGGATATCACCCGTCTACGGGTGCATGACTGGGCAGTAGTTCATGGATTTGGTGGGGTAAAGGTTCACCTGCTGGAGGAGTGGCAGGAGATCACCCGTCTACGGGTGCGTGAGTGGGCAGTAGTTCATGAGTTTGGTTGGGTAAAGGTTCACCTGCTTGAGGAGTGCCAGGATATCACCGGTCTACGGGTGTGTGACTGGGCAGTAGTTCATGAGTTTGGTGGGGTAAAGGTTCACCTGCTGGAGGAGTGGCAGGATATCACCGGTCTAGGGGTGTGTGATTGGGCAGTAGTTCATGAGTTTGGTTGGGTAAAGGTTCACCTGCTGGAGGAGTGGCAGGATATCACCGGTCTACGGGTGCGTCACTGGGCAGCAGTTCATGAGTTTGGTTGGATAAAGGTTCACCTGCTGGAGGAGTGGCAGGATATCGCCGGTCTACGGGTGTGTGATTGGGCAGTAGTTCATGAGTTTGGCTGGGTAAAGGTTCACCTGCTGGAGGAGTGGCAGGATATCACCAGTCTACGGGTGTGTGACTGGGCAGCAGTTCATGAGTTTGGCTGGGTAAAGGTTCACCTGCTGGAGGAGTCGCAGGATATCGCCGGTCTACGGGTGCGTGACTGGGCAGTAGTTCATGAGCTTGGTGGTGTAGAGGTTCACCTGCTCGAGGAATGGCAGGATATCACCGGTCTACGGGTGCGTGACTGCTCAGTAGTTCGGGAGTTTGGTGGGGTAAAGGTTCACCTGCTGGAGGAGTGGCAGGATATCACGGGTCTACGGGTGCGTGACTGGGCAGTAGTTCATGAGTTTGGTTGGATAAAGGTTCACCTGCTGGAGGAGTGGCAGGATATCGCCGGTCTACGGGTGTGTGATTGGGCAGTAGTTCATGAGTTTGGTTGGGTAAAGGTTCACCTGCTGGAGGAGTCTCAGGATATCACCGGTCTACGGGTGCGTGACTGGGCAGTAGTTCGTGAGTTTGGTTGGGTAAAGGTTCACCTGCTGGAGGAATGGCAGGATATCGCCAGTCTACGGGTGCGTGACTGGGCAGTAGTTCATGAGTTTGGTTGGGTAAAGGTTCACCTGCTGGAGGAGTGGCAGGATATCGCCGGTCTACGGGTGCGTGACTGGGCAGCAGTTCATGAGTTTGGTGAGGTAAAGGTTCACCTGCTGGAGGAGTGGCAGGATATCACCGGTCTAGGGGTGTGTGACTGGGCAGTAGTTCATGAGTTTGGTGGGGTAGAGGTTCACCTGCTCGAGGAGTGGCAGGATATCACCGGTCTACGGGTGCGTGACTGGGCAGTAGTTCATGAGTTTTGCTGGGTAAAGGTTCACCTGCTGGAGGAGTGGCAGGATATCGCCGGTCTACGGGTGCGTGACTGGGCAGTAGTTCATGAGTTTGGTTGGGTAAAGGTTCACCTGCTGGAGGAGTGGCAGGATATCGCCGGTCTACGAGTGCGTGACTGGGCAGTAGTTCATGAGTTTGGTTGGGTAAAGGTTCACCTGCTGGAGGAGTGGCAGGATATCGCCGGTCTACGGGTGCGTGACTGGGCAGTAGTTCATGAGTTTGGTTGGGTAAAGGTTCACCTGCTGGAGGAGTGGCAGGATATCGCCGGTCTACGGGTGCGTGACTGGGCAGCAGTTCATGAGTTTGGTGAGGTAAAGGTTCACCTGCTGGAGGAGTGGCAGGATATCACCGGTCTAGGGGTGTGTGACTGGGCAGTAGTTCATGAGTTTGGTTGGGTAAAGGTTCACCTGCTGGAGGAATGGCAGGATATCGCCGGTCTACGGGTGCGTGACTGGGCAGTAGTTCATGAGTTTGGTTGGGTAAAGGTTCACCTGCTGGAGGAGTGGCAGGATATCGCCGGTCTACGGGTGCGTGACTGGGCAGCAGTTCATGAGTTTGGTGAGGTAAAGGTTCACCTGCTGGAGGAGTGGCAGGATATCACCGGTCTAGGGGTGTGTGACTGGGCAGTAGTTCATGAGTTTGGTGGGGTAGAGGTTCACCTGCTCGAGGAGTGGCAGGATATCACCGGTCTACGGGTGCGTGACTGGGCAGTAGTTCATGAGTTTTGCTGGGTAAAGGTTCACCTGCTGGAGGAGTGGCAGGATATCGCCGGTCTACGGGTGCGTGACTGGGCAGTAGTTCATGAGTTTGGTTGGGTAAAGGTTCACCTGCTGGAGGAGTGGCAGGATATCGCCGGTCTACGGGTGCGTGACTGGGCAGTAGTTCATGAGTTTGGTTGGGTAAAGGTTCACCTGCTGGAGGAGTGGCAGGATATCGCCGGTCTACGGGTGCGTGACTGGGCAGTAGTTCATGAGTTTGGTTGGGTAAAGGTTCACCTGCTGGAGGAGTGGCAGGATATCGCCGGTCTACGGGTGCGTGACTGGGCAGTAGTTCATGAGTTTGGTTGGGTAAAGGTTCACCTGCTGGAGGAGTGGCAGGATATCGCCGGTCTACGGGTGCGTGACCGGGCAGTAGTTCATGAGTTTGGTTGGGTAAAGGTTCACCTGCTGGAGGAGTAGCAGGATATCACCGGTCTACGGGTGCATGACTGGGCAGTAGTTCATGAGTTTGGTTGGGTAAAGGTTCACGTGCTCGAGGAGTGGCAGGATATCACCGGTCTACGGGTGTGTGACTGGGCAGTAGTTCATGAGTTTGGTGGTGTAAAGGTTCACCTGCTGGAGGAGTGGCAGGATATCACCGGTCTACGGGTGCGTGACTGGGCAGTAGTTCATGAGTTTAGTTGGGTAAAGGTTCACCTGCTGGAGGAGTAGCAGGATATCACCGGTCTACGGGTGCATGACTGGGCAGTAGTTCATGAGATTAGTTGGGTAAAGGTTCACCTGCTCAAAGGAGTGGCAGGATATCACCGGTCTAGGGGTGTGTGATTGGGCAGTAGTTCATGAGTTTGGTTGGGTAAAGGTTCACGTGCTCGAGGAGTGGCAGGATATCACCGGTCCACGGGTGTGTGACTGGGCAGTCGTTCATGAGTTTGGTGGTGTAAAGGTTCACCTGCTGGAGGAGTAGCAGGATATCACCGGTCTACGGGTGCGTGATTGGGCAGTAGTTCATGAGTTTGGTGGGGTAAAGGTTCACCTGCTGTAGGAATGGCAGGATATCACCCGTCTACGGGTGCATGACTGGGCAGTAGTTCATGGATTTTGTGGGGTAAAGGTTCACCTGCTGGAGGAGTGGCAGGAGATCACCCGTCTACGGGTGCGTGAGTGGGCAGTAGTTCATGAGTTTGGTTGGGTAAAGGTTCACCTGCTTGAGGAGTGCCAGGATATCACCGGTCTACGGGTGTGTGACTGGGCAGTAGTTCATGAGTTTGGTGGGGTAAAGGTTCACCTGCTGGAGGAGTGGCAGGATATCAACGGTCTAGGGGTGTGTGATTGGGCAGTAGTTCATGAGTTTGGTTGGGTAAAGGTTCACCTGCTGGAGGAGTGGCAGGATATCACCGGTCTACGGGTGCGTCACTGGGCAGCAGTTCATGAGTTTGGTTGGATAAAGGTTCACCTGCTGGAGGAGTGGCAGGATATCGCCGGTCTACGGGTGTGTGATTGGGCAGTAGTTCATGAGTTTGGTTGGGTAAAGGTTCACCTGCTGGAGGAGTAGCAGGATATCACCGGTCTACGGGTGCATGACTGGGCAGTAGTTCATGAGTTTGGTTGGGTAAAGGTTCACGTGCTCGAGGAGTGGCAGGATATCACCGGTCTACGGGTGTGTGACTGGGCAGTAGTTCATGAGTTTGGTGGTGTAAAGGTTCACCTGCTGGAGGAGTGGCAGGATATCACCGGTCTACGGGTGCGTGACTGGGCAGTAGTTCATGAGTTTAGTTGGGTAAAGGTTCACCTGCTGGAGGAGTAGCAGGATATCACCGGTCTACGGGTGCATGACTGGGCAGTAGTTCATGAGATTAGTTGGGTAAAGGTTCACCTGCTCAAAGGAGTGGCAGGATATCACCGGTCTAGGGGTGTGTGATTGGGCAGTAGTTCATGAGTTTGGTTGGGTAAAGGTTCACGTGCTCGAGGAGTGGCAGGATATCACCGGTCCACGGGTGTGTGACTGGGCAGTCGTTCATGAGTTTGGTGGTGTAAAGGTTCACCTGCTGGAGGAGTAGCAGGATATCACCGGTCTACGGGTGCGTGATTGGGCAGTAGTTCATGAGTTTGGTGGGGTAAAGGTTCACCTGCTGTAGGAATGGCAGGATATCACCCGTCTACGGGTGCATGACTGGGCAGTAGTTCATGGATTTTGTGGGGTAAAGGTTCACCTGCTGGAGGAGTGGCAGGAGATCACCCGTCTACGGGTGCGTGAGTGGGCAGTAGTTCATGAGTTTGGTTGGGTAAAGGTTCACCTGCTTGAGGAGTGCCAGGATATCACCGGTCTACGGGTGTGTGACTGGGCAGTAGTTCATGAGTTTGGTGGGGTAAAGGTTCACCTGCTGGAGGAGTGGCAGGATATCAACGGTCTAGGGGTGTGTGATTGGGCAGTAGTTCATGAGTTTGGTTGGGTAAAGGTTCACCTGCTGGAGGAGTGGCAGGATATCACCGGTCTACGGGTGCGTGACTGGGCAGCAGTTCATGAGTTTGGTGAGGTAAAGGTTCACCTGCTGGAGGAGTGGCAGGATATCACCGGTCTAGGGGTGCGTGACTGGGCAGTAGTTCATGAGTTTGGTGGGGTAGAGGTTCACCTGCTCGAGGAGTGGCAGGATATCACCGGTCTACGGGTGCGTGACTGGGCAGTAGTTCATGAGTTTTGCTGGGTAAAGGTTCACCTGCTGGAGGAGTGGCAGGATATCGCCGGTCTACGGGTGCGTGACTGGGCAGTAGTTCATGAGTTTGGTTGGGTAAAGGTTCACCTGCTGGAGGAGTGGCAGGATATCGCCGGTCTACGGGTGCGTGACTGGGCAGTAGTTCATGAGTTTGGTTGGGTAAAGGTTCACCTGCTGGAGGAGTGGCAGGATATCGCCGGTCTACGGGTGCGTGACTGGGCAGTAGTTCATGAGTTTGGTTGGGTAAAGGTTCACCTGCTGGAGGAGTGGCAGGATATCGCCGGTCTACGGGTGCGTGACTGGGCAGCAGTTCATGAGTTTGGTGAGGTAAAGGTTCACCTGCTGGAGGAGTGGCAGGATATCACCGGTCTAGGGGTGTGTGACTGGGCAGTAGTTCATGAGTTTGGTGGGGTAGAGGTTCACCTGCTCGAGGAGTGGCAGGATATCACCGGTCTACGGGTGCGTGACTGGGCAGTAGTTCATGAGTTTTGCTGGGTAAAGGTTCACCTGCTGGAGGAGTGGCAGGATATCGCCGGTCTACGGGTGCGTGACTGGGCAGTAGTTCATGAGTTTGGTTGGGTAAAGGTTCACCTGCTGGAGGAGTGGCAGGATATCGCCGGTCTACGGGTGCGTGACTGGGCAGTAGTTCATGAGTTTGGTTGGGTAAAGGTTCACCTGCTGGAGGAGTGGCAGGATATCGCCGGTCTACGGGTGCGTGACTGGGCAGTAGTTCATGAGTTTGGTTGGGTAAAGGTTCACCTGCTGGAGGAGTAGCAGGATATCACCGGTCTACGGGTGCATGACTGGGCAGTAGTTCATGAGTTTGGTTGGGTAAAGGTTCACGTGCTCGAGGAGTGGCAGGATATCACCGGTCTACGGTTGTGTGACTGGGCAGTAGTTCATGAGTTTGGTGGTGTAAAGGTTCACCTGCTGGAGGAGTGGCAGGATATCACCGGTCTACGGGTGCGTGACTGGGCAGCAGTTCATGAGTTTGGTGAGGTAAAGGTTCACCTGCTGGAGGAGTGGCAGGATATCACCGGTCTAGGGGTGCGTGACTGGGCAGTAGTTCATGAGTTTGGTGGGGTAGAGGTTCACCTGCTCGAGGAGTGGCAGGATATCACCGGTCTACGGGTGCGTGACTGGGCAGTAGTTCATGAGTTTTGCTGGGTAAAGGTTCACCTGCTGGAGGAGTGGCAGGATATCGCCGGTCTACGGGTGCGTGACTGGGCAGTAGTTCATGAGTTTGGTTGGGTAAAGGTTCACCTGCTGGAGGAGTGGCAGGATATCGCCGGTCTACGGGTGCGTGACTGGGCAGTAGTTCATGAGTTTGGTTGGGTAAAGGTTCACCTGCTGGAGGAGTGGCAGGATATCGCCGGTCTACGGGTGCGTGACTGGGCAGTAGTTCATGAGTTTGGTTGGGTAAAGGTTCACCTGCTGGAGGAGTGGCAGGATATCGCCGGTCTACGGGTGCGTGACTGGGCAGCAGTTCATGAGTTTGGTGAGGTAAAGGTTCACCTGCTGGAGGAGTGGCAGGATATCACCGGTCTAGGGGTGTGTGACTGGGCAGTAGTTCATGAGTTTGGTGGGGTAGAGGTTCACCTGCTCGAGGAGTGGCAGGATATCACCGGTCTACGGGTGCGTGACTGGGCAGTAGTTCATGAGTTTTGCTGGGTAAAGGTTCACCTGCTGGAGGAGTGGCAGGATATCGCCGGTCTACGGGTGCGTGACTGGGCAGTAGTTCATGAGTTTGGTTGGGTAAAGGTTCACCTGCTGGAGGAGTAGCAGGATATCACCGGTCTACGGGTGCATGACTGGGCAGTAGTTCATGAGTTTGGTTGGGTAAAGGTTCACGTGCTCGAGGAGTGGCAGGATATCACCGGTCTACGGGTGTGTGACTGGGCAGTAGTTCATGAGTTTGGTGGTGTAAAGGTTCACCTGCTGGAGGAGTGGCAGGAGATCACCGGTCTACGGGTGCGTGACTGGGCAGTAGTTCATGAGTTTAGTTGGGTAAAGGTTCACCTGCTGGAGGAGTAGCAGGATATCACCGGTCTACGGGTGCATGACTGGGAAGTAGTTCATGAGTTTAGTTGGGTAAAGGTTCACCTGCTCGAGGAGTGGCAGGATATCACCGGTCTAGGGGTGTGTGATTGGGCAGTAGTTCATGAGTTTTGTTGGGTAAAGGTTCATCTGCTGGAGCAGTGACAGGATATCACCGGTCTACGGGTGTGTGACTGGGCAGTAGTTCATGAGTTTGGTTGGGTAAAGGTTCACCTGCTGGAGGAGTGGCAGGATATCACCGGTCTACGAGTGCGTGATTGGGCAGTAGTTCATGAGTTTGGTTGGGTAAAGTTTCATGTGCTGGAGGAGTGACAGGATATCACCGGTCTACGGGTGTGTGACTGGGCAGTACTTCATGAGTTTGGTTGGGTAAAGGTTCACCTGCTGGAGGAGTGGCAGGATATCGCCGGTCTACGGGTGCGTATTTGGGCAGTAGTTCATGAGTTTGGTGGGGTAAAGGTTCACCTGCTGTAGGAATGGCAGGATATCACCCGTCTACGGGTGCATGACTGGGCAGTAGTTCATGGATTTGGTGGGGGAAAGGTTCACCTGCTGGAGGAGTGGCAGGAGATCACCCGTCTACGGGTGCGTGAGTGGGCAGTAGTTCATGAGTTTGGTTGGGTAAAGGTTCACCTGCTGGAGGAGTGGCAGGATATCACCAGTCTACGGGTGCGTCACTGGGCAGCAGTTCATGAGTTTGGTGAGGTAAAGGTTCACCTGCTGGAGGAGTGGCAGGATATCACCAGTCTACGGGTGTGTGACTGGGCAGCACTTCATGAGTTTGGTTGGGTAAAGGTTCACCTGCTGGAGGAGTCGCAGGATATCGCCGGTCTACGGGTGCGTGACTGGGCAGTAGTTCATGAGTTTGGTGGTGTAGAGGTTCACCTGCTCGAGGAGTGGCAGGATATCACCGGTCTACGGGTGCGTGACTGCGCAGTAGTTCGGGAGTTTGGTGGGGTAAAGGTTCACCTGCTGGAGGAGTGGCAGGATATCACGGGTCTACGGGTGCGTGACTGGGCACTAGTTCATGAGTTTGGTTGGGTAAAGGTTCACCTGCTGGAGGAGTGGCAGGATATCGCCGGTCTACGGGTGTGTGATTGGGCAGTAGTTCATGAGTTTGGTTGGGTAAAGGTTCACCTGCTGGAGGAATGGCAGGAGATCACCGGTCTACGGGTGCGTGACTGGGCAGTAGTTCATGAGTTTGGTTGGGTAAAGGTTCACCTGCTGGAGGAGTCTCAGGATATCACCGGTCTACGGGTGCGTGACTGGGCAGTAGTTCGTGAGTTTGGTTGGGTAAAGGTTCACCTGCTGGAGGAGTGGCAGGATATCGCCGGTCTACGGGTGCGTGACTGGGCAGTAGTTCATGAGTTTGGTTGGGTAAAGTTTCACCTGCTGGAGGAGTGGCAGGATATCGCCGGTCTACGGGTGCGTGACTGGGCAGCAATTCATGAGTTTGGTGAGGTAAAGGTTCACCTGCTGGAGGAATGGCAGGATATCACCGGTCTAGGGGTGTGTGACTGGGCAGTAGTTCATGAGTTTGGTGGGGTAGAGGTTCACCTGCTCGAGGAGTGGCAGGATATCGCCGGTCTACGGGTGCGTGACTGGGCAGTAGTTCATGAGTTTGGTTGGGTAAAGGTTCACCTGCTGGAGGAGTGGCAGGATATCGCCGGTCTACGGGTGCGTGACTGGGCAGTAGTTCATGAGTTTGGTTGGGTAAAGGTTCACCTGCTGGAGGAGTGGCAGGATATCGCCGGTCTACGGGTGCGTGACTGGGCAGTAGTTCTTGAGTTTGGTTGGGTAAAGGTTCACCTGCTGGAGGAGTGGCAGGAGATCACCGGTCTACGGGTGCGTGACTGGGCAGTAGTTCATGATCTTGGTGGGGTAAACGTTCACCTGCTCGAGGAGTGGCAGGATATCACTGGTCTACGGGTGCGTGATTGGGCAGTAGTTCATGAGTTTGGTTGGGTAAAGGTTCACCTGCTGGAGGAGTGGCACGATATCGCCGGTCTACGGGTGCATGACTGGGGAGTTGTTCATGAGTTTGGTTGGGTAAAGGTTCACCTGCTGGAGGAGTGGCAGGATATCACCGGTCTACGGGTGCGTGACTGGGCAGTAGTTCATGAGTTTGGTTTGGTAAAGGTTCACCTGCTGGAGGAGTGGCAGGATATCGCCGGTCTACGGGTGCGTGACTGGGCAGTAGTTCATGAGTTTGGTTGGGTAAAGGTTCACCTGCTGGAGGAGTGGCAGGATATCACCGGTCTACGGGTGCGTGACTGGGCAGTAGTTCATGAGTTTGGTTGGGTAAAGGTTCACCTGCTGGAGGAGTGGCAGGATATCGCCGGTCTACGGGTGCGTGACTGGGCAGTAGTTCATGAGTTTGGTTGGGTAAATGTTCACCTGCTGGAGGAGTGGCAGGATATCGCCGGTCTACGGGTGCGTGACTGGGCAGTAGTTCATGACTTTGGTTGGGTAAAGGTTCAGCTGCTGGAGAAGTGGCAGGATATCGCCGGTCTACGGGTGCGTGACTGGGCAGTAGTTCATGAGTTTGGTTGGGTAAAGGTTCACCTGCTGGAGGAGTGGCACGATATCGCCGGTCTACGGGTGCGTGACTGGGGAGTAGTTCATGAGTTTGGTTGGGTAAAGGTTCACCTGCTGGAGGAGTGGCAGGAGATCACCGGTCTACGGGTGCGTGACTGGGCAGTAGTTCATGAGTTTGGTTGGGTAAAGGTTCACCTGCTGGAGGAGTGGCAGGATATCGCCGGTCTACGGGTGCGTGACTGGGCAGTATTTCATGAGTTTGGTTGGGTAAAGGTTCACCTGCTGGAGGAGTGGCAGGAGATCATAGGTCTACGGGTGCGTGACTGGGCAGTAGTTCATGAGTTTGGTTGGGTAAAGGTTCACCTGCTGGAGGAGTGGCAGGAGATCACCAGTCTACGGGTGTGTGACTGGGCAGTAGTTCATGACTTTGGTTGGGTAAAGGTTCACCTGCTGGAGGAGTGGCAGGATATCACCGGTCTACGGGTGCGTGACTGGGCAGTAGTTCATGAGTTTGGTTGGGTAAACATTCACCTGCTGGAGGAGTCGAAGGATATCACCGGTCTACGTCTGTGTGACTGGGCAGTAGTTCATGAGTTTGGTTGGGTAAAGGTTCACCTGCTGGAGGAATGGCAGGATATCACCGGTCTACGGGTGCGTGACTGGGCAGTAGTTCATGAGTTTGGTTGGGTAAAGGTTCACCTGCTCGAGGAGTGGCAGGATATCGCCAGTCTACGGGTGTGTGACTGGGCAGTACTTCATGAGTTTGGTTGGGTAAACATTCACCTGCTGGAGGAATCGAAGGATATCACCGGTCTACGGGTGTGTGACTGGGCAGTAGTTCATGAGTTTGGTTGGGTAAAGGTTGACCTGCTGGAGGAGTGGCAGGATATCACCGGTCTACGGGTGTGTGACTGGGCAGTAGTTCATGAGTTTGGTGGGGGAGAGGTTCACCTGCTCGAGGAGTGGCAGGATATCACCGGTCTACGGGTGCGTGACTGGGCAGTAGGTCATGAGTTTGGTGAGGTAAAGGTTCAACTGCTGGAGGAGTGGCAGGATATCACGGGTCTACGGGTGTGTGCTTGGGCAGTAGTTCATGAGTTTGGTTGGGTAAAGGTTCACCTGCTGGAGGAGTGGCAGGATATCACCGGTCTACGGGTGCGTGACTGGGCAGTAGTTCATGAGTTTGGTTGGGTAAAGGTTCACCTGCTCGAGGAGTGGCAGGATATCACCTGTCTAGGGGTGTGTGATTGGGCAGTAGTTCATGAGTTTGGTGGGGTAAAGGTTCACCTGCTTGAGGAGTGGCAGGATATCGCGGGTCTACGGTGCGTGACTGGGCAGTAGTTCATGAGTTTGGATGGGCAAAGGTTCACCTGCTGGAGGAGTGGCAGGATATTGCTGGTCTACGGGTGTGTGACTGGGCAGTAGTTCATGAGTTTGGTTGGGTAAAGGTTCACCTGCTGGAGGAGTGGCAGGATATCACCGGTCTACAGGTGTGTGACTGGGTAGTAGTTCATTAGTTTGGTTGGGTAAAGGTTCACCTGCTGGAGGAGTGGCAGGATATCACCGGTCTACGGGTGTGTGACTGGGCAGCAGTTCATGAGTTTGGTTGGGTAAAGGTTCACCTGCTTGAGGAGTGGCAGGATATCACCGGTCTACGGGTGCGTGACTGGGCAGTAGTTCATGAGTTTGCTGGGGTAAAGGTTCACCTGCTGGAGGAGTGGTAGGATATCACCGGTCTACGGGTGTGTGACTGGGCAGTATTTTATGATTTAGGTTGGGTAAAGGTTCACCTGCTGGAGGAGTGGTAGGATATCACCAGTCTATGGGTGTGTGACTGGGCAGTAGTTCATGAGTTTGGCTGGGTAAAGGTTCACCTGCTGGAGGAGTGGCAGGATATCGCCGGTCTACGGGTGCGTGACTGGGCAGTAGTTCATGACTTTGGTTGGGTAAAGGTTCACCTGCTGGAGGAGTGGCAGGATATCACCGGTCTACGGGTGCATGACTGGGCAGTAGTTCATGAGTTTGGTTGGGTAAAGGTTCACCTGCTGGAGGAGTGGAAGGATATCACTGGTCTACGGGTGCGTGACTGGGCAGTAGTTCATGAGTTTGGTGAGGTAAAGGTTCAACTGCTGGAGGAGTGGCAGGATATCACGGGTCTACGGGTGCGTGACTGGGCAGTAGTTCATGAGTTTGGTTGGGCAAAGGTTCACCTGCTGGAGGAGTGGCAGGATATCGCCGGTCTACGGGTGTGTGACTGGGCAGTAGTTCATGAGTTTGGTTGGGTAAAGGTTCACCTGCTGGAGGAGTGGTAGGATATCACCAGTCTACGGGTGTGTGCTGGGCAGTAGTTCATGAGTTTGGTGGGGTAAAGGTTCACCTGCTGGAGGAGTGGCAGGATATCACCGGTCTACGGGTGTGTGACTGGGCAGTAGTTCATGAGTTTGGTTGGGCAAAGGTTCACCTGCTTGAGGAGTGGCAGGATATCGCCGGTCTACGGGTGTGTGACTGGGCAGTAGTTCATGAGTTTGGTGAGGTAAAGGTTCACCTGCTGGAGGCGTGGCAGGAGATCACCAGTCTACGGGTGTGTGACTGGGCAGTAGCTCATGAGTTTGGTGGGGTAAAGGTTCACCTGCTCGAGGAGTGGCAGGATATCGCTGGTCTACGGGTGCGTGACTGGGCAGTAGTTCATGAGTTTGGTTGGGTAAAGGTTCACCTACTGCAGGAATGGCAGGATATCACCAGTCTACGGGTGCATGACTGGGCAGTAGTTCATGAGTTTGGTGAGGTAAAGGTTCACCTGCTGGAGGAGTGGTAGGATATCACCGGTCTACGGGTGTGTGACTGGGCAGTAGTTCAAGAGTTTGGTTGGATAAAGGTTCACCTGCTGGAGGAGTGGCAGGATATCACCAGTCTACGGGTGCGTGACTGGGCAGTAGTTCAAGAGTTTGGTGGGGTAAAGGTTCACCTGCTGGAGGAGTGGCAGGATATCACCGGTCTACGGGTGTGTGATTGGGCAGTAGTTCATGAGTTTGGTTGGGTAAAGGTTCACCTGCTGGAGGAGTGGCAGGATATCGCCGTCTACGGGTGCGTGACTGGGCCGTAGTTCATGAGTTTGGTTGGGTAAAGGTTCACCTGCTGGAGGAGTGGCAGGATATCACCGGTCTACGGGTGTGTGACTGGGCAGTAGTTCATGAGTTTGGTTGGGTAAAGGTTCACCTGCTGGAGGAGTGGCAGGAGATCACCAGTCTACGGGTGCGTGACTGGGCAGTAGTTCATGAGTTTGGTTGGGTAAAGGTTCACCTGCTGGAGGAGTGGCAGGATATCGCCGGTCTACGGGTGCGTGACTGGGCAGTAGTTCATGAGTTTGGTTGGGTAACGGTTCACCTGCTGGAGGAGTGGCAGGATATCGCCGGTCTACGGGTGTGTGACTGGGCAGTAGTTCATGAGTTTGGTTGGGTAAAGGTTCACCTGCTGGAGGAGTGGTAGGATATTTCTAGACTTGAGTGACTGGCGATGGGATGATATTGTTTGCATATGATGAGGTCTTCAGAAGTCGCTCGCCCCTGTCATCTCCAGAAGGTGTGTGGGCAGTCGACCATTTGTGGGTGTTGTGCTGGAAACGTCTTGGGGTGCTGAGTGGAGTAGTATAAGTTATTGAGTTATCCAGTACACAACTGGCTATAAGTGCGAAGAGGGAGCAGATACGAACAGTAACAGAGAGATCCTGCTGGGGTCCATCATCCACAGTGTCACAGGTGGAGGAGACGTCAAATCCATCCTAAATATCAGGAGTGAGAGAGCGTTCTGGATTCCGGGGTGGAGAGGGGAGTTCCCGGTTATAAGTGAGAAGCAAACAAGGTAATACAAGCTGTTTTATCTCTTAACAGCATCTTTTGCTCCCTTAAGGGAGCAGAGGCCAAGGCCGTGGAAACAACTGGGGTGGAGGCTGGTATGAAGGCAGCCTTCTACCTGCGGAAGTCATAATGAGGCCCTCAATTCTGTCGCTTTATGGTTACACACAGGTCTCTGCAGTGCATGAACTAATAGAGGTTCCGTAATGTAGTATAGTGGATTTCCCAATGAGTAACAACTTTATTTTATCAGTTTTTCATTTAAGCTGCATGTTATTTTATGTAAATGCGGTCTTTGGTTGGCAGTCAGGTTACCCCCTGTCCCAGCAAGGACCCTCTCTCTAGTCAGGGTAAGTCGCACACAATCCAAATTATCCTGTGCCCACCCTCTGGTAGCTTGGCACAGAGCATTCAGGCTTAACTGAGAAGCAATGTGTAAAGTATTTGTGCAATAAATCATGCAATAACATGGTATAAAACCACAAAAAAACACCACACAGCATAGTGATATTTTGGGGTTGAATCTCATTTTCCCAACTAAAAAGTAGTGGGCTGTAGGGTGGAGGGATCAGATGAGCCTTGTCTGGATGGGAAGCTTCCATGAGTAACAGGGTCAATACTGACTTGCGTTAGGTGGCCTCTGTCTAGAGTGGCAGTGAGTGAAAAATGATGGCTTGGAATGGTACCCCACGTGACTGCCACAGGTTGGACTATTTACAAGTGCGCATCACCTCTTTGGGTGTGTGCCAGTCCTGTGCCTGGAAGCCTGAGGCTGGTGCAGTTCAAGCCTCTCACTCCTGCCAGTGTGTGTGAATTCCAACGAGTAGTAAATCTCCACCCATTCAAGGAGTACTACTGTGGGTGTGAACTGGTTTCTACATATATCTAAGGTCCTGATCCGAAAAATGAACAAGTTAAAACCTCTTAGAGAAAAACAGACACAGCAGGGTTTTTGGGGGTTGTGTCTCTCCGCGCCCCTTGGCACCGCCTTCCACAAGCCCCGTCTGCTTGGTGGCCATGTTGACTCCTCCGTGTTTCGGCTCCTGGGCTCTGGGGTCCCTCTGTACCCCCTGTTGTGCTCTGTCTCCCTCTCTGGGGTCCCTCTGTACCCCCTGCTGTGCTCTGTCCCCCTCTTTGGGGTCCCTCTGTACCCCCTGCTGTGCTCTGTCCCCCCTCCCTGGGGTCCCCGGGTCCTTAGGGTCTCTTGGCTGCTCTGTGCCCTCAGTGCTGATGTTGGTTCTCCAAACATCTCCCTTCCCTCCATGTGGCCCTCACTCTCTGGGGTCCCTCTGTACCCCCTGCTGTGCTCTGTCCCCCTCTCTGGGGTCCTTCTGTACCCCCTGCTGTGCTCTGTGCCCCTCCCTGGGGGCCCTCTGTACCAACCCACTGTGCTCTGTCCCCCTCTCTGGGGTCCCTCTGTACCCCCCACTGTGCTCTGTCCCCCTCTCTGGGGTCCCTCTGTACCCCCTGCTGTGCTATGTCCCCCTCTCTGGGGTCCCTCTGTACCCCCTGCTGTGCTCTGTCCCCCTCTCTGGGGTCCTTCTGTACCCCCTGCTGTGCTCTGTGCCCCTCCCTGGGGGCCCTCTGTACCAACCCACTGTGCTCTGTCCCCCTCTCTGGGGTCCCTCTGTACCCCCACCTGTGCTCTGTCCCCCTCTCTGGGGTCCCTCTGTACCCCCTGCTGTGCTCCGTCCCCCTCCCTGGGGTCCCTCTGTACCCCCTGCTGTGCTCCGTCCCCCTCCCTGGGGTCCCTCTGTACCCCCTGCTGTGCTCTGCCCCCCTCCCTGGGGTCCCTCTGTACCCCCTGCTGTGCTCTGTCTCCCTCTCTGGGGTCTCAGGGTGCTTGGGGTGTCTCCGCTGCCCTCCCCAGGCTCCCACCCTCACTCTCTGGTGTTTATCTTGCCCCCTCGCCCCCTCCCCGTCTCCCTGTCTTGGCGCCCCGGGGTCTTGGCTGCTTGGCCCTCTGTGCCCCCTGGCACCCCTCCATGGTGACTGGCGTCTCCCCTGTGTTCAGATGGTGTCTCTGGCGCTGGGGAGACAGGGTGACGGTGGCACCCCGTCGCCAGCTCTCGTCTGCCGGGTGCTGGGGTTGGTGTCTGGTGGGGGGGCTCATTGTGCTGGAGCCTCGTGCCCAGGGCGCGCCCCCGTGCCAGGGCCGGCGGCCACGACCAGCTGAGTCCTTATCTGATGGTGACTTCACTCCGGAGCCAGGCTGGCTTCCCTCCTGACGCAGGCCTGCAGGGGTGGGGTGTGGTGGGAGGAGACCTCCCCTGCCAGGGAGGGTGTAAACAGGACCATGGGACTGGAACAGGGTCTGTGGAGACCTCCCCTGCCAGGGAGGGTGTAAACAGGGTCTGTGGAGACCTCAGCTGCCGGGGAGGATGCACCATGCAAGGCACTTCTAAGGCTCTGCGCACTGCAAGGAACCCACTGCACACTGCAAGGCACCCTCTAAGGCACTGAACACTTCAAGGAACCCACTGCACACTGCAAGACACGCTCTAAGGCACTGCACACTGCAAGTAACCTACTGCACACTGCAAGGCACGCTCTAAGGCACTGCACACTGCAAGTAACCTACTGCACACTGCAAGGCACGCTCTAAGGCACTGCATACTGCAAGGGACCTACTGCACAGTGCAAGGCACACTCTAAGGCACTGAACACTGCAAGGAACCCACTGCACACTGCAAGGCACCCTCTAAGGCACTGAACACTGCAAGGAACCCACTGCACACTGCAAGACACGCTCTAAGGCACTGAACACTGCAAGGAACCTAGTGCACACTGCAAGACACGCTCTAAGGCACTGCACACTGCAAGTAACCTACTGCAAGGCACGCTCTAAGGCACTGCACACTGCAAGGAACCTACTGCACACTGCAAGGCACGCTCTAAGGCACTGCATACTGCAAGGGACCTACTGCACAGTGCAAGGCACACTCTAAGGCACTGAACACTGCAAGGAACCCACTGCACACTGCAAGGCACCCTCTAAGGCACTGAACACTGCAAGGAACCCACTGCACACTGCAAGACACGCTCTAAGGCACTGAACACTGCAAGGAACCTAGTGCACACTGCAAGACACGCTCTAAGGCACTGCACACTGCAAGTAACCTACTGCAAGGCACGCTCTAAGGCACTGCACACTGCAAGTAACCTACTGCACACTGCAAGGCACGCTCTAAGGCACTGCACACTGCAAGGAACCTACTGCACACTGCAAGGCACGCTCTAAGGCACTGAACACGGCAAGGAACCCACTACACACTGCAAGACACGCTCTAAGGCACTGCACACTGCAAGTAACCTACTGCACACTGCAAGGCACGCTCTAAGGCACTGAACACTGCAAGGAACCCACTGCACACTGCAAGGCACCCTCTAAGGCACTGAACACTGCAAGGAACCCACTGCACACTGCAAGACACGCTCTAAGGCACTGAACACTGCAAGGAACCTAGTGCACACTGTAAGGCACGCTCTAAGGCACTGAACACTGCAAGGAACCCACTGCACACTGCAAGACACGCTCTAAGGCACTGAACACTGCAAGGAACCTAGTGTACACTGTAAGGCACGCTCTAAGGCACTGCACACTGCAAGGAACCTACTGCAAGGCACGCTCTAAGGCACTGCACACTGCAAGTAACCTACTGCACACTGCAAGGCACGCTCTAAGGCACTGCACACTGCAAGTAACCTACTGCACACTGCAAGGCACGCTCTAAGGCACTGCATACTGCAAGGGACCTACTGCACAGTGCAAGGCACACTCTAAGGCGCTGCCCACTGCAAGGCACGCTCTAAGGCACTGCACACTGCAAGGCACGCTCTAAGACACTGCAAGGAACCTACTGCAAACTGCAAGGCACGCTCTAAGGCACTGCACACTGCAAGGAACCTACTGCACACTGCAAGGCACGCTCTAAGGCACTGCATACTGCAAGGGACCTACTGCACACTGCAAGGCACACTCTAAGGCGCTGCACACTGCAAGGCACGCTCTAAGGCACTGCACACTGCAAGGCATGCTCTAAGACACTGCAAGGAACCTACTGCAAACTGCAAGGCACGCTCTAAGGCACTGCACACTGCAAGGAACCTACTGCACACTGCAAGGCACGCTCTAAGGCACTGAACACTGCAAGGAACCTACTGCACACTGCAAGGCACGCTCTAAGGCGGTGCACACTGCAAGGGACCTACTGCACACTGCAAGGCACGCTCTAAGGCACTGAACACTGCAAGGAACCTACTGCACACTGCAAGGCACGCTCTAAGGCGGTGCATACTGCAAGGGACCTACTGCACACTGCAAGGCACGCTCTAAGGCACTGCATACTGCAAGGGACCTACTGCACAGTGCAAGGCACGCTCTAAGGCACTGCACACTGCAAGGAACCTACTGCACACTGCAAGGCACGCTCTAAGGCACTGAACACTGCAAGGAACCTACTGCACAGTGCAAGGCACGCTCTAAGGCACTGCACACTGCAAGGAACCTACTGCACACTGCAAGGCACGCTCTAAGGCACTGAACACTGCAAGGAACCTACTGCACACTGCAAGGCACGCTCTAAGGCGGTGCATACTGCAAGGGACCTACTGCACACTGCAAGGCACGCTCTAAGGGACTGAACACTGCAAGGAACCTACTGCACACTGCAAGGCACGCTCTAAGGCGGTGCATACTGCAAGGGACCTACTGCACACTCAAGGCACGCTGCAAGGCAATGAACTGCACAAGACTGACTACCGATCACACCGCATAGAACCCCACACGGCGCCGTTGCCTCTCCGGTCCCTCCGCTGGTGCTTATCTGCCCCCGCCCCCCCTCGCTACGCGTCCCCCCCCCCCACCACATACAGACAGCGCCAAAGGACGAGCCCCCCCTGCACCCGCACTGCCAGGCTGTGGTGGGAGGTGATGGGGCGGGGGCGCTGCACTGCTTCTAACAACCTGCGGCTCTACCACGTGGCCAAACAAGCACTGACAAAGCTAAGAGATCTTGCCCAGGCGAGGGAGAGCCCTGGGATTTGGGGAGGCACTGGGACTTCAGGCGGCTTAATTCAAGGTTAGAGGGTGCGTTTAGAGGTGCGGGGACGAGGGGGTGAAGATGCAAGTCCGTGTGAGGGGGTGAGCCCGTGTGAGGGGTGGCAGGTGTGAGCCTGTGTGAGAGGGGCAGGTGTGAGGGGGTGAGCCTGTGTGAGGGGGTGAGCACGTGTGAGGGGGTGAGCCCGTGTGAGGGGTGGCAGGTGTGAGGGGGTGAGTCCGTGTGAGGGGGTGAGTCCGTGTGAGGGGGTGAGCCTGTGTGAGGGGGTGAGCACCTGTGTGAGGGGGTGAGCACCTGTGTGAGGGTGTGAGCCCGTGTGAGGGGTAGCAGGTGTGAGCCCGTGTGAGGGGTTGCAGGTGTGAGGGGTGACCCTGTGTGAGGGGGTAAGCCTGTGTGAGGGGGTGAGCCTGTGTGAGGGGTGGCAGGTGTGGGGGGGTGAGCCTGTGAGGGGGTAAGCCTGTGTGAGGGTGTGAGCCTGTGTGAGGGGTGGCAGGTGTGAGGGGGTGAGCCTGTGAGGGGGTAAGCCTGTGTGAGGGTGTGAGCCTGTGTGAGGGGTGGCAGGTGTGAGGGGGTGAGCCTGTGAGGGGGTAAGCCTGTGTGAGGGTGTGAGCCTGTGTGAGGGGTGGCAGGTGTGGGGGGGTGAGCCTGTGTGAGGGTGTGAGCCCGTGTGAGGGGGTGAGCCCGTGTGAGGGGTGGCAGGTGTGAGGGTGTGAGCCTGTGTGAGCCCGTGTGAGGGGTGGCAGGTGTGAGCCCGTGTGAGGGGTTGCAGGTGTGAGGGGGTGAGCCCGTGTGAGGGGTGGCAGGTGTGAGGGTGTGAGCCTGTGTGAGGGTGTGAGCCCGTGTGAGGGGTGGCAGGTGTGAGCCTGTGTGAGGGGTGGCAGGTGTGAGGGGGTGAGCCTGTGTGAGGGTGTGAGCCCGTGTGAGGGGTGTGAGGGTGTGAGCCCGTGTGAGGGGTTGCAGGTGTGAGGGTGTGAGCCTGTGTGAGGGGTTGCAGGTGTGAGGGTGTGAGCCTGTGTGAGGGGTGGCAGGTGTGAGGGGGTGAGCCTGTGTGAGGGTGTGAGCCGGTGTGAGGGAGTGAGCACGTGTGAGGGGTGGCAGGTGTGAGGGGGTGAGTCCGTGTGAGGGGGTGAACCTGTGTGAGGGGGTGAGCCTGTGTGAGGGGGTGAGCACGTGTGAGGGGGTGAGCACGTGTGAGGGGTGGCAGGTGTGAGGGGTGGCAGGTGTGAGGGGGTGAGTCCGTGTGAGGGGGTGAGCCCGTGTGAGGGGTGGCAGGTGTGAGGGGGTGAGTCCATGTGAGGGGGTGAGTCCGTGTGAGGGGGTGAGCCTGTGTGAGGGGGTGAGCACCTGTGTGAGGGGGTGAGCACCTGTGTGAGGGTGTGAGCCTGTGTGAGGGGTAGCAGGTGTGAGCCCGTGTGAGGGGTTGCAGGTGTGAGGGGTGACCCTGTGTGAGGGGGTAAGCCTGTGTGAGGGGGTGAGCCTGTGTGAGGGGTGGCAGGTGTGGGGGGGTGAGCCTGTGAGGGGTAAGCCTGTGTGAGGGTGTGAGCCTGTGTGAGGGGTGGCAGGTGTGAGGGGGTGAGCCTGTGAGGGGGTAAGCCTGTGTGAGGGTGTGAGCCTGTGTGAGGGGTGGCAGGTGTGAGGGGGTGAGCCTGTGAGGGGGTAAGCCTGTGTGAGGGTGTGAGCCTGTGTGAGGGGTGGCAGGTGTGGGGGGGTGAGCCTGTGTGAGGGTGTGAGCCCGTGTGAGGGGGTGAGCCCGTGTGAGGGGTGGCAGGTGTGAGGGTGTGAGCCTGTGTGAGGGTGTGAGCCCGTGTGAGGGGTGTGAGGGTGTGAGCCCGTGTGAGGGGTGGCAGGTGTGAGGGGGTGAGCCTGTGTGAGGGTGTGAGCCCGTGTGAGGGGTGTGAGGGTGTGAGCCCGTGTGAGGGGTTGCAGGTGTGAGGGTGTGAGCCTGTGTGAGGGGTGGCAGGTGTGAGGGGGTGAGCCTGTGTGAGGGTGTGAGCCTGTGTGAGGGGTGGCCTGTGTGAGGGTGTGAGCCTGTGTGAGGGGTGGCAGGTGTGGGGGGGTGAGCCCGTGTGAGGGGGTGAGCCCGTGTGAGGGGGTGAGCCCGTGTGAGGGGTGGCAGGTGTGAGGGTGTGAGCCTGTGTGAGGGTGTGAGCCCGTGTGAGGGGTGGCAGGTGTGAGCCCGTGTGAGGGGTTGCAGGTGTGAGGGGGTGAGCCCGTGTGAGGGGTGGCAGGTGTGAGGGTGTGAGCCTGTGTGAGGGTGTGAGCCCGTGTGAGGGGTGGCAGGTGTGAGCCTGTGTGAGGGGTGGCAGGTGTGAGGGGGTGAGCCTGTGTGAGGGTGTGAGCCCGTGTGAGGGGTGTGAGGGTGTGAGCCCGTGTGAGGGGTTGCAGGTGTGAGGGTGTGAGCCCGTGTGAGGGGTTGCAGGTGTGAGGGTGTGAGCCTGTGTGAGGGGTGGCAGGTGTGAGGGGGTGAGCCTGTGAGGGGGTAAGCCTGTGTGAGGGTGTGAGCCTGTGTGAGGGGTGCAGGTGTGAGGGTGTGAGCCTGTGTGAGGGTGTGAGCCCGTGTGAGGGGTGGCAGGTGTGAGCCTGTGTGAGGGGTGGCAGGTGTGAGGGTGTGAGCCCGTGTGAGGGGTGTGAGGGTGTGAGCCCGTGTGAGGGGTTGCAGGTGTGAGGGTGTGAGCCTGTGTGAGGGGTTGCAGGTGTGAGGGTGTGAGCCTGTGTGAGGGGTGGCAGGTGTGAGGGGGTGAGCCTGTGTGAGGGGTGGCAGGTGTGAGGGGTGAGCCTGTGTGAGGGTGTGAGCCCGTGTGAGGGGGTGAGCCTGTGTGAGGGGGTGAGCCCGTGTGAGGGGTGCAGGTGTGAGGGTGTGAGCCTGTGTGAGGGTGTGAGCCCGTGTGAGGGGTGGCAGGTGTGAGCCTGTGTGAGGGGTGGCAGGTGTGAGGGGGTGAGCCTGTGTGAGGGTGTGAGCCCGTGTGAGGGGTGTGAGGGTGTGAGCCCGTGTGATGGGGTGAGCCTGTGTGAGGGTGTGAGCCCGTGTGAGGGTGTGAGCCTGTGTGAGGGGTGGCAGGTGTGAGGGGTGTGCCTGTGTGAGGGTGTGAGCCCGTGTGAGGGGTGGCAGGTGTGAGCCTGTGTGAGGGGTGGCAGGTGTGAGGGGGTGAGCCTGTGTGAGGGTGTGAGCCCGTGTGAGGGGTGTGAGGGTGTGAGCCCGTGTGAGGGGGTGAGCCTGTGTGAGGGTGTGAGCCCGTGTGAGGGTGTGAGCCTGTGTGAGGGGTGGCAGGTGTGAGGGGTGAGCCTGTGTGAGGGTGTGAGCCCGTGTGAGGGGTGGCAGGTGTGAGCCTGTGTGAGGGGTGGCAGGTGTGAGGGGGTGAGCCTGTGTGAGGGTGTGAGCCCGTGTGAGGGGTGTGAGGGTGTGAGCCCGTGTGAGGGGGTGAGCCTGTGTGAGGGTGTGAGCCCGTGTGAGGGGTGTGAGGGTGTGAGCCTGTGTGAGGGGTGGCAGGTGTGAGGGGTGAGCCTGTGTGAGGGTGTGAGCCCGTGTGAGGGGGTGAGCCTGTGTGAGGGGTGGCAGGTGTGAGGGGTGAGCCTGTGTGAGGGGGTGAGCCTGTGTGAGGGGTGGCAGGTGTGAGGGGGTGAGCCTGTGTGAGGGGTGGCAGGTGTGAGGGGTGAGCCTGTGTGAGGGGGTGAGCCTGTGTGAGGGGTGGCAGGTGTGAGGGGGTGAGCCTGTGTGAGGGGTGGCAGGTGTGAGGGGTGAGCCTGTGTGAGGGTGTGAGCCCGTGTGAGGGGGTGAGCCTGTGTGAGGGGTGTGAGGGTGTGAGCCCGTGTGAGGGGTGTGAGGGTGTGAGCCCGTGTGAGGGGTGTGAGGGTGTGAGCCCGTGTGAGGGGTGGCAGGTGTGAGGGGGTGAGCCTGTGTGAGGGGTGGCAGGTGTGAGGGGTGAGCCTGTGTGAGGGGTTGCAGGTGTGAGGGGGTGAGCCTGTGTGAGGGGTGGCAGGTGTGAGGGGTGAGCCTGTGTGAGGGTGTGAGCCCGTGTGAGGGGTGGCAGGTGTGAGGGGGTGAGCCTGTGTGAGGGTGTGAGCCCGTGTGAGGGGTGTGAGGGTGTGAGCCCGTGTGAGGGGTGGCAGGTGTGAGGGGTGAGCCTGTGTGAGGGGGTGAGCCTGTGTGAGGGGTGGCAGGTGTGAGGGGGTGAGCCTGTGTGAGGGGTGGCAGGTGTGAGGGGTGAGCCTGTGTGAGGGTGTGAGCCCGTGTGAGGGGTGTGAGGGTGTGAGCCCGTGTGAGGGGTGGCAGGTGTGAGGGGTGGCAGGTGTGAGGGGGTGAGCCTGTGTGAGGGGTGGCAGGTGTGAGGGGGTGAGCCTGTGTGAGGGGTGGCAGGTGTGAGGGGTGAGCCTGTGTGAGGGTGTGAGCCCGTGTGAGGGGTGGCAGGTGTGAGGGGGTGAGCCTGTGTGAGGGTGTGAGCCCGTGTGAGGGGTGTGAGGGTGTGAGCCCGTGTGAGGGGTGGCAGGTGTGAGGGGTGAGCCTGTGTGAGGGGGTGAGCCTGTGTGAGGGGTGGCAGGTGTGAGGGGGTGAGCCTGTGTGAGGGGTGGCAGGTGTGAGGGGTGAGCCTGTGTGAGGGTGTGAGCCCGTGTGAGGGGTGTGAGGGTGTGAGCCCGTGTGAGGGGTGGCAGGTGTGAGGGGTGGCAGGTGTGAGGGGGTGAGCCTGTGTGAGGGGTGGCAGGTGTGAGGGGGTGAGCCTGTGTGAGGGGTGGCAGGTGTGAGGGGTGAGCCTGTGTGAGGGTGTGAGCCCGTGTGAGGGGTGGCAGGTGTGAGGGGGTGAGCCTGTGTGAGGGTGTGAGCCCGTGTGAGGGGTGTGAGGGTGTGAGCCCGTGTGAGGGGTGGCAGGTGTGAGGGGTGAGCCTGTGTGAGGGGGTGAGCCTGTGTGAGGGGTGGCAGGTGTGAGGGGGTGAGCCTGTGTGAGGGGTGGCAGGTGTGAGGGGTGAGCCTGTGTGAGGGTGTGAGCCCGTGTGAGGGGTGTGAGGGTGTGAGCCCGTGTGAGGGGTGGCAGGTGTGAGGGGTGGCAGGTGTGAGGGGGTGAGCCTGTGTGAGGGGTGGCAGGTGTGAGGGGTGAGCCTGTGTGAGGGTGTGAGCCCGTGTGAGGGGGTGAGCATGCATGAGGGTGGTGCTAGGTCAGAGCCCGGATACTCTCACCTCGCAGACCTCTCACCTTTTGAAGATTCTTCTGCGTGAACTCTAGTTTGCAAGTTGATGACATCACAGGAAGTGACACACAACTGTTGACACTGAAAACTTCAGAAGTGGCATCTAAAAAATGGTAAAAAAGTGAAAAATAAATGATTTGTATTTAATATTTATAAGGCGCATTGTCTGTAGGCGTCAAAGCGCTGCAAAGGAAGGCGACATTACGGAAGGAAGAACATCCGGGTCTTGAGTTGGTGATGGGGGTCTAGGCGCCCCCATTCCGTCTTCCAGAACCCAGGGGTGACCCCCTTTCTCCCTGCACAGCGCTTTGAAGCCCCTTGCAGGGTGCAGCACACAGCACAACAGAGGATGTGTGGGTGTCCCTGGGAAGCCCCCCTGTCTCCGGGGATCCATATCTACAAGGCCAGGGGCGCAGGGGGCGCAGGGGCCCAGCTGAGCTGCTCATCAGGGGTCACTCCCGTGTGTTTTACGCATTCATCTGGCGTGGGGGGCCACAGCTCTGACCACCCCGAGTTCTGAGCCCCAAAGACCAGGGTCTCTGTCTTCTTCGCCTTTACTTTCAGAGACTCCTGCTCCTGGAGACACCAGTGTGTGACTGCGGTGTGGACACCTCGGTGCCACAGAAAGCGCCCACCGGATACCCAGATGCTGATCTGGGGTCCCCTGGTAAGACACAACCTGACAACCGATGATTGCACCAGGGGTGTGAGGGGCAGCAGAGATTGAAGAGGGTGGGGCTGAGCGAGGACCCTTGGGCACCCCTGGGGAGCCCAGCAGGAGCTGATGCTCTGGGGTCTGCTGGTGGGAGGTGGACTCGAAGCCAGTGTGGTGCCCCCTGTCTCCGCCTGGTGCCCCCTGTCTCCGCCTGGTGGCCCCTGTCTCCGCCTGGTGCCCCCTATCTGCGCCTGGTACCCCCTATCTCCGCCTGGTGCCCCCTATCTGCGCCTGGTGCCCCCTATCTGCACCTGGTGCCCCCTATCTCCGCCTGGTGCCCCCTATCTGCGCCTGGTGCCCCCTATCTCCGCCTGGTGCCCCCTATCTGCGCCTGGTGCCCCCTATCTGCGCCTGGTGCCCCCTATCTGCGCCTGGTACCCCCTATCTGCGCCTGGTGCCCCCTATCTGCGCCTGGTGCCCCCTATCTGCGCCTGGTACCCCCTATCTGCGCCTGGTACCCCCTATCTCCGCCTGCTGCCCCCTATCTGCCCTTATCTGCGGCTGGTGGCCGCCTCTGGGACCAAGGTGGCTCAGTGCAGGGACCACCACAGAAACCATCCTCTGAGGGTCCAGGGGGTCCTGCGGGGAATGAATCTGGCCAAGGTCTTTCCTAAACCTTTAGCTGGAGCAGGTGGGAGCATGAAAGGACACAAACCTTGTGAGGCATCTGGTCCCTGATTTGGCTGTTTTTAGGGGGACGACAAGAGCCTCTTTAGGGCTGGGAAGGCCCCGTTCCAATTAGCTGATGAAAAACCTTTTCTAAAAACGAGGTCATCAGACTCTGGGCAGGTGAGGCTCTGGGGGGCTCTGGGGGGCCCGATGTCCACTGCACCGGTTAATTCCTCATTTGTGTTCAAGGTATCGGGGGGACGCGTGCAGAGCCCCGGAGGGTTCCCGTACTATGGGGTCCCCTCCAGGGGGACACTCCATCCTTGTTGGTATTCAACTGTCTTTGTGGATTTTCTGGGGGTCGCTGTGCAGGGGGGTCGATGAGTTCTTTCACCACCTTGGACAATTACTGGGGTACTGCTCGCGGAGGGTCTTCGCTGCTATAGTGAATGGATTTGGTCCCCACAATAGTCCATTTACATGTAGCAGGTCGCTCTCCAGGTTAAATGTTCTCCTCTGGTGTAGGAGGGCCCCCTCCAGTGCCATCCTTGCCCATAGTAGAACTGGGCACATAGAACAGCTGATGGCCACCCACCCGGCCCCCAGCAGCTGAGCTCCCCACACCCCCCGTCGGCCTCATTCGTCGGTATGACCTAACTGAGCTCACCCAGGGCTCTCAGTGTCACCCACAGGGACCGTGTGACTTTCACTGTGCAGACCTCCGCTGGGGCACAGGGTTGTGGTGGTCCAGCCTCGTCACTGCACCTGGGCCTCAGTGCTGTGCCACCTCCAGCCAGCACATGCCACACATCCCGCAGGAGCCTCTGCCAGCCAGCACATGCCACACATCCCGCAGCAGCCTCTGCCAGCCAGCACATGCCACACATCCCGCAGGAGCCTCTGCCAGCCAGCACATGCCACACTGCCCCCAGGAGCCTCTGCCAGCCAGCACATGCCACACTGCCCCCAGGAGCCTCTGCCAGCCAGCACATGCCACACATCCCGCAGGAGCCTCTGCCAACCAGCACATGCCACACAACCCACAGGAGCCTCTGCCAGCCAGCACATGCCACACTGCCCCCAGGAGCCTCTGCCAGCCAGCACATGCCACACATCCCGCAGGAGCCTCTGTCAGCCAGCACATGCCACACATCCCGCAGGAGCCTCTGCCAGCCAGCACATGCCACACATACCGCTGGAGCCTCTGCCAGCCAGCACATGCCACACATCCCGCAGGAGCCTCTGCCAGCCAGCACATGCCACACTGCCCCCAGGAGCCTCTTCCAGCCAGCACATGCCACACTGCCCACAGGAGCCTCTGCCAGCCAACACATGCCACACATCCCGCAGGAGCCTCTGCCAACCAGCACATGCCACACTTCCCCCAGGAGCCTCTGCCAGCCAGCACATGCCACACATCCCGCAGGAGCCTCTGCCAACCAGCACATGCCACACATCCCGCAGGAGCCTCTGCCAGCCAGCACATGCCACACTGCCCCCAGGAGCCTCTGCCAGCCAGCACATGCCACACATCCCGCAGGAGCCTCTGCCAGCCAGCACATGCCACACTGCCCCAGGAGCTTCTGCCAGCCAGCACATGCCACACATTCCGCAGGAGCCTCTGCCAACCAGCACATGCCACACTGCCCCCAGGAGCCTCTGCCAGCCAGCACATGCCACACATCCCGCAGGAGCCTCTGCCAACCAGCACATGCCACACAACCCACAGGAGCCTCTGCCAGCCAGCACATGCCACACTGCCCCCAGGAGCCTCTGCCAGCCAACACATGCCACTCATCCCGCTGGAGCCTCTGCCAGCCAGCACATGCCACACATCCCGCAGGAGCCTCTGTCAGCCAGCACATGCCACATATCCCGCAGGAGCCTCTGCCAGCCAGCACATGCCACACATCCCGCTGGAGCCTCTGCCAGCCAGCACATGCCACACATCCCGCAGGAGCCTCTGCCAGCCAGCACATGCCACACTGCCTCCAGGAGCCTCTGCCAGCCAGCACATGCCACACTGCCCACAGGAGCCTCTGCCAGCCAACACATGCCACACATCCCGCAGGAGCCTCTGCCAACCAGCACATGCCACACTTCCCCAAGGAGCCTCTGCCAGCCAGCACATGCCACACATCCCGCAGGAGCCTCTGCCAACCAGCACATGCCACACATCCCGCAGGAGCCTCTGCCAGCCAGCACATGCCACACTGCCCCCAGGAGCCTCTGCCAGCCAACACATGCCACTCATCCCGCAGGAGCCTCTGCCAGCCAACACATGCCACACACCCCACAGGAGCCTCTGCCAGCCAGCACATGCCACACACCCCACAGGAGCCTCTGCCAGCCAGCACATGCCACACACCCCACAGGAGCCTCTGCCAGCCAGCACATGCCACACTGCCCCCAGGAGCCTCTGCCAGCCAACACATGCCACACTGTCCTCAGGAGCCTTTGCCAGCCAGCACATGCCACACTGCCCCCAGGAGCCTCTGCCAGCCAGCACATGCCACACTGCCCCCAGGAGGCTCTGCCAGCCAACACATGCCACTCATCCCGCAGGAGCCTCTGCCAGCCAACACATGCCACACATCCCGCTGGAGCCTCTGCCAGCCAGCACATGCCACACTGCCCACAGGAGCCTCTGCCAGCCAACACATGCCACACTGCCCCCAGGAGCCTTTGCCAGCCAGCACATGCCACACTGCCCCCAGGAGCCTCTGCCAGCCAGCACATGCCACACTGCCCCCAGGAGCCTCTGCCAGCCAGCACATGCCACTCATCCCGCAGGAGCCTCTGCCAGCCAGCACATGACACACTGACCCCCAGGAGCCTCTGCCAGCCAGCACATGCCACACTGCACCAGGAGCCTCTGCCAGCCAGCACATGCCACACTGCCCCTATGAGCCTCTGCCAGCCAGCACATTCCACACTGCGCCCAGGAGCCTCTGCCAGCCAACACATGCCACTCATCCCGCAGGAGCCTCTGCCAGCCAACACATGCCACACACCCCGCAGGAGCCTCTGCCAGCCAGCACATGCCACACTGCCCCCAGGAGCCTCTGCCAGCCAACACATGCCACACTGTCCTCAGGAGCCTTTGCCAGCCAGTACATGCCACACTGCCCCCAGGAGCCTCTGCCAGCCAGCACATGCCACACTGCCCCCAGGAGCCTCTGCCAGCCAGCACATGCCACACATCCCCCAGGAGCCTCTGCCAGCCAACACATGCCACACATCCCGCAGGAGCCTCTGCCAGCCAGCACATGCCACACTGCCCCCAGGAGCCTCTGCCAGCTAGCACATGCTACCCTGCCCCCAGGAACCTCTGCCAGCCAACACATGCCACACATCGCGCAGGAGCCTCTGCCAGCCAGCACATGCCACACTGCCCCCAGGAGTCTCTGCCAGCCAACGCATGCCACACTGCCCCCAGGAGCCTTTGCCAGCCAGCACATGCCACACTGTCCCCAGGAGCCTCTTCCAGCCAGCACATGCCACACTGTCCCCAGGAGCCTTTGCCAGCCAGCACATGCCACACTGCCCCCAGGAGCTTCTGCCAGCCAGCACATGCCACACTGCCCCCAGGAGCCTCTGCCAGCCAGCACATGCCACACATCCTGCAGGAGCTTCTGCCAGCCAGCACATGCCACACATCCCGCAGAAGCCTCTGCCAGCCAGCACATGCCACACATCCCGCAAGAGCCTCTGCCAGCCAGCACATGCCACACATCCCGCAGCAGCCTCTGCCAGCCAGCACATGCTACTCTGCATCCCTCGACTGGGTCTTCCTCTTGGTCCTTTGACAGACCGGAGTGGACTGTTTCTTCTGGGTGTCCTATGTGAAGTGACCACTACCCAGGGCAATGGTACGGTTCGGCCGCTAGAGGGTGCAGTGCCACCAAACACTGGCAGGGTTTGTCCTTGCAGTCCGGATTGTGAAGCTTGGTCCAGCTGTGGCATCTGGTTTGACAGTCAGCAGCTGGTCAGTGGAGTGGACCTCACCTGCTTGTTGGTTTCTTGAGGTTTCAGAGTGATGCCTTCACTCTGGAGGGATAGTGTTAGTGAGTTTTGAAGCGTGGAGGTCCTCTCGGGGTTTTTAGAGTCTGCCCACTGTCCAAGCAGCTCCTCAGCGGTGACTGTCGAGTCCTGGGTGCAGCAGGCAGGGTTTGGCACCTTTTCTTGGTGCAGCAGGACTTCAGTTCTCGAGCCTTGGGTCTTCTTTGTAGCTGGTCTTCTTGAGTCCTTGGGAGCTGAGTTCTTGGTCTAGGGATGCCACTAAATACTGTATTTTGTGGGTGTTTTAGAAGGGAACTGATAGTGACCAATGGGTCACCTACCTTAGTTGCTACACCCACTAAGTGACCACTTCCTGTGGGCAGAGGTCACTTCCCTACACCTAATTGGCTATTTTCCTCTCATCCAAGATGGAGGAAAATAAAAGGGAGAGTCCATCTCGCATGCAACACCTTAGCGGTGGTGCCTGCTAGGTAGGGCCACTCTTCCTGTCCTTTGTTTGAGTTTTACGCCATAGCGTCCTCCAAAAGTGGGTGTTTGCAATGGGGGCAGCCATCTGCTGCTAGCAGCAGGCCCGGAGGTCGAGTTTTCAAAAGGTTGTAAGCCCATTGAAGCTCACCAGCAGGGCAGTGCATATTCCTGAGGGAGGGGGTGTTAGCACCTCCACCTAGGAAGGGCTTTGTTCTGAACCCCAGAGAAAAGGATCTCTCACCCCAGGGGTACAGATTTGTGTCTGGAGGTGGCAGCTGGATAGGACTGGCCAGCAACCATGCCAGTGTAGTTAGCTTTTGCATGGGGCACCTTTAAGGTGACCCCTGGGTACATTGGATAATAAATCTAATGCTGGTACCAGTTTAGATTGATCACTCTGAGGTGTTTGACACCAAACAACCCAGGGTTCAGAGTGGCCATCATGTAGCTGGGGATCTTGGGTTTCACCAATGTCCAGTACATGTATTAAAATGGCTGTTGTGTTCACTCACTATGTCTCAGTTATGGCAAGGACACAGTGGGGGCATATTGCTCATGCAGCTATGCCCTCACATATAATATAGTCACCCTGCCTTAGGGCTGTAAGGCCTGCCAGGGGGTGTCTTACCCATAGTGTATGCAGTGTATGGTGGACAGGGCACAGAGGTGGTGTGCCAAGTCGAGTTTGTGTTTTAGGTTTGCATCAGAGCACTCACACTACAATGGCAGTGCTGGGTGCATCTGGATGCATGGCCCTAGAGGGGGGCACAAGCAGTGCTGCTGCCCTCAGGGACCTACACTTAGGGCCATATTTATACTTTTTGACGCTAAACTGCGCTAACGCAGTTTAGAGTCAAAAAATTTAGCGCCGTCTAACGCCATTCTGAAGCGCCATGCGGGCGCCGTATTTATGGAATGGCGTTAGCCGGCGCTAGCAGACCGGCGCTGCCTGGTGTGCGTGGAAAAAAACCACGTAGACCAGGCAGCGCCGGCGTAGGGGGAAAATGGCGTTAGGGCGTCTTAAAATGGGGCAAGTCAGGTTGAGGCAAAAAAATCGCCTCAACCCGATTTGCGCCATTATTTTCGACGCCCAGACGCCATTTAAATGACTCCTGTCTTAGTAAAGACAGGAGTCATGCCCCCTTGCCCAATGGCCATGCCCAGGGGACTTATGTCCCCTGGGCATGGTCATTGGGCATAGTGGCATGTAGGGGGGCACAAATAAGGCCCCCCTATGCCACCAAAAAAAATTTAAAAATATAAAAAATTATACTTACCTGAACTTACCTGAATGTCCCTGGGGTGGGTCCCTCCATCCTTGGGTGTCCTCCTGGGGTGGGCAGGGGTGGCAGGGGGGGGTCCCTGGGGGCAGGGGAGGGCACCTGCGGGCTCATTTTGAGCCCACAGGCCCCTTAACGCCTACCCTGACCCAGGCGTTAAAAAGTGGCGCAAATGCAGGGTTTTTTGACCCGACCACTCCCGGGCGTGATTTTTGCCCGGGAGTATAAATACGACGCATTTGCGTCGCAGTCATTTTTTTAGACGGGAACGCCTACCTTGCATCTCATTAACGCAAGGAAGGCGTTCACGCAAAAAAATGACGCTCATTCCTCATACTTTGGCGCTAGACGCGTCTAACGCCAAAGTATAAATATGGCGTTAGTTTTGCGCCGAATTTGCGTCGAAAAAAACGGAGTATAAATATGCCCCTTAGTACCCCATGACCTGGGTATCTAAGTACCATTTACTAGGAACCTACAGCGGCAGCTACAGGTGTTGCCAATTGTGCCAATGCATCACAGTAGTTTAGGGAAAGAGATGTGATCCAGGGGCCCACGGCACTAGCAACTTTTAGGCTACATCACATACCAGGCAAAAAGTGGGGGCAAACCATGTCAAAAGAGGCCTTTTCTCAGACTTACCCAACTGCCCTTCAGTGCCAACCTACAGAGTGTGGTGGAGCGTTGGGCCGCAGGGAGGCAGCTGTGCATCCCTGCAGCACCACATGTGACAGGAGGAATGACACATCTGTGCCCACTGCCACTGAGAACACATCTGTGCCCACTGCCCCCAAAAAGCCTCCTCCACTCCAGCACATGCCACCCTGTGTCCCTGGCATTCTCTTAGCCAACAGCCTGCCAACCATCTGAAGATGGTGGGCGCTGGGCCGCAGGCAGCTGGGCACCCCTGCCACACCACATGTGGCAGGAGGAATGGCACACCTGTCTGCACCCACCAGTCTTTTGTTAACCCCTTAAGACTCTTGGCTGGCAGGGGCATGCTCAGGTACTCGAAGCGGGCTGAGCTACCCATGCTGGGTACCACCTGGCTGGCCTGTGTGCTTCGCGGCACAGTGCCAGCCTCCCACGCTTGGAAGCACTCTGCCAGGCCCTGGGCACATTCAAATGTTTCGAGATATAAGCATTTTAAAAAGCCGGAGAGCAAGGTTTAAAGGGCCAAAACTTTTCGATCTCTCTGTCGATTGAGATTCATAAGTTTTTTGTGAGTCTGGGTTTTGAAAAAAGGATCTAACTGGATAAGTATTTTCTCCTGTCACCCCTTTCCAAACTGCAGTTTCAAAGCCATACTGAGAGAGCTGATTGGCTGCCGCCAAAGAAAAAAAACTAAAACACAGGACACAATCTCTGAGTCTTGAATATTTTAAAAAGGGCATATAAGGAGTAGAATAGGCCATACTGACCCCCAGGCCATAGTCAAGGATCCTCGAAGGGCCTGGTTTCAATTTTAAACAAAATCAAAGAAAGACACAAAATTTGCAATTTCATGTTCAGGCTCATGAATTCCTAACACCTGGAATGGTGGCCAAGGACTGCAAGCATGTGCAGTGGGCTTGGCCTCAGTGGAAGATGGAGAGCAGACCCAGTGGCCACCCCCTGCTTCATACACCAGAAGGGTGTACGCACCAAGGGTTGGCCTTAGTGGAAGGTAGGGAGCATGGCCTAGACACAGGCAAGACCCAGTGGCCATGCCCTGCAGCAGGTTGGAGGCAGGGCTTGCCTGTAGGCCTGACCCAGTGGCCACTCGCAGCAGGTTGGAGTCAGGGCTTGCCTGTAGGCCTGACCCAGTGGCCATGCCCTGCAGCAGGTTGGAGTCAGGGCTTGCCTGTAGGCCTGACCCAGTGGCCATGCCCTGCAGCAGGTTGGAGTCAGGGCTTGCCTGTAGGCCTGACCCAGTGGCCATGCCCTGCAGCAGGTTGGAGTCAGGGCTTGCCTGTAGGCCTGACCCAGTGGCCATGCCCTGCAGCAGGTTGGAGGCAGGGCTTGGCTGTAGGCAGCACTCTGTGGCCACCCCCTGCTTCATACATCAGAAGGCCGTACGCACCAAGGGTTGGCCTTAGTGGAAGGTAGGGAGCATGGCCTAGACACAGGCAAGACCCAGTTACCATTCCCTGCTGTCCACATCAGAAGTCTGTGTGCAGCGGGGGCTGGCCACTCGCAGCAGGTTGGGGGCAGGGCTTGGCTGTAGGCATGCCTCTGTGGCCACCCCCTATGGCATACCTGTTACAAATGGGCCTTTCCTGTGCAAACTTATAGAAAGAGCAGCTTTTGACCAGATGTTACAATTCATTGAAGACAATTCCAGACTTTCAGACACCAAACTGGATTCCGCCCGGGACGAGGCACTGAATGTGCGCTCATCGCAATCGGAGGTGATCTCAAAAACACAGTCGACCACTGCTTTGTATCACCCACAAAGCAATACATGGAACAGGACCGCTCTTCATCAGGAATAAAATCACCAAATACACGCAACAAAGAAACCTCCGCTACAGGTGGTACATACTTCTCTGTTTAAGTGGCCAAACTATGGAATTCATTGCCCCCAAATATAAGATCGACAGATAACTATCTTATCTTCATAAGACTACTCAAGAGTTCCCTCTTTCCTTCATAACCACCATATCCAAACGGCAAAGGACTGCGTATGCCTTTGTGTGTGTGTGTGTATATATACATGTACATATAAGTATGTATACAGTATGTATACGGTATGTCTATATGTGTATTTATTTATGCATATAAATGTGTATAATATTCTGTGCTTAACATGTTCATAGGTCATTCCATAGCTCCTAGGTAAGTTGTTATATTAGATGAATTCCTGCTTTCATTTTTATCTATCACAATGAGCAAACGCGATCCTGTTTAATCAGCAAGCATATGGCTGTGGAAAACTGAGGAAAGATAAAATAATGTTAGAAAAGTACACATATTAATTAACCTCAAATATTGCTAATGTTGAAACTCTGTGTTTATACAACACAACTTTCAATTTCAAAATATTATACCCATTAATATATTCCTTACACATATATTCCCTAACTATGTATTCACATATCTATTAATTTATTACTTTAGTCCTACTGTACAAGAGGAAATAAATATATATATTTTTTTAAAATACTCCCTCGTAAGCTTTACTCTGTTTCCCAATCACCATATGTCATGTCTCTATCAGTCTATCCTCCATCCCCACTCTGACTCATCCCAAACCCATTCTACTACGTTCATCTCCTAAATAACCCTGCCTAAGCTCTTCCCTCCTCTTCCACATCTAACTCACCCAAACCTCCGTTTAGTACCATGATCTCCCAAACACCCTACTAAATTCTCCCTCATTCATCTCACCTTTGACTCATCCAAAGCCCCTCCTGCTACTATGATCTCCCTCACCCTTTCCACAGACTCTTCCCTCCTCCATCACTCCTTTACTCATCCCAAGCCTCATCCTATTACTATAAACTCCCAATTAACACTTCTGGATTCTTCCCTCCTCCATCCCCCCATTACTCCAGTCAACCCAACTAACAAACTCACACATCCGCGGCTCAAATTAACTCATAAACATACTACTACTGTAGTCATACCTCCCTATACTAATACTGTACTCTTACCTCCCTATACTAATGCTACTACTGTACTCATACCTCCCTATACTAATATTGTACTCATACCTCCCTAAACTAATGCTAATACTGTACTCATACCTCCCTATACTAATACTGTACTCATACCTCCCTATACTAATGCTAATACTGTACTCATACCTCCCTATACTAATACTGTACTCATACCTCCCTATACTAATGCTAATACTGTACTCATACCTCCCTGTACTAATACTGTACTCATACCTCCCTATACTAATGCTACTACTGTACTCATACCTCCCTAAACTAATACTAATACTGTACTCATACCTCCCTAAACTAATACTGTACTCTTACCTCCCTATACTAATACTGTACTCATACCTCCCTATACTAATGCTAATACTGTACTCATACCTCCCTATACTAATACTGTACTCTTACCTCCCTATACTAATGCTAATACTGTACTCATACCTCCCTATACTAATACTGTACTCTTACCTCCCTATACTAATACTGTACTCATACCTCCCTATACTAATGCTGATACTGTACTCATACCTCCCTATACTAATACTGTACTCATACCTCCCTATACTAGTACTGTACTCATACATCCCTATACTAATACCAATACTGTACTCATATCTCCCTATACTAATACTGTACCCATACCTCCCTAAACTAATACTAATACTGTACTCATACCTCCCTAAACTAATACTGTACTCTTACCTCCCTATACTAATACTGTACTCATACCTCCCTATACTAATGCTAATACTGTACTCATACCTCCCTATACTAATACCGTACTCATACCTCCCTATACCAATACTGTACTCTTACCTCCCTATACTAATGCTAATACTGTACTCATACCTCCCTATACTAATACTGTACTCTTACCTCCCTATACTAATACTGTACTCATACCTCCCTATACTAATGCTAATACTGTACTCATACCTCCCTATACTAATACTGTACTCATACCTCCCTGTACTAATACTGTACTCATACCTCCCTATACTGATACTAATACTGTACTCATTCCTCCCTATACTAATACTAATACTGTACTCATACCTCCCTATACTAATACTGTACTCTTACCTCCCTATACTAATGCTAATACTGTACTCATACCTCGCTATACTAATACTGTACTCTTACCTCCCTATACTAATACTGTACTCAGACCTCCCTATACTAATGCTGTACTCATACCTCCCTGTACTAATACTGTACTCATACCTCCCTATACTGATACTAATACTGTACTCATTCCTCCCTATACTAATACTAATACTGTACTCATACCTCCCTATACTGATACTAATACTGTACTCATACCTCCCTATACTGATACTAATACTGTATTCATACCTCCCTATACTAATACTGTACTCATACCTCCCTATACTAATACTGAACTCATGCCTCCCTATACTGATACTAATACTGTACTCATACCTCCCTATACTAATGCTAATACCGTACTCATACCTCCCTATACTAATACTGTACTCTTTCCTCCCTATACTAATGCTAATACTGTACTCATACCTCCCTATACTAATACTGTACTCTTACCTCCCTATACTAATACTGTACTCATACCTTCCTATACTAATGCTAATACTGTACTCATACCTCCCTATACTAATACTGTACTCATACCTCCCTGTACTAATACTGTGCTCATACCTCCCTATACTGATACTAATACTGTACTCATACCTCCCTATACTAATACTGTACTCCTACCTCCCTCTACTAATACTATACTCATACCTCCCTATACTAATACTAATACTGTACTCATACCTCCCTATACTAATACTGTACTCATACCTCCCTGTACTAATACTGTACTCATACCTCCCTATACTGATACTAATACTGTACTCATACCTCCCTATACTAATACTGTACTCCTACCTCCCTCTACTAATACTATACTCATACCTCCCTATACTAATACTAATACTGTACTCATACCTCCCTATACTAATACTGTACTCATACCTCCCTGTACTAATACTATACTCATACCTCCCTATACTAATACTAATACTGTACTCATACATCCCTATACTAATACTAATGCTGTACTCATATTTCCCTATACTAAACCACCACTAATTCCTCTCAGCGCTCGTCTGTGGGGCAGGCTCTGTGGCCGCCCCTGGCGCCGAAGGCCGCACTCAGCAAGGGTTGGCACTCGCATGAGTCTGGGGGCAGGGCTCGGCTGTGGGGCAGGCTCCGTGGCCGCCCCTGGGCCGAAGGCCGCACTCAGCAAGGGTTGGCACTCGCATGAGTCTGGGGGCAGGGCTCGGCTGTGGGGCAGGCTCCGTGGCCGCCCCTGGGCCGAAGGCCGCACTCAGCAAGGGTTGGCACTCGCATGAGTCTGGGGGCAGGGCTCGGCTGTGGGGCAGGCTCCGTGGCCGCCCCTGGCGCCGAAGGCCGCACTCAGCAAGGGTTGGCACTCGCATGAGTCTGGGGGCAGGGCTCGGCTGTGGGGCAGGCTCCGTGGCCGCCCCTGGGCCGAAGGCCGCACTCAGCAAGGGTTGGCACTCGCATGAGTCTGGGGGCAGGGCTCGGCTGTGGGGCAGGCTCCGTGGCCGCCCCTGGGCCGAAGGCCGCACTCAGCAAGGGTTGGCACTCGCATGAGTCTGGGGGCAGGGCTCGGCTGTGGGGCAGGCTCTGTGGCCGCCCCTGGCGCCGAAGGCCGCACTCAGCAAGGGTTGGCCGCTCGCATGAGTCTGGGGGCAGGGCCCGGCTGTGGGGCAGGCTCTGTGGCCGCCCCTGGCGCTGAAGGACACACTCAGCAAGGGTTGGCACTCGCATGAGTCTGGGGGCAGGGCTCGGCTGTGGGGCAGGCTCCGTGGCCGCCCCTGGGCCGAAGGCCGCACTCAGCAAGGGTTGGCCGCTCGCATGAGTCTGGGGGCAGGGCCCGGCTGTGGGGCAGGCTCTGTGGCCGCCCCTGGGTCAAAGGCCACACTCAGCAAGGGTTGGCACTCGCATGAGTCTGGGGGCAGGGCCCGGCTGTGGGGCAGGCTCTGTGGCCGCCCCTGGCGCTGAAGGACACACTCAGCAAGGGTTGGCACTCGCATGAGTCTGGGGGCAGGGCTGGGGGCAGGGCCCGGCTGTGGGGCAGGCTCCGTGGGCGCCCCTGGGCCGAAGGCCACACTCAGCAAGGCTTGGCCACTCGCATGAGTCTGGGGGGAGGGCTCGGCTGTGGGGCAGGCTCCGTGGCCGCCCCTGGGTCAAAGGCCACACTCAGCAAGGGTTGGCACTCGCATGAGTCAAAAACCAGTGTTCCCAATTACACATCATGTTAGGTAATTGGACTAAAACATCCACATTTAATATTGCAGTGCAAAGGTCAACTTTACAAAAAAGCAACATTGACATGAGAGAAATGTGCTTGACTGCATCACAGACTGTGTAACAATTACTCCACCCTCCTAATACTCATGAGAGCACCTCAGTGTGATGATACCTTTCAGCACAGATGGAGCCCCTCGCATCCTGCTTGCAGGGAAACCACTTTCTTAAGAGGAGAATGCATTGGAACAGACTTCCATTAACCATCTGTGCAGAGTATTATGAGCTATTTCTTACCACGATCGCCGTCTGGATGGGAGGGCTCCAGGTGGGTGGGGGGTCTCAGCTCTTACCTGCACTCCATGGAGCCCGATTCACACGACTATTGGTGGAGTCCGGGGTCACGTCACAGTTTTGAATATGAATTAGGACCTCTTATGAATTGTTAGCAATTTTAATATTAGAAAAAGCTGTTAATTTCCCTTCCAGAACTCTGCTCCTCCCCCCTCTGCGTACACACTGCTGTGTCCCCTCATACACTGCTGTGTCCCCCCATACAAAGCTGTGTCCCCTCATACCCTGCTGTGTCCCCTCATACCCTGCTGTGTCCCCTCATACCCTGCTGTGTCCCCTCATACAAAGCTGTGTCCCCCCATACCCTGCTGTGTCCCCTCATACACTGCTGTGTCCCCTCATACACTGCTGTCTCTGACCCCTGCCACCTCTGCGACACACTGCTGTGTCCCCTCATACACTGTGTCCCCTCATACACTGCTGTGCCCCCTCATACACTGCTGTGTCCCCTCATACCCTGCTGTCTCTGACCCCTGCCACCTCTGCCACACATGTGTCCCCTCATACACTGCTGTGTCCCCTCATACACTGCTGTCCCCTCATACACTGCTGTGCCCCCTCATACACTGCTGTGTCCCCTCATACACTGTGTCCCCTCATACACTGCTGTGCCCCCTCATACACTGCTGTGTCCCCTCATACACTGCTGTGTCCCCTCATACACTGCTGTGTCCCCTCATACACTGCTGTCCCCTCATACACTGCTGTGTCCCCTCATACACAGCTGCCTCTGATTACCCCTGATCTCATCTCTTGCATGTTGCCGTCAGGTAATCCCGGTTTTTCAACCAGCAGCACTTTGTAATCCGAGAATGAAAATCCCAACTCGCAGGTTACAACCCCCAGACCCCCAGAATGAGAAACCACAGAGCTCAGGGGGTGAAAGGCCCCTTTAAAGGCGCCCCCGTCCGCTGTGGGCAGTGTGACCCCAGGACTGAGGGCTCCTCACAGAAGGGGGGGGGGGGGGTGCCAGGCACTTTACTGCCCCCCGGGAGCACCCTGGGCGGGGGCTCGGGGGCACAGACGTGCTTGCTGTGATGGAGCCCAGGGCAGACTCCTGCAGAGAGAGGCCCTGCAGCTGCTATCGGGGGCCTTTGTTTGGCTGAGTCTGTGCGCCCCCCTGAACTGAACTAAGGAGCGGGTGTTCGGAGACAAATGCTTAACTTTCCATACATTTATTAAAACTGATATTTGAGTCACGAGGCACTGGGAAGACTTATTACTGGTGATACTACTGAGGCTGGCACGTGTTACCCACCTAGAAGGTTTCCTGATTCATAGCGCCTTTCACACCACTACTCGCAGCGCTGTCTGGTGCACGGAGGGCAGCGCTTCTACCCGCCGGGGCTGCCAGTCATGCCAGGGCGTCTACTGTCCTAGTCATATCAGTGCCTGGCATGGCTTCCATTGAAAAGAAGTAACTCTTATTATAGAAGAGGCTGGGTACCCCCGGCCTAAACTTGGGGCAGTCACCCCCAGTACCCCTCAGGAGCAGGTGCCCAGACCTGCACTCATTCACCCCTAGTGCCCCCCGGAAGCCGGTGCCCAGGCCTGCACTCATTCACCCCTAGTGCCCCCCGGAAGCCGGTGCCCAGGCCTGCACTCATTCACCCCTAGTGCCCCCCGGATGCCGGTGCCCAGGCCTGCACTCATTCACCCCCTGTGCCCTCAGAAGCTGGTGCCCAGCCCTGCACTCGTTCACCCCCTGTGCCCTCAGAAGCTGGGGCCCAGCCCTGCACTCATTCACCCCCAGCGCCCCCCAGAAGCTGGGGCCCAGGCCTGCACTCATTCACCCCCAGCGCCCCCCAGAAGCTGGTGCCCAGGCCTGCACTCATTCACCCCCAGTACCCCTCAGGAGCAGGTGCCCAGGCCTGCACTCATTCACCCCCAGTGCCCCAAAGAAGCAGGTGCCAGGCCTGCACTCATTCACCCCCTGTGCCCCACAGAAGCAGGTGCCCAGGCCTGCACCCTCCTTCAGCCTGTTACCCTGACCCCGCTGCAGCCCTCAGTCCCCACGCAGAACCCCTCACTCTCTCTGACCACGCTGCATCCCACAGTCACCCCGCTGCACCCCTCAGTCACCCCGCTGTACCCCTCAGTCACCCTGACCACGCTGCACTCCTCAGTCACCACGCTGAATCCCTGTCACCAGGCAGCACCCCTCATTCACACCGCTGCACCCCTCAGTCACCACACTGCACCCCTCAGTCACACCGCTGCACCCCCTCACTCCCCCTGACCCCGCTGCACCCCTTAGTCACCAGGCAGCACCCCTCATTCACCACTCTGCACCCCTCAGTCACCAGGCAGCACCCCTCATTCACCACTCTGCACCCCTCAGTCACCAGGCAGCACCCCTCATTCACCCCGCTGCGCCCCTCAGTCACCACACTGCACCCCTCAGTCACACCGCTGCACCCCCTCAGTCCCCCTGACCCCGCTGCACCCCTCAGTCATCAGGCAGCACCCCTCATTCACCCCGCTGCACCCCTCAGTCACCAGGCAGCACCCCCTCAGTCCCCCTGACCCCGCTGCACCCCTCAGTCACCAGGCAGCACCCCTCATTCACCACTCTGCACCCCTCAGTCACCAGGCAGCACCCCTCATTCACCACTCTGCACCCCTCAGTCACCAGGCAGCACCCCTCATTCACCACTCTGCACCCCTCAGTCACCAGGCAGCACCCCTCATTCACCCCGCTGCGCCCCTCAGTCACCACACTGCACCCCTCAGTCACACCGCTGCACCCCTCAGTCCCCCTGACCCCGCTGCACCCCTCAGTCACCAGGCAGCACCCCTCATTCACCCCGCTGCACCCCTCAGTCACCAGGCAGCACCCCTCATTCACCCCGCTGCACCCCTCAGTCACCAGGCAGCACCCCCTCAGTCCCCCTGACCCCGCTGCACCCCTCAGTCACCAGGCAGCACCCCTCATTCACCACTCTGCACCCCTCAGTCACCAGGCAGCACCCCTCATTCACCCCGCTGCGCCCCTCAGTCACCACACTGCACCCCTCAGTCACACCGCTGCACCCCCTCAGTCCCCCTGACCCCGCTGCACCCCTCAGTCACCAGGCAGCACCCCTCATTCACCCCGCTGCACCCCTCAGTCACCAGGCAGCACCCCTCATTCACCCCGCTGCACCCCTCAGTCACCAGGCAGCACCCCCTCAGTCCCCCTGACCCCGCTGCACCCCTCAGTCACCAGGCAGCACCCCTCATTCACCACTCTGCACCCCTCAGTCACCAGGCAGCACCCCTCATTCACCACTCTGCACCCCTCAGTCACCAGGCAGCACCCCTCATTCACCACTCTGCACCCCTCAGTCACCAGGCAGCACCCCTCATTCACCACTCTGCACCCTTTCTCCTCCCTCTGCAGGTCCGCTGAGGGGACCCACATGCGAGCCGAAGCCGATGACCAGACCCCCCCACATGGACTTGTCTTACACCCAGAGTAAAGCGCCAAGAGGCTGCGTCGGTGGAGGAGGCGCCCGTGAAGTGCACGTCCTGAACGTGGACCAGTCTGAAGAGAAGGTAAGTGCGGGGGGGGGAGTGGGGGTGATCCCGGGGTAGGATACTCACAACATCGATCCAGCAGAGGGTCAGTCCAATGGCGGGGAGGGGGTCCGAGACACCATCTACGGGCAGAGGAGGGGACTGAGACCCCATCCAGGGGCAGAGGAGGGGACTGAGACCCCATCTAGGGGCAGAGGAGGGGTCAGAGACCCCTGCCAGGGGCAGAGCAGGGGGTCTGAGACACCTGCCAGGGGCAGAGGAGGGGTCTGAGACCCCATCTAGGGGCAGAGGAGGGGACTGAGACCCCATCTAGGGGCAGAGGAGGGGGTCTGAGACACCTGCGAGGGGCAGAGGAGGGGACTGAGACCCCATCTAGGGGCAGAGGAGGGGACTGAGACCCCATCTAGGGGCAGAGGAGGGGTCAGAGACCCCTGCCAGGGGCAGAGGAGGGGACTGAGACCCCATCTAGGGGCAGAGGAGGGGGTCTGAGACACCTGCGAGGGGCAGAGGAGGGGACTGAGACCCCTGCCAGGGGCAGAGGAGGGGGTCTGAGACACCTGCCAGGGGCAGAGGAGGGGTCTGAGACCCCATCTAGGGGCAGAGGAGGGGGTCTGAGACACCTGCGAGGGGCAGAGGAGGGGACTGAGACCCCATCTAGGGGCAGAGGAGGGGACTGAGACCCCATCTAGGGGCAGAGGAGGGGGTCTGAGACACCTGCGAGGGGCAGAGGAGGGGACTGAGACCCCATCTAGGGGCAGAGGAGGGGACTGAGACCCCATCTAGGGGCAGAGGAGGGGTCAGAGACCCCTGCCAGGGGCAGAGGAGGGGACTGAGACCCCATCTAGGGGCAGAGGAGGGGGTCTGAGACACCTGCGAGGGGCAGAGGAGGGGACTGAGACCCCTGCCAGGGGCAGAGGAGGGGGTCTGAGACACCTGCCAGGGGCAGAGGAGGGGTCTGAGACCCCATCTAGGGGCAGAGGAGGGGGTCTGAGACACCTGCGAGGGGCAGAGGAGGGGACTGAGACCCCATCTAGGGGCAGAGGAGGGGACTGAGACCCCATCTAGGGGCAGGGGAGGGGTCAGAGACCCCTGCCAGGGGCAGAGGAGGGGGTCCGAGACACCATCCAGGGGCAGAGGAGGGGACTGAGACCCCATCCAGGGGCAGAGGAGGGGACTGAGACCCCATCTAGGGGCAGAGGAGGGGGTCAGAGACACCATCTAGGGGCAGAGGAGGGGGTCAGAGACACCATCTAGGGGCAGAGGAGGGGGTCTGAGACACCATCTAGGGGTGGAGGAGGGGGTCTGAGACACCTGCCAGGGGCAGAGGAGGGGGTCTGAGACACCTGCCAGGGGCAGAGGAGGGGACTGAGACACCATCCAGGGGCAGAGGAGGGGACTGAGACACCATCCAGGGGCAGAGGAGGAGGACGAGACACCTGCCAGGGGCAGAGGAGGGGACTGAGACCCCATCCAGGGCAGAGGAGGGGTCTCAGTCACCATCTAGGGGTGGAGGAGGGGGTCTGAGACACCTGCCAGGGGCAGAGGAGGGGGTCTGAGACACCATCCAGGGGCAGAGGAGGGGACTGAGACACCATCCAGGGGCAGAGGAGGAGGACGAGACACCTGCCAGGGCCAGAGGAGGGGACTGAGACCCCATCCAGGGGCAGAGGAGGGGTCTGAGACACCACCTAGGGGCAGAGGAGGGGTCAGAGACACCATCCAGGGGCAGAGGAGGAGTCCGAGACACCTGCCAGGGGCAGAGGAGGGGACTGAGACCCCATCCAGGGGCAGAGGAGGAGTCAGAGACACCTGCCAGGGGCAGAGGAGGGGACTGAGACCCCATCCAGGGGCAGAGGAGGGGACTGAGACACCATCCAGGGGCAGAGGAGGAGGACGAGACACCTGCCAGGGCCAGAGGAGGGGACTGAGACCCCATCCAGGGGCAGAGGAGGGGTCTGAGACACCACCTAGGGGCAGAGGAGGGGTCAGAGACACCATCCAGGGGCAGAGGAGGAGTCCGAGACACCTGCCAGGGGCAGAGGAGGGGACTGAGACCCCATCCAGGGGCAGAGGAGGAGTCAGAGACACCTGCCAGGGGCAGAGGAGGGGACTGAGACCCCATCCAGGGGCAGAGGAGGGGTCTGAGACACCACCTAGGGGCAGAGGAGGGGTCAGAGACACCATCCAGGGGCAGAGGAGGAGTCCGAGACACCTGCCAGGGGCAGAGGAGGGGACTGAGACACCATCTAGGGGTAGAGGAGGGGACTGAGACCCCATCCAGGGGCAGAGTAGGGGTCCGAGACACCATCTAGGGGCAGAGGAAGGGTCTGAGACACCTGCCAGGGGCAGAGGAGGGGACTGAGACCCCATCCAGGGGCAGAGGAGGGGGTCTGAGACCCCATCCAGGGGCAGAGGAGGGGACTGAGACCCCATCCAGGGGCAGAGGAGGGGTCTGAGACACCTGCGAGGGGCAGGGGAGGGGTCAGAGAAACTTACCAGGGGCAGAGGAGGGGACTGAGACACCATCTAGGGGTGCAAGAGGGGGTCTGAGACACCTGCGAGGGGCAGAGTAGGGGTCTGAGACACCATCTGGGGAGGGGTCTGAAACACCTGCCTAGACTGTGTGAGACAGTGTGGATGGGATAGCTCGCAGTGATGGGTGAGACACTAGATCAGGGTGAGACGCCGGGTGGATGGGATGGCTCGCAGTGATGGGTGAGACACTAGACTGTGTGAGACAGTGTGGATGGGATGGCTCGCAGTGATGGGTGAGACGCCAGACCGGTGTGAGACAGTGTGGATGGGATGACTCGCAGTGATGGGTGAGACACTAGACTGAGTGAGACAGTGTGGATGGGATGGCTCGCAGTGATGGGTGAGACGCCAGACCGGGGTGAGACGCCAGGTGGATGGGATGACTCGCAGTGATGGGTGAGACACTAGACTGTGTGAGACAGTGTGGATAGGATGGCTCACAGTGATGGGTGAGACACTAGACTGTGTGAGACAGTGTGGACCGGATGACTCGCAGTGATGGGTGAGACACTAGACTGTGTGGGACAGTGCGGATGGGATGGCTCGCAGTGATGGGTGAGACACTAGAATGTGTGAGACAGTGTGGATGGGATGGCTCACAGTGATGGGTGAGACACTAGACTGTGTGAGACAGTGTGACGGGATGGCTCGCAGTGATGGGTGAGACACTAGACTGTGTGAGACAGTGTGGATGGGTTGGCTCGCAGTGATGGGTGATGGCTCACAGTGATGGGTGAGACACTAGACTGTGTGAGACAGTGTGGATGGGTGATGGCTCGCAGCGATGGGTGAGACACTAGACTGTGTGAGACAGTGTGGATGGGATGGCTCGCAGTGATGGGTGATGCCTCGCAGTGATGGGTGAGACACTAGACTGTGTGAGACAGTGTGACGGGATGGCTCGCAGTGATGGGTGAGACACTAGACTGTGTGAGACAGTGTGACGGGATGGCTCGCAGTGATGGGTGAGACACTAGACTGTGTGAGACAGTGTGGATGGGTTGGCTCGCAGTGATGGGTGATGGCTCGCAGTGATGGGTGAGACACTAGACTGTGTGAGACAGTGTGCATGGGATGGCTCGCAGTGATGGGTGAGACACTAGACTGTGTGAGACAGTGTGACGGGATGGCTCGCAGTGATGGGTGAGACACTTGACTGTGTGAGACAGTGTGGATGGGTTGGCTCGCAGTGATGGGTGATGGCTCGCAGTGATGGGTGAGACACTAGACTGTGTGGGACAGTGCGGATGGGATGGCTCGCAGTGATGGGTGATGCCTCGCAGTGATGGGTGATGGCTCGCAGTGATGGGTGAGACACTAGACTGTGTGGGACAGTGCGGATGGGATGGCTCGCAGTGATGGGTGAGACACTAGACTGTGTGAGACAGTGTGGATGGGATGGCTCGCAGTGATGGGTGAGACACTAGACTGTGTGAGACAGTGTGGATGGGATGGCTCGCAGTGATGGGTGAGACACTAGACTGTGTGAGACAGTGGGGATGGGATGGCTCGCAGTGATGGGTGAGACACTAGACTGTGTGAGACAGTGTGGATGGGTTGGCTCGCAGTGATGGGTGATGGCTCGCAGTGATGGGTGAGACACTAGACTGTGTGAGACAGTGTGGATGGGATGGCTCGCAGTGATGGGTGAGACACTAGACTGTGTGAGACAGTGTGGATGGGATGGCTCGCAGTGATGGGTGAGACACTAGACTGTGTGAGACAGTGTGGATGGGTTGGCTCACAGTGATGGGTGATGGCTCGCAGTGATGGGTGAGACACTAGACTGTGTGAGACAGTGTGGATGGGTTGGCTCGCAGTGATGGGTGATGGCTCGCAGTGATGGGTGAGACACTAGACTGTGTGAGACAGTGTGGATGGGTTGGCTCGCAGTGATGGGTGATGGCTCGCAGTGATGGGTGAGACACTAGACTGTGTGGGACAGTGCGGATGGGATGGCTCGCAGTGATGGGTGAGACACTAGACTGTGTGAGACAGTGTGGATGGGTTGGCTCGCAGTGATGGGTGATGGCTCACAGTGATGGGTGAGACACTAGACTGTGTGAGACCGTGTGGATGGGATGGCTCGCAGTGATGGGTGAGACACTAGACTGTGTGAGACAGTGTGGATGGGATGGCTCGCAGTGATGGGTGAGACACTAGACTGTGTGAGACAGTGTGGATGGGTTGGCTTGCAGTGATGGGTGATGGCTCGCAGTGATGGGTGAGACACTAGACTGTGTGAGACAGTGGGGATGGGATGGCTCGCAGTGATGGGTGAGACACTAGACTGTGTGAGACAGTGGGGATGGGATGGATCGCACTAGACTGTGTGAGACAGTGTGGATAGGATGGCTCGCAGTGATGGGTGAGACACTAGACTGTGTGAGACAGTGTGAATGGGATGGCTCGCAGTGATGGGTGAGACACTAGACTGTGTGAGACAGTGTGGATGGGTTGGCTCGCAGTGATGGGTGATGCCTCGCAGTGATGGGTGAGACACTAGACTGTGTGAGACAGTGTGGATGGGATGGCTCACAGTGATGGGTGAGACACTAGACTGTGTGAGACAGTGGGGATGGGATGGCTCACAGTGATGGGTGAGACACTAGACTGTGTGAGACAGTGGGGATGGGATGGCTCACAGTGATGGGTGAGACACTAGACTGTGTGAGACAGTGTGGATGGGTTGGCTCGCAGTGATGGGTGATGCCTCGCAGTGATGGGTGAGACACTAGACTGTGTGAGACAGTGTGACGGGATGGCTCGCAGTGATGGGTGAGACACTAGACTGTGTGAGACAGTGTGGATGGGTTGGCTCACAGTGATGGGTGAGACACTAGACTGTGTGAGACAGTGTGGATGGGTTGGCTCGCAGTGATGGGTGAGACACTAGACTGTGTGAGACAGTGTGGATGGGTTGGCTCGCAGTGATGGGTGATGCCTCGCAGTGATGGGTGAGACACTAGACTGTGTGAGACAGTGTGACGGGATGGCTCACAGTGATGGGTGAGACACTAGACTGTGTGAGACAGTGTGGATGGGATGCTCACAGTGATGGGTGAGACACTAGACTGTGTGAGACAGTGTGGATGGGATGGCTCGCAGTGATGGGTGAGACACTAGACTGTGTGAGACAGTGTGGATAGGATGGCTCGCAGTGATGGGTGAGACACTAGACTGTGTGAGACAGTGTGAATGGGATGGCTCGCAGTGATGGGTGAGACGCTAGACTGTGTGAGACAGTGTGGATGGGTTGGCTCGCAGTGATGGGTGATGCCTCGCAGTGATGGGTGAGACACTAGACTGTGTGAGACAGTGTGGATGGGATGGCTCACAGTGATGGGTGAGACACTAGACTGTGTGAGACAGTGTGGATGGGTTGGCTCGCAGTGATGGGTGAGACACTAGACTGTGTGAGACAGTGTGGATGGGTTGGCTCGCAGTGATGGGTGATGCCTCACAGTGATGGGTGAGACACTAGACTGTGTGAGACAGTGTGACGGGATGGCTCACAGTGATGGGTGAGACACTAGACTGTGTGAGACAGTGTGGATGGGATGCTCACAGTGATGGGTGAGACACTAGACTGTGTGAGACAGTGTGGATGGGATGGCTCGCAGTGATGGGTGAGACACTAGACTGTGTGAGACAGTGTGGATGGGATGGCTCACAGTGATGGGTGAGACACTAGACTGTGTGAGACAGTGGGGATGGGATGGCTCACAGTGATGGGTGAGACACTAGACTGTGTGAGACAGTGGGGATGGGATGGCTCACAGTGATGGGTGAGACACTAGACTGTGTGAGACAGTGTGGATGGGTTGGCTCGCAGTGATGGGTGATGCCTCGCAGTGATGGGTGAGACACTAGACTGTGTGAGACAGTGTGACGGGATGGCTCGCAGTGATGGGTGAGACACTAGACTGTGTGAGACAGTGTGGATGGGTTGGCTCACAGTGATGGGTGAGACACTAGACTGTGTGAGACAGTGTGGATGGGTTGGCTCGCAGTGATGGGTGAGACACTAGACTGTGTGAGACAGTGTGGATGGGTTGGCTCGCAGTGATGGGTGATGCCTCGCAGTGATGGGTGAGACACTAGACTGTGTGAGACAGTGTGACGGGATGGCTCACAGTGATGGGTGAGACACTAGACTGTGTGAGACAGTGTGGATGGGATGCTCACAGTGATGGGTGAGACACTAGACTGTGTGAGACAGTGTGGATGGGATGACTCGCAGTGATGGGTGAGACACTAGACTGTGTGAGACAGTGTGGATGGGATGGCTCACAGTGATGGGTGAGACACTAGACTGTGTGAGACAGTGGGGATGGGATGGCTCACAGTGATGGGTGAGACACTAGACTGTGTGAGACAGTGTGGATGGGTTGGCTCGCAGTGATGGGTGATGCCTCGCAGTGATGGGTGAGACACTAGACTGTGTGAGACAGTGTGACGGGATGGCTCGCAGTGATGGGTGAGACACTAGACTGTGTGAGACAGTGTGGATGGGTTGGCTCACAGTGATGGGTGAGACACTAGACTGTGTGAGACAGTGTGGATGGGTTGGCTCGCAGTGATGGGTGAGACACTAGACTGTGTGAGACAGTGTGGATGGGATGGCTCGCAGTGATGGGTGAGACACTAGACTGTGTGAGACAGTGGGGATGGGATGGCTCGCAGTGGTGGGCGAGACACCAGACCGGGGTGAGAGGCCGGGTGGATGCCAGGGCCTTGGAAGCCCTCCAGGCTTGAATTGCTGGAAGTGGACGGGGTGAGGGGAGGGTGGTCTCCCTCTGAGGACAAACAATGGTGTCTGCCAGGGAGAAGTCTGTTATAAATAGTCGGTGACCCCTCGCCCCAGGACTGCGTCACCTCCCGGGAGGTGGCCGGGAGCCAGGACCAGGGGCATGCCCTGGCACAGGGCTGTTCTGGCAGGAAGTTCTGGGTCCAGCCCGAGAGCCGGGCACCCTGGCATGGCGAGGCCCAGGCACCTCATCTGGTCCGCCTTCTTCTCCTCTATTCGTCTCCCTCTCACTCCTCTGCCTTCTTCTCTCTCCCATTCCCTCTCACTCCTCTGTCCTCTCCTTTGTCCCATTCCCTCTCACTCCTCTGCCTTCTTCTCTGTCCCATTCCCTCTCACTCCTCTGCCTTCTTCTCTGTCCCATTCCCTCTCACTCCTCTGCCTTCTTCTCCTCTGTCTCTGCCCTCTCACTCCTCCACCTTCTCCTATGTCCCAGCCCTCTCACTCCTCTGCCTTCGTCTCCTCTCCCTCTCACTCCTCTGCCTTCTCCTCTGTCCCAGTCCCTCTCACTTCTCTGTCCTTCCTTCTTCTCCTCTGTCGCAGTCCATCTCACTCATCTGCCTTCTCCTCTGTCACAGTCCCTCTCACTCCTCTGTTCTGCCTTTTTCTCCTCTGTTCCTCTCACTCTCACTCCTCTGCCTTCTTCTCCTTTGTCCCAGTCCCTCTCACTCCTCTGTCCTGCCTTCTGCTCCTCTGTCCTCTCCTCTGTCCCAGTCCCTCTCACTCCTCCATCCTCTCGTTTGAGCCAACCCCTCTGTCCTCTGCCTTCTTCTCCTCTGTCCCAGTTCTTTCACTCCTCTGCCTTCTTCTCCTCTGTCACAGTCCCTCACACTCCTCCACCTTCTCCTCTGTCCCAGTCCCTCACACTCCTCTGTCGTCTTCTCCTCTGTCCCACTCCCTCTCACTCCTCCTCCTGTCTCTGTTGCCCCCCCTCCTCCTGTCTCTGTTGCCCTCACCCCCCCTCCTCCTGTCTCTGTTGCCCTCACCCCCCTCCTCCTGTCTCTATTGCCCTCACCCCCTCCTCCTGTCTCTGTTGCCCTCCCCCCTCCTCCCCCTGTCTCTGTTGCCCTCACCCCTCCTCCTCCTGTCTCTGTTGCCCTCACCCCCCTCCTCCTGTCTCTGTTGCCCTCACCTCCCTCCTCCTGTCTCTGTTGCCCTCCCCCTCCTCCCCTGTCTCTGTTGCCCTCACCCCTCCTGTCTGTTGCCCTCACCCCTCCTGTCTCTGTTGCCCTCCCCCTCCTCCCCCTGTCTCTGTTGCCCTCACCCCTCCTCCACCTGTCTCTGTTGCCCTCACCTCCCTCCTCCTGTCTCTGTTGCCCTCCCCCCTCCTCCCCTGTCTCTGTTGCCCTCCCCCCTCCTCCTCCTGTCTCTGTTGCCCTCCCCCCTCCTCCCCTGTCTTTGTTGCCCCCCTCCTCCTCCTGTCTCTGTTGCCCTCACCCCCCCTCCTCCTGTCTCTGTTGCCCTCACCCCTCCTCCTCCTGTCTCTGTTGCCCTCACCCCCCTCCTCCTGTCTCTGTTGCCCTCCCCCTCCTCCTGTCTCTGTTGCCCTCCCCCCTCCTCCCCCTGTCTCTGTTGCCCTCACCCCTCCTCCTGTCTCTGTTGCCCTCACCCCCCTCCTCCTGTCTCTGTTGCCCTCACCTCCCTCCTCCTATCTCTGTTGCCCTCCCCCCTCCTCCCCTGTCTCTGTTGCCCTCCCCCCTCCTCCTCCTGTCTCTGTTGCCCTCCCCCCTCCTCCCCTGTCTCTGTTGCCCCCCTCCTCCTCCTGTCTCTGTTGCCCTCACCCCCCCTCCTCCTCTCTCTGTTGCCCTCACCCCTCCTCCTCCTGTCTCTGTTGCCCTCACCCCCCTCCTCCTGTCTCTGTTGCCCTCACCCCCCTCCTCCTGTCTCTGTTGCCCTCCCCCTCCTCCTGTCTCTGTTGCCCTCACCCCTCCTCCTCCTGACTCTGTTGCCCTCACCCCCCTCCTCCTGTCTCCGTTGCCCTCCCCCCTCCTGTCTCTGTTGCCCTCCCCCTCCTCCTGTCTCTGTTGCCCTCACCCCCCTCCTCCTGTCTCTGTTGCCCTCCCTCCTCCTGTCTCTGTTGCCCTCCCCCTCCTCCACCTGTCTCTGGTACCCTCCCCCCCTCCTCCTGTCTCTGTTGCCCTCACCCCTCCTGTCTCTGTTGCTCTCACCCCTCTTCCTCCTGTCTCTGTTGCCCTCCCCCTCCTCCTGTCTCTGTTGCCCTCCCCCCTCCTGTCTCTGTTGCCCTCCCTCCTCCTGTCTCTGTTGCCCTCACCCCCCTCCTCCTGTCTCTGTTGCTCTCACCCCTCTTCCTCCTGTCTCTGTTGCCCTCCCCCTCCTCCTGTCTCTGTTGCCCTCCCCCTCCTCCCCTGTCTCTGTTGCCCTCCCCCCTCCTGTCTCTGTTGCCCTCCCTCCTCCTGTCTCTGTTGCCCTCACCCCCCTCCTCCTGTCTCTGTTGCCCTCACCCCTCCTCCTCCTGTCTCTGTTGCCCTCCACCTCCTCCTGTCTCTGTTGCCCTCACCCCCCTCCTCCTGTCTCTGTTGCCCTCACCCCCCTCCTCCTGTCTCTGTTGCCCTCCCCCTCCTCCACCTGTCTCTGGTACCCTCCCCCCTAGTCCCCCTGTCTCTGTTGCTCTCACCCCTCCTCCTCCTGTCTCTGTTGCTCTCACCCCTCCTCCTCCTGTCTCTGTTGCCCTCACCCCTCCTCCTCCTGTCTCTGTTGCCCTCACCCCTCCTCCTCCTGTCTCTGTTGCCCTCACCCCTCCTCCTCCTGTCTCTGTTGCTCTCACCCCTCCTCCTCCTGTCTCTGTTGCCCTCCCCCCTAGTCCCCCTGTCTCTGTTGCTCTCACCCCTCCTCCTCCTGTCTCTGTTGCTCTCACCCCTCCTCCTCCTGTCTCTGTTGCCCTCACCCCTCCTCCTCCTGTCTCTGTTGCCCTCACCCCTCCTCCTCCTGTCTCTGTTGCCCTCACCCCTCCTCCTCCTGTCTATGTTGCTCTCACCCCTCCTCCTCCTGTCTATGTTGCTCTCACCCCTCCTCCTCCTGTCTCTGTTGCCCTCCCCCTCCCCCCTCATGGGTGCTCAGGGTCCCCACAGTAACCTGCCTCCTCTTGCTTCCAGACTTCTGCTTTGACTGTAAACCTGTTGAAAGGTGCGAGGCCGAGTGAGAAACCCATCATCATCATCAATGCAGAAGGATTCATAACATTCAGCCCCTTCCCCCAGGACCTGGAGCCCGAAATCTATGTAAGTACACCTGGGCCCCTGAGACCTGGGCCCCAGAGACCTCAGCCTATGGGCCCCTGAGACCTGGGCCCCAGAGACCTCAGCCTATGGGCCCCTGAGACCTGGGCCCCTGAGACCTGGGCCTCTGAGACCTGAGCCTATGAGCCCCTGAGGCCTGCTTCCCTGAGACCTGGGCCCCTGAGATCTGTACTCACGAGACCTTAGCCCCCGAGACCTGCTCCCCTGAGACCTGCTCCCCTGAGACCTGGGCCCCTGAGACCTGAGCCTATGGGCCCCTGAGATCTGCTCCCCTGAGACCTGGGCCCCTGAGACCATGGACCCCTGAGATCTGCTCCCCTGAGACCTTAGCCCCCGAGACCTGGGCCCCTGAGACCTGAGCCTATGGGCCCCTCAGATCTGCTCCCCTGAGACCTGGGCCCGAGACCTGAGCCTATGGGCCTCTGAGACCTGCTCCCCTGAGACCTGGGCCTTTGACACCTGCTTCTCTGAGACCTGCTCCCCTGAGACCTGGGCCCCTGAGACCTGAGCCTCTGGGTCCTTGAGACCTGCTTCCCTGAGACCTTAGCCCCCGAGACCTGGGCCCCTGAGACCTGAGCCTATGGGCCTCTGAGACCTGCTCCCCTGAGACCAGGGCCTATGAGACCTGCTCCCCTGAGACCTGGGCCCCTTAGATCTGCTCCCCTGAGACCTGCTCCCCTGAGATCTGTACTCACGAGACCTGGGCCCCAGAGACCAGGGCCCCTGAGACCTGTGCCCCTGCGACCTGCATCCCTGCAACCTGCTCCCCTGAAACCTGCACAACTGAGACCTGCGCATGCGCACACTACTTGGGGCAGAGTAGGCGAAGAAACAGTGAGGGAACATACTCCAAGGAAGAGTGTGAGGTTACCCACAGGAGCAGTGTCGGTGTACACTCAGGAGCAGTGAGGGCACAGGGCAGTGGCTGGGAGAGAGGGCAGAGGGCACAGGGCAGTGGCTGGGAGAGAGGGCAGTGGCTGGAAGTGAGGGCAGAGGGCACAGGGCAGGGGCTGGGAGAGAGGCCATAGGGCAGGGGCTGGGAGAGAGGCCATAGGGCAGTGGCTGGGAGAGAGGTCACAGGGCAGGGGCTGGGAGAGAGGCCACAGGGCAGGGGCTGGGAGAGAGGCCACAGGGCAGTGGCTGGGAGAGAGGGCAGTGGCTGGAAGTGAGGGCAGAGGGCACAGGGCAGTGGCTGGGAGAGAGGTCACAGGGCAGGGGCTGGGAGAGAGGCCACAGGGCAGTGGCTGGGAGAGAGGGCAGTGGCTGGAAGTGAGGGCAGAGGGCACAGGGCAGGGGCTGGGAGAGAGGCCATAGGGCAGGGGCTGGGAGAGAGGCCATAGGGCAGTGGCTGGGAGAGAGGTCACAGGGCAGGGGCTGGGAGAGAGGCCACAGGGCAGGGGCTGGGAGAGAGGCCACAGGGCAGTGGCTGGGAGAGAGGGCAGTGGCTGGAAGTGAGGGCAGAGGGCACAGGGCAGTGGCTGGGAGAGAGGTCACAGGGCAGGGGCTGGGAGAGAGGCCACAGGGCAGTGGCTGGGAGAGAGGGCAGTGGCTGGAAGTGAGGGCAGAGGGCACAGGGCAGGGGCTGGGAGAGAGGCCATAGGGCAGGGGCTGGGAGAGAGGCCATAGGGCAGTGGCTGGGAGAGAGGTCACAGGGCAGGGGCTGGGAGAGAGGCCACAGGGCAGGGGCTGGGAGAGAGGCCACAGGGCAGTGGCTGGGAGAGAGGGCAGTGGCTGGAAGTGAGGGCAGAGGGCACAGGGCAGTGGCTGGGAGAGAGGGCAGTGGCTGGAAGTGAGGGCAGAGGGCACAGGGCAGTGGCTGGGAGAGAGGTCACAGGGCAGGGGCTGGGAGAGAGGCCACAGGGCAGTGGCTGGGAGAGAGGGCAGTGGCTGGAAGTGAGGGCAGAGGGCACAGGGCAGTGGCTGGGAGAGAGGGCAGTGGCTGGAAGTGAGGGCAGATGGCACAGGGCAGTGGCTGGGAGAGAGGGCAGGGGCTGGGAGAGAGGCCACAGGGCAGTGGCTGGGAGAGAGGGCAGTGGCTGAGAGAGAGGGCAGTGGCTGGGAGAGAGGGCAGTGGCTGGGAGAGAGGGCACAGGGCAGGGGCTGGGAGAGAGGGCAGTGGCTGAGAGAGAGGGCAGTGGCTGGAAGTGAGGGCAGTGGCTGGAAGTGAGGGCAGTGGCTGGGAGAGAGGGCAGTGGCTGGGAGAGAGGGCAGTGGCTGGAAGTGAGGGCAGTGGCTGGGAGAGAGGGCAGAGGGCACAGGGCAGGGGCTGGGAGAGAGGGCAGTGGCTGAGAGAGAGGGCAGTGGCTGGAAGTGAGGGCAGTGGCTGGGAGAGAGGGCAGTGGCTGGGAGAGAGGGCAGAGGGCACAGGGCAGGGGCTGGGAGAGAGGGTACAGGGCAGGGGCTGGGAGAGAGGGCAGTGGCTGGAAGTGAGGGCAGAGGGCACAGGGCAGTGGCTGGGAGAGAGGGCACAGGGCAGTGGCTGGGAGAGAGGGCAGTGGCTGGAAGTGAGGGCAGAGGGCACAGGGCAGTGGCTGGGAGAGAGGGCACAGGGCAGTGGCTGGGAGAGAGGGCAGTGGCTGGAAGTGAGGGCAGAGGGCACAGGGCAGTGGCTGGGAGAGAGGGCACAGGGCAGTGGCTGGGAGAGAGGGCAGTGGCTGGAAGTGAGGGCAGAGGGCACAGGGCAGGGGCTGGGAGAGAGGGCAGTGGCTGGGAGAGAGGGCAGTGGCTGAAAGAGAGGCAGAGGGCACAGGGCAGTGGCTGGAAGAGAGGCAGAGGGCACAGGGCAGTGGCTGTGAGAGAGGGCAGAGGGCATAGGGCAGTGGCTGGGAGAGAGGGCAGTGGCTGGGAGAGAGGGCAGAGGGCACAGGGCAGGGGCTGGGAGAGAGGGCAGTGGCTGGAAGTGAGGGCAGAGGGCACAGGGCAGTGGCTGGGAGAGAGGGCACAGGGCAGTGGCTGGGAGAGAGGGCAGTGGCTGGAAGTGAGGGCAGAGGGCACAGGGCAGGGGCTGGGAGAGAGGGCACAGGGCAGGGGCTGGGAGAGAGGGCACAGGGCAGGGGCTGGGAGAGAGGGCAGGGGCTGGGAGAGAGGGCAGTGGCTGGGAGAGAGGGCAGTGGCTGGAAGTGAGGGCAGAGGGCCCAGGGCAGGGGCTGGGAGAGAGGGCACAGGGCAGTGGCTGGGAGAGAGGGCAGTGGCTGGAAGTGAGGGCAGAGGGCACAGGGCAGGGGCTGGGAGAGAGGGCAGTGGCTGGGAGAGAGGGCAGTGGCTGGAAGAGAGGCAGAGGGCACAGGGCAGTGGCTGTGAGAGAGGGCAGAGGGCATAGGGCAGTGGCTGGGAGAGAGGGCAGTGGCTGGGAGAGAGGGCAGAGGGCACAGGGCAGGGGCTGGGAGAGGGGGCAGAGGGCATAGGGCAGTGGCTGGGAGAGAGGGCAGTGGCTGGGAGAGAGGGCAGAGGGCACAGGGCAGGGGCTGGGAGAGAGGGCAGTGGCTGGAAGTGAGGGCAGAGGGCACAGGGCAGTGGCTGGGAGAGAGGGCAGTGGCTGGAAGTGAGGGCAGAGGGCACAGGGCAGGGGCTGGGAGAGAGGGCACAGGGCAGGGGCTGGGAGAGAGGGCAGTGGCTGGGAGAGAGGGCAGTGGCTGGAAGTGAGGGCAGAGGGCACAGGGCAGTGGCTGGGAGAGAGGGCACAGGGCAGTGGCTGGGAGAGAGGGCAGTGGCTGGAAGTGAGGGCAGAGGGCACAGGGCAGTGGCTGGAAGTGAGGGCAGAGGGCACAGGGCAGTGGCTGGGAGAGAGGGCACAGGGCAGTGGCTGGGAGAGAGGGCAGTGGCTGGAAGTGAGGGCAGAGGGCACAGGGCAGGGGCTGGGAGAGAGGGCAGTGGCTGGGAGAGAGGGCAGTGGCTGAAAGAGAGGCAGAGGGCACAGGGCAGTGGCTGGAAGAGAGGCAGAGGGCACAGGGCAGTGGCTGTGAGAGAGGGCAGAGGGCATAGGGCAGTGGCTGGGAGAGAGGGCAGTGGCTGGGAGAGAGGGCAGAGGGCACAGGGCAGGGGCTGGGAGAGAGGGCAGTGGCTGGAAGTGAGGGCAGAGGGCAGAGGGCAGTGGCTGGGAGAGAGGGCACAGGGCAGTGGCTGGGAGAGAGGGCAGTGGCTGGAAGTGAGGGCAGAGGGCACAGGGCAGGGGCTGGGAGAGAGGGCACAGGGCAGGGGCTGGGAGAGAGGGCACAGGGCAGGGGCTGGGAGAGAGGGCAGGGGCTGGGAGAGAGGGCAGTGGCTGGGAGAGAGGGCAGTGGCTGGAAGTGAGGGCAGAGGGCCCAGGGCAGGGGCTGGGAGAGAGGGCACAGGGCAGTGGCTGGGAGAGAGGGCAGTGGCTGGAAGTGAGGGCAGAGGGCACAGGGCAGGGGCTGGGAGAGAGGGCAGTGGCTGGGAGAGAGGGCAGTGGCTGGAAGAGAGGCAGAGGGCACAGGGCAGTGGCTGTGAGAGAGGGCAGAGGGCATAGGGCAGTGGCTGGGAGAGAGGGCAGTGGCTGGGAGAGAGGGCAGAGGGCACAGGGCAGGGGCTGGGAGAGGGGGCAGAGGGCATAGGGCAGTGGCTGGGAGAGAGGGCAGTGGCTGGGAGAGAGGGCAGAGGGCACAGGGCAGGGGCTGGGAGAGAGGGCAGTGGCTGGAAGTGAGGGCAGAGGGCACAGGGCAGTGGCTGGGAGAGAGGGCAGTGGCTGGAAGTGAGGGCAGAGGGCACAGGGCAGGGGCTGGGAGAGAGGGCACAGGGCAGGGGCTGGGAGAGAGGGCAGTGGCTGGGAGAGAGGGCAGTGGCTGGAAGTGAGGGCAGAGGGCACAGGGCAGTGGCTGGGAGAGAGGGCACAGGGCAGTGGCTGGGAGAGAGGGCAGTGGCTGGAAGTGAGGGCAGAGGGCACAGGGCAGTGGCTGGAAGTGAGGGCAGAGGGCACAGGGCAGTGGCTGGGAGAGAGGGCACAGGGCAGTGGCTGGGAGAGAGGGCAGTGGCTGGAAGTGAGGGCAGAGGGCACAGGGCAGGGGCTGGGAGAGAGGGCAGTGGCTGGGAGAGAGGGCAGTGGCTGAAAGAGAGGCAGAGGGCACAGGGCAGTGGCTGGAAGAGAGGCAGAGGGCACAGGGCAGTGGCTGTGAGAGAGGGCAGAGGGCATAGGGCAGTGGCTGGGAGAGAGGGCAGTGGCTGGGAGAGAGGGCAGAGGGCACAGGGCAGGGGCTGGGAGAGAGGGCAGTGGCTGGAAGTGAGGGCAGAGGGCAGAGGGCAGTGGCTGGGAGAGAGGGCACAGGGCAGTGGCTGGGAGAGAGGGCAGTGGCTGGAAGTGAGGGCAGAGGGCACAGGGCAGGGGCTGGGAGAGAGGGCACAGGGCAGGGGCTGGGAGAGAGGGCACAGGGCAGGGGCTGGGAGAGAGGGCAGGGGCTGGGAGAGAGGGCAGTGGCTGGGAGAGAGGGCAGTGGCTGGAAGTGAGGGCAGAGGGCCCAGGGCAGGGGCTGGGAGAGAGGGCACAGGGCAGTGGCTGGGAGAGAGGGCAGTGGCTGGAAGTGAGGGCAGAGGGCACAGGGCAGGGGCTGGGAGAGAGGGCAGTGGCTGGGAGAGAGGGCAGTGGCTGGAAGAGAGGCAGAGGGCACAGGGCAGTGGCTGTGAGAGAGGGCAGAGGGCATAGGGCAGTGGCTGGGAGAGAGGGCAGTGGCTGGGAGAGAGGGCAGAGGGCACAGGGCAGGGGCTGGGAGAGGGGGCAGAGGGCATAGGGCAGTGGCTGGGAGAGAGGGCAGTGGCTGGGAGAGAGGGCAGAGGGCACAGGGCAGGGGCTGGGAGAGAGGGCAGTGGCTGGAAGTGAGGGCAGAGGGCACAGGGCAGTGGCTGGGAGAGAGGGCAGTGGCTGGAAGTGAGGGCAGAGGGCACAGGGCAGGGGCTGGGAGAGAGGGCACAGGGCAGGGGCTGGGAGAGAGGGCAGTGGCTGGGAGAGAGGGCAGTGGCTGGAAGTGAGGGCAGAGGGCACAGGGCAGTGGCTGGGAGAGAGGGCACAGGGCAGTGGCTGGGAGAGAGGGCAGTGGCTGGAAGTGAGGGCAGAGGGCACAGGGCAGTGGCTGGAAGTGAGGGCAGAGGGCACAGGGCAGTGGCTGGGAGAGAGGGCACAGGGCAGTGGCTGGGAGAGAGGGCAGTGGCTGGAAGTGAGGGCAGAGGGCACAGGGCAGGGGCTGGGAGAGAGGGCAGTGGCTGGGAGAGAGGGCAGTGGCTGAAAGAGAGGCAGAGGGCACAGGGCAGTGGCTGGAAGAGAGGCAGAGGGCACAGGGCAGTGGCTGTGAGAGAGGGCAGAGGGCATAGGGCAGTGGCTGGGAGAGAGGGCAGTGGCTGGGAGAGAGGGCAGAGGGCACAGGGCAGGGGCTGGGAGAGAGGGCAGTGGCTGGAAGTGAGGGCAGAGGGCACAGGGCAGTGGCTGGGAGAGAGGGCACAGGGCAGTGGCTGGGAGAGAGGGCAGTGGCTGGAAGTGAGGGCAGAGGGCACAGGGCAGGGGCTGGGAGAGAGGGCACAGGGCAGGGGCTGGGAGAGAGGGCACAGGGCAGGGGCTGGGAGAGAGGGCAGGGGCTGGGAGAGAGGGCAGTGGCTGGGAGAGAGGGCAGTGGCTGGAAGTGAGGGCAGAGGGCCCAGGGCAGGGGCTGGGAGAGAGGGCACAGGGCAGTGGCTGGGAGAGAGGGCAGTGGCTGGAAGTGAGGGCAGAGGGCACAGGGCAGGGGCTGGGAGAGAGGGCAGTGGCTGGGAGAGAGGGCAGTGGCTGGAAGAGAGGCAGAGGGCACAGGGCAGTGGCTGTGAGAGAGGGCAGAGGGCATAGGGCAGTGGCTGGGAGAGAGGGCAGTGGCTGGGAGAGAGGGCAGAGGGCACAGGGCAGGGGCTGGGAGAGGGGGCAGAGGGCATAGGGCAGTGGCTGGGAGAGAGGGCAGTGGCTGGGAGAGAGGGCAGAGGGCACAGGGCAGGGGCTGGGAGAGAGGGCAGTGGCTGGAAGTGAGGGCAGAGGGCACAGGGCAGTGGCTGGGAGAGAGGGCAGTGGCTGGAAGTGAGGGCAGAGGGCACAGGGCAGGGGCTGGGAGAGAGGGCACAGGGCAGGGGCTGGGAGAGAGGGCAGTGGCTGGGAGAGAGGGCAGTGGCTGGAAGTGAGGGCAGAGGGCACAGGGCAGTGGCTGGGAGAGAGGGCACAGGGCAGTGGCTGGGAGAGAGGGCAGTGGCTGGAAGTGAGGGCAGAGGGCACAGGGCAGTGGCTGGAAGTGAGGGCAGAGGGCACAGGGCAGTGGCTGGGAGAGAGGGCACAGGGCAGTGGCTGGGAGAGAGGGCAGTGGCTGGAAGTGAGGGCAGAGGGCACAGGGCAGGGGCTGGGAGAGAGGGCAGTGGCTGGGAGAGAGGGCAGTGGCTGAAAGAGAGGCAGAGGGCACAGGGCAGTGGCTGGAAGAGAGGCAGAGGGCACAGGGCAGTGGCTGTGAGAGAGGGCAGAGGGCATAGGGCAGTGGCTGGGAGAGAGGGCAGTGGCTGGGAGAGAGGGCAGAGGGCACAGGGCAGGGGCTGGGAGAGAGGGCAGTGGCTGGAAGTGAGGGCAGAGGGCAGAGGGCAGTGGCTGGGAGAGAGGGCACAGGGCAGTGGCTGGGAGAGAGGGCAGTGGCTGGAAGTGAGGGCAGAGGGCACAGGGCAGGGGCTGGGAGAGAGGGCACAGGGCAGGGGCTTGGAGAGAGGGCAGGGGCTGGGAGAGAGGGCAGTGGCTGGGAGAGAGGGCAGTGGCTGGAAGTGAGGGCAGAGGGCCCAGGGCAGGGGCTGGGAGAGAGGGCACAGGGCAGTGGCTGGGAGAGAGGGCAGTGGCTGGAAGTGAGGACAGAGGGCACAGGGCAGGGGCTGGGAGAGAGGGCAGTGGCTGGGAGAGAGGGCAGTGGCTGGAAGAGAGGCAGAGGGCACAGGGCAGTGGCTGTGAGAGAGGGCAGAGGGCATAGGGCAGTGGCTGGGAGAGAGGGCAGTGGCTGGGAGAGAGGGCAGAGGGCACAGGGCAGGGGCTGGGAGAGGGGGCAGAGGGCATAGGGCAGTGGCTGGGAGAGAGGGCAGTGGCTGGGAGAGAGGGCAGAGGGCACAGGGCAGGGGCTGGGAGAGAGGGCAGTGGCTGGAAGTGAGGGCAGAGGGCACAGGGCAGTGGCTGGGAGAGAGGGCAGTGGCTGGAAGTGAGGGCAGAGGGCACAGGGCAGGGGCTGGGAGAGAGGGCACAGGGCAGGGGCTGGGAGAGAGGGCAGTGGCTGGGAGAGAGGGCAGTGGCTGGAAGTGAGGGCAGAGGGCACAGGGCAGTGGCTGGGAGAGAGGGCACAGGGCAGTGGCTGGGAGAGAGGGCAGTGGCTGGAAGTGAGGGCAGAGGGCACAGGGCAGTGGCTGGAAGTGAGGGCAGAGGGCACAGGGCAGTGGCTGGGAGAGAGGGCACAGGGCAGTGGTGTGCATTGATGCATGGCTCTCACAAAGCTCTCACTTCCGGTTGTGGAGGGTCAGGCTCCAGCACAGATCCCTTTACCCTCCTGTGTCAGCAGAAACCAGCTACTTCCTGCAGCTTCCAATAATAGCCGGTTCCAGGGTAGGGCGGGGCCCACGGACCTGCTTCAAGTGCAGACCTAACCCCCCCTCCCAACAGGAAGCATGTCACCACTGCTGGGGATTTCCAAAACACACCACTGTATTCAGACTCCCATGCAGGACTAAAAATCCCAGAATGCACTGTGCTGATTGAAAGCCCTGGGGAGGCGGAGTCACACCCGCGTGTTTGCAAAGCACCTCCCCCCCCTCCTGGTGGCACTTGGCAGCAAGGGTATCAGCATAGGCCCAGGGGCAGATCCAGGCCACATTTCACCATTTTCACAAAAGATACATCTGCATACATGAATCTCAATGGAGCTCATTTCCATATTCCATGGTTGTCCTGGCAACGTGCATGCAGCTGGCCACAGAGTCAAAGAAGCCCATTGGCTGAGAAGATGATGACGTCTTTTGCTTGCGCCCTTGCCGGTGCGCCTTCATCTGGACACCAGGGGGCGTATTTACAAGAACTGACGTATCGCTGAGGTAAGCAGCGTCGCGCCGGGAAAGGTTGCGCTGCGGTACGACAGTTTCCAACGTCATGATTGCGCCGTGATTACGTAAGGTCACAAAGTGGCGCAACAATAATGACGCAACGGTGGCGCAGGCCTCTTGTAAATAAGCCCCCGGGGTTGTGACCCCAAGCATCGGACATTGATGCTTGGCCCTAAAGATGGGAGTCATGTCTGAGCCCCTCCGGCTGCAGAAGGCAGTGATGCTACCAGAGCCTGCGAGGGGTGCTCACCCAGACATTTCAGGGGGACCAGCCCATGGGTCCATGGGCACCTGGACAGTGAAACCAAATCATTGCACCCCCGAAACCCTTGAGGACCCTCGTGGGCGACCGATGCTGTATGAGTACCACACACCTGGGCAGCCCGACACCTTTACTCATGTTATATTCTGTCCACAATGTGCCCAGAGCAGGCCACAGGTGGTGGCATCTCAAAGGTGGACCTCATGCAGCGCTGGTGGGGGCTGTCAGAGCCCCCGCCTTCTCAGACCTCTGCAGCCCTCAACACTATGGACCTCTTGTGCACAGGACGTTAAACCCCTGCCTGTGGTGTGTCCTTCCTGGACCAGCTGAAGTCTGGTACGACAGGGTACAAACAGAGGCAATGCCAGCTTGTGGCCCCGTCACTGGGGAGCTTAGCCAGGACGTTCCTCAGGGCTCGACATGGCCTTGCCACTGGATTATGTCTAGATCAGGGGTCTCCAACCTTTTCTGTAGGGAGAGCTACGTCTGATCAGTGAAAGTCCTGATGAGCTACTGAAGGACAAGCCAATCATGCGGTGAACCTGATGTCCCCACGCCCAGCCTCATTCACTTTAAACCTAACTCCAGAGAGCCACGGACTGTGGGTGGCATGTGTGTCAGTGACAACGTGGTCCTTGGAGATGTATGAACATTTGTGCGTATGAATGGAACATATATGTACGAGTAACTGAGAGACTGTGTCGTATGTGCTTGTGGCACAGAACATACCTTTCGCCATATGTGGCATCATCACATGTGCAACACAAACTTACAACCATTTTTTTTAAAACTGGAGAAATTTCAAGTGCAAAAATGTCCACAATATCCAACATTTTTCTCCACTTAAAGTAATGGCTGTATTTTTCACTTACAAATATGCCAGCACATCTCCCAGATCCAGGTGTCCACACCCTCAAACACTGCCAGCACATCACCCAGACGTCCACACCCTCAAACACTGCCGGCACGTCTCCCAGACCCAGGTGTCCACACCCTCAAACACTGCCGGCACATCACCCAGACCCAGGTGTCCACACCCTCAAACACTGCCGGCACGTCTCCCAGACCCAGGTGTCCACACCCTCAAACACTGCCGGCACATCACCCAGATCCCTCAAACACTGCCAGCACATCATCCAGACCCAGGTGTCCACACCCTCAAACACTGCCGGCACATCACCCAGACCCAGGTGTCCACACCCTCAAACACTGCCGGCACATCACTCAGATGTCCACACCCTCAAACACTGCCGGCACATCACCCAGATGTCCACACCCTCAAACACTGCCGGCACATCACCCAGACGTCCACACCCTCAAACACTGCCGGCACATCACCCAGACCCAGGTGTCCACACCCTCACACACTGCCGGCACATCACCCAGACCCAGGTGTCCACACCCTCAAACACTGCCAGCACATCATCCAGACCCAGGTGTCCACACCCTCAAACACTGCCGGCACATCACCCAGACCAAGGTGTCCACACCCTCGAACACTGCCGGCACATCACCCAGACCAAGGTGTCCACACCCTCACACACTGCCGGCACATCACCCAGACCCAGGTGTCCACACCCTCAAACACTGCCGGCACATCACCCAGATCCAGGTGTCCACACCCTCAAACACTGCCGGCACATCACCCAGACCCCTCAAACACTGCCGGCACATCACCCAGACCCAGGTGTCCACACCCTCAAACACTGCCGGCACGTCTCCCAGACCCAGGTGTCCACACCCTCACACACTGCCGGCACATCACCCAGACCCAGGTGTCCACACCCTCACACACTGCCGGCACATCACCCAGACCAAGGTGTCCACACCCTCACACACTGCCGGCACGTCTCCCAGACCCAGGTGTCCACACCCTCAAACACTGCCGGCACATCACCCAGACATCCACACCCTCAAACACTGCCGGCACATCACCCAGACCAAGGTGTCCACACCCTCACACACTGCCGGCACATCACCCAGACCCAGGTGTCCACACCCTCACACACTGCCGGCACATCACCCAGACCAAGGTGTCCACACCCTCACACACTGCCGGCACATCACCCAGACCCAGGTGTCCACACCCTCAAACACTGCCGGCACATCACCCAGACCCAGGTGTCCACACCCTCAAACACTGCCGGCACGTCTCCCAGACCCAGGTGTCCACACCCTCACACACTGCCGGCACATCACCCAGACCCAGGTGTCCACACCCTCACACACTGCCGGCACATCACCCAGACCAAGGTGTCCACACCCTCACACACTGCCGGCACGTCTCCCAGACCCAGGTGTCCACACCCTCAAACACTGCCGGCACATCACCCAGACATCCACACCCTCAAACACTGCCGGCACATCACCCAGACCAAGGTGTCCACACCCTCACACACTGCCGGCACATCACCCAGACCCAGGTGTCCACACCCTCACACACTGCCGGCACATCACCCAGACCAAGGTGTCCACACCCTCACACACTGCCGGCACATCACCCAGACCTTTGTCCAGCGCCTCAAACTCTGAGAGCACATCATCAAGACCTACATGTACTGCACACACATGAAGCTGAACCCCACAATGACAGAATTTCTGTTATTTGCCAAGAACAATAAACAAGATGCAGTACAAACCTGACTCAACAACATGAACCTTGACTGCTTTGAACCTCAACTTTAATTGAATTGAACTCAGTTATATTCAGCCTGGACACCAGTCTCACCCTCCAGGAACACATTGCCAAATAAAGGCACACTAGTACCAACGCTCTCTTCTAAAGAAAGTGAAACTGTCTTCCAGAAAGTGATTTCAAACTGGTGTTCAAGTCTACAAGCCATGGTCTTCAGGCCCTCGTACTCTGGTATTTGGCTGCTGGTAACACCCTGCTCCATGGCCTCTCCGACATCTCAATGGCACCTTTTAGGACAGTGGTTCCCAACCTGTGGTCCAGGGACCCCTAGGGGTCCGCGAAGCCTCCTCAGGGTGTCCGCGACTATCTAGAAAAGTAAACAGATTAGGTCCCCAGCTTTCATTAATGACTCAGTGGAGGACCCCTGGATTCCAATAATGATTCAGTGGGGGTCCCTGGGATCCTGTAATAATAAAGTGGGGGTCCACAGAAGTCAAAAGGTTGAGAACCATTGCTTTAGGACATCCTGCAGGCCTCAACAGGACTCATCCATGGCCTGAAAAGATGATCACACCACCCCCATCATGATGGAACGTCATTGGCTCCCCTTACCAGCCGGAACCATCCTCAAAACCAGCTGCATCCCTTTCAACCCCGCCAGGACCTGTTCATCTGCCAGGCACGTTCACCACCTCTGGTGGCCGTCGGCACAGGCACGTTCACCACCTCCGGTGGCCGTCGGCACAGGCACGTTCACCACCTCCGGTGGCCGTCGGCACACCCACAGCCAGGACGCATCAGGCTCCAGAGCAAGTAGTGTGAAAACAAGACAGCAGGCCGTGTCTACCTATGCACCCCGTATCTGGAACAACGCCCCCTTCTCCACCAGGACCCCCCAGAGCTGCTCCAGTTTAGGAAAGGGTGGGAGCCGCAGCTCTTGCCCTACCTGACAGAGCATTGCAGTCCACAGCCCTGCCCCTCTTCTGTCACTTGTTCACTTTATGAATGTCCTTGACCATGTACAGTGCTTCGAAGCCCACTTGAGTAGGTTCTTGCTAAACAAATACCATATACACACATACTCCATCTGCTTGCGTCAGTGTGCTGTGTGGTGTAAGGCCTGGGAGTATACCTAAATGTGGGCACCTGAGAGGCCCCTCTGCGCACTCTACGGGGGAGGGGGCTGGCGAGGGACCCCTGGCTCTGGCTGCCCCTTAAACCATCCCTTGGCTGACCCCTCCTCGGCTCCTGACTCCTTCTTGTCTTCCTTCCCAGCTCCAGCAGAACTCCTTCGCAATGACTGAAAACCTGGAGCTGCTGAAGGTGGAGTCGGCAGCCCTGGCCTCTGACAGCCAGGAGCTGCTCCTGTGGGCGCAGGCCACGTTTGGAAGCGTCACCTCCTTCGCTGAGCTCCACAGCCCCAGTGCCATCCGGCTGACAGTGGGCGCAGGTGAGTGTCCGAGCTTCCGGGGTCCTGGAGGTACCCAAGGGTGCTCCCCTGCTATGGGACCTCTCTGAGGAGTTCCTGTCTGTGGGGTGCTGTCAGTGCTCCCTGGGTGGGGCCCTTTCTGTGGGGTGCTGTCAGGGCTCCCTGGGTGGGGGCCCATCTGTGGGGTGGTGTTGATGCTCTCTGGGTGTGGCCTGTCTGTGGGGTGGTGTCTGCGCTCCCCGGGTGTGGCCCCTCTGTGGGGTGCTCTCAGCCCTCCCGGGTGTGGCCCCTCTGTGGGGTGCTGTCAGCGCTCCTTTGGTGTGACCCCTCTGTGGGGTGCTGTCAGTGCTCCCTCGGTGTGGCCCGTCTGTGGGGTGCTGTCAGCGCTCCTTGGGTGTGGCCCGTCTGTGGGTGCTGTCAGCACTCCCTGGGTGTGACCCCTCTCTGTGGGCTGCTGTCAGTGCTTCCCGGGTGTGGCCCATCTGTGGGGTGCTGTCAGCGCTCCCCGGGTGTGGCCACTCTGAGGGGTGCTCTCAGCGCTCCCCGGGTGTGGCCCGTCTGTGGGGTGCTGTCAGCGCTCCCTGGGTGTGGGTCATCTGTGGGGTGCTGTCGGTGCTCCCCGGGTGTGGACGTCTGTGGGGTGCTGTCAGCGCTCCTTGGGTGTGGCCCGTCTGTGGGTGCTGTCAGCACTCCCTGGGTGTGACCCCTCTCTGTGGGCTGCTGTCAGTGCTTCCCGGGTGTGGCCCATCTGTGGGGTGCTGTCAGTGCTCCCCGGGTGTGGACGTCTGTGGGGTGCTGTCAGCGCTCCTTGGGTGTGGCCCGTCTGTGGGTGCTGTCAGCACTCCCTGGGTGTGGCCCTTCTGTGGGGTGCTGTCAGTGCTTCCCGGGTGTGGCCCATCTGTGGGGTGCTGTCAGCGCTCCCCGGGTGTGGCCACTCTGAGGGGTGCTCTCAGCGCTCCCCGGGTGTGGCCCGTCTGTGGGGTGCTGTCAGCGCTCCCTGGGTGTGGGTCGTCTGTGGGTGCTGTCAACGCTTCCCGGGGGTGGCCCTCTCTTTGGGCTGCAGTCAGCGCTCCCCGGGTGTGGCCTGTCTGTGGGGTGTTGTCAGCGCTCCCCGGTTGTGGCCCATCTGTGGGGTGCTGTCAGCGCTCCTTGGGCGTGGCCCCTCTGTGGGGTGCTGTCAGCACTCCCTGGGTGTGGCCCTTCTGAGGGGTGCTGTCAGTGCTCCCCCGGTGTGGCCTGTCTGAAAGGTGCTGTCAGCGCTCCCTGGGTGTAGCCCCTCTCTGTGGGCTGCTGTCTGTGCTCCCCGGGTGTGGCCCCTCTCTGTGGGCTGCTGCCAGTGCTCCCTGGGTGTGGCCCGTCTGTGGGGTGCTGTCAGCGTTCCCCATCTGTGGGATGCTGTCAGTGCTCCCCGGGTGTGACCCATCTGTGCGGTGCGGTCAGTGCTCCCCGGGTGTGGCCCGTCTGTGGGGTGCTGTCAGCGCTCCCTGGGTGTGGCCCGTCTGTGGGGTGCTGTCAGCGCTCCCTGGTGTGGCCCCTCTCTGTGGGCTGCTGTCAGTGCTCCCTGGGTGTGGCCCTTCTGTGGGGTACTGTCAGCGCTCCCCAGGTGTGGCCACTCTGTGGGGTGCTCTCAGTGCTCCCCGGGTGTGGCCACTCTGTGGGGTGCTCTCAGTGCTCCCCGGGTGTGGCCACTCTGTGGGGTGCTCTCAGTGCTCCCTGGGTGTGGCCCGTCTGTGGGGTGCTGTCAGCGTTCCCCGGGTGTGGCCCGTCTGTGGGATGCTGTCAGTGCTCCCCGGGTGTGACCCATCTGTGCGGTGCGGTCAGTGCTCCCCGGGTGTGGCCCGTCTGTGGGGTGCTGTCAGCGCTCCCTGGTGTGGCCCCTCTCTGTGGGCTGCTGTCAGTGCTCCCTGGGTGTGGCCCTTCTGTGGGGTGCTGTCAGCGCTCCCCAGGTGTGGCCACTCTGTGGGGTGCTCTCAGTGCTCCCCGGGTGTGGCCACTCTGTGGGGTGCTCTCAGTGCTCCCCGGATGTGACCCATCTGTGGGGTGCTGTCAAGCTCTCCCTGGGTGTGGCCTGTCTGTGGGGTGCTGTCAGTGCTCCCCGGATGTGGCCCGTCTGTGGGTGCTGTCAGCGCTCCCCGGGGGTGGCCCTCTCTGTGGGCTGCAGGCAGCGCTCCCTGGGTGTGGCCGGTCTGTGGGGTGCTGTCAGCGCTCCTTGGGTGTAGCCCCTCTCTGCGGGCTGCTGTCAGTGCTCTCCGCGTGTGGCCCCTCTTTGTGGGCTGCTGTCAGTGCTCCCCGGGTGTGGCCCGTCTGTGGGGTGCTGTCAGCGTTCCTTGGGTGTGGCCTGTCTGTGGGTGCTGTTAGCGCTCCCAGGGGGTGGCCCTTCTCTGTGGGCTGCTGTCAGCGTTCCCCTGGGTGGCCCGTCTGTGGGTGCTGTCAGCGCTCCCAGGATGTTGCCCCTCTCTGTGGGCTGCTGTCAGCGTTCCACGGGTGTGGCCCTCTCTGTCGGCTGCAGGCAGCGCTCCCTGGGTGTGGCCCATCTGTGGGCTGCTGTCAGTGCTCCCCGGGTGTGGCCCGTCTGTGGGGTGCTGTCAGAGCTCCCTGGATGTGGCCCCTCTGTGGGCTGCTGTCAGGGCTCCCCAGGTGTGGCCGCTCTGTGGGGAGCTGTCAGCGCTCCTTGGGTGGGGCCCCTGTCTATGGGGTGCTGACAGGACTCCTTGGGTAGGGCGTCCATCTGTCAGTGCTGTCAGGACCTCCCACCGATGGATCTTGTGTGTTTTGGGTGCAGACAGAGATCCCCTAGGAAGTTTTGGGGTGCTGTCTCTGAGTGATATTCACCCTCTTGTGTTTCTCCACAGATGGCCTCAGCACCAGGACCTGTGCCCTCACCCAGGGGGTCAGCCTGAGGGGGGTCCTGGAGTGGGACTCAAATGCTGCAGAGGTGATTGGCTGTCAGATCCCCGGAGAGGAGGGGCGGAAGGAGGCCTACGCAGTGGTCATCGGTGACCCAGAGGAAGAGAGGTACACAGTGCATGGGGTTCATCCTATCCAAAGAGACAGCCAGGCTCCTAAGAGACTGCAGAGGTCAGAGACTGCAGAGGTCAGTGGGTCAGAGACTGCAGAGGTCAGAGACTGCAGAGGTCAGTGGGTCAGAGACTGCAGAGGTCAGAGACTGCAGAGGTCAGGGGGTTGGAGACTGCAAAGGTCAGGGGGTCAGAGACTGCAGAGGTCAGAGACTGCGGAGGTCAGAGACTGCAGGGGGCTGGAGACTGCAGAGGTCAGAGACCGCAGAGGTCAGGGGGTTGGAGACTGTAGAGGTCAGGGGGTCAGAGACTGCAGAGGTCAGAGACTCCAGAGGTCAGTGGGTTGGAGACTGCAGAGGTCAGTGGGTCAGATACTTCAGAGTTCAGAGACTGCAGAGGTCGGTGGTCAGAGACTGCAGAAGACGGGGGTCAGAGACTGCTGACATCAGAGACTACAGAGGTCAGGAGTTCAAAGAGTTGCAGAGGTCAGGGTTGTAGGAAGCTGGCCTGGTGTGTGGTGAGCACCTATGGTGTTATCACGTTATACCAGGTCCAGGTATCCCCTCTTAGTGAATGTAGGCAGTGTCTGGAAGCCAGGCTCTCTAGAGGTAGCTGTGGATGAGCAGCCAAGGCTTATCTAGGAGGCATTCAAAGCTCATGCAAAACCACTGTAGTCACACAGCACTCACACACATGAAAGAACCACACAGTGTTACAAAAATAAAGGTACTTTATTACAGTATCACTGAACTAGATTACTTATAGTCAGTCCCCTAACGGGAGGTAAGTACACACTACATACACACAGCAAATATTAGGGACTGGCATATAGAAACAACAAACATTGGCAAATAATAGCAGAAAATGGCTAGGGCCCTATGTGGGGGGGGGGGCGCAAACCATATACCAAAATAGTGGAATGCAAAGTGAGGTCCCCCCACCCAAGGATATGGAGCAGTTAGAGGGGAGCTGGGAGAACTCAGGACCCCAAGAGGTAGGTACCTAGGTGATGCCCAGCGACCAGAAGAGCAGAGGTACGTTACCTGGTCTTCCCAAGGACTAACAAGGGGACTTGGAAAAGGAAGATTGCAATACAAGGACCAGCCCAGTGGAACCCAACGGTGGATTCCGGAAGGAGAGGACCTTGAAGAGAAGGGGACAGAGTCCAGTCCACGCAGGCGTGTCCAGTTTGCATGGTCTCCTATGGGTGCCATTCTACATGCTGCAGCCCTTGGGAGACCCCTGGGGTTCCAGTGTCCTGCGTACCTGACCCCAGTATGCCAATTGAGGGGTGTGAAGGATACCAAAGTAATCAAATTTAGAGCAGAGAGCACAGTCACTGGGGTCCCAGTGAAAACAGTCTAAACACACTGATAAACAGGCAAAACGTGGGAGTAACCATGCCAAAAAGAGGGACTTTCCTACAAAGGGATCACAGAGTGCAGAGGTCAGGGGTTCAATCAATCAATCAGGGTTTTTATAATTAATCAGGTGACTACTTGTCTGTGGGGGTCTCAAGACACCGGGGGGGGTCTCCAGACTAGTTGAAGAGCCAGGGTCTTGAGGTCCTGAACTGCGGCAGCGATGGTGATTTCCTGAGATGCAGAGCAGGGAGCTCCAGGTCTTCACAGCGAGGTAGAAGGATCTTCCTCCAGCTGTGGTCCTGCAGATCCGTAGGATGGTGGCCAGGGCTCGTTGGGCGGCCCGGAGGTGTCTGCTGGGGTGTAGAAGGTGAGGCGGTGGGTGAGGTGTGCAGGTCCAGCATTGTGGAGGCCTTTGTAGACATGCGTGAGGAGCTTGAAGGTGATTCTTTTGTTGATGGGTAGCCAGTGAGTGTTTCTCAGGTGGCCGGTGATGTGGCTGTGGCGTGGGATGTTCAGGATGAGTCTGGTGGAGCGGAGGTGTCTTTAGGAGTTTCTGGGTGATGCTGCCAGCGTAGAGTGCATCGCCGTAGTAGAGTCTGTTTTTCTGGATTCAGTGGGGATCCACTTGAAAATCTTTTGAAGCAGGTGGAGTGTATGGAAGCAGGAGGACGAGACGGCATTGATTTGGCGGTTCATTGACAGCGAGGAGTCCAGGATGGTGCTGAGGTTTTGTGCATGGTCTGTGGGGGAGGTGCCGAGCGCTGAAGGCCACCAGGGGTCGTCGCAGGTAGAGGGGGTTGGATCCCAGGATGAGGACTTTGGTCTTGTCTGAGTTGAGCTTGAGGCAGCTCTCCTTCATCCAGGTGGCGACTCCCTTCATCCCATTGTGGGAGCTTTTCTTGGCAGCTGTGGGTTCGTCTGTGAGGGAGTGAACCAGCTGGGTGTCGTCGGGATAGGACATGATGTTGAGTCCATGGCTCGTGATAATGGCTGCAAGCAGGGCCATGTACATGCTGAAGAGGGTGGGGCTCAGGAAGGATCTCTGATGCACGCTGCAGCTGATAGCTGTGGGTTCTGAGTTCTGTGCTTGGCCTGTGAGGAAGGAACAGATCCATTCTAGGGCTTTGTCGCGAATGCTGGCGTTGTAGGCCGTGCACAGAGGATGTGGTGGGAGACGGTATCGAAGGCGGCTGAGAGGTCCAAGAGGATGAGGGGAGCAGTTTTGTCCTGGTCAAGGAGGGTGCGGATGTCGTCTGTAGCGAAGAAGAAAGCAGTCTCTGTGCTGTAGTTGCTTCTGAAGCCCGATTGGGAGAGTTATGAACTTGGAGAGTTGGGTGTTGATAGCTTTCTTGATGAATGGCTGGGAAGGGGAGCAGCGAGAGGGATCTGTAGCTCTTGAGGTGCGTTGGGTCGGCAGAGGGTTTCTTCAGCAGGGTGTTGATCTCTTCATGCTTCCAGTCTTCTGGGAAGGTGGTGGACTCGATGGAGCAGTTGATGGTGCGGCAGAGATTGGGTGCGATGGCGCTGCCGACTCTGTTAAAGATGTGGTGAGGGCAGGGGTCCGAGGGGGTCCAGAGTGGATGCTCTTCATGATCCTGAGGATGTCTTCAGAGGTGAGAGTGGTCCAGTTGGATAAGATCTGCAGGGGACTGGAGCCATTGAGTGCAGTGGTTGCGGGTGGGTGTGTCTTGGGCTGCGAAGCTGTTGTAGATCTCTCTGATCTTGTGGTGGAAGAAGGTGGCAAGGTTGTCACAGAGGTTTTGAAAGGGGGAATGTCTGCTGTCTCTGTGTTGGGTTTGGTGAATTTAACTGCAGTGAGAGTTCTTTGCTATTGTGTGTGTTGGCATTGATGCATTCCTATATGGCTGCTTTCTTTGATGTTTTGATGAGGTTGTAGTGTGCGGTGACAGTGTTCTTGAAGGCTGTGTGGTCTGCCACGGTTTTGCTGCTCCCCCATCTTTTCTCGAGCCGTCTGCAGGCACGCTTGGAGTCTTGGAGGGCAGGGGAAACCCATCTGGCTTTCTTCGAGGCCTGCTTGTCTGAGGGTTTCCTGAGGGGAACCAGTGTGTTGGAGCACTCGGATATCCTGCGGTGGAGGTTGCTTGCTGAGATGTTGGCATCCGTGGATGTCAGTGGTGGGGTTTTGCTGAGGGAGGTGGAGAGCTGGTCTTCGGTGACCTAGTTCCAGCTTCTGTGAGGATTACGGTGGGTGTGGTGGTGTACGGAGAGGTTGGTGAAGGAGAAGTGGATGCATTGGTGGTTGGTCGGAGGTGTGTCTGATGGAAATATTGTTGGTTGCAGAGAAGATGGGTTGAGAATGTGTCCTACTGAGTGAGTTGTGACGAGTTGTTTGAGTCCATGGTGGCGAGGTTCTCCAGTGGGGATGACGTGTTGTGGTCATTGAGCTTGTCCAGGTGGTAGCTGAGGTCACGGAGGAGGATAGAGTCCGTTGAGGCAAGAGCGTAGTGAGGAGTGAAGTTGACTATGGCTTTGCTGAAGGGGGAGCAGGGTCTGTAGTCGAGGGTGTCACAGTGAGTGGTGTCTGGGTTGGTCTGGATCTGGAAGTGGAGGTGGAGGTGGTCCATGTCGGGTAAGAGGTCATTGGAGCTGGTTGTGAGGCGGAGGGCGTTTTTGTGTACAATGGTGACGCCTCCTCCTGAACAGTTGATGCTGTCCTTGTGTATGATTTTGTAGCTGTTGTGGATGGTGGTTGTGATGTCTGGGGCTGAGGTGGAGTCCATCAGGTTTCTGTAAAGAAGGCGACATCGGGGAGATGGAGTCAAGCCGGTCCCAGATCTCCACGGCATGTCTTTTGAGGGAGCGGGTGTTGCGTAGGATGCATCTGAGGTGGTCTGGTCTGGTTCTTGAAGGTTGTGCCGACGGTGGGTCTGGTGTGCGGTGAGACAAGAAGGAGCAGTTGCGGCAGGTGAATGGGCCTTGGGTGTTCTTCGGAGATGCAAAGTGGTAGGCGGTGGGTTGTCTGGGGTTGAGTGCATGAAGGGTGCTGGAGTTGTACCGTTGGATGGTCCGCAAACCAGGGTTGGTCCAGGCGCAGACGGGCGCAGACGGGCGCAGACGGGCGCGGACGGGCTTGCCTTTGGTGTGTCAGGGGCGCAGCCACCATTAAGTAGTGTTGGGTAGGGCTGGACAGCTATGAAGCGGGTAGCGGGAAAACGGTGCTGGAAGGGGCAGAGCCACGGGGGACTAGCAGCGGGCAGGGCATGAAGATAAAAACAGGTGCAAAAAAAGAGGAAAAATTAGATACAGTGAAAGAAAGCAGTAATAGGTGAAAAGGTGGAAACAAGAGCAGAAAAGCAGAAAGTAGAAAAGAGCAAAGCAGAGATGCTGCTCCCGGGAGCACCACGGATGAGGCGTAGGCGGGCGCCTGCGGGTGGAGGAGAGCCTCCAACTAAGGCCCATATTTAAACTCCTTTTGCGCTGAATTTGCATCATTTTTATGATGCAAATTTGGTGCAAACCTAACTCCATATTTATATTTTGATGTTAAACCCGTCTAATGTCAAAATATTGGAGTTTGCACCATTCTTTTGATGCGTGAACCTACCTTGCGTCAATGAGGTGCAAGTTAGGCGTTCCAATGCAAAAAACGGTGCTAACCCCATAGCTCCGTATCTATCCCCCATGCTAAAATGACGCATGGGTGGGAGGAGGGTCTAAATAATGACGCTAAGCTTGCTTTGCACCATTAATTAACGCCTGGGTAAGACCAGGCGTTAGGGGACCTGTGGACCCATTTCCATGGTTAAACACCATGGAATGGGTCCACAGGTGCCCTCCAAGGCCCAGGAACACCCCCACCCACACCAGAGGACCCCATCCCAGGTAAGTAGGGTAAGTATTTTTTTTTTTTTTTTTTTTGCCATTGGGGCCCCCTGCATGGCACAGGGTGCAGTGGCCATGCCCAGGGGACACTTGTCCCCTTTCTTAAGACAAGAGTCATGTTTTTGGTGACTGTGCATCAGGAAATGGCACAAGTCTGGTTAAAGGCATTTTTTTTACCTCTAACTAGGCTAGCGCCATTTTCTGACACACAACCCCCTCCTTCCCTACCGCCACCGGCTAGTGTCTTTTTTTTTTTAAGACGCTAGCCCAGGTTTAGCGCTGGCTTGCGCCATACTATTAAAACGGTGCCCGTCTGACGTTGTTAAATGACACAAGCCGGCACTATACATTTTGGTGCAAAACTGCATTCCCGCAGTTTTGCACCAAAAAGTATAAACACAGGCCTAAAGGTCTGAAAGGGTCAGGTTGTAACAGCTACCAGGCAGAGCAGTGGGGGAGGGCAGCAAGTTACTGCCAAGGTCAGTAAGATCACGAGGGGTTCAGAGACTGCAGAGGTCAGGGGTTCAGATACTGCAGAGGTCAGGGGTTCAGAGACCGCAGAGGTCAGGAGTTCAGAGACCGCAGATGTCAGGAGTTCAGAGACCGCAGAGGTCAGGGGTTCAGAGACTGCAGAGGTCAGGGGTTCAGAGACTGCAGAGGTCAGGGGTTCAGAGACTGCAGAGGTCAGGGGTTCAGAGACTGCAGAGGTCAGGGGATCAGAGACTGCAGAGGTCAGGGGATCAGAGACTGCAGAGGTCAGGGGTTCAGAGACTGCAGAGGTCAGGGGTTCAGGGACCGCAGAGGTCAGAGACTGCGGGGTCAGAGACTGCCGAGGTCAAGGGGTCACAGACTGCCGAGGTCAGAGACTGCCAAGGTCAGGGGTCACTGACTGCTGAGGTCAGGTGGTCACAGACTGCCGAGGTCAGGGGATCAGAGACTGCAGAGGTCAGGTGTTCAGAGACTGCAGAGGTCAGGGGTTCAGAGACTGCAGAGGTCAGGGGATCAGAGACTGCAGAGGTCAGGGGTTCAGAGACTGCAGAGGTCAGGGGATCAGAGACTGCAGAGGTCAGGGGATCAGAGACTGCAGAGGTCAGGGGTTCAGAGACTGCAGAGGTCAGGGGTTCAGAGACTGCAGAGGTCAGGGGATCAGAGACTGCAGAGGTCAGGGGATCAGAGACTGCAGAGGTCAGGGGATCAGGGACCGCAGAGGTCAGAGACTGCGGGGTCAGAGACTGCCGAGGTCAAGGGGTCACAGACTGCCGAGGTCAGAGACTGCCAAGGTCAGGGGTCACTGACTGCTGAGGTCAGGAGGTCACAGACTGCCGAGGTCATGGACTGCCGAGGTCATTGGGCCACTGACTCAAGAGAGCCGGGTGTTAAGAGCCGTCAGAGGAAAAGTGTTGGGGTTCAGAAACTGCACTGACTCGGGGTACACAGACTGCATAAAGTTGGGTTTTGCAGACTCCTGGGAGTCAGGGGTCACGGCAGAATTCCAGGAACTGGGAATGCTGGAGTTTAAACCCAAGTCTTAGGGTTCAGAGGTCTGTGAGGCAGCCACTAGATCACAACCTCTCAGTGCCATCAGGTCAGATGTCCCCAGTGTTCGCCATGGAGAGCCCTAGTTCTAGTAAAGACCCAGATGTCCGTATTATCATCAGGGCTGATTCTGCGGTGCAGCGACTTCTCCTTCCAGGAGTTGGCAGCGAGGTAGCAGGAGGATCGTCCTCCACTGTTGCTCCGGCGGATGTGGGGGCGTGCGGAGGGAGAGTGAAGGAGTCTGGGGGTTCGGGGGCACCAAAGACACCAGGAAGGAGGAGGTGATTTAAGAAATCTTGTTCTTTCTGGAGCTCAGGCCTTTCCAAAAATTGAAACTGTGTGCCCCAGTGCCAGCCATGGACAGTGCATGCCCACTCTCACTGACTCCTCCCCACGGGGCACCTCACTCATCTCTCCTTTCAGCTCTGGACAGACGGACATCGAGCTGCTGACTGACCCCAAGTGTGTCCTGCAGGAGGACCAGGTGCTGCTGATTCTGCAGAGCAAGAGCCCACGACGCTGGAGCATCAACTCCCGGCACCCCCTGCGCGTCATGGTAGGATGAAGGGCCCCTCGGGCCACACTGGTACATTCCAATCACCCCCCAAGGGTCTGGTGATGGGCCCCCAGGGTTTGGGGGAAGCTCACACCTTCAGCTGTATACAGAGGTTTGTCAAGGCCCTTCTAATAGAAGCTGGTGGTCTCTACAAGGAACCCTTGAGAGGACCACAGCTGTGGGTGTCCCAGGGCCACCGATATGGGTGACTACACGGACCCTCTCATGGGGCCTCTGCTGGAAGGAATATTCAGGGTTTGTAAGATAGGACAGCAGCTAGTCTCTAGACGAAGGCACCCTTGAGAGGGCCACCGATATGGGTGTCTCCAGGGACCCACTGATGGGGCCTCTGCTGGAAGGAATATTCGGGGTTTCTAAGGAAGGACAGGAGGTGGCTTCTATCCAAAGGCACCGCTGAGAGCACCACAGATGTGGGTGTCTCCAGAGCCACGGATGTGGATGTCTCCATGGCCATAGATGTGGGGTTTTTCAGGGCCATAGATGTGGGTCATAGATGTAGGTGTTTCCAGGGCTATAGATGTGGGTGTTTCCAGGGCCATAGATGTGGGTGTTTTCAGGGTCACAGAGGTGGGTGTCTCCACGGCCTCAGAGGTGGGTGTTTCCAGGGTCACAGGCGTGGGTGTTTCCAGGGTCACAGGCGTGGGTGTTTCCAGGGCCACAGTTGTGGGTGTCTCCAGGGCCTCAGAGGTGGGTGTCTCCAGGGCCTCAGAGGTGGGTGTCTCCAGGGCCTCAGAGGTGGGTGTCTCCAGGGCCTCAGAGGTGGGTGTCTCCAGGGCCTCAGAGGTGGGTGTCTCCAGGGCCTCAGAGGTGGGTGTCTCCAGGGCCTCAGAGGTGGGTGTTTCCAGGGTCACAGGCGTGGGTGTTTCCAGGGCCACAGGCGCGGGTGTTTCCAGGGCCACAGGCGCGGGTGTTTCCAGGGCCACAGGCGCGGGTGTCTCCAGGGCCTCAGAGGTGGGTGTCTCCAGGGCCTCAGAGGTGGATGTTTCCAGGGTCACAGGCGTGGGTGTTTCCAGGGCCACAGGCGCGGGTGTTTCCAGGGTCACAGTTGTGGGTGTTTCCAAGGACATAGGTGTGGATGTCTCCAGTGCCACAGAGGTGGATGTCTCCAGGCCCACAGAGGTGGATGTCTCCAGGGCCACAGTTGTGGGTGTTTCCAGGGCCACAGTTGTGGGTGTTTCCAGGGTCAGAGTTGTGGGTGTTTCCAGGATCAGAGAGATGGATGTTTCCAGGGCCACAGTTGTGGGTGTTTCCAGGGCCTCAGGGGTGGGTGTTTCCAGGGTCACAGAGGAGGTGTTTCCAGGGCCACAGTTGTGGGTGTTTCCGGGGCCTCAGAGGTGGATGTCTCCAGGGCCTCAGATATGGGTGTTTCCAGGGTCAGAGTTGTGGGTGTTTCCAGGGTCAGAGTTGTGGGTGTCTCCAGGGCCTCAGAGGTGGGCGTTTCCAGGGCCTCAGAGGTGGGCGTTTCCAGGGCCTCAGAGGTGGGTGTTTCCAGGGCCACAGAGGTGGGCGTTTCGAGGGTCACAGTTGTGGGTGTTTCCAGGGTCACAGGTGTAGGTGTTATCATGGTTTAACTGGAAGGAATATTCAGGGTTTTATGATGGGGGCTGGTGGTCTCTATATGAAGGTGTCTCTGACAGGGTCACTGGGCCTGTCTATATTCAGGGGTCCCTTTCCTAGGGCCATAGGTGGTCACCAGAACCAGGATCCCCCATCAGGGCCTAAGGTATCCTCCTGTACTCTAGGGACTCTATTTAGGGGGCCATCTCACTTGGGAGCAGAGATCTTTATTTGAGGGTCCCTCGGAAGGGGCCACAGGTGCTCATTTTATGCATCGCCCCTTCAGACAGGGGGTCTTCATAGGAGTCTCTTATGAGCGGATACTTTCAGTGTGAGTTTCCTTTGTAAACTGATGATTTGAATAAATTAATTGGTTCTTTTGTCTCTCCTGCCCCCCTCATTCTCTCCCTTCACTTCCTCTCCTGCCCTCTCTCCCTCTGCCCCTTCACTTCCTCTCCTGCCCTCTCTCCCTCTGCCCCTTCACTTCCTCTCCTGCCCTCTCTCTCTCTCTCTGTCCCTTCACCTCCTCTCCTGCCCTCTCCCTCTGCCCCTTCACTTCCTCTCCTGCCCTCCCTCTCTGTCCCTTCACTTCCTCTACTGCCCTCTCTCTCTCTCTGTCCCTTCACTTCCTCTCCTGCCCTCTCTCTCTCTCCCTTCACTTCCTCTCCTGCCCTCTCTCCCTCTGCCCCTTCACTTCCTCTCCTGCCCTTTCTCCCTCTGCCCCTTCACTTCCTCTCCTGCCCTCCCTCTCTCTCTCTCTCTCTCTCTCTCCCTTCACTTCCTCTCCTGCCCTCTCTCTCTCTCTCTCTCTCTCTCCCTTCACTTCCTCTCCTGCCCCCTCTCTCTGTCCCTTCACTTCCTCTCCTGCCCCCTCTCTCTCTCCCTTCACTTCCTCTCCTGCCCTCTCTCCCTCTGCCCCTTCACTTCCTCTCCTGCCCTCTCTCTCTCTCTCTCCCTTCACTTCCTCTCCTGCCCCCCCCTCTCTCTGTCCCTTCACTTCCTCTCCTGCCCTCTCTCTCTCTCTCTCTCTCTCTCTCTTCACTTCCTCTCCTGCACTCTCTCTCTCTCTCTCTCTCTTCACTTCCTCTCCTGCACTCTCTCTCTCTCTCTCCCTTCACTTCCTCTCCTGCCCCCCCTCTCTCTGTCCCTTCACTTCCTCTCCTGCCCTCTCTCTCTCTCTCCCTTCACTTCCTTTCCTTCCCTCTCTCTCTCTCCCTTCACTTCCTTTCCTGCCCTCTCTCTCTCTCCCTTCACTTCCTCTCCTGCCCTCTCTCTCTCTCTCCCTTCACTTCCTCTCCTGCCCTCTCTCTCTCTCCCTTCACTTCCTCTCCTGCCCTCTCTCTCTCTGTCCCTTCACTTCCTCTCCTGCCCTCTCTCTCTCTCTCTCTCTCTCTCTCTCTCTCTCCCTTCACTTCCTTTCCTTCCCTCTCTCTCTCTCCCTTCACTTCCTTTCCTGCCCTCTCTCTCTCTCCCTTCACTTCCTCTCCTGCCCTCTCTCTCTCTCCCTTCACTTCCTCTCCTGCCCTCTCTCTTTCTGTCCCTTCACTTGCACTTCTGCCCTCTCTCTCTCTGTCCCTTCACTTGCTCTTCTGTATGTCGCCCCTCTCTTCCCCGCCCCCCCCCCCTCCCTCTGCCCTCTTGCCCCGGACCCTCCCTTCAGACTCAGCCCCCTGCAGTGTCCTGGGTTACAAGTCCTGAGACCATCAGCCAGGATGAAGGTCAGGTGCTGTCCTCCCCGGAGCAGGTTATCCTCTGGGCCCAGGAGAAGGGCTTCCAGGGGGTCTGGTACACTCAGATGCCCCCGGTGAGGAGGATCACAGTGCGTCTGCAGAGCTGCCGTGAGTACCGGGCACGGAAGGGGCAGGAGGGTTGGGCAGGGAGGGGACAAGAGGGTGGGTCAGGGTTTGGACTGGAGGTGCAGCCCGGACAGGGAGCAGGCAGTAGTCACTGTAGGAGGCTGGCCCTCTATGTAGCGTGCACAGCTAGGCACACTGCGCGGGGAGACTGGCCCTCTATGTAGTGTGCACAGCTAGGCACACTGCGCGGGGGAGGTTGGCCCTCTATGCAGTGTACAGAGCTAGGCACACTGCGCGGGGGGAGGCTGGCCCTCTATGTAGTGTGCAGAGCTAGGCACAGTGTGCAGGGGGAGGCTGGCCCTCTATGTAGTGTGCAGAGCTAGGCACACTGTGCGGGGGAGGCTGGCCCTCTATGTAGTGTGCAGAGCTAGGCACACTGCGCGGGGAGGCTGGCCCTTTATGTAGTGTGCAGAGCTAGGCACACTGCGCGGGGGGAGGCTGGCCCTCTATTTAGTGTGCAGAGCTAGGCACAGTGTGCAGGGGGAGGCTGGCCCTCTATGTAGTGTGCAGAGCTAGGCACACTGTGCGGGGGAGGCTGGCCCTCTATGTAGTGTGCAGAGCTAGGCACACTGTGCGGGGGAGGCTGGCCCTCTATGTAGTGTGCAGAGCTAGGCACACTGCGCGGGGGAGGCTGGCCCTCTATGTAACGTGCAGAGCTAGGCACAATGCGCGGGGAGGCTGGCCCTTTATGTAACGCGCAGAGCTAGGCACACTGCGCGGGGGAGGCTGGCCCTCTATGTAGCGTGCAGAGCTAGGTACACTGCGCGGGGAGACTGGCCCTCTATGTAGTGTGCAGAGTTAGGCACAATGCACGGGGAGGCTGGCCCTCTATGTAACGTGCAGAGCTAGGCACACTGCGCGGGGAGGCTGGCCCTCTATGTAGCGTGCAGAGCTAGGTACACTGCGCGGGGAGACTGGCCCTCTATGTAGCGTGCAGAGCTAGGCACACTGCGCGGGGAGGCTGGCCCTCTATGTAGTGTGCAGAGCTAGGTACACTGCGCGGGGAGACTGGCCCTCTATGTAGCGTGCGTAGCTAGGCACAGGGTGCAGGGGGAGGCTGGCCCTCTATGTAGTGTGCAGAGCTAGGCACACTGCATGGGGGAGGCTGGCCTTCTATGTAGTGTGCAGAGCTAGGTACACTGTGCGGGGAGACTGGCTCTCTATGTAGCGTGCACAGCAAGGCACACTGCGCGGGGAGGCTGGCCCTCTATGTAGCATGCACAGCTAGGCACACTGCGTGGGGGAGGCTTGCCCTCTATATAGCGTGCACAGCTAGGCACACTGCGCGGGGGAGGCTGGCCCTCTATGTAGCGTGCACAGCTAGGCACACTGCGTGGGGGAGGCTGGCCCTCTATATAGCGTGCACAGCTAGGCACACTGTGCGGGGGAGGCTGGCCCTCTATATAGCGTGCACAGCTAGGCACACTGCGCGGGGAGACTGGCCCTCTATGTAGTGTGCAGAGCTAGGCACACTGCGCAGGGAGACTGGCCCTCTCTGTAGCGTGCAGAGCTAGGCACACTGCACGGGGAGGCTGACCCTCTATGTAGTGTGCAGAGCTAGGTACACTGAGCGGAGAGGCTTGCCCTCCATGCAGTGTGCAAAGCTAGGCACACTGTGCAGGGGTAGGCTGGCCCTCTATGTAGTGTGCAGAGCTAGGCACACTGTGCGGGGGAGGCTGGCCCTCTATGTAGTGTGCAGAGCTAGGTACACTGCACGGGGAGGCTGGCCCTTTATGCAGTGTGCAAAGCTAGGCACACTGTGCAGGGGGAGGCTCGCCCTCTATGTAGTGTGCAGAGCTAGGTACACTGCACGGGGAGGCTGGCCCTTTATGTAGTGTGCAAAGCTAGGCACACTGCGCGGGGGAGGCTGGCCCTCTATGCAGTGTGCAGAGCTAGGCACACTGCAAGGGGAGGCTCGCCCTCTATGCAGTGTGCAAAGATAGGCACACTGCACGGGGAGGCTGGCCCTCTGTGTAGTGTGCAGAGCTTGGCACACTGTGCGGGGGAAGGTTGGCCCTCTATGTAGTGTGCAAAGCTAGGCAACCTGCGCGGGTGAGGCTGGCCCTCTATGCAGTGTGCAGAGTTAGGCACACAGCGCCGGGGAAGGCTGGCCCTCTATGTAGTGTGCAGAGGTAGACACACTGCACAGAGAGGCTGACCCTCTATGTAGTGTAAAAAGCTAGGCACACTGTTCAGGGGAGGCTGGCCCTCTATATAGTGTGCAGAGCTAGGCACACTGCGCGGGGAGACTGGCCCTCTATGCAGTGTGCAGAGTTAGGCACACTGCGCGGGGAGACTGGCCCTCTATGCAGTGTGCAGAGTTAGGCACACTGCGCAGGGAGACTGGCCCTCAATGTAGCGTGCAGAGCTAGGCACACTGCGAGGGGGAGGCTGTCCCTCTATGTAGTGTGCAGGGTTAGGCACACTGCGAGGGGGAGGCTGTCCCTCTATGTAGTGTGCAGAGCTAGGCACCAATAACAAAGACCCCCTGCCCATTCCGAAGCTCCTTCCGAAGCACCAATAACAATGACCCCCTGCCCCTTCCGAAGCACCCATAACAATGACCCCTGCTCCTTCCGAAGCACCCATAACAATGACCCCTGCCCCTTCCGAAGCACCAATAACAATGACCCCCTGCTCCTTCCAAAGCACCCATAACAATGACCCCCTGCTCCTTTCAAAGCACCAATAACAATGACCCCCTGCCCCTTCCGAAGCACTCATAACAATGACCCCTGCCCCTTCCGAAGCACCAATGACAATGACCCCCTGCTCTTTCCGAAGCACTCATAACAATGACCCCTGCCCCTTCCGAAGCACCAATGACAATGACCCCCTGCTCCTTCCGAAGAACTCATAACAATGACCCCTGCCCCTTCCGAAGCACCAATGACAATGACCCCCTGCTCCTTCCGAAGCACTCATAACAATGACCCCTGCTCCTTCCATAGCACCAATAATAATGACCCCCTGCCCCTTCTGAAGCACCAATAACAATAACCCCTGCTCCTTCCATAGCACCAATAACAATGACCCCCTGCTCCTTCTGAAGCACCAATAACAATAACCCCTGCTCCTTCCATAGCACCAATAACAATGACCCCCTGCTCCTTCCGAAGCACCCATAACAATGACCCCTGCTCCTTCCGAAGCACCAATAACAATGACCCCTGCTCCTTCCATAGCGCCAATAACAATGACCCCCTGCTCCTTCCACAGCACCCATAACAATGACCCCTGCTCTTTCCATAGCGCCCATAACAATGACCCATGCCCCTTCCGAAGCACCCAAAACAATGACCCCTGCTCCTTCCAAAGCACCAATAACAATGACCCCCTGCTCCTTCCGAAGCACTCATAACAATGACCCCTGCTCCTTCCATAGCACCAATAACAATGACCCCCTGCCCCTTCCAAAGCACCCATAACAATGACCCCCTGCTCCTTCTGAAGCACCAATAACAATGACCCCTGCTCCTTCCATAGCACCAATAACAATGACCCCCTGCTCCTTCCGAAGCACCCATAACAATGACCCCTGCTCCTTACGAAGCACCAATAACAATGACCCCTGCTCCTTCCATAGCGCCAATAACAATGACCCCTGCTCCTTCCACAGCACCCATAACAATGACCCCTGGTTCTTCCATAGCAGACAGGATGGTAGCCACTATTACTTCTGAAATAGCGGAACAGGCGTCCCTAACAAGGGCAGTAAGGGGAGGAGCCTGGAGCTGGTCTGTAGATGTTCTGAGGCACAGAAGTCAGGGCCTCTTGTCACCAGGCCCAGAGGTTTCCTGTTGGGGTCCTCAGGGGTCTCATGCACACCACATCAGCAGATCCAAGTGAAGCGCCTGTAGAGTCCCTAGTCCATAAGGCGCTACCTTACCACACCCTCAAAGCCACTATGTCAACTCTTGAGTCTCTAGAAGATTACTGAGGGTAATCCAGTGAGTAGTGACGCCTTCATCTGTATGTCGAAGGTCCTGTGCCACCCGGAGAGTACTGGACGGGCGCTCGTGCATTCACGCCATAGATGGCCCCAAGGATGTCCTTTATCCCACAGCCCTCTCCTATACACTGCCACCCTCACACAATGTATCTCATGCAGGAGGTGTGAGATCCCTCACTGCCCTGATGCCATGTCTGTCCTTGGGCTCCAAGGATGCTCTGTGGGTCTCTCATTGCCTCGGTGTGTGGTTGCTCTGTGGATCTTTCATCGCCTTGGTGTGTGGTTGCTCTGTGGGTTTCTCATCGCCTTGCTCTGTGGTTGCTCTGCAGGTCTCTCATTGCCTCTGTATGTGGTTGCTCTGCGGGTCTCTCATGGCCTCGGTGTGTGGTTGTGGGACTCTCATTGCCTCGGTGTGTGGTTGTGGGCCTCTCATTGCCTCGGTGTGTGGTTGTGGGCCTCTCATTGCCTCGGTGTGTGGTTGCTCTCTGGGTCTCTCATTGTCTCAGTGTGTGGTTGTGGATCTCTCATTGCCTCGGTTTGTGTTTGTGGATCTCTCATTACCTCGGTGTGTGGTTGCTCTGTGGATCTCTCATTGCCTCGGTGTGTGGTTGCTCTCTGAGTCTCTCATTGTCTCGGTGTGTGGTTGGGGATCTCTCATTGCCTCGGTGTGTGGTTGTAGGCCTCTCATTGTCTCGGTGTGTGGTTGCTCTCTGGATCTTTCATTGCCTCGGTGTGTGGTTGCTCTCTGGGTCTCTCATTGCCTCGTGTGTGGTTGCTCTATGGATCTTTCATTGTCTCGGTGTGTGGTTGCTCTGTGGATCTTTCATTGCCTTGGTGTGTGGTTGCTCTGTGGGTCTCTCATCGCCTTGCTCTGTGGTTGCTCTGCGGGTCTCTCATTGCCTCGGTGTGTGGTTGTGGGTCTCTCATTGCCTCGGTGTGTGGTTGTGGGTCTCTCATTGCCTCGGTGTGTGGTTGTGGGTCTCTCATTGCCTCGGTGTGTGGTTGTGGGCCTCTCATTGCCTCAGTGTGTGGTTGTGGGCCTTTTATTGCCTCAGTGTGTGGTTGCTCTCTGGGTCTCTCATTGTCTCGGTGTGTGGTTGTAGATCTCTCATTGCCTCGGTTTGTGGATCTCTCATTGCCTCGGTCTGTGGTTGCTCTCTGGGTCTCTCATTGACTCGGTTTGTGGTTGTGGATCTCTCATTGCCTCAGTGTGTGGTTGCTCTGTGGATCTCTCATTGCCTCTGTGTGTGGTTGCTCTGTGGGTTTCTCATTGCCTCGGTGTGTGGTTGCTCTCTGGGTCACTCATTGCCTTGCTGTGTGGTTGTTCTGTGGGTTTCTCATTGCCTTGCTCTGTGGTTGCTCTGTGGGTCTCTCATTGCCTCAGTGTGTGGTTGCTCTGTGGGTTTCTCATTCCCGTGCTGTGCGGTTGCTCTGTGGGTCTCTCATTGCCTCGGTGTGTGGTTGCTCTGTGGGTCTCTCATTGCCTCAGCGTGTGGTTGTGGGTCTCTCATTGCCTCGGTATGTGGTTGCTCTGTGGGTCTCTCATTGCCTCGGTGTGTGGTTGTGGATCTCTCATTGTCTCAGTGTGTGGTTGTGGGTCTCTCATTGTCTCGGTGTGTGGTTGTGGGTCTCTCATTGTCTCGGTGTGTGGTTGTGGGTCTCTCATTGCCTCGGTATGTGGTTGCTCTGTGGATCTTTCATTGCCTCGGTGTGTGGTTGCTCTCTGGGTCTCTCATCGCCTTGGTGTGTGGTTGCTCTGTGGGTCTCTCATTGCCTCAGTGTGTTAGTTGTTCTGCGGGTCTCTCATTGCCTCGGTGTGTGGTTGTGGGTCGCTCATTGCCTCGATGTGTGGTTGTGGGTCTTTCATTGTCTTGGTGTGTGGTTGCTCTCTGGGTCTCTCATTGCCTCGGTGTATGGTTGCTCTGTGGGTCTCTCATTGTCTCGGTGTGTGGTTGTGGGTCTCTCATCGCCTCGTGTGTGGTTGTGGGTCTCTTATTGCCTCTGTGTGTGGTTGTGGGTCTCTCATTGCCTCGGTGTGTGGTTGCTCTATGGATCTTTCATTGTCTCGGTGTGTGGTTGCTCTGTGGGTCTCTCATCGCCTTGCTCTGTGGTTGCTCTGCGGGTCTCTCATCGCCTTGCTCTGTGGTTGTGGGTCTCTCATTGCCTCGGTGTGTGGTTGTGGGTCTCTCATTGCCTCGGTGTGTGGTCGTGGGCCTCTCATTGCCTCGGTGTGTGGTTGTGGGCCTTTCATTGCCTCGGTGTGTGGTTGCTCTCTGGGTCTCATTGTCTCGGTGTGTGGTTGTGGATCTCTCATTGCCCTGTGCTCTGAGGGAGGGAGGGGCAGACAGATAAGAAAAGGCCTTCTTGCCAGGGGGTCTCCTTCCCTAAACACATGCAAATGTGGGCAACTGGTAAATCTGCAAATACAAAGGGGCTTGAAAACCTGCATTGAATTTACTAAAAGGAGCCACTTGAAGTTTTCTGGTGGCAAAGATATTTCTTTCAGAGAGGTATTGTAATGGTTTTCCAAGGTGAGCTGTGGAGTGTGTGGTATTAATGGAGTGTTATAACATTTTTTTAGCACTAGGTAGAAACTGTATATTATTCAAATCTGTATTTGAGAAGCGCTTTTTTTTTTATTTAACCGAAATGTATTTGCGCATTTTGTAGCAGCCTTTATTATGGTGTAATTGTATTTTTTACAGTTCTTTCAGGTACCTCAGTACCTCATTGTACTAACAAACATTGGCAAAGCCAGTAGGTCTCATCTACAAAAGAGTTATTGGCTTTGCTAATGTGTTTTAGCCATTAGCCATGTTATACACCAGAGTAGCTGCTGTTCAGCACGGCTTAAAGCTAGTGGCATAGTGGTGTGGAGTGGAGTAGAGTAGCATAGGAGCAGTGGCGTAGAGCCCAGTGGTGCAAAGTACAGTGCAGTGGGGTACAGTGCAGTGGTTTAGAGTGCAGTGGCATGGAGTGGCAATGGGCAGAGTAGCGTGGCATAGAGTGCAGTGGAGTACAGTGGCATACAATAGAGTGGCAGAGAGAGCAGTAGTGTAGAGTGGTGCAGTGGCATAGATTGCAGAGTAGACTCACATTGCAGGGAGTGCAGTGGCATAGTGTAGAGTGGTGCAGAGTAGAGCAAAGTGCTGTAGAGTGGAGTGATGCAGAGTAGAGTGGCATAGAGTGCAGTGGCATAGAATGCAGTAGTACATAGTACATTGGTGTATAGTACAGTGGTGGAGAGTGCAACACTGCAGAGTAGAGTGTCAGTGCAGTGATGTAGAGTGGAGTAGAGTGGCACAGATCAGTGGCGTAGAGTACTGGTACAGAGTAGAGGGCAGTGGCGTACAGTGCAGTTGTTTAGAGTGCATTGGCGCAGAGTGCAGTGGCATAGAGTGGCATGGGGTAGAGTTACATAGAGTGCAGTGGAGTAGAGTGGCATACAACAGAGTAGCAGAGAGCGCAGTAATGCAGAGTGGTGCAGTGTCATAGAGTGCAGAGTAGACTCATGGGGCATAGGGTGTAGTGGTGTAGAGTGGTGCAGAGTGGAGTATTGTAGAGTGGTGTAGAGTAGAGTATAGTGCCTAGAGTGCAGTAGCATAGAGTAGAGTGGTGTAGAGTGCAGAGTTGCAGAGTAGAGTGTCAGTGCAGTGGTGTAGAGTGGCACAGAGAACAGTGGCATAGAGTACAGTGGTGCAGAGTAAAGGGCAGTGCAGTTGTTTAGAGTACACTGGTGTAGAGTGCAGTTGCATAGAGTGGCATTGGGCAGAGTAGAGTGGCATAGAATGCAGTGGAATAGAGTATATTGGTGCAAAATGCAGTAGTACAGAGCAGAGTGGTGTAGAGTATAGTGGCGGCCAGAGCAGTGTTGCAGAGTGTCAGCGTGCAGTGGTGTAGAGTGCATTGAACTAGAGTGCAGTGGTCAGAGTGGTATAGAGTACAGTGGCGTAGAATAGATTGTTTCAGAGTAGAGTGCAGTTGCATACAGTGGAGAGGTGCAGGGTAGAGTGCAGTGGCATAGAATGCAGTGGCACAGAGTGCAGTGGCATAAAGTAGATTATTTCACAGTAGAGTGAGGTGGCTTAGAGTGGAGAAGTGCAGGTTAGAGTGGAGTTGCATAAAGTGGCATAGAGTGTGATGGCATAGAGTAAAGTAGTGTAGAGTGCCGTGGCATAGAGTGCAGGGGTGCAGAGTAGATTAGAATGATGTACAGTGTATTGATGTAGAGTGCAGGGGCATAGAGTTGAGTGTTACAGAGTAAAGTGCATTAGAATAGAGTGTATTAGCATAGAGTGCAGGGGCGTACAGTGCAGCGTTGCAGAGTGGCAGAGAGTGGAGTTGTGCAGATTAGATTGGTGTTGCCTAGACTGGAGAGGTATGGCGTGCAGACGAGCAGAGCGCAGTGGTGTAGAGAGGCGTAAAGTGCAGTGGCTTAGAGTAGAGTAGTACAGAGTAGAGTAGAGAGGCATAGTGTGAAGTAGCATAGAGTGCAGTGGCATAATGTGGAGTGGTTCCGAATGGAGAAGAGTGCAGTGGCATGGAGTGGCGTAAAGTGGAGTGACACAGAGTAGGGTGCAGTGGTGTGGAGTGGTGCAGAGCAGAGTGGAGTGGAGCATGCATGGTGTGGTAACACACTGCCATTACAGACAACACATTTTTGATTGAAATGACCATTACATTTGCACAGATATACAGTTTTTTAAATCAAACTATATTGTGCTCAGACGATGATGTGTGGAAATTGCATCACCTAATGCAATGATTTGTTTTAATCATGTAAAGGTATTTGTTTCCAGCACAGTTCAGAATTAACAAAAATGTGCTTGATTTGTACTTCGAATTCTGATATATTCTGAAGTCTATTTAAATGTTGTCATGTGATAGAAAAAACTCTTTCCTAACCCCAGTATCCAGCAAGATTGTCGCATACATCCTCTCACTTTGAAGTCAGAGAAAGGAAAGTAAACACTAAGTTCCCACCGAAGACAGAGCCTGACATTTGACTTTGTTCTTTGAATGCACAGCAAATATGACAAGATAAGAACAAGATTTACCGGCCTGTTTACAGAAAGGGAGCACTCAGCAGGATACTGTAAATAAGGTTTTGGCAAGGGAAGGGACAAATTCAAGCTGCATGGCCTAAAACAAATAAAGCCAGCAAATTGAAAGCAACAAATTGTGAGTTACAAACCACAAGGCCAATGGCAAGCAACGGGCAGAATGCATTCACGAGGAAGCACTATGAATTTACTTAAAGTGGCAGCTGTGGGTACTTTGTGGGGAAAGTCCGGTATTTTAGTCCATATCTTGCAGAGGTTTGGCCACATCAATCACCCAGGTAGTATGACAAGAAGACCTGGAGTGGTTTCCATGTTGCAGGTTAGGTCTGTACACCCATTCTATCAGTTTGCCACCATTTCCTATGGTACAGAGCTTCTGGCACACCTCTTGTAGGGTTAGTGCTAGGTGGCAGACATGAAATAGGGTATTTAATGATTATTTAAGGTGGTTGTAAGTAAGGAGTTGACCGGGGTGAAGATGGTAGACTGCCACAAGGGTTTGGAAATTTAGTAGCTCACTGTTCAGAAACAAAGTCCCCAATTTTAAGACACCTGCAGCAGCCACTGATGGAGTTGCTCTGAGCACAGCCATCCTGTGCGAGTAGGAAGGCTTAGCAAAGGTAGTGCAGGAGCACTTGGTTTCTTAGTGTCAGTGAGTTTACAGGTTCTGGCAAGGCAAGGGAAAGCCATGCATGATAACCCCGGATGGAGATCCGTAGAATGGTCAGTAGGAAACGATGATCAGTGCATTAAGCCTTCCTTAAAAGTCTTTACTGGTAAACCCCACCTCATGCAGGGAGGTGGGCAGAAAGCCAGTGAGCCACCCATTGGACATCTGCAGCTGAATAAAAGCATTCTAAGTCCAGAAGATCTAATCCACCCGCAGTCACAGTTAGCTTTAGAGTGGAAAGAGCTCCTGATGGCGCCGCAGCGACCAAATCAGATGTGTGGCCTGTCTGAAGAAGGAATGAAGGACGAGCAGGGGAAGGTTTGCAAAATAATACTATCATTGGGGTAGCACGCCATCTTCGCTAGTGCCACGTGGCCTCTACAGAAAGCAGAAGAGAAGACCAAAAGGTAAACTGGGCTTGGAGGGACCGTTCGCTCTGCCGAGATTTCCATCCTGGAAATCAGTGTAAGAATGGTAGATATTAATCACTAGGTATCAAAAGGTAACTGGTTCCCAGTTCAATCTGAGATCTAATTGTATATAAAGGGAAAAACAGTGTCATATGTCAAAGAAACACTAATTACATTTTTAATGTTTTACATTTTGTTTGTGCAATTTACATCCCAAATATTTTGAAGATTCAATGTGTACTTGACACTTAGGGATAACCCAGATCTCTAGTTTTGCTTTTGCTCAATTTCAAAACCATATAAAGACATGGACTAAGCGGGCAATTGTCTTGCACAACCTTGCACGGGGTCTGGCACCTGCTCACCCTTCACAAGCACTAACAGCGAACCATTGCACCAGAAGAGTTTGCCAAGGTGGATGGGTGTTGATTGTTCAACCACTTGACAGTGCCCCTTCTGTTTCGCTCCTGTGTGCAGACAACTCCCCAGGTACCCAATACCTTCAAATAGTCTTGGTGGACCCATCTTGTCTGATTTTAGGAATTGTCCCACCTTGTTCTTCTCTTCTTTATTTAGCCAGTTGTTAGCAACAACCCTTTGAATTACTTGCCGTGGATCTCCCATTTGATCTCGAGTTTATCTTACTCTTTTATTATCTTTGATTGGTAGTCCGGGCTCCCAGCTCTGAGATAAATCTAGAGTCCCAAACATACACTCTAGTGCTGTGAGACCACAGACAAGTTATGGGTACATCACATCCTGTCATTAGGTGTGAGACTGTCACCCAGACCATCTGCACTGCCTCTTTAAAAAAAATTAGGTTGAAAGTCCATGGGCGGTTGGGGTAAGCCAGATGTTTTTGTTCAATTTGTTTAAACTAGCATAAGGTTAATTACCTTAATGTTTCCCAAACTGTTTGCCAGGGGTTTTGAAATGTTCAGAAACATCATCAAAATGTTGCTGTTACTTTCTCTTCAGGAAAGATCGGGTAGATTTGGGTAGGGGCGATGGCCTTGGGTGAAGGGCATTAATTTACTACTGAACAAGGACATAATGTGACACCTGAATGTAGCACACCAGGAGGCAATCACAAAAGGTCCACAGTGAATTAATAGTGCTATGTTAAAAAAGAGTAAATAAATGCACTGACAACATAGTGAGGCATCGCCTCTCTTGCGTGTGTCTGTAAAACTGACGTTTGTTCTTCAATTTGTGTCCTGAATTTTGACCCTTTGTCCTGAATTTTTGTCCTGAATTTTGACCCTTTGTCCTGAATTTTTCACAGTCCTGTCCAGAATTTGCCTCAGTGCCAGGTGGTCACCCTATTGCCTCGGTGTGTGGTTGTGGGTCTCTCATTGCCTCGGTGTGTGGTTGTGGGTCTCTCATTGCCTTGGTGTGTGGTTGTGGGTCTCTCATTGCCTCGGTGTGTGGTTGTGGGTCTCTCATTGTCTCGGTGTGTGGTTGTGGGTCTCTCATTGCCTCGGTGTGTGGTTGTGGGTCTCTCATTGCCTCGGTGTGTGGTTGTGGGTCTCTCATTGTCTCGGTGTGTGGTTGTGGGTCTCTCATTGCCTCGGTGTGGGGTTGTGGGTCTCTCATTGCCTCGGTGTGTGGTTGTGGGTCTCTCATTGCTTTGGTGTGTGGTTGTGGGTCTCTCATTGCCTCGGTGTGTGGTTGTGGGTCTCTCATTGTCTCGGTGTGTGGTTGTGGGTCTCTCATTGCCTCGGTGTGTGGTTGTGGGTCTCTCATTGCCTCGGTGTGTGGTTGTGGGTCTCTCATTGCTTTGGTGTGTGGTTGTGGGTCTCTCATTGCCTCGGTGTGTGGTTGTGGGTCTCTCATTGTCTCGGTGTGTGGTTTCTCTGTGGGTCTCTCATCGCCTTGCTCTGTGGTTGCTCTGCGGGTCTCATTGCCTCGGTGTGTGGTTGTGGGTCTCTCATTGCCTCGGTGTGTGGTTGTGGGTCTCTCATTGCCTCGGTGTGTGGTTGTGGGTCTCTCATTGCCTCGGTGTGTGGTCGTGGGTCTCTCATTGCCTCGGTGTGTGGTTTCTCTGTGGATCTCTCATTGCCTCGGTGTGTGGTTGTGGGTCTCTCATTGCCTCGGTGTGTGGTTGTGGGTCTCTCATTGCCTCGGTGTGTGGTTGTGGGTCTCTCATTGCCTCGGTGTGTGGTTTCTCTGTGGATCTCTCATTGCCTCGGTGTGTGGTTGTGGGGCTCTCATTGCCTCGGTGTGTGGTTGTGGGTCTCTCATTGCCTTGGTGTGTGGTTGTGGGTCTCTCATTGCCTCGGTGTGTGGTTGTGGGTCTCTCATTGTCTCGGTGTGTGGTTGTGGGTCTCTCATTGCCTCGGTGTGTGGTTGTGGGTCTCTCATTGCCTCGGTGTGTGGTTGTGGGTCTCTCATTGCTTTGGTGTGTGGTTGTGGGTCTCTCATTGCCTCGGTGTGTGGTTGTGGGTATCTCATTGCCTCGGTGTGTGGTTGTGGGTCTCTCATTGCCTCGGTGTGTGGTTTCTCTGTGGATCTCTCATTGCCTTGGTGTGTGGTTGTGGGTCTCTCATTGCCTCGGTGTGTGGTTGTGGGTCTCTCATTGCCTCGGTGTGTGGTTGTGGGTCTCTCATTGCCTCGGTGTGTGGTTGTGGGTCTCTCATTGCCTCGGTGTGTGGTTTCTCTGTGGATCTCTCATTGCCTCGGTGTGTGGTTGTGGGGCTCTCATTGCCTCGGTGTGTGGTTGTGGGTCTCTCATTGCCTCGGTGTGTGGTTGTGGGTCTCTCATTGCCTCGGTGTGTGGTTGTGGGTCTCTCATTGCCTTGGTGTGTGGTTGTGGGTCTCTCATTGCCTCGGTGTGTGGTTGTGGGTCTCTCATTGCCTCGGTGTGTGGTTGTGGGTCTCTCATTGCCTCGGTGTGTGGTTGTGGGTCTCTCATTGCCTCGGTGTGTGGTTTCTCTGTGGGTCTCTCATCGCCTTGCTCTGTGGTTGCTCTGCGGGTCTCATTGCCTCGGTGTGTGGTTGTGGGTCTCTCATTGCCTCGGTGTGTGGTTGTGGGTCTCTCATTGCCTCGGTGTGTGGTTGTGGGTCTCTCATTGCCTCGCTGTGTGGTTGTGGGTCTCTCATTGCCTCTGTGTGTGGTTTCTCTGTGGATCTCTCATTGCCTCGGTGTGTGGTTGTGGGTCTCTCATTGCCTCGGTGTGTGGTTGTGGGTCTCTCATTGCCTCGGTGTGTGGTTTCTCTGTGGATCTCTCATTGCCTCGGTGTGTGGTTGTGGGGCTCTCATTGCCTCGGTGTGTGGTTGTGGGTCTCTCATTGCCTTGGTGTGTGGTTGTGGGTCTCTCATTGCCTCGGTGTGTGGTTGTGGGTCTCTCATTGTCTCGGTGAGTGGTTGTGGGTCTCTCATTGCCTCGGTGTGTGGTTGTGGGTCTCTCATTGCCTCGGTGTGTGGTTGTGGGTCTCTCATTGCTTTGGTGTGTGGTTGTGGGTCTCTCATTGCCTCGGTGTGTGGTTGTGGGTCTCTCATTGCCTCGGTGTGTGGTTGTGGGTCTCTCATTGCCTCGGTGTGTGGTTTCTCTGTGGATCTCTCATTGCCTCGGTGTGTGGTTGTGGGTCTCTCATTGCCTCGGTGTGTGGTTGTGGGTCTCTCATTGCCTCGGTGTGTGGTTGTGGGTCTCTCATTGCCTCGGTGTGTGGTTGTGGGTCTCTCATTGCCTCGGTGTGTGGTTTCTCTGTGGATCTCTCATTGCCTCGGTGTGTGGTTGTGGGGCTCTCATTGCCTCGGTGTGTGGTTGTGGGTCTCTCATTGCCTCGGTGTGTGGTTGTGGGTCTCTCATTGCCTCGGTGTGTGGTTGTGGGTCTCTCATTGCCTCGGTGTGTGGTTTCTCTGTGGATCTCTCATTGCCTCGGTGTGTGGTTTCTCTGTGGATCTCTCATTGCCTCGGTGTGTGGTTGTGGGGCTCTCATTGCCTCGGTGTGTGGTTGTGGGTCTCTCATTGCCTCGGTGTGTGGTTGTGGGTCTCTCATTGCCTCGGTGTGTGGTTTCTCTGTGGATCTCTCATTGCCTCGGTGTGTGGTTGTGGGTCTCTCATTGCCTCGGTGTGTGGTTGTGGGTCTCTCATTGCCTCGGTGTGTGGTTTCTCTGTGGATCTCTCATTGCCTCGGTGTGTGGTTGTGGGGCTCTCATTGCCTCGGTGTGTGGTTGTGGGTCTCTCATTGCCTCGGTGTGTGGTTGTGGGTCTCTCATTGCCTCGGTGTGTGGTTTCTCTGTGGGTCTCTCATTGCCTCGGTGTGTGGTTTCTCTGTGGATCTCTCATTGCCTCGGTGTGTGGTTGTGGGTCTCTCATTGCCTCGGTGTGTGGTTGTGGGTCTCTCATTGCCTCGGTGTGTGGTTTCTCTGTGGATCTCTCATTGCCTCGGTGTGTGGTTGTGGGGCTCTCATTGCCTCGGTGTGTGGTTGTGGGTCTCTCATTGCCTTGGTGTGTGGTTGTGGGTCTCTCATTGCCTCGGTGTGTGGTTGTGGGTCTCTCATTGTCTCGGTGAGTGGTTGTGGGTCTCTCATTGCCTCGGTGTGTGGTTGTGGGTCTCTCATTGCTTTGGTGTGTGGTTGTGGGTCTCTCATTGCCTCGGTGTGTGGTTGTGGGTCTCTCATTGCCTCGGTGTGTGGTTGTGGGTCTCTCATTGCCTCGGTGTGTGGTTTCTCTGTGGATCTCTCATTGCCTCGGTGTGTGGTTGTGGGTCTCTCATTGCCTCGGTGTGTGGTTGTGGGTCTCTCATTGCCTCGGTGTGTGGTTGTGGGTCTCTCATTGCCTCGGTGTGTGGTTGTGGGTCTCTCATTGCCTCGGTGTGTGGTTTCTCTGTGGATCTCTCATTGCCTCGGTGTGTGGTTGTGGGGCTCTCATTGCCTCGGTGTGTGGTTGTGGGTCTCTCATTGCCTCGGTGTGTGGTTGTGGGTCTCTCATTGCCTCGGTGTGTGGTTGTGGGTCTCTCATTGCCTCGGTGTGTGGTTTCTCTGTGGATCTCTCATTGCCTCGGTGTGTGGTTTCTCTGTGGATCTCTCATTGCCTCGGTGTGTGGTTGTGGGGCTCTCATTGCCTCGGTGTGTGGTTGTGGGTCTCTCATTGCCTCGGTGTGTGGTTGTGGGTCTCTCATTGCCTCGGTGTGTGGTTGTGGGTCTCTCATTGCCTCGGTGTGTGGTTTCTCTGTGGATCTCTCATTGCCTCGGTGTGTGGTTGTGGGTCTCTCATTGCCTCGGTGTGTGGTTGTGGGTCTCTCATTGCCTCGGTGTGTGGTTTCTCTGTGGATCTCTCATTGCCTCGGTGTGTGGTTGTGGGGCTCTCATTGCCTCGGTGTGTGGTTGTGGGTCTCTCATTGCCTCGGTGTGTGGTTGTGGGTCTCTCATTGCCTCGGTGTGTGGTTTCTCTGTGGATCTCTCATTGCCTCGGTGTGTGGTTGTGGGGCTCTCATTGCCTCGGTGTGTGGTTGTGGGGCTCTCATTGCCTCGGTGTGTGGTTGTGGGTCTCTCATTGCCTCGGTGTGTGGTTGTGGGTCTCTCATTGCCTCGGTGTTGATCTGTGGCTCTGTCCTTCTGCTCTTTAAAGGTCATGGCCTGACCCCTTGCTTCCTTTGCTCCCACAGAGAGTCAGGTGCCCCCCACGGTGGAGGACGTGGGCACCACTCGGCCCCCCACGGAGGACCAGCCCTCGACGCTGAATGAAGAGATCAGACAGATCCTGCACCTGGTGAAGCCCTGGAGGTGCACCCCAGGGTACCTGTCCGTCTCCCTGACCAAAGCATACCTCCAGGTGAGGGGGCACGGGGGGCGCAGGGTGGGGGCGCTGGAGGGGCTGGGGGGGCAGAAGCCACTATGGATGTGATGTGCGCAGACCGAGAGCAGTGCAGGTCAGAGCCGGATGCCCCCCACCAGCTGTGGGGGCACCTGCGGGGCTCCCCCCAACCCCCCCACCAGCTGTGGGGGCACCTGCGGGCCCTCCCACCCCCCCCCCACCAGCTGTGGGGGCACCTGCGGGCCTCCCCCCCCCCCCATCAGCTGTGGGGGCACCCGCGGGCCCTCCCACACCCCCCCCCCTGCTGTGGGGGCACCCCTGGGCCTCCCACACTCCCCCCCCCCCCCCCCAGCTGTGGGGGCACCCCTGGGCCTCCCACACTCCCCCCCCCCCCCAGCTGTGGGGGCACCCCTGGGCCTCCACCCTTCTGTCCACCCATCAACTGAGCCCCGAGAGGCGGGCCCGCAGGTTCACATCATCGGCTGGTACATAGGTTATCGCGATATCCACGACACTGCCATGCCCAGCATTGGTTATCCTCGTGTAAAGCAGTACTTCATAGCTGCCCATGCTGTGCCCACCTTCAAGCTGTCAGTCACTCCGGAGAAGGGTTGGCATCGGTCACTCCTGGCTCCCCTGCTATGGATGCTTGGCACAGGGTCAGCGCTTCGAGCCTCCCCCTGCTACCCAGTGTGTGGGTTCCTGGCCTGAGGGTCGCCTGGGCAGCAAGTGCCCTGACCGCCCAGCACTGGCCATTTCTTACCCCAGGACCCTGTGAGGGCCATGCCCGTTCACATCTTGTGTGAAGATATCACGAAGCCCCTCGAAATCCCGCTGTCGCGACTACTCTTGCTGCGACCGCGATGGCTCTGTAACCTGGTGTGGGTGGATGTGGTGTGGGGCTGGCTCTGCTGTTCATCCTGCAGGGCAGTGTGTGAAGGATGCTCTATCTCAGGGAGGGCTGGCTCTGCTGTTCATCCTGCAGGGCAGTGTGTGAAGGATGTTGTCTCAGAGGGGGTGGGGCTGGTTCTGCTGTTCATCCTGCAGGGCAGTGTGTGAAGGATGCTGTCTCAGAGGGGGTGGGACTGGCTCTGCTGTTGATCCTGGTAGGGCAATGTGTGAAGGATGCTGTCTCAGAGGGGTGGGACTAGCTCTACTGTTCATCCTGCAGGGCAGTGTGTAAAGGATGCTGTCTCAGAGGGGGTGGAGCTGGTTCTGCTGCTCATCCTGCAGGGCAGTGTGTGAAGGATGCTGTCTCAGAGGGGGTGGGGCTGGCTCTGCTGTTCATCCTGCAGGGCAGTGTGTGAAAGATGCGGTCTCAGAGGAGAGGCTGGCTCAGCTGTTCATCCTGCAGGGCAGTGTGTGAAGGATGCTGTCTCAGAAGGGTGGGGCTGGCTCTGCTGTTCATCCTGCAGGGCAATGTGTGAAGGATGCTGTTTCATAGGGGGTGGGGCTGGCTCTGCTGTTCATCCTGCAGGGCAGTGTGTGAAGGATGCTGTTTCTCAGGGAGGGCTGGCTCTGCTGTTCATCCTGCAGCCCAGAGCCCTCCCCCTAGTTGCCTGTCTGCCCTTGTTGTGGTCCCAGGCCTGTCTGTGGGTGTTTCCTCTGACCCTGCTCTCCAGCTCTCTGTGTTTGATCTTCACAGGGAGGACTTCCATCCCTTTGGGCCTGTGTTGTGTTTGTCTTTCCTGTTGGGCCACATGATCTTGTTTGCTTTGTTCTGAGAGCAGATTCTTGTCCTGTGCCTCTCAGCACTTCCTGTTTCCCTGAGAAGTGTCCGCTTCCTGTGACGTACCCTGGTGACTATTCCGGCTTCTGGGAGCTTTTCAGCCTCCCAAAGTGTCTGTGTTTGAAATTCAAGCAGTGTGCTGAGTAGACATTGAGGGGTTCGTTTGCACCCTCAGATCTTCTTTCCTCAGTAGACATAGCGGGTTTGTGTGCACCCCCTGTTCTTGTTTCGTGGGCAGACCTTGTTGGTGGGTTCGTGTTCACCCCCAGTTCTTGTTTCCTGAGCAGACATTGTTGGTGGGTTCGTGTGCACCCCCAGTTCTTGTTTCCTGAGCAGACATTGGTGGTGGGTTCCTGTGCACCCCCAGTTCTTGTTTCCTGAGCAGACATTGGTGGTGGGTTCCTGTGCACCCCCAGTTCTTGTTTCCTGAGCAGACATTGTTGGTGGGTTCGTGTGCACCCCCAGTTCTTGTTTCCTGAGCAGACATTGGGGGGTTCTTGTGCCCCTCCCCAGTTCTTGTTTCCTGAGCAGACATTGGTGGTGGGTTTGTGTGTCCCCCCAGTTCTTGTTTCCTGAGTAGACATTGGTGGGTTTGTGTGCACCCCCAGTTCTTGTTTCCTGAGTAGACATTGGTGGGTTCGTGTCCCCCAGTTCTTGTTTCCTGAGTAGACATTGGTGGGTTCGTGTCCCTCATTGGTGGGTTCGTGTCCCCCAGTTCTTGTTTCCTGAGTAGACATTGGTGGGTTCGTGTGCACCCCCAGTTCATGTTTCCTGAGTAGACATTGGTGGGTTCGTTTGCACCCCCAGTTCTTGTTTCCTGAGTAGACATTGGTGGGTTCGTGTCCCCCAGTTCTTGTTTCCTGAGTAGACATTGGTGGGTTCGTGTCCCTCATTGGTGGGTTCGTGTCCCCCAGTTCTTGTTTCCTGAGTAGACATTGGTGGGTTTGTGTGCACCCCCAGTTCTTGTTTCCTGAGTAGACATTGGTGGGTTCGTGTGCACCCCCAGTTCTTGTTTCCTGAGTAGACATTGGTGGGTTCCTGTGCACCCCCAGTTCTTGTTTCCTGAGTAGACATTGGTGGGTTCATGTCCCCCAGTTCTTGTTTCCTGAGTAGACATTGGTAGGCCTATTTACAAGTGGCTTGCGCCTCCGGTGCGTCACATTTATGACGCACTGGTGACGCAGGCTGTAGGCCCATCGCTACAAGGCCACGCAGAGCCACTTTGCATGGCTTTGAATGGCCTCATAGATATGGAGTAAGACAAGGCAGAGCAAGTGGCTGCATTGCATTCCTCCGCACCAGGGAGGCGTGCCATGGGCGTACAAACCTGGGAATGCGACAAAACAGTACGCCTCCCCAGGGGAGGCATATCAAGGAGAAATATTTGCATTTCTGCTTGTTTTTTCCTCTTTCCATGTGTGCTGTAGCAGCACACATAGAAAGAGGAAAACATCTCTGTGGATTTTCCTGCATGCATCAGAGGCGCGCTTGCAGTTGTTACTAGGCAGCCAATTGTGCACAAATGCAGGGGCAAGGGACACAGAAATGCGTCATTTACAAGGATTGACACTGCTGCATTGCGGCAGCGATGCATCAAAATCACTTGGGGTGCGTGATAGTTTACGATGCCATGGATGCGCCATATTTACAATATGGTGCACCATGGCGTACAGTCCCAGGATGCGTCGGAAATCCTGGAACTGTACGCCATGGTGAGGCATCCTTCCGAGGGAAGGATGCTGCAATACATCTGCCCAAAAAGTGACGCATTGTTGAAGATGAGCTTAGAACTTGCACAACTTCAGCAATGCAGCAAAAACACATAGGCGATGCGTCACTTCTGACGCAAGTAGCCTAATGTGTGGGGACCAATGTAATAAGAGTATGAAATGGTGTAAAACCCACCTTTTACTCTATTACATTTGTCCTGGATGTACAGTATGTGTGATCTATTGAGTGACACTGTCATGTGAGTGGATGCAAGTATGTAGTGTAATGTAATGTGTTACCTACCTGGTATGTGTGCTTCCTCTTGTGCTTGGGCGTACGTTTCGCTGGACTTGTGGCAATGCGGCAATCCTGGCCTGTCTCTGCCATGGAGGACACAGGGTCACATTGCACTGCTGCAGTGGATGTTGGTATCTCAGGAGCCATGGTCCCTGGTTGGTCAAGGGGGCCTACTACCCGATTGTTACGTGTGTAATCCTACTACTGGTTGAGAGGATGTGATGTTATAAGTTATTCCAGTGTGTAAAGTGACTTCAGCTGGTCAGATTCTTATTGAAAAGTCAATGTGTCTTTCTTACTCCTGGGTTGAGGAGGTGTAGGAATTTTTATGATTTCCAGACTACAAGTGACACATCTCAAAGATGCGTCACATATTAGAAAACTTGTATCACTGCATCAATCCTAAGAGAGTTTTTATGAAGGAAGGCCTATCCTGCATACATTATAAACTGCATTACGCACCTGGTTCCAGCGTAGGTATCTTTTGACACAGGCCATCAAAAACTGACGCATTGTGTCCAGTGCGTCATTTTGTAAATATGGGGCAACATGGATCATAGAATGCGCAACTGATGCGTCGAAACAAATGACGTAACGGCAGTGCAGACTCCTTCTAAATAAGCCTCACCAGGTGCCCTTCTGCTCTTTCCCTGTGGCGCAGGGCAGCCAGGAAGGGCACTTGCAGCTCTGCCCTCCACCACGGGGCTTGTAAATATGCCTCAGGTGTGTGTTCTGTTACTCGGGGTGTGAAGGTGGTGTGCACCCCCCCTCTTTTCCCCTGGACAGTAGGTGTGTGTTGTGTTACTCTGGGTGTGTGGGTGGTGTGTGCACCCCCAGGTCTGGTTCCCTGGACAACAGATGTGTGTTATGTTACTCTGGATGCATTAATTCTGGTGTGTGGGTGGTGTGTGCACCCCCAGGTCTGGCTCTCTGGACAGCAGGTGTGTGTTATGTTACTGTGGGTGTGTGGGTGGTGTGTGCACCCCCAGGTCTGGTTCCTCTGGGTGTGTGGGAGGTGTGCGCACCCCCAGGTCTGGCTCCCTGGACAGCAGGTGTGTGTTGTGTTACTCTGGGTATGTGGGTGGTGTGTGCACCCCCAGGTCTGGTTCCTCTGGGTGTGTGGGTGGTGTGTGCACCCCCAGGTCTGGTTCCTCTGGGTGTGTGGGAGGTGTGCGCACCCCCAGGTCTGGCTCTCTGGACAGCAGGTGTGTGTTATGTTACTGTGGGTGTGTGGGTGGTGTGTGCACCCCAGGTCTGGTTCCTCTGGGTGTGTGGGTGGTGTCGCTCCCCCAGGTCTGGCTCCCTGGACATCAGGTGTGTGTTGTGATACTCTGGCTGTGTGCACCCCCAGGTCTGGTTCCTCTGGGTGTGTGGGAGGTGTGCGCACCCCCAGGTCTGGCTCCTTGGACAGCAGGTGTGTGTTGTGTTACTCTGGGTGTGTGGGTGGTGTGTGCACCCCCAGGTCTGGTTCCTCTGGGTGTGTGGGTGGTGTCGCACCCCCAGGTCTGGCTCTCTGGACAGCAGGTGTGTGTTGTGTTACTCTGGGTGTGTGGGTGGTGTGTGCACCCCCAGGTCTGGTTCCTCTGGGTGTGTGGGTGGTGTTGCACCCCCAGGTCTGGCTCCCTAGGCAGCAGGTGTGTGTTGTGATACTCTGGGTGTATGCATCCCCAGGTCTGGTTCCTCTGGGTGTGTGGGTGGTGTGCGCACCCCCAGGTCTGGCTCCCTGGACAGCAGGTGTGTGTTGTGTTACTCAGGGTGTGTGGGTGGTGTGTGCACCCCCAGGTCTGGTTCCTCTGGGTTTGTGGGTGGTGTGATCTGGGTGTGTGGGTGGTGTGTGCACCCCCAGGTCTGGTTCCTCTGGGTGTGTGGGTGGTGTGTGCACCCCCAGGTCTGGTTTCTCTGGGTGTGTGGGTGGTGTGTGCACCCCCAGGTCTGGTTCCTCTGGGTGTGTGGGTGGTGTGTGCACCCCCAGGTCTGGCTCCCTGGACAGCAGGTGTGTGTTGTGTTACTGTGGGTGTGTGGGTGGTGTGTGCACCCCCAGGTCTGGTTCCTCTGGGTGTGTGGGTGGTGTGTGCACCCCCAGGTCTGGCTCCCTGGACAGCAGGTGTGTGTTGTGTTACTGTAGGTGTGTGGGTGGTGTGTGCACCCCGAGGTCTGTTCCTCTGGGTGTGTGGGTGGTGTGTGCACCCCCAGGTCTGGCTCCCTGGACAGCAGGTGTGTGTTGTGTTACTGTGGGTGTGTGGGTAGTGTGTGCACCCCAGGTCTGGTCCCTCTGGATGTGTGGGTGGTGTGCGCACCCCCAGGTCTGGGTCCTTGGACAGCAGGTGTGTGTTGTGTTACTCTGGGTGTGTGGGTGGTGTGTGCACCCCCAGGTCTGGTTCCTCTGGGTGTGTGGGTGGTGTGCGCACCCCCAGGTCTGGTTCCTCTGGGTGTGTGGGTGGTGTCGCACCCCAGGTCTGGCTCTCTGGACAGCAGGTGTGTGTTGTGTTACTCTGGGTGTGTGGGTGGTGTGTGCACCCCCAGGTCTGGTTCCTCTGGGTGTGTGGGTGGTGTCGCACCCCCGGGTCTGGCTCCCTAGGCAGCAGGTGTGTGTTGTGATACTCTGGGTGTGTGCATCCCCAGGTCTGGTTCCTCTGGGTGTGTGGGTGGTGTTGCACCCCCAGATCTGGCTCCCTGGACAGCAGGTGTGTGTTGTGATACTCTGGGTGTGTGCACCCCCAGGTCTGGTTCCTCTGGGTGTGTAGGTGGTGTCGCACCCCCAGGTCTGGCTCTCTGGACAGCAGGAGTGTGTTATGTTACTGTGGGTGTGTGGGTGGTGTCACACCCCCAGGTCTGGCTCTCTGGACAGCAGGTGTGTGTTATGTTACTCTGGGTGTGTGGGTGGTGTCGCACCCCCAGGTCTGGCTCTCTGGACAGCAGGTGTGTGTTATGTTACTCTGGGTGTGTGGGTGGTGTGCGCACCCCCAGGTCTGGTTCCTCTGGGTGTGTGGGTGGCGTGCGCACCCCCAGGTCTGGTTCCTCTGGGTGTGTGGGTGGCGTGCGCACCCCCAGGTCTGGTTCCTCTGGGTGTGTGGGTGGTGTGTGCACCCCCAGGTCTGGTTCCTCTGGGTGTGTGGGTGGTGTGCGCACCCCCAGGTCTGGCTCCCTGGACAGCAGGTGTGTGTTATGTTACTCTGGGTGTGTGGGTGGTGTGTGCACCCCCAGGTCTGGTTCCTCTGGGTGTGTGGGTGGTGTGCGCACCCCCAGGTCTGGTTCCTCTGGGTGTGCGGGTGGTGTGCGCACCCCCAGGTCTGGTTCCTCTGGGTGTGTAGGTGGTGTCGCACCCCCAGGTCTGGCTCCCTGGACAGCAGGTGTGTGTTGTGATACTCTGGCTGTGTGCACCCCCAGGTCTGGTTCCTCTGGGTGTGTGGGTGGTGTGTGCACCCCCAGGTCTGGTTCCTCTGGGTGTGTGGGTGGTGTCGCACCCCCAGGTCTGGCTCCCTGGACAGCAGGTGTGTGTTATGTTCCTCTGGGTGTGTGGGTGGTGTGCGCACCCCCAGGTCTGGTTCCTCTGGGTGTGTGGGTGGTGTCGCACCCCAGGTCTGGCTCTCTGGACAGCAGGTGTGTGTTGTGTTACTCTGGGTGTGTGGGTGGTGTGTGCACCCCCAGGTCTGGTTCCTCTGGGTGTGTGGGTGGTGTCGCACCCCCGGGTCTGGCTCCCTAGGCAGCAGGTGTGTGTTGTGATACTCTGGGTGTGTGCATCCCCAGGTCTGGTTCCTCTGGGTGTGTGGGTGGTGTTGCACCCCCAGATCTGGCTCCCTGGACAGCAGGTGTGTGTTGTGATACTCTGGGTGTGTGCACCCCCAGGTCTGGTTCCTCTGGGTGTGTAGGTGGTGTCGCACCCCCAGGTCTGGCTCTCTGGACAGCAGGAGTGTGTTATGTTACTGTGGGTGTGTGGGTGGTGTCACACCCCCAGGTCTGGCTCTCTGGACAGCAGGTGTGTGTTATGTTACTCTGGGTGTGTGGGTGGTGTCGCACCCCCAGGTCTGGCTCTCTGGACAGCAGGTGTGTGTTATGTTACTCTGGGTGTGTGGGTGGTGTGCGCACCCCCAGGTCTGGTTCCTCTGGGTGTGTGGGTGGCGTGCGCACCCCCAGGTCTGGTTCCTCTGGGTGTGTGGGTGGCGTGCGCACCCCCAGGTCTGGTTCCTCTGGGTGTGTGGGTGGTGTGTGCACCCCCAGGTCTGGTTCCTCTGGGTGTGTGGGTGGTGTGCGCACCCCCAGGTCTGGCTCCCTGGACAGCAGGTGTGTGTTATGTTACTCTGGGTGTGTGGGTGGTGTGTGCACCCCCAGGTCTGGTTCCTCTGGGTGTGTGGGTGGTGTGCGCACCCCCAGGTCTGGTTCCTCTGGGTGTGCGGGTGGTGTGCGCACCCCCAGGTCTGGTTCCTCTGGGTGTGTAGGTGGTGTCGCACCCCCAGGTCTGGCTCCCTGGACAGCAGGTGTGTGTTGTGATACTCTGGCTGTGTGCACCCCCAGGTCTGGTTCCTCTGGGTGTGTGGGTGGTGTGTGCACCCCCAGGTCTGGTTCCTCTGGGTGTGTGGGTGGTGTCGCACCCCCAGGTCTGGCTCCCTGGACAGCAGGTGTGTGTTATGTTCCTCTGGGTGTGTGGGTGGTGTGTGCACCCCCAGGTCTGGTTCCTCTGGGTGTGTGGGCGGTGTGCGCACCCCAAGGTCTGGCTCCCAGGACAGCAGGTGTGTGTTATGTTACTGTGGGTGTGTGGGTGGTGTGTGCACCCCCAGGTCTGGTTCCTCTGGGTGTGTGGGTGGTGTGCGCACCCCCAGGTCTGGTTCCTCTGGGTGTGTGGGTGGTGTGTGCACCCCCAGGTCTGGTTCCCAGGACAGCAGGTGTGTGTTATGTTACTGTGGGTGTGTGGGTGGTGTGTGCACCCCCAGGTCTGGTTCCTCTGGGTGTGTGGGTGGTGTGCGCACCCCCAGGTCTGGTTCCTCTGGGTGTGTGGGTGGTGTGCGCACCCCCAGGTCTGGCTCCCTGGACAGCAGGTGTGTGTTGTGTTACTGTGGGTGTGTGGGTAGTGTGTGCACCCCAGGTCTGGTCCCTCTGGATGTGTGGGTGGTGTGCGCACCCCCAGGTCTGGGTCCTTGGACAGCAGGTGTGTGTTGTGTTACTCTGGGTGTGTGGGTGGTGTGTGCACCCCCAGGTCTGGTTCCTCTGGGTGTGTGGGTGGTGTGCGCACCCCCAGGTCTGGTTCCTCTGGGTGTGTGGGTGGTGTCGCACCCCAGGTCTGGCTCTCTGGACAGCAGGTGTGTGTTGTGTTACTCTGGGTGTGTGGGTGGTGTGTGCACCCCCAGGTCTGGTTCCTCTGGGTGTGTGGGTGGTGTCGCACCCCCGGGTCTGGCTCCCTAGGCAGCAGGTGTGTGTTGTGATACTCTGGGTGTGTGCATCCCCAGGTCTGGTTCCTCTGGGTGTGTGGGTGGTGTTGCACCCCCAGATCTGGCTCCCTGGACAGCAGGTGTGTGTTGTGATACTCTGGGTGTGTGCACCCCCAGGTCTGGTTCCTCTGGGTGTGTAGGTGGTGTCGCACCCCCAGGTCTGGCTCTCTGGACAGCAGGAGTGTGTTATGTTACTGTGGGTGTGTGGGTGGTGTCACACCCCCAGGTCTGGCTCTCTGGACAGCAGGTGTGTGTTATGTTACTCTGGGTGTGTGGGTGGTGTCGCACCCCCAGGTCTGGCTCTCTGGACAGCAGGTGTGTGTTATGTTACTCTGGGTGTGTGGGTGGTGTGCGCACCCCCAGGTCTGGTTCCTCTGGGTGTGTGGGTGGCGTGCGCACCCCCAGGTCTGGTTCCTCTGGGTGTGTGGGTGGTGTGCGCACCCCCAGGTCTGGTTCCTCTGGGTGTGTGGGTGGTGTGTGCACCCCCAGGTCTGGTTCCTCTGGGTGTGTGGGTGGTGTGCGCACCCCCAGGTCTGGCTCCCTGGACAGCAGGTGTGTGTTATGTTACTCTGGGTGTGTGGGTGGTGTGTGCACCCCCAGGTCTGGTTCCTCTGGGTGTGTGGGTGGTGTGCGCACCCCCAGGTCTGGTTCCTCTGGGTGTGCGGGTGGTGTGCGCACCCCCAGGTCTGGTTCCTCTGGGTGTGTAGGTGGTGTCGCACCCCCAGGTCTGGCTCCCTGGACAGCAGGTGTGTGTTGTGATACTCTGGCTGTGTGCACCCCCAGGTCTGGTTCCTCTGGGTGTGTGGGTGGTGTGTGCACCCCCAGGTCTGGTTCCTCTGGGTGTGTGGGTGGTGTGTGCACCCCCAGGTCTGGTTCGTCTGGGTGTGTAGGTGGTGTCGCACCCCCAGGTCTGGCTCCCTGGACAGCAGGTGTGTGTTATGTTCCTCTGGGTGTGTGGGTGGTGTGTGCACCCCCAGGTCTGGTTCCTCTGGGTGTGTGGGCGGTGTGCGCACCCCAAGGTCTGGCTCCCAGGACAGCAGGTGTGTGTTATGTTACTGTGGGTGTGTGGGTGGTGTGTGCACCCCCAGGTCTGGTTCCTCTGGGTGTGTGGGTGGTGTGCGCACCCCCAGGTCTGGTTCCTCTGGGTGTGTGGGTGGTGTGTGCACCCCCAGGTCTGGTTCCCAGGACAGCAGGTGTGTGTTATGTTACTGTGGGTGTGTGGGTGGTGTGTGCACCCCCAGGTCTGGTTCCTCTGGGTGTGTGGGTGGTGTGCGCACCCCCAGGTCTGGTTCCTCTGGGTGTGTGGGTAGTGTGCGCACCCCCAGGTCTGGCTCCCTGGACAGCAGGTGTGTGTTGTGTTACTGTGGGTGTGTGGGTAGTGTGTGCACCCCAGGTCTGGTCCCTCTGGATGTGTGGGTGGTGTGCGCACCCCCAGGTCTGGGTCCTTGGACAGCAGGTGTGTGTTGTGTTACTCTGGGTGTGTGGGTGGTGTGTGCACCCCCAGGTCTGGTTCCTCTGGGTGTGTGGGTGGTGTGCGCACCCCCAGGTCTGGTTCCTCTGGGTGTGTGGGTGGTGTCGCACCCCAGGTCTGGCTCTCTGGACAGCAGGTGTGTGTTGTGTTACTCTGGGTGTGTGGGTGGTGTGTGCACCCCCAGGTCTGGTTCCTCTGGGTGTGTGGGTGGTGTGCGCACCCCCAGGTCTGGTTCCTCTGGGTGTGTGGGTGGTGTGCGCACCCCCAGGTCTGGCTCCCTGGACAGCAGGTGTGTGTTATGTTGCTGTGGGTGTGTGGGTGGTGTGTGCACCCCAAGGGCTGGCTCCCTGGGCAGCAGGTGTGTGTTGTGTTACTCTGGGTGTGTCACTCCGGGTGTGACCTGTGGGAGAGGCCCGAGCTGATAGCTTTGGTACCCCTCTCTACTGGAGTTGCGCCTTGATGTTGGTCCTCACAGCGCCTTCCTTGGAGGTAGCCCCGGCCTGGGTGGGGTTCCTCACCTCATGGCGGGTACTCCAGTTGCTGCTGGTATGTGTGGGTTGCACGGTCCCCCGTGTGTCATTAGCTGGGACCCTCCGGCCCTCACCTCGGGCTTCTCCTGGGAGCCCTCTGGGGTTTGTGTTGTTTTGTTCTCTGCCCTCAGGGGTGGCAGTGGGGTGGACATGGGCACACCTCCGCCATTCTCCGCTTCCACAATGGCCCCCAGTGAGGCAGGGGCCACATTTAAGACCCCCTGCTTGGTTGGAGAGATGCTGCTAGGGCCTCCCTCATCCAGGCAGAGAGGTTTGATGAAGGAAGGATTCTGTGGCCCCCCAACCTCCGGTCCCACAATCCTCTCTGAGGGACACTCTGGCTGGAGCCAAGATGGTGCCCCATCTGCCCTTTCACCTTGGTCCAGATAGTCTGTCTGTGGTCTCTGTGCTTTCTTTGGACCCTAGAGACGGTTATCCATGTCCTTCGGCCGTGAAGCGCCTTGAGGCCTTAAGGCAAAGTTCACGCTATTAAAAAAAAAATGCAAAAATGAAATGTATAAAAGGCGCCATGTGATTGGCTGCCGGGGGCGCTCAGCAGACACTCATATTTTTGAGGAATAGTCCAGGGTTACCGATTCTTCTAGAAGCTTCCAGGTTGTTCACTTGATAGTAAATAGAGCTGGTCTGTCTCCGACAAACTCACCGTAAGATACTTCAGTTACCAGCAGGATTGCCCAAGACGTGCCGAGGAGCTGATTTGTTAATCTGTGACCTGATTTCTGTCTATGGACTGATGTTTGCTGACTGGCAGCTCTCTCTTCCGTGGCAGACCGCCACTTCTTGGGTTTGGCTGTATTATATCTCAATAAAGATCACTGCAACCCAAGAACATAGCGCCGCGTCCCTGCCTGACCCTGGCTCCGGTTTCAAGCGCTGTTCGCCATCCTCCAGTCCCCTTGTCTTGCCAGCGCTTTGTTGATGTTGTGTCTCCTGCATTCCTATGGAGGAGTTTCCGGAAGTTGAGTGCGCACAGACACACAGGGGCAGATGTTTCCTCTCCTCTGGGGTGTGATGTGCGCAGGTGGGGGGCTGCCTGTGATTGGCTGACTGGATAGATTGAACATCCCTGATTGCAGCCTCTGGTGGCTGTGTGTTAGACATCCCTGATTGCAGCCTCTGGTGGCTGTGTGTGTTAGACATCCCTGATTGCAGCCTCTGGTGGCTGTGTGAGTTAGACATCTCTGATTGCAGCCTCTGGTGGCTGTGTGTGTTAGTCATCCCTGATTGCAGCCTCTGGTGGCTGTGTGTGTTAGACATCGCTGATTGCAGCCTCTGGTGGCTGTGTGTTAGACATCCCTGATTGCAGCCTCTGGTGGCTGTGTGTGTTAGACATCCCTGATTGCAGCCTCTGGTGGCTGTGTGTTAGACATCCCTGATTGCAGCCTCTGGTGGCTGTGTGAGTTAGACATCTCTGATTGCAGCCTCTGGTGGCTGTGTGTGTTAGACATCCCTGATTGCAGCCTCTGGTGGCTGTGTGAGTTAGACATCTCTGATTGCAGCCTCTGGTGGCTGTGTGTGTTAGTCATCCCTGATTGCAGCCTCTGGTGGCTGTGTGAGTTAGACATCTCTGATTGCAGCCTCTGGTGGCTGTGTGTGTTAGACATCCCTGATTGCAGCCTCTGGTGGCTGTGTGAGTTAGACATCTCTGATTGCAGCCTCTGGTGGCTGTGTGTGTTAGTCATCCCTGATTGCAGCCTCTGGTGGCTGTGTGTGTTAGACATCGCTGATTGCAGCCTCTGGTGGCTGTGTGTTAGACATCCCTGATTGCAGCCTCTGGTGGCTGTGTGAGTTAGACATCCCTGATTGCAGCCTCTGGTGGCTGTGTGAGTTAGACATCCCTGATTGCAGCCTCTGGTGGCTGTGTGTGTTAGACATCCCTGATTGCAGCCTCTGGTGGCTGTGTGAGTTAGACATCTCTGATTGCAGCCTCTGGTGGCTGTGTGTGTTAGTCATCCCTGATTGCAGCCTCTGGTGGCTGTGTGTGTTAGACATCGCTGATTGCAGCCTCTGGTGGCTGTGTGTTAGACATCCCTGATTGCAGCCTCTGGTGGCTGTGTGTGTTAGACATCCCTGATTGCAGCCTCTGGTGGCTGTATGTTAGACATCCCTGATTGCAGCCTCTGGTGGCTGTGTGAGTTAGACATCTCTGATTGCAGCCTCTGGTGGCTGTGTGTGTTAGACATCCCTGATTGCAGCCTCTGGTGGCTGTGTGAGTTAGACATCTCTGATTGCAGCCTCTGGTGGCTGTGTGTGTTAGTCATCCCTGATTGCAGCCTCTGGTGGCTGTGTGTGTTAGACATCGCTGATTGCAGCCTCTGGTGGCTGTGTGTTAGACATCCCTGATTGCAGCCTCTGGTGGCTGTGTGTGTTAGACATCCCTGATTGCAGCCTCTGGTGGCTGTGAGTTAGACATCCCTGATTGCAGCCTCTGGTGGCTGTGTGTGTTAGACATCCCTGATTGCAGCCTCTGGTGGCTGTGTGTGTTAGACATCTCTGATTGCAGCCTCTGGTGGCTGTGTGTGTTAGACATCCCTGATTGCAGCCTCTGGTGGCTGTGTGTGTTAGACATCCCTGATTGCAGCCTCTGGTGGCTGTGTGTGTTAGACATCCCTGATTGCAGCCTCTGGTGGCTGTGTGTGTTAGACATCCCTGATTGCAGCCTCTGGTGGCTGTGAGTTAGACATCCCTGATTGCAGCTTTGGGTCAGTCTCAGCAGCGTGTGAGTCTCCGATCTTGGCTGACCTCCACACTTCCACCAGTGGTCTTTGGGTCAGGCTGACCTCCACACTTCCACCAGTGGTTTTTGGGTCAGGCTTGCAGTGGCAGGGGTCTGTGATCTTGGCAGACCTCCACACTTCCACCAGTGGTCTTTGGGTCAGGCGTGGCAGTGGTCTCAGATCTTGGCTGACCTCCACACTTCCACCAGTGGTCTTTGGGTCAGGCGTGGCAGTGGCAGGGGTCTCCGATCTTGGCTGACCTCCACACTTCCACCAGTGGTCTTTGGGTCAGGCGTGGCAGTGTCAGAGGTCTCAGATCTTGGCAGACCTCCACACTTCCACCAGTGGTTTTTGGGTCAGGCTTGCAGTGGCAGGGGTCTGTGATCTTGGCAGACCTCCACACTTCCACCAGTGGTCTTTGGGTCAGGCGTGGCAGTGGTCTCCGATCTTGGCTGACCTCCACACTTCCACCAGTGGTCTTTGGGTCAGGCGTGGCAGTGGCAGGGGTCTCCGATCTTGGCTGACCTCCACACTTCCACCAGTGGTCTTTGGGTCAGGCTTGGCAGTGGCAGGGGTCTCAGATCTTGGCAGACCTCCACACTTCCACCAGTGGTGTTTGGGTCAGGCTTGGCAGTGGCAGGGGTCTCAGATCTTGGCAGACCTCCACACTTCCACCAGTGGTTTTTCTTCCAGTGTGTGTCCACACATTGATACTCTGAGTACAGCACATTCCTAGCACACCTCCTGGATGAGCCTCACTGCTTGGCCACAAAAAGAGAGCATCAGGTGGTCTATTTGTTACCTCTGGATACCAAGGTGGGGTTGCTTGAACTCTGCAGAGGGCACATCATTTCCGTACACTATATAGAGAGCCAGCCTCCTACGTACGCACACTGTCACTCGCTCTCATGCACACACCCACTCTCACTCGCTCTCATCCATACACCCACTCTCACTCGCTCTCATGCATACACCCACTCTCACTCGCTCTCATGCATACACCTACTCTCGCTCTCATGCATACACCCACTCTCACTCGCTCTCATGCATACACCCACTCTCACTCGCTCTCATGCATACACCCACACTCATTCTCTCTCATGCATACACCCACTCTCACTCGCTTTCATGCATACACCCACTCTCACTCGCTTTCATGCATACACCCACTCTCACTCGCTTTCATCCATACACCCACTCTCACTCGCTCTCATGCATACACCCACTCTCACTCGCTCTCATGCATACACCTACTCTCGCTCTCATGCATACATCCACTCTCACTCGCTCTCATGCACACACCCACTTTCACTCGCTCCCATGCATACACCCACTCTCACTCGCTCTCATGCATACACCCACTCTCACTCGCTCTCATGCACACACCCACTCTCACTCGCTCTCATGCATACACCCACTCTCACTCTCTCTCATGCACACATCCACTCTCTCTCATGCACACACCCACTCTCACTCGCTCTCATGCACACAGCCACTCTCACTCGCTCTCATGCACACACCCACTCTCACTCTCTCTCATGCACACACCCACTCTCACTCTCTCTCATGCACACACCCACTCTCACTCGCTCTCATGCATACACACACTCACTCGCTCTCATGCATACACACACTCACTCGCTCTCATGCATACACCCACTCTCACTTGCTCTCATACATACACACACACTCTCTCTCATGCATACACCTACTCTCGCTCTCACGCATACACCCACTCTCACTCGCTCTCATGCATACACACACTCTCTCTCATGCACACCCCCAGTCTCTGTCTCATGCACACACCCACTCTCTCTCATGCATACACCCACTCTCACTCGCTCTCATGCATACACCCACTCTCACTCTCTCTCATGCACACACCCACTCTCACTCGCTCTCATGCATACACACACTCACTCGCTCTCATGCATACACACACTCACTTGCTCTCATGCATACACCCACTCTCACTTGCTCTCATACATACACACACACTCTCTCTCATGCATACACCTACTCTCGCTCTCACGCATACACCCACTCTCACTCGCTCTCATGCATACACACACACTCTCACCCGCTCTCATGCATACACACACTCTCTCTAATGCACAACCCCAGTCTCTCTCTCATGCACACACCCACTCTCTCTCATGCATACACCCACTCTCACTCTCGCTCTCATGCATACACCCACTCTCACTCGCTCTCATGCATACACACACACACTCACTCATTTTCATGCATACACACTCTCACTCGCTCTCATGCATACACACACTCTCTCTCATGCACACCCCCAGTCTCTCTCTCATGCACACACCCACTCTCTCTCTCATGCATACACCCACTCTCCCTCGCTCTCATGCATACACCCACTCTCACTCTCATGCATACACATACTTACTCTCTCATGCATACAGATGCTCACTCTCTCTCTCATCCATACACCCACTCTCACTCGCTCTCATGCATACACCCACTCTCGCTCTCATGCATACTCACTCTCATTCGCTCTCATGCATACACCTACTCTCACTCTCATGCATACACATACTCACTCTCATGCATACACATGCTCACTCTCTCTATAATGCATACACCCACTCTCACTCGCTCTCATGCATACACCCACTCTCACTCTCTCTCATGCATACACCCACTCTCACTCTCTCTCATGCACACACCCACTCTCACTCGCTCTCATGCATACACACACACTCGCTCTCATGCATATACACACTCTCACTCGTTCTCATGCATACACCCACTCTCACTTGCTCTCATACATATACACACACTCTCTCTCATGCATACACCTACTCTCGCTCTCACGCATACACCCACTCTCACTCGCTCTCATGCATACACACACACTCTCACTCGCTCTCATGCATACACACACTCTCTCTCATGCTCACCCCAGTCTCTCTCTCATGCACACACCCACTCTCTCTCATGCATACACCCACTTTTACTCTCGCTCTCATGCATACACCCACTCTCACTCGCTCTCATGCATACACACACACTCTCACTCATTCTCATGCATACACACTCACTCGCTCTCATGCATACACACACTCTCTCTCATGCACACCCCCAGTCTCTCTCTCATGCACACACCCACTCTCACTCGCTCTCATGCATACACCCACTCTCACTCTCATGCATACACATACTTACTCTCTCATTCATACAGATGCTCACTCTCTCTCTCATACATACACCCACTTTCACTCGCTCTCATGCATACACTCACTCTCATTCGCTCTCATGCATACACCTACTCTCACTCTCATGCATACACATACTCACTCTCATGCATACACATGCTCACTATCTCTCTCATGCATTCACCCACTCTCACTCGCTCTCATGCATACACCCACTCTCGCTCTCATGCATACACATACTCACTCTCTCATACATACACTCACTCACTCTCTCATGAATACACTCACTCTCTCATGAATGCACCGACTATCACTCTCATTCATACACACACTCACTCTCTCATGCATACACCCACTCTCACTCTCACCCACACTCTCTCTATCATGCATACACACACTCACTCTCTCATGCATACACCCACTCTCACCCACACTCACTATCTCTCTCATGCATACACACACTCTCACCCACACTCACTCTCTCTCTCATGCATACACACACTCACTCTCTCATGAGTGTACACATATTCACTCTCTCCCATGCACACCCCCAGTCTCTCTCTCATGCACACACCCACTCTCACTCTCTCTCTCATGCACACATCCACTCTCCCTCTCCCTCTCATGCATACACCCACTCTCACTCTCTCTCTCATGCATACACACACTCTCACTCTCTCTCTCATGGACACACACTCTCTCTCTCATGCACACATCCACTCTCACTCTCTCTCTCATGCACACACCCACTCTCACTCTCTCTCTCATGCACACACCCACTCTCACTCTCTCTCTCATGCACACACCCACTCTCACTCTCTCTCTCATGCATTCACCCACTCTCACTCTTTCTCTCATGCATACACCCACTCTCACTCTCTCTCTCATGCATACACACACACTCACTCTCATGCATACACACACTCACTCTCTCATGAGTGTACACATATTCACTCTCTCCCATGCACGCCCCCAGTCTCTCTCGCATGCACACACCCACTCTCACTCTCTCTCTCATGCACACATCCACTCTCACTCTCTCATGCACACACCCACTCTCACTCTCTCATGCACACACCCACTCTCACTCTCTCATGCACACACCCACTCTCACTCTCTCTCTCATGCATACACCCACTCTCACTCTCTCTCATGCGCACACCCACTCTCACTCTCTCATGCACACACCCACTCTCACTCTCTCTCATGCATACACCCACTCTCACTCTCTCTCATGCGCACACCCACTCTCACTCTCTCATGCACACATCCACTCTCCCTCTCATGCACACACCCACTCTCACTCTCTCTCATGCATACACCCACTCTCACTCTCTCTCTCATGCATACACCCACTCTCACTCTCTCTCATGCGCACACCCACTCTCACTCTCTCATGCACACACCCACTCTCACTCTCTCTCATGCATACACCCACTCTCACTCTCTCTCATGCGCACACCCACTCTCACTCGCTCTCATGCATACACCTACTCTCGCTCTCATGCATACACCCACTCTCACTCGCTCTCATGCATACACCCACTCTCACTCTCTCTCTCATGCATACACCCACTCTCACTCTCTCTCTCATGCATACACCCACTCTCTCTCTCTCATGCACACATCCACTCTGCCTCTCACATTCATTTCAGTTTCTTTCTCTTTTTTGTTTCACTTTCACACACTTTTATTGTCTAAGCTGTCTCTTCTATCTGTCTAGCACACATCACCCTTTTTCTCTCTCGTCTTTCTCTCACAGACACTGCCTCTCTGTCCCCTTCTCCTCTCTGTCTCTCTCCCTCTCTGTCCCAATCTCTGCCTCTCTCTCACACACACACTCTCTCTCTCTCTCTCTCTCTGTCTCTCTCTGTCCCAATCTCTGCCTCTCTCTCACACACACACTCTCTCTCTCTCTCTCTCTCTCTCTCTCCCTCTCTCTCTCTCTCTGTCTCTCTCTGTCTCACACACACACACTCTCTCTCTCTCTCTCTCTCTCTGTCTCTCTCACACACACTCTCTCTCTCTCTCTCTCTCACACACACTCTCTCTCTCTCTCTCTCTCTCTCTCTCTCCCTCTCTCTCTCTCTCTGTCTCTCTCTGTCTCACACACACACACACTCTCTCTCTCTCTCTCTCTGTCTCTCTCTCTCTCACACACACTCTCTCTCTCTCTCTCTCACACACACTCTCTCTCTCTCTCTCTCTCTCTCTCTCTGTCTCTCTCTCTCTCACACACACACACTCTCTCTCCCTCTCCCTCTCTCGCCTCTCTCTCACAGACACTCTCTTTCCCTCCAGGCCGCCGGTGGAGTACAAGTGCAAGCCCTGACCCTCCTGGACTCCAGCTGCAGAGCTGAGCAGAACGACACACACATCTTCCTGAGCACGAGAACTGACCGCTGCCTGACCACCGCCGGGCCTGGGAATGAGCTCCGGAACCAGGTGAGTGTGAGGGCCCCGGACCCTGACTCGGTGAGTGTGAGGGCCCCGGACCCTGACTCGGTGAGTGTGAGGGCCCCGGACCCTGACTCGGTGAGTGTGAGGGCCCCGGACCCTGACTCGGTGAGTGTGAGGGCCCCGGACCCTGACTCGGTGAGTGTGAGGACCCTGGCTCGGTGAGTGTGAGGGCCCCGGACCCTGACTCGGTGAGTGTGAGGGCCCCGGACCCTGACTCGGTGAGTGTGAGGGCCCCGGACCCTGACTCGGTGAGTGTGAGGGCCCCGGACCCTGACTCGGTGAGTGTGAGGACCCTGGCTCAGTGAGTGTGAGGGCCCCGGACCCTGACTCGGTGAGTGTGAGGACCCCGGACCCTGACTCGGTGAGTGTGAGGACCCCGGACCCTGGCTCAGTGAGTGTGAGGACCCTGGCTCAGTGAGTGTGAGGGCCCCGGACCCTGACTCGGTGAGTGTGAGGGCCCCGGACCCTGGCTCGGTGAGTGTGAGGGCCCCGGACCCTGACTCAGTGAGTGTGAGGACCCTGGCTCAGTGAGTGTGAGGGCCCCGGACCCTGACTCGGTGAGTGTGAGGGCACCGGACCCTGGCTCAGTGAGTGTGAGGGCCCCGGACCCTGACTCAGTGAGTGTGAGGGCCCCGGACCCTGACTCGGTGAGTGTGAGAGCACCGGACCCTGACTCGGTGAGTGTGAGGGCACCGGACCCTGGCTCAGTGAGTGTGAGGACCCTGGCTCAGTGAGTGTGAGGGCACCGGACCCTGACTCAGTGAGTGTGAGGGCCCCGGACCCTGACTCGGTGAGTGTGAGGACCCTGGCTCAGTGAGTGTGAGGGCACCGGACCCTGACTCGGTGAGTGTGAGGACCCTGACTCGGTGAGTGTGAGAACACTGGACCCTGCCTCAGTGAGTGTGAGGGCCCTGACTCAGTAAGTGTGAGGACACCGGACCCTGGTTCAGTGAGTGTGAGGACCGTGGCTCAGTGAGTGTGAGGGCACCTGACCCTGGCTCAGTGAGTGTGAGGACCCTGGCTCGGTGAGTGTGAGGACCGTGGCTCAGTGAGTGTGAGGACTCTGGCTCAGTGAGTGTGAGGCCACAGGACCCTGACTCAGTGAGTGTGAGGGCACAGGACCCTGGCTCAGTGAGTGTGAGGACCGTGGCTCAGTGAGTGTGAGGGCACCTGACCCTGGCTCAGTGAGTGTGAGGACCCTGGCTCGGTGAGTGTGAGGACCGTGGCTCAGTGAGTGTGAGGACTCTGGCTCAGTGAGTGTGAGGCCACAGGACCCTGACTCAGTGAGTGTGAGGGCACAGGACCCTGGCTCAGTGAGTGTGAGGACCCTGGCTCAGTGAGTGTGAGGACCCTGGCTCAGTGAGTGTGAGGGCACCGGACCCTGGCTCAGTGAGTGTGAGGATCCTGAGTCAGTGAGTGTGAGGGCACCGGACCCTGGCTCAGTGAGTGTGAGGTTCGTGGCTCAGTGAGTGTGAGGGCACCTGACCCTGGCTCAGTGAGTGTGAGGACCCTGGCTCGGTGAGTGTGAGGACCGTGGCTCAGTGAGTGTGAGGACTCTGGCTCAGTGAGTGTGAGGCCACAGGACCCTGACTCAGTGAGTGTGAGGGCACAGGACCCTGGCTCAGTGAGTGTGAGGACCCTGGCTCAGTGAGTGTGAGGACCCTGGCTCAGTGAGTGTGAGGGCACCGGACCCTGGCTCAGTGAGTGTGAGGATCCTGAGTCAGTGAGTGTGAGGGCACCGGACCCTGGCTCAGTGAGTGTGAGGGCACCGGACCCTGGCTCAGTGAGTGTGAGGGCACCGGACCCTGGCTCAGTGAGTGTGAGGGCCCTGACTCAGTAAGTGTGAGGGCACCGGACCCTGGTTCAGTGAGTGTGAGGACCCTGACTCAGTAAGTGTGAGGACCGTGGCTCGGTGAGGTGTGAGGACCCTGACTCAGTGAGTGTGAGGACCCTGGCTCAGTGAGTGTGAGGGCACCGGACCCTGACTCAGTGAGTGTGAGGGCACCTGACCCTGGCTCAGTGAGTGTGAGGACCCTGGCTCGTGAGGTGTGAGGACCCTGACTCAGTGAGGGCACTGGACCCTGGCGCAGTGAGTGTGAGGACCCTGACTCAGTGAGTGTGAGGGCACCGGACCCTGACTCAGTGAGTGTGGGGGCACCTGACCCTGGCTCAGTGAGTGTGAGGGCACCGGACCCTGACTCAGTGAGTGTGAGGGCACCGGACCCTGACTCAGTGAGTGTGAGGGCCCTGACTCCGTAAGTGTGAGGACCGTGGCTCAGTGAGTGTGAGGGCCCCGGACCCTGACTCGGTGAGTGTGAGGGCCCCGGACCCTGACTCAGTGAGTGTGAGGGCCCCGGACCCTGACTCGGTGAGTGTGAGGACCCTGGCTCAGTGAGTGTGAGGGCCCCGGACCCTGACTCAGTGAGTGTGAGGGCCCCGGACCCTGACTCGGTGAGTGTGAGGACCCTGGCTCAGTGAGTGTGAGGGCCCCGGACCCTGACTCGGTGAGTGTGAGGACCCTGGCTCAGTGAGTGTGAGGGCACCGGACCCTGACTCGGTGAGTGTGAGGGCCCCGGACCCTGACTCGGTGAGTGTGAGGGCCCCGAACCCTGACTCAGTGAGTGTGAGGGCCCCGGACCCTGACTCGGTGAGTGTGAGGACCCCGGACCCTGACTCGGTGAGTGTGAGGACCCTGGCTCAGTGAGTGTGAGGGCCCCGGACCCTGACTCAGTGAGTGTGAGGGCCCCGGACCCTGACTCGGTGAGTGTGAGGACACCGGACCCTGGTTCAGTGAGTGTGAGGACCGTGGCTCAGTGAGTGTGAGGGCACCTGACCCTGGCTCAGTGAGTGTGAGGACCCTGGCTCGGTGAGTGTGAGGACCGTGGCTCAGTGAGTGTGAGGACTCTGGCTCAGTGAGTGTGAGGCCACAGGACCCTGACTCAGTGAGTGTGAGGGCACAGGACCCTGGCTCAGTGAGTGTGAGGACCCTGGCTCAGTGAGTGTGAGGACCCTGGCTCAGTGAGTGTGAGGGCACCGGACCCTGGCTCAGTGAGTGTGAGGATCCTGAGTCAGTGAGTGTGAGGGCACCGGACCCTGGCTCAGTGAGTGTGAGGGCACCGGACCCTGGCTCAGTGAGTGTGAGGGCACCGGACCCTGGCTCAGTGAGTGTGAGGGCCCTGACTCAGTAAGTGTGAGGGCACCGGACCCTGGTTCAGTGAGTGTGAGGACCCTGACTCAGTAAGTGTGAGGACCGTGGCTCGGTGAGGTGTGAGGACCCTGACTCAGTGAGTGTGAGGACCCTGGCTCAGTGAGTGTGAGGGCACCGGACCCTGACTCAGTGAGTGTGAGGGCACCTGACCCTGGCTCAGTGAGTGTGAGGACCCTGGCTCGGTGAGGTTTGAGGACCCTGACTCAGTGAGGGCACTGGACCCTGGCGCAGTGAGTGTGAGGACCCTGACTCAGTGAGTGTGAGGGCACCGGACCCTGACTCAGTGAGTGTGGGGGCACCTGACCCTGGCTCAGTGAGTGTGAGGGCACCGGACCCTGACTCAGTGAGTGTGAGGGCACCTGACCCTGGCTCAGTGAGTGTGAGGACCGTGGCTCAGTGAGTGTGAGGACCCTGACTTAGTGAGTGTGAGGGCACCGGAACCTGGCTCAGTGAGTGTGAGGGCACCGGACTCTGGCTCAGTGAGTGTGAGGGCACCGGACCCTGACTCAGTGAGTGTGAGGGCACCTGACCCTGGCTCAGTGAGTGTGAGGACCCTGGCTCGGTGAGGTGTGAGGATTCTGACTCAGTGAGTGTGAGGGCACTGGACCCTGGCTCGGTGAGTGTGAGAGCACCGGACCCTGGCTCAGTGAGTGTGAGGGCACCGGACCCTGGCTCAGTGAGTGTGAGGACCCTGGCTCAGTAAGTGTGAGGACCGTGGCTCGGTCAGGTGTGAGGACCCTGACTCAGTGAGTGTGGAGGGCACTGGACCCTGGCGCAGTGAGTGTGAGGACCCTGACTCAGTGAGTGTGAGGGCACCGGACTCTGACTCAGTGAGTGTGAGGGCACCTGACCCTGGCTCAGTGAGTGTGAGGACCCTGGCTCGGTGAGGTGTGAGGACCCTGACTCAGTGAGTGTGAGAGGACCGGACCCTGGCTCAGTGAGTGTGAGGGCACAGGACCCTGGCTCAGTGAGTGTGAGAGCACCGGACCCTGGCTCAGTGAGTGTGAGGGCACCGGACCCTGGCTCAGTGAGTATGAGGACCCTGGCTCAGTGAGTGTGAGGACCCTGGCTCGGTGAGGTGTGAGGACCCTGACTCAGTGAGTGTGAGGGCACCGGACCCTGGCTCAGTGAGTGTGAGGGCACTGGACCCTGGCGCAGTGAGTGTGAGGACTCTGACTCAGTGAGTGTGAGGGCACCGGACCCTGGCTCAGTGAGTGTGAGGGCACCGGACCCTGGCTCAGTGAGTGTGAGGACCCTGGCTCAGTGAGTGTGAGGGCACAGGACCCTGGCTCAGTGAGTGTGAGAGCACCGGACCCTGGCTCAGTGAGTGTGAGGGCACCGGACCCTGGCTCAGTGAGTGTGAGGACCCTGGCTCAGTGAGTGTGAGGATCCTGGCTCGGTGAGGTGTGAGGACCCTGACTCAGTGAGTGTGAGGGCACCGGACCCTGGCTCAGTGAGTGTGAGGGCACTGGACCCTGGCGCAGTGAGTGTGAGGACCCTGACTCAGTGAGTGTGAGGGCACCGGACCCTGGCTCAGTGAGTGTGAGGGCACCGGACCCTGGCTCAGTGAGTGTGAGGACCCTGGCTCAGTGAGTGTGAGGACCCTGGCTCGGTGAAGTGTGAGGACCCTGACTCAGTGAGTGTGAGGGCACCGGACCCTGGCTCGGTGAGTGTGAGGGCACTGGACCCTGGCTCGGTGAGTGTGAGGGCACCGGACCCTGACTCAGTGAGTGTGAGAGCACCGGACCCTGGCTCAGTGAGTGTGAGGTCCCTGACTCAGTGAGTGTGAGGGCAGGTGACCCCGCCTCGATGAAGGGGTTCAGGTGAGGCTTTTCAGTGGGCACCCCTCTCTCAGCGCTTGCTGCGCTCTGTGTTTGGGGGTGCAGGGGAAGGGGGCAGGTGAGGCTTTTCAGTGGGCACCCCTCTCCCAGTGGAAGGGGGCTTTCATCTTTCAGAGGACAGGGGGGTGTCTAGGACCTTCTCCGAGGCCCCCTGGATAGATTGTGGGTTCCTTCATGTTTTAATACCTCTCCCTGTTCCCCCCTCAGCTGCTCCTGACGGTGAACACCTTGGCAGAGCCTGTAGTGGTGAGTGGGGGCCCTGGGGGGGGTACCAGTGTCTGCCCCTCAGATGTCACGAAGAGCAGGAACTGAGGCCCGGGTGTGGGGGCTCCATGAGATGTCCTCATTTAGGCTGTCTCTCTGGAGAGGTCATGCACACGGTCTCTTCGCCTGTCTCTGATGAGTGGGGCCAGCTCTCTTCATGGCTCTCTCTCCATAGCCCTCTCTTCATGGCCCTCTCTCCATGTCTGCCATAACTCTCCATGGCCCTCTCTCCATGGCCCTCTCTCCATGTCTGCCATCTCTGTCCATGGCCCTCTCTTCATGGCCCTCTCTTCATGTCTGACAGCTCTCTCCATGACCCTGTCTCCATGTCTGCCATCTCTGTCCATGACCCATGGTCCTCTCTCCATGGCCCTCTCTTCATGTCTGCCATCTCTCTCCATGGCCCTCTCTCTATGGCCCTCTCTTCATGTCTGACAGCTCTCTCCATGGCCCTCTCTTCATGTCTGACAGCTCTCTCCATGGCCCTCTCTCCATGGCCCTCTCTTCATGTCTGACAGCTCTCTCCATGGCCCTCTCTCCATGTCTGCCATCTCTGTCCATGGCCCATGGCCCTCTCTCCATGGCCCTCTCTTCATGTCTGCCATCTCTCTCCATGGCCCTCTCTCCATGGCCCTCTCTTCATGTCTGACAGCTCTCTCCATGGCCCTCTCTCCATGGCCCTCTCTTCATGTCTGACAGCTCTCTCCATGGCCCTCTCTCCATGTCTGACAGCTCTCTCCATGGCCCTCTCTTCATGTCTGACAGCTCTCTCCATGGCCCTCTCTCCATGGCCCATGGCCCTCTCTCCATGGCCCTCTCTTCATGTCTGCCATCTCTCTCCATGGCCCTCTCTTCATGTCTGACAGCTCTCTCCATGGCCCTCTCTTCATGTCTGCCATCTCTCTCTATGGCCCTCTCTTCATGTCTGACAGCTCTCTCCATGGCCCTCTCTCCATGGCCCTCTCTCCATGTCTGACAGCTCACTCCATGGCCATCTCTCCATGTCTGACAGCTCTCTCCATGGCCCTCTCTTCATGTCTGACAGCTCTCTCCATGGCCCTCTCTTCATGTCTGACAGCTCTCTCCATGGCCCTCTCTCCATGGCCCTCTCTTCATGTCTGACAGCTCTCTCCATGGCCCTCTCTTCATGTCTGCCATCTCTCTCCATGGCCCTCTCTTCATGTCTTCCATCTCTCTCCATGGCCCTCTCTTCATGTCTGACAGCTCTCTCCATAGCCCTCTCTCCATGTCTGACAGCTCTCTCCATGGCCCTCTCTCCATGTCTGTCAGCTCTCTCCATGGCCCTCTCTCCATGTCTGCCATCTCTCTCCACGGCCTTCTCTCCATGTCTGCCATCTCTCTCCACGGCCCTCTCTTCATGTCTGACAGCTCTCTCCATGGCCCTCTCTCCATGGCCCTCTCTCCATGTCTGACATCTCTCTCCATGGCCCTCTCTCCATGGCCCTCTCTCCATGGCCCTCTCTTCATGTCTGCCATCTCTCTCTATGGCCCTCTCTCCATGTCTGACAGCTCTCTCCATGGCCCTCTCTCCATGGCCCTCTCTCCATGTCTGCCATCTCTCTCCATGGCCCTCTCTCCATGGCCCTCTCTTCATGTCTGACAGCTCTCTTCATGGCCCTCTCTTCATGTCTGACAGCTCTCTCCATGGCCCTCTCTTCATGTCTGCCATCTCTCTCTATGGCCCTCTCTTCATGTCTGACAGCTCTCTCCATAGCCCTCTCTCCATGGCCCTCTCTTCATGTCTGACAGCTCTCTCCATGGCCCTCTCTCCATGTCTGACAGCTCTCTCAATGGCCCTCTCTCCATTGCCCTCTCTCCATGGCCCTCTCTTCATGTCTGACAGCTCTCTCCATGGCCCTCTCTTCATGTCTGACAGCTCTCTCCATGGCCCTCTCTTCATGTCTGACAGCTCTCTCCATGGCCCTCTCTTCATGTCTGCCATCTCTCTCTATGGCCCTCTCTTCATGTCTGCAATCTCTCTCCATGGCCCTCTCTCCATGTCTACCATCTCTCTCCATGGCCCTTTCTCCATGGCCCTCTATTCATGTCTGCCATCTCTCTCCATGGCCCTCTTTCCATGGCCCTCTCTCCATGGCCCTCTCTCCATGGCCCTCTCTTCATGTCTGACAGCTCTCTCCATGGCCCTCTCTCCATGTCTGCCATCTCTCTCCATGGCCCTCTCTCCATGTCTGCCATCTCTCTCCATGGCCCTCTCTTCATGTCTGACAGCTCTCTCCATGGCCCTCTCTTCATGTCTGACAGCTCTCTCCATGGCCTTCTCTCCATGGCCCTCTCTCCATGGCCCTCTCTTCATGTCTGACAGCTCTTTCCATGTCTGCCAGCTCTCTCCATGGCCCTCTCTCCATGGCCCTCTCTTCATGCATGACAGCTCTCTCCATGGCCCTCTCTCCATGGCCCTCTCTTCATGTCTGACAGCTCTCTCCATGTCTGCCAGCTCTCTCCATGGCCCTCTCTTCATGGCTGACAGCTCTCTCCATGGCCCTCTCTCCATGGCCCTCTCTTCATGTCTGCCATCTCTCTCCATGGCTCTCTCTCCATGGCCCTCTCTCCATGTCTGCCATCTCTCTCTATGGCCCTCTCTTCATGTCTGACAGCTCTCTCCATGGCCCTCTCTCCATGTCTGACAGCTCTCTCCATGGCCCTCTCTTCATGTCTGACAGCTCTCTCCATGGCCCTCTCTCCATGGCCCTCTCTCCATGTCTGCCATCTCTCTCCATGGCCCTCTCTTCATGCCTGACAGCTCTCTCCATGGCCCTCTCTCCATGGCCCTCTCTTCATGTCTGCCAGCTGTCTCCATGGCCCTCTCTTCATGTCTGACAGCTCTCTCCATGGCCCTCTCTCCATGGCCCTCTCTTCATGTCTGCCATCTCTCTCCATGGCTCTCTCTCCATGGCCCTCTCTCCATGTCTGCCATCTCTCTCCATGGCCCTCTCTTCATGCCTGACAGCTCTCTCCATGGCCCTCTCTCCATGGCCCTCTCTTCATGTCTGACAGCTCTCTCCATGTCTGCCAGCTCTCTCCATGGCCCTCTCTTCATGTCTGACAGCTCTCTCCATGGCCCTCTCTCCATGGCCCTCTCTTCATGTCTGCCATCTCTCTCCATGGCTCTCTCTCCATGGCCCTCTCTCCATGTCTGCCATCTCTCTCTATGGCCCTCTCTTCATGTCTGACAGCTCTCTCCATGGCCCTCTCTCCATGGCCCTCTCTCCATGTCTGACAGCTCTCTCCATGGCCCTCTCCATGTCTGACAGCTCTCTCCATGGCCCTCTCTCCATGGCCCTCTCTCCATGTCTGCCATCTCTCTCCATGGCCCTCTCTTCATGTCTGCCATCTCTCTCTATGGCCCTCTCTTCATGTCTGCCATCTCTCTCTATGGCCCTCTCTTCATGTCTGCCATCTCTCTCCATGGCCCTCTCTCCATGGCCCTCTCTCCATGGCCCTCTCTCCATGGCTCTCTCTCCATGGCCCTCTCTCCATGTCTGACAGCTCTCTCCATGGCCCTCTCTCCATGGCTCTCTCTCCATGGCCCTCTCTCCATGTCTGACAGCTCTCTCCATGGCCCTCTCTCCATGGCCCTCTCTCCTTTCTCTATGGCCCTCTCTCCATTTCTGCCATCTCTCTCCATGGTCCTCTCTCCATGGCCCTCTCTCCATGTCTGCCAGCTCTCTCCATGGCCCTCTCTTCGTGTCTGACAGCTCTCTCCATGGCCCTCTCTCCATGTCTGCCAGCTCTCACCTTTTTCAACTGTCTCTGTGTGTCTGTCTCTCGTTAGACCCCTGACACAGGGCCTTTCTATGAACAGGAGTTTGAGAGTTGGGGAAGGCCTTCCTGGTAGAGGATAGCTTCGGTGCATGTCTCATCGGTGCATGTCTCTGTGCTTCTCATCGGTGCATGTCTCATCGGTGCATGTTTCTGTGCTTCTCATTGGTGCATGTCTCATCGGTGCATGTCTCTGTGCTTCTCATCGGTGCATGTCTCATCGGTGCATGTCTCTTTGGTTCTCATTGGTGCACATCTCCGTGCTCCCCTCTCACCGGTGCACGTCTCCGTGCCCCTCTCACAGGTGCACCACTCCGTGCCCCTCTCATCGGTGCATGTCTCTTTGGTTCTAATCTGTGCATGTCTCTGTGCTTTTCATAGGTGCACGTCTCTTTGGTTCTCATCGGTGCATGTCTCTGTACTTCTCATCAGTGCATGTCTCATCGGTGCATGTCTCTTTGGTTCTAATCGGTGCAAATCTCCGTGCTCCCCTCTCACCGGTGCACCCCTCCGTGCTCCTCTCACCGGTGCACTGTCCCTTTTGTTACCCATATACCCTTCCCAGAGCTCTCCCTGCCCTTGGCGCATGTCTCTCCTCTTGTCTCTCAGTGCTCCCTCTGCTCACCTGAGTCCTTCCCTCCCCAGGTGCCCTTTGTCTGTGTGAGTCCATCAGTGGAACTGCAGGTTTATGGGACTCCAGACTTCACCAGCCCCTCTGAGTCCCTGGAGGCCGGCGTGAAGACCTATGTCCAGGTAAGGGGCATGTGCCCAGGTGGCAGCAGTGCCAGGGCTCCCGCAGCATCCTCACACCTGCTGCACCATCTTCAGACTTTAACAAACAATGCTTCTAGCACAAAAATAAGAAAAGTCACCAAAAGAAACATGTACCTTCCAGGTGGTGAGAGCTGACAATTCAGAGCCACTGTGTAAAGGAGGGATTGTGAAACTGAAACTCGAAATCAGTAATACTGTGGCCTACTAACATCAAACACACAATATCAACATCAATAAAGCTGTGGAGTTCTAGCATCCAGGGTGTAGGAGGCTGGCCTGGTGTGTGGTGGGTACCTGAGGCACTTACACCAGGTCCAGGTATCCCCTATCAGCGAGGTGTAGGCAGTGCCTAGAAGCCAGGCTCTCTAGAGGTAGGTGTGGATGAGCAGCCAAGGCGTATCTAGGAGACATGCAAAGCTCTTGCAATACCACTGTAGTCACACAGCACTTAAACACCTGGAAGAAAACACTCAGTGTTACAAAAATAAAAGTACTTTATTATAGGAACATCAAACTAGAGTACCACTGGTGTACCTCCCTCCTGCGGTATGAACACACAGAATATACACAGGTGGCTACTCAGGAAAACCACAAAATAACAAGAGCCTTGTTGGGGGGGGGGGGGGGGGGGGGGGGCATATTATATACTTTAAAAAATTGAATTCAGAGGGGTGTCCCCACCAGACTGTATGGAGTAGTTAGACAAGGGCTGGGGGAGAGTGGAACCCCAAAAAGTAAGTACCTAGATCCCCAGCGGCCAGCTACAGAGAGTTAAGTTACCCCGTTCTCCCATAGGCTAACAAGGGGACGTTGCAGTTGGAAATGCAGAAGCAGGGCCGGGTCAGTGGAGCCCAGAGGTGGATTCTGGATGAAGAAGACCTACCAAAGAAGGGGGCGGAGTCCAGTCCACGCAGGAGTGTCTCTGTGGGGCAGGAGGCAATGCCCACCCTTCTGTAGCTGAAGATCTGGGTCAACGGTGATGGATGAAGTCTAGGAGCTGCAGAGGAGGGCCACTAACAGGCACAAGCAAATGCAAGAGGAACTGTTGGAACTTCTGCAGAGCTGTGGAGGACCAGCAAGTTCCTGGGGACTCGACTCTTGTAGGGGAGTACGGGCTGACACTCGGAAGACAGGAGACCCAGCAGAAGCAGGTGGAGCCCCCACAAGCAGCCCGCTGGCAGCAGGCATGAATTGCAGTGAGGCCCAGTCAGCGTACCTGAAGAGGAGTCTCAGGTCACTGTAGCAGCAAAGGAAAGAGTGTCCTTGCAGAGGTAGGGTACTGGGGGCGGAGGCTACTTGAAGCCTGAAGATCCCACGCAGCAAGGGTCAACAAGCCTTGGCTGTTGCAACAGTTGCGGTGCACAGGGATTCTGTACCAGTGGCAGAGACAAGGGATCTCTCAGAACCAGTAGCTGTGTTGGAGAATCTTCGGAGGCCCAGAGGACAGCAGATTCCAGCAGCCGGGCGTAGTTGCAGTTGGTGCCTGTGGATGCAGGGGAGTGACTCCTTCACTCCAAGGGAGATTCCTTCTTGCTCCTTGGTGCAGCTGAAGTCTTGCTGACCCCAGAGGATGCACAGCCAGGGAAATGTTGCAGCTGCTGGAAGGAGCAGGTGAAACCATGTTGCAAGGCGAGGTTGTCTCAGGCATTGCAGTCTTCTTGGTTCCTGAAGAGTCCAGTGGCCAGAAGTAGAAGTAAACAATGCAGAGGAGTCCTGGTGGAGTCTTGCAAGGTGGGGACCCACCCGCAAGGGAGACCCTAAATAGCCCTAAAAGGGGGTTTGGTCAGTCTCTGGAGTGATCACCTATGAGGAGGGGTCACTGACATCCGCTTCCTTCCCTGCCTGCTTCCTTGACTGCCCAGTCAGATGCTCCCAGAGGCCTCTGCCCATCTTGGCTTTAAGAGGAGCTCTGGGGACAACCCTAGGGGTGGAGCTGGACCGGGGAGTGGTAACTCCCCTTTCGATTGTGTGTTTTGTGCCAGAGCCGGGAGTAGTGGTCCCTGGACTGGTGCAAACCAGATTATGCATGGAGGGCACCAAATGTGTCCTTCAAAGCAGGCCTGATGCGCAGGGAGGCTAACACCTATTTCCGAAGGAGAGGAGGCTGCACCCCTCTCCTACAGGAAATCCTTTGTTCTGCCTTCCCCTGCTTGAGCTGATCAGGCAGCAGGAGGGCAGAATCATGTCCAAGGGGCTACAGCAGCATGGGCTCCTTGCAGACACTGGAAGACCGGTAGGAACAATACTGGGGGGGTCCTCTAAGGAGCCCTCAGAGTGCATGGAATCATGCCACCAAGTATGATTCTGACATGTTTGCTGCCAAACACGCCCTGCCATAGGGGTGTCTTACAGTGACCTGGTGCAGAGACCTGTAGTGAAAGGGTGCATGCACCCGTTCACGCAGGATGCAATGACTGGCCTGCAGACACAGTTTGCATGGGCTCCCATGGGTGGCATAACACATGCTGCAGCCCATGAGGGACCCCTGGTGTACCTATGCCCTGGGTACCCAAGTACCATATACTAGGGACTTACATGGGGGCACCAGTATGCCAATTGTGGGGTGTAAAGGGTCCCAAAGCAACCAAAGTTAGAGGCGAGAGCACAGACACTGGGGTCCTGGTTGGCAGGATCCCAGTGAAAACAGTCTAAGCGCAGTGACAGCGGGCAAATCGAAAGGTAAGCGCATCAAGGAAGTATAGATTTACTGTTCATAACTCCACTTCTACGTACCTTGAAGAATGCGTGTACCGTGTAGGTGTACATATGTGGAGTTAGGTATATAAAGTCTAGACTGGCTTACGTGCTGAGATTTTCAGTGTTCTATCCCATGCTATGTTATTGAATCAGTAGTCGGGCCGCTCCTCAACCAGGCCCACATTTTATGGCATAGATTGTGCACATATTGGGTTATTTTCAGCTGAATACAAAAAAAAAAATTGTTTCACACAAACTATTTCACTCCGTGAGTTGGAAGAATCATTGCTCCTGTGGTTCCATCTAAGAATATAACATCTGATGAATAATCTTTTAGTAGGTTCTGATGAATGTGTCTACAGAATGTTCTTTAAAATTGTATTTTGGAGAATAGTGGGGCCCCTTTTGGATCAATGTGTCTGAATGTGGAAAAATAGCCGGATAATGTAGCCGCAGAATGTGCTACAGCACTTTCCTCTTCATGCCACATAATGTATTATTATTATGTAGCATTTGTAAAGCGCACTGTGACCAGTTCCGTTGTCCCGGCGCTATTGCAAAGCCAACGCGGTGTGGGAAGGACCACAGTATTAGGAAAAAGCCAGGTTTTGAAAGCTTTTCTGAATTGCACCAAATCTGAGAGCATCTTCAGAGAGACTGGAGCTTGTTCCACAGTCGAGCTGCAGCAATAGAAAGGGCTCGGTCTCCTTGTCGGGTCTGTGGATCCTGGGACCCGCACCAATTTAGCCATAGTAGATCGCAAATGTCTACTCGGAACACACAGTTTGAATCTGTGCTGCCTCAACAAGGGGCAGATACTGCGAAGCATCCTAAACACAACACACAAGGACTCGAACTGCATCCTCTCCTCCACCGGAAGCCAACGAATCCTCCCAAGAGCGAGGGAGGCCGAGGTCCTTCTAGGCAGATTGAGCGTTAGTTTTGCAGCCACTGTCAGCACTCTTCGAAGTCTCTTCAATAGAACATCTGGAGCTCCAAGAAGGATGGCGTTGCAGTAGTCCATGCGACTGAGTACCATCCCCGTGTGGTTAAAGATCTGGCGCGTGAAAGTAATCCTGGAAAGAGTTTCCCATGTCCACGAAGCAAGGGCCTGTTTATGATCTTGGTGAACAGGGTCACTCGGTCACAAACATGGCTGATATCCCGTCTGCCAAATTACAATTACATTATGGGGGTCATTACAACATTAGCCGCCCGCCAAGCCGTAACCGCTGTGCCCATTTCGACATCCCCGCTGGGCCGGCGGGAGGAAACCAAGTTTCCGCCCGCCGGCCCAGCGGGGATGTGGGCCGCAACATGGGAGCCGGCTCCAAATGGTGCCGGTGGTGTTGCGGCCGTGCGACGGGTGCAGTTGCACCCGTCGCGCTTTTCACTGTCTGCACAGTAGACAGCGAAAAGCCGCATCGGGCCCTGTCAGGGGGCCCCTGCACTGCCCATGCCAGTGGCATGGGCAGTGCAGGGGCCCCCAGGGGCCCCACGACTCCCCGTACTGCCAGCCTTTTCCTGGCGGTTCAGACCACCAGAAAAAGGCTGGCGGTCGGGGACTCGTAATCCCATGGGCAGCGCTGCAAGCAGCTCTGCCCTGGCGGTTTACAACCGCTGGGGCCATTGTGGTGGAAAACCACCGGCCCCGGCGGTGTGACCGCGGCGCTACCGCCGCGGTCAAAATACGCCAGGAGGCACTGCCAGCCTGTTGGCGGTGCTCCCGTCATTTTGGCCCTGGCGTTGTAATACCGCCAGGGTCATAATGACCACCTATATCCTATGGAACCTGAACTTGTAATATGGGGGATGGAATATCCGCCATGTTTGTGACTGAGAATTCCATCTGCCAAGATCATAGTCCGGCCCTTAGTGAAGGCACCTCAGTAATGGGGTCCCCGCTGCTGCGGCTATCACTAGTGAGGACGAGAGCGGGTGTCGAGAGAGGCCCCAGAAGGACTGCAAGGAACGATGGCGAGTGCGATCCTGGACAGCGATAGCAGCGGCGTCTCTAGATGGAAACTGTAAGGGGGGCCACACTGGGCCACAGATGAAAGTGCTGGACCCAGTATCTCTTTACATCTGACTCTGTATGTGTTTAAATGCTGTAGTGATAGTTAGGTCAGACTTTCCATGGGAAAGGGGTTTTTCTTTAATAACTAAGCAATGTTTGATGAATGTGGACAAAGCTTTCACCCAAAGAAATCATCCACTTTGGCTCCATCATCCAGGAGTTCTTGTCAGTCTGTCAAGCGGGGCCCAAAAGAAAGGGGAGGTCCCAAAAGTGTAATGTCCCATGTTTATTTCCATAGAAAACTTTGCACTCCAATACAGAAAAACAACTGAACAGAATGCACCAAATTTGGCAAAAATCATTAGTGCCACTTGAGATGTCACCAGTGATGTCACTTAACACGTCATGAGTGACATAACGTGTGAGCTCATTAGCAGTGCCTGATGGGACCGAAGTTGAAATTAGTTCATTAAAGTATAACTGCGAACTTTGGCGGTTGTTCATTTTTTAAAATGTTTGTTCTTATCTCACTTGAGCACCTAACTTTGAAGTCATAGTAACCCTTGGCTTTTTTAGTGAATCAGTATGTAGGGATATTCATGCACACTCAGGTTTAAACATTTTAAGCAAACAACACTCCTTTGCGATGAAACCTATTGGCGCAAATTAAAGTGTGTGACAAGGCACAGGGCATGGGTGTTTTTCTGTGCCACCTCCTGGTACATTCAACAGATGTGGTGGTGGGTCACCGGGTGGGGGGCAGGACAAATCGAGCTGGAGACAGGCCCCATTAGCTCCCCCCACATACACACCAGTGAGTGTAGCAGGCCAGGCAGAGTCCATGGGCCTTAATTAAAGATTGGAAGATGTACTCTGTCCTGCCAGGTCAGCAGAGGGACACAGACCCCCACATCTAAAGACCTCAGTGCCTTCAGACGAGGCCCCCAAGCTTTGTTCTGCAGATGCCATGATCAATGCACCAGCACTGCAAACTCCCAAAGCAAGAGTCTGTGATGCACAAAAAATGATTCTCCCTGATGCACTCAGTGTTTGCCCAGTGAGTGGGGTCATTATCCATGTCTGCCTTTGGGGACCAGGCTGTCACTGGTGGCTGCAAACAGGAAGAAAGGACTTAGGAAGGTAGGGCAGGCGCTCTGACGTCCATCATCCACCGGTTTAATGTTGTTTAACCCTCTGCAGTGTTTTTGGCATCTTCCAGGTTGTAAGGCTCAGTGACAGATGTGATGCTGAGTGCTATGAGCAGAGGAGTTTGATGTTTGCTTTCCATTCATTCATCCATTCATTCACTCATTCTTGTAATTCTCCCCTGCAGGTGTCGGTGAGCGGGGCAGCCGACTATGCCCTGCTGCGTCTTCAGGAGTGCTCGCTGACCCCGGGCTCCGAGAAGAGCAGGACCCTGATTGCCAGAGATGTTCCGAAGATGCCCACCGTGCAGATCCTGGAGCCGGTAGAACTGGACAGCGCCCACAAGCTCTTCCGTTTCACCTTCGTGTACCGACCCACCTCAGGCCCACCTGCCTGCACCGGGGTGCTGACCTGTGTGCTGTGCCTGGAGCCGGACCATGCCACTGTGAGGGTCTCTTCACCTTGGGGTTCAATGGGAGGATGTGGGTGCCCTGGATGAGCTTTCAGTGATGCTTGTTCTTGATCTGTTCACAGATGTCAGGTGCATGCCACACACCTTCATGCCTGTCTTTCTATTTACAGAACTGCTCGGACAACAAACTCATGAAAGCATCTTTAGATCTGTCGATCACCGGCCAGAGCCCTACTACCCTTGGTCAAGGTAAGGTCACTTTCAGTGGTTGAGTGTTCTTGGTCTCTGGAGGAGTGAAATGTCTTTGGTGTGGGTGTCATGTTTGCCCAAATGTCTCTCAGTGAACATGTCTGGATTGCAGGACGTCTCTAGTCGCCGTGTAGTGTGGTTGGGTGTGTTTGTCTCCCTCAGTTCAGACTGTACCCCACCGCCCTACGGTGTGATGTGTTTGGGCCTGTCTCTGTCTGCACAGGCCTCTAGAGCGGGTGTGGGATGGGTACCACATCCCTGGGTGTGTGGGTATCACTGTGGTGGTGGTACCTTTTATTCCATGAAGTGTTGAGCCACAAAGGTTCCCTGGAGACAGCAAGTCCATGATGTGCACAGCTTCGTGCCCAGGCGTCTCCGAACCCTCACGTTCCATGCTCAGTGCCAACACTTAGTAAAGTATTCAAGAAGGTTACACATGGCATGGACGCAAGCTCCAGTCACAAAGCCTCTGGCATAAACTATGGCATTCATATACACACACTCCTGAAGTTCACCAAAGTAATACTAATACAATAGGTGTTTGTTGCGTTTGTGTCTACTTCGTGATTGGTAGTTTATTGTGTCATTCAAGGTGATATATCACTGTCTAATATGGCATTGTATCGCTCTGCAGTGGAGCCTTACGGGGCCAGCTGCCAGCCCACACTGCTGCTGACCCCACACACTGTTCTGCCCTCCTGATGGTGCGCCAGGCGCATGTCGGCTGAGCAGAACAAACTATTTCCTGCAAGGGAGAGGTGTGACCACTCTCCCTGTGTATTGGGTGTCTAAGAGCTGAGGTGGGGGGGCCTCTGAGCACCACCAGACTGCTTTAAAGGGTATATTTGGTGCTCTCCTTGCATAATCCAGTTTACACCAGTTCAGGAACCCCCAGTTCGCGCTCTGGCGCGTAACTGCACAAAGGACAGTGGAGTGACCACTCCCCATATCCAGCTCCTCCCCTAGGGAGGTGCACAGACCTTTGCCAGGTGGCCACTTGATTCTGCCATCTTGGAAATAAGATGTGGAGAGGCCCCTTGGGGCATCTGACTGGTTAGGTAGATGACCCCTCTGATAGGTGGGTCTTTCAGAGAGTGACCAACCCCCTTTTAGAGTTACTTCAGGGCTCCCCGGGGTGGGTCCTCAGATTCATCAAGCAAGACTCGCCAAGGAACTCTGCAAGACATCTTCCACTTCTGGCCTCTAGAACCACTGCTGGTCTGCTTTGGAACTGTACAAGTCTGCTTCTGGTGCTGGTCTGCTTTGGAACTGTACAAGTCTGCTTCTGGTGGGAAGGCTCCCTTTGCATCATTGCTTCTCCGGATCCTGCAAGAATCCTGCAACATCCAAGGCTGTGCATCCTCCGGGGTCACAAGGAGTCTGTTTGCACCTGGAAGCATGAAGGAATCTCTATTTGATTAAAGGGGTCACATCATCTGCTTTTGCAGCACCTCAAGACGTCCACCAACTGGTGAGGTCTATTGTCCCATGGGTGCTGGCCTCTGCCCCTTTCCTTTTCAGGTCCTCCACGTACGGAAACCATCCCTGGGTTCCATCAGCTTGGTCCACGGGTCGTGACAGCAGCTGGACAATCCGAGGCATCCACAGGCTTCAGAGAGTTCCTTCTCCCCTCTGCATCCAGGTTCCAGGTGTAGGTGCTCCTGTCTTCTAGGTATCCTGGGGTGGGTACTCCTGTCTTCTGGGTATCATGGGGTGGGGGCCCGCTCCATCCATCCTCCTGTCTGCTGGTTTCCTCGGGGTCCACTGAGAAGGGTCTTGGATTCCATAAACTCCAATTACTACTCTCTGTGTTCACCTATGGGGCAACAGAGTGGGTAACTAACTTACTCCTGGTTGCTGGGGGCACTTACTGTACTCACCTCTGGTGTTCCTAACTACCCGCAGCTAACTACCACACTTACCTTGGCTGGAGTCACTAGTTCACATTCCACTCACTTAGCATATGGTGTGCCCCCCCCCCATAGGGCCCGTACATTTTATGTTATTTCTGCTGGTCATCTTGTGTACATATTGTGTGTAGATATCTCAGAGTGAGATACACAAATGCTAGTCTAGTAGTAGTGCTGTAATAAAATGTCCTTTAGTTTTGCAGCACTTGTGTGGTTCTTTATCATGAGTGAGTTACTGACTGACTACTGTGGTATTGCAAATGCTTTACACTCCTCCTGGATAAGCTTCCGCTGCTCGCCACAGATACCCCTAGGGAGCCTTCCCTATCTGGACACCCGTTCACTATCACTAAGGGTTCCCTGGACTCGGTATAGGGGCCGCACCATAGGTGTACCCCAAAAACTGAGCCAGCCTCCTACAGTGTTGAGAAGGCGTCAGAGGGCACTGATGTGAGAATCCATGAAGTCCCGCCTCCTATCTCCTCATCACACGAATGATAAATCAGAGACAGTGACTGAGGCAACTGAGGCGTTGTACACTCTCACCCTGGCCCCCCCCAGAGGTCTCCCCCACTCTCACACTGGCCCCCCAGAGGTCTGCATCCACCCTCATCCTGCCCCCCATAGGTTTCCCCCCACTCTCACCCTGGCCCCCCAGAGCTCCCTATCCACCCTCACACTGGCCCCCCAGAGCTCTCCCCCACACTCACCCTGGCCCCCCAGAGCTCTGCATCCACCCTCATCCTGCCCCCCTGAGGTCTCCCCCACTCTCACTCTGGCCCCCCAGAGCTCTCCCCCACTCTCACCCTGGCCCCCCAGAGCTCTCCATCCACTCTCACCCTGCCCCCCCAGAGCTCCCCATCAACTCACACCCTGGCCCCCTCAGAGGTCTCCCCCACTCTCACTCTGCCCCCACAGAGGTCTCCACCACTCTCACCCTGGACCAGAGGTCTCCCCCACTCTCACCCTGCCCCCCCCAGAGGTCTCCCCCACTCTCACCCTGGACCCCAGAGGTCTCCCCCACTCTCACCCTGCCCCCACAGAGGTCTCCCCCACTCTCACCCTGGACCAGAGGTCTCCCCCAATCTCACCCTGCCCCCCCAGAGGTCTCCCCCACTCTCACCCTGGACCCCAGAGGTCTCCCCCACTCTCACCCTGCCCCCGCAGAGGTCTCCCCCACTCTCACCCTGGACCAGAGGTCTCCCCCAATCTCACCCTGCCCCCCCCCAAGAGGTCTCCCCCACTCTCACCCTGCCCCCCACAGCTCTCCCCCACTCTCATCCTGCCCCCAGAGCTTTCCCCCACTCTCACCTTAGCACCCCTTTCAGAGGCACACACATCCTTGTGACTGACTTGTGACTGATTCTTCCCAGCCCTCCTGGCCTTTCAGGGACACACACACACCCTTGTGACTGACTCTGCCCAGCCCTCCAGATAGAGTATCTGTGTTCCTAAGCTGCCCCCTCGTTTCCTCTAACGATTGTCCAGGGACATGATGGACAGACCCCTAGACAGGTCGAGCCCAGGCGGAGTGTTGGCGCTAGGTACTGTCCAAGGATAGGATGGACAGACCCCTGGACAGGACCCCAGGCGGAGTGTTGGCGCTAAGGATTGTCCAGGGACAGCATTGACAGACCCCTGGACGTGAGCGTTGGCGCTAGGTACTGTCCAGGGACAGGATGGACAGACCCTGGACAGGAGCCCAGGCGGTGTGTTGGCGCTAAGGACTGTCCAAGGACAGGAAAGACATACCCTGGACAGGGCCCTCAAGGAGGGACAGACAGGCACGTCCCTCACACACCCGGTCCTGTTTCTGGCCCTGCGGGGTGTGGCCATTGGCTGCGGGTCAGTCCCCCTCTGGGCCCCTTCAGGGCGCTATCTGCCTCCACAGCCGTCTATGGGCGCTGCCTCCCTCCCCCCAGGATATTTTTAACACCAATTCGGAGAAATATTTGTTGTCTCTAAAATGTGAGCAGATGTCAGTCCCGTGACTGAGCTGTCTCAGAGAAGCCCAGGCCATAGGAGGGAACTCTGTCCTATAACTGAGACTCCGGGGGAAACTGTGTCCCATAACTGAGACTCCAGGTGGGAACTCTGCCCCCATAACTGATACTACAGGCGGGAACTCTGTCTCATAACTGAGACTCCAGGGAGGAACTCTGTCACATCCAGGAGGGAACTATGTCTCATAACTGAGACTCCAGGGAGGAACTCTGCCCCCATAACTGATACTACAGGCGGGAACTCTGTCTCATAACTGAGACTCCAAGGAGGAACTCTGTCACATCCAGGAGGGAACTATGTCTCATAACTGAGACTCCAGGGAGGAACTCTGACACATCCAGGAGGGAACTCTGTCCCAAACTGAGACTCCGGTGGGAACTCTGTCCCATAACTGAGACTTTAGGTGGGAACCCTGCCCCATAACTGATACTACAGGCGGGAACTCTGTCTCATAACTGAGACTCCAGGGAGGAACTCTGTCACATCCAGGAGGGAACTCTGTCTCATAACTGAGACTCCAGGGAGGAACTCTGACACATAACTGAGACAACAGGGGGGGACTCTGTCCCCTAACTGAGACTCTAGGTGGGAACTCTGTCCCATAACTGAGACTCCAGGTGGGAACTCTGCCCCATAACTGATACTACAGGCGGGAACTCTCTCTCATAACTGTGAATACAGGTTGGAACTCTGTTCATCCGAGAGGGAACTCTCTCATATAACTGAGACTCCAGGGAGGAACTCTGTCCCATAACTGAGACTCCGGGGAAAACTCTGTCTCATAACTGAGACTCCAGGTGGGAACTCGGTCCCACCCGAGATAGAACTATAGCTCATAACTGAGACTCCAGGCAGGTACTCTGTCCTATAACTGAGACTCCAGGTGGGAACTCTGCCCCATACCTGAGACTCCAGGTGGGAACTCCGTCCCATAACTAAGACTCCAGGGAGTTCTATCTCGGGTGGGACAAACTTCCCTCTCGGATGGGACAGAGCTCCTCCCGGATGGGAAAGCTCTCACCTGGAGTCCCAGTTTTGGACAGAGTTTCTGCCTGGAGTCTCAGTCATGGGATATAGTTCCTGCCAGAATGGGACAGAGTTCCTGCCTGGAGTCTCAGTTATGGGACAGAGTTCCCTCCCGGATGGCAGTGCAGGGGCCCCCGTGCAGGCCGCCGTCGCGCATGTCACTGCCCAATTTACGGGCAGTGACATGTGTGACGGGTGCTGCTGCACCTGCCGCACACCAACATTGGTGTCGCCCTCAATGTTGCGGCCATGTTCCATACTCTCTGGGCCAAACTTACAAAGAATTCCCACAGGACAGGACAGCACAGGACAGCACAGCACGCAGCACAGCACAGTGCAGCGCAGCACAGTGCAGCGTAGGACAATGCAGCGCAGGACAACACAGCACGCAGCGCAGCACAGTGCAGCGTAGGACAATGCAGCGCAGGACAGCACAGCACGCAGCGCAGCACAGTGCCGCGCAGGACAATGCAGCGCAAGACAGCGCAGCGCAGGACAGCACAGCACGCAGCACAGGACAGCACAGCACGCAGCACAGCACAGTGTAGCACAGTGCAGCGTAGGACAATGCAGCGCAGGACAGCACAGCGCAGTGCAGGACAGGGCAGGACAGTGCACTGCAGCACAGTGCAGCGCAGCACAGGGCAGCAGTGGGCAGTGCAGCACAGCGCAGCACACGACAGCGCAGCACAGGACAGCAGTAAACAATGCTGCGCTGCACTGCACTGCGTGAAATGGAAAGGGCAGGACTGCGGCGCAGCTCACTGGTTGCAGCAGTCATTCTCTCGCCCTGTGCTGGGCACTCTCGGCACTTTGCACCATAGCGCAAGGGATTGGGACATTAAATATGGGCGTGCACCATAGTGCAAGGGGTGTGTGACGTTAAGCACAGGTGTGCACCATAGTGCAAGGGTTGTGTGACGTTAAGCACAGGCTTGCACCATAGTGCAAGGGGTGTGTGACGTTAAGCACAAGTGTGCACCATAGTGCAAGGGGTGTGTGACATTAAGCACAGGCTTGCACCAGCAGTGTGTGACCTTAAGCAGAGGCGTGCACCATAGTGCGTGACCAGGGTGTGACCATAAGCACGGGCCTGCACCATAGTGCGTGACCAGGGTGTGTAACCATAAGCACGGGCCTGCACCATAGTGCAAGGGGTGTGTGTGACGTTAAGCACAGGCGTGCACCATAGTGCAAGGGTTGTGTGATATTAAGGACAGGCGTGCATCATAGTGCAAGGGGTGTGTGACCTTAAGTATGGGCTTGCACCATAGTGGAAGGAGTGTGTGACCTTAAGTATGGGCTTGCACCATAGTGGAAGGGGTGTGTGACCTTAAGCACATGCATGCACCATAGTGCAAGGGGTGTGTGACCTTAAGTATGGGCTTGCACCATAGTGCAAGGGGTGTGTGACCTTAAGTACGGGCTTGCGCCATAGTGCAAGGGGTGTGTGACCATAAGCACGGGCCTGCACCATAGTGCAAGGGGGGTGTGTGTCGTTAAGCACAGGCGTGCACCATAGTACAAGGGTTGTGTGATATTAAGGACAGGCGTGCATCATAGTGCAAGGGGTGTGTGACCTTAAGTATGGGCTTGCACCATAGTGCAAGGGGTGTGTGACCTTAAGCACATGCATGCACCATAGTGCAAGGGGTGTGTGACCTTAAGCACATGCATGCACCATAGTGCAAGGGGTGTGTGACCTTAAGTATGGGCTTGCACCATAGTGCAAGGGGTGTGTGACCTTAAGTACGGGCTTGCACCATAGTGCAAGCGGTGTGTGACCTTAAGCACATGCATGCACCATAGTGCAAGGTGTGTGTGACCTTAAGCACCGGGCTGCACCATAGTGCAAAGGGTGTGTGACCATAAGCACAGGCCTGCACCATAGTGCAAGGGGTGTGTGATGTTAAGCACAGGCTTGCACCATAGTTGAAGGGGTGTGTGATGTTAAGCACAGGCTTTCACCATAGTGCAAGGGGTGTGTGCCCTAAAGCATAGGCTTGCACCACAGTGCAAGGGGTGTGTGACCTTAAGCACAAGCTTGCACCCTAGTTGAAGGAGTGTGTGACGTTAAGCACAGGCTTGCACCATAGTGCAAGGGGGGGGGGTTGTCCTAAAGCATGCTGCATGGGCTTGCACCATAGCGCAAGGGGTTGGGTCCTTATGCGTGGGCTTGCACCATAGTGCAAGGGGTGTGTGACGTTAAGGACAGGCGTTCACCATAGTGCAAGGGGTGTGTGACCTTAAGCATAGGCTTGTACCATAGTTGAAGGGGTGTGTGACGTTAAGCACAGGCTTGCACCATAGTGCAAGTGGTGTGTGACCTTAAGTACTGGCTTGCACCATAGTGCAAGCGGTGTGTGACCTTAAAACCATGCGTGCACCATAGTGCAAGGGGTGTGTGACCTTAAGCACCGGGTTGCGCCATAGTGCAAGGGGTGTGTGACGTTAAGCATGGGCGTTCACCATAGTTCAAGGGTGTGGTATGATAAGCCCCCCCCCAATCTCACTGACCACACTATGCCCCTGTCAGCCTTTGCCTTCACTCTTCATGCCTTGGAGGTCACCCCTGTAATGTGCACCTAAGGCCAGATACATCTCAGCATCAGTTTGTGCAGGTGAGTACCTAGGTGAGTACCTGGTACCACTGGCCTGCAGTGTCTTCTTCCACTTGAAGCCTCCTCCAGGCAGCCTCTGGCTGGGCCCAGGGTCACTCTCCCTGTTGAGGCCTCAAACTCCTCCCTTAAGCATCTGAATACTCTGGAAGTTGGGGGGGCATCAAACCCAGGGAGCTATTTACAAGCCCCTGAGCCACAGTGCAGGCCCACTCCTCGGAGGCCACAGGAGCCACCTTGCCTGGCTTTTCGGGGCCTCATAGTCATGCCACACAAGTCCCTGCGTTGCCTTACCCCACGCAACACCCATGGCTTCTGACGCATTCCCAGGTCTAGAAGAATCTGTAAATCTGGATATGGGATAACTCTGTGCCTCCACACAGCAGGCAAAGAGCAGAAATAGCTTGATTTCTCCTTGTTCTTTTCCTCTTTCTATGTGGGCTGCAAAGAAGAAAACGCCTCCCTGGATTGTTTTTGTGCAGGAAGAAATGTCTTCCCACACAAACAATCCTGCCAACAACTCAGGCACGCTTGCACTATGGTGAAAGGGTCCCTGGGTTGGCACTAGGCAGCAATGTGTGCATCAGCCCAAGAGGAGAGGATAGAAATGCACTGTACCTTGTAAATCTGGCGTATTCCTGCCCTTTCCTGTGGCGCGGGGCACTGCAGCAAGGCCAGTCTCTCGGAAGTCATTGTCCAGCTGCTGTCACGACCCGTGGACCAGGCTGGTGGGACCCAGGGACGGATACCAGATCTGTAGGGCCTGTAAAAGAAGGGGACAGAGTCCGGCACCCTTGGAGGTGCCCAGGTGGTGCAGGTGGCAATGCCCACCCTCCTGAAGAGGATTTTCCTGCAAGTCGGTGGAAGACGAAGTCCATCTGCGGGGTCCAGGAGCTGCAGAAGACCCCAGGAGTCACCTGCGAGCTGCCCTTCGATGGTCTCCAGATTGCAGGAGAGTCAGTGACCAGCCAGGTCACCAACAAGCACTGGCAAATACAAGCAGGAGCTGAAGAAGCATCTGCAAAGTTATGGGTACCAGCAAGGTCGAGGAGACTGTACCCAGGAGGGGGATTCGGGACTGGTCCTCAGCACACAGGAAGGCCAGCAGACGTTGATGGAGCCCCCATGATGTGACCCACAGCTGCTGGACATCTGGAAGAAACAAGGAGGCCTCACCAGCACAACAAAACAAAAGTCCCACATCACAGGAGCAGCAGGACAGGGGCTGATCTTCAGACTGCAGAGTGCTGGAGTCCAGGACATCACGGTGCCTCCTGGAGAAAGAGTCAACAAGCTTTGGCAAGTGCAACAGTTGCAGCGCACAGGGGTTCCAGCCCAGTGGCACCTCGTCTCCCAAGTTGGTTAGAAGACAAGCAGGACCCAGAGGAGGCCACAGATTCACCACCTGTGTTGCAGGATCTTCAGATGTCTGGGAATAGCAGACCCCACCAGCCAGTCGATGTTGTCTTGAGGTGCCTACGGATGCAGGGGAGTGAGTCCTTCACTCCAAGGGAGATTCCTTCGTGCTTCTAGGTGCAAACATAAACCTTCTGACCCTGGAGGATGCACAGCCTTGAATTTTGCAGAATTCTTGCAGGATCTATAGAAACAATATTGCAGTGGGAGCCGTCCCACCAGAAGTAGACTTGTTCGGTTCCAACAAAGACCAGCAGCTGTTCCAGAGGCCAGGAGCAAAAGATTTGTTGTCGAAAGTTCCTTGTAGTGTCTTGCTTGACACATCTGAGGACCCACTCACAAGGGAGCCCTTAAATAACTTTAAAGGAGGGTTGGTTACTCTCTGCAGGGACCCACCTTTCAGAGGGGGTCAGGGACGTCACCCACCTGGCCTAAGCAGTCAGATGCTCCCAGGGGCACCTGCACATCTTATTTCCAAGATGGCTGAATCAAGTGGTCTGTGCACCTCCCTAGGCGAGGAGCTGGACGGGGGTGGTCACTCCCCTGTCCTTTGTGTAGTTTTGCGGTTAGGTGCAATGGTCAGGTTTGGCAGTGAAAGGGTGCTTGCACCCTTTCACACAGGCTGCAATGGCAGGCCTGCAGATATAGTTTACATGGGCCCCCAGGGGTGGCACAATACATGCTGCAGCCCATGGGGGACCCCTGGTGTACCACTGCTCTGGGTACGTAAGTACCATATACTAGAGACTTACATAGGTGCACCAGTATGCCAATTGTGGGTGTAAGAAGGTTACTAGAAACTAAATTTAAGGGAGAGAGCAGTCACTGGGGTCCTGGTTAGCGGGATGCTAGTGCGCTACAGTCCAAAACATACTAACCAGGCAACAGAAACTGGGGCGTACTACAACTAGAGCCCAGCTTACTACATAGCCCCGCCAGCCAACAGGCCAGGAGTGTAACCCACTTGTGGGGAAGTCTTCCTGGTCTGTCAGGCGAGGACAAGGAAGCAAGCCACCTGGTAGTAGGCCCTGCTCTGCCTTGCATCGCACTGTCCAGGTCACTTCCTGTGGGAGCACTTCCTGTGGGAGCGTGACCCCTGCAACAGCTCCAGGAGCGCAGCAGTAGTCTCTAGTGTTCTCTCCTTCCTGAGGGTGAGGGGTGTCCACCTCTGCTCCTATCTTAGCCAGAGTCACCCCTAGCTTACTCCCTGAAGTTGCCCACAGCTGGAGTAACCCCACCATGACCAACAAGGTCAGGGGGCCTAACTTGCTCTTTGGCATGGGGTCAGACCACCAGGCCTAGGACAGCAGCCATAAAGGCTAACACCCAGCAGAGGCCACTGACAGCTGTCAGTGCCCAGAACCACACCTCTAGCTCCATACCCACAGGGGACAGGGCTACGTTACAGGCTTCTTGGGGTTCAGGGTGCCTGTCTGCGGTAAGGGAGTGGGGGATCTCTACATCCTGCAAAGAACACCCTCCTTCCACTCTCCTTTCTGCCAGCTGAGGAGCTGCCAACTCAGGCTGAGCAGATGTCTTACTAGTCAAGCATTCTTGGGGGTCCAGCTGGGCTTCACCAGTTCCAACAGTGGAGTTCTTCCATAATGGAGTAGAAACCCCTTGGCTCTCTGGTGCCTTAGTTAAAGGTTACCCACCTTTCCTTTTCTTCTGCTTTCCCTTTTTCTTTTGTGGCCTACTTGCACTCACTGCAGGGGCAGCACCTCCAGAATCCTTGGTAGAGGATTGGCACTGAGTCAGTTCCTCTTTTGTGCTCTGACCAACCTCTGGGAGGTCATTTCCAAGGACACAGTCAAGGGGGAGGTCTGTACTGACTACCACCCTTCTTCAGCTAAGGGACCCATCTATCTCTATAGGCACTACAGCTACTGGTCTATCAGTGACTTTCCCTGGGATAACCCTTACCCTGGCAGTCTTTACTGGGATGTACCGGTTTGAGAGCACCAGACTGTCATGCACAATTGTGTGACTTGTACAGGTGTCTCTCAGTGCAGTGGCTGGGATTCCATTCACCAGTAGGTGGTGGAAGTGTCTACTTCCCCCTGGAATCTGCAGCTCACCTGTGGGGCCCGTTTTCCAGTTGAAGGCTAGGAACACCCCCTCATCTGAGGAGTCGTCCCCATGGCTACACTGGCCCCTTCCTGCACAAAAACAATCAATGGAGGCAGCTGCCTCCTTCTATATGTGCTGCAGAATGCACCAGACATAGAAAGAGGAGAAAACGCGACGTCACGCCACCCCCGGGGAGGACGTCACGCAACCCCCGGGGAGGACGTCACGCCACCGTGGGCAAACCACATAGAAGTCAACCCACAACTTGCACAGATGCCCACACGTGATGAAGACATGCAGACCAGTTTATGGACTCGATGGGTCTCTGCCAGGGGTACAGAAACAAGGGCCTGTGCCCCGGAGCATGGACCCTCCCACCCCCTCAGTCACAGCACCGTCTGGGTGAGGGACCCATCCCACCCCCTCAGTCACAGCATGGTCTGGGTGAGGGATGGGGGTGGGGAGGTCACATGGGGGGGCCCTGGCCTCCCAGGGCTACAGAAACAAGGGCCTGTGCCCCGGAGCATGGACCCCTCCCACCCCCTCAGTCACAGCACGTCTGGGTGAGGGACCCATCCCACCCCCTCAGTCTCAGCATGGTCTGGGTGAGGGATGGGGGGGTCACATGGGGGGGCCCTGGCCTCCCAGGCACTGCTTTGATGACAAACAACAACAAAGACGATGGCCTCTTCCAGGGATGTGATGGATAGTCGAGTCCAGCAGGAATGCACAGACTTCCTAAACTGTGCAACAAACTTTCATCCAAGAGAGGGGGGGGGGCTCCTCCCCAGGAAGTGAGGGGCCTGAGAGGCCAGGGCTGGGGAGTGACGCCACGGCCTGTCTCCATGGAGACTGTCCTGGCTCTCCTCAGGAAGGACTGTGCTGTGACCCTCGACACAGAAGGATGAGAGGCCAGAGGAAGAGAGGGGACAGTCTGCCCCTGAGCCTGGGCCAAGAACAACAGAGGCCCTGAGTGAGGCGAAAACAGGAAGAGACTGGTCTGTGAGCGGAGGAGAGTGTCTCAGGAGAGAGGGAAGTGTGAGGGAGGCCTAGAGAGAGCATCTCAGGGACCCTCCATGAGAGGAGACAGCGTCTGTGTGCAAGGCCTCAGGACAGCATCTCAGGGCCCCTCCATGAGAGGAGACAGCATCTGTGTACAAGTCCTCAGGAGAGCATCTCAGTGACCCTCCAGGAGTGTGTCTGAGACCAGACAGCATCTGTGTGCAAGGCCTCAGGACAGCATCTCAGGGCCCCTCCATGAGAGGGGACAGCGTCTGTGTGCAAGGCCTCAGGACAGCATCTCAGGGCCCCTCCAGGAGTGTGTCTGAGAGGAGACACCGTCTGTCTGCAAGGCCTCAGGAGAGCATCTCAGGGGCCCTCCAGGAGTGTGTCTGAGAGTAGGCAGCGTCTGTCTGCAAGGCCTCAGGAGAGCATCTCAGGGGCCCTCCAGGAGTGTGTCTGAGAGGAGACACCGTCTGTCTGCAAGGCCTCAGGAGAGCATCTCAGGGGCCCTCCAGGAGTGTGTCTGAGAGGAGACAGCGTCTGTGTGCAAGGCCTCAGGAGGGCATCTCAGGGGCCCTCCAGGAGTGTGTCTGAGAGTAGGCAGCGTCTGTGTGCAAGGCCTCAGGAGAGCATCTCAGGGGCCCTCCAGGAGTGTGTCTGAGAGGAGACAGCGTCTGTGTGCAAGGCCTCAGAAGAGCATCTCAGGGGCCCTCCACGAGTGTGTCTGAGAGGAGACAGCGTCTGTGTGCAAGGCCTCAGGAGAGCATCTCAGGGGCCCTCCAGGAGTGTGTCTGAGAGGAGACAGCATCTGTGTGCAAGGCCTCAGGGGAGCATCTCAGGGGCCCTCCAGGAGTGTGTCTGAGAGGAGACAGCGTCTGTGTGCCTGGCCTCAGGAGAGCATCTCAGGGGCCCCTCCAGGAATGTGTCTGAGAGGAGACAGTGTCTGTGTGCAAGGCCTCAGAGGAGCATCTCAGGGGCCCTCCAGGAGAGGAGACAGCATCTGTGTGCCTGGCCTCAGGAGAGCATCTCAGGGCCCCTCCAGGAGTGTGTCTGAGAGTAGACAGCGTCTGTGTGCAAGGCCTCAGGAGAGCATCTCAGGGGCCCCTCCAGGAGTGTGTCTGAGAGGAGACCGTGTCTGTGTGCAAGGCCTCAGAAGAGCATCTCAGTGACCCTCCAGGAGTGTGTCTGAGAGGAGACAGCGTCTGTGTGCAAGGCCTCAGGAGGGCATCTCAGGGGCCCTCCAGGAGTGTGTCTGAGAAGAGACAGCGTCTGTGTGCAAGGCCTCAGAAGAGCATCTCAGGGGCCCTCCATGAGAGGAGACAGCGTCTGTGTGCCTGCCCTCAGGAGAGCATCTCAGGGGCCCTCCAGGAGAGGAGACAGCGTCTGTGTACAAGGCCTCAGGCATCTCAGGGGCCCTCCAGGAGTGTGTCTGAGAGGAGACAGCGTCTGTGTACAAGGCCTCAGGAGAGCATCTCAGGGGCCCTCCAGGAGTGTGAGAGTAGACAGCGTCTGTGTGCAAGGCCTCAGGAGAGCATCTCAGGGGCCCCTCCAGGAGTGTGTCTGAGAGGAGACAGTGTCTGTGTGCAAGGCCTCAGGAGAGCATCTCAGGGGCGCTCCAGGAATGTGTCTGAGAGGAGACAGCGTCTGTGTGCAAGGCCTCAGGAGAGCATCTCAGGGGCCCTCCAGGAATGTGTCTGAGAGGAGACAGCGTCTGTGTGCAAGGCCTCAGGAGAGCATCTCAGAGGCCCTCCAGTAGTGTGTCTGAGAGGAGACAGCGTCTGTGTACAAGGCCTCAGGAGAGCATCTTAGGGGCCCTCCAGGAATGTGTCTGAGAGGAGACAGGGTCTGTGTGCGTGGCCTCAGGAGAGCATCTCAGGGGCCCTCCAGGAGTTTGTCTGAGAGGAGACAGCGTCTGTGTACAAGGCCTCAGGAGAGCATCTCAGGGGCCCTCCATGAGAGGAGACAACATCTGTGTGCAAGGCCTCAGGAGAGCATCTCAGGGGCCCTCCAGGAGTGTGTCTGAGAGGAGACAGTATCTGAGTGCAAGGCCTCAGAAGAGCATCTCAGGGCCCCCCCCAGGAATGTGTCTGAGAGTAGACAGCATCTGTGTGCAAGGCCTCAGGAGAGCATCTCAGGGGCCCTCCAGGAGAGGAGACAACATCTGTGTGCCTGGCCTCAGGAGAGCATCTCAGGGGCCCTCCAGGAGTGTGTCTGAGAGTAGGCAGCGTCTGTGTGCAAGGCCTCAGGAGAGCATCTCAGGGCCCCTCCAGGAGTGTGTCTGAGAGTAGGCAGCGTCTGTGTACAAGGCCTCAGAGGATCATCTCAGGGACCCTCCATGAGAGGAGACAGCTTCTGTGTGCAAGGCCTCAGGAGAGCATCTCAGGGGCCCCTCCAGGAGTGTGTCTGAGAGGAGACAGCGTCTGTGTGCAAGGCCTCAGGAGAGCATCTCAGGGGTCCTCCATGAGAGGAGACAACATCTGTGTGCAAGGCCTCAGGAGAGCATCTCAGGGCCCCTCCAGGAATGTGTCTGAGAGGAGACAGCGTCTGTGTACAAGGCCTCAGAGGAGCATCTCAGGGACCCTCCATGAGAGGAGACAGCGTCTGTGTGCAAGGCCTCAGGAGAGCATCTCAGGGGCCCCTCCAGGAGTGTGTCTGAGAGGAGACAGCGTCTGTGTGCAAGGCCTCAGGAGAGCATCTCAGGGGCCCTCCAGGAATGTGTCTGAGAGGAGACAGCGTCTGTGTGCAAGGCCTCAGGAGAGCATCTCAGGGGCCCTCCAGTAGTGTGTCTGAGAGGAGACAGCGTCTGTGTACAAGTCCTCAGGCATCTCAGGGGCCCTCCAAGAATGTGTCTGAGAGGAGACAGGGTCTGTGAGCCTGGCCTCAGGAGAGCATCTCAGGGGCCCTCCAGGAGTGTGTCTGAGAGGAGACAGCGTCTGTGTACAAGGCCTCAGGAGAGCATCTCAGGGGCCCTCCATGAGAGGAGACAACATCTGTGTGCAAGGCCTCAGGAGAGCATCTCAGGGGCCCTCCAGGAGTGTGTCTGAGAGGAGACAGTATCTGAGTGCAAGGCCTCAGAAGAGCATCTCAGGGGCCCCCCAGGAATGTGTCTGAGAGTAGACAGCATCTGTGTGCCTGGCCTCAGGAGAGCATCTCAGGGGCCCTCCAGGAGTGTGTCTGAGAGTAGACAGCGTCTGTGTGCAAGGCCTCAGGAGAGCATCTCAGGGCCCCTCCAGGAGTGTGTCTGAGAGGAGACAGTGTCTGTGTGCAAGGCCTCGGGAGAGCATCTCAGGGCCCCTCCAGGAGTGTGTCTGAGAGGAGACAGCGTCTGTGTACAAGGCCTCAGAGGAGCATCTCAGGGACCCTCCATGAGAGGAGACAGCGTCTGTGTGCAAGGCCTCAGGAGAGCATCTCAGGGGCCCCTCCAGGAGTGTGTCTGAGAGGAGACAGCATCTGTGTGCAAGGCCTCAGGAGAGCATCTCAGGGGCGCTCCAGGAATGTGTCTGAGAGGAGACAGCGTCTGTGTGCAAGGCCTCAGGAGAGCATCTCAGGGGCCCTCCAGGAATGTGTCTGAGAGGAGACAGCGTCTGTGTGCAAGGCCTCAGGAGGGCATCTCAGGGGTGCTCCATGAGAGGAGACAACATCTGTATGCAAGGCCTCAGGAGAGCATCTCAGGGCCCCTCCAGGAATGTGTCTGAGAGGAGACAGCGTCTGTGTACAAGGCCTCAGAGGAGCATCTCAGGGACCCTCCATGAGAGGGGACAGCGTCTGTGTGCAAGGCCTCAGGAGAGCATCTCAGGGGCCCTCCAGGAGTGTGTCTGAGAGTAGACAGCGTCTGTGTGCAAGGCCTCAGGAGAGCATCTCAGGGGCCCCTCCAGGAGTGTGTCTGAGAGGAGACAGCGTCTGTGTGCAAGGCCTCAGGAGAGCATCTCAGGGGCCCTCTAGGAATGTGTCTGAGAGGAGACAGCCTCTGTGTGCAAGGCCTCAGGAGAGCATCTCATGGACCCTCCAGGAATGTGTTTGAGTGGTTCTTTGTGTGATCACCTGTATTGTGGTTACACATGTGATCCCTTGTATTGTGGTTGCATGTGCGATTGCCTGTATTGTGGTAGCACATGTAATCACCTGTATTGAAGTTGCACATGTGATCACCTGTATTGATGTTGCACATGTGATCACCTGTATTGTGATTGCACATGTGATTGCTTGTGTGATCGTCTGTATTGTGGTTCCATATGTGATCACCTGTAATGTGGTTCCACATGTGATCTCCTTTATTGTGGTTGCACGTTTGATCACCTATATTGTGATTGCACGTATGATTGTTTCTATTGTGGTTGCACGTGTGATTGCTTGTACTGTGGTTGCACGTGTGATTGCTTGTAGTGTGGTTGCGTGTGTGATTGCCTGTATTGTGGTTGCATGTGTGATCACCTGTATCGTGGTTGCATGTGTGATTGTCTGAATTGTGGTTGCACTGGGACTACTTGTATAGTGGTTGCACAGTATCGCCTGTATTGGGGTTGCACTTGTGATTGCTTGTATTGTGGTTGCACAGTATCGCCTGTATTGCGGTTGCACATGTGATTGCTTGTATTGTGGTTGCACATGTCATTGCTTGTATTGTGGTTGCATGTGTGATTGCTTGTATTGTGGTTGCACATAATCGCCTGTATTGTGGTTGCACATGCGATTGCTTGTATTGCGGTTGCACGTGTGATTGCTTGTATTGTGGTTGCACATAATCGCCTGTATTGTGGTTGCACATGCGATTGCTTGTATTGCAGTTGCACGTGTGATTGCTTGTATTGTGGTTGCACGTGTGATTGTTTGTATTGTGGTTGCACAGTATTGCCTGTATTGCGGTTGCACATGTGATTGCTTGTATTGTGGTTGCACATGTCATTGCTTGTATTGTGGTTGCATGTGTGATTGCTTGTATTGTGGTTGCACAGTATTGCCTGTATTGTGGTTGCACATGTTATTGCTTGTATTGTGGTTGCACATATGATCAGCTGTATTGTGGTTGCACTTGTGATTGCTTGTATTGTGGTTGCATGTGTGATTGCTTGTACTGTGGTTGCACAGTATCGCCTGTATTGTGGTTGCACGTGTGATTGCTTGTATTGTGGTTGCACGCGTGATTGCTTGTATTGTGGTTGCACATATGATCACCTGTATTGTGGTTGCACATGTCATTGCTTGTATTGTGGTTGCATGTGTGATTGCTTGTATTGTGGTTGCACAGTATCGCCTGTATTGTGGTTGCACATGTCATTGCTTGTATTGTGGTTGCACATATGATCAGCTGTATTGTGGTTGCATGTGTGATTGCTTGTACTGTGGTTGCACGTGTGATTGCTTGTATTGTGGTTGCACGTATGATCACCTGTATTGTGGTTGCACGTCATTGCTTGTATTGTGGTTACATGTGTGATTGCCTGTATTATGGTTGCACGTGTGATTGCTTGTATTGTGGTTACATACATGTAACATCTACTGTTGTAGCACATGTAATCTTTGCCTTTCCTCTAACCCTCGCTTGTGTGTTGCAGATCAAGGGCTGGGCACTGGCTCAGTGCTGGGGATCACCTTTGGAGCCTTCCTGATTGGTGCCCTGCTGACCGCTGCCCTGTGGTTCATCTACAGCCACACCCGTAAGTACCCGCAACACTTATGCTGCACTCTGATTGGACACGCCAAGGTTGAGCACTATTCCATTGTCTAATCTCAGCACTGATAGGTCAGAGCCACTGCGAATCAAACAACATGGTCTGTTTAATTTCTTATTGGCTGAACCCGGGGTGGATCATTGTCTAATCTTCACTCTTATTGGTGGAAGCTGAAGAATGAGTGGCTAAAGCCAGTGTCAATCATTGTCTAACTTCCAACCTTACTGGTGAAGTCAGTGTGATTGTGGCTAAGGCCAGTGTAAACAGAAAGACCCGTCTCTGTTGTCGGTTTCGATTGGCTTGCACCAGTGAAGCTGGCACACTGTGTCTGTTGTCAATTTCTATTGGCTTGCACTAGTGAAGCCTGCACTGTGTCTGTCAGTTTCTATTCTCTTGAACCGGTGAACCCTGCACACTGTGTCTGTTGTCGGTTTCGATTGGCTTGCACCAGTGAAGCCTTGACAGTGTCTGTTATTTTCCATTCTTGATTCATAAAGGCCATAAGGTCATTGTCCCAGCTGCATTATGATTGGTAAAGGTAAATGAAACAAAGAAACTGTTGTCAGAAGTTCTCACCGATTGGCTGTTTAAAACATCTGGCAAATTTACACTGTAATTGACCTAAACAAGTCACTACACAGCAGGCAAATCGCCCTACCTCGGCGCCTAAACTCTCGTAAACCACTGGCTAGTCTCTACTCTGATTGGCCAGCAGTGTAAATTGATACACTCCTGTCTTTTCATTCTTCCCTACTCTGATTGGCCAGCAGTGTAAACTGATACTCCTCTGCCTTTGATTCATCTCTACTCTGATTGGCCAGCAGTGTAAACTGATACTCCTCTGCCTTTGATTCATCTCTACTCTGATTGGCCAGCAGTGTAAACTGATACTCCTCTGCCTTTGATTCATCCCTACTCTGATTGGCCAGCAGTGTAAACTGATACTCCTCTGCCTTTGATTCATCTCTACTCTGATTGGCCAGCAGTCTAAACTGATACTCCTCTGCCTTTGATTCATCTCTACCAGTGTAAACTGATCCACTTTTGATAAATCTCCACTCTGACTGTCTGAAATGAATGAAAATACTATCATCAGTATACACCCGACTAGATGAAGACTAAGCAACCTTTCGCTAACCTTCACTCTTGCTAAAACAGTGTAATCCAGTACTCCGTCGGCTAAAGTGCACTCTCATTGGCTAACAGTGTAAACTGATACACCACTGGCTAATCTCCACTCTGATTGGCTCAAAGCAGTGGAATCCGATACTCGGTACGCTAATATCCACTCTGATTGGCTCAAAGCAGTGTAATCCGATATTGGTACGCTAATGTCCACTCTGATTGGCTCAAAGCAGTGTAATCCGATATTGGTACGCTAATCTCCACTCTGATTGGCTCAAAGCAGTGTAATCCGATATTGGTACGCTAATCTCCACTCTGATTGGCTCAAAGCAGTGTAGTCCGATACTCGGTACGCTAATCTCCACTCGGGCTAAAGTTAGTGTAAACAAAGTGATTTTATCCCCCTTTTGGGCAGCATTTGGCTGGGGGGCAGGATATGTGATATTGATCACGGGGCAGATCCTATCAAGCATTCCTCTGCTATATATGGCCAGGCTGCACTGGGCACCATGTTTCAGAGGCCGGCTGATTTTCAGATCACGTTCCAGGAATACATGGGGCAGATTTACGTCATGTTTAGCGACCCTCCTGTAGCGCTGTGCGCTGTGCACTGCACCATATTTACAAGGCAACGCTAATTCATTTTTTGTGGCTTAACGCCGTCTTGTAAATATGGGCTCCTCCGACTCATTTTTCTGTGTCAAAGGGACGTGCAGTGGGTGTTGCTGTGGGGGTTACACCACAACATCCATTGCTTTTGATGCTGACCTAGATTTACAAGGAATCTTCTCATTCTTGCTTTTTCTACGTGCGCTGCATTCTGCAGCACACATAGAAAGAGCAGAACACCATCAATGATTGTTTATGTGCAGGAAGGTGTCCCTTCCTGCACATAATCATTCAACAATGTCGATTTGCTAACTTTTATGTCTGCTGCATTCTGCAGCGCACACACACAAGTAACAAATCACCATTGTAGATAGTTTATGTGCAGGAACGGACATCTTCCTGCACATAAACAATCACACCCCTCAATGCAGACACTGTTGAACGATGGCGCAAGGGTGGCTATGTTGGCGCTTGGCTGCAGATTTAGTGCCAGCGCAGGGGTAAATGTAGGGGTGGGCCATATTCACTTAAATACTGCACATCCCTGCGTTTCTAAAGTGACACAGCGCTGCGCCACTTCTGTGTAAATATGGCCCGTCACCCTTTTTACTCTGGAGAGCCAGGGCGACCCCCTCGTTCTCTGCAGGAGCTTACAGCGGCCACCAGTGGGCAGGGAGAGTGTGTCCTCTTCACCAGACGTCCATCATCACCAGGCACCAACAATAATGCGTGCGGAGTGTGCCTTGAAAATGTCTGGTTCTAAAACTATGGAGACATCAATCCTTGGGTGAAAGGTGTGGTTTACGCCTCCGCACCTGGAGAGATGAGTTGTTGAAATCTTTATCCAACAGCTGTAGGGCTTGCAGGTTCATTGGTATATCGGGGTATCGGCGTATCCTTACGGCAGTACAGTGGTCCCCCCGCCGAACGAGACGCACGAGGACCGTAGTTTGACAAGGGTGGCGACTACTCCGCCTCTGCTGTGGCCAGACTTCTCCGATGGTCCGACGTAGTAAGGGGCGTCGGAAGATGGGTATATGTCCACCCTCCCATTTTGATGAGCGGACATATCGCTTTTTTTTACTGCCCTCCCCCGCCAGGAAAACCCAGCTGGTAAAGGACAGTAAAATATAAAAATGCCCTTCTTGCCGTGAGATATGACTCCCCTAGTGAGAAGGGCAGAGTTTTTTCATTTTCAAAAAGAAAATCCCGCTTCGGAGCCGCCAGTCAAACTTAGAAAAGCATTGATAGGAACCATCGTGACAGCGCCTCCTGCCGACGCTTCAAAGGAACCACAGGCTTGGCGGTCATCGCAGGAGCTCGGGGGGCAACAGTAGCTTACTCCGTCACCCTGTCGGATTTACCGCCACCCTCCTCCACATGATAAATCGGCCTCACTCCTTCCTTATATTTTATCTGTCTGCAGGACGGTGCCCAGCAGGGTCCTCACGCTGCTGAGTTCACGGACATTGATGTAAAACACTAGAATGAAATATTATGCTTTAAATTGAGCAGAGTTTGTTGTCCTGTCTTGTTTAGGGGGCCAAGAGTTGTTTACGTTGCGCATGTGCAGGGTGGTCTCGTTCAGAGTGTCCATCTCTTCAGCTGGGTGTTCAGAGCTCCTGGGGACTCCTGTGGACATGGATTATCTGCATCTTGCGCCAGGGAGCAGTTATGTCTGAGCTGAAGTGAACTTGTGACTGAGTTACTGCCTAAAGCCTGTGTCATGTGCTACACTATAGGCTAATCTCTCTCTGGCCGGGTAAACTGTGGAATCGACAGTTCATTCGGCAGTGTAGACCAATCTCACCTTGAGTGAGGTCCAACTGGGTGGGGTAAATCAGTGTAAACATAAATGTCATTCAGTAATCTTCACCCGGATGGAGTTCTCCAGTGAAAACAATGTATCTGTTCCTGGATGTGGTAAACTCGTAAATAAATACGCCATTGAGGAGTAATTTCCGCAGGGATGGGGAACCATTTAAACCCATGCATCCTGCAGTAATCTGCAGTTGGATTGGTTGAAGAGAGTCCAACCAGGTTTCCGCTGTGAATCTCTGTGGTTGACTGCAGCAGCGTAACTAAGATATCATTTTCTTGCCTCAGCAGCAGAGGCCCCTGCCATGGTCAACGCGCAGTGAGTATAGTTGTCCTCTGCAGTAGACACCTCAAACTGACCAGGTTCTTTGTTCCCACCACAGGTTCCTCCACCAGGAAGCAGCCAGTGGCCATCAAGGCGGGAGCCTCGGAGAGCAGCAGTGCCAACCAGAGCATTGGAAGTACCCAAAGCACGCCCTGCTCCACCAGCAGCATGGCGTAGCGAGGGCTGGAGGCACCCGACGACCAACGGCTGCTCTGAGGATGCTCCAGTTTTGGCTGCTCATGTGCCGGACCAGGAAGTACCTTGCTTTGGCACGTGAGCCTCTCGGAGATGGATTGGTTCCACCTGGACTAGAGCAGCACATCCTGGGGACCAACTGACGCACAAGATGACCACAGACTTGCGGCCTACACGCTGGTCCGCGCCCTGCCTGACCCCGCTTGGGGAGGCAAAGACTCTCACTATTTATTGGGGGACAGGTATGGCATCAACAAAAAGACTTACAGAGCCCAGATTGACACCTTGTTCCGCAATGTAAGGAGGTGCTTGGAGGTAGCGGAACATGGATAGCGGTGCCCATTTGTTAATGTTGGACCATGCGTGGAAACAAGGACACCGCCCCCTGAGTAGACTGAGCAAGGAGGAGCCACCAGAACATTGCTCGCTGATGCCCCTGCTGGCGACCATCTCCTCTTCCCACCTCTGCGTCCTCCGCTGGTGGCCTGACACTCACACTGCAGTGTTCTTCATGTCTGCCATCTTGTTAATTCAGACATCGGCCCAGGCCTCGTGTTCATGGTAACCCAGCACAGCGTCACTGAACGAGAGTGCCCTATTTAGGCACTATGCCTGAGCCGGGGTTTGAAGAAAAGCTCAAACTCTGGGGAGGCAAAGCTCCACTCACAGTCAAGAGAGAGGAACCCAGGAACCAATGAAACGTCCTCCCTGGATCCCACCTGAAATATTAATGGGTATACCATGAGTCTGACGGCCAGTTGTACTATTTACTGCTAGTTAAATACTTCTTAGAATTTGCAACTAGTGTTTTTGTGACCAGTAAGTAATTTTTCAAACTGAGCTTTGTACGAAAAGGTTGATTCCAAAAATTCTGATTTGGTGTGAGTGGCAGTGTAACTTGTGTGACTAATATTCATGAGGTAGAGTGTAAATTGTACTCACTCCAGGTGGAGGCCACCAGAAGGAAGGTGGCCAGCTGGGGGCAGCAGACCTTTCCATCACTGATTGCTTCCTTTTTTTTAATTAATGAAGCCCATTTTCCTTAGACAGCAGGGCTGCTTTTAAACAGAAAAGTTTACTTTCTTCATTTTGTTTGATAGTAGTCAGTGGCCCCTTCCCTTTTGTGAATGAGTTACCAACCCAAATTGTAGATCATCAAACTGTCAATATCCGCAACTGGATTTCGGTTGCAAAGCATTATTACATACCACACCGATTCAGTATTTGGAAGCGACGCCTACAACGTGCCCCATCCAAAAACCGAATCGATATCCATTCAGAATCCTATTTTAGGAGTCAGGAAATATTTCCAACTCCTAAAATGGAATGAATACATCTGAAATGCATTTGCACGGTTGAAAACACTGAATCGGAGCGTTTGCGACCATAGAAATGCTTTGTACAACTGGCCCACGGCCACACGAGGAAGGATGATTTCTAACCAATCAGAGCATGTGCAGTGCAAGGGCCCTGCATTACTATAGCAAAGGAAAATTATGGATTATTGATTAATTCAAAACTGGAACTCTGAGCACAGGCCATGGTGGACCCCAAGGTCACAGCATCCTCACAAGGTCACGACGCACCTCCGAGCCTCTATGTTTACCCATCTGAAGAACAGCAGCGAGCAGAGCCCGGGAGATGTCTGTAGCCTGCGATCTCATTACTATTATTACTATTATTGTGCTTCTATTATTACTGTTATTAAAGTTTGAAACAATGAACAGAGAATCAGCTTGTACTGTACAAATGGAAACAGAAGTGAATCAGGCACAGGGGTGTCCTCCTTCACAGCCAGCTGTCAGTCTGATACTCCACGGGTGCCCTCCGTCACAACTAGCTGTCAGTCTGATGCTCCAGGGGTGCCCTCCGTCACAACTAGCTGTCAGTCTGATACTCGACGGGTGCCATCCGTCACAACTAGCTGTCAGTCTGATACTCCAGGGGTGCCCTCCGTCACAACTAGCTGTCAGTCTGATACTCCACAGGTGTCCTCCTTTACAGCCAGCTGTCAGTCTGATACTCCAGGGGTGCCCTCCGTCACAACTGGCTGTCAGTCTGATACTCCACGGGTGTCCTCCTTCACAGCCAGCTGTCAGTCTGATACTCCAGGGGTGCCCTCGGTCACAAATGGCTGTCAGTCTGATACTCCACGGGTGTCCTCCTTCACAGCCAGCTGTCAGTCTGATACTCCAGGGGTGTCCTCCGTCACAACTGGCTGTCAGTCTGATACTCCACGGGTGTCCTCCTTCACAGCCAGCTGTCAGTCTGATACTCCAGGGGTGCCCTCCGTCACAACTAGCTGTCAGTCTGATACTCCACGGGTGTCCTCCTTCACAGCCAGCTGTCAGTCAGATACTCCACAGGTGTCCTCATTCACAGCCAGCTGTCAGTCTGATACTCCAGGGGTGTCCTCCGTCACAACTGGCTGTCAGTCTGATACTCCACGGGTGTCCTCTGTCACAGCCAGCTATCAGTCTGATACTCCACGGGTGTCCTCCTTCACAGGCAGCTGTCAGTCTGATACTCCAGGGGTGTCCTCCGTCACAACTAGCTGTCAGTCTGATACTCCCTGGGTGTCCTCCGTCACAGCCAGCTGTCAGTCTGATACTCCACGGGTGTTCTCCATCACAGCCAGCTATCAGTCTGATACTCCACGGGTGTCCTCCTTCACAGCCAGCTGTCAGTCTGATACTCCAGGGGTGTCCTGCGTCACAACTAGCTGTCAGTCTGATACTCCCTGGGTGTCCTCCGTCACAGCCAGCTGTCAGTCTGATACTCCACGGGTGTTCTCCATCACAGCCAGCTATCAGTCTGATACTCCACTGGTGTCCTCCTTCACAGCCAGCTATCAGTCTGATACTCCAGGGGTGCCCTCCCTCACAACTAGCTGTCAGTCTGAAACTCCCTGGGTGTCCTCCGTCACAGCCAGCTGTCAGTCTGATACTCCAGGGGTGTCCTCCTTCACACCAGCTGTCAGTCTGATACTCCAGGGGTGTCCTCCGTCACAACTAGCTGTCAGTCTGATACTCCAGGGGTGTCCTCCGTCACAGCCAGCTATCAGTCTGATACTCCAGGGGTGTCCTCCTTCACAGCCAGCTATCAGTCTGATACTCCACGGGTGTTCTCCGTCACAACTGGCTGTCAGTCTGATACTCCACAGGTGTCCTCCTTCACAGCCAGCTGTCAGTCTGATACTCCAGGGGTGCCCTCCGTCACAACTGACTGTCAGTCTGATACTCCACGGGTGTCCTCCTTCACAGCCAGCTGTCAGTCTGATACTCCAGGGGTGTCCTCTGTCACAACTGGCTGTCAGTCTGATACTCCACGGGTGTCCTCCTTCACAGCCAGCTGTCAGTCTGATACTCCAGGGGGGCCCTCTGTCACAACTAGCTGTCAGTCTGATACTCCAGGGGTGCCCTCCGTCACAACTAGCTGTCAGTCTGATACTCCACAGGTGTCCTCCTTCACAGCCAGTTGTCAGTCTGATACTCCACGGGTGTCCTCCTTCACAGCCAGCTGTCAGTCTGATACTCCAGGGGTGCCCTCCGTCACAACTGGCTGTCAGTCTGATACTCCACGGGTGTCCTCCTTCACAGCCAGCTGTCAGTCTGATACTCCAGGGGTGTCCTCCGTCACAACTGGCTGTCAGTCTGATACTCCACGGGTGTCCTCCTTCACAGCCAGCTGTCAGTCTGATACTCCAGGGGTGCCCTCCGTCACAACTGGCTGTCAGTCTGATACTCCACGGGTGTCCTCCTTCACAGCCAGCTGTCAGTCTGATACTCCAGGGGTGCCCTCCGTCACAACTGGCTGTCAGTCTGATACTCCACGGGTGTCCTCCTTCACAGCCAGCTGTCAGTCTGATACTCCACGGGTGTCCTCCGTCACAACTGGCTGTCAGTCTGATACTCCACGGGTGTCCCCATTCACAGCCAGCTGTCAGTCTGATACTCCAGGGGTGTCCTCCGTCACAACTGGCTGTCAGTCTGATACTCCACGGGTGTCCTCCGTCACAGCCAGCTATCAGTCTGATACTCCACGGGTGTCCTCCTTCACAGCCAGCTGTCAGTCTGATACTCCAGGGGTGTCCTCCGTCACAACTAGCTGTCAGTCTGATACTCCCTGGGTGTCCTCCGTCGCAGCCAGCTGTCAGTCTGATACTCCAGGGGTGTCCTCCGTCACAGCCAGCTATCAGTCTGATACTCCAGGGGTGTCCTCCCTCACAACTAGCTGTCAGTCTGATACTCCAGGGGTGTCCTCCGTCACAGCCAGCTATCAGTCTGATACTCCACTGGTGTCCTCCTTCACAGCCAGCTATCAGTCTGATACTCCAGGGGTGTCCTCCCTCACAACTAGCTGTCAGTCTGATACTCCCTGGGTGTCCTCCGTCACAGCCAGCTGTCAGTCTGATACTCCAGGGGTGTCCTCCTTCACACCAGCTGTCAGTCTGATACTCCAGGGGTGTCCTCTGTCACAACTAGCTGTCAGTCTGATACTCCAGGGGTGTCCTCCGTCACAGCGAGCTATCAGTCTGATACTCCAGGGGTGTCCTCCTTCACAGCCAGCTATCAGTCTGATACTCCACGGGTGTTCTCCATCACAGCCAGCTATCAGTCTGATACTCCACGGGTGTCCTCTGTCACAGCCAGCTATCAGTCCGACACTTCTGGGGTGTCCTCTGTCACAGCCAGCTATCAGTCTCTGGCCATGTCACTCATACCATATCTGAGTCACTCATACTGTAGCTGAGTCACTCAGTCTCTGGCCATGTCACTCATACCATAGCTGAGTCACTCATACTGTAGCTGAGTCACTCAGTCTTTGGCCATGTCACCCAAACCGTAGCTGAGTCACTCATGCTCTTGCCATGTCACTCATACACTCGCCAGGTCACTCATACCATAGCTGAGTCACTTATACTCTTGCTATGTCACTCATAATGTAGCTGAGTCACTCATACTTCCGCCATGTCATTCATACAACAGCTGAGTCACTCATATTTCTGTTACGTCACTCATACTACAGCTGAGTCACTCACACTCTTGCTATGTCACTCTTACAGTTGCTGTGTCACTCATGCCATCTCCATGTTTCTTTCACCCTCTCTGTAATAACCATCCCTTCTCCCTGACAGTACCATCTCCACATCACTCATACGTCCCCGCCAGGGTCCTCCTACCCTCCCTGCAACAGTCACGCCTGTATACCGCTCTCGTACCCCCGCCTCACTCATGCAGAAGTATGTCATCCATACCCTCTGCACCCTATAATAACCTGACCACATCACTCATGCCCACTTCTGTCCTATGTCCACACCCCTCTGACACATGTCAACACTCTTCAGACTCGTATTCACATCCCTCTGCCCCATGTTCACATCCCTCTGTCCAGTGTTCACATCCCTCTGTCCAGTGTTCACATCCCTCTGCCCCATGTTTACATCCCTTCGCCCTGTGTTCACATCCCTTCGCCCCGTGTTCACATCCCTCTGCCCCGTGTTCATATCCCTCTGCCCCGTGTTCACATCCCTCCGCCCCGTGTTCACATCCCTCCGCCCCATGTTCACATCCCTCTGACCCGTGTTCACACTCCCTCTGACCCATGTCACACTCCTGTGAACAGTGTTCACACTCCTCTGACCCGTGTCACACTCCGGTGACCTGTGTTCACACTCTCATGACCCGTGTTCACACTCCTCTGACCCATGTCACACTCTCATGACCAATGTTCACATTCCTTTGACCCATGTTTCCACTCCCCTGACCCGTGTTCACATCCCTCTGTCCCATGTTCACACCCCTCTGACCCGTGTTCACACCCACACCACCCTGGCCCATAACCTTCACAGCACACATCACCCCAGCCCAGGACCTTCCCAGCCCACATCACCCTGAACCCGTGACCATCATAGCCCACATCATCCTGGCCCGTAACCTTCACAGCCCACACCACCCTGGCCCGTGACGTTCACAGTTTATGACCTTCACAGGCCACATCACCCCGGCCCGTGACCTTCACAACCCACACCACCCAGCCCGTGACCTTCACAACCCACATCACCCTGGCCCCTGACCATCACCAGCCCACACCACCCGGCCCCTGACTGTCACATCCCACACTACCCTGGCTTGTGACCTTCACACCCCACATCACCACGGCCCATGACCTTCATAGCCCACATCACCATGGCCCATGACCTTCATAGCCAACACTACCCCGGCCCGTGACCTTCACAGCCCACACCACCCCAGCCCCTGACATTCACATCCCACACCACCCTGGCCCATGACCTTCACAGCCCACATCACTGTGGCCCATGACCTTCATAGCCCACACCACCCTGTCCTGTGACCTTCACAGTCCACATCACCATGGAACATGACCTTCATAGCTCACACCACCCTGGCCCGTGACCTTCACAGCCACACCACCCCAGCCCCTGACATTCACATCCCACGCCACCCTGGCCCATGACCTTCACAGGCCACATCACCCCGGCCCGTGACCTTCACAACCCACATCACCCTGGCCCCTGACCATCACAGCCCACACCACCTGGCCCCTGACTGTCACATCCCACACTACCCTGGCTTATGACCTTCACAGCCCACATCACCCTGGCCCATGACCTTCACAGCCCACACCACCCCAGCCCCTGACATTCACATCCCACGCCACCCTGGCCCATGACCTTCACAGCCCACATGACTGTGGCCCATGACCTTCATAGCCCACACCACCCTGGCCCGTGACCTTCACAGTCCACATCACCATGGAACATGACCTTCATAGCTCACACCACCCTGGCCCGTGACCTTCACAGCCACACCACCCCAGCCCATGACCTTCCCAGCGCACATCACCCAGAACCCATGACCTTCATAGCCCACACTACCCTGGCCCGTGACCTTCACAGCCCACATCAACACATCCCATGGCCTTCATAGCCCACACCACCCTGCTGTGACCTTCACAGGCCACATCACCTCAGCCCCTGACCTTCACAGCCCACACCACCCTGGCCCATGACCTTCACAGCCCACGCCACCCTGGCCCATGACCTTCACAGTCCATGACCTTCACAGCCCACATCACCCCGGCCTGTGACCTTCACAGCCCACACTACCATGGCCAGTGACCTTCACAGCCCACATAATTCCGGCCTGTGATCTTCACAGCCCACATCACCCTGAACCCTGATCTTTACAGCCCACACCACCTGGCCCCAGACCTTCACATCCCACACTACCCTGGCCCCTGACCTTCACAGCCCACATCACCCCAGCCCATGACCTTCCCAGCCCACATTACCCTGAACCAGTGACATTCACAACCCACATCACCCTGGCCTGTGACATTCACAACCCACATCACCCTGGCCCCTGACCTTCATAGCACACACCACCCGGTCCCTGACCTTCACATGCCACACCACCCTGGCCCGTGACCTTCACAGCCCACATCACCATGGCCTGTGACCTTCATAGCCCACACCACCCTGGCCTGTGACCTTCATAGCCCACACCACCCTGGCCCGTGACCTTCACAGCCCACATCACCCTGGCCCATTACCTTCACAGCCCACACCACCCCGACCCCTGACATTCACATCCCACACCACCCTGGCCCATGACCTTCACAGTCCACATCACCATGGCCCATGACCTTCATAGCCCACACTACCCCGGCCTGTGACCTTCATAGCCCAAATCACCCTGGCCCGTGACCTTCACAGCCCGCACCACACTGGCCCATGACCTCATAGCCCATGACCTTCCCAGCCCACATCACCCCGAACCTGTGAGCTTCATAGCCCACACTACCCTGGCCCGTGACCTTCACAGCCCACATCACCACAGCCAATGACCTTCAAAGCCCACACCACCCTGGCCCGTGACTATTGCAGCCCATATCACCCCGGCCCCTGACCTTCACATCCCACATCACTGTGGCCCCTGACCATCACAGCCCACACCACCCTGGCCCCTGACCTTCACAGGCCACACCACCCTGACCCATGACCTTCACAGTCCATGACCTTCACAGCCCACATCACCCTGAACCCATGACCATCATAGCGCACACTACCCTGGCCCTTGACCTTCACATCACCACGGCCCATGACCTTCACAGCCCACACGACCCTGTCCCATGTCCTTCCCAGCCCACATCACCCCAGCTCATGACCTTCCTAGACCATGACCTTCCCAGCCCACATCACCCTGAACCTGTGACCATCATAGCCCACATCACCCTGGCCCGTGATCTTCACAACCCACACCACCCTGGCCCCTGACCTTCACAGGCCACATCACCCCGGCCCATGACCTTCACAACCAACACCACCCATCCCGTGACCTTCACAACCCACACCATTGGCCCCTGACCTTCACATCCCACACTACCCTGGCCTGTGACCTTCATAGCCCACATCACCATGGACCATGACCTTCACAGCCAACACTACCCCGGCCTGTGATCTTCACAGCCCACATCACTACGACCCATGACCTTCACAGCCCACATCACCCCAGCCGTGACCTTCACAGCCCACAACACCCCGGCCCGTGACCTTCACAGCCCACACCACCCTGGCTTGTGACCTTCACAGCCCACATCATCCCGGCCCGTGCCCGTCACAGCCCACACCACCCTGGCCCGTGACCTTCACAGCACACATCACCCTGGCCCGTGACCTTCACAGCCCACACCACCCCAGCCCCTGACATTCACATCCCACACCACCCTGGCCCATTACCTTCACAGCCCACATCACCCTGGCCCATGACCTTCACAGCCCACACCACCCTGGCCCGTGACCTTCACAGTCCATGACCTTCACAGCCCACATCACCCTGGCCCCTGACCGTCGCATCCCACACTACTCTGGCCTGTGACCTTCACAGCCCACATCAACACGGCCCATGACCTTCATAGCCCACATCACCATGGCCCATGACCTTCATAGCCAACACTACCCCGGCCTGTGACCTTCACTCTACAACACTCTATACAACTCCATTCTACAGCACCCTACTCAACTCTGTGCCACTCTATTCCATTCTACAACACCCTACTCAACTCTGTGCCACGCTACTCCACTCTACAACACTCTATACAACTCCATTCTTCAACACCCTACTCTACGCCACTCTATTCCACTCTACAATACTCTATACCACTCCATTCTTCAACACCCTACTCAACTCTGTGCCACTCTACTCCGTTCTACAACACTCTATACCACTCCATTCTTCAACAACCTACTCCACTCTGTGCCACTCTACTCCACTCTACAACACTCTATACCACTCCATTCTTCAACACCCTCCTCAACTCTGTGCCACTCTACTCCGTTCTACAACACTCTACACCGCTCCATTCTACAACACCCTACTCAACTCTGTGCCACTCTACTCCACTCTATACCACTCCATTCTACAACACCCTACTCAACTCTCTGCCACTCTACTCTACTGTACAACACTCTATACCACTCCATTCTACAACACCCTACTCAACTCTCTGCCACTCTACTCTACTCTACAACACTCTATACCACTCCATTCTACAACACCCTACTCAACTCTGTGCACTCTATTCCACTCTACAATACTCTATACCACTCCATTCTACAACACCCTACTCAACTCTGTGCCACTCTACTCCACTCTACAACACTCTAAACCACTCTGCAACACTACACTCTACTCTATGCCATTCTACAACACTCTACTCTATGCCATTCTACAACACTCTATTCTATGCCACACTACTTCACTCTATGCAACCGACTCATTGCCACTCCATGGCACTTTACTCCACTCTGTGCCACTCTACAACACTCTACTCTATGCTGTTCTACAACACTCTATTCTATGCCACTCTACTTCACTCTATGTAACTCCCTCAATGCCACTCCATGGCACTTTACTCCACTCTGTGCCACTCTACAACACTCTACAACACTCTATACCACTCCATTCTTCAACACCCTCCTCAACTCTGTGCCACTCTACTCCGCTCTACAACACTCTATACAACTCCATTCTACAACACCCTACTCAACTCTGTGCCACACTACTCCACTCTACAACACTCTATACAACTCCATTCTACAACACCCTACTCAACTCTGTGCCACTCTACTCCGTTCTACAACACTCTATACCACTCCATTCTACAACACCCTACTCAACTCTGTGCCACTCTACTCCACTCTATACCACTCCATTCTACAACACCCTACTCCACTCTACTCCACTCTACAACACTCTACAACTCTATTCTACAACACCCTACTCAACTCTGTGCCACGCTACTCCACTCTACAACACTCTATACAACTCCATTCTACAACACCCTACTCAACTCTGTGCCACGCTACTCCACTCTACAACACTCTATACAACTCCATTCTACAACACCCTACTCAACTCTGTGCCACTCTACTCCACTCTATACCACTCCATTCTACAACACCCTACTCCACTCTACTCCACTCTACAACACTCTATACAACTCCATTCTACAACACCCTACTCAACTCTGTGCCACTCTACTCCACTCTACAACACTCTATACAACTCCATTCTACAACACCCTACTCAACTCTGTGCCACACTACTCCACTCTACAACACTCTATACAACTCCATTCTACAACACCCTACTCAACTCTGTGCCACTCTACTCCACTCTATACCACTCCATTCTACAACACCCTACTCCACTCTACAACACTCTATACAACTCCATTCTACAACACCCTACTCAACTCTGTGCCACGCTACTCCACTCTACAACACTCTATACAACTCCATTCTACAACACCCTACTCTACTGTGTGCCACTCTACTCCACTCTACAACACTCTATACAACTCCATTCTACAACACCCTACTCAACTCTGTGCCACTCTACTCAGTTCTACAACACTCTATACCACTCCATTCTACAACACCCTACTCAACTCTGTGCCACTCTAATCCACTCTACAACACTCTATACCACTCCATTCTTCAACAACCTACTCAACTCTGTGCCACTCTACTCCGTTCTACAACACTATATACCACTCCATTCTACAACACCCTACTCAACTCTGTGCCACTCTACTCCACTCTACAACACTCTATACCACTCCATTCTTCAACAACCTACTCCACTCTGTGCCACTCTACTCCACTCTACAACACTCTATACTACTCCATTCTTCAACACCCTACTCAACTCTGTGCCACTCTACTCCACTCTACAACACTCTATACCACTCCATTCTTCAACACCCTACTCTACGCCACTCTACTCCACTCTACAATACTCTATACCACTCCATTCTACAACACCCTACTCAACTCTGTGCCACTCTACTCCACTCTACAACACTCTATACAACTCCATTCTACAACACCCTACTCAACTCTGTGCCACTCTACTCCACTCTACAACACTCTATACCACTCCATTCTACAACACCCTACTCTACTGTGTGCGACTCTACTCCACTCTACAACACTCTACTCTATGCCATTCTACAACACTCTATTCTATGCCACTCTACTTCACTCTATGCAACCGACTCATTGCCACTCCATGGCACTTTACTCCACTCTGTGCCACTCTACAACACTCTACTCTAAGCCGTTCTACAATACTCTATTCTATGCCACTCTACTGCACTCTATGCAACTGACTCAATACCACTCCATGGCACTTTACTCCACTCTGTGCCACTCTACAACACTCTATTCTATGCCACTCTACTTCACTCTATTCTATAACACTCTGCTTCACTCTATGCCACTCCCTCAATGCCACTCCATGACACTTTACTCCACTCAGTGCCATTCTACAACACTCTATTCTATGCCACTCTACTTCACTCCATGCAACTGACTCAATGCCACTCCATGGCACTTTACTCCACTCTATGCCACTCTACAACACTCTACTCTAACCCATTCTACAACACTCTATACCACTCCATTCTACAACACCCTACTCTACTCTATGCCACTCTACTCCACTCTACAACACTCTACTCTATGCCGTTCTACAACACTCTATTCTATGCCACTCTACTTCACTCTGTGCAACTCCCTCAATGCCACTTCATGGCACTTTCCTCCACTCTGTGCCACTCTACAACACTCTACTCTATGCCATTCTACAACACTCTATTCTATGCCACTCTAATTCACTCTATGCAACCCCCTCAATGTCACTCCATGGCACTTTAATCCACTCTGTGCCACTCTACAACACTCTATACAACTCCCTGAATGTCACTCCATGGCACTTTACTCAACTCTGTGCCATTCTACAACATTCTACTCTATGCCGTTCTACAACACTCTGTTCTATGCCACTTTACTTTACTCTATGCAACTCCCTCAATGTCACTCCATGGCACTTTACTCCACTCTGTGCCACTCTACAACACTCTACTCTATGCCATTCTACAACACTCTATTCTATGCCACTCTACTGCACTCCATGCAACCGACTCAATGCCACTCCATGGCACTTTACTCCACTCTGTGCTACTCTACAACACTCTACTCTATGCCGTTCTACAACACTCTATTCTATGCCACTCTACTTTACTCCATGCAACTCCCTCAATGTCACTCCATGGCACTTTACTCCACTCTACTCCACTACACCACCCTAAGCCACTTCACTCTATGCCACTCCATGCTAATCCACTCTGACACTCTGTAACTCGACTCTATGACACTCCACTTCACAACACTCTACTCCACTCGATGTCAATCCAATCTACTCCACTCCAGTCTGTGACACTCTACTCAACAACACTCCACTTGATGACACTCTACTCCAGTCTACACCGCTCCACTCTGTAACAATCTACTCCCTCGATGACACTCTATTCTACAACACTCTATTCCCCAACTCTACGCTACTCCATGCCGCTTTACTCCACTCTACACCATTCCACTCTACTTCACCCTAATCCATGAAACTCTGCTCCACTCTGACACTTCGCTCTACCACAATCTACTCTATGGTACGACACTCCACTCCTCCACTGTACGCTGCTCCCTCACTGCACCCCACTGTAGGAAGCTGGACTGGCTTGTAGTGAGTACCAAGGGGTACTTGCACCTTGCACCAGGCCCAGTTATCCCTTATTAGTGTATAGGGTGTCTAGCAGCTTAGGCTGATAGATAATGGTAGCTTAGCAGAGCAGCTTAGGCTGAACTAGGAGACGTGTGAAGCTACTACAGTACCACTTAGTGTCATATGCACAATATCATAAGAAAACACAATACACAGTTATACTAAAAATAAAGGTACTTTATTTTTAAGACAATATGCCAAAGTATCTTAGAGTGTACCCTCAGTGAGAGGATAGGAAATATACACAAGATATATATACACAATAGCAAAAATATGCAGTATAGTCTTAGAAAACAGTGCAAACAATGTATAGTTACAATAGGATGCAATGGGGAAACATAGGGATAGGGGCAACACAAACCATATACTCCAAAAGTGGAATGCGAACCACGAATGGACCCCAAACCTATGTGACCTTGTAGAGGGTCGCTGGGACTATTAGAAAATAGTGAGAGTTAGCAAAATAACCCTCCCCAAGACCCTGAAAAGTGAGTGCAAAGTGCACTAAAGTTCCCCTAAGGACAAAAGAGTCGTGTTAGAGGAATAATGCAGGAAAGACACAAACCAGCAATGCAACAACTGTGGATTTCCAATCTAGGGTACCTGTGGAACAAGGGGACCAAGTCCAAAAGTCACAAGCAAGTCGGAGATGGGCAGATGCCCAGGAAATGCCAGCTGCGGGTGCAAAGAAGCTTCGACTGGACAGAAGAAGCTGAGGTTTCTGCAGGAACGAAAAGGGCTAGAGACTTCCCCTTTGGTGGACGGATTCCTCTCGCCTTGGAGAGTCGTGCAGAAGTGTTTTCCCGCCGGAAGGACGCCAACAAGCCTTGCTACACCCAAATCGTGCGTTTGGCGTTTTTGGACGCTGCTGGGGCCAAGGAGGGACCAGGAGGTCGCAAATTGGACCTGCAGAGAGAGGGGACGTCGAGCAAGACAAAGAGCCTTCACTGAAGCAGGTAGCACCCGGAGAAGTGCCAGAAACAGGCACTACGAGGATGCGTGAAACGGTGCTCGCCGAAGTTGCACAAAGGAGTCCCACGTCGCCGGAGACCAACTTAGAAAGTCGTGCAATGCAGGTTAGAGTGCCGTGGACCCAGGCTTGGCTGTGCACGAAGGATTTCCGCCGGAAGTGCACAGGGGCCGGAGTAGCTGCAAAGTCGCGGTTCCCAGCAATGCAGCCCAGCGAGGTGAGGCAAGGACTTACCTCCACCAAACTTGGGCTGAAGAGTCACTGGACTGTGGGGGTCACTTGGACAGCGTCGCTGGATTCGAGGGACCTCGCTCGTCGTGCTGAGAGGAGACCCAAGGGACCGGTAATGCAGCTTTTTGGTGCCTGCGGTTGCAGGGGGAAGATTCCGTCGACCCACGGGAGATTTCTTCGGAGCTTCTGGTGCAGAGAGGAGGCAGACTACCCCCACAGCATGCACAAGCAGGAAAACAGTCGAGAAGGCGGCAGGATCAGCGTTACAGAGTTGCAGTAGTCGTCTTTGCTACTATGTTGCAGGTTTGCAGGCTTCCAGCGCGGTCAGCGGTCAATTCCTTATCAGAAGGTGAAGAGGGAGATGCAGAGGAACTCGGCTGAGCTCATGCATTCGTTATCTAAAGTTTCCCCAGAGACAGAGACCCTAAATAGCCAGAAAAGAGGGTTTGGCTACCTAGGAGAGAGGATAGGCTACTAACACCTGAAGGAGCCTATCAGCAGGAGTCTCTGACGTCACCTGGTGGCACTGGCCACTCAGAGCAGTCCAGTGTGCCAGCAGCACCTCTGTTTCCAAGATGGCAGAGGTCTGGAGCACACTGGAGGAGCTCTGGACACCTCCCAGGGGAGGTGCAGGTCAGGGGAGTGGTCACTCCCCTTTCCTTTGTCCAGTTTCGCGCCAGAGCAGGGGCTAAGGGGTCCCTGAACCGGTGTAGACTGGCTTATGCAGAATTGGGCACCTCTGTGCCCAACAAAGCATTTCCAGAGGCTGGGGGAGGCTACTCCTCCCCTGCCTTCACACCATTTTCCAAAGGGAGAGGGTGTCACACCCTCTCTCAGAGGAAGTTCTTTGTTCTGCCATCCTGGGCCAGGCCTGGCTGGACCCCAGGAGGGCAGCTGCCTGTCTGAGTGGTTGGCAGCAGCAGCAGCTGCAGTGAAACCCCAGGAAGGGCAGTCTGGCAGTACCAGGGGATCATGGAATTGTACCAACAATGCCAGGATGGCATAGAGGGGGCAATTCCATGATCATAGACATGTTACATGGCCATATTCGGAGTTACCATGGTGAAGCTACATATAGGTAGTGACCTATATGTAGTGCACGCGTGTAATGGTGTCCCCGCACTCACAAAGTTCAGTGAATTGGCTCTGAACAATGTGGGGGCACCTTGGCTAGTGCCAGGGTGCCCTCACACTAAGTAACTTTGCACCTAACCTTTACCAGGTAAAGGTTAGACATATAGGTGACTTATAAGTTACTTAAGTGCAGTGTAAAATGGCTGTGAAATAACGTGGACGTTATTTCACTCAGGCTGCAGTGGCAGGCCTGTGTAAGAATTGTCAGAGCTCCCTATGGGTGGCAAAAGAAATGCTGCAGCCCATAGGGATCTCCTGGAACCCCAATACCCTGGGTACCTCAGTACCATATACTAGGGAATTATAAGGGTGTTCCAGTAAGCCAATGTAAATTGGTAAAATTAGTCACTAGCCTGTTAGTGACAATTTAGAAAGAAATGAGAGAGCATAACCACTGAGGTTCTGATTAGCAGAGCCTCAGTGAGACAGTTAGTCACTACACAGGTAACACATTCAGGCACACTTATGAGCACTGGGGCCCTGGGTTACCAGGGTCCCAGTGACACATACAACTAAAACAACATATATACAGTGAAAAATGGGGGTAACATGTCAGGCAAGATGGTACTTTCCTACACAACCCCCCCCCAAACAAAGGACAATAAGACTAGCCATTACCTGATGAGTCTTCATTGTCTAAGTGGAAATATCTGGAGAGTCCATCTGCATTGGAGTGGCTACTCCCAGGTCTATGTTCCACTGTATAGTCCATTCCCTGTAGGGATATGGACCACCTCAACAATTTTGGATTTTCACCTTTCATTTGTTTTAGCCAAAGTAGAGGTTTGTGGTCTGTCTGAACAATGAAGTGAGTGCCAAACAGGTATGGCCTCAACTTCTTCAGAGCCCAGACCACAGCAAAGGCCTCCCTCTCAATGGCAGACCAACGCTTTTCTCTAGGGGTCAACCTCCTACTAATAAAAGCAACAGGTTGATCCTGGCCCTCAGAATTAAGTTGTGATAGGACTGCCCCTACTCCTAATTCAGATGCATCAGTCTGGACATAGAATTTTTTAGAGTAACAAGGGCTTTTCAGGACAGGTGCAGAGCACATGGCCTGCTTCAGCTCCTCAAAAGCTTTCTGACAGCATGCTGTCCATAATACCTTTTTCGGCATTTTCTTGGAGGTGAGGTCATTAAGAGGGGCTGCAATGGAGCCATAGTTCTTAATGAACCTCCTGTAATACCCAGTGAGGCCTAGGAAGGCTCTCACCTGAGTTTGAGTGGTAGGGGGAACCCAATCAATAATAGTTTGGATTTTCCCCTGAAGTGGTGCAATCTGTTCCCCACCAACAAGGTGTCCCAGATAAACCACCTTACCCTGCCCTATCTGGCACTTTGAAGCCTTGATAGTGAGGCCTGCCTTTTGCAGAGCCTCCAAAACTTTCCACAGGTGGACCAGGTGATCATCCCAGCTGGAGCTAAAGACAGCTATATCATCCAAATATGCTGCACGGAAAGCTTCCAGCCCTTGCAGGACTGTGTTCACCAACCTCTGAAAAGTGGCAGGTGCATTTTTCAAACCAAAAGGCATTACAGTAAACTGGTAATGTCCTCCAATGGTAGAAAATGCAGTCTTAGGTTTAGCATCTTTTGACAATTTGATCTGCCAATACCCTGCAGTCAAATCAAAAGTGCTTAGATACTTGGCAGATGCCAGTGTATCTATAAGCTCATCTGCCCTGGGTATAGGGTGAGCATCAGTTTTGGTTACCAAGTTGAGACCTCTATAGTCTACACAAAACCTCATTTCCTTCTTTCCATCTTTAGAATTGGGTTTTGGTACCAGTACCACAGGAGAAGCCCATGGACTGTCAGAGTGCTCAACCACTCCTAGTTCCAACATTTTCTGAACTTCTTGCTTTATGCAGTCCCTGACATGGTCAGGCTGCCTATAGATCTTACTTTTGACAGGTAAACTGTCTCCAGTATCTATAGTGTGCTCACACCAAGAAGTGGTGCCTGGCACAATAGAGAAGAGTTCTGAAAATTGTCCTAGGAGATTTATGCAATTATCTTTCTGCTCAGCAGTAAGACAATCAGCCAAAACTACACCTTCCACAAGAGCATCTTGTTCTGTGGAAGAGAAGAGATCAGGTAGAGGATCACTGTCTTCTTCCTGTCCCTCATCTGTTGCCATGAGCAGGGTGAGATCAGCCCTGTCATAGTAGGGTTTTAGGCGGTTGACATGGAGCACCCTAAGGGGACTCCTGGCAGTGCCTAAGTCAACCAAGTAGGTGACTTCACCCTTCTTTTCAACAATTGTGTGGGGTCCACTCCATTTATCTTGGAGTGCTCTTGGGGCCACAGGCTCCAAGACCCACACTTTCTGCCCTGGTTGGTACTGAACCAAAACAGCCTTCTGATCATGCCATTGCTTCTGGAGCTCTTGGCTGGCCTGAAGGTTTTTACTGGCCTTTTTCATGTACTCAGCCATTCTTGATCTGAGGCCCAGTACATAGTCCACAATATCCTGCTTAGGAGCTTTTAAAGGTTGTTCCCAACCCTCCTTCACAAGTGTGAGTGGACCCCTAACAGGGTGTCCAAAAAGAAGTTCAAAGGGGCTGAAGCCCACTCCTTTCTGGGGTACCTCCCTGTAGGCAAAAAGGAGGCATGGTAGAAGGATATCCCATCTCCTGCAGAGTTTTTCAGGGAGACCCATAATCATGCCTTTGAGAGTTTTATTAAATCTCTCCACCAGTCCATTTGCTTGTGGATGATAGGGTGTTGTGAACTTGTACGTTACACCACACTCCTTCCACATGGCCTTTAAGTATGCAGACATGAAATTGCTTCCCCTGTCTGATACCACTTCCTTTGGGAAGCCCACTCTGGAAAATATTCCCAGGAGGACCTTTGCCACTGCAGGAGCTGTAGTGGTCCTTAAAGGAATAGCTTCAGGATATATTGTGGCATGGTCCACTACCACTAAGATAAACCTATTGCCTGAAGCAGTAGGAGGGTCGAGGTGGCCAACTATGTCAACCCCTACCCTTTCAAAGGGAACCCCAACCACAGGCAGTGGGATAAGGGGTGCCTTTGGAGTGCCACCTGTCTTGCCACTGGCTTGACAGGTTTCACAGGACTTGCAAAATTCCTTTGTGTCCTCAGACATCCTAGGCCAATGAAACAATGGTACCAATCTGTCCCAAGTTTTCATTTGGCCCAGGTGCCCAGCTAAGGGAATGTCATGTGCCAGTGTTAGGAGGAACTTTCTGTACTCCTGAGGAATCACTAATCTCCTGGCAGCTCCAGGTTTAGGATCCCTATGCTCAGTGTACAAGAGGTTGTCCTCCCAGTAAACTCTGTGAGAGTCACTGACATCCCCATTAGCCTGTTTGACAGCTTGCTGTCTGAGACCCTCTAATGTGGGACAGGTTTGCTGTGCCACACTCAGCTCCTCTCTGGCAGGCCCCCCTTCACCCAAAAGCTCAGCAGTGTCTGCTTCCAGCTCCTCTGGTGTAGGTTCTGCACAGGGATGGAATTCTTCTTCCTCAGAAGTAGAATCCACTGTAGAGGGAGGGATAGTAGGAAGTGGTTTGCTTCTACTAGCCCTAGCTTTAGGGAGCACTTGGTCCATTGTTCCAGGATCCAAGCTTCCCTGTCCTTTTTGCTTTTTGGCCTGAGCCCTTGTCAAAGCAAAAATATGCCCTGGGATGCCCAGCATTGCTGCATGGGCCTCCAACTCCACATCTGACCAAGCTGATGTCTCCAAATCATTCCCTAATAGACAGTCTACAGGTAAATCTGAAGCTACCACAACTTTCTTTGGACCAGTTACCCCCCCCCAGTTGAGATTTACAACAGCCATGGGGTGGCTTTGTGTTATGTTGTGAGCATCGGTTACTTGGTACTGGTGTCCAAGTATGTGTTGTTCAGGGTGCACCAGTTTCTCAATCACCATTGTGACACTGGCGCCTGTGTCCCTGTAGGCCTGGACCTCAACACCATTTATTAGGGTTAGTTGCTTGTACTTCTCCAAGTTATGGGGGCAAGCAACCAAAGTGGCTAAATCAATAGCCCCTTCAGAGACTAAAGTAGCCGCTGTGGTCTCCCTAATCAGACCAACCCCAACTAAATTACCAAAAGTGAGCCCAGCTACTCCCTTGGATTGGCTATTAGTAGGTTTGCTCCCACCACCACTGCTATTGGTAGGGACACTAGGTGTAGCAGTAGGGGTTGTAGTGGTAGGAGCTGTGGTGCCTTTCTTTGGACAACTGGGATCTGTTGTCCAATGGCCTTTTATTTTACATAAATAGCACCATGGTTTCTTTTCCTTGTTCTGATTAAAGGAGGATTTGGACCCACCACCCCCACCAGAGTGTTTTTGTGGGCCTGATGAAGACTCATTTTTAGATTTGTCCCCACCTTTGTCAGAAGACTTACCATCCTTCTTTTTGTTGCCATCTTTGTCACCCCCTGTATGAACTTTTCTGTTCACTCTTGTTCTGACCCATTTGTCTGCCTTCTTTCCCAATTCTTGGGGAGAGGTCAGATCAGAGTCCACCAAGTACTGGTGCAACAAATCAGACACACAATTATTAAGAATATGCTCTCTCAGGATTAAGTTATACAGGCTGTCATAATCAGTAACTTTACTGCCATGTAACCACCCCTCCAAGGCCTTCACTGCCTGGTCAATGAAATCAACCCAGTCTTGTGAAGACTCCTTTTTGGTCTCTCTGAACTTTATCCTGTACTGTTCAGTGGTTAAGCCATAACCATCCAGGAGTGCATTCTTAAGAACTTGGAAATTATTAGCATCATTTTCTTTTACAGTAAGGAGCCTATCCCTACCTTTTCCAGTAAATGATAGCCATAGGATAGCAGCCCACTGCTTTTGAGGGACATCCTGTACAGCACAGGCCCTCTCAAGTGCAGCAAACCATTTGTTAATGTCATCCCCCTCCTTATAAGGGGGAACTATCTTGTGCAGATTCCTGGAATCATGCTCTTTTGCAGGATGACTATGGGGAATACTGCTGCTGCCACCATGGGTTTCTAAACCCAACTTCTGTCTTTCCCTCTCTATTTCTAAAGACTGTCTATCCAAATCCAGCTGTTGCTTCTTGAGCTTCAGTCTGGTTTGTTCCACTCTCAATCTATTGAGCTCCCTTTCTAACAATCTGTCATCAGGGTGGGTGGGAGGGACATTTCTAGATACAGAGGTATGATGGGAATGAACAGAAGGAGACCTGTCCCTTACAGAGGGCACCCTAACAGCTTGGCTACCAGTATAATGTGAGAGCACACCATTAGTATGGTGTGATTCAACCTCTGTACCAACTATGCTAGACTGTCTAGTAATGGGCAGGCTGAGAAGTTTCTTTCCTGAACCTTTTCCTGGGGGAGTCCCTGGATCAGATTGAGAACCATTAGCTACTTTTTCTACAGATTGGGCACTTATGGCCTTATCTTGTACTCTAAGCATATTAATTAACAGTTCTAAGGAAGGATTCTTCCCTACACTCAAACCTCTCTCTATGCAGAGACTCCTTGCTCCTTTCCAGCTAAGGTGATCATATGCAAGTTTGGACAGTTCAACATTTTTTCCTGTGCCAGACATTTTTTAGAGAGAGTTAAAGTGATAGAAAAAGAGAAAAAAGTTTTCAGAACTTTTTGGAAAGACAGAAAAAAACTTTTTAAACTTTTAAGAACTTTTTGAAAGTTTAGGAGTACTTTTCAGCACTTAGAAAAGAGTGAAAAGAGGAAATGCAAAACTTTTTGGCTATGTGTATATACACTGACCTTGTTTTGTATATTTTTCTCTTATGAAAAGTACAATGACAAGAGTGGTAAGTAGTCTCAAGCACTTATCCCACCACTGCACAACCAATGTAGGAGGCTGGACTGGCTTGTAGTGAGTACCAAGGGGTACTTGCACCTTGCACCAGGCCCAGTTATCCCTTATTAGTGTATAGGGTGTCTAGCAGCTTAGGCTGATAGATAATGGTAGCTTAGCAGAGCAGCTTAGGCTGAACTAGGAGACGTGTGAAGCTACTACAGTACCACTTAGTGTCATATGCACAATATCATAAGAAAACACAATACACAGTTATACTAAAAATAAAGGTACTTTATTTTTATGACAATATGCCAAAGTATCTTAGAGTGTACCCTCAGTGAGAGGATAGCAAATATACACAAGATATATATACACAATAGCAAAAATATGCAGTATAGTCTTAGAAAACAGTGCAAACAATGTATAGTTACAATAGGATGCAATGGGGAAACATAGGGATAGGGGCAACACAAACCATATACTCCAAAAGTGGAATGCGAACCACGAATGGACCCCAAACCTATGTGACCTTGTAGAGGGTCGCTGGGACTATTAGAAAATAGTGAGAGTTAGCAAAATAACCCTCCCCAGGACCCTGAAAAGTGAGTGCAAAGTGCACTAAAGTTCCCCTAAGGACAAAAGAGTCGTGTTAGAGGAATAATGCAGGAAAGACACAAACCAGCAATGCAACAACTGTGGATTTCCAATCTAGGGTACCTGTGGAACAAGGGGACCAAGTCCAAAAGTCACAAGCAAGTCGGAGATGGGCAGATGCCCAGGAAATGCCAGCTGCGGGTGCAAAGAAGCTTCGACTGGACAGAAGAAGCTGAGGTTTCTGCAGGAACGAAAAGGGCTAGAGACTTCCCCTTTGGTGGACGGATTCCTCTCGCCTTGGAGAGTCGTGCAGAAGTGTTTTCCCGCGGGAAGGACGCCAACAAGCCTTGCTACACGCAAATCGTGTGTTTGGCGTTTTTGGACGCTGCTGGGGCCCAGGAGGGACCAGGAGGTCGCAAATTGGACCTGCAGAGAGAGGGGACGTCGAGCAAGACAAAGAGCCCTCACTGAAGCAGGTAGCACCCGGAGAAGTGCCAGAAACAGGCACTACGAGGATGCGTGAAACGGTGCTCGCCGAAGTTGCACAAAGGAGTCCCACGTCGCCGGAGACCAACTTAGAAAGTCGTGCAATGCAGGTTAGAGTGCCGTGGACCCAGGCTTGGCTGTGCACGAAGGATTTCCGCCGGAAGTGCACAGGGGCCGGAGTAGCTGCAAAGTCGCGGTTCCCAGCAATGCAGCCCAGCGAGGTGAGGCAAGGACTTACCTCCACCAAACTTGGGCTGAAGAGTCACTGGACTGTGGGGGTCACTTGGACAGCGTCGCTGGATTCGAGGGACCTCGCTCGTCGTGCTGAGAGGAGACCCAAGGGACCGGTAATGCAGCTTTTTGGTGCCTGCGGTTGCAGGGGGAAGATTCCGTCGACCCACGGGAGATTTCTTCGGAGCTTCTGGTGCAGAGAGGAGGCAGACTACCCCCACAGCATGCACAAGCAGGAAAACAGTCGAGAAGGCGGCAGGATCAGCGTTACAGAGTTGCAGTAGTCGTCTTTGCTACTATGTTGCAGGTTTGCAGGCTTCCAGCGCGGTCAGCGGTCGATTCCTTATCAGAAGGTGAAGAGGGAGATGCAGAGGAACTCGGCTGAGCTCATGCATTCGTTATCTAAAGTTTCCCCAGAGACAGAGACCCTAAATAGCCAGAAAAGAGGGTTTGGCTACCTAGGAGAGAGGATAGGCTACTAACACCTGAAGGAGCCTATCAGCAGGAGTCTCTGACGTCACCTGGTGGCACTGGCCACTCAGAGCAGTCCAGTGTGCCAGCAGCACCTCTGTTTCCAAGATGGCAGAGGTCTGGAGCACACTGGAGGAGCTCTGGACACCTCCCAGGGGAGGTGCAGGTCAGGGGAGTGGTCACTCCCCTTTCCTTTGTCCAGTTTCGCGCCAGAGCAGGGGCTAAGGGGTCCCTGAACCGGTGTAGACTGGCTTATGCAGAATTGGGCACCTCTGTGCCCAACAAAGCATTTCCAGAGGCTGGGGGAGGCTACTCCTCCCCTGCCTTCACACCATTTTCCAAAGGGAGAGGGTGTCACACCCTCTCTCAGAGGAAGTTCTTTGTTCTGCCATCCTGGGCCAGGCCTGGCTGGACCCCAGGAGGGCAGCTGCCTGTCTGAGTGGTTGGCAGCAGCAGCAGCTGCAGTGAAACCCCAGGAAGGGCAGTCTGGCAGTACCAGGGTCTGTGCTACAGACCACTGGGATCATGGAATTGTACCAACAATGCCAGGATGGCATAGAGGGGGCAATTCCATGATCATAGACATGTTACATGGCCATATTCGGAGTTACCATGGTGAAGCTACATATAGGTAGTGACCTATATGTAGTGCACGCGTGTAATGGTGTCCCCGCACTCACAAAGTTCAGTGAATTGGCTCTGAACAATGTGGGGGCACCTTGGCTAGTGCCAGGGTGCCCTCACACTAAGTAACTTTGCACCTAACCTTTACCAGGTAAAGGTTAGACATATAGGTGACTTATAAGTTACTTAAGTGCAGTGTAAAATGGCTGTGAAATAACGTGGACGTTATTTCACCCAGGCTGCAGTGGCAGGCCTGTGTAAGAATTGTCAGAGCTCCCTATGGGTGGCAAAAGAAATGCTGCAGCCCATAGGGATCTCCTGGAACCCCAATACCCTGGGTACCTCAGTACCATATACTAGGGAATTATAAGGGTGTTCCAGTAAGCCAATGTAAATTGGTAAAATTGGTCACTAGCCTGTTAGTGACAATTTAGAAAGAAATGAGAGAGCATAACCACTGAGGTTCTGATTAGCAGAGCCTCAGTGAGACAGTTAGTCACTACACAGGTAACACATTCAGGCACACTTATGAGCACTGGGGCCCTGGGTTACCAGAGTCCCAGTGACACATACAACTAAAACAACATATATACAGTGAAAAATGGGGGTAACATGCCAGGCAAGATGGTACTTTCCTACACCCACCCCACCTTAGTCTACTCTACACCACTCCACTCTATTCCACTCCATGACACTATGCGCGACTCCACTCTACGATACTCTATGCCACTCCACTCTATGCCACTCTACTCCACAACACTCTACACAACTCCACTCTGACACTCCAGTCCACAACCCTCTCCTCTACGCCACTAGCTTTTAGCCAATGCTGAACAGCAGCCACGCTGGGGAACATCATGGCTAAAGCACATTGGCAAAGCCAATAGATCTTGCACAGGGGACACCTATTGGCTTTGCCAATGCTTGTTTATTTAGTGCACATGCATAGCGCATCAGCACCCAGGGGCACTTCACTATTAAAAAGCAGCCTTAACATGAACATGGCAGCACTGTCACAAACACTGAACTGAAGAATGAAGACTGAGACTAATAGCAGCAGGTCCAGAGGAAGAATAGAATGAGAATGAAACTGGAGAAACCCCCTCCAGAAAGTGATAAACACAGAGGAGGAATCTGCCCTTTGTCCTTCGTCCATGCGTCCAATCAGGTAACTAAGGCCCAGAATTACAAAGGGTTTGTATCAAGTGCTATAGGTCGTATTACATGTCCCATAGGTCGTGTTACAAGACCCACAGCCTGCATTACAAGTGCCATAGGTCATACTACAAGTTCCATAAGTCATATTACAAGTTCCGTAGATAGTATTACAAGTTCCATTGACCGTATTACAAGTGTGTTAGGTCATATTACAAGTTCCATAGGTCATATTACAAATGCCGTAGGTCATATTACAAGTTCCAAAGACCATATTAAAGTGCCATAGGATAGGCCGTATTACAAGTGCCATAGGTCATATTACAAGTTCCATAGACCATATTAAAGTGCCATACGTTGCATTAAAGTGCCATTGGTCATATTACAAGTGCCATAGGCCGTATTACAAGTGCTGTGGGTCATATTACAAGTTCCATACAACATATTAAACTGCCATTCGCTGCATTAAAGTGCCACTGGTTGTATTACGAGTGCCACTGGCCGTATTACAAGGGCTATAGACTATGATGCTGTTGTAAAACAGTGGGCAGGTTATACACCACATTTTGACAGTGTCCTATCTGCCAAAGTCTAAATTAGGCCCATAGGTATGGCTGAAACACTTGAGCCCATATTTATACTTTGTTTGCGCCGGATTTGTGCCATTTTTTTTAAATACGCAAATCTGGCGCGGACGTAAGTCCATATTTATATTTTGGTGCTAGACATGTCTAGCGCTAAAATATGGGAGTCAAAGTCATTTTTTGCCTGTGGAAAACTACCTTGCGTCAATGAGATGCAAGGTAGGCGTTCCCAGGCAAAAAATAACTCTAAGGCCTTAGCGCTTTATTTACCCTAAATCACGCACGGGAGGAGGAGGGCCTTAAATAATGGCGTTAAGCCTGCTTAGCGTCATTTTATAACGCCTGGGTATGGGCAGGCGTTAGGGGACCGGTGGGCCTTTTTCCATGGTCAGAGACCATGGAAACAGCCCACAGGTGCCCTTCCCTGCCCCCAGGGACACCCCCAACCACCGACCCCCACACCTGGAGGGCACTTAAGGATGGGGGGACCCATCCCACGTAAATCCAGGTAAGTATTTTTTTTTCTTCAAAGTGCCATGGGGGGCCTAACTTGGGCCCCCCTACATGGCACTGTGCCCAGTGGACATAAGTCCCCTGGGCATGGCCATTGGTGGGGTGGGCATGACTCCTGTCTTAACTGAGACGGGAGTCATGCCCTTGGGGTTTTAACGTCAATAACTGACGCTAGTCTGGCTGGAGGCGTTATTTATGCCTCTGCCCGTACTAGTGTGATCCTCTGACGCTAAACCCCCTGTCCCCCGTACGCCTCCCCCACCCGGCTACCGTCCTTTTCTATGACGCAAGCCAGGCCTTACTGCCGGCTAGCGTCATACCATAAATATGACCCCCGGGCAGTGTGTTGGTGATGCGCTGTGAGAAGGTAGCCTCTTTCTAGCCTTGTTACCCCCACTTTTGGCCTGTTTGTGAGTGTATGTCAGGGTGTTTGTCACTGTTTTCACTGTCTCACTGGGATCCTGATAGCCAGGCCTCAGTGCTCATAGTGAAAACACTATGTTTTCAGTATGGTTGTTATGTGTCACTGGGATCCTGCTAGTCAGGACCCCAGTGCTCATAGGTTTGTGGCCTATATGTATGTGTCACTGGGACCCTGTCACACAGGGCCCCAGTGCTCATAGGTGTGCATGTATATGTTCCCTGTGTGGTGCCTAACTGTCTCACTGAGGCTCTGCTAACCAGAACCTCAGTGGTTATGCTCTCTCATTACTTTCAAATTGTCACTAACAGGCTAGTGACCAATTTTACCAATTTACATTGGCTTACTGGAACACCCTTATAATTCCCTAGTATATGGTACTGAGGTACCCAGGGTATTGGGGTTCCAGGAGATCCCTATGGGCTGCAGCATTTCTTTTGCCACCCATAGGGAGCTCTGACAATTCTTACACAGGCCTGCCACAGCAGCCTGAGTGAAATAACGTCCACGTTATTTCACAGCCATTTTACACTGCACTTAAGTAACTTATAAGTCACCTATATGTCTAACCTTTACCTGGTAAAGGTTAGGTGCAAAGTTACTTAGTGTGAGGGCACCCTGGCACTAGCCAAGGTGCCCCCACATTGTTCAGAGCCAATTCCCTGAACTTTGTGAGTGCGGGGACACCATTACACGCGTGCACTACATATAGGTCACTACCTATATGTAGCTTCACCATGGTAACTCCGAATATGGCCATGTAACATGTCTATGATCATGGAATTGCCCCCTCTATGCCATCCTGGCATAGTTGGCACAATCCCATGATCCCAGTGGTCTGTAGCACAGACCCTGGTACTGCCAAACTGCCCTTCCTGGGGTTTCACTGCAGCTGCTGCTGCTGCCAACCCCTCAGACAGGCAGCTGCCCTCCTGGGGTCCAGCCAGGCCTGGCCCAGGATGGCAGAACAAAGAACTTCCTCTGAGAGAGGGTGTGACACCCTCTCCCTTTGGAAAATGGTGTGAAGGCAGGGGAGGAGTAGCCTCCCCCAGCCTCTGGAAATGCTTTGTTGGGCACAGATGTGCCCAATTCTGCATAAGCCAGTCTACACCGGTTCAGGGACCCCTTAGCCCCTGCTCTGGCGCGAAACTGGACAAAGGAAAGGGGAGTGACCACTCCCCTGACCTGCACCTCCCCTGGGAGGTGTCCAGAGCTCCTCCAGTGTGCTCCAGACCTCTGCCATCTTGGAAACAGAGGTGCTGCTGGCACACTGGACTGCTCTGAGTGGCCAGTGCCACCAGGTGACGTCAGAGACTCCTTGTGATAGGCTCCTTCAGGTGTTAGTAGCCTTTCCTCTCTCCTAGGTAGCCAAACCCTCTTTTCTGGCTATTTAGGGTCTCTGTCTCTGGGGAAACTTTAGATAACGAATGCATGAGCTCAGCCGAGTTCCTCTGCATCTCCCTCTTCACCTTCTGATAAGGAATCGACCGCTGACCGCGCTGGAAGCCTGCAAACCTGCAACATAGTAGCAAAGACGACTACTGCAACTCTGTAACGCTGATCCTGCCGCCTTCTCGACTGTTTTCCTGCTTGTGCATGCTGTGGGGGTAGCCTGCCTCCTCTCTGCACCAGAAGATCCGAAGAAATCTCCCGTGGGTCGACGGAATCTTCCCCCTGCAACCGCAGGCACCAAAAAGCTGCATCTCCGGTCCCTTGGGTCTCCTCTCAGCACGACGAGCGAGGTCCCTCGAATCCAGCGACACCGTCCAAGTGACCCCCACAGTCCAGTGACTCTTCAGCCCAAGTTTGGTGGAGGTAAGTCCTTGCCTCACCTCGCTGGGCTGCATTGCTGGGAACCGCGACTTTGCAAGCTTCTCCGGCCCCTGTGCACTTCCGGCGGAAATCCTTCGTGCACAGCCAAGCCTGGGTCCACGGCACTCTAACCTGCATTGCACGACTTTCTAAGTTGGTCTCCGGCGACGTGGGACTCCTTTGTGCAACTTCGGCGAGCACCGTTTCACGCATCCTCGTAGTGCCTGTTTCTGGCACTTCTCCGGGTGCTACCTGCTTCAGTGAGGGCTCCTTGTCTTGCTCGACGTCCCCTCTCTCTGCAGGTCCAATTTGCGACCTCCTGGTCCCTCCTGGGCCCCAGCAGCGTCCAAAAACGCCAAACGCACGATTTGCGTGTAGCAAGGCTTGTTGGCGTCCATCCGGCGGGAAAACACTTCTGCACGACTCTCCAAGGCGTGGGGGATCCATCCTCCAAAGGGGAAGTCTCTAGCCCTTGTCGTTCCTGCAGTATTCACAGTTCTTCAGCCTAGAAAGAGCTTCTTTGCACCAACCGCTGGCATTTCTTGGGCATCTGCCCATCTCCGAGCTGCTTGTGACTTTTGGACTTGGTCCCCTTGTTCCACAGGTACCTTCAGACAGGAATCCATCGTTGTTGCATTGCTGATTTGTGTTTTCCTTGCATTCTCCCTCTAACACGACTATTTTGTCCTTAGGGGAACTTTGGTGCACTTTGCACTCACTTTTCAGGGTCTTGGGGAGGGTTATTTTTCTAACTCTCACTATTTTCTAATAGTCCCAGCGACCCTCTACAAGGTCACATAGGTTTGGGGTCCATTCGTGGTTCACATTCCACTTTTGGAGTATAGGGTTTGTGTTGCCCCTATCCCTATGTTTCCCCATTGCATCCTATTGTAATTATACATTGTTTGCACTGTTTTCTAAGACTATACTGCATATTTTTGCTATTGTGTATATATATCTTGTGTATATTTCCTATCCTCTCACTGAGGGTACACTCTAAGATACTTTGGCATATTGTCATAAAAATAAAGTACCTTTATTTTTAGTATAACTGTGTATTGTGTTTTCTTATGATATTGTGCATATGACACTAAGTGGTACTGTAGTAGCTTCACACGTCTCCTAGTTCAGCCTGAGCTGCTTTGCTAAGCTACCATTATCTATCAGCCTAAGCTGCTAGACACCCTATACACTAATAAGGGATAACTGGGCCTGGTGCAAGGTGCAAGTACCCCTTGGTACTCACTACAAGCCAGTCCAGCCTCCTACATTGGTTGTGCAGTGGTGGGATAAGTGCTTTGAGACTACTTACCACTCTTGTCATTGTACTTTTCATAAGAGAAAAATATACAAAACAAGGTCAGTGTATATACACATAGCCAAAAAGTTTTGCATTTCCTCTTTTCACTCTTTTCTAAGTGCTGAAAAGTACTTCTAAACTTTCAAAAAGTTCTTAAAAGTTTAAAAAGTTTTTTTTCTGTCTTTCCAAAAAGTTCTGAAAACTTTTTTCTCTTTGTCTATCACTTTTACTCTCTCTAAAAAATGTCTGGCACAGGCCAAAAAGTTGAACTGTCCAAACTTGCATATGATCACCTTAGCTGGAAAGGAGCAAGGAGTCTCTGCATAGAGAGAGGTTTGAGTGTAGGGAAGAATCCTTCTTTAGAACTGTTAATTAATATGCTTAGAGTACAAGATAAGGCCATAAGTGCCCAATCTGTAGAAAAAGTAGCTAATGGTTCTCAATCTGATCCAGGGACTCCCCCAGGAAAAGGTTCAGGAAAGAAACTTCTCAGCCTGCCCATTACTAGACAGTCTAGCATAGTTGGTACAGAGGTTGAATCACATCATACTGATGATGTGCTCTCACATTATACTGGTAGCCAAGCTGTTAGGGTGCCCTCTGTAAGGGACAGGTCTCCTTCTGTTCATTCCCATCATACCTCTGTATCTAGAAATGTCCCTCCCACCCACCCTGATGACAGATTGTTGGAAAGGGAGCTCAATAGATTGAGAGTGGAGCAAACCAGACTGAAGCTCAAGAAGCAACAGCTGGATTTGGATAGACAGTCTTTAGAAATAGAGAGGGAAAGACAGAAGATGGGTTTAGAAACCCATGGTGGCAGCAGCAGTATTCCCCATAGTCATCCTGCAAAAGAACATGATTCCAGGAATCTGCACAAGATAGTTCCCCCTTATAAGGAGGGGGATGACATTAACAAGTGGTTTGCTGCACTTGAGAGGGCCTGTGTTGTACAGGATGTCCCTCAAAGGCAGTGGGCTGCTATCCTATGGCTATCATTTAGTGGAAAGGGTAGGGATAGACTCCTTACTGTGAAAGAAAGTGATGCCAATAATTTTACAGTTCTTAAGAATGCACTCCTGGATGGTTATGGCTTAACCACTGAACAGTACAGGATAAAGTTCAGAGAGACCAAAAAGGAGTCTTCACAAGACTGGGTTGATTTCATTGACCATTCAGTGAAGGCCTTGGAGGGGTGGTTACATGGCAGTAAAGTTACTGATTATGAAAGCCTGTATAACACAATCCTGAGAGAGCATATACTTAATAATTGTGTGTCTGATTTGTTGCACCAGTACCTGGTAGACTCTGATCTGACCTCTCCCCAAGAATTGGGAAAGAAGGCAGACAAATGGGTCAGAACAAGGGTGAACAGAAAAGTTCATACAGGGGGTGACAAAGATGGCAATAAGAAGAAAGATGGTGAAAAATCTCAAGATAAGCATGGGGATAAGGGTAAAACCAAAGATCCCACTTCAAATCTTAAACACTCTTCAGAGGGTGGGGATAAAACAAATTCTTCCTCTTCTTCCCAACCTGCACACATTAAAAAGCCTTGGTGCTTTGTGTGTAAAAACAGAGGCCATAGGCCAGGGGATAAGTCCTGTCCAGGTAAACCCCCTGAGCCTACCACCACTAATACAGCAAGCTCTAGTGCCCCTAGCAGTAGTGGTACTAGTGGTGGGACTGCTGGCAACAGTCAAGCAAAGGGTGTAGTTGGGTTCACTTATGGGTCCATAGTGGAAACTGATGTAATCAGTCCCAAGACAGTTTCTGTCACACCTAGTGGCATTGGCCTTGCCACACTGGCTGCTTGTCCCCTTACAATGGATAAGTACAGGCAGACAGTTTCAATAAATGGTGTTGAGGCCTTGGCCTACAGGGACACAGGTGCCAGTTTCACTTTGGTGACTGAAAACCTAGTGCCTCCTGAACAACACATCATTGGACAACAGTATAAGATTATTGATGTCCATAACTCCACTAAGTTTCTTCCCTTAGCTATAATTCAGTTTAGTTGGGGTGGAGTTACTGGCCCTAAGCAGGTGGTGGTATCACCTAGCTTACCTGTAGACTGTCTCTTAGGTAATGACCTAGAGGCCTCAGGTTGGGCAGATGTAGAGTTTTATGCCCATGCAGCCATGCTGGGCATCCCTGAGGAATTGTTCCCTCTCATTTCTACTGAAATGAAAAAGCAAAGGAGAGAAGGCCTGAAAACTCAGGATCCCTCTCCATCAACAGGTAAAAAGGGTATCACAGTATCCCCTAACCACCCTACCATTCAGGATACCATTCCGGTGGTGGGAGAAACCTCTCCTGGGGTGGCACCTGTTCCAAGGGAATCATCAGCTGGCAAAGCTGGACTCCCTGAGGTAGAAGTACCTCTCTGTGGGATAACTAACATTGGTGAGAAAAAGAGCACCATTTTAGTTAACATGGAGCATCCCTCCAACCCTCCCAGAGAAACTTTAGTGCAGAAACTCTGCACTGCCTCACAACACTTAGGACAGCATCCCTGCCCTAGTGTGGAGCTGATAGGACAGCATCCCTGCCCTGCTCCAACTCAAGAGAAACAGCATCCCTGTTCTCTCTTCCAGCCAGATGGACAAAGTTTTTGCCCAGCTATGGCTTTTCTGAGACAGCATCCCTGTCTGGCATTTCCATCACTACAAATAGGTTCAGTGGACAATTCCCACTGCTCTAAACTAAAACTTACTGATAGAAACTCTGAAAATACATCTTCACATTATTGCTTAGCTAAAAAACTTCAAACAGGGTGGTTTACATCCCCACAGGGAAGTAACCATATAGTGGATGATAAAGGGAGTAACCAGTCTATTGCAGAGCTACTCTCTACTTATCACCACTTAGACAATAAAGTCTCAACTGGCCAAGGTTAGCCTTATTGTCCTTCGTTTGGGGGGGGGTTGTGTGAGAAGGTAGCCTCTTTCTAGCCTTGTTACCCCCACTTTTGGCCTGTTTGTGAGTGTATGTCAGGGTGTTTGTCACTGTTTTCACTGTCTCACTGGGATCCTGATAGCCAGGCCTCAGTGCTCATAGTGAAAACACTATGTTTTCAGTATGGTTGTTATGTGTCACTGGGATCCTGCTAGTCAGGACCCCAGTGCTCATAGGTTTGTGGCCTATATGTATGTGTCACTGGGACCCTGTCACACAGGGCCCCAGTGCTCATAGGTGTGCATGTATATGTTCCCTGTGTGGTGCCTAACTGTCTCACTGAGGCTCTGCTAACCAGAACCTCAGTGGTTATGCTCTCTCATTACTTTCAAATTGTCACTAACAGGCTAGTGACCAATTTTACCAATTTACATTGGCTTACTGGAACACCCTTATAATTCCCTAGTATATGGTACTGAGGTACCCAGGGTATTGGGGTTCCAGGAGATCCCTATGGGCTGCAGCATTTCTTTTGCCACCCATAGGGAGCTCTGACAATTCTTACACAGGCCTGCCACAGCAGCCTGAGTGAAATAACGTCCACGTTATTTCACAGCCATTTTACACTGCACTTAAGTAACTTATAAGTCACCTATATGTCTAACCTTTACCTGGTAAAGGTTAGGTGCAAAGTTACTTAGTGTGAGGGCACCCTGGCACTAGCCAAGGTGCCCCCACATTGTTCAGAGCCAATTCCCTGAACTTTGTGAGTGCGGGGACACCATTACACGCGTGCACTACATATAGGTCACTACCTATATGTAGCTTCACCATGGTAACTCCGAATATGGCCATGTAACATGTCTATGATCATGGAATTGCCCCCTCTATGCCATCCTGGCATAGTTGGCACAATCCCATGATCCCAGTGGTCTGTAGCACAGACCCTGGTACTGCCAAACTGCCCTTCCTGGGGTTTCACTGCAGCTGCTGCTGCTGCCAACCCCTCAGACAGGCAGCTGCCCTCCTGGGGTCCAGCCAGGCCTGGCCCAGGATGGCAGAACAAAGAACTTCCTCTGAGAGAGGGTGTGACACCCTCTCCCTTTGGAAAATGGTGTGAAGGCAGGGGAGGAGTAGCCTCCCCCAGCCTCTGGAAATGCTTTGTTGGGCACAGATGTGCCCAATTCTGCATAAGCCAGTCTACACCGGTTCAGGGACCCCTTAGCCCCTGCTCTGGCGCGAAACTGGACAAAGGAAAGGGGAGTGACCACTCCCCTGACCTGCACCTCCCCTGGGAGGTGTCCAGAGCTCCTCCAGTGTGCTCCAGACCTCTGCCATCTTGGAAACAGAGGTGCTGCTGGCACACTGGACTGCTCTGAGTGGCCAGTGCCACCAGGTGACGTCAGAGACTCCTTGTGATAGGCTCCTTCAGGTGTTAGTAGCCTTTCCTCTCTCCTAGGTAGCCAAACCCTCTTTTCTGGCTATTTAGGGTCTCTGTCTCTGGGGAAACTTTAGATAACGAATGCATGAGCTCAGCCGAGTTCCTCTGCATCTCCCTCTTCACCTTCTGATAAGGAATCGACCGCTGACCGCGCTGGAAGCCTGCAAACCTGCAACATAGTAGCAAAGACGACTACTGCAACTCTGTAACGCTGATCCTGCCGCCTTCTCGACTGTTTTCCTGCTTGTGCATGCTGTGGGGGTAGCCTGCCTCCTCTCTGCACCAGAAGATCCGAAGAAATCTCCCGTGGGTCGACGGAATCTTCCCCCTGCAACCGCAGGCACCAAAAAGCTGCATCTCCGGTCCCTTGGGTCTCCTCTCAGCACGACGAGCGAGGTCCCTCGAATCCAGCGACACCGTCCAAGTGACCCCCACAGTCCAGTGACTCTTCAGCCCAAGTTTGGTGGAGGTAAGTCCTTGCCTCACCTCGCTGGGCTGCATTGCTGGGAACCGCGACTTTGCAAGCTTCTCCGGCCCCTGTGCACTTCCGGCGGAAATCCTTCGTGCACAGCCAAGCCTGGGTCCACGGCACTCTAACCTGCATTGCACGACTTTCTAAGTTGGTCTCCGGCGACGTGGGACTCCTTTGTGCAACTTCGGCGAGCACCGTTTCACGCATCCTCGTAGTGCCTGTTTCTGGCACTTCTCCGGGTGCTACCTGCTTCAGTGAGGGCTCCTTGTCTTGCTCGACGTCCCCTCTCTCTGCAGGTCCAATTTGCGACCTCCTGGTCCCTCCTGGGCCCCAGCAGCGTCCAAAAACGCCAAACGCACGATTTGCGTGTAGCAAGGCTTGTTGGCGTCCATCCGGCGGGAAAACACTTCTGCACGACTCTCCAAGGCGTGGGGGATCCATCCTCCAAAGGGGAAGTCTCTAGCCCTTGTCGTTCCTGCAGTATTCACAGTTCTTCAGCCTAGAAAGAGCTTCTTTGCACCAACCGCTGGCATTTCTTGGGCATCTGCCCATCTCCGAGCTGCTTGTGACTTTTGGACTTGGTCCCCTTGTTCCACAGGTACCTTCAGACAGGAATCCATCGTTGTTGCATTGCTGATTTGTGTTTTCCTTGCATTCTCCCTCTAACACGACTATTTTGTCCTTAGGGGAACTTTGGTGCACTTTGCACTCACTTTTCAGGGTCTTGGGGAGGGTTATTTTTCTAACTCTCACTATTTTCTAATAGTCCCAGCGACCCTCTACAAGGTCACATAGGTTTGGGGTCCATTCGTGGTTCACATTCCACTTTTGGAGTATAGGGTTTGTGTTGCCCCTATCCCTATGTTTCCCCATTGCATCCTATTGTAATTATACATTGTTTGCACTGTTTTCTAAGACTATACTGCATATTTTTGCTATTGTGTATATATATCTTGTGTATATTTCCTATCCTCTCACTGAGGGTACACTCTAAGATACTTTGGCATATTGTCATAAAAATAAAGTACCTTTATTTTTAGTATAACTGTGTATTGTGTTTTCTTATGATATTGTGCATATGACACTAAGTGGTACTGTAGTAGCTTCACACGTCTCCTAGTTCAGCCTGAGCTGCTTTGCTAAGCTACCATTATCTATCAGCCTAAGCTGCTAGACACCCTATACACTAATAAGGGATAACTGGGCCTGGTGCAAGGTGCAAGTACCCCTTGGTACTCACTACAAGCCAGTCCAGCCTCCTACATGCGCTACCCGGCGGTAAACCTTTTGACGCTGAACTGCGTTAGCGCTGTTCTGCGTCAAAATGTATAAATCAGGGCCCTGGTTTGCCCAGGACACTAATTCATCCACAGAATGATTTTCACAACCACAGACAAACTGCATAGAATAAAACAACCTAATTAACAATTTGTGATTATCAGAAATTAAAACAGTCTTCCTAAGTCCAGGACTATGTTAGAAATGGGCCCGACTTAATGAAGTATGTTACATAAGCCCAGAAGAGCAGCCTTTTCTGGCCTGAGGCCTCTCAATGGGACAGATTTGTCCCCACCACAGGGGGGGCCGATGCAAAGGATGACAGAGACCACCACAGTCAGACAACACCCCTGCATCCTTCACTGCAGACGCGCTCCTTGCACCTCAGGGCATCAGCGAGTGTGCAGTGCTGAGCACATCGGGACGAGGCTTCAACCAGCACATATGGAAACCAAGGTAAGGACACGCTACATACACCACTGTGTCACTGCTCCAGTGTAACCGTCGGGGCACGCATTCATGTGTAACTCTCTCACAAGACGTCATAAACGTGTGACACTATTAGGCCCAGATTTAAGAGCCCCAAGCGCCTCCTTGCAACACATTAGCTTTATTTTTTTATGCAAATGTGGCCCAACGAGGCCAAAAACGCCGCGCCAAGTTTACAAAGTAGCGCAATGCATGCCTTGGGCCTCTTTGTAACCCCTTGCGCCTCATTTATGCTCCAGGCATAGCGTATGCAAGGGGGGCGTTCACCCATAGGGGCGCCTAAAAGACGGCGCAAAGAAATCTAGAATATTTCTGTGCGCCGGTTTCTGTGGCATTTGTAACTTAAAGAAGGCTGGCGCTGGGTACAATGAGCCTCAACGGGCTTTGCAGGATTAGCAAAAACAATGTTGACGCCACCGTGTGAGAAGTGGCCATTTCTATAGATATCACTCAATATTCTGAATATGATATTTTGGCATCACTCAGTATTGTGACATACGTCTGGGTGGTCACGACTAGTGATCCTGCAAGTTGTGGTAACTGCTGTGGTTCTCTCTGAACTGGACGCTGCTGCAACCAATATCCGAGTCCTTTGTACCCTAGGAGTACTTCCAGGGATCAGGAGTAGAAACGGCGGGAGGCCCCTGCTCTTGGAGCTCTTGGAACATTAAAGTGAGACGCTGGAGTGAGAATGGAATTACCTTTTGGGCTAGGAGGAGACAGACTGGACGAACCACGGCGTTGGGATGGACAGCAGACGAAGCCCTGAGCGGTGGCTACTTTTGCATTTTTCTCAAATGCCTACATTTACCAGATAAGTAACAGCCTTCTCCCAGAATCACACGAGAACACCCGACACCACTGACTCAACCCTTGTAACGTTTCTTTAAATTACTGTTAAATCTGCCCCATGCACCCAACACCACTCACTCAACCCTTGTAAAGTTTATTTAAATTACTACTAAATCTGCCCAATGTACCCAACACCACCGACCAAACCCTTGTAAAGTTTCTTTAAATTACCATTAAATCTGCCCAATGCACCCAACACCACTGACCAAACCCTTGTAAAGTTTCCTTAAATTACCATTAAATCTGCCCAATGCACCCAACACCACCGACCAAACCCTTGTAAAGTTTCCTTAAATTACCATTAAATCATTCCAGTGCACCCGACACCATTGACTCAACCCTTGTAAAGTTTCTTTAAATTACCCTTAAATCTGCTCAATGCACCCAACACCACCGACCAAACCCTTGTAAAGTTTCCTTAAATTACCATTAAATCATTCCAGTGCACCCGACACCATTGACTCAACCCTTGTAAAGTTTCTTTAAATTACCCTTAAATCTGCCCAATGCACCCAACACCACCGACCAAACCCTTGTAAAGTTTCCTTAAATTACCATTAAATCATTCCAGTGCACCCGACACCATTGACTCAACCCTTGTAAAGTTTCTTTAAATTACCCTTAAATCTGCCCAATGCACCCAACACCACCGACCAAACCCTTGTAAAGTTTCCTTAAATTACCATTAAATCTGCCCAATGCACCCAACACCACCGACCAAACCCTTGTAAAGTTTCTTTAAATTACCATTAAATCTGCCCAATGCACCCAACACCACCGACCAAACCCTTGTAAAGTTTCCTTAAATTACCATTAAATCTGCCCAATGCACCCAACACCACCGACCAAACCCTTGTAAAGTTTCCTTAAATTACCATTAAATCTGCCCAATGCATCCAACACCACCGACCAAACCCTTGTAAAGTTTCCTTAAATTACCATTAAATCATTCCAGTGCACCCGACACCATTGACTCAACCCTTGTAAAGTTTCTTTAAATTACCCTTAAATCTGATCAATGCACCCAACACCACTGACCAAACCCTTGTAAAGTTTCCTTAAATTACCATTAAATCATTCCAGTGCACCCAACACCATTGACTCAACCCTTGTAAAGTTTCTTTAAATTACCCTTAAATCTGCCCAATGCACCCAACACCACCGACCAAACCCTTGTAAAGTTTCCTTAAATTACCATTAAATCATTCCAGTGCACCCAACACCATTGACTCAACCCTTGTAAAGTTTCTTTAAATTACCATTAAATCTGCCCAATGCACCCAACACCACCGACCAAACCCTTGTAAAGTTTCTTTAAATTACCATTAAATCTGCCCAATGCACCCAACACCACCGACCAAACCCTTGTAAAGTTTCCTTAAATTACCATTAAATCATTCCAGTGCACCCGACACCATTGACTCAACCCTTGTAAAGTTTCTTTAAATTACCCTTAAATCTGCTCAATGCACCCAACACCACTGACCAAAAACTTGTAAAGTTTCTTAATCAGCCCAATGCACCCAACACCACTCACTCAACCCTTGTCAAGATTCCTTAAATTACCATTAACTCTGCCAAGTGCACTGGATACCACTGACTCAGCCCTTGTAAAGTTTCTTTAAATTACCATTAAATCTGACCAATGCCCCCAACACCACCGACCAAACCCTTGTAAAGTTTCCTTAAATTACCATTAAATCTGCCCAATGCACACAACACCACTGACCAAACCCTTGTAAAGTTTCTTAATCGGCCTAATGCACCCACCACCACTCACTCAACCCTTGTCAAGATTCCTTAAATTAACATTAACTCTGCCAAGTGCACCCGATACCAGTAACTCAGCCCTTGTAAAGTTTCTTTAAATTACCATTAAATCTGCCCGTGCCGCTCACACCACTGACTCAAACCTTGTAAAGTTTCCTTAAATTACCATTAAATCTACCCTATGCCCCCAACACCACTGACTCAACCCTTGTAAAGTTTCCTTAAATTACCATTACATCTGCCCAATGTACCCAACACCGCTGACCAAACCCTTGTAAAGTTTCTTAAAATTACCATGAAATCTGCCAATGCACCCGGCACCACTGACCAAACCCTTGTAAAGTTTCTTTAAATTACCATTAAATCTGCCAATGCACCCGGCTTCACTGACCAAACCCTTGTAAAGTTTCTTCAAATTACTATTAGATCTACCCAATGCCCCCCCACACCACTGACTCAACTCTTGTCAAGTTTATTTAAATTACCATAGAATCTGCCCAGTGCCCTTCACACCACTGAGTCAACCCTTGTAAAGTTTCTTTCAATTACCATTAAATCTGTCCAATGCATCTGACACCACTGACCAACCCCTTGTAAAGTTTCATTAAATTACCATTAATTCTGCCAATGCACACAACACCACTGACTCAACCCTTGTAAAGTTTCTTTAAATTACCATTAAATCTACCCAATTCCCCCCACACCACTGACTCAACCCTTGTAAAGTTTCTTTAAATTACCGTTAAATCTGCCCCATGCACCAGACACCACTCACTCAACCCTTGTAAAGTTTATTTAAATTACTATTAAATCTGCACAATGCACCAGAGATCACTGACCAAACCCTTGTAAAGTTTCTTTAAATTACCATTAAATCTGCCCAATGTACCCAACACCGCTGACCAAACCCTTTTAAAGTTTCCTGAAATTACCATTAAATCTGCCCAATGCACCCGACACCACTGACTCAACCCTTGTCAAGATTTCTTAAATTACCATTAAATCCACCCCATGCACCCGACACCACTCACTCAACCCTTGTAAAGTTTAGGGAAATTATCATTAAATATGCGCAATACACTACACCACTAAACAAACCCTTGTAAAGTTTCTTTAAATTACCATTAAATCTGCCCAATGCACCTAACACCACTGACCAAACCCTTGTAGTTTCCTTAAATTACCATTAATTCTGCCCACTGCTCCCAACACCACTGACTCAACCCTTGTCAGGTTTCCTTAAATTACCATTAAATCCACCCCATGCACCCGACACCCCTCACTCAACCCTTGTAAAGTTTATGGAAATTACCATTAAATATGCGCAATACGCTCGACACCACTGACCCAACCCTTGTGAAGTTTCTTTATATTACCATTAAATCTGCCCAATGCACCAGACACCACTGAACAAACCCTTGTAAAGTTTCTTAAATTACCATTAAATCCGCCCTATGCCCTGTGCAGGAGCAGGCAGCAGGTGTCCCTCCGTGTCACGGGCCCTCTGCCCCTCACCCCCTCACCCCCTCACCCCACTCCTCACTGCCCTGCAGACATGAGGGCGCTGTTGAAAGGTACTGGTACTCCTGGCTGGTACTCACTGCCCTGCAGACATGAGGGAGCACACAATGCAGCCCGCTATTGTCTGTCCGCTATTGTGTGTCTGTGTTGTGTGTCCGCTGTTGTGTGTCTGTGTTGTGTGTCCGCTATTGTGTGTCACACCTGAGTCAGGGCAGCAGGAATGCTTTGTGGTCACCACTCCTGGACTGGGACCCCGCCCACAGCGGGGTCTTGGGGACAGTGCACAGGGCAGTGCAAGGACAGTGGGTAGGACAGTGTGCAGGACAGTGCACAGGGCAGTGCAAGGGCAGTGGGTAGGACAGTGAGATGGAGGCAGTGGGTCACGGGGACGGTGCACAGGGCAGTGCAAGGACAGTGGGTAGGACAGTGGGCAGGACAGTGCAAGGGCAGTGGGTAGGACAGTGAGATGGAGGCAGTGGGTCACGGGGACAGTGCAAGGACAGTGGGCAGGACAGTGAACAGGGCAGTGCAAGGACAGTGGGTAGGACAGTGGGGAGGACAGTGCACAGGGCAGAGCAAGGACAGTGGATAGGACAGTGAGATGGAGGCAGTGGGTCACGTGGATGGTGCACAGGGCAGTGCAAGGGCAGTGCAAGGACAGTGGGCAGGACAGTGCACAGGGCAGGGCAAGGACAGTGGGCAGGACAGTGCACAGGGCAGTGCAAGGACAGTGGGCAGGACAGTGCACAGGGCAGTGCAAGGACAGTGGGTAGGACAGTGGCCAGGACAGTGCACAGTGGGCAGGACAGTGCACAGGGCAGTGCAAGGACAGTGGGCAGGACAGTGCACAGGGCAGTGCAAGGACAGTGGGCAGGACAGTGCACAGGGCAGTGAAAGGACAGTGGGTAGGACAGTGGGCAGGACAGTGCACAGTGGGCAGGACAGTGCACAGGGCAGTGCAAGGACAGTGGGTAGGATAGTGGGCAGGACAGTGCACAGTGGGCAGGACAGTGCACAGGGCAGTGCAAGGACAGTGGGCAGTGAGATGGAAGGAGCGGGTCATGGGGACAGTGCACAGGGCAGTGCAAGGACAGTGCAAGGACAGTGGGCAGGACAGTGCACAGGGCAGTGCAAGGACAGTGGGTAGGACAGTGCACAGGGCAGTGCAAGGACAGAGGGCAGGACAGTGGGCAGGGTCCCTCGGGGTCTCAGAGCCGGCGGCCCCACCGGGCCCTGTGCTCCTGTCCTTAATCTTAGTGGCAGAAGCACTGATGCCCTCTGGCAATGAGCCTAAAACTTCCGGGTGATCAGTCGTCACTTCCTGCTCATAGTCTCAACTTTTACTGCATCACTCAAAGAGTGATTGCCGTGTCCGGCACCGAGTGCTTCTGTATGAGTGCAGGATATCACTCCTGCATAGGACTTATGTATGAGTGCAGGATATCACTCTTGCATAGTGCTTCTGTATGAGAGCAGGATATCAGTCCTATATAGCGCTTACTTTGAGTGCAGGACATTACTCCTGTATAGTGCTTACTTTGAGTGCAGGATATCACTCCTGTATAGCACTTACTTTGAGTGCAGAATATCACTCCTATATAGTCCTTACTTTGAGTGCATGATATCACTCCTGTATAGTGCTTACTTTGAGTGCAGGATATCACTCCTGTATAGTGCTTACTTTGAGTGCAGGATATCACTCCTGAATAGTGCTTCTGTATGAGTGCAGGATATCACTTCTGTATAGCACTTACTTTCAGTGCAGGATATCACTCCTGTTTAGTGCTTCTGTATGAGTGCAGGATACTACTCCTCTATAGTGCTTCTGTATGAGTGCAGGATATCCCTCCTGTATAGTAGTGAAGGATATCACTCCGGTATAATGCTTCTGTATGAGTGCAGGATATCACTCCTCTAAAGTGCTTCTGTATGAGTGCAGGATATCTCTCCTGTGTAGTGCAATTGCATGAGTGCAGGATATCACTCCTGTATAGTGCTTTTATATGACTGCAGGATATCACTCTTGTATAGTGCTTCAGTATGAGTGCAGGATATCACTCCTGTATAGTGCTTATGTATGAGTGCAGGATATACCGTCTGTATAGTGCTCACTTTGGGTGCAGGATATCACTCCTGTTTAGTGCTTCTGTATGAGTGCAGGATACCACTCCTCTATAGTACTTCTGTATGAGTGCAGGATATCCCTCCTGTATAGTAGTGAAGGATATCACTCCGGTATAATGCTTCTGTATGAGTGCAGGATATCACTCCTCTATAGTGCTTCTGTATGAGTGCAGGATATCTCTCCTGTGTAGTGCAATTGAATGACTGCAGGATATCACTTCTGTATAGTGCTTCTATATGACTGCAGGATATCACTCCTGTATAGTGCTTATGTATGAGTGCAGGATATACCGTCTGTATAGTACTCACTTTGGGTGCAGGATATCACTCCTGTTTAGTGCTTCTGTATGAGTGCAGGATACCACTCCTCTATAGTGCTTCTGTATGAGTGCAGGATATCCCTCCTGTATAGTAGTGAAGGATATCACTCCGCTACAATGCTTCTGTATGAGTGCAGGATATCACTCCTCTATAGTGCTTCTGCATGAGTGCAGGATATCTCTCCTGTGTAGTGCAATTGCATGAGTGCAGGATATCACTCCTGTATAGTGCTTCTATATGACTGCAGGATATCACTCCTGTATAGTGCTTATGTATGAGTGCAGGACATACCGTCTGTATAGTGCTCACTTTGGGTGCAGGATATCACTCCTGTATATTGTTTCTATATGACTGCATGATATCACTTCTGTATAGTGCTTCTGTATGAGTGCAGGATATCACTCCTCTATACTGGTTCTGTATGAGTGCAGGATATCACTTTTCTATAGTGCAATTGCATGAGTGCAGGATATCACTCACGTATAGTGCTTCTATATGAGTGCAGGATTTCACTCCTGTATAGTGCTTCAGTATGAGTGCAGGATATAGTGCTTCTGTATGAGTGCAGGATATCACTACTGTATAGTATTTACTTTGAGTGCAGGATATCACTCCTGTATATTGTTTACTTTGAGTGCAGGATAGCAATCCTGTATAGTGTTTATGTTAAATGAAGGATATCACTCACGTATAGTGCTTCTATATGACTGCAGGATATCACTCCTGTATAGTGCTTACTTTGAGTGGTGGATATCACTCCTATATAGTTTTTACTTCGAGTGCAGGGTATCACTCCTGTATAGTGTTTATGTAAATGCAGGATATCACTCCTCTATAGTGATTCTGTGTGATTGCAGGATATCATTCATCTATAGTGCAATTGCATGAGTGCAGGATATCACTCACATATAGTGCTTCTATATGCCTGCAGGACATCACTCCTGTATAGTGCTTCTGCATGAGTGCAGGATATCACTCCTGTATAGTATTTACTTTGAGTGCAGGATATCACTCCTGTATAGTATTTATTTTGAGTGCAGGATATCACTCCTGTATATTGTTTACTTTGAGTGCAGGATATCACTCCTGTATGGTGTTTACTTTGAGTGGTGGATATCACTTCTGTATATTGTTTACTTTGAGTGCAGGATATCAATCCTGTATAGTGTTTACTTTGAGTGCAGGATATCACTCCTGTGTAGCACTTACTTTGAGTGCAGGATATCACTCCTGTGTAGTGCTTCTGTATGACTGCAGGGTATCACTCCTGTATGGTGCTTCAGCATGTGTGCAGGATATCCCTCCTGTATAGTGCTTATTTTCAGTGCAGGATATCACTCCTGTATAGAGTTTCTGTACAAGTGCAGGATATCGCTCCTGTACAGTGTTTCTGTACGAGTACAGGATATCACTCCTGTATAGTGCTTACTTTCAGTGCAGGATATCACTCCTGTATAGTGCTTCAGAATGAGTGCAGGATATAGTGCTTCTGTATGACTGCAGGATATCACTCCTGTATAGTTTTTACTTTTAGTGCAGGATATCACTCCTGTATAATATTTCTTTTAGTGCAGGATATCACTCCTGTATAGTATTTCTTTTAGTGCAGGATATCACTCCTGTATATTGTTTACTTTGAGTGCAGGATAGCAGTCCTGTATAGTGTTTATGTTAAATGCAGGATATCACTCACGTATTGTGCTTCTATATGACTGCAGGATATCACTCCTGTATAGTGCTTACTTTGAGTGGTGGATATCACTCCTATATAGTGTTTACTTCGAGTGCAGGGTATCACTCCTGAATAGTGTTTATGTAAATGTAGGAGATCACTCCTCTATAGTGATTCTGTGTGATTGCAGGATGTCATTAATCAATAGTTCAATTGCATGAGTGCAGGATATCACTCACATATAGTGCTTCTATATGCCTGCAGGATATCACTCATGTATAGTGCTTCAGTATGAGTGCAGGATATTACTCCTGTATAGTGCTTCTGTATGAGTGCAGGATATCACTACTGTATAGTATTTACTTTGAGTGCAGGATATCACTCCTGTATATTGTTTACTTTGTGTGCAGGATAGCAATCCTGTATAGTGTTTATGTTAAATGAAGGATATCACTCACGTATAGTGCTTCTATATGACTGCAGGATATCACTCCTGTATAGTGCTTACTTTGAGTGGTGGATATCACTCCTATATAGTTTTTACTTCGAGTGCAGGGTATCACTCCTGTATAGTGTTTATGTAAATGCAGGATATCACTCCTCTATAGTGATTCTGTGTGATTGCAGGATATCATTCATCTATAGTGCAATTGCATGAGTGCAGGATATCACTCACATATAGTGCTTCTATATGCCTGCAGGACATCACTCCTGTATAGTGCTTCTGCATGAGTGCAGGATATCACTCCTGTATAGTATTTACTTTGAGTGCAGGATATCACTCCTGTATAGTATTTATTTTGAGTGCAGGATATCACTCCTGTATATTGTTTACTTTGAGTGCAGGATATCACTCCTGTATGGTGTTTACTTTGAGTGGTGGATATCACTTCTGTATATTGTTTACTTTGAGTGCAGGATATCAATCCTGTATAGTGTTTACTTTGAGTGCAGGATATCACTCCTGTGTAGCACTTACTTTGAGTGCAGGATATCACTCCTGTGTAGTGCTTCTGTATGACTGCAGGGTATCACTCCTGTATGGTGCTTCAGCATGTGTGCAGGATATCCCTCCTGTATAGTGCTTATTGTCAGTGCAGGATATCACTCCTGTATAGAGTTTCTGTACAAGTGCAGGATATCGCTCCTGTACAGTGTTTCTGTACGAGTACAGGATATCACTCCTGTATAGTGCTTACTTTCAGTGCAGGATATCACTCCTGTATAGTGCTTCAGAATGAGTGCAGGATATCGCTCCTGTACAGTGTTTCTGTATGACTGCAGGATATCACTCCTGTATAGTTTTTACTTTTAGTGCAGGATATCACTCCTGTATAATATTTCTTTTAGTGCAGGATATCACTCCTGTATAGTATTTCTTTTAGTGCAGGATATCACTCCTGTATATTGTTTACTTTGAGTGCAGGATAGCAGTCCTGTATAGTGTTTATGTTAAATGCAGGATATCACTCACGTATTGTGCTTCTATATGACTGCAGGATATCACTCCTGTATAGTGCTTACTTTGAGTGGTGGATATCACTCCTATATAGTGTTTACTTCGAGTGCAGGGTATCACTCCTGAATAGTGTTTATGTAAATGTAGGAGATCACTCCTCTATAGTGATTCTGTGTGATTGCAGGATGTCATTAATCAATAGTTCAATTGCATGAGTGCAGGATATCACTCACATATAGTGCTTCTATATGCCTGCAGGATATCACTCATGTATAGTGCTTCAGTATGAGTGCAGGATATTACTCCTGTATAGTGCTTCTGTATGAGTGCAGGATATCACTCCTGTATAGTATTTATTTTGAGTGCAGGATATCACTCCTGTATATTGTTTACTTTGAGTGCAGGACATCACTCCTGTATGGTGTTTACTTTGAGTGGTGGATATCACTCCTGTATAGTGTTTACTTTGAGTGCAGGATATCAATCCGGTATAGTGTTTACTTTGAGTGTAGGATATCACTCCTGTGTAGGGCTTACTTTGAGTGCAGGATATCACTCCTGTGTAGTGCTTCTGTATGACTGCAGGGTATCACTCCTGTATAGTGCTTCAGCATGTGTGCAGGATATCACTCCTGTATGGTGCTTCTGTATGAGTGCAGGATATCCCTCCTGTATAGTGCTTACTTTGAGTGCAGGATATCACTCCGGTATAGTGTTTCTGTACTAGTACAGGATATCACTCCTGTATAGTGCTTACTTTCAGTGCAGGATATCACTCCTGTATAGTGTTTCTGTACGAGTGCAGGACATCACTCCTGTATAGTGTTTACTTTGAGTGGAGTATATCACTCCTGTATAGTGCTTACTCTGAGTGGTGAATATCACTCCTATATAGTGTTTACTTCGAGTGCAGGGTATCACTCCTGTATAGTAGTGTAGGGTATCAATCCTTTATAGTTTTTACTTTGAGTGCAGGATATCACTCCTGTATAGTGTTTACTTTGAGTGCAGGATATCACTCCTGTATATTGTTTACTTTGAGTGCAGGATATCACTCTTGTATAGTGTTTACTTTGAGTGCAGGATATCACTCCTGTATAGTGCTTACTCTGAGTGGTGGATATCACTCCTATATAGTGTTGACTTCGAGTGAAGGGTATCACTCCTCTATAGTAGTGCAGGATATTACTCTGAGTGGTGGATATCACTCCTCTATAATGTTCACTTTGAGTGCAGAATATCACTCCTCTATGGCGCTTACTTTGAGTGCAGGATATCACTCCTGTATAGTGCTTACTTTGAGTGCAAGATATCACTTCTGTATGTATTAACTTTGGGTGCAGGATATCACTCCTGTATAGCACTTAAGAGTGCAGGATATCACTCCTGTATATTGCTTACTTTGAGTGCAGGATATCACTCTTGTATAGCACTTCTGTAGGAGTGCAGGATATCACTCCTAGATAGTGTTTACTTTGAGTGCGTGGTATCACTCCTGTATAGAGTTTATGATAAATGCAGGATATCACTCCTGTATAGTGCTTACTTTGAGTGCAGAATATCACTCCTAGATAGGGTTTACTTTGAGTGTGTGGTATCACTTCTGTATAGTAGTGTAGGGTATCACTCCTCTATAGTGTTTATGTTAAATGCAGGATATCACTCCTGTATAGTGCTTACGATGAGTGCAGGGTATCACTCCTGTATAGTGCTTACTTTGAGTGCAGGATATCACTCCTGTGTAGCGCTTACGTTGAGTGTAGGATATCACTCTTCTGCAGAATATCACTCTTGTATCACGCTTACTTTGAGAGCAGGATATCACTCCCGTTTAGTAGTGCAGGATATCACTCCTGTACAGTGTTTACTTAGAGTGCAGGGTATCACTTCTCTATGATGTTCACTTTGAGTGAGAAATATCACTCCTCTATAGCGCTTACTTTGAGTGCAGGATATCACTCCTGTATAGCGCTTACTTTGAGTGCAGGATATCACTCCTGTGAGGCTCATATTTTGAGCTGTGCCGCCCCCTGGCGTTTATAAGAGGCCAGAGCAGGGCGCTCGTGAGGCTGAAGGCCGGAAGCAGTGTGTCTCCCACAGGGCCTCTCAGCGGGTCAGAAGGCTGCGCAGAGTACATGACCATTCAATCCTTGGCCTCTCTGCTGAGCCGCCCCTGGTGGAAATGAGTGACCATACCTGGAGTGAGTGAGACACTCTGAAGAGGGAAGAGAGGAGGTGTGAGACGTGCAGATGGAAGAGACATGGAGAGGGTGAACATGTCTGACACTGAGTGACCATACCAGGAGTGAGTGAGACACTCTGAAGAGGGGAGAGAGGAGGTGTGAGACGTGCAGATGGAAGGGACATGGACAGGGTGAACATGTATGACACCGAGTGACCATACCAGGAGTGAGTGTGAACATGTATGACACCGAGTGACCATACCAGGAGTGAGTGAGACACTCTGAAGAGGAACGAGAGGAGGTGTGAGACGTGCAGATGGAAGGGACATGGACAGGGTGAACATGTATGACACCGAGTGACCATACCAGGAGTGAGTGACACACTCTGAAGAGGAACGAGAGGAGGTGTGAGACGTGCCGGTGGAAGAAACATGGAGAGGGTGAACATGTCTGACGCTGAGTGACCATACCAGGAGTGAGTGAGACACTCTGAAGAGGGAAGAGAGGAGGTGTGAGACGTGCAGATGGAAGAGACATGGAGAGGGTGAACATGTCTGAAACTGAGTGACCATACCTGGAGTGAGTGACACACTCTGAAGAGGGAAGAAAGGAGGTGTGAGACGTGCAGATGGAAGAGACATGGAGAGGGTGAACATGTCTGACACCGAGTGACCATACCAGGAGTGAGTGACACACTCTGAAGAGGGAAGATAGGAGGTGTGAGACGTGCAGATGGAAGAGACATGGAGAGGGTGAACATGTCTGACACCGAGTGACCATACCAGGAGTGAGTGACACACTCTGAAGAGGGAAGATAGGAGGTGTGAGACGTGCAGATGGAAGAGACATGGAGAGGGTGAACATGTCTGACACCGAGTGACCATACCAGGAGTGAGTGACACACTCCGAAGAGGGAAGAGAGGAGGTGTGAGACATGCAGATGGAAGAGACATGGAGAAGGTGAACATGTCTGCCACCGAGTGACCATACCAGGAGTGGGTGAGACACTCCGAAGAGGAACGAGAGGAGATGTGAGACGTGCAGATGGAAGAGACATGGAGAGGGTGAACATGTCTGCCACCGAGTGACCATACCAGGAGTGAGTGACACACTCTGAAGAGGGAAGAAAGGAGGTGTGAGACGTGCAGATGGAAGAGACATGGAGAGGGTGAACATGTCTGACACCGAGTGACCATACCAGGAGTGAGTGACACACTCTGAAGAGGGAAGATAGGAGGTGTGAGACGTGCAGATGGAAGAGACATGGAGAGGATGAACATGTCTGACACCAAGTGACCATACCAGGAGTGAGTGACACACTCTGAAGAGGGAAGATAGGAGGTGTGAGACGTGCAGATGGAAGAGACATAGAGAGGGTGAACATGTCTGACACCGAATGACCATACCAGGAGTGAGTGAGACACTCTGAAGAGAAGAGGAAGGAGGTGTGAGACGTGCAGATGGAAGAGACATGGAGAGTGTGAGCATGTCTGACACCGAGTGACCATACCAGGAGTGAGTGAGACACTCTGAAGAGGAACGAGAGGAAGTGTGAGACGTGCTGATGGAGGAGACATGAAGAGGGTGAACATGTCTGACACTGAATGACCATACCAGGAGTGAGTGACACACTCTGAAGAGGAACGAGAGGAGGTGTGAGACGTGCAGATGGAAGAGACATGGAGAGGGTGAACATGTCTGACACCGAGTGACCATACCAGGAGTGAGTGTGAACATGTCTGACACCGAATGACCATACCAGGAGTGTGACTCTCTGAAGAGGGAAGAGAGGAGGTGTGAGACGTGCAGATGGAAGAGACATGGAGAGTGTGAACATGTCTGACACCGAGTGACCATACCAGGAGTGGTGAGTGAGACACTCTGAAGAGGGAAGATAGGAGGTGTGAGACGTGCAGATGGAAGAGACATGGAGAGTGTGAACATGTCTGACACCGAGTGACCATACCAGGAGTGAGTGAGACATTCTGAAGAGGAACGAGAGGAGATGTGAGACGTGCCGATGGAAGAGACATGGAGAGGGTGAACATGTCTGATACCGAATGACCATACCAGGAGTGAGTGACACACTCTGAAGAGGAACGAAAGGAGGTGTGAGACGTGCAGAGAGACATGGAGGGGCTGAACATGCCTGACACCGAATGACCATACCAGGAGTCAGTGAGACACTCTGAAGAGGGAAGAGAGGAGGTGTGAGACGTGCAGATGGAGGAGACGCAGATAGAGTGAACATGTCTGACACTGAGTGACCATATCACGAGTGAGGGAGGCCTCTTTTTGCATGGTTAGCCCCCACTTTGTGCCTGGAAAATGATGTGGTTTCAAACTGTAAATGCCCTGACCCCTGCTAAACAGGTTCCCAGGGCCAGAACTCTTTCCCCAACACTAGTATGTTTGGCCGACAGCCACCTTGTAAGTCCCTAGTAAATGGTACCCTTGATACCTAGGTAATGGGAAAGGAAGAACGCCCCCCCCCAGAGCTGCAGCACCAACTGTCCCACTCTGAGAGGCCCCACACCAGCCTCATGCAGACTGCCAGTGCAAGTGCACGACCCGGTGTGTTTAAAAGTTACAAACTCAACATGGCACTCACCAAGGGTGCCCGATCCACTAACACTGAATGCAATATATTTAAGTCACCCCTCTGGCAGGCCTTACAGCCCTAAGGCAGGGTGCACTAGGATGCATGTAAGGGTATATTATATGTTATGAACATGGCGGTGTGGGCCGCCATGCCGGCTGGAGACACCGCCACATAATCAAGCAGTGGAGGGCCGCCTCACCCACCGCCAGGCTGCCTCCGTCAGGCAGCCTGGCGGTGGACGACATCATTATTTGACAGGGCAGCGGTGCTGCCCCTCGGATAATGATCCCTTAGCCTCCAGCCTTTCCCTGGCAGAAGGGTGGCACTTGGCATGGGCAGTGCAGGGGCCCCTGTGCAGTGTCCCATCGCGCAGTTCACTGCCCAATTTACAGGCAGTGATCTGCGTGACGGGTGCAGCTGCACCCGCCGCACAGAGGCATTGGCGGTGGCTCCATGTGGAGTCGCCGTCAATGTTCTGGCTATGCAGTCCTCTGGGCCAGGGGTGGAAACAATATTTCCACCCGCCGGTCCAGAGGAATGTACATTAAACGGTCGGCAGAGTTCCGGGGGCGCTGGCGGTCACTGAGCAGACCGCCAGCATGAACACAGCGGTTTTCACTGCTGTGTTCATAATGAGGGCCATGGTGAGTGAGGAGAGCAGCCACAGCAAGTACATGTGATAGACAGTGGTCATTACGAGTTTCCCAGCTACATGATGGCTACTCTGAACCCTGGGTTGTTTGGTATAAACAACTCAGAGTAATGAATCCAAACTGGTACAAGCCATGGTTGTATTATAAAATGTACTCAGGGGCCACCTTAGAGGTGCTCCTGCAAAACCTACACCACCCTGGCATGGTTGCTGACTGGTCCTAACCGGTCTGCCACTAGAAGACACGATTCGGGATCCCTGGGGTGAGAGCTACTGCTCTCTGAGGCCAGAAGACAAAGCTTTTCCTGGGCGGAGGTGTCACACCTCCTGCACCAGGAATGTGTACTGCCCTGCTACCGAGCGTCAAACGCCTTATGGCCTTTGAAGCACCGCTCCAGCCATTTGCTGCTAGCAGCAGATGGCCACCCCCATCCTAGACCCTACTTTTGGCGGGAGGAATAACAGGAAAACTAACAAACGATGGGGGGAGTGACCACCCTCAGCCTGCACCACCCCTCAGGTGTGGCAGGTGAGGTGACCTCCCATTTCATTTTCCTCCATCTTGGATGGAAGCAAAATAGCCAATCAGGGTTAGGGATGTGACAGGAAGTGGTCACATAGTGAGTGGAGCCACCCTAAGGTAAATGGCCCAGTGTCCACTACCCGGTGCTCCCCTAAATGCCACTAAATGCAGCCTTTAGTGGGCACCCCTCGACCTGCAGATCAGATTCAACAGACACAAGAAGACCCACAGCTCGAGAACAGACATCCTGCTGCAAGAAGGAAAAGGCACAAAACCCTGCCCGCTGCTCACAGGCATCGACAATCACCGCTGAGGGGTCGACTGGACATTGGACGGACTATAAGTAACCCAAGAGGGCCTCCAACCTTCTAAAAATTGCCAAGCATCCCCTCCTGAGTGAAGGCATCACTCCCTGCAACCAGCAAGCAAGATCCAGTGAAGTCCAGTTCACTGACCGGCCACTGACCAATGAACCGGACACCGCAGCGGGACCAAATTTCACCACACCCTGCGAGTGTGCCAAGACTGGTGGCCCTGCGACCTCCAGTGGCTGAACCGTGCAACAGCCAGGGGTAATGGACCCCCAGTGACGCTCACCCAGAAGAAAAGTTCACTCTGGACTCTCCAAGGACCAGAAGCAAGCACCAGTCGAGGGACTTAAGGACACCCAACGGCCACCCCTTAGAGTGGCCCTGCTGACCTGCAATGCACCCTCAAGGTGACCTGCACCTGGCTCCAAGGACCCTAGGTCGCACGACCCTTGGCGGACCTGTCTGCTCTGCACCCGGCCACACCGGCCCCTACATTGAAGAACCATCTGTGCTCTAGGGGTCCCCAACCCCTTGCGATTTCTACTCTCCAGGGAGAGCTGCCGGACTTACCTCTAAGTACGCCTGTGCAGCTCATTTCTAAGCGGTCCCCTTCCCTGTGGGAGCCACCGCAACTTCCCAGCTAATCCACAAGACATCTCGACGACCTTGACCTGGTAACAAAAGGTGACACTTTTGAGAGCATTGCATGATAGTATATGCAATTTTAAAGTTTTCTCCCATTGATTCCTATAGTGCGTAATTACGCACAGAAACAGAGCATTTTCTAAACTTTGAAAAATCGTAACTTAAGAAGTACTTACCTGATTTCAATGATCTTGGTCTTAAAATGTTTTATAAAAATCTCAAGTATTTTTGTAAATTGGTCTCAAGTTATTCGTTTGAGTGTGGGTCCATATTTGTTGATACTGTGAATACCACAAATGCCTAGCACATCTTCAACATTTGCCTAACTGCTCGACCAAGCTACCATAAAAAATAGAGCCTTAGGTGGTCTACTTGTAACCTCTGCATACCAAGGTGTGGTTGTTTGGACTCTCCGCACAGTGCACATCTTTTTTGTAGACTATATAGAGAGCCAGCCTCCTACATATGGTGGTACAGCGGTGGGATCCAACACTTTGCATTTGCTGGTACAACTTTTTCACTAAGTGAGCACCGAAATAACTAAAAACAAAAATGCCTGTAGTTGTATTTTTTACAACTGTACTATTTTTTTAAATTTTTAAAATTAATTACTAGAGCCCTGTTTAGGTCTCTAAAATAGTGATTAGAAACTAAGGGGCATATTTATACTCCATTTGTGCCGAATTTGCGTCATTTGTTTTACACAAATTTGGCACAAAACTAACTCCATATTTATATTTTGACGTAAGACCGATATAATGTCAAAATATAGGAGTTTGTACCATTTTTTAGATGTGTGAACCTACCTTGTGTCAATGAGATGCAAGGTAGGCGTTCCCATCCAAAAAATGGTGCTATCCCCCAAGCCCCATATTTATCCCCTGTGCTAAAACGACGCACGGGTGGGAGGAGGGGCTAAATAATGGCGCTAAGCTTGCATGCTTGTTTTGCACCATTATTTAACGCTTGGGTCAGGCCAGGCGTTAGGGGACCTGTGGACCCATTTCCATGGTTGAACACCATGGAATGGGTCCATAGGTACCCTCCTCAAGCCCCAGGAACACCCCCACCCACACCGGAGGAACACCGGAGGATGGCGGACCCCATCCCAGATAAGTATAGGTAAGTATTTTTGTTTTTAATTAAAGTGCCATCGTGGGCCGAACTTGGGGCCCCCTGCATGGCACAGGGTGCAATGGCCATGCCCAGGGGACACTAGTCCACTGTGCTGGCCATTGGGGTGGTGGGCATGACTACTGTCTTTTCTAAGGCAGGAGTCATGTGGTATGGATGATTCTGCGTCAGGAAATTACTCTAGGTTGGTTAGAGGCATTTTTTTTTTTTTTGCCTCTAACGAGCCTAATGTACTTTTTGGGTGCAAACCCCCCTTCCCCTATACTGCCACCCTCACGCGGCTAACGTTATTTTCCCAGACGCTAGCCCACCCTTTGCGACGGCTTGCAGGATTCCATACATTTGGTGCCCAGCTGGCATCCTGGAATCATGCAAGCTGGCACTATGCTTTTTGACGCAAAACTGTGATTGCGCAGTTTTGTGTAAAAAAATATAAATATGGGCCTAAACGTCTTAACTCTAGTTAGGTCTTAGAAAAAGTTTCAAAAAGTTTGCAAGTTTTTGAAAGTTTGCAAAACATTTTCTAAAGTGGAAAAAAGCTCCAACTTTAGTAATTTAAAACATTTCTGATGCAGAGACCCAGGCTCAGGAACTCAACCTGACCCCTCACCTAGAATATAACCATAGACACCCAAGGTCTCTTGGCCAGACTTACAATATCCCCACTGGGAGGTGTCCTACCACAGAAAAGCTTAGACAGCTTGTGGCACAGTACGACAACGACCATCTCAGAGAAAATGAAGAAGACGGTTGTGAGCAAGGAGCTAAGACTGAGGAGGGAGAAAGGGAGTAGTCAGCCCCCCTCCCCCTAGCGCAAGTGCCCCCTCAGAGGAGGACCTGAATCTGGACAGACTCCAAAACGTTGGCCTTTGAGGCACAATCTTTAGAAATAGAAGTTAAAACAAGGGAGATGGGCTTAGGGCCTATCTCTGGTGGCAACATGCAAATAACTATGGAGGAAGAGGGAGCTTTCAACCTAAAACTCCCAAAAGGAGTTGTTCCCCCTTACACTGAAGATGATATCATTAAGTGGTTTTCTGCCTTTGAAAGAGCCTGTGAATGTAGGAGAGTTGCAAGGGGAAATGGTGGCACTTTAATGCGGGAACAGGTAAATACAGGGACAGGCTCCTGACATTAAATGAGGCAGAAGCCAAATACTATGATCTCATGAAGGGCACCCTGATTGAGGGCTTTGGATTTGCAACTGAAGAGTATCCCAGAAAATTCAGGGAGACTCGAAAAATGCAGTCTCAGTCCTGGGTAGAATTTGTGGACTATTCAGTAAAAATGCTGGGTGGCTCATTAGAAGGTAACCAGGTACACGATTATGATGGACTTTTCAATTTCTTCATGAAAGAACATCTGATGAGTAATTGTTCCAATGATAGACTACATCAACATCTGGTAGACCTGGCCTGGCTTGTAGTGGGTACCAAGGGGTACTTACGCTCTGCACCAGGTCCAGTTATCCCTTATTAGTGTAGAAGAGGTGTTTCTAGCAGCTTAGGCTGATAGAAGGTAGCTATAGCAGAGCAGCTTAGGCTGAACTAGGAGACATGCAAAGCTCCTACTATACCACTGGTGTCATATGCACAATATCACAAGAAAACACAATACACAGATATACTAAAAATAAAGGTACTTTTTTTATGACAATATGCCAAAAGTATCTCAGTGAGTACCCTCAGTATGAGGATGCCAAATATACACAAGATATATGTACACAATACCAAAATATGCAGTAACAGCAATAGAAAGCAATGCAAGCAATGTACAGTCACAATAGATTGCAATGGGAGCACATAGGTATAGGGGCAACACAAACCATATACTCCAAAAGTGGAATGCGAACCACAAATGGACCCCAAACCTATGCGAGCTTGTAGAGGGTCGCTGGGACTGTAAGAAAACAGTGAGGGTTAGAAAAATAGCCCACCCCAAGACCCTGAAAAGTGAGTGCAAAGTGCACCTATAACCCCCAGAGAGCACAGACGTCGTGAGAGGGGAATTCTGCAAGGAAGACCAACACCAGCAATGCAACAACAATGGATTTCCAGACAAGAGTACCTGTGGAACAAGGAGACCAAGTCCAAGAGTCACACTCAAGTCGTGAGTGGGCAGATGCCCAAGAAATGCCAGCTGAGGGTGCAAAGAAGCTGCCACCGGATGGTAGAAGCTGTGGATTCTGCAAGAACGAAGAGGACTAGGAACTTCCCCTTTGGAGGATGGATGTCCCACGTCATGAAGAAGCTTGCAGAGGTGTTTCCGTGCAGAAAGACCACAAACAAGCCTTGCTAGCTGCAAGGGTCACGGTTGGGGTTTTTGGATGCTGCGGTGGCCCAGGAGGGACCAGGATGTCGCCAATTGCGTGAGGAGACAGAGGGGACACCCAGCAAGACAAGGAGCCCACTCAGAAGCAGGCAGAACCCGCAGAAGTGCCGGAACAGGCACTACAAAGAAGAGTGAACCGGAGCTCACCCGAAGTCACAAAGGAAGGTCCTACGACGCCGGAGGACAACTCAGGAGGTCGTTCACTGCAGGTTAGAGTGTCGGGGACCCAGGCTTGGCTGTGCACAAAGGTAATCCTGGAAGAGTGCACAGGAGCCGAAGCAGCTGCAAATCGCGCGGTACCCAGCAATGCAGTCTAGCGTGGTGAGGCAAGGACTTACCTCCACCAAACTTGGACTGAAGAGTCACTGGACTGTGGGAGTCACTTGGACAGAGTTGCTGAGTTCCAGGGACCACGCTCGTCGTGCTGAGAGGGGACCCAGAGGACCGCTGATGCAGTCTTTTGGTGCCTGCGGTTGCAGGGGGAAGATTCCGTCGACCCACGGGAGATTTCTTCGGAGCTTCTAGTGCAGAGAGGAGGCAGACTACTCCCACAGCATGCACCACCAGGAAAACAGTTGAGAAGGCGGCCGGATCAGCGATACAAGGTTGCAGTAGTCATCTTTGCTACTTTGTTGCGGTTTTGCAGGCGTCCAGAGCAGTCAGCGGTCGATTCCTTGGCAGAAGGTGAAGAGAGAGATGCAGAGGAACTCTGATGAGCTCTTGCATTCGTTATCTAAAGAATTCCCCAAAGCAGAGACCCTAAATAACCAGAAAAGGACGTTTGGCTACTTAGGAAGGAGGATAGGCTAGCAACACAGGTAAGGGCCTATCAGAAGGAGTCTCTGACGTCACCTGCTGGCACTGGCCACTCAGAGCAGTCCAGTGTGCCAGCAGCACCTCTGTTTCCAAGATGGCAGAGGTCTGGAGCACACTGGAGGAGCTCTGGGCACCTCCCAGGGGAGGTGCAGGTCAGGGGAGTGGTCATTCCCCTTTCCTTTGTCCAGTTTCGCGCCAGAGTAGGGCTGGGGGATCCCTGAACCGGTGTAGACTGGCTTATGCAGAGATGGGCACCATCTGTGCCCATCAAAGCATTTCCAGAGGCTGGGGGAGGCTACTCCTCCCCAGCCCTGACACCTTTTTCCAAAGCGAGAGAGGGTGTAACACCCTCTCTCTGAGGAAGTCCATTGTTCTGCCTTCCTGGGCCAAGCCTGGCTGGACCCCAGGAGGGCAGAAACCTGTCTGAGGGGTTGGCAGCAGCAGCAGCTGCAGTGAAACCCCGGGAAAGGTAGTTTGGCAGTACCCGGGTCTGTGCTAGAGACTCGGGGGATCATGGAATTGTCTCCCCAATGCCAGAATGGCATTGGGGTGACAATTCCATGATCTTAGACATGTTACATGGCCATGTTCGGAGTTACCATTGTGACGCTAAACATATGTAGTGACATATGTATAGTGCACGCGCGTAATGGTGTTCCCGCGCCCACAAAGTCTGGGGAATTTGTCCTGAACAATGTGGGGGCATCTTGGCTGGTGCCAGGGTGCCCACACACTAAGTAACTTAGCACCCAACCTTTACCAGGTAAAGGTTAGACATATAGGTGACTTATAAGTTACTTAAGTGCAGTGGTAAATGGCTGTGAAATAACGTGGACGTTATTTCACTCAGGCTGCAGTGGCAGGCCTGTGTAAGAATTGTCAGAGCTCCCTATGGGTGGCAAAAGAAATGCTGCAGCCCATAGGGATCTCCTGGGACCCCAATACCCTGGGTACCTCAGTACCCTATACTAGGGAATTATAAGGGTGTTCCAGTATGCCAATGTAAATTGGTGAAATTGGTCACTAGCCAGTTAGTGACAATTTGGAAAGAAATGAGAGAGCATAACCACTGAGGTTCTGGTTAGCAGAGCCTCAGTGAGACAGTTAGTCATCACACAGGTAACACATACAGGGCACACTTATGAGCACTGGGGCCCTGGCTGGCAGGGTCCCAGTGACACATACAACTAAAACAACATATATACAGTGAAATATGGGGGTAACATGCCAGGCAAGATGGTACTTTCCTACACCTGGGTCCACTTTCCCCTCAAGAATTGGGGAGGAAGGCAGACCACTGGGCCAAGGCAAGGGTGACAAAAACTACCACTGCTGGGGAAGACTGAAAGAAAGAGGCCAAAAAGCCCCCCCCAAGAGAAAGATGGGAGCCAAAATAAAAACAGAGTCTTCACCAGGCCCTCAAAAACATGTTCAGGAGGGTGGGCTCAGAGACTCCCTTGAGCCTAAGGGTGGACACAAAGATAGGAACGTTGATCCCAGCAAGGCTTGGTGCTGTGACTGCAAGAATAGAGGGCACCAAACTGGAGACCCCAGCTGTAAAAACAAGAAAAATGCCCCCAGTTCATCTGCAGTAAATGCAGTTGCCAATATCCAGATGGGTTCACAGTTGTGGCCTGACCATGTCAGTGACCCCGCAGAGGCAACGTTAGTTAGTGAGGGAGGGTTAGATCTGTCCTGCGCTACCTTGCCCCCAACATGCAAAAATACAGGCAGCACCCCTTGAGTAATGGGACTAAGGTAGAAGCCTTGAGGGGCACTGGGGCTAGTGTCACTTTGGTGGCCAAGCACCTGATCCACTCAGATCAGTACCCGGTAGGGAAAGGTTATTCTGTCACCAATGCTGGCAATGTCACAAAGATCTGATGGCTAGGGTATCTTTTGACTGGGGGGAGTAGTTTGACAGAAAGAAGTGGCTGTGTCCTCATCCATCCCTCTAGGCTGTCTGCTTGGAAATGATTTGGAGCAATATCCATGGGCTGAAGTAGAACTAAGGACCCATGCAGCGATGCTTGGGTTCCCAGAATGGGCTTGTGTTAAAACTAGGGCACAGAGCAACCTCCAGTGTGAAAAAGAGGTGTTGGATCCTGAAAGAGTGGCCCAACCCTCCAAGAGAAAAGGCAAGAACGCGAGGGACCAGCTTCTGAGAAGTCAGAACCCCTCTTCCTTGGAAGAGGACTTCTTAACCCCAGAGGGAACTGAGACTGCAGAGCTTGGGCCTTACCACCCTGAACTCTAAGGACCAGGGGGCCCTCAAGGGAGGATCTGTACCAGGGACAAAGAACCTGTCCCACTCTTGAAATCCTGAGGCAGCATGCTGCACAGGAAGAAAAGGGCAGTTTCAGTGGTACCCAATGGGTTTATTGGAAGGATGGACTCCTGTTTACTGAGGCCAGAGACCTCAAGCCTGGTGCAAACAGGATGGTGGTAGTGCCCCAGCAGTACAGAGAGTTCCTTCTCTCTCTAGCCCATAACGTTCCCCTAGCTGGGCATCTGGGCCAAAACAAAACTTGGAGCAGGCTAGTCAATCACTTTTACTGGCCTGGGATGTCCCAGAAGGTGAAGGACGTTTGCCAGTCCTGTCCCTCCTGACAAGCCAGTGGGCCACCTAAAGGCCCCCCTAATCCCACTACCCGCAGTTGGGGTGCCCTTTGAAAGGGTAGGGGTTGACATTGTTTGCCCCCTTAACCCTCAAACAGCTTCAGTAAACAGGTATATTTTAGTGGCAGTGGATCATGCCACTAGGTACCCTGAAGCCATTCCACTTAGAACCATCACTGCCCCTGAGTGGCCAAGGCCCTTCTGGGCATATTTACCAGAGTTGGTTTCCTAAGGAGGTAGTATCAGACAGGGGTTCAAACTGCATGTCTGCATACTTAAAACGTGGCAGGACTGTGGAGTGACTTATAAATTCCTTACCCCATACCATCCACAGACCAATGGACTGGTTGAGAAGTTTAACCAGACATTGAAAGGCATGATTGGAGGACTCCCTGAAAAACTCAGGAGATGGGATGTCTTACTTTTATGTCTATTGCCTACAGGGAAGTGCCACAATAGGGAGTAGGGTTTCCCCCTTTCAAATTTTGCTAGGGCATCCTGTCAGGGGACCACTAAGTCTTGTGAAGGAAGACTGTGAGAGGGCTTTCAAGGAGCCCAAACAGGACATTGTGGACTAAATGCTTTGGTTACATTCCAAATGGCTGAGTACATGGGAAATGTAAGCCAGATACCCGAGTACCTTTGATCTTACATCTGAGTACTGGCAGATTGGCCTGACCCCAGGAGCAAAAGAGAGATCAGCACTCTCCACCCCAAATGGGCATTTTTAGTTTACTGTTATGCCCTTTGGATTAAAGAATGCACCTGCCACCTTCCAGAGGTTGGTGAACCCAGTCCTTGCTGGGCTGGAAGCTTTTAGTGCAGCTTACTTAGATGACATAGGTGTCTAAGGTTCCACCTGGCAGGATCACTTGATCCACCTTGGAAAGGTCCTTGAGGCCCTGCAGAAAGCAGGCCTCACTATCAAGGCCAGTAAGAGCCAGATGGGGCAGGGAAAGGTTGTGTACATCTGGTAGGCGGAGACCATGTTCAACCCCTAGAGCCCAAGATCCAAACAATTCTGGCTTGGGAAGCTTCAAGTACCGAGACCCAAGTCAGGGCATTCCTTGGCTTGACTGGATATCATAGGAGGTTTGTGAAGGGTTATGGCACAATAGTTGCCCCCCTCACAGAACTTACCTCCTAAAAAAAAGTCCACAAAGATCAACTGGACAGTGAGTTGTCAAGAGGCCTTTGACACTCTGAAGGATGCAATGTGCTCTGCTCCAGGTTGCTCCAGGAAATATATTGTCCAAACAGACATCACAGAACTTGGGCTAGGAGAGGTCCTAGCCTAGTCCAATTATGAGGGACATAACCAGCTGGTTGCTTTTACAAGCAGATGACGACTCCATTTGGGAACAAAAATGGAGTGCCATAGAGAGGGAAGCCTTTGCTGGGGTCGGGGCTTTGAAGAAGCTGAGGTCATACTTGTTTGGCTCTCACATCATCGCTCAAACAGACCACAGGCCTCTCAAGTAGCTTCAACAGATGAAAGGTGAAAAACGCTAAACTGATTAGGTGGTCCATATCTCTACAAGGAATGGACTTTAAAGTAGAACACAGACCTGGGACTGCCCATGCCAATGCAGATGGCCTCTCCAGGTTCTTCCACTTAGAGGATGACGACTCTCCAGGTAAAGGCCAGTTTCATCCCTGTTGATTGGGGGGTGAGGGGAGGGAGGGGTAGTGTCTTTTTGGATTGTTAGGCCCCCACGTTCTGTCTGGAAAATGATGTGGTTTCAAAATTGCGAGTGCCCTGGGCTCCTGTTAAACAGGTTCCCAGGGCCAGATCTCTTCCCCAAAGCTGCCATGTATTGGCACTTCAGCCACCCTTGTAAGTCCCTAGTAGGTCGTATCCGTGGTAGATAGGGCATGGGTACTGCAAATGGCCCCCCAGAGGTGCAGTGCCAATTGTGCCACTCTGAGAGGCCCCACACCAGCCTCATGCAGACTGCCATTGTAGGTGCATGACAAGATGTGTTTAAAAGCTGCAAACTCGACATTGCAATCACCAAGAGTGTCCTGTTGACTAACACTGCATGCACTATAGGTAAGTCACCCCTCTGGCAGGTGTTACAGCCCTAAGGCACTATAATGCATGTGAGGGGATATAGCTGCTTGAGCAAATACACCCGGCTGAGTTTTTACAAATGCTTAAGGCACAGTAAGTGTACAGGGGAGCCATAGCAAGTGCATGTGCTGGACACTGGTCATTACGAGTTTCCCAGCTACTTGATGACCTCACTGAACCCTGCGTTGCTTGGTATCAACCAACTCTGAATAATAAACCCACACTGATGCCAGTGCTGGATTTATTATAACAAATACCCAGAGGGTACCTTAGAGGTGGCTCCTGCCAATGCCTAACAGCCCTCGCATGGTTGCCGACTGGTTTTTACCAGCCTGCCACCGACAGACACAGATCTGGACTCCTGGGGTGAGAGCCTCTGCTCTCAGGAGCCAGAACAAAAAGACTTTTCCTGGATGCAGGTGTTACACCTCCGCCCCCAGGCGGGCACCCAGGCCCAGCGGTAGCTTCAAAGGCTTTACCGTCTTTGAAATTTGACCTCTGACTGCTGCTAGCAGTAGTTGGCCACCCAACAGTTTTTCCCACACTTTGAGGGGGAAAGCCAGTGGGAAAACTCATCCAGGTACGGAGTGACCACCCCCAGCCTGCACCATCCCCAAGGTGTGGCAGGCGAGGGGATTATTCCATTACATTTTCCTCCATCTTGGATGGCAGGAAAATAGCCAATCATGGTTGGAGATGTGGCCTCTGTGAGAGGAGGCCTCTTTCAGCCATGGTTATCCCCCCACTTTTTGCCTGATGTTGATGTGTTCTAGAAATTGCTAACCAGGTTCCCTGGGCCAGAGCGCTTTCCTTAAATCTGTTGTGATACACTCTTAAGTATCACTTAAGTCCCTAGTAAATGGGTACCTATGTACCTGGGGTATGGGGTGCTGGGGTTGGCCCCTGAGGGCAGCAGCACTGACTGTGCCACCCTCTAAGGCCATGCACCCAGCACTGCCATTGCAGGCTGAGTGTCCTGGTGCAAACCTAACATACAAACTCGACATGGTACACTGCCTGTGTGTCCTGACCGCCGTACACTGCATTTACTATGGGTAAGTCACCCCTCTGGCAGGACTTACACCCCTAAGGCAGGGTGCTCCATATTATATGTGAGGGCATAGCTGCATGAGCAATATGCCCCCGCTGTGTCCTTGCAAAACCTGAGACATAGTGAGTGAACAGAGCAGCCATTTAATACATGTGCTGGACACTGGTCAATAAGAGTTTCCCAGCTACGTGATGGCCACGCTGAACCCTGGGTAGTTTGGTATCAAACAAGTCAGAATGATAAATCCAAACAAGTGCCAGAATTATATTTATCGATAAAAATACCCAGGGGTCACCTTAGAGGTGCGTCCTGCAAAAGCCAACTATCCTGGCATGGTTGCTGACTGGTCTTATCCAGCTGCCACCTCCAGACAGTCAATATACAAACCTTGGGGGAAAGCCCTGCCTCTGGTTTGTAAGATAATGCAATTCCTGGGTGGAAGAACTAACACCCCCTCCCTCAGCAATGTGCACTGTCCTTGCAGTGACATTCAAAGGGCTTACTGTCCTTGAAACTTAACCCCCAAGCCTGCATCCTAAAACCATCTGTGCTTTAGGGGTCCCTAACCCCTTGCGACCTCTACACTTCCAGGGGACCCACTGGACTTACCTTTAAGTCTTCTTGTGCAGTGTGCGTCCAAGGGGTCCCCTTTTTCATTCTGCTCTTTCAGGCCCTGCTGCTTGAACCGGGATTCCCCTAAAGTTCTCTGAGTCCGGCTCACAGGACAACTTGATTACCTCGACCTAAAAACCGAAGGTGACACTTGGGAAAGCACTGCCCGATTATATCGGCATTTTAAAAGTTTTCTCCAATTGATTCCTATAGTGCGTAATTAGCACAAAATACTATTATTGATAAACTGTGAACAATCATAACTTAAGAAGGAGTTACTGTAGGAGGCTGGCCTGGCTTGTGGTGGGTACCTTGTGGTACTTACACCCTGTGTCAGGTCCAGTTATCCCTTATTAGTAGAATAGAGGTGTTTCTAGCAGCTTAGGCTGATAGAGGTAGCTATGGCAAAGCAGCTTAGGCTGAGCTAGGAGACATGCAAAGCTCCTACTGTGCCACTTATATCATATAGCACAATATCATAAGAAAACACAATACTCAGAGTTACTAAAAATAAAGGTACTTTCTTTTTATAACAATATGCCAAAAGTATATCAATGAGTACCCTCAGTATGAGGATAAGTTATATACACAAAATATATGTACACAAACCAAAAATAGGTAAGTAATAGCAAGAAAAGTAATGCAAACAGTGTAGAATTACAATAGATTGCAATAGGAGCACATAGGTATAGGGGCAACACAAACCATATACTCCAAAAGTGGAATGCGAACCACGAATGGACCCCAAACCTATGTGAGCTTGTAGAGGGTCGCTGGGACTATAAAAAAACAGTGAGGGTTAGAAAAATAGCCCACCCCAAGACCCTGAAAGGTAGGAGTAAAGTGCACCTACTACCCCCAGAGAGCACAGAAGTCGTGATAGGGGGTTTCTGCATGAAGAACAAACACCAGCAATGCAACAACAGTGGATTTTGCGGACCTGAGTACCTGTAAGACAAGGGGACCAAGTCCAATAGTCGCGACAGTGTCGAGAGTGGGCAGGAGCCCAGGAAATGCCAGCTGAGGGTGCAAGGAAGCTGCCACCGGATGGAAGAAGCTTGAAGTTCTGCAAGAAAGAAGAGAGCTAGGAACTTCTCCTTTGGAAGACGGATGTCCCACGTCGCGATGAAGCTTGCAGACGTGTTCCCACGCAGAAAGACTGCAAACAAGCCTTGCTAGCTGCAAGGGTTGCGGTAGAGGTTTTTGTGTGCTGCTGTGGCCCAGGAGGGACCAGGATGTCGCCACTTGGATGAGGAGACAGAGGGGGCGCCCAGCAGGTCAGGGAGCCCTCACAGAAGCAGGCAGCACACGCAAAAGTACCTGAACAGGCAATTGGAAGGAAAGTGAACCGGAGTCTACGCGAAGTCACAAAAGGGAGTCCCACGATGCCGGAGGACAACTCAGAAGGTTGTGCACTGCAGGAAGGAGTGTCGGGGACCCAGGCTTGGCTGTGCACGAAGGAAATCCTGGAAGAGTGCACAGGAGCCAGAGCAGCTGCAAATCACGTGGTACCCAGCAATGCAGTCTAGCGTGGGGAGGCCAGGACTTACCTCCACCAAACTTGGACTGGGGAGTCACTGGACTGTGGGAGTCACTTGGACAGAGTTGCTGAGTTCCAGGGACCACGCTCATCAGGATGAGAGGGGGCCCAGAGGACCAGTGTTGCAGTCTTTTGTTGCCTGCGGTTGCAGGGGGAAGATTCCGTCGACCCACAGGAGATTTCTTCAGAGCTTCTGGTGCAGGGTGAAGGCAGGCTACCCCCAGAGCATGCACCACCTGGAAACAGTCGAGAAAGCCGGCAGGATGAGGCGATACAAGGTTGCTAGTTGTCGTCTTGCTACTTTGTTGCGGTTTTTCAGGCGTCCTTAGCTGTCAGCGGTCGATCCTTTGGTAGAAGGTGAAAAGGGAGATGCAGAGGAACTCTGATGAGCTCTTGCATTCGTTATCTGGTGAGATCCCCAAAGCAGAGACCCTAAATAGCCAGAAAAGGAGGTTTGGCTACCAGGTTAGGAGGATTGGCTACCAAGAGAGGTAAGAGCCTATCAGAAGGAGCCTCTGACGTCACCTGATGGCACTGGCCACTCAGAGCAGTCCAGTGTGCCCCCAACACCTTTGTTTCCAAGATGGTAGAGGTCTGGGACACACTGGAAGAGCTCTGGGCACATCCCCTGGGAGGTGCAGGTCAGGGGAGTGGTCACTCCCCTTTCCTTTGTCCAGTTTCGCGCCAGGGCAGGGCTGGGGGATCCCTTAACTGGTGTAGACTGGCTTATGCAGAGATGGGCACCATCTGTGCCCATCAAAGCATTTCCAGAGGCTGGGGGAGGCTACTCCTCCCCAGCCCTCACACCTATTTCCAAAGGGAGAGGGTGTAACACCCTCTCTCAGAGGAAATCCTTTGTTCTGCCTTCCTGGGCCAGGGCTGCCTGGATCCCAGGAGGGCAGAAACCTGTCTGAGGGGTTGGCAGCAACAGCAGCTGCAGTGGAGACCCCGGAAAGGCAGTTTGGCAGTATCCGGGTTCTGTGCTACAGACCACTGGGATCATGGAATTGTCTCTCCAATGCCAGAAATGGTATTGGGGTGACAATTCCATGACCTTAGACATGTTACATGGCCATGTTCGGAGTTACCATTGTGACGCTATACATAGGTAGTGACCTATGTATAGTGCACACGTGTAATGGTGTCCCCGCACTCACAAAGTCCGGGGAATTGGCCCTGACCAATGTGGGGGCACCTTGGCTAGTGCCAGGGTGCCCTCACACTAAGTAACTTTGCACCTAACATTTACCAGGTAAAGGTTAGACATATAGGTGACTTATAAGTTACTTAAGTGCAGTGTAAAATGGCTGTGAAATAACGTGGACGTTATTTCACTCAGGCTGCAGTGGCAGGCCTGTGTAAGAATTGTCAGAGCTCCCTATGGGTGGGAAAAGAAAAGCTGCAACCCATAGGGATCTCCTGGAACCCTAATACCCTGGGTACCTCAGTATCATATACTAGGGAATTATAAGGGTGTTCCAGTATGCCAATGTGAATTGGTGAAATTGGTCACTAGCCTGTTAGTGACAATTTGTACAGAGAGAGCATAACCACTGAGGTTCTGGTTAGCAGAGCCTCAGTGAGACAGTTAGGCATCACACAGGGGACACATACATATAGGTCACAAGCTTATGAGCACTGGGGTCCTGACTAGCAGGGTCCCAGTGACACATAACAAACATACTGAAACCATAGAGTTTTCACTATGAGCACTGGGCCCTGGCTAGCAGGATCCCAGTGAGACAGTGAAAACACCCTGACATATACTCACAAACAGGCCAAAAGTGGGGTTAACGAGGATAGAAAGAGGCTACTTTCTCACAGTTACCCAATTTCGATGTTCTTGGTCTTAAACATTTTATAATATTCTAAAGTATTTTTGTAAATTGATCTTGAGTTATTCTTTTGAGTGTGTGTCCACATTTATTGATACTGTGAGTACAACAAATGCTTAGCACAACTTCTGGATTATCCTCACTGATTCCCACAGTGCCTCAGTCCCAGAGCATTAGGTGGTCTGCTTTGTACCTCTGGATACCGAGGTGGGGTTGCCTGGACTCTCTACACAGGGCATGTGGTTTCTGTGCACTTCACACGGAGCCAGCCTCCTACGCATGGTTAGAGCTGGGCAGGGAGCGGAGGGGTCATGGCAGGAGAGGGCAGGACTGGGCAGGGAGCGGGCAGGACTGGGCAGGGAGCGGAGGGGGCATGGCAGGAGAGGGCAGGACTGGGCAGGGAGCGGGCAGGACTGGGCAGGGAGCGGAGGGGGCATGGCAGGAGAGGGCAGGGAGTGGAGGGGGCATGGCAGGAGAGGGCAGGGAGCGGAGAGGTTGGCAGGAGAGGGCAGGACTGGGCAGGGAGCGGAGGGGGCATGGCAAGAGAGGGCAGGACTGGGCAGGGAGCGGAGGGGGCATGGCAGGAGAGGGCAGGACTGGGCAGGGAGCGGAGGGGTCATGGCAAGGGATGGCAGGGTGGAAGCTGGGAGAAGTGCAAGGCAGGGTAGAGTGCAGGCATGAGAGGGCAGGGGCATTAGCTTGTCTGTACTGTGTGTGTGTCATTGCATGGGCCGCACTGGGCAGGGAGGCAGGGAGCAGAGAGTTCATGACAACAAAGGGCAGGGTGGTATCCGTGAGGTGTAGAAGGCAGTGGGCAGTGTAGACTGAAGTCGTGAGTTGGCAGGGGGCAGTAGGGTGTCTGTCTCCATGACTGACCCTCCCAGCCCCCTCTGCCCACATGAATGGCCCTCTCATCTTTACATCAGCTCCAGGACGTGGGGCAGACTGGTGGTGGGGGTGGGGGGAGGGCACGGGGTACTTTAATGCAGTGGGCAGGGCAGAGTGGAGTCGTGAGTTGGCAAGGGGCAGCAGGGTGCCTGTCTCCATGACTGCTCCCCCACCCCCTCTGCCCACGGGGGTCCCCGCAGTGCGCAGACATGAATGGTCTGATCTTTCCATCAGCTCCGGGGGGGCACGAGGTATTTTAATGCTCGTCTGGAGTATTCTTAGCCGTGGCCCTGGCCTGGGAGGGAGGACGGCTCCAGGAAGGGAGGGCGCCGCCGGGAGAGTGGAGGGAGAGCCAAGGCCGGCTGCGCGGGAGACTGTCGGGGTTCAGGAGCCTCTGCTGCCCAAGGGGCCCCTTCCTGCGCCGGGAAGTGACCGGGGTCCAACAAGGGAGGAACAAAGGCCGCGGCCGGAAGTGGAAAGGTCAGCGCAGGAATTCAACAGCTTGAGTGTCGGACACTGAGGACCCGCTGAGGACACGTTTACGCAAGCGAAGCCCTGGAGCAGCCACCTCCCGACACGAGGGTCCCTGGCGCCGGCGCCACTGCGCGCCCGCTGCGCCTCTGGAGGGTGCCCTGGGCCCGTGGCCAGCGCAGGAGTCCAACACCGTGGGTGGGGGAGGAAGGAGTGGTGGCCACCACCGACCCGGGGCTTCTAATGCACCAAGAACAAGGGAGGAAGGAGTGGTGGCCACCAACCCCAGGGCTTCTAATGTACCAAGAACGAGGAGGAAGGCAGGTGGCCACCACCGACCCCGGGGCTTCTAATGCACCAAGAACAAGGGAGGAAGGAGTGGTGGCCACCACCGACCCGGGGCTTCTAATGCACCAAGAACGGGGAGGAAGGAGTGGTGGCCACCACCGACCCGGGGCTTCTAATGCACCAAGAACAAGGGAGGAAGGAGTGGTGGCCACCAACCCCAGGGCTTCTAATGTACCAAGAACGAGGAGGAAGGCAGGTGGCCACCACCGACCCCGGGGCTTCTAATGCACCAAGAACAAGGGAGGAAGGAGTGGTGGCCACCACCGACCCGGGGCTTCTAATGCACCAAGAACGGGGAGGAAGGCATGAAGGCCACCACCGACCCGGGGCTTCTAATGCACCAAGAACAAGGGAGGAAGGAGTGGTGGCCGCCAACCCCGGGGCTTCTAATGTACCAAGAACGAGGAGGAAGGCAGGTGGCCACCACCGACCCCGGGGCTTCTAATGCACCAAGAACAAGGGAGGAAGGAGTGGTGGCCACCACCGACCCGGGGCTTCTAATGCACCAAGAACGGGGAGGAAGGCAGGTGGACCCCCACCGACCCGGGGCTTCTAATGCACCAAGAACGAGGGAGGAAGGAGTGGTGGCCACCACCGACCCGGGGCTTCTAATGCACCAAGAACAAGGGAGGAAGGCAGGCGGGCCACCAACCCCAGGGCTTCTAATGCACCAAGAACAAGGGAGGAAGGAGTGGTGGCCGCCACCGACCCGGGGCTTCTAATGCACCAAGAACGAGGGAGGAAGGCATGAAGGCCACCACCGACCCGGGGCTTCTAATGCACCAAGAACAAGGGAGGAAGGAGTGGTGGCCGCCACCGACCCGGGGCTTCTAATGCACCAAGAACGAGGGAGGAAGGAGTGGTGGCCGCCACCGACCCGGGGCTTCTAATGCACCAAGAACGAGGGAGGAAGGCATGAAGGCCCCCACCGACCCCGGGGCTTCTAATGCACCAAGAACGAGGGAGGAAGGCATGAAGGCCACCACCGACCCGGGGCTTCTAATGCACCAAGAACGAGGAGGAAGGCAGGTGGCCACCACCGACCCGGGGCTTCTAATGCACCAAGAACGAGGAGGAAGGCAGGTGGCCACCACCGACCCGGGGCTTCTAATGCACCAAGAACGAGGAGGAAGGCAGGTGGCCACCACCGACCCGGGGCTTCTAATGCACCAAGATGGAGGGGGAGGAAGGCAGGCGGGCCACCAGAGAAGGCTGAGCATCGTCATAGACCTTCTAAGAAAGCAAGAAGGCGGGAGAGGAAGGCAGGGAGACCACCACGACCCCTGAGCATGGCCATCCGGCCTTCTAAAGAACCACCGTGGCACCAGCCTCGAGGGTCAACCACGTCAACCAAGAGTAATATTTTCTTGGCACTAGGACAGCAAGTTCCTTCCGGACTGCTTCTGAGCAAACATCCCAAAGATGTGCGAGGAGGAATGTCATCTGTTGACTTTCAAAAACCCCATTGAACAAGGACAGCCCCCCCCGCCCCCCCAGGACTTTGACACGTCCAAACCCTTCAAGGACAGCCCCCCCCCCCGACACAAGGACTCTGCGCTCCAAGGCTCTGGGCACCCAGGGGCGCCAGTGACCACCCGGGCCAAAGACGCCAAAGGGGGCAGCGCTTGGACCGACCAAGAGTGGAGATCTTCAGAGGCCTGGACCTCAGGAGTAAACCTTCATTCAGCTGAAAGAGGAATTACCAAAGGAATCACAGCCCATCAATGACAAGCTGGTCACCAACATCTCAGAGGGTTTGAAATGAGACCCAAGGGTCTGAGAGATGGCACCATCCTGTCTTCAGCTCTGATCCACAAGAACCCAACAGTGGTTCAGACAGAAAGGCCCGGGAGAACTGGACTGGACCCAAGAAAGACACGGGACAACTGGACCCAAGAAAGACACAGGAGAACTGGACCCAAGACAGACACAGGAGAACTGGACCCAAGAACCCAAGAGTGACGCAGAAGAACCCAAGAGTGACGCAGGAGAACTGGACCCAAGAACCCAAGAGTGACACAGGAGAACTAGACCCAAGAACCCAACAGTGACACAGGAGAACTGGACCCAAGAACCCAAGAACCCAAGAGTGACGCAGGAGAACTAGACCCAAGAATCCAAGAGTAACGCAGGAGAACTTGACCCAAGAACCCAAGAGTGGCGCAGGAGAACTGGACCCAAGAAAGACACGGGAGAACTGGACCCAAGAAAGACACGGGAGAACTGGACCCAAGACAGACACAGGAGAACTGGACCCAAGAAAGACACGGGAGAACTGGACCCAAGAAAGACATGGGAGAACTGGACCCAAGAAAGACACGGGAGAACTGGACTGGACCCAAGAAAGACAAGGGAGAACTGGACTGGACCCAAGAAAGACACGGGAGAACTGGACCCAAGAAAGACACGGGAGAACTGGACCCAAGAAAGACACAGGAGAACTGGACCCAAAAAAGACACGGGAGAACTGGACCCAAGACAGACACAGGAGAACTGGACCCAAGAAAGACATGGGAAAACTGGACTGGACCCAAGAAAGACACGGGAGAACTGGACCCAAGAAAGACACGGGAGAACTGGACCCAAGAAAGATACGGGAGAACTGGACCCAAGACAGACACAGGAGAACTGGACCCAAGACAGACACAGGAGAACTGGACTGGACCCAAGAAAGACACAGGAGAACTGGACCCAAGAAAGACATGGGAGAACTGGACCCAAGACAGACACAGGACAACTGGACTGGACCCAAGAAAGACACGGGAGAACTGGACCCAAGAAAGACACGGGAGAACTGGACCCAAGACAGACACGGGAGAACTGGACCCAAGACAGACACAGGAGAACTGGACCCAAGAAAGACACGGGAGAACTGGACCCAAGACAGACACAGGAGAACTGGACCCAAGAAAGACATGGGAGAACTGGACTGGACTCAAGAAAGACACAGGAGAACTGGACCCAAGAAAGACACGGGAGAACTGGACCCAAGAAAGACACGGGAGAACTGGACCCAAGAAAGACACAGGAGAACTGGACCCAAGACAGACACAGAAGAACTGGACCCAAGAAAGACACAGGAGAACTGGACCCAAGAAAGACACGGGAGAAGTGGACTGGACCCAAGAAAGACACAGGAGAAGTGGACCCAAGAAAGACACAGGAGAAGTGGACCCAAGAAAGACACAGGAGAACTGGACCCAAGAAAGATACAGGAGAACTGGACCCAAGAAAGACACGGGAGAACTGGACCCAAGAAAGACACAGGAGAACTGGACCCAAGAAAGACACAGGAGAACTGGACCCAAGACAGACACAGGAGAACTGGACCCAAGAAAGACACAGGAGAACTGGACTGGACCCAAGAAAGACACAGGAGAACTGGACCCAAGAAAGACACAGGAGAACTAGACCCAAGAAAGACATGGGAGAACTGGACCCAAGAAAGACACAGGAGAACTGGACCCAAGACAGACACAGGAGAACTGGACCCAAGAAAGACACAGGAGAACTGGACTGGACCCAAGAAAGACACAGGAGAACTGGACCCAAGAAAGACACAGGAGAACTGGACCCAAGAAAGACACGGGAGAACTGGACCCAAGAAAGACACAGGAGAACTGAACCCAAGAACCCAAGAGTGACGCAGAAGAACCCAAGAGTGACGCAGGAGAACTGGACCCAAGAACCCAAGAGTGACACAGGAGAACTAGACCCAAGAACCCAACAGTGACACAGGAGAACTGGACCCAAGAACCCAAGAGTGACGCAGGAGAACTAGACCCAAGAATCCAAGAGTGACGCAGGAGAACTGGACCCAAGAACCCAAGAGTGGCGCAGGAGAACTGGACCCAAGAAAGACACAGGAGAACTGGACCCAAGAAAGACACGGGAGAACTGGACCCAAGACAGACACAGAAGAACTGGACCCAAGAAAGACACAGGAGAACTGGACCCAAGAAAGACACGGGAGAACTGGACTGGACCCAATAAAGACACAGGAGAAGTGGACCCAAGAAAGACACAGGAGAAGTGGACCCAAGAAAGACACAGGAGAACTGGACCCAAGAAAGATACAGGAGAACTGGACCCAAGAAAGACACGGGAGAACTGGACCCAAGAAAGACACAGGAGAACTGGACCCAAGAAAGACACAGGAGAACTGGACCCAAGAAAGACACGGGAGAACTGGACCCAAGAAAGACACGGGAGAACTGGACCCAAGACAGACACAGAAGAACTGGACCCAAGAAAGACACAGGGGAACTGGACCCAAGAAAGACACGGGAGAACTGGACTGGACCCAAGAAAGACACAGGAGAAGTGGACCCAAGAAAGACACAGGAGAAGTGGACCCAAGAAAGACACAGGAGAACTGGACCCAAGAAAGATATAGGAGAACTGGACCCAAGAAAGACCCGGGAGAACTGGACCCAAGAAAGACACGGGAGAACTGGACCGAAGACAGACACAGGAGAACTGGACCCAAGAAAGACACAGGAGAACTGGACCCAAGAAAGACATGGGAGAACTGGACCCAAGAAAGACACGGGAGAACTGAACTGGACCCAAGAAAGACATGGGAGAACTGAACCCAAGAAAGACACGGGAGAACTGGACCTAAGAAAGACACGGGAGAACTGGACCCAAGAAAGACACAGGAGAACTGGACCCAAGACAGACACGGGAGAACTGGACTGGACCCAAGACAGACACGGGAGAACTGGACTGGACCCAAGACAGACACGGAGAACTGGACCCAAGAAAGACACGGGAGAACTGGACCCAAGAAAGACACAGGAGAACTGGACCCAAAAAACACACGGGAGAACAGGACCCAAGACAGACACAGGAGAACTGGACCCAAGAAAGACATGGGAAAACTGGACTGAACCCAAGAAAGACACGGGAGAACTGGACCCAAGAAAGACACGGGAGAACTGGACCCAAGAAAGACACGGGAGAACTGGACCCAAGACAGACACAGGAGAACTGGACCCAAGACAGACACAGGAGAACTGGACTGGACCCAAGAAAGACACAGGAGAACTGGACCCAAGAAAGACACGGGAGAACTGGACCCAAGACAGACACAGGAGAACTGGACTGGACCCAAGAAAGACACGGGAGAACTGGACCCAAGAAAGACACGGGAGAACTGGACCCAAGACAGACACGGGAGAACTGGACCCAAGACAGACACAGGAGAACTGGACCCAAGAAAGACACAGGAGAACTGGACCCAAGACAGACACAGGAGAACTGGACCCAAAAAAGACATGGGAGAAGTGGACTGGACTCAAGAAAGACACAGGAGAACTGGACCCAAGAAAGACACGGGAGAACTGGACCCAAGAAAGACACGGGAGAACTGGACCCAAGACAGACACAGAAGAACTGGACCCAAGAAAGACACAGGAGAATTGGACCCAAGAAAGACACAGGAGAAGTGGACTGGACCCAAGAAAGACACAGGAGAAGTGGACCCAAGAAAGACACAGGAGAAGTGGACCCAAGAAAGACACAGGAGAACTGGACCCAAGAAAGATACAGGAGAACTGGACCCAAGAAAGACACGGGAGAACTGGACCCAAGAAAGACACAGGAGAACTGGACCCAAGAAAGACACAGGAGAACTGGACCCAAGACAGACACAGGAGAACTGGACCCAAGAAAGACACAGGAGAACTGGACTGGACCCAAGAAAGACACAGGAGAACTGGACCCAAGAAAGAAACGGGAGAACTGGACCCAAGAAAGACACAGGAGAACTGGACCCAAGACAGACACAGGAGAACTGGACCCAAGAAAGACACAGGAGAACTGGACTGGACCCAAGAAAGACACGGGAGAACTGGACCCAAGAAAGACACAGGAGAACTGGACCCAAGAAAGACACGGGAGAACTGGACCCAAGAAAGACACAGGAGAACTGGACCCAAGAACCCAAGAGTGACGCAGAAGAACCCAAGAGTGACGCAGGAGAACTGGACCCAAGAACCCAAGAGTGACACAGGAGAACTAGACCCAAGAACCCAACAGTGACACAGGAGAACTGGACCCAAGAACCCAAGAGTGACGCAGGAGAACTAGACCCAAGAATCCAAGAGTGACGCAGGAGAACTGGACCCAAGAACCCAAGAGTGGCGCAGGAGAACTGGACCCAAGACAGACAAAGGAGAACTGGACCCAAGAACCCAAGAGTGACACAGGAGAACTAGGCCCAAGAACCCAAGAGTGACGCAGGAGAACTAGACCCAAGAACCCAAGAGTGACGCAGGAGAACTGGACCCAAGAACCCAAGAGTGACGCAGGGGAACGGGACCCAAGAACCCAAGAGTGACACAGGAGAACGGGACCTAAGAACCCAAGAGTGACGCAGGAGAACTAGACCCAAGAACCCAAGAGTGACGCAGGAGAAATGTACCCAAGAACCCAAGAGTGACACAGGAGAACTGGACCCAAGAACTCAAGAGTGACGCAGGAGAACTGGACCCAAGAACCCAAGAGTGACACAGGAGAACTGGAACCAAGAACCCAAGAGCAACGCAGGAGAACTAGACCCAAGAACCCAAGAGTGACACAGGAGAACTGGACCCAAGAACCCAAGAGCGACACAGGAGAACTGGACCCAAGAACCCAAGAGTGACGCAGGAGAACTGGACCCAAGAACCCAAGAGTGACGCAGGAGAACTAGACCCAAGAACCCAAGAGTGACGCAGGAGAACTGGACCCAAGAACCCAAGAGTAACGCAGGAGAACTGGACCCAAGAACCCAAGAGTGACGCAGGAGAACTAGACCCAAGAACCCAAGAGTGACGCAGGAGAACTGGACCCAAAAACCCAAGAGTGACACAGGAGAAGTAGACCCAAGAACCCAAGAGTGACGCAGGAGAACTGGACCCAAGAACCCAAGAGTGACGCAGGAGACCTGGACCCAAGAGAACTGGACCCAAGAACCCAAGAGTGACGCAGGAGAACTGGACCCAAGAACCCAAGAGTGAAGCAGGAGAACTGGACCCAAGAACCCAAGAGTGATGCAGGAGAACTGGACTCAGGAACCCAAGAGTGATGCAGGGGAACTGGACCCAAGAACCCAAGAGCGGCGCAGGAGAACTGGACCCAAGCACCCAAGAGTGACGCAGGAGACCTGGACCCAAGAGAACTGGACCCAAGAACCCAAGAGTGACGCAGGAGAACTGGACCCAAGAACCCAAGAGTGAAGCAGGAGAACTGGACCCAAGAACCCAAGAGTGACACAGGAGAACTAGACCCAAGAACCCAATAGTGACACAGGAGAACTGGACCCAAGAACCCAAGAGTGACGCAGGAGAACTAGACCCAAGAATCCAAGAGTGACGCAGGAGAACTGGACCCAAGAACCCAAGAGTGGCGCAGGAGAACTGGACCCAAGACAGACAAAGGAGAACTGGACCCAAGAACCCAAGAGTGACACAGGAGAACTAGGCCCAAGAACCCAAGAGTGACGCAGGAGAACTAGACCCAAGAACCCAAGAGTGACGCAGGAGAACTGGACCAAAAGAACCCAAGAGTGACGCAGGGGAACGGGACCCAAGAACCCAAGAGTGACACAGGAGAACGGGACCTAAGAACCCAAGAGTGACGCAGGAGAACTAGACCCAAGAACCCAAGAGTGACGCAGGAGAAATTTACCCAAGAACCCAAGAGTGACACAGGAGAACTGGACCCAAGAACCCAAGAGTGACGCAGGAGAACTGGACCCAAGAACCCAAGAGTGACACAGGAGAACTGGAACCAAGAACCCAAGAGCAACGCAAGAGAACTAGACCCAAGAACCCAAGAGTGACACAGGAGAACTGGACCCAAGAACCCAAGAGTGACGCAGGAGAACTGGACCCAAGAACCCAAGAGTGACGCAGGAGAACTGGACCCAAGAACCCAAGAGTGACGCAGGAGAACTAGACCCAAGAACCCAAGAGTGACGCAGGAGAACTGGACCCAAGAACCCAAGAGTAACGCAGGAGAACTGGACCCAAGAACCCAAGAGTGACGCAGGAGAACTAGACCCAAGAACCCAAGAGTGACGCAGGAGAACTGGACCCAAAAACCCAAGAGTGACACAGGAGAACTAGACCCAAGAACCCAAGAGTGACGCAGGAGACCTGGACCCAAGAGAACTGGACCCAAGAACCCAAGAGTGACGCAGGAGAACTGGACCCAAGAACCCAAGAGTGAAGCAGGAGAACTGGACCCAAGAACCCAAGAGTGATGCAGGAGAACTGGACTCAGGAACCCAAGAGTGATGCAGGGGAACTGGACCCAAGAACCCAAGAGCGGCGCAGGAGAACTGGAACCAAGAACCCAAGAGTGACTCAGGGAAACTGGACCCAAGAACCCAAGAGTGACGCAGGAGAACTGGACCCAAGAACCCAAGAGTGACGCAGGAGAACTGTACCCAAGAGTGACACAGGAGAACTAGACCCAAGAAATAAATTAGAAAACTAGACCCAAGAACCCAAGAGTGACACAGGAGAACTAGATCCAAGAAAGAAATTAGAAAACTAGACCCAAGAACCCAAGAGTGACAGGGGGTCTTTAGTAGAGGTACAGGTCCCCTCTGGATCGCGAGCACTCCGGGGGTCGTTCGTAGAGTTCGATGCCCCCTCGGGGTGCTGCTGGTTAATGTTGGGGGCTACTCTTCAGGCCCGGTGGGGCGTCCGCTGTGGTCCCGGAGAGGGCTGGATTTGGTGCTCACTGTCTTAAGATGAGGACCTGGGCCTTGTTAGGGGCCAGACAGAGAGGGGGACCTCAAACCCTAATAATATCCCATGGGTGACCCAAACTGGTGGCAGACAAGCCAGTGGAGCGTTCCCCACGTCCAAGCGCCCCAGTGGTATCCTGGTCACTGGCACCCCAAGGAGGCTGGTAGCATCCCAACGTGACGTGTCTTTCAGAGTCCAACTGGACATTGAACTAGTCCCAATGACCCCAAACAGAGGTCACGACCATGTATTCCAGATATAGGTGAACACCCTCAGGTTGTGGCTTTCCAGAAACAAGGATACCCTCAGCCCCATCCAGTGGTGCAAGTCGTCAGACCACAAACCACAGCATTTACTCTGAACCCCCACTCACTGCTCCCCAGTGGAGACAAAAACTGGTCTGTGGTTCTACTGAGACAAATCTTTATCATTACGCAACGCCTGATCCTTGATGTATCTAGCAGCACCCAGTGCAGCGGCACTTCTCGCGCGCCCCTTAGCGCCCCCTAGCGCCACCTTGTGTGTGCGGTATGGCGGTAGCCAGGGGTACTAGCGTCAGAATCCCGCAAAGCGCCCAGAGGCCCATTGAAACAATGGGAGCCTCCCTTTAAAGCTTGCTCTTGGCAGGCGTTGAAAATGCTTATAAAACTGATGCAAAGAAATCGCCTAGATCCCCCCCCCATAGTGACGGAACGCCCCCTTGCATACGTTACGCCTTGCACCGGAATAATGTGGCGCAAGGGGTTACAAAGTGGCACAATGCAAGCACTGTAAATATGGCGCAGCGTTTTTGGCCTTCCAATACCACATTAGCGTCAATAAAATGACGCTAATGTGGCACTGGACTGGCGCTAGGCCCTCTTAAATCTGGGCCCATGTATCCCTGAACTTACGAAGCACCTTGCACAGCTCCCTTCAATCCCTTGTATCCTTCTTTATACACTGTGACCTTCTTTTGTGCCGTGTATCCTCAGGCATGCACGGCATCCTTGGAGCCATGTATCCTTCTGTATACTCTGTATCCTTCCTTCGTGCTGTATATCCTCAGCTGTGCACAGTCTCCTTGGAGCCCTTGTATCCTTCCGTAGACCATGTATCCCTCCCTTGTACCTTGTATGGTAAGACCCCCATGCATCCGTCTGTAGACTCTGTATCCTTCCCTTGTATCTTGTATTTTCACCTGTCGGGGTCTCCTTGGAATCCATGTATCCTTCTGTATACTCTCTATCCTTCCTATGTGCTGTATATCCTCAGGTGTGCACAGTCTCTTGATCCCATGTATCCTTCTGTAGACCCGGTATCCATCCCTTGTACCTTGTACCCTCAGGTGTGCAGATCCCCTCTGATCCATATATCCTTCTGTAGACCTTGCATCTTTCCCTTGTACCTTGTTTCCTCAGGTATGCACGGTCTCCTTTGATCCCAAGTATCCTTCCGTAGGCCCTGTATCCTTCCTTTGTATCTTGTATGCTCAGGTGCCCAAGTCTACTTGGAGACCATGTATTCTTCTGTATGCATGTGTGCACAGTCTCCTTTGACCCCATGTATCCTTCAAAAGACCCCATATCCTTCTCTTGTACCTTGTATCCTTAGGTGTGCAAGGACTTCTTTGATACCATCTATCCTTGCCTATACTCTGTATCATTCCCTTGTAGCCTCAGGTGTGCATGGTCTCCTTGGAGCCCTTGTATCCTTTCATAGACCTTTTAGCCTTCCGTTGTACCTTGTATCCTAAGGTGTCCAGGTCTCCTTTGATCCCATGTAGCCTTCTGTAGACCCTGTATCCTTCCCTTGTACCTTGTACCCTCAGGTGAGCACGATCTCCTCTGATCCCATGTATTTTTCCATATACTCTGTATCCTTCCCCTGTACTTTGTATCCTCAGGTGTGCACTGTCTCCTTCGAGCCCATATATCTTTCCATAGACCCTGTACCCTTCCTTTGTACCCTCAGGTGTCCAGGTCTCCTTGGAGCCCATGTATCCTTCCATAAACCCTGTATCCTTCCCTTGTATCCTCAGGTGTCCAGGTCTCCTTTGATTCCATGTATCCTTCTGTAGAACATGTAACCGTCTCCTTGGAGCCATTCAGTAGACCCTTTATCCTTCCCTTGTACCTTGTATCCTCAGGTGTGCATGATTTCCTTGGACCCCTTGTATCCTTCCATAGACCCTGTATCCTTCCCTTGTACCGTGTATCCTAAGAACCCATGTATCCTTATTAAGACCCTGCCTTCTTACCTTGTATCCTCAGGTGTCCAGGTCTCCTTGGAGCCCTTGTATCCTTCTGTATACTCTATTCTTCACTTGTACCTTGTATTCTCAAATGTCCAGGTCTCCTTTGAACCATGTATCCTTCTGTAGACCCTGTATCCTTCTCTTGTACCTTGTATCGTCAGGTGTGCACAGTCTCCTTGGAGCCCTTGTAACCATCCATAGACCCTGTATTCTTCCCTTCTACCTTGTATCCTAAGACACAAGGTATCCTTATGTAGAGCCTACACCCTTCCCTTGTACCTTGTATCCACAGGTACACAGTCTCTTTGGAGCCCTTGTATCGTTCAGTAGACCCTGCATCCTTCCCTTCTACCTTGTATCCTCAGGTGTGCATGGTCTACTCGGAGCCCTTGTATCCTTCCATAGACCCCGTTTCCTTCCCTCCTACCTTGTATACTAAGACACAAGGTATCCTTATGTAGACCCTATATCCTTCCCTTCTACCTTGTATCCTCAGGTGTGCATGGTCTCCTTTGACCCCATGTATCCTTATGTAGACACTGCATCCTCACCTTGTATCCTCAGGTGTACAGTTCTCCTTGGAGCCTATGTATCCTTCTGTGTACTCCATCCTTCCCTTGTACCTTGTATCTTTAGCTATCCAGGTATCCTTTGATTCCATGTATCCTTCTGTAGAACATGTAACCTTCCCTTGTACCCTCAGGTGTGCAGTCTCCTTGGAGCCCTTGTCTCGTTCAGTAGACCCTGTATCCTTCCCTTGTACCTTGCATCCTCAGGTGTGCATGATCTCCTTGGACCCCTTGTATCCTTTCATAGACCCAGGATCCTTCCCTTTTACCATGTATCCTAAGAACCCATGTATCCCTATGTAGACCCTGCATCCTTACCTTATATCCTCAGGTGTCTAGGTCACCTTGGAGCCCTTGTATCCTTCTGTATACTCTATTCTTCACTTTTACCTTGTATTCTCAGATGTCCAGGTCTCGTTTGCTCCCATGTATTCTTTTGTAGACCCTGTATCCTTCTCTTGTACCTTGTATCTTCAGGTGTGCACAGTCTCCTTGGAGCCTTTGTATCCTTCCATAGGCCCTGTATTCTTCCCTTGTACCTAGTATCCTAAGACACAAAGGCCTATACTTAAACTTTTTTTGCGCCGCATTTGCGTCATTTTTTGATGCAAAATCGGCGCAAACTTACGAAATACAATTGAATTGTGGACGTTTGCACTGCTTTTGCATCAAAAAATGACACAAATGAGGTGCAAAAAAAGTATAAATATGGGCCAAAGTATCCTTATGTAGACACTGCATCCTTCCCTTGAATCCTCAGGTTGGCAGTCTCCTTGGAGCCCTTGTATCCTGCTCTTGTACCTAGTATCCTAAGACACAAGGTATCCTTATGTAGACCCTGCACCCTTCCCTTGTAACTTGTTTCCTCAGGTATGCAGTCTCCTTAGAGCCCTTGTATTGTTCAGTAGACCCTGTATCCTTCCCTTCTACCTTGTATCCTAAGACACACGGTATCCTTAGGTAGACCCTATCCTTATGTCTTATCCTTCCCTTCTACTTTGTGTCCCCAGGGGTGCACGGTCTCCTTGGAGCCCTTGTATCCTTCCATAGACCCTGTATCCTTCCCTTCTACCTTGAATCCTAAGACTCAAGGTATCCTTATGTAGACCCTATATCCTTCCCTTCTACCTTGTATTCTCAGGTGTGCATGGTCTCCTTTGACTCCATGCATCCTTCTGTAGAACATGTAACCTTCCCTTGTACCCTCAGGTGTGCAATCTTCTTGGAGCCCTTGTCTCATGAGGTAGAACCTGTATCATTCCCTTGTACCTCGTATACTCAGGTGTGCATGGTCTCCTTGGAGCGCTTGTATCCTTCCATAGACCCTGTATCCTTCCCTTCTACCTTGTATCCTAAGACACAAGGTATCCTTATGTAGAGTCTATATCCTTCCCTTCTACCTTGTATCCTCAGGTGTGCATGATCTCCTTGGACTCCTTGTATCCTTCCATAGACCGTATATCCTTCCCTTGTACCTTGTATCGTAAGAACCCATGTATCCTTATGTAGGCCCTGCATCCTTACCCTGTATCCTCAGGTGTCCAGGTCTCCTTGGAGCCCATGTATCGTTCTGTATGCTCTATCATTCACTTGAACCTTGTATTCTCAGATGTCCAGGTCTCCTTTGATCCCATGTATCCTTCCCGTGTACATTGTATCCTCAGGTGTGCAGTCTCCTTTAACCCCATGTATCGTTCAGTAGACCCTGCACCCTTCTCTTGTACCTTGTATCTTCAGGTGTGCACGGTCTCCTTGGAGCCTTTGTATCCTTCCACAGACCCTGTACCCTTCCCTTGTACCTAGTATCCTAAGACAGAAGGTATCCTTATGTGGAGCCCGAGCCCTTCCCTTCTACCTTGTATCCTCAGGTGTGCATGATCTCCTTTGACTCCATGCATCCTTCTGTAGAACATGTAACCTTCCCTTTTACCCTCAGGTGTGCAATCTTCTTGGAGCCCTTGTCTCATGAGGTAGAACCTGTATCATTCCCTTGTACCTCGTATACTCAGGTGTGCATGGTCTCCTTGGAGCTCTTGTATCCTTCCATAGACCCTGTATCCTTCCCTTCTACCTTGTATCCTAAGACACAAGGTATCCTTATGTAGACTCTATATCCTTCCCTTCTACCTTGTATCCTCAGGTGTGCATGATCTCCTTGGACCCCTTGTATCCTTCCATAGACCGTATATCCTTCCCTTGTACCTTGTATCGTAAGAACCCATGTATCCTTATGTAGAGCCTGCATCCTTACCCTGTATCCTCAGGTGTCCAGGTCTCCTTGGAGCCCATGTATCCTTCTGTATGCTCTATCATTCACTTGAACCTTGTATTCTCAGATGTCCAGGTCTCCTTTGATCCCATGTATCCTTCCTGTGTACATTGTATCCTCAGGTGTGCAGTCTCCTTTAACCCCATGTATCGTTCAGTAGACCCTGCATCCTTCTCTTGTATCTTGTATCTTCAGGTGTGCACGGTCTCCTTGGAGCCTTTGTATCCTTCCACAGACCCTGTATCCTTCTCTTGTACCTAGTATCCTAAGACACAAGGTATCCTTATGTGGAGCCCGAGCCCTTCCCTTGTAACTTGTTTCCTCAGGTGTCCAGGTCTCCTTGGAGCCCTTGTATCCTTCTGTATACTCTATTCTTCCCTTGTACCTAGTATTCTCAGATGTCCACGTCTTCTTTGACCCCATGTGTCCTTCTGTAGACCCTGTATCCTTCTCCTGTACCTTGCATCTTCAGGTGTGCACGGTCTCCTTGGAGCCCTTGTATCCTTCCATAGCCCCTGTATCCTTCTCTTCTACCTTGTATCCTAAGACACAAAGTATCCTTCTGTAGACCCTATAACCTTCTCTTCTACCTTGTATCCTCAGGTGTGTATTGTCTCCTTTGAGCCCATGTAGCCTTATGTAGACCCTGCATCCTTACCTTGTATCCTCAGGTGTACAGTTCTCCTTGGAGCCTATGTATCCTTGTGTATACTCTATCCTTCCCTTGTACCTTGTATTCTCAGATGTCCAGGTATCCTTTGATTCCATATATCCTTTCCTTATACTTTGTAACCTCAGGTGGGCAGTCTCCTTTCACCCCATGTATACTTCGTAGACCCTGCATCCTTCCCTTGTACCTCATATCCTCAGGTGTCCAGGTCTCCTTGGAGCCCATGGGTCCTTCTGTATACTCTATTCTTGCCTTGTACCATGTATTTTCAAATGTCTGTGTATCCTTCTGTAGAACCTGCATCTTTCCCTTGTACCCTCAGGTGCACAAGGTCTCCTTGGAGCCCTTGTATCCTTCAATAGACCCTGCATCCTTCCTGTGTACCTTGTATCCTCAGGTGTGCCTGGTCTCTTGCCCCCTGTATCCTTCTGCAGACCCTGTATCCTTCCCTTGTACCATTAGACCCCATGTATCCTTCTGTAGACCTTGTTTCCTTCCCTTGTACCTTGTATCCCCCAGGTGTGCATGGTCTCTTTTGACCCCATGTATCCTTCTGTAGACCCTGTATCCTTCCCTTGTACCTTGTATGCTCAGGTGTCCAGGTCTCCTTTGATCCCATGTTTCCTTCTGTAGAGCCTGTATCCTTCCCTTGTACCTTGTATCCTCAGGTGTCCAGGTCTCCTTTGATCCCATGTAGCCTTCTGTAGACCTTGTATCCTTCCCTTGTACCACAAGACCCCATGTATCCTTCTGCAGACCCTGCATCCTTCCCTTGTACCATTAGACCCCATGTATCCTTCTGTAGACCCTGTATCCTTACCTTGTACCTTGTATCCCCCAGGTGTGCATGGTCTCTTTTGAACCCATGTATCCTTCCGTGGACCCTGTATCCTTCCCTTGTACCTTGTATCCTCAGGTGTCCGGGTCTCCTTTGATCCCATGTATCCTTCTGTAGACCCTGTATCCTTCCCTTGTACCTTGTATCCCCCAGGTGTGCATGGTCTCTTTTGACCCCATGTATCCTTCTGTAGAGCCTGTATCCTTCCCTTGTACCCTCAGGTGTCCAGGTCTCCTTTGATCCCATGTATCCTTCTGTAGAACCTGCATCCTTCTCTTGTACCTTGTATCCTCAGGTGTGCCGAGTCTCCTTGGAGCCCTTGTATCCTTCCATAGACTCTGTATCCTTCCTGTGTAAATTGTATACTATGACCCCATGTACCCTTTTGCAGACCCTGTATCCTTCCCTTGTACCACAAGACCCCATGTATCCTTCTGCAAACCCTGTATCCTTCCCTTGTACCCTCAGGTGTGCAGTCTCCTTGGAACCCTTGTATCCTTCTGCAGACCCTGTATCCTTCCTGTGTCCCTGGTATCCTCAGGTGTGCCTGGTCTCTTGACCCCATGTATCCTTCTGCAGACTCTGTATCCTTCCCTTGTACCACAAGACCCCATGTATCCTTCTGCAGACCCTGTATCCTTCCCTTGTACCTTGTATCCTCAGGTGTCCAGGTCTCCTTTGATCCCATGTATCCTTCTGCAGACTCTGTATCCTTCCCTTGTACCACAAGACCCCATGTATCCTTCTGCAGACCCTGCATCCTCCCCTTGTACCTTGTATCCTCAGGTGTACACAGAGGCCAGAGCGTCGGAACCCGACCGCTCCGAATATCGGCAGGAAGGTAGCGCCATGTGCCGAATACAAGGTTGTGGTAAAGCGCCTCACTTAATCCCGCGATCATGAGGGGAAAAGAAACCATTAAATAGCGCTCAATAGCACGAGCGCCTTCAGTGAGGGGAGAAGTACTTATCTGGCTGCGAAGCAGCAAAGAAAGAGGCCACGAAATGTATGTGGAATACTCGCAGGCGACTGGAGCATGTGCTGTGAGGTGCGGGGGGCGCGGGTAATGGAGTGCTTTACTTCCCTTGATGGGATTGGCTGTTGTACATTTAAATAAAGAAACCGAGGTATAATCGGAGCCTCCGGTCCTGACACAGAGTAACCTTACTAACAGGAGTGCTGCGTAGTGCCAGCAGTGATACATAGTAACAGGAGTGCTGCGTAGTGCCAGCAGTGATGCATAGTAACAAGTGCTGCGTAGTGCCAGCAGTGATGCATACCAATGCAAGAGACGCGTAGTAACAAGTGCTGCGTAGTGCCAGCAGTGATACATAGTAACAGGAGTGCTGCGTAGTGCCAGCAGTGATACATAGTAACAAGTGCTGCGTACTGCCAGCAGTGATGCATACCAATGCAAGAGACGCGTAGTAACAAGTGCTGCGTAGTGCCAGCAGTGATACATAGTAACAGGAGTGCTGCGTAGTGCCAGCAGTGATGCATAGTAACAAGTGCTGCGTAGTGCCAGCAGAGATGCATACCAATGCAAGAGACGCGTAGTAACAAGTGCTGCGTAGTGCCAGCAGTGATGCATAGTAACAAGTGCTGCGTAGTGCCAGCAGTGATGCATAGTAACAGGAGTGCTGCGTAGTGCCAGCAGTGATGGATAACAAGTGCTGCGTAGTGCCAGCAGTGATACATAGTAACAGGAGTGCTGCGTAGTGCCAGCAGTGATGGATAGTAACTAGTGCTGCGTAGTGCCAGCAGTGATGCATAGTAACAAGTGCTGCGCAGTGCCAGCAGTGATGCATAGTAACAGGAGTGCTGCGTAGTGCCAGCAGTGATGCATAGTAACAAGTGCTGCATAGTGCCAGCAGTGATACATAGTAACAGGAGTGCTGCGTAGTGCCAGCAGTGATGGATAGTAACAAGTGCTGCGTAGTGCCAGCAGTGATGCATAGTAACAAGTGCTGCGTAGTGCCAGCAGTGATGCATAGTAACAGGAGTGCTGCGTAGTGCCAGCAGTGATGGATAACAAGTGCTGCGTAGTGCCAGCAGTGATACATGGTAACAGGAGTGCTGCGTAGTGCCAGCAGTGATGGATAGTAACAAGTGCTGCGTAGTGCCAGCAGTGATGCATAGTAACAAGTGCTGCGCAGTGCCAGCAGTGATGCATAGTAACAGGAGTGCTGCGTAGTGCCAGCAGTGATGCATAGTAACAAGTGCTGCATAGTGCCAGCAGTGATACATAGTAACAGGAGTGCTGCGTAGTGCCAGCAGTGATAGATAGTAACAAGTGCTGCGTAGTGCCAGCAGTGATGCATAGTAACAAGTGCTGCATAGTGCGAGCAGTGATGCATAGTAACAAGTGCTGCGTAGTGCCAGCAGTGATGCATAGTAACAGGAGTGCTGCGTAGGGCCAGCAGTGATGCATAGTAACAGGAGTGCTGCGTAGTGCCAGCAGTGATGCATAGTAACAGGAGTGCTGCCTAGTGCCAGCAGTGATACATAGTAACAGGAGTGCTGCGTAGTGCCAGCAGTGATGGATAGTAATAAGTGCTGCGTAGTGCCAGCAGTGATGCATAGTAACAAGTGCTGCGTAGTGCCAGCAGTGATGCATAGTAACAAGTGCTGCGTAGTTCCAGCAGTGATGCATAGTAACAAATGCTGTGCAGTGCCAGCAGTGATACATAGTAACAAGTGCTGCACAGTGCCAGCAGTGATACATAGTAACAGGAGTGCTGCGTAGTACCAGCAGTGATGCATAGTAACAAGTGCTGCGCAGTGCCAGCAGTGATACATAGTAACAAGTGCTGCGCAGTGCCAGCAGCGATACATAGTAACAGGACTGCTGCGTAGTGCCAGCAGTGATGCATAGTAACAGGAGTGCTGCGTAGTGCCAGGAGTGATACATAGTAACAGGAGTGCTGCGTAGTGCCAGCAGTGATACATAGTAACAGGAGTGCTGCGTAGTGCCAGCAGTGATACATAGTAACAGGAGTGCTGCATAGTGCCAGCAGTGATGCATAGTAACAAGTGCTGCGTAGTGCCAGCAGTGATACATAGTAACAGGAGTGCTGCGTAGTGCCAGCAGTGATGCATAGTAACAGGAGTGCTGCGTAGGGCCAGCAGTGATGCATAGTAACAAGTGCTGCGTAGTGCCAGCAGTGATGCATAGTAACAAGTGCTGCGTAGTTCCAGCAGTGATGCATAGTAACAAATGCTGTGCAGTGCCAGCAGTGATACATAGTAACAAGTGCTGCACAGTGCCAGCAGTGATACATAGTAACAGGAGTGCTGCGTAGTGCCAGCAGTGATGCATAGTAACAAGTGCTGCGCAGTGCCAGCAGTGATACATAGTAACAAGTGCTGCGCAGTGCCAGCAGCGATACATAGTAACAGGACTGCTGCGTAGTGCCAGCAGTGATGCATAGTAACAGGAGTGCTGCGTAGTGCCAGGAGTGATACATAGTAACAGGAGTGCTGCGTAGTGCCAGCAGTGATACATAGTAACAGGAGTGCTGCGTAGTGCCAGCAGTGATACATAGTAACAGGAGTGCTGCATAGTGCCAGCAGTGATGCATAGTAGCAAGTGCTGCGTAGTGCCAGCAGTGATACATAGTAACAGGAGTGCTGCGTAGTGCCAGCAGTGATGCACAGTAACAGGAGTGCTGCGTAGTGCCAGCAGTGATGCATAGTAACAAGTGCTGCGTAGTGCCAGCAGTGATGCATAGTAACAGGAGTGCTGCGTACTGCCAGCAGTGATGCATAGCAACAGGAGTGCTGCGCAGTGCCAGCAGTGATACATAGTAACATGAGTGCTGCGTAGTGGCAGCAGTGATGCATAGTAACAGGAGTGCTGCGTAGTGCTAGCAGTGATGCATAGTAACAAGTGCTGCGTAGTGCCAGCAGTGATACATAGTAACAGGAGTGCTGCGCAGTGCCAGCAGTGATACATAGTAACAGGAGTGCTGCGCAGTGCCAGCAGTGATGCATAGTAACAGGAGTGCTGCGTAGTGCCAGCAGTCATACATAGTAACAGGAGTGCTGCGTAGTGCCAGCAGTGATGCATAGTAACAAGTGCTGCGTAGTGCCAGCAGTGATGCATAGTAACAAGTAGTGCCAGCAGTGATGCATAGTAACAAGTGCTGCGTAGTGCCAGCAGTGATGCATAGTAACAAGTGCTGCGTAGTGCCAGCAGTGATGCATAGTAACAGGAGTGCTGTGTAGTGCCAGCAGTGATACATAGTGACAGGAGTTCTGCGTAGTGCTAGCAGTGATGCATGGTAACAAGTGCTGCGTAGTGCCAGCAGTGATACATAGTAACAGGAGTGCTGCGTAGTGCCAGCAGTGATGCATAGTAACAAGTGCTGTTTAGTGCCAGCACTGATACATAGTAACTGGAGTGCTGCGTAGGTCCAGCAGTGATGCATACCAATGCAAGAGACGCGTAGTAACAAGTGCTGCGTAGTGCCAGAAGTGATACATAGTAACAGGAGTGCTGCGCAGTGCCAGCAGTGATACATAGTAACAGGAGTGCTGCGTAGTGCCAGCAGTGATACATAGTAACAGGAGTGCTGCGTAGTGCCAGCAGTGATGCATAGTAACAAGTGCTGCGTAGTGCCAGCAGTGATACATAGTAACAGGAGTGCTGCGTAGTGCCAGCAGTGATGCTTAGTAACAGGAGTGCTGCGTAGTGCCAGCAGTGATGCATACCAATGCAAGAGACGCGTAGTAACAAGTGCTGCGTGGTGCCAGTAGTGATACATAGTAACAGGAGTGCTGCGTAGTACTAGCAGTGATGCATAGTAACTAAAGTAACGCTTACCCACAGGAGTGCTGCGTAGTGCCAGCAGTGATGCCTAGCAACAGGAGTGACGCATAGTAACAAGTGCTGAGAAGTACCAGCAGAGATGCATAGCAACAGGAGTGATGCATGGTACTGGGAGTAATGCATTACCAAAGGAGTGCTGCATAGAACCAACAGTGATGCATACCAACGCAAGAGATGCATAGTAACAGGAATGTGGCATACTACCAGCAGTGATGCGTAGCAACAGGAGTGCTGCGTAGTGCCAGCAGTGATGTATACCAATCCAAGAGATGGATAATAACAGGACTGATGTACACTAACAGCAGTGCTGAGTAACAAGAGCACTGATGCCTAGTAAGAGTGCTGATGCCTAGTAACAGCAGTGCTGTGTAACAAGGGCATTGATGCCTAGTAACAGCAGTGCTGTGTAACAAGAACACTGATGCCTGGTAACAGCAGTGAAATGTAACAAGAGTGCCGATGCCTAGTAACAGCAGTACTGTGTAACAAGAGCACTGATGCCTAATAAGAGCAGTACTGTGTAGCAATAGCACTGATGCCTAGTAACATTCGTGCTGTGTAACAATAGTACTGATGCCTAGTAACAGGACTGATGCACAGCAGTACTGTGTAACAATAGCACTGATGCCTAGAAATAGGACTGATGCCTAGTAATAGCAGTGCTGTGTAACAAGGGCATTAATGCCTAGTAACAGCAGTGCTGTGTGACAAGAGCACTGATGCCTAATAAGAGCAGTACTGTGTAACAAGAGCACTGATGCCTAGTAACAGGACTGATGCACAGTACCAGTGGTGCTGTGTAACAAGAGCACTGATGCACAGTACCAGCAGTGCTGTGTAACGAGCACCGATACCTAGTAACATTCGTGCTGTGTAACAATTGCACTGATGCCTACTAATAGGAGTGATGCACAGCAGTACTGTGTAACAAGAGCACTGATGTCTAATAAGAGCAGTACTGTGTAACAAGGGCACTGATGCCCAGTAACAGGACTAATGCACAGCAGTACTGTGTAACAAGGGCACTGATGCCTAATAAGAGCAGTACTGTGTAACAATAGCACTGATGCCTAGTAACAGGACTGATGCACAGTAGTACTGTGTAACAAGGGCACTGATGCATAGTAACAGCAGTGCTGTGTAACAAGGGCACTGATGCCTAGTAACAGGACTGATGCACAGCAGTACTGTGTAACAAGAGCACTGATGCCTAATAAGAGCAGTACTGTGTAACAAGAGCACTGATGCCTAATAACAGCAGTACTGTGTAACAAGAGCACTGATGCCTAATAAGAGCAGTACTGTGTAACAAGAGCACTGATGCCTAATAACAGCAGTACTGTGTAACAAGGCACTGACGCCCAGTAACAGGACTGATGCACAGCAGTACTGTGGAACAAGGGCACTGACGCCCGGTAACAGGACTGATGCACAGCAGTACTGTGGAACAAGGGCACTGACGCCCAGTAACAGGACCGATGCACAGCAGTACTGTGGAACAAGGGCACTGACGCCCAGTAACAGGACCGATGCACAGCAGTACTGTGGAACAAGGGCACTGACGCCCAGTAAGAGGACCGATGCACAGCAGTACTGTGGAACAAGGGCACTGACGCCCAGTAACAGGACCGATGCACAGCAGTACTGTGGAACAAGGGCACTGACGCCCAGTAACAGGACCGATGCACAGCAGTACTGTGGAACAAGGGCACTGACGCCCAGTAACAGGACCGATGCACAGCAGTACTGTGGAACAAGGGCACTGACGCCCAGTAACAGGACCGATGCACAGCAGTACTGTGGAACAAGGGCACTGACGCCCAGTAACAGGACCGATGCACAGCAGTACTGTGGAACAAGGGCACTGACGCCCAGTAACAGGACCGATGCACAGCAGTACTGTGGAACAAGGGCACTGACGCCCAGTAACAGGACCGATGCACAGCAGTACTGTGTAACAAGGGCACTGACGCCCAGTAAGAGGACCGATGCACAGCAGTACTGTGGAACAAGGGCACTGACGCCCAGTAACAGGACCGATGCACAGCAGTACTGTGGAACAAGGGCACTGACGCCCAGTAACAGGACCGATGCACAGCAGTACTGTGTAACAAGGGCACTGACGCCCAGTAACAGGACCGATGCACAGCAGTACTGTGTAACAAGAGCACTGATGCCTAATAAGAGCAGTACTGTGTAACAAGAGCACTGATGCCTAATAACAGCAGTACTGTGTAACAAGAGCACTGATGCCTAATAAGAGCAGTACTGTGTAACAAGAGCACTGATGCCTAATAACAGCAGTACTGTGTAACAAGGCACTGACGCCCAGTAACAGGACTGATGCACAGCAGTACTGTGGAACAAGGGCACTGACGCCCGGTAACAGGACTGATGCACAGCAGTACTGTGTAACAAGAGCACTGATGCCTAATAACAGCAGTACTGTGTAACAAGAGCACTGATGCCTAATAACAGCAGTACTGTGTAACAAGAGCACTGATGCCTAATAACAGCAGTACTGTGTAACAAGAGCACTGATGCCTAATAACAGCAGTACTGTGTAACAAGAGCACTGATGCCTAATAACAGCAGTACTGTGTAACAAGAGCACTGATGCCTAATAAGAGCAGTACTGTGTAACAAGAGCACTGATGCCTAATAACAGCAGTACTGTGTAACAAGGCACTGACGCCCAGTAACAGGACTGATGCACAGCAGTACTGTGGAACAAGGGCACTGACGCCCGGTAACAGGACTGATGCACAGCAGTACTGTGTAACAAGAGCACTGATGCCTAATAACAGCAGTACTGTGTAACAAGAGCACTGATGCCTAATAAGAGCAGTACTGTGTAACAAGGCACTGATGCCTAATAACAGCAGTACTGTGGAACAAGGGCACTGACGCCCGGTAACAGGACTGATGCACAGCAGTACTGTGGAACAAGGGCACTGACGCCCAGTAACAGGACCGATGCACAGCAGTACTGTGTAACAAGGGCACTGACGCCCAGTAACAGGACCGATGCACAGCAGTACTGTGTAACAAGGGCACTGACGCCCAGTAACAGGACCGATGCACAGCAGTACTGTGTAACAAGGGCACTGACGCCCAGTAACAGGACCGATGCACAGCAGTACTGTGTAACAAGGGCACTGACGCCCAGTAACAGGACCGATGCACAGCAGTACTGTGTAACAAGGGCACTGACGCCCAGTAAGAGGACCGATGCACAGCAGTACTGTGTAACAAGGGCACTGACGCCCAGTAACAGGACTGATGCACTCCGCTGTATGCCCCTCTATGCCACGTGAATGATCGAGCTAACAGTGTTACAGCAGCGGAAGAACCCGCGCCCTCCACCGCCCCCTGGCAGCGCCCCCTGCAGTCCCGCCCTGGTAATGTCTTCCAGTCACTCCTTCGGCTGAAGTCAGTGCCGGGTTCCAGCCCCTGCACTGCAGACTTACCAGGTGGGCACATCTGCATGTCTTCAGGGAAGGAGGCACCCTGGCTAGAAGGTCCTTTGTTATCACCCCCCCCCCCCCAGATGTGGCCCCCACACAGCAGCCGCGGTCGCAGCGCTCCATCCCTAGAAGCAGCAGTGAGGGGCCCGAGTGCTCAGAAGCCGCGGCCGGAGTACTGATGCTGTGTGGTACTGACCGCACCCCAGGCCTCTTTACCGCAGCACCTCCCTCCCTTCTCCCCCCTCTCTCAGCCTCCTCCGTCCCTCCGTCGCCCTTTCTCTGTCGTGGAAGCGCCGGAGCCCGAGCGCGTGCCGGCGGACCCCGGCTCAAGTTAAGCGCTGGCGGCGCGAGGCCGGCGGAGCAGGTGGGGCACCCACAGGGCGGCGCTCCGGGGTGGGGCGCCATCTAGCGGCAGAAGGGAGAACTGCTGCACATAACTGTGAACCCTTCCGGGGGCCCCTCCGTGTGCCTGGGGCCCCTCCATGGAACCCCTCCATGTGCCCGGGCGGCAAGTGGCCCCTCACCCAGGGCCCGGTGCAGCCTCTGAGCACTTCACGAGCACTCAGCACAGGCCGCAGCCTGGGGGCAGCTCGGGGGCCCCTCCGTGCCTCCTAGGAGGGCCCTGCACCCCGAGGACACCGGCCCCGCACGCAGCGCTACAGACACCTCTCTAAATACCACTGCAAGGGCATGGGGGGGTTCAACATCCCACGTCATACACCGAGCACACATCATACACAGCATCATACACCGAGCACGCATCATACACCGAGCACACGTCATACACCGAGCACACGTCATACACCGAGCACACGTCATACACCGAGCACGCGTCATACACCACATCATACACCGAGCACACATCATACACCGAGCACACGTCATACACCGAGCGCACATCATACACCGAGCACACGTCATACACCGCATCATACACCAAGCACACATCATACACCGCATCATACACCGAGCACACGTCATACACCGAGCACACGTCATACACAGCATCATACACCGAGCACGCATCATACACCGAGCACGCATCATACACCGCATCATACACCGAGACCGCATCATACACCGAGCACACATCATACACCGAGCACACGTCATACACCGAGCACACGTCATACACCGCATCATACACCGAGCACACATCATACACCGCATCATACACCGAGCACACGTCATACACCGAGCGCACATCATACACCGCATCATACACCGAGCACACATCATACACAGCATCACACGGCATCACACACCAAGCACACATCACACACCGAGCACACATCACACACCGAGCACACATCATACACGACATCACACACCGAGCACACATCATACACCGAGCACACACCGAGCACACATCACACACCGCATCATACACCGAGCACACATCATACACCGCATCATACACCGAGCACACATCACACACCGAACACACATCATACACCGAGCACACGTCATACACCGAGCACATGTCATACACAGCATCATACACCGAGCACGCATCATACACCGAGCACACATCATACACCGAGCACGCATCATACACGCATCATACACCGAGCACACATCATACACCGCATCATACACCGAGCACACATCATACACCGCATCATACACCGAGCACACGTCATACACCGCATCATACACCGAGCACACGTCATACACCGAGCAAACATCAAACACCGAGCACGCATCATACACCGCACCATACACCGAGCACACATCATACACGGCATCACACGGCATCACACACCGAGCACACATCACACACCGAGCACACATCACACACCGAGCACACATCATACACGACATCACACACCGAGCACACATCACACACCGAGCACACATCACACACCGAGCACACATCACACACTGCATCATACACCGAGCACACATCATACACCGCATCATACACCGAGCACACATCACACACCGAACACGCATCATACACCGTATCACACACCGAGCACACGTTATACACCGAGCACACGTCATACACCGAGCACACGTCATACACAGCATCATACACCAAGCACGCATCATACACCGAGCACGCATCATACACCGAGCACGCATCATACACCGAGCACACGTCATACACCGAGCGCACATCATACACCGCATCATACACCGAGCACACATCATACACCGAGCACACATCATACACCGAGCACACGTCATACACCGAGCAAACATCAAACACCGAGCACGCATCATACACGGCATCACACACCGAGCACACATCACACACCGAGCACACATCACACACCGAGCACACATCATACACGACATCACACACCGAGCACACATCATACACCGAGCACACATCACACACCGAGCACACATCACACACTGCATCATACACCGAGCACACATCATACACCGCATCATACACCGAGCACACATCACACACCGAACACGCATCATACACCGTATCATACACCGAGCACACGTCATACACCGAGCACACGTCATACACCGCATCATACACCGAGCACGCATCATACACCGAGCACGCATCATACACCGGGCGCACATCATACACCGAGCACAAGAGCACACATCATACACCGAGCACACATCATACACCGAGCACACATCATACACCGCATCATACACCGAGCACATATCATACACCGCATCATACACCGAGCACACATCATACACCGAGCATGCATCATACACCGCATCATACACCGAGCACACATCATACACCGCATCATACACCGAGCACACATCATACACCGAGCACACATCATACACCGCATCATACACCGAGCACACATCATACACCGCATCATACACCGAGCACACATCATACACCGAGCACGCATCATACACCGAGCACACATCACACACCAAGCACACATCACACACTGCATCATACACCGAGCACACATCATACACTGCATCATTCACCGAGCACACATCACACACCGAACACGCATCATACACCGTATCACACACCAAGCACACGTCATACACCGAGCACACGTCATACACAGCATCATACACCGAGCACGCATCATACACCGAGCACGCATCATACACCGAGCATGCATCATACACCGAGCACGCATCATACATCGAGCACACATCATACACCGAGCACACATCATACACCGCATCATACACCGAGCACACATCATACACCGAGCACACGTCATACACCGAGCGCACATCATACACCGCATCATACACCGAGCACACATCATACACCGCATCATACACCGAGCACACATCATACACCGAGCACACGTCATACACCGAGCACACGTCATACACCGAGCAAACATCAAACACCGAGCACGCATCATACACCGCATCATACACCGAGCACGCATCATACACGGCATCACACACCGAGCACACATCACACACCGAGCACACATCACACACCGAGCACACATCATACACGATATCACGCACCGAGCACACATCATACACCGAGCACACATCACACACCGAGCACACATCACACACCGAGCACACATCACACACCGCATCATACACCGAGCACACATCACACACCGAACACGCATCATACACCGTATCATACACCGAGCACACGTCATACACCGAGCACACGTCATACACCGCATCATACACCGAGCACGCATCATACACCGAGCACGCATCATACACCGGGCGCACATCATACACCGAGCACAAGAGCACACATCATACACCGAGCACATATCATACACCGAGCACACATCATACACCGAGCACGCATCATACACCGAACACGCATCATACACGAGCACGCATCATACACCGAGCACACATCATACACTGCATCATACACCGAGCACACATCACACACCGAGCACACATCACACACCGCATCATACACCGAGCACACTTCATGCACACATCATACACCGCATCATACACCGAGCACACATCACACACCGAACAGGCATCATACACCGTATCACACACCGAGCACACGTTATACACCGAGCACACGTCATACACAGCATCATACACCGAGCACGCATCATACACCGAGCACGCATCATACACCGAGCACACATCATACACCGAGCACACATCATACACCGCATCATACACCGAGCACACATCATACACCGAGCACACGTCATACACCGAGCACACGTCATACACCGAGCGCACATCATACACCGCATCATACACCGAGCACACATCATACACCGCATCATACACCGAGCACACATCATACACCGAGCACACGTCATACACCGAGCAAACATCAAACACCGAGCACGCATCATACACCGCATCATACACCGAGCACGCATCATACACGGCATCACACACCGAGCACACATCACACACCGAGCACACATCATACACAACATCACACACCGAGCACACATCATACACCGAGCACACATCACACACCGAGCACACATCACACACCGCATCATACACCGAGCACACATCATACACCGCATCATACACCGAGCACACATCACACACCGAACACGCATCATACACCGTATCATACACCGAGCACACGTCATACACCGCATCATACACCGAGCACGCATCATACACCGAGCACGCATCATACACCGAGCACGCATCATACACCGGGCGCACATCATACACCGAGCACAAGAGCACACATCATACACCGAGCACACATCATACACCGCATCATACACCGAGCACATATCATACACCGCATCATACACCGAGCACACATCATACACCGAGCACGCATCATACACCGAGCACGCATCATACACCGCATCATACACCAAGCACACATCATACACCGCATCATACACAAGCACACATCATACACCGAGCACACATCATACACCGAGCACACATCATACACCGCATCATACACCGAGCACACATCATACACCGAGCACACATCATACACCGCATCATACACCGAGCACACATCATACACCGAGCACGCATCATACACCGAGCACGCATCATACACCGAGCACGCATCATACACCGCATCATACACCGAGCACGCATCATACACCGAGCACACATCATACACCGCATCATATACCGAGCACGCATCATACACCGCATCACACACCGAGCACATCTACACCGAGCACACACCATACACCGAGCACACGTCATACAAGTGTATAATTCGTTCTACAAGGTGCACCCCACGAGGGCAGGACCCCCCGCGCTAGGAGCCAGCGAAGACCAAATAATGCAGCAAAAAAAGGCAAAACCTGCGGCGCGATGCGGCCCCTCGGGGGTGGTACTACCGCATTAGTGTGGGATTGTTACACATTGACACTATCGGGCACCGTCTCCACCTCAGTCTCACCTGCACCCCACATCCAGAGATAAGCAAGGGAAGGTGGCGCCAACCTCTGCAGAGGGACCTGCTCACCACTTCTAGTAACCTTTAAACTCTTTAAAACAGAAACATTTCTTATTAAAACCTGCAGATGATGGATTATGTGGTAAAACGCAGACCACCTCTTGCTCTGTTTCTGTGGTAGTGCGGGCGAGCAGTTTGGCTTATCCTGGGGGTGTGCCAAGCATTTGTTGTACTCACAGCATCAATAAATGTGGACACACTCAAGAATAACTAAAGACCAATTTACAAAAATACTTGAGACCAAGATCATCAAAATTGGTTAAGTACTTTTTAACTTATGATTTTTCAAAGTTTAGAAAAAATTATGTTTCTGTGCGTAACTACGCACCATAGGAATCAATGGGAAAAACTTTAAAAATGCCTATAAAATCAGGAGGTGCTCTCGCAAGTGTCACCGTCTGTTGAGCAGATGTCCTGTGGGCCAGATGGAGAAGTTCGGGCGGTTCCTGGTTCAAGCGGGAGCAGTGGCTGAAAGTCTTGGAGCTGGTGCACAACGGAGAAGGAGACCACTTGGAAACCCACTGCACAGGTGGACTTAAACGGAGGTCCGGCGGTCCCCTTGGAGTGTAGAGCTCACGAGGGGTTACAAACCCCTAGGGCACAGCTGCTTTTCCGATGCAGGGGCCTGCGATGCCAGGTGCAGTGCAGATAAAACCAGGAGCCGGTTACTTAGAGGGCGGACCGCAGGTCAGAAGCGCCACTCTGGGGTGGTTCTTGGGTATCCTCAAGTCTCTCGACTTGTTCTTGCTTCTGGGCTCTCTGGAGTCCGGACTGGACTTTGCTTCTGGATGTCCGTCGCTGGGTGTCCAGTTCCCCGGGTATTGGTTAACTCTCAGGTCCTGAAAGTCCTAGTGCTACCGAACTTCGCACACTGGCAGGTTTTATTCTTTGGGGCTGTCCTGTTGGTCGGGCTACAGGGTCCCGTTCGGTGGTCAGCTGCTGGTCAGTGAACTGGACTTCCCTGGTTCCCTGCCTGCAGGGTGCAGGAGTGATACCTTCACTCTAAGGAAAGTTCTTGCGATCTGTAGACGGCTGGCGGCCCGCGGGGGATTTGTAGAGTCCTTCAGCTTTCCAGGTGACACTTCAGTGGCGACGGACGAGTCCTACGAGCAGCGGGCCGGGGGTTCGGTGCCTCCTCCTTGGTGCAGCAGGAGGTCTGTTCTTGTGCCTTCTTTTTCTGGTCTTCTTGTGTCCATCTGACCTGTGAGGGGAGGGATACCCACTAAATACTGCATGTAGGGGCAGTACCGGACAGTGGCCAGAGGGTGGTCTGCACACCCAACAAAGAAAGGGTGATTTTTCTAAAACCTGAAGGGCAGATACAAAGTACCTCACCCTGGATTGCTAGAGCTCCACCAAGTGCTTTCCCCACAACCGTCTTTTGTCATCCAATACCTCTACAGTACTAACCCACAAACATGGGGTTTGGCACACTAGGAAAACTTCAACCCACTCAAGCACTGATTCTAGTTTTACTAATGTCAGTTCCTATACAGTACAATAGTTGGTGTGGAGACGTCCCTAACGAGTCCTTTTCTTGAGTGTGAACAGAGACTTTAACAAGATGTCTTTTATAGAAATATGTCAGGATATTGTATGCAAAACGTTGTAATTTGTGTTATAGTTTCTTTAACTTTCCCATTTTTCCAAATATTTCTCTGTTTGTCGATGTCTCAGTATGCACTTAGAGCCCTGAAGGAGTGGGTCAGGAGGGACCGCGAGACACGTGTTGACGCTTTATATTAGCACACTGATCCAAGCATCAGGAGAATCTCTGGAGCACATTTACAAGCCCCACGGCACAGAGCAGCGCAAGTGAGCTCGCTGTGCTGCGTCACAACGGAAGGATAGAAACGCACGGTATTTATAAGAGGCACTGTATTCCTGTCCTTTCCTCCTGTGCTGGCGCACAAGCTGCTGTCTAACGCAGGCGCCCTAGCAGCATGCTGCAAGGGTGTCTTGCGTTCTCAGCAGGATTGTTTTAGTGCAGGAAGGGACTCCTTTCTGCAACAAAAAAAAAAGCAAACCTGGGAGGCTTTTTCCTCTTTCTATGTGGTATGATACAGAACGCATCACTCGTAGAAAGGGGAACAAATGAGGAAAAATAAAGATATTTCTCCTTGTTGCACCTCCCCTGCAGGGAAGCAGAGGTTTGACGCATCCTCAGCTTTACAGATTCTTGTAAATCAGGGATGCATCGACAACCATGTAATGCCTCCCTGACACAGTGCAACGCAACACAGTAACTTGAGCTGCGTCGCCTCACGCCGTATATAAAAGGCCATGAAAAGCCAGGCAATGTGGCTCGTGCATACGGGTCTGCACTATGCGCCGCCATATGTCAGAAAATGTGACGCACAGAGCGTGTGGGGCTTGTAAACAACCCGTGTGTGAATAACACTCATTATCAATGAAAAAGAATGTGCATGATATGGTAACACCGCCGATTTAGAGATAAGCTATTACAGAAGTGATGTCACACTGTAGGATCTGTTAGCAGAACCCTTTTCAAAAAAAATAAATGGGAATTTGGTGTTTGTATAAATCCTGGTGCTGTATTTTGTGTGGGCTGCCCAGCGAGTGCAGTACTCGTGAGGTATTACAGCGGACGTATCAGTCTATGCCCCCCTCTCATGCTAAGTTCCCCTATTAACCGAATACAGACCCGTGTGCATGTCAGCTGCGTGTGTGCACTGTGAGTGTCCGGCACTCTTTCAGGGCTCTGATGTCAGAGCTTGAGTACTGGGATCAGAGTGGCAGGCGGTGAAGGGTGGCAGGCGGTGAAGGGTGGCAGGCGGTGAAGGGTGGCAGGCGGTGAAGGGCGGGCGGTGAAGGGTGGCAGGTGGTGAAGGGTGGCAGACGGTGAAGGGTGGCAGGTGGTGAAGGGTGGCAGGTGGTGAAGGGTGGCAGACGGTGAAGGGCGGCAGACGGTGAAGGGTGGCAGGTGGTGAAGGGTGGCAGGCGGTGAAGGGTGGCAGGCGGTGAAGGGTGGCAGGCGGTGAAGGGTGGCAGACGGTGAAGGGTGGCAGACGGTGAAGGGTGGCTGCAACCTCCACAGACTCCAGGAGTATATTAGTTTCAGAGCTTTAGCTGGCAGGTGGAGACCTAGACACTGAAGTGGAGGAAGGAGACAGGACTCCCCGAAAAAAAATACCAATGAGGACCTTATTTGCAAAGAGCTGCTGACGACTTCTTCCCAAACATTGGCGTTTGGTAGCGGGTAGACGGGCGGGTGACTAGACTGCTGTTTCTGCTCATGGCGAAGACATTGCTCGGCCAAGCCTCCCCCTCGTCTGTCCTGGATGAGCGCTTCAGGGAGGCCGAGGGCCCCCAGGTGCAGAGATCTCACACTTCACTGTCCCCTTGTTTTGGATATATACTCCGGCTCGGAGCCAGCACCATTGCTACCTGCTGTGAGAGCCATCACCTCGCACAAAGGCCATGGCAGAGGAACAGCCAGAAAACTACACTTGTATGAATACCAACCCACACACTGGTCTGAAACATTAATGAGAGGGTCCACACCCCCGTCTCAAAAAGGTGCATAAAAGTGGGTTCCAAATTACCACTTCTTCTTTATGACAAGGAGGGAGTGTACTTCAGGGACTGTATGACCAGGGCTGCGGTCTCAGAAAACCAGTCACCCTGGAAGAGATCCCCTGAACAGTTCTGCTTGTGAAACACATCGAGCCTTCTGCGAGAATCACCCATCGCGCATGATCATCAGTCCGCCCTGACTCCGACACTGACAGACCGACACAGAGTCTGAGACGCGGAACCTGAGAGGCTGGCAGACTGCTGCCGACAGCCGGACAAAGGGGCAGATTTACAAGCCCCTTGAGCCGCCTTAATGTCAGGGTGCATTAAGGTGGCCATTCCCCCACGCCACATTTACAAAGTGGCACAATGCATGCAACCCCTCGCGCCACGTCATTCATGTGCCAGGCATAATGCATGCAAAGGGTGTTCCCACACACGGAGGCCTGAAGATTTCACTGCGCCTGCTCAGGGCAGGAGGTAAAGTGAAGCGCCTTAATCGATGGGCCTCCTTGCGCTGTGCGGCACTACGCCACAACCTCTAGAACAACACTAGTGCAGCAAAGCACCGCACAGTGTAAAGAATTGTTGATGCTCTTGTAGTAATGACCACCATGTAATACCGCACAGCCATGGCGTTGGCTTGGGGGAGGAGGGACGCAAGAGAGGTTGCGCATCACACATCTGCCAGAGAATGCTTCGTTAACGCCCAGGTGGGAGCCCTGATCAGCGCGGAGGCCACAACGGTTGAAGTCTGCCCAAGGCTGAAAGATGATGCACCTGCCAGACCGCGGAGCAGATGAGGGCGACAGATTAAACAGTAACCACAAGGAGATAAGTCACCCGTCACGCCCATCTACGCCCGCAGAGGACTAAAGTGAACGGCATCTGTGCCCAATAAGTGTCGTCTCCCAAACTATATGCCAGGGATTACATACACTGGGGAACTAGCAACAAGGGGGCAGCAAAGCAACGCAGGAAGCTGCCTGGTGTGTGGTGGGTGCCTGAGGTACTTACATCTTATACCAGGCCCAGGTATCCCCTCTTAGTGAGTGCAGGCAGTGCCTAGAAGCCAGGCTCTCTAGGGGTAGCTGTGGATGAGCAGCCAAGGCATATTGAGGAGACGTGCAAAGCTCTTGCAATACCACTGTAGCCACACAGCACTTACACACATGAAAGAAAACACTCACTGTTACAAAAAGAAAGATACTTTATTTTAGTGACAATACCAAAAAGTATTGGAGAGGCAACCCTCAAATACAAGGTAAGTAACACACTTTGTACGATAACTAGTGTATATATCTAGTGATAGAAAACAGTGCAAATGCAAGTAGACAAAAGTGATCCTGGGGGAGCCTAAACCATAAACTAAAAAAATTAAATGAGAACACATGACCCCCGCCCCCCAGGTAAGTGGAATGTGTAGAGGGGAGCTGGGGGGACTAGGAAAACTCTAAGGTAAGTACCAGAGTGCCCCCTAGTGACCAGGAGGAAAGGGATAAATTACTAGATTTCCACCCAAACTATCCAAAAGGAAGGAAAAGAAGAAAATGCAACACTCAGACAAGACTGCAAGAAACCAGCGGTGGATTCCTGAAGAGGAAGACCTGTGGAAGAAGGGGACCAAGTCCAGAAGTCACAGAGGAGTCCAGGGGGAGCAGGAGCCACTACCCACCCAGCTGTGGATGCAGGAGTTGGTTGAGGGTAAGACGAAGACGGTCAGGAATACAGCCTGGAGCAGGTGAAGAGTTCCTGGAGGATGCAGTCCACGTCCCACGCCGGATGGATGATTGCAGTTGGTCAGTGGCATGGAAAAGCCACCAACAAGCCTTGGCAAAGGCTGAAGTCGTGGTGAAGCAAAAGTGGAGCTGCTGAGGACCAGCAAGGTCCAGGAGGACTCAGCTCATGGGGTAATCCAAAGGGGACCCTCAGCAAGGCAGAGGGTCCACAGAAGAAGAGGCAGCCCCCACAGGAGACCCACTGGACGAGGAACCAGGAGTCACAGAGGAGCCCAAGCAGCACAACTGGAGAAGGGTCCCGCACCGCAGGAAAAGCACGCAGAGGGTTGAGCCTCACAAGAAGGAGTGCTGTGTCTACAGGGAGCCTAAAGATCCCACAGAGAAAATGCAAACAAGCCTTGGTAGCAGCAAGAGACGCGGTGCACAGGGGTACTGTCATGCGTGGGAAGGCAAGGGCTTACCTCCACCAAACTTGGACAGACGGCAGAGAGGACCAGGCGGAGAACTCCAGACCACCAATCGTGATGCAAGATCCACACATCATAGGATGAGTGGAGATCCAGGCAGCCAGTCGTCGTTGCAGTTGCTGCCTGCGGATGCAGGGGAGTGACTCCTTCACTCCAAGGGAGATTCCTTCTTCCTTCTCACGCAGACTGAAGACTTGCCGCCCTCAGAGGATGCACAGCTGGGAAAATGTTGCAGAAGCTGGAAGGAGCCGGGTATAGTGTTGCAAGCAGTGTCTTCGTTGTGGATGCAGATTGTTGGTTCCTGGAGGGTCCGGTTGCGGTTCCAGTGGCTAGAAGTCGACGTAGAGGTGGCAGAGGAGTCCTACTGGAATCTTGCAAGCTGAATTTGAAGACTCATCCAAGAGAGAAACCCTAAATAGCCCTGAAAGGTGGATTGGTCACCTAACCAGGTAAGCACCTATCAGGAGGGGGTTCGGACGTCGCCTGGCCTGCCCTGGCCACTCAGATGCTCCTAGAGGTCCTTGCCAACATTGGTTTCAACGTAGCAGAACCCATGGACCCTCTGGAGGAGCTCTAGGCACCACCCCTCGGGTGGTGACGGACAGGAGAATGGTCACTCACCTTTCCATTGTCCAGTTTCGTGCCAAAGCAGAGACTGGAGGTCCCTGAACTGGGGTAGACTGGTTTATGCACAGAAGGCACCAAATGTGCCCTTCAAAGCAAACCAGTGGCTTGTGGAGGCTACCCCTCCCAAGCCATGTAACACCGATTTCCAAAGGGAGAGGGTGGTAAACCCCTACCTCCCCCCAAAGGAAATCCTTTGTTCTGCCTTCCTGGGCTTGAGCTGTTCAAGCAACACGAGGGCAGAGACCTGTCTGTGAGAGGGCCGCAGCTGGGGCTGCCTGGAAAACCCTTGAAGGATGATAGGAGCAATCCTGGGGGGCCTCCAAGGAGCCCCCTAAGAGCATGGAATCAGACAACCAATACTGGCAACATTATTGGGATATGATTCCGACATGTTTGATACCAAACATGCCTATGTTCGGAGTTACCATTATGTAGCTGTTTATAGGTAGTGACCTATGTCCAGTACATGCATAAAATGGCATCCACGCACTCACGAAGTCTATGAAAATAGCACTGCAGTTTGTGGGTGCCCGCACATACAGGTACTTGCACCCCTAGGGCCTGTCAGGGGTGACTTATAGTGACCTGGTGCAGTGATCTGTAGTGAAAGGGCGCATGCACCTGTTACACGCAGACTGCAATGGCAGGCCTGCAGACACACTTTGCATGGGCTCCCATGGGTGGCATAATTCATGCTGTAGCCCATGGACATCCCCTGGAATCCCAATGCCCTGGGTACCATTTACTAGGGGCTTACATGGGGGAACCGTTATACCAAATGTGGGGTGAAAGTAACTAAATTACCAAGTGTAGGAGGCTGGCCTGGCTTATAGTGGGTACCTGATGGTACTTACACCTTGCGAACCACCTAGGGACCCCAGGCCTAGTGTAGTGTGTAGAGGCTCGCTGGGAGTGTAAGAAAACACTAAGGGTGTCCAAGATACCTGTAGGAAAGTACCATCTTGCCTAGCATGTTACCCCCATTTTAAATGTATGTACGTTTTGGCCCCTGTGTCACTGGTACCCTGCTAGGCAGGACCCCAGTGCTCATAGTATGTGCCCTGTATGTGTTCCCTGTGTGGTGCCTAACTGTATCACTGAGGCTCTGCTAACCAGAACCTCAGTGTTTATACTCTCTCTGCTTTCTAAAATTGTCACTGCAGGCTAGTGACTAATTTTACAAATTCTCATTGGCAGACTGGAACACCCATATAATTCCCTTGTATATGGTACCCAGGGTATTGGGGTTCTAGGAGATCCCTATTGCAGGAAAGTACCATCTTGCCAGGCATGTTACCCCCATATTTCACTGTATATATGTTGTTTTAGTCTATGTGTCACTGGGACCCTGCCAGGCAGGGCCCCAGTGCTCATAACTACGTGCCCTGTTTGTGTTCCCTGTGTGATGACTGACTGAGGCTCTGCTAAACAGAACCTCAGTGGTTATGCTCTCTCTGCTTTCCAAATTGTCACTAACAGGCTAGTGACCAATTTCACCAATTCACATTGGCATACTGGTACATCCATATAATTCCCTAGTATATGGTACTGAGGTACCCAGGGTATTGGGGTTCCAGGAGATCCCTATGGGCTGCAGCATTTATTTTGCCACCCATAGGGAGCTCTGACAATTCTTACACAGGCCTGCCACTGCAGCCTGACTGAAATAACGTCCACGTTATTTCACAGCCATTTACCACTGCACTTAAGTAACTTATAAGTCACCTATATGTCTAACCTTCACCTGGACAAGGTTGGGTGCAAAGTTACTTAGTGTGTGGGCACCCTGGCACTAGCCAAGGTGCCCCCACATCGTTCAGGGAAAATTCCCCAGACTTTGTGAGTGCGGGGACACCATTACACGTGTGCACTATACATAGATCACTACCTATGTATAGCGTCACAATGGTAACTCCGAACATGGCCATGTAACAGGTCTAAGATCATGGAATCGTCACCCCAATGCCAGAATGGCATTGGGGAGACAATTCCATGATCCCCCCAGGTCTCTAGCACAGAACCCGGGTACTGCCAAACTGCCTTTCCAGGGTTTCCACTGCAGCTGCTGCTGCTGCTGCCAACCCCACAGACAGGTTTCTGCCCTCCTGGGGTCCAGGTAGCCCTGGCCCAGGAAGGCAGAACAAAGGATTTCCTCTGAGAGAGGGTGTAACACCCTCTACCTTTGGAAATAGGTGTGAAGGCTGGGGAGGAGTAGCTCACCACTGAGCTCTGGGTGGGGTTGGGAGAGGGATCTGTGCTGGTCCAACCGGTATACAGCAGCCAACACTGCAGGTGTCCTGAATAGGACCTAATACAGTTGTCTCCAAGAGGTAGGTCGCTAGCTACTCAGAGCTCTCGAGCTACCTGTACGTAATTGTCCTGTGTGCACCCACCCTACAAAAATTAAAAAGTCACATGGCAGCACTCTCACCACCATAATGTGGAACAAATTCTTCCCTTCGTCACGGTAATTATGTCTTTGATTCAAGTCTGAGCCAAATATGTGATTAACTGTATCTGTAGAGTAAAGTTAGTGCCTTGCTGCAATGCCATCAACAGTTCCGGAAAGTCAGGGTGCATCTGGACCAGAGTCAGACTTGGCTCCACAGGCGTCCAGCGCAAGACCAGGTGGCCAGTAGGCACCCTCACGTGTTCTCTAGAGCTCAAGAATGGACCGGTACCTGCCTGGATTTCGACCAGGTGGCCAGTAGGCACCCTCACGTCTTCTCTAGAGCTCAAGAATGGACCGGTACCTGCCTGGATTTCGACCAGGTGGCCAGTAGGCACCCTCACGTCTTCTCTAGAGCTCAAGCCTGGATTTCTGCTCTTTCTTCTTTGAATTTTTCAATGACTTGAGAATGGGACTTTCCTTTTGACGTCTGCCAGTCATAGCGTGGAGACTTTGGGCATTTTGCAAGAGCATCGCATTACAACCCTGTATGGCCTTTGGGGTCATCTGGGCGCAGTTGTCACAGGCCATACAGTCATCATCCAACCTCAAGCACCACAGGCATGCCTGGTGCGGATCTGAGAGACATCTCTTTGCAGCAGTCCCTACAAGGTTTAAACACTGTTTTAGGAGGGGGTCAATTCCCCTGCAAATGGGTGATATCTTAAAAACTATTTAGAGAAATCCTTTTGTATATTGAAGGAGTAGAGCTCCGGGAAGAAGGACCCTACACTAGTGTGCATGGGCAGCACGGTGAGGCTGCTCCAGTCATCACCTCCAAAGCAGATGCTATTGACTCAGAGGACACCACCTACTAGCACGCTGGAGTACTGCTTTTGAGTTTTCTGGATCCTGTCTGTCCCCTGGAAAAATATTCACAAGGTGAGCAATCTGCTTTTAGAAGTACCCGACAGAATGGTGGTGTTTTTCTTGCAGGCTGTCAGCTGCACCTAAGATACTTTGACACACCATTTCAGGTGGCATTACCTTCCTCGAGGATCTTGTCTGCTCTTCTATAGCACTCAGAAAGCTACTGTAGCAAAACTTCCATCTACACAGGCTGGTAATATTCAGACCCACTTAATCCCCTTAATACTTCAATATTAGCCAATTCAGTACCATCCCGGTTGTGATCCTACAGCCTACCCCATCCAGACTCATGCTTCCTTTAATTACTAGTCAAGGATGGTCAACCGCCCGACTTTGGCTCACTTTTCGTGGTCAAATGGCTGATGAAGTTCAAACCTCTCTGCAGCCAGCCCTTGCGTTAGCTAAAACCTCTTTGTGAGATCAGCCCACCTACTTTAGAAGTCCAGAACCAATCCACGGCCTTTAGAGGTGTACCTTCATGAGGCCGCAGAACCGCTCCAGTCAGTCATTAGAAGGAGATCTAACCTTTGAGCCAATGGTCACTCTGAGCTCGATGCCAACATTTCAGGCAATGTTCAAAACCAACACCAAAACCGACCTCCTGACGGAAGGTTTCGAGATGGCCGTGTACTCCATCTGGAACTGGTTTAGCCAGAATCTCAAAGCACTGAGGGCTCAGTGGGCTTTTTGGCACAATGCTTCCTGGTCTCTGCCACTGGTAGCCTCCACAGGTGATTCTGGTCCTCCTCATTACTCTTTGCGCCTCTGTTTTCACATTCTGGTATATGCACCACCAGGGCGGCTTGCTTGGCACCCATTGTATAAGGTAGAAACGTCACCCAATAAGGCTTAAAAACAATGTACATCAGGCATGAAACCAGCAGGCCAGTGCCTACCATGCGCCGACTGGAGACAAAGCAATAATTTTTACAGTACAGCTGCCACCAGCCAATGCTCAGCCTTGAGTTTCATCAGAGTCTAGTCCATGTTCTAACAAGACAGCTGGACTGTGGCAGCAGGACGACTAATCGCAGGGTTTGAAAGCAGCTGCAGATCCTTCCATCGCTAAGGTCAGTCGGGAGCCTCAGAGCGACAGGGAAAGCAAAGAAAGAGGGATAAGGGCTCCTTCTCCATCTCTGATATTTGAGAGGTCCTGACCGACTGACCCTTAACACTATTCATAAATCAAACCTGAAGTGACCGTCTGTTCCCCCACCCCCCAAATACCCTGCACTCAAGTTGAGTGGGGACAAAGGCACAAAATCTTGTGATTCCCATTTGGTGTCAGATTTGGGAGTCCCAACATCTTTGGGGGGACACAATTTTGCCCCTGGGTGCTCCACTGCATGGTCAACATCTTCAGGTTACTTAATCCGGCACTCTTATGTCTGTTGCCTCCTCCATCCCAAATGTTCTGGTCTTGACCCACCTCTTGCAAACTCTCTGCATTTGTTTTCTGGCTGAGGAGGGGGCGCGATGAGAATAGAGAAAGTCTTCAAGCTGCAGAACTACTTCGACAGGTTCCGAATTCACACGCTGAGAATACCTTGTACGACAGTATTGTCCGCTGCTACGGAAGGTTGAGTAGAGAACGAGTTTGTATTTGCAAACAGCTGTAAGAATTCTACCCCCTTGTGCTCGCTCACTTGGGTAAACGTTGACAGTAGTATTCGGTGAAGATGTCTACAGAGGACTGTAGCAGTCCTGCAGCTGCTGCCGATTCAGGAATTAGGAACAAAGCCTAGTGCAGCACTCTTTCTTGTGAGGGTGCCCTCTTGGTCCTTCCTTGGGGGTTACACCTGTTACTATGACAACTTTGTACTGTGTGGACCACACCTTAACATGGAAAATCCAGGAAGCTGTACTGCTTGGCCAATATGAAAAGGATACACCTCGGGCAGGACTAATTGTGTATTAGGATGTATAGTGCCTGCACGGTTAGCGTCTGTCGATCGCCTTACCTGAGCAGTGATGCTATGGCTACTAGAGAAGTTCAACCCTGTACTACACTTGGGCTCAAAGGGGGTTTTACAGTCGCATGAATACCAGATTGAGGTTCCCTGTGGGTGCGGGAGCTGGTCTGGAAGGCACCAATCTTTTCACCACCTTCAGCAACCTTTTCATCACTGTTGTCTTGAGGTTGGTTTTGGGGGGGGGGGGGGGTACTTCTTCCTTTCACACCTCTTATGTATGCTAGAATGTCTCCAGGTGTACCTTGTGTGGTGTAGGAGACCCCTTTTCAGTAGATCCACAAGTTATTTAAGGACTGTAGCATCCTCTGTTGTGCCTTGTGGGTCATTTTGTTTGGTTCACCATTTTATAATCCTGCTCTATTTGTTTTTGTTTAGTAACACCTGCCTTCGTGGAGTACATCTATGGATCCTTTTGGCAGCTGGACATGTCCTATGTTCTCAAGAGCCATAGAGCCAAACAGTGTTTTTGGCCAAGATGGAGCACGTTGCCCCTTCGCATGGTTAGAATGTCCCAACATGTTGGTAAGAGCATCATATTTCCCAGCACCAGTCCTGTATGGTCTGAGACCTATACCTGCCTGGTCCACTGTTCTGAGATGGGGTTTAGGGTTACCGTCGCTTGTTTGTAATACTCGTCAGCAAGATCAGTGGAAAGGTGTATGCAAATCTACCTGACCATCTGATAAGTAGCCCACAAACTGGTGGCCTGGGTACCTGTAATGCAAGAGCGTTTACAGGTCCTGGGCAGAAAAAGGAAATAGCCCAAAGAAGACCAAATACAGGTCGGTAAGGAAACAGAGTTCTCATATGCGGTATCTGGTTGCTGGGGAGCAAGAGCGCCCACACACCAAGATGGGTATCATGCTTCATCATAGGGCATGCTCCTCACCAGGCCAGCGCTGCAATGCCTGACGGGCACCCACGAGGGGGCTCTCTGCTGGAGATCTTTGGTTATATGCCGTAAGTGAAGTCCCAAGTGTAGGTGTGTGGGCTCAGGCAGTGTAGAATGGAGTGAGTAAACGCAACTTACACTAGGCTAAGATGCGTCCTGACAATTGTAACATGTGGATCCTCGTCTAGACTGACAACTAAGAGTGGGGGGGCTGAGGATGGATAACGACCTGTAGCAGCTCAAAAACCATTAGCAGGCATGGGTCAACATGTTTCTTGCTGCTTGTCAATCACGGGCACCTCACCAGGGCCGGGCTTCCTAATCTTCGGTGGGGGGGGGGGGGGGGCATGACCAGAGACGGTGACCAGTACCCAACCACTACCAACAGCTAGGGGGTGCATAACAACTTCATGTAATGGTATTAAGAACGACCTGTAAATCAAGGATAGACAGCATAAAACATGTTTTATCGTGTCGATCCTTGATTGCAGGTCGGTATTACTTTACACATTCCTTGACTTGCAAGCATGAGCGCAAACCCGCAGAGGATGAGAGAAACCTGGTATCACAAACATCTTCAAAAAGAGAACCATTGGATGTAACAAGGGCTTACCATGGCAGAGGACAAAGCAGGCCCAAGGGCTCAAGCCTAGGAGACCGAGCATCCCAGACAGTACTTCAAACTTTGTCCGACCCAGCTGCACAATGAACTTTAATCCCCTGAACTTACAATTCAGTGGGTTTATTCCTCTCTTTATAGCTTTTTGAAGGCTCCATGCATTTCAGTCTTACAAGATTATATTAATCTATGTGAATTTTACATCAAATGCCAACTGCCGTAAGTGTATTCAATAGTGAACTGAAACGAGGATGAACTCTGCAAGTGTCGGAGGTACAGTGCGTTATCACTGACCAACAGCATAGATCGAGGCCAGCATTCACTGCTCAGCTTCAGCTATGTGCAGACCCTCACTTACTGTGGCCCAAATATATACAATCTTCTACACACCCCAGCAGCACCTTCATATCCCCCTCCTTACTTGCTGACAAGATGGAGACCTACCCCCAGACTCCTTTCTACGACACCCCACCAACAAGTAACGCACCAGCGACACCCCACCAAGTATCAGAAGTGACCCTGTTGACTAACAGACGTGACCCCATTACAAGTACCGCACCAGTGACAACCCACTAACGAGCAACATGAGTAACGCACAAGCGACACACCACCAACGCACGCACCAGCGACACCCCACCAACAAGTATCAGAAGTGACCCCATTGAGTAACAGACGTGACCCCCCCTTAACAGACGTGACCCCCCCTTAACAGACGTGACCCCCCCTTAACAGACGTGACCCCCCCCTAACTAACAGACGTGACCCCCCCTAACTAACAGACGTGACCCCCCCTAACTAACAGACGTGACCCCCCCTAACTAACAGACGTGACCCCCCCCCTAACAGACGTGACCCCCCCCCCCTAACTAACAGACGTGACCCCCCCCCCTAACTAACAGACGTGACCCCCCCCTAACTAACAGACGTGACCCCCCCCTAACTAACAGACGTGACCCCCCCCCTAACAGACGTGACCCCCCCCTTAACTAACAGACGTGACCCCCCCCTTAACTAGTCCTGCACCAGCTACACCCCCATTACAAGTACCGCACCAGTGACACCCCACTAACGGACAACAGCCAAGCGGCATCGCATTAACGAACCCACAGACAACCCAAGTGACAACCCCTTAACGAGCAACCTGAGTAACGCACCAGCAACACCCCAAGTAATGCACAAACACCCCATGAGTCCCGCACCAGCGACACCCCATCAACGGGTAACGCACCAGCGACACCCCATCAAGTATCAGACGTGACCCCGTTGAGGAACAGACGTGACCCCGTTGACAAGTACCGCACTAGCAACACCCCACTAACGGGCAACACCAGAGCGACATCACATTAACGAACAGACTAGTGACAAAGCACTAACAAGTAACGCACCAGCGACACCCCATCAACAGCGACACCCCATCAACGGGTAACGCACCAGCATCACCCCATCAACGGGTAACGCACCAGCATCACCCCATCAACGGGTAACGCACCAGCATCACCCCATCAACAGCGACACCCCATCAACGGGTAACGCACCGGCGACACCCCATCAACAGCGACACCCCATCAACGGGTAACGCACCAGCGACACCCCATCAACGGGTAACGCACCAGCGACACCCCATCAACGGGTAACGCACCAGCGACACCCCATCAACAGCGACACCCCATCAACGGGTAACGCACCAGCATCACCCCATCAACGGGTAACGCACCAGCGACACCCCATCAACGGGTAACGCACCAGCGACACCCCATCAACGGGTAACGCACCAGCGACACCCCATCAACAGCGACACCCCATCAACGGGTAACGCACCAGCATCACCCCATCAACGGGTAACGCACCAGCGACACCCCATCAACGGGTAACGCACCGGCGACACCCCACCACCGAGTAACGCACCGGCGACACCCCACCACCGAGTAACGCACCGGCGACACCCCACCAACAAGTAACACGTAAGCAACACCCCATCAACAAGTAACACGTAAGCAACACCCCATCAACAAGTCACACCACAACACCCCAATGAGTAATGCACAAGCAACACCGCAAGTAATGCACAAACACCCCATGAGTAACACACAAGCGACACCCCATTAACAAGTAACGCACAAGCGACACCCCATCGAGTAACGCACAAGCGACACCCCATCGAGTAACGCACAAGCGACACCCCATTAACACATGAGCAACACCCCATTAATGTGTGTCATCTATACCCTAGTTTACAGTCCTAAGCAGGATACGTTTTGTGTGTGCCAATAACCAACTGAGCCCCACCTCGTGCCAATCTTTCCCCAGAAGTATCCTAGGTGTGTTGCGGGCACTTATCAGTCCCGGAGTCTATCAGCCACTCTCCTGGCTAAAGAGGGAGGCCTTCCATCTACTATGAATGTAAAACATGCACAATATTCAGCCACAACAACACAAGAGAACAATCTGCTCAGTTTACTGTTTGGGTTTTACAAAAATGCAACCCTCGCTCCCTCCCCCTGGGTCCCTCCTCTGCGCAACTGTAATTGCTTGAGTCCACAGGCGCAGAAAGATAAATATTCAAGTATAACCTTCTCAAATTTAAAAATCTGTTCAAAAGAACACAGTGTCCGTGAAGTCCAAGGAGGCCACAGATGTCAGACACGGCACTGGTTTATTGAGAGAGAGACCGGTCGAGCAGCTTCAAGACTCCTCCCACCAAGTGCAGACTTCCTGTGACCAGCACCTGCACCGTGGTGGCCTCTGCTAGCAGGACCTCTCCACTGGCAGCCACTGTGTGCTGATGCAGTCCCTTGGCAGGTGGGTGCTGAAACTCTGGGTCCCGGCCTTGAGTTATCCACTGCAACGCATGCGAGATACATGGGAAGACCAGTGAGTTGGCATTCAGAAGGCGCTCATGTGATGGGACGTAGAGCAGGGGTCTGCCACGGAGGCTCTCGTGCTTTCTTAGGTTGCCTACTTCCTGCACCTCACTCATCCACATGTCATCCGACATGTTCTCCTCCATAAGTCCATTCCACTTACGCTGGTTCTCCAGGCACCGGGTCAGTACGTTCTCCAGAGTCACGTTGAAATTCTGTTGATCTGTCGGGATAAGGACAAAGGAGTTACTCAATATTACAAGGCACAGTGTACACAGACGCGTAATAAATGGAGCTGGCCTGGCCCTGCATCAGGCCGGACTCCATGAAGACACAATGCATAGATGTGTATGTGTCTCTATACACATACACACTAAATGGAGTACTGGCCCTGTACATCAGGCCGGACTCCATGAAGACAGTGCATAGATGTGTTAATGTGTGTCTATATACACATATACACACACACACACACTAAATGGAGTGCTGGCCCTGCACATCAGCCTGGACTCCATGAAGGCAGTGTATACATGTAGGAAGTTGGCTCTGTATATACCATCTGTGAGAGATAGTGTGTAGAGAGTCCAGGGGTTCCCCTTTGAGGTTGATAGTGGCAAAGTTAGATAATTCTAATGCTCTATTTTGTGGTCGTGTGGTCGAGCAGTAGGCTTATCAGAGGGTAGTGTTAAGCATTTGTTGTACACACACAGGCAATAAATGAGGAACACACACTCAAAGACTTACTCCAGGATAATAGGTTTTTATATAGAAATACCTTTTAATTTATTTTTAGAACCATAAGCTCCAGATTTGATGTAAATACATAAAATGCAAGGTACTCCACACAGGTAAGTTAGGAACTTTGAATTAGAGCAATAGCATACAGTTATTGGTAAAATGGCAATAAGCTATTTTGAAAGTGGACACAGTGGAAAAATCAACATTTCCTTGGGAGGGGGGGGGGGGGGGGGAATGGTTAGTTTGCCAGGTAATGAAAATGTCACTTACCCAGTGTACATCTGTTCGTGGCATCAGTCGCTGTAGATTCGCATGTTTTGCATAGCTCGCCATCTGGTGTTGGGTCGGAGTGTTACAAGTTGTTTTTCTTCGAAGAAGTCTTTCGAGTCACGGGACCGAGTGACTCCTCCTTTTGTCTCCATTGCGCATGGGCGTCGACTCCATCTTCGATTGTTTTTCCCCGCAGAGGGTGAGGTAGGAGTTGAATTGTAGTAATAGTGGCCATGCAATGGAGTGACTAAGTATGTACCTATTTAAGGTTAAAATAATATATATACAAATAGTTGAAGGTACCTTCCAAACTGCTACAGGCTCCCGGGGAGGCGGGTGGGCACATGCGAATCTACAGCGACTGATGCCACGAACAGATGTACACTGGGTAAGTGACATTTTCAGTTCGATGGCATCTGTCGCTGTAGATACGCATGTTTTGCATAGACTAGTAAGCAGTTATCTCCCCAAAGCGGTGGCTCAGCCTGTAGGAGTGGAAGTAGTCTGAAACAATGTTCTTAATACGGCTTGACCTACTGTGGCTTGTTGTGCGGATAACACGTCTACACAGTAGTGCTTGGTGAATGTGTGAGGCGTAGACCATGTGGCTGCCTTACATATTTCTTGCATTGGGATGTTTCCTAGAAAGGCCATGGTAGCACCCTTCTTTCTGGTTGAGTGTGCCCTTGGTGTAATGGGCAGCTGTCGTTTAGCTTTAAGGTAGCAGATTTGGATGCATTTAACTATCCATCTGGCTATACCTTGTTTTGATATTGGGTTTCCTGCATGAGGTTTTTGGAATGCAATAAATAGCTGTTTAGTTTTCCTGATGCTCTTTGTTCTGTCAATGTAATACATTAATGCTCTTTTGACATCTAATGTATGTAGTGCCCTCTCAGCTACGGAATCTGGCTGTGGGAAGAACACTGGAAGTTCCACTGTTTGATTTAGATGGAACGGTGAAATTACTTTTGGTAGAAATTTAGGATTAGTCCTTAGGACGACCTTATTTTTGTGTAGTTGTATAAAAGGTTCTTGTATTGTAAACGCATGAATCTCGCTTACTCTTCTTAGAGAGGTAATGGCTATGAGAAATGCAACCTTCCATGTTAGGAACTGTATTTCGCAGGAGTGCATGGGTTCAAAAGGTGGACCCATAAGTCTAGTTAAGACAACATTTAGGTTCCATGAAGGAACAGGTGGTGTTCTTGGTGGAATCATTCTTTTAAGGCCCTCCATGAATGCTTTAATGACTGGTATCCTATATAGGGAAGTTGAATAGGTAGTCTGCAGGTATGCAGATATTGCTGCAAGGTGTATTTTAATGGAAGAGAAAGCTAGGTTAGATTTTTGTAAGTGAAGCAAGTAACCCACTACATGTTTTGGGGTTGCGTGTATTGGTTGGATTTGATTAATATGGCAGTAGCAAACAAACCTCTTCCATTTACTTGCATAGCAGTGCCTGGTGGATGGCCTTCTGGCTTGCTTTATGACTTCCATACATTCTTGGGTAAGTTGTAAGTGTCCGAATTCTAGGATTTCAGGAGCCAGATTGCTAGATTCAGCGATGCTGGATCTGGGTGTCTGATCGTTTGGTTGTGTTGTGTTAACAGATCTGGCCTGTTGGGCAGTTTGATGTGGGGTACTACTGATAGGTCTAGCAGCGTTGTGTACCAGGGTTGCCTTGCCCAAGTTGGTGCTATTAATATGAGTTTGAGTTTGTTTTGACTGAGTTTGTTTACCAGATAAGGAAGGAGAGGGAGAGGAGGAAAAGCGTAGGCAAATATCCCTGACCAGTTGATCCATAGGGCATTGCCGTGGGACTGCCTGTGTGGGTATCTGGATGCGAAGTTTTGGCATTTTGCGTTCTCTTTTGTCGCAAACAAGTCTATTTGAGGTGTTCCCCAGAGCGTGAAGTAAGTGTTCAGAATTTGGGGGTGAATTTTCCATTCGTGGACCTGTTGGTGATCGAGAGAGATTGTCTGCGAGTTGATTCTGAATTCCTGGGATAAATTGTGCTATTAGGCGAATTTGGTTGTGAATTGCCCAACGCCATATCTTTTGTGCCAGCAGGCTCAATTGCGTTGAGTGCGTCCCCCCTTGTTTGTTTAGATAATACATTGTTGTCATGTTGTCTGTTTTGACGAGAATGTATTTGTGAACTATTATTGGTTGAAAAGCCTTTAGTGCTTGAAAAACTGCTAGTAGTTCTAGGTGATTTATATGCAGTTTTGTTTGATGTACGTTCCATTGTCCTTGTATGCTGTGTTGATCGAGGTGTGCTCCCCCACCCTGTCATGGAAGCATCTGTTGTTATTACGTATTGTTTGTTTAAATTTATATCGTTCCACCATAGAAGCGAGAGGTAAGTTTGGCGGTCTATTAACACCAGATCTGTAAGGTGACCCTGTGCTTATGAACACTGTGATGCTAGGCACTGTTGTAAGGGCCGTCTTGCGTTTGGGACAATGGCTATGCATGAAGACATCATGCCTAGGAGTTGTAATATCATCTTTGCTTGTATCTTCTGTGTTGGATACATGCGTTGTATGATGTTGTTGAAATTTTGAATTCTTTGTGGACTTGGAGTGGCTACTCCTATTGTTGTGTTTATTATGGCTCCTAGGTATTGTTGTGCGCGGCAGAATGTTGGATTTTGCGAAGTTGACTGTGAACCCTAGTTTGTAGAGGGTTTGTATGATTTGATTTGTGTGGTGTGAGCACGTTAACGAATGGGTCTTGATTAGCCAGTCGTCTAGATACGGGAATACATGTATTTGCTGCCTTCTGATGTGTGCAGCGACTACTGCTAGACATTTGGTAAAGACTCGGTGCGGTTGTTAAACCGAAAGGCAGTACCTTGAATTGGTAGTGTATTCCGTTGAATACAAACCTTAGGTATTTCCTGTGCGATGGGTGTATTGGTATATGGAAATACGTGTCTTTGAGGTCTAATGTTGTCATGAAGTCGTGTAGTTTCAGCAATGGTAACACTTCTTGTAGTGTGACCATGTGAAAGTGGTCTGATTTGATGTATGTGTTTAGTATTCTTAGGTCTAGGATTGGTCTTAGCGTTTTGTCCTTCTTTGGTATTAAGAAGTACAGTGAATAAACTCCTGCGTTTATTTGTGTGTTTGGTACTAACTCGATTGCGTTCTTTTGCAATAGTGCTTGAACTTCTATCTCCAGGAGCTCGGAATGATGTTTTGATAAATTTTGTGCTCTTGGTGGTATGTTTGGAGGGAATTGTAGAAATTCTATGCAATAACCATTTTGGATAATTGCTAGAACCCAAGTGTCTGTAGTGATTTCCTCCCATGCTTTGTAATAATGACTTATTCTTCCCCCCACTGGTGTTGTGTGGAGGGGGTGAGTGACATGTGAGTCACTGCTTAGTTGTAGGGGTTTTGGGGCTTTGAAATTTTCCCCTATTCCTAGGGAATTGCCCTCCTCTATATTGGCCCCGAAAGCCTCCCCTGTACTGTCCCTGGTAACTGGATGGTGTTGCCTGTGAGGTGCTGCCTTGTGTGGCCTGACCCCGAAACCCCCCTCTAAAGGGTGTTTTACGGAATGTGCTGTAATTCCCTCTGCTAAGGGGAGTAGAGTGCGCCCATGGCTTTAGCAGTGTCCGTGTCCTTTTTAAGTTTCTCAATCGCCGTGTCCACTTCTGGACCGAACAGTTCTTTTTCGTTGAATGGCATATTGAGAACTGCCTGCTGAATCTCTGGTTTAAACCCAGACGTTCGTAGCCATGCATGCCTTCTGATGGTCACAGATGTATTTATTGTTCTTGCAGCTGTGTCTGCTGCGTCCATGGAGGAGCGTTTCTGGTTGTTTGAAATGTTCTGTCCTTCTTCAACCACTTGCTTTGCCCTCTTTTGTAGGTCTTTGGGTAGATGTTCAATGAGATGTTGCATCTCATCCCAATGGGCTCTGTCATAGCGCGCAAGAAGTGCCTGTGAGTTAGCGATGCGCCACTGGTTTGCAGCTTGTGCTGCGACTCTTTCCAGCTGCATCGAACTTGCGGCTTTCCTTATCTGGGGGTGGTGCGTCCCCAGATGTGTGGGAGTTGGCCCTTTTCCTAGCTGCTCCTACAACGACAGAATCTGGTGGCAGCTGCGAAGTTATGAAAATTGGGTCTGTAGGAGGCGCTTTATACTTTTTTTCCACCCTTGGTGTGATTGCCCTACTTTTGACCGGCTCCTTAAAGATGTCTTTTGCGTGCCGAAGCATACCAGGGAGCATAGGCAGGCTTTGGTAGGAGCTGTGGGTGGCAGAGAGGGTGTTGAATAGAAAGTCATCCTCGACTTGTTCTGAGTGGAGGCTTACATTGTGGAATTGTGCTGCTCTAGCCACCACCTGAGAATATGCAGTACTGTCCTCTGGTGGTGATGGCTTTGTAGGGTATGCCTCCGGACTGCTATCTGACACAGGGGCGTCGTATAAGTCCCATGCGTCCTGATCCTGGTCACCTTGGCTCATGGTGGTGTGAGCCGGGGAATGTGATGGAGTTTGTGCTGGCGAGACGTGAATTATAGGTGGAGGAGAGGGTGGCGGAGTAACCCTTTTCACCATTTTTGTTTGTGGTGTTTGGTCAGTTTGAAATTCCAGTCTTCTCTTTCTCCTAATAGGGGGAAAGGGTGCTTATCTTTCCTGTCCCCTGCTGTATAAAAATACGTTTCTGCGTATGGTCTACATCGGTGGATTGCAGGTCTTCCTCAAACCTATGCTTTCGCATTTGGGAGGTCATTGATTGCTCTTCGGTATAAGAGCCTGAAACTGGGTCGGTTGCAGGTTGTTTCGGCACCGAAACCCGGTCTGCATCTTTTTTCGGCTCCGAGGTGGCTTTTTTCTTTTTCGGAGTTGAAACATCTCGGCGTCGATCTTCATCGGTGCCGCTGTCTCGGCGTCGAGCCGTGTCTACACCGCTATCTCGATGTCGATGTATGTCTCCAGCACTGTCTCGGTCCCGAGAAGGCTGCGTGCCGGTGTCTCGACCGGAGTCGGACGGTCTCGGCACTGATTGGGCCTTTTTCGGTGCCGACGGTCTGTCACCGAATTTATGGGTGGAGCCATGGCCTGGTGGCAGTGGCGTCCCCTGGGCCTTGACAATCTTCTTATGAGTGCTTTTCGACGTCTTACTCACGGTTCGTGGATCGTCGAATTCCTCGGAGTCCGATTCGTGTATTGAAAAGGTTTCTTCCTCTTCCTGTACCTCGAACTCTCGGTGCGCTGTCGGCGTGGACGCCATTTGAAGTCTTCTTGCTCGACGGTCTCGGAGTGTTTTTCGGGACCGGAACGCCCGACAGGCCTCGCAAGTGTCTTCACTGTGCTCAGGTGATAGGCACAGGTTACAGACCAAGTGTTGGTCTGAATAGGGGTATTTTTTGTGGCATTTGGGACAGAAACGGAACGGGGTCCGTTCCATCGGCGTTCTTCTACACGCGGTCGGGCCGAGCAGGCCCCGATGGGGATCGAAAACTACCCCGAAGGGCTCCGGAGCTCTTCGATGCGGTGTGGATTCTGACTACGCCGATCCCGAACGCAACAATACCGACGAAAATCTTCCGAAATTTAGCTGTTTTTCGGTTCCGAAACTCGGAGCGACAGGAACACGTCCGAACCCGATGGCGGAAAAAAAACAATCGAAGATGGAGTCGACGCCCATGCGCAATGGAGACAAAAGGAGGAGTCACTCGGTCCCGTGACTCGAAAGACTTCTTCGAAGAAAAACAACTTGTAACACTCCGACCCAACACCAGATGGCGAGCTATGCAAAACATGCGTATCTACAGCGACAGATGCCATCTAACGTAAGACTTACAAGTCTAAGTTCCTGGGCATAGGCAGCCCACCGCTGGGGGTTCAAGGCAAGCAGCTCAGGGCCAGTCAGGTGCAGAGGTCAAAGAGGTGCCCAAAACACACAGGCGCCTATGGAGAACAGGGGTGCTCCGGTTCCAGTCTGCCAGCAGGTAAGTACTTGTGTCCTCGGGGGACAGAACAGGGGGGTTTGTAGAGCATGGGGGATACACAAGTAGGCACACAAAACACACCCTCAGCGGCACAGGGGCAGCCGGGTGCGGCGTGCAAAGCAGCCGTCGGGTTTTGTATTCGAAACAATGGAGTGACCCGGGGGTCACTAGCAGTGCAGGCAGGCACAGTGGTGATTCTCGGGCCAGCCACCAACTGGGTTAGGCACTCCTGCACTGAGGTTTGGTTCCTTCTGGTCCTGGGGGCTGCGGGTGCAGTGCTTGGTCCAGGCATCAGGTTCCTTGTTACAGGCAGTGTCAGTCAGGGGAAGCCCCTGGATTCTCTCTGCATGCGCAGTGGAGGTCCAGGGGGGTCATCTCGGGTTACTCACGAGATCGCAGTCGCCTGGGAGTCCTCCCTGTAGTGTTGGTTCTCTGGAGCTCGAGCCGGGGGCGTCGGGTGCAGAGGGTGAAGTCTTGCGCTTCTGGCGGGAAGAGAGTTCTTGGAAAGTTGCAAAAATGTTGCTGTAGGTGAACAGTGCTGCTGTTCTCTGGAGTTTCTTGGTCCTTCGGATTTCAGGGCAGTCCTCTGAGGCTTCAGAGGTCGCTGGTCCCTGTCAGATGCGTCGCGGTTGCAGTTTTCTTAGAGTCAGGAGACGGGCCGGTAGGGCTGGGACCAAAGCAGTTGTCTGTCGTCTCTGCAGGGCTTTCAGGTCAGCAGTCCTCGTTTCAGGAATCTGATTTCCTGGGTTCTGGGGTGCCCCTAAATACTGAATATAGGGGTGTTTAGGTCAGGAGAGAAGTCAATGGCCCTCTTTGTGACTCCCCTCTGGGGAGGGGGGGGGGGGTGGGCACAGCCCTAATCCTATTGGGGGAATCCTCCAATCTCAAGATGGAGGATTTCTAAAGGCAGGGGTCGCCTCAGTTCAGGACACCTTAAGGGCTTGTTCTGACTGGTGGGGGGGACTCCTTGTTTTTCCTCATTATCTCCTTCAGCCTTGCCGCCAAAAGTGGGGGCAGTGGCCGGCATCTCCACTAGCTGGGTTGCCCTGGGGTGCTGTAACAAAAGGCATGAGCCCTTGAGGCTCGCCGCCAGGTGTTACAGTTCCTGCAGGGGGAGGTGAGAAGCACCTCCACCCAGTACAGGCTTTGTTACTAGCCACAGAGTGACAAAGGCACTCTCCCCATGTGGCCAGCAACCTGTCTGGTTGTGGCAGGCTGGCAGAAACTGGTCAGCCTAGTACTAGGAGTCAGGCTGGTATTTAGTGGGCATCTCTAAGATGCCCTCTGGGTGCATTTTACAATAAATTCCACACTGGCATCAGTGTGCATTTATTGTGCTGAGACGTTTGATACCTAACTTCCCAGATTTCAGTGTAGCCATTAAGGAACTGTGGAGTTCGTGTTTGACAAACTCCCAGACCATATACTCTTTATGGCTACCCTGCACTTACAATGTCTAAGGTTTTAATTAGACACTGTAGGGGCATACTGCTCATGCACATATGCCCTCACCTGTGGTATAGTGCACCCTGCCTTAGGGCTGTAAGGCTGCTAGAGGGGTGACTTACCTATGCCACAGGCAGTGGGAGGTGGGCATGTCGACTTAGTCATTTTCTCCGCTCTAGCACACACACTGAGGCAGTGTGCATGTGCTGAGTGAGGGGTCCCTATGGTGGCATAAGACATGCTGTAGCCCTTAGAGACCTTCCCTGGCATCAGGGCCCTTGGTACCAGAGGTACCAGTTACAAGGGACTTATCTGGGTGCCAGGGCTGTGCCAATTGTGGAAACAAAGGTACAGGTTAGGGAAAGAACACTGGTGCTGGGGCCTGGTTAGCAGGGACCTAGCACACTTTCAATCATAAGTGGCATCAGCAAAAGGGAAAAAGGTCAGGGGGTAACCATGCCAAGGAAGTATTTCCTTACAATGCACATGTAATAGAGAGCTGTCCCTGCACATCCGACCAGACTCCATGAAGACAGTGTATACACACATGTAATACATGGAGAGCCGGCCCCTGCACATCAGCTTGGACTCCATGAAGGAACAGTGTATACACACATGTAATACATGGAGAGCTGCCCCCTGCACATCAGCTTGGACTCCATGAAGGAACAGTGTATACACACATGTAATACATGGAGAGCCGGCCCTGCTCATCAGACTCCGTGAAGACCGTACACACATGTAATAAATGGCCATACACAGATAGTGCATTCAGAGCACGCTGCATCCGGTGAGGTCCACAAATTCGAGCCGTCTCACACTAACTAGCTCCAAGTTACTTGCAGTGCTGATGTATCCAATCAAAAGAAGACGGCGCGCGTGTGGTTTACAGGTAAACATTCACTGAGCCTGATGGGTTGATACTCTTACAACACCACCACCAAAAGAAAAAGAAAATAAGACAAAAACAAACTTGCTGGTAAGGAAAGTAACTGATCTGTAAGAATCCATCTGCTACTTGGAGTGCTGTAGATTCACCCGCTTTGTGGACTTCAACCATCTACTGTTAGGCTTGGAACACTGACTTGCCATGTTTAGAAGATTCCAGTTTCGAGACGACTCGTGATACTCCCCTCGAACTCAATGCACCAGGACGCAAACTCCAGATCAATTGTGCGAGCGGACACTGATGGAGTAAGTGCAGCAGCCCCCCCCCCCCCCCCCACACACTTCCCGGGCCCCAATTTCTACAAGTAGTACACCTGTATGAATAAAACTTTGTGGAAACGTAAGGCAGGGCATCTTGAAGCCTTACTGAGTTACAACCCAATGATATGAAAGTAACTCTTGCAGGGACCACAACCCTGAACGATGAAGCATAAGAGCACCCAACCTACGCCCCAGAATGAGGGGGTTTAGGATATGAGCACCTGCCCTACGACCCTGAATGATGAGATTCAGCATACAAGCATCCCAAAAATTTCCCTGAATGAGGTTTAGCATATCCACATCTGCCCTACGACCCTGAATGGTGAAGTTTGGCATATGAGCATCCGACATACGACCCTGAATTATAAGTTTCAGGATGCGAGAATCCGGCCTATGACCCTAAATGATATTTGTAGAAAAGCACCATCTTGCCTGGCATGTTACCCCCATTTTTACTTGTCAGTTTGTTTTTGCCTGTCTCACTGGGATCCTGCTAGCCAGGCCGCCACTGCTCATAGTTTGTGGCCTGAATGTGTTCCCTGTGTGGTGCCTAAATGGGTCACTGAGGCTCTGCTAACCAGAACCTCAGTGCTTATACTCAGATTTTAAAATTCACTGCAGGCTAGTGACCATTTTTACCAATTCGGATAAGCACACTGGAACATCCTTATAATTCGCTAGTATATGGTACCTAGGTACCCAGGGTATTGGGGTTCCAGGAGATCCCTATGGGCTGCAGCATTTCTTTTGCCACCAATAGGGAGCTCAGACAATTCTTACACAGGTCTGCCACTGCAGCCTAAGTGAAATAACGTCCACGTTATTTCACAGCCATTTTATGCTGCACTTAAACTTATAAGTCACCTATATGTCTAACCCTCACTTAGTGAAGGTTAGGTGCAAAGTTACATAGTGTGAGGGCACCCTGGCACTAGCCAAAGTACTGCCACATAGTTCAGGGCAATTTCCCCTGACTGTGACTGAGGGGGACACCATTACATGCGTGCACTACATATAGGTCAATATCTATATGTAGCTTCACAATAGTAACTCCCAATATGGCCATGTAACATGTCTAAGATCATGGAATTGTCCCCCACATGCCAAATCTGGTATTGGGTGCCAATCCCATGCATCCCCTGGGCTCCAGCATGGACCCCCAGTACTGCCAAACTAACTCTCTGGGGTTTTCACTGCAGCTATTGTCAACCCACAGACAGGCTTCTGCCCTCCTGGGGTCTGGGCAGCCCAGTCCCAGGAAGGCAGAACAAAGCATTTCCTTTGGGAGCAGGGTGTTACACCCTCTCCCTTTGGAAATAGGTGTTAAGGCTGGGGAGGGGTAGCTTCCCCCAGCCTCTGGAAATACTTTAAAGGGCACAGATGGTGCCCTCCTTGCATAAACCAGTCTACACCGGTTCAGGGATCCCCCAGCCCCTGCTCTGGCGCGAAACTGGACACAGGAAAGGGGATTGGCCACTTCCTCGTCCATCACCACTCCAGTGGGGGGGGGGGGTGCCCAGCACTCCTCCAGTGTGTCCCAGACTTCTACCATCTTGAATGCTGAGGTGTGAGGGCACAATGGAGACCTGAGTGGCCAGTGCCAGCAGGTGTCGTCAGACCCCTCCTGATTGGCCACCTAACCAGGTAAGAGCCTATCGTCCTCTGAGGGCCATTTAGGGTCTCTCCTGTGGGTTTCTCGTCAGATAACGAATGCAAGAGCTCACCAGAGTTCCTCTGCACTTCCCTCTTCGACTTCTACCAAGGATCGACTGCTAACTGCTCCAGGACGCCTGCAAAACCGCAACAAAGTAGCAAGAAGACTACCAGCAACATTGCAGCACCTAATCCTGCCGGCTTTCTCGACTGTTTCCTGGTGGTGCATGCTCTGAGGGCTGTCTGCCTTCACCCTGCACTGGAAGCCAAAAAGAAATCTCCTATGGGTCGACGGAATCCTCCCCCTGCAAACGCAGGCACCAAACTTCTGCTTCACTGGTCCTCTGGGTCCCCTCATCGTGACTAGTGTGGTCCCTGGAACAGGAGCTGGATCCAAGTGACAGACAGTCGAGTGGCCCTTCTGTCCAAATTTGGTGGAGGTAAGTCCTTGCCTTCCCACGCCAGACAGTAATCCTGTGTACTGCGTGATCTGCAGATGCTAGGGCTTCTGTGCACTTTTGCAAGGAATCCTTCATGCAAAGCACAGCCCAGGTCCCCAGCACTCCGTTCTGCATTGATCAACTTGCAGAGTTGACCACCGGCTTCATGGGACTCTCCTTTGTAGTGTAAAGACGACTGCCATGCTCAGTTTTCTTGAACCCCTGTTCAAGTGCTTCTGCGGGTGCTGCCTACTTCTTCATGGGTTCGCTGTATTGCTGAGCGCCCCCTCTGTCTCCTCCTCCAAGGGGCGACCTCCTGGTCCTTCCTGGGCAGCACCCATTTTCTTCAACTACGACCTTTGCAGCTAGCAGGGCTGGTTTGCAGTCTTTCTGCGTGGATACAACTCTGCATCCTCCAGCACGTCATGGGATATCTTCTGACCAAATGAGAAGTTCCTGGCGTCGTCAGTTGTTGCAGAAGCTTCAGCTTCTTCCATCCGGAGGCAGACATTTTGCACCTTCATCCGGGGTTTAGTGGGCTCCTGCCCCCCAGACACTTTTGTGACTCTTGGGCTTGGTCCCCTTCCTTTGCAGGTCCTCAGGTCCAGGAATCTGTCTTCAGTGCTTTGCAGTCTGTTGTGGTCTTTTCAGAATCCTCTATCACAACTTTAGTGTGTTTCTGGGGAAGTAGGGTCACTTTACTCCTACTTTTCAGGGTATTGAGGTGGGGTATCTTGGACACCCTTAGTGTTTTCTTAAACTCCCAGCGACCCACTACTCTTGGCCAGGGGTCCCTAAGTGGTTCGCATACAACTTTTGGAGTGTATGGCTTGTGTTGCCCTAGGCCTATTGCATCCTATTGTATTCTACATTGTTTGCATTACTTTTCTAACTGTTTACTTACACAAAATACACACAAACCAAAATCAGGTATTTTACTTAACTCCTAAGGAAGTATATCCTCAGATATTTCGGACACATTGTCACTAAAATAAAGTACCTTTATTTTTAGTAACCCTGAGTATTGTGATTCTTATGATATAGTGCCAAGTGATATACGTGGTATAGTAGGAGCTTTGCATGACTCCTAGGCCAGCCTATGCTGCTCTGCTATAGCTACCTCAATAAGCCTAAGCTGCTAGAACACTACTGATAAGGGATAACTGGACCTGGCACAAGGTGTAAGTACCATCAGGTACCCACTACAAGCCAGGCTAGCCTCCTACAATATCTGACCTACGACCCTGAATGATCAGCTTCAGGATGTGAGCGTCCGACCTACGACCCTGAAAGATTAGCTTCAGGATGTGATCACCCTACTTACAAACATGAACAGTAAGTTCCAGCATATAACCACCTGACCCATAACAGTTGCACCTCTGCTGATGGCCACTTAAGGCTCTGGGTGCAGAATTGGCATCAAGTAAAAGGCACGGAGTTCCACCCCCAGTTTGTGCTGAAATCTGGGCTCTAGTAACACCAGACCCTCCCTAACCCCAGCAACTTCTGAACAATCTCTGGACAGTCAGTCATGAAGCATGCACATGTGTAACCTGGCGATCGATCCAATAGCAGGTAAAGCCATCCAGCCCAATAGCTTCAGGATCACTGTCAGAGGAGGTAATATCTGGAGAAGGTAAGCAGCCTCTGAAACACCCTCACTGCCTCTGGACAGGGGAGGCTGTCTCACTCTGGGGAGTGTGGCTCTGAAGAATGCTTGCGTCTTCAGGGGACAGATGGGATTGTTTCAGAGTCACAGAATCCCAAATTATGAAGAATACCATGTGCTGAGTGTAACTCACTGTGGTTGGCGGATTCACTTTAACCAGTTGTTCCAGTATAGTAAGCCAGGTGACGGCACCAGAACAGCCGGCAGACATTAGGTGCACACCACTGGGGCGCTGGTGAACTTGAAGGACGGACCTTGAATTGGTAATGAACTTGATGCACCACAAACCTCGAGCACAGACAGATGAAACGGATGAATGGAGGGTGGAAGCAGGAATCCGACATGAAGGGTCATCGTGTAGTTCCATGCTGAGGGCATCCTAGTGGACGTCACCTTCAAGTGTGTGGATGTGATGTAGCAGAGTGCTCAGAGAGGATGGCTGAAGAATTTTGGCTCTTCGGAATAAAACTAGAGCAACCCACACTGCAGTCCCCAGCTGTTGTGTATAGATGATCAGGGGCTCCCCTTCTACCCAGCGCCTGAACTTCTCCCAGTGGAGGCTTGCAAAGCTCTGGGGTCCAGAGCACTAGAAAGTACACATCAGAAAGGGGGTGGCAGGTTATGGTCCCACTGGGGTATGAGAGTGGACACCAATGTAGATGCTTCAAAAACACATAACAGATTTATTAAACAAAGGCTAGTACGGCAACCTCAGAGCAGACAGATACCCTTCAACTATGCCCAAAGCACGTCCTAGCAGGGCCAGGGACAACACGAAATGCAATACTTTGGATAGCGTGGTTGAAATGGGTGAAACTGCTGAGCACCACACCAAACCCTCAAGTGTGTCTGAACAGCAAGAGTATACTGACTGTAGAGGGACGCCTGGCTGTAAAGATGATCTGTAAACTCAGGAGGAAGATCGAAGGCAATCCGCTGTGTCTGCTCAATCTCCAAGCACGGAGGTGAAGACTGCACAGGCCCTGGTGAAAGGTCCTGCCCTGCAGCTGCCTATAGGGAGAACATATGATCACACGCAGAAGCTCTGGATACAACACTCTCCTGGCCTAATTCAGTGCCACTAGGATGATATGGGCCTGGCGGTTTCTGATCATTTTCAGAACTCGGGAAGAAGAGGTATCAGCGGGATGGTGAACGCAGTCCTGAGTTTTATTCTAGGCGGAACATGTCACTGGCGTTTTAAACTCCTGTGTGTAAAAGGGAGGGCATTGTGAGTTCTCGCCGGTGGCGAGCAGGTAACGGATTGAGCCGACGTTCCATTCGCAGAAGACACTGCCCTGCGGGGGCACCCAGGACCTGTTAGTTAAGGTGTCTCATGGACTGCAGCACTAGTTGTGCCTCCACGGGTGCGACACGCCCGCAGCATGGCTCCCAGCCTGCCAGTGCTCGGTGGCAGAGCAGTTTTTAAGTGCTAGCTTTCAAGCCAGGCGAAGCCCAAGCCTTCCTTTGACATTTATAAGTGAAGCCTGCTGAGCCCTAATGATGGGGTACATGATAGTAAAGGTCTGGACCTGCAGTTTCATGTTTTTAAGGTCCCCAAAAGCAAGCCTCAAAAGGGAAGTGTATTTGATGGACAAATGGCCATCACACGAGAGGGGCTGCTCCTTTGACTAGATAGACAGAAGGGCATCAGAGACAGCAAAAGGAAAACACTGCTCAGTCCTGTCTTCCATGGGCGTGTAGCCCAGGGTAGCCGTACCCCTAGAGTGGGCTACCAAGCCCCACACTAAAAGATGGATTCAGCAGCTTGGGAATGGGCAGAATAGAGCACTCTGGGAGAGCCGGACACCATACTTCACAGCAAGTTGTCATCAGGTGGGAGGAATCCAGATAAACCATTAGCTAGTGACCCAGACATCTCCTAGGGGGAGTTTTTGGCATAAAAGAGGCATCCCTGGCCCCCAGTACTGGATTAAATGGCTGAAGGACTACCCTGCTGGCCAAGGACCAGGCAAAGAGGCTGCACCGAACCTGGACTGCACCTGCGACTCCTTGGGCTAGTACAGAGGACTGCAGCTGTGGGGTGCTGCTTGTGGAGAAGTCATTCACTTAGCAATTAAAAAAGCAGAGACCCCAAGCGTCAGTTGCCACAAAAGTGGAGGAAGCCTGCCCGGGTGGGTTGGCAAACCAGATCTGATCACAGCTGCTTGCTGCAGGGACACCTGGGAGCCGGAGTACCGATGCTCTTAAGTTGCACCAGAGACTGCTGTCCTGGGGGAGCAATCAGAGTGCAGTTTGGTCACCCAGAGGGAGGGCAACTGACTGAAGCAGGGAACTGCTGGTTTGCCTCTGACTGGAGACCAGTAATCCAGTGGCGATTGAACTTTTGATGGTCCAAAAAGGACTTTGGGGGATGTCGACCCTGCGCCCAAAGTCTCCCCACCAGGACCATGGACCGAGGAACAGACTCAGGAAGTCCGCCATGAACTGCGAAACAGCTTCAGCATGCTTGAGCATCTTCAGCATCCTTCATCCCTTGCATCAGGACCACTCCACAGGAATCCATTGCAAACCTTGAGCATCTCCAGCATCCTTCACTCTTGCATCAGGACCACTCCACAGGAATCCATCAGCATCCTTCACCCTTGCATCAGGATCAGTCCACAGATGTTAATAGCAACTGAGCAATATCACTAACTATACTGGAGGCTGCTTTCCATGTGAGTAGCTGTTCCGTTGGACCCTGGAGGTCCCACCGACTGGCTCCATGCCAGAGATGCAGCACAAAGTTACCCTAAGTAACTACATTCACCCTTGATGTCACATTTAAAAAAAAATGTATTGCTTATTAACATGTGTCGGTCTCATAACTATTATATGAACTTACAACTCTTTAGCAGGCGATATATAACGGGTACTTACCTGCTAGCAGACTGGACCCGGGGCACCCCCTTCTCCATTGAAGCCTATGCATTTTGGGCACCACTTTGACCTCTGCACCTGACCGGCCCTGAGCTGCTGGTGTGGTAACTTTGGGGTTGCAATGAACCCCCAACGGTGGGCTACCTTGGACCCAACTGTGAACCCTGTAAGTGCTTTACTTACCTGTGAACCTAACAAATACTTACCTCCCCCAGGAACTGTGGAATTTTCCACTGTGTCCAATTTTAAAATAGCTTATTGCCATTTTTGCCAAAACTGTACATGCTATTGTGATGATTCAAAGTTCCCAAGATACCCGAGTGAAATACCTTTCATTTAAAGTGTTGTTTGTAAATCTTGAACCTGTTCCTCATTTATTGCCTGTGTGTGTACAACAAATGCTTAACACTACCCTCTAATAAGCCTACTGCTCGACCACACTACCACAAAATAGAGCATTAGAATTATCTCTTTTTGCCACTATCTTACCTCTAAGGGGAACCCTTGGACTCTGTGCATGCTATTTCTTATTTTGAAATAGTGCATACAGAGCCAACTTCCTACAGCACACCCAGGAGGACTTGTGTCAGAGTCCCAAAGGGTGAGGAAATAGTGCCCTAGAAAGCAGCTGGTGTTGACAGAGCAGAGGGACAAGCCTGTAAATGACTAAAGGAAAAAAAAAAAAACACTAAATGTTTCCACCACTTAGACTCCCTGTAGGGAGTAAAGAGTGGGTGGGAAGGTGCTGGGGTTAGACGTACTCATTGAGGCTTGCACCACTAGACCTTTGAGAGAAAAACCGGGTCTGGAGCAGGGTGTAGGCCCTGGGAATTTGTTGGTTGGCTGGAGGTTCAGCCCATGCACCCAATGAGATATCAGTCAGTGCCTCATTAAATGGAAGAGGGGGCTCAGAAGATGCTTGCCCAGGCTGGAGATCTGTGAAGACACTAGTCCTATCCTCCAAGGCAGGGGAGCTGGAGGCAGAGTACTTCAACAGCGCTACGCATTAAAATGTGGTTGGAAGGGGATTCCTCTGGACGGTAGGCCTGTTTCTGGGGAAGTATCAAGACCACTAGCCTCCTGCAAGTCATTGCACCAAATATCCTGATACTGTTCTGCAAACTCAGTCTGTAAGACCAAGGGAATGTGTCTCGTATCCCTTGTGGAAGCAGTAATTCAGGTGGGGAAAGTGGCGTCTCGGCCGTTATCGCGCATGCCTTCAGTCAAGGTCAGACTGCATGGATTCCGTTTCAGCAGAAACTATCTGGACCTCATCCTCTGGCGCTGAGGGAGTCGCCATCAACGTCCCCGGAGCAAGCATGGATCAGTTGTGATGGAAGTGTGGTCGGAGAGTCCAACTGGCGCAGAGATAAAACCCACTGGCGGTACTCCAGGTGGCAGGCCTGTGGCTCCTCGGGGCACAAAGGCACAGCAGACAGTGTCTAGGTATCAGACGAGGCAGAGCACAGATCTTTGATCTGATGTGGTGCGGCTTTTGGTTTGCTGGAACCAGCAGCAGGAATTAGCTCCTCAGACGGCTGAGGTAGGAAGGGAGATTGAGAGGTGTGGCGTCCCGTCTGTCCAGGCGAAGGAGGGTGGCATGAAGGAGCAGAATCCTGCTTTGATTTGTCATTCTTCTTTGATTTACCAGATGATTTTGAACATGACTAACACCAACCTCCAGGGTAGCTTAGTCGACTTTGCGGACAGGATCAAACTTTGGATGTGGACTGCAACTTGGAGAGGTCCTGGCGAGGAGCTTTCATGGTTTGCATTATAAAGCTTCGCGTCACGGTCCCGGAAGGCTTTTGGATTCATCGATGTGCAGTCAGACACGAAGGAGCTCCGGATCCGTATCTTGTGGCACATAAAGGAACTGACCGAGCGTGCAGGGGTGACGCCTATATAGGCTCCGCAATTCATTTACGCAGCAGAATGGCATAAATGCAGAGCACCACCTGCGTGTGTGCCAAGGTAACGCTGAAAGATTCTGAAACCCAGTCTGATGCCGAGGAAATATTCAAAACCTGAGGAATCTGCAACTAGAACTCTCAATCAGAATGTCCCTTTTGAGCTGTAGGAACACTTGATTTTACATATTAAATAAGTCAAATCTAAGCTAACCTTGCTGCCTACAAGTTAGGCGCATAATATTTAAGATGTGAAGTTTACAATGGAATTTTCCCCCCGTGAATCCACAACGACCTCACTGGTCAGGCTGTAAGTGCGCACAGGAACAGTCCATGTACCCAGCAAGTCTGAGAAGCAGAAGACAGGACTAGCCGAGGGCCAGCCGGACCTTGTAGCACCAGTATGCGAAAAGAAACCACTGACCTGCATTCCCTGCAGACGACACTTCGGAAATGTTGGGACAGAAGACTGCATAGTCGAACTGGCAGGGCTAGAAGAAGAGAAGCAAATTACTGCAAGGAAACAAAGGGGCAAGCACACAAATAAGGGAGACAGCGAAGTGATCTTTAATGGACAAAATAAGAAATGTGAAAGGGAACATTAGCAGTGAAGAACAGTGAGATGTGTAAACACTGCTCCCCCAATTGCAGGCAGCAGTAATGTACAGGTAGACAAACCACAAGACAATTAGGAGCTCACAGGACCCACTCCTTCCTGCAGTACAGACCCCTAAATATGGGGCAAACGACCCTCTGTAGCCCAAAGCTAAGGAGGGCGCCGTACTGTGGCCATCGGACTCAGGACACAGTGGTAACAGGCTGTCCAAGCAGGTCACGTCCTCACAAAGCCAACAGCACAACTCAGACATGGAGATCACATACCCGCTATACACCGGGGGCACAAGACCAGGTGCAAATCACTCTCAGATCAGATCCACCCCATATACTGGGGCACAAGATGAGGTGCAAACCACTCACAGATCAGATCCACCCCATACACTGGGGCACAGGACAAGGTGCAAATCACTCACTCACACAGATCAGATCCACCCCCCCACCCTCTGCCCAATACAGTGGGGGCACAGCGCAGCCCATTCACACAGGTGACATGCTCCATACATCAGGGTCACAGGATACAGCGCAGCCCGTTCACACAGGTCACATGCTCCATACATCAGGGTCACAGGATACAGCGCAGCCCATTCACGCAGGTCACATGCTCCATACATCAGGTCACAGGATACAGCGCAGCCCATTCACGCAGGTCACATGCTCCATACTTCAGGGTCACAGGATACAGCGCAGCCCATTCATGCAGGTCACATGCGCCATACAACAGGGTCACAGGATACAGCGCAGCCCATTCATGCAGGTCACAGGATACAGCGCAGCCCATTCATGCAGGTCACATGCTCCATACATCAGGGTCACAGGATACAGCGCACCCATTCACGCAGGTCACATGCTCCATACATCAGGGTCACAGGATACAGCGCAGCCCATTCACGCAGGTCACATGCTCCATACATCAGGGTCACAGGATACAGCGCAGCCCATTCACGCAGGTCACATGCTCCATACATCAGGGTCACAGGATACAGCGCAGCCCATTCACGCAGGTCACATGCTGCATACAACAGGGTCACAGGATACAGCGCAGCCCATTCACGCAGGTCACATGCTCCATACATCAGGGTCACAGGATACAGCGCAGCCCATTCACGCAGGTCACATGCGCCATACATCGGGGTCACAGGATACAGCGCAGCCCATTCACGCAGGTCACAGGATACAGCGCAGCCCATTCACGCAGGTCACATGCTGCATACAACAGGGTCACAGGATACAGCGCAGCCCATTCACACAGGTCACATGCTGCATACAACAGGATACAGCGCAGCCCATTCATGCAGGTCACATGCTCCATACATCAGGGTCACAGGATACAGCGCAGCCCGTTCACGCAGGTCACATGCTCCATACATCAGGGTCACAGGATACAGCGCAGCCCGTTCACACAGGTCACATGCTCCATACATCAGGATCACAGGATACAGCGCAGCCCATTCACGCAGGTCACATGCTGCATACATCAGGTCACAGGATACAGCGCAGCCCGTTCACACAGGTCACATGCTCCATACATCAGGGTCACAGGATACAGCGCAGCCCATTCACGCAGGTCACATGCTGCATACATCAGGGTCACAGGATACAGCGCAGCCCGTTCACACAGGTCACATGCTGCATACAACAGGGTCACAGGATACAGCGCAGCCCATTCACGCAGGTCACATGCTCCATACATCAGGGTCACAGGATACAGCGCAGCCCGTTCACACAGGTCACATGCTCCATACATCAGGTCACAGGATACAGCGCAGCCCGTTCACGCAGGTCACATGCTCCATACAACAGGGTCACAGGATACAGCGCAGCCCATTCACGCAGGTCACATGCTGCATACAACAGGGTCACAGGATACAGCGCAGCCCGTTCACGCAGGTCACATGCTCCATACATCAGGGTCACAGGATACAGCGCAGCCCGTTCACACAGGTCACATGCTGCATACAACAGGGTCACAGGATACAGCGCAGCCCATTCATGCAGGTCACATGCTCCATACATCAAGGTCACAGGATACAGCGCAGCCCATTCACGCAGGTCACATGCTGAATACAACAGGGTCACAGGATACAGCGCAGCCCATTCATGCACAGCCGCTCATGATACACTGGGTCATTGGACGCAGCTTATGAGCAGCCATTTCACTCTTAGCAAATCCCTTGCACCCCAATGCGCTGAAGCAACGTAAGCACATTATGGTATTTCATGCCGCAGAGAACTAAGTAGTAGCTTGGAGTACCTGAACTCACGTGGGCTTGACTCAGATAGGAAATAAACAGTAGCTGCTGCCCCACTGAATTCTCTGCCCGACTCGCTGGGAACGCTCTTGCCAGCCACCACGTCTGGCCGACTAGAAGCCAGCTCAAGTCTTCCCTGACCAGGCCTGGGGCACAGGGTAGGACTAGACCAGGACTACGGTGGCATGGCCATTCCAACCTTAAGCCTGTCAGCGTTCTAGCCATGAATAGTCTGTCGCCTCGCCTCCGAGCGCCGGCCACATCTTGTTAAATTCTATCAGGGTGCAATATACAGGATAGTGAGGAGGTGTAAAGCTAACGGGGGAACCTATAGATTGCTTTTGCTTCACAGGCTGTTAAGCCGGAGTCCACTTCATTTGCAACCACCCTTCCCTGACCCCGGCTACATGCGCTGCCCTCACTGACGCAACACAAGAGCACATTCACGACACTCCAGACTTGGCTCTGGAGTAAAAAATTACACTTGTTTTTAACAGACTTGGCTCCGAAATTCATGCGCAGCAGATATTGTGCTCGTGGTCACAGAGTTTCATCAGATCATTCGTGTAGATCACAGTAAGATTTATTTATTTTTTCTAGGGGGGCGGGTCTCATTTTAAGAGATCGATTCAACCAACTTGTGCTACACAGGCGTTGGCTCTTGCTGTTCGTGTTCTTTTAACGAAGACTTCCTGCAACGAGTTGTGGTCTCCAGCTGCTGCAGTAAACGTCAGCTGAACTCATAGCTTCATTGCCTTCTGCTTTGATTCGGCTACTTTGGGGCAACTTTAAAATAAAGGCAGCTTATACTTTTGCCCCTACAACAAAGTGTGTTAACATGGAATGATTTATAATTAACAATTGTTCAAGTTGCCTCCTCGTATGAATGGGCACTGTATAGATCTCATTTGTATGTCGAGGATGGGCAGCACACAGAGTTGCCTGCACGACATGCTGTATTCAATGTATGGACTTTTAACCACGCCCACTCCTGCTATTTGTTCTTTGTTGCATTTGTGTTCCATACCTTTTATTCATGCATTTTTAGGTCGAGCCTAGGCAGTGTGCATGCACTGCTTGCAAGACCTGTTGTAATGAGTAAAAGACTTTCCTCCCGCCTGCTGCGTGCCATTGGTTGAAGGCAGAGTCGCTCTTGTTTTGCTGCATCCTAACTGGTCTGGTAGCCGATGCGTCCCTTCCTGCTCTTGGCGGAGGAGCACCGGCCACGTACAGTTTAATTACGCATGGACTGTTTGTTTGGACAGACTAGTCTTATTTCCTGACTATATGCGCTTTGAAGCTTTATACAGAGGGACTGCCGATCGAGTTACCGCTGTAAAAAGACTTGAAAGTGAAGGGTGCACTGAAAAAACAATGACAAGTAACTAGTGGTTACTTGTCATTGTTCTGTTTTTCAGTTCGATCAAGTTACTGCAAAAAAAAAAAAAAAAAAAAAAAAAAAGCTTTAAAGCGTCATCGTTGTGACTCAAAAAAACAATGACAAGTAACCGGTAGTTACTTCCATTGCTGGTTCCATTTTTCAGCCGCGCTCATGGCACTTTCATGGTTTATAGAGTGTGACTGCCACTGTACAAAACTTGCTCCTTTCCAGCCTCTCACTTATCAACCTTTTTCCAGCCCCTTCTTGACCCGGCAAGAAAAGCTGCTAGAAATTTGCAACGCTAATAGCTCTAACTCATTTTATTTTACTTGCACACCCCCATATCCTTCCCCAAAGTTTACCAAATCACCCAGTGGTTCGTTCCAATTGCACCCGTCATTACTAAAATAACGTGCACACCACTGCATAGAATTCTTTACATTAAAGTTGCTTTTTTTTTTTTTAAGACCAGGTCAACTTACAAAATCAGTGAACGTGATTTATTTAATAAACTATAAACGCTGACATTTCTGGGGGGGGATTGATTTTCATATAAACTAAACTTGTAAAAATATAATTTGAAAGGAAGGAGGGAAAACTGTTTTCTTGACTTCCCAACCTGTTCTGATCTAATCTTTTCACCCACTGCATTTACGGATGAAATCACTTACCGTACTGAGGTATGTAAGCTTCTGGATAACGTTTTCCTTTCCCCTTTTGCACCTATCAACTGGAATTATTTGGAAGAGTTCACCAATTTATGTGGCAAGAAAAGTCCAGTTATGCATTTACAATGCCAATAGCTCTAACTCAAATGTGAAACCTATTGCACTGCAAATGCTTGTTTTAAATGTCCGTCCTTTACGGGCTTAGTGCCCTTCGAGATGATTTCATTAAGACATTAGCATTGGCCATCTCACTGCGTTCACGCTTCCTCCTGTTACAGCGTGTGAGGGGCCCTCCTCCCAGCGGACTTCATTGATCTTTTTGGTTGGCCATCTTTGGCCTCCTCGCTCACACCCCCCTCCTTCAGGCACCGCTGCTTGCTACGTGCATCAATAATGCATCAGTGAAAACATTTGTGTTGCCTTTTGTAGATTTCCAGGTGGTTTAATTGAAAGGAACAGTTTAAAGTGTTTAAACTGAAAGTATAGTGAGGTCAAAGGTTCAAGGCAAATAAGCATTACCTTTTATAGGGTACAAGCTCACGTGCGTTTCCTCCTTCCCCGGCACCACCTGCCTCTGTGGGTGTGCAGTCTCCTGGTTTATGGGCCTTTCATCAACTAAGAGCTACCCGAGATCCTGCCGGTGGGCACAGTTCTTTCCTCTGTGGAGGAGGGGACTTCCCCCACCAGCCCCACTGCCATCCCAGTTTGCCTCCTTTTACCGTCTCTGCTTTAGCTGTCTCCCCTCCCTATGTCCCTCCATCTCCTTGTCTTTTCTCTCATTTGTATGTCTTTCAAGCCCGTCTCTTCCCTCACCACTGACTGTCCCAGTCACGCCCCTTTCATGTGACAGACGGAGGCAGTTGCCAATAGCGACGACAACTCTGGTCTCTCCCCTCACACACACTTCCTGAGATGGCCCGCTGCACTGATGTCTTCTCCAAGACCTCACTTTACAGCTCTCTTCCAAAACTCTGACTTGACATTTTTTCATGTGTGTCTTATAAGGCCTCATTCCACAGCTATGTCTTCTGAGATCTGAATTTACAGATGTCTAACAACTGCTGCCTTCGAGACCCAGTACCTACATTCTGTTTTTGTGGATGTCAATACTCACATCTCTCTTATGAGAATATTATGCAGGTCTCATCTTACAGCCCACCTGTGAACATATTAAACCACTGTCACTCCCAAGGCTCTTTTCCGGCATTTAATTTCACCAGTGTGGAGGTGTGTGTCTGTTCATGGGCCTTAACCTCTGCTTGTATACTCTCTATGATATGGTCTGACTGTCAATAAATCTGGTCACAAGTGTCCACATCATGGGCACACCAGTTTGCTTTTCCAGGGGTCAGAGCGAACAGTCCAGCGTACTGGCTGAAGACTTGCCTATCACTCTGCTGTTGTCCTGTGATGGTCTGATAAGACCACTCCACCAACAGAACCATCTTGTGGGTTGCTGGAGAGGAAATCAGGGAGGGGTTCACTCATTCTTGTCCCTCATTTGTAACCATGAACATGGTCACATCAGCTCCATCATAAAAGGGTTTTAGGCAGTGGACATGTATAATTCTTTGAGTTTTTGCAACTGCCTAGATCAACTAAATAACTAACCTCCCCTTTAAAGTATGGGGTAGGGCCCAGACCATTTGTCCTGAGGGGGCTTTGGATCAACAGTCTCCTACACCCAAACTTTCTGCCCTGGTTGGAACTCCACCATAGCAGCTTTCTGGTCATACCAGAGATTTTTGCAGCTCCTGGCTGGCCTGGAGATTTTTGCTGGCTTTCTCCATGTAATTAGCCATTTTTGAACGTTAGGGCAAGCACTTACATAATATCTTACTTGGGCTCTGAGAGGCTTCTCCAGCCTTCCCTAACAAGACTTAGTGGTCCCCTAACAGGACGCCCAAACAAGTTCAAATGAAGAGAAACCTACTACCATTTGTCACTTCCCTGTAGGCAAACAGCAGGCAAGGAAGTAGGATATCTTATCTCCTGCAGAGCTTTTAAGGGAGTCCTCCAATGATACCTTTTAGGGTCTGGTTGAACCTTTCTACCAGCCCATTTGTTGGAGGATGGTATGGGGTGGTGAACTTCGTGGCACACATTTTAAGTATGCAGACATGAAGTTTGAGCCTCTGTCTGATACTACCTCCTAGGGGAATCCTAACCTGGTGAAGATACCCAGGTTGGCTTTTGTAACTGCAGGAGCAGAAATAGTCCTAAAGGGTATAGCCTCAGGATATCTAGTTGCATGATCCACAACTACCAGTATGTACCCGTGTCCTGATGCTGTTTGCGGGTCAAGGGGGCAACATTGTCAATGCCTACCCTTTCAAAGGGAACCCTCAACCACAAAGAGAGCATTAAGGGGGTCTTTAAGTGTCCACCTGCTTTGCCACTGGCTTGGCAGGCGGCACAGGACTGACAAGAGTTCTTCACTTTTTGGGACATTTGTGGCCAATAAGTCATTACCTAACCTACTCCAAGTTTACTTTGGCCCAGATGCCAAGCTAGGGGAATTTCATGGACTATGGTGAAAAGAAAATCTCTGAACTGCTGGGGCACTACCATCCTCCTGGTTGCACCAGGTTTGAGGTTTATGGCCTCAGTGTACAGGAGTCCTGCCTCTTAATACACCCTGTAGGCACTACTGCCATTTCCTAACTCCTCCTGGGCAGCTTGCTGCCTCTGCCTTCAAGAGTGGCACAGTTCTTCCCTGGAGGGTCGCCCTGGGGCCAAGAACTCCCTGTGGTAGGGCCCAAGCTCTTCAGGCTCAGTTCCTGGCAAGACAGGCAAATCCTCTCCTCCAGGAGAGGGATCCTGATCTGTGATCTGTTTTTAAACTGGTTCCCCAGTCTTCTTGCCTTCTCTTGGGAGGCTGATCCACTATTTCAGGATTGAGCTCTCCTTTTTCTATCTGAAGTCTGCTCTGTGCCCTAGTCTTGACACAAGGGCAGTCAGGGATTCCAAGCATTGCTGCATGGGTCTTAAGCTCTACCGCATCTCAGGGGGGATGCTCCAGGTCATTTCCAAGCAGGCAATCTACAGGGATGGATGAGGACAACCACTTGTTTGCCCTACTACTCCCTCCAAATCAAAGGTTACCATAGCCATGGGATGGAAGTTTGTCTCATTGATGACAGGATAAGACTTCTCTACCAGGGACTGATATGAGTGGACCAAGTGCTGAGTTACCATGGTAACACTAGCTCCTGCGTCCCTCAGTGCTTCTACCTTTTCCCCATTAATCAAAGGGTGCTGCCTGTATTTTTGCATAGTACTTGGCCAGGCAGCACAGGATAATTCTACCCCATCTCAGTGACTAATATTGCCTCTGTGGGACACTGACATGGTCAGGCCACGCCTCTGACCCCATCTGGAGATTAGCAACTGCATTTACTGCCGGTTGACTACAGGCAGTCTTTGTTTTTACAGCCAGAGTCTCCAGTTTGGTGCCCTTTGGTTTTGCAGTCATGGCAGCAAGCCTTGCAGGGGTCAGCGTCTTCCTTTGTACGCTCCCCTGGACTGTGAGTAGTCTCTGGGCCACCCACCTGTGCAGATTTGAAGGGGCCTTGAGAAGACTTGTTTTTACCCTGGCTCCCATCTTTCCCTTGGGGGGAGGGGGGTGGGTTGGCCACTTTCTTTTGGTCTCCCCCAACCAGTGGCAGGTTTGGTCACCCTGGCTTGGACCAGTCTGCCTTCCTCCCCAGTTATTGAGGGAAAAGAGGCTACATCAGCACCTGGTAGACCTGGGCCCAATCAATGGAACACTTACTCAACAGATGCTATTTCATAAATAAATTATACAGCCCATCACAATCTTGTACCTTGTTCCCAGCTAGCCAACCACCCAGCATTTTTTACTGAATAGTCCACAAAGTCATCCCAGGTTTGGCTCTAGGATTTGACCCTCCCTGAAAAAAACAATCCAAAGGCCTCAATCAGGGTACCCTTCATGAGGTCACAGGATTTAGAATCTGCCTCATTCAGGGTCAGGAGCCTATCCCTGCACTTTCCTGAGAATAACTCCAACAGTGTGTCCCAATGCTTTCTCAATTTCCCTCCCAATACAGCCTCTTTCAAAGGCAGAAAACCATCTTACTACATCATCCCTTCAGTGAAGGGAGGCACAACTCCTTTTGGGAGTTTGAAGTTGAAGGATTTCTCCCTCAATATTTGGATGCTGCCACCAGAGATGGGTCCTATGTCCAACTCTTTCCATCCCTTTTCTATTTCCAAAAGCTGGCTCTTTAAGGCCAGCCTCTTGGTCAGCCTGGCAATGTCCAGGTCTGTTTCTGTGGGTGCGCTAGAGCTTCTGGTAGATGAGCTACCCTCACCATTATCCACAGGGGCTTCTTCACCCACCATATATGAATCATCTTTATCAGGGGGTTATCTTTTTCGTGCTGGGCCACCAGAAATGTAAGTTTCTCTGCACTGGGGCTTTTTCCAGTATGACTTTGGTACTGTCTGCAGAGTCTCTGTAATTGGTCATAGGTATATGCCTTATAAGGTTCCAGGTCGAGCTCCTGGGTTCTGACCTCCGCATCGGACATTTTTATTTTATTAAAGTCGTTACCTTTTTAAGAATTTAGAATCCTCTTTTTGGTTGAGCCAACTAAAGTAAAGACTTTTAAAAACATTTTGCTGAAGTTGTAAGGACCTAACCATGGTCCTAATGATTACCGTAAAAGTCTGCAAAAAATATTACGTTGATTGAAAAAATCAAAAAAATAATTAAAATCAATTTGAGAGTTATCCGGCTGCTCACAAAATTGACCATGGTATCCGCAAATGCAAAGTCTTTATCCCACCGCTGATCTACCAAATGTAGGAGGCTGGCCCTCTGTAGTGTGCAAAGCTACTACTGTGCAGAGGGTCAAGCACCACGATTCACAGGGTTAGCAAATAGATCACCTTCTGCTCTACTTTTTAAGTTAACTTGATCGCACAGTTAGGCCAATCTTGGAGAAGTGCAAAGCATTTGTTGTACTCACAGCATCAATCCTGCAACTCACACTTAAAGAGTAACTGGAGACCAATTTATAAAAGAACTTCACATTTGTACGTGATTTAAGACCAAGCTTATCAAAATTGGTTAAGTACTTTGAGGTATGAATTTTTGAAGTTTAAGAAAAATACTATTTTTAATGCATAATTACGCACTATAGATTTCAATGGAGGATCACTTTTAAAAATACATAAAAAGTCAGTTGACTGGGGCTTCTTCCTGGACCTTTTGCAGCCCCTGGTGGACTGTTTTTCTGGATGTTCGACATCAGCCAACCAATATCCAGGGTATTGGCACTGTAGGGCCACTGGAGGGCGCAATGTCACCAAACTTGGCACTCTGACAGGGTTTGTCCACACAGTCCTGTGTCTAGTTTGGCCCAGCTGCAGGATCTGGTTCGGGAGTTAGCAGCTGGTCAGTGAAGTGACCCTCACTGGTTTGTTGGTTTCTTCTGGTTTTAGAATGGTACCTCCACTCTGGAGGGAATACTCTGGTGACTTCTAAAGCCTGGAGGTCCCCTGGGGGTTTTGTAGAGTTGTCTAGTTTTCCAGCAGCTCCTCAGCAGTGACTGTCTGGTCCTGGGTGCAGCAGGCAGGATTTGGCACTTTGATGCACCAGGTCACAATTCTCGTGCCTAGGATCTTCTTGGTGCTGGTCTTGTCCATCGAATCTAATCTCTTGGTCTAGGGATGCCCACTAAGTACTGTGTTTAGTGGGTGTTTTAGAGGGAACTTGGTAGGGACCAATGAGTCATCTACCTTAGATTGGCTACACCCACTTCCTGTGGGCAAGGGTCACTTCCCTACACCCAATTGGCTATTTTTCTTCCATCTAAGATGTAGGAAAAATTAAATGGAGGTTCTACCTTGCAGGCAACACCCTAGGGGTGGTGCATGCCAGGTGGGGCCACTTCTCCTATCCTTTGTGTGTTTTCCTGCTGTTGCTCCTGTCCAAAAGCGGGAGTCTGCAATAAAGGCAGCCATCTGCAGCCGGCCTGGGGGTCGAGTTTCAAAGGTGGTAAGCACTTTGAAGCTTGCCACCAGGGCAGGGCTCATTCCTGAGGGAGGGGTTAGCACCTCCACCTAGGAAGGGCTTTGTTCTGCAACTATGAGAGGAGGTTCTCTCACCCCAAGGTTGTAGATTAGATGTCTGGCAGTGGCAGGCTAGATAGAACCAGTCAGCAACCATGCCAGGGTAGTTAAGAGTTTGAAGGGAGCACCTTTAATGTCACCCCGGTTACATTTAGTAATAAATCCAATACTGGTACCAGTTTGGATTTATCATTGAGTTGTTTGATACTTAAACCAGGGTTCAGAGTAGCCATCATGTAACTGGGAAACTCGTGTTGACCAGTGTCCAGCACATGCATGTAAAATGGCTGCTCTGCTCACTCACTATGTCCCAGGTTTAGCAAGGAAACAGTGGGGGCATATTGCTCATGCAACTATGCCCTTACATACATTATAGTGCACCCTGCCTTAGGGCTGGAAGACCAGCTAGAGGGGTGACTTACCCACAACATATGCAGTGTAGGGTGGAAAGGGCACGGAGTGGTCCATGTTGAGTTTGTGTTTTAGGTTTGCCCCAGAGTACTCAGCCTACAATGGTAGGACTGGGTGCATCGCCCTACAGGGTGGCGTAATTAGTGCTGCTGCCCTCTGGGCCTACCCTTAGTACCCCATTCCCTGGGTAGCTAAGTATCTTTTACTAGGGACTTATAGCGGCACCTAACGTGTGTCCAATTGTGCCAATGCATCACAACAGTTTAGGGAAAGAGATCTGGCCCTGGTAACCTGGATAGCAGGGACCCTGGGCACTACAATGTCTAGGCTACATCACATACCAGACAAAATGGAGGCAAACAATATCAAAAAGGGACCTTTTCTCAGAGGGACCACCCAACCCACCCCTCTCCCCCAACCCCCCCTTTGCTAGACTCTTGCCCTATACCAGTTTACGGTGCAAGATCCAGGGTTTCACTTTTGATGATAGATTAACCTGCACTCTTCAAACTGGCATCAGCTCCATCTGTCATTTCCGTTTTACTGCTTAAGCAGGTTCCCCGCTCTTCCCCCAGAGATCTGGAGCTCTCGCCACATTCTGCCTCCCACCACCAGCGAGGTCAGCCAAGGTACCCGACCCTTACCTGAAGCAGCTTTAGCAGGGCACCAGTGTCGCGCTCCCCTGTGGCGTTGAACAGCAGCACTCGAACTACCGAACCACTAAACAAGAAAAGAAATGAAGCATAAACCACCAACATCCGTATCAAATCTTCCTTCCCCACCACCAAAACAAGACCCTCCTTGCTCCACCCCACAAATGCTGAAGCCCTCCAGCTTTCCACAAACTACTGCCAATCCATTAGTACAATTCACCATCCAACTAAAGGAGACCACAGCCAAACTCAGCTAACCATAGAAGACATTAAACCCACCTAGCAAAACCAATGCAGGCACAAATCAAACCTCAGCTAACCATAACCTACATCACACCCACCCAACACACTAAACCAATGCAAAGACATCAACCTCAACTAACCATACCAGACAAACCCAACCAACACACTAAACCAATGCAAAGACATCAAACTCAAACCTCAGCTAACCATACTGGCCATCATCAGCGGGGCTAAGGACTACCGGCCCCAGGAATCCTTTGCGCCATCCTGGCCACAGTGTTGTTTGCTCCAGGAGGCACTTATTTAAATCAGGGGCGAGCTCCCGCTGCGTGGGGGGGGACGGGCGGGGGAATCAGAGGAATGCAAAAGCAGGGCCAAGGACTACCGGCCCCCCAGAATCCCTTGTGCTGGCCCGCCCAGTGTGGTGCCCACCAGGAGGTGCTTGTTTAAACCAGGGGCAAGCTCCCGCCGTGCAGGCGGCATGCACAGGCCAAGAGTGGCCCTTATAGGACTGGGCCATCCCACTGACGCTGAAGATCTGGCACAATTCTCGTGAGATTTTGTATTTCTAACTCATCACAGGTGAATGTAAAGCATCCGGAGGCCCAGCTGCTCCACGGAAACCTACCAGCATTGATACCATACTGGAGCTGCCACTGAGGTTGTGTCAAATAAAATTACTTGACCACAAGGAGACTATCCCTGGGCCAGGTGACAGACTGGGGGATGGGGGAGTGTTCGAAATGGGGTCTCTAGTTGGCAGTCGGTTTGCACCCTGTCCAAGTAGGGACCCTCACTTTAGTCAGGATAAGGGAGATACCTGCTCAGTTAACCCCCGCTCACCCCCTTGGTAGCTTGGCACGAGCAGTCAGGCTTATCTCAGAAGCAATGTGTAAAGCATTTGCACATAACCCACAGTAATAAGTGAACACACTACAAAAGGACACCACACCAGTTTTAGAAAAATAGCCAATATTTAGCTATAAAAAAAGACCAAATACGATATAAAAAAATCCAGCATACAGTAATAAAAATATGAATGCTGTAAGACGTACTTAACAATACAGTTCCTTGAAGTCGATAACTCCACCTGGGGCTATCACGGCGTCGTGAACAACAAGACCAAAAGTTCAGGCTGGCCTCGCCGTTGCCGGCCAGCTGAGGTGTCGGGAAGACCCACAAACAGTACCTTGGATTCGCAGGGCGTCATGATCCTCACGGTGAGCTCCGGAGAGCGGCGTTGCTGCAGGAGTCGTCAGGCCCTTGAAGTCATGCACTTCGGGGATCGAAATCCAGGCTGATGAAAATCGGTGCGCTGGCGGGGATGGCGTCAGAGCTGCGGTGCGAAGCGGGACGATGTGACGTGCGGTGCCCACAGGTCACGGTGCAGGCAACGGCTCGGTGACTGTGTCCAGCGTCATCGGTGAGACCAGGGATGCGGTGTGAAGCAGGGTGGTGCAATGTGCGGTGTCCACAGGTCACAGTGCAGGCAGCGGCATTGTTGCAGAAGAACGGTCGTCTGTAGGCCCAAGCCAGCGGTGCGGGATGGTGCTTTGTGACCCTCACGAGCGGTGTCCACAAGCAACAGTGCAGGCAAGGATGCCTGGTGACGACACTGGAGCCGATGGTGCTGGCGTCAGTGGAACAGGGCTGCGGGACGGGACTGTGCTTCTTGCTCCTCACGAGCGGTGTTCACAGGCCACGGTGCAGGCAGCGGCACCGGTGTCAGCAGGAGCGTCGTCGTCTGGGATGCCGAGGCTGCGGTGTGAGCAGGTGATGCCAGAGTGCGGGGCCCACAGGATCAGCGGCTTGGAGAAGTCGTCGGATGACTGCGTCGGCGAGACCAGGGTCGCGGTGCGAAGTGGGGCAATGCGACTCCGTGCGGCATCAGCAGGTCACGGTGCAGGCCAGCTGCGTCGTTGGAGGCGTTGTGGTGGTTTCTCCTCTTGAACAGCACAAAACACACAGTTCCCAGTGCTGCAGGTCGAGGAAGCTGAAGTCTTTGGTGTCCCTGAGACTTCCAACATGAGGCAAGCTCTACTCCAAGCCCCTGGAGGACTCTCTCAAGCAGGACACACAGCAAAGTTCACCCTTTGCACTCTTAAGGCAGAAGCAGCAACTGCAGGCCAGTCCAGCAAAGCAACACAGCAAAGGGAGAGTTACTCCTCCTTCAGCTCTTCTCTTGGGAAGAGGTTCCTCTTTATTCCAGAAAGATTCTAAAAGTCTGGGGTTTTGGGTCTGCTTCTTCTACCCAGTTCTGCCTTTGAAGTTTCCAAACTTCAAAGCAAAGTCTCAAGTGTTTGCAAGAACCTTCCTTGTCCAGGCCAGGCCCCAGACACTCACCAGGGGGTCAAAGACAGCATTGTGTGAGGGCAGGCACAGTCCTTTCAGGTGTGAGTGACCACTCCTCCCCCCAGCCCAGATGGCTCATCAGGATATGTGGGCTACACCCCAGTCCCCTTTGTGTCACTATCTAGAGGAAAGGTGTGAACAGCCCAACTGTCAAACTGACCCAGACAGGGAATCCACAAACAGGCAGAGTCACAGAATGGATTAAGCAAGAAAATGCCTACTTTCTAAAAGTGGCATTCTCAAATGCACAATCTTAAAATCAACTTTACTAAAAGATGTATTTTTAAATTGTGAGCTCAGAGACCCCAAACTCCATATGTCCATCCGCTCCCAAAGGGAATCTACACTTCAATCAGATATAAAGGTAGCCCCTATGTTAACCTATGAGAGGGACAGGCCTTGCAACAGTGAAAAACGAATTTAGCAATATTTCACTGTCAGGACATATAATGAAAATGTCACTTACCCAGTGTACATCTGTTTGTGGCATCAGTCGCTGTAGATTCGCATGTTTTGCATAGCTCGCCATCTGGTGTTGGGTCGGAGTGTTACAAGTTGTTTTTCTTCGAAGAAGTCTTTCGAGTCACGGGACCGAGTGACTCCTCCTTTTGTCTCCATTGCGCATGGGCGTCGACTCCATCTTCGATTGTTTTTCCCCGCAGAGGGTGAGGTAGGAGTTGAATTGTAGTAATAGTGCCCATGCAATGGAGTGACTAAGTATGTACCTATTTAAGGTTAAAATAATATATATACAAATAGTTGAAGGTACCTTCCGAACTGCTACAGGCTCCCGGGGAGGCGGGTGGGCACATGCGAATCTACAGCAACTGATGCCACGAACAGATGTACACTGGGTAAGTGACATTTTCAGTTCGATGGCATCTGTCGCTGTAGATACGCATGTTCTGCATAGACTAGTAAGCAGTTATTTCCCCAAAAGCGGTGGATCAGCCTGTAGGAGTGGAAGTAGTCTGAAACAATGTTCTTAATACGGCTTGACCTACTGTGGCTTGTTGTGCGGATAACACGTCTACACAGTAGTGCTTGGTGAATGTGTGAGGCGTAGACCATGTGGCTGCCTTACATATTTCTTGCATTGGGATGTTTCCTAGAAAGGCCATGGTAGCACCTTTCTTTCTGGTTGAGTGTGCCCTTGGTGTAATGGGCAGTTGTCGTTTAGCTTTAAGGTAGCAGATTTGGATGCATTTAACTATCCATCTGGCTATACCTTGTTTTGATATTGGGTTTCCTGCATGAGGTTTTTGGAATGCAATAAATAGCTGTTTAGTTTTCCTGATGCTCTTTGTTCTGTCAATGTAATACATTAATGCTCTTTTGACATCTAAAGTATGTAGTGCCCTCTCAGCTACGGAATCTGGCTGTGGGAAGAACACTGGAAGTTCCACTGTTTGATTTAGATGGAACGGTGAAATTACTTTTGGTAGAAATTTAGGATTAGTCCTTAGGACGACCTTATTTTTGTGTAGTTGTATAAAAGGTTCTTGTATTGTAAACGCCTGAATCTCGCTTACTCTTCTTAGGGAAGTAATGGCGATGAGAAATGCAACCTTCCAGGTTAGGAACTGTATGTCGCAGGAGTGCATGGGTTCAAAAGGTGGACCCATAAGTCTAGTTAAGACAACATTTAGGTTCCATGAAGGAACAGGTGGTGTTCTTGGTGGAATAATTCTTTTAAGGCCCTCCATGAATGCTTTAATGACTGGTATCCTATATAGGGAAGTTGAATAGGTAGGCTGCAGGTATGCAGATATTGCTGCAAGGTGTATTTTAATGGAAGAGAAAGCTAGGTTAGATTTTTGTAAGTGAAGCAAGTAACCCACTACATGTTTTGGGGTTGCGTGTAATGGTTGGATTTGATTAATATGGCAGTAGCAAACAAACCTCTTCCATTTACTGGCATAGCAGTGCCTGGTGGATGGCCTTCTGGCTTGCTTTATGACTTCCATACATTCTTGGGTAAGTTGTAAGTGTCCGAATTCTAGGATTTCAGGAGCCAGATTGCTAGATTCAGCGATGCTGGATCTGGGTGTCTGATCGTTTGGTTGTGTTGTGTTAACAGATCCGGCCTGTTGGGCAGTTTGATGTGGGGTACTACTGATAGGTCTAGCAGCGTTGTGTACCAGGGTTGCCTTGCCCAAGTTGGTGCTATTAATATGAGTTTGAGTTTGTTTTGACTGAGTTTGTTTACCAGATAAGGAAGGAGAGGGAGAGGAGGAAAAGCGTAGGCAAATATCCCTGACCAGTTGATCCATAGGGCATTGCCTTGGGACTGTTTGTGTGGGTATCTGGATGCGAAGTTTTGGCATTTTGCGTTCTCTTTTGTCGCAAACAAGTCTATTTGAGGTGTTCCCCAGAGCGTGAAGTGTTCAGAATTTGGGGGTGAATTTCCCATTCGTGGACCTGTTGGTGATCTTGAGAGAGATTGTCTGCGAGTTGATTCTGAATTCCTGGGATAAATTGTGCTATTAGGCGAATTTGGTTGTGAATTGCCCAACGCCATATCTTTTGTGCCAGCAGGCTCAATTGCGTTGAGTGCGTCCCCCCTTGTTTGTTTAGATAATACATTGTTGTCATGTCTGTTTTGACGAGAATGTATTTGTGAACTATTATTGGTTGAAAAGCCTTTAGTGCTTGAAAAACTGCTAGTAGTTCTAGGTGATTTATATGCAGTTTTGTTTGATGTACGTTCCATTGTCCTTGTATGATGGGTTGATCGAGGTGTGCTCCCCACCCTGTCATGGAAGCATCTGTTATTACGTATTGTGGCACTGGGTCTTGGAAAGGCCGCCCTTTGTTTAAATTTATATCGTTCCACCATAGAAGTGAGAGGTAAGTTTGGCGGTCTATTAACACCAGATCTGTAAGGTGACCCTGTGCTTGTGACCACTGTGATGCTAGGCACTGTTGTAAGGGCCTCATGTGCAGCCTTGCGTTTGGGACAATGGCTATGCATGAAGACATCATGCCTAGGAGTTGTAATATCATCTTTGCTTGTATCTTCTGTGTTGGATACATGCGTTGTAGGATGTTGAAATTTTGAATTCTTTGTGGACTTGGAGTGGCTACTCCTATTGTTGTGTTTATTATGGCTCCTAGGTATTGTTGTACCTTGCGCGGCAGAATGTTGGATTTTGCGAAGTTGACTGTGAACCCTAGTTTGTAGAGGGTTTGTATGATTTGATTTGTGTGGTGTGAGCACGTTATTAACGAACGGGACTTGATTAGCCAGTCGTCTAGATACGGGAATACATGTATTTGCTGCCTTCTGATGTGTGCAGCGACTACTGCTAGACATTTGGTAAAGACTCTTGGTGCGGTTGTTAAACCGAAAGGCAGTACCTTGAATTGGTAGTGTATTCCTTTGAATACAAACCTTAGGTATTTCCTGTGCGATGGATGTATTGGTATATGGAAATACGCGTCTTTGAGGTCTAATGTCATGTAGTCGTGTAGTTTCAGCAATGGTAACACTTCTTGTAGTGTGACCATGTGAAAGTGGTCTGATTTGATGTATGTGTTTAGTATTCTTAGGTCTAGGATTGGTCTTAGCGTTTTGTCCTTCTTTGGTATTAAGAAGTACAGTGAATAAACTCCTGTGTTTATTTGTGTGTTTGGTACTAACTCGATTGCGTTCTTTTGCAATAGTGCTTGAACTTCTATCTCCAGGAGCTCGGAATGATGTTTTGATAAATTTTGTGCTCTTGGTGGTATGTTTGGAGGGAATTTTAGAAATTCTATGCAATAACCATTTTGGATAATTGCTAGAACCCAAGTGTCTGTAGTGATTTCCTCCCATGCTTTGTAATAATGACTTATTCTTCCCCCCACTGGTGTTGTGTGGAGGGGGTGAGTGACATGTGAGTCACTGTTTGGTTGTAGGGGTTTTGGGGCTTTGAAATTTTCCTCTATTCCTAGGGAATTGCCCTCCTCTATATTGGCCCCGAAAGCCTCCCCTGTACTGTCCCTGGTAACTGGATGGTGTTGCCTGTGAGGTGCTGGCTTGTGTGGCCTGACCCCGAAACCCCCCTCTAAAGGGTGTTTTGCGGAAGGTGCTGTAATTTCCTCTGCTCTGCGGCGAGTAGAGTGCGCCCATGGCTTTAGCAGTGTCCGGTCCAGAAGTGGACACGGCGATTGAGAAACTTAAAAAGGACACGAACAGTTCTTTTTCGTTGAATGGCATATTGAGAACTGCCTGCTGAATCTCTGGTTTAAACCCAGACGTTCGTAGCCATGCATGCCTTCTGATGGTCACAGATGTATTTATTGTTCTTGCAGCTGTGTCTGCTGCGTCCATGGAGGAGCGTATCTGGTTGTTTGAAATGTTCTGTCCTTCTTCAACCACTTGCTTTGCCCTCTTTTGTAGGTCTTTGGGTAGATGTTCAATGAGATGTTGCATCTCATCCCAATGGGCTCTGTCATAGCGCGCAAGAAGTGCCTGTGAGTTAGCGATGCGCCACTGGTTTGCAGCTTGTGCTGCGACTCTTTCCAGCTGCATCGAACTTGCGGCTTTCCTTATCTGGGGGTGGTGCGTCCCCAGATGTGTGGGAGTTGGCCCTTTTCCTAGCTGCTCCTACAACGACAGAATCTGGTGGCAGCTGCGAAGTTATGAAAATTGGGTCTGTAGGAGGCACTTTATACTTTTTTTCCACCCTTGGTGTGATTGCCCTACTTTTGACCGGCTCCTTAAAGATGTCTTTTGCGTGCCGAAGCATACCAGGGAGCATAGGCAGGCTTTGGTAGGAGCTGTGGGTGGCTGAGAGGGTGTTGAATAGAAAGTCATCCTCAACTTGTTCTGAGTGGAGGCTTACATTGTGGAATTGTGCTGCTCTAGCCACCACCTGAGAATATGCAGTACTGTCTTCTGGTGGTGATGGCTTTGTAGGGTATGCCTCCGGACTGTTATCTGACACAGGGGCGTCGTATAAGTCCCATGCGTCCTGATCTTGGTCACCTTGGCTCATGGAGGTGTGAGCCGGGGAATGTGATGGAGTTTGTGCTGGTGAGACGTGAATTATAGGTGGAGGAGAGGGTGGCGGAGTAACCCTTTTCACCATTTTTGTTTGTGGTGTTTGGTCAGTTTGAAATTCCAGTCTTCTCTTTCTCCTAATAGGGGGAAGGGTGCTTATCTTTCCTGTCCCCTGCTGTATAAAAATACGTTTCTGCGTATGGTCTACATCGGTGGATTGCAGGTCTTCCTCAAACCTAAGCTTTCACATTTGGGAGGTCATTGATTGCTCTTCGGTATAAGAGCCTGAAACTGGGTCGGTTGCAGGTTGTTTCGGCACCGAAACCCTGTCTGCATCTTTTTTCGGCTCCGAGGTGGCTTTTTTCTTTTTCGGAGTCGAAACATCTCGGCGTCGATCTTCATCGGTGCCGCTGTCTCAGCGTCGAGCCGTGTCTACACCGCTATCTCGGTGTCGATGTATGTCTCCAGCACTGTCTCGGTCCCGAGAAGGCTGCGTGCCGGTGTCTCGACCGGAGTCGGACGGTCTCGGCACTGATTGGGCCTTTTTCGGTGCCGACGGTCGGTCACCGAATTTATGGGTGGAGCCATGGCCTGGTGGCAGTGGCGTCCCCTGGGCCTTGACAATCTTCTTATGAGTGCTTTGACGTCTTACTCACGGTTCGTGGATCGTCGAATTCCTCAGAGTCCGATTCGTGTATTGAAAAGGTTTCTTCCTCTTCCTGTACCTCGAACTCTCGGTGCGCTGTTGGCGTGGACGCCATTTGAAGTCTTCTTGCTCGACGGTCTCGGAGTGTTTTTCGGGACCGGAACGCCCGACAGGCCTCGCAAGTGTCTTCACTGTGCTCAGGTGATAGGCACAGGTTACAGACCAAGTGTTGGTCTGAATAGGGGTATTTTTTGTGGCATTTGGGACAGAAACGGAACGGGGTCCGTTCCATCGGCGTTCTTCTACATGCGGTCGGGCCGAGCAGGCCCCGACGGGGATCGAAAACTACCCCGAAGGGCTCCGGAGCTCTTCGATCTTCGATGCGGTGTTGATTCTGACTACGCCGATCCCGAACGCAACAATACCAACGAAAATCTTCCGAAATTTAGCTGTTTTTCCGTTCCGAAACTCGGAGCGACAGGAACACGTCCGAACCCGATGGCGGAAAAAAAACAATCGAAGATGGAGTCGACGCCCATGCGCAATGGAGACAAAAGGAGGAGTCACTCGGTCCCGTGACTCGAAAGACTTCTTCGAAGAAAAACAACTTGTAACACTCCGACCCAACACCAGATGGCGAGCTATGCAAAACATGCGTATCTACAGCGACAGATGCCATCGAACCAAATGTTCCTTTCTTGTTCTTATATGGGGTCTTTCTAAAAGTAATCTTGTTTTGTGAGTGTTATAGGTGTGAGTGCTAGGAACATGTGTTTGTCATAAGAATGTGCTTATTAGAAATGTGCCTGTGTGTCTTGTTTGTTACGAAAGCGTGTAACAAATGTGTGTTTGGAAAGTGTGCCTTGCTAGGAGTCTTCAAGACGCATCTAGACTGCAGAGTCTATTTAAGCGCCTGAGGTATATACGCCTGGATGCATGTTTTAGGAATGTGTGCTTAGCTGTCCCCGTCTCAAGAATGGGAGTGTGTTGAGTGTCTCAGGAGTTTGTGCGCTTCAAGTCCAGATACCCGACTAACCATTCTAACATGGCTGCCACTTCTCAGAACTCAACACAAATATATAGTTTTGAAGGGGAGAGGGAAGTCTAGCTACAAAGAGGCCGGCACATGAGCAGGTTTAGGGGTACACACAGCTGTTCCATCAAAGCAGCCGAAGGCCAACAAAATCAAGGCAGTGCTCCAAATCATCCACATCTCAACACAAGAGAACTTTTCAAGGACCTCGAAACTAACCCACGCAACCAAGTGCACACAGCTCCTTAGACAGGCAATGGAGCGCACCAACTGGAACGTGCTCCGAGCAGACACTCGTGCAGAGCAGCAGCAAACGCCTAGAGATTCAGCTGTGTGAGATCAGCTCCCCATGGAACGGTGAGGAGCAACTCCCTGCACACCCTCGTAAAGAGAAGGGTAAAGCATATCATCTTGATGGAGCACGGGCCCCATCAACTGAAACTGGCGCTTACGTGGTCGGCTTGTCTTCATTCAACGCAACATGGCGGAACCAGCGGACACAGGCCTGCACGCTGCTGCTGGTGTGAGCCCCGTCAATGTAGTAGCAGATCGGCCCGCGGTGCAGGATCTGGGTGCGGCCCAGCCACACAGTATCTTGCAGTCCTTCACGCAGAAGAGAAACCATTAGTAAAAAGCAGAATAGAAAATAAACTTATTACAAACATGTAATAACAGTTTAAAAGCTTCTCTTTAAATCCTTTAAGATCCCCAAGCTCAATGTTATTTAGTCATCTAATGCTCAGTCTGTCAACTTTTAGAAACAAATGTTACTTACCAGTAGACATCTGTTCACGGCATGCAGTGCTGTAGATTCACATGCTGCGCATAAGCTCACTATCTAGTGTTGTGTTCAGAGTAGTACAACTTGGTTTTATTCGAAGAAAGTTTATCACGGATTGAGTGACCCCTCCTCTCGGTGATAGTGCGCATGGGTATCAAGTCCTTTGTTAGATTGTTTGCCCACAGGTGGGAGAGTGCAGTAATGAAGAGTATAGTAGGATATAAAAGGTCCATGCAATGTGTATATATATATATATATATACACACACACACACTTACATCTGTACACTTTTGGGGAGGAGGGAGGGGGCATGTGAATCTACAGCACTACCTGCCACGTACAGATGTCTACCGGTAACATTTTCCATTTGATGGCACGTGTAGCTGCAGATACACATGCTGTACACAGACTGTACAGCAGTCCCTCCATAAAGCAGTGGCTAGTGTGTACAGGTTGCAATTGTCTGAAAAAGTGTTTTAAGTACGGCTTGTCCAATATTTGCTGGTTGTCTGGCAAAGGCGTCTACAAGATAATGTTTAGTAAATGTGTGCGGTGTAGACCAGGTTGCTGCTTTACAATTGTTTGCCATCGGTATATTAAATAGAACGGCCACGGATGCACCTTTGTTCCTAGTGGAATGTACTCTAGCTGGTACCGGTAATTGTCTTAGCTTCAGTATATCAAGTTTGAACGCATTTGATTATCCATCTTGCTATAGTTTTAGATACTGCTTCTCCTTTGTGTGGTAATGAGAAAGCCACAAAAAGTTGTTCTGTTTTCCGAAAAGCTTTTGTTCTGTTTATATAATACAAAAGAGCTCTTGCCATCCAGAGTATGTAGAGCTCTTTCCGACACCGATTCTGGTTTTGGGAAGAAAACTGGCAATTCTATTGTTTGATTAAAATGAAATTGCGAAATGACTTTTGGATTTGTTCTTAATACAATATTTTCTTTATGAACCTGAAAGAAGGGTTCTTCTAAAGTTAGGGCCTGGAGTTCACGGAGCCCAAGAGGTGATAGCAATTACGAACGCTACTTTCCATGAAAGGTATGGTACTGGGCAGGAGTGGAGCGGCTCAGATGGTGGAGCCAGGAGTCGTGAGTACAATGTTTAAGTTCCAAGATGGAGCTGGAGGAATCCTTGGTGGAATTATTTCGTTCTTAATTCTGAACAAGGAAATATGTTGCCTGTTTTGCAGATATGCAGCTAAACGTAAGCTAATAGATGTGTAGGCTAAATGTCCCTTTTGTAAATGTAAGAAATATTGTACAATGTCCTATACTGTTGGTTGAAGGGGGGGCAATGATTTTTGTTTGAGAGTAACAAACAAAACGTTTCCGTTATGCCGCAGAGCACTGTCCAGTGGTAGGTTTGCATGCGTGTTTTAGGATATCCATACATTTCTGTGGTAAACGTAAATATCCAAATTCTATGACTTCAGGAGCCACATCGCTAGGTTGAGTGAACTGGAATTTGGATCACTTATTTGGCCCCGTTTTTTGTGTCGCAGGATCTGGCCTGTTGGGAAGTTTTTGATGAGGAACAACTTAGAGTGCCAGAAGTGTTGTGTACCATGGTTGACGTGGCCATGAATGGGCCACCAAGATTATGCTGAGGGAAGATTGTTTTATTTTATAGACTAGGAATGAGGGGGGGGGGGGTTGGGGGGGGATTAGCAGATATCCCTGACCAACTCATCCATAGAGCATTGCCCTTGGACTGAAGGTACTTAGAGGCAAAGTTTTGGCATTTTTTGTTTTGTTGCGAACAGATCTATTTGAGGTGTTCCCCATTTTGTGAAGTATTGTTGAAGGACTTGTGGGTGGCGGTCCCACTCGTGTATTTGTTGATGCGCCCTGCTTAGCCGATCTGCTAACTGGTCGCCCATGCCCAGGAGATATTGTGCCACTATGAATATTGGCAAGAATCGCCCACTTTCATATTGATTGTGCTAGTAGGGACAGTTGTTGAGATTGTGTCCCCAGTTTCTGGAGATAGTATATGACAGTCATTGTCTGTACGCATCACTGCTGTGTTGCAACTGTGAAAGGAATGCTTTCATTGCCAAGAATTTCGCTTGCAGTTCGAGGTAATTGATATGAAGAGACCGGTGAGTGTCGTCCCATATTCCCTGAACTGTTGTTTGAGGCATCTGTTGTGTGTAATCTGAGACACAGGGACTACAATGGACCGCCCCTTCATACGGTTTGTGGAATTCCACCAATGTAGAGAGGTAAGTCTGGCGGTCCAACAACACTAGATCTTCCATTTGACCCTGTGCCCGAGACCACTGACGAGACACACTGTCCAAGAGGACACAGTCTTGCATGAGGCACTATGGCAATACAAGACGCCATCGTTCAGATAAGGGAAACCTGAATTTGTTTTCTTCTAAGATATGCTGCAACCACTGCAAGGCGTTTTGTGAATACTCTGGGAGCAGTTGCGACTCCGAAGGGTAACACTTTGAATTGGTAACGCTTTCCAGCTACTACAAATCTAAGGTATTTTCTGTGTGCAGGAGTAATGGGAAAGTAAGAGTCCTTTAGATCTAGAGCTGTTAAACTCTCCTATTTGGAATAACATCCTGAAGAGTGACCATGGGAAAATGTTCTTATAGAACGTACTGATTTTAGAGTCTGAGATATCAAACAATTTTGAGTATTCGAAAATACAGGGAGTAAACTCCTGTTCCTTGGTATTGTATTGGTTTTATTGCTTTTTTAGAAGAAGACAATTTACTTCCTCTTTGAGAAGAGTGAGATGATCTTGTGAGCGTGTGTGCACGAGGGGGTATATTTGGAGGAGTGGAAATGAGCTCCAGACAATCATTTGGATAATTTGAAGTACCCATAGATCTGTGGTAACGGAGTCCATTGGGGTAAAAGAGTTGTAACCTTCCCCCTACAGGAGTGGTGTGTGTTCGTATTACTTCTGGTAGGTCACTGTTTGGTGACGGACAAGGAGCCTCTGGATATAGATGGTTTTCCTCTTCCCTTGTTATGGTTTCTTCTATATGACCCTCTGAAATAACCTGTTGTATTGGGAGGTGGGTTGAGTTGGACTTGTTGGTTCCTGAAGTGATGACCTGAATCCTCTACTAAACCCTGCACGACACACATTACCCCTGTGTGCTGGCGTGCAGCGCTCCCATGGCTCGGGCAGCTTGATTGTCCTTGTTTAATTTTTTCAAGTGGGGTATCCACTTGTGGACCAAATAAATGCTCCTTATCGAACGGCATATTTATAACCGCCTGCTGAACTTCTGGTTTTAAGCCTGAACATGAGCCAGGCATGACATCTTACAATGACGCTTGTGTTAATACTACGTGCTGCCGTATCAGCAGCATCACATGCACACCTAATGGAGTGGTTAGATAATGTGTGACCCTCATTTACAATCTCTATCCCTCTTCTACAATGTTTTTCTGGTAGATATTGTAAAAGTTCCTCCATAGCATCCCAGAGAGCTCTGTCATATCTAAAGTAAAGCTTGAACACTGGCAATTGACCAATGATTGGCTTCTTGATCTGCCACTTTTCCCTGCAGCATCTATTTTTTTCTTACTTTTCAGGAGGAGGTGCGTCCCCGGCTGACTGGCTATTTGTCGTGCAGTAGATGCCACAATAGTCTGGCGGAATTTGTGCTCATAGATAAATAATCAGTGGGTGCAGCTCTGTACTTTTTAATCAACACTAGGAGTGATAACCCTCATCGGCTTTTTAAATATTTCTTCTGCGGGTCTGATCATTCCTGGAAGCAGTGGAAGGAATTTACTTTCCTTGTGTGTTGCACCAAGGGTGTCAAATAAAAAATCCTCGTCTATCGAGTCAGTGTTCATAGTTACATTGTGATCTGCTGCTGTTCTTGCTATAACCTGCTGGCATGATGGGGAATCCTCAGGTGGTGAAGGTCTCGCTGGGTAAAAATCCGGATCATTTGGTGTAATAGGCTCCGGATCGTACTCATCCCATTGGTCCTGTTCATCTAATGCATCCATTATATGCCGACACCCTCTACGTGGTGAGAACCCTAGAAGAGTGGGAGATGTAGGTGGAGTAGAAGATAAAGGTGGAGATGTACGAGTATGAAGAGAAGCCTTTTCTTTGATAGTCATCTTTGGAGGGGCAGAGAAATCAAGTCTTTCTTCAAAAGTTAATTTCCTCGTTAAGTGGCGTAGGTGATGTTATCCACCCTGTTCCTTGCTGAATTTGAAGTCTGTGCTGCCTAGCACCCATAACTTCCAAAATTAGTTCCACCTGTGATGTATGAGATGTTATAGACTGTCCAGGGTCAGAGTCTTGTTTTTTCGGTTCTGAAGCTTTTTTTAGATGGAAATTTCAGTACTGAAATTGTAGCTGCCTGGCGTTTCAGTGCCGAAGTGGTTGGTACAGTTTGTTTGGTCGGTGCAGAAATGGAACTACTATAGGTCAATGTCAAAGACTTGCTTTTTTTCAGTGCCGAGCTGGTATGTGGGGGCATCCAAATAAGTTTATCGGCTACAACCATAGCTGGAAGGTAGTCGCGGACCACTGACCTCATCTTATCCGATGGGAGAGTACTTTTTAAATACAGTTTGTGCTGGTTGTAAAGGTTGACTCTCAATGTCGGACTGCACATCAGAGTCCGAATCTTGAACAGAGAAGGCCCTCTCTTCCACATCTTGCGCGTGCTCGTCTGCAAATATGTCTGGTGTCTTCTGTCTGTTGAGATGCCACTTCCATTTGACGAGCCGTTCGTTCTCTAGGCATCTTCTTCGACCGAAAAGAACAGCACGCTTCGCAGGTCTGATTGTTGTGGTCTGGTGAAATACCCAAACCCCCGGCATAATTTTTTTTTTTTTTTTACGAGGCCTTCTGAAACTGTTTCTGGCCCCCGATCGCAGCTGTGCTGCGATCGGGGGCCAGAAACAGTTTCAGAACCTGCGATCGGGGGCCAGAAAGTTTCAGAAGGCCTCGTAAGAAAGGGGAGAGTCTCCCCTTTCTTACAAGGCCTTCTGAAACGGTTTCCTGGCCCCCGATCGCAGCACAGCTGCGATCGGGGGCCAGGAAACCGCCCTAGACACCAGGGATTTCACTTTTGGGGGGCGGCCCCCCCGGAAAACGGGCCGCCCCCCCCCACCCCCCCGGCATAATTTTATTTTATTTTTTTTAAAAGGTAGGAGCCCCCTGGGGGGGGGGGGGGGGGGGCGCGATCGTGCCCCCCCAGGGGTTTTTTTTTTGTTTAAAAAAAAAAAAATTAAATGACAGGGGGTCGTCCGTGGGCAGGGTGACCCCCTGTGGGGGCAATTTTTTTTTAGATGTTGTAGGGTTTCCCTGGGGGCCATTTTGGCCCCCAAGGAAACCATACAACTACTAAAAAAAAATATATGTATATATCTATGTATATATCTATGTAGATAGATATATCTAGGTACATGGATATATCTATAGATATATCTATGTAGATATATATATATTGAAAATGTCACTTACCCAGTGTACATCTGTTCGTGGCATCAGTCGCAGTAGATTCGCATGTTTTGCAATAGCTCGCCATCTGGTGTTGGGCCGGAGTGTTACAAGTTGTTTTTCTTCGAAGAAGTCTTTCGAGTCACGGGACCGAGTGACTCCTCCTTTTGTCTCCATTGCGCATGGGCGTCGACTCCATCTTCGATTGTTTTTCCCCGCAGAGGGTGAGGTAGGAGTTGAATTGTAGTAATAGTGCCCATGCAATGGAGTGACTAAGTATGCACCTATTTAAGGTTGAGATGATACATATATAAATAATTGAAGGTAACTTCCAAACGGCTACAGGCTCCCGGGGAGGCGGGTGGGCACATGCGAATCTACTGCGACTGATGCCACGAACAGATGTACACTGGGTAAGTGACATTTTCAGTTCGATGGCATCTGTCGCTGTAGATACGCATGTTCTGCATAGACTAGTAAGCAGTTATCTCCCCAAAGCGGTGGATCAGCCTGTAGGAGTGGAAGTAGTCTGAAACAATGTTCTTAATACGGCTTGACCTACTGTGGCTTGTTGTGCGGATAACACATCTACACAGTAGTGCTTGGTGAATGTGTGAGGCGTAGACCATGTGGCTGCCTTACATATTTCTTGCATTGGGATGTTTCCTAGAAAGGCCATGGTAGCACCTTTCTTTCTGGTTGAGTGTGCCCTTGGTGTAATGGGCAGCTGTCGTTTAGCTTTAAGGTAGCAGATTTGGATGCATTTAACTATCCATCTGGCTATACCTTGTTTTGATATTGGGTTTCCTGCATGAGGTTTTTGAAATGCAATAAATAGTTGTTTAGTCTTTCTGATGTTTTTTGTTCTGTCAATGTAATACATCAATGCTCTTTTGACATCTAATGTATGTAGTGCCCTTTCAGCTACGGTATCTGGCTGTGGAAAGAACACTGGAAGTTCCACTGTTTGATTTAGATGGAACGGTGAAATAACCTTTGGCAAAAATTTAGGATTGGTCCTTAGGACGACCTTATTCTTGTGTAGTTGTATAAAAAGTTCCTGTATTGTAAACGCCTGAATCTCGCTTACTCTTCTTAGGGAAGTAATGGCGATGAGAAATGCCACCTTCCAGGTTAGGAACTGTATTTCGCAGGAGTGCATGGGTTCAAAAGGTGGACCCATAAGTCTAGTTAGGACAACATTTAGGTTCCATGAAGGAACAGGAGGTGTTCTTGGTGGTATAATTCTCCTAAGGCCCTCCATGAATGCTTTAATGACTGGTATCTTATATAGGGAAGTTGAATAGGTAGTCTGCAGGTATGCAGATATTGCTGCAAGGTGTATTTTAATGGAAGAGAAAGCCAGGTTAGATTTTTGTAAGTGAAGCAAGTAACCCACTACATGTTCTGGAGTTGTGTGTAATGGTTGTATTTGATTAATATGGCAGTAGAAAACAAACCTCTTCCATTTACTTGCATAGCAGTGCCTGGTGGATGGCCTTCTGGCTTGTTTTATGACTTCCATACATTCTTGGGTAAGTTGTAAGTGCCCGAATTCTAGGATTTCAGGAGCCAGATTGCTAGATTCAGCGATGCTGGATCTGGGTGTCTGATCTTTTGGTTGTGCTGTGTCAACAGATCTGGCCTGTTGGGCATTTTGATGCAGGGTACTACTGATAGGTCTAGCAGCGTTGTGTACCAGGGTTGCCTTGCCCAAGTTGGTGCTATCAATATGAGTTTGAGTTTGTTTTGACTGAGTTTGTTTACCAGGTAAGGAAGGAGAGGGAGAGGAGGAAAAGCGTAAGCAAATATCCCTGACCAGTTCATCCATAGGGCATTGCCTTGGGATTGTTCGTGTGGGTATCTGGATGCGAAGTTTTGGCATTTTGCGTTCTCCCTTGTCGCAAACAAGTCTATCTGAGGTGTTCCCCAGAGTTTGAAATAAGTGTTCAGAATTTGGGGGTGAATTTCCCATTCGTGGACCTGTTGGTGATCTCGAGAGAGATTGTCTGCGAGTTGATTTTGGATCACTGGTATAAATTGTGCTATTAGGCGAATTTGGTTGTGAATTGCCCAACGCCAAATCTTTTGTGCTAGCAGGCTTAACTGCGTGGAGTGCGTCCCCCCCTGCTTGTTTAGATAATACATTGTGGTCATGTTGTCTGTTTTGACGAGAATGTATTTGTGAACTATTATTGGTTGGAAAGCTTTTAGTGCTTGAAAAACTGCTAGAAGTTCTAGGTGATTTATATGCAGTTTTGTTTGATGTACGTTCCATTGTCCTTGTATGCTGTGTTGATCGAGGTGTGCTCCCCACCCTGTCATGGAAGCATCTGTTGTTATTACGTATGGTGGCACTGGGTCTTGGAAAGGCCGCCCTTTGTTTAAATTTATGTTGTTCCACCACAGAAGCGAGAGGTAAGTTTGGCGGTCTATTAACACCAGATCTATAAGGTGACCCTGTGCTTGTGACCATTGTGATGCTAGGCACTGTTGTAAGGGCCTCATGTGCAGTCTTGCGTTTGGGACAATGGCTATGCATGAAGACATCATGCCTAGGAGTTGTAGTACCATCTTTGCGTGTATCCTTTGTGTTGGATACATGCGTTGTATGATGGTGTTGACATTTTTAATTCTTTGTGGACTTGGAGTGGCTACTCCTTTTGATGTGTCTATTATGGCTCCCAGGTATTGTTGTACCTTGCGCGGCAGAATTTTGGATTTTGTGAAATTGACGGTGAACCCTAGTTTGAAGAGGGTTTGTATGATCTGATTTGTGTGATTTGAGCACTGTATTAACGAATGGGCCTTGATTAGCCAGTCGTCTAGATATGGGAACACATGTATTTGCTGCCTTCTTATGTGTGCAGCGACTACCGCTAGGCATTTGGTAAAGACTCTTGGTGCGGTTGTTAATCCGAAAGGCAGTACCTTGAATTGGTAATGTATTCCTTTGAATACAAACCTTAGGTATTTCCTGTGCGATGGGTGTATTGGTATATGGAAATAAGCATCCTTGAGGTCTAAAGTTGCCATGTAGTCGTGTAGTTTTAGCAATGGCAATACTTCTTGTAGTGTGACCATGTGAAAGTGGTCTGATTTGATGAAAGTGTTCACTACTCTGAGGTCTAGGATTGGTCTCAGCGTTTTGTCCTTCTTTGGTATCAGAAAGTACAGTGAGTAAACTCCTGTGTTTATTTGTGTGTTTGGCACTAATTCGATTGCATTCTTTTGCAATAGTGCCTGCACTTCTATCTCCAGGAGATTGGAATGGTGTGTTGTCAAATGTTGTGCTTTTGGTGGTATGTTTGGAGGGAATTGTAGAAATTCTATGCAATAACCATATTGGATAATTGCTAGAACCCAAGTGTCTGTAGTGATTTCCTCCCATGCTTTGTAATAATGACTTATTCTTCCCCCCCACTGGTGTTGTGTGGAGGGGGTGAGTGACATGTGAGTCACTGTTTAGTAGTAGGGGTTTTGGGGCTCTGAAATCTTCCTCTATTTCTAGGGAATTGCCCTCCTCTATATTGTCCCCGAAAACCTCCTCTATACTGTCCCTGGTAACTGGACGGTGTTGCTTGTGAGGTGCTGGCTTGTGTGCTCTGACCCCGAAACCCCCCTCGAAAGGGTGTTTTACGGAATGTGCTGTAATTCCCTCTGCTCTGCGGGGAGTAGAGTGCACCCATGGCTTTGGCAGTGTACGTATCTTTTTTGAGCTTCTCAATCGCTGTGTCCACTTCTGGACCGAACAGTTCTTTTTCATTAAAAGGCATATTGAGAACTGCTTGTTGAATCTCTGGTTTAAATCCAGACGTTCGGAGCCATGCATGCCTTCTGATAGTTACAGATGTATTAATTGTCCGTGCAGCTGTATCTGCAGCGTCCATGGAGGAGCGGATCTGGTTGTTGGAAATGGTCTGTCCCTCCTCAACCACTTGTTTTGCCCTATTTTGTAAGTCCTTGGGCAGATGTTCAATGAGATGTTGCATCTCGTCCCAGTGGGCTCTGTCATAGCGCGCAAGTAGTGCCTGGGAGTTCGCGATGCGCCACTGGTTTGCAGCTTGTGCTGCGACTCTTTTACCAGCTGCATCGAACTTGCGGCTTTCTTTATCTGGGGGTGGTGCATCTCCAGATGTGTGAGAGTTGGCCCTTTTCCTAGCTGCTCCTACAACGACAGAGTCTGGTGGCAGCTGTGTAGTGATGAAAACCGGGTCTGTAGGAGGCGCCTTATACTTTTTTTCCACCCTTGGTGTGATTGCCCTACTTTTGACCGGCTCCTTAAAGATTTCTTTCGCGTGCCGGAGCATACCAGGGAGCATAGGCAGGCTTTGGTATGAGCTGTGGGTGGAGGAGAGTGTTGAATAAAAAATCATCCTCGACCTGTTCTGAGTGGAGGCTTACGTTGTGAAACTGTGCTGCTCTAGCCACCACTTGAGAATACGCGGTGCTGTCTTCTGGTGGAGATGGCTTCGTAGGGTATGCCTCCGGACTGTTATCTGACACTGGGGCGTCGTATAGGTCCCATGCGTCTTGATCTTGGTCACCCTGGCTTATGGTGGTGTGAGCTGGGGAGTGTGATGGAGTTCGTGCTGGTGAGACGTTAATCACGGGCGGAGGAGAGGGTGGTGGGGTAACTCTTTTCACCACTTTTGGTTGTGGTGTCTGTTCAGTTTGGAACTCCAACCTTCTCTTTCTTCTAATGGGGGGAAGGGTGCTTATTTTTCCTGTCCCCTGCTGTATGAAGATACGCTTTTGCGTATGGTCCACATCAGTTGCTTGTAGCTCTTCCTCAAACCTATGCTTTTGCATTTGGGAGGTTAGCGAGTGCTCTTCTGTATAAGAGCCTGAAGCTGGGTCGCTTGCAGTTTGTTTCGGCATCGAAACCCTGTCTGCGTGTTTTTTCGGCTCCGAGGTGACTTTTTTCTTTTTCGGGGCCGAAACCTCTCGGCGTCGATCTTCTTCGGTGCCGCTGTCTCGGCGTCGAGCCGTGTCCACACCGGCATCTCGGTGTCGAGGCTTGTCTCCAGCACTTTCTCGGTCCCGAGAAGGCTGCGTGCCGGTGTCTCGACCGGAGTCGGACGACCTCGGCACTGTTTGGGCCTTTTTCGGTGCAGACGGTCGGTCACCGAATTTATGGGTGGAGCCATGGCCTGATGGCAGTGGCGTCCCCTGGGCCTTGTAAATCTTTCTCTGTGTGGTTTTCGACGTCTTCCTCACGGTTTGTGTATCGTCGAATCCTTCGGAGTCTGATTCTTGGATCGAGAAGGTACCTTCCTCTTCCTGCTCCTCGAACTCTCGGTGGGCTGTCGGCGCGGACGCCATCTGAAGTCTTCTGGCTCGATGGTCTCGGAGTGTCTTTCGGGACCGGAACGCACGACAGGCCTCACAGGTGTCTTCACTGTGCTCAGGTGACAGGCACAGGTTACAGACCAAGTGTTGGTCTGTATAGGGGTATTTATTGTGGCATTTGGGGCAGAAACGGAACGGGGTCCGTTCCATCGGCGTTCTTCAGCACGCGGTCGGGCCGACCAGGCCCCGACGGGGGATCGAAAAACTACCCCGAAGGGCACCGGAGCTCTTCGATGCGGTGTGGAATCTAAGTACGCCGATCCCGAACGCAACAATACCGACGAAAATCTTCCGAAATTAGCTAATTTTCCGTTCCGAAACTCGGAGCGACAGGAACACGTCCGAACCCGATGGCGGAAAAAAAAACAATCGAAGATGGAGTCGACGCCCATGCGCAATGGAGACAAAAGGAGGAGTCACTCGGTCCCGTGACTCGAAAGACTTCTTCGAAGAAAAACAACTTGTAACACTCCGGCCCAACACCAGATGGCGAGCTATTGCAAAACATGCGTATCTACAGCAACAGATGCCATCGAACGAATATATATATATATATATATATATATATATATATATATATATATATATATATAGAGGTAGATCTGTATCAAAGAGATTTATAAAGCGCGCTACTCACCTGTGAGGGTCTCAAGGCGCTGGGGGGGGGGGGGGGGGCTTGGGGGAGGGAAAGGGGCTGGGAGGTTCACTGTTCAAAAAGCCAGGTTTTGAGGCCCTTCCTGAAAAGAAGTAGGTTTTGGGTCTTGCGAAGGTGGGTTGTGAGTGCGTTCCAGGTTTTGGGTGCAATGTAGGAGAAGGATCTGCCCCCGGTGGTGGTGTGTTTGATGCGGGGGACAGAGGCGAGAGAGAGGTCAGCTGAGCGGACGTTTCGTGTGAGGGTGTGGAATGTGACTCTCGTTGAGGTAGGCAGGGCCTGTGTTGTGGAGTGATTTGTGTGCGAGGATGAGGATCTTGAAGGTGATCCTTTTGTCAATGGGGAGCCAGTGGAGGGATTTGGAGTGTGGAGAGATGTGTTGGTGTCGGCGGAGGTCGAGGATGAGTCGTGCTGCTGAGTTCTGGATGCGTGTAGTTTGCGCTTGAGTTTTAGAGTGGTGCCGGCGTAGAGGGCGTTTCCGTAATCAAGCCTGCTGCTGATGAGTGCGTGAGTGACAGTTTTTCTGGTCTCTGTGGGGATCCATTTGAATGTTTTTCAGTATACGGAGTTTGTTGAAGCATGAGGAGGTAAGAGCGTTGATTTGTTGGGTCATCGAGAGGGAGGAGTCTAGGATGATGCTGAGGTTGCGTGCGTGGTTGGCGGGGGTGGGTGCAGGGCCTAGCGTGGTGGGCCACCATGGGGGGTCCCAGGTGTTTGTGTGGGCCAAAGAGGATTATTTCGGTTTTGCTTGAGTTGAGTTTCAGGTGGTTGGCTGTCATATATATATCACTTTTGTCAATATGTGTGTGGTTTCCCTGGGGGGAGAAGGGTCCGACTTGTCTAGTGGCAGTTTTAGTGCCATAAAGAAGCGCAGAAGGTTTATATGCCTACTGCAAAGAGCACATCTGTATTTTATGTAAATAGCTGAGTACATTAGTAAAGTCTATGGAGAGATGAAGGGCACTTTTGCTGGGTGGTAATGAGGGAATCCGAGGAGGAGGGAGTGGGAGCACCAATAATGATTGTTGGACTGGGCGCAGGAGGTGCTAAAGACTGTGACGAACGGTATGTGACAAGGTGTTTTTTGAGTGTCTTGAAAGTACGTGCTGATTGAGGGAAGAAGCGCAGGTAAGGTGGCCTCTACTGTTGCACGTATCTCACACACACCATCGATTTTGTGACTGTCTACGTAGGCTAGTGTTTTAGAGCAACAGTTTAGCCAATAGCAGAGATGGCATCTTGATGGATGACTGCTGCCTGCACTCGGGTTATAGAGGACCGCTCTGACATAGGATCAGAGACTGAGACATCAGATACTGAGACAGCATCTGAGGGATAGGACAATGGCGCAGACTCTGGGAGTGATTTTTCAGTCAGAGGAGTCCCATTCGAAAACTCCTCTTCCAGTACATTATGAGGGAGGTGATGAGGACAGTCCTGCTGTCCCTTCGCAAGCTGTTCGTGCAACTGGGTAATAGTGGGTTAGGCCAACCCAGAGAGCAGGTGAATGCGGCGGCAAGCAGAGAGAGAGAGTGCTCTCTTGGGAGCTCACCAATTTAGTTCAGCCCCAAATTCCACCACCCAAATCATATTGTGGAGACATCAAAATTGTCTATGGCAAAACAAACTGGTTTTGTAAGGCAGGCACCTGTGTTTTTGGTCCTGGATTCGGCGGCCATATAGAGAAACACACTAAACCCAAACATTTCTGGAAACTAGACATTCGGGGGAGTCCACAGAGGTGTGACTTGTGTGGATTCCCCAAAGTTTTCTTACCCAGAATACCCTGCAAAGCTGAAATGTTGAAAAAAAACTATTTTTCTCGCATTTCTGTCACACAAACTACAGGAAAATGTTGGGATCCACAACATTCCTACCACCCAGTGACTCCTCACCTGTCCAGATAAAAACACTACCCCACTTGAGTGCCTACACCTAGTGCCTGTGTCAGGAATGGATCACTGGTCCGAGCCCCACAAGTCACCTCATCTTGGATTCCCCTGGGTTTCTAGTTTTCAAAAATGTGCTGGTTTGCTAGGTTTTCCCAGGTGCCGGCTGAGCTAGAGGCCAAAATCCACAGGTAGGCACTGTATTCTATGAAAAAATGTGATGTGTCCACGTTCTGTTTTGGGGCATTTCCTGTCGCGGGCGCTAGGCCTACCCACACAAGTGAGGTATCATTTTTATCGGGAGACTTGGGGGAACGCCGGGTGGAAGGAAATTTGTGGCTCCTCTCAGATTCCAGAACTTTGTCACCGAAATGTGAGGAAAACTTGTTTTTTTAGCCACTTTGAGGTTTGCAAAGGATTCTGGGTAACAGAACCTGGTCCGAGCCCCGCAAGTCACCCCTCCTTGGATTCCCCTAGGTCTCTAGTTTTCAGAAATGCACAGGTTTGGTAAGTTTCCCTATGTGCCGGCTGAGCTAGAGGCCAAAATCTACAGGTAGGCACTTTGGAAAAAAACAGCTGTGTTTTCTATAAAAAAAAATAGGATGTGTCCATGTTGTGTTTTGGGGCATTTCCTGTCGCGGGCACTAGGCCTACCCACACAAGTGAGGTATCATTTTTATCGGGAGACTTGGGGGAACATAGAATAGCAAAGCAAGTGTTATTGCCCCTTATCTTTCTCTACATTTTTTCCTTCCAAATATAAGAGAGTGTGTAAAAAATACGTCTATTTGAGAAATGCCCTGCAATTCACATGCTAGTATGGGCACCTCGGAATTCAGCGATGTGCAAATAACCACTGCTCCTCAAAACCTTATCTTGATCACATTTTGGAAATGCAAAGGTTTTCTTGATACCTCTTTTTCACTCTTCATATTTCAGCAAATGAATTGCTGCATACCCAGTATAGAATGAAAACCAACTGCAGGGTGCAGCTCATTTATTGGCTCTGGGTACCTAGGGTTCTTGATGAACCTACAAGCCCTTTATATCCCCGCAACCAGAAGAGTCCAGCAGACAAAACGGTATATAGCTTTCAGAAATCTGACATCGCAGGAAAAAGTTAGAGTAAAACATAAAGAAAAATGGCTGTTTTCAGCTCAATTTCAATATTTTTTTATTTCAGCTGTTATTTTCTGTAAGAAAACCTTGTAGAATCTACACAAATGACCCCTTGCTGAATTCAGAATTTTGTCTAGTTTTCAGAAATGTTTAGCATTCCGGGATCCAGCATTGGTTTCACACCCATTCCTGTCACTAACTGAAAGGAGGCTGAAAGCACCAAACATAGTAAAAATGGGGTATGTCCCAGTAAAATGCCAAATTTGTGTTGAAAAATGTGGTTTTCTGATTCAAGTCTGCCCGTTCCTGAAAGGTGGGAAGATAGTGATTTCAGCACCAGAAACCCTTTGTTGATGGCATTTTCAGGGAAAAAACCACAAGCCTTCTTCGACAGCCCTTTTTTCCCATTTTTTTGGAAAAAACAAAATTTTCACTGTATTTTGGCTATTTTCTTGGTCTCCTCCAGGGGAAACCACAAACTCTGGGTACCATTAGAATCCCTAGGATGTTGGAAAAAAAGGACGCAATTTTGGCGTGGTTAGCTTATGTGGACAAAAAGTTATGAAGCCCTAAGCGCGAACTACCCCAAATAGCCAAAAAAGGGCTCAGCACTGGGGGGGAAAAGGCCCAGCAGCTAAGGGGTTAAGTATTAATTTTTTTTTTTTTTTTTTGGAGTAGGCATTGACAAAGGGATGGATGATGGCAACCTCACAATGTTTCAAAGTGTGCCCCTCGCCCCATTTCAGATGCTTCTTCCGAACATGGAAGAGCCTCAACATACCAAACCATTGCTACAGGTAACAGGTTTCTTTTCCAGCCTGAATCCTCGTCTAGAGGTGCACGCTGGGCACAGGATTTGTAGCTATGCTTCCCTCATGATGCAAAGGGTATTAATTGTTTCAGTAAATAGAGTCTTGCCAAAGTTTTTATTTGTAACTCAATATCTCTAAAATAATGCTTAGTGAAGGTAAGCGCGGATGGCCAGGCCGCCTCTGCACATGCGCCATAATGATAACATTAGATTAGGTAAAAATGCCCTTTTGTGGAATCTGCCCTGGTCTGTTCCTTAGTGTTACTGTTCAATGCCAGTTGTACTGTTACTATAATCCATCGAGTAATTGCCTTTTCTGTCGCGGGCGTGCCGATGTTCAGAGAAGCACGAGGAAAAAACAAAAAACTGTTTAGTCCTATATTTTACTCACCTCGTAGCGGAGTACTGTAATACAGTATTTTGGTATTCGTGTTACCATAAGAAAGTACCTTTATTTTAGTAGCACTGTGTGGTTCTCTCATGTGTGCGAGTGCTGTGTGACTACTACTGCATAAGCTTCATGTCTCCTAGATAATCCTCGGCTGCTCATCCACAGCTCCCTCTAGAGAGCCCTGGCTTCTAGACACTGACTACACCTCACTGATAGGGGATACCTGGACCTGGTATAAGGTGATGACACCACAGTTGCTCACCACACACCAGGCCAGCTTCCTGTACGTACCAGTCCACACTGCCAGGGCACCAGCTAACTGTACCAGCACGCCCGCCCCAACCGCACCCCAACCACACCCACCCCAACCACACCCACCCCAACCGCACCAGCACACCCACCCACCCCAACCGCACCAGCACACCCACCCACCCACCCCAACCGCACCAGCACACCCTCCCACCCCAACCGGACCCGCTCTATGCTCCATGTTCGCAGCATCAAGCCCCTGATGACGGCAGCTTCAACCTCCACTGTGGCAGGTAATTCTCACAGCACTCGGTGTAGGCATCCAACACAGGCCGCAACCCCTGGGTGACTCTTACCCAGGCCGTGTCTGCTCTGAACCATTTCTACTATATACGCCAGAACAGTCTACGCTCCCTCTCATCCCCATTCGACTGCAGATCAGCCCCCCCCCCCCCCCCAAACTCAAGAGCACTACTCATGCTCCGTTCCACCAGATCCAGGCTTCAGGTCCAGCCTCTGCACCAACATCACAACTTTCTTACTCAGCACCAAGTGCCTTCTTCAGCCACAGTGTAAGCTACAGTCCCCATAAGCACACGCCCTCAGCTCCACCCCTTGTTGCACTGCCCTGTGCCAGCATTGAACCAGTCTCATCCCATGTTCCACTCTCTACTCCATTTCAGCCTCCTACCAGCAACACTGCAGATCTAACCCATGACAGGCTTAGCATATCTCCTGTGCCAGGCTCGGCACATGCAAGTCATTAATTCTCATGCCAACAACTCCCTTTGCCTCTTTCTCTCCCCACCCCCCCCCCCCCCCCCAAGTCTCTGGTGCCAGCCTTACCCCTCCTCCCTAAGCTGCTACTTCCAACGTTACATTTAAAGCCTCCTCATGCAAACCCACAGGGCCCCACTTCCTCATCCAGGCTGGTCTTTACACCCCCATGAAAGCCTCGTCCTTGTGACACTCCCCCAGTACCCACACCCCTAATTTGAAAATCCCAATTTGTCTCATGCCCCCTCTTAACCCACGCATCTGCTTCCCAGGCAAGTTCTTATTGCCCCATGCCAACCCAGGCTACTCCTTTGAGACTAACCCTCTCTGGTGCCCGGCTTTGTGCTCCCTCTACCAGATTCTTCCTGTGCGACTTACCTTCCCCCTCATGCCAACCCCACTTACCCCAATATCACAGAACCAACCCCTCCATGCCACCCTAATGCCCTAGGGCAGATCACCTATCATAAGCCCACCTCACCCCAGCTCTGGGTGCGGAGGGTGTGAGCCGGTAGTGTGCTTACCTTCCACCATGGACAGGCTGGGCCGGAAGGCTGTGGCCAGCGGCAGCAGAGACCCCGTGGAGAGCTGGCAGTTCCGCCACACATCCTTCGGTTCACCAATATCTGTGGAAGGAGAGTGAAGACGAGACTGACCCTGGGCTGAGGGTACAAGTGATATTACTGTGCCGCTGCTGTGGAAGGGGGGGGGGGGGGGTGGGGGGGGGGGGGTGACAATGCAAACCATCAAGACACTATTAACGACCCTCAAAGAAGAAAAATTCACTTTACATGTCACTGGCCTGGCTGCGCGCACAGTGACCTCTCCCCTCCATTCCCTCCTTCTCTGCCTTCCTTACTCCACCCTCTGTCCACTCGTCTCCCTCCTGGCTTCCTCTCGTCATGCGATTTCTCCTCCGGTTAGGTCTATTTTATTCTCTCTGCGCTCCATGCTCTATACGCATTCTCATGATGTTGTTTTCTTTCTTGAACTCACTTCCATGCTCCGTCTCCACTTCCTTCATCTTCAACCCTCTTACTACAACCACCTCTGACTCCTTGTTACTCTCTACTCTTCACTCCCTCCCACTCCATTGGTGCTCTTTATCGGCTACTTGAAAGCAGGCAACAAAGTCCATTCAAACACGAGAAAACCAATCACTGCCGGACTATCAACCCCTGAACTGTCCTCCTGATAGAACGCCACCTGTTGGCTTCAGACAAATGTGCAAACTCCAGCACCACAATTAACCAAACACCTCCATGTCCCACATCTGAGCTCACACGGACACACCACAAACCACGTCACAAGGATATAACACTGCAGGGAAATGGCTCCCTGTTGCAGTTACCCACCCCCCATGCCCCCCCACTTTTGCCTGATATTGATGCTGACTTGACTGAGAAGTGTGCTGGGACCCTGCTAACCAGGCCCCAGCACCAGTGTTCTTTCACCTAAAATGTACCATTGTTTCCACAATTGGCACTTTCCTGGCACACAGATAAGTACCTTGTTAAAGGTACCAGTGATACCAAGGGCCCTGTGACCAGGAAAGGTCCCTAAGGGCTGCAGCATTTGTTGTGCCACCCTAAGGGACCCCTCACCTAACACATGCGCACTGCCATTGCAGATTGTGTGTGTTGGTGGGGAGAAAAAAGCAAAGTCGACATAGCATCCCCCTCAGGGTAACATGCCCACAACCCACTACCTGTGGCATAGGTAAGTCACCCCTCTAGCAGGCCTTACAGCCCTAAGGCAGGGTGCACTATACCACAGGTGAGGGCATAGCTGCATGAGCAATATGCCCCTACAGTGCCTACGTCTATTCTTAGACATTGTAAGTACAGTTGTGGCCATATTAAGTATATGGTCTGGGAGTTTGTCAAAAACGAACTCCACAGTTCCATAATGGCTACACTGAAAACTGGGAAGTTTGGTATCAAACTTCTCAGAATAATAAACCCACACTGATGCCAGTGCTGGATTTATTTAAAAATGCACACACAGGGCATCTTCGAAGATGCCCCCTGTATTTTACCCAATCCTTCAGTGCAGAACTGACTGGTCTGTGCCAGCCTGCCACTGAGACAAGTTTTTGCCCCCCTGGGGTGAGAGCCTTTGTGCTCGCTGAGGCCATAAACAAAGCCTGCACTGGGTGGAGGTGCTTCACACCTCCCCCTGCAGGAACAGCAACACCTGGCGGTGAGCCTCAAAGGCTCATGCTTTTTGTTACAGCACCCCAGGGCATCCCAGCTAGTGGAGATGCCCGCCCCTCCGGCCACTGTCCCCACTTAGCAGCAAGGCTGGAGGAGATAATTAGAAAAACGAAGAGTCACCCACCACTCAGGACTGCCCCTAAGGTGCCCTGAGCCGAGGTGACCCCTGCCATTAGAAATCCTCTATCTTGAGATTGGAGGATTCTCCCAATAGGATTAGGGATGTGCCCCCCTCCCCACAGGGAGGAGGCACAAAGAGGGTGTAGCCACCCTCCAGGACAGTAGCCATTGGCTACTGCCCTCCTGACCTAAACACACCCCATAAATTCAGTATTTAGGGGCTCACCAGATCCCAGGAAATCAGATTCCTGCAACCTGAAGAAAGAAGGACTGCTGATCTACAAGCCTGCAGAGAAGGAGGAAGACAACTGCTTTGGCCCCAGCCCTACCGGCCTGTCTCCAATTTCAAAAACCTACTCTAGAGACGCATCCGACAGGGACCAGCGACCTCTGAAGCCACACCTAACCGGCCCTGAGTTCTGGTGTGGTAATTTTGGGGTTGCCTTGAATCCCCAACAGAGTGCCAGGGCTGTGCCAATTGTGGAGACAAAGGTACAGTTTAGAACACTGGTGCTGGGGCCTGGTTAGCAGTGTCCCAGCACACTTCCAATCATAACTTAGCATCAGCAAAGGCAAAAACTTCGGGGGTAAACATGCCAAGGAGGCATTTCCTTACACACCCCAATATCAAACCCACCACCAGATACCACAAAACCAGCTTCTAATCAGTTTATCCCCACACGTCTTCAGACTCCGTGCCATCTTTACCCAAGCCCGTACAATGTATTTTCTCAAATGTCAAGTAGGCTTTTTGCACTAGTACAAAGTGATCAGAGGCCTTGAGCACCCCCACCTGTTGAAACCCTTTGGCGCTACAGGTCCCCCCTACCTCCGTACCCTCGGGGCTACAGGTCCCCCCCCCCCCCTACCTCCGTACCCTCGGGGCTACAGGTCCCCCTTACCTCCGTACCCTCGGGGCTACAGGTCCCCCTTACCTCCGTACCCTCGGGGCTACAGGTCCCCCTTACCTCCGTACCCTCGGGGCTACAGGTCCCCCTTACCTCTGTACCCTCGGCGCTACAGGTCCCCCTTACCACTGTACCCTCGGCGCTACAGGTCCCCCTTACCTCTGTACCCTCGGCGCTACAGGTCCCCCCCTTCCTCCGTACCCTCGGCGCTACAGGTCCCCCCCTTCCTCCGTACCCTCGGCGCTACAGGTCCCCCCCTTCCTCCGTACCCTCGGCGCTACAGGTCCCCCTTACCTCCGTACCCTCGGCGCTACAGGTCCCCCTTACCTCCGTACCCTCGGCGCTACAGGTCCCCCTTACCTCCGTACCCTCGGCGCTACAGGTCCCCCTTACCTCCGTACCCTCGGCGCTACAGGTCCCCCTTACCTCCGTACCCTCGGCGCTACAGGTCCCCCTTACCTCCGTACCCTCGGCGCTACAGGTCCCCCTTACCTCCGTACCCTCGGCGCTATAGGTCCCCCTTACCTCCGTACCCTCGGCGCTACAGGTCCCCCTTACCTCCATACCCTCGGCGCTACAGGTCCCCCTTACCTCCGTACCCTCAGCGCTACAGGTCCCCCTTACCTCTGTACCCTCGGCGCTACAGGTCCCCCTTACCTCTGTACCCTCGGCGCTGGAGCCACGTCTGCGAAAGCTGCAGTGCCAGGGCAGCATTGGATCGCTGGTGCTCGCCTGCCAGTCCCAAGATAATGGCTTTGTCGTCATCTTCATAGGCATCCAGGTGCGGGCACAGCAACAGGGGGCACTGCAGGGAGGAGGAAAGAGGGGTCAGCGCCAACTGCTCATTTATAGGGAGTTGGCCACGGGGTCTGCCGTGCCCCCTCTCCATCAGCAGACCAAGCATCATACCACCAAGTCCGAGGTACTTACCCCTATCTCAGCTGCCCGGTTCTTCAGTACCTCGAGGGGCCCGTAAGGCTGGGGCACGGTAAAGGCTGGAACACCCGGCTGGGAAGAGGAAATGTCAACACCATGAGTATTCCAAGGGCAGCAGCAGGGCCAAATTCAGCAGAGCGACCTCTGACCTGCAGGGAGCCTGCCCTCTCCACTCAGTACTGCATAGAACCCTCTGTACAGAGCCCACTCTCTCCACCAGGAACTGCACAGTACCCTCTGTACAGAGCCTGCGCTCTCCACCCAGTACTGCACAGTATCCTCTGTACAGAGACCACCCTCTCCACCCGGTACTACACAGTACCCTCTGTGCAGAGCCCACCCTCTCCACCCGGTACTACACAGTACCCTCTGTGCGGAGCCCACCCTCTCCACCCGGTACTACACAGTACCCTCTGTGCGGAGCCCACCCTCTCCACCCGGTACTACACAGTCCTCTGTACAGAGCCCACTATCTTCATCCTTACTGCAAAGTACCCTCTGTACACAGCCCGCCCTCTCTACCCGGTACTGCACAGTACCCTCCTATACTGCAAAGTAACCTCTGTACAGAGCCTGCCCTGTCCATCCTGTACTACACAGTAGCCTCTACACAGCCCATCCTCTCCCTCCTGTACTGCACAATACCACACAGTGTTACAAAAATAAAAGGAACTTTATTTTAGTGACAATAGTAAAACATACTAGAGAGGCAACTCTCCAATAGGAGGTAAGTAACACTAAATATATACACTAGTTATCTGCAATAGGCATAGAAAGATGTCTACCTGCATTTGCACTGTTTTCTAATGGTGGCCCTAGGAGGAGCCCAAACCAAATACTGAAACAAAATGGAATGCGAACACAGGACCCCCACCTAGGTAAGTGGAATGTGTAGAAGGGAGCTGGGGGTAAGAACACCAAAGGTACCACAGTGCCCCCTAGCGACCAAGAAAGGAGGAATTTCCCCAAACCACCCAAAAGTAAGAAATAGAAAATGCGACACCCAGACAGGACTGCCATAAGCCAGCGGTGGATTCCTGAAGCAGGATGACCTGTGGAAGAAGGGGACCAAGTCCAGAAGAGTCCGGGAGCAGGAGCCGCTACCCACCCAGCTGTGGATGCAGGAGTTGGTAGACAGTTATGAAGAACAGATCAGCACTGCAGCCCTGGAGACAGTGAAGAGTTCCTGAGGGAAGTAGAAGGTGTCCCACGCTGGAAGATGAATTACAGTCGGTGTAGGAATTATACCAACAAGTCTGGGCAAAGGCAAATGTCGCGGTTGGCAGAAACTGGAGCTTCCGGGGACCAGCAAGGTCCAGGAGGACAACCCAGGAGGGGGAGTCACAGGGGACCCTCAGCAACACAAAGCCCACAGGAGAAAAGGCAGAACCCATAGGTGTCTCACAGGATGGGGACACAGGAGTTGCAGAAAAGCCCCAAGCAGCACAACTGGAGAAGGGCCCCTCGCCGCCAGAGAACCACACAGTGGGCTGGGTGTTGCAGGATGGAGTGCTGGGAGCTGGAGCTACACGTTGCCTGAAGAACCCTTGGAGGAGATGCAAACAAGCCTTGGCAGCTGCAAGAGACAGTGCAAGGGGGTCACTGTCAAGGGGTTACCTCCATCAAAGTAGGACAGTTGGCAGAGGACCACTGCGGACCACCAACATGATGCAGGATCCACGCAGCTCAGTATGAGAAGTGATCCATGCAGCTGGTCATCATTGCAGTTGGTGCCTGCGGATGCAGGGGAGTGACTCCACTCCAAGGAGATTCTTGTGCAGACTCAAGACTTGCCGCGCCGCCCCCCCCCCCCACCTCCTCAGAGGATGCACAGCCGGGAAAATGTTGTACAAGCTGGAAGGAGCCATAGAAAATGTTGCCAGCAGAGTCTTCGTCGTGGATGCAGATTGTCGGGTCCTGGAGGGCCCAGTCACTGGTCCAGTGGCTAGAAGTCGAAGTAGAAGTTGCAGAGGAGTCCTGCTGGAATCTTGCATGCCGAACCTGAGGACCCAGCCAAGAGACCTTAAATAGCTTTGTGAAAGGAGCAGGAGGCGGGTGGGGGAGAAATCGGTCATCTAGCTAGGTGACCACCTATCAGGAGGGGGCTCCGACGTCCTGCCTGCCCTGGCCACTCAGATCCTCCCAGAGGTCCCTGCCAACCCTGGTTCAAGATGGCAGAACCCAGGGACCCTCTGGAGGTGCTATGGGAACCGCGCCTGGGGTGGTGATGGACAGGGCAGGTCACTCACCTTTCCATGGTCCAATTTCGCGCCAGAGCAGGAACTGGGGGTCCCTGAACCGGTGTAGACTGGTTTATGCAAGGAGGGCATCAAATGTGCCCTTCAAAGCATACCAGTGGCTTGGGGAGGCTACCCCTCCCAAGCCTGTAACGCCTGTTTCCAAAGGGAGTGTGTGTTACCCCCCCTTTTCCTTTCCTTCCCAATCCTTTGTTCTGCCTTCCTGGGCTTGTTTTTTTTTTCAAGCAGGAAGGCAGAAAACTTGCTGGGGGTGACAGGAGCTTGGGCAGCCCGGAAAACCCCAGAAGGCTGGTAGGAGCAATGCTGGGGTCCTCTAAGGAGCCCCCAGAGTGCATGGAATCATACTTTCAATTCAAAAGTACTGCCTGCACCACTTGTGACCCCCGGGTCCCTCCCTTGATTCCTATACTAAACCCAACGCCTGTTTTGCACACTGCACCCGGCCACCCCTGTGCCGCTGAGGGTGTGTTTTCTGTGCCTACTTGTGTCCCCCCCAGTGCTATACAAACTCCCCACCACCCCACCCCCTCCGGTCTGCCCTTCGAGGACACGGGTAATTACCTGCTGGCAGACTGGAACCGGAGCACCCCTGTTCTTCATCAGCGCCCATGTGTTTTGGGCACCTCTTTGACCTCTGCACCTGAGCGGCCCTGTTTTGCTGGTGTGGTAATCAGAACTTGTAAGTGCCTTACTTACCTGACAAACTAACCATTACTTACCTCCCCCAGGAACTGTTGATTTTTGCACTAAGTGTTCACTTTTAAAATAGTTTATTGCCATTTTAACTAAAACTCTGTATGTTACTGGTCTAATTCACAGTTCCTTACTTACCTGTGTGTAGTACCTTGCATTTTATGTATTTATTTCAAATCTTGTGGTTCTAAAATAAATGAAGAAAATATATTTTTCTATATAAAAACCTATTGGCCTGGAGTAAGTCTTTGAGTGTGTGTTCCTCATTTATTGCCTGTGTGTGTACAACAAATGCTTAACACTACCCTCTGGTAAGCCTACTGCTCGACCACACTACCACAAAATACAGCATTAGAATTCTCTTTTTGCCACTATCTTACCTCTAAGGGGAACCCTTGGACTCTGTGCACACCATCTCTTCCTTTGAGATAGTATATACAGAGCCAACTTCCAACAACTGGCATCAGCAAAAGGCAAAAAGGCAGGGGGCACATTGCCAAGGAGGCATTTCCTTACACCTGCTTTTTGCGGGGCCTCCAATACATTCCCCAGGTGGAGCTAAAGACAGCTATATCCTCAGGGTCTGTCAGAGGGCTTAATTACTCCTAGGCCTAGCATCTTCTGCACTTTAGATTTGATGCACTCCCTGACATGATCAGGCTGCCTGTCAATGTTACTTTTGACAGGCAGGCGTCACCTGTGTCAATGGTGTGTTCACACCATGACGTTTGACCAGGTGTCGGAGAACAGGTCAGAGAACTGTCCAGTGAGGTTCCTGCAGTCATCTTTTTGGTACTCAGGGAGGCAATCAGCAAGCACTGCCATACCAACCGAGCCAACAGATGCACTGTGGAAGAAGAGATCAGGGTGAGAACCACTCTTGTTGTCCCTCATCAGTTGCCATGAGCAGAGTCATATCAGACCCGTCGTAGGGTTTAAGGAGAGTCACATGAAGCACCCTGTGGGGGCTTCCAGGAGTGACAAGGTCTAGCAAGTAGGTAATCTCAACTTTCTCCACAATGGTGTGGGGACCACTCCACCTGTCTTGGAGTGCCCTGGGAGCCACAGGCGCCAGGACGCACACTGTCCTGACTGGTAGACAGTACAGCCTTCTGGTCAGGCCATAGTTTCTGCAACTCTTGGCTGGCCAGAAGGTTTTTTTTTGGCCCTCTTCATGTACTCAGCCATCCTTCATCTGAGGACAAGCAGATAGTCCATGTAGAAAAGAGCCCCCTTTCTTGGCAAGGTAACCCCCATGTTCTGCCTGTTATCATGTTTGACTGTGCTTGACTATGTCTACTGGGTTACTGCTAACCAGGACCCCAGTAGTTTTGCTCTCTCCTCTAAACTACCATGTTCTTCCCACAATGGGCACACTGCACTGCCTCCCCCCCCCCCCCCATGCAAGTCCATAGAATATGGTACCTAGGTACCCAGAGCATTGAGGTTCCAAGGGGATCCCTATGGGCTGCAGCAATTATTCTGCCACCCATAGGGAGTCCATGCAAAGGGTTCTGCAGTCCTATTGCAGTCTGCGTGTAATGGGTGTATGCACCTGTTTTCATTACAGGTGATGGGTCACCCCTATGGTAGGCCCTCTCAGCCCAGAGGGCGGGGTGCAGGTACCTGTGTGTGATGGCACCTCTGCACTAGCAGAAGTGCCCCCACAAACTCCAGCTCTATTTTCCTGGACTTCGTAAGTGTGGGGAAGCCATTTTGTGTGTGTACTGGTCATAGGTCACTACCTATGTCCAGCTACATAATGGTAACTCCGAACCTGGGCATATTTGGTATCAAACATGTCGGAACCATACCCCAATCCTGTTGCAAGTGTTGGCAGTATGATTCCATGCACTCTGGGGCTCCTTAGAGGACCCCCAGCATTGCTACCACCAGTCTTACAGGGTTTTCTGGGCAGCCCCGCTGTGCCACACCTCAGACAGGTTTCTGCCCTCCTGCTGCTAGATCTGATCAAGCCCAGGAAGGCAGAACAGAGGACGTCCTTTGGGAGAGGGCGGTAACACCATCTCCCTTTGGAAATCGGTGTTACATGGCTTGAGAGCGGTAGCCTGCCCAAGCCACTGGTTTTGCTTTGAAGGGCACATTTGGTGCCCTCCGTGCATAAACCAGTCCACACCGGTTAAGGGATTTTTAGTGTATTACTTACCTCCTAAGGGTGTGTCACCTGTCTAGTATTTTGTAATTTGTGCCAAAAATAAAGTACCTTTATTTTTGTAAAACTGTTTTTCTTTGTGTGCAAGTGCTGTGTGACTACAGTGGTATTGCATGAGCTTTGCAGGTCTCCTAGATAAGCCTTGGCTACTCATCCACAGCTACCTCTAGGGTAGGCTCCCTATGGGTGGCACAATACATGCTGCAGCCCATGGGGAACCCCTGGTGCCCTTATGCCCTAGTACCATGTACTAGGGGCTTCTATGGGGCACTAGTATGCCAAATGTGGGGTGTGTGAAGTCCCAAGAAACCAAATTTAGAGGGAGAAAGCACACTCACTGGGGTCCTGGTTAGCAGGATCCCAGGTAACATAGTAAAAATGGGGGTAACCATGCCAAAAAGAGGGTATTTTCTTACACTCGGGCACCGTATCTCTAGAACCATTCTCTAGGACTACTTCTCATTCAGAGGAGTGGAGTGAAAGAGGCACAAACATTGTGTTTTTTTTAATCTAAACAAAGTTCTCTCCATGTGGCTTTGGGAACCCTATTCAACCCACCCCCCCCTTTCACCTAGCATGAGGGACCTAAAATATGATTGCCGATCTTAGACATCCACCACCAAATTCTTGGGAATTGATTAAGAGTATACCCAGTCTCACCAATGTGACTGCACAGAGCTGGATTACTGCTTTGGGCAACCATTTGCCAAACATATCCTGCCTGTACAATTGTATAGTCTCCCTGAGCTGAGGCTCCGACGAGTGCCAAACTGGTCAGCATCCTCCAATGTACACCAGTATTTCTACACCAAAGGGACCTCAGGTTCATGTACTGCGCACACCTTGGGAGGAGCATCCAAGTGGTCAGCATTCGCTGTTATATACCAGTGCATTCGCCCAAGGGATCTGAGGTTCCTGCACAGCACACACCTCGTGATGAGAACCTAAGAGGTTGCATCTTTCATTATATAAGTGTCCACTCCAAAAGGACCTCATGTTCCTACACCTTCACAGGAGATCATGTGCCCACAAACTGAGTGAAAGGGGGCTGTCCTGATCACTAGCACCAAAGCCCATCTAAGGTAACTAGCCTGACCCTGCCTAGTATAGGCCTGGGTTCCACAGAGGCGGGGACTCCTCACTTCACTGTAAACAAACTCCACTGTCTGTTCTGTCCCATCTATATATCCGAACCAAACCCCATCTCATAGCTTTTCAATACATTCACTCTCAATCACTGCATCCCTTCCCCCACCCCCTCGACCCCCCACCTCCCACCCCAACAAACACTGCTGGGCCTAAAGCAGGTCCATTACCTTGAAAATGCCACCCTTCTGCCAGGCAATTTTTTCAATGGTGTCGCCCAAGATGCTGGTGTGGTCGATCCCCAGAGATGAGACTCCACAGACAATGGGTTTCCTAAGGTGAGAGAATATGCAGGTCAGACTCAAGGGTGACAAGTGACAAAGTGCAGTTGCATGGCCACATTCACATTACTACAAGAGGTTAGGAGTGTCTCAGGGACTACCGCGGCCAGAGCACTGAATGTTGTCAAGTGCTGCTTTCCACATGCTCCTGTTGCAGACAAGTCTGCAGAGGTCTCTTTGGTGGCAGCTGGATGCATCGGTGTTGTGAACAGATGCCCTGAGTCCTGCAGAAGGAAACATTAATTACCTGTAGGTCTCAGGTTTGTAGTGTTGCAGATCACACATTCTTTTTGCCGGCCAGTAATCGGTAGAAATACTGCACCATTTTCATCTAAGTATGTTTGGAACCAAAGCATGCACGGGGGCATCACCCAAGCTGTGCCAGCCCACAGGCTCCACCACGGATTAGGTGTTTCTCCACCCATCTGAACAAAGGTCTGTGTATCCGCAAGTTGCATTATGAGTTCAAGTGTAATTAGTCACTTTAAAAACCACAAGAGCTTTTCAGTAAGAGAGACGGTAACGAGGGAGCACGCAAGGCAGGACATGTTCTTGGAGATCTCATGCTCTGCACAGACTGCCAAGCCCTACTGCTGCGGCCAAGAAAGAACCAGCAGAACTAGTGAGTGTTCACGGTTCCTGTGCATGAACGTTAACATTAAAGCAGTTAGTGAAGGTACAGGCCGAGGTCCCTATTCAGACCATACACATAAAATAGGTTTCCCAAAGACTGCATGGGGGGAACCCTTTTTGCCTATGGTGAGTGCATAAGTTTTTACCTGCAAGTCTGTTGAGCAGATGTTACACTTCCCCCTAATGTTAATCAATACAGCAATTCCTGACTGGCATAGGGCGGCCTAGACGTGGTTGCGTGAAGGCTACAAATGCTTTGTCAACACTGACGTCAATCTAGTGATAAAAACGCACTTTCCATCCAGATTACTTATGTACAAAGCCGGCCCTTTATGTTGTGGTTCAATACCCTGTAAAGGGTCCTGGGACTCCCTCACGAGTGCACAGAGCTTGCGTTACAATCCCAAAGTGCTCTACTTCAGGGCAGCAGCACTGACTGTGCCACCCTCTAGAGCAGAGGTCTCCAAACTTTTTAATGCCGCGCCCCCCCAATTGAAAACTAAAAATCATTGGGCCCCCCTCAGAATTTTTCACAATTATTTTATAAACATGGCAATGTTTAAATAGGTCTAAACCTATTTAAACATTGCAGTTAAGTACTGTTACCTTTTAAAAAAACTTCAATAACATGCTTCTGCTTAAAACAAAGGCCTGTTATCTGTATAATATTTATTTTGGCCGGAGTCTGGTGCCCCCCCCCCTGGGATCACTTCAGGCCCCCCTAGGGGGGCCCACCCCCCAGTTTGAAGACCTCTGCTCTAGAGCCATGCATCCTGAAGCACCACATGCCCTCATTTTGAGGTAGCTTGGTCGAGCAGTTAGGCCAATCTAGGAGGAGTGCTCAGTATTTGTTGCACTCACAGTATCAATCATACAACTCACACTGAAAATAATAACTCAAGACCAATTTATAAAAATAAATCAGAATATGCAATTTTTCAAAGATTATCAAAATATTTTTGAAGATATGGATTTTTGAAGTTTAAGAAAAATAGTAATCACGCACCATAGATATCAATGGAAAGTCAACATTTAAATCCACATAAAATCGTACAGGTGGTTTAGCAAGTTCTTCTTTTGCACGTTACTAGAGGTAGTCCGTGGGCACGCTGTGCCAGCTGTGGAAGTTCAGGCTGCTCCTGGTGCTGGCGGGAGCAGTGATGAAAGGTCTCTGGAGCTGGTGTAGGGCCACTGCGAGGGACCTCTTTAAAAAGCACTGCGCAGGTGTGTTTAGAGGTGGTTCCTTGGAGGTCCCCTTGGAGTGTCAAGGCCGCAAGGTGAGGGAGATCCTGAGAGCAAAGCTCGTCGCAGGTCACAGAACAGCCAGGCGCAGAGCGAATCGGTGCGCAAGGAGTTGATGGAAGGATGCCCTTTGGAGGTAAGTCGGTTCAAGGGTCGTTTGCAGGACAACCGGGACACTGGTGGGAGGTCCAGGGTATTCCTGAAGTCCCTCGACTGGGGCTTCATCCCGGTCCTTTTGCAGCCCTGGGTGGGCTGAGGGGGGGGGGGGGGGGGTTAGTTAGCACCTCCACCAAAGGTGTTTTTTCTCCACAAACCAGAGACAGGCCTCTCCCCCAAGGCTTGAAGATTGGGTGTCTGGACGATGCAGGCTATATCGAACCAGTCAGCAACCGTGCCAGGGTAGTTCGCTTTTGCAGGGCGAAACGCCAAGGTGACCCCTGGGTACATTTAGTATTAAATCCAATACTGGTACCACTTTGGATTTATCATTTTGAGTTGTTTGATACCAAACAACCCAGGGTTTAGAGTAGTGTTGGAAGCTGGCTCTGTGTATATACTACATCAAAATGAGATCCTGTGCACAGAGTCCAGGGGGGTCCCCAAGAGGCTGGGCAGAGGCTGGAATAGATAATTCTAATGCTCTATTTTGTGGTAGTGTGGTCGAGCAGTTAGGCTCAGAGGGCAGTGTTAAGCATTTGTTGTACACACAGGCAATAGAAGAAACACTCAAACAACTCAAGACCAATAGGATTTTATATAGAAAAACCTTTTGTTAATTTATTTCGAGAACCACAAGATTCACTTTGGAGGTAAGTACATAAAATGAAAGGTACTTTGCATATATATGATCAGGACTTTGAACAGAATCGACAATGTATACAGTTTTTCTTAAAATGGCAAAAAGCGATTTTAAAAGGGGACACTGCTTTTTCAACACTTCTTGGGGGAAGAAAAGATAGTACAGTTTTGCACGTAAGTATTCAACGTAGTTCTTATCTCTGGGGTTTAGGTAGTCCGTCATTGGGGTTCCAGTTAACCCCCACCACCAGCAGAACAGGGCTGGTCGAGTGCAGTGGTCAAAGAGGAACTGTAGGAAGTTGGCTCTGTATATACTATTTCAAAGTGAGAAACAGTGTGCGCAGAGTCCAAGGGTTCCCCTTAGAGGTTAGAGTGGCAAAGAGAGATAATTCTAATGCTCTATTTTGTGGTAGTGTGGTCGAGCAGTAGGCTTATCAGAGGGTAGTGTTAAGCATTTGTTGTAAACACACAGGCAATAAATGAGGAACACACACTCAAAGACTTACTCCAGACCAATAGGTTTTTATTTTGAAAAATATATTTTCTTAGTTTAACAACCACAGGTTCAAGATTTCCAGTTAATACTCTAAATGTAAGGTACTTGTAAGGAAATGCCTCCTTGGCATGGTTGCCCCCTGACTTTTTGCCTTTGCTGATGCTATGTTTACAATTGAAAGTGTGCTGAGGCCTGCTAACCAGGCCCCAGCACCAGTGTTCTTTCCCTAACCTGTACTTTTGTATCCACAATTGGCAGACCCTGGCATCCAGATAAGTCCCTTGTAACTGGTACTTCTAGTACCAAGGGCCCTGATGCCAAGGAAGGTCTCTAAGGGCTGCAGCATGTCTTATGCCACCCTGGAGACCTCTCACTCAGCACAGACACACTGCTTGCCAGCTTGTGTGTGCTAGTGAGGACAAAACGAGTAAGTCGACATGGCACTCCCCTCAGGGTGCCATGCCAGCCTCTCACTGCCTATGCAGTATAGGTAAGACACCCCTCTAGCAGGCCTTACAGCCCTAAGGCAGGGTGCACTATACCATAGGTGAGGGTACCAGTGCATGAGCATGGTACCCCTACAGTGTCTAAACAAAACCTTAGACATTGTAAGTGCAGGGTAGCCATAAGAGTATATGGTCTGGGAGTTTGTCAAACACGAACTCCACAGCACCATAATGGCTACACTGAAAACTGGGAAGTTTGGTATCAAACTTCTCAGCACCATAAATGCACACTGATGCCAGTGTACATTTTATTGAAAAATACACCACAGAGGGCACCTTAGAGGTGCCCCCTGAAACTTAACCGACTATCTGTGTAGGCTGACTAGTTTTAGCAGCCTGCCACAAACCGAGACATGTTGCTGGCCCCATGGGGAGAGTGCCTTTGTCACTCTGAGGCCAGTAACAAAGCCTGCACTGGGTGGAGATGCTAACACCTCCCCCAGGCAGGAATTGTCACACCTGGCGGTGAGCCTCAAAGGCTCACCTCCTTTGTGCCAACCCAGCAGGACACTCCAGCTAGTGGAGTTGCCCGCCCCCTCCGGCCAGGCCACACTTTTGGCGGCAAGGCCGGAGAAAATAATGAGAAAAACAAGGAGGAGTCACTGGCCAGTCAGGACAGCCCCTAAGGTGTCCTGAGCTGAAGTGACTCTAACTTTTAGAAATCCTCCATCTTGCAGATGGAGGATTCCCCCAATAGGGTTAGGATTGTGTCCCCCTCCCCTTGGGAGGAGGCACAAAGAGGGTGTACCCACCCTCAGGGCTAGTAGCCATTGGCTACTAACCCCCCAGACCTAAACACGCCCTTAAATTTAGTATTTAAGGGCTACCCTGAACCCTAGAAAATTAGATTCCTGCAAACTACAAGAAGAAGGACTGCCTAGCTGAAAACCCCTGCAGAGGAAGACCAGAAGACGACAACTGCCTTGGCTCCAGAAACTCACCGGCCTGTCTCCTGCCTTCCAAAGATCCTGCTCCAGCGACGCCTTCCAAAGGGACCAGCGACCTCGACATCCTCTGAGGACTGCCCCTGCTTCGAAAAGACAAGAAACTCCCGAGGACAGCGGACCTGCTCCAAGAAAAGCTGCAACTTTGTTTCCAGCAGCTTTAAAGATCCCTGCAAGCTCCCCGCAAGAAGCGTGAGACTTGCAACACTGCATCCGGCGACCCCGACTCGGCTGGTGGAGATCCGACGCCTCAGGAGGGACCCCAGGACTACTCTGATACTGTGAGTACCAAAACCTGTCCCCCCTGAGCCCCCACAGCGCCGCCTGCAGAGGGAATCCCGAGGCTTCCCCTGACCGCGACTCTTTGAACCTAAAGTCCCGACGCCTGGGAGAGACCCTGCACCCGCAGCCCCCAGGACCTGAAGGACCGGACTTTCACTGGAGAAGTGACCCCCAGGAGTCCCTCTCCCTTGCCCAAGTGGAGGTTTCCCCGAGGAACCCCCCCCTTGCCTGCCTGCAGCGCTGAAGAGATCCCGAGATCTCTCATAGACTAACATTGCGAACCCGACGCTTGTTTCTACACTGCACCCGGCCGCCCCCGCGCCGCTGAGGGTGAAATTTCTGTGTGGGCTTGTGTCCCCCCCCGGTGCCCTACAAAACCCCCCTGGTCTGCCCTCCGAGGACGCGGGTACTTACCTGCAAGCAGACCGGAACCGGGGCACCCCCTTCTCTCCATTCTAGCCTATGTGTTTTGGGCACCACTTTGAACTCTGCACCTGACCGGCCCTGAGCTGCTGGTGTGGTGACTTTGGGGTTGCTCTGAACCCCCAACGGTGGGCTACCTTGGACCAAGAACTAAGCCCTGTAAGTGTCTTACTTACCTGGTTAACCTAACAAATACTTACCTCCCCTAGGAACTGTGAAAATTGCACTAAGTGTCCACTTTTAAAACAGCTATTTGTGAATAACTTGAAAAGTATACATGCAATTTTGATGATTTGAAGTTCCTAAAGTACTTACCTGCAATACCTTTCGAATGAGATATTACATGTAGAATTTGAACCTGTGGTTCTTAAAATAAACTAAGAAAAGATATTTTCTATATAAAAACCTATTGGCTGGATTTGTCTCTGAGTGTGTATACCTCATTTATTGTCTATGTGTATGTACAACAAATGCTTAACACTACTCCTTGGATAAGCCTACTGCTCGACCACACTACCACAAAATAGAGCATTAGTATTATCTATTTTTACCACTATTTTACCTCTAAGGGGAACCCTTGGACTCTGTGCATGCTATTCCTTACTTTGAAATAGCACATACAGAGCCAACTTCCTACAGTACTTCACTTAGATACTTTAGGAACTTTGAATTAAAACAATATCATGTACAGTCTTTGTAAAAATGGCAATAAGCTATTTTCAAAGTGGACACAGTGCACAAATCAACAGTTCCTGGGGGAGGTAAGTAAAGGGTAGATTAGGAGGTAAGTAAAACACTTACACTTCTCAGTCCTGGGGCATAGGCAGCCCACCACTGGGGGTTCAAGGTATCCCCAAAGTTACCACACCAGCAGCTCAGGGCTGGTCAGGTGAAGAGGTCAAAGAGGTGCCCAAAACACATAGGCACCTATGGAGAACAGGGGTGCTCCGGTTCCAGTCTGCCAGCAGGTAAGTACCTGCATCCTCTGGGGGCAGACCAGGGGGGTTTTGTAGAGCACGGGGGGGCACAAGTAGGCACACAAAACACACCCTTAGCGGCACAGGGGCAGCCGGGTGCAGTGTGCAAAGCAGGCATCGGGTTTTGTATAGGTTTCAATGGAGGGACCCGGGGGTCACTCTAGCGGTGCAGGCAGCCACGGGGGGCTTCTCGGGACAGCCACCACCTGGGCAAGGCAGAGAGTCCCCTGGCGGTCACTCCTGCGTCGAAGTTCGGTTCCTTCAGGTCCTGGGGGCTGCGGGTGCAGTGCTGGTTCCAGGCATCAGGTCCCTTGTTACAGGCAGTCGCGGTCAAGAGGGAGCCTCTGGATTCTCTCTGCAGGCGTCGCTGTGGGGGTTCGGGGGAGGGGGGGGGTCGTCTCTGGTTACTCACAGGCTCGCAGTTGCTGGGGAGTCCTCCCCGAGGTGTTGATTTTCTGCAGGTCGAGCCGTAGGGCGTCGGGAAACGTGAAGTCTTTAGAAGTTGCTTCTTTGTTGCAAAGAAGTAGCTGGTTTTGAACAGGGCCGCTGTTCACTGGACTTTCTTGGTCCTGTAGTCCAGGGCAGTCCTCTGAGGCTTCAGAGGTCGCTGGTTCCTGTCGGATGCGTCGCTGGACCAGGTTTTCGAAGTTGGACAGGCCGGTAGGGCTGGGGCCAAAGCAGTTGTCTTCCTCCTACTCTGCAGGGCTTCAGGTCAGCAGTCCTCCTTTCTTCAGGTTGCAGGAATCTGATTTCCTGGGATCTGGGGAGCCCCTAAATACTGAATTTAGGGGGGTGTTTAGGTCTGGGAGGGCATTAGCCAATGGCTACTGTCCTTGAGGGTGGCTACACACTCTTTGTGCCTCCTCCCTGTGGGGAGGGGGCACATCCCTAATCCTATTGGAGGAATCCTTCAAACTCCAGATGGAGGATTTCTCAAGGCAGGGGTCACCTCATCCCCGGGCACCTTAGGGGGCTGTCCTGACTGGTGAGTGACTCCTTGTATTTCCTCACTATCTCCTCCAGCCTTGCCGCCAAAAGTGGGGGCAGTGGCCGGAGGGGCAGGAATATCCACTAGCTGGGATGCCCTGGGGCGCTGTAACAAAAGGGGTGAGCCTTTGAGGCTCACCGCCAGGTGTTAGTTCCTGCAGGGGGAGGTGAGAAGCACCTCCACCCAGTACAGGCTTTGTTCCTGGCCACAGAGTGACAAAGGCACTCTCCCCATGTGGCCAGCAACATGTCTGGTGTGTGGCAGGCTGGCAGAAACTGGTAAGCCTACACTAGAAGTCGGGTAGGTATTCAGGGGCATCTCTAAGAGGCCCTCTGGGTGTATGTTACAATAAATTGCACACTGGCATCGGTGTGCATTTATTGTGCTGAGAAGTTCGATACCAAACTTCCCAGTTTTCAGTGTAGCCATTATGGAACTGTGGAGTTCGTGTTTGACAACCTCCTAGACCATATACTCTTATGGCTACCCTGCACTTACAATGTCTAGGGTTTTGCTTAGACACTGTAGGGGCATAGTGCTCATGCACATATGCCCTCACATGTGGTATAGTGCACCCTGCCTTAGGGCTGTAAGGCCTGCTAGAGGGGTGACTTACCTATGCCACAGGCAGTGTGAGGTTGGCATGGCACTCTGAGGGGAGTGCCATGTCGACTTAGTCATTTTCTCCCCACCAGCACACACAAGCTGTGAGGCAGTGTGCATGTTCTGAATGAGGGGTCCATAGGGTGGCATGAGACATGCTGCATCCCTTAGACCTTCCCTGGCATCAGGGCCCTTGGTACCAGTTACAAGGGACTGGTCTGAGTGCCAGGGTTGTGCCAACTGTGGAGACAAAGGTACAGTTTAGGGAAAAAACTGGTGCTGGGGCCTGGTTAGCAGGCATCTGTGCGTTTTTGAATAAATCCCACAATGGCAATAGTGTGGGTGTATTGTGCTAAGTTTGATACCAAACTTCCCAGTATTCAGTGTAGCCATTATGGAGCTGTGGAGTTCGTTTTGACAAACTCCCAGACCATATACTCAGTATGGTTACACTGCACTTACAATGTCTAAGATAGGACTTTGACACTGTGGGGGCATATTGCTCATGTAGCTATGCCCTCACCTGTGGTATAGTGCACCCTGCCTTAGGCTGCAAGGCCTGCTAGAAGGGTGTATTAGCTATGCCACAGGCAGTGGTTTGTGGGCATGGGATCCTGAGAGGTGCCATGTCGACGGCCTTTTTCTCCCCACCAGCACACACAAGCTGCCAGGCAGTGTGCATGTGCTGAGTGAGGGGGGTCCCTGAGGGTGGAGTAATACATGCTGCAGCCCTTGGGGAACTTCCCTGGACACAGGGCCCTTGTTACCAGGGGTATCTTTTACAAGGGACTTTATCTGGGTGCCAGGGCTGTGCAATTTTGGAGACAAAGGTACAGTTTTAGGGAAACACTGGTGCTGGGGCCTGGTTAGCAGGATCCCAGCACACTTTCAAAATTGGCATCAATACCAGGCAAAAAGTGGGGGGGGGCAACCATGCCAACAGTGGCACTTTCCTACATGTAGCCATAAGGTAGCTGGGAAACTTGTGTTGACCAGTGTCCAGCACATGCATTAAAATGGCTGCTCTGTTCACTCACTATGTCCCAGGTTTGGCAGGGACACAGTGGGGGCATATCGCTCATGCAGCTATACCTGCACATATAGTATCGTCACAACCAGCCTGCCAGCAACAGACAAGATGTTGGAACGCTGAGGTGAGAGATCCTGCTCTCTGGGTCCAGAACAAAGCCCTTCCTGGGTGGAGATGCAAACACCCCCTCCTTCAGGAATGTGCACTGTCCTGCTAGAGAGCTTCAAAGGGCTACTGCCCTTGAAACTCGACCCCCAGTCCTGCTAGCAGGAGATAGCCGCCCCAGTTGCAAACCCCCACTTTTGGTGGGAGCAATGGCAGAAAACCACACAAAGGATAGGAGGAGGGCACTCTTTCCACTACAGGTCTCTGCACCAGGTCACTATAAGTCACCCCTATGGCAGGCCCTCCTAGCAGGGTGCAGGTACCTGTGTATGAGGGCACCCCTGCATGAGCAGAGGTGCCCCCACAAACTCCATTTTAGCTGTGAAATGGATACAGATCACTGCCTATGTCCAGCTACATAATGGTAACTCTAAACCTAGGCATGTTTGGTATCAAACATGTCTGAATCATACCCCAATACTGTTGCCAGTATCAGTAGAATGTTTCCATGCACGATGGGGGCTCCTTAGAGGACCCCCAGGTTTGCTCCTACCAGTTTGCAGAGCTTTTCTAGGCAGCCAGCACTGCTGCCACCCCTCAGACAGGTTTCTGCCCTCCTGCTGCTTGATCTGATCAAGCCCAGGAAGGCAGAACAAAGGATTTCCTTTGGGAGAGGGAGGCAACATCCTCTCCCTTTGGAAATCGGCGTTACATGGCTTGGGAGGGGTAGCCTCCCCAAGCCACTGGTATGCTTTAAAGGGCACATTTGGTGCCCTCCTTGCATAAACCAGTCTGCACAGGTTCAGGGACCTCCAGTCCCTGCTCTGGCATGAAATGCGACAATAGAAAGGGGAGCTACCACTCCCTTATCCATCACCACCCCAGGGGTGGTGCCCAGAGCTCCTCCAGGTGGCCACTTGGTTCTGTCATCTGGAATCCAAGGTGGGCAGAGGCCTCTGGGAGCATCAAACAGCCAGGGCAGGCAGGCGATGTCACAGCCCCCCTCCTGATAGGTGGCCCCCTTACTAGGTGACCAATCCCCCTTCCTGGGCTATTCAAGGTCTCTCTTGGGTGGGTCCTCAGATTCAACATGCAATATTCCAGCAGGAATCCTCTGCAACCTTTACTTCGACTTCTGGCCACTGGAACAGCAAATGGACTTCACAGGAATGTACAATCTGCTGCTCCACAGAAGACTTTGCTCTGCAAGATGATTTTTTCCGCTCCTTCCAGCCTCTGCAACATTATCCTGGTTGTGCATCTTCTGAGGGCGGCAAGTCTTCAGTCTGCACCAAGAAGCAAAAAGGAATCTCCCTTGGAGTGAAGGAGTCACTCCCCTGCATCTACAGGCACCAACTGCAACAACGACCGGCTGCCTGGGTCCTCTCCTGCAACTCTGCCTGGATCCTTGGCCCCCTCTACCACCTGTCCAACTTTGGAGATGGTGAGGTCTTTGCCTCTCCTTGCAAGATAGTAGCCCTGTGCATCACAACTCTTGCGGCTACCAAGGCTTGTTGGCTCTTCTTCCAAGGGATCCTCAGGCTCTGTGTAGCGCCGACCTCCAGCACTCTTCCCTGCACAGCAGTCTCCTGTTGCTCCAGCAACATGGGACTCCTTTCCATGTGTGCTGAGTCGGCCTCACTGCAACTCCTGTGCCTGCGAGTTGCATGTGGGGGCCGCATCCTCAACTTCTGACTCCTCACTGCTGAGGGTCACCCGGAACTCCCCTCCTTGGGTTCAGTCGCCTCTGACCTTCTAGGTCCCCGGCAGCTATGCAAATCTGCTGCAACATTTGCCTTTCCAAGGCTTGTTGGAGGTTCTTCCACACCACTTACGGACTGCAACTCTTTTTCCAACATGGTACATTGGACTGCATCACTTTTGAAACTCTTCTCCTGCGCTGCATAGCCAACTCCTTGCCTTCACCATCAACCTGGTCCTGCTCCAACCAGACGCTTCATCTGGAAATGGACTGGGTCCCCTTCATTTGCAGGTCCTCTTCTGTCCAGATCCATCTTCTGTTTCTTGCAGTCCTGCTTGGGTCTTGCCCAGTCCTCTTCCAAAGTTTCACTGTGGGTTTGGGGAAAAACTAGGTACTTACTTGCTTCTCTCCTGGTTGCTGGGGGGGGGGGGGCACTCTGGTACTTGTCTTTTGGGGTTCCTAGTTCCTCCAGTTCCCCTCTACAGATTCCACTTACCTAGGTTGGGGGGGGGGGTCCCTCATTCGCATTCCATTTTTTTTTTAGTATATGGTTTGGGCTCTCCCTAGGGTCACTATTGTCTATTGTTATTGCACTGTTTTCTATGCTCATCCGACAACTAAGGTCTACGTAATAGTGTGTTTAATCACCTGCTTATAGAGAATTGCCTACATAGTACTTTAGTATTTGTGGCACTAAAATAAAGTACCTTTATTTTTGTAACACTGTGGTTATCTCGTGTGATAGGTTGCTATGTGATTATAAGTGGTATTGCATGAGCTTTGCATGTCTCCTGGATAAGTCTTGGCTACTCATCTACAGCTACCTCTGGAGAGCCCTGGCTCCCTTGACACTGCCTACGCGTCACTAATAAGGGATAACTGGGCCTGGTATAAGGGGATAACAATAGGTGCTCACACCAGGCCCGCTTCCTACACTGGGGACCTGGTAAGCAGGAACCCAGAGCACTTTCAGTCAAAGTCACATCAGATAGAAGGCAAAAAGTGCGAGAGAAAGTGGGTTGGGACAGGGTAGGGGGGTAACCATGTCAAAAACAGGCACTTTCCTACAGCTTAGCGATCTCAAGTACTCCATAGTTCAACTGTTCGATTTACGTAAGGAAAACTTTACCTGCAACAACCTGTTTGCAGCATGCACTGCTGTAGATTCACATGCTTTCTTACCATCTAGTGTCGGGCACAGAAGATGCACGTAGTGGTTTTGAGGCTACTTGTGAAATCTGCAATGCAACAGGACACATACTCCACCTTAGATTGCCTCACATTTCTCCTACTTGTGTGGGTAAAATGCAGACAGTGAAAGGTCATGTGTAAACTTACTCAAAATATTAACTCTTAGAAACCTCATGCATCGTCCAGGAAGGTGGGAGGGCACGTCCATCTACAGCTCTAAAAGCTGCAAACCGATTCCTACAGGTGTGCAGCATTTATTTGTGCGTGTACTACAGTAGCTCACATGCTTTTCATAGACAGAAAAGCAGAGACCTTGATCTCTGAAGCAGTTGCTAGTGAGCTGGAGCAGAAGACATCTGAACAAAGTTTTAAGGGCAGTTTTCTCCAACTTGTGCATCCCCCGAGGGACGAAATATCCACACAATAATGCTTGGTGAAGCTTTGGCTAGCAGACCATGTTGCAGCTTTACGTGCCTATAAGGAGGATGTTGCAGAGGAAAGCCATAATTGCAGCTCCTGTTTTCCAGGTGAAATGTACTCTACGCACAGAGTAATGTGCGTTTGGCACAGCAAATTTGAAAATGTAACATGTATCTAACAAGGCCTGCTTTTTTTTAAATGCATTTCCCTAACTGGGGCTGACCAAAAGCTACAAAAAGATGCTTACTTTTAGGAAATGTCTTATGGTCTCTTGTCATCTGCTGACATTGCACGTTCTCCGCGGTGACGAACAGATTTAACAAGGCCCTCCCCACTGCTGAAAGTCTTCGCGGATGGAGGTCATGTGTGATCTGCGAGGCATCAACAGCTGAGTTTGTCTATCAGGGGTTCAGAGTGCCCGTCAGGTGTTCGACCACCAAGGAAATGCCCTGTTCCAGCCAAGACCAGAGAGGGAGGGCCTCTCAGCAAAGGATCCACAACCCCACTCCCGGCGTTGTCCGTTAACACCTGCACTAACCTTCCCTTGATGGAGGGTAATGAAAATGTCACTTACCCAGTGTACATCTGTTCGTGGCATCAGTCGCAGTAGATTCGCATGTTCTGCAATAGCTCGCCATCTGGTGTTGGGCCGGAGTGTTACAAGTTGTTTTTCTTCGAAGAAGTCTTTCGAGTCACGGGACCGAGTGACTCCTCCTTTTGTCTCCATTGCGCATGGGCGTCGACTCCATCTTCGATTGTTTTTCCCCGCAGAGGGTGAGGTAGGAGTTGAATTGTAGTAATAGTGCCCATGCAATGGAGTGACTAAGTATGCACCTATTTAAGGTTGAGATGATACATATATAGATAATTGAAGGTAACTTCCAAACTGCTACAGGCTCCCGGGGAGGCGGGTGGGCACATGCGAATCTACTGCGACTGATGCCACAAACAGATGTACACTGGGTAAGTGACATTTTCAGTTCGATGGCATCTGTCGCTGTAGATACGCATGTTCTGCAATAGACTAGTAAGCAGTTATTTCCCCAAAAGCGGTGGATCAGCCTGTAGGAGTGGAAGTAGTCGGAAATAATGTCCTTAATACAGCTTGACCTACTGTGGCTTGTTGTGCGGATAACACGTCTACACAGTAGTGCTTGGTGAATGTGTGAGGCGTAGACCATGTGGCTGCCTTACATATTTCTTGCATTGGGATGTTTCCTAGAAAGGCCATGGTAGCACCTTTCTTTCTGGTTGAGTGTGCCCTTGGTGTAATGGGCAGCTGTCGTTTAGCTTTAAGGTAGCAGATTTGGATGCATTTAACTATCCATCTGGCTATACCTTGTTTTGAAATTGGGTTTCCTGCATGAGGTTTTTGAAATGCAATAAAGAGTTGTTTAGTCTTTCTGATGTTCTTTGTTCTGTCAATGTAATACATTAATGCTCTTTTGACATCTAATGTATGTAGTGCCCTTTCAGCTACGGTATCTGGCTGTGGAAAGAACACTGGAAGTTCCACTGTTTGATTTAGATGGAACGGTGAAATAACCTTTGGCAAAAATTTAGGATTGGTCCTTAGGACGACTTTATTTTTGTGTAGTTGTATAAAAGGTTCCTGTATAGTAAACGCCTGAATCTCGCTTACTCTTCTCAGGGAAGTAATGGCGATGAGAAATGCCACCTTCCAGGTTAGGAACTGTATGTCGCAGGAGTGCATGGGTTCAAAAGGTGGACCCATAAGTCTAGTTAGGACAACATTTAGGTTCCATGAAGGAACAGGTAGTGTTCTTGGTGGTATAATTCTCCTAAGGCCCTCCATGAATGCTTTAATGACTGGTATTCTATATAGGGAAGTTGAATAGGTAGTCTGCAGGTATGCAGATATTGCTGCAAGGTGAATCTTAATGGAAGAGAAAGCTAGGTTAGATTTTTGTAAGTGAAGCAAGTAACCCACTACATGTTCTGGAGTTGTGTGTAATGGTTGTATTTGATTAATATGGCAGTAGCAAACAAACCTCTTCCATTTACTTGCATAGCAGTGCCTGGTGGATGGCCTTCTTGCTTGTTTTATGACTTCCATACATTCTTGGGTAAGTTGTAAGTGCCCGAATTCTAGGATTTCAGGAGCCAGATTGCTAGATTCAGCGATGCTGGATCTGGGTGTCTGATCTTTTGGTTGTGCTGTGTCAACAGATCTGGCCTGTTGGGCAATTTGGTGCAGGGTACCACTGAGAGGTCTAGCAGCGTTGTGTACCAGGGTTGCCTTGCCCAAGTTGGTGCTATCAATATGAGTTTGAGTTTGCTTTGACTGAGTTTGTTTACCAGGTAAGGAAGGAGAGGGAGAGGAGGAAAAGCGTAAGCAAATATCCCTGACCAGTTCATCCATAGGGCATTGCCTTGGGATTGTTTGTGTGGGTACCTGGATGCGAAGTTTTGGCATTTTGCGTTCTCCCTTGTCGCAAACAAGTCTGAGGTGTTCCCCAGAGTTTGAAATAAGTGTTCAGAATTTGGGGGTGAATTTCCCATTCGTGGACCTGTTGGTGATCTCGAGAGAGATTGTCTGCGAGTTGATTTTGTATCCCTGGTATAAACTGTGCAATTAGGCGAATTTGGTTGTGAATTGCCCAATGCCAAATTTTTTGTGCTAGCAGGCTTAACTGCGTGGAGTGCGTCCCTCCCTGCTTGTTTAGATAATACATTGTTGTCATGTTGTCTGTTTTGACGAGAATGTATTTGTGAACTATTATTGGTTGGAAAGCTTTTAGTGCTTGAAAAACTGCTAGAAGTTCTAGGTGATTGATATGCAGTTTTGTTTGATGTACGTTCCATTGTCCTTGTATGCTGTGTTGATCGAGGTGTGCTCCCCACCCTGTCCTGGAAGCATCTGTTGTTATTACGTATTGTGGCACTGGGTCTTGGAAAGGCCGCCCCTTGTTTAAATTTATGTTGTTCCACCACAGAAGCAAGAGGTAAGTTTGGCGGTCTATTAACACCAGATGTAGAAGGTGACCCTGTGCTTGAGACCACTGCGATGCTAGGCATTGTTGTAAGGGCCTCATGTGCAGTCTTGCGTTTGGGACAATGGCTATGCATGATGACATCATGCCTAGGAGTTGTAATACCATCTTTGCCTGTATCTTTTGTGTTGGATACATGCGTTGTATGATGGTGTTGAAATTTTGAATTCTTTGTGGACTTGGAGTGGCTACTCCCTTTGATGTGTCTATTATGGCTCCCAGGTATTGTTGTACCTTGCGTGGCAGAATTTTGGATTTTGTGAAATTGACGGTGAACCCGAGTTTGAAGAGGGTTTGTATGATCTGATTTGTGTGATTTGAGCACTGTATGAACGAATGGGCCTTGATTAGCCAGTCGTCCAAATATGGGAACACATGTATTTGCTGCCTTCTTATGTGTGCAGCGACTACCGCTAGACATTTGGTAAAGACTCTTGGTGCGGTTGTTAATCCGAAAGGCAGTACCTTGAATTGGTAATGTATTCCTTTGAATACAAACCTTAGGTATTTCCTGTGCGATGGGTGTATTGGTATATGGAAATAAGCATCCTTGAGGTCTAAAGTTGCCATGTAGTCGTGTAGTTTTAGCAATGGCAATACTTGTAGTGTGACCATGTGGAAGTGGTCTGATTTGATGAAAGTGTTCACTACTCTGAGGTCTAGGATTGGTCTCAGTGTTTTGTCCTTCTTTGGTATCAGAAAGTACAGTGAGTAAACTCCTGTGTTTATTTGTGTGTTTGGCACTAATTCGATTGCATTCTTTTGCAATAGTGCCTGCACTTCTATCTCCAGGAGATTGGAATGGTGTGTTGTTAAATTTTGTGCTTTTGGTGGTATGTTTGGAGGGAATTGTAGAAATTCTATGCAATAACCATGTTGGATAATTGCTAGAACCCAAGTGTCTGTAGTGATTTCCTCCCATGCTTTGTAATAATGACCTATTCTTCCCCCCACTGGTGTTGTGTGGAGGGGGTGAGTGACATGTGAGTCATTGTTTAGTAGTAGGGGTTTTGGGGCTTTGAAATCTCCCTCTATTTCTAGGGAATTGCCCTCCTCTATATTGTCCCCGAAAACCTCCTCTATACTGTCCCTGGTAAGTGGACGGTGTTGCTTGTGAGGTGCTGGCTTGTGTGCTTTGACCCCGAAACCCCCCTCGAAAGGGCGTTTTACGGAATGTGCTGTAATTCCCTCTGCTCTGCGGGGAGTAGAGTGCGCCCATGGCTTTGGCAGTGTCCGTATCTTTTTTGAGTTTTTCAATCGCTGTGTCCACTTCTGGACCGAACAGTTCTTTTTCATTAAAAGGCATATTGAGAACTGCTTGTTGAATCTCTGGTTTAAATCCAGACGTTCGGAGCCATGCATGCCGTCTGATAGTTACAGATGTATTAATTGTCCGTGCAGCTGTATCTGCAGCGTCCATGGAGGAACGTATCTGGTTGTTGGAGATGGTCTGTCCCTCCTCAACCACTTGTTTCGCCCTATTTTGAAAGTCCTTGGGCAGATGTTCAATGAGATGTTGCATCTCGTCCCAGTGGGCTCTGTCATAGCGCGCAAGTAGTGCCTGGGAGTTCGCGATGCGCCACTGGTTTGCAGCTTGTGCTGCGACTCTTTTACCAGCTGCATCGAACTTGCGGCTTTCTTTATCTAGGGGTGGTGCATCTCCAGATGTGTGAGATTTGGCCCTTTTCCTAGCTGCTCCTACAACAACAGAGTCTGGTGGCAGCTGTGTAGTGATGAAAACCGGGTCCGTAGGAGGCGGCTTATACTTCTTTTCCACCCTTGGTGTGATTGCCCTACTTTTGACCGGCTCCTTAAATATGTCTTTTGCGTGCCGGAGCATACCAGGGAGCATAGGCAGGCTTTGGTAGGAGCTGTGGGTGGAGGAGAGTGTGTTGAACAAGAAATCATCCTCGACCTGTTCTGAGTGGAGGCTTACGTTATGAAATTGTGCTGCTCTAGCCACCACCTGAGAGTACGCGGTGCGGTCTTCTGGTGGAGATGGCTTTGTAGGGTAGGCCTCCGGGCTGTTATCTGACACTGGGGCGTCGTATAGGTCCCATGCGTCCTGATCTTGGTCACCCTGGCTCATGGTGGTGTGAGCTGGGGAGTGAGATGGAGTTTGTGCTGGTGAAACGTTAATCACGGGCGGAGGAGAGGGTGGTGGTGTAAGTCTTTTAACCACTTTTGGTTGTGGTGCTTGTTCCGTCTGGAACTCCAACCTTCTCTTTCTCCTAATGGGGGGAAGGGTGCTTATTTTTCCTGTCCCCTGCTGAATGAAGATACGCTTTTGCGTATGGTCCACATCAGTTGCTTGTAGCTCTTCCTCAAACCTATGCTTTTGCATTTGGGAGGTTAGCGAGTGCTCTTCTGTATAAGAGCCTGAAGCTGGGTCGCTTGCAGTTTGTTTCGGCATCGAAACTTTGTCTGCGTGTTTTTTCGGCTCCGAGGTGACTTTTTTCCTTTTCGGGGCCGAAACCTCTCGGCGTCGATCTGTTTCGGTGCCGCTGTCTCGGCGTCGAGCCGTGTCCACACCGGCATCTCGGTGTCGAGGCTTGTCTCCAGCACTTTCTCGGTCCCGAGAAGGCTGCGTGCCGGTGTCTCGACCGGAGTCGGACGATCTCGGCACTGTTTGGGCCTTTTTCGGTGCCGACGGTCGGTCACCGAATTTATGGGTGGAGCCATGGCCTGGTGGCAGTGGCGTCCCCTGGGCCTTGTAAATGTTTCTTTGTGTGGTTTTCGACGTCTTACTCACGGTTTGTGTGTCGTCGAATCCTTCGGAGTCTGAGTCTTGGATCGAGAAGGTACTTTCTTCTTCCTGTTCCTCGAACTCCCGTTGGGCTCTCGGTGCAGACGCCATTTGAAGTCTTCTGGCTCGACGGTCTCGGAGTGTTTTTCGGGACCGGAACGCACGACAGGCCTCGCAGGTGTCTTCGCTGTGCTCAGGTGACAGGCACAGGTTGCAGACCAAGTGTTGGTCTGTGTAGGGGTATTTATTGTGGCATTTGGGGCAGAAACGGAACGGGGTCCGTTCCATCGGCGTTCCTCAGCACGCGGTCGGGCCGACCAGGCCCCGACGGAGGATCGAAAAAACTACCCAGAAGGGCACCGGAGCTCTTCGATCTTCGATGCGGTGTTGAATCTAAGTACGCCGATCCCGAACGCAACAATACCGACGAAAATCTTCCGAAATTAACTATTTTTACCGTTCCGAAACTCGGAGCGACAGGAACACGTCCGAACCCGATGGCGGAAAAAAAACAATCGAAGATGGAGTCGACGCCCATGCGCAATGGAGACAAAAGGAGGAGTCACTCGGTCCCGTGACTCGAAAGACTTCTTCGAAGAAAAACAACTTGTAACACTCCGGCCCAACACCAGATGGCGAGCTATTGCAGAACATGCGTATCTACAGCGACAGATGCCATCGAACGAAGGCTTTCAATGCCAGTCTGACCGCTGGAAGCTACAGCAAGTTTGAGAGTCTAGATTTCGCCTGCCACCAGAGTCCTCAGATCTCCACTGTAGGAAGTTGGCTCTGCATATACTATTTCAAAGTAAGAAATAGTGTGTACACTGAGTCCAAGGGTTCCCCTTAGAGGTAAGATAGTGGCAAAATTAGATAATTCTAATGCTCTATTTTGTGATAGTGTGGTCGGGCAGTAGGCTTATCAGAGGGTAGTGTTAAGCATTTATTGTACACACACAGGCAAATGAGGAACACACTTAAAGACTTACTCCAGGCCAATAGGTTTTTATATAGAAAAATATATTTTCTTTATTTTAGAACCACAAGATTCAAGATTTGAGCTAAGTACATAAAATGCAAGGTACTTCACACTGTTAAGTATAGAACTTTGATTTAAAACAGTAGTACACACAGTTTTGGTTAAAATGGCAATAAGCTAATTTTGAAAAAGTGGACACTGCAAAAATCAACAGTTCCTGGGGAGGTAAGTTTGAGTAGGTTTCTCAGGTAAGTAAAGCACTTACACAGTCAATCTCCTGGCCATAGGCAGCCCACCGTTGGGGGCTCAAGGCAACCCCAAAGCCACAGCACCAGCAACACTGGGTCGGTCAAGTGCAGAGGTCAAAGGAGGGTCCAAAACACAGGTGCCTATGAAGAACAGGGGTGCTCCGGTCCTAGTCTGCTGACAGGTAAGTACCTGTATCCTCGGGAAGCAGACCTTTTGGGGGGGGGGGGGGGGGGGGGGGGGGGGTTGCAGAGCCCGGGAGGGAGGGGACACAAGCCCACAAAACACCCTCAGCAGCACAGGGGCGGCCAGGTGCAGTGGACAAAGTAAGCGTTGGGTTTGCTATTGAAATCAATGGAAAGACCGGGGGTCACTTAGGTGATGCAGGCAGGGCACAGGGGGGCTTCTTGGGCCAGCCACCAACTGGGCTAGGATGAGGGCGGCCTGCTGGTCACTCCTGCACTGGTAGGTGGTTCCTCTCGGTCCTGGGAGCTGCAGGTGCAGTGCTTGGTCCAGGCGTTGGTTCCTTTGTTACCAGGCAGTCGCAGTCAGGGGGAGCCTCTGGATCCTCTCTGTAGGCGTCGCTGTGGGGGTGCAGGGAGGTCGACACATGGTGTCCACGTCTTTGGAGTCGCCTGGGATTCCTCTCTGCGGTGTTGGTTCTCCTGAACTCGAGCCGGGGGCATTGGGTGCAGTGTGAAGTCTCACGCTTCAGGCGGGAAGAGTTCTTTAAAAGTTGTTTCTTTGCTGCAAAGTTGTTGCAGGTTTTGAACAGTGAAGCTGTTCTCTGAAGTTTCTTGGTCATTCGGGTTCCGGGCAGTCCCTCTGTGTCCTCAGAGGTCGCTGGTCCCTGTCTCATGCATCGCTGTGCAGGTTTCTTTGAGTCTAGAGACAGGCCGGTAGGGCTGGGGCCAAGTCAGTTGTTGTCTCTGTGGGGCTTTCAGGTCAGCAGTCCTTTCTTCAGGTTGCAGGAATCTGATTTCCTGGGTTCAGGGTCGCCCCTAAATACTAAATTAAGGGGTGCGTTTAGGTCAGGGGTTGTAGCCAATGGCTACTGTCCCGGAGGGTGGCTACACCCTCCTTGTGCCTCCTCCCTGATGGGAGGGAAGGGGCCACATCCTATTCCTATTGGGAGAATCCTCCAATCTCAAGAGGGAGGATTTCTTAAGGCAGGGGTCACCTCAGCTCAGGACACCTTAGGGGCTTGTCCTGACTGGTGGGTGACCCCCTCCTTGTTTCTCATTCTCTCCTCCAGCCTTGCCGCCAAAAGTGTGGGCAGTGGCCGGAGGGGCAGGCATCTCCACTAGCTGGGATGCCCTGGGGTGCTGTAACAAAAGGTCTGAGCCTTAGAGGCTTACCACCAGGTGTTACAGTTCCTGCAGGGAGAGGTGAGAAGCACCTCCACCCAGTACAGGCTGTGTTCCTGGCCAGAGTGACAAAGGCACTCACCCCATGTGGCCAGAAACTTGTCTGGTTGTGGCAGGCTTGCAGAAACTGATCAGCCTAGCACTAGGAGTCTGACTGGTATTCAGTGGGCATCTCGAAGATGCCCTCTGGGTGCATTTTACAATAATTCCCACACTGGCATCAGTGTGCATTTGTTGTGCTGAGAAGTTTGATACAAAACTTCCCAGATTTCAGTGTAGCCATTATGGAACTGTGGAGTTCGTGTTTGACTAACTCCCAGACTATATATACTCTTATGGCTACCCTGCACTTACAATGTCTAAGGTTTTGCTTAGACACTAGGGGCATAGTGATCATGCACTTATGCCCTCACTTGTGGTATAGTGCACCCTGCCTCAGGGCTGTAAGGCCTGCTAGAGGGGTGGCTTACCTATGCCACAGGCAGTGTGAGGTTGGCATGGCACTCTGAGGGTAGTGCCATGTCGACTTAGTCATTTTCTTCCCACCAGCACCCACAAGCTGTGAGGCAGTGTGCATGTGCTGAGGGGTCTCCAGGGTGGCATAATACATGCTGCAGCCCTTAGAGACCTTCCCTGGTCACAGGGCCCTTGGTACCACTGGTACCTTTTACAAGGGACTTCTGTGTGCCAGGGGTGTCCCAATTTTTAGGGAAAGAACACTGGTGCTGGGGCCTGGTTAACAGGGTTGCAGCACATTTTCAGTCAAGTTTCCTACACCCACCCTCCTAGGTGAAGTTCTTGCAAGTCGGTGGCGGAAGAATTCCAGCTGTGGGGTCCAGGAGCTGCAGCAGATCCCAGTATTCACCAACAAGCCGTCCCTCGACTGTCGCTAGATTGCAGGAGGGTCAGTGACCAGCCAGGTCACCAACACGCACGGACAAATATAAGCAGGAGCTGAACAGGAATTTACACAGTTTTGAGGACGAGCACGGTCCAGGAGATTCTATCCTTGAGGGAAAGTCAGGGCTGTCCCTCAGCACACGGGAAGGCCAGCAGCAGTCGTTGGAGCCCCCACGAGTGACCCACAGCCAATGGACACAGTCACAGGGAGGCCTCAGCAACATAACAAAACAGACGTCTTATGTCACAGGAGTTGTAGGACAGGAGCGGATCTTCGTGTTGCAGAGTGCTGCATGCAGGGGCTTCTTAGCGCCTCGAGATCTCATGGAGGAAGGGTCAACAAGCCTTGGCAAGTGCAACAATTGTTGTGCACTGGGGTTCCATTCCAGAGGCAGGAACAGGGGCCCACAAGTCTCCAAGGGAGATCCCTTCATTCTTTCAGGTGCAAAATGAGTCCTTGTGACCCAGAAGGATGCACAGCCTTGGATGTTGCAGAATTCTTGCAGAATCCGGAGAAACAATGTTGCAGTGGGAGCCTTGATCGGTTCCAAAGCAGACCAGCAGCGGTTCCAGAGGCCAAGGGCGGAAGATGTCTTGCAGAGAATTCCTTGTAGACTTTTGCTTGAGGACCCAGCCACAGGGGGAGTGACCACACTATAAGGAGGTCAGGGACATCATCTACATGGCCTAACCAGTCAGATGCAACCAGGGACCTCAGCCCATCTTGCTTCCAAGATGGCGGAATCAGGTGGCCACCTGGCAGAGCTCTGTGCACCTCCCTAGGGGACGAGCTAGACAGGGGGGTGGTCACTTCTGTCCTTTTGTGACGTTTCACCCCAGAGCGGGAACAATGGGCTCCTGAACCGAGGCAAACCGGATCATGCAAGGAGGGCACCAAATGTGCCCTTCAAAGCAGTCTGGTGGTGCTCAGAGACCACCCCATTCCAGTTCCTAGACACCCAATACACAGGGAGAAGTGGTGACATCTCTCTTGCATGAAATCCTTTGTTCTGCTCCTCCGGCCTGAGCCTGGCTCACCAGCAGGGGGGGCGGAACAGTGTCTGGGTCAGCAGCAGCGCAGGCTGGCAGGAGAACCCCTTAAGACTGCACAGGCAGAATTAGGGGGGGGGGGATCCGCTAAGGGATCCCCAGAGTACATGATAAGCAATTAGCATTGGAATCTGTGTAGTTGCATGATTCAAACATGCTTGATACCAAAACATACCTAGGTTCCGAGAAGCCATTCTGTAGTTGGACCACTGTCCAGTACATACCTTTAAGATGGCTTCCGCACTTATAAACCCCAGGGAATGGAGTCTCTGGTCTTTAGGGGCACCCTGCTTGTGCAGACACTTAGGGACATGCACCTTCCCTTGGGCTGGAGGGCGTACCAGAGGGGTGTCTTAAGTACCCAGGGCATTGATACACTGCACTTAAGTACCATATACTAGGTACTTACATAGGTGCACCAGTATGCTAGTTGTTGGTGCAAAGTTTACCAGCAACCAAATTTAGATGAGAGCGCACTAACACTGGGGTCCTGAATAGCCGGATCCCAGTGAACTACAGTCTAAACACAGACATCAGGCAAAAAGTGGGGTTAACTCCGCTAGAAAGATGGCACTTTCTTACAGCAGTCAAGACTAATCTCTTGACAACCAGGGGTTTCAACCTCAGAACCCCTGCTCCCATTTAATAACGCCCTTAATGATGTCCTGTTGGGGACTTGGTCCAAACCTGAAAACGGGGGCTCCTGTGAATAGGGTGTTCACCCACCATCATCGCTCCGCCACAGGAGACCCAGCATTCGTCACCCGACAGCCTACCCCGGAGAGTTTGGTGGAACAAGCCTCAACATTCCAAGACGCGTACCCCAACCCCCTCCCCCACATTGGGGAATCCAAGAGGCTGGACTCTTGCTTGCCTTTTGGGCCGTTAATCCCCCTCTGTGGGACACGGTTGTGCAAGACCTGCCACAGGTCTGGGAAGAGGCCCGGGTCAGGCTCTCTCGGGCTGTTGCTGATGTTAACAATACAAAGTGACTCGACATGACGGACTCACTGGGCGGTTTCATTGGCGCTGGCCCTGAGGCACCATGCCAGGTTAAGGACAACTGGCTTTCTGGTGGGGGTGGGAACACACGGGTGGAGGAATTGGTGGGTATCTAAGCTTTCCTTATGAATATGCCCCTCGATGGGACCTCTCTCTTCAGAGACTAGGCAAAGTCGACATGGCACCGCCCTCAGGCAGGGTGCACTTTACCACAGGTGAGGGCATAGCTGCATGAGCAATATGCCCCTACAGTGTTCTAAGTCTATTCTTAGACATTGTAAGTGCAGGGTAGCCATAAAGAGTATATGGTCTGGGAGTTTGTCATTACGAACTCCACAGCACCATAAGGGCTACACTGAATACTGGGAAGTTTGGTATCAAACTTCTCAGCACAATAAAACCCCACTGATGCCAGTGGGGGATTTATTAAAAAATGCAGAGGGCATCTTAGCGATGCCCCCTGTATTTTACCCAATCCTCTAGTATAGGACTGGTCTGTGCCAGCCTGCCACTAGCAGGCGAGTTTCTGACCACATGGGGTGAGTGCCTTTGTGCCCCCTGAGGCCAGAAACAAAGCCTGTCCTGGGTGGAGGTGCTTCACACCTCACCCCTGCAGGAACTAACACCTGGCGGTGGGCCTCAAAGTCTCAGGCCTTGTGTTACAATGCCCCTGGGCTCTCCAGCTAGTGGAGATGACCACCCCTGTACAAATCCCCACTTTGGGAGGCCGGTTTGGCGGGAAACTCAAAAACAAATAATCACTTTAGCTGGGACCACCCCTAAGGTGTCCAAAGCTGAAGTGACCCCCCCTCCCCCCAGAATCGTCCATCTTGGTTTGGAGGACAGGGAATAGGGATAGGAATGTGTGTCCCTCCCTCCCCAAATTGAGTGTGGAAGGAAATGCCTCCTTGGCATGGTTACCCCCTAACTTTTTGCCTTTGCGGATGCTAAGTTTTGATTGAAAGTGTACTGGGACCCTGCTGACCAGGCCCCAGCACCAGTGTTCTTTCCCTAAACTCTCCACAATTGGCACAACCCTGGCACTCAGATAAGACCCTTGTAACTGGTACCCCTGGTATCAAGGGCCCTGATGCCGGGGAAGGCCTCTAAGGGCTGCAGCATGTCTTATGCCACCCTGGGGGACCCCTCACTCAGCACATGCATACTGCCTCACAGCTTGTGTGTGCTGGTGGGGAGAAAATGACTAAGTCGACATAGCACTCCCCTCAGAGTGCCATGCCAACCTCACACTGCCTGTGACATAGTTAAGTCACCCCTCTAGCAGGCCTTACAGCCCTAAGGCAGGGTGCACTATACCACAGGTGAGGGCATATGTGCATGAGCACTATGCCCCTAAGCAAAACCTTAGACATTGTAAGTGCAGGGTAGCTATAGGAGTATATGGTCTGGGAGGTTGTCAAACACGAACTCCACAGTTCCATAACGGCTACATTAAAATCTGGGAAGTTTGGTATCCAACTTCTCAGCACAATAAATGCACACTGATGCCAGTGTGCCATTTATTGTAACATACACCCAGAGGGCATCTTAGAGATGCCCCCTGAATAACAATCCGACTTTTAGTGTAGTGTAAGGAAATGCCTCCTTGGCATGGTTACCCCCTGACTTTTTGCCTTTGCTGATGCTATGTTTTGAATTGAAAGTGTGCTGAGGCCTGCTAACCAGGCCCCAGCACCAGTGTTCTTTCCCTAACCTGTACTTTTGTATCCACAATTGGCACACCCTGGCATCCAGGTAAGTCCCTTGTAACTGGTACCCCTGGTACCAAGGGCCCTGATGCCAGGGAAGGTCTCTAAGGGCTGCAGCATATCTTATGCCACCCTGGGGACCCCTCACTCAGCACACACACTGCTTGCCAGCTTGTGTGTGCTGGTGAGGACAAAACGAGTAAGTCGACATGGCACTCCCCTCAGGGTGCCATACCAACCTCACACTGCCTATGCAGTATAGATAAGTCACCCCTCTAGCAGGCCTTACAGCCCTAAGGCAGGGTGCACTATACCATAGGTGAGGGCACCAGTGCATGAGCACTATGCCCCTACAGTGTCTAAGCCAAACCTTAGACATTGTAAGTGCAGGGTAGCCATAAGAGTATATGGTCTGGGAGTTTGTCAAAAACAAACTCCACAGCACCATAATGGCTACACTGAAAACTGGGAAGTTTGGTATCTAACTTCTCAGCACAATAAATGCACACTGATGCCAGTGTACATTTTATTGTAAAATACACCCCAGAGGGCACCTTAGAGGTGCCCCCTGAAACCTTAACCGACTATCTGTGTAGACTGACTGGTTCCAGAAGCCTGCCACAACCGAGACATGTTGCTGGCCCCATGGGGAGTGTGCCTTTGTCACTCTGAGGCCAGTAACAAAGCCTGCACTGGGTGGAGATGCTAACACCTCCCCCAGGCAGGTGTTCCAGCACCGCAGGGCACTCCAGCTAGTGGAGTTGCCCGCCCCCTCCGGCCACGGCCCCACTTTTGGCAGCTAGGCCGGAGGAAATAATGAGAACAACAAGGAGGAGTCACTGGCCAGTCAGGACAGCCCCTAAGGTGTCCTGAGCTGAAGTGACTAACTTTTAGAAATCCTCCATATTGCAGATGGAGGATTCCCCCAATAGGATAGGAGTGACCCCCCTCCCCCCAGACCTAAACACGCCCTTAAATTTAGTATTTAAGGGCTTCCCTGAACCTAAGAATTTAGATTCCTGAAACTACAAGAAGAGGACTGCTGAGCTGAAAGAACCCTGCAGAAGAAGAAAAGAAGACACCAACTGCTTTGGCCCCAGTCCTACCGGCCTGTCTCCTGCCTTCTAAAGAAACCTGCTCCAGCGACGCTTTCCCAAGGACCAGCGACCTCTGAATCCTCAGAGGACTGCCCTGCTTCAAGAAAGACAAGAAACTCCCGAGGACAGCGGCCCTGCTCCAAAAAGACTGCAACTTTGTTACAGAGGAGCAGATTTAAAGACCCCTGCAATCCCCGCAAGAAGCGTGAGACTTGCAACACTGCACCCGGCGACCCGACTCGACTGGTGGAGAAACAAAGCTACAGGGAGGACCCTCCGGCGACTCCAAGACTGAGTAACCAAAGTTGTCCCCCCTGAACCCCCCACAGCGACGCCTGCAGAGGGAATCCCGAGGCTCCCCCTGACCGCTACTGCCTGACTAAAATTCCCAAGGCTGGAAAAGACCCTGCACCCGCAGCCCCCAGCACCTGAAGGAACGGAACTTCAGTGTAGGAGTGACCCCCAGGAGGCCCTCTCCCTTGCCCAGGTGGTGGCTACCCCGAGGAGCCCCCCCCCTTGCCTGCCTGCACCGCTGAAGAGACCCCTTGGTCTCCCATTCAGTCCCATTGGAAACCCGACGCTAGTTTGCACACTGCACCCGGCCGCCCCCGCGCTGCTGACGGTGTACTTTGTGTGGACTTGTGTCCCCCCCCCCGGTGCCCTACAAAACCCCCCCTGGTCTGCCCTCCGAAGACACGGGTACTTACCTGCTGGCAGACTGGAACCGGGGCACCCCCTTCTCTCCATTGAAGCCTATATGTTTTGGGCACCTCTTTGACCTCTGCACCTAACCGGCCCTGAGCTGCTGGTGTGGTGACTTTTGGGGTTGCTCTGAACCCCCAACGGTGGGCTACCTTGGACCCCAATCTCAACCCCGTAGGTGGTTTACTTGCCTGCAAAAACTAACATTACTTTACCTCCCCCAGGAACTGTGAAAATTGCACTGTGTCCACTTTTAAAACAGCTAAATGTGTTTTATGTAAAAAGTATATATGCTACTGTGATTATTCAAAGTTCCTAAAGTACTTACCTGCAATACCTTTCAAATGAGATATTACATGTAGAATTTGAACCTGTGGTTCTTAAAATAAACTAAGAAATGAAAATGTCACTTACCCAGTGTACATCTGTTCGTGGCATCAGTCGCTGAGATTCACATGGTATGCATGAGCTCGCCATCTGGTGTTGGGTCGGAGTGTTACAAGTTGTTTTTCTTCGAAGAAGTGTTTTCGAGTCACGGGACCGAGTGACTCCTCCTTCTGTGCTCATTGCGCATGGGCGTCGACTCCATCTTCGATTGTTTTCCCCGCAGAGGGTGAGGTAGGAGTTGTACTATAGTAATAGTGCCCGCGCAATGAAAAAATGTAAGTATGTACCTATTAAAGGATTAAATAATATATATACAAATGTACAAAATTGAAGGTAACTTCTGAACTGCTACAGGCTTCCGGGGAGGTGGGTGGGTCCATGTGAATCTCAGCGACTGATGCCACGAACAGATGTACACTGGGTAAGTGACATTTTCAGTTCGATGGCATCTGTCGCTGTAGATACACATGGTATGCATAGACTAGTAAGCAGTTAGTTCCCCATAAGCGGTGGTTTAGCCTGTAGGAGTAGAAGTTGTCTGAAATAGAGTTCTTAATACAGCTTGACCTACTGTAGCTTGTTGTGCGGATAGCACATCTATACAGTAGTGTTTGGTGAATGTGTGAGGCGTAGACCAAGTAGCTGCCTTACATATTTCCTGCATTGGGATGTTTCCTATAAAGGCCATTGAAGCACCTTTTTTCCTTGTTGAATGTGCCCTGGGAGTAATGGGCAGTTGTCTTTTTGCTTTAAGGTAGCAGATTTGGATGCATTTAACTATCCATCTGGCTATACCTTGTTTTGATATTGGGTTACCTGCATGAGGTTTTTGGAATGCAATAAATAGCTGCTTAGTTTTTCTGATGTTTTTTGTTCTGTCAATGTAGTACATTAATGCTCTTTTGACATCTAATGTATGTAGTGCTCTTTCAGCCACAGAATCTGGCTGTGGGGAAAAAAACTGGTAGTTCTACCGTTTGATTTAGATGGAATGGTGAAATAACTTTTGGTAAAAATTTTGGATTAGGTCGTAGGACGACCTTATTTCTATGTATTTGTATAAAAGGCTCTTGTGTTGTGAACGCTTGAATTTCACTTACTCTTCTTAGAGATGTAATGGCGATGAGAAAGGCAACTTTCCAGGTTAGGAATTGTATTCCGCAAGAGTGCATGGGTTCGAAAGGTGGGCCCATGAGTCTTGTTAGAACCACGTTTAGGTTCCATGAAGGAACAGGTGGTGTTCTTGGTGGTATAATTCTTTTAAGCCCTTCTATGAATGCTTTGATAACTGGTATCCTATACAAGGAAGTTGAATAGGTAGTTTGCAGGTATGCAGATATTGCTGCAAGGTGTATTTTAATAGAAGAGAAGGCTAGCTTTGCTTTTTGTAAATGGAGCAAGTAATTTACTATATGTTTTGGAGTTGCGTCTAGTGGTTGTATCTGATTATGATGGCAGTACCAAACAAATCTTTTCCACTTACTTGCGTAGCAGTGTCTAGTGGATGGCCTTCTGGCCTGCTTTATGACTTCCATACACTCTTGGCTAAGTTGTAAGTGTCCGAATTCTAGGATTTCAGGAGCCAGATTGCTAGATTCAGCGATGCTGGGTCCGGGTGTCTGATCTGTTGGTTGTGTTGCGTTAACAGATCTGGTTTGTTGGGCAGTTTGATGTGTGGTACTACAGACAGATCTAGCAGTGTTGTGTACCAGGGTTGTCTTGCCCACGTTGGTGCTATTAAAATGAGTTTGAGTTTGTTTTGACTCAATTTGTTTACTAGGTAAGGAAGGAGAGGGAGAGGAGGAAAAGCGTAAGCAAATATTCCTGACCAGTTCATCCATAGGGCATTGCCTTGGGATTGCTTGTGTGGGTATCTGGACGCGAAGCTTTGGCATTTTGCGTTCTCTTTTGTTGCAAATAAGTCTATTTGTGGTGTTCCCCAGAGTGTGAAGTAGGTGTTCAGAATCTGTGGGTGGATTTCCCATTCGTGGACTTGCTGGTGATCTCGAGACAGATTGTCTGCCAGCTGATTCTGGATCCCCGGAATAAACTGTGCTATTAGACCAATTTGATGGTGGATTGCCCACTTCCATATTTTTTGAGCTAACAAGCTTAACTGCGTTGAATGTGTTCCTCCTTGTTTGTTTAGATAATACATCGTTGTCATGTTGTCTGTTTTGACAAGGATGTATTTGTGGGTTATGATTGGTTGGAAAGCTTTTAGTGCTTGAAAAACTGCTAATAATTCTAGATGATTTATATGCAGTTTTGTTTGATGCATGTTCCATTGTCCTCTTATGTTGTGTTGATTGAGATGTGCTCCCCACCCTGTCATGGAAGCATCTGTTGTTATTACGTACTGTGGCACTGGGTCTTGGAAAGGCCGCCCTATGTTTAAATTTATACTGTTCCACCATAGAAGCGAGAGGTAAGTTTGGCGGTCTAGCAACACCAGATCTAGAAGGTGACCCTGTGCTTGAGACCACTGTGAGGCTAGGCACTGTTGTAAGGGCCTCATGTGCAGTCTTGCGTTTGGGACAATGGCTATGCATGAGGACATCATGCCTAGGAGCTGTAGTATTGTTCTTGCTTGTATTGTTTGGTTTGGAGACATGTGTTGAATGACTCTTGAAATTTTGGATCCTTTGTGGAGTTGGCGTTGCTACTCCTTTTGTCGTGTCTATTATGGCTCCTAGATATTGCTGTACTTTGCTTGGCAGAATGTTTGATTTTGCAAAGTTGACGGTGAACCCTAGTTTGTAGAGGGTTTGTATGACTTGATTTGTGTGGTTTGAGCATTGTGTGAGCGAACTGGTTTTGGTTAGCCAGTCGTCTAGATACGGGAACACATGTATTTGCTGCCTTCTGATGTGTGCAGCGACTACTGCTAGGCATTTTGTGAATACTCTTGGAGCGGTTGTTAAACCAAAAGGCAATACTTTGAATTGGTAATGTATTCCTTTGAATACAAACCTTAGATATTTCCTGTGTGATTGATGTATTGGTATATGGAAATATGCTTTTTTGAGGTCTAGGGTTGTCATGTAGTTGTGTTTTTTGAGCAATGGTAACACTTCTTGTAGTGTGACCATGTGAAAGTGGTCTGATTTGATGAATGTGTTTACTACTCTGAGGTCTAGAATTGGTCTCAGTGTTTCGTCCTTTTTTGGTATCAAGAAGTACAGTGAATAAACTCCTGTGTTTATTTGTGTGCTTGGTACTAATTCTATTGCATTTTTTTGCAGTAGTGCTTGAACTTCTATCTCTAGAAGCTGTGAATGGTATTTTGATAAATTTTGTGATTTTGGTGGTATGTCTGGAGGGAATTGCAGGAATTCTATGCAATAACCATGTTGGATAATTGCTAGGACCCATGTGTCTGTAGTTATTTTGTCCCATGCTTCGTAATATTGACGGATCCTCCCCCCCACTGGTGTTGTGTGGGAGGGGTGAGTGACGTGTGAGTCACTGCTTGTTGGTAGTGGTTTTGGGGCTTTGAAATCTTCCTCTATTCCTAGGGAATTGCCCCCCTCTATACTGGCCCCGAAAACCTCCCCTGTACTGTCCCTGGTAGGTGGGCGGTGCAGACTGAGGTGCTAGCTTGTGTGGCCTGACCCCGAAACCCTCCTCTAAAAGGTGTTTTGCGGAAGGTGTTATAAGATCCTCTGCTCTGCGGGGAGTAGAGTGCGCCCATGGCCTTGGCAGTGTCAGTGTCCTTCTTGAGCTTTTCTATGGCTGTGTCGACCTCCGGACCGAACAGAAGATTTTCGTTTACTGGCATGTTAAGCACTGCCTGCTGAATTTTTGGCTTGAATCCAGACGTTCTGAGCCATGCGTGCCTACGGATGGTAACCGACGTATTAATGGTCCTTGCGGCCGTGTCTGCTGCATCCATGGAGGAGCGCATTTGATTGTTTGAAATGTTTTGACCCTCCTCAACAACCTGTTTTGCTCTTTTTTGCAGATCTTTTGGGAGATGTTCAATGAGATGCTGCATCTCATCCCAGTGGGCTCTGTCGTATCGCGCTAGCAGCGCTTGTGAATTTGCGATGCGCCACTGGTTTGCTGCTTGGACAGCAACCCTCTTCCCGGCTGCATCGAACTTCATGCTTTCTTTATCTGGGGGAGGTGCATCCCCAGAAGTGTGTGAATTTGCCCGTTTTCTGGCAGCCCCTACCACCACAGAATCTGGTGGCAGCTGAGAGGTGATGAATACAGGGTCCGTAGGAGGCGCCTTATACTTTTTGTCCACCCTAGGCGTCACTGCCCTACTTTTAACTGGCTCCTTGAAAATGTCCTTTGCATGGCGTAGCATGCCTGGGAGCATCGGCAGGCTTTGGTAGGAGCTGTGGGTTGAAGAGAGGGTGTTAAATAAAAAATCATCCTCTACTTGTTCCGAGTGTAGTTCCACATTATGGAATAGTGCTGCCCTAGCCACCACTTGTGAGTAGGCTGTGCTGTCTTCCGGTGGTGATGGCCTAGTTGGGTATGTGTCTGGGCTGTTATCAGACACTGGTGCGTCGTACAAGTCCCACGCATCCTGATCTTGGTCATCGTGGCTCATGGCGGTGTGAGCTGGCGAATGTGACGGGGTGTAAGTTGGCGAAGCCGGAGTTACAGGTGGAGGCGAGGGAGGAGGTGTTACCTTTTGTGCTGTTTGTTGCTGAGGAGTAAACTGAAGCGTTCTCTTTCGTTTGACAGGTGGAAGGGTACTGATCTTCCCAGTCCCCTGCTGAATAAAGATACGCTTTTGCGTGTGATCCACGTCAGTGGATTGCAGTTCTTGTTCAAATCTATGTTTCTTCATTTGTGAAGACCTAGAATGCTCTTCAGTATAGGAGCCTGAAACAGGGTCTGATGTCGCTTTTTTCGGCTCCGAAAACCCTGTTGATTGTTTTTTCGGCTCCGAGGTAACCTTCCTCTTTTTCTGTGCCGAAAATTCTTGGCCTCTATGGTCTTCGGCGCCACTGTCTCGGCGTCGATCCGTGTCGACACCGAACTCTCGGTGTCGATGCTTCTGTTTAGCACTCTCTCGGTCCCGAGGAGGCTGCGTGCCGGTGTCTCGACCGAAGTCGGACGATCTCGACACTGAATGGGCCTTTTTCGGTGCCGATTGTTGGTCACCGAGAATTTGGGTGGAGCCATGGCCGGTTGGCAGTGGCGTCCCCTGGGCCTTCTTTCCTTTTTTAAGTTCTGATCTCGACGTCTTACTCACATTTTTTGTAGAGTCTAGCTCGTCGGAGTCTGAATCCTGGATGGAAAAGGATTCCTCCTGTTCCTCTTCTGTCTCGAACTGTTGACGCTCCTTTGGCGTGGACGCCATCTGCAGTCTTCTCGCTCGACGGTCGCGCAGAGTTTTTCGGGACCGGAACGCCCGACAGGCCTCACAGGATTCTTCGCTGTGCTCGGGTGACAGGCACAGGTTACAGACCGAGTGTAGGTCCGTATAAGGATATTTGTTGTGGCATTCGGGGCAGAATCGAAACGGGGTCCGTTCCATCGGCGTTGTTCTCCACGCGGTCGGGCCGACTAGGCCCCGACGGGTGCCGAAATCTACCCCGAAGGGTACCGAAGCGCTTCGATGTTAAACGCGTCGTCGTATGTGTCTATCTCGAACCGGATCGCAACGATACCGTCGAAAATCTTCCGTTTTCAGCTATCTTTCCGTTCCGAAACCCGGAGCGACAGGAACACGTCCGAACCCGATGGCGGAAAGAAAACAATCGAAGATGGAGTCGACGCCCATGCGCAATGAGCACAGAAGGAGGAGTCACTCGGTCCCGTGACTCGAAAACACTTCTTCGAAGAAAAACAACTTGTAACACTCCGACCCAACACCAGATGGCGAGCTCATGCATACCATGTGTATCTACAGCGACAGATGCCATCGAACATATATTTTTCTATAACAAAAACCTATTGGCTGGAATTGTCTGAGTGTGTGTTCCTCATTTATTGCCTGTGTTTATGTACAACAAATGCTTAACACTACTCCTTTGATAAGCCTACTGCTCGACCACACTACCACAAAATAGAGCATTAGTATTATCTCTTTTTGCCACTATCTTACCTCTAAGGGGAACCCTTGGACTCTGTGCATGCTATTCCTTACTTTGAAATAGCACATACAGAGCCAACTTCCTACATGTAGGCTGACCAGTTGCTGCCAGCCTGCCACACACCAGACATGTTGCTGGTCACATGGGGAGAGTGCCTTTGTCACTCTAGGCCAGGAACAAAGCCTGTACTGGGTGGAGGTGCTTCTCACCTCCCCCTGCAGGAACTGTAACACCTGGCGGTGAGCATCAAAGGCTAACCCTTTGTTACAGCGCCTCATGGAATCCCAGCTAGAGGAGAGGCCCACCCCTCCAGCTACTGCCCCCCTTTTGGTGGCAAGACTGGAGGAGATAATGAGAAAAACAAGGAGTCACCCACCAGTCAGGACAGCCCCTAAGCTGTCCTGAGCTGAGGTGACCCCTGCCTTTAGAAATCCTCCATCTTGAGTTTGGAGGATTCCCCCAATAGGATTAGGGATGTGCCCCTCTCCCCACAGGGAGGAGGCATAAAGAGGGTGTAGCCACCCTCCAGGACAGTAGCTATTTGCTACTGCCTTCCCAGACCTAAACACCCCAGATCCCAGGAAATCAGCTTCCTGCACCCTGAAGAAACAAGGACTGCTGACCTACAAGCCTGCAGAGAAGGAGGAAGACGACAAGTACTTTGGCCCCAGCCCTACCGGCCTGTCTCCAACTTCGAAAACCTGCAACCAGCTACACATCCGACAGGGACCAGCAACCTCTGAAGCCTCAGAGGACTGCCCTGGACTAAAGAACCAAGAAACTCCAGTGAGCAGCGGGCCTATTCAAAACCAGCTACTTCGCTGCAACAAAGAAGCAATCTTTCAAAGACTGCACGTTTCTCGCCGAAGCGTGAGACTTCACACACTGCACCCGACACCCCCAGCTCGAGATCCAGAGAACAAACACCACAGTGAGGACTCCCCGGCACCTGTGACCCAGTGAGTAGCCCGAGACGACCCCCCTGAGCCCCCACAGCGACGCCTGCAAAGAGAATCCAGAGGCTCCCCCTGACCACGACTGCCTGTAACAAGGGACCCAACGCCTGGAACAAACACTGCACCCCAGGACCTGAAGGAACCGAACGTCAGTGCATGAGTGACCCCCCAGGTAACCCTCTGCCTAGCCCAGGTGGTGGCTCTCCCGAGAAGGCCCCCCCCAGCCCCGTGTTTGCCTGCACCGCTAGAGTGACCCCCCCCTCCATTGTTCCCTACCTGAAACCCGACACCTGCTTTGCACACTACACCCGGCCACCCCTGTGGTGCTGAGGGTGTGTTGTGTGCCTACTTGTGCCAACCCCCCCCCCCCCCCCCAAGTGCACTACAAACCCCCCCTGGTCTGCCCCCGCGAGGACGCAGGTACTTATCTGCTGGCAGACTGGAACTGGAGCACCCCTGTTCTCCATAGGCGCCTATGTGTTTTGGGCTCCTTTGACCTCTGCACCTGACCAGCCCTGAGCTGCTGCCGTGGTAACTTTGGGGTTGCCTTGAACCCTCAACGGTGGGCTGCTTATGCCCCAGGACTGATGCTTGTGTTTTACTTACCTCCTAATCTAACCTTAACTTACTTCCCCCAGGAACTGTTGATTTTTGCACTGTGTCCACTTTGAAAATAGCTTATTGCCATTTTTACAGAGATTGTATATGATATTGCTTTTATTCAAAGTTCCTAAAGTATCCAAGTGAAGTACCTTGCATTTAAAGTGTTTACTGCAAATCTTGAACCTGTGGCTCTTAAAATAAACTAAGGAAAGATTTTTCTATATAAAAACCTATTGGCCTGGAGTAAGTGAGTGTGTTCCTCATTTATTGTCTGTGTGTGTACAACAAATGCTTAATACTACCCTCTGAAAAGCCTACTGCTCGACCACACTACCACAAAATAGAGCATTAGAATTATCTTTTTGCCACTATCTTACCTCTAAGGGGAACCCTTGGACTCTGTGCATGCTATTTCTTACTTTGAAATAGTACATACAGAGCCAACTTCCTACAGAGTGGACACAAGGAGAGTGTAGCCACCCTTAAAGACAGTAGCCATTGGCTACTGCCCTCCGACCCCTAACACACCTAAATCTAGGATTAAAAGGGCCTCTCTGTACCCAGATCACCAGATTCCTGGTGACTTACAAGAAGGACTACTAAGCTGAAACCCCAGCAGAGAAGGAAGACAACTGCTTTGGCCCCAGCCCTCCACATCTGTCTTCAGCTTCAAAAACCTGCAAAAAGACAAGCAACATGTCCAGCGGGCCCAGCGACCTCTGCCAACTCCAGAGGACGTCCCTGCTCCCAAAAGGACCAAGAACTCCAGAGGACAGTGGCTCTGTCTAAAAGAAACCAACTAAGGACTCCCACCTCACTGCAGATGCGTGAGTCCTGAACACTGTACACACAACGCCCACAGCCCATGGCCAGGTGGTCCACCCAGCAAGAAAGGGTCCGCAGGTGTTGGAAGCAAGAGCCCACCCTGGGTTGACCTCTCCAAACCACCACCACAACGCCTGCAGAGGGAATCCCGAGGCCTCCACCCCGCCCTCTGACCGTAAGCGCCGGACAAAGATATCCAACGGCTAAAGGACACACTGCATCCGCAGCCCCCCTGGCCGCAGAGAAACTGACCCCCGGTGCAGCATGGAACAGCAGGTGGCCCTCCTCCCTGTCCAGCCGGTGGTTTGCCTGAGAAGCACCCCTGGACCTCGTCTGTAGCCTCAGAGTGACCCCGGGGGTCCTCTCAGAGTTGCATTGAAAACCCAACGCCTTGTTTGCACCCGGCCGCCCTAGTGTGTTTGGTGCCTACCTATGGCCCCTCCAGTGCTCTCTTGAACACCCCTGGTCCGCCCTCAGAGTAACAGGTACTTACCTGCTGGCTGACCAGATTCCGAGTACCCCCTATCTCTATAGCAGCCCACAGTAACTTGGTTCCTCTTTGACCTCTGGACCCGACCGGCCCAGTGTTGCTGGTGGTGGGTGTTTGGGGTTAACTTGAACCCCCAACGACAGACTACCTAAACCCCACAGATAAGAACTGTAAGTTGAATACTTACCGGTAAACAATACTATCTATTCGTCCCCCAGAAACGGTTGAAAAATGCAGTGTCCACTTTTAAAATAGCTTTTTGCCACTAAGAAAAACTGTATAAATTGTAGATTCTATTCAAAGTCCTGATTATAAATATATACAAAGTACATTTCATTTTATGTACTTACCTACAATGAATCTTGTGGTTCTAGAAATAATTTAACAAGAGATATCTTTCAATATAAAATCATATTGGTCTGGAGTTAAGTCACGGAGTGTGTGTTTCTTCTATTGCTTGTGTATGTACAACAAATGCTTTGCACTACCCTCTGATAAGCCTAACTGCTCGACCACACTGCCACAAAAAGAGCAATAGTATTATCTATTTTAGCCTCTGTCAAGCCTCTGGGGAACCCCTGGACTCTGCACACTATATCATTTTGATATAGTATATACAGAGCCAGCTTCCTACAGTGGGCATTCCCACCTGCAACACCTGGGCACCTCCAAGGGTGCTGGACTCTGTCCCTTTCCTTTTCAGGTCCTCCATGTCCAGAATCAGTCACTGGGTTCCACTGGCCTGGACACGGGTCGTGACAGCAGCTGGACAATCAGAGGCTTCCACTGACTTCAGAGATAGTCCCTTCTCACCTCTAAATCTGGGTCACCCCCTGGTTTAGGTACTCCGTCTTCAAGATATCCACTGGTAGGGACACGCTCCAAAACATCTTCCGGTTTGTTTCCTCAGGGTCCACTGGGAAGGGTTCTGAATCACATGAACCCCAATCTCTACTCTCTGTGCTAACCTATGGAATGACTGGGTGGGTAACTACCTTGCACCTGGTTGCTGGGGACACCAACCATACTGATCTCTGGGGTTTTTCTACCCCCGGGCCCAAATAACTATTTCAGTCTTTCGTCTCGTATTCTACAGGGTCCAGAGATCCCATCCATTCCTCCATGAGGCCTAACCCGATGGAATAGGTTCAGGCTTCAATCCAGGAAGCAAAGTTCCTGTTGCTGGCAGTCCATGTGTCAGCGATACCCCTCCGGTTCATGAAGATGCCACCGCCAGTGGATGCCAGCAGTGCAGTGTGTCAATATCAGGACCGGAGCCAGAGAAAGTTGAGTTGGCACAACTGGTGCCATTCCAGATCCAAGAATGGATCCCTGGGGACATAAAGGAGGCAAAGCTGCCAGCAAGGAACCAGATGGGGCCCCTTTTATCCCACAGGGCCCCAAGGAGCATCGGAGGAGCCCCTCTAAAAATAAGGCACATTGCCTCAAAACTCCTCCAGTTGGACGGCGGCTGTTTCAGCTCCGGGAAAGTCAGGGAGGCGCAGAGTCGACCCAGGCACAGCCTCTGAGGAATCAGGCTTCAATTTTTTTTTTGTGCTTCCTAGTCGACTTACAGACAAGGTGAAGTCAAAAACCTCCTTGACTTCTTGCTCTTGTGTTTTAGAGTGGGACCATGACTACTTCCCACTGATCCCAGGACCTTCCCCTTGACTGGGACCTAGGTTTGTGCTGAGTCGCATGCCAGGGCGCCATGAACTTTAGGTACCACTCCCTCAAAGCTTTAGGGTGCAACAACCAGAGCATGACTTCAAGTTGTGGTCACGCTCCAGACCTCACAGGTAGATGAGATGTGGGTCTGTCACAGACATTAGCCAATGACTGGTTCTACAAGGTTTGAATCCTGTCTTCCTATATGGCATGATCTAAATACCAGGCTAAAGTCCTCAAAAATTCAATAAAACGTTACAAAAAGCCTGTCGAAAAAAAATGACCGAGTGGTAGCTCTTCTCCAGATCAGCGCTGGCTGGTGCGGAAAGCAAAGAACTAATGCCCGCACGGCTGGGAGGTGCCTATATAGATACCCAAATGTCATTCCAGTGCCGATTTAGTAGACCAATGCAGAGCAGATGAACGCCATCTGAAGGCAGAAAAGGGTACAGCTCACAAAAATCTGAGATCTACGCCTGGGCAATTCAAAGGTAAGGAACCTGCAGCTAGAAGTTTCCATCAGATACGGTTTAAGTACAGAACAACCACTGTGAAAAGGGAACGAAGATTTAACAGCCCTGCTCCCTACACAGAGAAGAGCCGATGAAGAAAGGGAAAGGTGGTCTTACACTTTTAGGCCCAACACCAACCTTGCATCATTTTGAACTGAAGTTTTTGCGTTAGGGAACCTGGCAGTGCACAACAGATGGCCTTGCAATAATTAAGCAGAGTCCATATGAAAAATTCTCAGGTCAGGACCTGGTGTAAAAAAAAGGAAGAAAACTGTGTTCGAAGCTGAAAGAGCAGAATGCAGATTTAACCTGTCAGAGATCTTAAGTAAGATCTTGGCGTCATTGGCACTGATAAAAATGTTGAATCTGTGCAACTCTAACACAGCCAATGGATCCACAAAGATTAGAGAGTAGAGAAAGCATTCATCCCAGAGGGATCCCACAATCTACAGACCAGGCTGATGAGGAGTGAGCTGCAGTTGCTTGGAATGACCAGCCAGCAAGAGAAAAGAAAAGAGTGGCCTTCGATATCAAGAGCCCTCAAACAAACCCAGGAAAACACTGTCAATTACTGCTTCATCTACTCAGAGCGGTTAGGGGAAAGGATACAAGTTGATGTAATGAAAGTACCCTGTTTGGCATGGTTACCCCCACTTTGTCTGCTATCAGTATGCTAACCAGGACCCCAGTGATTGTTCGCTCACCCTCTAAATCTGGTTGCCTAGGATTCTGCACACCCCACAATTGGCATACTGGTGGCCCCTTTATAAGTCCCTTGTATATGGTACTTAGGGCATTGGGGCACCATGGGTTCCCCAAGAGCTGCAACATGCATTGTGCCACCCATGGGAGCCAATGCAGATTTTGCCTGCAGGCCTGCCATTGCGGACTGCATGAAAAGGTGTATTCATGTCTGAAGAGATGAGTTTTGTCGCTCCTGTGTGACCTGTCAGGACAGTGGCAAGACAGGTGGCACTACAAAGCCCCTCTTAATTCCACTACCAGTGGTTGGGGTACCCTTTGAAAGGGTTAAGGTGGATATTGTTGCCCCCCTGGCTCCTCCAACAGCCTCTGGAAACAGATTCATATTGGGGGTGGACCATGCTACCAGGTATCCAGAGGCCATATCTACAGTGGCCAAGGCCCTCCTGGAAATCTCCAGGGTGGTATCAGAGAGGTATAAACATGTCTGCGTACCTTAAAACCATGTGGAAGGAGTGTGGTGTCACAAGTTAATCACCCCTTACCATCCACAAACAAATGGGTTAGTTGAGAGATTCAACAAGACCCTCAGACAAAAACAGGGAGGTTTCGCAAAAGAGTGAGCTACAGCCCCTTTGTACTTTTGTTTGGGCACCCTGCTAGGGGTCCACATGCCCTTGTGAAAGAAGGCTGGGGGCAACCTCTCAAGCCTCAAAAACAGGATATAGTGGATTATGTATTGGGCCTAAGATCCAGAATGGCTGAATACATGAGTAAGGTATCAAAAACAACTTCAGGTCGGCCAAGGACTGCAGAAGCAGTGGCATGACCAGAAGGCTGTGCTGACTGTTTATCAGTCAGGCTAGAAGGTGTGGGTCCTGGAGCCTGTGGTTCCCAGGGCACTCCAAGACAAGTGGATTGGCTTGCACACTACTGAAGGGAGAAAAGGTGATCTTACCTACCTGGTTGACATGGGCACTCTCAGAAGCCCCCCAAAGCGCGCTTCATGTGAATCGCCTTAAGCCTTATTATGATAGGGCTAACATGACTTTGCTCATTGCCACCAATGAAGGTCAGGAAGAAGAGAGTGACCCTCTCCCTGACATCTCACAATACTGTAGATGGCTCCGTAGAGGGGGGTTGTACTTGCAGATTACCTCTCTGAGCAACAAAAGGAAGACTGCAGAGACCTCCTAGGTCAGTTCTCTGAACTGTTCTCTTTGACTCCTGGTCAAACAACATGGTGTTAACACACCATTGACACAGGCAACAGCCTGCCCGTCAAAAGTAAAATATACAGTCACCCTGATCATGTCAAGAAATAGATCAAAGCGGAGGTGCAAAAGATGGTAGACCTGGGAATCATTGAGCCTTCAGACAGCCCTTGGACTAGTCCTGTAGTCCTTGTCCCAAAACCCCACTCTCAAAATAGCAAAAGAGATAAGGTTCTGTGTGAATTACAGAGGCCTCAATACAGTAACAAAAACAGGTGCTCATCCAATCCCTAAGGTGGATGAGCTAATAGATACTCTGGCTTCTGCCAAGTATCTCAGCGCCTTTGATCTGACTGCTGGCAGATGACATTATCAGAGGATGCCAAAACAGCATTCTCCACTCCTAGTGGGCACTATCACTTTCCAGTGATGCCCTTTGGATTGAAGAATGCCCCTGCCACATTTCAGAGGTTGGTGAACAAAGATCTCCAAGGCTTGGAAAGCTTCAGTGCAGCTTATCTAGACAATATAGCCGTCTTTAGCTCCACCTAGGAAGATCACCTGGTCCACCTTGGGAATGTACTCTGCAAAAAGTAGGCCTCACTACTGAGGCATCCAAGTGCCGGGTAAGGAAAAGTGGTTTATCAGGGCCACTTAGTAGGTGGAGGCCAAATCCAACCACTCCTGGGTACATTCCAGACAATGATGGATTGGCCTGCCCCTCCAACTCAGAACCAACTTAGGCGTGATAGGGTATTATAGGAGGTTCATTAAGAACTATGGCTCCATTGTAGCTACCTTGAATTAACTCACAACAAGATGCCTAAGAAAGTTTGATGGACAGCTAACCACCAAAAAGCATTGATGACCTCAAACAGGCCATGTTTTCTGCCCCCATACAAAGAAGCCCCGATTATTCCAAGCAATATATTGTACAAACAGATGCTTCTGAGGTAGGGATAAGAGCAGTACTCTCTTAATTAAATGATGAGGGCCAGGACCAACCAGTAGCTTTCATAATAAGGTTGGACCCCACTGGTCAGACATTTTAGAGGGAGGCCTTTGCTGTTGTTTGGGCATTGAAGAAGCTGAGGCCATACTTATTTGGCACTCGCTTCCTTGTTCAGACAGACCACAAGCCCCTCTTATGGCTTAAGCAAATGAAAGGTGAGAATCCCAAATTGTTGAGGTGGTCCATATCCCCACAGGGAATGGATTATACAGTGGAACATAGACCTGAGAGTAACCACACCAATGCAGATGGACTCTCCAGATATTTCTCCAAGGGATCTTCAAGATGCCCTGTAGCCCCAGCCCTTCTTCCTGCCAAGCACAGTCTCCTCTGCACTGCTCCAGTGATATGGGACTCCTATTCAAGTGTGCTGAGTGGGCCTCACTGCGACTCCTGAGCCTACTGCTAGTGGGTTGCCTGTGGGGGCTGAGACTGCTTCTCTCGGCTCTCCTGACTGCGGAGGATCACCCTGGACTCCTCGCCAAGGTGAGCCCCCTGGGCCTTGCTGGTCCTCTTCAGCCTTGCAACACTTCTTTTGCTCCTCTTGCATCTGCCACGGCCCGTTGGTGGTTCTCCTGCACCACTGAACGCCTGCGACCAGACAACCAACATGGGACACGATCTGCATTGCTCCAAGGACGCCTCTTCAGCTCCTGGGCTCCACAGCCGGACTTCAACTCGTCAACATAGTTCTGCATTCACAGAAGGGTTGGTAGTGGCTCCTGCCACAACCAGACACTCCATTGTGGACTGGACTCTGTCCCCTTCTTTAGCAGGCCCTCTTCTACCAGAATCCACCTTTGGTTTCTTCTTGCCTGGTCCTGTTCTTGCAAAATCCTTTTCCAAGTCCTCAGGAAGACCAGGTACTTACCTCAGCTATCATGGTCTCTGGGGGTTACTCAGTTACTCACTTCTTCGAGATCCCCTCTAACGTCTCCACATCCTTGGGTGGGGGACTGCATTTCGCATTCCACTTTTAGTATATGGTTTGGCCCTCCTCCTAGGGCCCTTTCTATTAAGTATTGCCAATGCTTGTTTCTATGCTAATTTCTGATTGCTATTGTGTATATAGTGTGTACTTACCTCCAGTTGTGGGGGACTGCCTATTAGTAAGCTAGTGCGGTGTTACAAAAATAAAGGTACTTCATTATAGTAACACTGTGCGGTTCTTTCATGCGAGTGCTGTGTGACTACAGTGGTATTGCATGAGCTTTGCATGTCTTAGATAAGGCTTGGCTGCTGAGCTACAGCTACCTCTAGAGAGCCTGGCTTCTAGACACTGCCTACACTTCACTAAGAGGGGATGCCTGGTATAAGTACCATGGGTACCCACCACACACCAGGCCAGCTTCCTGCAATGTACAAGTACTTAGGGCAGACAGGCAAGCAGTGGAGATTAAACAGGCTTGGATACCACTGAACGTGTGAGGCAGGGGCCAGCTTGGCTACCCTATTAGCTGTACAAATCCATCTGAGTAAACATGCACTGGAACACTCTTTCAGCGCACAGAAGGTGGCTTGTACCAACAAGTCAGCAGTATCCAACCTTTGACATCCTCTGAACCACCATCAGAGGGTGGTTTGGATACTGAAGTGAGGAGCTACAGGGAAGGGCACACATTCAATCTCGCTGCCCACTGGCGACTGAAAAGCTGCAATTACTTGTCCCAAAGGCCTTGCTGGCAGACTCATAGGTCCAGTTTTGTAATTTTGTTTGGATGCTAGATTAAAGCTCAACTTTGCACCTGGAGTTCAGGAGGGCCACAGGCCGGGTAGACAGATATCCAGCTCGAGCACTCTGGCTTGCCCAGCTCTATTTAATGATGACCAAAGGTTTCGGCCTACTTCAAACTAGGAGAATCTGCATCAGGGTGTCTGGGGAGCTCAGGTAAAGCACAGTAAGGATAAGTTACTTACCTGTAAATCCTAGTTCTCTTCCAGGGGTATCCTCAAAGTCATAAACATTTAATATTACCGCCCTTGTGCGGGGACCCCGGAGCATATATAAAATACACATGAAAATTATTATTATATATATATATATATATATAGCATTTTAGTAGACAAATTTTCATACTAAACTCATATATACATGTGTAAAACAGCAATGCAGACTATCATAATAAACAGGCTAAAATGCTTTATTTCTATGGAGTTTTTTTATTTTTATTTAAATAGTCCTTTTCAAAATTACAATAAGAAATAATATTTACGAAAGCCCCATAACTGGGCCTAGGGAAATAAGCAGTTGTAACAGAGAAAAAGAAGAAAAAACTACATTGAAAAACAATGGAGCATTCTTAGCCAATAGGCTGCATGCAGGTTAACACAGGAGAACTATAAAAATTCTGGCACCGTGCCTTTAAGACCCTGAGCACCTCCAGTATCCCACCATGCCTCAGGGGTGAAGGAGAGGTGACAGTTGGTTCACAGTTAGGTCAGTACTTTTTTACGGTGACAAGCTGTGTAGCAGATTCAAAAGATAAGTCTGTCCTGCACTTCTAGGAGACGTGCGTCCGGGGAGGAGGGTGGGTCGTTTATGACTTTGATGAGGATACCCCTGGAAGAGAACTAGGATTTACAGGTAAGTAACTTATCCTTCTCTTCCAGGGGATCCTCATCAAGTCATAAACACTGAATAGATTAGCAAGCCCATCCCTTGACTCTGCGGACCGTCCAATAGAAGTGCAGGAATAGATATGTATCATGCAAACAAATTTCTCAGAGAAGCTTGCCCAACTTGGGCGTCTGCTCTTGCATTTGAGTCCAAACAGTAATGTCTAGTAAATGTATGTACAGACTTCCATGTAGCAGCCTCACAAATTTCAGAGATTGGGACATTATTAAGGAGGGCAGCAGTATCCGCCTTTCCTCTTGTCGAATGCGCCTTAGGTCTAGCAAGTAGTTGTTTGTTAGCCAATTGATATGCATTAACAATACAAGAAACTATCCATCTAGATATGGTTCGTTTTGATGCTGCCTCTCCTGTTCTCAAATGACCATAATTTACAAACAAGTGGTTGGAATGTCTAATTAGCTTGGTTTTACCCAAGTAAAATTTTAGCACTCTTTTCAAATCTAGGGAGTGCAAAGCTTTCTCCGCCGGAGTCTCCGGATTGGGGAAAAAAGTTGGTAGAGAAATAGGCTGATTGATGTGAAATTCTGACACCACCTTCAGTAGGAATGATGGGTGAGTTCGTAGAACCACTCTATTCTCGTGGAAGACTGTGTACGGTTCTTTGGAGGACAAAGCCTGAATCTCACCGACCCTACTTGCGGAAGTAATGGCTACCAAAAAAGCCGTCTTCCACGTAAGGTGTTGCAAAGAGGCTTTGTGTATAGATTCAAAAGGAGGGCCCATAAGTTTTGATGGCACTATATTCAGCTCCCATGGAGGGGAGGGTTTCCGAATGGGTGGAAAACATTTTTTCAAACCTTCTAAGAAATCCTGGACTACTGGTCTTGTAAAAAAGGATTCCTGAGAAGGTGACTTACGATAGGCTGTAATGGTAGATAAATGTACATTAATAGAGGATACCTGCAGCCCCGATTTTGCCAAATTGAGTAGGTAAGACAGTATGACCTCCTCCTGAGCCAGTATAGGATTCCGACCTTGCTGACGACACCATATGTAGAACCTCTTTCACTTGAACGCGTAAGAACACCGCGTGGAAGGTCGTCTGGACTCCATCAAGATGTTCATGCACTCCTGCAAGAGCCCTAGGTGCCCATACTGCAGGAATTCAGGAGCCATGCAGTCAAGCTCAGAGAGGGTAGGTTGGGGTGAAGTATCCTGCTCCCCAGCCTGCAAAGGAGATCCAGTCTGCACGGCAGCCTCCTGTGAGGTTGTTCCGATAGGTTGAGATCTGTGTACCAGAACTGACGAGGCCATTGCAGAGCTATGAGAATCATTCTGGTGCTGGATCTGTAAAGTTTGTTGATCACCGCAGGTATGACGGGGATCAGTGGAAAAGCGTAGAGAAATATCCCTGACCAGTCGATCAACAGGGCATTCCCTTGAGATCCCGGACGGTAGAACCTGGGCGCGAAGTCTGGTCATTTCCTGTGTACCTCGTCTGCGAAGAGATCCAATTGAGGCCGACCCCATTGAGCGAAGATGTCTTCGACGACTTCGTCGTGCAGGACCCAATCGTGGGCATCCTCGAGGTGTCTGCTCAGGTAGTCTGCCTCCACATTTTGTTGACATGGCAGGTGAACCGCTGTAAGAGACATCCCTCTCGCTAGGAGCCAATGCCAGAACGTCTGAGACACCCGAGATAGGGGCAGGGATCTCGTTCCTCCTTGTCTGTTCAAATAATACATTGTGGTCGTGTTGTCCGTTTGTACTAGGAGAGATTTCCCCTGAATCGATGGAGCAAAAGACTTGAGTCAGATGGACTGCTCTGAGCTCCAGCAGGTTGATGTGGTACTCTTTTTCGTTGTCGGACCACAGGCCCCGAGCTTGAAGGGAACCTAGATGAGCTCCCCATCCCTGAAGAGACGCATCCGTTGTAGGAAAGTACCATCTTGCCTGGCATGTTACCCCCATTTTTCACTGTATATATGTTGTTTTAGTTGTATGTGTCACTGGGACCCTGGTAACCCAGGGCCCCAGTGCTCATAAGTGTGCCTGAATGTGTTACCTGTGTAGTGACTAACTGTCTCACTGAGGCTCTGCTAATCAGAACCTCAGTGGTTATGCTCTCTCATTTCTTTCCAAATTGTCACTAACAGGCTAGTGACCATTTTTACCAATTTACATTGGCTTACTGGAACACCCTTATAATTCCCTAGTATATGGTACTGAGGTACCCAGGGTATTGGGGTTCCAGGAGATCCCTATGGGCTGCAGCATTTCTTTTGCCACCCATAGGGAGCTCTGACAATTCTTACACAGGCCTGCCACTGCAGCCTGAGTGAAATAACGTCCACGTTATTTCACAGCCATTTTACACTGCACTTAAGTAACTTATAAGTCACCTATATGTCTAACCTTTACCTGGTAAAGGTTAGGTGCAAAGTTACTTAGTGTGAAGGCACCCTGGCACTAGCCAAGGTGCCCCCACATTGTTCAGAGCCAATTCCCTGAACTTTGTGAGTGCGGGGGACACCATTACACGCGTGCACTACATATAGGTCACTACCTATATGTAGCTTCACAATGGTAACTCCGAATATGGCCATGTAACATGTCTATGATCATGGAATTGCCCCCTCTATGCCATCCTGGCATAGTTGGCACAATCCCATGATCCCAGTGGTCTGTAGCACAGACCCTGGTACTGCCAAACTGCCCTTCCTGGGGTTTCACTGCAGCTGCTGCCAACCCCTCAGACAGGCATCTGCCCTCCTGGGGTCCAGCCAGGCCTGGCCCAGGATGGCAGAACAAAGAACTTCCTCTGAGAGAGGGTGTGACACCCTCTCCCTTTGGAAAATGGTGTGAAGGCAGGGGAGGAGTAGCCTCCCCCAGCCTCTGGAAATGCTTTGTTGGGCACAGAGGTGCCCAATTCTGCATAAGCCAGTCTACACCGGTTCAGGGGACCCCTTAGCCCTGCTCTGGTGCGAAACTGGACAAAGGAAAGGGGAGTGACCACTCCCCTGACCTGCACCTCCCCTGGGAGGTGTCCAGAGCTCCTCCAGTGTGTTCCAGACCTCTGCCATCTTGGAAACAGAGGTGCTGCTGGCACACTGGACTGCTCTGAGTGGCCAGTGCCACCAGGTGACGTCAGAGACTCCTTGTGATAGGCTCCTTCAGGTGTTGCTAGCCTATCCTCTCTCCTAAGTAGCCAAACACTCTTTTCTGGCTATTTAGGGTCTCTGTCTCTGGGGAAACTTTAGATAACGAATGCAAGAGCTCATCCGAGTTCCTCTGCATCTCTCTCTTCACCTTCTGCCAAGGAATCGACTGCTGACCGCGCTGGAAGCCTGCAAACCTGCAACATAGTAGCAAAGACGACTACTACAACTCTGTAACGCTGATCCTGCCGCCTTCTCGACTGTTTTCCTGCTTGTGCATGCTGTGGGGGTAGTCTGCCTCCTCTGCACCAGAAGCTCCGAAGAAATCTCCCGTGGGTCGACGGAATCTTCCCCCTGCAACCGCAGGCACCAAAAAGCTGCATTACCGGTCCCTTGGGTCTCCTCTCAGCACGACGAGCGAGGTCCCTCGAATCCAGCGACTCTGTCCAAGTGACCCCCACAGTCCAGTGACTCTTCAGTCCAAGTTTGGTGGAGGTAAGTCCTTGCCTCACCTCGCTGGGCTGCATTGCTGGGAACCGCGACTTTGCAGCTACTCCGGCCCCTGTGCACTTCCGGCGGAAATCCTTTGTGCACAGCCAAGCCTGGGTCCACGGCACTCTAACCTGCATTGCACGACTTTCTAAGTTGGTCTCCGGCGACGTGGGACTCCTTTGTGCAACTTCGGCGAGCACCGTTTCACGCATCCTCGTAGTGCCTGTTTCTGGCACTTCTCCGGGTGCTACCTGCTTCAGAGAGGGCTCCTTGTCTTGCTCGACGTCCCCTCTCTCTGCTGGTCCAATTTGCGACCTCCTGGTCCCTCCTGGGCCTCAGCAGCGTCCAAAAACACTAACCGCACGATTTGCAGCTAGCAAGGCTTGTTGGCGTTCTTTCGGCGGGAAAACACTTCTGCACGACTCCACGGCGAGAGGGATCCGTCCACCAAAGGGGAAGTCTCTAGCCCTTTTCGTTCCTGCAGAAACCTCAGCTTCTTCTGTCCAGTAGAAGTTTCTTTGCACCCGCAGCTGGCATTTCCTGGGCATTTGCCCATCTCCGGCTTGCTTGTGACTTTTGGACTTGGTCCCCTTGTTCCACAGGTACCCTAGATTGGAAATCCACAGTTGTTGCATTGCTGGTTTGTGTCTTTCCTGCATTATTCCTCTAACACAACTTCTTTGTCCTTAGGGGAACTTTAGTGCACTTTGCACTCACTTTTCAGGGTCTTGGGGAGGGTTATTTTTCTAACTCTCACTATTTTCTAATAGTCCCAGCGACCCTCTACAAGGTCACATAGGTTTGGGGTCCATTCGTGGTTCGCATTCCACTTTTGGAGTATATGGTTTGTGTTGCCCCTACCCCTATGTTTCCCCATTGCATCCTATTGTAACTATACATTGTTTGCACTGTTTTCTAAGACTATACTGCATATTTTTTGCTATTGTGTATATATATCTTGTGTATATTTCCTATCCTCTCACTGAGGGTACACTCTAAGATACTTTGGCATATTGTCATAAAAATAAAGTACCTTTATTTTTAGTATAACTGTGTATTGTGTTTTCTTATGATATTGTGCATATGACACTAGGTGGTACTGTAGTAGCTTCACACGTCTCCTAGTTCAGCCTAAGCTGCTCTGCTAAGCTACCATTATCTATCAGCCTAAGCTGCTAGACACCCTATACACTAATAAGGGATAACTGGGCCTGGTGCAAGGTGCAAGTACCACTTGGTACTCACTACAAGCCAGTCCAGCCTCCTACATTGGTTGTGCAGCGGTGGGATAAGTGCTTTGAGACTACTTACCACTCTTGTCATTGTACTTTTCATAAGAGAAAAATATACAAAACAAGGTCAGTGTATATACACATAGCCAAAAAGTTTTGCATTTCCTCTTTTCACTCTTTTCTAAGTGCTGAAAAGTACTTCTAAACTTTCAAAAAATTTAAAAAGTTTTTTTCTCTGTCTTTCTAAAAGCTCTGACAAACTTTTTCATCTTTTTCTATCACTTTAACTCTCTCTAAAAATGTCTGGCACAGGCCAAAATGTTGATCTGTCCAAACTTGCATATGATCACCTTAGCTGGAAAGGAGCAAGGAATCTCTGCATAGAGAGAGGTTTGAGTGTAGGGAAGAATCCTTCCTTAGAACTGTTAATTAACATGCTTAGAGTACAGGATAAGGCCATAAGTGCCCCATCTGTAGAAAAAGTAGCTAATGGTTCTCAATCTGATCCAGGGACTCCCCCAGGAAAAGATTCAGGAAAGAAACTTCCTAGCCTGCCCATTACTAGACAGTCTAGCATAGTTGGTAATGATGATGAGCCACACCATACAAATAGTGTTGTCTCACATCATAGCAAAAGCATTTATTCTCACCATACTGGTAGTGATGTTTCTGTTAGCCAAGCTGTTAGGGTGGCTTCTGTAAGGGACAGGTCTCCTTCTGTCCATTCTCACCATACTTCTGTTTCAAGGCATGTCCCTCCCACCCACCCTGATGACAGATTGTTAAAAAGGGAGCTCAATAGATTGAGAGTGGAACAAACCAGACTGAAGCTCAAGAAGCAACAGCTGGATTTGGATAGACAGACTTTAGAAGTAGAGAAGGAGAGACAGAAACTGGGTTTAGAAACCCATGGTGGCAGCAGCAGTATTCCCATAGTCATCCTGCAAAAGAGCATGATTCCAGGAATCTGCACAAGATAGTTCCCCCTTATAAGGAGGGGGATGAGATTAACAAGTGGTTTGCTGCACTTGAGAGGGCCTGTGTTGTACAGGATGTCCCTCAAAGGCAGTGGGCTGCTATCCTATGGCTATCATTTAGTGGAAAAGGTAGGGATAGGCTCCTTACTGTGAAAGAAAATGATGCTAATAATTTCCAAGTTCTTAAGAATGCACTCCTGGATGGTTATGGCTTAACCACTGAACAGTACAGGATAAAGTTCAGAGAGACCAAAAAGGAGTCTTCACAAGACTGGGTTGATTTCATTTACCATTCAGTGAAGGCCTTGGAGGGGTGGTTACATGGCAGTAAGGTTACTGACTTTGAAAGCCTGTATAACTTGATCCTGAGAGAGCATATTCTTAATAATTGTGTCTGATTTGTTGCACCAGTACTTGGTGGACTCTGATCTGACCTCTCCCCAAGAATTGGGAAAGAAGGCAGACAAATGGGTCAGAACAAGGGTGAACAGAAAAGTTCATACAGGGGGTGACAAAGATGGCAACAAAAAGAAGGATGGTAAGTCTTCTGACAAGGGTGGGGACAAATCTAAAAATGAGTCTTCATCAGGCCCACAAAAACACTCTGGTGGGGGTGGTGGGCCCAAATCCTCTTAATCAGAACAAGGAAAAGAAACCATGGTGCTATTTATGTAAAATAAAAGGCCATTGGACAACAGATCCCAGTTGTCCAAAGAAAAGCACCAATGCTCCTACCACTACAACCCCTACTGCTACCCCTAGTGTCCCTACTAATAGCAGTGGTGGTGGGAGCAAACCTACTAATAGCCAATCCAAGGGAGTAGCTGGGCTCACTATTGGTAACTTAGTTGGGGTTGGCCTTGTTAGGGAGGCCACAGAGGCTGTGTGTCAGTCTCTGAGGGGGCTATTGATTTAGCCACCTTAGTTGCTTGTCCCCTTAATATGGATAAGTACAAGCAGCTACCCCTAATAAATGGTGTTGAGGTTCAGGCCTACAGGGACACTGGTGCCAGTGTGACTATGGTCATAGAGAAACTGGTCCACCCTGAACAACACCTACTTGGTCACCAGTACCAAGTAACCGATGCTCACAACAACACACTTAGCCACCCCATGGCTGTTGTAAATCTCAACTGGGGGGGGGGGGGGGGGGGGGGGGGGTTACTGGTCCAAAGAAAGTTGTGGTAGCTTCAGATTTACCTGTAGACTGTCTATTAGGGAATGATTTGGAGACATCAGCTTGGTCAGATGTGGAGTTGGAGGCCCATGCAGCAATACTGGGCATCCCAGGGCATATTTTTGCTTTGACAAGGGCTCAGGCCAAAAAGCAAAAAGGACAGGGAAGCTTGGATCCTGGAACAATGGACCAAGTGCTCCCTAAAGCTAGGGCTAGTAGAAGCAAACCACTTCCTACTATCCCTCCCTCTACAGTGGATTCTACTTCTGAGGAAGAAGAATTCCCTCCCTGTGCAGAACCTACACCAGAGGAGCTGGAAGCAGACACTGCTGAGCTTTTGGGTGAAGGGGGGGCTGCCAGAGGAGCGGAGTGTGGCACAGCAAACCTGTCCCACATTAGAGGGTCTCAGACAGCAAGCTGTCAAACAGGCTAATGGGGATGTCAGTGACTCTCACAGAGTTTACTGGGAGGACAACCTCTTGTACACGGAGCATAGGGATCCTAAACCTGGAGCTGCCAGGAGATTAGTGATTCCTCAGGAGTACAGAAAGTTCCTCCTAACACTGGCACATGACATTCCCCTAGCTGGGCACCTGGGTCAAATGAAAACTTGGGACAGACTGGTTCCATTGTTTCATTGGCCTAGGATGTCTGAGGACACAAAGGAATTTTGTAAGTCCTGTGAAACCTGTCAAGCCAGTGGCAAGACAGGTGGCACCCCAAAGGCACCCCTTATCCCACTGCCTGTGGTTGGGGTTCCCTTTGAAAGGGTAGGGGTTGACATAGTTGGCCCCCTTGACCCTCCTATTGCCTGAAGCAGTAGATTTATCTTGGTGGTAGTGGACCATGCCACAAGATATCCTGAAGCTATTCCTTTAAGGACCACTACAGCTCCTGCAGTGGCAAAGGCCCTCCTGGGAATATTTTCCAGGGTGGGCTTCCCAAAGGAAGTAGTATCAGACAGGGGAAGCAATTTCATGTCTGCATACTTAAAGGCCATGTGGAAGGAGTGTGGTGTAACTTACAAGTTCACAACACCCTATCATCCACAAACAAATGGACTGGTGGAGAGATTTAATAAAACTCTCAAAGGCATGATTATGGGTCTCCCTGAAAAACTCCGCAGGAGATGGGATATCCTTCTACCATGCCTCCTTTTTGCCTACAGGGAGGTACCCCAGAAAGGAGTGGGCTTCAGCCCCTTTGAACTTCTTTTTGGACACCCTGTTAGGGGTCCACTCACACTTGTAAAGGAGGGTTGGGAACAACCTTTAAAAGCTCCTAAGCAGGATATTGTGGATTATGTACTTGGCCTCAGATCAAGGATGGCTGAGTACATGAAAAAGGCCAGTAAAAACCTTCAGACCAGCCAAGAGCTCCAGAAGCAATGGCATGATCAGAAGGCTGTTTTGGTTCAGTACCAACCAGGGCAGAAAGTGTGGGTCTTGGAGCCTGTGGCCCCAAGAGCACTCCAAGATAAATGGAGTGGTCCCCACACAATTGTTGAAAAGAAGGGAGAAGTCATCTATTTAGTTGACTTAGGCACTGCCAGGAGTCCCCTTAGGGTGCTCCATGTCAACCGCCTGAAGCCCTACTATGACAGGGCTGATCTCACCCTGCTCATGGCAACTAATGAGGGACAGGAAGAAGACAGTGATCCTCTACCTGATCTCTTCTCTTCCACAGAACAAGATGCTCTTGTGGAAGGTGTAGTTTTGGCCGATTGTCTTACTGCTGAGCAGAAAGATAATTGCATAAATCTCCTAGATCAATTCTCTGAACTCTTCTCTACTGTGCCAGGTACCACTTCTTGGTGTGAGCACACTATAGATACTGGAGACAGTTTACCTGTCAAAAGTAAGATCTATAGGCAGCCTGACCATGTCAGGGACTGCATAAAGCAAGAGGTCCAGAAAATGTTAGAACTAGGAGTGGTTGAGCACTCTGACAGTCCATGGGCTTCTCCTGTGGTACTGATACCAAAACCCCATTCCAAAGATGGAAAGAAGGAAATGCGGTTTTGTGTAGACTATAGAGGTCTCAACTTGGTAACCAAAACTGATGCTCACCCTATACCCAGGGCAGATGAGCTCATAGATACACTGGCATCTGCCAAGTATCTAAGCACTTTTGATTTGACTGCAGGGTATTGGCAGATCAAATTATCAGAAGATGCTAAACCTAAGACTGCATTTTCTACCATTGGAGGACATTACCAGTTTACTGTAATGCCTTTTGGTTTGAAAAATGCACCTGCCACTTTTCAGAGGTTGGTGAACACAGTCCTGCAAGGGCTGGAAGCTTTCAGTGCAGCATATTTGGACGATATAGCTGTCTTTAGCTCCAGCTGGGATGATCACCTGGTCCACCTATGGAAAGTTTTGGAGGCCCTGCAAAAGGCAGGCCTCACTATCAAGGCTTCAAAGTGCCAGATAGGGCAGGGTAAGGTGGTTTATCTGGGACACCTTGTTGGTGGGGAACAGATTGCACCACTTCAGGGGAAAATCCAAACAATTATTGATTGGGTTCCCCCTACCACTCAGACTCAGGTGAGAGCCTTCCTAGGCCTCACTGGGTATTACAGGAGGTTCATTAAGAACTATGGCTCCATTGCAGCCCCTCTTAATGACCTCACATCCAAGAAAATGCCTAAAAAGGTATTATGGACAGCAAACTGTCAGAAAGCTTTTGAGGAGCTGAAGCAGGCCATGTGCTCTGCACCGGTCCTGAAAAGCCCTTGTTACTCTAAAAAATTCTATGTCCAAACTGATGCATCTGAATTAGGAGTAGGGGCAGTCCTATCACAACTTAATTCTGAGGGCCAGGATCAACCTGTTGCTTTTATTAGTAGGAGGTTGACCCCTAGAGAAAAGCGTTGGTCTGCCATTGAGAGGGAGGCCTTTGCTGTGGTCTGGGCACTGAAGAAGTTGAGGCCATATCTGTTTGGCACTCACTTCATTGTTCAGACAGACCACAAACCTCTACTTTGGCTAAAACAAATGAAAGGTGAAAATCCTAAATTGTTGAGGTGGTCCATATCCCTACAGGGAATTGACTATACAGTGGAACATAGACCTGGGAGTAGCCACTCCAATGCAGATGGACTCTCCAGATATTTCCACTTAGACAATGAAGACTCATCAGGTCATGGCTAGTCTTATTGTCCTTCGTTTGGGGGGGGGGGGGGGTTGTGTAGGAAAGTACCATCTTGCCTGGCATGTTACCCCCATTTTTCACTGTATATATGTTGTTTTAGTTGTATGTGTCACTGGGACCCTGGTAACCCAGGGCCTCAGTGCTCATAAGTGTGCCTGAATGTGTTCCCTGTGTGATGACTAACTGTCTCACTGAGGCTCTGCTAATCAGAACCTCAGTGGTTATGCTCTCTCTTCTCTTTCCAAATTGTCACTAACAGGCTAGTGACCATTTTTACCAATTTACATTGGCTTACTGGAACACCCTTATAATTCCCTAGTATATGGTACTGAGGTACCCAGGGTATTGGGGTTCCAGGAGATCCCTATGGGCTGCAGCATTTCTTTTGCCACCCATAGGGAGCTCTGACAATTCTTACACAGGCCTGCCACTGCAGCCTGAGTGAAATAACGTCCACGTTATTTCACAGCCATTTTACACTGCACTTAAGTAACTTATAAGTCACCTATATGTCTAACCTTTACCTGGTAAAGGTTAGGTGCAAAGTTACTTAGTGTGAGGGCACCCTGGCACTAGCCTAGGTGCCCCCACATTGTTCAGAGCCAATTCCCTGAACTTTGTGAGTGCGGGGACACCATTACACGCGTGCACTACATATAGGTCACTACCTATATGTAGCTTCACAATGGTAACTCCAAATATGGCCATGTAACATGTCTATGATCATGGAATTGCCCCCTCTATGCCATCCTGGCATAGTTGGCACAATCCCATGATCCCAGTGGTCTGTAGCACAGACCCTGGTACTGCCAAACTGCCCTTCCTGGGGTTTCACTGCAGCTGCTGCCAACCCCTCAGACAGGCATCTGCCCTCCTGGGGTCCAGCCAGGCCTGGCCCAGGATGGCAGAACAAAGAACTTCCTCTGAGAGAGGGTGTGACACCCTCTCCCTTTGGAAAATGATGTGAAGGCAGGGGAGGAGTAGCCTCCCCCAGCCTCTGGAAATGCTTTGTTGGGCACAGAGGTGCCCAATTCTGCATAAGCCAGTCTACACCGGTTCAGGGGACCCCTTAGCCCTGCTCTGGCGCGAAACTGGACAAAGGAAAGGGGAGTGACCACTCCCCTGACCTGCACCTCCTCTGGGAGGTGTCCAGAGCTCCTCCAGTGTGCTCCAGACCTCTGCCATCTTGGAAACAGAGGTGCTGCTGGCACACTGGACTGCTCTGAGTGGCCAGTGCCACCAGGTGACGTCAGACTCCTTGTGATAGGCTCCTTCAGGTGTTGCTAGCCTATCCTCTCTCCTAAGTAGCCAAACCCTCTTTTCTGGCTATTTAGGGTCTCTGTCTCTGGGGAAACTTTAGATAACGAATGCAAGAGCTCATCCGAGTTCCTCTGCATCTCTCTCGTCACCTTCTGATAAGGAATCGACTGCTGACCGCGCTGGAAGCCTGCAAACCTGCAACATAGTAGCAAAGACGACTACTGCAAATTTGTAACGCTGATCCTGCCGCCTTCTCGACTGTTTTCCTGCTTGTGCATGCTGTGGGGGTAGTCTGCCTCCTCTGCACCAGAAGCTCCGAAGAAATCTCCCGTGGGTCGACGGAATCTTCCCCCTGCAACCGCAGGCACCAAAAAGCTGCATTACCGGTCCCTTGGGTCTCCTCTCAGCACGACGAGCGAGGTCCCTCGAATCCAGCGACTGTCCAAGTGACCCCCACAGTCCAGTGACTCTTCAGTCCAAGTTTGGTGGAGGTAAGTCCTTGCCTCACCTCGCTGGGCTGCATTGCTGGGAACCGCGACTTTTGCAGCTACTCCGGCCCCTGTGCACTTCCGGCGGAAATCCTGTGTGCACAGCCAAGCCTGGGTCCACGGCACTCTAACCTGCATTGCACGACTTTCTAAGTTGGTCTCCGGCGACGTGGGACTCCTTTGTGCAACTTCGGCGAGCACCGTTTCACGCATCCTCGTAGTGCCTGTTTCTGGCACTTCTCCGGGTGCTACCTGCTTCAGAGAGGGCTCCTTGTCTTGCTCGACGTCCCCTCTCTCTGCTGGTCCAATTTGCGACCTCCTGGTCCCTCAGCAGCGTCCAAAAACGCTAACCGCACGATTTGCAGCTAGCAAGGCTTGTTGGCGTTCTTTCGGCGGGAAAACACTTCTGCACGACTCTCCACGGCGAGAGGGATCCGTCCACCAAAGGGGAAGTCTCTAGCCCTTTTCGTTCCTGCAGAAACCTCAGCTTCTTCTGTCCAGTAGAAGTTTCTTTGCACCCGCAGCTGGCATTTCCTGGGCATTTGCCCATCTCCGGCTTGCTTGTGACTTTTGGACTTGGTCCCCTTGTTCCACAGGTACCCTAGATTGGAAGTCCACAGTTGTTGCATTGCTGGTTTGTGTCTTTTCTGCATTATTCCTCTAACACGACTTCTTTGTCCTTAGGGGAACTTTAGTGCACTTTGCACTCACTTTTCAGGGTCTTGGGGAGGGTTATTTTTCTAACTCTCACTATTTTCTAATAGTCCCAGCGACCCTCTACAAGGTCACATAGGTTTGGGGTCCATTCGTGGTTCGCATTCCACTTTTGGAGTATATGGTTTGTGTTGCCCCTATCCCTATGTTTCCCCATTGCATCCTATTGTAACTATACATTGTTTGCACTGTTTTCTAAGACTATACTGCATATTTTTGCTATTGTGTATATATATCTTGTGTATATTTCCTATCCTCTCACTGAGGGTACACTCTAAGATACTTTGGCATATTGTCATAAAAATAAAGTACCTTTATTTTTAGTATAACTGTGTATTGTGTTTTCTTATGATATTGTGCATATGACACTAGGTGGTACTGTAGTAGCTTCACACGTCTCCTAGTTCAGCCTAAGCTGCTCTGCTAAGCTACCATTATCTATCAGCCTAAGCTGCTAGACACCCTATACACTGATAAGGGATAACTGGGCCTGGTGCAAGGTGCAAGTACCCCTTGGTACTCACTACAAGCCAGTCCAGCCTCCTACATCCGTTACCAGAGTGTCGGATGGAATTTCCTGGTGAAACTGAGCTCCTACTGACAGGTGAGGTCTGTGCATCCACCATTAAAACGACTGTTGTGCTCCTATCGGAAGTCACACTGTCCTCCCAGCGGCCTGTGCTCTGGTTCCAGTTGTTTTCCAGAGCCTCTTGGAGAGGCCTCATATGTAGCCTGGCATTCGGGACAATGAAAATGCACGAGGCCATGGAGCCCAGTAGAGATGTCACCTGACGGGCCGTAGGTGCATCGGACTTCAGCAGGTCTTGACACTTTCTCTTTATTGATAATAGTCGTTCCTCCGAAGGATACACTCTTTGAGCTCTGTATCCAGTATTGCTCCCAGGTAGTGGAGATTTTACGTTGGAATCAAGGTGGACTTTTGGTAGCTGACTTGTAGACCTAGAGACCTGAAAACACTGAGCACAATGTCCCGATGGCTTCTCGTCTGTTCCGGAGAGGAGGCATTCAGTAGCCAGTCGTCTAGGTATGGGTAAATGAAGATTTTTTGCTTCCTTAGATGTGCCGCTACCACGCGAGGGGCAGATTTCAGGCCGAATGGCAGCACCTTGAACTGATAGTGCTGCGAGGCTATCCGGAAGAGTAGGAATTTCCGATGCTTAGGAATGATCGGGATGTGAAAATACGCATCCTGCAGGTCGATGGAGCACATCCAGTCTCCCCGATGTAGCTGAGGGAAAATCTGGTGAAGAGCCAGCATCCTGAACTTTTGCTTTTTTATGTACTTGTTCAGTAGTCGTAAGTCCAGAATCGGTCTGAAAACTCCCTCTCGACCTTTTTTCGCTACCAGAAAATAACGGGAGTATATCCCCTTCCCTCTGTGCGCGACCGGAACTTTTTCTATTGCTTTTTTCCATAAAAGGGTGTGAGCCTCTTTGCGCAATAGGCTCATGTGAGACGGATTGCATTTGGTTGGTGGCAAGTGAGGAGGAGGTTGTCGGAAAAGAAGAGAGTACCCATTCTCGACAATGTTGAGCACCCATTTGCCTTTTGTTATACCACGCCACTCGTGAATTAACTCTGATATTTCCCCTCCCCCCCCACCGGAGTGGTGCACGGTGTTAAGGGAAGCGAGTCCTCATTATTTTGCTGGAGTTTTGGGTGTGGACTGCTGTGATCTACTTGACCCTCGGTCCCTCGTGGCCTTACGAGATTGAAAAAGTGGGTGTCCTTGCCTCTGGGACCAATGAGGGGTTTGAACCCTCTGCTGAAAAGGGCGCCTGTCGTAAGGCCTATACCTTCGTCTGAAGTCCTTTTTTTTTTCTCTAGGCCTACTGCTCTCATGGTATCCACTTCAGTCTTCATGCGCGCCATCTCCTCGTCTGTATGGGTACCAAACAGAGTTCCCCCGTTGAACGGAAGATTTAGGATACGCTGTTGCACTTCCTGCTTCAATCCTGTCAGTCTCAACCAGGAAGACCTTTTTGCACAAACCCCATGTGCGTACCCATGTGCAGCCAAGTCTGCCCCATCTGCTGCTGCGCTGATGACCTGATTGGAGACCAGACATCCCTCTTGAAGGATCTCCTGGAAATCCTGCCTGTCCTCCGTAGGCAATTTGTCTGCGAACCTGTTCAGAGAGTCCCAGAGTGAACGGTCATATCTGCCTAGGAGTGCAGAAGCGCTGGAGACCTTCATCATGGAAGCCGCCGTGCCACACAATTTCCTCCCCAGAGAGTCTAGATGTCTGCTCTCCTTGTCAGGTGGAACCGTGGAGGATGATGCTACTGAGTGCGTTTTTCGGGCTGCGGCCAATATGACTGAGTCCGGCGGCGGATCCGTCGTGAGAAACAAAGGATCTTTGCAAGCCAGTCCAGCCTCCTACATCCGTTACCAGAGTGTCGGATGGAATTTCCTGGTGAAACTGAGCTCCTACTGACAGGTGAGGTCTGTGCATCCACCATTAAAACGACTGTTGTGCTCCTATCGGAAGTCACACTGTCCTCCCAGTGGCCTGTGCTCTGGTTCCAGTTGTTTTCCAGAGCCTCTTGGAGAGGCCTCATATGTAGCCTGGCATTCGGGACAATGAAAATGCACGAGGCCATGGAGCCCAGTAGAGATGTCACCTGACGGGCCGTAGGTTCAGGCGCTTTATATTTCTTCAAGATCCTAGCAGGAGCTGATCTGAGGGTGGCTGGTGCTAAAAAGGTGTCCATGGTTGGTTGTAACAGACCAGGCACTAGCGGCAGCAGCTTTTTCGAAACCGCCCTATGTTGCAGGGTTTCAAAGATGACGGATAAGGAGGTTGAAGGTTCTGGAACCTCTGTTTAGTTTTTGTGCTACCCTGAGAAGCACCTCGTTAAAGGTTGTGATGTCGTCCATTGGGGAAACTCTAGCTGGTGGAGAATCCGTTAAGGTGGGGGAGTATTGTCTGACAGAGGACCCCGACGATGACCAAGAGGGAGACCTTCTGTGATGGAGTGACCGTGACCTAGATCGTCTCTGGGAGCATGACCTGCTCCAAGATGCTGTAGCAGAGCGCCCAGGCCTCGTGGTCGACTGGTGAGAAGCAGAACGAGCCCGTCCTGTCCGCGCTGTTGGCGATGGTGTTCTCAGGAGAGAGGCAGAAGGAGAGTACATCCTCGAATACTGCGAGTCTGGGGAGGCAGTCGGTCTAATTAAGGCTCTCCAACCACCTCGGTGACAAGTTGATGGGCGAGACATGCCCAGACGATGCAGCTCTCGACCGAGATGAACCACTTATGGAGACCACCGGAGAGGTTGGAGTGGTCTTATCCGCCGGCGGAAGCCGATGCTCTGCTCCCTGTAAGACAGGTAAAACCTGTGTCGACATCGACAGCTGCAACGACTAAGGGAGTGCCGCAGGTTGCCCTGGCCTCGATGTCGACCGGCGATCCCTTGACCGCGACCTGCTCGCAGTTGTGTGCCTCGCCGCCGAGTGGTGGACCGCCGACGGCGGAGGTCCTCGTTCTCGCCGTTGAGGCGATTTTGACGTCCCCTTTGACGTAGAGGGGTGCGAGGCCTTCGGCGGCGAATGAGCACGCCGGTGATGTCTCGACGTCGATCGGTGGGTTGCCGTTGACGGAGATCTGCCCCTGCGGTGGCCATGTTCTCTCGACGCCGTCGACCTATGACGGTATGATGGTGGCAGCGATGACGTCGACGGGGAACAAACAGGTATCTTCCTAGCTGCCGACGTCGATCTAGCCTGACTCTCCTGAGAATGGCTTGTTGGCTGCCTGGGAAGCGAAGAGGATGATGTTTTCTGCCTCTCATGAAGACCATGAAGCCTGATCTTCTCCCTGTCCTTCAGAGTTCTTTTTGACATGTTCTTGCAGTGTTTGCAAGTGTCAAGGCAGTGACTCTGAGGCAAGCACACAATGCAGTATGTGGATCTGACTGGGCCTTCATCTTCCCACAGGAAGGGCACTTCACAAAAAGGGAAGGCATTTTTCAGTCAGGAAAAAACTTCCAGACTCAGACAAAGATGTTAGATGTCGAGTAAAAGGTGGAAAAAACGCTGTTCTGAAGTATTTTTCTGAGAAAAACTGAGAGCTCAATGCTCCAGGATCCTCTCAGAAGAAGCCGGAAAAAAGAACTGACCTAACTGTGAACCAACTGTCACCTTTCCTTCACCCGAGGCATGGTGGGATACTGGAGGTGCTCAGGGTCTTAAAGGCACGGTGCCAGAATTTTTATAGTTCTCCTGTGTTAACCTGCATGCAGCCTATTGGCTAAGAATGCTCCATTGTTTTTCAATGTAGTTTTTTCTTCTTTTTCTTTGATGTTACTACTGCTTATTTCCCTAGGCCCAGTTATGGGGCTTTGGTAAATATTATTTCTCTTATTGTACTTTTTTAAAAGGACTATTTAAAAAAACAAACTCCATAGAAATAAAGCACTTTAGCCGGTTTATGATTATAGTCTGCATTGCTGTTTTACACATGTATATATGAGTTTAGTATGAAAATGTGTCTACTAAAAATGCTATATATATTTTTCGTGCATATTTCATACTTTATGTGTGTATTTTATATATTCTCCGGGGTCCCCGCACAAGGGCGTGAATATTCAATGTTTATGACTATTGATGAGGATCCCCTGGAAGAGAATCACAAACTTACCTCTTCCTTCTACTGCTTCAGCCTAGTCCTCAAAATATTCAACTAACCGCAAGACTCAAGAAACAGAAAGGAAGGAGAGGGTCATCAGGGCTCCACTGCCTTGGACATGAAAGACACTGCATCGCCACACTGATGAAACGGTTCAGACTGCCTCTAGGGGAGAGACAGCATAGCCCAGAGTGCAGAGAAGGTAAGATGTTCAATACCTGATGATGTTTGTGCAGTCATATGCTCCACCGATGCCGACCTCCACAACCGCCAGATCCACCTAGGGCACAAGAAATCAGTGAGCTTCGAAGCACAAGAGCACCTCAAGGCCCATTTTCAGAAGTAGAGAAAAAGGGTGGGAGCCGATCTGTAGACAAACAGGACGGGCTGTGGTGACGGAGGCAAACAGTGGACAGTAACCCACCTTTTCCTGCAGAAACACATGGAAGGCCAAGATGGTAAGGAAGCGGAAGTAAGCCGGCATGGTGGCATGGCAGGGATCCTGTAGAGACAAACGAGTGGGGTCAAAATTAAACAAGGGCACCGGCATTACCTCTGCCCTGAAGCAATGAAACTGGAAAGAGAGAACTGCACCATAGGTGCCCTTCCCACCCAACCCCAGGTGTCAGCTCTGTAGGCATTGGCAGGGTTCAGCGCAATACTGTACAGCACTGCTACAAATACTGCATCACACTGCAAAGTGGCTCCTGAAAGGAATTCACACCACCATTCCTGCCAACGCCGTACTGGATCAACAGCTCCAACCACAACACAACCCTCACTGGTGGCAGCCAGTTTAAGAACATCTGCCTGTCTCGCAAAGCGTCCGATAGGCTTATTTCAAGCCCAAAGCTTCTTTACCAGGTCACCTCTGGGTGGTTCTAGAGCATCTGCTAGATCACTCCTGGTAAAAAGTCTTACCTGGGTCTCCTCCAGGCGGTTGTAGACCTCCCAGAAGTACTTGCTAAAGAGCTCTTTCCCGATTGGCTGCCCATTTATTCGGATTCTCTCTCTCACCTGGACCAAGTGTGGAGAACTGCAGAAGGGCAAGAGAAAGAAAAGCACGTTATAACCAACAATGTGTCACTGCACCTTTGTTTATAGAACTACACAGCAAAAAAAAGGCCACACAACACTGCCTCAACTGCACCTGCGGTGTATGGATTCCACTTAACACTATCCAAACCCCAGAAGACAACCCATCAAATGCAGATGCCCTACTATCACTACCCAAGTTGAAAAAAAAAAAAAAAAAGGCCCCAGGTCCCCCCCAAGCAAATATTCCAAACCACTAAACAACGTCTAAAAGGCACCCAGGGCCACCACCGGCCCCCGTAAAAGGCACCCAGGGCCACAAGATACTGAGGATAGGTCTGAATAGCTTCTCACATTAGAGCTGCTAACTCGGGGTCAGTGTGGGAGACACCTCATTCACCACCCAGCCCTGGGACTGAACGGTCTACACACCAGCCACACTATCTGAAACAATGAACGAAAACCCTTTGTAAGAACAGAAGCAATATCCTGGGGCAATCTTGCCATCCCTAGAAGATCACCTGTAGAATCCGGTTTTAAGTCCATAATTCCGGAGAATTCGTTCAGCAAAAGCACATGTTGATCCCTGAAAGAAAAGAAAAAAAAATAATCAGCCCCTAGTTCAGAGGTTAGCCCTTAATTCCCTCCCACCCCTAGGCCCGGGGCATCCCACTTGCCCAGCTGGCTCCCATCTCGCAGACCCTGGTGTCCCATATCAGCTATCCACACCCAACCAACGCTGCCGCCTGTCCGTGGGCTCTGGAAGCACAGGACGCTTCCACTTAAGGAGGGGGTTCGAAGCACTCAGTGCTCACTGACAATACAGTGCTTAAGACTACTCGGGAACACATGCTGGTGTTGCAGGGCTGGCAGTGGGGTCAGTACTCTCTAAACATCAGGCAGGGTGAGTGCTAGGGATGGTACTGGGGTGTGTGGCCAGTTTCACGTGGGTTGGGAGCTAGTCTTGGTGGTGGGGTCTGTGGCCCCACAGCTTCGGATGGGGTGAGACCTCGGAAGACCTAGTGCTGTGAGGGTATGCCTCTGCCTTGCTAGGTGTTAGCAGGGCATGAAGGGTTGTGTGGGGTGCACAGATTGCATTGGGGAGAATGTATTAGTTATTTCTAAGGCCTGGCTGGTAGTTGGTGATCGGTGGAAACATTAAGCATTTCAACAGGCTGTTGAGGTCGGTCAGAGGAGGCAGGTCTGTAGTGGAGGCCTGTCAGGCCATCAGTTCCTCAAACTTGCGGCCAGAAGGCCACCTCATGAAGCCCATTTGTGAGGAGCATAAGGACCAGGGTACCACACTTCAAGGAAGACCTAAGTGTTTTAAGCACTATTGGATCTGTGGAGACAGACCACCGACGGGTCCTTACCTTACCCTTCGTACCGGTGACGTGGATGATGTTCAACTGGTCCAAGTCTTCAACCTGATGGAACAAACAGAAGCAAAACGTGTGTAAGTGCAACTCAGTACCATGGGTGCTCCAACCACTGCCCTACGCTACAGCTACTGTGCCCAGGCCACATACCCACCCCTGTGCCTCCGGTTACGTGCCAACAGAAACCTGGCATCCTTAGTCCACATATCCACCCTGTGCCAATGGGAACCCAGCATCCCCAGTTCACATACCCACCCACCAGTGCCAACAGGAAGCCAGCATCCTCAGTCCACATACCCACCCTGTGCCAATGGGAACCCAGCATCCTCAGTCCACATACCCACCCTGTGCCAATGGGAACCCAGCATCCTCAGTCCACATACCCACCCTGTGCCAATGGGAACCCAGCATCCTCAGTCCACATACCCACCCTGTGTCAATGGGGACCCAGCATCCCCAGTTCACAAACCAACCCACCAGTGCCAACAGGAAGCCAGCATCCTCAGCCACATACCCACCCCGTACCAATGGGAACCCAGCATCCTCAGTCCACATACCCACCCTGTGCCAATGGGAACCCAGCATCCTCAGTCCACATACCCACCCTGTGCCAATGGGAACCCAGCATCCTCAGTCCACATACCCACCCTGTGCCAATGGGAACCCAGCATCCTCAGTCCACATACCCACCCTGTGCCAATGGGAACCCAGCATCCTCAGTCCACATACCCACCCTGTGCCAATGGGAACCCAGCATCCTCAGTCCACATACCCACCCTGTGCCAATGGGAACCCAGCATCCTCAGTCCACATACCCACCCTGTGCCAATGGGAACCCAGCATCCTCAGTCCACATACCCACCCTGTGCCAATGGGAACCCAGCATCCTCAGTCCACATACCCACCCTGTGCCAATGGGAACCCAGCATCCTCAGTCCACATACCCACCCTGTGCCAATGGGAACCCAGCATCCTCAGTCCACATACCCACCCTGTTCCAATAGGAACCCAGCATCCTCAGTCCACATACCCACCCCATGCCAATGGGAACCCAGCATCCCCAGTCCACATACCCACCCTGGGGCAACAGGAACCTGGCACCCTCAGTCCACATTACCACCCTGTGCCAATGGGAACCCAGCATCCTCAGTTCACATACCCACCCTGTGCCACGTACGAACTGGAAGTCACCATCTCCAAACCACACACCCATGCCGTGCCTGTGACCTTCAGTGCAGTGTTCAGCACACAACTTATGCCACTTGAAGAGGTGACGGGGCTGCCAAGGAAGTGCAAGCTTCAACTAACCACACAGCAAACTGCAGTCACACAGGAGCAGCTGAGGTGCCAGGCACATGAATGGGCATTTTACAAATAGTTGTAGCACATGTGGTGGGCGCTACAGTGCCCGCTTCAGGACATGCTTCCACCAAAAGGAAGCATGGGGGGCAACCACCGGGGTGGGGGTGAGGGGTGGTGCACTGGGTATGGCCAAGAGTCGGGGTCACTCTGCTGACCAAACTTGTGACCTGGAAAGATGAACACCAGGAAAAGGGTAAAAGACAGGTGCCAGGGAGTGCCCCGGAGAAAGGGGGGGGTATGTGGAGAGTTGGACGCCAGGGAAGACTAGGGATGGCGATGAGGAGAGACCAGAGGGGGGGCTCCAACCCATGCCCTGGCATCTTTCATGGCCTAACAGGTGCTTATCTGTAAGATGCCACAGGAACCACCTTGAAGCCCCGGGCAAGAAACTAGGCTGGGGTGAGATGGGGGCCAAGGCAGGTAGAGCACAGGGGCCAATGACATTAGGGGCAAGATAGTGGGGGGGGGGGGGAAATCCCTGAAGGAAAGACTGAACTAGCAGTGACCCGAGACTGTGTGGTTCAGGAGGTGACAGCCCATGGACGGCCCTCTCCATCGCTAGACACCAGTGAATGAATGTCACTCCCCCAGGTCCCCTTCTACAGCCCCCCACTCCTCAGGCTACAGGTATAGCCTCTGGCCCCTGGGTCCCATCCAGGCCAGAGTCCAGCCCACTCCCCCTTCACAGCAGCTCAGCACCCACCTTGAGGCCACTCCTCTCCAGGAAGCCCCCCATGGCCTCCAGCTGGAGCTGGGGGTCTCCCCGCTCTCGCTTCACCTGCTCCAGGTAGTTGGCATTGGTCTGCAGCGTGTTCAGCGTCCGGATGGCGTCCTGGTCAGAAGAGAGAGGAGCAGTGATTAGGAGATGGACACTGGGGAGGGGGCAGGTTGGGGGGGTCAGAGGGAGGCGATATTCTGAAGAGCAGGAGCCAGGTGATGCAGCACCTAGCTGGGTCAGCGCCTCTGATCTGTATAAAAACTATGGTAGAAACATTACATGTCTCAAAATGCACACGTCCCGGTGGGGCTCTGTTCACACTGGCAGCCAGCGCAGTGGCCTCTTTACTGCCCTCTCATGCTGGGGGGTGTCACAGTCCCAGGTCAGTCTCACCCCTCCAGAGCCAGTTGTGTTTCAGAACTGGTCCAGTCTCACTAGTGGTGCCTTAAGTGGGCCCAGAAGCCCAGATGGCACTTTCACGCCAGGTAGAAGGTTGCACTGGAGACCTGAGGATGTAGGTGGTCTCCAGCAAAACATTCCAGATGCAATGCCCTGGGGGACAGGCTCAGCCTTGACTTCCCATCACCCCGACTCTCTAACTATCACCTCGCACTTGGCTGCCCCTCTAGCCCTAGAGCAGAGTACCAGCCCAGAGCCTCCCAATGGAGGTCTCTACAATCAGCCAGAACACATGGTGTCCTCCGCCAAAGCTGAGCAGAATGGTTACTCTCCTGCTTGGGCCTGTGAAGGTAGGTAGGGCACATGCACAGAACCCCAGCACCACTGCAAGGTCGAATGATGTCCCACACTGAGAACCCCAACTAGCCATCCCCAGGATCACAACACAGACATACATCCCACTAAGTACCAGACACACTCACCATACAGAACCCCCACTCCACTCCAACCTACCACATTAAGTCGAAGAATGCCCCACACTGCCCATCTGCAGGATCAAGTGAGGCCTGGGCCACACAACATCCTCATACACACATCCCACCAAGTACCACACATACTCACAAGTACCATCTCACTCACACTCTGCAGTACTCTGTGCTGCCGGCACTTGCATACCTCATCACCTGTGAGGACCTTGATGCAGTCGTCATCACAGAAACATGGGGCAGTCCTCATCCTTCCACACGCTAGACATCCTTCCCACAGGCTACAGCATCCAGAAGAGCAGGCTACGCTGAAAGATTGAGGCGGCCTCATCATACACAAGTCCTGGCCCTGCACCCAAGGCAGCCACACTCAACTCAGTGGAGCTCCTCACACATCACTTCCACCTCCCAACAACAGGGCTGCCACGTCACCACCTCCACGTGCCTCCCAGGTAGAGCAAGTACTTCATAGGCTAATTCATCCAACACATCTGCAGCACCATTGTAGGCGACTTCAACCTCCCACAAAACAAGTGTGAAAAGAAAACGAACTCGGTCAACCTCAGACACACACTACATCAAGTCACCCAATGAACACACCAATGACCACAGCCTGAAACTTCTCACCACCAACATCCAACGCAAGCTTCCCGTACCCTAGACTGGAGGGAATCACCTCACGATCTACATCCCACCCCACCAATTCAAGTACCGCACTGAGGTCAACCAGAGAACAAGCCTCCGCATCAAAGAATTCTCCATAAAATACTTCTTTAAACCATGAACTACTCTCTTCCTCACACATGTATACCCTGTTAATGTACTTCGCATCTATATATTTATTACTTCCCTCCTACAGTAGAAGGAAAAGGTCCCTTAGACTATCCATTCAATTCACTACTGTCTTACTCTAGACGCTCTCCGTCTATCCTCGGCCACCACTCTCACCCCAAACCTCATGCTACTCCTACGATCTCCAAAACAACCCTCTCACCTCTTCGCTCCGGTATCCCTTCCTAGATCACCCTACATCTCATGCTACTCCTACGATCTCCAAAACAACCCTCTCACCTCTTCGCTCCGGTATCCCTTCCTAGATCACCCTACATCTCATGCTACTCCTACGATCTCCAAAACAACCCTCTCACCTCTTCGCTCCGGTATCCCTTCCTAGATCACCCTACATCTCATGCTACTCCTACGATCTCCAAAACAACCCTTTCTCACCTCTTCGCTCCGGTATCCCTTCCTAGATCACCCTACATCTCATGCTACTCCTACGATCTCCAAAACAACCCTTTCTCACCTCTTCGCTCCGGTATCGCTCCCTGGATCACCCCAAACCTCATGCTACTCCTACGATCTCCAAAACAACCCTCTCACCTCTTCGCTCCGGTATCCCTTCCTAGATCACCCTACATCTCATGCTACTCCTACGATCTCCAAAACAACCCTTTCTCACCTCTTCGCTCCGGTATCGCTCCCTGGATCACCCCAAACCTCATGCTACTCCTACGATCTCCAAAACAACCCTTTCTCACCTCTTCGCTCCGGTATCCCTTCCTAGATCACCCCAAACCTCATGCTACTCCTACGATCTCCAAAACAACCCTTTCTCACCTCTTCGCTCCGGTATCCCTTCCTAGATCACCCTACATCTCATGCTACTCCTACGATCTCCAAAACAACCCTTTCTCACCTCTTCGCTCCGGTATCCCTTCCTAGATCACCCTAAACCTCATGCTACTCCTACGATCTCCAAAACAACCCTTTCTCACCTCTTCGCTCCGGTATCCCTTCCTAGATCACCCTACATCTCATGCTACTCCTACGATCTCCAAAACAACCCTTTCTCACCTCTTCGCTCCGGTATCCCTTCCTAGATCACCCTACATCTCATGCTACTCCTACGATCTCCAAAACAACCCTTTCTCACCTCTTCGCTCCGGTATCCCTTCCTAGATCACCCCAAACCTCATGCTACTCCTACGATCTCCAAAACAACCCTTTCTCACCTCTTCGCTCCGGTATCCCTTCCTTGATCACCCCAAACCTCACTTTACTAGAATGAGCTCCATAATCCATTTCTAGATACTCTTCCCTCCTTCAGCTCTCCTTTTACTCATCCCAAACCTCATCTCACCGCTACGATCTCCCTAATAGCGCTTTCTAGACTCTTCCCTCCTTTATCCCTTCATTCTCCTATTCAATCTAACTAACAAACACCCAAACTAACTCATCTCTCTATAGTAATCCACCACTGATCCTTTTTGGGTTCCAGACTAGCGTGCTACTTGCCAAAAAGTGCTTGGACACCTCATCAGGGATAGTAACTGCTATATAAATAAAATTACAGTTAAAATTACAATCTTTTCCTAGAGCTGAAATGCTCTCGTCCTTCACCTCCAGATCCGAGGTACACAGACCTGGTCAAACTAGAACACAGAAGTTAAAGGTGAAGCCGTCACCAAAAAGCAATGCAAAGACCTTTCCAAGAAACACTGACTGCAGAGGAAAGAGTGGAGAGCTCTCTACTTTACTGTATGTATAGCGAGGTTTTCTGCTTGGTCAGTGTTTCCCTTCATAATGTGGCAAGAAAAAGAAAACATTCCTGTACACAGTGGGCCAGTCGCTAGTTAATAAATGCATTTTCAAAACAATATACAGCCACTATTTACTGACTTTCCAAGTTCCTTCTGACCAAGTTATCATAACAGTTATATACTTTTATGTGGCGTAAATGATTAAAAGAAAAAGCAAGAAAAATACCCAGAAGCAGCTCTGGAGAGTGCATCAGGCAGCTATGTACAGGAGGAAGGAAGCCATGAGAGGCAGACACTTGGCACCAGTCGCTTGGCTTTCACAGGTTGTAAATGTTTATCCTTCCCCTGGAGACGGGCGCAACAAGCCAGAGAGCGGTAGAAGGTCGCAAGCACTGATATGGACCACGCCCTTAAAGCCCAAGGGCTTGAACAGGTTGTAAGTGTTTATCCTTCCCCTGGAGAAGGGCTCGACACAAGCTAGAAAGTGGTAGATGGTCGCACGCACTGACATGGACCATTTCCTTAAAGCCCAGGGCCTCATTCCGGGTTAGAAGCAAGCTCAAGGACTGCAGAACACACTGCTTTGGGCTCCTTAACATTGAAAGTCTTAAGTAAAGCAAGCTATGGTTTAATGGCAGCTCTCACAGTGCCTCAGTTTAGAATTACTGATCACGGTCCAAGGTCAGGCACCTGTTTCAAGCACGAGTGGAATCAGATGTCACTGAGCTGTAAAACACACCCGGAAGGGCACATTTATACATAAGAAACCCGACTGAGCTCTCACCTGTGAAGTGTTACAAAAATCTGGTGAAAAACCGAACAGCTGATCTCGAAGATCTGTTCTCATGAAAAACACAGTGCGAAACAGCACATTATGGAGGGAGCTATCAAAAATCTGGACTCACATGAAGTGCTAAAAGAACAAGCATTAGCAAAGCCAACAGGTCTCACCTTTAGGAACTACCGACTTTGACAATGTTTAGCCATGCAGTAATGCACCAGCAAGATAGACAAAAGGTGTTAAAAAAAAAAGTCTGCAGTATTTGCAGGCAGACTCATGCTCTATTATGCATGCACACCTGCAAAATTATGCAGGAGCCTTTTGTTTACCAATGCAAAATAGATCAGTAGATATAGGTAGATACATAGATATATAGTGCAAAACCATTTAAGGCCGACGGGCAGGTAGCAATTCACTGCCAGGTCCACCATGGGGGGAAAAAATAAATAAAAAAATACTGCAGATGGGCAGCAAAAGGGAGCAGGCAGATGAAGGAAGCAGGGCTCGAGAAGCAGACAGGACATGCCCAAGGCAGCGCAGGCCTTCCGCCAGTCTGCCTCAGTTGGGCCAGGCAGCAGACCTGCAGGGGTCACTGGGCAAGATCGTGAAGGCAGCAGTGGAAGCAGCAAGTCTTCGGGCTGCACTTGCGTAGGTAAAGTCTGAACTGGTAGACGTGCCTCAGACATCTTTCAGCCTTGCTGGGCTTCAGAGAGCCAAGACTGAGTTGTTGTCAAAGAGAATGGAACACTGAACACCGGCAATAAAGCAATGGTAAGGAATCCAAACAGAATATCTAGCATTGGTTCACAGTAATTCAAGAAGTACCAGGGACCTGTGATACTCGCCCAATATTCAAACCTCGTGAGCTGGATTCCCTTCAGTGCTTTATACTAATGTTTAGGTCTCATCACCGGTTGGTTGGGCGGGGGTGGGGTTTGAGGTGTGTATACTGACTCAAATGCTGCATCACACAAGGATCGTGAGAGATCTGGTCTGATCTCAGTGGAGAAGTGTCCCTTCTTGGTTTCAAATAATCCCCACAACCAGAATGTGCCACTTCAGAGCCTGACATCTGGGGCAGTGACCAGGTCAGCCTGGCCTTCAGAGTACAGCAGGAGGTACTCAGGGGCTAGGACACCTTCTAGTAAATCAAATGTGTAAGGAAATGCCTCCTTGGCATGGTTACCCCTAACTTTCTGCCTTTGCTGATGCTACGTTTTGATTGAACGTGTGCTGGGACCCTGCTAACCAGGCCCCAGCACCAGTGTTCTTTCCCTAAACTGTACCTTTGCTTCCACAACTGCCACAGCCCTGGCACTCAGATAAGTCCCTTGTAACTGGTACCAAGGGCCCTGATGCCAGGGAAGGTCTCTAAGGGCTGCAGCATGTCTCATGCCACCGTGGGACCCCTCACTCAGCACATGCACACTGCCTCACAGCTTGTGTGTGCTGGTGGGGAGAAAATGACTAAGTCGACATGGCACTCCCATGCCAACCTCCCATTGCCTATGGCATAGATAAGTCACCCCTCTAGCAGGCCTTACAGCCCTAAGGCAGGGTGCACTATACCACAGGTGAGGGCATATGTGCATGAGCACTATGCCCCTACAGTGTCTAAGCAAAACCTTAGACATTGTAAGTGCAGGGTAGCCATAAGAGTATATGGTCTGGGAGTTTGTCAAACACGAACTCCACAGTTCCATAACGGCTACACTGAAATCTGGGAAGTTTGGTATCCAACTTCTCAGCACAATAAATGCACACTGATGCCAGTGTGCAATTTATTGTAACATGCACCCAGATGGCATCTTAGAGATGCCCCCTGAATACCAATCCAACTTCTAGTGTAGGCTGACCAGTTTGCCAGCCTGCCACACACCCGACATGTTGCTGGCCACATGGGGAGAGTACCTTGGTCACTCTGTGGCCAGGAACAAAGCCTGTACTGGGTGGAGGTGCTTCTCACCTCCCCCTGCAGGAACTGTAACACCTGGCGGTGAGCCTCAAAGGCTCACCCCTTGTTACAGCCCCCTATGGCATCCCAGCAAGTGGAGATGCACGCCCCTCAGGCCACTGCCCCCACTTTTGATGGCAAGGCTGGAGGAGATAATGAGAAAAACAAGGAGTCACCCACCAGTCAGCACAGCCCCTAAGGTGTCCTGAGCTGAAGTGACCCCTGCCTTTAGAAATCCTCTATCTTGAGTTTGGAGGATTCCCCCAATAGGATTAGGTATGTGCCCCCCTTACCACAGGGAGGAGACACAAAGAGAGTGTAGCCACCCTCAAGGACAGTAGCCATTGGCTACAGCCCTCCCAGACCTAAATACACCCCTAAATTCAGTATTTAGGGGCACCCCAGAATATAGGAAACTAAATTCCTGAAACCTGAAGAAACAAGAAGGACTGCTGACCTACAAGCCTGCAGAGAAGACGGAAGACAACTGCTTTGGCCCCAGCCTGACCAGCCTGTATCCTGATTCAAAAACCTGCAACCAGCGACGCATCCGACAGGGACCAGCGACCTCTGAAGCCTCAGAGGACTGCCCTGGACTAAAGAACCAAGAAACTCCCGCGAGCAGCGGCCCTGCTCAACACCAGCAACTTCTTTGCAAACAAAGAAGCAACTTTCAAAGACTTCACGTTTCCCGCCTGAAGCGTGAGACTTCACACTGCACCCGAAGCCCCCTGCTCGAGATCCAGAGAACCACCACAGGGAGGACTTCCCGGCGACTGCGACCCCATGAGTAGCCCAAGACGACCCCGCTGAGCCCACACAGTGATGTCTGCAGAGAATCCAGAGGCTCCCCCTGACCGGGACTCCTGTAACAAGGGACCCGACACCTGGAACCAGCACTGCACCTGCAGCCCCCAGGACCTGAAGGAACTGAAACTCAGCGCAGGAGTGACCCCCAGGCGACCCTCTGCCTAGCCTAGGTGGCAGCTGTCCCGAGAAGCCCCCCCGTGTCTGCCTGCACCGCTAGAGTGACCCCTTGTTCTCTCCATTGTTTCCTATCTGAAACCAGATGCCTGCTTTGCACACTGCACCCGCCCGCCCCTGTGCCGCTGTGTGTTTTGTGTGCCTACTTGTGTTCCCCCAAGTGCTCTACAAATCCCCCCTTGTCTGCCCCCGAGGACGCGGGTACTTACCTGCTGGCAGACTGGAACCGGAGCACCCCCTGTTCTCCATAGGCATCTATGTGTTTTGGGCACCTCTTTGACCTCTGCACCTGACCGGCCCTGAGCTACTGGTGTGGTAACTTTGGGGTTGCCTTTAACCCCCAGTTCATGGGCTGCCTATGCCCAGGAACTGAGACTTGTAAGTGTCTTACTTACCTCCCAAACTAATCTTTACTTACCGCCCCCAGGAACTGTTGATTTTTGCACTGTGTCCACTTTTAAAATAGTTTATTGCCATTTTAACAAAGACTGTATATGATATTGCTTTTATTCAAAGTTCTTAACTTACATGTGTGAAGTACCTTGCATTTTATGTGTTTACTTCAAATCTTGAACCTGTGGTTCTTAAAAAAAAAAAAACTAAGAAAATATATTTTTCTATATAAAAACCTATTTGCCTGGAGTAAGTCTGAGTGTGTGTTTCTCATTTATTGCCTGTGTGTGTACAACAAATGCTTAACACTACCCTCTGATAATCCTACTGCTCGACCACACTACCACAAAATAGAGCATTCAAATTATCTGATTTTGCCGCTATCTTTCCTCTAAGGGGAACCTCTGGACTCTGTGCACACTATTTCTTACTTTGAAGTAGTATATACAGAGCCAACTTCCTACAAAATGTAGTTCACTTTCTCTGCAGTGCATGGTGCGAGGACAAGTAGGCCCAGCCTTTCACCTTGTCTCCCAAACCTAGTGTTTAGCCGGTGAGGTCCACCCACACAAGGAATGGCTGCTGCTGTATGGGGTCTCATTTAATACTTTCCTTGTACATCTGCTCTGTAACCCTCAGAACACAAGCGGTGCTGGGCAGGGTTCCTAACTGCAGACTATGATTGGTTAGGAGAACAAACCGCCCCCAGCCTTCACCTCTCTTTAATAAACATTAACTCAACCTGAAGCCTTTTCTATGGGACGTAGGGTGGGGGCGTGTGTGCGGGCTGTGGCTTACTGCCAGGTATCAGGGCCACTGTACGCGTGCAACCCAACTAAATAACCAATGTTTAGTAAAAAAAAAAAAAAAAAAAAAAAAAAAAAAATGGGAGTACCAGGAATGAGCATTCAAGACCCTCCGAAAAGCGGAAGGGCACAGAAACTCCAAACGACACAGTAAGTAACCTTCATCAACAGCCAGAGATTAATTTTACATACAAAAAATTATTGTTAAAAGGTTTGTAAAACACACCAGTTAAAATTAAACAAAAAACATAAGGTGCTAGAATTTTCGGGGACCAAGACAACCCCAAACGACGACAATACCCAAGTGCTCGGCACTAGATCTGTTAGTATCAGCCCTATGGCCAAGGTAACCCCGTGGGTTTGAGTCGGGTCAAACCTTGGCACGTTAGAATGGTTCTTAAGAGCACCAAAGATCATGTAAAATGTTTTCAAGGCTGGCAAGAGGCAAAGACTCGGACTCCACACTGGTGGAGATACCAAAACATGGAATAAAACTGGTTAACCTCTAAAAATTCCACAGCCAAAATAAAAGCGCACTCCCAAAATTAGTGAGCCAAAGAACCCACCATTCAAACAAGTAGGGCCCCACCCAGCCAAATCTCCAGTGCTCCCTGGAACGGTGTCCAAGTGAACAGCTGCCTTGTTACTGGTGACCGCCTAGAGGCACAGTCCAGTCAGGAGGGCAGGGACCAGTTAAGGACGATACAGGTCCCTGTGGTTTTCAAGAGCACTGATGGAAGCAGTGGGGGGTGCTAGGGTGGCCTTTTACTTTATGGAACCGCACCTTCAGATCTACGACTCGTAGGCCTGACTTTCCTATGCTGCATGCACACGCTGGAGTGATACCAGTCCTGACTGGAACTGGTCCTTCATGGGTAGACAGTGACTAGGACCTGAATAGATCCTGTACCACTACATAGATGTACGGACTCTGCTCCCCAGCACATGTTCCTCTGGTTGGCTCTTCATCCTGCTTTGAGCAACAGAGGGTTTGAAACATTCAAAGGTTTCTGCGGCTTGAGTCCTGCATCTGGACAGTCTTCATTGACGGCCAAATTTCAAAGGCTTCAGAGCCATAATACCAAGTCAGCACTGTTCCGCATACTGGCCCCATGACTGATACCCACATATACTCCTGGTGACAAGGAAGACGTGCACAACACATCAGGCTATGAAGAGTGGAGTACACCCAGGAAGGGGAAACCTACACAGGACAAGAGCACTGTCTGGAAGCCCCCCCCCACCCTGGGTGTCCTTCAGGCCACAGCTCCAAAGCTGGCAACAACCAGAGCACTAAGCACCCCCTGCAACTCATACATGTTTCCAGCTTTATTATTTAAGCTTCCAAAACAATATTTACTCCAAGATATTTACTGAACAAGCATTGCCTCCAGCTCTCCTTATTTACAATTAACAGATTGTGTTACCGCGTGGTGATCTGCTGTTACAGCAGTGAGGTAACTATGTGTCGAGGGGTTCAGTGCTGCGCCTAGCTCCCTTCTACAATCTCCACTTCACTCCCAGACACCACTGCAGTCTCCGAGACCCCCCCGTCCTCAGCATGTTAGGCTCTTTATACCTCATCACAGCACCAACTGATGTCATTAATCTTCATCAGCATTGTGTCTGAGAATAGAACTATCTGCACCTCTGGTATTAAAAATGTAATAACTTCTCAAGCAGAAAACTATTGCCCTGGCGGTGCAGACCCCATGTTTACCTCCAGGCGGTCTCACAGACCCATCCTTCACCAGCCAATACGAACGCCACCAACCTTCATCAGCACCCTGCGTCTGAGAAAAGAACGATCTGCACCTCTGGCACTAGAACATTCACTTTACCTCGAGCAGAAGGAACTTTCGCCCTGGCGGTGCAGACACCATGTTTACCTCCAGGCAGCTGAGAGACCTACTACACATTATATGTGCTTTAATAGAGGAGCCCGTTCCAGCCCCCCGTGAACTGGCTGAACTGACTGTCACCTAGGATGTCCACCTCATACTAGTGACTGTCCCTACAGCTGTCTAACTCATGCTTAAGTGACCTCACTGCCCTCCTGTGCCTGCCTCATCCTTGAGTGGCCATCCCCTAGGGTGTCTACCTGCAGTGCTTTAAATGGGCCGGTACAGAGTACCAGCACTTTATTTTTTAGAGGGAGAGTACCTGCACTTCAAGAAAACAGTAATACTTTCAAAAGATTACCAGCACTTTTCAGAAATAAGAAGGTACTCTGAAGAGTACCTGCACTTCTCTTTCTATTTCAAGCACTATCTACCTCATGCTCAAGTGACCTCCCCTCAGCATTCCACTAATGCTTGAGTGACCATCATGCTCTCCAGCGCCTGCTTAATGCTCTTGGGGTCTATCTTACCAAGTCTACTCCTGGGCACGTCCTGCGATCTGCCTTGGAGGTCGTGGCAATGCTCACGTTCCATAACAGCCTGACTAGGAGGAAAGTATAATTCAGTTCAAGCCTCAGTTGTGAAATCAACTACTGAGTGACCTCTCAAAAATTGTGGACTCTGCAGGAAATTGAAAAATCTAAATTTTTTGTTGCAATAGAAAGTACATTGTGACCTAGCTGTTAAGATCAGTTCGAAAGAATCTCAGATAATGCCACTATTGTGTTTCTTTTCTTCCCCCTCATAGCACCCACACACATCCAGGGTGCATCTGTCATTAATAAAGCTGCTCATTCAATCAATTCCAATGTCCTCCCTTACATTTGCGGCAAGTTTGCTGTCTGCACCCCTCCAACAAGCTCCGAGATCTGCTTCTGGAACAGCCCTTGTGATCCTCAACATCCTTTGCTCGTGGGAGGCATCCTTCCCATTAGATCGGCTTCCCTCTGGAACACTTCCTTCTCTATCAACCACCTCATCTCTCACAAACATCTGAAGAAACACCTCTAGACCCTTTGATCATCTGATGCTCACGTCCTAACTGGATGGAAGTTGAAAGCACAAATAGTAAAAATGGGGTATGTCCAGGTCAAATGAAAATTATGTGTTGGAAAAAAATTGGTTTTCAGATTCAAGTCTGCCTGTTCCTGAAAGCTGGGAAGATGGTGATTTAGCACCGAAAACCCTTTGTTGATGCCATTTGCAGGCAGCAAAAAAAAAAAAAAAAAAAAACAGATGCTTTCTTCTGCAGCACTTTTCCTCCATTTTCCAAAAAGGAAAAAAAAACATTTTTGCTGTATTTTAGCTAATTTCTTGGTCTCCTCCAGGGGAACCCACAAACTCTGGGTACCTTTATAATCCCCAGAATGTTTTGGTGGGGGGGGGCCGCAAATTTGGCATGAATGGCTTATGTGGACAAAACATTATGGGGGGCCTACGCGAGGACCATCCCAAATAGCCATGGGTTCATACGGGGGGGGGGGGGGGGGGGAGACTGGCCTACGGTGGCATTGAAGTAGGCCTGACAATGCCCTCTAGCAGACAAGTACATGGTTACACTGCATTACTTGCTCCTGTTTGTTTTCATAAAGGTAATGCCCTCTAGGAGCCAACAATATATTTACATGACCATGTTTCTTACAAATGGTAATTTTATTACAGTCTATTGCCAAAAGACTATTTCTGGTAATGTTTTAAGTGATAATTGTATATGTTTTAATAATCTCTCCTTCTTACAACTCTAACCATAATTCAGGCCAGTTTAACATCCTTATTACACTGACTGTTTGAACACTCTTGCTACGTTTGGGCGATCCTTCTAGTTTATTTCTCCTCCGTGGCCGTCTTGTGTCTTTTTTTGGGAATGGTGTTAGCCAGCAGCTCTGATGGTGGCGGTGAAAGTGGTATTCTATGGGAATTAGCATGGCAGATTTAAATCAGGATGCTAAAAGGCAACATTTTCGTTTTTTGCTGCAGATAGAGGAAGAAGGTAAATGGAAGTGATTTAGTTATAAAAGACCAAGTTATGAGGCAGAGTTGACCTATTTGTAAGGCAAGAAAACTCCAGCCATGAATTTACAACGCCAACTGCTGTAACTCAAGCACATGCCAGACCCATTGCATTGCAAATGCTTGTTTTATTTACTGATCCAAGTGGAGTCCCCCATTTAGGATCAGTAAATAGTAAAATAAAATAAAAAGAACGGTGCCTGCTTCTTTACACTCGTTCATATTTGTGGCGATGCACGCTCACTCTGACGTGCACCTGCAGAATGACAATTGCATCATGCACGCCTTGTTGCTTTTGCTTCTCCCTCACCCCCAGAATGCTGCACAGCATTAACAAAAAGCATGAGCAAAGGCAATAGGTCAACAAGTCGAGAGCTGCTGGCTTTGCCAACAAGTGTTTTGCATTGCTGACCAAGTTCAAGGAATAACTGATAAAGTCACCCAAGGACACTGCCTGAAGATCCACAGACTAGTAGAATCAATGAGTCACTCTGGCACTACTGAGCCCATAAACTATCCCCAGAAGTATCCTCTCCACACTTCACCCTGGAGAAGACTGTCTCAAGCAGCCCACAAATATCACTAAATTGGCTAATTCTTACCTACACACCCAAAAGAAAAATCAAAAACCTCCTAGCCCGAAGCCAACTAAAAGCAGAAGTTCACGCTGTGGTAGTTTCCAGGCTGGACTCTGGCAGGTAACACAGTCAGCCACTGCTACTTCGAAAGCCATCGAAGAGACAAACTGGTCTATTCCCGGAGATATAATTCAGTTGTTTTTCCACCAGTCCAGGGCGCCTTACAGTGGATACCCCTGGAAGCAATAAATATAAAACTATGTCATACTTGACTAATCCAGGAGTGTGGAACTCCTATAGCCAGATGCCCTGGACATGTTGTCCTTGACCCCAAACAATAAGTTTTCATGTGTATTTTGTCCTTGGGACAAGTAGTTCCAGCCCCCTGCAGCACAAATCCTCTGGCTGCCAGTTTACAAGGAACTGAACTGTCTGCAGGTGAGGTAATGTGTGTCCATACGTTAATACTGTTCGAACTTGTATTTATGGCTCATTAATGCAAAGCTTTAAAAAAAAAAAAAACAGTATGAGCGCTCTGTAAACACTAAGGGCACACTGCACTACTGATAGTGGTTCCAGTATTAATAATAAAATTTAAAAAGTACACGTTTCGATGAGGCTACATATAATGCTCCCAGAATGCTCTTGGATTAGATACAAATGTTTGCAGAAGCATGTAAGCAAGAATGATTATTCTTTGCTTTCAAAATAAAATGTTCAAAAAAGAAATGCAAACAGAAGAAATGTTTTGCTAAATTACTGCAAAATGTGAGGTACTATTACGATGCATACGAGTATTTAAAAAATATTCATAATGGAAAATCAGTGTAATCAGTTTCAGCAAGATTATGGGAAACATGAAAATAAACAAGCACTGGCAAAGCCAACCGATCCGACATTGGTTGTCAGTCTTTTGGTTTTGTCAATGCGTATCTTGTTTTGACAGGGCTTTTGTCACACTTAATTGTTGCAGGAACTGCCAGGCCCTTACCATTTCCCTCCAACCACTTTGTTCCCAACCCTGGAAGAACAACTGCTTCTGCCCTGTTCAGGAGTAAATTATTACCCTTTCTTAGTATGGGGAAAAGATATGGGAAGAGCTTGTGAAAATCCTTAAAACATGCAAGTTAGTGGGTCTGCAAAGATTCAAAGGCATTCCAGTCCTGAACTATTGCTCCCTCCAGGCCCAGTATGTAAATCTGGGGAAAGGCGGCAGAATAAGGAAATTGCTACAGTAGGGATTGAAATTGCAAGTATTCAAGCCCTACTGTAGTAGTAGCCCTGGCATAATCAGAGAGGCTATCATCAGAGCTCTTACATGAAGAGATTGCTGCCATAATTCAATCAATATCTGTAAAGAGCAGCTACTCACCCATAAGGGTCGCAAAGCACGGGGGGCAACACTACTTGGCACCAAAGGAACAAGTAGATTTAAGAAGCAACCTGTCCCACGGACAAGCAAATATGTTATTAAATTCCACACCCCTGTAATCATGTGGTAAATCTTGATTATCAAGTAAATCTGACCATCTCAGGAAGCTAGCAGAGTCCAAGAAGCAAAGATTCTCCTTCGTGAGACAAACTTCCAAACTGCTCAAGTTAATCCACTCTTTGTCAACAGCCTTCAGCCTGAGATGCTCATGCAGCGAGCAAGTCCAGTGTTCCTCTACCCATTGCAATTTTACTGCAACAGCTGGACACTACACATTTGACGTTTTTCTGAACCGGTTTGACAATGCAAATTATGACCAAATGTCAGACCCAGTTTGTGCAGTCTGCCAACCTGTACAAGCTTGGCAGGTTAGGCTGGACTGTTCCCACTGAAGCAGGAGCAAGACTGATTTGCATATGGCTGGGTCCAAACCGGGGTGGCGTGTGGGCAAAAGCCAATGGATTGGGATGTGGCCCCAAGCGATTACCAGTGGCTGAGATTAATTCAAGCATAACATCCATCACCTTGTTGCTGCATCCTGCATCAGCTGGACATCACCCACTGCTGAGCTTCCTCTAGCAACAGGGCATCACAACAATCAGCCTGTTCTGTTTCATACTTAAGCCAAGCTAATCTAACTCTCCTGGCGTACAACTTTTGTGAATGTTTGCCTTTTGCTGGCTAGAATCCAGTATTACAGGAGATGAACTTTGGATAGTGGCATGGGGGCAGAGCATGAATCATGCTGTGATTCCCTAGGTGAGTATTTCCATTACGCAAGTGTCCTCCTGGGTCTTGCATATGTACAGTGAAGGTCACAGTATAGGAACTACCCAAATAGTAACTGCTTTGTTAATAATCAATTGCGAGAAGTTTCCAAAGTTGCTGTTGTAGACCTGGGTTTGGTTTGTTCAGCTCACAGAATCAAGCACCGCTTTCTGCGTCAACAGGTCCTCGCCTGCACCTGCCACCTTCTGTGGCTGACCGCAGCTATTCTGTGCAGTGTTTGCAATCCAGAAAGTGCAACTGACTGGTGTTGCGTAAACATTTCCAAGCCCATGTCTAGGCATCTTTCCATCTGCGGGGTTTATTGCTCTGGTTTTAAATTACATTATTATTTTGTCAAAAAGGAGAGATTACTGATAACAGGTTTCTGATAACAATGCATGCATAAATTACATGAGAATACCACACACAGAAGATAAATAGCAAGTAAGCCAAGGAGAGAGAGGGGGGAAGAAGAGAGAGGGGGAGAGAAAAAAAAAAAAAACATTGTAGGAAGCTGGCTCTGTATATACTATCTCGAAGTGAGAAAGTGTGCACAGAGTCCAGGGGTTCCCCAGAGGCTTAGAGGCAATAATAGATAATACTTAATACTTTATTTGTGGTAGTGTGGTCAAGCCGTAGGCTTATCAGAGGGTAGTTTTAAGCATTTGTTGTACACACAAGCAACAAGTGAAAATGCACATTCAATGACTTACCTCCAGGTCAATAGGTTTTTATACAGAAAAATATTTTGTTAATTTATTTTTAGAAACACAAGATTCAGATTGCAGGTAAGAACATTAAATGTAAGGTACTTTACATAGGTATAGTTAGAACTTTGAACCAAAACAGTAATGTACACAGTTTTTCCTAAAAGGGCAATAAGCTATTTTAAAAGTGGACACAGTGCAATTTTCAACATTTCCAGGGGGAGGTAAGTACAGTTTAGTTATCACAGTAAGTAAACTAACTTACAAGTTCAGTCTCCGGGGACTAGGTAGCCTACCGTTGGGGGTTCAAGTCAACCCCAAACTCCCAGCACCAGCAACACAGGGCCGGTCAGGTGCAGAGGTCAAACAGGAGCCAAAATAACATGGATGCCTATGGAGACAGGGGATGTTCTGGTCTGCTGGCAGGTAAGTACCGCGTCCTCGGGGGGCAGACCAGGGGGGTTTAGCAGAGCAGTGGGGCACACAAAACAGCCTCAGCAGCACAGGGGCGGCCGGATGCAGTGGGCAAACACGGTGTAGGGTTTTCATTTGGACTCAATGGAGGGACCTGGGGGTCATTCAGATGTTGCAGGCAGGGCACAGGGGGGGCTTCTCGGGCCAGCCACCGACTGGGCAAGGGTGAGGGACGCCTGCCGGTCACTGCTGCACCGGTGGTCTGTTTCTCACGGGCCTGGGGGCTGCGGGTGCAGTGCTTCTCCAGGCATCTCGGGATTCCCTCTTCAGGCATCATGGGGGTGCAGAGGGGTCAGCCCAGGGTGGACACGTCAGAGTCTCCTAGGGATCCTCTCTGGGTCATTGGTTTCTCAGGGATGTCAGGTGCAGAGTGGTGGGAAATCACGCTTCAGGAGTGAGGTGAGAGTCCCTTTCAAGATTGTTTCTTCTTTCTTTGTTTGGACAGGTCTGCTGTCCATGAGAGTTCTTGATCCTTTGTAGTTGAAGGGCAGTCCTCTGTCGAAGGGCCCGAAGGATGCGTCGCTGGTGCAGGTTCTCTGAAGTTGGGGACAGGCCGGTAGGGCTGGGGCCAAAGCAGTTGTCTTCCTTCTCTGTGGGGTTTTTCAGCTGAGCAGTAATTTGTAGGTCGTCAGAAATCTGAAGTCCTGGGTTTAAGGTCGCCCCTAAATACTGAATTTAGGGGTGTGTTAGGGTCACAGGGCAGTAGCCAATGGCTACTGTCCTTGAGGGTGGCTACACCCTCCTTGTGCTCCCCTCCCTTTGGGGAGGGGAGCACATCCCTATCCTTATTGGGCTAAATCCTCCCAAACAAGATGGAGGATTTTCCAAGAGGGGGTCACTTCAGCTCTGGTCACCATAGGGGTGGACCTGGCTGAGGGGGTAACTCCTTGTTTTTCTCATTATCCCTCTGGACTTTCTGCCAAAAGTGGGGGCTCGTCCAAGGGGGCGGGCATCTCCACTAGCTGGAGTGCCCTGGGGCATTGTAACACGAAGCCTGAACCTTTGAGGCTCACTGCTAGGTGTTACAGTTCCTGCAGGGGGGAGGTGTAAAGCTCCTCCACCCAGAGCAGGCTTTGTTTCTGGCCCCAGAGAACACAAAGACTCACCCCAGGAGGTCAGAAACTCGTCTCAGTGGCAGGCTGGCACTGACCAGTCAGTCCTGCACTGAAGGATTGGGCAAAATACAGGGGGAATCTCCAAGATACCCTCTGTGTGCATTTTTAAATAAATCCAACACTGGCATCAGTGTGGGTTTATTATTCTGACACGTTTGATACCAAACTTCACAGTATTCAGTGTAGCCATTATGGAGCTGTGGAGTTCGTTTTGACAAACTCCCAGACCATACACTTAATAACTCACTAACTTAATGAACTTAGACACTGTAGGGGCATATAGCTCATGCAGCTGTGCCCTGACCTGTGGTATACTGCACCCTGCCTGAGGGCTTTAAGGCCTGCTAGAGTATTTTGTGTGCATGGCATCCTGAGGGGGATGCCATGTCGACTTTACCCTTTTCTCTCCACCAACACACAATCTGCAATGACAGTGTGCATGTGTTAGGTGAGGGGTCCCTTAGGGTGGCACAACACATGCTGCAGCCCTCAGGGACCTTCCCTGGTCACAGGGCCCTTGGTACCATGGGTATCTTTTACAAGGGACTTATCTGTGTGCCAGGGGTGTGCCAACTGTGGAAACAATGGTACATTTTAGGTGAAAGAACACTGGTGCTGGGGCCTGGTTAGCAGGGTCCCAGCACACTTCTCAGTCAAGTCAGCATCAATAGCAGGCAAAAAGTGTTTTTTTTTTGGGGGGGGGGGGGGGGGGGGGGGGGATAACTGCTGCAACAAGGAGCCATTTTCCTACACAAGCCCCGCCCCCAGCTCACAGGCAGGAAACTTGGCCAAAGCTAGGAGAGTCTACTCCACACAGGGTGCAGGACAAACCTGCAGAGCAGCTGCAGGTCTATCTATCTAAGAACTGCTTAGAGCCACAGTTTCTGATCCCACCACTAGTCGACAGTGTCCACAGGCTGGGAGTAGGAGAGAGGCGAGACAAAAGTATGCTTGCCATGTACACAAGTAGTTATTATGGCCACTAGAATTATGCAAATAGTGCAGCTGTGTCATTTTTTGCATAAGTACAGATTTGCCACCCAGTCTCATCTGCTGCATAATCGCCAGACTTAAAAACTTTTGTTTCAAGCTCAAACAGTTCAAAAGTTACTAAAACGTAGTGACTTCTTGTTGTGCAGCGGAAGGCCCTTTGCAAAGGTTGATTGGCCCCTAAATATAGCAATAAGTTACAGAATGGTGGCCAAACTAGTACCAGTGAGGTGCAGTGTATCCCAGACACGCTGCAAGTGTAACAAGCAGTTGCAATGCATTAGGCCTCACATTTGCTGGAGTCAGAGCTATTGGCATTATAAATTCATAACTCGACTTTTCTTGCTGCATAAATTGGTCAACCCTGCCTCATAATTTCATCTTTTCCTGCCTCATAATTTCATCTTTTCCTGCCTCATAATTCCACTGGCCCTGCATATTACTAAAGCACTTCCATGTACCTTCTTCCTCCATCTGCAGCAAAAAAAAATGAAAAATTTTGCCATTTTATATCCTAAATTAAATCTGCCATGCTAATTCCAATAGAATACCACCTTCACCGCCCACCATCAGAGTTGCAGGCTAACAATTCCCCCTAAAAAGACAAGACAGCCACGAAGGAGTAACAAGAGAAACTAGAAGGGTCACTCAAACATATCAAGGGTGTTCAAATAGTCATTGTGTAATATGGATATCAAGTTGGCCTGAATCATGGTCATAATTGTTATAAGGAGAGAATATTCAGGGGTGTGGCATTTATTAAAATATCAACTTGTCCAGGGGACAGGTTGCTTCTCAAATCTACTTGTCCTGTAAAAAGATCTACTTGTCTCTTTGGTGCCATGTAGTGCGGCGACAAATTATGGCAGCAATCTCATTATGTAAGAGCTCTGATAATAACCTCTCTGATTATGCCAGGGCTACTACCATAGTAAGGCTTTGAATACTTGCAGTTTCAATCCCTTCTGTAGCAATTTCCTTATTTTGCCACCTTTCCGCAGAACTGCATTCTAGGGCTGGAGGAAGCAGTAAGCAATAGTTCCAGGGCTGGAATGCCTTTGAGTCTGCAAACTTACTGGCATGTTTTAAGGATTTTCACCAGCTTTGCTCTAATCTTTTCCCATAATAAGAAAGGCTGGAAATTTACTCTCGACAATGGCAGAATTAGAACTTCTTCCAGGGTTGGAGAAAAAAAGGAGCTGGAGGGAAAATGAATTTGCTTATGCTCAGTATTATTATTAGAGATTTATAGAGCGCATGGCTACCCGGAGGCCTCCCAGCTCTAATGCAGGACCATTAAACAGGCAAAGCTGACAAACCATAAAGAAAAGAAAAGTCTTGAGCTTTTTACGAAACTGAAGTTCCGAGTTCTCTAGTCGAAGCTCCAGTGGTAAGGAATTCTATAGGTGACCCGCCTTGAAGCCAAAAGACCTGCCTCCCCTTCTTGCTTTATAAAAACCGCAGTGTATTGATCAAGGAAGCAGAAGAAGATCTAAGTGATCTCTGGGGCATATGGAGGTTATAATAAGCCGAAGAAAGTCCACCCCCCCCCCTATTGTGGAGTGCCCGATGCACGTAGCAGGTGGCTTTAAAATTAAAGCTCTGTTCATTGGGGAGCCAATGAAGAGAACCCAGAGATGATTTGGCCGAGTGGTGTGTCGGGGTACCCATTAGAAGGCAGGCGGAAGCATTTTGCACCACCTGCAGTCTCTTCAAAACATAAGGGGAGCTAAAAAAAAAAAAAAACATTCCCATAGTCCAGGCGAGACAGTATAAGAGCCTGGACAATGAGCCTTTTAGCTACAAAGGGAAGAAATGTGAAACTTTTCCTACAAGTCCTCAATGAGTAATTAGCCGCCAGTTTCTTCGAGTGGCATTCCATTGCGAGACGAGAGTCCAGCCAAAAACCTAGACTCTTTATATTATCTTTAGGCAAGGGAAGGTCGTTTAGCCCAGCAGTAGATTTTCACATTAGCAAATCTACACATGCATATTTGCCCATGCTAAAATTCAGTTAACAAATATTTTAGACGGGTACAATTTCCTGGTACACTTCTCATGAAAGACACTAATTCAAAGACATACCATGGGTGCACGTGTGACTTTCTTTAAGAATTTGATCCCTAATTAGGTCTGGCGTTAGACATTTTCTTTTTTTTTTATTAAACTTCTATTTCTCTATCGGCTGGCTTTACTGAGAGTGATCGCATTCTGCTCTTCCACAAGGACCATATTGGCACACAAAGTAGTTTGTTCAGTGTCACGAACTACAGTGGCGTAACGAAACTGGAGGGGGCCCCTTTGCAAAGAACATGGAGTGGGCCCCCTCTTCAGACTCACTCAGGGCAGGTGCTGAAGAGGCCCCCAGGAGGGCGGCTGCGGGGCCTTTGTTATGACACAGATGTCGTGTGCTTTTAGAGTTCAAAAACTTTGTTTTTTTGTTTTTGCCAGTGTTTGCTACAATGGTGAGGGCCTAGCAGCTCCCACAACAATAAAGTGTTACAAAAGCCATGTCAAAACCAGACACGCATTGATGAAACTAAAAGACTCACAAAAGCAAATGTCGGATCAGTTGGCTTTGTCAGTGTGTTAATTTTCATGTGTCCCATAATCGTGTTGAAAATGGTTACACTGATTTTCCATTAGAAATGTTTTTTGGAAATACTAGCATGTATCAACATATTTTACTAAATGACGCTTCAAAGAAATAGCACCTAAAATTTCATAGTAGCGAAAACAAATTCCCTACTTGCATTTTTTCTGAACATTTTATTTTAAAAGCAAAGGCTCTTCTCTCTTGCTTACAAGCTTCTGCAAACATTGCATCTAATCAGAGAGCATTCTGGGAGCAATATACTTAGCCCCATATTGTTAAACTTTTCAAACATGTTTGTACACTTTTTTTTTGTACTGGAACGACTGTCAGTAGTGCAGTGTGACCTTAAAACATTTATCTACAGCGCTCACCCTAATAATGAAGGTTTTCAATTAACGAACTATAAATACAAGTTCGAACAGCATTAACTTTGGGACACACATTACCTCAACTGCAGACAGTTCCCCTCTCTGTAAACTGGCAGCCAAAGGGTTTGTGCAGCAGAGGGTTGGGCCTACTTGTCCCAAGGACAATAAACATGAAAACTTGTTGCCCTTGACCACCCAAACAAGATGTCCCGGGCGTTTAGATCGCTGGGGTGTAATCCCAGTTTGACCCTTGTGGATCAGCAAGGCTCATGCAGCCCTCTTGGTGCAAGACCTTTTATCACCAGGAGTTCCATGGCCCCTTCCCCTCTTTTTACATCGAGACCTCAGCTTAGGCACTTTGCCTATCCTGTTGTGGTTCTCCGTGCCCTGGTCCCACCATAATGGGCTGTTACAGGAGGAAAAACCTCTGGTTTGATGTTCCTGGCCAGGGACAGTGGGGTTAGGAGTCCCTGTCATTCCTGGGCTGGTACAATAAAGCTCTCTCAGCCTTCTCACCTCACAGTCCAAACACAGGGTCCTTGTCCCCGACCTGCAGGGTGATTCATGCCCAGGGAAGTGCCTTCTCCGCTTCGGCACCTGGCACACTGGGCCAAAGCAATGTCCTGCCCATCACATTAAACCCCATGCCACTGGCGTCCTGTCACTTGATACTCCATGTCCAGGGCAGGGCATGGTCACCCTTCTCATTTCATCCTCTTTACCTGGTACCACAGCCTCTCAATTCCTTTCATATACTATGCCATTCCACCTTCCCCACCCCCAAGGTACTGCAACTTCGTATTTCACCCCTACCAAAATAATTCACACATGCACTTTAGTCCTTAACCTGGCTTTCCTTGACCTACTCCTCACTTAGTTATCTATGGCAGTGGCTGGCTTCCAGTCCTCACCAGTTTATCAGCCACCATCTAATCCTCCGTGACCTCTCCCTGCACTTTGCGTACAGAATATCACTCCTCAGCTAGCAGCATGCGCAGAACAACTTTTACTAGTACTTCATGAAAAGGAGACTCTCCCCTTCTCGGAGCTTAATGACCAAATGTGGAACCAAAATACCTCATCTAATACTCTATGCCAGTGGCCTCCTGTGCTCGAGATACTATATGGGGGGCTAGTGAGCTATACCAATGCCCATAAAATACCATAGCATGGAACTCCCATTAGGAAGTCAAATGGATAGCTGTGATGTTCCCTAAAGATTACGGTCATCTTGGCTTACTTTCAGACAGCACTCTGGGTTGCACTGCTAAGAAAGTCAGGTTTGTATTCTACAAGAGCCCTAGCTCACTTCAATTTGGCAACATAGCCCCACTTGTCAGGGAAGTTGGTAGTGGTGGAGAGGAACCATGACTGCAACTCGTAGTATTGAACCGCTGGGAAGAGAACTGATCTGGCATTTTGTGATGCCAGTTTAACACCTTTAGGATGGGGAGCTTTCCGTAAGAGCCACCTGTACAGTTAACAGACTGCCCCTGCGCACCACTGGTGCCCCCCAAAAGAGTCTCAAAGTATGAAGACTAGGAGTGGGTGATAAACTCTGCTATCAGAGTACGCTGGGCTTTGGCCACTCTGCATTACACATGTAATGTGGAGTTCCAGTCAATTTCTGGAGGGTGCTGTGTAGCGGAGTTTTTTTTCTGGACTGCTGCTCGCCAAAACAAGTATTGGTGGCCCTTAGGGCGATTTTCAGGTGCTAGGAGAGTAGCCGGCGAGTGTTCCTCAGTGCAGGTAGTGGAGTCCGTTTGTGCTGGGAAAGCTAGAAAATCTACTTGAGCAGCAGAAAAACCAAGCTGAGCAGCAGTGCTCCCCGATGCACCACGTGCTGCTGTTTACAAGACGAGACTCCACAAGGCTAAACTCTTGGGTGGAGCGCCTGTCCGACAGGGTGATCGTTGAACGCTCCTGCAGGGTTTTATATTTACTGATCCAAGCTGGAGCAACGAACATGTTGTTCTGACGCCCCCTCCCTTTCCGAGTGCCAGTCTACTCGCTGTACTCGGAGTCACGGGGGGTTTTGGACAAATACCAGCTCACCCCTCACTCAGTACTCCAACTTAACACCCCCCTCACCTGGTACTCCACACCGAGCCCCCCCCCCCCAAGCCCCCAGGACCCCCCCTCACCTGGTACTCCACACCGAGCCCCCCCAAGCCCCCAGGACCCCCCCTCACCTGTTACTCCACGCTCAGAGCCCCCCCTAAGCCCCCAGGACCCCCCCTCACCTGTTACTCCACGCTCAGAGCCCCCCCTAAGCCCCCAGGACCCCCCCCTCACCTGTTACTCCACGCTCAGAGCCCCCCCCCCCCCAAGCCCCCAGGACCCCCCTCACCTGGTACTCCACGCTCAGAGCCCCCCCTCAGCCCCCCCTCACCTGGTACTCCACACCGAGCCCCCCCAAGCCCCCAGGACCCCCCCTCACCTGTTACTCCACGCTCAGAGCCCCCCCTAAGCCCCCAGGACCCCCCCCTCACCTGTTACTCCACGCTCAGAGCCCCCCCCCCCCAAGCCCCCAGGACCCCCCCCTCACCTGTTACTCCACGCTCAGAGCCCCCCCCCCCCCAAGCCCCCAGGACCCCCCTCACCTGGTACTCCACGCTCAGAGCCCCCCCCTCAGCCCCCCCCTCACCTGGTACTCCACACCGAGCCCCCCCAAGCCCCCAGGACCCCCCCTCACCTGGTACTCCACGCTCAGCGCCCCCCCTAAGCCCCCAGGACCCCCCCTCACCTGGTACTCCACGCTCAGCGCCCGCGCCTCCGCCGCCATGCTGTACCCCCGGCCTCTCCCCGCGCACAGGAGCAGAAGAGCCGCGTGCTTGGCGCTGAGCCGCGGAACCATCCTGGGCCCCACCGGAGCCACGTGCCGGCCCCGCCCGCCGACCTCAGCCGCCCCCGGCGCGTCCGACCATCTCCATGTCAGCGCGGCCCCGCCCCCGGCCACGTGCGGAGAGCCCGCCCCGAGCTGTCAGCCGGCGGCCATGTCTGCGTGACCCGCCCTCTGACCTCACGCCCCGCCCTCTGACCTCACGCCCCGTTGCATGTCACCGAGCGCCCTGCTCGGCGAGCCTATTCGCTGCGGCATCCCTCCCCTGACGTCATCGTAGTTCTGTCTACCCAATGGACACAGCACCTGTGTGCGTCACAGAGTTCCACTACTTAACGACTAAACCGCCGACTCATAGCGAGTGCGCAGGCGCAGACTCTCCTCCACCCCTTTTCTCCCCCACCCACTACTACCATTTAACAACTAGACCGCGACAACCGCCGTTTAGTGCGCAGGCGCAGACATCCCATTTCGCCACGGGACTACCATTTAAGGCCTGGACCGCAGAGTGCGCACGCGCAAACTCCCGCCCTCTTCCTCCCTCTCTACGGCAGGAGCAGGTAATGTGCCTGTGGGTTCTTCGAGGCGCTAGGCCCGCCGCTCTGGAAACCCAATAGGGGCGCGTGTTCGCCCCTTGATGTCCAGGAGCGGACCCTGCTGGTCCTATAGCCATTGGTTTGGTATCGAGATGTCTGTCCAGACCACTTTAAATAGAAACAGAGAAGTGCAGGTTCTCTCCCAGTCAAAATATGACTGCAGTACTGAGAAGTGCAGGTACTCTCCCATGCAATATATTACTGCAGTACTGAGAAGTGCAGGTACTCTCCCAGTCAAAATATGACTGCAGTACTGAGAAGTGCAGGTACTCTCCCAGTCAAAATATGACTGCAGTACTGAGAAGTGCAGGTACTCTCCCATGCAATATATTACTGCAGTACTGAGGAGCGCAGGTACTCCCATTCGATATATATTACTGCACTACACAGAAGTGCTGGTACTCTCTCATTCAATATATGACTACAGTACTGAGAAGTGCAGGTACTCTCCCATGCAATATATTACTGCAGCACTGAGAAGTGCAGGTACTCTCCCATGCAATATATTACTGCAGTACTGAGAAGTGCAGGTACTCTCCCATGCAATATATTACTGCAGCACTGAGAAGTGCAGGTACTCTCCCATGCAATATATTACTGCAGTACTGAGAAGTGCAGGTACTCTCCCATGCAATATATTACTGCAGTACTGAGGAGCGCAGGTACTCCCATTCAATATATTACTGCAGCACTGAGAAGTGCAGGTACTCTCCCATGCAATATATTACTGCAGTACTGAGAAGTGCAGGTACTCTCCCATGCAATATATCACTGCAGTACTGAGGAGCGCAGGTACTCCCATTCAATATACTACTGCACTACAGAGAAGTGCTTGTACTCTCTCATTCAGAATATTACTGCACTACTAAGAAGTGAAGGTACTCTCCCTTGCAATATATTACTGGAGTAGTGAGAAGTGCAGATACTCTCCCAGTCAATATATTACTGCAGTATTGAGTAGTGCAGGTACTCTCCCATGCAATATATCACTGCAGTACTGAGGAGCGCAGGTACTCCCATTCAATATATTACAGCACAACAGAGAAGTGCTGGTACTCTCATTCAATATATTACTGCAGTACTGAGAAGTGCAGGTACTCTCCCAGTCAAAATATGACTGCAGTACTGAGAAGTGCAGGTACTCTCCCATGCAATATATTACTGCAGTACTGAGGAGCGCAGGTACTCCCATTTGATATATATTACTGCACTACACAGAAGTGCTGGTACTCTCTCATTCAATATATGACTACAGTACTGAGAAGTGAAGGTACTCTCCCATGCAATATATAGCTGCAGTGCTGAGAAGTAAGGTACTTTCCCATGCAATGTATCACTGCAGTACTGAGGAGCGCAGGTACTCCCATTCGATATATATTACTGCACTACACAGAAGTGCTGGTACTCTCTCATTCAATATATTACTACAGTAATGAGAAGTGCTGGTACTCTCTCATTCAATTTATTACTGCAGTACTGAGAAGTGAAGGTACTCTCCCATGCAATATATTACTGGAGTACTGAGAAGTGCAGAACTCTCCCAGTCAATATATTACTGCAATACTGAGAAGTGAAGGTACTCTCCCATGAAATATATTACTGGAGTACTGAGAAGTGCAGGCACTCTCCCAATCAATATATTACTGCAGCATTGAGAAGTGCAGGTACTCTCCCATGCAATATATTACTGCAGTACTGAGAATGGCAGGTACTCTCCCAGTCAATATATTACTGCAGTATTGAGAAGTGCAGGTACTCTCCCATGCAATATATTACTGCAGCACTGAGAAGTGCAGGTACTCTCCCATGCAATATATTACTGCAGTACTGAGAAGTGCAGGTACTCTCCCATGCAATATATCACTGCAGTACTGAGGAGCGCAGGTACTCCCATTCAATATATTACTGCACTACAGAGAAGTGCTTGTACTCTCTCATTCAGAATATTACTGCACTACTAAGAAGTGAAGGTACTCTCCCTTGCAATATATTACTGGAGTAGTGAGAAGTGCAGATACTCTCCCAGTCAATATATTACTGCAGTATTGAGTAGTGCAGGTACTCTCCCATGCAATATATCACTGCAGTACTGAGGAGCGCAGGTACTCCCATTCGATATATTACAGCACAACAGAGAAGTGCTGGTACTCTCATTCAATATATTACTGCAGTACTGAGAAGTGCAGGTACTCTCCCAGTCAATATATTACTGCAGTACTTAGAAGTGCAGGTACTCTCCCAGTCAAAATATGACTGCAGTAATGAGAAGTGCAGGTACTCTCCCAGTCAATATATGACTGCAGTACTGAGAAGTAGAGTACTCTCCCAGTCAATATATTACTGCGGTATTGAGAACCGCTGGTACTCTCCCAGTAAATATATTACTGCAGTTCTGAGAAGTGCAGGTACTCTCCCATTCAGTATTTTACTCCAGTACTGAGAAGTGCAGGTATTCTCCCATTCAGTATTTTACTCCAGTAGTGAGAAGTGCAGGTACTCTCCCAGTCAATATATTACTGCAGTACTGAGAAGTGCAGGTACTCTCCCATTCAGTATATTACTGCAGTACTGAGAAGTGGAGGTACTCTCTCAGTCAATATATTACTGCAGTACTGAGAAGTGCAGGTACTCTCCCAGTCAATATATGACTGCAGTACTGAGAAGTGTGGGTATTCTCCCATTCAATATATCACTGCAGTTCTGAGAAGTGCAGGTACTCTCCCATTCAGTATTTTACTCCAGTACTGAGAAATGCAGGTACTCTCCCAGTCAATATATTACTGCAGTACTGAGAAGTGCAAGTACTCTCCCATTCCATATAATACTGCAGTACTGAGAAGTGCATTTACGCTCCCAGTCAATATATGACTGCAGTACTGAGAAGTGAAGGTACTCTCTCATGCAATATATGACTGCAGTACTGAGGAGCGCAGGTACTCCCATTCAATATATTACTGCAGTACTGAGGAGCGCATGTACTCCCATTCAATATATTACTGCAGTACTGAGAAGTGCAGGTACTTTCCCATTGGATATTTTACCGCAGTACTGAGAAGTGCGGGTATTCTCTTATTCAATATATTGCTGCAGTACTGAGAAGTTAAGGTACTCTCCCATGCAATATATTACTGCAGTACTGAGAAGTGCAGGTACTTTCCCATTGGATATTTTACCGCAGTACTGAGAAGTGCGGGTATTCTCTTATTCAATATATTACTGCAGTACTGAGAAGTTAAGGTACTCTCCCATGCAGTATATTACTGGAGTACTGAGAAGTGCAGATACTCTCCCAGTCAATATATTACTGCAGTACTGAGAAGTGCAGGTACTTTCCCATTGGATATTTTACCGCAGTACTGAGAAGTGCGGGTATTCTCTTATTCAATATATTACTGCAGTACTGAGAAGTTAAGGTACTCTCCCATGCAGTATATTACTGGAGTACTGAGAAGTGCAGATACTCTCCCAGTCAATATATTACTGCAGTATTGAGAAGTGCAGGTACTCTCCCATGCAATATATTACTGCAGTACTGAGAAGTGGAGGTACTCTTCCAGTCAATATATTACTGCAGTACTTAGAAGTGCAGGTACTCTCCCAGTCAAAATATGACTGCAGTAATGAGAAGTGCAGGTACTCTCCCAGTCAATATATGACTGCAGTACTGAGAAGTAGAGTACTCTCCCAGTCAATATATTACTGCGGTATTGAGAACCGCGGGTACTCTCCCAGTAAATATATTACTGCAGTTCTGAGAAGTGCAGGTACTCTCCCATTCAGTATTTTACTCCAGTACTGAGAAGTGCAGGTATTCTCCCATTCAGTATTTTACTCCAGTAGTGAGAAGTGCAGGTACTCTCCCAGTCCATATATTACTGCAGTACTGAGAAGTGCAGGTACTCTCCCATTCAGTATATTACTGCAGTACTGAGAAGTGGAGGTACTCTCTCATTCAATATATTACTGCAGTACTGAGAAGTGCAGGTACTCTCCCAGTCAATATATTACTGCAGTACTGAGAAGTGCAGGTACTCTCCCAGTCAATATATTACTGCAGTATTGAGAAGTGCAGGTACTCTCCCATGCAATATATTACTGCAGTACTGAGAAGTGGAGGTACTCTCCCAGTCAATATATTACTGCAGTACTTAGAAGTGCAGGTACTCTCCCAGTCAAAATATGACTGCAGTAATGAGAAGTGCAGGTACTCTCCCAGTCAATATATGACTGCAGTACTGAGAAGTAGAGTACTCTCCCAGTCAATATATTACTGCGGTATTGAGAACCGCTGGTACTCTCCCAGTAAATATATTACTGCAGTTCTGAGAAGTGCAGGTACTCTCCCATTCAGTATTTTACTCCAGTACTGAGAAGTGCAGGTATTCTCCCATTCAGTATTTTACTCCAGTAGTGAGAAGTGCAGGTACTCTCCCAGTCAATATATTACTGCAGTACTGAGAAGTGCAGGTACTCTCTCAGTCAATATATTACTGCAGTACTGAGAAGTGCAGGTACTCTCCCAGTCAATATATGACTGCAGTACTGAGAAGTGTGGGTATTCTCCCATTCAATATATCACTGCAGTTCTGAGAAGTGCAGGTACTCTCCCATTCAGTATTTTACTCCAGTACTGAGAAATGCAGGTACTCTCCCAGTCAATATATTACTGCAGTACTGAGAAGTGCAAGTACTCTCCCATTCCATATATTACTGCAGTACTGAGAAGGGCAGGTACTTTCCCATTCAATATTTTACTGCAGTACTGAGAAGTGCAGGTACTCTCCCAGTCAATATATGACTGCAGTACTGAGAAGTGCAGGTATTCGCGATTCAGTATTTTACTCCAGTAGTGAGAAGTGCAGGTACTCTCCCAGTCAATATATTACTGCAGTACTGAGAAGTGCAGGTACTCTCCCATTCAGTATATTACTGCAGTACTGAGAAGTGGAGGTACTCTCCCAGTCAATATATTACTGCAGTACTGAGAAGTGCAGGTACTCTCCCAGTCAATATATGACTGCAGTACTGAGAAGTGTGGGTATTCTCCCATTCAATATATCACTGTAGTTCTGAGAAGTGCAGGTACTGTCCCATTCAATATAATACTACAGTAATGAGAAGTGCAGGTACTCTCCCATTCAGTATATCACTGCAGTTCTGAGAAGTGCAGGTATTCTCCCATTCAGTATTTTACTCCAGTAGTGAGAAGTGCAGGTACTCTCCCACTCAATATATTACTGCAGTACTGAGAAGTGCAGGTACGCTCCCAGTCAGTATATGACTGCAGTACTGAGAAGTGCAGGTACTCTCCCAATTTATATATTACTACAGTATTGCAGGTACTCTCCCATTCAATATTTTACTGCTGTAATGAGAAGGGCAGGTACTCTCCCAATCAATATATGACTGCAGTGCTGAGAAGTGCAGGTACTCTCCCATGCAATATATGACTGCAGTGCTAAGTGCAGGTACTCTCCCATGCAATATATTACTGCAGTACTGTGAAGTGCGGGTATTCTCCCATTCAGTATATCACTGCAGTTCTGAGGAGTGCAGGTATTCTCCCATTCAGTATTTTACTCCAGTAGTGAGAAGTGCAGGTACTCTCCCAGTCAATATATTACTGCAGTACTGAGAAGTGCAGGTACTCTCCCATTCAGTATATTACTGCAGTACTGAGAAGTGGAGGTACTCTCCCAGTCAATATATTACTGCAGTACTGAGAAGTACAGGAACTCTCCCAGTCAATATATGACTGCAGTACTGAGAAGTGTGGGTATTCTCCCATTCAATATATCACTGCAGTTCTGAGAAGTGCAGGTACTCTCCCATTCAGTATTTTACTCCAGTACTGAGAAGTGCAGGTATTCGCGATTCAGTATTTTACTCCAGTAGTGAGAAGTTCAGGTACTCTCCCAGTCAATATATTACTGCAGTACTGAGAAGTGCAGGTACTCTCCCATTCAGTATATTACTGCAGTACTGAGAAGTGGAGGTACTCTCCCAGTCAATATATTACTGCAGTACTGAGAAGTGCAGGTACTCTCCCAGTCAATATATGACTGCAGTACTGAGAAGTGTGGGTATTCTTCCATTCAATATATCACTGCAGTTCTGAGAAGTGCAGATACTGCCCCATTCAATATAATACTACAGTAATGAGAAGTGCAGGTACTCTCCCATGCAATGTATTACTGCAGTACTGAGAAGTGCAGGTACTCTCCCATGTAATATATTAATGCAGTACTGAGGCGCAGGTACTCCCATTCGATATATTACTGCACTACACAGAAGTGCTGGTACTCTCTCATTCAATATATTACTGCAGTGCTGAGAAGTGAAGGTACTCTCCCATGCAATATATTACTGGAGTACTGAGAAGTGCAGATACTCTCCCAGTCAATATATTACTGCAATACTGAGAAGTGCAGGTACTCTCCCATGCAATATATGACTGGAGTACCGAGAAGTGCAGGTACTCTCCCAGTCAATATATTACTGCAGTATGGAGAAGTGCAGGCACTCTCCCAATCTATATATTACTACAGTATTGCAGGTACTCTCCCATTCAATATTTTACTGCAGTAATGAGAAGGGCAGGTACTCTCCCAGTCAATATATGACTGCAGTGCTGAGAAGTGCAGGTACTCTCCAATTTAATATATTACTGGAGTACTGAGAAGTGCAGAACTCTCCCAGTCAATATATTACTGCAATACTGAGAAGTGAAGGTACTCTTCCATGCAATATATTACTGGAGTACTGAGAGGTGCAGGTACTCTCCCAGTCAATATATTACTGCAGTACTGAGGAGCGCAGGTACTCTCCCATGCAATATATTACTGCAGTACTGAGAAGTGCAGGTATTCTCCCATTCAGTATTTTACTCCAGTAGTGAGAAGTGCAGGTACTCTCCCATTGGATATTTTACTGCAGTACTGAAAAGTGCAGGTAAGCTCCCAGTCAATCTATGACTGCAGTACTGAGAAGTGAAGGTACTCTTCCATGCAATATATGACTGCAGTACTCAGGAGCACAGGTACTCCCATTCAATATATTACTGCACTACAGAGAAGTGCAGGTACTCTCCCATTCAATATATTACTGCAGTAATGAGAAGTGCAGGTACTCTCCCAATCTATATATTACTACAGTATTGCAGGTACTCTCCCATTCGATATTTTACTGCAGTAATGAGAAGTGCAGGTACTCTCCCATGCAATATATTACTGCAGTACTGAGAAGTGCAGGTACTCTCCCATGTAATATATTACTGCACTACTGAGGAGCGCAGGTACTCCCATTCGATATATTACTGCACTACACAGAAGTGCTGGTACTCTCTCATTCAATATATTACTGCAATACTGAGAAGTGAAGGTACTCTCCCATGCAATATATTACTGGAGTACTGAGAAGTGCAGATACTCTCCCAGTCTATATATACCTTCAATATATGGAGAAGTGCATGTACTCTCCCAGTCAATATATTACTGCAGTATTGAGAAGTGCAGGCCCTCTCCCAATCAATATATTACTGTAGTACTGAGAAGTGCAGGTACTCTCCCATGCAATATATCCCTGCAGAACTGAGAAGTGCAGGTACTCTCCCATGCAATATATCCCTGCAGCACTGAGAAGTGCAGGTACTCTCTCATGTAATGTATTACTGCAGTACTGAGAATTGCAGGTACTCTCCCAGTCAATATAGTATTGCAGTATTGAGAAGTGCAGGTACTCTCCCATGCAATATATTACTGCAGCACTGAGAAGTGCAGTTACTCTCCCATGCAATATATTACTGCAGTACTGAGGACCGCAGGTACTCCCATTCGATTTATTAATGCACTACAGTGAAGTGCAGGTATTCTCCCATTCAATATATTACTACAGTACTGAGAAGTGCAGGTACTCTCCCATGCAATATATCCCTGCAGAACTGAGAAGTGAAGGTACTCTCCCATGCAATATATCCCTGCAGCACTGAGAAGTGCAGGTACTCTTGCATGTAATGTATTACTGCAGTACTGAGAATTGCAGGTACTCTCCCAGTCAATATATTATTGCAGTATTGAGAAGTGCAGGTACTCTCCCATGCAATATATTACTGCAGCACTGAGAAGTGCAGTTACTCTCCCATGCAATATATTACTGCAGTACTGAGGACCGCAGGTACTCCCATTCGATATATTAATGCACTACAGTGAAGTGCAGGTATTCTCCCATTCAATATATTACTACAGTAATGAGAAGTGCAGGTACTCTCCCATTCTATATATTACTACAGTATTGAGAAGTGCAGGTACTCTCCCATTCAATATTTTACTGAAGTACTGAGAAGTGCAGGTACTCTCCCAGTCAATATATAACTCCAATAATGAGAAGTGAAGGTACTGTCCCATGCAGTATATTACTGAAGTACTGAGAAGTGCATGTACTCTCCCAGTTAATCTATTACTGCAGTATTGAGAAGTGCACATACTCTCCCATACAATATATTACTGCAGTACTCAGAAGTGCAGGTACTCTCCCATGCAAGATATTACTGCAGTACTGATAAGTGCAGGTTCTCTCCTATGCAAAATATAACTGCAGTACTGAGAAGTGCAGGTACTCCCCTATGCAATATATATTTGTGCAGTACTGAGAAGTGCAGGTACTCTCCCATCCAATATATCACTGCAGTACTGAGAAGTGCAGGTACTCTCCCAGTCAATATACTACTGCAGTATTGAGAAGTGCAGCTACTCTCCCATGCAATAAATTACTGCAGTACTGAGAAGTGCAGGTACTCTCCTATGCAATATATCACTGCAGTACTGAGAAGTGAAGGTAATCTCCCATTCAATATATTACTGCAGTACTGACTGAGAAGTGCAGGTACTCTCCCGTTCAATATATCACTACAGTACTGAGAAGTTCAGGTACTTTCCCATTCAATATATCACTGCAGTACTGAGAAGTGCAAGTACTCTCCCATTCGATATATTACCACAGTACTGAGAAGTGCAGGTACTCCCCCATTCAATATATTACTGCAGTACTGAGAAGTGCTGGTACTCTCCCATCCAATATATTACTACATTACTGTGAAGTGCAGGTACTCTCCCCTTAAAGATTTCACTGCAGTACTGAGTTCGGGTACTCTGCCATTCAATATATTACTAAAGTACTGAAATGTGCTGGTACTCTCCCATTCAATATATTACTGCTGTACTGATAAGTGCAGGTACTCTCCCCTTAAATATTGCACTGCAATACTAAGAAGTTCAGTTACACTCCCATTCAATTTATTACCACAGTACTGAGACGTGCAGGTACTCCCCCATGAAATGTACTGCAGCAGTGTTAAGAACTGCAGGCACTCTCCCATGAAATGTGTTACAGCAGTCCTGAGAAGTGCAATACTCTCCCATTAAATGTGCTGCAGCAGTGCTAAGAAGTACCAGTATGGTCCCATTAGTTATACAGAAGCAGTCCTGAGAAGTGCCTGTACTCTCCCATTAAATGTACAGCAGTGCCTAGAAGTGCCAGTGCTCTCCCATTACAAATATTGCAGCAGTGCTGAGAAGTGCCAGTCCTGTCCCATTAAAAATATTGCAGCAGTGCTGAGAAGTGCTGGTACTTTCCCATTAAATATATTGTAGCAGTGCTGAGAAGTGCAGGTGCTCTCCCATTAAATGTTTTGCAGCAATGCTGAGAAGTACAGGTACTCTCCCATTAAATGTACTGCAGAAGTGCTGAGATGTGCAGGTATGGTCCCATTGAATGTATTGCAGCAGTGCTGAGCAGTGCAGGTACTCTCCCATTAAATATACTACAACAGTGATGAGAACTGCAAGTACTCTCCCAATAAATGTACTGCAGCATTGCTGGGAACTGCAAGTTCTCTCCCAATAAATGTACTGCAGCAGTGCTGAGAACTGCCTGCACTGTCTCATTAAATGTACGGCAGCAGTACTGAGAAGTGCAGATACTATCTCATAAAATGTTTTGCAGCAGTGCTGAGAAGTACTGGTACTCTCCCATTAAAAGCATTGGTCCAGTCCTGAGGCACTCCCGTACTCTCTCATTAAATATACTGTAGCAGTGCTCAGAAATCCCAGTACTCTCCTATAGGAAGTTGGCTCTGTATATACTATCTCAAAGTAAGAGATCGTGTGCACAGAGTCCAAGGGTTCCCCTTAGAGGTAAGATAGTGGCAAAATTATATAATTCTAATGCTCTATTTTGTGGTAGTGTGGTCGAGCATTAGGCTTATCAGAGGGTAGTGTTAAGCATTTGTTGTACACACACAGGCAATAAATGAGGAACACACACTCAAAGACTTACTCCAGGCCAATAGGTTTTTATATAGAAATATATATTTTCTTAGTTTATTTTAAGAACCACAGGTTCAGGATTTGAAGTAAATACATAAAATGCAAGGTACTCCATACAGGTAAGTTAGGAACTTTGAATAAAAGCAATATCACATACACTCTTTGTTAAAATGGCAATAGGCTATTTTAAAAGTGGACACAGTGCAAAAATCAACAGTTCCTGGGGGAGGTAAGTAAAGGTTAGATTGTGAGGTAAGTAAGACGCTTACAAGCCTCAGTTCCTGGGCATAGGCAGCCCACCGTTTGGGGTTAAAGGCAACCCCAAATTTACCACACCAGCAGCTCAGGGCCAGTCAGGTGCAGAGGTCAAAGAGGTGCCCAGAACACATAGCGCCTATGGAGAACAGGGGTGCTCCGGTTCCAGTCTGCCAGCAGGTAAGTACCCGCGTTCTCGGGGACCAGACCAGGGGTGTTTTGTAGAGCACTGGGGGACACAAGTAGGCACACAAAACCCACCCTCAGCGGCACAGGGGCGGGCGGGTGCAGTGAGCAAAGCAGGCGTCGGGTTTCAGATAGGAAACAATGGAGGGACCCGGGGGGTCACTCTAGCGGTGCAGGCAGGTACAGGGGGGGCTTCTCGGGACAGTCACCACCTGGGCTGGTCAGAGGGTCACTCCTGCGCTGAGGTCCGGTTCCTTTAGGTCCTGGGGGCAGCGGGTGCAGTGCTGGTTCCAAGCGTCAGGTCCCTTGTTACAGGCAATCTCGGTCGGGGGAGCCTCTGGATTCTCTCTGCAGGCGTTGCTGTAGTGGCTCAGGTGGGTTGTCTCTGGTTACTCACGGGCTCGCAGTCTCTGGGGAGTCCTCCCTGAGGTGTTGGTTTTCTGCAGGTCGAGTCGGGGGCGTCGGGTGCAGAGTGTAGAGTCTCACGCTTCTGGCGGGAAACGTGAAGTCTTTGGAAGTTGCTTCTTTGTTGCAGAGAAGTAGCTGGTTTTAAACAGGGCCGATGTTCACGGGAGTTTCTTGGTCCTGTAGTCCTGGGCAGTCCTCTGAGGCTTCAAAGGTCGCTGGTCCCTGTCGGATGCGTCGCTGGAGCAGGTTTTCGAAGTTGGAGACAGGCCGGTAGGGCTGGGGCCAAAGCAGTTGTCGTCTTCCTCCTTCTCTGCAGTCTTGTAGGTCAGCAGTCCTTCTTCTTTCTTCAGGTTGCAGGAATCTGATTTCCTGGGATCTGGGTAGCCCCTAAATACTGAATTTAGGGGTGTGTTTAGGTCTGGGAGGGCAGTAGCCATTGGCTACTGTCCTGGAGGGTGGCTACACCCTCTTTGTGCCGCCTCCCTGTGGGGAGGGGGGTCACATCCCTAATCCTATTGGGGGAATCCTCCAAAACTAAGATGGATGATTTCTAAAGGCAGGGGTCACCTCATCTCAGGACACCTTAGGGGCAGTCCTGACTGGTGGGTGACTCCTCCTTGTTTTTCTCATTATCTCCTCCAGCCTTGCCGCCAAAAGTGGGGGCAGTGGCCGGAGGGACGGGCCTCTCCAATAGCTGGGATTCCCTTGGGCGCTGTAACAAAAGGGGTGAGCCTTTGAGCCTCACCGCCAGGTTTTACAGTTCCTACAGGGGGGGGGGGTGAGAAGCACCTCCACCCAGTACAGGCTTTGTTCCTGGCCACAGAGTGACAAAGGCACTCTCCCCATGTGGCCAGCAACTTGTCTGGTTTATGGCAGGCTGGCAGGAACTGGTCAGCCTACACTAGAAGTCGGATTGGTATTCAGGGGGCATGTCTAAGATGCCCTCTGGGTGCATTTTACAATAAAGTGCACACTGGCATCAGTGTGCATTTATTGTGCTGAGAAGTTTGATACCAAACTTCCCAGATTTCAGTGTAGCCATTATGGAACTGTGGAGTTCGTGTTTGACAAACTCCCAGACCATATACTCCTATGGCCACCCTGCACTTACAATGTCTAAGGTTTTTCTTAGACCCTGTAGGGGCATAGTGCTCATGTACATATGCCGTGTGAGGTTGGCATGGCACTCTGAGGGTAGTGCCATGTCGATTTAGTCTTTTTCTCCCCACCAGCACACACAAGCTGTGAGGCAGTGTGTCTGTGCTGAGTGAGGGGTCCCCAGGGTGGCAAAAGACATGCTGCAGCCTTTAGAGACCTTCCTTGGCATCAGGGCCCTTGGTACCAGGGGTACCAGTTACAAGGGACTTATCTGAGTGCCAGGGTTGTGCCAATTGTGGAAGCAAATGTACAGTTTAGGGAAAGAACACTGGTGCTGGAGCCTGGTTAGCAGGGTCCCAGCACACTTTCAATCAAAACTTAGCATCAGCAAAAGCAAAAAGTTAGGGGGTAACCATGCCAAGGAGGCATTTCCTTACATCTCCCATTTAATATATTGCAGCAGTGTTGAGAAGTGCTGTTAATCTCCCATTAAATGTACTGCAGCAGTGCTAAGAAGTGCCAGTAGTCTCCCATTGAATGAACTGGAGTAGTGCTGATGAGAGCTGGTACTCTCTCACTAAATGTACTGCAGCAGTGCTGAGAAGTGCTGGTACCCTCCCATTAAAAGCATTGGACCAGTGCTGAGAAGTGCCTGTACTCTCCCATTAAATGCATTGCAGCAATGCTAAGAAGTACAGGTACTCTCCCATTAAACGTACTGCAGCAGTGCTGAGAAGTGCAGGTACCCTCCCATTAAATGTATTGCAGCAGATCTGAGAAGTACATGTACTCTCCCATTAAATGTATTGCATCAGTGCTGAGAAGTGCTGGTACTCTCCCATTAAATGTACTGCAGCAGTGCTGAGAAGTGCAGGTACTCTCCCATTAAATGTATTGCAGCAGATCTGAGAAGTACATGTACTCTCCCATTAAATGTATTGCAGCAGTGCTGAGAAGTGCTGGTACTCTCCCATTAAACGTACTGCAGCAGTGCTGAGAAGTGCAGGTACCCTCCCATTAAATGTATTGCAGCAGATCTGAGAAGTACATGTACTCTCCCATTAAATGTATTGCAGCAGTGCTGAGAAGTGCTGGTACTCTCCCATTAAATGTACTGCAGCAGTGCTGAGAAGTGCAGGTACTCTCCCATTAAATGTATTGCAGCAGTGTTGAGAAGTGCAGGTACCCTCCCATTAAATGTATTGCAGCAGTGTTGAGAAGGGCAGGTACTCTCCCATTAAATGTACTGCAGCAGTGCTGAGACGTGCAGGTACTCTCCCATTAAATGTGCTGCAGCAGTGTTGAGAAGGGTAGGGAGTCTCCCATTAAATGTACTGTAGCACTGCTGAGATGTGCAGGCATGGTCCCATTAAATGTATTGCAGCAATGCTGAGAAGGGCAGGTACACTCCCACTAAATATACTGTAGGAGTGCTGAGAACTGCAAGCTAAGAAGTGCTGGTACACAAGAGGATCACCTTTAAACTCCTCATCCACGCTCACAAAGCACTCCACAACACTGACCCTGCCTACCTCAACGAGCGACTCACCTTCTACACTCCCAACCGTCTACTCCGCTCCGCCAACCTCGCTCTCGCCACCGTCCCTTAAATCCACCGAACTACAGCCGGCGGCAGGCCTTTCTCCTACCTCACCGCCAAGACCTGGAAATCCCTCCCTGTCCACCTACGACAGACCCAGGGCCTGCTGAGATTCCGGAAACGCCTCAAGACCTGGCTGTTCGCGCAGTAGCACTTCCCCCCCCTCCTCCTTTCAGCGCCTTGAGACCCTAGTGTTAGAGTGACGCACTCTACAAATGATTGATTGATTGATTGACTGGTACTCTCCCATTAGATGTATTGCAGCCGTGCTGAGAAGTGCTGGCACTCTCACATTAAGTGTACTGCGGCTTTGCTGAGAAGTGACAGTACTCTCCCATTAAATGTATTGCAGCCGTGCTGAGAAGTGCTGGCACTCTCCCATTAAGTGTACTGCGGCTTTGCTGAGAAGTGACGGTACTCTCCCTTTCAAATTGCAAGTGTATTCAGTACCAGGAAGTACATGCCCATTTTAAGCACTATCTTTAGGTGTTGTAGTGCTTTGAGTGAGGAGGATGAAGCGTGCTGCGGCGAGCTCGTTTCATCCTCTCCAGCTCCTCCTTTCACCCTGGTGGTCGGCGGTGAGGACTGGAGGCCTCTCTCGACCTCTTTAGAACCGCAGCACTGTGGGTCTATTGCTAATGCTGCTCATGCTAGTACTGGGGGTTAACTTGGGCAGCGGCTCCTTCATAGGTCTACACATCCAACGCTTCCGAAAAGCAGAGCCCTGGGGTAATTCTGAGGGAGTACCAGAGGCTGAGATTATCCTCAACTTCCTTTACTGAAAATCCCACAGCAGCAAAAAAAATAAACTACAACTCCCATGAATACTTGTGATATGTGCTCGGTCCCATGACCCCAGTAATAAATCACAGGGCCCAGGGCAGGATAACAAGGCAATGGCATCCGCTCCTCCCTCTTTCTTTGCTGCTCCTTGTTAGGCGGTGCTCGTGGCGCAGACTGTGGGACCAAAAGAATTCTAACTTTAATGGCTTGTACTGTTCTCTGCAGTGGCGTAATGAAACTTGAGGGGCCTCCTCGGCCCAGTCTGGAGCTCTCGGGCCAGGGGCCCGCCACCCGTGCACAGTATTCTGTGCGGAGGGAGCCCCCTGGAGTTCGTCCCCTCCCCCTCTGCCGCCCGTGCACAGTGTACTGAGCTGAGAGAGTCCCCTGGAGCTCGTCCCCTCCCCTGCCACCGCCCGTACACAGTGTACTGTGCTGAGGGAGGCCCCTGAAGCTCGCCCCCTCCCCCGCTGCCGCCCGTGCACAGTGTACTGTGCTGAGGGAGCCCCGTGGAGCTCGTCCCCTCCCCTGCTGCCGCCTGTGCACAGTGTATTGTGCTGAGGGAGCCCCGTGGAGCTCGTTCCCTCCCCCGCTGCCACCCGTGCACAGTGTACCGTGCTGAGGGAGCCCCGTGGAGCTCGTCCCCTCCCCCCGCTGCCGCCCGTACACAGTGTACTGTGCTGAGGGAGCCCCGTGGAGCTCGTCCCCTCCCCCGCCGCTGCCCGTACACAGTGTACTGTGCTGAGGGAGCCCCCTGGAGCTCGTCCCCTCACCCACTGTCGCCGTGCACAGTGTACTGTGCAAGCTCGTCCCCTCCCCCACTGCCGCCGATGCACAGTGTACTGTGCTGAAGGAGCCCTCTGGAGCTCCTCCCCTCCCACGCTGCTGCCCATGCACAGTGTACTGTGCTGAGGGAGCTACGTGGAGCTTGTCCCCTCCCCTGTTGCCGCCCGTGCACAGTGTACTGTGCTGAGGGAGCCCCGTGGAGCTCGACCCCTCCCCCGCTGCCGCCCGTGCACAGTGTACTGTGCTGGGGAGCCATGTGGAGCTCGTCCCCTCCCCCGCTGCCGCCAGTGCACAGTGTACTGTGCTGAGGGAGCCCCGTGGAGCTCGTCCCCTCCCCCGCTGCAGCCCGTGCATAGTGTACTGTGCTGAGGGAACCCCGTGGAGATCGTCCCCTTCCCCCCGCCGCCTGTGCACAGTGTACTGTGCTGAGGGAGCCCCGTGGAGCTCGTCCCCTCCCCTGCTGCCGCCCGTGCACAGTGTACTGTGCTGAGGGAGCCCCATGGAGCTCGTCCCCTCCCCCGCTGCCACCCGTGCACAGTGTACTGTGCTGAGGGAGCCCCCGTGGAGCTCGTCCCCTCCCCCCGCTGCCGCCTGTGCACAGTGTACTGTGCTGGGGAGCCATGTGGAGCTCGTCCCCTCCCCCGCTGCCACCCGTGCAGCTCGTCCCCTCCCCCTCTGCCGCCCGTGCACAGTGTACTGTGCTGAGGGAGCACCGTGGAGCTCGTCCCCTCCCCCGCCGCCGCCGGTGCACAGTGTACTGTGCTGAGGGAGCCTTGTGGAGCTCGTCCCCTTCCCTGCCGCCCGTACACAGTGTACTGTGCTGAGGGAGCTACGGGATGCTCGTCCCCTCCCCCGCTGCCGCCTGTGCACAGTGTACTGTGCTGAGGGAGCCCCGTGGAGCTCGTCCCCTCCCCCGCTGCAGCCCGTGCATAGTGTACTGTGCTGAGGGAACCCCGTGGAGATCGTCCCCTTCCCCCCGCCGCCCGTGCACAGTGTACTGTGCTGAGGGAGCCCCGTGGAGCTCGTCCCCTCCCCTGCTGCCGCCCGTGCACAGTGTACTGTGCTGAGGGAGCCCCATGGAGCTCGTCCCCTCCCCCGCTGCCACCCGTGCACAGTGTACTGTGCTGAGGGAGCCCCCGTGGAGCTCGTCCCCTCCCCCCGCTGCCGCCTGTGCACAGTGTACTGTGCTGGGGAGCCATGTGGAGCTCGTCCCCTCCCCCGCTGCCACCCGTGCAGCTCGTCCCCTCCCCCTCTGCCGCCCGTGCACAGTGTACTGTGCTGAGGGAGCACCGTGGAGCTCGTCCCCTCCCCCGCCGCCGCCGGTGCACAGTGTACTGTGCTGAGGGAGCCTTGTGGAGCTCGTCCCCTTCCCTGCCGCCCGTACACAGTGTACTGTGCTGAGGGAGCTACGGGATGCTCGTCCCCTCCCCCGCTGCCGCCTGTGCACAGTGTACTGTGCTGAGGGAGCCCCGTGGAGCTCGTCCCCTCCCGCGCTGCTGCCCGTGCACAGTGTACTGTGCTGAGGGACCCCCTGGAGCTCACTCCCCTCCCTGCTGCCGCCTGTGCACAGTGTACTGTGCTGAGGGAGCCCCGTGGAGTTCGTCCCCTCCCCCGCTGCCGCCCGTACACAGTGTACTGTGCTGAGGGAGTCCCGTGGAGCTCGTCCCCTCCCCTGCCGCCGCCCGTGCACAGTGTACTGCACTGAGGGAGCCCCGTAGAGCTTGTCCTCTCCCCCGCTGCCGCCCGTGCACAGTGTACTGTACTGGGGAGCCATGTGGAGCTCGTCCCCTCCCCCACTGCCGCCCGTGCACAGTGTACTGTGCTGAGGGAGCCCTGTGGAGCTCGTCCGCTCGTCCGCTGCTGCCCGTGCACAGTGTACTGTGATGAGGGACCCCCCTGGAGATCGCCCCCTCCCCCGCTGCTGCCCATGCACAGTGTACTGTGCTGAGGGAGCCCCCTTAAGTTTGCCTCTCTCCCCTGCTGTGCACAGTGTACTGTACTGAGGGAGCCCCCTGGAGCTCGCTTCCCTCCCCCTCCCTTGCACAGTGTACTGTACTGAGGGAGCCCCCTGAAGTTCGCTTCTCTCCCCCGCCTGTGCACAGTGTACTGTGCTGAGGGAGCGAGGGGATGCTCGTCCCCTACCCCGCTGCCGCCTGTGCACAGTGTACTGTGCTGAGGGAGCCCGTGGAGCTCGTCCCCTCCCGTGCTGCTGCCCGTGCACAGTGTACTGTGCTGAGGGACCCCCTGGAGCTCGCTCCCCTCCCTGCTGCCGCCTGTGCACAGTGTACTGTGCTGAGGGAGCCCCGTGGAGCTCGTCCCCTCCCCCGCTGCCGCCCGTACACAGTGTACTGTGCTGAGGGAGCCCCGTGGAGCTCGTCCCCTCCCCTGCCGCCGCCCGTGCACAGTGTACTGGGCTGAGGGAGCCCCGTGGAGCTCGTCCCCTCCCCCACTGCCGCCCGTACACAGTGTACTGTGCTGAGGGAGCCCCGTGGAGCTTGTCCCCTCCCCTGCCGCCGCCCGTGCACAGTGTACTGCACTGAGGGAGCCCCGTAGAGCTTGTCCTCTCCCCCGCTGCCGCCTGTGCACAGTGTACTGTGCTGAGGGAGCCCGTGGAGCTCGTCCCCTCCCGCGCTGCTGCCCGTGCACAGTGTACTGTGCTGAGGGACCCCCTGGAGCTCGCTCCCCTCCCTGCTGCCGCCTGTGCACAGTGTACTGTGCTGAGGGAGCCCCGTCGAGCTCGTCCCCTCCCCCGCTGCCGCCCGTACACAGTGTACTGTGCTGAGGGAGCCCCGTGGAGCTCGTCCCCTCCCCTGCTGCCGCCCGTGCACAGTGTACTGGGCTGAGGGAGCCCCGTGGAGCTCGTCCTCTCCCCCGCTGCCGCCCGTGCACAGTGTACAGTGCTGAGGGAGCCCCGTGGAGCTCATCCCCTCCCCCACTGCCACCCGTGCACAGGGTACTGTGCTGAGGGAGCCCCCAGAGCTCGCCCCCTTCCCGCTGCATGTGCACAGTGTACTGTGGTGAGGGAGCCCCCTGTGGCTCAGGCTGCACCACAAGGGCTGCAAGGGCTAATGTTATACCACTGGTTATCTGTTTAGATTCATCCAGTGCAGAGTTGATCACGCCTGAGCCAGTGCCCGTGATCGCCAGTTCTAGTGACTGAGCTCTCCCCACTTGCGCCCTCTGCTCCTGCAGATACTGCAGCCTGGGACACTTGCGCCCTCTGCTCTGCTCCTGCAGATACTGCAGCCTGGGACACTTGCGCCCTCTGCTCCTGCAGATACTGCAGCCTGGGACACTTGCGCCCTCTGCTCCTGCAGATACTGCACCCTGGGACACTTGCGCCCTCTGCTCCTGCAGATACTGCACCCTGGGACACTTGCGCCCTCTGCTCCTGCAGATACTGCAGCCTGGGACACTTGCGCCCTCTGCTCTGCTCCTGCAGATACTGCAGCCTGGGACACTTGCACCCTCTGCTCCTGCAGATACTGCAGCCTGGGACACTCGTGGCTCTCTGCTCCTGCAGATACTGCAGCCTGGGACACTCGTGGCTCTCTGCTCCTGCAGATACTGCAGCCTGGGACACTCGTGGCTCTCTGCTCCTGCAGATACTGCAGCCTGGGACACTCGCGGCCCTCGGCTCCTGCAGATACTGCAGCCTGGGACACTTGCGCCCTCTGCTCCTGCAGATACGGCAGCCTGGGACACTTGCACCCTCTGCTCCTCCAGATACTGCAGCGTGGGACACTTCCACCCTCTGCTCCTGCAGATACTGCAGCCTGGGACACTCGTGGCTCTCTGCTCCTGCAGATACTGCAGCCTGGGACACTCGCGGCCCTCGGCTCCTGCAGATACTGCAGCCTGGGACACTCGCGGCCCTCGGCTCCTGCAGATACTGCAGCCTGGGACACTCGCGGCCCTCGGCTCCTGCAGATACTGCAGCCTGGGACACTTGCGCCCTCTGCTCTGCAGGCCCTCTGCTCTGCTCCTGCAGATACTGCAGCCTGGGACACTTGTGCCCTCTGCTCCTGCAGATACTGCAGCCTGGGACACTTGCGGCCCTCGGCTCCTGCAGATACTGCAGCCCGGGACCCTTGCGCCCTCTGCTCCTGCAGATACTGCAGCCCGGGACCCTTGCGCCCTCTGCTCCTGCAGATACTGCAGCCTGGGACACTTGCACCATCTGCTCCTGCAGATACTGCAGCCCGGGACACTCGTGGCCCTCGGCTCCTGCAGATACTGCAGCCCGGGACACTCGCGGCCCTCGGCTCCTGCAGATACTGCAGCCTGGGACGCTCGCCGCCCTCGGCTCCTGCAGATACTGCAGCCTGGGACACTCGCGGCCCTCGGCTCCTGCAGATACTGCAGCCTTGGACACTTGCACCCTCTGCTCCTGCAGATACTGCAGCCTGGGACACTTGCGCCCTCTGCTCCTGAATATACTGCAGCCTGGGACACTTGCACCCTCTGCTCCTGCAGATACTGCAGCCTGGGACACTCGCGGCCCTCGGCTCCTGCAGATACTGCAGCCCGGGACACTTGCACCCTCTGCTCCTCCAGATACTGCAGCCTGGGACACTTGCTCCCTCTGCTCTGCTCCTGCAGATACTGCAGCCTGGGACACTTGCGCCCTCTGCTCCTGCAGATACTGCAGCCTGGGACACTTGTGCCCTCTGCTCCTCTCCTGCAGATACTGCAGCCTGGGACACTTGCGCCCTCTGCTCCTGCAGATACTGCAGCCCGGGACACTTGCGCCCTCTGCTCCTGCAGATACTGCAGCCCGGGACACTTGCACCCTCTGCTCCTCCAGATACTGCAGCCCGGGACACTTGCGCCCTCTGCTCCTGCAGATACTGCAGCCCGGGACACTTGCACCCTCTGCTCCTCCAGATACTGCAGCCTGGGACACTTGCGGCCCTCGGCTCCTGCAGATACTGCAGCCTGGGACACTTGCACCCTCTGCTCCTGCAGATACTGCAGCCTGGGACACTTGCACCCTCTGCTCCTGCAGATACTGCAGCCTGGGACACTCGCGGCCCTCGGCTCCTGCAGATACTGCAGCCTGGGACACTCGCGGCCCTCGGCTTCTGCAGATACGGCAGCCCAGGACACTTGCACCCTCTGCTCCTGCAGATACTGCAGCCTGGGACACTCGCGGCCCTCGTCTCCTGCAGATACGGCAGCCTGGGACACTTGCACCCTCTGCTCCTCCAGATACTGCAGCCTGGGACACTTGCGCCCTCTGCTCTGCTCCTGCAGATACTGCAGCCCGGGACACTTGCGCCCTCTGCTCCTGCAGATACTGCAGCCTGGGACATTTGCGCCCTCTGCTCCTGCAGATGCAGCCTGGGACACTTGCGCCCTCTGCTCCTGCAGATACTGCAGCCTGGGACACTTGCGCCCTCTGCTCCTGCAGATACTGCAACCTGGGACACTTGCGCCCTCTGCTCTGCTCCTGCAGATACCGCAGCCGGGGACACTTGCACCCTCTGCTCCTGCAGATACTGCAGCCTGGGACACTCGCGGCACTCTGCTTTTTCACACACCCTTTTGGTTCCCGCCACCTCAGCAGCAGCGAAGCGTTACTCCCCATCACTTCATCACAGAGGTCTGTGGAGTCGAATCAGGCAAGTTGAATCTCATCCAGCGCACCCCACAAACCCTCAGCAGTGCCGCGAGTGGACTGCTTCGCTCACTGCCTCAGCCTACAGACCTAGCTTTTGGCATTCCACAAGGAATTTCCCTGTTAATGGGCTAGGGTAGGTGCCCCCATTAACAGGTTGGGGTGTAGTTAAAAGGTCATTCCTCATTAACTGTTAGAGTATAGCTGGCACATACTTTAGGGTGTTGGCTGATGACCATGGCTACGTGAGGCAGGAGGAGGTAGCAGAGTCATATAGCCTGGATCCTCAGTTGGCCTCTGATCGGTTTTCGCGGTGTCAAAATCTATAGAGACTTCAGTGTCCATGACATTACAAAGTTCATCCACCATAACTCCTAAGGGCGCTATAGGGAGTTGGCCACCGATGCATCGCTCGGAAGCAGATGGGGCCCCCCACATTGGGGTACCAGATGCTAAAAATTATCTGGTGAAAAACTTCAGAAAACTACGTCAACTCATTCAGACCTCGCAGGTGAACTTCATGCAGGAGATCATGGGTCCTAGTCGACTTTTTCAACCAGAAATGAGCCCAAATCGCAACCAGTGGTGCGACCAAAGAGACCCTGGTTTTCTTTATTCAGATGGTTCCGATAGGGGATTGGCTCCACTTTAGTGGGAGTAAGAAAAGACTAAAGTATGAATCCTCCCAAGAAACAAATCAGCACCATCTGTGCAAATGCTTATTTAATCCCGACAATATCAAGCATCCCTGCTGTTCGGAGTGGGATCCATCAAATACCATGCATTCTATCTTAAGCAAAGATTAAACCCGCCTTTAGACAGGGAGGTGAGAAACAAACTGCAGGTGGAATTCCTGTGACCCTCCATTGAGGGCAAGGTCGCAGCCACTCTGGAACTAGACACCGCAATAGTGATCTTCATGGTCAAACCTATTAAGGAACCTGAGAGGGGCATTCACTAATCTTGGGATTGTGTCAAGACAAATTATTAGATGTCACTGGTCTTTTGACCAAGATTATGGACATGGCGGAGTATGCTAAACAGACTGGCCCCTGGAATTGACCCAAAGACCTTCTCGGGCTGGACCCAAACAGCTATTTCCATGCAGGGCAACACAAAATGTGTGCTTTCTACAAAGCGCATGCATTTGCTGTTTCTGCAATTGGATCCCAAGTTAGGGGAGCTAGCTCCCAACGAGGCAGGACCAGAGACAAAGGGAGATTTCTGGGGATTCCTTAGTGAAGGACCTGGCTAAATTTGTACAGGCCTTCACGGCCTTAGATAAACCCCAGGCCTTGCTTAAGGTTTTCAACCCTCATGTTGTCAGCTGGGTTGGTGGGCCAGGGCCTCTCATCCGGCTGCATCCAAGGCCCAAATGTACAGGTCCAAGTTGAGGGGAACCTCGCCTTTCTTTCCATCCACAAACACATGCCCACAAGGTCATACCAATAGCGATGGCAAAGTACGCTCCAACTCTACTGTAGGAAAGTACCATCTTGCCTGGCATGTTACGCCCATATTTCACTGTATATATGTTGTTTTAGTGTATGTGTCACTGGGACCGTGCCAGCCAGGGCCCCAGTGCTCATAAGTGTGCCCTGTATGTGTTCCCTGTGTGATGACTAACTGTCTCACTGAGGCTTTGCTAACCAGAACCTCAGTGGTTATGCTCTCTCTTTGCTTTCTAGATTGTCACTAACAGGCTAGTGACCAATTTCACCAATTCAAATTGGCATACTGGAACACCCTTATAATTCCCTAGTATATGGTACTGAGGTACCCAGGGTATTGGGGTTCCAGGAGATCCCTATGGGCTGCAGCATTTCTTTTGCCACCCATAGGGAGCTCTAACAATTCTTACACAGGCCTGCCACTGCAGCCTGAGTGAAATAACGTCCACGTTATTTTACAGCCATTTACCACTGCACTTAAATAACTTATAAGTCACCTATATGTCTAACCTTTACCTGATAAAGGTTGGGTGCTAAGTTACTTAGTGTGTGGGCACCCTGGCACCAGCCAAGGTGCCCCCACATCGTTCAGGGCAAATTCCCCGGACGTTGTGAGTGCGGGGACACCATTACACGCGTGCACTGGACATAGGTCACTACCTATGTACAGCGTCACAATGGTAACTCCGAACATAGCCATGTAACATATCTAAGATCATGGAATTGCCACCCCAATGCCATCCTGGCATTGGGGAGACAATTCCATGATCCCCCGAGTCTCTAGCACAGACCCGGGTACTGCCAAACTACCTTTCCCGGGGTTTCACTGCAGCTGCTGCTGCTGCCAACCCCTCAGACAAGTTTCTGCCCTCCTGGGGTCCAGCCAGGCTTGGCCCAGGAAGGCAGAACAAAGGACTTCCTCAGAGAGAGGGTGTTACACCCTCTCCCTTTGGAAAAAGATGTCAGGGCTGGGGAGGAGTAGCCTCCCCCAGCCTCTGGAAATGCTTTGATGGGCACAGATGATGCCCATCTCTGCATAAGCCAGTCTACACCGGTTCAGGGATCCCCCAGCCCTGCTCTGGCGCGAAACTGGACAAAGGAAAGGGGAGTGACCACTCCCCTGACCTGCACCTCCCAGGGGAGGTGCCCAGAGCTCCTCCAGTGTGCTCCAGACCTCTGCCATCTTGGAAACAGAGGTGCTGCTGGCACACTGGACTGCTCTGAGTGGCCAGTGCCAGCAGGTGACGTCAGAGACTCCTTCTGATAGGCTCTTACCTGTGTTGCTAGCCTATCCTCCTTCCTAGGTAGCCAAACCTCCTTTTCTGGCTATTTTGGGTCTCTGCTCTGGGGAATTCTTTAGATAACGAATGCAGGAGCTCATCAGAGTTCCTCTGCATCTCTCTCTTCACCTTCTGCCAAGGAATCGACCGCTGACTGCTCAGGACTCCTGCAAAACCGCAACAAAGTAGCAAAGACGACTACTGCCACCTTGTATCGCTGATCCTGCTGCCTTCTCGACTGTTTTCCTGGTGGTGTATGCTGTGGTGGTAGTCTGCCTCCTCTCTGCACTAGAAGCTCCGAAGAAATCTCCCGTGGGTCGACGGAATCTTCCCCCTGCAACCGCAGGCAAAAAAAGACTGCATCACCGGTCCTCTGGGTCCCCTCTCAGCACGACGAGCGTGGTCCCTGGAACTCAGCAACTCTATCCAAGTGACTCCCACAGTCCAGTGACTCTTCAGTCCAAGTTTGGTGGAGGTAAGTCCTTGCCTCCCCACGCTAGACTGCATTGCTGGGTACCGCGTGATTTGCAGCTGCTCCGGCTCCTGTGCACTCTTCCAGGATTTCCTTTGTGCACAGCCAAGCCTGGGTCCCCGACACTCTAACCTGCAGTGCACAACCTCCTGAGTTGTCCTCCGGCATCGTGGGATCTTCTTTTGTGACTTCGGGTGAGCTCCGGTTCACTCCTCTTCGTAGTGCCTGTTCCGGCACTTCTGCGGGTGCTGCCTGCTTCTGTGAGGGCTCCCTGTCTTGCTGGGTGCCCCCTCTGTCTCCTCACGCAAGTGGCGACATCCTGGTCCCTCCTTGGGCCACAGCAGCATCCAAAAACCTTAACCGCGACCCCTGCAGCTAGCAAGGCTTGTTTGCGGTCTTTCTGCGTGGGAACATGTCTGCAAGCTTCTTCACGACGTGGGACATCCATCCTCCAAAGGGGAAGTTCCTAGTCCTCTTCGTTCTTGCAGAATCCACAGCTTCTACCATCTGGTGGCAGCTTCTTTGCACCCTCAGCTGGCATTTCCTGGGCATCTGACCAATCTCGACTTTGTTGCGACTCTTGGACTTGGTCCCCTTGTTCCACAGGTACTCTCATCCGGAAATCCACTTTGGTTGCATTGCTGGTGTTGGTCTTCCTTGCAGAATTCCCCTATCACGACTTCTGTGCTCTTTGGGGAATATAGGTGCACTTTACACCTACTTTTCAGGGTCTTGGGGTGGTCTATTTTTCTAACCCTCACTGTTTTCTTACAGTCCCAGCGACCCTCTACAAGCTCACATAGGTTTGGGGTCCATACGTTATTCGCATTCCACTTTTGGAGTATATGGTTTGTGTTGCCCCTATACCTATGTGCTCCTATGGCAATCTATTGTAACTATACACTGCTTGCATTACTTCCTTTTGATATTACTGCATATTTTTGGTATTGTGTACATATATCTTGTGTATATTTGGCATCCTCATACTGAGGGTACTCACTGAGATACTTTTGGCATATTGTCATAAAAATAAAGTACCTTTATTTTTAGTATATCTGTGTATTGTGTTTTCTTATGATATTGTGCATATGACACCAGTGGTATAGTAGGAGCTTTGCATGTCTCCTAGTTCAGCCTAAGCTGCTCTGCTATAGCTACCTTCTATGAGCCTAAGCTGCTAGAAACACCTCTTCTACACTAATAAGGGATAACTGGACCTGGTACAGAGTGTAAGTACCCCTTGGTACCCACTACAAACCAGGCCAGCCTCCTACATCTACAGACGAGGACTCCATTTTCTTCCCCGCTGAAGTTGGTGGTGTGCGGCACAGTGTGGGAGGAAGTTTCCTCAGTCACGTGAGATACAGACCTCTCAAGCCTTTGAAATAGAGTTTTGGAGTACCCGGATACAGCCGATCAGACCGCAACCCCTCACATTTTTAGAAGAAATCTGCTGCATTATAGAACAAAGGGACCATCAAACTTTCTTTTCTGTACCTGAGGGGTTTCTTAAGCAGGGGCAGCTCCTCCATAAGGGCGGAGAAGCGTCGCCCCCATCAGCAGCAGAAGCTGCAAACCTTTCAGAACAAAAGGATAATAAACTAGGTTTATTATCCTTTTGTTCTGAAAGGGGTGGGGCCACAGGGGTGACGTGCACTGAGGGGAGTGCTCAGGCACTCCCCTCAGAGCGCATGTGTGTTCGGCCGGCCGTCTTGTGCTGGCCAAACACACATGCGCAGTAGGCTGTCTCCAGCCTGGCAACTGTGTTGCGGGCTGGAGAGAGCCTGCACAGGCTCCTAGTCTGTGCCAATCGTGACGTGTCTGGATTGGCGCAGGGCAGGAGTGGCTGCAGCGACCCTGGAAAGGAGCATCGCGGGTCAGCGGATGAGGTAAGTTTTTCATTAAAAAAAATAATGATAATTTAATGTACCTCCCGCTCACCCGATCCCCGCCGGACCACCATTCCCCTCCCCGTCGCACCTCCACCCGCCCCGCCCCTTTTATGCACTGGGAGCCGCGGCTATTCTTAAGCAGTACACTGAAAAGAAGGACAAAGTGGTGCAACCAATAATAAACTTGAAAGAGTTTAATGAATGGTTGGTATACATGCATTCCAAGATGGACGTCATCCATCTTTTGCGAGACCTGCTTCGGCAGGGAGAATGGCTCATTAGTTTGGATTTGATGGACATCTGTATGTCCGTCCCAATTTTTTCTCCTCATTGATGTTTTCTACAGAGTTTCTGGCGAGACCAAGTCTGTGTATTCAGAGTCCTTCCCTTTGGCCTGTCGTCCACCCCAAGGTGTCTCACAAAGCTTCTGAAGCCTGTAGGGGCATGGTGGTGGATGCAAGGGCACCACCTAATCTATCTAGACATCATCATGGTGCAGGACAGGACTAGGCTGCTGCAGCAAACCCAGGTGAAAATCTCCCTGCTAGAGGACTAGGGATTCATGATCAACCTGACCAAAACAGATTTGAACCCTAAATAGGTTGGAATTTCTGGGGTTTATGATCTATATAATCAAGGTGACCTTGGTGCTTCCCACCAACAACTTGAAGATAATCAAGGAAGAATTGAAAAAGCTGATACCAACCACAAGAATTACGCTGTAGGTGCTAATGAGAATTGTGGGCCTCATAGAGTCCTATGATAAGGCAATATTTCTGGGGCCTCTTCATTACAGAGCAGACACTTGCAGAAAGGACTATCTTACTAGGAGGAGATTCTGTTGACAGAAGAAGCTTGAACAGAGATGGCCTGGTGGTTGAACCACCAGGAGGCATTGAATGGCCAAGCAATATTCAGTTCCACTGCTGAGGTCATCATACATTTGGATGCCACCCACTGGGGCTGGGAAGCAAGATGTGGGGAGCTGTTCACAGGAAGGAGATGGTTGCTGGAATCCTTCTAAATTGCTTGGAGTTATTGGCATGTTTATTTGCCATCTGCTGGCTGATGAAAGACAAGATGGAATGTTCTATCCTACTGATGATGGGTAATGGCTCAATGTCTACAAGTTAGGAGGGATGAGGTCTAGCGTGCTGGCAGAGTTTGCCAAGGACTTCTGGGATTATTGCATGGAGGGGCGGGTCTTTGTCTCTGAGATCTATATGCCAGGGAGTTCCAACACGATTGCATAGGTAGGAAGACAAGGTGTCAAATGCATTGGGGGTTCGAACCTCCCCTGTGGACACAAAAATATCAATAAAAATGCTTTTTCCTCCCAGTTTGAATGTATTCTTTATCATTAGTTGTTCCAATAAAAAAAATCCTTTCTTTGGGATCAATTTTAAATATGTGTCTAGCAATATATGGAAGTGTGGCATAGTATTATTCTAACGACACTGGATGTAGAGTTATGGTCAGAATGACTGTCGTACAGACATTAATATTGATTGCAAAGTATGAGCACACTTGGAATGTTAACAGTCTTACGTCCATTGACTGTGTGGCCAGATTATGCCAAGCTGTAGAGAAAGCAATTGTATTTTAAACTGACTATGTTGCTCTGCCTCATCTCATGTAAGAGAGTCTCAGATGTAACATCACTAGACTTGTCTCGGCAATCGTTTGCTCCGGAAGGGGGTAGTATTTACCATATCTCAGAAGACCAGTCCTGTACACGGTCTGTGTGCCATCCGGCCTTCCCAGATGCCCCCAAATTGTATGAGGTGAGTTGCTTGAGGGAGTGTCAGAGCATGTCTAGTGATCGTAAGTCTAAAGGGATCAATCAACTGTTAATTCCAATTCCCAAGCCTCATAAAACCCTTTCCACACCCACCATGGCTAGGTGAGTACAGTGAGTTATACCGGAAGCTGGAATTGACACTTCCGTATTTGGGGCTCACTCCACCAGGGATGCTTTGTCCTCTAGAGCTGTGAGACTGAAGGACATCTTAAAGACTGCCGATTGGTCATCTGATTCCACTTTTGAGAAATTCTATTTAAAATCAACACCTCACTCAGGTTCCATAGTGGTAAGTAAGCTTTAAAAGAGCATTATTAAAGCCTCTGGTCCTGACAGAATGAAACATTTCCAAGCAAATATAAAGGAAAAGTTCAGTTCTGTTAAGGACACAGAGGCGAAGATTCCCCCCTTCTTTTCCTGCAGAATGTCGTAGTTTGGAATCTTGCTCTGGGCAAGACTGCTGGTTAAAGGATGACAGTACTTTTGTTTGTAGGTGACTATGCCTATCCTACAACAAGTTTCAACTGTTGTCCCAACCTTACCGGCTCACTAGCAGCACCTCACCAGAAACACAATAGTAAAAGGTGATTTGTGGCAGCCTTTACGCATGGACTGGAGAGTATGACATCTCAGGGACTGTTGTGGTTAAACGGAGATTACCCCTTTCTCACAGATATATCATGTCTCGTACAAACGCAGGCAATGACAAAGATGCAGTAAAGTTTCAATAATTTTTATTTAACATAACTGCAATTTGCGATAAGTTGCATGGTCTGCAATGATTAGGATAATGAATAATGCAAGCAACAGAATTGTGAAGACAAGAGTCATTATTATAAAGACCCCCACCATCTTGCAATGCATGAAAAATACATACGGAATGTAATATGCCCTAATACCCTAATGCGTAAGACCTAACCTCCTACCTAAAGGAGAGCTGGGTTTGTTAAACCTAATCTGCCAATGCCATGTCCATGAGAGGAGCCCCCAACCCTCGTTACCTTGGAATGAGGTCTCTATCTCAGACTCCGCAGGGACACGAAGACTGGGTCAGCGTCAAGACGACTGCAGCATCGGTATCAGCGATGGTGGCGATGCCCTCTGGTCGGAATCCCTCTGATTATCTGTCTAAAGTGTGATATATTTATACAGATCTACAAGGACCCCTGACGTAGGTTGTACCCAAACAATAGATAACAGACATGCTTGGGACGGCAATTATTGTAAACAAATCCCATGAAAGTATTGAGAGGGAAAGTCCCCAAGTGCGAACACCTACTGTTTTCTTGTCTTTCTCGCTTGATCTTGACACCTTAGCGCGGTGGCACTGATAATGCAAATCATAACAAGTGGCCTAACTATAAACAAGGCAGCCATCTTAGATGAATTAAATAATTAAATGGGTTAAGACAGAGCAAGCTAAGTAGGTTAAAAGTCACTAGGTGACGGGGGCACCAATCTGCAAGCCAGAGGCTAAGCTAACTCCTGTTATCCCATTAAAACAAACTAGGGTTCACTACAAGAACACACTCCGGGACAAGACATATTGTCAGAGGCTGCATTGGGTATAAGTATTTTGCACATTACTTTTATATGAATATTGCAGTTATGGTTAAGATGACTTGTTATTATCCATTAATCAATGTACATAATTATGAAGACACATTCTATATATGTAATTGATCCCCGTGTTATAGACTTGTAGCTGAAGGTCATGTTACAGCCCTGGAGCATTGCAGAGAAGCCGTCTTTCGTGCAAAGAATGAGGATAAGGAGTGGATGTCAAGCAACATTATACTGTAGGAAGTTGGCTCTGTATATACTATTTCAAAGTAAGAAATAGTGTGCACAGAGTCCAAGGGTTCCCCTTAGAGGTAAGATAGTGGCAAAAGTAGATAATTCTAATGCTCTATTTTGTGGTAGGTATGGTCTCAACTTCTTCAGGGACCAGACCACAGCAAAGGCCTCCCTCTCAATGGCACTCCAACGCTACTCCTGCTAATAAAAGCAACAGGCTGGTCAAGTCCATCCTCATTTGCCTGGGACAGGACTGCTCCTATCCCATGTTCAGAGGCATTTGTCTGCACAATGAACTGCTTAGAGTAATCTGGAGCTTTTAGAACTGGTGCTGTGCACATAGCTTGTTTCAGGGTGTCAAAGGCCTGTTGGCACTCTACAGTCCAGTTTACCTTCTTGGGCATTTTCTTGGAGGTAAGTTCTGTGATGGGTGTCACGATGGATCCATATCCCTTCACAAACCTCCTATAGTACCCAGTCAAGCCAAGGAATGCCCTGACTTGAGTCTGGGTTTTTGGAGCTACCCAGTCCAGAATAGTCTGGATCTTGGGTTGGAGTGGCTGAACCTGGCCTCCACCTACAAGGTGTCCGAAGTAAACCAAAGTACCCTGCCCTATCTGACATTTAGATGCCTTGATAGAGAGGCCTGCTGCTTACAGGGCCTGCAAAACCTTCTTCAGGTGGACCAGGTGATCCTGCCAGTTGGAGCTAAAGACAGCAATATCATCAAGATAAGCTGCACTAAAGGACTCCAAGCCAGCAAGGACTTGATTCACCAACCTTTGGAAGGTGTCAGGGGCATTCTTTAAGCCAAAGGGCATCACAGTAAACTGGTAGTGCCCATCAGGTGTAGAGAATGCTGTTTTCTCTTTTGCTCCTGGTGCCATTCTTATTTGCCAGTACCCTGCTGTCAAGTCAAAGGTACTTAAGTATTTGGCAGTACCCAATTTGTCTATTAACTCATCTGCCCTTGGAATGGGATGGGCATCTGTCTTGGTGACAGAATAAAGTCCTCTGTAGTCCACACAGAACCTCATCTCTCTCTTGCCATCTTTTGTGTGAGGTTTGGGGACTAAGGCCTCTGGGCTAGCCCAGGGGCTGTCAGAGTGCTCAATCACTCCCAATTCCAGCATCTTGTGGACTTCCACTTTGATGCTTTCCTTAACTTGATCAGAATGTCTAAAAATGTTGTTTTTGACAGGCATGCTGTCTCCTGTGTCTACTTCATGGTTACACAGGTGTGTCTGACCAGGGGTTAGGGAAAAGAGCTCAGCAAACTGCTGGAGGACTTACCTGCAGTCAGCTTGTTGTTGGCCAGAGAGGGTGTCTGAGTAGATCACTCCATCTACTGTGCCATCTTTAGGGTCAGTGGAGAGGAGACCAGGGAGAGGTTCACTTTCTGCTTCCTGGTCCTCATCTGTAACCATTAACATGTTTACATCTGCCCTGTCATGAAAGAGTTTGAGGCGGTTCACATGGATCATCCTTTTGGGGGTCCTGCTAGTGCCTAGGTCTACCAGGTAGGTGACCTGACTCTTTCTCTCTAGCACTGGGTAAGGGCCACTCCATCTGTCCTGAAGTGCCCTGGGAGCCACAGGCTCCAGAACCCAGACTTTCTGCCCTGGCTGAAATTCAACCATAGCAGCCTTTTGGTCATACCACATCTTCTGGAGCTGTTGGCTGGCCTCAAGGGTTTTTGCTTGCCTTTTCCATGTACTCTGCCATCCTTGAATGTAGGCCTAGTACATAGTCCACTATATCTTGCTTAGGCTCATGAAGAGGTCTCTACCAGCCTTCTTTCACAAGAGCTAGTGGTCCCATGTCAGGATGGCCAAACAGAAGTTCAAAGGGGAAAAACCCTACTCCCTTCTGAGGCACCTCTCTGTAGGAGACATGGCAAGAGGACATCCCATCTCCTTTTGAGCTTTTCAGGGAGCCCCATGATCATGCCCTTCAATGTCTTGTTAAACCTTTCAACAAGACCATTGGTTTGTGGATGGTATTGTGTGGTGAATTTGTAAGTCACCCCACACTCATTCCACATGTGTTTTAGGTAAGCTGACATGAAGTTGGTACCTCTGTCAGAAACCACCTCCTTAGGAAATCCCACTCTGGTAAAGATACCAATGAGTGCTTTGGCTACTGCAGGGGCAGTAGTGGACCTAAGGGGAATTGCTTCAGGGTACCTAGTAGCATGATCCACTACTACTAGGATATACTGATTCCCTGAGGCTGTGGGAGGTTCAAGTGGACCCACTATATCCGCTCCCACTCTTTCAAAGGGGACCCCCACCACTGGAAGTGGAATGAGGGGGGCCTTTGGGTGGCCACCTGTCTTACCACTGGCTTGACAGGTGGCACAGGAGGCACAAAACTCCTTTACTTTCTGGGACATGTTGGGCCAATAGAAATGGTTGACTAACCTCTACTAAGTCTTGGTTTGTCCCAAATGCCCAGCAAGTGGAATGTCATGGGCTAAGGTCAGAATAAACTCCCTAAACTCCTGAGGCACTACCACTCTCCTAGTGGCACCAGGTTTTGGATCTCTTGTCTGTGTAAAGGAGTCCATCTTCCCAATAGACCCTGTGGGTTCCACTGACATTTCATTTTGTTTCCTCAGCAGCTTGCTGCCTAAGGCCTTCAAGAGAGGGACATGTTTCTTGCCCCTTGCACAGTTGTGCCCTTGTGGGTCCCCCTGGGCCCAAGAGCTCAACCTGATAAGGTTCCAACTCTATAGGCTCAGTTCCCTCAGGGGATAGAACTTCTTCCTGAGAAGAGAGGTTCTTTTTCTTTGTCTGTGCTGAAGCTGGTTCCCCAGTCTTCTTTCCTTTTCTCTTGGAGGGTTGGGCCATTATTCCAGACTCCAACACCTCTTTTTCACCCTGAGCCTTCCACTGTGCCCTTGTCTTGACACACACCACTTCAGGGATACCCAGCATGGCTGCATGGGTTTTGAGTTCTACCTCAGCCCATGCTGAGGACTCCAGATCATTTCCAAGCAGACATTCAACTGGTATAGCAGAAGAGCCTACCACCTGTTTCAGGCCAGTGACCCCTCCCCATTCTAAAGTTACCATAGCCATGGGATGTACTTTAGTCTGATTGTCAGCGTCGGTGACTGGATAAGTTTGTCCAGTCAGGTATTGTCCTGGGGAAACCAGTTTGTCTTCACCATTGTGACACTGGCACCTGTATCCCTCAGGGCTTCTACCCTAGACCCATTAATAAAGAGCTGCTGCCTGTATTTTTTCATGTTAGGAGGCCAGGCAGCTAGTGTGGCTAGGTCCACCCCACCCTCAGAGACTAATGTAGCTTCAGTGTGGACCCTGATTTGCTCTGGGCACACTGTTGATCCCACCTGGAGACTGGCTATTCCAGTGCTAACTGGAGTAGTAGTAGAAGTGGAACCTTTCTTGGGACAGGCCTTGTCTCCAGTTCGGTGTCCCTGCTGATTACAGATACGACACCAGGCCTTTTTGGGATCAAAGTTTTTACCCTTGTACCCAAATGAGGATTGTGAAGAGGCTTTGGACCCTCCCTCCTGAGCAGGTTTTTGGGGTCCTGTAGAAGACTCTTTACTTTTTCCCTTGGATGTCTCACCACTCTTCCTCCGGTGGAGTCTTTGTGATCCCTTTCTTTTGGTCACCCCCTGTGGAAGTCTTGGTCACCCTAGTCTTGACCCAATGTTCTGCCTTCGAAAAATTGGACCTAGGTCTACCAGATGCTGATGCAGTTTATCATTGAAACAATGACTTAAAAGGTGTTCTTTCATAAACAAATTATACAGCCCTTCATAATCATTTACACCACTGCCATTAATCCAACCATCCAGTGTTTTGACTGAGAAGTCAACAAAATCAACCCAGGTCTGGCTTGAGGATTTTTGAGCCCCCCTGAACCTAATCCTGTACTCCTCAGTTGAGAATCCAAAGCCCTCAATCAGGGTAGCCTTCATGAGGTCATAGGATTCTGCATCTTTTCCAGAGAGTGTGAGGAGTCAATCCCTACACTTTCCAGTGAACATTTCCAAAAGGAGAGCACCCCAGTGAGATTTGTTTACTTTTCTGGTTGCACAGGCCCTCTTAAAAGCTGTGAACCATTTGGTGATATCATCACCATTTTCATATTTTGTTACAATCCATTTGGGGATTTTTAGCATGTCAGTATTTTCTCTGACCCTATTTAAGTTGCTGCCACCATTGATGGGAGCTAAGCCTATCTCTTGTCTTTCCCTTTCTATGGGCTAGGAGCTGTTTCTCCAAAGCCAATCTTTTGGCCATCCTGGCTAGCAGGAGGTCATCTTCATTGAGGCTGCCCTCAATGCTTCCAGAGCTGTTGGACTCCCCTGTGGGAGAAGCAGCATCTCAGACTATCACTTGTGGAGTCAGGGTTTGAGAAACCCTGGTCTCCCTAACTAGGACAGGAGGGGGACATTATCCTCCTGGTCACTAGCTCTTCCCCCTCTGTAAGGTTGTCTTCAGAGGGGTTGTCTCTAGCAAACTCTGCCAAAAGCTCCTGGAGCTGTACTTTGGTAGAGTTTGATCCAGTTTTTATCTTTTTGCTTTTACAGAGTCCTTAACTCTGACATCCTAAGATGCAGGTAAGGGGTGAGGTTGAGCTCCACCACCATCTCTTCTGTATTAGACATTATTTCTCTAAAAGTTGGGATGCTTTTTAAGAATCTAAAGCTATCTCTAGAACTTAATCCAAACTTTTACAGAACTTTTAAACTCTAAAAGAAATGCTAACAGGGACTAACACAGGGCCCTAGCAGGACTTTTAAAAAATGTAGAAAAATAGCTCAAATGTCAAAAATCAGTTTCTAATGACAATTTTTGGAATTTAGTCGTGTGATCAGGTATTGGCTGAGTAGTCCAGCAAATGCAAAGTCTTGTATCCCACCGCTGCCACCAATGTAGGAAGTTGGCTCTGTATATACTATTTCAAAGTAAGAAATAGTGTGCACAGAGTCCAAGGGTTCCCCTTAGAGGTAAGATAGTGGCAAAATCAGATAATTCTAATGCTCTATTTTTTGGTAGTGTGGTCGAGCAGTAGGCTTATCAGAGGGTAGTGTTAAGCATTTGTTGTACACACACAGGCAATACATGAGGAACACACACTCAAAGACTTACTCCAGGCCTATAGGTTTTTATATAGAAAAATATATTTTCTTAGTTTATTTTAAGAACCACAAGTTCAAGATTTACAAATAATACTTCCAATGAAAGGTATTTCACTCAGGTATTCTAGGAACTTTGAATTATCACAATATCATGTACAGTTTTGACAAAAATGGCAATAAACTATTTTAAAAGTGGACACTGCAAAAATCAACAGTTCCTGGGGGAGGTAAGTAATTGTTAAGTTCACAGGTAAGTAAAAGACTTACAGGGTTCAAAGTTGGGTCCAAGGTAGCCCACCGTTGAGGGTTCAAGGCAACCCCAAAGTTACCACACCAGCAGCTCAGGGCCGGTTAGGTGCAGAGGTCATAGAGGTGCCCAAAACACATAGGCTTCAATGGAAACAGGGGTGCCCCGGTTCTAGTCTGCCAGCAGGTAAGTACCCGCGTCCTCGGGGGGCAGACCAGTGGGGTTTTGTAGGGCACCAGGGGGGACACAAGCAGGCACAGAAAGTACACCCTCAGCGGCACAGGGGCGGCCGGGTGTAGAGTGCAAACAGGCGTTGGGTTTTGTGTTGAAAGCAAGGGGGAGACCCGGGGGTCTCTTCAACGATGCAGGCAGGCACAGGGGGGGCTCCTTGGGGTAGCCACCACCTGCGCTAGGCAGAGGGTCGCCTGTGGTCGCTCCTGCACTGGAGTTCGGTTCCTTCCGGTCCTGGGGGCTGCGGCTGCAGTGTTAGTTCCAGGCGTCGGGTCCCTTGTTACAGGCAGTCGTGGTCAGGGGGAGCCTCTGGATTTCCTCTGCTGGCGTCGCTGTGGGGGCTTAGGGGGGTCGTCTCTGGCTACTCACGGGCTCGCAGTCGCCGGGGAGTCCTCCCTGTAGGGATGGTTTTCCTCAGGTCGAGCCGGGGGAGTCGGGTGCAAAGTGGTAAGTCTCACGCTTCCGGCGGGAAACGTGAAGTCCTTGTTTCTTTGTTGCAAGAAAGTTTCAGATTGTTGAACAGGGCCGCTGTTCTCTGGAGTTTCTTGGTCCTTGGGTGCAGGGCAGTCCTCTGAGGATTCAGAGGTCGCTGGTCCCTGTTAGATGCGTCGCTGTTGCAGTTTTCTTCAAAGTTTGGAGACAGCCCGGAAGGGCTGGGGCCAAAGCAGTTGTCGTCTCCGTCTTCACTGCAGGGCTTCAGGTCAGCAGTCCTTCTTCTTGTTAAGGTTGCAGGAATCTAGTTTCCTAGGTTCTGGGGGCCCCTAAATACTGAATTTATGGGTGTGTTTAGGTCTGGAAGGGCAGTAGCCAGTGGCTACTGTCCTTGAGGGTGGCTACACCCTCTTTGTGTCTCCTCCCTGTGGGGAGGGGGGCACATCCCTAATTCTATTGGGGGAATCCTCCATCCACAAGATGGAGGATTTCTAAAAGTAAGAGTCACCTCAGCTCAGGACACCTTAGGGGCTGTCCTGACTGGTGGGTGACTCCTCCTTGTTTTCCTAATTATCTCCTCCAGCCTTGCAGCCAAAAGTGGGGGCAGTGACCGGAGGGACGGGCATCTCCACTAGCTGGGATGCCCTGTGGTGCTGTAACAAAGGGGGTGAGCCTTTGAGGCTCACCGCCAGGTGTTACAGTTCCTGCAGGGGGAGGTGAGAAGCACCTCCACCCAGTAGAGGCTTTGTTCCTGGCCACAGAGTGACAAAGGCACTCTCCCCATGTGGCCAGCAACATGTCTGGTGTGTGGCAGGCTGGCAAAAACTATCAGCCTACACTGGAAGTCGGGTATGTTTTCAGGGGGCATCTCTAAGATGTCCTCTGTGTGTATTTTACAATAAATTGCACACTGGCATCAGTGTGCTTTTATTGTGCTGTGAAGTTTGATACCAAACTTTCCAATTTTCAGTTTAGCCATTATGGTACTGTGGAGTTCGTGTTTGACAGACTCCCAGACCATATACTCTTATGGCTACTCTGCACTTACAATGTCTAAGGTTTTGCTTCGACACTGTAGGGGCATAGTGCTCATGCACCTATGCCCTCACCTGTGGTATAGTGTACCCTGCCTTAGGGCTGTGAGGCCTGCTAGAGGGGTGACTTACCTATGCCACAGGCAGTGTGAGGTTGGCATGGCACTCTGAGGGGAGTGCCATGTCGACTTAGTCATTTTCTCCCCACCAGCATCCACAAGCTGTGAAGCAGTGTGCATGCGCTGAGTGATGGGTCCCTAGGGTGGCATAAGACATGCTGCAGCCCTTAGAGACCTTCCCTGGCATCAGGGCCCTTGATACCAGTGGTACCAGTTACAAGGGACTTACTTGAGTGCCAGGGTTGTGCCAATTGTGGAGACAAAGGTACAGTTTAGGGAAAGAACACTGGTGCTGGGGCCTGGTTAGCAGGGTCCCAGCACACTTTCAAACCATAACTTAGCATCAGCAAAGGCAAAAAGTCAGGGGGTAACAATGCCAAGGAGGCATTTCCTTACATATACTAATGGTGACACTATGGGGGTCATTATGACCCTGGCGGTTGGTGTTATAGTGGCAGAAGTACAGCCAACAGGCTGGCGGTACATACCGCCATATTATGACATTGGCGGTTTGGCTTTACCACACTGCCTGCCTGGCTGGAAACTACAGTCTCCAGCCCGGTGCCCGGCACTAGGCTGCCCACGGGAATATGTCCCCACCCACCGCCATGGTTTTCATGGCTTTCTTACTGCCACGAAAACCATGGCGGCAGGCACTATCAGTGCCAGGAAATTCCTTCCCCCGCCCCCCTCCCCAGAGTCCTCCCCCACCCTCCCCCTCCAACACCCCGACATACACACACCTACACGCACAGACATTCACACGCTTACACACACATACCCACATTCACCCACGCATGCATACATCCATGCACACACACATCCACACCCACTGACATACATACAAGCACACACGCATTCACACAACACAACATACACGCCCACTCACATCCATTCATGCACACACGCATTCCACACGCTACACACCTGCATGCACGCACACAGAAACATACATGCACACAACACCCCCCACCCCTCCTCTCCTGTCGGAGCACCTGACTTACCTGCTTGCAGGGGGTACTCCAGCAGGAGACGGGATGGGGCGCTGCTGCCAGCAGCAGCGTCCACCAGCAGAACCCCGCCAGGCCATATCATGGATCATGATTTAGTCTGCGGCGGTCTACTGGCATGACGCTGCTGCTGGTAGCAGTGGCACCTTACCGCCGCCATGACCGTAGCCGGAATTCCGCCAGCCTTCTGGCAGAATTCCAGCTACGGTCATAATATGGCAGTCGGCTGGTAGCCACGGCGACAGTGTTTTGGCGGCCGTCGCTGCGCAGTCGGCAGCATTTACCACCTATATCATAATGAGGGCCTATGTTTCGTTATCAGGGTCATATTATTGATGATATATCACAAATATTCCTGGAAGTTGTGGTTCATTTTTTTGCAGCTGTGTATTTTTCAGTAAAGAAAGTTGAGCATAATCGTCACCTCTTTGTCCTTAATAGAATTTAAATTTTCCTTTACATTTGATAGATGTTTCATTTTTCCCATTTATTTTCGCTGCAGGACCACAGTTGTGAACTCCATGGCTTCCAAAGTAATGCACTCCGAAGACATCAGCCCTGTGCTCAGAATAAGTCAGTTGGATGCTCTTGAGCTCAACAAAGCTCTGGAGCAGCTCATCTGGTCGCAGTTCACTCATTGTTTTCGTGGTTTTAAACCGGGCTTCCTGGCTCGCGTGGAGCCTGAGCTGAAAGCGTTGTTGTGGATCTTTCTGTGGAGATTCACAGTCTTCTCCAAGAACGCCTCAGTGGGTCAGGCCATCATGGACATCAAGTACAGAAGTGACCTGTCGCAAACCCAGAAGTATCAGCCTTTGACTTCACAGCAGAAGTTATGGTACCTGATCTGCACTGTGGGGGGGCGATGGCTGGAAGAAAGGTCCTACGATGTGTTCAGTAACCACCCGTTTGGATCGCCGTTCAGCAAAACAAAAATTATTGTTAGTTTGACTGCAGCCCTTCTCAAGCTAAGTGGGCTGCTGAACTTCCTGCTTTTTCTGCAAAATGGAAAATTTGCAACACTGACAGAGCGACTTCTACGGATAAGATCTGTTCTCTGTAGGCCTCAGAGGGTCCGTCAAGTAGGATTTGAATACATGAACAGAGAACTGCTATGGCACGGTTTTGCTGAGTTTCTTATTTTCCTCTTGCCTCTCATTAATTTTCAAAGGCTTAAAACCAGGTTATTTTCTTGCTTCAAGCCTAATCGAAGTGCTTTTCCTAATTCTGACTCTGTTTCTGTGCATAGTAAAGAATGTTCTCTTTGCGGGGAGTGGCCCACCATGCCCCACACCATAGGCTGCATGCATATGTTCTGTTATTATTGTGTAAAAAGTAACTATTTGTTTGATATGTACTTTACATGTCCTAAATGTGCATGTGAAGTGCAGAGCCTGCAGCCAGTTGAATTCAAGATTGACCTAAGTGAAATCCAGCCACTGTAGAGCTTGCTGTCTGTGGGAAACATGGAGCAGGGTGAAGGGAATGTAGGATAAGGAGAATAACGGCTGTAGCTAAGGGTAGAGCTTAGCAGCACGCTTTGCACTTAAATGCGTCAATTATAGTAACATGGTTGCTTGTTACTGAATTCATGATTTCTGATTTGTGTTGAAAAGCAATCCCGCATATTTAATAGGACACCAGTGCTTGTATGGTTTTTGTATAATATGTTTGGATAGATATATTTTTTTTAGAAGGTGTATCTCTTTCCTAAGATTCCTTGTTCCCAAATGGTACGTGTCTGTCTCAAATGTAAGGCTCTACTTCAGGAAATCCACGCAAAGATCTGAAAAGAGCATTCGAGTCAGACTCAAAACAGAATCATAACGAGGATGCTTGATGCTTGGATATAATACATAAAAAATATTATAAAGCGTGCGATTCTGCAATCCCTGTGTAAAAACCTATTTCTAATTTCTTTACAATCGGCGACTTGTAAGACAACGACTCACCAACACTCTCTTGTCCTAACTTATCACAGTTGAGTTCTGATGTCACGATAGCTGCTGCCGGCATCGAGAAGGGCAGGTGAGGTCACAGAGCATAGTTAAAGCAACAGTTTATAGAACGAAAACAAACATGGCTTTTTGGTTCCTTCTGCATTTTTCTACACTTACTCGAGTTACTGCTCTTTTTTTAAACTGACTTCTATTATACTTATTAACTTAGAGAATATTTTTTTTTTTTTTAAAACACCTTTGACCCCGCCCCCACACTCACTGACCCCGCCCCCACACTCACTGACCCTGCCCCCATTGCATGCAGCAGCTCAGTTCCCATATGCGGTCTGGAAACACGATGGCTGTGTGGTGCTCGCCAGAATGCGAGACTTAGTTCATGTGTCCTACGAATACATCAGCTATCTTCAGAAATCTTATCTTCATATTAACCACAGAGTATTGACTCCAGTCTGGAATTCAGTGTCAAACACAAATATTAATATTCTGGCTTCTCTGTTCTATTCAGGCAGTTTAAAGGTTCCTGGAACAACGTAAACCCCTTCAGAAGCTCTCATACTTTGTAATTACAGGCTAGAGACCTTAGAACGTACCTTATTTATGTGTCCAAAGTTAGGAGGAATACTGAGCAAGTGCCTTTTGTCAACATTCAGAAAAACTGAGGGCCTTCTTGCGCTGCCCTAATGATGTCATGAATGCACTGTATTTACTATACAAAACTCCGTTGCACATGTTTTCACAGATGCGTCAGAAATTCTGACGCATTTCTTGGGGCTAAAGTGACACATTGCTTGACTAGTGTCCAATAACGATGCTAGTCCTGCAATGCCAGGAGGCCCCCAGAGGGAAAAGCCCTGCATCAGTTTTGCGCCTGCTCAGAGCAGGTGGTAAAATTCTGAGGCAGTGAAGGCGCAAAATGGCGCAGTGAAATGTTGTAACTTTCACTGCGTCAGTTCTGCGTGGCTTTTCCCGTGGGAACACCTGCTTTGATTAATTACATTGTATCTGGCGCAGGTATAATGTGACGAGCGGCTTTACAAACTGACACATTGGGCCCAATGCATCATTGTGGAGCAGTGCAAAGCACTGCTTGCGCCACCGTTGCATCTAAAAAAATGACTCAGCGGTCTTGTAAATGCACTCCCAAGTCTTTGCACAATAAAAGAAGCAACTGAGCAGTGTTATACCTTACCAGTAATTTAACTGTGAAAGTGACAGAGGTCCTGGATCTGGATTAAGGAAGATGTAGGACTTTGGTTGCTGACTGGCAGAAGAGACTGGTCTGCATGCTAGAAGTATAGTGGCCTGTACACTATGCAAATAAAGTGTTTAACAAACAGACCACTGAAGTGCATACTGCACATTATATGCTCACAAACTCTTAACCTAACTTTTGGACTGCACTTTAGTACAAATTTTGCTTTTTAAACAACATTTTTTAAACTGCTGAAAGAAAGCAATTCTGTAATCTGTTTTAAGATTAATAGTTTTGTAGATGTTTTTAATTGTAATGGACTTTAAAAGTAATGCAATAAAGTACTACCCACCTGCCTGTCTACCTAAAGCATCTTTCTACTCTGAAAGCTCCAGTGACTGGTAACATGTTAAGAATCCCGAGTCCTCCTCTGTGCAGCTCCCACATGTTTCCTTCGCTCTCACTCCTACAGGTCTGGCCGATGGAGCCAGAACCGAGCAAGATATAGAAGATCTAGAACACAGATGTGCAGTCAGTGACTGCTCATAGATGACATACTGGCTCTGAGTAGCTCTGAAGGGCACACAAGAGCTCCCAACTCAGAAACCGAGATTACTAAAAGTGCAACTTTGCAAACATATACACAGAACATATCAACAGACAAATACATATTGTTTAATTTCTAGTCACACAAAAATAATTCATCAGTGTCATCCAGGTGAAAAATCAAGCAGATTTGCAAAATTGTTTATCACAGCTTTTTCATGACAGATCATAAGGTCATGAATCCATAGCACATCTTTGTAAAGTTTCTCCAATTAAAAGTGGCTGAAGATGTGGAAATGATGCTCATTGATGCTCTGCGGTGGATCCTTCCAATCAAGGCCTCCCCGTAAGACACCGACTCACCAACACTCACTTGTCGTAACTTATCACAGGTGAGTTCTGATGTCACGATAGCTGCTGCCGGCATCGAGAAGGGCAGGTGAGGTCACAGAGCAGAATTAAAGCAACAGTTTATAGAACGAAAACAAACATGGCTTTTTGGTTCCTGCTGCTCTGTTTATTTGTTGCGCTCCCTAAGTAGTTATAAAAAAGTACGAATAATTCTGCATTTTTCTACACATTCTGAGTTACTGCACCTTCTTTAAACTGATTTCATTAAACTTATTAACTTAGAAATTATTTTATTTTTTTAGCCACACCTTTGACTCCGCCCCCACACTCACTGACCCCGCCCCCACACTCACTGACCCCGCCCCCACACTCACTGACCCTGCCCCATTGCATGCAGCAGCACAGTTCCCATACTGTTTTTTTAATGCACCTTGACTGCTGCTTCCACGGGACACAAATACGTTTTTACAACATGTATGTGACACCGCCGTGAAATAAATGACGTAATAAAACCAAACAACAACAATCAATCTAACATAAGGTGAATAAATGCAATAATTTAGCAATACTAACACAAAGGAAAGAACCTTACCCTCCACCATGAGACGAAAACAAGAGAAAAGGAAAAGACAAATTAAAAGCAGTAAAAAATGGATAAAGGGGCTATACTTAAATGTACTTAAATGTACCTAAATGTAGGCTCAACAATATGTCTGACTTTTTCTACCCAATGTGACAGATAATCTGTGAACACTAAAATACACTTTAGGTGTTGTGACAGTATGTGGCAGGGACTTGGAAAATGTATTCCCTCTCTTTCCAAACTCTTTCTGGAGAAGGGACTGAAGCAACAATTGGAGCTGCAGTGACCAAAAGCAGTGACCAAAAGCCCCTTAGGTTGCACTGCACACATTTAGAAGCTAACCTTTCAACTTCACGATGCAAACCCACGCCACTGAAAATGATTCCATATTTTTCTTCTACTGGCAGTGTCGTGTAGGTTCTCAGGGTAGTGAGGCTACTGGATTTGGGTGGTAGGATCACCTGGGTTGTGAGTACTGAGCACAAGTCCACACCCGGTGACACCTGTCGGCCTAATCTGGGGTTTCTAGCTAAATAGCAGCGCCCCATCTCTGACCGAGATGCTTATGGCAACCGAGCTCATGGTACAATAGACTCCCCAGGGAATCGTGGTACATCAGATCGCATCCCGTTCTCTCAGTTACCAAGATCTCACTCAGGCAAAGACAATAGAGGCAGAATATATTAAATATGCATTTATTAAAATATCTGCATTCTACAAAACAGCAGCTGCATAGCAATAACGAGGATAATGAAAGACAATAGGAACAGGCATGTGACTGAAAATGTAAAACACAAGAACAGCCCTACCATGCGGTCTAAACGGGAGTGGATCTATTGTCCCTCACCTACGCTAAGTATGAGCACAGCATGCTAAACCTAATCTGCCCTCCCGGTTTCCCCCTGGGAGAACATCATCCCTCATGCCTTGAGAAGAGGCCTGAAGTCCATATAGACAAGGTCACCATCGGGATCAGGGCTCGGTCGTCTGAGCAGCTAGCTGTAGTGAAGCTTGCAGCAATGAGCTTACAGTCGTGGTCATCTGGCTGGAATCTCCCTCTAACGCGTATAAGACAAAGGGGTGTTTTATAAAAACACCGCTGACGTTCTAAGAACTAGTCCCACTTATGAGTGTGTTGTTTTCTGTGAATGCAGGAGACACAGCATACCACGTTTGTCGGCAATCCTATCAGACTGCAGCCTTGGAAAGGCACAAAGTGAACTATATGTCCTACCATGAATGCGATGCTTTCCTACGTAAGAGGACAACATGATAGAGAGAAATTAAAAAAACACAGCAATTGAAGCTATTGCTACAAAAATTAAGCAATGCTGAATAAAACGGAGGCGGGTGAAAGTGCACAGCTGCAGGCCTAGTTACCTGAAACAACATGCTTAAAACATGGCTAAAATAGCTACACAACAGCAATTATTCCCTGATTTCCCAAATTAGCTTTTTCTAACACCCTCTTCTTCAAGCAGGTGGAGTCTAGCAATTTGCCTCACCTTACAATTAGTTTATTTTCTAAAGACAACTCATGAGGTGGCTTACAAAAAACTGCAGAGACTTTTTTTCTCTTTAGTCCAAACTGAAGAGACTCACTTCATATCTTTCGAATCCACATTGTGATCCAGTTTGTCACACTGGTCATTCACATCAGTGCAAACCAAACCACCCTCCACTTTGGCAATACTGAAATCTTCAATTAAATTTTCACACAAATCATGGTATATTCCCTCTCTAGATCATAATCTGGGCATAGACCCTGCTTTCACATTTTCCCCCCACCTATATGTTCCACCTTGAAGTTGAATCTAAATAAATTAATGGATAATCTTTCCTATCTAGCATCATCCTTTTGATTTTCTCACCTATCAAAATATCCCCAAAGGAGAGATAATTAGTGTAGGAAAGTACCATCTTGCCTGGCATGTTACCCCCATATTTCACCGTATATATGTTGTTTTAGTTGTATGTGTCACTGGGACCCTGCCAGCCAGGGCCCCAGTGCTCATAAGTGTATGTGTTACCTGTGTTATGACTAACTGTCTCACTGAGGCTCTGCTAACCAGAACCTCAGTGGTTATGCTCTCTCATTCTCTTTCCAAATTGTCACTAACAGGCTAGTGACCAATTTCACCAATTTACATTGGCATTCTGGAACACCCTTATAATTCCCTAGTATATGGTACTGAGGTACCCAGGGTATTGGGGTTACAGGAGATCCCAATGCGCTGCAGCATTTCTTGTGCCACCCATAGGGAGATCTGACAACTCTTACACAGGCCTGCAAGTGCAGCCTGAGTGAAATAACGTCCACGTTATTTCACAGCCATTTACCACTGCACTTAAGTAACTTATAAGTCACCTATATGTCTGACCTTTACCTGGTAAAGCTTGGGTGCTAAGTTACTTAGTGTGTGGGCACCCTGGCACTAGCCAAGGTGCTCCCACATTGTTCAGGGCAAATTCCCCGGACTTTGTGAGTGCGGGGACACCATTACACGCGTGCACTATACATATGTCACGACATATGTATAGCGTCACAATGTTAACTCCGAACATGGCCATATAACATGTCTAAGATCATGGATTTGTCACCCCAATGCCATTCTGGCATTGGGGAGACAATTCCATGATCCCCCGAGTCTCTAGCTCAGACCCGGGTACTGCCAAACAACCTTTCCCGGGGTTTCACTGCAGCTGCTGCTGCTGCCAACCCCTCAGACAGGTTTCTGCCCTCCTGGGGTCCAGCCAGGCTTGGCCCAGGAAGGCAGAACAAAGGACTTCCTCAGAGAGAGGGTGTTACACCCTCTCCCTTTGGAAAAAGGTGTTAGGGCTTGGGAGGAGTAGCCTCCCCCAGCCTCTGGAAATGCTTTCATGGGCACTGATGGTGCCCATTTCTGCATAAGCCAGTCTACACCGGTTCAGGGATCCCCCAGCCCTGCTCTGGCGTGAAACTGGACAAAGGAAAGGGGAGTGACCACTCCACTGACCTGCACCTCCCCTGGGAGGTGCCCAGAGCTCCTCCAGTGTGCTCCAGACCTCTGCCATCTTGGAAACAGAGATGCTGCTGGCACACTGGACTGCTTTGAGTGGCCAGTGCCAGCAGGTGACGTCAGAGACTACTTCTGATAGGCTCCTTCAGGTGTTGCTAGCCTATCCTCTCTCCTAGGTAGCCAAACCTCCTTTTCTGGCTATTTAGGGTCTCTGCTTTTGGGAATTCCTTAGATAACGAATGCAAGAGCTCATCAGAGTTCCTCTGCATCTCTCTCTTCACCTTCTGCCAAGGAATCGACTGCTGACCACGCTGGAAGCCTGCAAAACTGCAACAAAGTAGCAAAGACGACTACTGCGACCTTGTAACGCTGATCCTGCCGCCTTCTCGACTGTTTTCCTGGTGGTGCATGTTGTTGGGGTAGTCTTCCTCCTCTCTGCACTAGAAGCTCAGAAGAAATCTCCTGTGGGTCGACGGAATCTTCCCCCTGCAACTGCAGGCACCAAAGAACTGCATCACCGGTCCTCTGGGTCTCCTCTCAGCACGACGAGCGAGGTCCCTTGAATCCAGCAACTCTGTCCAAGTGACTCCAACAGTCCAGTGACTCTTCAGTCCAAGTTTGGTGGAGGTAAGTCCTTGCCTCCCTACGCCAGACTGCATTGCTGGGAACTGCGTGTTTTGCAGCTACTCTGGCTCCTGTGCACTGTTCCAGGATTTCCTTTGTGCACAGCCAAGCCTGGGTCCACGGCACTCTAACCTGCATTGCACGACCTCCTGAGTTGTCCTCCGGCTTCGTGGGACCCTCTTGTGCAACTTCGGGTGAGCACCGATTCACTCCACTTTGTAGTGCCTGTTCTGGCACTTCTCTGGGTGCTGCTTGCTTCTGAGTGGGCTCTTGGTCTTGCTGGACGCCCTCTCTGTCTCCTCACGCAATTGGCGACATCCTGGTCCCTCCTGGGCCACAGCAGCATCCAAAAACCCTAACCGCGACCCTTGCAGCTAGCAAGGCTTGTTTGTGGTCTTTCTGCACGGAAACACTTCTGCATGACTCTTCACGATGTAGGACATCCATCCTCCAAAGGGGAAGTTTCTAGCCCTTGTCGTTCTTGCAGAATCCACAGCTTCTACCATCCGGTGGCAGCTTCTTTGCACCCACAGCTGGCATCTCCTGGGCATCTGCCCACTCCCGACTTGATCGTGACTTTTGGACTTGGTCCCCTTGTTCCACAGGTACTCTCGTCTAGAAATCCATCGTTGTTGCATTGCTGGTGTTGGTCTTTCCTGCAGAATTCCCCTATCACGACTTCTGTGCTCTTTGGGGAACTTTAGTGCACTTTGCACTCACTTTTCAGGGTCTTGGGGTGGGCTATTTTTCTAACCCTAACTGTTTTCTTACAGCCCCAGCAACCCTCTACAAGGTCACATAGGTTTGGGGTCCATTCGTGGTTCGCATTCCACTTTTGGAGTATATGGTTTGTGTTGCCCCTATCCCTATGTGTTCCCATTGCATCCTATTGTAACTATACATTGTTTGCACTGTTTTCTAAGACTATACTGCATATTTTTGGTATTGTGTACATATATCTGGTGTATATTTGCTATCCTCATACTGAGGGTACTCACTGAGATACTTTGGCATATTGTCATAAAAATAAAGTACCTTTCTTTTTAGTATATCTGTGTATTGTGTTTTCTTATGATATTGTGCAAGTGACACTAGTGGTACTGTAGGTGCTTCACTCGTCTCCTAGTTCAGCCTAAGCTGCTCTGCTAAGCTACCATTATCTATCAGCCTAAGCTGCTAGACACCCTATACACTAATAAGGGATACCTGGGCCTGGTGCAAGGTGTAAGTACCCCTTGGTACTCACTACAAGCCAGTCCAGCCTCCTACATTGGTTGTGCAGCGGTGAGATAAGTACTTTGCAACTACTTACCACTTTTGTCACTGTACTTTTCATAAGAGAAAAATATACAAAACAAGTTCAGTGTATGTACACCTAACCAAAAAGTTTTGCTTTTCTTCTCTCACTTCTTTGCTAAGTGCTGAAAAGTACCTCTAAACTTTCTAAAAAGTTCTTAAAAAGTTTTAAAAGTTTTTTTCTGTCTTTCCAAAAGTTCTGAAAAACTTTTTTTCTCACTTTTTCTATCACTTAAACACTTTCTAAAATGTCTGGCACAGGCCAAACTGTTGATCTGTCCAAACTTGCTTATGATCACCTTAGCTGGAAAGGAGCAAGGAGTCTCTGCATAGAAAGATGTTTAAGTGTAGGGAAGAATCCCTCTAGAGAACTGTTGGTGAATTTGCTTGTTGAACAGGATAAGGCCAAAGGTGGCACTTCTGTTGAAAAGTTAGCTGATGGTTCCCAATCTGATCCTGGGGCACCCCTAGCAAAAGATTTGGAAGGGAAACTTCCTAGCCTGCCCATTAGCAGACAACCTAGCATAGCTGGCACTGATGTAGAGTCACATCATACTGATAGTGTTGTCTCACATCACAGTAAGAGTATTCATTCTCATCATAGTAGAAGTGCTGTTTCTGTTAGCCAGGTTGTTAGAGTGCTATCTGTTAGGGACAGGTCTCCTTCTGTCCATTCTCACCATACTTCTGTTTCAAGGCATGTCCCTCCCACCCACCCTGATGACAGAGTGTTAGAAAGGGAGCTCAATAGATTGAGAGTGGAGGAATCCAGACTGAAGGTCAAGAAGCAACAGCTGGATTTAGATAGGCAGTCCTTAGATATAGAAAGGGAAAGACAGAAAATTGGGTTTGAAACCCATGGTGGCAGCAGCAGTATTCCCCATAGTCATCCTGCAAGAGAGCATGATTCAAGGAATCTGCACAAGATAGTTCCCCCTTACAAGGAGGGGGATGACATTAACAAGTGGTTTGCTGCACTTGAGAGGGCCTGTGTTGTACAGGATGTCCCTCAAAGGCAGTGGGCTGCTATCCTATGGCTATCATTTAGTGGAAAGGGTAGGGATAGGCTCCTTACTGTGAAAGAAAGTGATGCCAATAATTTTACAGTTCTTAAGAATGCACTCCTGGATGGTTATGGCTTAACCACTGAACAGTACAGGATGAAGTTCAGAGAGACCAAAAAGGAGTCTTCACAAGACTGGGTAGACTTTGTTGACCATTTAGTGAAGGCCTTGGAGGGGTGGTTACATGGCAGTAAAGTTACTGATTATGAAAGCCTGTATAACTTAATCCTGAGAGAGCATATTCTTAATAATTGTGTGTCTGATTTGTTGCACCAGTACCTGGTAGACTCTGATCTGACCTCTTCCCAAGAATTGAGAAAGAAGGCAGACAAATGGGTCAGAACAAGGGTGAACAGAAAAGTTCATACAGGGGGTGACAAAGATGGCAAGAAGAAGGATGGTAAGTCTTCTGACAAGGGTGGGGACAAATCTAAAAATGAGTCTTCATCAGGCCCAAAAAACACTCTGGTGGGGGTGGTGGGCCCAAATCCTCTTGAAATCAAAACAAAGAAAAGAAACCATGGTGCTATTTATGTAAAATAAAAGGCCATTGGACAACAGATCCCAGTTGTCCAAAGAAAAGCACCAAGCCTCCTACCACTACAACCCCTACTGCTACACCTAGTGTCCCTACTAATAGCAGTGGTGGTGGGAGCAAACCTACTAATAGCCAATCCAAGGGATTAGCTGGGCTCACTTTTGGTAACTTAGTTGGGGTTGGTCTGATTAGGGAGACCACAGAGGCTGTGTTAGTCTCTGAGGGGGCTATTGATTTAGCCACCTTGGTTGCTTGTCCCCTTAACATGGATAAGTACAAGCAACTACCCCTAATAAATGGTGTTGAGGTTCAGGCCTACAGGGACACAGGTGCCAGTGTTACAATGGTAATAGAGAAACTGGTCCACCCTGAACAACACCTACTTGGTCACCAGTACCAAGTAACCAATGCTCATAACAACACCCTTAGCCACATTGGCTGTTGTGAATCTCAACTGGGGGGGGGGGTTACTGGCCCAAAGAAAGTTGTGGTTGCCTCAGATATACCTGTAGACTGTCTATTAGGGAATGATTTAGAGACATCAGCTTGGGCAGAAGTGGAGTTGGAGGCTCATGCAGCAATGCTGGGCATTCCAGGGCATATTTTTGCTTTGACCAGGGCTCAGGCCAAAAAGCAAAAAGGACAGGGTGACTTGGATCCTGGAAGAATGGACCAAGTACTCCCTAAAGCTAGGGGTAGCAAAGGTAAATCAGTACCTACTATCACTCCCTCTACAGTGGATTCAACTTCTGAGGAAGAAGAATTCCCACCCTGTGCAGAACCTACACCAGAGGAGCTGGAAGCAGACACTGCTAAGCTTTTGGGTGAAGGGGGGCCTGCCAGGGAGGAGCTGAGTGTGGCACAGCAGACCTGTCCCACACAAGAGGGTCTAAGACAGCAAGCTGCCAAACAAGCAAATGGGGATGTCAGTGACTCTCACAGAGTTTACTGGGAGGACAACCTCTTGTACACTGAAGCAAGGGATCCAAAACCTGGAGCTGCCAGGAGATTGGTGATTCCTCAGGAGTACAGAAAGTTCCTCCTAACTCTAGCCCACGACATTCCCTTAGCTGGACATTTGGGACAAATGAAAACTTGGGACAGGCTTGTACCCCTGTTTCATTGGCTTAGAATGTCAGAGGACACAAAAGAATTTTGTAAGTCCTGTGAAACCTGTCAAGCCAATGGCAAGACAGGTGGCACCCCAAAGGCACCCCTTATTCCACTGCCTGTGGTTGGGGTTCCCTTTGAAAGGGTAAGGGTTGACATAGTTGGCCCCCTTGACCCTCCTACTGCTTCAGGCAATAGGTTTATCTTGGTGGTAGTGGACCATGCCACCAGATATCCTGAAGCAATTCCTCTTAGGACCACTACAGCTCCTGCAGTGGCAAAGGCCCTCCTGGGAATCTTTTCCAGGGTGGGCTTCCCAAAAAAGGTGGTATCAGACAGAGGAAGCAACTTCATGTCTGCTTACTTAAAGGCCATGTGGAAGGAGTGTGGTGTTACATACAAGTTCACTACACCCTATCATCCACAAACAAATGGACTGGTGGAGAGATTTAACAAAACTCTCAAAGGCATGATTATGGGACTCCCTGAAAAACTCCGCAGGAGATGGGATATCCTGTTACCTTGCCTCATTTTTGCTTACAGGGAGGTACCCCAGAAAGGAGTGGGCTTCAGCCCCTTTGAACTCCTCTTTGGACACCCTGTGAGAGGTTCTCTAACACTTGTTACGGAGGGTTGGGAACAACCTTTAAAAGCTCCAAAGCAAGACATAGTGGACTATGTACTTGGCTTCAGATCAAGGATGGCTGAGTACATGAAAAAGGCCAGTAAAAACCTTCAGGCCAGCCAAGAGCTCCAAAAGCAATGGCATGACCAGAAGGCTGTTTTGGTTCAGTACCAACCAGGGCAGAAAGTGTGTGTCTTGGAGCCTGTGGCCCCAAGAGCACTCCAAGATAAATGGAGTGGACCCCACACAATTGTTGAAAAGAAGGGTGAAGTCACCTACTTAGTTGACTTAGGCACTGCCAGGAGTCCCCTTAGGGTGCTCCATGTCAATCGCCTGAAACCCTACTATGACAGGGCTGATCTCACCCTGCTCATGGCAACTGATGAGGGACAGGAAGAAGAGAGTGACCCTCTCCCTGATCTCTTCTCCTCCACAGAACAAGATGCTCTAGTGGAAGGTGTAGTACTAGCAGATTGTCTTACTGCTGAGCAGAAAGACCACTGCATAAATCTCCTGAGTCAGTTTTCTGAACTCTTCTCTACTGTGCCAGGTACCACTTCTTGGTGTGAGCACACTATAGATACTGGAGACAGCTTGCCTGTCAAAAGTAAGATCTATAGGCAGCCTGACCATGTCAGAGACTGCATAAAGCAAGAGGTGCAGAAAATGCTTGAACTGGGAGTAGTTGAGCACTCTGAAAGTCCATGGGCCTCTCCTGTGGTACTTGTACCAAAACCTCATTCCAAGGATGGAAAGAAGGAAATGCGGTTTTGTGTTAACTACAGAGGTCTCAACCAGGTAACCAAAACTGATGCTCACCCTATACCCAGGGCAGATGAGCTAATAGATACACTGGCATCTGCCAAGTATCTAAGCACTTTTGATTTGACTGCAGGGTATTGGCAGATCAAGTTATCAGAAGATGCAAACGCAAAAACTGCATTTTCAACCATTGGAGGCCATTACCAATTCACAGTAATGCCTTTTGGATTGAAAAATGCACCTGCCACTTTTCAAAGGTTGGTGAATACAGTCCTGCAAGGGCTGGAAGCTTTTAGTGCAGCATATTTGGACGATATAGCTGTCTTTAGCTCCAGCTGGGATGATCACCTGGTCCACCAATGGAAAGTTTAAGAGGCCCTGCAAAAGGCAGGCCTCACTATCAAGGCTTCAAAGTGCCAGATAGGGCAGGGGAAGGTGGTTTATCTGGGACACCTGGCAGGTGGAGAACAGATTGCACCACTGCAGGGGAAAGTCCAAACTATTATAGATTGGGTTCCCCCTACTACTCAGACTCAGGTGAGAGCCTTTTTAGGCCTCACTGGGTATTACAGGAGGTTCATAAAGAACTATGGCTCCATTGCAGCCCCTCTTAATGACCTCACATCCAAGAAAATGCCTAAAAAGGTATTATGGACAGCAAATTGTCAGAAAGCTTTTGAGGAGCTGAAGCAGGTCATGTGCACTGCACCTGTCCTGAAAAGCCCCTGTTACTCCAAGAAATTCTATGTCCAAACTGATGCATCTGAATTAGGGGTAGGGGCAGTCTTATCACAACTCAATTCTGAGGGCCAGGATCAACCTGTTGCTTTTATCAGCAGGAGGTTGACCCCTAGAGAAAAGCGTTGGTCTGCCATAGAGAGGGAGGCCTTTGCTGTGGTCTGGGCACTGAAGAAGTTGAGGCAATACCTGTTTGGCACTCACTTCATTGTTCAGACAGACCACAAACCTCTACTTTGGCTAAAACTAATGAAAGGTGAAAACCCTAAATTGTTGAGGTGGTCCATATCTCTACAGGGAATGGACTATACAGTGGAACATAGACCTGGGAGTACCCACTCCAATGCAGATGGACTCTCCAGATATTTCCACTTAGACAATGAAGACCCATCAGGTAATGACTAGTCTTATTGTCCTTCGTTTGGAGGGGGGTTGTGTAGGAAAGTACCATCTTGCCTGGCATGTTACCCCCATAATTCACTGTATATATGTTGTTTTAGTTGTATGTGTCACTGGGACCCTGCCAGCCAGGGCCCCAGTGCTCATAAGTGTGCCCTGAATGTGTTACCTGTGTTATGACTAATTGTCTCACTGAGGCTCTGCTATCCAGAACCTCATTGGTTATGCTCTCTCATTTCTTTCCAAATTGTCACTAGCAGGCTAGTGACCAATTTCACCAATTTACATTGGCATACTGGAACACCCTTATAATTCCCTAGTATATGGTACTGAGGTACCCAGGGTATTGGGGTTCCAGGAGATCCCTATGGGCTGCAGCATTTCTTTTGCCACCCATAGGGAGCTCTGACAATTCTTACACAGGCCTGCCACTGCAGCCTGAGTGAAATAATGCACACATTATTTCACAGCCATTTTCACTGCACTTAAGTAACTTTTAAGTCACCTATATGTCTAACCTTTACTTAGTAAAGGTTGGGTGCTAAGTTACTTAGTGTGTGGGCACCCTGGCACTAGCCATGGTGCCCCCACATCGTTCAGGGCAAATTCCCCGGACTTTGTGAGTGCGGGGACACCATTACACGCGTGCACTACACATAGGTCACTACCTATGTGTAGCTTCACAATGGTAACTCCGAATATGGCCATGTAACATGTCTAAGATCATGGAATTGCCCCCTCTATGCCATCCTGGCATTGTTGGCACAATCCCATGATCCCAAGGGTCTGTAGCACAGACCCGGGTACTGCCAAACTGCCTTTTTAGGGGTTTCACTGCAGCTGCTGCTGCTGCCAACCCATCAGACAGGTTTCTGCCCTCCTGGGGTCCAGACAGGCTTGGCCCAGGAAGGCAGAACAAAGGACTTCCTCAGAGAGAGGGTGTTACACCCTCTCCCTTTGGAAAAAGGTGTGAAGGCAGGGGAGGAGTAGCCTCCCCCAGCCTCTGGAAATGCTTTCATGGGCACAGATGGTGCCCATTTCTGCATAAGCCAGTCTACACCGGTTCAGGGACCCCTCAGCCCTGCTCTGGCGCGAAACTGGACAAAGGAAAGGGGAGTGACCACTCCCCTGACCTGCACCTCCCCTGGGAGGTGCCCAGAGCTCCTCCAGTGTGCTTCAGACCTCTGTCATCTTGGAAACAGAGGTGCTGCTGGCACACTGGACTGCTCTGAGTGGCCAGGGCCAGCAGGTGACGTCAGAGACTCCTTCTGATAGGCTCCTTCAGGTGTTGCTAGCCTATCCTCTCTCCCAAGTAGCCAAACCCTCTTTTCTGACTATTTTGGGTCTCTGCTTTGGGGAATTCCTTAGATAACGAATGCAAGAGCTCATCAGAGTTCCTCTGCATCTCTCTCTTCACCTTCTGCCAAGGAATCGACTGCTGACCGCGCTGGAAGCCTGCAAAACTGCAACAAAGTAGCAAAGACGACTACTGCAACTCTGTAACGCTGATCCTGCCGCCTTCTCGACTGTTTTCCTGGTGGTGCATGCTGTGGGGGTAGTCTGCCTCCTCTCTGCACTAGAAGCTCCGAAGAAATCTCCCGTGGGTCGAAGGAATCGTCCCCCTGCAGCGGCAGGCACCAAAGAACTGCAACACCGGTACCCTGGGTCTCCTCTCAGCACGACGAGCGAGGTCCCTTGAATCCAGCAACTCTGTCCAAGTGACTCCCACAGTCCAGTGACTCTTCAGTCCAAGTTTGGTGGAGGTAAGTCCTTGCCTCCCCACGCCAGACTGCATTGCTGGGAACCGCGTCTTTTGCAGCTGCTCCGGCTCCTGTGCACTTTTCCAGGATTTCCTTTGTGCACAGCCAAGCCTGGGTCCACGGCACTCTAACCTGCATTGCACGACCTCCTGAGTTGTCCTCCAGTGGCGTGGGACTCTCTTGTGCAACTTCGGGTGAGCACCATTTCACTCCTCTTCGTAGTGCCTGTTCCAGCACTTCTCTGGGTGCTGCCTGCTTCTGAGAGGGCTCCTTGTCTTGCTGGATGCCCCCTCTGTCCCCACACGCAATTGGCGACATCCTGGTCCCTCCTGGGCCACAGCAGCATCCAAAAACCCTTACCGCAGAATTTGCAGCTAGCAAGGCTTGTTGGCGGTCTTTCTTCAGGAAAACACTTCTGCACGACTCTTCACGACGTGGGACATCCTTCCTCTAAAGGGGAAGTTTCTAGCCCTTGTCGTTCTTGCAGAATCCTCAGCTTCTACTGCCTAGTAGCAGCTTCTTTGCACCCACAGCTGGCATTTCCTGGGCATCTGCCCACTCTCGACTTGATCGTGACATTTGGACTAGGTCCCCTTGTTCCACATGTCCTCTCGTCTGGAAATCCATCGTTGTTGCATTGCTGGTGTTGGTCTTTCCTGCAGAATTCCCCTATCACGACTTCTGTGCTCTTTGGGGAACTTTAGTGCACTTTGCACTCACTTTTTAGGGTCTTGGGGTGGGCTATTTTTCTAACCCTCACTGTTTTCTTACAGCCCCAGCGACTCTCTACAAGGTCACATAGGTTTGGGGTCCATTCGTGGTTCGCATTCCACTTTTGGAGTATATGGTTTGTGTTGCCCCTATCCCTATGTGTTCCCATTGCATCCTATTGTAACTATACATTGTTTGCACTGTTTTCTAAGACTATACTGCATATTTTTGGTATTGTGTACATATATCTTGTGTATATTTGCTATCCTCGTACTGAGGGTACTCACTGAGATACTTTGGCATATTGTCATAAAAATAAAGTACCTTTATTTTTAGTATATCTGTGTATTGTGTTTTCCTATGATATTGTGCAAGTGACACTAGTGGTACTGTAGGAGCTTCACTCGTCTCCTAGTTCAGCCTAAGGTGCTCTGCTAAGGTACCATTATCTATCAGCCTAAGCTGCTAGACACCCCTATACACTAATAAGGGATACCTGAGCCTGGTGCAAGGTGTAAGTACCCCTTGGTACTCACTACAAGCCAGTCCAGCCTCCTACACCCCTCTACACTAATAAGGCATACCTGGGCCTGGTGCAAGGTGTAAGTACCTCTTGGTACCCACTACAAGCCAGTCCAGCCTCCTACAATTAGGACTGTACCCGGTGTATATGGTTTAAAATATTTTTTTATGCCTCACACAAATGTGTACTTCTCTGGCTGAATACCTTATTTCCATGTCTCTCAGTGTTCTAATGGCGAAGTAGTGATAAAACAGAATCCAGGCCATAAGCACTTGCATCATTTGTGACAAAGGGTTTGCCTCCCACGTAGTGCTGCACCGCTGGGGCTGTAAAATAGATTGATTTGATCAAAATGTATTCAGCGCTGCTTTGACCAAACAAAATGAATTGTTCTTCAACAGACCTCTAAAGTGTTCTATGAGAGTTAAAAAAGTCTTGAAATATTTTTAATAGAGTTCATAAGTCCCAAATATGAGCACAATTTCTCTTTACCTATATGGTGAAGAGCTTTGATAATAACATAAACTAAACCATATTTCGATTTGACACATTTACTTGACTATACAAATCCCAATCACTGCACCTCATTTAATTAAAGGATACTCCTGTCTTCTTTTAAAGTTACACCATATTTGTGTAAATTTGACACATCCTGTCCACAACACTGTCATGATCGACACCTGTTTTCGCAAAGATCAGAACATCACCTTGAAAGACTTCCACATAGTCCAACATCTTTAATAATTTACACATGATCTTTTGGAAAACAGAAGCCATGTGGCCAAGCCACGTGAAATATGACAGAAATGAAACATACCAATCAGGTGCCACAAACTCTGTTGACAACATTCCCAATCCAACTCCACCTGATCATTTGCTCCATGAAGTTCTAATTTCATGTATTGCTCAGTTTGACCCACAGCCATTATGAAGTCCTCAAGGCGAAGAAAGAGAAGCTTTCTACCAATACTGAATTTTTGAAACAATGCAAATTGAAATAGTTATTTTTTTGCTAGCACAAGAGGGAATAGCCACAAATTGGCATCCAGCGACTTGAGGACGCCTTCTGCGTCTTCTGAAGGATTTTGGAAAATGCTCCACGTACAGTGGGTAGGATGTTCCTGAGTTAATGTTCTACCGGGCTGCAATCTTTTTTGTCTTGATGGTATGCACAGAATTGTTTATTTTTCCCAGCAGGTATATGGAGTGATAGTGGTTAGATAGAGTAAGGGTATCTCCTGAACATAGGGAGTAATATCAGTGATCTTCGGAAGATAACTCTTGAGGCAGCTGAAAAATTGACTCTTCTCCTCTAGGGCTTAGGGCTTCTGTGCTTGGGTGAGTATCATTCTGCTTTTAATGCCGTAGCCGTGCGCTTACAAATCCAACCATCCATTAATTTATTCATTGGTGCCATAAGTATTGTTTCTACCCACAAACTTCACCCCTGCAGGTATCCTGGCCACTTGCAGGTAGTGCCCTACAACTAGCCAGTCTGGAATGCAAGTGCCCATTTTACTCTCCAGGACGGCCAGCTGAGTCATCACCATCAATAGCAAATCCCTGTCTTTGCCCCCGCCTGATACCCCCACCTCTCTCCTGCCACTCTGTGCACCTCTCCTGCCACTTCCTGTCCCTTGCCTGAGACTCCTACCTCTCTCTTGACACCCATGACCCTCTTCTGGCACTCTGTGAACCTCTCCTGAAAATCCCTAACCCTCGCCTGATTCCCTGCCTCTCCTGACACTGTGCACCTCTCCTGACACTCCCTGCCCCTTGCCTGATACCCCACCTCCCTCCTGTCACTCCGTGCACCTCTCCTCACACCCCGTGCACTTCTCATGACAGTCCTTACCCCTCCCCTGATACCCCATGCACCTCTCCTGATACACCCTGCCCCTTGCCTGATACCCCCACCTCTCTCCTGTCACTCCGTGCACCTCTCCTGACACTCCCTGCCCCTCTTTTCATACCCCTACCTCTCCTCATACCCCGTGCACCTCTCATGACAGTCCTTACCCCTCCCCTGATACCTCCGCACCTCTCCTGACCCTCCCTGTCCCTTGCCTGATACCCCCACCTCTCTCCTGTCACTCCGTGTACCTCTCCTCACACCCCGTGCACCTCTCATGACAGTCCTTACCCCTCCCCTGATACCCCCTACCTCTCCTTACACCCCATGAACCTCTCCAGAAACTCCTTGCCCTATTTCTATATATACAGGGTGTGTCCACCTTTCAGATGTGAGAATACAAGGGCCAGATGAGCAGTTCTTAAGTCACTTCCTGGGAGAAGCAGTTTCACCTTCTTTAGCAGCGAAAGCTGGTATCATGATGTCTTTGACTTCTTGGCAGTGTGAGTTTTGTGTCCATGACATGGCTTGGCATTCGGTGAGCGTAGCTATTTGAAGCTGTCAATGGTCATATCAGAGAGCCAGGTTTCTCCTATTTCTAGCTTGTTGTTCTTGGCAAAAGCCAAGATTCTGTTGCAAATCAGATAGCTGCTGGACATGCATTTCTGGGTGAGGTGTAGACAATGTTTTTGTTGTTGGATATCAGGAGTGCAGCAGACTTTCAAGCTGAGTTGTGTATTATTGGCACAGTGGTGAATCTCAATGCTGTTCTCTGTGAGTAGGGCACCAAGCGGCTCCATGTAGAGGTCGAAGATGACAGAGGACTGTACGGAACCCAGGGGAAACTCTGCAGGTGAGAGGGATCATCTGAGATCTGAAGGAGTTCATGTGAGTACCCACTCCTGACACACCATAACCCTCTCCTCACACTCCACAAACTTCTGACAGTCACTCTGCCCCTGTACTGACACTTAACAACCCTCTCCTGACAACCTCTGCCCCTCTACTGGGACCCAGTGCCCCTTTCCTGAGACACCTGACCCTCTACTAACAACCTCTGTATCTCTTCTGAGACCCAGTGCCCTCTCCTGAGACACCTGACCCTCTCCTGACAATACCTACCCCTACTCTGAGACCCAGCACCCATCTCCAAAGACACCTGACTCTCTCCTGACAACACCCACCTCTCTTCTGAGATGAAGCGTCTCCTCCTGAGACACCTGACCCTCTCCTGACAACTCCTGCACCTCTTCTCAGACCCAATGCCCCTCTGCCGAGACATCTGACCCTCTCACAACAACCCCTGCTCTGCTCCTGAGATCCACATCTCCTCTCTCAAGACACCTAACCCTCTCCTGATAACCCTTGCCCCTCTTCTGGGACCCAGTGCCCCTCTCCAAAGACACCTAACCCTCTCCTGATAACCCTTGCCCCTCTTCTGGGACCCAGCGCCCCTCTCTAGAGACACCTGACCCTCTCCTGAAAAGCCCTGTCCCTCTTCTCAGACCAAGTGCCCCTCTGCAGAGACACCTGACCCTCTCCTGGCAACCCTGCCCCACTTCTGAGATCTACGTCTCCTCTCGTGAGAGAACTGACCCTCTCCTAACAATACCTACCCCTACTCGGAGACACAGCACCCCTCTCCTGAGGCACCTGATTCTCTCCTGACAACCCCTGCCCCTCTTCTGAGACCCTATGTGCTCTCCTGAGACACCTAACCCTCTCCTGACAACCCCTGCCCCTCTGCTGAGACCCCTGACCCTCTCCTCACAACCTCTGCCACTCTTCTGAGACCCAGTGCCCTCTTCTGACACACCTGACCCTCTCCTCACAGCCCCTGCCCCTCTTCTGAGACCCAACAACCCCTTTCAAGAGACACCTGACCCTCTTCTGAGACCCAGTGCCCCTCTCCTTAGACACCGGACCATCTCCCGACAACCCCTGCCCCTCTTCTGAGACCCAGCACCCCTTTCCTGAGACACGCAACTCTCTCCTGACAATACCTACCTGTAGGACGCTGGCCCTCTATGTAGTGAACAAACTAGGCCCACTGTGTTCGGGGTCCGGGCAACCACATGTTGGTTTCCAGGGGCAAAAACTAGATCACCTATTGCTCTAATTTTTGTGGTAGCTGGTCGAGCTGTTAGGCTAATCTTGGAGAAGTGCAAAGCATTTGTTGTACTCACAGCATCAATCATGCGACTCACACACTCAAAGGAATAGCTCGAGACCAATTTATAAAGATACTTCAGATTTGTATATAATCTTTAATACCAAGTTTATCAAAATTGGTTAAGTACTTTTTGAGATATGAATTTGTCAAGTTTTAATAAGTATAGTCTTTCTGTGCATAATTATGCACCATAGGAATCAACAGGCATTCACTTTTAAAAATGCATATAAAATCCTACAGTTGCTTTACAAAGTTCAGCTTTGGCAGATTGCTTGCAGTCGTCGGTGGGCACGCTGTGCCAGCAGGAGAAGTTCAGGTGGCTTCCAGTTCCGATGGTAGCAGCGTTGGAAAGACTCTTGGAGCTGGTGCAGGGCCACTGCGAGGGACCACTTTGAAAAGGTCTTCAGTGGCAGGTTTACAGGCGATGCCTTGGAGTCCCCTTGTGGTGTCGCGGTCGCAAGGGGGGAGGGACGCTTGGGTCACATTGGCTTCCTCATAGCAGCGCGCAGGGCGACCGGGTGCAGGGCGAGTGGTTGATCCAAAGGCTGTGCTCATAGATGCTTCCCTGGTCCAGATGCAGGTCGCCGTCACTGTCGTTTGCAGGACCACAGTGGCACTCTGGCGGGAGGTCCAGGGTGTTCCTGAAATCCCTTGACTGGGGCTTCCTTCTGGTCTGCGTGCAGCTCAGGGGGAGCTGTTTTACTTGGTTTCCAACGTCCACTGACCAGTACCTGGGGTATTGGCATGACTTGGCCACTGGAGGGTGCAGTACCACCAAACTTGGTACACTTTGGGGTTTGTCCGGACAATTGTCAGTGTATCATTGGCACTAGCTGTGCCTTCCAGTTACCAAGATATCAGCCGGTCAGTGAAGTGACACTCATTGCCTTGTTGGTCTTTGTTGCTTTGCAGACTAGTGCTTCCACTCAGAAAGGAGATCTGGGGTGATTTGTGACGCCTGGAGGTCTCCTGGGTTTCTTGGGGTCAGTCCAGTGTCCAGCTCCTTCACAGCAACGATTTTCGGGTCCTGGGTGCAGCAGGCAGGGTTTGGCGCCTTTTCTTGATGCAGCAGGTCCACAGTTCTCTTGCTTTGGATCTTCTTTGGTGCTGGTCTTCTTTGTCCTATCGAATATGAAATCTAGGTCAAGGGGAGCCCACTAAAGACTGAATTTAGTGGGCATTTTAGGGGGAACCTGGTAGTGTCCAATAGACACTTACCTTTGGGTGGCTGCACCCACTACAGTGACCACTTCCTGTGGGAAGGGTCACTGTCCTAAACCTAATTGGCTTTTTCCCTCCATTCCAAGGTGGAGGAAACTGAATTTGAGGGTCCACCTCACAGGCAACACCTTAGGGGTGGTGCATGCCAGGTGAGGCCACTCCTCCTACCCTTTGTTAGGTTTACCGCCTTTGCTTCCTCCAAAAGTGGGGGTTTGCAAAGGGGGAGGCCATCTGCTGCTAGCAGCAGGCTTAAGGCTCTAGTTTCAAGGGCGGTAGTCCTTTGAAGCTCACCACCAGGACAGTGCACATTCCCGAGGGAGGGGGAGATAGCTCCTCTACCCAGGAAGGGCATTGTCTTACAAACCGGAGAGGCAGGCCTCTCCCCCAAGGTTTGTATATTGGCTGTCTGGAGGTGGCAGCTGGATAGGACGTGTCAGCAACTGTGCCAGGATAGTTAGCTTTTGCATGGGGCACCTCTAAGGTGGCCCCTGGGTACATTGAGGGATAAATCCAATACTGGTGCCAGTTTGGATTACTCATTCTGAGTTGTTTGATACCAAACAACCCAGGGTTCATGGGGGGCATTATGTAACTGGGAAACTTGTGTTTGACCAGTGTCCAGCACATGTACTTAAAATGGCTGCTCTGTTCACTCACTATGTCCTAGGCTTTCAAAAGACACAGTGGGGGCATTATTGCTGATGCAGCTATGCCCCTCACATATAATATTGAACACCCTGCTGTAGGGCTGTACGTTCTGCCAGAGGGGTGACTTACCCATAGTAAATGCAGTGTATAGTGGACAGGACACACGGGTAGTGTGCCATGTTGAGTTTGTATTTTAGGTTTGCACCAGGACACTCAGCCTGCACTGGCAGTGCTGGGTGTATCTGGATGCGTGGCCCTAGAGGGTGGCACAATCAGTGATGCTGCCCTCAGTGGCATACCCATGGTACCCCATGCCCTGGACACCTAAGTGCTCCTTTACTACGGACTTAGGGCCAGATGTAGTAAACATTTTTGAGATTACAGACGGCCCAAACCAGTGGTTTGCGATAAAAAAGTGCATTTTGGTATATATCAATTTCAATTTGATATTCGGTAATGTAGTGAATCCTAGTTCGTTTTAATGGGATAACAGGAGTTAGCTTAGCCTCTGGCTTCTAGACTTGTGCCCCCGTCACCTAGTGACTTTTAACCTACTTAGCTTGCTCTGTCTTAGCCCATTTAATTATTTATTTCTTCTAAGATGGCTGCCTTGTTTATAGTTAGGCCACTTGTTATGAGTTACATTATCAGTGTCACCGCGCTAAGGCGTCAAGATCAAGCACCAAAGACAAACAAACAGTAGGTGTTCACACTTAGGGATTTTCCCTCTCTATACTTTCGAGGGATTGTTGATATTAATTGCCGTCCCAAGCATGCCTGTTATCTATTGTTTAGGAACACACCTACGTCAGGGGACCTTGTAGATCTGTATAAATACATCACACTTTAGACAGATAATCAGAGGGATTCCGACCAGAGGGCATCGCCCCCATCGCTGATACCGATGCTGCAGTCGTCTTGACGCTGACCCAGTCTTCGTGTCCCTGCAGAGTCTGAGATAGAGACCTCATTCCAAGGTAACAAGGGTTGGGGGGCTCCTCTCCTGGACACGGCATTGGCAGATTAGGTTTAACAAACCCAGCTCTCCTTTAGGTAGGAGGTTAGGCCTTCTTTTTTAGGGTATTAGGGCATATTACATCTAATATATCTTTTCTATGTTTGTCAAAATGGTGGGGGTCTTCGTAACAATGACTCTCGTCTTCACAATACTGTTTCTTAGTATATTCATTATCCTAATCATTGCAGTCCATGCAACTTATCGCAAATTGCAGTTATGTTAAATAAAAAGCTATTATAACTTTACTGCATCTGTGTCATTGCCTGTGTTTGTATGAGACATAATATATCTGTGAGAAAAGGGTAATCTCCAGTTAACCACGACACTCCCTGAGACGTCTTATTTTTGAGTCCATGCGTAAACGGCTGCCATAAATCACCTTTTACTATTGTGTTTCTGGTGAGGTGCAGCTAGTAAGCCAGTAAGGTTGGGATAACAGTTGCGACTTGTTGTAGGAAAGACGCAGTCGCCTACAAACAAAAGTACTGTCATCCTTAAACCAGCAGTCTTGCTCAGAGCAAGAGTCCAAACTACGACATGGCGCCACCAACGATGGTGTTTAGGCACTAATTTACAGATGCCCTGACTATCACTGTCTCACAAACAACAGGTACCCTAAGTACCATTATACGGAAACGTCTGTGGTCTTTGGGAGAATCCTCCTCAGCTGAAAAGGTAACACCTAATTAAGCTGTAGGTTGTTCGAGCTCGAAATCATAAAAGGAAAATACTCCCCCTTTCTGGTGTTCCATTTCTCTGAACAGCTATGGCTGATACCATAGACATTCCTGAAAATGCTAGACATGCACTAACAAAACATTTATTAATGCCATGGCCTTACAGATGAGGGCGGGGATGTTACTCTGATAATAGAAGCTACTGAAGCATACCAAACAGAAACATTTTACTGTTGGGTCACCTTTCCTGAGGTTGACCAAAGAACGCACACATTTCACACATATGAAGTTGCGAACGTACCTTTACGGTACCAAGCATACCAGTATCATGAAATATCGCTCACATACCAAGAGCATCAAAACTGGTTTGAAGGCGCCCTACCACATGTACTACGAAGAGTGAGGTTAGGTCCCTTAAGTAATGAGGGACCTACCTGGCCTATGTTCACCACATATACACCTTACCCAGGCATACAGAATATGCTGATAGCAAATTTACGAATTTTTATATAATGAATTAGTAGCATTATGTAGATGATTAGTTCAGTTCGTAATGCAAACATTGAACACAACACCAGCGCGTCCAGCACCGCCAGTGGCTGGTGGATGTCAATTGGCTACTGGGATTAATCCACAAACAGTGCATACTATTATGGGGAAAGTGCCCACGGAACGGGAAAAAATACCGTTCTGGATTGCCCAGAAAACGAATCAGCTGGAAGCTGTGTTTCCCCATACGGGACCACAGGAGAAACATAGATTGCTCACTATGTGCTTGCCTTTTGGGATGGTTCACTCGGTGGATGACTGTGCCACATGGGGTAAAGTCTTCGCTGCCATATATACTACCACACATGGTACCCCGACACTTGCCAATTTACCGGATGTGTTAAAACAAATACAAAATGAGCATGGGGCTGCACCAGCCCTGGATTTGGGGATGAAATTAATGCGTAACTTTGACGCCGTATCCTCAATAATACTGAGTAATATTAAAGGGGAAGCAGTAGCACTGGCAATTCGCCAGCGTCTCCGGGAAACTCCAAACCAGGAACAAGAGAGACAGCTACCGAGAATAATTTCCGATACCTATACTAGTATAGGACGGGTATAGTTTGGGAGCCAAACCTAAAAAATTGGAGTTACAAAGTACCGCCCATAAGGAGGGTACGAAGCAGGCACAAGAGGGCTCTAAGAAGCGCTGGGACAAACAAAAAGATTTCAAAGAAAGAAGAAAGAGAGCTGATTCTCCACACCCGGAGAACTCCGAAAGGAGGTATAATCTCAGAAATAGGGAGAACATTAGAACTCCAGACAGATATACTGATTCACGTCCCTCTCGTTCCTTTCAGGACGCACCGGATAGACGTAGCGAGAGAAGGGGCCGTCAAGATCGACGTCCGGAATACGTGAAAGAAAAGAAAGACTCACAACAGTCTACCATTAAAAAAGAAGAAAAGACTCCTCAGCAAAAGCCACAGTTTAAAAAGAAGAAGGTGGCAGCACTGACAGTTAAAAATGCCAGTAATATTGAGAATGCTGTTGAGGAACAAGAGGTGGGCAGTGACTCTGTTAGACAGCGCGGCAGAGGTCACGATATGTCGCCAGAGTCTGAAAGATCATCTGGATGCGACAGCAACTAGCGATTACATTGCGGTTGAAACAGCGGATGGCTGCGTTCTCCCCCCGATAGGGTTTATGATTTAACAATTCAGATAGAGGGAGACGTGAAGCACACTATTAGTGTAATATTTTGGGATGAACTTACCAGTGATATCCTATTGGCCGAGAGAGACTGGCCACCTGAACACGTCCGCAAACTCCTGCATGGGGAAGATGTCATCTTGCCTTCTTTCTCCGATCTTGTTCCAGAAGCAGCAAAAGGAGCCTATGCTGCTGAATGGGCTTTAGCGCAGGCACCTGCACTATACCGCAATCATGTAGGTTGGGACAAGGAGTCTCCTTGTCATATTATTCCCGTTAGGTCTACACCCCAACCGCAGCCACAATACCCTGTTAAACATGAAGCAAAAGCTCCGGTGAAGGAGATACTATCACAACTTGGGTACCAGGGAGTAATTGAGCCCTGTACGTCTGCGATGAATAACCCATTATTCCCCGTTGCAAAGCCAGATCATTCATATAGAATAGTGGTTGATTATAGACACTTAAATAGTCATACACGCACATATGCTATACAAAACTCACACAGCACAGCACTGATAAACAATATAGTGCGTAAAAAATATAAAACTACATTAGATATATCTAATGGATTTTTCTGCCAGAATTTAGCACATGAAAGTAGGGACCTAAGTGCATTTTCATTTGGCTCTCAGAAACGCTTTTGTCGTTTACCTCAAGGCTATAAAAATAGCCCAGGACTGTTTTCAGCCCGTGTAACATCAATATTGCATGAGATTGATTCTGAGGCATTGTCCTATGTGGATAATATCTATCTCACTAACGACGCCCTCGACATTCATCTTGCGAGGGTTGATCGGATCATTTTGGGATTTGCAGACCTCGGTTATAAATTTAATTTTAAGAAAAGCAAGATAGCCTTTCTTAGTGTATTATTCCTGGGATCTGAGCTATCAAACGAGTGGAAGAGCCTGGCCTGCACTTTCTAGAGAAGTGTGCTCAACTACAGCCTACAAATACACTTAAGAAATTACAGTCATTACTGGGTTTCTTCAATTTTGGCAGAACATACATTCCAGATTATGCAGAACGCATCAAGCCACTTTATGACTTAGTTCAGCCCAATTTTTCTAGCAGACACTGGACAATTGAGCACACACACATCCTTAGGGACATGCAACAGGACATGCTAGGAGCTAAACACTTACACACATGTGACAATAAAACAAACTTCATCAGAATAATTGCTGGTGCCCTTGGATTTACTTATGTCACCTTTAATGAGGATGACACGGTACCGATAGCATATGAATCACATTTATATTCAAATGCTGAACAACGTTTTGCACCTACAGAAAAGATTCTGACAGCAGTTCAGATGGCCGTCATAAAAGAGAGGCCACTTGCCCAGGGGAAACGCATTATTGTTGTCTCCCCGGTGCCGGCCTTAGAGGCTGTCACTAAAGCGAGCGTTCCGAACGCTAAGGCATTACATCCACGTTGGATTCAGTGGGCAACGTCTCTGACCGCAACTGATGTCGATTATATATTCGATCCAAGACTTCAAACACAAGAATTTCTCCAGTACGAACAAGAGTACCCCGCTCCTCTAAATATTTTGCACTAGACAGTTACAATACTATCATATATATTGACGGATCAGCACAACCGGCTGTAGGTACTAAACATCAATACTCGGCAGCTTGCGCAGCCGTGTGCGGAGTGATGGAAGATGGAGTTTTCCACCCTCACAATACCTACACGCAGACCTTAGGGGACTGCACGGCACAGTTGGCTGAGCTTAAAGCTCTTATTCTAGCGCTTGAACACACTGAGACAGGAAGCCAGACTTTGATAGTCTGTGAATCATATTACTGCGTCCAGTCATACAATGAATATCTCAATCATTGGAAACTGAACGGGTTTAGAGATTCAAAGGGGAACACCATTAAACACAAAACAATGTGGGGGAGGGTGGCTGATCTTAAGGATAAGCTACTGTGTGTCCATGTAGTTCATACATTAGGACACCAACGTGTAGGAGTACACGTTGCTGGTAATACATTGGCTGATGAAGCGGCCAAAGCATCAGTAGCTACGGCTTCTGTGGCTGCAGTGACTCGTTCACGGCCGAGATTGGATAATGAAATACTAATTGCCGTTAAAGTTTTGGCTGCAGGCAAGCCCCTTCCGAAAGGATATCCTACAAACTATACTTACCATATCAGTGCACAGAATACAACGATTCCTGGGGTTGGATATCGAGTGATCCCCAAAGAAGACCAGAGATTAGAGCTGATTACAGCAGCACATGAGGGTGTCGCTTCTGCACATGCTGGTATACAGGCCACGATAAAAATTCTGCAGCAACGCTACTAGTGGCCTGGTCTATGCAGACGATCTAAGCAGTATGTCCTTTGCTGTGACATTTGCCAGCAGATTAAAGGCTCTAATATCAAACGCCCTCCGCAGACATCCCTCTTAGTATCTGATAAGCCACTTCAGTGTGTGTACCTAGACCATTGTGGTCCCTTACAGCCTGATGGTGCATACAAATACATTTTAGTGGCTGTGGATTCCTGTTCTAGATTCCTGTGGGTACGGCCACAGCGGTCGGCTGATGCCCAGACTGTTATAAAAGATTTGCTGATCTTTATCGGTACATATGCGGTTGCAGCATTCCATTCGGACCAGGGCCCTGCATTTGCCTCTAAGGCATTCAGGGACACCATGGGGATGATGGGTGTTAAACTCCATTACTCCTCACCATACCATCCCGAGGGAAATTTGGTCGTGGAGAGGCGGAATCTTGATCTAAAGCAGTCCTTAACAGCTTGAGTATTAGGTTCAGGCCGTAGTTGGTTGCATCACCTATATGAGGTCCAGAGAGCACTGAATAATCTGCCAAGACGGTCTTTGGGGGGACGTTCTCCATATGAGGTTCTCTTTGGGATACCTATGTATGTCCCAGATCTTGATGCCCCTGGTATGGTAGCAGCAGAAACACCGTTTGACATAAAAGAACGTCTCACTGTTTTACAGGAGCTTCAACAATTTCGTGATGATTGTCAACACCAGAGCAGTACGCGCTCTATTGGTGACAAAAATGCAAAAACCCAGCACTCTCAAAACAACATAATTTATGCATTGTGCTGATATGTTGTGGTTTAACCTTTTGCATTGCAGAGTTCAATCCTGAAAACGTATTTTTAATATGCTTACAAATACTGTTCCTTTGCAATGTATTCCTGCAGGTTTTCACAGTGTGTTAGGGTGTGGCCCCTTTCCAGGGCCTTCCAGAGACTTTCCCTGCAACATGCCTGGGCGCGGTTCTGGGCTGGGCCAAGACTCTATAAAAGAGAGCCAGCCTAACTCCCAGTGCTCACTATTCAGAGGTCCCGGTGCAGAACAGCAGCTTCTTCCTGAGCTCCTGTCCCAGCGGCCTATTTGGATCTTCCATTCTTCTGGTCTTCATCCTTCATTGGTAATCATTGTTCCAGGCGGTAAGATGGTGGTTGGACTGTTCCGACACCGTTATTGAGAATTTTCATATTCTTGGTTTAATTCTTAAATGAGTAACAGATTACTTGTGCGCTACCATTTCTTGACATTTATATGGTAGTTAACAAATAGGCAAGACGCGCAATTTGTTTCATAAGGGTTTGACTTTGTTATTTATTGCGTGCTACCATTTCTTGACATTGGCATGATGGCTTAAGAATCGTCAAGACGCGCAATTCATTTTATGGTGTTTAAACATTGTTGTCCATTGCGCGCTACTATTTCTTGACATTTACATGATGTTTTACGAATTGGCAAGACGCGCAACTCGTTTCATGAGGATTTAACTTTGTTGTTCATTGCGCGCTACCATTTCTTGACATTTACATGGTGGCTTAAGAATCTGCAAAAGAAGCGCGATTTGTTTCATTGTACTTTAATCTTGTTATTTATTGTGAGCTGTTATTTCTTGACATTTACATCGTGTTTTACGAATCAGCAAGACGCGTGATTCGATTAATGATGATTTGACTTTGATATTCATTGCGTGCTACAAATTCTTGGTATTATATATGGGCATACTCGAATCGGCAAGACGCGCAATTCTCTCCTCAAGTTTATTTCATGTTGTTTATTGTATGCCACTATTCTAACATATTTATTATGTAATATTCGAGTTGACAAGTTATGTGATTTGTTTCCTGAATCCATATTGTGTTATTCATGGTGCACAATCCTTTTATGGTGTTTACTATATATATATATATATATATATCTTCAATATGCGCAATTTGTGTTGAAACATTTTAAGAGTACACAGAAGGCCAGAGTTTCTAGATGCAATATTGTATGGTCTTAGTATACATTCTCAAAACAGGATTTATATGACTGGTTTAAAATTTAGTCAGAATGTTTTTTCTGATTCTCATGTAAAGGAAAGTACTTCAATAAGAAAGTTTTCATTTAATTCATCTTGATTCCCTTACAGGTATCCGGCCATCTTGAAACTTAGATTGTTCGTGTTTTCAGAGTGAGTAGGCTTAGAATCATAGTCTAGTACTGATTTCCGGAGATATAATTTTCATATTGTGTGTTCTAACCTTTTTCTTACTACAGGTCTCCTTCCCAGCTGTTCCCTTCCTAATCCCCTCTTCCCCTCTTGAACTCTCTCAGTCTCTGTGATTTATCTATCAGAGTCATGGAGCTGTTCAGTGGTGGACGTGTTGGGAACGTGCACAGACCCCGAGGATCTGGTGACTCTGACAGAATAGTGAGCCCACAAATTATTATCCTCCTGGCTTGTGTATGTTCTCAGCATGGCCACGCTAGATGAGTTAGTCAAGGCTATCACCCAGCTCCAAGCAGAGGTGGTATTACCCAAAGAATTGACAACTAGCTTAGCAGAGAGAGTGAGTCAGTTGCAAGATAAGGTAGAGAAGAAGGAACAAAGTCCCACAGGTGTGTCTTGGCCAGGTACTTCTTCTCAGGCGTCTGGAAGTAATCCGATTTCCCTAAATGTTCCTTCTGCAATTCCTTTAGCTCCCCCAGAATGTTTCTCAGGTGACCCTTTGAAAGCGCAATCTTTCCTGGTTCAAGTGGAACTACACTTCACCTGCAGACCAAATACATTCCCCGATGCCCAGTCCAAAGTAGCTTTCTTGTTATCATATCTGTCTGGGGATGCAGCTACTTGGGTAATTCCTCTTGTGCGTAAAACTAGTCCCTTGTTGTACAACTGGAGAAATTTTGTACGTGAATTTGAGGGAGTTTTTGATCGTAGAACTGTAACACAGTCAGCCGATCGTGAATTATTAGATTTACGCCAAGGGAATCAAGACCTAGTGTTGTATTTAGCCAACTTTAACCAGCTGGTTGCCGAGACATCCTGGCCTGAAGAAAAACAAGCGGTCTTGTTTTACAAGGGACTCAAAGAGGAACTAAAAGATATCTTAGCGCAAATCGATCCACAACCTACAGACTGTCAAGAATTAATCAATCTTGTCTTGAGACTTGATCACCGTTTAGCAGAACGTAAAGGAACGAGCAAAAAGATTGAAAAATATTCATGGTGCGTTCATGATAACAGAGACTCAAGAACTCCGAAAGAAAGAACGCCGGAACCAATGGAAATTGGAACCATCAGAAGACCTTTGACCAAAGATGAAAAGGACCTACGCAGAAAAAATGGACAATGTCTTTATTGTAGGCGAAAAGGTCATTTTGCCAAAGATTATCCAATCAAACCAAAGAACAAGCAAGGTCCAGTTCAGAAGGTCACAGCCAATGCACCAGTCGAGTTGGAAAACTAAAACACCTAAGATGCAGAGAAGGGTTTCTCTTGGGTGTCACCGTGGACCCTTCACAATCTAGACATCTTAAACTGGAAATAAGAGTTCAGGTCAAGAAAAAGATCTATTTCAAAAAAGCTCTAGTCGATTCTGGGGCTACTCGGAACTTTGTTGATGTCCAATTGATTCGTGCATGGGGGATCCCATGTATTGAAAAGAAGACTCCAGAAATCATCCAGGCAGTTGATGGAAAACTCTTGACTGGAGGTCCGGTAACTCTTCAGACTATCCCCTTGTCAATGATTTGTGAAGATAAGAATCAAAGAAAGAAACATAATGAGAAAATCATCCTTGACATGATCCATGCTCCCCAATATGGGATTATCCTCGGCTTGCCATAGTTAATTCATCACAATCCGGAGATCAATTGGGCAGAACGAAAAATCGTGTTCTCATCTGCGCTATGTAACGAACAATGTCCCCAAAAGATTCAAGTACCAAAAGTTTGCAACTCTTACATAGCTACTGCCACGGAGAAAGAAATTCAGCTGCCCAAACACTATTCATCTTACAAAGATGTACTTGGTGAGAAAAGAGCAGAGACTCTACCTCCTCATAGATCTTATGACTGTCAAATTGATCTAACCCCAGGTGCGATACTTCCCAACTGTCGTGTATATGCCCTGTCAGAACATGAAAATCAACATTTACGAAAATACCTAGATCAATTTTTGGAGAATGGCTTCATTCGCCCCTTTAAGTCTCCTGCAGCTTCGCCTTTGTTTTTTGTTCCAAAAGCTAATGGAGAACTTCGAACTTGCATCGACTATAGGGGTTTGAACAAAGTCACCATCACAAATAAATATCCTTTACCCCTAATTCCGGTCTTATTGGAACAAGTAAAGAGAGCAAAAATCTACACGAAGCTTGACCTTTGAGGTGCTTATCATTTGGTCAGAATGAGAGAGAGTGACAAATGGAAAACAGCGGTCAAGACAAGATATGGCCTTTTTTAATACACCGTCATGCCTTTTGGTCTGTGTAATGCTCCAGCAGCATTTACATTTTTCTTGAATGACGTTCTTAGAGAGTACCTCGACATATTTGCCATAGTCTACATCGATGACATTTTTATCTACTCAGACAATGAAAACGAACATGTCCAACATGTCAAGACAATTCTTGCAGCCCTTCGAAAACACCATTTATATTGCAAACTAACCAAGTGTGAGTTTCATGTTACCACAGCTGAGTTTTTAGGGGTTATTCTTACCCCTCAAGGTATGATGATGGCAGAAAAGAAAGTAAAAGCCGTATCTGATTGGCCCACCCCAAAGACTGTTTGTGATGTACAATGTTTCCTGGGGTTTGCAAATTTTTACCGGAGGTTCATAAATCATTTCTCCCAGACAGTGGCTCCAATCACTAAGCTACTAAGAAAGAAAGAAAAGTTTGTATGGTCCCCAGAAGCTGATCAAGCCTTCTCGACTTTGAAGGAAGCTTTCTCCACTGCCCCAGTCTTGACTCATCCTGATGCGAATCAACTTTTCATAGTGGAAGCTGATGCTTCAGATGTAGCAATAGGAGCCGTCTTATCACAACGAAATAAATACACTGGTCAAATTCATCCTGTAGCTTATATGTCTTGGAAGTTGAATGAAGCCCAACAGAACTATGTCATTGCTGAAAAAGAGCTTCTGGCGATTCGTGACGCCTTTAAAGAATGGAGACATAATTTGTTGGGTGCCAAATACACTGTCACAGTATTTACTGATCATCGTAATCTTCAATTCATGAGTTCCGCCAGACTTTTGACCCCTCAGCAATTACGCTGGATGCTTTTTTTTTGCCGAATTTGATTTTGTAATAACCTTCCGGCCTGGTAAAGATAATCGCAAGGCTGACACCTTGTCCCGTCAAGAGTCTACCACTTTGCCTGCATTTCAAGCCTCCAGAGCTACCATTGCTCCTGACAAGGCTCTCTGTATCATAAAAACTGAAGATTTCTTTGAAGAAATTCGCAACTCTTTCACTGTTGAAAAATGGCAAACATGGGCCCAAGCAGATCCCAAAAGGTCAATCAAGCAAGGTTTACCCTTTCATGACGCTCGTTTGTTCGTACCCACTACCAAACTTCGCAAGATAGTGTTTCATTGGTTGCATGTTATACCTACGGCAGGTCACCCAGGTACTCCGAAAACTCTTGAACTGATCCAACGCTATTTTTGGTGGCCTACCCTAACAAATGATATAAAAGCAATGGTAAATGTAGGAAAGTACCATCTTGCCTGGCATGTTACCCCCATTTTTCACTGTATATATGTTGTTTTAGTTGTATGTGTCACTGGGACCCTGGTAACCCAGGGCCCCAGTGCTCATAAGTGTGCCTGAATGTGTTACCTGTGTAGTGACTAACTGTCTCACTGAGGCTCTGCTAATCAGAACCTCAGTGGTTATGCTCTCTCATTTCTTTCCAAATTGTCACTAACAGGCTAGTGACCATTTTTACCAATTTACATTGGCTTACTGGAACACCCCTTATAATTCCCTAGTATATGATACTGAGGTACCCAGGGTATTGGGGTTCCAGGAGATCCCTATGGGCTGCAGCATTTCTTTTGCCACCCATAGGGAGCTCTGACAATTCTTACACAGGCCTGCCACTGCAGCCTGAGTGAAATAACGTCCACGTTATTTCACAGCCATTTTACACTGCACTTAAGTAACTTATAAGTCACCTATATGTCTAACCTTTACCTGGTAAAGGTTAGGTGCAAAGTTACTTAGTGTGAGGGCACCCTGGCACTAGCCAAGGTGCCCCCACATTGTTCAGAGCCAATTCCCTGAACTTTGTGAGTGCGGGGACACCATTACACACGTGCACTACATATAGGTCACTACCTATATGTAGCTTCACAATGGTAACTCCGAATATGGCCATGTAACATGTCTATGATCATGGAATTGCCCCCTCTATGCCATCCTGGCATAGTTGGCACAATCCCATGATCCCAGTGGTCTGTAGCACAGACCCTGGTACTGCCAAACTGCCCTTCCTGGGGTTTCACTGCAGCTGCTGCTGCTGCCAACCCCTCAGACAGGCATCTGCCCTCCTGGGGTCCAGCCAGGCCTGGCCCAGGATGGCAGAACAAAGAACTTCCTCTGAGAGAGGGTGTGACACCCTCTCCCTTTGGAAAATGGTGTGAAGGCAGGGGAGGAGTAGCCTCCCCGAGCCTCTGGAAATGCTTTCTTGGGCACAGATGTGCCCAATTCTGCATAAGCCAGTATACACCGGTTCAGGGGACCCCTTAGCACTGCTCTGGCGCGAAACTGGACAAAGGAAAGGGGAGTGACCACTCCCCTGACCTGCACCTCCCCTGGGAGGTGTCCAGAGCTCCTCCAGTGTGCTCCAGACCTCTGCCATCTTGGAAACAGAGGTGCTGCTGGCACACTGGACTGCTCTGAGTGGCCAGTGCCACCAGGTGACGTCAGAGACTCCTGCTGATAGGCTCCTTCAGGTGTTAGTAGCCTATCCTCTCTCCTAGGTAGCCAAACCCTCTTTTCTGGCTATTTAGGGTCTCTGTCTCTGGGGAAACTTTAGATAACGAATGCAAGAGCTCATCCGAGTTCCTCTGCATCTCTCTCTTCACCTTCTGCCAAGGAATCGACTGCTGACCGCGCTGGAAGCCTGCAAACCTGCAACATAGTAGCAAAGACGACTACTGCAACTCTGTAACGCTGATCCTGCCGCCTTCTCGACTGTTTTCCTGGTGGTGCATGCTGTGGGGGTAGTCTGCCTCCCCTCTGCACTAGAAGCTCCGAAGAAATCTCCCGTGGGTCGACGGAATCTTCCCCCTGCAACCGCAGGCACCAAAAAGCTGCATTACCGGTCCCTTGGGTCTCCTCTCAGCACGACGAGCGAGGTCCCTCGAATCCAGCAACTCTGTCCAAGTGGCCCCCACAGTCCAGTGACTCTTCAGTCCAAGTTTGGTGGAGGTAAGTCCTTGCCTCACCTCGCTAGACTGCATTGCTGGGAACCGCGACTTTTACAGCTACTCCGGCCTCCGTGCACTTCCGGCGGAAATCCTTTGTGCACAGTCCAGCCTGGGTCCACGGCACTCTAACCTGCATTGCATGACCTCCTAAGTTGTTCTCCGGCGACGTGGGACTTCTTTGTGCGACTTCGGGTGAGCACCGTTTCATGCATCCTCGTAGTGCCTATTTCTGGCACTTCTCCGGGTGCTACCTGCTGCTAAGAGGGCTCTTTGTCTTGCTCGACGTCCCCTCTACCTCCTGGTCCAATTTGCGACCTCCTGGTCCCTCCTGGGCCGCAGCAGCGTCCAAAAACGCAAACCGCACGATTTGCAGCTAGCAAGGCTTGTTGGCGTTCTTTCGGCAGAAAAACACTTCTGCACGACTCTACAAGGCGAGCGGGATCCGTCCTCCAAAGGGGAAGTCTCTAGCCCTTTGCGTTCCTGCAGAAACTGCAGCTTCTTCAGTCCAGTCGAAGCTTCTTTGCACCCGCAGCTGGCATTTCCTGGGCATCTGCCCATCTCCGACTTGCTTGTGACTTTTGGACTTGGTCCCCTTGTTCCACAGGTACCCCAGATTGGAAATCCAGCGTTGTTGCATTGTTGGTTTGTGTCTTTCCTGCATTATTCCTCTAACACGACTTCTTTGTCTTTAGGGGAACTTTAGTGCACTTTGCACTCACTTTTCAGGGTCTTGGGGAGGGCTAATTTTCTAACTCTCACTATTTTCTAATAGTCCCAGCGACCCTCTACAAGGTCACATAGGTTTGGGGTCCATTCGTGGTTCGCATTCCACTTTTGGAGTATATGGTTTGTGTTGCCCCTATCCCTATGTGTCCCCATTACATCCTATTGTAACTATACATTGGTTGCACTGTTTTCTAAGACTATACTGCATATTTCTGGTATTGTGTATATATATCTTGTGTATATTTCCTATCCTCTCACTGAGGGTACACTCTAAGATGCTTTGACACATTGTCATAAAAATAAAGTACCTTTATTTTTAGTATAACTGTGTATTGTGTTTTCTTATCATATTGTGCATATGACACTAGGTGGTACTGTAGTAGCTTCACACGTCTCCTAGTTCAGCCTAAGCTGCTCTGCTAAGCTACCATTATCTATCAGCCTAAGCTGCTAGACACCCTATACACTAATAAAGGATAACTGGGCCTGGTGCAAGGTGCAAGTACCCCTAGGTACTCACTACAAGCCAGTCCAGCCTCCTACATTGGTTGTGCAGTGGTGGGATAAGTGCTTTGAGACTACTTACCACTCTTGTCATTGTACTTTTCATAAGAGAAAAATATACAAAACAAGGTCAGTGTATATACACATAGCCAAAAAGTTTTGCATTTCCTCTTTTCACTCTTTTCTAAGTGCTGAAAAGTACTTCTAAACTTTCAAAAAGTTCTTAAAAGTTTAAAAAGTTTTTTCTGTCTTTCTAAAAAGTTCTGAAAACTTTTTTCTCTTTTTCTATCACTTTTAACTCTCTCTAAAAATGTCTGGCACAGGCCAAAATGTTGATCTGTCCAAACTTGCATATGATCACCTTAGCTGGAAAGGAGCAAGGAGTCTCTGCATAAAGAGAGGTTTGAGTGTAGGGAAGAATCCTTCCTTAGAACTGTTAATTAACATGCTTAGAGAACAGGATAAGGCTAAAAGTGCCCCATCTGTTGAAAAAGTAGCTAATGGTTCTCAATCTGATCCAGGGACTCCCCCAGGAAAAGATTCTGGAAAGAAACTTCCTAGCCTGCCCATTACTAGACAGTCTAGCATAGTTGGTAATGATGATGAGCCACACCATACAAATAGTGTTGTCTCACATCATAGCAAAAGCATTTATTCTCACCATACTGGTAGTGATGTTTCTGTTAGCCAAGCTGTTAGGGTGGCTTCTGTAAGGGACAGGTCTCCTTCTGTTCAATCCCATCATACCTCTGTATCTAGGAATGTCCCTCCCACCAACACTGATGACAGAATGTTAGAGAGGGAACTCAATAAGTTGAGGGTGGAACAAACCAGACTGAAGCTTAAAAAGCAACAGCTGGATTTGGATAGACAGTCTTTTGAACTAGAGAAGGAAAGACAGAAGTTGGGTTTAGAAACCCATGGTGGCAGCAGCAGTATTCCCCATAGTCATCCTGCAAAAGATCATGATTCCAGGAATCTGCACAAGATAGTTCCCCCTTATAAGGAGGGGGATGACATTAACAAGTGGTTTGCTGCACTTGAGAGGGCCTGTGTTGTACAGGATGTCCCTCAAATGCAGTGGGCTGCTATCCTATGGCTATCATTTAGTGGAAAAGGTAGGGATAGGCTCCTTACTGTGAAAGAAAATGATGCTAATAATTTCCAAGTTCTTAAGAATGCACTCCTGGATGGTTATGGCTTAACCACTGAACAATACAGGATAAAGTTAAGAGAGGCCAAAAAGGAGTCTTCACAAGACTGGGTTGATTTCATTGACCATTCAATGAAGGCCTTGGAGGGGTGGTTACATGGCAGTAAAGTTACTGATTATGACAGCCTGTATAACTTGATCCTGAGAGAGCATATTCTTAATAATTGTGTGTCTGATTTGTTGCACCAGTACTTGGTGGACTCTGATCTGACCTCTCCCCAAGAATTGGGAAAGAAGGCAGACAAATGGGTCAGAACAAGGGTGAACAGAAAAGTTCATACAGGGGGTGACAAAGATGGCAACAAAAAGAAGGATGGTAAGTCTTCTGACAAGGGTGGGGACAAATCTAAAAATGAGTCTTCATCAGGCCCACAAAAACACTCTGGTGGGGGTGGTGGGCCCAAATCCTCTTTTAATCAGAACAAGGAAAAGAAACCATGGTGCTATTTATGTAAAATAAAAGGCCATTGGACAACAGATCCCAGTTGTCCAAAGAAAAGCACCAATGCTCCTACCACTACAACCCCTACTGCTACCCCTAGTGTCCCTACTAATAGCAGTGGTGGTGGGAGCAAACCTACTAATAGCCAATCCAAGGGAGTAGCTGGGCTCACTATTGGTAACTTAGTTGGGGTTGGCCTTGTTAGGGAGGCCACAGAGGCTGTGTTAGTCTCTGAGGGGGCTATTGATTTAGCCACCTCAGTTGCTTGTCCCCTTAATATGGATAAGTACAAGCAGCTACCCCTAATAAATGGTGTTGAGGTTCAGGCCTACAGGGACACTGGAGCCAGTGTGACTATGGTCATAGAGAAACTGGTCCACCCTGAACAACACCTACTTGGTCACCAGTACCAAGTAACCAATGCTCACAACAACACACTTAGCCACCCCATGGCTGTTGTTAATCTCAACTGGGGGGGGGTTACTGGTCCAAAGAAAGTTGTGGTAGCTTCAGATTTACCTGTAGACTGTCTATTAGGGAATGATTTGGAGACATCAGCTTGGTCAGATGTGGAGTTGGAGGCCCATGCAGCAATGCTGGGCATCCCAGGGCATATTTTTGCTTTGACAAGGGCTCAGGCCAAAAAGCAAAAAGGACAGGGAAGCTTGGATCCTGGAACAATGGACCAAGTGCTCCCTAAAGCTAGGGCTAGTAGAAACAAACCACTTCCTACTATCCCTCCCTCTACAGTGGATTCAACTTCTGAGGAAGAAGAATTCCCTCCCTGTGCAGAACCTACACCAGAGGAGCTGGAAGCAGACACTGCTGAGCTTTTGGGTGAAGGGGGGCCTGCCAGAGAGGAGCTGAGTGTGGCGCAGCAAACCTGTCCCACATTAGAGGGTCTCAGACAGCAAGCTGTCAAACAGGCTAATGGGGATGTCAGTGACTCTCATAGAGTTTACTGGGAGGACAACCTCTTGTACACTGAGCATAGGGATCCTAAACCTGGAGCTGCCAGGAGATTAGTGATTCCTCAGGAGTACAGAAAGTTCCTCCTAACCCTGGCACATGACATTCCCCTAGCTGGGCATCTAGGACAAATGAAAACTTGGGACAGGCTTGTTCCCCTGTTTCATTGGCCTAGAATGTCTGAGGACACAAAGGAATTTTGTAAGTCCTGTGAAACCTGTCAAGCCAGTGGCAAGACAGGTGGCACCCCAAAGGCACCCCTTATCCCACTGCCTGTGGTTGGGGTTCCCTTTGAAAGGGTAAGGGTTGACATAGTTGGCCCCCTTGACCCTCCTACTGCTTCAGGCAATAGATTTATCTTGGTGGTAGTGGACCATGCCACAAGATATCCTGAAGCTATTCCTTTAAGGACCACTACAGCACCTGCAGTGGCAAATGCCCTCCTGGGAATATTTTCCAGGGTGGGCTTCCCAAAGGAAGTAGTATCAGACAGGGGAAGCAATTTCATGTCTGCATACTTAAAGGCCATGTGGAAGGAGTGTGGTGTAACGTACAAGTTCACAACACCCTATCATCCACAAACAAATGGACTGGTGGAGAGATTTAATAAAACTCTCAAAGGCATGATTATGGGTCTCCCTGAAAAACTCCGCAGGAGATGGGATATCCTTCTACCATGCCTCCTTTTTGCCTACAGGGAGGTACCCCAGAAAGGAGTGGGCTTCAGCCCCTTTGAACTTCTTTTTGGACACCCTGTTAGGGGTCCACTCACACTTGTAAAGGAGGGTTGGGAACAACCTTTAAAAGCTCCTAAGCAGGATATTGTGGATTATGTACTTGGCCTCAGATCAAGGATGGCTGAGTACTTGAAAAAGGCCAGTAAAAACCTTCAGGCCAGCCAAGAGCTCCAGAAGCAATGGCATGATCAGAAGGCTGTTTTGGTTCAGTACCAACCAGGGCAGAAAGTGTGGGTCTTGGAGCCTGTGGCCCCAAGAGCACTCCAAGATAAATGGAGTGGACCCCACACAATTCTTGAAAAGAAGGGAGAAGTCACCTATTTAGTTGACTTAGGCACTGCCAGGAGTCCCCTTAGGGTGCTCCATGTCAACCGCCTGAAACCCTACTATGACAGGGCTGATCTCACCCTGCTCATGGCAACAGATGAGGGACAGGAAGAAGACAGTGATCCTCTACCTGATCTCTTCTCTTCCACAGAACAAGATGCTCTGGTGGAAGGTGTAGTTTTGGCTGATTGTCTTACTGCTGAGCAGAAAGACAATTGCATAAATCTCCTAGATCAATTCTCTGAACTCTTCTCTACTGTGCCAGGTACCACTTCTTGGTGTGAGCACACTATAGATACTGGAGACAGCTTGCCTGTCAAAAGTAAGATCTATAGGCAGCCTGACCATGTCAGGGACTGCATAAAGCAAGAGGTCCAGAAAATGTTAGAACTAGGAGTGGTTGAGCACTCTGACAGTCCATGGGCTTCTCCTGTGGTACTGGTACCAAAACCCCATTCCAAAGATGGAAAGAAGGAAATGCGGTTTTGTGTAGACTATAGAGGTCTCAACTTGGTAACCAAAACTGATGCTCACCCTATACCCAGGGCAGATGAGCTCATAGATACACTGGCATCTGCCAAGTATCTAAGCACTTTTGACTTGACTGCAGGGTATTGGCAGATCAAATTGTCAGAAGATGCTAAACCTAAGACTGCATTTTCAACCATTGGAGGACATTACCAGTTTACTGTAATGCCTTTTGGTTTGAAAAATGCACCTGCCACTTTTCAGAGGTTGGTGAATACAGTCCTGCAAGGGCTGGAAGCTTTCAGTGCAGCATATTTGGACGATATAGCTGTCTTTAGCTCCAGCTGGGATGATCACCTGGTCCACCTATGGAAAGTTTTGGAGGCCCTGCAAAAGGCAGGCCTCACTATCAAGGCTTCAAAGTGCCAGATAGGGCAGGGTAAGGTGGTTTATCTGGGACACCTAGTTGGTGGGGAACAGATTGCACCACTACAGGGGAAAATCCAAACAATTATTGATTGGGTTCCCCCTACCACTCAGACTCAGGTGAGAGCCTTCCTAGGCCTCACTGGGTATTACAGGAGGTTCATTAAGAACTATGGCTCCATTGCAGCCCCTCTTAATGACCTCACTTCCAAAAAGATGCCTAAAAAGGTATTATGGACAGCAAACTGTCAGAAAGCTTTTGAGGAGCTGAAGCAGGCCATGTGCTCTGCACCTATCCTGAAAAGCCCTTGTTACTCTAAAAAATTCTATGTCCAAACTGATGCATCTGAATTAGGAGTAGGGGCAGTCCTATCACTACTTAATTCTGAGGGCCAGGATCAACCTGTTGCTTTTATTAGTAGGAGGTTGACCCCTAGAGAAAAGCGTTGGTCTGCCATTGAGAGGGAGGCCTTTGCTGTGGTCTGGGCACTGAAGAAGTTGAGGCCATACCTGTTTGGCACTCACTTCATTGTTCAGACAGACCACAAACCTCTACTTTGGCTAAAACAAATGAAAGGTGAAAATCCAAAATTGTTGAGGTGGTCCATATCCCTACAGGGAATGGACTATACAGTGGAACATAGACCTGGGAGTAGCCACTCCAATGCAGATGGACTCTCCAGATATTTCCACTTAGACAATGAAGACTCATCAGGTCATTGCTAGTCTTATTGTCCTTCGTTTGGGGGGGGGGGGTTGTGTAGGAAAGTACCATCTTGCCTGGCATGTTACCCCCATTTTTCACTGTATATATGTTGTTTTAGTTGTATGTGTCACTGGGACCCTGGTAACCCAGGGCCCCAGTGCTCATAAGTGTGCCTGAATGTGTTACCTGTGTAGTGACTAACTGTCTCACTGAGGCTCTGCTAATCAGAACCTCAGTGGTTATGCTCTCTCATTTCTTTCCAAATTGTCACTAACAGGCTAGTGACCATTTTTACCAATTTACATTGGCTTACTGGAACACCCTTATAATTCCCTAGTATATGGTACTGAGGTACCCAGGGTATTGGGGTTCCAGGAGATCCCTATGGGCTGCAGCATTTCTTTTGCCACCCATAGGGAGCTCTGACAATTCTTACACAGGCCTGCCACTGCAGCCTGAGTGAAATAACGTCCACGTTATTTCACAGCCATTTTACACTGCACTTAAGTAACTTATAAGTCACCTATATGTCTAACCTTTACCTGGTAAAGGTTAGGTGCAAAGTTACTTAGTGTGAGGGCACCCTGGCACTAGCCAAGGTGCCCCCACATTGTTCAGAGCCAATTCCCTGAACTTTGTGAGTGCGGGGACACCATTACACACGTGCACTACATATAGGTCACTACCTATATGTAGCTTCACAATGGTAACTCCGAATATGGCCATGTAACATGTCTATGATCATGGAATTGCCCCCTCTATGCCATCCTGGCATAGTTGGCACAATCCCATGATCCCAGTGGTCTGTAGCACAGACCCTGGTACTGCCAAACTGCCCTTCCTGGGGTTTCACTGCAGCTGCTGCTGCTGCCAACCCCTCAGACAGGCATCTGCCCTCCTGGGGTCCAGCCAGGCCTGGCCCAGGATGGCAGAACAAAGAACTTCCTCTGAGAGAGGGTGTGACACCCTCTCCCTTTGGAAAATGGTGTGAAGTCAGGGGAGGAGTAGCCTCCCCGAGCCTCTGGAAATGCTTTGTTGGGCACAGATGTGCCCAATTCTGCATAAGCCAGTCTACACCGGTTCAGGGGACCCCTTAGCCCTGCTCTGGCGCGAAACTGGACAAAGGAAAGGGGAGTGACCACTCCCCTGACCTGCACCTCCCCTGGGAGGTGTCCAGAGCTCCTCCAGTGTGCTCCAGACCTCTGCCATCTTGGAAACAGAGGTGCTGCTGGCACACTGGACTGCTCTGAGTGGCCAGTGCCACCAGGTGACGTCAGAGACTCCTGCTGATAGGCTCCTTCAGGTGTTAGTAGCCTATCCTCTCTCCTAGGTAGCCAAACCCTCTTTTCTGGCTATTTAGGGTCTCTGTCTATGGGGAAACTTTAGATAACGAATGCAAGAGCTCATCCGAGTTCCTCTGCATCTCTCTCTTCCCCTTCTGCCAAGGAATCGACTGCTGACCGCGCTGGAAGCCTGCAAACCTGCAACATAGTAGCAAAGACGACTACTGCAACTCTGTAACGTTGATCCTGCCGCCTTCTCGACTGTTTTCCTGGTGGTGCATGCTGTGGGGGTAGTCTGCCTCCCCTCTGCACTAGAAGCTCCGAAGAAATCTCCCGTGGGTCGACGGAATCTTCCCCCTGCAACCGCAGGCACCAAAAAGCTGCATTACCGGTCCCTTGGGTCTCCTCTCAGCACGACGAGCGAGGTCCCTCAAATCCAGCAACTCTGTCCAAGTGGCCCCCACAGTCCAGTGACTCTTCAGTCCAAGTTTGGTGGAGGTAAGTCCTTGCCTCACCTCGCTAGACTGCATTGCTGGGAACCGCGACTTTTGCAACTACTCCGGCCTCCGTGCACTTCCGGCGGAAATCCTTTGTGCACAGTCCAGCCTGGGTCCACGGCACTCTAACCTGCATTGCACGACCTCCTAAGTTGTTCTCCGGCGACGTGGGACTTCTTTGTGCGACTTCGGGTGAGCACCGTTTCACGCATCCTTGTAGTGCCTATTTCCGGCACTTCTTTGGGTGCTACCTGCTGCTAAGAGGGCTCCTTGTCTTGCTCGACATCCCCTCTACCTCCTGGTCCAATTTGCGACCTCCTGGTCCCTCCTGGGCCGCAGCAGCGTCCAAAAACGCAAACTGCACGATTTGCAGCTAGCAAGGCTTGTTGGCGTTCTTTCGGCGGGAAAACACTTCTGCACGACTCTACAAGGCGAGCGGGATCTGTCCTCCAAAGGGGAAGTCTCTAGCCCTTTGCGTTCCTGCAGAAACCGCAGCTTCTTCAGTCCAGTCGAAGCTTCTTTGCACCTGCAGCTGGCATTTCCTGGGCATCTGCCCATCTCCGACTTGCTTGTGACTTTTGGACTTGGTCCCCTTGTTCCACAGGTACCCCAGATTGGAAATCCAGCGTTGTTGCATTGTTGGTTTGTGTCTTTCCTGCATTATTCCTCTAACACGACTTCTTTGTCTTTAGGGGAACTTTAGTGCACTTTGCACTCACTTTTCAGGGTCTTGGGGAGGGCTAATTTTCTAACTCTCACTATTTTCTAATAGTCCCAGCGACCCTCTACAAGGTCACATAGGTTTGGGGTCCATTCGTGGTTCGCATTCCACTTTTGGAGTATATGGTTTGTGTTGCCCCTATCCCTATGTGTCCCCATTACATCCTATTGTAACTATACATTGGTTGCACTGTTTTCTAAGACTATACTGTATATTTCTGGTATTGTGTATATATATCTTGTGTATATTTCCTATCCTCTCACTGAGGGTACACTCTAAGATACTTTGGCACATTGTCATAAAAATAAAGTACCTTTATTTTTAGTATAACTGTGTATTGTGTTTTCTTATGATATTGTGCATATGACACTAGGTGGTACTGTAGTAGCTTCACACGTCTCCTAGTTCAGCCTAAGCTGCTCTGCTAAGCTTCCATTATCTATCAGCCTAAGCTGCTAGACACCCTATACACTAATAAGGGATAACTGGGCCTGGTGCAAGGTGCAAGTACCCCTAGGTACTCACTACAAGCCAGTCCAGCCTCCTACAGTAAACAACTGTGAAGTTTGTGCTTGCATTAAAACAAGTCATTCAAAACGAAAAGGGTTGTTACATCCACTTCCAACCCCAAGTTGTCCATGGGAGCACATTTCTTTAGACTTTATTACTGGCCTGCCAGTGGTTCAACAGCATTCAGTAATTCTGGTGGTAGTAGATAGTCTCACGAAATATGGACATTTCATCGCCTGTAAAAAATTGCCCACTTCTAGTGAATTCGCAACTATTTTACTGAACAGAGTGGTTCGTTATCATGGACTGCCAAAGGTTATCCTCTCCGATCGGGGGTCACAATTTTCCTCCAATTTCTGGAAGACATGGTGTAAAACACTCCAAGTGACATCTACGCTATCTACTAGTCACCATCCTCAAACAGATGGTCAAACGGAGAGACTAAATCAGACTTTGAAACAATACCTACGTGCCTACGCTGAAACGGCACTTCATTTTTGGACATCTATGCTCTGGTTAGCTGAGTTACCTTACAATAACTCATTCCACACTTCTATTGGCGTTACACCCTTTTTTAGTTTATTTGGCTATCATCCTGACACCTTGCCCATCACAATTCCTCAAGAAAGTTCTCTTACTCCAGCTGTGTCAGAAACCATTCAGTATTTACATCAAACCCAGAAACTGATTCAACAGCATTTAGAAAAAGCCAAACAAAAATATAAAAGGCATTATGACAAGAAACATTGTCAGAGACCGCAATATCAACCAGGTGACAAAGTGTGGCTTTCCACAAAACATATAGACTTCAAGAAGAAGCACAAGTTTAACCCCAAATTCATAGGTCCTTATACTGTCCTTCAGCAAATCAATCCTGTGACCTATAAACTACAATTGCCCAGATCCTTATGGATTCATCCAGTGTTCCACACTTCCCTCTTGAAAAAGGCAGTCCAAAAGATCCACCCTCATCCAGCTCCTGTTCTAGTACAAGGGGAAGAAGAATACGAAGTCAAGAAAGTATTGGATTCTAAACGGAGAGGGCCTAATCCATGGTACTTAATCTCATGGAAAGGGTATGGTCCTGAAAGTAACTCATGGGTTTCCGCATCTGATGTTCATGCTCCAGTACTTGTGAGACGCTTTCATCATCTTAATCCAAGCAAACCAGACCCTAGAGCGCATCTGGGAGAGGGGAGTACTGTCAACACCAGAGCAGTACGTGCTCTATTGGCAACAAAAATGCAAAAACCCAGCACTCTCAAAACATTGTAATTTATGCATTGTGCTGATATGTTGTGCTTTAACCTTTTGCATTGCAGAGTTCAATCCTGAAAACCTATTTTTAATATGCTTACAAATACTGTTCCTTTGCAATGTATTGCTGCAAGTTTTCAGAGTGTGTTAGGGTGTGGCCCCTTTCCAGGGCCTTCCAGAGACTTTCCCTGCAACATGCCTGGGCATGGTTCTGGGCTGGGCCAAGACTCTATAAAAGAGAGCCAGCCCAACTCCCAGTGCTCACTATTCAGAGGTCCCGGTGCAGAACAGCAGCTTCTTCCTGAGCTCCTGTCCCGGCGGCCTATTTGGATCTTTCAGTCTTCTTCCCTTCATCCTTCATTGGTGATCATTGTTCCAGGCGGTAAGACGGTGGTTGGACTGTTCCGACACCGTTATTGAGAATTTTCATATTCTTGGTTTAATTCTTAAATGAGTAACAGATTACTTGCGCGCTACCATTTCTTTACATTTATATGGTAGTTTACAAATAGGCAAGACGCGCAATTTGTTTCATAAAGGTTTGACTTTGTTATTCATTGTGTGCTACCATTTCTTGACATTTGAATGATGGCTTAAGATCGGCAAGACACGCGATTCGTTTTATGGTGTTTAAACATTGTTGTCCATTGCGCGCTACTATTTCTTGACATTTACATGATGTTTTACGAATTGGCAAGACGCTCAACTCATTTCATGAGGATTTAACTTTGTTGTTCATTGCGCGCTACCATTTCTTGACATTTCCATGGTGGCTTAAGAATTGGCAAAAGAAGCGTGATTCGTTTCATTGTACTTTGATCTTGTTATTTATTGTGAGTTGTTATTCCTTGACATTTACATCGTGTTTTACGAATCGGCAAGACGTGCGATTCCATTAATGATGATTTGACTTTGATATTCATTGCGTGCTACCATTTCTTGGTATTTTATATGGTGACACTCGAATCGGCAAGACGCACAATTCTCTCCTCGAGCTTATTTCATGTTGTTTATTGTATGCCACTATTCTAAGATATTTATTATGTAAAATCGAGTTGACAAGTTATGTGATTTGTTTCCTGAATCCATATTGTGTTATTCATGGTGCACAATCCTTTTATGGTGTTTACTATATATATATATATACATATATATATATATATATCTGCAGTATGCGCAATTTGTGTTGAAACATTTTAAGAGTACACAGAAGGCCAGAGTTTCTAGATGCAATATCGTATGGTCCTAGTATACATTCTCAAAACAGGATTTATATAACTGGTTTAAAATTTAGTCAGAATGTTTTTCTGATTCTCATGTAAAGGAAAGTACTTGAATAAGAAAGTTTTCATTTAATTCATCTTGATTCCCTTACAGGTATCCGGCCATCTTGAAACTTAGTCATTTTAAACTTAACTCTTAGATTGTTCATGTTTTCAGAGTGACTAGGCTTAGAATCATAGTCTAGTATTGATTTCAGGAGATATAGGGCCATATTTATACTTTTTGACGCAAAACTGCGCTAACGCAGTTTTGCGCCAAAAAAATTAGCGCCGGCTAACGCCATTCTGAAGCGCCATGCGGGCGCCGTATTTATTGAATGGCGTTAGCCGGCGTTAGCCAACCGGCGCTGCCAGGTGTGCGTGAAAAAAAACGACGTACACCAGGCAGCGCCGGCGTAGGGAAAAATGGCGTTTGGGCGTCCCAAAATGGGGCAAGTCAGGCTGAGGCAAAAAAATCGATTTTTAACCCGATTTGCGCCATTTTTTTTGGGCGCCCAGACGCCATTAACATGACTCCTGTCTTAGCAAAGACAGGAGTCATGCCCCCTTGCCCAATGGCCATGCCCAGGTGACTTCTGTCCCCTGGGCATGGTCATTGGGCATAGTGGCATGTAGGGGGGCACAAATCAGGCCCCCCTATGCCACAAATTCTTTTTTAAAAAAATACTTACCCCAACTTACCTTTTCTTCCTTGGGATGGGTCCCTCCATCCTTGGGTGTCCTCCTGGGGTGGGCAAGGGTGGCAGGGGGTGTCCCTGGGGGCAGGGGAGGGCACCTCTGGGCTCATTCTGAGCCCACAAGTCCCTTAACGCCTGCCCTGACCCAGGCGTTAAAAAGAGGCGCAAATGCGGGTTTTTTTGCCCCGCCCACTCCCGGGCGTCATTTTTGCCCGGGAGTATAAATACCACGCACATGCCTGGGAGTCATTTTTTAAGACGGGAACGCCTACCTTGCATCTCATTAACACAAGGAAGGTGTTCACGCCACAAAATGACGCTAACTCCATGAACTTTGGCGCTAGACGCGTCTAACGCCAAAGTATAAATATGGAGTTAGTTTTGCGTCGAATTTGCGTCGAAAAAAACGACGCAAATTCGGCGCAAACGGAGTATAAATATGCCCCATAATTTTCATATTGTGTGTTCTAACCTTTTTCTTACTACAGGTCTCCTTCCCAGCTGTTCCCTTCCTAATCCCCTCTTCCTCTCTTGAACTCTCTCAGTCTCTGTGATTTATCTATCAGAGTCTTGGAGCTGTTCAGTGGTGGACGTGTTGGGAACGTGCACAGACCCCGAGGATCTGGTGACTCTGACAATGATAAATTATCTGCAAGTGCTGCCACCTTAGGAATAAGGGACTTGGCGAAACTTCGACTGGCTGGATTCCTAACATTGGGGATCTGGTTCGTGAGAAGATCGCTGTGAAAAAGGAGTTCGGTCCATCATACAGAGCACCTGTACCAGTCTTGGGAATAAAAGGCACCAGGACTGTCATCTTACCACCATTGTCTGGTTCTAAGATGAACAGATTAATCTCCATTGATGACATCAAATTACACCATGTGGCCGATCCTTCACAGTAGACCAGGAGGTCCCTTGGGTGGTTCCCAATCCCCTCTCACTACCCAACAGGACATCCATCTACATAGTAGGATGAACATCACTACTACTGACTATGCAGCGATGTCAACCGCTATTCCGGACCCTTCCTCAACCATGGGGAGGGCGGAAAACGAACTTTTGTTGGTTCCAGTCACATCTTCAGTGACCACCCCGCTTCAAGATTTGGCTGTATTTTACACGAACACTTCCACGATTAATGACGTTGTCTATCAAGAGCCTTCACGTGCGGTGGATCAGAATACACCGGCTCCTGTGTTTGCAGAGACTACCTCTGGCTATTTCATTGACATTGATGATTTTTCTTCGGATTCATCCTCTATGGTGATTGACAATATTTCAAAAAGTAGTAAGCTGTATCGATGGCTTAAAAATAACTATATGATCTACCCATGGAACTACCTGTGGTTCTGCTTGACATTTATTGCATTATTTTTATGGATTGGTTTTGTGACTGTTTTCTTTTTGCTCATAAATGGTCACTATATTCCTGATCGCTCCTCAGTGGAGCCTGTTGATGAAATTTTAACACCACATCATTCTTCACATAAGGTCCGAAGAGATTTGTCCCCTGTAAATATTACAGCAATACCATTACTGATGGGATTGTGTGGGACAAAGTTCCATTCGATATATATGGGCCTACAGAGATTATTCAAATACCATACGTGTTCAAAATTTCAATGTCTGATGTTATTACACCTAATGTTGTCTCTGATGATTGAGATGTCCAAACAGTTGATTCCATGCTAACTGAAATGAAGGACTATTCCGCTTTTGAAAGTGATGATGTATATGATTATACAATGAATTATGGGGAAATGTTCTGCTATAACAATTGGGGACCTCACTACCTACACCGTGCCACTAGATACAGGCCTCTCTTGAACTACACACAGTGGGAACACTGTTCTACACCACAGGTGGGGAGTCCAAAGTAATATAGCGATAAATTTACATACTTTTCTGGGCATGATACAAAAAAAGCAGAGTCGTATTATTTTAAAATACCTCCGGCACAAATTAGGAAAATTTTGCTAACAGATACGAAACTGATTTATTCAGATCCCTTTGTTTCCCGGCTCTCGATTGAGAGTTACGAATATTGGAAGAGCACTATTGACTTGAAAAGTGTATGGGGAACACAAGATTGGCAGATACAGGGTTGGGAGGCTTTGTTTCGAGCATGCCTGATTCCTGTGCAAATTATTTTCTTAAATGACACTATTGAGCAGACATCCTGTCTGGGGTTAGCAAAAATTAAAGATCTGAACACACCCAGTATCCCTACTCTGGCAAAATGTAAAGATTGGCAACACTTTCTTAATGTTACAGAGGACAGGCTAGATGCAATGGTCAAGGCCGGTACCTGTAAGTCTTCACTTTCCAGTCCCGGCGGGTGGTTGGTATGGCCCACCGATACTAATGAGTGTCAAAGGCGTTTCTTGAACTCTTCAGGTTTTTTTTCAATTAACAGGCCAGACCCTCGCTTTATATTGGGTCAACATACAGGTATAATTACAACATACAGTGTGGGTTAGCTGTGCCAGCAATGGGTGCAAACAAACACGTTAACAGCAGTTAAGAAACACCTGAACACTCTTTCTGACAGTATAGACTTGCAGGATTTTCTGCTGGGTCCTAGAAAACAGTGCTCGAAAAGGTTTTTATATGCTATGTACAATGAAATTTGGAAACTTTCCCAGATTGAGGCTGCTGCACGTTTAAGGCAACTAGATAAGGAAAATTTTGAAAAAACATTAGCTGTTGTCGACAATGGCATGAACACGCTGTCCAACAGGATTTATTCACTATCAAATATAGTGTGTCTGCTATTGATATCACTCACACAGGCCTGTCCCAGTTATATCATGGGCAGACGCAGCTACGTTCCATCATGCAGCTGGGTTGGACTCGACAGACACTGAAAAGTGGCCACATTCTATGGAAGTATATTAATGGGAGTGAATTCTTCACTGCTTTTAATTTTTCCAAGGAACAAGTGACAATGGCTAAGAGGGAGGCTAGTTTCACCTTGCTTCAAGTAGAGAAGTTAGATAAGTTGCCCTTCACAGTAGCAGAGAGTCCTTCAACTATCTGGCTCTTACACGGCATTATTAATTTACCGTTTTCAACCTTTTGTTTCTCGAGCTGCCTGAAACATTTTGCAGTGGGACGATATGAGCAACTAGGAGAAAGCTTTATTAAGGAAGAGTGGGAGTTGCCCTTTGACTATAGATGTCTGAACGGTGAAAGGGAGGTCTTTCTTAGCGGAAGTAAATGTGAGACTGCTGTTTGTCATTCTATGATATGCAAACAGGTGTCTCTTCACGGTCTTTGCAATGCGGGGGTCACAAATTTGGCCTGTTTTCTGAAGGGTACTCCCGTCCCCTTGATTCGTTCAGTGTTTCATGTACTTTCCAATGGAAGTTATGTGGTACTGAACGATCAAAGCTGTTGCGGCATGCGGCCTGGAATTGCCTACGCAATCTCGGTCACGAAGGTTGTTACGTGTTGTGGACATGTTTTGTTTCCCCCCACACAAGAGATAAAAGTATCTGACATGTGGCCCCACATAGATACTATTAATGTGAACTATGACAAGCTGAGTACGCTAAAAGCGCTATTGTTTCAGAAACAGGTCGCCTTGACATCCGCAAAAGAGACGTATGCTCTCCAGATTGCGAGATCATCAGCAGAGATACAATCCCTTTTAAATACCGATTTCCCCAAACACTTTGGAGAGGTGGTATCCAGAATATTCAATGCTTCAAGCACCACTGGGATTGTGCATTTCTTTAAGGCTGTCGGGTCTGGTTTCGTGTCCATCTTCCAGACTGTCTTCGGAGTCATCCCATCAGCCATCCATTCTCTCTTTTCAAGTGTGTTTGGTGGCTTTCCAATTATTTTGGCTTTAATTGGCAGACTACTGCTGCTATTTCTTCTGATTCGCGGTGGTTATTTCTTTCCAGCAACACAGAGCAATTGAGCCGCTCCCGCCAACTCCACTGTGCCGTGAGCGCATGGCTCGGATCTTCGGTGCACCTTTGCTGGTGGAACTGGAGCTTGACTGGTCGTTGTCATTCTAGCCCCTTCTCTGGTGTGTACAACCAGTCTTCTGCTGCATATGGTGTCTCTTTGAGCATCTGCCTATGGTCTGTCTTGCTGTTGCACCGACATCTCCTGTGGACCACGAACTGCTGATGTCCCCGATGAGGGTTCATACACGGTCATGCCCCTTGAGACTGAGGTTGCTCCGCGAGGCCACCTATGAGCTTTCCATTGTGAGATCTACCATGGATGAGGACACTGCAACGAGTAACGATACACCAGGAAATACGGCTCACTTCTGCTCTGTGGATCCGTTTGTCCGCCCAGCACTCAACTTAACTTCAGACGATGTTGACTCATTTTTTAGATCCTTGACTGGTGACTTCGATGACATTCTTCCAGATCATGCGTATAACAAATAATTTGATGAATTGACTTGCCATTCCCGATTCCAAATTATGCATTTAAATTGACATTTGCTGTTGCACGCTGTCCTTGTCATAGTTGACATTAACATCTCTGTATATATTTTAAACTGATTTGTTTGAACATATTTTTAACACATGCGAATGCTTTTTTGGCTTGTTTTAGCATTTAGCTTTTAGTTCAGGAGCAATTTTTTAGCTTTTGGGTCCCTGTACCTTCATCATACCTGTTACGGCAATGGGGAGGGTGTAGTGAATCCTAGCTCGTTTTAATGGGATAACGGGAGTTAGCTTAGCCGCTGGCTTGTAGACTCGTGCCCCCGTCACCTAGTGACTTTTAACCTACTTAGCTTGCTCTGTCTTAGCCCATTTAATTATTTATTTCTTCTAAGATGGCTGCCTTGTTTATAGTTAGGCCACTTGTTATGAGTTACATTATCAGTGTCACCGCGCCAAGGCGTCAAGATCAAGCACCAAAGACAAACAAACAGTAGGTGTTCACACTTAGGGATTTTCCCTCTCTATACTTTCGAGGGATTGTTGATATTAATTGCCGTCCCAAGCATGCCTGTTATCTATTGTTTTGGACACACCTACGTCAGGGAACCTTGTAGATCTGTATAAATACATCACACTTTAGACAGATAATCAGAGGGATTCCGACCAGAGGGCATTGCCACCATCACTGATACCGATGCTGCAGTCGTCAAGACGCTGACCCAGTCTTCGTGTCCCTGCGGAGTCTGAGATAGAGACCTCATTCCAAGGTAACGAGAGTTGGGGGCTCCTCTCATGGACACGACTTTGACAGATTAGGTTTAGCGAACCCAGCTCTTCTTTAGGTAGGAGGTTAGGGCTATTCACATGAGGGTAATAGAGCATATTCCATCTTATATATCTTTTTCCTGTATTACAAAATGGTGGGGGTCTTCATAACAATGACTCTCTTCTTCACAATACTGTTACTTGCTATATATTTATTATCCTAATCATTGCAGTCCATGCAACTTATCGCAAATTGCAGTTATGTTAAATAAAAAGCTATTGTAACTTTACTGCATCTGTGTCATTGCCTGTGTTTGTATGAGACATGATATATCTGTGAGAAAGGGGTAATCTCCGTTCAACCACGACATACCCTGAGATATCTTACTTTGAGTCCATGCGTAAGCGACTGCCATAAATCACCTTTTACTATTGTGTTTCTGGTGAAGTGCTGCTAGTGAGCTGGTAAGGTTGGGACAACAGTTGCGACTTGTTGTAGGAAAGACTCAGTCGCCTACAAACAAAAGTACTGTTATCCTTAAACCAGCAGTCTTGCTCAGAGCAAACTACGACAAGAAGTCACGGCAGACATTTGTGTTCTGCGGGAGCCACACTTAATATCCAGTGATTGTCATTGCCTTAGGTCCAGAGCATTCTCACACCAACGCCTTTCCTCTGCAGCCACCAAAACAGCATGGGTGGCTATCCTTGTGGCCAGTATGTTTGGGGGGCTAATTGGAACCAAAATGGTAGAGGTGAGGGGATGCCTGCTGGCCCATAGAATTCATATACAAGGTCACACTTTCCTACTTGACTCCTTGTACTTTCCTAATGAGGGCCAGGCAGCTTTCTTTCGCCATGCGGTGGCAGAGGTCCTGGGCGCCTGAGACAGGCTAATATTGATAGGAGGGGATCTTAATATAGTTTTTGACAATGCTCTTCACCGCTCTGCGATGAGACAGGGAGGAACGGGAGAGTTGACATGGGACTGTAAACGCTGGCTTCATGAGCTGAGTCTTAGGGACCTCTGGAGAGATAGCCACCCGATTGCACAGGATTACACCTATTACTCACACACTCACAAAACCTACGCTAGACTAGACCACTTATTGGGTACAGAAGAGGTTCAGCGCATTTCCTCTGGGTGTGACATAGGTGCCCGGTCCCTGTCCGACCATGCTGCACTGATGATAGATGCAGACCCAAACAGCATATACCAACCCTGGTGTCTCCATGAGACCCTCTCACACAAACGAGAAGTGCTGCAGCAAATCACAACAACCTTGCAGAACTTTTTCACTACTAATGACGGTCCTGTCACCCCTATCTTCCTTCTCTGGGACACTATGAAAACAGTAATCAGGGGGAATTCATTGCCATATCCACAGCAGACAACAAGGCACGGAAAGAGCAACGCAATCAGCGGGGTTAGACATAGATGTGTCAGAATCCTCCCTATTATGACACCCGTGCTCCTCTTCTGAGACATCGGAGCCTCTCCTGACAGCCTCTGCCCCTCTTTCGAGACCCAGCTCTCCTCTGATGAGACACCTGACCATCTCCTGACAGCTTCTGCCCCTCTTCTGAGACCTACTGCCCTCTGCTGAGACACGTGTAGTGTGTAGAGGGACGCTGGGAGTGTAAGAAAACACCAAAGGTAAGTACTAAAACCCACCCCAGAGCCCAGGAAAGCAGGAGTAAATCAAAGTAAGTTTCCTAGAACACATAAGAACATGTGATAGAAGATAATGCAAGAACCAGAAGAGACTGCAAGACACCAACAACAGATTCCTGGACCTGAAGACCTGTGTAAGAAGGGGACCAAGTCCAAGAAGCACTGAAAAGTCCAGGGAGAACAGGATAGAGTGCTGGGAGCCGGAGCTGCAAGATGCACAAAAAACTTCATGGAAGGATGCTAACAAGCCTTGACAGCTGCAAAACATGTGGTGCACGTGGGTACTGTCTTGCATGGGGATGTAGGAGGCTGGACTGGCTTGTAGTGAGTATCAAGGGGTACTTACACTTTGCACAGGCCCAGGTATCCCTTATTAGTGTATAGGGTGTCTAGCAGCTTAGGCTGATAGATAATGGTAGCTTAGCAGAGCAGCTTCGGCTGAACTAGGAGACGACTGAAGCTCCTACAGTACCACTAGTGTCACTTGCACAATATCATAAGAAAACACAATACACAGATATACTAAAAATAAAGGTACTTTATTTTTATGACAATATGCCAAAAGTATCTCAGTGAGTACCCTCAGTATGAGGATAGCAAATATACACAAGATATATGTACACAATACCAAAAATATGCAGTATAGTCTTAGAAAACAGTGCAAACAATGTATAGTTACAATAGGATGCAATGGGGACACATAGGGATAGGGGCAACACAAACCATATACTCCAAAAGTGGAATGCAAACCACGAATGGACCCCAAACCTATGTGACCTTGTAGAGGGTCGCTGGGACTGTAAGAAAATAGTGAGGGTTAGAAAAATAGCCCACCCCAAGACCCTGAAAAGTGAGTGCAAAGTGCACTAAAGTTCCCCAAAGAGCATAGAAGTCGTGATAGGGGAATTCTGCAGGAAAGACCAACACCAGCAATGCAACAACAATGGATTTCTAGACGAGAGGACCTGTGGAACAAGGGGGCCAAGTCCAAAAGTCACAAGCAAGTCGGAGATGGGCAGGTGCCCAGGAAATGCCAGCTGTGGGTGCAAAGAAGCTGCTGCTAGGCAGTAGAAGCTGAGGATTCTGCAAGAACGACAAGGGCTAGAAACTTCTCCTTTGGAGGATGGATGTCCCACGTCGTGAAGAGTCGCGCAGAAGTGTTTTCCTGAAGAAAGACTGCAAACAAGCCTTGCTAGCTGCAAATCGTGGTGTAAGGGTTTTGGATGCTGCTGTAGCCCAGGAGGGACCAGGATGTCGCCAATTGTGTCTGGGGACAGAGGGGGTGTCGAGCAAGACAAGGAGTCCTCTCAAAAGCAGGCAGCACCCGGAGAAGTGCCGGAACAGGCACTACGAAGAGGAGTGAAACGGTGCTCACCCGAAGTTGCACAAGAGAGTCCCACGCCGCCGGAGGACAACTCAGGAGGTCGTGCAATGCAGGTTAGAGTGCTGTGGACCCAGGCTTGGCTGTGCACAAAGGAAATCCTGGAAAAGTGCACAGGTGCCGGAGCAGCTGCAAAAGACGCGGTTCCCAGCAATGCAGTCTGGCGTGGGAAGGCAAGGACTTACCTCCACCAAACTTGGACTGAAGAGTCACTGGACTGTGGGAGTCACTTGGACAGAGTTGCTAGATTCAAGGGACCTCGCTCGTCGTGCTGAGAGGAGACCCAGGGTACCGGTAATGCAGTTCTTTGGTGCCTGCGGTTGCAGGGGGAAGATTCCGTCGACCCACAGGAGATTTCTTCGGAGCTTCTAGTGCAGAGAGGAGGCAGACTACCCCCACAGCATGCACCACCAGGAAAACAGTCGAGAAGGCGGCAGGATCAGCGTTACAGAGTTGCAGTAGTCGTCTTCGCTACTTTGTTGCAGTTTTGCAGGCTTCCAGCATGGTCAGCAGTCGATTTCTTGGCAGAAGGTGAAGAGAGAGATGCAGAGGAACTCTGATGAGCTCTTGCATTCATTATCTAAGGAATTCCCCTGCCAGCAGGTGACGTCAGAGACCCCTCCTGATAGGTCCATACCTGATAAGGCAGCCAATCCCCCTCTCAGGGCTATTTAGGGTCTCTCCTGTGGGTTCTCTTCAGATTCTGCTTGCAAGTTTCCTTCAGGAATCCTCTGCAATGAATATGTGACAGAACAACTAGGTCCTAAACAACTATAGCCTAAACCACTACTGCTAAACAACTAAAAAGTCTCTACAACTAAGTACTGAACAACTACTGTGTCTGAATAACAATTGCCTGAACAACTAATATATATATATATTCTAAACAACTAATAAACCATAAAAACCAAAAGGAAAACCTTACCTTAAAATTAGTTGTTCAGGCAATTGTTATTCAGACATAGTAGTTGTTCAGACAGTAGTTGTTCAGTACTTAGTTGTAGAGACTTTTTAGTTGTTTAGCAGTAGTGGTTCAGGCAAGTAGTGGTTTAGACCTAGTTGTTCAGGATGTTTCCCCTCTGCAACTACTACTTCATCCTCTGACCTCGGATCAACTGCAGCCTTCTCCAGGAACCGCTGTAACTGCAACAAAGTATCCACAAGGGATACTTATACTGTGCAATTTCAGCTCCAGCCAGCAACTGCAACAGTTTCCATGGTGTGCACACTCTGAGGACTCCCTGTCTTCATCCTGCACCAGAAGGACCAAAGAACTCTCCCATGGGGTGACGGAGTCACGCCCCTGCTCACGCAGGCGCCTTCCAAGACGACGACCGGTACCCTGGGACTTCTCTCACTGCGACGAGCGTGCTCCTAAGGACACAGAGGGTGGACCCCTTCGACATCGACTGTCCTGAGGTCCTGCTAACACAATTTGGAGAAGGTAAGACCTTGCCTTCCCAGAGAGCGACAGTACCCCTGTGTACTGCGTCTTCTTCACCTCCTGAGGCCTCTGTGCACTATTTGCAAAATTCCTTTGTGCATAGCCTGGCCTAGGTCCCCAGCACTCTATCCTGTGACGCTGAGTTGTTCTCCGGTAGCTTGGGACCTTCCTTTGTTGTGCTGCATCAACTGCATTCAGCACCTCCTTTGTACCCGTGTCCTGGGACTCCCGCGGGTGCTGGCTGGCATTCTGAGGGCTCTCTAAAGTGCTGAGAGACCCCTCTTCCTCCTCACATGGAGTTGAGGCTCCCAGGTCCCTCCTGGGCCCATCCAGCACCATTTTGACGCAAAATGCACTATTGTCATAACCAAGGCTTGTTGGCGACTTCCAACACGAAATCACATCTGCAACAATCTTCACGTCGTGGTACATCCTTTGCATCATGCAGGAATCCGCTGGCATCTTCCTAGGGTGCATTCCTGCAGTCTTCGACTAACCAGGGACTCATCTTTTACACCCTTTTCTGGGTTGGCAGGGGCTCCTGTCCTTCCTGTAACTTCTTTCGACTTCAGGATCTTGGTCCCCTTCCTTTGCAGATCTTCAGGTCCAGGAATCCAGCAGTTGTTGTTTTCAGACTTGGTTGGTCGCTGCAAAATCCAAATCACAAGGTGTAGTGCGTACTAAGGAAACTTGCAGTACTTTACTCCTGCTTTTCTGGGCTCTAGGTTGGGGTAATTTACTTACCTTTACTGTATTCTTACTCTCCCAGCGATTCTGCACACACTTCAATTGTCTAGGGGGGAATTCGCGATTTGCATTCCACTTTCTTAGTATATGGTTTGTGTCGCCCCTAGACCTATTTTCTCCTATTGCATTCTATAGCATTTCCTATTGTTTGCATTGTTCTTTGACTATTTACTTGTCTACTTTTGGTGTCTAGTGTATATATTGTGTATAATACTTACCTCCAGAAGGAGTATTGTCTCTAAGATATTTTTGGCTCTGTGTCATCCAAATAAATACCTTTATTTTTGGTAACACTGAGTATTGTCTTTACTTGTGTAGAAGTACTGTGTAACTATAAGTGGTATTGCATGAGCTTTGCATGTCTCCTAGGTCACCTGCTCTGCTACAGCTACATCTATCAGCCTAAGCTGCTGGAACACTACTACTTCACTAATAAGGGATAACTGGACCTGGTATAAGGTGTAAGTACCCAAGGTACCCACTACAAACCAGGCCAGCCTCCTACACTGGGCCCCTCTCCTGAGACACCTGTCCCTCTCTTGACAACCCCTATCCCTCTTCTGAGATCCAGTGCCCTTCTCCAGTGACACCTGACCCTCTCCTGAGAGCCCCTGCCTCTCTTCTGAGACCCAGGGCCCCTCCCCTCTCCAGAGACACCTGACCCTCTCCTGACAACCTCTGCCCTTTTTTCTGAGACCCAGGGCCCTTTTCCCAAGACACCTGCCCCTCTCCCGACACCCCCTGTCCCTCCTCTGATATCAAGCTTGTTGGAAAATGGGTTATTGATAAGAGCAGGTAAGTACCTACACTTAGCAAGAGGCCACTAACCTCCACTTAGGTCCAGTTAGGTCTCAATAATTTAAACCTAGCTCAACCCTTGGTAGCTTGGCAACGAGATACAAGGCTTAATTTAGGAGACAAAGCGTAAAGCATTTAAAAATCACAAAACAGTAAATAAATAAAACACAAAACACAATAAAAATCCCACACCAATGTATAAGGATAGATTATGGCCCGTATTTATACTTTTTGACGCTAAACTGCGCTAACGCAGTTTAGCGTCAAAAAGTTTAGCGCCGGCTAACGCCATTCTGAAGCGCCATGCGGGCGCCGTATTTATTGAATGGCGTTAGCCGGCGCTAGCAGACCGGCGCTGCCTGGTGTGCGTGGAAAAAAACCACGTACACCAGGCAGCGCCGGCGTTGGGGAAAATGGCGTTAGGGCGTCTTAAAAATGGTGCAAGTCAGGTTGACGCTAAAAAATCGCCTCCACCCGATTTGCGCCATTTTTAACGACGCCCAGACGCCATTTACATGACTCCTGTCTTAGTAAAGACAGGAGTCATGCCCCCTTGCCCAATGGCCATGCCCAGGGGACTTATGTCCCCTGGGCATGGTCATTGGGCATTGAGGCATGTAGGGGGGCACAAATCAGGCCCCCCTATGCCAAAAAAAAATATAATTTTTTTATTTTTATACTTACCTGAACTTACCTGAATGTCCCTGGGATGGGTCCCTCCATCCTTGGGTGTCCTCCTGGGGTGGGCAAGGGTGGCAGGGGGGGTCCCTGGGGGCATGGGAGGGCAGCTGTGGGCTCATTTTGAGCCCACAGGTCCCTTAACGCCTGCCCTGACCCAGGCGTTAAAAAGAGGCGCAAATGCGGGGTTTTTTGCCCCGCCTACTCCCGGGCGTGATTTTTGCCCGGGAGTATAAATACGACGCATTTGTGTCGCAGTCATTTTTTTGGACAGGAACGCCTACCTTGCATCTCATTAACGCAAGGAAGGCGTTTACGCAAAAAAATGACGCTCTTTCCTCATACTTTGGCGCTAGACGCGTCTAACGCCAAAGTATAAATATGGCGTTAGTTTTGCGCCGAATTTGCGTCGAAAAAAACGAACGAGTATAAATATGCCCCTATATTTTTATCTTTAAAATGACACCAAAATGATTAATATTGCATGAGGGGAACCAGAGATATGAATTTTTAAAGAATTATTGCCTTTTAGCATATAGAAACAAGTAGCACCAATCTGGTCATCTGGTCGCACCTCGACAAAGGCAAAGTCAAAATTCAGGGCCGACCGTGATGGAGCCCTTCTCGTCTACATCCCGCGGGAAGCCTCAGTCAAAAGTTCACCTTTGGTGGAGATTTTTACCTTCGGAATTAATCGTTTTTTCGAGATGAAAATCCTTCGACCGGGGCAAACCTGAATCGTGACCCGACGTCCTTGGAGCCCTCTTCGGATACACTGCCTGGGAGGTCCCAGTCAACTGTCTACGTTCGGACTTAGTCACTTTTTCAGAGATTTTCTTCACCAGGACAAACCTGCAAGTCAGGCCAGGTTGTGGTTGAGGCAAGTTGCCGCAGCGAGTTGGTCCCTTTATGGAGCTTTCTTCCAAAAATTTTACAAACTTCTCCAAACTTCTGGATCTTCTTCCAGATGTTCTTTTAAGGTTCTTTTGAGGTCCACAGCTCATCCCAAGGTTCCAGAAGCTCGGAGAGGCTACTTGTGGGGTGCTGACTACAACTCCCAGAATGCACCTGGGGCAAATGCCAAATTGGCCACTGGAGAGCGGTCAGCTGGTCAGTTTCTTCAGGAGTTGGTGCAGAGGACTCTGGTTGGCATGTTTTCACCACCTGTAGCAAACAGGGAGTCCCTTCTTGAACCAGTTGAAGCCAGGCAAAGACCTTCTTGTGGTGAAGTCCAAGTGTGCAGCTAGTGCAGTCCTGTAGAGTGCAGTGTCCAGGTGCAGGTCAGGGGTCCAGCAGGGCAGTCCTTCTTCCCCTGCAGTTCTTCCTTGTTGGAATCTGGTAGTGATCTGAGGTGTGGGTGCAGGTCTGCCAGTTTTATCCTTTCTCCAGGGTGAAAAACAGGGGGGTCCTGGTTCTCCAATCAGGTGCCGGGTCCTTCCCCCCTGTTTTGCTTTCACTAATGACCAAACTGACTAAAATCTCTGGAACGCACTTCTTAGTTTAAAGAAGACATTTAATATTACTTCACCACGAGGTTCTTGAGAGAGGAGATTAGTTGGTTGGAGGCACAACGTTTAAAAATAGTCACAGCAATTAAAGGAAAATATACCAAAGTGATTCTCAATTGCAATGTACACAGCAAATATATGTGATTATATTATAGCATAACTTCAAAGCAAAGAATAAAAGTCAAAATTCATCACCGTAGGGCCTATCACTGCTTGTCATCCTTCTCATGCCAGCAAGTTGATGACCCCTGATCAACTGCGAGAGAGATTTTCCACCCTCATGGGACAGGTCAGGCAGTTGACGTCCACTCCTGACTGAAGTCTCGGAAAATTCTACCTCACTGCTGCCCAGGGACACCTTTTATAATATTCAAAACATGCTGGCTACTGTAGGTCAGAGTTGGAAGAAACAAGTGTCGAAAGTTGGCCATGCTTTCAAGGCTGCCTCTCACAAGGCCGAAAAATATGCGTTTCCTTATCATGCTATCGTATTTAGTACGAACAACACAAGCTTAGTTTACCATGTGGAAAAACACAGCTCCTCTGCAATGTCTCAACTGCGATGTCTAACGCCACGAAAAAAAGCCAATAGGCAGCTAACCTAAATACCAAATGTAATGTCTAACGCCACGAAAAAGCCAATAGGCAGCTAAACTGAATACAAAATGTAATGTGCAACTGGTGAACATTGACCAACTAATATGCACAGTGGTGAAACAAAAAAAAGTCAGTGGTCAAACATAATTATTTTAATTACACCCCCTTGATGACCACTTCTTGGTAAGTGTGGCAAAAATCAATCCCAGGGAGTAGCATTCCTCAAAAATCCATCATGGCTGAAACTGAATTTTGGAGGTTACATCTGGCTGAGCCCCCCCACTGGTGTGACTAAAAATCCTAAACACACCCCTCTCCTGCCCTCTCCTAACAATCAAGAGGGCACCTAATTGTCTGGGTTTTCAGGATGTGAGGGAGGTGCTGGGCTGCTTCAAATGTGGTTCCTTGCCTTTGAAGACCAGTTCGGTAGCCCTCCCCTCTTCCTGCTTCTCCATCTGCTGAGGAAAGTTCTCCTCCCCCAGGCACATCTCTTTGTAAGAAGCCAGGCCACTTCACACCTCATCAAGGCAGCTTGGCCAAGCTGCTAGAGGCTGGCTAATCAGAGCACAGCAGCAAAACACTGCAGGGCTGAATGTGGCAACTTTTCAGGTAAAGGTTAAAACTCTTTACCTGCACAAGTTATATTAAATCCAACAACTGTAAGTTGTGGGATGTATTATAACAATTAATTTGATACTAAACTTAATGTATCTGACACTTAAGGGGACTTTATAATAAAGTCTCCTCATTCTTGCCTATGAAGGCCATTCACTACAATGAGGGAAAAACGAATTTGGCTGTTTTACCTCACCAGGGCTTATAAAACTGTTCTTATAAGATCCCTGCTTATAATTATATGGCACCTAGCCCTAGGGGCATATAGGGCACACCTTAGGGGTGACTTATATGTAAAAATAAGGTAGTTTAAGACTTTGGAAGTACTTTTAATTCCAAAGACAAATTTGCATTTAACTTTAATCTTAAAGCAGCCAGCAAGGCAGGCCTGCCTTTAACCCTTTCGCTGCCAGGCCTTTTCCCCCTCCTGTGCCAGGCCTTTTTTTGGCTATTTGGGGCAGTTTGCGTTTAGGCCCTCATAACTTTTTGTCCACATAAGCTAGCCAAGCCAAATTTGTGTCCTTTTTTTCCAACATCCTAGGGATTCTAGAGGTACCCAGACTTGTGGGTTCCTGTAAGGAGATGCCTCCTTGGCATGGTTACCCCCTGACTTTTTGCCTTTGCTGATGCTAAGTTTTGATTTGAAAGTGTGCTGAGGCCTGCTAACCAGGCCCCAGCACCAGTGTTCTTTCCCTAACCTGTACTTTTGTTTCCACAATTGGCACACTCTGGCAAGTCTCTTGTAACTGGTACCCATGGTACCAAGGGCCCTGATGCCAGGGAAGGTCTCTAAGGGCTGCAGCATATCTTATGCCACCCTGGGGACCCCTCACTGAGCACAGACACACTGCTTGCCAGCTTGTGTGTGCTGGTGAGGACAAAACGAGTAAGTCGACATGGCACTCCCCTCAGGGTGCCATGCCAACCTCACACTGCCTATGCAGTATAGATAAGTCACCCCTCTAGCAGGCCTTACAGCCCTAAGGCAGGGTGCACTATACCATAGGTGAGGGCACCAGTGCAGGAGCACTGTGCCCCTACAGTGTCTAAGCAAAACCTTAGACATTGTAAGTGCAGGGTAGCCATAAGAGTGTATGGTCTGGGAGTCTGTCATGCACGAACTCCACAGCACCATAATGGCTACACTGAAAACTGGGAAGTTTGGTATCAAACTTCTCAGCACAATAAATGCACACTGATGCCAGTGTACATTTTATTGTAACATACACCCCAGAAGGCACCTTAGAGGTGCCCCCTGAAACCTTAACCGACTACCCGTGTAGGCTGACTGGTTTTAGCAGCCTGCCACTCTCCAGACATGTTGCTGGCCACATGGGGAGAGTGCCTTTGTCACTCTGCGGCTAGTAACAAAGCCTGTAATGGGTGGAGATGCTTATCACCTCCCCCTGCAGGAACTGTAACACCTGGTGGTGAGCCTCAAAGGCTCTCCCCCTTTGTTACAGCACCCCAGGGCATTCCAGCTAGTGGAGTTGCCCGCCCCCTCCGGCCACGGCCCCACTTTTGGCGGCAAGGCCGGAGGAGATAATGAGAAAAACAAGGAGGAGTCACTGGCCAGTCAGGACACCCCTAAAGTGTCCTGAGCTGAGGTGACTCTGACTTTTAGAAATCCTCCATCTTGCAGATGGAGGATTCCCCCAATAGGGATAGGAATGTGACAAAGAGGGTGTAGCCACCTTCAGGGCTAGTAGCCATTGGTTACTAACCCCCCAGACCTAAACACGCCCTTAAAGTTAGTATTTAAGGGCTCCCCAGAACCTAGGAACTCAGATTCCTGCAACCTAAGAAGAAGAGGACTGCTAAGCTGAAAAAGCCTGCAGAGAAGACGGAGACACCAACTGCTTTGGCCCCAGTTCTACCGGCCTGTCTCCCCACTTATAAAAACACTGCTCCAGCGACGCTTTCCACAGGGACCAGCGACCTCTGAATCCTCAGAGGACTGCCCTGCTCTAGAAGGACCAAGAACTCCAGAGGACAGCGGCTCTGTTCACCCAAGACTGCAACTTTGTAACAAAGGAGCAACTTTAAAACAACTTGCGTTTCCCGCCGGAAGCGTGAGACTTGCCACTCTGCACCCGACGCCCCCGGCTCGACCTGTGGAGAACAAACACTTCAGGGAGGACTCCCCGGCGACTGCGAGACCTTGAGTAGCCAGAGTTGCCCCCCTGAGCCCCCACAGCGACGCCTGCAGAGGGAATCCCGAGGCTCCCCCTGACCGCGACTGCCTGTTCCTCAGATCCCGACGCCTGGTAAAAACTCTGCACCCTCAGCCCCCAGGACCTGAAGGATCCAAACTCCAGTGCAGGAGTGACCCCCAGGAGGCCCTCTCCCTTGCCTAGGTGTTGGCTACCCCGAGGACACCCCCCTTGCCTGCCTGCATTGCTGAAGAGACCCCTTGGTCTCCCATTGAAACCTATTGAAAACCCGACGCGTGTTTGCACACTGCACCCGGCCGCCCCCGTGCTGCTGAGGGTGTACTTTCTGTGTGGACTTGTGTCCCCCCCGGTGCCCTACAAAACCCCCCTGGTCTGCCCTCCGAAGACGCGGGTACTTACCTGCTGGCAGACTGGAACCGGGGCACCCCCTTCTCCATTGAAGCCTATGCGTTTTGGGCACCACTTTGACCTCTGCACCTGACTGGCCCTGAGCTGGTGGTGTGGTAACTTTGGGGTTGCTCTGAACCCCCAACGGTGGGCTACCTTGGACCCAAACTTGAACCCCGTAGGTGGTTTACTTACCTGCAAAAACTAACAAACTCTTACGCCCCCCTAGGAACTGTTGAAAATTGCACAGTGTCTAGTTTTAAAATAGCTATATGTGATTTATGTGAAAACTGTATATGCTATTTTGCTAATTCAAAGTTCCTAAAGTACCTACCTGCAATACCTTTGATTTAAAGTATTACATGTAAATCTTGAACCTGTGGTTCTTAAAATAAACTAAGAAAATATATTTTTCTATACAAAAACCTATTGGCCTGGAATTGTCTTTGAGTGTGTGTTCCTCATTTATTGCTTGTGTATGTACAACAAATGCTAACACTACTCCTTTGATAAGCCTACTGCTCGACCACACTACCACAAAATAGAGCATTAATATTATATATTTTTGCCACTATCTTACCTCTAAGGGGAACCCTTGGACTCTGTGCATACTATTCCTTACTTTGAAATAGTGCATACAGAGCCAACTTCCTACAGTTCCCCTGAAAGAGGCCAAGAAATTAGCCAAAATACAGTGAAAATTTCGTTTTTTTCAAACAAATGGGAAAAAGTGGCTGCAGAAGAAGGCTTGTGTTTTTTTCCCTGAAAATGGCATCAACAAAGGGTTTGCAGTGCTAAAATCACCAGCTTCCCAGCTTTCAGGAACAGGCAGACTTGAATCAGAAAACCCAATTTGTCAACACAAATTTGCCATTTTACTGGGACATACCCCATTTTTACAATTTTTTGTGCTTTCAGCCTCCTTCAAGTCAGTGACAGACATGGGCGTGAAACCAATGCTGGATCCCAGAAACCTAAACATTTATGAAAAGTAGACTAAATTCTGAATTCAGCAAGGGTTCATTTGTGTAGATCTTACAAGGGTTTTCTACGGAAAATAACAACTGAAAAAGAAAAATATTGAAATTGAGGTGAAAAAAACAGCAATTTTTCTCTACGTTTTACTCTGTAACTTTTTCCTGCAATGTCAGATGTTCGAAAGCAATATACCGTTACGTCTGCTGGACTTCTCTGGTTGTGGGGATATATAGGGCTTGTAGGTTCATCAAGAACCCAAGGTACCCAGAGCCAATAAATGAGCTGCACCCTGCAGTGCGTTTTCATTCTATACCGGGTATACAGCCATTCATTTGCTGAAATATAAAGAGTCAAAAATAGCTATCAAGAAAACCTTTGTATTTCCAAAATGGGCACAAGATAAGGTGTTGAGGAGCAGTGGTTATTTGCACATCTCTGAATTCCGGGGTGACCATACTAGCATGTGAATTACAGGGCATTTCTCAAATAGATGTCTTTTTTACACACTCTCTTATATTTGGAAGGAAAAAATGTAGAGAAAGACAAGAGGCAATAACACTTGTTTTGCTAATCTATGTTCCCCCAAGTCTCCCAATAAAAATGATACCTCACTTGTGTGGGTAGGCCTAGCACCCGCGACAGGAAATGCCCCAAAACGCAACGTGGACACATCACATTTTTTTAAAGAAAACAGAGGTGTTTTATGCAAACTGCCTACCTGTAGATTTTGGCCTCTAGCTCAGCCGGCATGTAGGGAAACCTACCAAACCTATGCATTTTTGAAAACTAGAGACCTAGGGGAATCCAAGATGGGGTGACTTGTGGGGCTCTGACCAGGTTCTGTTACCCAGAATCCTTTGCAAACCTTAAAATGTGGCTAAAAAAACACATTTTCCTCACATTTTGGTGACAGAAAGTTCTGGAATCAGAGAGGAGCCAGAAATTTCCTTCCACCCAGCGTTCCCCCAAGTCTCCTGATAAATATGATACCTCACTTGTGTGGGTAGGCCTAGCGCCCGCGATAGGAAATGCCCCAAAATGCAGCGTGCACACATCACATTTTTTTAAAGAAAACAGAAGTGTTTTTTGCAAAGTGCCTACCTGTAGATTTTGGCCTCTAGCTCAGCCGGCACCTAGGGAAACCTACCAAACCTATGCATTTTTGAAAACTAGAGACCTAGGGGAATCCAAGATGGGGTGACTTGTGGGGCTCTGACCAGGTTTTGTTACCCAGAATCCTTTGCAAACCTCAAATTTGGCTAAATAAACACATTTTCCTCACATTTTGGTGACAGAAAGTTCTGGAATCAGAGAGGAGCCACAAATTTCCTTCCACCCAGCGTTCCCCCAAGTCTCCTGATAAAAATTATACCTCACTCGTGTGGGTAGGCCTAGCACCCGCGACAGGAAATGCCCCAAAACGCAACGTGCACACATCACATTTTTTTAAAGAAAACACAGGTGTTTTTTGCAAAGTGCCTACCTGTAGATTTTGGCCTCTAGCTCAGCCGGCACCTACCAAACCTATGCATTTTTTTAAACTAGAGACCTAGGGGAATCCAAGATGGGGTGACTTGTGGGGCGCAGACCAGGTTTTGTTACACAGAATCCTTTGCAAACCTCAAAATTTGGCTAAAAAAACACATTTTCCTCACATTTTGGTGACAGAAAGTTCTGGAATCAGAGAGGAGCCACAAATTTCCTCCCACCCAGCGTTCCCCCAAGTCTCCCGATAAAAATTATACCTCACTTGTGTGGGTAGGCCTAGTGCCCGCGACAGGAAATGCCCCAAAACGCAATGTGGACACATCACATTTTTTTAAAGAAAACAGGTGTTTTTTGCAAAGTGCCTACCTGTAGATTTTGGGCTCTAGCTCAGCCGGTACCTAGGGAAACCTACCAAACCTATGCATTTTTTAAAACTAGAGACCTAGGGGAATCCAAGATGGGGTGACTTGTGGGGCTCTGACCAGGTTTTGTTACCCAGAATCCTTTGCAAACTTCAAAATTTGGCTAAATAAACACATTTTCCTCACATTTTGGTGACAGAAAGTTCTGGAATCAGAGAGCAGCCACAAATTTCCTTCCACCCAGCGTTCCCCCAAGTCTCCCGATAAAAATGATACCTCACTTGTGTGGGTAGGCCTAGTGCCCGCGACAGGAAATGCCCCAAAACGCAACGTGCACACATCACATTTTTTTAAAGAAAACACAGGTGTTTTTTGCAAAGTGCCTACCTGTAGATTTTGGCCTCTAGCTCAGCCGGCACCTAGGGAAACCTACCAAACCTGTGCATTTTTTAAAACTATAGACCTAGGGGAATCCAAGATGGGGTGACTTGCGGGACTCTGACCAGGTTCTGTTACCCAGAATCCTTTGCAAACATAAAAATTTGGCCAAAAAAACACTTTTTCCTCTCATTTGGTGACACAAAGTTCTGGAATCTGAGAGGAGCCACAAATTTCCTTCCACCCATCGTCCCCCTAAGTCTCTCGATAAAAATGGTACCTCACTTCTGTGGGTAGGCCTAGCGCCCACGAAAGGAAATGGCCCAAAACACAACATGGACACAACACATTTTTTCACAGAAAACAGAGGTGTTTTTTGCAAAGTGCCTACCTGTTTATTTTGGCCTCTAGCTCAGCCGGCCCCAGGGGGGAAAGAAATGGCCTAAAATAAATTTGACCCCCCCACACCCCCCCGCCCGGGAGCGACCCTTGCCTAATGGGTCGCTCCCCATCTCTAAAAAAACAACAACAACAAAAAAAAAAAACACACAAAAAAAATTTGCCCTGGCACCTAGAGGTTTCTGCCTCCCCTGGGGGCAGAAATGGCCTAAAATAAATTTGCCCCCCACCCCCCCGGGGAGCTACCCTTGGGTACGGGGTCGCTCCCCCTGCGTGACATTGGCGCCAAAAAACAAATCACCGGTGCCTAGTGGTGTCTGCCCCTTTGGGGGCAGATTGACCTAAAATCGGCCAATCTGCCCCCAAGGGGGGCAGAAATGGTCTAAATACAATTTGCCCCCAGGGGATCAACCCTTGCCTAATGGGTCGGTCCCCATCTCTAAAAAAACAAAACAAAAAAAAAAAACACACAAAAAAATTTGCCCTGGCGCCTAGAGGTTTCTGACCCCCCCTGGGGCCAGATCAGCCTAATAACAATAGGCCGATCTGCCCCAAGGGGGGGCAGAAATGGCCTAAAATAAATTTGACACCCCACCCCCCCAAACTCCCTGCCCGGGAGCGACCCTTACCTACGGGGTCGCTCCCCCTTCGTGACATTGGCACCAAAAAACAAATCCCCGGTGCCTTGTGGTTTCTGCCACCTTGGGGGCAGATTGACCTAAAATCGGCCAATCTGCCCCCAAGGGGGGCAGACATGGTCTAAATACAATTTGCCCCCCAGGGGAGCGACCCTTGCCTAATGGGTCGCTCCACATCTCTAAAAAAACAAACAAACAAAAAAAAAACACAAAAAAAAATTTGCCCTGGCGCCTAGAGGTTTCTGCCCCCCCAGGGGGGGCAGAAATGGGCTAAAATAAATTTGCCCCCCTAACTCCCCCCCGGGAGCGACCCTTGCCTACGGGGTCGCTCCCCATGTGTGACATTGGCGCCAAAAATAAAATCCCCGGCGCCTAGTGGTTTCTGCCCCCCTTGGGGGCAGATTGGCGTAGCAAAAAACGGCCGATCTGCCCCCAAAGGGGGCAGAAATGGCCTAAATACAATTTTCCCCTCCAGGGGAGCGATTCTTGTCCAAAGGGTCGCACCCCATCTGTAAAACAAAAAAAACAAAAAAATCCCCGGTGCCCAGTGGTTTCTGCCCCCCTTGGGGGCAGATCGGCCTAATCACAATAGGATGATCTACCCCCCAGGGGGGCAGAAATGGCCTAAAATAATCCCCCCCCCCAGGGGAGCGACCCTTGCCTAAGGGGTCGCTCCCCTTGCGTGAAATTCACAAAAACAAAAAAAACTCCCTGGTGTCTAGTGGTTTCTGTCCCCCTTGGGGACAGATTGGCCTCATCAAAATAGGCCAATTTGCCCCTAAGGGGGGCAGAAATGGCCTAAATATAATTTGCCCCCTAGGGGAGCGACCCCTGCCTAAGGGGTCGCTCCCCACCTAAAAAAAACAAAAAACAAAACAAATAGAAAAAAATAAAATGATCCCTGGTGCCCTAGAGGGGGGGGGGGGGCAGAAAAGGCCTTCCTAAAAAATGACCCCCATTGGGAGCGACCCTTGCCCAAGGGGTCGCTCCCTTATGTCTATTTCAATAAAATAAAAAAATCCCTGGTGTCTAGTGGGTGTTTAAAAAGCCGGATTGCATGCAATCTGGCTTTTGAAACGCTTGGAGAGACTTCAAAGGGAAGGAAATACATTTCCTTCCCTTTGAAGCCTCTCCGGGCCTCCCCCACGTGATTGAAAGAGAAATGCTGAGCATTTCTCTTTCAATCGCGCTGGAAGATGGGGGAGACCCTGTGACAAATCAGCGTGCGCTCGCTCGCGCTCCCCCCAGTTCCTGTGCCTTGGACAAGGTGACCTCGTCAAAGGCACATGGGAACTGTAGCCTTGGACGAGGTCACCTCATCCAAGGCACAGAACAGGTTAAAATGACACTGGGTTCCTCAGCAGTGCACCTATGGGTGCACCATCCATGCTGGGGTCCCTAGCCCTACATGCCCTACCATATACTAGGGTCTTATAGGTAGGTTGACATAGCACATTATGATTAGTCTAATCTGCTTACTCGTTTTATACAGAGCACAGGCCCTGGGACTGGTTAGCAGTACCCAGGGCACCATCAGATTCAGGAAAACACCAGCAAAAAGTGAAAAATCAGGGCAAAAAGTTAGGGGGCCATTGCAAATAGCCCTGTTTTCTCACACAAGCCCCCAGCCCACACGTTCAGGAGACCCAGCCCAACCCTGGGAGAGTCTTCCTGGTATGTCAGGCAAGGAAGACAGTGAAGAAAACTGGCTGGCCCTTTGCAGGGCCTACGCTGCCTTACATCCTCTTGTCATGGTCACTCCCTCTGGGTAGTGAACCCTTACCCACAGTAAAAGGACCCATCTTAAACAGAAACTTCCCTCTAAGGGGGTCTTCCCCCTCTCTCTCTGCCAACTTGGCTAGTGAGGTGCCTACCTCCCCTATCGCCTAACATGGATCTAGAAGGATGAGCATTCCACACCTGGCCATTAGCAGCCACGGCTAACAGTGATCTAGAAGAGAGACAGAAAGATGAGCCTTCCACACCTGTCCATCAGCAGCCACGCTTAACAGTGATCTAGAAATGAGACAGAAGGATGAGCATTCTATACCTGGCCATCAGCAGCCACACTTAACGGTGATCTAGAAGAGAGACAGAAGGATGAGCATTCTATACCTGACCATCAGCAGCAACACTTAACAGTGATCTAGAAGAGTGACAGAAGGATGAGCATTCCACACCTGTCCATCAGCAGCCACACCTAACAGTGATCTAGAAGAGAGACAGAAGGGTGAGCACTCCATACCTGGCTATTACCAGCCACGCCAAACTGTGATCTAGAAGAGAGACAGAAGGATGTGCATTCTACACCAGGCCATCAGCAGCTACTGTACACTGATCTAGAGGAGAGACAGGAGTAGGAGCATTATATACATGGCCATCAGCAGCCACGCTTAACAGTGATTGAGAAGTGAGAGAGAAGGGTGAGCATTCTATACCTGGCCATAAACAGCCATGCCTAACAGTGATCTAGAAGAGAGACAGAAGGGTGAGCACTCCACAACTGGCCATTAGCAGGCACGCCAAACAGTGATCTAGAAGAGAGACAGAAAGATGAGCATTCCACACCTGTCCATCAGCAGCCACGCTTAACAGTGATCTAGAAAAGAGACAGAAGGATGAGCATTCTATACCTGGCCATCAGCAGCCACACTTAACGGTGATCTAGAAGAGAGACAGAAGGATGAGCATTCTATACCTGGCCATCAGCAGCCACACTTAACTGTTATCTAGAAGAGGGACAGAAGGATGAGCATTCTAAACCTGACCATCAGCAGCCACGCCTAACAGTGATCTAGAAGAGAGACAGAAGCATGAGCATTCCACACCTGTCCATCAGCAGCCACGCTTAACAGTGACCTAGAAGAGAGACAGAAGGATGAGCATTCCACACCTGGCCATCAGCAGCCACGCCTAACAGTGATCTAGAAGAGAGACAGAAGGATGAACATTCTACACCTGGCCATCAGCAGCCACGCCTAACAGTGATCTAGAACAGAGACAGAAGTATGAGCATTCTAAACCTGGCCATCAGCAACCACGCCTAACGGTGATCTAGAAGAGAGACAGGAGCATGAGCATTCCACACCTGGCTATCAACAGCCATGCTGAACAGTGATCTAGACGAGAGACAGGAGGATGAGCATTCCACACCTGGCCATTAGCAGCCACGCCTAACAGTGATCTAGAAGAGAGACAGAAGGATGAACATTCTACACCTGGCCATCAGCAGCCACACTTAACAGTGATCTAGAAGAGTGACAGAAGGATGAGCATTCTACAACTGGGCCATCAGCAGCCACGCCTAACAGTGATCTAGAAGGGAGACAGAAGTGTGAGCACTCCACACCTGGATATCAGCAGCCACACCTAAGGGTGATCTAGAAGAGTGACAGAAGGATGAGCATTCTACACCTGGCCATCAGCAGCCATGCCTTACAGTGATCTAGAAGAGTGACAGAAGGGTGAACATTCTACACCTGCCCCTTCAGCAACCACGCCTAAAGGTGATCTAGAAGAGTGACAGAGGTAGGAGCATTCTAAACCTGACCATCAGCCGCCACACCTAACAGTGATCTAGAAGAGAGACAGAAGGGGGAGCATTCCACACCTGTCCATCAGCAGCCACACCTAACAGTGATCTAGAAGAGAGACAGAAGGGTGAGCACTCCACACCTGGCTATTAGCAGCCACGCCAAACAGTGATCTAGAAGAGAGACAGAAGGATGAACATTCTACACCCGGCCATCAGCAGCCACGCCTAACAGTGATCTAGAAGAGAGACAGAAGTATGAGCATTCTAAACCTGGCCATCAGCAGCCACGCCTAAAAGTGATCTAGAAGAGAGACAGAAGCATGAGCATTCCACACCTGGCTATCAACAGCCATGCTGAACAGTGATCTAGACGAGAGACAGGAGGATGAGCATTCCACACCTGGCCATCAGCAGCCACGCCTAATAGTGATCTACAAGATGCACAATAAGGATGAGCATTCTATACCTAGCCATTGTAGGAGGCTGGCCTGTCTTATAGTGGTTACCCTATGGTACGTACACCTTGTGCCAGGTCCAGTTATCCCTTATTAGTAGAATAGAGGTGTTTCTAGCAGCTTAGGCTGATAGGAGGTAGCATGGCTTAGGCTGAACTAGGAGACATGCAAAGCTCCTACTATACCACTTATATCAAATGGCACAATATCATGAGAAAACACAATGCTCAGAGTTACTAAAAATAAAGGTGCTTTATTTTTATGACAATATGCCACAAGTATCTCAGTGAGTACCCTCAGTAAGAAGGTAAGTAATATACACAATTTATATGTACACAAACCCAAAACAGGTAAGTAAGAGTCAGAAAAGTAATGCAAACAGTGTAGAATTACAATAGGTTGCAATAGGCAAACATAGGTCTAGGGGCAACACAAACCATATACTCCAAAAGTCGAATGCGAATCACGAATGGACCCCAGACCTAGGGGAGATTGTAGAGGGTTGCTGGAACTGTAAGAAAACAGGGTGTCCAAGATATCCCACCCCAAGACCCTGAAAAGTAGGAGTAACGTACACCTACTACCCCAAAAGAGCACAATAGTCATGATAGGGGGATTCTGCAAGAACAACAAACACCAGCAAGGCACTGAAGGTGGATTCCTGGACCTGAGAACCTGCAAGGCAAGGGGACCAAGTCCAAGAGTTGCAATAGTGTTCGGGGGGGCAGGAGCCCAGAAAACCTCTGATGAAGGTGCAAGGAAGCTGCCTCCGGATGGAAGAAGCTTGGAATTCTGCAACAACGAAGAGGACTAGGAACTTCTCCTTTGGATGGAAGATGTCCCACATCGCAATGAAGGTTGCAGAAGTGTGCCCACGCAGAAATACAGCAAACAAGCCTTGCTATCTGCAAAGGTCGCAGTAGAGGTTTTTGGGTGCTGCTGGAGACCAGAAAGGACCAGGATATCGCCCCTTGGAGGAGGAGACAGAGGGGGCACTCAGCAACTCAGAGAGCCCCCACAGAAGCAGGCAGCACCCGCAGAAGTACCCGAACAGGCACTTGGAAGATTTGTGAACCGGAGCTGGCTCAGAGTCACAAAGGAGGGTCCCACGATGTCGGAGGCCAAATCAGTGGGTTGAACACTGCAGGGCGGAGTGCTGGGGACCCAGGCTAGGCTGTGCATGAAGGAAATCCTGGAAGAGTACACAGGAGCCGGAGCAGCTGCAAATCACGCAGTACACAGGTTTGCAGTCTAGAGTGGGGAGGCAAGGACTTACCTCCACCAAACTTGGACTGAAGGATCACTGGACTGTGGGAGTCACTTGGATAGAGTTCCTGTGTTCCAGGGACCACGCTCATCAGGATGAGAGGGGACCCAGAGGACAGGTGATGCAGTCTTTTGGTGCCTGCGTTAGTAGGTGGAAGATTCCGTCAACCCACAGGAGATTTCTTCTTGGCTTCCAGTGCAGGGTGAAGGCAGGTGACCCCCAGAGCATGCACCACCAGGAAACAGTCGAGAAAGCCAGCAGGATTAGGTGCTACTTTGTTGCTGGTAGTCATCTTGCTACTTTGTTGCGGTTTTGCAGGCGTCCTGGAGCAGTCAGCGTTCGATCCTTGGCAGAAGTCGAAGAGGGAAGGTCAGAGGAACTCTGGAGAGCTCTTGCATTCGTTATCTGAAGAATACCCCAGAGGAGAGACCCTAAATAGCCAGAAAAGGATGTTTGGCTACCAAGAAAGGAGGATTGGCTACCAAGAAAGGTAAGAGCCTATCAGAGGGGGTCTCTGACGTCACCTGCTGGCACTGACCACTCAGAACAGTCCAGTGTGCCCCCAACACCTCTGTTTCCAAGATGGTAGAGGTCTGGGACACACTGGAGGAGCCCTGGGTACCTCCCCTGGAAGGTACTGGTCAGGGGAGTGGTCACTCCCCTTTCCTTTGTCCAGTTTCGCGCCAGAGCAGGGCTGGGGGATCCCTAAACTGGTGTAGACTGGCTTATGCAGAGATGGGCACCATCTGTGCCCATCAAAGCATTTCCAGAGGCTGGGGGAGGCTACTCCTCCCCAGCCCTAACACCTATTTCCAAAGGGGGAGGGTGTTACACCCTCTCTCAGAGGAAATCCTTTGTTCTGCCTTCCTGGGCCAGGGCTGCCTGGACCCCAAGAGGGCAGAAACCTGTCTGAGGGGTTGGCAGCAGCTGCAGTGGAAACCCCGAAAAGGCAGTTTGGCAGTACCCGGGTTCTGTGCTAGAGACCCGGGGGATCATGGAATTGTCCCCCCAATACCAGAATGGTATTGGGGTGACAATTTCATGATCTTAGACATGTTACCTGGCCATGTTCGGAGTTACCATTGTGACGCTATACATAGGTAGTGACCTATGTATAGTGCACTCGCGAAATGGTGTCCCCGCACTCACAAAGTGAGAGGAATTTGCCCTGAATGATGTGGGGGCACCTTGGCTTGTGCCAGGGTGCCCACACACTAAGTAACTTGGCACCCAACCTTCACCAGGTGAAGGTTAGACATATAGGTGACCTATAAGTTACTTATGTGCAGTGAAAAATGGCTGTGAAATAACGTGGACGTTATTTCACTCCTGTCCATCAGCAGCCACACCTAAGACTGATCTAGAAGAGAGAAAGAAGGGTGAACATTCCACTCCTGGCCATCAACAACCATGCTTAACGGTGATCTAGAAGAGAGGCAGAAAGATTAGCGTTCTAGAATTGCCCTTCAGCAGCCACGCCTAACCGTGAATATAGGAGGCTGGCTTGGCTTACAGTGGGTACCTTGTGATATTTACACCTTGTGCCGGGTCCAGTTTTCCCTTATTAGTAGATTAGAAGTGTTCTAGCAACTTAGGCTGATAGAGGTAGCTATAGTAGAGCAGTTTAGGCTGAACTAGGAGACATACAAAGCTCCTACTATACCACTTATATCACTTAGCACTATATCACAAGAAAACACAATACTTGAGTTATTAAAAATAAAGGTACTTTATTTTAGTGACAATGTGCCAAAAGTATCTCAGACGATATACTCCCTTAGGAGGTAAGTAATATAAACAAAATATACACACAAACCAAAATCAGGTAAGTAAACAGTTAGAAAAGTAGTGCAAACACTGTAGAACACAATAGAATGCAATGGGAGACAATAGGCCTAGGGGCAACACAAACCATATACTCCAAAAGTGGAATGCTAACCCCAAATGAACCCCAGGCCTAGTGTAGTGTGTAGAGGGTCGCTGGGAGTGTAAGAAAACACTAAGGTCCAAGATACCCCACCCCAAGACCCTGAAAAGTAGGAGTAATGTTACCCTACTACCCCAGAAAGACAGTAAAGTCGAGATAGGGGATTTTGCAAAGACAACAACTGACTGCAAAGCACTGAAGATGGATTCCTGCACCTGAGGACCTGCAAAGGAAGGGGACCAAGTCCAAGAGTCACGCAAGTGTCCAGTGGGGGCAGGAGCCCACTAAACCCATGATGAAGGTGCAAAAGGGCTGCCTCCAGGTGGAAGAAGCCAAAGATTCTGCAAAAACAGAAGGTGCCAGGAACTTCTCCTTTGGTCAGAAGATGTCCCACGGCGTGCTGGAGGATGCAGAGTTGTTTCCCTGCAGAAAGACCACAAACAAGCCTTGCAAGCTGCAAGAGTTGCGGTTGAAGGCTTTGGGGAGCTGCCAGGGTCCAGGAAGGACCAGGAGGTCGCCCCTTGGAGGAGGAGACAGAGGGGGCGCACAGCAACATGGAGAGCCCACGCAGAAGCAGGCAGCACCCGCAGAAGCACCTGAACAGGTGTTCAAAAGATCTGAGCATGGTGGTCGTCTCAGCACAACAAAAGGGAGTCCCATGAAGTTGGAGTCCAACTCAGCGAGTTGGGCAATGCAGGACGGAGTGCTGGGGACCTGGGCTAGGCTGTGCACAAAGGAAGTCTTGCAAAAGTGCACAGAAGCCCTAGCAGCTGCAGTTCATGCAGTACACAGGATTACTATCTGGCTTGAGGAGGCAAAGACTTACCTCCATCAAATTTGAACATAAGGACCACTGAACTGTCGGGGACACTTGGATCCAGCTCCTGTGTTCCAGGGACCACGCTCGTCAAGATGAGAGGGGACCCAGAGGACCGGTGATGCAGAAGTTTGGTGCCTGCGTTGGCAGGGGGAAGATTCCGTCGACCCACGGGACATTTCTTCTTGGCTTCCAGTGCAGGGTGAAGGCAGACAGCCCTCAGAGCATGCACCACCAGGAAACAGTCGAGAAAGCCGGCAGGATGAGGCACTACAATGTTGCTGGTAGCCTTCTTGCTACTTTGTTGCGGTTTTGCAGGAGTCCTGGAGCAGTCAGCAGTCGACCCTTGGCAGAAGTCGAAGAGGGAAGTGCAGAGGAACTCTGGTAAGCTCTTGTATTCGTTATCTGGTGAGATACCCACAGGAGAGATCCTAAATAGCCCTCAGAGGAGGATTGGCTACAGAGAAAGGTAAGCACCTATCAGGAGGGGTCTCTGATGTCACCTGCTGGCACTGGCCACTCAGAGGTGTCCATTGTGCCCTCACACCTCTGCATCTAAGGTGGCAGAGGTCTGGGACACTGGAGGAGCTCTGGGCACCTCCCCTGGGAGGTGCTAGTCAGGGGAGTGGTCAATCCCCTTTCCTTTGTCCACTTTCGCACCAGAGCAGGGCTGGGGGGATCCCTGAACCGGTGTAGACTGGCTTATGCAAGGAGGGCACCATCTGTGCCCTTCAAAGCATTTCCACATGCCAGGAGAGGCTACACCTCTCAGGCCCTTAACACCTATTTCCAAAGGGAGAGGGTGTAACACCCTTTCTCAGAGGAAATCTTTTGTTCTGCCTTCCTGGGACTGGGATGCCCAGGCCCCAGGGGGGCAGAAACCTGTCTGAGGGTTGGCAGCAGCGGTAGCTGCAGAGAACACCCGGAAAGCTAGTTTGGCAGTACCCGGGTTCTATGCTGGAGCCCCGGGGATGCATGGAATTGTCCCCACAATACCAGAATGGTATTGGGGTGACAATTCCATGATCCTTGCAATGTTACATGGCCATGTTCAGAGTTACCATGGTGACGCTACATATAGGTATTGACCTATATGTAGTGCACACGTGTAATGGTGTCCTCGCACTCACAAAGTTCGGGGAAATTGCCCTGAACAATGTGGGGGCACCTTGGCTAGTGCCAGGTTGCCCTCACACTAAGTAACTTTGCAGCTAACCTTCACTAAGTGAGGGTTAGACATATAGGTGACTTATAAGTTACTTAAGTGCAGTGGTAAATGGCTGTGAAATAACGTGGACGTTATTTCACTCAGGCTGCAGTGGCAGGCCTGTGTAAGAATTGTCAGAGCTCCCTATGGGTGGCAAAAGAAATGCTGCAGCCCATAGGGATCTCCTGGAACCCCAATACCCTGGGTACCTCAGTACCATATACTAGGGAATTATAAGGGTGTTCCAGTGTGCCAATCAGAATAGGTAAAATTAGTCACTAGCCTGCAGTGACAATTTTAAAAGCAGAGAGAGCATAAACACTGAGCTTCTGGCTAGCAGAGCCTCAGTGATACAGTTAGGCACCATACAGGGAGCACATACAGGGCACACTTTATGAGCACTGGGGTCCTGGCTAGCAGGATTTCAATGACACAGGCAAAAACAAACATACATACAGTATAAATGGGGGTAACATGCAAGGCAAGATGGTACTTTCATACAGTGAACTAGAAGAAAGACAGAAGGATGAGCATTGTGCACCAGGCCATCAGCAGCCACATCTAACAATGACCTATAAGAGAGACAGAAGGATGAATATTCTACACCTGACCATCAGCAACCACGCCTAGCAATGATCTAGACGAGAGACAGGAGGATAATCATTTTACACCTGGCCATCAGCAGCAACTCTTAACAGTGATTTAGAAGAGAGACAGAAGGATGTGCAATCCACAGGTGGCCATCAGCAGCCACGCTTAACAGTGATCTAGAAGAGAGACAGAAGGATGAGCATTCTATACCTGACCATCAGCAGCAACACTTAACAGTAAACTAGAAGAGAGACAGAAGGAAGAGCATTCCACACCTGGCCATCAGCAGCCACCGTACACTGATCTAGAGGAGAGACAGAAGTATGAGCATTCTACACCCGACCATTAGCAGCCATGTCTAACAGCAATCTGGAAGAGAGACGGAAGGATGAACATTCTACACCTGGCCATCAGCAGCAACGCCTAACAGTGATCTGGAAGAGAGACAGAAGGATGAACATTCTACACCTGGCCATCAGCAGTGACGCTTTACAGTGATTTAGAAGAGAGAAAGAAAGATGAGCATTCTAGACCTTCCCATCAGCAGCCACACCTAACTGTGAACTAGAAGAAAGACAGAAGATGAGCATTCCGCACCAGGCCATTAGCAGCCGCACCTAAAAGTGACCTATAGGAGAGACAGAAGGATGAACATTCTACACCTGACCATGTGATCTAGAAGAGAGACAGAAGAATGAGCATTCCACACCTGGCCATTAGCAGCCATGCCTAACAGGGATCTGGAAGAGAGACAGGAGGATGAATATTCTACAGCTGACCATCAGCAACCATGCCTAAAAATGATCTAGACGAGAGACAGGACGATAAGCATTCTGCCCCTGGCCATCAGCAGCCACTCTTAACAGTGATCTAGAAAAGAGAGAAGGATGAGCATTCTACACCTGGTGATTAGCAGCCACGCCTAACAGCGATCTGGAAGAGAGACAGAAGGATGAACATTCTGCACCTGTCCATCAGCAGCGACGCCCAGCAGTGATCTAGAAGAGAGACAGGAGGATGAGCATTCCACACCTGGCCATTAGCAGCCATGCCTAACAGGGATCTGGAAGAGAGACAGGAGGATGAATATTCTACACCTGGCCATCAGCAGCCACGTCTAACAGTGATCTAAAAGAGAGGCAGAAGGATGTGCATTCCACACCTGGCCATTGGCAGTCACACCTAACAGTGATCTAGAAGAGAGACAGAAGCATGAGCATTCCACACCTGGCCATCAGCAGCCACGCCTAACAGTGATCTAGAAGAGACAGGAGGATGAGCATTCCACACCTGGCCATTAGCAGCCACGCCTAACAGGGATCTGGAAGAGAGACAGGAGGATGAATATTCTACAGCTGACCATCAGCAACCATGCCTAAAAATGATCTAGACGAGAGACAGGAGGATAAGCATTCTGCCCCTGGCCATCAGCAGCCACTCTTAACAGTGATCTAGAAAAGAGAGAAGGATGAGCATTCTACACCTGGCGATTAGCAGCCACGCCTAACAGCGATCTGGAAGAGAGACAGAAGGATGAACATTCTGCACCTGGCCATCAGCAGCGACGCCTAACAGTGATCTAGAAGAGAGACAGGAGGATGAGCATTCCACACCTGGCCATTAGCAGCCATGCCTAAAAGGGATCTGGAAGAGAGACAGGAGGATGAATATTCTACACCTGACCATCAGCAGCCACGCCTAACAGTGATCTAGAAGAGAGACAGAAGGATGTGCATTCCACACATGCCCATTAGCAGGCACGCCTAACAGTGATCTAGAAGAGAGACAGAAGCATGAGCATTCCACACCTTGCCATCAGCAGCCACGCCTAAAAGTGATCTAGAAGAGACAGGAGGATGAGCATTCCACACCTGGCCATTAGCAGCCACTCCAGCAGGGATCTGGGAGAGAGACAGGAGGATGAATATTCTACAGCTGACCATCAGCAACCATGCCTAAAAATGATCTAGACGAGAGACAGGAGGATAAGCATTCAGCCCCTGGCCATCAGGAGCCACTCTTAACAGTGATCTAGAAAAGAGAGAAGGATGAGCATTCTACACCTGGCGATTAGCAGCCACGCCTAACAGCGATCTGGAAGAGAGACAGAAGGATGAACATTCTGCACCTGGCCATCAGAAGCGACGCCTAACAGTGATCTAGAAGAGAGACAGGAGGATGAGCATTCCACACCTGGCCATTAGCAGCCATGCCTAACAGGGATCTGGAAGAGAGACAGGAGGATGAATATTCTACACCTGACCATCAGCAGCCACGCCTAACAGTGATCTAGAAGAGAGACAGAAGGATGTGCATTCCACACCTGGCCATTAGCAGTCACGCCTAACAGTGATCTAGAAGAGAGACAGAAGCATGAGCATTCCACACCTTGCCATCAGCAGCCACGCCTAACAGTGATCTAGAAGAGACAGGAGGATGAGCATTCCACACCTGGCCATTAGCAGCCACGCCTAACAGGGATCTGGAAGAGAGACAGGAGGATGAATATTCTACAGCTGACCATCAGCAACCATGCCTAAAAAATGATCTAGACGAGAGACAGGAGGATAAGCATTCTGCCCTTGGCCATCAGCAGCCACTCTTAACAGTGATCTAGAAAAGAGAGAAGGATGAGCATTCTACACCTGGCGATTAGCAGCCACGCCTAACAGCGATCTGGAAGAGAGACAGAGGGATGAACATTCTGCACCTGGCCATCAGCAGCGACGCCTAACAGTGATCTAGAAGAGAGACAGGAGGATGAATATTCTACACCTGGCCATCAGCAGCCACGCCTAACAGTGATCTAGAAGAGAGACAGAAGGATGAGCATTCCACACCTGGCCATTAGCAGCCATGCCTAACAGGGATCTGGAAGAGAGACAGGAGGATGAATATTCTACAGCTGACCATCAGCAACCATGCCTAAAAATGATCTAGACGAGAGACAGAAGGATAAGCATTCTGCCCCTGGCCATCAGCAGCCACTCTTAACAGTGATCTAGAAAAGAGAGAAGGATGAGCATTCTACACCTGGCGATTAGCAGCCACGCCTAACAGCGATCTGGAAGAGAGACAGGAGGATGAATATTCTACAGCTGACCATCAGCAACCATGCCTAAAAATGATCTAGACGAGAGACAGAAGGATAAGGATTCTCCCCCTGGCCATCAGCAGCCACGCCTAACAGTGATCTAGAGGAGAGACAGAAGGATGAACACTGGTGTCAGAAAGATTGATCAGCTGGTTCTTCAGCAAAAAGACCTAATTGCATTTCTAAAGGGCAGCATGCGTCCTCTTTCCCCACTTCATTGTCTAGGGTTCATCCCATAAGCTTGGGAATGGCAGCCGCACACTCGGAAACAACCTCAACTCCATCTTGTGCACTTGAACAGGCCAGGGGACCCCTACGTGGAAGCCACAGGTCTTCGTTAATGTGGTTCTCTCTTACCCATGATGTATTCTCCATGCAGGTCACACAGTCATACACATCAACATCTGCGCAGGTGTTAGAGCAGGGACCTCAGTTATCATGAAGCAGCATAACTTTACACGAGTGGGCCAGTAGGCCTCCAGACATGTGACAGATAAGAAGGTCTGGTCACAAATACAGAATCAGAAAGCAGAGAGTGCTGCCACCTTTGTGCTACAGTTTAAACCCATGACAGGGAGAGTCATCCATGGCCTACCTGAGGAGATCACGCTTTGTGCACCCCTCCAGGTCCAGGACAGGGAGAGTCATCCATAGCCTACCCGATGAGATCACACTTTGTGCACCCCTCCAGGTCCAGGACAGGGAGTCATCTATCGCCTACCCGATGAGATCATGCTTTGTGCACCCCTCCAGGCCCAGGACAGGTCCATGCCCAAGTCAAAGGCCTTCACACACACACTAAATTAGCTTGAGGCTGGGGTCCAGGTCACAAGGTACTTGTAGGCGTGCACTCACAACAGCTGTACCCCATGCGGGGGACAATCCCCTCCAACTTATTCAAACCAAGGATGAGGCTGGCAATGATTGCACCAGTGATTCCTTTTTAGGTGGGACCAAGAATGTCACCCATTTATTTGTCAAGAAACTCTGGTATCAAAGACACATTAAGGTCTGAAAAAGTAGTAGAAGGGTTTGTTGAGTTCCGAAGAATCTTGGACCTAGTTATTAATAGCAAGAAAACTAGACTCATGATGTTCAGATGATTAAATGTATTAATTTCTTACACAGCTCCTTCGTCAAGCAGGTTCATGATTCTATTTATCGAGGGGAAATGCCTTATATACAGGGCAAGGAACCTCCCGGCACAAAGGGCAGGGCCAGCAGCATGCTTAGCAAGGGAAACGGTGGACAGTTGATATTCCCAGGTCTTTAAGTGACCAGTGCTAGTGCAGAATGAATGGAGCAGAATGATGGGGTTATTCCAAAGTTGTGCAATGGCCGCCCTGGGAAAGAGGTTAAATGAAACATTTACTGAAGCTCCCTGCAGGAGCTCCCACAATCCCAATGCACCCGGGCCCTGGGATTTCAAGTACTGCTTCCCTCACCAAGCTGAAGACATTGTTCTGTTGGATCAGGGGACGCTCCCTCCTGTGCTGAGCTACTACAGGGGAGCGTTTGCTCTGTCCTGGGCCACACACCCCGTGGATCGCTTGGCTGGATTTGGTATTTATGGGACATGCTGGGGCACACTGATGTATCACAGCTTTGGGCCTCCCCCAACTTGCATCGGAGGTCAAGTTAGCATCCAAACTTTGGTCAGACGAGGAGCAGTTTTTTGAACACCCGTGGAAGCTGGCCCGAAGAGCTCCTGATATCAGCGCGCTCCAAACTCTGAGCCCTGTTGGATGAGGCAGTACCAATGCTGGCCAGAACTTTACCATTGAAGTATTTTATCTTTAGATGTTGTACATCACTTAGCCACACAACTTACTGCTACACTTGTTTACACTGGGTGGAGGATGAGACCGTTTCTGGATCCTTTGTCCAATGTGTAGCATCTTCCCGAGCCTGGGGACCCACCAATAACTGCGCCACACAGAGCTATGCGGTGCGCGTCTTTATTCGTCAGCCGGTAACCGTGAACTCAACATTCTAAACCTGCATTCGCTTCACCACATTCTAACGCTTACTTCACAGTTCTACAGCGTCCATCAGCAGCCAAAAGGGTTCAGTCATTCACAACTCACACAACTCTACATCTCCTCCTCTGTGAAATAAAAACTTAAAATGTTTTACAAATATGTATACAATCAGAGTTCAATGACCCTTCGGGTGCTCTTTGGGATGCAATGGGATTTATATTTCAGCAGACAGGATATCCATCACCGTTGTGACAGAGTAACCCGTCCTCTGACCTCCACATCAGGCCCTAAGGCTTTTATATCGAAGTAGACCAATGTGTGTAGAAAAGGTTGTAATGTGCCTGGAAATCTCCTTGAGCTTCAACTGATGATATCCTCTATTTAAATCAAGGAGGGAGAAGACCTTCGCATTATTCAATGTTAGCATGTCAGCGGGGGTGCTCCCACGCAGGGAGTCTGCAAACAATGGCTCAATGAAATCTTCAAGATTTCACTGCAACATTTATCTGTCATGTTTAACGCCTGCTCACGGCAGGCATTAAGTGGGAGCATACTGATATGTTAATTGAAATGATGAACCTGATATTGACCAATAATTTTTTCTTATTCAACAATGATTGGTTCCGACAAAAACAGGGTGTGGCCATGGGTTCGAAATTCTCCCCCTCGTATGCAAATTTGTTTATGGGGTGGTTCGAGCATAAATGGATTTGGGGCCCTGGTGCAAGCCAATGGCAAACCCATATATTATTCTGGGGAAGATATATTGATGATTGTTTTTTGATTTGGACAGGTGGTGAAGAGAAATTTTTGGAATTTGGTGAATTTTTAAATTCGAACAACATGAATGTGAAATTTACACATCATTATAGTTCTACAAGCATTGAATTTCTGGATATTGAAATTTTCATTGCTGATGGTAAGATTCAGAGCAGACTATTTCGCAAAACCACAGCTTGCAATTCCATACTTCATGCAGACAGCTCGCACCCCAGGCATCAAATAGCATCTATCCCCTATGCAGAATTCATTAGGGCCAGACGCAACTGTAGCTTAGATGAAGAATTTTTCCATGAGTTAGGTAACATGGGTGAAAGATTTTTAGCACGGGGCTATTCGCATAAATTGGTTAAGAAGGCCCATCGTAGAGCTAAAAGCTTAAAGAGAGATGATATATTAAAGAAGAGCAGCACCACCAAGAGGACAGATCAGTGTAATAGAATTCGATTCATTACAGATTATAATGATGCTTCATTAATCTTACAAAAATGTATGAATAAACATTGGACTTCACTGTCCCAGGATGAATCACTGAAGGATATTCTGCCTGAAAGATTATCAGTAAAATTTCGGAGAGGTCGGAACCTAAAAAGCATATTGAGTCCCAGTTTTACTGCTAATCCTCCTGAGACGACATGGCTTTCTACTAAAATGGTCGGTTTTTTCAGATGCGGAGGTTGCGGAGTATGCCGCTGGGCCTGTCACAATGTGAAAGAGTTTTCAGATGGGAAAACACAAATTAAGATTTGCTCAATGATTAATTGCAATACCACCTTTCTCGTTTACATTATACGGTGTAAATGCCTGAAGATTTATGTAGGCAGCACAATTCGTGCACTCAGGATTAGAATTGGTGAACACATGAGAGCGCTAAAGAATATTGACATGAGATATCCATTAGTGACACACATAATGAATTGTGACTCACAGACTAATCATAAGAGTTTTGAATTCTTTGGGTTAGAACACATCCCCAGAGATGTGAGGGGTGGAAATAGGGAACTAGCCCTGCGACAAAGAGAGGCACTCTGGATTATGAGACTGAAGGCCGTGGAGTCTGGTCTTAATACTGATAGGGAGTTGGAATTCTTCCTTGTAGAATAACCAAAAAATAGGTTACCTATACATCGATGTTATTCCAGGTAAACCTAATTAGTCGTCATTATTGTCATGTGTTTTTCTTTGTTTCAATCGAATGTGCTGTATGTTGTATATGTGTCTTTCAATTTTTTGTTGTTGTTAACAAGTTCGCATTATTTGAGTTACTAATCAAAATCCTCCAACAGAGTCGTCTGTGTTTTAATTTATTCCCTGTAAATGTAACGGGGACAATTCGATCGGGTTCCATCACCAAATTAACACACATTTTTTACATAATAAAGAAAGAAAATAATTTTTTTCATGTTACGGACTGAGATACCAAAAGCTACATGGCTTGGTTTCTTTTGGGTGAATTTACTGATGTTTCTCATTAATAGGGGTATTTTGGATTATTGTCTGATTTTAACGTTATTGTCTTCTAAGGTAATAGTTTATATTTAAGGAAACATCAATTATAATTGTCTTTTTCAACTTGTGAATTTATAGGAATAGTCTAGATAATATACATCGGGGTTTTCCCCAGACGCTTAATTAGGCTTTTTCGTTTTGACAATCAATGTGAGTCTTTTGTTTGGTTTCATGATGATGCCTTCGTGTTTCTCAGTAGTCCGTTTTCTATGTCATTGGCCTTGTGCATATTTTGACTTCCGGGTGCTAGACGCGAGTTGTTAGAGTCGCATACTCGCGTTCCCGTTTTTTATTCAATTTTACAGCCGGAGACTAGCATACTCGCCTCTCCGTTTTCTTCACAGTTGAATTTGGAGCCCTTTTCGGCTCATATTGTTGATACGGTGAGTATCGGGGTGTGGATTCTTAAATAGGGCGATTGTATATGTTATATGAGAAGAAAACCCAGATGTGGGGGTGCTTTTCGGCTTTTGAATAGTTTTTACTCACGATCGATTTTTACTGTTATTTGAAGGTTTAGGGTGACGCTGGTTACACGTAACTTTATCAGTAAACAACTTGTGGGATAATTTGAGATTACACTTGATTAAACATTAAAGCGTGATATATAGACTATTAGAAGGGGAATGGCATTCATTTGCTTTTCAATGTATTTTGTTTGTTTTTCTGTTAGATCTGGTGGCGTAATAAAGGCTACTGTATTGGACATTTACTGATTTATGGACTAATTGACGTTCTAAACTATACATTGGAGTATAGAAATCCTGTGATGATAGGTAACCGTATTGTGAACTTTGTGGACTCAATTCTATTTTGAGTATTGTTGTAATAGGAGATTTAAATAGCATTATTATTCTTGTTTTAGAAAATCAGCACTTACTTTTTGTGTGATATCTCGTGGATTGTGCTTGAGGTTGTTTGAAGTTTAGACCAACCTTTTGAAAAATTAGGTATGTTTTTTTTTGTGTGTTATTGCATGATAATCAACACAGTGGTGTTTTTCTATATGGATTGTTGGATTTGGATCTAGTGCATGTTAGGTGGTGTTTTCCTTTTAACTATATATTGGGTGTTTTGTTATTCTATATATAAATTTTGGAATTATAGCTAGTGTATGTTGGGAGGTGTTTCCTTTCAACTATATAATCGGTTCTCCAACTTTTTACATATGGATAGTACATTTGGGATTATCTGGGCCCCCATTTCACATTGTGTTCCTTTCTTCTTTTTCTTTCTATTAAGGGACACGTATACTAGAGATAATGATACTATGCGGTCAAACACTTCGGCCATTTTGTTTTGGACTTAATTGGAATATCCACTAAAACTTCTTTTTTGTTAACTTTGAGGACCAAGTTGTAGTATTTTGATTTCTAACTCAATTAATTTATTTACAATTTTAGCCCTGAAGAAGTCGTTTGGGATCGATTTGAAGTTTTCCCAAGACGAAACACGTGTTGGCTTGAGTTGTACTATTTTGGAGACATGTTTATACTTATGAGGAAGCAAATATTCAAAGCACTGAATGGACTTTTTGAATTTGTATTAAAAGTGGATACTTAAATGTGCTAAATTTGTACACAGATTTTTCTTAATTAGTTTTTTCTAGGTGTGCCTCACCATTTAATCCTGACAGCTTACAGTAGCCTAGGGGCCTCTCTAGTGCTTTGCTGCCATAATTTATGGTGTTAATCCAGCAAAACGCCACAATAGCATCATGAATTGTGACACTATTGAGGAATTGAGAGCCATGGTGCGCCATATTGTAAATGGTGTCGTCAGATGGGGCAGGGGTGGCGCAAGAAAACTCATGTATCTGGACCGATGCACCACTTTCTTGCAGATCTGGCCCTTAGGGTTTCATGTACGAAGAAGTGGCGCAATCCGCACTGCGCCAAATGTGGCAGACCCGTGCTGCGTCACTTCAGAAACGCAGGCATACATCGTATTTAATACAATCTGGGGCACCCCTCTTGTCCCCTGCGCTGGTGCTGAAATGAGCTGCCTAGCACCAACGCAGGCACCCTTCCACCATAGTGCAAGGGGGCCTGCGTTGCAGGGAATGATTGTTTACGTGCAGGAAGGTATTCCTTCCTGCACATAAACAACCAATAATGGCGATTTGCTAGTCCTGTGTGTGCTGCACAATGCAGCACACATAGGAGTAGTAAACCGTCATTATTTAATGATTGTTTATGTGCAGGAACGGGCACTGCCTGCCCTTAAGTGCAGCATGGATGCCGCAGCACATCAAGAAATATGGTCACATCACCTCCATCCTGATGGAACTCTAGTGACCCGTTTATGGGCCTGAACCATCTTCAAAATCAAGTGCATCGTCAACAAAGCTGTCACGACCGGCACCCGCTTCTCCTGCAGGAAGCAGAGCCACAGTCCAGACGGCAAACTCAGTGCAAAACAAAGAAAAACAAGTCTTTCCCATCTATCGACCCAAGATCACGAACATCCCACATCCATCAGGACCGTCGGAGCGCTGCTCAGTTTTATAAGGGAGTCGACGGTGCAGCTCTTTCAAGAACACATTACAAAGCAGCAACAGAAGACACCCCCCGAACCGAGGCCGCATGTATCAATTTTAGGAATAGAGATTACCGAACAGCGATTTACAGCAAATCGCAATTACGTAATCACTGTTCCTAATTTTTGAAACTCATCGAGTTTCATTTAGCGATTCCTAGCGATGAGGTAGGCCGCAATTTGCGACCCATTGGAAATCGCAGGCATGACAGGGATGCTGGGCTCCGCAGACCACCTTGTCCGTCACTGCTTTTTAATAAAGCAATCTTTTTTTTTTTAAAGTGCAGCCCGTTGTTCTTAAAGGAAAATGGGATGAGTTTAAAAAAGAACAATGACATTTCCTTTTCATTTTTTAGTAGGCAATGGTCCGCGGAACCGCTCCCTGTTCTTAAAATATGTTATTACATTTACAAAGGGGAAGGGGTCCCTTGGGGATCCCGTCCCAATTGGGAATGGGTTACCAGATACTTGAAGTAGGTGGTGAGATGCAAATATTTTGCGACCGCATTTTGTCGCAAATCTTTCTTACATGCTGCTGGCATTCGGTATTAGGAAGGGACGCCCTAAACACGCCCCTTTTTAATACCAAACCGGTATGTGTTTGCAATTTCAAACTGCGATTCAGTAACATGGTACCAAATCACAACTTGGAATTAATACATTCCAAAATGCATGTATCTAGTCTCAAATGGCTCGTTTCTGCAAATCGGGCACTTCGCGACTGGAAAAATGTATGATACATCCGGCCCCATATTACCCCTCCTTTGACCCCATGGAGCACTCCGGTGCCTTTTGGCCAGGTTGCACCATACAAATCCCCCCCACACACATAAACACAAGAAATATACAAACCAAGCAACAAGTGCTATGTGTTTGACCTTCCAGGGCCACCAGCCTGCATGTGCAGAGCACCAGTTCTGCTGATCTAAGCCTACAGTCACAGACCATCAACAGTACCAGGGGCTGCTGAAATCTCACCGGCAACAACTGGATGGACCCCTGAGGGCCATTAAAGGTCTCAGTGTCTGGAACCCAGAATGTTGTCAAAGTGCGGGCACCAGGATCCTAACGCAAGGAGCACATTCTATCTAATAATTGTTTGGGCAGGTACCTCTGTGTGGTGTACCCCACTGCTGGTGAGGAGTTCCCCCCGAGAGCTGTGTGCTACTGTGGCAAAGTTTCCCATTGAGAGAGCTGTACCCTACTTCCGGCAGTGAACCTGTCTGGAGAGCTGCAACCTAATGTAGGCGTGAGGCCCCCCTTGAGAGTGCTGTCCCCTACTTCCGGCAGTGAACATGTCTGAAGAGCTGTATCCTGATGTAGGCTGTGAGGCCCCCCTCGAGAGAGCTGTACCCTACTTCCGGAAGTGAACCTGTCTGGAGAGCTGTAATCTAATGTAGGCCATGAGGTCCCCCTCGAGAGTGCTGTACCCCAGTTTTGGCAGTGAATCTGTCCGGAGAGCTGTAACCTAATGTAGGCCGTGAGACCCCCTTGAGAATGCTGAACCCTACTTCTGACAGTGAACCTGTCTGGAGAGCTGCAACCTAATGTAGGCTGTGGGTCCCCCCTTGAGAGTGCTGTACCCTAGTTCCAGCAGTGAAACTGTCTGGAGAGCTGTAACCTAATGTAGGCCGTGAAGCCCCCCTCGAGGGAGCTGTACCCTACTTCCGGATGTGAACCTGTCTGGAGAGCTGTAACCTAATGTAGGCCGTGAGGACCCCTCAAGAGTGCTGTACCCTACTTCCGGCAGTGAACATGTCTGAAGAGCTGTATCCTGATGTAGGCTGTGAGGCCCCCCTCGAGAGAGCTGTACCCTACTTCCGGAAGTGAAGCTGTCTGGAGAGCTGTAACCTAATGTACGTCATGAGCCGCCCCTTGAGAGTTCTGTACCCTACTTCTGGCAGTGAGCCTGTCTGGGGAGCTAGGCCATGAGGCCCCCCTCGAGAGTGCTGTATCCTACTTCCGGCAGTGAACCTGTCTGGAGAGCTGTAATCTAATGTAGGCCATGAGGTCCCCCTCGAGAGTGCTGTACCCCAGTTTTGGCAGTGAATCTGTCCGGAGAGCTGTAACCTAATGTAGGCCGTGAGACCCCCTTGAGAATGCTGAACCCTACTTCTGACAGTGAACCTGTCTGGAGAGCTGCCACCTAATGTAGGCTGTGGGTCCCCCCTTGAGAGTGCTGTACCCTAGTTCCAGCAGTGAAACTGTCTGGAGAGCTGTAACCTAATGTAGGCCGTGAAGCCCCCCTCGAGGGAGCTGTACCCTACTTCCGGATATGAACCTGTCTGGAGAGCTGCAACCTAATGTAGGCCGTGAGGCCCCCTCAAGAGTGCTGTACCCTACTTCCGGCAGTGAACCTGTCTGGAGAGCTGCAACCTAATATAGGCTGTGAGGCCCCCCTCAAGAGTGCTGTACCCCAGTTCTGGCAGTGAACCTGGCTGGAGAGCTGTAACCTAATGTAGGGTGTGAGCCCCCCCCTGAGAGGGCTGTACCCTACTGACGGCAGTGAACCTGTCTGAAGAGCTGTATCCTGAAGTAGGCTGTGAGGCCCCCCCTTGAGAGTGATGTACCCCGGTTCTGGCAGTGAACCTGTCTGGAGAGCTGTAACCTAATGTAGGCCGTGAGGCCCACCTCGAGAGAGCTGTACCCTACTTCCGGCAGTGAACCTGTCTGGAGAGCTGCAACCTAATGTACGTCATGAGCCGCCCCTTGAGAGTGCTGTACCCTACTTCCGCTAGTGAACCTGTCTGGAGAGCTGTAACCTAATGTACATCATGAGCCGCCCCTTGAGAGTGCTGTACCCTACTTCTGGCAGTGAGCCTGTCTGGGGAGCTAGGCCATGAGGCCCCCCTCGAGAGTGCTGTATCCTACTTCCGGCAGTGAACCTGTCTGGAGAGCTGTAATCTAATGTAGGCCATGAGGTCCCCCTCGAGAGTGCTGTACCCCAGTTTTGGCAGTGAATCTGTCCGGAGAGCTGTAACCTAATGTAGGCCGTGAGACCCCCTTGAGAATGCTGAACCCTACTTCTGACAGTGAACCTGTCTGGAGAGCTGCAACCTAATGTAGGCTGTGGGTCCCCCCTTGAGAGTGCTGTACCCTAGTTCCAGCAGTGAAACTGTCTGGAGAGCTGTAACCTAATGTAGGCCGTGAAGCCCCCCTCGAGGGAGCTGTACCCTACTTCCGGATGTGAACCTGTCTGGAGAGCTGCAACCTAATGTAGGCCGTGAGGCCCCCTCAAGAGTGCTGTACCCTACTTCCGGCAGTGAACCTGTCTGGAGAGCTGCAACCTAATATAGGCTGTTAGGCCCCCTCGAGAGTGCTGTACCCTCCTTCTGGCAGTGAACCTGTCTGGAGAGCTGTAACCTAATGTAGGCCATGAGGCCCCCCTCGAGAGTGCTCTACCCTACTTCCGCTAGTGAACCTGTCTGGAGAGCTGCAACCTAATGTAGGCCGTGAGGCCCCCTTCGAGAGTGCTGTACCCTACTGACGGAAGTGAACCTGTCTGGAGAGCTGTAACCTAATGTACGCCATGAGGCCCCCCTCGAGAGTGCTGTACCCTACTTCCGGCAGTGAACGTGTCTGGAGAGCTGTAACCTAATGTAGGCTGTGAGGCCCCCCTCAAGAGTGCTGTACCCCAGTTCTGGCAGTGAACCTGGCTGGAGAGCTGTAACCTAATGTAGGCTCTGAGCCCCCCCCTGAGAGTGCTGTACCCTACTGACGGCAGTGAACCTGTCTGAAGAGCTGTATCCTGAAGTCGGCTGTGAGGCCCCCCTTGAGAGTGATGTACCCCGGTTCTGGCAGTGAACCTGTCTGGTGAGCTGTAACCTAATGTAGGCCGTGAGGCCCACCTCGAGAGAGCTGTACCCTAATTCTGGCAGTGAACCTGTCTGGAGAGCTGTATCCTAATGTAGGCCGTGAGGCCCCCCTCGAGAGAGCTGTACCCTAATTCTGACAGTGAACCTGTCTGGAGAGCTGTAACCTAATGTAGGCTGTGGGCCCCCCTTGAGAGTGCTGTACCCTACTTACGGCAGTGAACCTGCCTGGAGAGCTGTAACCTAATGTAGGCTGTGGGCCCCCCGTAGAGAGTGCTGTACCCTACTTCTGGCAGCGAACCTGTCTGGAGAGCTGTAACCTAATGTAGGTCATGAGCCCCCCCTTGAGAGTGCTGTACCCTACTTCCGGCAGTGAACCTGTCTGGAGAGCTGTAACCTAATGTAGGTCATGAGCCCCCCCTTGAGAGTGCTGTACCCTACTTCTGACAGTGAACCTGTCTGGAGAGCTGTAACCTAATTTAGGCTGTGGGCCCCCCCTAGAGAGTGCTGTACCCTACTTCTGACAGTGATCCTGTCTGGAGAGCTGTAACCTAATGTAGGCTGTGGGCCCCCCCTAGAGAGTGCTGTACCCTACTTCCGGCAGTGAACCTGTCTGGAGAGCTGTAACCTAATGTAGGTCATGAGCCCTCCCTTGAGAGTGCTGTACCCTACTTCCGGCAGTGAATCTGTCTGGAGAGCTGTAACCTTATGTAGTCTGTGAGGCCCCCCTTGAGAGTGCTGCACCCTAATTCCGGCAGTGAACCTGTCTGAAGAGCTGTATCCTGAAGTAGGCTGTGAGGCCCCCCCCTTGAGAGTGCTGTACACCGGTTCTGGCAGTGAACCTGTCTGGAGAGCTGTGACCTAATGTAGGCTGTGGCACCCCCCTTGAAAGTGCTGTAAGAGTGCTGTACCCTACTTCTGTCAGTGAATCTGTCTGGAGAGCTGTAACCTCATGTAGGCCGTGAGGCCCCCCTTGAGAGTGCTGTACCCCAGTTCCGGCAGTGAACCTGTCTGGAGAGCTGTAATCTAATGTAGGCCATGAGGTCCCCCTCGAGAGTGCTGTACCCCAGTTTTGGCAGTGAATCTGTCCGGAGAGCTGTAACCTAATGTAGGCCGTGAGACCCCCTTGAGAATGCTGAACCCTACTTCTGACAGTGAACCTGTCTGGAGAGCTGCCACCTAATGTAGGCTGTGGGTCCCCCCTTGAGAGTGCTGTACCCTAGTTCCAGCAGTGAAACTGTCTGGAGAGCTGTAACCTAATGTAGGCCGTGAAGCCCCCCTCGAGGGAGCTGTACCCTACTTCCGGATGTGAACCTGTCTGGAGAGCTGCAACCTAATGTAGGCCGTGAGGCCCCCTCAAGAGTGCTGTACCCTACTTCCGGCAGTGAACCTGTCTGGAGAGCTGCAACCTAATATAGGCTGTTAGGCCCCCTCGAGAGTGCTGTACCCTCCTTCTGGCAGTGAACCTGTCTGGAGAGCTGTAACCTAATGTAGGCCATGAGGCCCCCCTCGAGAGTGCTGTACCCTACTTCCGCTAGTGAACCTGTCTGGAGAGCTGCAACCTAATGTAGGCCGTGAGGCCCCCTTCGAGAGTGCTGTACCCTACTGACGGAAGTGAACCTGTCTGGAGAGCTGTAACCTAATGTACGCCGTGAGGCCCCCCTCGAGAGTGCTGTACCCTACTTCCGGCAGTGAACGTGTCTGGAGAGCTGTAACCTAATGTAGGCTGTGAGGCCCCCCTCAAGAGTGCTGTACCCCAGTTCTGGCAGTGAACCTGGCTGGAGACCTGTAACCTAATGTAGGCTGTGAGCCCCCCCCTGAGAGTGCTGTACCCTACTGACGGCAGTGAACCTGTCTGAAGAGCTGTATCCTGAAGTAGGCTGTGAGGCCCCCCTTGAGAGTGATGTACCCCGGTTCTGGCAGTGAACCTGTCTGGAGAGCTGTAACCTAATGTAGGCCGTGAGGCCCACCTCGAGAGAGCTGTACCCTAATTCTGGCAGTGAACCTGTCTGGAGAGCTGTATCCTAATGTAGGCCGTGAGGCCCCCCTCGAGAGAGCTGTACCCTAATTCTGACAGTGAACCTGTCTGGAGAGCTGTAACCTAATGTAGGCTGTGGGCCCCCCTTGAGAGTGCTGTACCCTACTTACGGCAGTGAACCTGCCTGGAGAGCTGAAACCTAATGTAGGCTGTGGGCCCCCCCGTAGAGAGTGCTGTACCCTACTTCTGGCAGCGAACCTGTCTGGAGAGCTGTATCCTAATGTAGGCCGTGAGGCCCCCCTCGAGAGAGCTGTACCCTAATTCTGGCAGTGAACCTGTCTGGAGAGCTGTATCCTAATGTAGGCCGTGAGGCCCCCCTCGAGAGAGCTGTACCCTAATTCTGACAGTGAACCTGTCTGGAGAGCTGTAACCTAATGTAGGCTGTGGGCCCCCCTTGAGAGTGCTGTACCCTACTTACGGCAGTGAACCTGCCTGGAGAGCTGTAACCTAATGTAGGCCGTGAGGCCCACCTCGAGAGAGCTGTACCCTAATTCTGGCAGTGAACCTGTCTGGAGAGCTGTATCCTAATGTAGGCCGTGAGGCCCCCCTCGAGAGAGCTGTACCCTAATTCTGACAGTGAACCTGTCTGGAGAGCTGTAACCTAAAGTAGGCTGTGGGCCCCCCTTGAGAGTGCTGTACCCTACTTACGGCAGTGAACCTGGCTGGAGAGCTGTAACCTAATGTAGGCTCTGAGCCCCCCCCTGAGAGTGCTGTACCCTACTGACGGCAGTGAACCTGTCTGAAGAGCTGTATCCTGAAGTCGGCTGTGAGGCCCCCCTTGAGAGTGATGTACCCCGGTTCTGGCAGTGAACCTGTCTGGTGAGCTGTAACCTAATGTAGGCCGTGAGGCCCACCTCGAGAGAGCTGTACCCTAATTCTGGCAGTGAACCTGTCTGGAGAGCTGTATCCTAATGTAGGCCGTGAGGCCCCCCTCGAGAGAGCTGTACCCTAATTCTGACAGTGAACCTGTCTGGAGAGCTGTAACCTAATGTAGGCTGTGGGCCCCCCTTGAGAGTGCTGTACCCTACTTACGGCAGTGAACCTGCCTGGAGAGCTGTAACCTAATGTAGGCTGTGGGCCCCCCGTAGAGAGTGCTGTACCCTACTTCTGGCAGCGAACCTGTCTGGAGAGCTGTAACCTAATGTAGGTCATGAGCCCCCCCTTGAGAGTGCTGTACCCTACTTCCGGCAGTGAACCTGTCTGGAGAGCTGTAACCTAATGTAGGTCATGAGCCCCCCCTTGAGAGTGCTGTACCCTACTTCTGACAGTGAACCTGTCTGGAGAGCTGTAACCTAATTTAGGCTGTGGGCCCCCCCTAGAGAGTGCTGTACCCTACTTCTGACAGTGATCCTGTCTGGAGAGCTGTAACCTAATGTAGGCTGTGGGCCCCCCCTAGAGAGTGCTGTACCCTACTTCCGGCAGTGAACCTGTCTGGAGAGCTGTAACCTAATGTAGGTCATGAGCCCTCCCTTGAGAGTGCTGTACCCTACTTCCGGCAGTGAATCTGTCTGGAGAGCTGTAACCTTATGTAGTCTGTGAGGCCCCCCTTGAGAGTGCTGCACCCTAATTCCGGCAGTGAACCTGTCTGAAGAGCTGTATCCTGAAGTAGGCTGTGAGGCCCCCCCCTTGAGAGTGCTGTACACCGGTTCTGGCAGTGAACCTGTCTGGAGAGCTGTGACCTAATGTAGGCTGTGGCACCCCCCTTGAAAGTGCTGTAAGAGTGCTGTACCCTACTTCTGTCAGTGAATCTGTCTGGAGAGCTGTAACCTCATGTAGGCCGTGAGGCCCCCCTTGAGAGTGCTGTACCCCAGTTCCGGCAGTGAACCTGTCTGGAGAGCTGTAATCTAATGTAGGCCATGAGGTCCCCCTCGAGAGTGCTGTACCCCAGTTTTGGCAGTGAATCTGTCCGGAGAGCTGTAACCTAATGTAGGCCGTGAGACCCCCTTGAGAATGCTGAACCCTACTTCTGACAGTGAACCTGTCTGGAGAGCTGCCACCTAATGTAGGCTGTGGGTCCCCCCTTGAGAGTGCTGTACCCTAGTTCCAGCAGTGAAACTGTCTGGAGAGCTGTAACCTAATGTAGGCCGTGAAGCCCCCCTCGAGGGAGCTGTACCCTACTTCCGGATGTGAACCTGTCTGGAGAGCTGCAACCTAATGTAGGCCGTGAGGCCCCCTCAAGAGTGCTGTACCCTACTTCCGGCAGTGAACCTGTCTGGAGAGCTGCAACCTAATATAGGCTGTTAGGCCCCCTCGAGAGTGCTGTACCCTCCTTCTGGCAGTGAACCTGTCTGGAGAGCTGTAACCTAATGTAGGCCATGAGGCCCCCCTCGAGAGTGCTGTACCCTACTTCCGCTAGTGAACCTGTCTGGAGAGCTGCAACCTAATGTAGGCCGTGAGGCCCCCTTCGAGAGTGCTGTACCCTACTGACGGAAGTGAACCTGTCTGGAGAGCTGTAACCTAATGTACGCCGTGAGGCCCCCCTCGAGAGTGCTGTACCCTACTTCCGGCAGTGAACGTGTCTGGAGAGCTGTAACCTAATGTAGGCTGTGAGGCCCCCCTCAAGAGTGCTGTACCCCAGTTCTGGCAGTGAACCTGGCTGGAGACCTGTAACCTAATGTAGGCTGTGAGCCCCCCCCTGAGAGTGCTGTACCCTACTGACGGCAGTGAACCTGTCTGAAGAGCTGTATCCTGAAGTAGGCTGTGAGGCCCCCCTTGAGAGTGATGTACCCCGGTTCTGGCAGTGAACCTGTCTGGAGAGCTGTAACCTAATGTAGGCCGTGAGGCCCACCTCGAGAGAGCTGTACCCTAATTCTGGCAGTGAACCTGTCTGGAGAGCTGTATCCTAATGTAGGCCGTGAGGCCCCCCTCGAGAGAGCTGTACCCTAATTCTGACAGTGAACCTGTCTGGAGAGCTGTAACCTAATGTAGGCTGTGGGCCCCCCTTGAGAGTGCTGTACCCTACTTACGGCAGTGAACCTGCCTGGAGAGCTGAAACCTAATGTAGGCTGTGGGCCCCCCCGTAGAGAGTGCTGTACCCTACTTCTGACAGCGAACCTGTCTGGAGAGCTGTAACCTAATGTAGGTCATGAGCCCCCCCTTGAGAGTGCTGTACCCTACTTCCGGCAGTGAACCTGTCTGGAGAGCTGTAACCTAATGTAGGTCATGAGCCCCCCCTTGAGAGTGCTGTACCCTACTTCTGACAGTGAACCTGTCTGGAGAGCTGTAACCTAATTTAGGCTGTGGGCCCCCCCTAGAGAGTGCTGTACCCTACTTCTGACAGTGATCCTGTCTGGAGAGCTGTAACCTAATGTAGGCTGTGGGCCCCCCCTAGAGAGTGCTGTACCCTACTTCCGGCAGTGAACCTGTCTGGAGAGCTGTAACCTAATGTAGGTCATGAGCCCTCCCTTGAGAGTGCTGTACCCTACTTCCGGCAGTGAATCTGTCTGGAGAGCTGTAACCTTATGTAGTCTGTGAGGCCCCCCTTGAGAGTGCTGCACCCTAATTCCGGCAGTGAACCTGTCTGAAGAGCTGTATCCTGAAGTAGGCTGTGAGGCCCCCCCTTGAGAGTGCTGTACACCGGTTCTGGCAGTGAACCTGTCTGGAGAGCTGTGACCTAATGTAGGCTGTGGCCCCCCCCTTGAAAGTGCTGTAAGAGTGCTGTACCCTACTTCTGTCAGTGAATCTGTCTGGAGAGCTGTAACCTCATGTAGGCCGTGAGGCCCCCCTTGAGAGTGCTGTACCCCAGTTCCGGCAGTGAACCTGTCTGGAGAGCTGTAACCTAATATAGGCCGTGAGGCCCCCCTCAAGAGTGCTGTACCCCAGGTCTGGCAGTGAATCTGTTTGGAGAGCTGTATCCTAATGTAGGCCGTGAGGCCCCCCTCGAGAGAGCTGTACCCTACTTCCGGCAGTGAACCTGTCTGGTGAGCTGTATCCTAATGTAGGCTGTGGGCCCCCTCATGAGAGTGCTGTACCCTACTTCTGTCAGTGAATCTGTCTGGAGAGCTGTAACCTAATATAGGCCGTGAGGCCCCCCTTGAGAGTGCTGTACCCCAGTTCCGGCAGTGAACCTGTCTGGAGAGCTGTAACCTAATATAGGCCGTGAGGCCCGACTCAAGAGTGCTGTACCCCAGGTCTGGCAGAGAATCTGTTTGGAGAGCTGTAACCTAATGTAGGCTGTGAGCCCCCCCTTGAGAGTGCTGAACCCTACTTCTGGCAGTGAACCTCTCTGGAGAGCTGTAACCTAATGTAGGCCGTGAGGCCCCCCTCGAGAGAGCAGTACCCTACTTCTGGCAGTGAACCAGTGTGGAGAGCTGTAACCTAATGTAAGCTGTGAGCCCCCCGTCGAGAGTGCTGTACCCTACTTCCGGCAGTGAACCTGTCTGGAGAGCTGTAACCTAATGTAGGCTGTGAGGACCCCCTTGAGAGTGCTGTACCCTACTTCCGGCAGTGAACCTATCTGGAGAGCTGAAACCTAATGTAGGCCGTGAGGCCCCTCTCGAGAGTGCTGTACCTCAGTTCTGGTAGCGAACCTGTCTGGAGAGCTGTAACCTAATGTAGGCTGTGGGCCCCCCCTTGAGAGTGTTGCACCCTACTTCCGGAAGTGAACCTGTCTGGAGAACTGTATCCTAATGTAGGCCGTGAGGCCCCCCTCGAGAGAGCTGTACCCTACTTCCGGCAGTGAACCTGTCTGGGAGCTGTATCCTAATGTAGGCTCTGGGCCCCCTCTTGAGAGTGCTGTACCCTACTTCCGGAAGTGAACCTGTCTGGAGAGCTGTATCCTAATGTAGGCCGTGAGGCCCCCCTCGAGAGTGCTGTACCCCAGGTCTGGCAGTGAACCTGGCTGGAGAGCTGTAACCTAATGTACGCCGTGAGGCCCCACTCGAAAGTGCTGTACCCCAGTTCTGGCAGTGAACCTGTCTGGAGAGCTGTAACCTAATGTAGGCCGTTAGGCCCCCCTTGAGAGTGCTGTACCCCAGTTCTGGCAGTGAACCTGTCTGGAGAGCTGTAACCTAATGTAGGGCATAAGGCCCCCCTCGAGAGAGCTGTACCCTACTTCCGGCAGTGAACCTGTCTAGAGAGCTGTAACCTAATGACGGCCGTGAGGCCCCCCTCGAGAGTGCTGTACCCCAGTTCTGGCAGTGAACCTGTCTGGAGAGACGGAACCTAATGTAGGCCGTGAGGCCCCTCTCGAGAGTGCTGTACCCCAGTTCTGGTAGTGAACCTGTCTGGAGAGCTGTAACCTAATGTAGGCCGTGAGGCCCCCCTCGAGAGAGCAGTACCCTACTTCTGGCAGTGAACCAGTGTGGAGAGCTGTAACCTAATGTAATATGTGAGCCCCCTGTCGAAAGTGCTGTACCCTACTTCCGGCAGTGAACCTGTCTGGAGAGCTGTAACCTAATGTAGGCTGTGAGACCCCCGTTGAGAGTGATGTACCCCAGTTCTGGCAGTGAACCTGTCTGGAGAGCTGTAACCTAATGTAGGCTGTGGGCCCCCCCTAGAGAGTGCTGTCCCCTACTTTCGGCAGTGAACCTGTCTGGAGAGCTGTATCCTAATGTAGGCTGTGAGGCCCCCCTAGAGAGAGCTGTACCCTACTTCCGGCAGTGAATCTGTCCGGAGAGCTGTAACCTAATGTAGGCTGTGGGCCCCCCCTTGGGAGTGCTGTACCCTACTTCCGGCAGTGAACCTGTCTGGAGAGCTGTGTCCTAATGTAGGCCGTGAGGCCCCCCTCGAGAGAGCTGTACCCTACTTCCGGCAGTGAACCTGTCTGGGAGCTGTATCCTAATGTAGGCCGTGAGGCCCCCCTCGAGAGTGCTGTACCCCAGTTCTGGCAGTGAACCTGTCTGGAGAGCTGTAACCTAATATAGGCCGTGAGGCCCCACTCGAAAGTGCTGTACCCCAGTTCTGGCAGTGAACCTGTCTGGAGAGCTGCAACCTAATGTAGGCCGTTAGGCCCCCCTTGAGAGTGCTGTACCCCAGTTCTGGCAGTGAACCTGTCTGGAGAGCTGTAACCTAATGTAGGCCATAAGGCCCCCCTCGAGAGAGCTGTACCCTACTTTCGGCAGTGAACCTGTCTAGAGAGCTGTAACCTAATGACGGCCGTGAGGCCCCCCTCGAGAGTGCTGTACCCCAGTTCTGGCAGTGAACCTGTCTGGAGAGACGGAACCTAATGTAGGCCATGAGGTCCCCCTCGAGAGAGCAGTACCCTACTTCTGGCAGTGAACCAGTGTGGAGAGCTGTAACCTAATGTAAGATGTGAGCCCCCTGTCGAGAGTGCTGTACCCTACTTCCGGCAGTGAACCTGTCTGGAGAGCTGTAATCTAATGTAGGCCGTGAGGCCCCCTCGAGAGTGCTGTACCCTACTTCCGGCAGTGAACCTGTCTGGAGAGCTGTAACCTAATGTAGGCTGTGAGACCCCCGTTGAGAGTGCTGTACCCTACTTCCGACAGTGAACCTGTCTGGAGAGCTGTAACCTAATGTAGGCTGTGGGCCCCCCCTAGAGAGTGCTGTCCCCTACTTTCGTCAGTGAACCTGTCTGGAGAGCTGTATCCTAATGTAGGCCGTGAGGCCCCCCTCGAGAGAGCTGTACCCTACTTCCGGCAGTGAACCTGTCTGGTGAGCTGTATCCTAATGTAGGCTCTGGGCCCCCTCTTGAGAGTGCTGTACCCTACTTCTGGCAGTGAACCTGTCTGGAGAGCTGTAATCTAATGTAGGCCGTGAGGCCCCCATGAGAGTGTGGACCCCAGTTCCGGCAGTGAACCTGTCTGGAGAGCTGTAGCCTAATGTAGGCCATGAGGTCCCCCTCGAGAGTGCTGTACCCCAGTTTTGGCAGTGAATCTGTCCGGAGAGCTGTAACCTAATGTAGGCCATGAGCCCCCCCTTGAGAATGCTGTACCCTACTTCTGACAGTGAACCAGTCTGTAGAGCTGTAACCTAATGTAGGCCGTGAGGCCCCCCTTGAGAGAGCTGTACCCTACTTACAGCACTGAACCTGTCTGGAGAGCTGTAACCTAATGTAGGCTGTGAGGCCCCCCCTTGAGAGTGCTGTACCCTACTTTCGGCAGTGAACCTGTCTGGAGAGCTGTAACCTAATGTAGGCTGTGGGCCCCCCCTAGAGAGTGCTGTACCCTACTTCCGGCAGTGAACCTGTCTGGAGAGCTGTATCCTAATGTAGGCTGTGAGGCCCCCCTCAAGAGTGCTGTACCCTACTTCTGGCAGTGAACCTGTCTGAAGAGCTGTATCCTAATGTAGGCCGTGAGCCCCCCTCGTGAGTGCTGTACCCCAGTTCTGGCAGTGAACCTGTCTGGAGAGACGGAACCTAATGTAGGCCGTGAGGCCCCTCTCGAAAGTGCTGTACCCCAGTTCTGGCAGTGAACCTGTCTGGAGAGCTGTAACCTAATGTAGGCTGTGGGCCCCCCCTAGAGAGTGCTGTCCCCTACATTCGGCAGTGAACCTGTCTGGAGAGCTGTATCCTAATGTAGGCCGTGAGGGCCCCCTCGAGAGAGCTGTACCCTACTTCCGGCAGTGAATCTGTCCGGAGAGCTGTAACCTAATGTAGGCTGTGGGCCCCCCCTTGAGAGTGCTGTACCCTACTTCCGGCAGTGAACCTGTCTGGAGAGCTGTATCCTAATGTAGGCCGTGAGGCGCCCCTCGAGAGAGCTGTACCCTACTTCCGGCAGTGAACCTGTCTGGGAGCTGTATCCTAATGTAGGCTCTGGGCCCCCTCTTGAGAGTGCTGTACCCTACTTCCGGAAGTGAACCTGTCTGGAGAGCTGTATCCTAATGTAGGCCGTGAGGCCCCCCTCGAGAGTGCTGTACCCCAGTTCTGGCAGTGAACCTGTCTGGAGAGCTGTAACCTAATATAGGCCGTGAGGCCCCACTCGAAAGTGCTGTACCCCAGTTCTGGCAGTGAACCTGTCTGGAGAGCTGTAACCTAATGTAGACCGTTAGGCCCCCCTTGAGAGTGCTGTACCCCAGTTCTGGCAGTGAACCTGTCTGGAGAGCTGTAACCTAATGTAGGCCATAAGGCCCCCCTCGAGAGAGCTGTACCCTACTTCCGGCAGTGAACCTGTCTAGAGAGCTATAACGTAATGATGGCCGTGAGGCCCCCCTCGAGAGTGCTGTACCCCAGTTCTGGCAGTGAACCTGTCTGGAGAGACGGAACCTAATGTAGGCCGTGAAGCCCCCCTCGAGAGAGCAGTACCCTACTTCTGGCAGTGAACCAGTGTGGAGAGCTGTAACCTAATGTAAGATGTGAGCCCCCTCTCGAGAGTGCTGTACCCTACTTCCGGCAGTGAACCTGTTTGGAGAGCTGTAATCTAATGTAGGCCGTGAGGCCCCCCTCGAGAGTGCTCTACCCTACTTCCGGCAGTGAACCTGTCTGGAGAGCTGTAACCTAATGTAGGCTGTGAGACCCCCGTTGAGAGTGCTGTACCCCAGTTCTGGCAGTGAACCTGTCTGGAGAGCTGTAACCTAATGTAGGCTGTGGGCCCCCCCCTAGAGAGTGCTGTCCCCTACTTTCAGCAGTGAACCTGTCTGGAGAGCTGTATCCTAATGTAGGCCGTGAGGCCCCCCTCGAGAGAGCTGTACCCTACTTCCGGCAGTGAACCTGTCTGGTGAGCTGTATCCTAATGTAGGCTCTGGGCCCCCTCTTGAGAGTGCTGTACCCTACTTCTGGCAGTGAACCTGTCTGGAGAGCTGTAATCTAATGTAGGCCGTGAGGCCCCCATGAGAGTGCTGTACCCCAGTTCCGGCAGTGAACCTGTCTGGAGATCTGTAGCCTAATGTAGGCCATGAGGTCCCCCTCGAGAGTGCTGTACCCCAGTTTTGGCAGTGAATCTGTCCGGAGAGCTGTAACCTAATGTAGGCCATGAGCCCCCCCTTGAGAATGCTGTACCCTACTTCTGACAGTGAACCAGTCTGGAGAGCTGTAACCTAATGTAGGCCGTGAGGCCCCCCTTGAGAGAGCTGTACCCTACTTACAGCACTGAACCTGTCTGGGGAGCTGTAACCTAATGTAGGCTGTGAGGCCTCCCTTGAGAGTGCTGTACCCTACTTTCGGCAGTGAACCTGTCTGGAGAGCTGTAACCTAATGTAGGCTGTGGGCCCCCCCTAGAGAGTGCTGTACCCTACTTCCGGCAGTGAACCTGTATGGAGAGCTGTATCCTAATGTAGGCTGTGAGGCCCCCCTCAAGAGTGCTGTACCCTACTTCTGGCAGTGAACCTGTCTGAAGAGCTGTATCCTAATGTAGGCCGTGAGCCCCCCTCGTGAGTGCTGTACCCCAGTTCTGGCAGTGAACCTGTCTGGAGAGACGGAACCTAATGTAGGCCGTGAGGCCCCTCTCGAAAGTGCTGTACCCCAGTTCTGGCAGTGAACCTGTCTGGAGAGCTGTAACCTAATGTAGGCTGTGGGCCCCCCCTAGAGAGTGCTGTCCCCTACATTCGGCAGTGAACCTGTCTGGAGAGATGTATCCTAATGTAGGGCGTGAGGCCCCCCTCGAGAGAGCTGTACCCTACTTCCGGCAGTGAATCTGTCCGGAGAGCTGTAGGCTGTGGGCCCCCCCTTGAGAGTGCTGTACCCTACTTCCGGCAGTGAACCTGTCTGGAGAGCTGTATCCTAATGTAGGCCGTGAGGCCCCCCTCGAGAGAGCTGTACCCTACTTCCGGCAGTGAACCTGTCTGGGAGCTGTATCCTAATGTAGGCTCTGGGCCCCCTCTTGAGAGTGCTGTACCCTACTTCCGGAAGTGAACCTGTCTGGAGAGCTGTATCCTAATGTAGGCCGTGAGGCCCCCCTCGAGAGTGCTGTACCCCAGTTCTGGCAGTGAACCTGTCTGGAGAGCTGTAACCTAAAATAGGCCGTGAGGCCCCACTCGAAAGTGCTGTACCCCAGTTCTGGCAGTGAACCTGTCTGGAGAGCTGTAACCTAATGTAGACCGTTAGGCCCCCCTTGAGAGTGCTGTACCCCAGTTCTGGCAGTGAACCTGTCTGGAGAGCTGTAACCTAATGTAGGCCATAAGGCCCCCCTCGAGAGAGCTGTACCCTACTTCCGGCAGTGAACCTGTCTAGAGAGCTCTAACCTAATGACGGCCGTGAGGCCCCCCTCGAGAATGCTGTACCCCAGTTCTGGCAGTGAACCTGTCTGGAGAGATGGAACCTAATGTAGGCCGTGAGGCCCCCCTCGAGAGAGCAGTACCCTACTTCTGGCAGTGAACCAGTGTGGAGAGCTGTAACCTAATGTAAGATGTGAGCCCCCTGTCGAGAGTGCTGTACCCTACTTCCGGCAGTGAACCTGTCTGGAGAGCTGTAACCTAATGTAGGCTGTGAGCCCCCCATTGAGAGTGCTGTACCCTACTTCCGGCAGTGAACCTGTCTGGAGAGCTGTAATCTAATGTAGGCCCTGAGGCCCCCCTCGAGAGTGCTGTACCCTACTTCCGGCAGTGAACCTTTCTGGAGAGCTGTAACCTAATGTAGGCTGTGAGACCCCTGTTGAGAGTGCTGTATCCCAGTTCTGGCAGTGAACCTGTCTGAAGAGCTGTAACCTAATGTAGGCTGTGGGCCCCCCCTAGAGAGTGCTGTCCCCTACTTTCGGCAGTGAACCTGTCTGGAGAGCTGTATCCTAATGTAGGCCGTGAGGCCCCCCTCGAGAGAGCTGTACCCTACTTCCGGCAGTGAACCTGTCTAGTGAGCTGTATCCTAATGTAGGCTCTGGGCCCCCTCTTGAGAGTGCTGTACACTACTTCTGGCAGTGAACCTGTCTGGAGAGCTGAAATCTAATGTAGCCCGTGAGGCCCCCATGAGAGTGCTGTACCCCAGTTCCGGCAGTGAACCTGTCTGGAGAGCTGTAGCCTAATGTAGGCCATGAGGTCCCCCTCGAGAGTGCTGTACCCCAGTTTTGGCAGTGAATCTGTCCGGAGAGCTGTAACCTAATGTAGGCCATGAGCCCCCCCTTGAGAATGCTGTACCCTACTTCTGACAGTGAACCAGTCTGGAGAGCTGTAACCTAATGTAGGCCGTGAGGCCCCCCTTGAGAGAGCTGTACCCTACTTACAGCACTGAACCTGTCTGGAGAGCTGTAACCTAATGTAGGCTGTGAGGCCCCCCTTGAGAGTGCTGTACCCTACTTTCGGCAGTGAACCTGTCTGGAGAGCTGTAACCTAATGTAGGCTGTGGGCCCCCCCTAGAGAGTGCTGTACCCTACTTCCGGCAGTGAACCTGTCTGGAGAGCTGTATCTTAATGTAGGCTGTGAGGCCCCCCTCAAGAGTGCTGTACCCTACTTCTGGCAGTGAACCTGTCTGAAGAGCTGTATCCTAATGTAGGCCGTGAGCCCCCCTCGTGAGTTCTGTACCCCAGTTCTGGCAGTGAACCTGTCTGGAGAGACGGAACCTAATGTAGGCCGTGAGGCCCCTCTCGAAAGTGCTGTACCCCAGTTCTGGCAGTGAACTGGAGAGGTGTACCCTAATGTAGGCCGTAAGGCCCCCCTTGAGAGTGCTGTACCCTACTTCCGGCAGTGAACTTGTCTGGAGAGCTGTAACCTAATGTACGCCGTGAGGCCCCCCTTGAGAGTGTTGTACCCTACTTCTGGCAGTGAACCTGTCTGGAGAGCTGTAACCTAATGTAGGCCGTGAGGCCCCTCTCGAGAGTGCTGTACCCTACTTCCGGCAGTGAACCTGTCTGGAGAGCTGTAACCTAATGTACGCCGTGAGGCCCCCCTTGAGAGTGTTGTACCCTACTTCTGGCAGTGAACCTGTCTGGAGAGCTGTAACCTAATGTAGGCTGTGGGCCCCCCTTGAGAGTGCTGTACCCTACTTACGGCAGTGAACCTGCCTGGAGAGCTGTAACCTAATGTAGGCTGTGGGCCCCCCGTAGAGAGTGCTGTACCCTACATCTGGCAGCGAACCTGTCTGGAGAGCGGTAACCTAATGTAGGTCGTGAGGCCCCCCTCGAGAGAGCTGTACCCTACTTCCGGCAGTGAACCTGTCTGGAGAGCTGTAACCTAATGTACGTTCCCCTTGAAAGTGATGTACCCTGCTGCTGTCAATGAGTTTAATCTGAAATGTTGTATCATGATTCTGGCAGTGAATTCCCCTGGGGCACATAGGTTCCCCCTGAAGATCTGTACCCTACTGCTGGCAGCAGTTACTTCTTGCAATGAGGAATGGGGAGGCCAATGAGTAAGCATTACCACCAATCAGATGTGAGATTACAAGGGCTTGAACAGCAGTTCTGAAGTTGCTTTCTTGTAGGAATTGTCTCATTTTATTAATAAAAGAGCTGGTACTTTGCTGCCTTTGTTTTTGGGTTTGGCAGCGTGCTCTTGAGGGAGTGGTTGGTAGCCACGGTGGATCCAAGTGACTAGGCAGTGGGTGAACAATGGGGTTGAAAGCTGTCAAGGTTCAGGTCCTTGAGACAGGTGTGTACTACCTCTCGCTCGCTCTTGGCTAATAAGGGGAATTCTGTTGTGGTCGGGTTGAGCTTCAGGCAGGTGATGGACACCCAGATCTGGATGAGGTGCAAGCAGTGTTTGAAGCGCTGGAGACTGTCGAGTAGAGTTGTCTGTCATCGCCTACTGGTGGATCTTGATGCTTTTATCTGCGAGTAGAGCACCAGGTGACTCCATGAAGAGGGTGAAGGAGGCGGGGACAGTAAGGAACCCTTCGGGACTCTGCAGGTGAGAGGGATTGTTTGGGACCTGGAAGGGCTGTGTGAACACATTGCTATTGGTTGGAGTGCTCGGATAACCAACGAAGGAAACTGCCAGGGGATCCCAACTGAGAATCCAGGGTGTTCACCTGAGTGAGAGGCATCCGAGATCCAGCAGTATCTGGAGGCAGGTGTCACCTTCAGCTGTGGTCTTATATCTGGTTTTTGAGTGTCGATGCTCTGATCCTGCAAGACTGACGGGCGATAAACTCTAACTGCTTGTGTGAGTGGTCTGGGGTGGTGACTGGGAACTTGGAGGGTTTGGGAGTTGGTTATCAGTATTTTCAACCACTGGAGATCAATATTTATTTTCATGTTTTAAAAAAGGATATAACAAAAACCATTAAAACTGGAAAAGATCGATCGATACCGACCAGGCTGGTGGGGTGACCCTCCCAAAGTACATTGACCAACACCTTTATACCATTTTTATCAGATTTCTAGTTATTCTCTGTTAAGCATGGGACGATGCATGGAATCAGAGTGGAATATTCAGGATTTCCGTCTAGTTGTATATGTCCCCAAGAGGTGGGTCTCCTGGAGTAGACATTTAGTAGTGTCAGTGGCTACAGCTCATCCCAGATCCCAGGCTCCTGGATGGGAGGATAATGCCTCACAATATATGTGATGATTTTCAGAGCCTTGGGACCTGGGGTCATTCTGTGGTGTCATTGACACACTTTGACTTGTAGTAAGGACTGCTCTCCAGGGGTCAACATCTCCCTCTTTCTAAAGCCTCTCATCTGCAAAGCCTCAACCCTTGACACCCACAGTGGGCAGAGTAAAACCAACTACTGTCGAGGTGGTCCTGTATCCAAGGTGGGCGCCCAGTCACGCACAAGAACATTTGAAAGCGGGTTTTCGGCTGAGTGTAATATCAGCTTCGACCCAACACCCAAACCCAACCAGCGAGCTTGATAACAGACGCACCTCCAATCCTGCAGCCGGTCAGGTTCAAGAAACAGAAGCGACCATGCTGTGCCCAGAGGAGCTGAGGCACAACAGGAAGCTGGCGATCAGGAGTAACAGGCCGAAGGGTGTGGGGTGATCCTCACTGGCTTAATAGGCAAAACATGGCATTAGGATGGAGACCATCACTGCCTTTCAAGAGAAGGATTAACACTGCAACTCAGTCGTTATTCAAGATATATTTTTATAAGAACTTCAAACAGTTGAGGACTGCCTTAGACTTAGGCCCTGATTTATACTTTTTGGTGCAAAACTCCACTAACGCAGTTTTGCACCAAAAAGTTTAGCACCGGCTTGCACCATTCCCGAGCGCCAGCCGGGCACCATATTTATGGAATGGTGCAAGCCGGTGCAAAGGGTGGGCTAGCGTAAAATAAAATGACGTAAGCCGGGTGGGGCTGGCGGTGTGGGAGAAGGGGGTTTTGCACCAAAACATGATGTTAGAGTAAAAAAAAATGACTCTTAACCAGCCCAGCATCATTTTCTGACACAAAACCATCCATACCACATGACTCCTGTCTTAAACAAGACAGGAGTCATGCCCACCACCCCAATGGCCAGCACAGGGGACCAGGGTCCCCGGGGCATGGCCACTGCATGCAGTGCCATGTAGGGGGCCCATTTCAGGGCCCCCAATGGCACCTTAAAAAAACAAAACTTAACTGTACTTACCTAAATTTACTTTGGATGGGGTCCCCATCCTCCGCTGTCCCTCTGGTGTGGGTGGGGTGTCCCTGGGGCCTGGGGAGGGCACCTATGGGTTTATTCCATGGCGTTCCACCATGGAAATAGGCCCATATGTCCTCTAACACCTGCCCTGACCCAGGCGTTTAATAGTGCAAAGCAAGCTTTGCACCATTATTAGACTTCTCCCCACCCCCGTGTGTGATTTTAGCACGGGGTGATAAGGTGCTAGGGCCTTAGAGTAATTTTTGGCACGAGAACGTCTACTCATTGACGCAAAGTAGGTTTCCATGTCTAAAAATGACTATCTCCATAACTTTGGTGCTAGACGGGTCTAGCACCAAAGTATAAATATGGAGTTTTACACTGAATTTGCGTAAAAAAATGACGCAAATTCGGCACAAAACAAGTATAAATGCACCCCTTAATTTTCCAAGCCTCACATTCAGTTGCTAGTTATTGACATCAAGACTTTAAAAACATGGTGATAGATGAAGTATTGCTTTGTTGGACTCAAACTTTGAAATTCAAGCCTCCAACCCCCAATCGTACCTGAACTCCATGTACACAAAAGGTCAGATTAGTACCAGTTGTTTTACAACCAGTGCGAAGGGTGGTCCCACTGGGGGCATCTGAAGCATCAACTCAAAGGTCCTATGGTGGAGTGTGACGTAGAGATCCCACCAATGGCACTCACATCAGCACCTGCACTGCATGTACACAGAAGGCCAGATTAGCACCGGTTGTGTTACCACCAGTACCATGAGTGGTCCCACCAGGACATCTAAAGCACCACCTCAAGGTGCCACGGAAGAGCGACATAGGGATCCCACCCACGACTCTCACATCAGCACCAGCACTGCATGTACACAGAAGGCCAGATTAGCACCGGTTGTGTTACCACCAGTACCATGAGTGGTCCCACCAGGACATCTGAAGCACCACCTCAAGGTGCCACGGAAGAGCGACATAGGGATCCCACTCACGACTCTCACATCAGCACCAGCACTGCATGTACACAGAAGGCCAGATTAGCACCGGTTGTGTTACTACCAGTACCATGAGTGGTCCCACCAGGACATCTGAAGCACCACCTCAAGGTGCCACGGAAGAGTGGTCCCACCCACGACTCTCACATCAGCACCTGCACTGCATGTACACAGAAGGCCAGATTAGCACCGTTTGTGTTGCCACCAGTACCATGAGTGGTCCCACCAGGACATCTGAAGCACCACCTCAAGGTGCCACGGATGAGTGGTCCCGCCCACGACTCTCACATCAGCACCTGCACTGCATGTACACAGAAGGCCAGATTAGCACCGTTTGTGTTACCACCAGTACCATGAGTGGTCCCACCAGGACATCTGAAGCACCACCTCAAGGTGCCACGGATGAGTGGTCCCACCCACGACTCCCACATCAGCACCTGCACTGCATGTACACAGAAGGCCAGATTAGCACCGGTTGTGTTACCACCAGTACCATGAGTGGTCCCACCAGGAAATCTGAAGCACCACCTCAAGGTGCCACGGAAGAGTGGTTCCACCCACGACTCTCACATCAGCACCTGCACTGCATGTACACAGAAGGCCAGATTAGCACCGGTTGTGTTACCACCAGTACCATGAGTGGTCCCACCAGGACATCTGAAGCACCACCTCAAGGTGTCACGGATGAGTGGTCCCACCCACGACTCTCACATCAGCACCTGCACTGCATGTACACAGAAGGCCAGATTAGCACCGGTTGTGTTACCACCAGTACCATGAGTGGTCCCACCAGGACATCTGAAGCACCACCTCAAGGTGCCACGGATGAGTGGTCCCACCCACGACTCTCACATCAGCACCTGCACTGCATGTACACAGAAGGCCAGATTAGCACCGGTTGTGTTACCACCAGTACCATGAGTGGTCCCACCAGGAAATCTGAAGCACCACCTCAAGGTGCCACGGAAGAGTGGTTCCACCCACGACTCTCACATCAGCACCTGCACTGCATGTACACAGAAGGCCAGATTAGCACCGGTTGTGTTACCACCAGTACCATGAGTGGTCCCACCAGGACATCTGAAGCACCACCTCAAGGTGCCACGGATGAGTGGTCCCACCCACGACTCTCACATCAGCACCTGCACTGCATGTACACAGAAGGCCAGATTAGCACCGGTTGTGTTACCACCAGTACCATGAGTGGTCCCACCAGGACATCTGAAGCACCACCTCAAGGTGTCACGGATGAGTGGTCCCACCCACGACTCTCACATCAGCACCTGCACTGCATGTACACAGAAGGCCAGATTAGCACCGGTTGTGTTACCACCAGTACCATGAGTGGTCCCACCAGGACATCTGAAGCACCACCTCAAGGTGCCACGGATGAGTGGTCCCACCCACGACTCCCACATCAGCACCTGCACTGCATTTACACAGAAGGCCAGATTAGCACCGGTTGTGTTACCACCAGTACCATGAGTGGTCCCACCAGGACATCTGAAGCACCACCTCAAGGTGCCACGGATGAGTTGTCCCACCCACGACTCTCACATCAGCACCTGCACTGCATGTACACAGAAGGCCAGATTAGCACCGGTTGTGTTACCACCAGTACCATGAGTGGTCCCACCAGCACATCTGAAGCACCACCTCAAGGTGCCACGGAAGAGCGACATAGGGATCCCTCCCAGGACTCCCACATCAGCACCTGCACTGCATGTACACAGAAGGCCAGATTAGCACCGGTTGTGTTACCACCAGTACCAAGAGTGGTCCCACCAGGACATCTGAAGCACCACCTCAAGGTGTCACGGATGAGTGGTCCCACCCACGACTCCCACATCAGCACCTGCACTGCATGTACACAGAAGGCCAGATTAGCACCGGTTGTGTTACCACCAGTACCATGAGTGGTCCCACCAGGACATCTGAAGCACCACCTCAAGGTGCCACGGATGAGTGATCCCACCCACGACTCTCACATCAGCACCAGCACTGCATGTACACAGAAGGCCAGATTAGCACCGGTTGTGTTACCACCAGTACCATGAGTGGTCCCACCAGGACATCTGAAGCACCACCTCAAGGTGCCACGGAAGAGCGACATAGGGATCCCACCCACGACTCTCACATCAGCACCAGCACTGCATGTACACAGAAGGCCAGATTAGCACCGGTTGTGTTACCACCAGTACCATGAGTGGTCCCACCAGGACATCTGAAGCACCACCTCAAGGTGCCACGGATGAGTGGTCCCACCCACGACTCCCACATCAGCACCTGCACTGCATGTACACAGAAGGCCAGATTAGCACCGGTTGTGTTACCACCAGTACCATGAGTGGTCCCACCAGGACATCTGAAGCACCACCTCAAGGTGCCACGGAAGAGCGACATAGGGATCCCACCCACGACTCTCACATCAGCACCAGCACTGCATGTACACAGAAGGCCAGATTAGCACCGGTTGTGTTACCACCAGTACCATGAGTGGTCCCACCAGGACATCTGAAGCACCACCTCAAGGTGCCACGGATGAGTGGTCCCACCCACGACTCTCACATCAGCACCTGCACTGCATGTACACAGAAGGCCAGATTAGCACCGGTTGTGTTACCACCAGTACCATGAGTGGTCCCACCAGGACATCTGAAGCACCACCTCAAGGTGCCACGGATGAGTGGTCCCACCCACGACTCTCACATCAGCACCTGCACTGCATGTACACAGAAGGCCAGATTAGCACCGGTTGTGTTACCACCAGTACCATGAGTGGTCCCACCAGGACATCTGAAGCACCACCTCAAGGTGCCACGGAAGAGTGGTCCCACCCACGACTCTCACATCAGCACCTGCACTGCATGTACACAGAAGGCCAGATTAGCACCGGTTGTGTTACCACCAGTACCATGAGTGGTCCCACCAGGACATCTGAAGCACCACCTCAAGGTGCCACGGAAGAGCGACATAGGGATCCCACCCACGACTCTCACATCAGCACCAGCACTGCATGTACACAGAAAGCCAGATTAGCACCGGTTGTGTTACCACCAGTACCATGAGTGGTCCCACCAGGACATCTGAAGCACCACCTCAAGGTGCCACGGAAGAGTGGTCCCACCCACGACTCTCACATCAGCACCTGCACTGCATGTACACAAAAGGCCAGATTAGCACCGGTTGTGTTACCACCAGTACCATGAGTGGTCCCACCAGGACATCTGAAGCACCACCTCATGGTGCCACGGAAGAGCGACATAGGGATCCCTCCCAGGACTCCCACATCAGCACCTGCACTGCATGTACACAGAAGGCCAGATTAGCACCGGCTGTGTTACCACCAGTACCAGAAGTGGTCCCACCAGGACATCTGAAGCACCACCTCAAGGTGCCACGGAAGAGCGACATAGGGATCCCACCAATGGCACTCACATCAGCACCTGCACTGCATGTACACAGAAGGCCAGATTAGCACCGGTTGTGTTACCAACAGTACCATGAGTGGTCCCACCAGGACATCTGAAGCACCACCTCAAGGTGCCACGGATGAGTGGTCCCACCCACGACTCTCACATCAGCACCTGCACTGCATGTACACAGAAGGCCAGATTAGCACCGGTTGTGTTACCACCAGTACCATGAGTGGTCCCACCAGGACATCTGAAGCACCACCTCAAGGTGCCACGGATGAGTGGTCCCTCCCAGGACTCCCACATCAGCACCTGCACTGCATGTACACAGAAGGCCAGATTAGCACTGGTTGTGTTACCACCAGTACCATGAGTGGTCCCACCAGGACATCTGAAGCACCACCTCAAGGTGCCACGGATGAGTGATCCCACCCACGACTCTCACATCAGCACCAGCACTGCATGTACACAGAAGGCCAGATTAGCACCGGTTGTGTTACCACCAGTACCATGAGTGGTCCCACCAGGACATCTGAAGCACCACCTCAAGGTGCCACGGAAGAGCGACATAGGGATCCCTCCCAGGACTCCCACATCAGCACCAGCACTGCATGTACACAGAAGGCCAGATTAGCACCGGCTGTGTTACCACCAGTACCATGAGTGGTCCCACCAGGACATCTGAAGCACCACCTCAAGGTGCCACGGATGAGTGATCCCACCCACGACTCTCACATCAGCACCAGCACTGCATGTACACAGAAGGCCAGATTAGCACCGGTTGTGTTACCACCAGTACCATGAGTGGTCCAACAGGACATCTGAAGCACCACCTCAAGGTGCCACGGAAGAGCGACATAAGGATCCCTCCCACGACTCTCACATCAGCACCTGCACTGCATGTACACAGAAGGCCAGATTAGCACCGGTTGTGTTACCACCAGTACCATGAGTGGTCCCACCAGGACATCTGAAGCACCACCTCAAGGTGCCACGGAAGAGCGACATAGGGATCCCTCCCACGACTCTCACATCAGCACCTGCACTGCATGTACACAGAAGGCCAGATTAGCACCGGTTGTGTTACCACCAGTACCATGAGTGGTCCCACCAGGACATCTGAAGCACCACCTCAAGGTGCCACGGATGAGTGGTCCCACCCACGACTCTCACATCAGCACCTGCACTGCATGTACACAGAAGGCCAGATTAGCACCGGTTGTGTTACCACCAGTACCATGAGTGGTCCCACCAGGACATCTGAAGCACCACCTCAAGGTGCCACGGAAGAGCGACATAGGGATCCCACCAATGGCACTCACATCAGCACCTGCACTGCATGTACACAGAAGGCCAGATTAGCACCGGTTGTGTTACCACCAGTACCATGAGTGGTCCCACCAGGACATCTGAAGCACCACCTCAAGGTGCCACGGATGAGTGGTCCCTCCCAGGACTCCCACATCAGCACCTGCACTGCATGTACACAGAAGGCCAGATTAGCACCGGTTGTGTTACCACCAGTACCATGAGTGGTCCCACCAGGACATCTGAAGCACCACCTCAAGGTGCCACGGAAGAGCGACATAGGGATCCCACCCACGACTCCCACATCAGCACCTGCACTGCATGTACACAGAAGGCCAGATTAGCACCGGTTGTGTTACCACCAGTACCATGAGTGGTCCCACCAGGACATCTGAAGCACCACCTCAAGGTGCCACGGAAGAGCGACATAGGGATCCCTCCCAGGACTCCCACATCAGCACCTGCACTGCATGTACACAGAAGGCCAGATTAGCACCGGCTGTGTTACCACCAGTACCATGAGTGGTCCCACCAGGACATCTGAAGCACCACCTCAAGGTGCCACGGATGAGTGGTCCCTCCCAGGACTCCCACATCAGCACCTGCACTGCATGTACACAGAAGGCCAGATTAGCACCGGTTGTGTTACCACCAGTACCATGAGTGGTCCCACCAGGACATCTGAAGCACCACCTCAAGGTGCCACGGAAGAGTGGTCCCACCCACGACTCTCACATCAGCACCTGCACTGCATGTACACAGAAGGCTAGATAAGTGTAGGAGGCCGGCCCTCTCTGCAGTGTGCAAAACTAGGCGCACGGTGCAGGGGGTCCAGGCAACCACACGTTGGTTTCCAGTGGTAAAAATCAGACCACCTAATGCTCCACTTTTTAAGGTAGCTGGTCGAGCAGTTAGGCTAATCCAGGAGATGTGCTAAGTATTTGCTGTACTCACAAATCCAATAATCCAATCATGCACCACACACACTCAATGAATAACTCGAGACCAGAATTTATAAAAAATACTTCAGACTTTTATATAAATGTTAAGACCAAACTCTTTAAAATACATTAAGTACTTTTAAGGTTATGACTTTTCAAGCTTTGATAAAGTTAGGCTTTCTACGCGTAATTACGCGCCATTGGAATCAATGCACAGTCACCTTTAAAAATGCATAAAAAATCACACAGGTGAGTTACCAGTCTTTTCTTTTGCAGGATGGTCGAAGAATCCGGGGCACGCTGTGCCAGAAGGAGAGCCTCGGGTGGCTCCCGATTCTGGAGGGAGCAGAGGAGGAAAGTCTCTTGGCACAGGCACAGGGCCACTTGGAGGGGCCACCTGGAAAAGGAGCTGGTTTACAAATTCAAAGATGGTGCCTTGGGGTCCCCTTTGGCTGTCGAGGTCGCAATGGGTTAGATCCCACGATGCAAGGCCCAAGGTGGCCAGATGCAGGGTGATTTGGAGGTCTTGGAAGCTGTGCGCACTGGAGCCCTTTGGAGCTGGAGGTAAGACTTCCTTTAGTTGCTTTGCAAGACGAGGGCCCTCTGGGGGGAGGTCCGGGATGTTCCTGAAGTCCCACGGGGCTTCCTCCTGGTCCACTTGCAGCTCTGGGTGAGCTGTTTTGGTGGTGTCCGACGTGCACTGACCAACGTTGACTGGGGCTTCCTCTTGGTCCAGTTGCAGCACTGGGTGAGCTGTTTTTGTAAAAACTGTAAACTTCGTACTTGTATAGCGCACTACTCACCCGTTAGGGTCTCAAGGCGCTGTACGTATACCACTGTGGAACCCCTCCTGGCTTTTCCCTGTGAGGTGCCCACTCCTGGGCAACCTCCACAGTGAAGCCAGTCATCCCAGTACTGTTGGGGCAGTTGTGGAGATTAAGCAAGCTATTGCCCAGAGGTACAGAGTGGGACCTATGAATTAGATTAGGCACTGATGCAAGAATTATCAGATCCGAGGAAATTGAGCCCAAGACCCACCAAGGCGGGAACTGAACCCTGGTTCTGGGCCAGATTTCTGCATCAGGGTCTGCCGCTCTAACCATTGAGCCACACTTATCCACTGAGCCACGCTTCTCCACTTTTTGGTGGTGTCAAACGTGCACTGAACAATACTCGGGGGTATTGGCACAACTTAGCCGCAGGAGGGCGCTGTGCCACGAAAGTTGTACACTTGCAGATCCCCTCTGGGCTGTCGTTGGTGCATGTCGAGTCTGGCTGTGACTTCTGGTTGCGGAGATATCATCCGGTCTGTGAAGTGACCCTTACTCGTTTGTTGGTCCTTTGTAGATTTCATTGGTTTCTTAAGTGGTGCCTCCACTCAGGAGGAAGATCTCAGGCTATTTGCAAAGCCTGGTGGTCCTCTGAGTCTTTTGAGGTCGGTCCAGTGGTCAGATCCTCTGCAGCGGTGATTGTTGGGACTCTGGTGCAGCAAGCAGGGGTCTTGGAGCCTCTTCTGGTGCAGCAGGTCCTCTGTTTTCGTGCTGTCAGGCTCTTTGGTGCTGTCTTCTTTTTGTTCCTGATGAATCTGAAGTCTTGGTCTAGGGGAGCCCACTAAATACTGAATTTAGTGGGCATTTTAGGGGGAACCTGGTAGTGTCCAATGGGTCACTTACCCTTGGGTGGCTACACCCACGACAGTGACCACTTCCTGTGGGATGGGTCACTACCCTAAACCTCATTGGTATTTTCCTGCCATCCAACATGGAGGAAAATGACATAGGAGGTCCACTGCACCTGCTAGCCCTTAGAGGTGGTGCATGCTCACCAAGACCCCACCTCCTACCTTTGTGAGGTTTCCTGCCTTTGCTTCCATCAAAAGTGGGGGTTGACAAAGGGGGACGCCATCTGCTGCTAGCAGCAGGCCTCGGGTCGAGTTTCAAGGGCGGTAGCCCTTTGAAGCTCACTGCCAGGGCAGTGCACATTCCTGAAGGAGTGGGTGTTGGCTCCCCCACCCAGGAAGAGCATTGTTTTAATAACGAGAGACAGGGCTCTCCCCAGGTTTGTATATTGGCTGTCTGGAGTGGCAGGCTGGATGGAACCAGCCAGCAACCATGCCAGATAGGTTAGCTTTTGCAGGGGTTACCTCTAAGGTGACCCCTGGGTAGATTTAGGGCTAAATTCAATACTGGTACCAGTTTGGATTTATCATTCTGAGTTGTTTGATACCAAACAACTCAGGGTCCAGCATGGCCATCATGTAGCTGGGACACTCGTGTTTGACCAGTACATGTATTTATCATAGCTGCTCTGCTCACTATGTCCCAAGTCTGGCAAGGACACAGTGGGGGCATGTTGCTCATGCAGCTGTGCCCTCAGATATAGTATGGTGCACCCTGCCGTAGGGCTGGAAGGCCTGCTAGAGGGGTGACTTGACCATAACAAATGCAGTGTAGGATGGACAGGGCACACAGGGAGTGTGTCATGTCGAGTTTGTACTTAGGTTTGCCCCAGAACACTCAGTCTGCAGTGGGGAGTGCTGGGTGCATCTGGGTGCAGGGCCCTAGAGGGTGGCTGTAGGAGGCTGGCCTGGCTTGTAGTGGGTACCAAGGGGTGCTTACACTCTGTACCAGGTCCAGTTATCCCTTATTAGTGTAGAAGAGGTGTTTCTAGCAGCTTAGGCTGATAGAAGGAAGCTATAGCAGAGCAGCTTAGGCTGAACTAGGAGACATGCAAAGCTCCTACTATACCACTGGTGTCATATGCACAATATCATAAGAAAACACAATACACAGATATACTAAAAATAAAGGTACTTTATTTTTATGACATTTTGCCAAAAGTATCTCAGTGAGTACCCTCAGTATGAGGATGCCAAATATACACAAGATATATATACACAATACCACAAATATGCAGTAATAGCAAAAGGAAGTAATGCAAGCAATGTACAGTCACAATAGATTGCAATGGGAGCACATAGGTATAGGGGCAACACAAACCATATGCTCCAAAAGTGGATTGCGAACCACGAATGGACCCCAAACCTATGTGAGCTTGTAGAGGGTCGCTGGGACTGTAAGAAAACAGTGAGGGTTAGAAAAATAGCCCGCCCCAAGACCCTGTAAGGTAGGTGTAAAGTGCACCTACAACCCCTAGAGAGCACAGAAGTCGTGATAGGGGGATTCTGCAAGGAAGACCAACACCAGCAATGCAACAACAGTGGATTTCCAGACCTGAGTACCTGTGAAACAAGGGGACCAAGTCCAAGAGTCGCGACAGTGTCGAGAGTGGGCAGATGCCCAGGAAATGCCAGCTTAGGATGCAAGGAAGCTGCCACCGGGTGGAAGAAGCTTGGTGTTCTGCAAGAACGAAGAGGACTAGGAACTTCCCCTTTGGAGGATGGATGTCCCACGTCGTGAAGAAGCTTGCAGAGGTGTTCCCACGCAGAAAGACCACAAACAAGCCTTGCTAGCTGCAAGTGTTGCGGTTAAGGTTTTTGGATGCTGCTGTGGCCCAGGAGGGACCAGGATGTCGCCACTTGGATGAGGAGACAGAGGGGGCTGCCCAGCAAGTCAGGGAGCCCTCACAGAGGCAGGCAGCACCTGCAGAAGCACCTGAACAGGCACTTAGAAGAAAAGTGAACCGGAGTCCACCCAAAGTCAGAAAAGGGAGTCCCACGACGCCGGAGGACAACTCAGAAGTTGTGCACTGCAGGTTAGAGTGTCGGGGACCCAGGCTTGGCTGTGCACGAAAGAAATCCTGGAAGAGTGCACAGGAGCCGGAGCAGCTGCAAATCACGCGGTACCCAGCAATGCAGTCTAGCGTGGGGAGGCAAGGACTTACCTCCACCAAACTTGGACTGAAGAGTCACTGGACTGTGGGAGTCACTTGGACAGAGTTGCTGAGTTCCAGGGACCACGCTCGTCGTGCTGAGAGGGGACACAGAGGACCGGTGATGCAGTTCTTTTGGTGCCTGCGGTTGCAGGGGGAAGATTCCATCGACCCAGGGGAGATTTCTTCAGAGCTCCTGGTGCAAGAAGGAGGCAGGCTACCCCCAGAGCATGCACCACCAGGAAACAGGTGAGAAAGCCGGAAGGATGAAGCGATACAAGGTTGCAGTAGTCATCTTTGCTACTTTGTTGCGGTTTTGCAGGCGTCCTGAGCAGTCAGCAGTCGATCCTTTGGCAGAAGGTGAAGAGAGAGATGCAGAGGAACTCTGGTGAGCTCTTGCATTCGGTATCTGAAGAATTCCCCAAAGCAGAGACCCTAAATAGCCAGAAAAGGAGGTTTGGCTACCAAGGAAGGAGGATAGGCTACCAAGAGAGGTAAGAGCCTATCAGAAGGAGTCTCTGACGTCACCTGCTGGCCCTGACCACTCAGAGCAGTCCAGTGTGCCAGCAACACCTCTGTTTCCAAGATGGCAGAGGTCTGGAGCACGCTGGAGGAGCTCTGGGCACCTCCCCTGGGAGGTGCAGGTCAGGGGAGTGGTCACTCCCCTTTCCTTTGTCCAGTTTCGCACCAGAGCTGGGCTGGGGGATCCCTGAACTGGTGTAGACTGGCTTATGCAGAAATGGGCACCATCTGTGCCCATCAAAGCATTTCCAGAGGCTGGGGGAGGCTACTCCTCCCCAGCCCTGACACCTTTTTCCAAAGGGAGAAGGTGTAACACCCTCTCTCTGAGGAAGTCCTTTGTTCTGCCTTCCTGGGCCAGGCCTGGCTGGACCCCAGGAGGGCAGAATCCTGTCTGAGGGGTTGGCAGCAGCAGCAGCAGCTGCAGTGAAACCCCGGGAAAGGCAGTTTGGCAGTAACCGGTTTCTGTGCTAGAGACCCGGGGGATCATGGAATTGTCCCCCCAATGCCAGAATGGCATTGGGGTGACAATTCCATGATCCTAGACATATTACATGGCCATGTTCGGAGTTACCATTGTGACGCTGTACATAGGTAGAGACCTATGTACAGTGCACGCGTGTAATGGTGTCCCCGCACTCACAAGTCTGGGGAATTTTCCCTGAACGATGTGGGGGCACCTTGGCTAGTGCCAGGGTGCCCTCACACTAAGTAACTTTGCACCCAACCTTCACCAGGTGAAGGTTAGACATATAGGTGACTTATAAATTACTTAAGTGCAGTGGTAAATGGCTGTGAAATAACGTGGACGTTATTTCACTCAGGCTGCAGTGGCAGGCCAGTGTAAGAATTGTCAGATCTCCCTATGGGTGGCAAAAGAAATGCTGCAGCCCATAGGGATCTCCTGGAACCCCAATACCCTGCGCACCTCAGTACCATATACTAGGGAATTATAAGGGTGTTCCAGTATGCCAATGTGAATTGGTGAAATTGGTCACTAGCCTGTTAGTGACTATTTGGAAAGCAGAGAGAGCATAACCACTGAGGTTCTGATTAGCAGAGCCTCAGTGAGACAGTTAGGCATCACACAGGGAACACATACATATAGGCCACAAACTTATGAGCACTGGGGTCCTGGCTAGCAGGGTCCCAGTGACATAACACACTGACAACATAGGGTTTTCACTATGAGCACTGGGCCTTGGCTAGGAGGATCCCAGTGAGACAGTGAAAACACCCTGACATACACTCACAAACAGGCCAAAAGTGGGGGTACTAAGGCTAGAAAGAGGCTACTTTCTCACAGTGGCACAATCAGTGCTGCTGCCCTCAGCAGCCTACCCCTAATATCCCATGCCCTGGGTACAGGTGTACCCATTTACTAGTGTATTACGGTGATATAAGGGTGTAATCCTTTGTGCCAAGTATCACAACCAATTTAGAGAAAGAGCTCTGGCCCAGGGAATCTGGTTAGCAGGGGCCATGGGCATTCCAACTTCTAGAACACATCAACATCAGGCAGAAAGTGGGGGCTAACCATGCAAAAAGAGGCCTCCTCTCACAGTAAGCACCAGCTGTGTTACAACCAGTGCGATGGGTGGTCCCAACAGGACATCTGAAGCACCACCTCAAGGTGCCTCCAGATGAGTGTGGTGTAGGGATCCCCGCCAGGACTCCCACATCAGCACCTGCACTCCATGCACAACAAAGGCCAGATTAGCACCGGTTGTCACCACCAGTAGATACTCACGCTCCACGCACAACAAAGGCCAGATTAGCACCGGTGTCAGCACCAGTAGATACTCACGCTCCACGCACAACAAAGGCCAGATTAGCACCGGCTGTCTCCACCAGTGTGATGGGTGGTCCCACAGGGACATCTGAAGCACCACCTCAAGGTGCCGCGGAAGAGCGTGACGTGACGCAGGGATCCCCAACCAAGACTCTCACATCAGTACCTGCACTCCACGCACAACAAAGGCCAGATTAGCACCGGTTGTCTCCACCAGTAGATACTCATGCTCCATGCATAACAAAGGCCAGATTAGCACCGGTGTCAGCACCAGTAGATACTCACGCTCCACGCACAACAAAGGCCAGATTAGCACCGGTTGTCTCCACCAGTAGATACTCATGCTCCATGCATAACAAAGGCCAGATTAGCACCGGTGTCAGCACCAGTAGATACTCACGCTCCATGCATAACAAAGGCCAGATTAGCACCTGCGTCAGCACCAGTAGATACTCACGCTCCACGCACAACAAAGGCCAGATTAGCACCTGCGTCAGCACCAGTAGATACTCACGCTCCACGCACAACAAAGGCCAGATTAGCACCGGTGTCAGCACCTGTAGATACTCACGCTCCATGCATAACAGGACAGATAAGCACCAGATAAGCACCGGTTGTCTCCACCAGTGTGATGGGTGGTCCCACAGGGACATCTGAAGCACCACCTCAAGGTGCCGCGGAAGAGTGATGTAGGGATCCCACCCAGGACTCCCACATCAATACTCACACTCCATGCACAACAAAGGCCAGATTAGCACCGGCTGTCAGCGCCAGTGAGCAGTAGCACCGCGTCAAGGTTCCGGCCCCCGCTACTGTCCACTCACACCAGTCACACGGGGGCCTATAAAATACCCCCTCCCCGGGGGATCCCCGTGCTCTTGGCGAGCCATGCCCGTGGACACCATGCCCCCCACCCTGCCACCCCTAAAGACCCTCATTCACACCACTCATAACCCAAGCAGTCAGGCGTAGGCTGGGAGCCCCCTCCGGGACCCCCAACATATCGCGGCAGATCAGGGCACATGCTGGGGACCTGAGGAAGGGGCCAAAGACAAAGGGGGCCAAGGGGGGGGCCCTGTCCGCCCCTCTCCAGGGAGGAGGAGAATCGACCGTAAGCCTGAGCACGTGCCCGCACCGAGACCCCGACATCGAAGCCCCTCCGCAGCTGCGCCCCTCTCTGCCCATCACTGGATGTGCCAGGCCCCTGCGGGATATATAGGCATGGAGGAGTGACGTCACAGAGGGAGCAGGGGCCAGGGGATGCAGGCATGGAGGAGTGACGTCACAGAGGGAGGAGGGAGCAGGATGTACAGGCCTGGGGGAGTGACGTCACAGAGGGAGGAGGGAGCAGGATGTACAGGCCTGGGGGAGTGACGTCACAGAGGGAGCAGGGGCCAGGGGATGCAGGCCTGGGGGAGTGACGTCACAGAGGGAGCAGGGGCCAGGGGATGGAGGCCTGGGGGAGTGACGTCACAGAGGGAGCAGGGGCCAGGGGATGGAGGCCTGGGGGAGTGATGTCACAGAGGGAGCAGGGGCCAGGGGATGCAGGCATGGAGGAGTGACATCACAGAGGGAGGAGGGAGCAGGATGTACAGGCCTGGGGGAGTGACATCATAGAAGAGGAGGGGTCAGCATATGCAGGTCTTGTAGGAGGCTGGCCTGGCTTGTAGTGAGTACCAAGGGGTACTTGCACCTTGCACCAGGCCCAGTTATCCCTTATTAGTGTATAGGGTGTCTAGCAGCTTAGGCTGATAGATAATGGTAGCTTAGCAGAGCAGCTTAGGCTGAACTAGGAGACGTGTGAAGCTACTACAGTACCACCTAGTGTCATATGCACAATATCATAAGAAAACACAATACACAGATATACTCAAAATAAAGGTACTTTATTTTTATGACAATATGCCAAAAGTATCTCAGTGAGTACCCTCAGTATGAGGATAGCAAATATACACAAGATATATGTACACAATACCAAAAATATGCAGTATAGTCTTAGAAAACAGTGCAAACAATGTATAGTCACAATAGAATTCAATGGGGGCACATAGGGATAGGGGCAACACAAACCATATACTCCAAAAGTGGAATGCGAACCACGAATGGACCCCAAACCTATGTGACCTTGTAGAGGGTCGCTGGGACTGTAAGAAAACGGTGAGGGTTAGAAAAATAGCCCTCCCCAAGACCCTGAAAAGTGGGTGCAAAGTCCACCTAAGTTCCCCAAAGAGCACAGAAGTAGTGATAGGGGAATTCTGCAAGGAAGACCAACACCAGCAATGCAACAACAATGGATTTCCTGACGAGAGAACCTGTGGAACAAGGGGATCAAGTCCAAGAGTCACAATCAAGTCGGGAGTGGGCAGATGCCCAGGAAATGCCAGCTGTGGGTGCAAAGAAGCTGCCACTGGATGGTAGAAGCTGTGGATTTTCCAAGAACGACAAGGGCTAGAAACTTCCCCTTTGGAGGATGGATGTCCCACGTCGTGAAGAAGCTTGCAGAGGTGTTTCCGTGCAGAAATACCGCAAACAAGCCTTGCTAGCTGCAAGGGTTGCGGTTAAGGTTTTTGGATGCTGCTGTGGCCCAGGAGGGACCAGGATGTCGCCAATTGCGTGAGGAGACAGAGGGGGCGTCCAGCAAGACAAAGAGCCCACTCAGAAGCAAGCAGCACCCTCAGAAGTGCCGGAACAGGCACTACAAATTGGAGTGAACTGGAGCTCACCCAAAGTCACAAAGGAAGGTCCCACGACACCGGAGGACAACTCAGGAGGTCGTGCACTGAGGGTTAGAGTGCCGGGGACCCAGGCTTGGTTGTGCACCAAGGAAATCCTGGAAGAGTGCACAGGAGCCGGAGCAGCTGCAAATCACGCGGTACCCAGCAATGCAGTCTAGCGTGGGGAGGCAAGGACTTACCTCCACCAAACTTGGACTGAAGAGTCACTGGACTGTGGGAGTCACTTGAACAGAGTTGCTGAGTTCAAGGGACCTCGCTCGTCGTGCTGAGAGGAGACCCAGAGGACCGGTGATGCAGTCTTTTGGTGCCTGCGGTTGCAGGGGAAAGATTCCGTCGACCCACGGGAGATTTCTTCGGAGCTTCTAGTGCAGAGAGGAGGCAGACTACCCCCACAGCATGCACCACCAGGAAAACAGTTGAGAAGGCGGCCGGATCAGCATTACAAGGTCGCAGTAGTCGTCTTTGCTACTTTGTTGCAGTTTTGCAGGCTTCCAGAGCAGTCAGCGGTCGATCCCTTGGCAGAAGGTGAAGAGAGAGATGCAGAGGAGCTCTGATGAGCTCTTGCATTCGTTATTTAAAGAATTCCCCAAAGCAGAGACCCTAAATAGCCAGAAAAGGAGGTTTGGCTACTTAGGAGAGAGGATAGGCTAGCAACACCTGGAGGAGCCTATCAGAAGGAGTCTCTGACGTCACCTGCTGGCACTGGCCACTCAGAGCAGTCCAGTGTGCCAGCAGCACCTCTGTTTCCAAGATGGCAGAGGTCTGGAGCACACTGGAGGAGCTCTGGGCACCTCCCAGGGGAGGTGCAGGTCAGGGGAGTGGTCACTCCCCTTTCCTTTGTCCAGTTTTGCTCCAGAGCAGGGCTGGGGGATCCCTGAACCGGTGTAGACTGGCTTATGCAGAAATGGGAACCATCTGTGCCCATGAAAGCATTTCCAGAGGCTGGGGGAGGCTACTCCTCCCCAGCCCTAACACCTTTTTCCAAAGGGAGAGGGTGTAACACGCTCTCTCGGAGGAAGTCCTTTGTTCTGCCATCCTGTCTGGAGGAGTGACATCACAGAGGAGTAGGGGGCTGGATATGGAGGCCTGGTGGAGTGACATCACAGACTAAGGAGGGGTCAGCATATGCAGGTCTGGAGGAGTGACATCACAGAGGGAGGAGGGGACAGAATATGGAGGCCCGGTGGAGTGACGTCACAGAGGAAGGAGGGGCCAGGGTATGCAGGCCTGGGGGAGTAATGGCAAGAGGGGGGGCAGGATATATAGGCCGGGGAGAGACATCACAGAGGAAGTAAGAGCCAGGATATCCAGCCTGCAGAAGTGACATCACAGAGGAAGGTTGAGGGGTCGTCCTTAAAGTTCCAAGTGCAGTTTTAAAAGCTATAATTTGGGTCCATGTCTGTCTATGCAGTGATATAATCTGATGTACCAAGGTGAAGTGCTTGCGCATGTTAGATGCACTTTTGTACATTTTGAAGAGCCCGTATCATATTTTTATACTTTATTTTTTAGACTGTTACCCTGTATAAGTGCCGAATGTTTTCATGGCTTGGCTCGTGCACAGACTCTAGAGCCCGGCCAGGTCCTTGGCTCAGACTCTGTTCGCCCCAGTAATTTGGTGGAGCCCGCTCCCCTCTCTCTGTGACTCGGAGTCAGTGCACGGGTCCAGCAGTCACTTGATGAAATGATTTGTAAAAGGCGAAGACTAGAAACATGGAGCCCGGCCCACATGCACGGTTTGGCGACTCCATCCAGGCGTTTTGTAGCAAAGACGAGAGTGCGCGCAGCGAAAGTACGCGTGAAATAAGTGACCCCAGAGAAGGGACTCCAGGCCGCTGTGTGGTACGTGCCGCGGTCAGGGATTCCCAGGAACTACCAGTGCAGGTGCGACAGGCAGGCGTGAAGTAGCGGGGCTGTTTGGGGCGTGACCCCTCCAAGTGCACTCTGGGATTGATAGTTGGGCCTGGGACCGCTCAGGCCCGCATTGTCTGTGTCGATTTCCTTGTCGTCGCTTCAGTAACAGCTTTTACCAGGTTCTGTTTTTGGAGCCAAAATATAAGCACGTAAAGTGACTGCTTTACCGAGAAGGTAGTAAATCTGCGCCCGTAGAAGTACTTTTGGAATGAGTGCACTTTACCACTCTTTGGCGTTCACAAGCATTGGTAGTAATAGGTTTGGAAAGCTGGGCAGTCTCCAGCTTCCAGGCACACTGTCGGCAATCAAACACCCAAAGGTGTTGTGATGAGCGCTTGCAAATAGTCTAACCAGCGGCAGTCACGCGGTGCCATTCCAAGCCATCATTTTTCACTCACTGTGCCACTCTAGACAGAGGCCACTTAATGCAAGTCAGTACTGACCCTGCTACTCAGGGACACTTTCCATCCCAGACCTGGGACCCCCCCCTCCTCCACCTGCAGCCCATTCCTCATTTACCTCACTATGTCACACCCCGGGACTGACATCACAGAGGGGTGCCAGAGAACAGGCTGGACGACCTGCATCTCATAGGGGAGGTGTCAGCATATGTCCGGTGCCCTGGGATTGTCCGAGTAGAGGGGAATCTAAGAGGGAAGCTTTCAACGGACAAGGGACAGAGTTACAGACCTTTTGCACTGGGTTTGTGTCACAAAAGTGAAGAGCAAAACGTTTTCTTTAGGATTTACTTTCCAGTGCGAAATTTGTTTTGCGCTGAAAAGTTGCCCAAAGTATTGCACAGGAACGCAAAGTGCAGCTGCGCGTTACTCTGCACCAGAGGAGCGTTACAGGGGTGTCCATGGGCGTTTCTGTGCTTCCAACAATGTTAGTACACAGGGTTTCATTAAAAAACAACTAATTCAAAGCAGGTGTTAAAAGGAGGAATACTTTTATTGCTCCTTCCTTTTCCAGCTTTGCATGTGTGCTTCACTCTAGACCACACACAGATAGAGGGAAAAGTTTTAAAGTCACTCTAATATTCTATTGTGTAGTGCAGGTGTACCCTCCAGGACAAAACCTGTGCTAGACTCGGGCAGACACCATTGCACTATGGCGCTGAGGTGTGTGTGTGGCGCTGAGGTGTGTGTATGGCGCTCAGGAGTGTGTGTGGCGCTGAGGTGTGTGTGTGGCGCTGAGGTGTGTGTGTGGTTTGGCGCTGAGGTGTGTGTGTGGTGTGGCGCTGAGGTGTGTGATGGCACTGAGGTGTGTGTGTGGTGTGGCGCTGAGGTGTGTGTGTGGCGCTGAGGTGTGTTTGTGGTGCTGAGGTGTGTGTGTGGCGCTGAGGTGTGTGGCATGACGCTGAGGTGTGTGTGTGGAACTAAGGTGTGTGTGTGGTGTGGCGCTGAGGTGTGTTTGTGGCGCTGAGGTGTGTGTGTGGCGCTGAGGTGTGTGGCATGACGCTGAGGTGTGTGATGACGCTGAGGTGTGTGTGTGGTGTAGCGCTGAGGTGTGCGTGTGGTGTGGCGCTGAGGTGTGTTTGTGGTGCTGAGGTGTGTGGCATGACGCTGAGGTGTGTGTGTGGAGCTAAGGTGTGTGTGTGGTGTGGTGCTGAGGTGTGTTTGTGGCGCTGAGGTGTGTGTGTGGCGCTGAGGTGTGTGGCATGACGCTGAGGTGTGTGATGGCGCTGAGGTTTGTGTGTGGTGTGGCGCTGAGGTGTGTGTGTAGCGCTGAGGTGTGCGTGCGGTGTGGCGCTGAGGTGTGTTTGTGGCACTGAGGTGTGTGTGTGGCGCTGAGGTGTGTGGCATGACGCTGAGGTGTGTGTGTGGAACTAAGGTGTGTGTGTGGCACTCGGCTACCAGAGTGTGCGTCGCCGCTAGGGGGAGGGGAGGAGGGAGCCGTATCTCTGTAGGGATGTGTAGGAAAGTACCATCTTGCCTGGCATGTTACCCCCATTTTTCACTGTATATATGTTGTTTTAGTTGTATGTGTCACTGGGACCCTGTTCTCCAGGGCCCCAGTGCTCATAAGTGTGCCTGAATGTGTTACCTGTGTAGTGACTAACTGTCTCACTGAGGCTCTGCTAATCAGAACCTCAGTGGTTATGCTCTCTCATTTCTTTCAAATTGTCACTGACAGGCTAGTGACCAATTTTACCAATTTACATTGGCTTACTGGAACACCCTTATAATTCCCTAGTATATGGTACTGAGGTACCCAGGGTATTGGGGTTCCAGGAGATCCCTATGGGCTGCAGCATTTCTTTTGCCACCCATAGGGAGCTCTGACAATTCTTACACAGGCCTGCCACTGCAGCCTGAGTGAAATAACGTCCACGTTATTTCACAGCCATTTTACACTGCACTTAAGTAACTTATAAGTCACCTATATGTCTAACCTTTACCTGGTAAAGGTTAGGTGCAAAGTTACTTAGTGTGAGGGCACCCTGGCACTAGCCAAGGTGCCCCCACATTGTTCAGGGCCAATTCCCCGGACTTTGTGAGTGCGGGGACACCATTACACGCGTGCACTACATATAGGTCACTACCTATATGTAGCTTCACAATGGTAACTCCGAATATGGCCATGTAACATGTCTATGATCATGGAATTGCCCCCTCTATACCATCCTGGCATAGTTGGCACAATCCCATGATCCCAGTGGTCTGTAGCACAGACCCTGGTACTGCCAAACTGCCCTTCCTGGGGTTTCACTGCAGCTGCTGCTGCTGCCAACCCCTCAGACAGGCATCTGCCCTCCTGGGGTCCAGCCAGGCCTGGCCCAGGATGGCAGAACAAAGGACTTCCTCTGAGAGAGGGTGTTACACCCTCTCCCTTTGGAAAATGGTGTGAAGGCAGGGGAGGAGTAGCCTCCCCCAGCCTCTGGAAATGCTTTTTTGGGCACAGATGTGCCCAATTCTGCATAAGCCAGTCTACACCGGTTCAGGGGACCCCTAAGCCCTGCTCTGGCGCAAAACTGGACAAAGGAAAGGGGAGTGACCACTCCCCTGACCTGCACCTCCCCTGGGAGGTGTCCAGAGCTCCTCCAGTGTGCTCCAGACCTCTGCCATCTTGGAAACAGAGGTGCTGCTGGCACACTGGACTGCTCTGAATGGCCAGTGCCACCAGGTGACGTCAGAGACTCCTTCTGATAGGCTCCTTCAGGTGTTGCTAGCCTATCCTCTCTCCTAGGTAGCCAAACCCTCTTTTCTGGCTATTTAGGGTCTCTGTCTCAGGGGAAACTTTAGATAACGAATGCAAGAGCTCAGCCGAGTTCCTCTGCATCTCTCTCTTCACCTTCTACCAAGGAATCGACTGCTGACCGCGCTGGAAGCCTGCAAACCTGCAACATAGTAGCAAAGACGACTACTGCAACTCTGTAACGCTGATCCTGCCGCCTTCTCGACTGTTTTCCTGGTGGTGCATGCTGTGGGGGTAGTCTGCCTCCTCTCTGCACTAGAAGCTCTCAAGAAATCTCCCGTGGGTCGACGGAATCTTCCCCCTGCAACCGCAGGCACCAAAAAGCTGCATTACTGGTCCCTTGGGTCTCCTCTCAGCACAACGAGCGAGGTCCCTCGAATCCAGCAACTCTGTCCAAGTGACCCCCACAGTCCAGTGACTCTTCAGTCCAAGTTTGGTGGAGGTAAGTCCTTGCCTCACCTCGCTAGACTGCATTACTGGGAACCGCGACTTTTGCAGCTACTCCAGCCCCTGTGCACTTCCGGCGGAAATCCTTTGTGCACAGCCAAGCCTGGGTCCACGGCAATCTAACCTGCATTGCACGACTTTCTAAGTTGGTCTCCGGCGACGTGGGACTCCTTTGTGTAACTTCGGGTGAGCACCGTTTCACGCATCCTTGTAGTGCCTGTTTCTGGCCCTTCTCCGGGTGCTACCTGCTGTTAAGAGGGCTCTTTGTCTTGATCGACATCCCCTCTATCTCCTGGTCCAATTTGCGACCTCCTGGTCCCTCCTGGCCCACAGCAGCATCCAAAAACGCTAACCGCAAGATTTGCAGCTAGCAAGGCTTGTTGGCATTCTTTCGGCGGAAAAACACTTCTGCACAACTCTCCACAGCGAGAGGGATCCGTCTACCAAAGGGAAAGTCTCTAGCCCTTTTCGTTCTTGCAGAAACCTCTGCTTCTTCTGTCCAGTAGAAGCTTCTTTGCACCCACAGCTGGCATTTCCTGGGCATATGCCCATCTCTGACTTGCTTGTGACTTTTGGACTTGGTCCCCTTGTTCCACAGGTACCCTAGATTGGAAATCCATCGTTGTTGCATTGTTGGTTTGTGTCTTTCCTGCATTATTCCTCTAACACGACGTCTTTGTCCTTAGGGGAACTTTAGTGCACTTTGCACTCACTTTTCAGGGTCCTGGGGAGGGTTATTTTTCTAACTCTCACTATTTTCTAATAGTCCCAGCGACCCTCTACAAGGTCACATAGGTTTGGGGTCCATTCGTGGTTCGCATTCCACTTTTGGAGTATATGGTTTGTGTTGCCCCTATCCCTATGTTTCCCCATTGCATCCTATTGTAACTATACATTGTTTGCACTGTTTTCTAAGACTATACTGCATATTTTTGCTGTTGTGTATATATATCTTGTGTATATTTCCTATCCTCTCACTGAGGGTACACTATAAGATACTTTGGCATATTGTCATAAAAATAAAGTACCTTTATTTTTAGTATAACTGTGTATTGTGTTTTCTTATGATATTGTGCATATGACACTAAGTGGTACTGTAGTAGCTTCACACGTCTCCTAGTTCAGCCTAAGCTGCTCTGCTAAGCTACCATTATCTATCAGCCTAAGCTGCTAGACACCCTATACACTAATAAGGGATAACTGGGCCTGGTGCAAGGTGAAAGTACCCCTTGGTACTCACTACAAGCCAGTCCAGCCTCCTACAGGATGGCGCTCCTGCTCCGTCCTTCTCACACAACGCAGTGCAGCAACTCTGGGTGCTGTGCTGCATTGCTGAAGTCTTTGTATCTCTGGCCCTTAGAGTGTCAGAGTAGAAGCATTTGTAGGAACAAACTGGGCACCTTCAGAGGAGGGAGGCTGGGGTGTCACACATGTAGGATCAGAGCTTCATGAGTGGGGCATAGAGTGTCAGATGGCATGCAGTGTCAGTACAGTGCCAGGGAGTGTCACGGGGTGTCACGGGGTGGCAGAGAGTGTGAGAAGGCATGCAGTGCCAGTACAGTGCTAGGGAGTGTCACCAGGGTGGCACAGAGTGTAAGAAGCCATGGAGTGGCAGTACAGTGCCAGGGAGTGTCACCGGGGTGACACAGAGAGTGGAAGCTATGCAGTGTCAGTACAGTGCCAATCACTAGGGTGGCAGAGAGTGTGAGAAGGCATGCACTGCCAGTACAGTGCCAGGGAGTGTCAACGGGGTGGCAGAGAGCGTGAGAAGGCATGCAGTGTCAGTACAGTGCCAGGGAGTGTCACCAGGCTGGCAGAGAGTGTGAGAAGGCATGCAGTGTCAGTACAGTGCCAGGGAGTGTCACCAGGGTGGCAGAGAGCTTGAGAAGGCATGCAGTGCCAGTACAGTACCAGGGAGTGTCACCAGGGTGGCAGAGAGTGTGAGAAGGCATGCAGTGTCAGTACAGTGCCAGGGAGTGTCACCAGGGTGGCATAGAGCATGAGAAGGCATGCAGTGTCAGTACAGTGCCAGTCACCAGGGTGGCAGAGATTGTGAGAAGGCATGACGTGTCAGTACAGCGCCAGTCACCAGGGTGGCATAGAGTGTGAGAAGGCATGCAGTGTCAGTACAGCGTCAGGGAGTGTCACCGGGTTGGCAGAGAGTGTGAGAAAGCATGCAGTGCCAGTACAGTGCCAGGGAGTGTCACGGGGTGGCAGAGCGTGAGAAGGCATGCAGTGCCAGTACAGTACCAGGGAGTGTCACCAGGGTGGCAGAGAGTGTGAGAAGGCATGCAGTGTCAGTACAGTGCAAGGGAGTGTTACCAGGGTGACAGAGTGTGTGAGACGGCATGCAGTGTCCGTACAGTGCCAGAGAGTGTCAACGGGGTGGCAGAAAGTGTGAGAAGGCATGAAGTATCAGTACCCTGCCAGGGAGTGTCACGGGGGTGGCAGAGAGTGTGAGAAGGCATGCAGTGCCAGTACAGTGCCAGGGAGCGTCACCAGGGTGGCACAGAGTGTGAGATGGCATGCAGTGTCAGTACAGTGCCAGGGAGTGACACCGGGGTGGCGCAGAGTGTGAGAAGGCATGAAGTGTCAGTACAGTGCCAGGGAGTGCCACCCTGGTGACAGAGAGCGTGAGAAGGCATGAAGTGTCAGTACAGTGCCAGGGAGCGTCACCAGGGTGGCAGAGAGTGTGAGAAGGCATGCAGTGTCAGTACAGTGCCAGGGAGTGTCACCGGGGTGGCAGAGAGCGTGAGAAGGCATGCAGTGTCACTAAAGCGCCAGGGAGTGTCACCAGGGTGGCATAGAGCGTGAGAAGGCATGCAGTGTCCGTACAGTGCCAGGGAGCATCACCAGGGTGGCATAGAGCGTGAGAAGGCATGCAGTGTCAGTACAGTGCCAGGGAGTGTCACCGGGGTGGCAGAGAGCATGAGAAGGCATGCACTGTGACTACAGTGCCAGGGAGTGTCACCAGGGTGGCAGAGAGTGTGAGAAGGCATGCAGTGTCAGTACAGAACCAGGGAGTGTCACCGGGGTGGCAGAGAGCATGAGAAGGCATGCACTGTGACTACAGTGCCAGGAAGTGTCACCAGGGTGGCAGAGAGTGTGAGGTGGCATCCAGTGTCAGTACAGTGCCAGGGAGCGTCACCAGGGTGGCAGAGAGTGTGAGAAGGCATGCAGTGTCACTATAGCGCCAGGGAGTGTCACCAGGGTGGCATAGAGCGTGAGAAGGCATGCAGTGTCAGTACAGTGCCAGGGAGCGTCACCAGGGTGGCAGAGAGTGTGAGAAGGCATGCAGTGTGGGTACAGTGCCAGTCACCAGGGTGGCAGAGAGTGTGAGAAGGCATGCAGTGTCAGTACAGTGCCAGTCACCAGGGTGGCAGAGAGTGTGAGATGGCATGCAGTGTAAGTACAGTGCCAGGGAGCGTCACCAGGGTGGCATAGAGCGTGAGAAGGCATACAGTGTCAGTACAGTGCCAGGGAGTGTCACCAGGGTGGCAGAGAGTGTGAGATGGCATGCAGTGCCAGTACAGTACCAGGGAGTGTCACCAGGGTGGCAGAGAGTGTGAGAAGGCATGCAGTGTCAGTACAGTGCAAGGGAGTGTCACCAGGGTGGTAGAGAGTGTGAGAAGGCATGCAGTGTCAGTACAGTGCCAGGAAGTGTCACCAGGGTGACAGAGTGTGTGAGACGGCATGCAGTATCAGTACAGTGCCAGTCACCAGGGTGGCAGAGAGTATGAGAAGGCATGATGTGTCAGTACAGCGCCAGTGACCAGGGTGGCAGAGAGTGTGAGAAGGCATGCAGTGTCAGTACAGCGCCAGGGAGTGTCACCGGGGAGGCAGAGAGTGTGAGAAGGCATGCAGTGCCAGTACAGTGCCAGGGAGTGTCACGGGGTGGCAGAGCGTGAGAAGTCATGCAGTGTCAGTACAGTGCCAGGGAGCGTCACCAGGGTGGCAGAGAGTGTGAGAAGGCATGCAGTGCCAGTAAAGGACCAGGGAGTGTCACCAGGGTGGCAGAGAGTGTGAGAAGGCATGCAGTGTCAGTACAGTGCAAAGGAGTGTCACCAGGGTGGCAGAGAGTGTGAGAAGGCATGCAGTGTCAGTATAGTGCCAGGGATTGTCACCAGGGTGACAGAGTGTGTGATACGGCATGCAGTGTCCGTACAGTGCCAGGGAGTGTCAACAGGGTGGCAGAAAGTGTGAGAAGGTATGAAGTATCAGTACCGTGCCAGGGAGTGTCACGGGGGTGCCAGAGAGTGTGAGAAGGCATGCAGTGCCAGTACAGTGCCAGGGAGCGTCACCAGGGTGGCACAGAGTGTGAGATGGCATGCAGTGTCAGTACAGTGCCAGGGAGTGACACCGGGGTGGCGCAGAGTGTGAGAAGGCATGAAGTGTCAGTACAGTGCCAGGGAGTGCCACCCTGGTGACAGAGAGCGTGAGAAGGTATGAAGTGTCAGTACAGTGCCAGGGAGCGTCACCAGGGTGGCAGAGAGTGTGAGATGGCATGCAGTGTCAGTACAGCGCCAGGGAGCATCACCGGTGTGGCAGAGAGTGTGAGAAGGCATGCAGTGTCCGTACAGTGCCAGGGAGCGTCACCAGGGTGGCATAGAGCGTGAGAAGGCATGCAGTGTCACTACAGCGCCAGGGAGTGTCACGGGGTGGCAGAGAGCGTGAGAAGGCATGCAGTGTCACTAAAGCGCCAGGGAGTGTCACCAGGGTGGCATAGAGCGTGGGAAGGCATGCAGTATCCGTACAGTGCCAGGGAGCGTCACCAGGGTGGCAGAGAGCGTGAGAAGGCATGCAGTGTCACTAAAGCGCCAGGGAGTGTCACCAGGGTGGCACAGAGTGTGAGAAGGCATGCAGTGTCCGTACAGTGCCAGGGAGCGTCACCAGGGTGGCATAGAGCGTGAGAAGGCATGCAGTGTCCGTACAGTGCCAGGGAGTGTCACGGGGTGGCAGAGAGTGTGAGATGGCATGCAGTGTCACTATAGCGCCAGGGAGTGTCACCGGGGTGGCAGAGAGTGTGAGAAGGCATGCAGTGTCAGTACAGTGCCAGGGAGTGTCACCAGGGTGACATAGAGTGTGAGAAGGCATGCAGTGCCAGTGCAGTGCCAGGGAGTGTCACGGGGTGGCAGAGCGTGGGAGAAGGAATCAAGTGTCACTACAACACCAGGGAGCGTCACCGGGGTGGCAGAGAGTGTGAGAAGGCATGCAGTGTCACTACAGTGCCAGGGAGTGTCACCAGGGTGGCACAGAGTGTGAGAAGGCATGCAGTGTCAGTACAGTGCCAGGGAGTGTCACCAGGGTTGCATAGAGCGTGAGAAGGCATGCAGTGTCAGTACAGTGCCAGTCACCAGGGTGGCATAGAGTGTGAGAAGGCATGGAGTGCCATTACAGTGCCAGGGAGCGTCACCAGGGTGGCAGAGAGCGTGAGAAGGCATGGAGTGTCAGTACAGTGCCAGGGAGTGTCACCAGGGTGGCAGAGAGTGTGAGAAGCCATGCAGTGCCAGTACAGTGCTAGGGAGTGTCACCAGGGTGGCATGGAGCGTGAGAAGGCATGCAGTGTCAGTACAGTGCCAGGGAGTGTCACCAGGGTGGCAGAGAGTGTGAGAAGGCATGAAGTGTCCCTACAGTGCCAGGGAGTGTCACCAGGGTTGCAGAGAGTGTGCGAAGGCATGCAGTGTCCCTACAGTGCCAGGGAGTGTCACCAGGGTGGCATAGAGCGTAGAATGCATGCAGTGTCAGTAGAGTGCCAGGGAGCGTCACAGGGGTGGCAGAGAGCGTGAGAAGGCATGCAGTGTCAATACAGTGCCAGGGAGTGTCACCAGGGTGGCAGAGTGTGAGATGGTATGCAGTGTCAGTACAGTGCCAGGGAGCGTCACCAGGGTGGCATAGATCATGAGATGGCATGCAGTGTCAGTACAGCGCCAGTCACCAGGGTGGCATACAGTGTGAGAAGGCATGCAGTGTCAGTACAGTGCCAGGGAGTGTCACCAGGGTGGCAGAGAGTGTGAGAAGGCATGCAGTGTCAGTAAAGTGCCAGGGAGAGTCACCAGAGTGGCAGAGAGTGTGAGAAGGCATGCAGTGTCAGTACAGTGCCAGGCACCATGGTGGCAGAGAGCATAAGAAGGCACGGAGTGTCACTACAGTGCCAGGGAGCGTCACCAGGGTGGCAGAGAGTGTGAGAAGGCATGCAGTGTCAGTACAGCGCCAGGGAGCATCACCAGGGTGGCAGAGAGTGTCAGAAGGCATGCAGTGTCAGTACAGTGCCAGGGAGTGTCACCAGGGTGGCAGAGTGCGAGATGGCATGCAGTGTCAGTACAGTGCCAGGGAGCGTCACCGTGGTGGCAGAGAGTGTGAGAAGGCATGCAGTGTCAGTACAGTGCCAGGGAGTGTCACCAGGGTGGCATAGAGCGTGAGAAGGCATGCAGTGTCAGTGCAGTGCCAGGGAGTGTCACTGGGGTGGCAGAGAGTGTGCGAAGGCATGGAGTGTCAGTACAGCGCCAGTGAGTGTCACCGGGGTGGCAGAGAGTGTGAGAAGGCATGGAATGTCATTACAGTGCCAGGGAGTGTCACGGGGTGGCAGAGCATGAGAAGGCATGCAGTGTCAGTACAGTGCCAGTCACCAGGGTGGCAGAGAGTGTGAGAAGGCATGATGTGTCAGTACAGCGCCAGTCACCAGGGTGGCAGAGAGTGTGAGAAGGCATGCAGTGTCAGTACAGCGCCAGGGAGTGTCACCGGGGAGGCAGAGAGTGTGAGAAGTCATACAGTGTCAGTACAGTGCCAGGGAGCGTCACCAGGGTGGCAGGGAGTGTGAGATGGCATGAAGTGTCAGTAGAGCGCCAGGGAGTGTCACCGGGGTGGCAGAGAGCGTGAGAAGGCATGCAGTGTCAGTACAGTGCCAGGGAGTGTCACCGGGGTGGCAGAGAGTGTGAGAAGGCATGAAGTGTCAGTACAGTGCCAGGGAGTGTCACCGGGGTGGCAGAGAGTGTGAGAAGGCATGGAGTGTCAGTACAGTGCCAGGGAGTGTCACCAGGGTGACAGAGTGTGTGAGAAGGCATGCAGTGTCACTACAGTGCCAGGGAGTGTCACTAGGGTGGCACAGAGTGTGAGAAGGCATGCAGTGTCAGTACAGCGCCAGGGAGTGTCACCGGGGTGGCACAGAGTGTGAGAAGGCATGCAGTGTCAGTACAGCGCCAGGGAGCGTCACCGGGGTGGCAGAGAGTATGAGAAGGCATGCAGTGTCAGTACAGTGCCAGGGAGCGTCACCAGGGTGGCAGAGAGCGTAAGAAGGCATGCAGTGTCAGTACAGTGCCAGGGAGTGTCACCGGGGTGGCAGAGAGTGTGAGAAGGCATGGAGTGTCATTACAGCGCCAGGGAGTGTCACCGGGGGGGCACAGAGTGTGAGAAGGCATGCAGTGTCAGTACAGCGCCAGGGAGCGTCACCGGGGTGGCAGAGAATATGAGAAGGCATGCAGTGTCAGTACAGTGCCAGGGAGCGTCACCAGGGTGGCAGAGAGCGTGAGAAGGCATGCAGTGCCAGTACAGTACCAGGGAGTGTCACCAGGGAGGCAGAGAGTGTGAGAAGGCATGCAGTGTCAGTACAGTGCAAGGGAGTGTCACCAGGGTGGCAGAGAGTGTGAGAAGGCATGCAGTGTCAGTACAGTGCCAGGGAGTGTCACCAGGGTGGCAGGGAGTGTGAGATGGCATGCAGTGTCAGTAGAGCGCCAGGGAGTGTCACCGGGGTGGCAGAGAGCGTGAGAAGGCATGCAGTGTCAGTACAGTGCCAGGGAGTGTCACCGGGGTGGCAGAGAGTGTGAGAAGGCATGAAGTGTCAGTACAGTGCCAGGGAGTGTCACCGGGGTGGCAGAGAGTGTGAGAAGGCATGGAGTGTCAGTACAGTGCCAGGGAGTGTCACCAGGGTGACAGAGTGTGTGAGAAGGCATGCAGTGTCACTACAGTGCCAGGGAGTGTCACTAGGGTGGCACAGAGTGTGAGAAGGCATGCAGTGTCAGTACAGCGCCAGGGAGTGTCACCGGGGTGGCACAGAGTGTGAGAAGGCATGCAGTGTCAGTACAGCGCCAGGGAGCGTCACCGTGGTGGCAGAGAGTATGAGAAGGCATGCAGTGTCAGTACAGTGCCAGGGAGCGTCACCAGGGTGGCAGAGAGCGTAAGAAGGCATGCAGTGTCAGTACAGTGCCAGGGAGTGTCACCGGGGTGGCAGAGAGTGTGAGAAGGCATGGAGTGTCATTACAGCGCCAGGGAGTGTCACCGGGGTGGCACAGAGTGTGAGAAGGCATGCAGTGTCAGTACAGCGCCAGGGAGCGTCACCGGGGTGGCAGAGAATATGAGAAGGCATGCAGTGTCAGTACAGTGCCAGGGAGCGTCACCAGGGTGGCAGAGAGCGTGAGAAGGCATGCAGTGCCAGTACAGTACCAGGGAGTGTCACCAGGGAGGCAGAGAGTGTGAGAAGGCATGCAGTGTCAGTACAGTGCAAGGGAGTGTCACCAGGGTGGCAGAGAGTGTGAGAAGGCATGCAGTGTCAGTACAGTGCCAGGGAGTGTCACCAGGGTGGCAGGGAGTGTGAGATGGCATGCAGTGTCAGTAGAGCGCCAGGGAGTGTCACCGGGGTGGCAGAGAGCGTGAGAAGGCATGCAGTGTCAGTACAGTGCCAGGGAGCGTCACCGGGGTGGCAGACAGTGTGAGAAGGCATTAAGTGTCAGTACAGTGCCAGAGAGTGTCACCAGGGTGGCAGAGAGCGTAAGAAGGCATGCAGTGTCAGTACAGTGCCAGGGAGTCTCACCGGGGTGGCAGAGAGTGTGAGAAGGCATGGAGTGTCATTACAGCGCCAGGCAGTGTCACCGGGGTGGCACAGAGTGTGAGAAGGCATGCAGTGTCAGTACAGTGCCAGGGAGCGTCACTGGGGTGGCAGAGAGTATGAGAAGGCATGCAGTGTCAGTACAGTGCCAGGGAGTGTCACCAGGGTGACAGAGTGTGTGAGACGGCATGCAGTGTCTGTACAGTGCCAGGGAGTGTCAACAGGGTGGCAGAAAGTTTGAGAAGGCATGAAGTATCAGTACCGTGCCAGGGAGTGTCACGGGGGTGCCAGAGAGTGTGAGAAGGCATGCAGTGTCACTACAGCACCAGGGAGTGTCACCAAGGTGGCAGAGAGCGTGAGAAGGCATGCAGTGTCACTAAAGCGCCAGGGAGTGTCGCCAGGGTGGCATAGAGCGTGGGAAGGCATGCAGTGTCCGTACAGTGCCAGGGAGCGTCAGCAGGGTGGCAGAGAGCGTGAGAAGGCATGCAGTGTCACTAAAGCGCCAGGGAGTGTCACCAGGGTGGCACAGAGTGTGAGAAGGCATGCAGTGTCCGTATAGTGCCAGGGAGCGTCACCAGGGTGGCATAGAGCGTGAGAAGGCATGCAGTGTCCGTACAGTGCCAGGGAGTGTCACGGGGTGGCAGAGAGTGTGAGATGGCATGCAGTGTCACTATAGCGCCAGGGAGTGTCACCGGGGTGGCAGAGAGTGTGAGAAGGCATGCAGTGTCAGTACAGTGCCAGGGAGTGTCACCAGGGTGGCATAGAGTGTGAGAAGGCATGCAGTGCCAGTACAGTGCCAGGGAGTGTCATGGGGTGGCAGAGCGTGGGAGAAGGCATCAAGTGCCACTACAACGCCAGGGAGTGTCACCGGGGCGGCAGAGAGTGTGAGAAGGCATGCAGTGTCAAAACAGTGCCAGGGAGTGTCACCAGGGTGGCACAGAGTGTGAGAAGGCATGCAGTGTCAGTACAGTGCCAGGGAGTGTCACCAGGGTGGCATAGAGCGTGAGAAGGCATGCAGTGTCAGTACAGTTGCAGTCACCAGGGTGGCATAGAGTGTGAGAAGGCATGGAGTGCCATTACATGCCAGGGAGCATCACTACGGTGGCAGAGAGCGTGAGAAAGCATGGAGTGTCAGTACAGTGCCAGGGAGTGTCACCAGGGTGGCATAGAGCGTGAGAAGGCATGCAGTGTCAGTACAGTGCCAGAGAGCGTCACCAGGGTGGCAGAGAGTGTGAGAAGGCATGCAGTGTCAGTACAACGCCAGGGAGCGTCATCAGGGTGGAAGAGGGTGTGAGAAGACATGCAGTGTTAGTACAGTGCCAGGGAGTGTCACCAGGGTGGCAGAGAGTGTGAGAAGGCATGAAGTGTCCCTACAGTGCCAGGGAGTGTCACCAGGGTTGCAGAGAGTGTGCGAAGGCATGCAGTGTCCCTACAGTGCCAGGGAGTGTCACCAGGGTGGCATAGAGCGTGAGAAGGCATGCAGTGCCAGTACAGTGCCAGGGAGCGTCACCGGGGTGGCAGAGAGCGTGAGAAGGCATGCAGTGTCAGTACAGTGCCAGGGAGTGTCACCAGGGTGGCAGAGAGTGTGAGATGGTATGCAGTGTCAGTACAGTGCCAGGGAGCGTCACCAGGGTGGCATAGAGCATGAGATGGCATGCAGTGTCAGTACAGCGCCAGTCACCAGGGTGGCATAGAGTGTGAGAAGGCATGTAGTGTCAGTACAGTGCCAGGGAGGGTCACCAGGGTGGCAGAGAGTGTGAGAAGGCATGCAGTGTCAGTACAGTGCCAGGGAGCATCACCAGAGTGGCAGAGAGTGTGAGAAGGCATGCAGTGTCAGTACAGTGTCAGTCACCAGGGTGGCAGAGAGAGTGAGAAGGCACGGAGTGTCACTACAGTGCCGGGGAGCGTCACCAGGGTGGCAGAGAGTGTGAGAAGGCATGCAGTGTCAGTACAGCGCCAGGGAGCATCACCAGGGTGGCAGAGAGTGCGAGATGGCATGCAGTGTCAGTACAGTGCCAGGGAGCGTCACCGGGGTGGCAGAGAGTGTGAGAAGGCATGCTGTGTCAGTACAGTGCCAGGGAGCATCACCAGGGTGGCATAGAGCATGAGAAGGCATGCAGTGTTAGTGCAGTGCCAGGGAGTGTCACCGGGGTGGCAGAGAGTGTGCGAAGGCATGGAGTGTCAGTACAGCGCCAGGGAGTGTCACCTGGGTGGCAGAGAGCGTGAGAAGGCATGGAGTGTCAGTACAGCACCAGGGAGTGTCACCGGGGTGGCAGAGAGTGTGAGAAGGCATGCAGTGTCAGTACAGTGCCAGTCACCGGGGTGGCAGAGAGTGTGAGAAGGCATGGAGTGTCAGTACAGTGACAGGGAGCGTCACCAGGGTGGCATAGAGTGTGAGATAGCATGCAGTGTCAGTACTGTGCCAGGGAGTGTCACCGGGGTGGCAGAGAGCGTGAGAAGGCATGGAGTGTCAGTACAGTGCCAGGGAGTGTCACCAGGATGGCATAGAGTGTGAGAAGGCATGGAGTGCCATTACAGCGCCAGGGAGTGTCACCGGGGTGGCAGAGAGTGTGAGACGGCATGCAGTGTCTGTACAGTGCCGGGGAGTGTCACCAGGGTGGCAGAGAGTGTGAGAAGGCATGCAGTGTCAGTACAATGCCAGGGAGTGTCACCAGGGTGGCAGAGAGTGTGAGATGGCATGCAGTGTCAGTAGAGCGCCAGGGAGTGTCACCAGGGTGGCAGAGAGTGTGAGAAGGCATGCATTGTCAGTACAGTGCCAGGGAGTGTCACCAGGGTGGCAGAGATTGTGAGAAGGCATGCAGTGTCAGTACAGTGCCAGGGAGTGTCACCGGGGTGGCAGAGAGTGTGAGACGGCATGCAGTGTCTGTACAGTGCCGGGGAGTGTCACCAGGGTGGCAGAGAGTGTGAGAAGGCATGCAGTGCCAGTACAATGCCAGGGAGTGTCACCAGGGTGGCAGAGATTGTGAGAAGGCATGCAGTGTCAGTACAGTGCCAGGGAGTGTCACCAGAGTGGCAGAGAGTGTGAGAAGGCATGCAGTGTCAGTACAGTGCCAGGGAGTGTCACCTGGGTGGCAGAGAGCGTGAGAAGCCATGCAGGGTGTAGGTGGCTGACCTGGCTTATAGTGGGTACCTGATGGTACTTACACCTTGTGCCAGGTCCAGTTATCCCTTATTAGTAGATCAGTAGTGTTCTAGCAGCTGGGGCTAAACTAGGAGACATGCAAAGCTCCTACTAGACCACTTTGTAGGAAAATGGCTCCCTGTTGCAGTTACCCCCCGTTACCTGATATTGATGCTGACTTGACTGAGAAGTGTGCTGGGACCCTGCTAACCTGGCCCCAGCACCAGTGTTCTTTCACCTAAAATGTACCATTGATTCCACAATTGGCACACCCTGGCACACAGATAAGTCCCTTGTAAAAGGTACCAGTGGTACCAAGGGCCCTGTGACCATATGTTGTGCCACCCTAAGGGTCCCCTCACCTAACACATGCACACTGCCATTGTAGACTGTGTGTGTTGATGGGGAGAAAAAGGCAAAGTCGACATGGCATCCCCCTCAGGATACCATGCACACAAAATACTGCCTGTGGCTTTTGGCAGCTAGTCCAGAGGAGATAATGAGAAAACCAAGGAGGAGCCACCCACTAGTCAGGACAGTCCCTAAGTTGCCCTCAGCTCTTTTCCTACAAAGTGGTCTAATAGGAGTTTTGCATGTCTCCTAGTTCCTAGTTCAGACACTCCCTGGCATTGTACTGATACTGCATGCCTTCTCACACTCTCTGCCACCCTGGTGACACTCCCTAGCACTGTACTGATACTGCATGCCTTCTCACACTCTCTGACGCCCGGGTGACACTCCCTAGCACTGTACTGACACTGCATGCCTTCTCATGCTCTCTGCCACCCTGGTGATGCTCCCTGGTGCTGTATTGACACTCAATGCCTTCTCACACTCTCTGCCACCCTGGTGACGCTCCCTGGCGCTGTACTGACACTGCATGCCTTCTCACACTCTCTGCCACCCTGGTGACACTCCCTGGCACTGTACTGACACTGCATGCCTTCTCACACTCTCTGCCAACCTGGTGACGCTCCCTGGCGCTGTAATGACACTCCATGCCTTCTCACGCTCTCTGCCACCCTGGTGACGCTCCCTGGCACTGTACTGACACTGCATGCCTTCTCACACTCTCTGACGCCCGGGTGACACTCCCTAGCACTGTACTGATACTGCATGCCTTCTCATGCTCTCTGCCACCCTGGTGACGCTCCCTAGCACTGTACTGACACTGCATGCCTTCTCACACTCTATGCCACCCCGGTGACGCTCCCTGGCACTGTACTGATACTGCATGCCTTCTCACACTCTCTGCCACCCTGGTGACACTCCCTGGCACTGTTCTGACACTGCATGCCTTCTCACACTCTCTGCCACCCTGGTGACGCTCCCTGGCGCTGTAATGACACTCCATGCCTTCTCACGCTCTCTGCCACCCTGGTGACGCTCCCTGGCACTGTACTGACACTGCATGCCTTCTCACACTCTCTGACGCCCGGGTGACACTCCCTAGCACTGTACTGACACTGCATGCCTTCTCATGCTCTCTGCCACCCTGGTGACGCTCCCTGGCGCTGTATTGACACTCCATACCTTCTCACACTCTCTGCCACCCTGGTGACGCTCCCTGGCGCTGTACTGACACTGCATGCCTTCTCACACTCTATGCCACCCTGGTGACGCTCCCTGGCGTTGTACTGACACCACATGCCTTCTCACGCTCTCTGCCACCCTGGTGACACTCCCTGGCGCTGTACTGACACTCCATGCCTTCTTACACTCTCTGCCACCCTGGTGATGCTCCCTGGCGCTGTACTGACACTGCATGCCTTCTCACACTCTATGCCACCCTGGTGACGCTCCCTGGCGTTGTACTGACACTACATGCCTTCTCACGCTCTCTGCCACTCTGGTGACACTCCCTGGTGCTGTACTGACACTGCATGCCTTCTCACGCTCTATGCCACCCGGTGACATTTCCTGGCACTGTACTGACACTGCATGCCTTCTCACACTCTCTGCCACCCTGGTGACACTCCCTGGCGCTGTACTGACACTCCATGCCTTCTCACACTCTCTGCCACCCTGGTGACGCTCCCTGGTGCTGTACTGACACTGCATGCCTTCTCACACTCTATGCCACCCTGGTGACGGTCCCTGGCATTGTACTGACACCATATGCCTTCTCACACTCTCTGCCACCCTGGTGACACTCCCTGGCGCTGTACTGACACTGCATGCCTTCTCACGCTCTCTGCCACCCCGGTGACACTCCCTGGTGCTGTACTGACACTCCATGCCTTCTCACACTCGCTGCCACCCTGGTGACGCTCCCTGGCGCTGTAATGACACTCCATGCCTTCTCACGCTCTCTGCCACCCCGGTGACGCTCACTGGCATTGTACTGACACTCCATGCATTCTCACACTCTCTGCCACCCTGGTGACGCTCCCTGGCGCTGTAGTGACACTCCATGCCTTCTCACACTCTCTGCCATCCCGGTGACACTCCCTGGCATTGTACTGACACTGCATGCCTTCTCACACTCTCTGCCACCCTGGTGACACTCCCTGGCACTGTACTGACACTGCATGCCTTCTCACACTCTCACATGCACCACAAGGAAACAGTTGAGAAAGCCGGCAGGATTGGGTGCTACAATGTTGCTGGTAGTCTTCTTGCTACTTTGTTGCAGTTTTGCAGGCGTCCTGCAGCAGTCAGCGGTCGATCCTTGGCAAAAGTCGAAGAGAGAGGTGCAGAGGAACTCTGGTGAGCTCTTGCATTCATTGAGGAAAAACCCACAGGAGAGACCCTAAATAGCCCTCAGAGGAGGATTGGCCACCTAACCAGGTAAGCACCTATCAGGAGGGGTCTCTGACGTCACCTGCTGGCACTGGCCACTCAGAGGCCTCCTCTGTGCCCTCACACCTCTGGATTCAAGATGGCAGAGGTCTGGGACACACTGGAGGAGCTCTGGGCACCACCCCAGGCGTGGTGATGGACAGGGGAGTGGTCACCCCCCTTTTCTTTGTCCAGTTTCGCGTCAGAGCAGGGACTGGGGGTTCCCTGAACCGGTGTAGACTGGCTTATGCAGAGAGGGCACCATCTGTGCCCATGAAAGCATTTCCAGAGGCTGGGTGAGGCTACCCCTCCCCAGCCCTTAACAGCTATTTCCAAAGGGAGAGGGTTTAACACCCTCCCTCTGAGGAAATTCTTTGTGCTGCCTTCCTGGGACTGGGCTGTCTGAGGGTCGGCAGCAGCGGTAGCTGCAGAGAAAACCCCAGATAGCTGGTTTGGCAGTACCCAGGGTCCATAGTGGCTCCCCGGGGATGCATGGGATTGGCACCCCAATACCATATTTGGCATGGGGGGACAATTCCAGAATCTTAGACATGTTACATGGCCATATTCGCAGTTACCATTGTGAAGCTACATATAGGTATTGACCTATATGTAGTGCACACGTGTAATGGTGTCCCTGCACTAACAAAGTCCGGGGAAATTGCCCTGAACTAAGTGGGGGCACCTTGGCTAGTGCCAGGGTGTCCTCACACTTAGTAACTTTGCACCTAACCTTCACTAAGTGAGGATTAGACATATAGGTGACTTATAAGTTACTTAAGTGCAGTGTAAAATGGCTGTGAAATAATGTGTGCATTATTTCACTCAGGCTGCAGTGGCAGGCCTGTGTAAGATTTGTCCGAGCTCCCTATGGGTGGTCCCTATGGGTGGCAGAAGAAATGCTGCAACCCATAGGGATCTCCTGGAACCCCAATACCCTGGGTACCTCAGTACCATATACTAGGGAATTATAAGGGTGTTCCAGTGTGCCAATTAAAATTGGTGTAAATGGTAACTAGCCTATAGTGACAATTTTAAAGGCAGAGAGAGCATAAGCACTGAGGTTCTGATTAGCAGAGCCTCAGTGACACAGTTAGTCACTACACAGGTAACACATTCAGCCCACAAACTATGAGCACTGGGGTCCTGGCTAGTAGGATCCCAGTGAGACAGGCAAAATCAAACTGACATAAATATAAAAATGGGGGTAACATGCCAGGAAAGATTGTACTCCCAGGTCTATGTTCCACTGTATAGTCCATTCCCTGTAGGGATATGGACCACCTCAACAATTTAGGGTTTTCACCTTTCATTTGTTTTAGCCAAAGTAGAGGTTTGTGGTCTGTCTGAACAATGAAGTGAGTACCAAACAGGTATGGTCTCAACCTTTTCAGTGCCCAGACCACAGCAAAGGCCTCTCTCTCTATGGCAGACCAACGCTTTTCTCTAGGGTACAACCTCCTGCTGATAAAAGCAACAGGTTGATCCTGGCCCTCAGAATTGAGTTGTGATAAGACTGCCCCTACCCCTAATTCAGATGCATCAGTTTGGACATAGAATTTCTTGGAGTAACATGGGCTTTTTAGGACAGGTGCAGTGCACATGGCCTGTTTCAGCTCCTCAAAAGCTTTCTGACAGCTAGCTGTCCACAATACCTTTTTAGGCATTTTCTTAGAAGTAAGGTCCTTAAGAGGGGCTGCTATGGAGCCATAGTTCTTTATGAACCTCCTGTAATACCCAGTGAGGCCTAAAAAGGCTCTCACCTGAGTCTGAGTAGTAGGGGGAACCCAATCTATAATAGTTTGGACTTTCCCCTGCAGTGGTACAATCTGTTCTCCACCTACCACGTGGCCCAGAAAAACCACCTTACCCTGCCCTATCTGGCACTTTGAGGCCTTGATAGTGAGGCCTGCCTTTTGCAGGGCCTCCAAACTTTCCAAAGGTGGACCAGGTGCTCATCCCAGGTGGAGCTAAAGACAGCTATATCGTCCAGATATGCTGCACTAAAAGCTTCCAGCCCTTGCAGGACTGTATTCACCAACTTCTGAAAAGTGGCAGGTGCATTCTTCAAACCAAAGGGCATAACAGTGAACATGGAGTGCCCTCCAATGGTTGAAAATGCAGTCTTGGGTTTAGCATCTTCTGATAATTTAATCTGCCAATACCCCGCAGTTAAATCAAAGGTGCTTAGATACTTGGCAGATGCCAGTGTATCTATCAGCTCATCTGCCCTGGGTATAGGGTGAGCATCAGTTTTGGTTACTTGATTGAGACCTCTATAGTGAACATAAAACCTAATTTTCTTTTTACCATCTTTACTATGAGGTTTAAGGACAAGCACCATAGAACTCGCCCATGGGCTTTCAGAAGGCTCAATCACTCCCAGATCTAATATTTTCTGTACCTCTTGTTTTATGCAATCTCTGACATGGTCAGGCTGCCTATAAGTCTTACTTTTGACAGGTAAACTGTCTCCAGTGTCGATTGTGTGCTCACACCAGGTAGTTGTTCCTGGGATCAGTGAGAAGAGGTCAGAAAACTGATCTAAGAGATTTATGCAGTTGTCCTTCTGCTCAGCAGTAAGGCAATCTGCAAGCATAACTCCCTCCACTAAGCCATTATCTTCAGTGGAGGAGAAGAGATCAGGGAGAGGGTCACTCTCTTCTTCCTGCCCCTCATCAGTTGCCATAAGCAGGGTTAAGTCAGCCCTGTCATAGTAGGGATTAAGGCGATTGACATGGAGCACCCTAAGGGGACTCCTGGCAGTGCCCTGGTCTACCAAGTAGGTGACCTCACCTTTCTTTTCAACAATGAGATGGGGTCCACTCCATATGTCCTGAAGTGCTCTTGGGGCCACAGACTCCAATACCCACACCTTCTGTCCTGGGTGGTACTGGGGGTCAGGACAGCCTTCTGGTCATGTCATTGCTTTTGGAGCTCTTGACTGGCCTGAAGGTTTTTACAGGCCTTTTTCATGTACTCAGCCATTCTGGATCTTATGCCAAGTACATAGTCCACAATGTCTTGATTGGGAGCTTTTAAAGGTTGTTCACAACCCTCCTTTACAAGACAAAGGGGACCTCTTACAGGGTGCGCAAAGAGAAGTTCAAAGGGGCTAAAGCCCACTCCTTTTTGGGGTACCTCCTTATAAGCAAAAAGGAGGCATGGCAACAGGACATCCCATCTCCTCCTGAGTTTTTTCTCGGAGTCCCATGATCATACCTTTGAGAGTTTTATTAAACCTTTCAACCAGACCATTTGTCTGTGGATGATAAGGAGTAGTGAACTTGTAAGTTACACCACACTCCTCCCACATACCTTTGAGGTATGCAGACATGAAGTTACTACCTTTGTCTGACACCACTTTCTTAGGGAAACCCACTCTGGAAAAGATTCCCAGGAGGGCTTTTGCCACTGCAGAAGCTGTAGTGGTCCTTAAGGATGTAGCTTCAGGACACCTAGTGGGGCATGGTCCACTACCACAAGGATAAACCTATTGCCTGAAGCTGTTGGTGGGTCAAGGGGGCCAACTATGTCAACCCATACCCTTTCAAAGGGCACCCCAACCACTGGAAGTGGAAATAAGGGGGCCTTAGGTGTGCCACCAGTCTTGCCACTGGCTTGGAAGGTCACACAGGAGCAACAAAACTTCTTAGTGTCCTCTGACATGTGAGGCCAGTGAAACAGTGGAACAAGTCTGTCCCAAGTTTTACTCTGGCCCAAATGCCCAGCCAAAAGGATATCATGAGCCAAAGTCAGAAGAAACTCCCTATACTGCAAAGGGACGACCAATCTCCTGGCAGCTCTAGATTTAGGGTCCCTTAACTCAGTGTAGAGGAGGTTATCTTTTTGGCTATCAGTGATATCCCCATTCTGCTGTTTGACAGCTTGCTGTCTTAAACTCTAGTGTGGGAGAGGTCTGCTGTGCCACACTCAGCTCTTCCCTAGCAGGCCCCCCTGCACCCAAAAGCTCAGCAGTGTCTGCTGCCAGCTCATCTGGTGTAGGTTCTGCACAAGGAGAGGATTCCTCTTCCTCAAAAGGGGAATCTTCTGGAGAGGGAGGGATAGTGGGCAAGGATTTACCCTTTCAATCCCTAGCTTTTGGGAGCACTTGGTCCAGTGTTCCAGGATCCAAGCTTCCCAGTCCTCTTTGCTTCTGGGCCAGAGCCCTGGTTAAAGCAAAAATATGCCCTGGAATGCCCAGCACTGCTGCATGAGCCTCCAACTCCACTTCAGCCCAAGCTGATGTCTCCAAATGATTGCCCAGTAAGCAGTCTACAGGTAAATCAGTGGCTACCACAACTAACCCCAATCTCTGCCTTTCCCTCTCTACATCTAGGGCTCCCTGTCTAAGGCCAACTGCTGCTGTCTGAGCTTCAGTCTGGCCTCTTTCAACCTCGGCTTTCCGAGTTCCCTGTCTAGGGTGTTATCCTCAGGGTGGGAGGGTTGGGAATGCTCTGACACAGAGGTGATGTGGGAATTGGCAGAAGTGGACCTGCCTCTAACTGCCTGAACTCTAGTTACCTGGCCTTTTGGAGTGAAAGGTGCCCTACTGATGTGTGACCCCTCCCACTACCAGTTTCACTCGGTGGCCTGTTAGCTGACATGTCTTTGGAGGAACCCTCCCCAGAGTCCTCAGGGCCCACCCTTGATTCTTTCTGGGTACCTTCCTCCTCTACCTACTATTCCTGGGATGGGCTAGACTGGTTCTGGTCACTTTCTAGGAGAAGGCTAAGGAGAAGATCTTTGGTAGGGTTCTTACCAATGCTTAAACTTCTTTCTATGCAGAGACCCCTCAGACGTTTAAAGTTTAAACTGCCATAAGTTGCCTGGACAACTTTGTGAGTGGCCTCTACTACAGACATAGTTGTAAGAAAAAGTTTAGGACAGAGAGAAAAAAGTTTAGAAACTTTTAAAGAAAAGAGAAAAACTTTGTAAAACTCTTCGAAACATTTTAGAAACTTTGTAGAAAGTTTTTAGAAAGAGAGTTAGACTGTTTAGGTTAACTGTGTATATTTTTAAGTATTTGGAATATGTTTTTCTTGTGAAAAGCACCAATGACAAAGTTGTAAAACAGTTACAAGTACTTATCCCACCACTGCACCACCAATGTAGGAGGCTGGCCTTGCTTATAATGGGTACCTGACAGTACTTACACCTTGTGCCAAGTCCAGTTATCCCTTATTAGTAGATTAGTAGTTTTCCAGCAGCTTAGGCTGATAGAGGTAGCTATAGCAGAGCAGCTTAGGCTGAACTAGGAGACATGCAAAGCTCCTACTATACCACTTATATCATATAGGTACAATATCATAAGAAACACAATACTCAGGGTTACTAAAAATAAAGGTACTTTATTTTAGTGACTGTAGGAAAGTACCATCTTGCCTGGCATGTTACCCCCATTTTTCACTGTATATATGTTGTTTTAGTTGTATGTGTCACTGGGACCCTGGTAACCCAGGGCCCCAGTGCTCATAAGTGTGCCTGAATGTGTTACCTGTGTAGTGACTAACTGTCTCACTGAGGCTCTGCTAATCAGAACCTCAGTGGTTATGCTCTCTCATTTCTTTCCAAATTGTCACTAACAGGCTAGTGACCATTTTTACCAATTTACATTGGCTTACTGGAACACCCTTATAATTCCCTAGTATATGGTACTGAGGTACCCAGGGTATTGGGGTTCCAGGAGATCCCTATGGGCTGCAGCATTTCTTTTGCCACCCATAGGGAGCTCTGACAATTCTTACACAGGCCTGCCACTGCAGCCTGAGTGAAATAACGTCCACGTTATTTCACAGCCATTTTGCACTGCACTTAAGTAACTTATAAGTCACCTATATGTCTAACCTTTACCTGGTAAAGGTTAGGTGCAAAGTTACTTAGTGTGAGGGCACCCTGGCACTAGCCAAGGTGCCCCCACATTGTTCAGAGCCAATTCACTGAACTTTGTGAGTGCGGGGACACCATTACACGCGTGCACTACATATAGGTCACTACCTATATGTAGCTTCACCATGGTAACTCCGAATATGGCCATGTAACATGTCTATGATCATGGAATTGCCCCCTCTATGCCATCCTGGCATTGTTGGTACAATTCCATGATCCCAGTGGCCTGTAGCACAGACCCTGGTACTGCCAGACTGCCCTTCCTGGGGTTTCTCTGCAGCTGCTGCTGCTGCCAACCCCTCAGACAGGCAGCTGCCCTCCTGGGGTCCAGCCAGGCCTGGCCCAGGATGGCAGAACAAAGAACTTCCTCTGAGAGAGGGTGTGACACCCTCTCCCTTTGGAAAATGGTGTGAAGGCAGGGGAGGAGTAGCCTCCTCCAGCCTCTGGAAATGCTTTGTTGGGCACAGATGTGCCCAATTCTGCATAAGCCAGTCTACACCGGTTCAGGGACCCCTTAGCCCCTGCTCTGGCGCGAAACTGGACAAAGGAAAGGGGAGTGACCACTCCCCTGACCTGCACCTCCCCTGGGAGGTGTCCAGAGCTCCTCCAGTGTGCTCCAGACCTCTGCCATCTTGGAAACAGAGGTGCTGCTGGCACACTGGACTGCTCTGAGTGGCCAGTGCCACCAGGTGACGTCAGAGACTCCTGCTGATAGGCTCCTTCAGGTGTTAGTAGCCTTTCCTCTCTCCTAGGTAGCCAAACCCTCTTTTCTGGCTATTTAGGGTCTCTGTCTCTGGGGAAACTTTAGATAACGAATGCATGAGCTCAGCCGAGTTCCTCTGCATCTCCCTCTTCACCTTCTGATAAGGAATCGACCGCTGACCGCGCTGAAAGCCTGCAAACCTGCAACATAGTAGCAAAGACGACTACTGCAACTCTGTAACGCTGATCCTGCCGCCTTCTCGACTGTTTTCCTGCTTGTGCATGCTGTGGGGGTAGTCCGCCTCCTCTCTGCACCAGAAGCTCCGAAGAAATCTCCCGTGGGTCGACGGAATCTTCCCCCTGCAACCGCAGGCACCAAAAAGCTGCATTACCGGTCCCTTGGGTCTCCTCTCAGCACGACGAGCGAGGTCCCTCGAATCCAGCGACACCGTCCAAGTGACCCTCACAGTCCAGTGACTCTTCAGCCCAAGTTTGGTGGAGGTAAGTCCTTGCCTCACCTCGCTGGGCTGCATTGCTGGGAACAGCGACTTTGCAAGCTACTCCGGCCCCTGTGCACTTCCGGCGGAAATCCTTCGTGCACAGCCAAGCCTGGGTCCACGGCACTCTAACCTGCATTGCACGACTTTCTAAGTTGGTCTCTGGCGACGTGGGACTCCTTTGTGCAACTTCGGAGAGCACCGTTTCACGCATCCTCGTAGTGCCTGTTTCTGGCACTTCTCCGAGTGCTACCTGCTTCAGTGAGGGCTCTTTGTCTTGCCCGACGTCCCCTCTCTCTACAGGTCCAATTTGCGACCTCCTGGTCCCTCCTGGGCCCCAGCAGCGTCCAAAAACGCCAAACGCACGATTTGCGTGTAGCAAGGCTTGTTGGCGTCCATCCGGCGGGAAAACACTTCTGCACGACTCTCCAAGGCGTGGGGGATCCATCCTCCAAAGGGGAAGTCTCTAGCCCTTGTCGTTCCTGCAGTATTGACAGTTCTTCAGCCTAGTAAGAGCTTCTTTGCACCAACCGCTGGCATTTCTTGGGCATCTGCCCATCTCCGAGTTGCTTGTGACTTTTGGACTTGGTCCCCTTGTTCCACAGGTACCCTCAGTCAGGAATCCATCGTTGTTGCATTGCTGATTTGTGTTTTCCTTGCATTTTCCCTCTAACACGACTATTTTGTCCTTAGGGGAACTTTAGTGCACTTTGCACTCACTTTTCAGGGTCTTGGGGAGGGTTATTTTTCTAACTCTCACTATTTTCTAATAGTCCCAGCGACCCTCTACAAGGTCACATAGGTTTGGGGTCCATTCGTGGTTCGCATTCCACTTTTGGAGTATATGGTTTGTGTTGCCCCTATCCCTATGTTTCCCCATTGCATCCTATTGTAACTATACATTGTTTGCACTGTTTTCTAAGACTATACTGCATATTTTTGCTATTGTGTATATATATCTTGTGTATATTTCCTATCCTCTCACTGAGGGTACACTCTAAGATACTTTGGCATATTGTCATAAAAATAAAGTACCTTTATTTTTAGTATATCTGTGTATTGTGTTTTCTTATGATATTGTGCATATGACACTAAGTGGTACTGTAGTAGCTTCACACGTCTCCTAGTTCAGCCTAAGCTGCTCTGCTAAGCTACCATTATCTATCAGCCTAAGCTGCTAGACACCCTATACACTAATAAGGGATAACTGGGCCTGGTGCAAGGTGCAAGTACCCCTTGGTACTCACTACAAGCCAGTCCAGCCTCCTACATTGGTTGTGCAGTGGTGGGATAAGTGCTTGAGACTACTTACCACTCTTGTCATTGTACTTTTCATAAGAGAAAAATATACAAAACAAGGTCAGTGTATATACACATAGCCAAAAAGTTTTGCATTTCCTCTTTTCACTCTTTTCTAAGTGCTGAAAAGTACTTCTAAACTTTCAAAAAGTTCTTAAAAAGTTTAAAAAGTTTTTTCTGTCTTTCCCAAAAAAGTTCTGAAAACTTTTTTTCTCTTTTTCTATCACTTTAACTCTCTCTAAAAAATGTCTGGCACAGGAAAAAATGTTGAACTGTCCAAACTTGCATATGATCACCTTAGCTGGAAAGGAGCAAGGAGTCTTAGCATAGAGAGAGGTTTGAGTGTAGGGAAGAATCCTTCCTTAGAACTGTTAATTAATATGCTTAGAGTACAGGATAAGGCCATAAGTGCCCAATCTGTAGAAAAAGTAGCTAATGGTTCTCAATCTGATCCAGGGACTCCCCCAGGAAAAGGTTCAGGAAAGAAACTTCTCAGCCTGCCCATTACTAGACAGTCTAGCATAGTTGGTACAGAGGTTGAATCACACCATACTGATGATGTGATCTCACATTATGCTGGTAGCCAAGCTGTTAGGGTGCCCTCTGTAAGGGACAGGTCTCCTTCTGTTCATTCCCATCATACCTCTGTATCTAGAAATGTCCCTCCCACCCACCCTGATGACAGATTGTTAGAAAGGGAGCTCAATAGATTGAGAGTGGAACAAACCAGACTGAAGCTCAAGAAGCAACAGCTGGATTTGGATAGACAGTCTTTAGAAATAGAGAGGGAAAGACAGAAGTTGGGTTTAGATACCCATGGTGGCAGCAGCAGTATTCCCCATAGTCATCCTGCAAAAGAGCATGATTCCAGGAATCTGCACAAGATAGTTCCCCCTTATAAGGAGGGGGATGACATTAACAAGTGGTTTGCTGCACTTGAGAGGGCCTGTGCTGTACAGGATGTCCCTCAAAAGCAGTGGGCTGCTATCCTATGGCTATCATTTAGTGGAAAAGGTAGGGATAGGCTCCTTACAGTGAAAGAAAATGATGCCAATAATTTCCAAGTTCTTAAGAATGCACTCCTGGATGGTTATGGCTTAACCACTGAACAGTACAGGATAAAGTTCAGAGAGACCAAAAAGGAGTCTTCACAAGACTGGGTTGATTTCATTGACCAGGCAGTGAAGGCCTTGGAGGGGTGGTTACATGGCAGTAAAGTTACTGATTATGACAGCCTGTATAACTTAATCCTGAGAGAGCATATTCTTAATAATTGTGTGTCTGATTTGTTGCACCAGTACTTGGTGGACTCTGATCTGACCTCTCCCCAAGAATTGGGAAAGAAGGCAGACAAATGGGTCAGAACAAGAGTGAACAGAAAAGTTCATCCAGGGGGTGACAAAGATGGCAACAAAAAGAAGGATGGTAAGTCTTCTGACAAGGGTGGGGACAAATCTAAAAATGAGTCTTCATCAGGCCCACAAAAACACTCTGGTGGGGGTGGTGGGTCCAAATCCTCCTTTAATCAGAACAAGGAAAAGAAACCATGGTGCTATTTATGTAAAATAAAAGGCCATTGGACAACAGATCCCAGTTGTCCAAAGAAAGGCACCACAGCTCCTACCACTACAACCCCTACTGCTACACCTAGTGTCCCTACTAATAGCAGTGGTGGTGGGAGCAAACCTACTAATAGCCAATCCAAGGGAGTAGCTGGGCTCACTTTTGGGAATTTAGTTGGGGTTGGTCTGATTAGGGAGACCACAGAGGCTACTTTAGTCTCTGAAGGGGCTATTGATTTAGCCACTTTGGTTGCTTGCCCCCATAACTTGGAGAAGTACAAGCAACTAACCCTAATAAATGGTGTTGAGGTCCAGGCCTACAGGGACACAGGTGCCAGTGTCACAATGGTGATTGAGAAACTGGTGCACCCTGAACAACACATACTTGGACACCAGTACCAAGTAACCGATGCTCACAACATAACACAAAGCCACCCCATGGCTGTTGTAAATCTCAACTGGGGGGGGGTAACTGGTCCAAAGAAAGTTGTGGTAGCTTCAGATTTACCTGTAGACTGTCTATTAGGGAATGATTTGGAGACATCAGCTTGGTCAGATGTGGAGTTGGAGGCCCATGCAGCAATGCTGGGCATCCCAGGGCATATTTTTGCTTTGACAAGGGCTCAGGCCAAAAAGCAAAAAGGACAGGGAAGCTTGGATCCTGGAACAATGGACCAAGTGCTCCCTAAAGCTAGGGCTAGTAGAAGCAAACCACTTCCTACTATCCCTCCCTCTACAGTGGATTCTACTTCTGAGGAAGAAGAATTCCCTCCCTGTGCAGAACCTACACCAGAGGAGCTGGAAGCAGACACTGCTGAGCTTTTGGGTGAAGGGGGGCCTGCCAGGGAGGAGCTGAGTGTGGCACAGCAAACCTGTCCCACATTAGAGGGTCTCAGACAGCAAGCTGTCAAACAGGCTAATGGGGCATGTCAGTGACTCTCACAGAGTTTACTGGGAGGACAACCTCTTGTACACTGAGCATAGGGATCCTAAACCTGGAGCTGCCAGGAGATTAGTGATTCCTCAGGAGTACAGAAAGTTCCTCCTAACACTGGCACATGACATTCCCTTAGCTGGGCACCTGGGTCAAATGAAAACTTGGGACAGATTGGTACCATTGTTTCATTGGCCTAGGATGTCTGAGGACACAAAAGAATTTTGTAAGTCCTGTGAAACCTGTCAAGCCAGTGGCAAGACAGGTGGCACTCCAAAGGCACCCCTTATCCCACTGCCTGTGGTTGGGGTTCCCTTTGAAAGGGTAGGGGTTGACATAGTTGGCCCCCGTGACCCTCCTACTGCTTCAGGCAATAGGTTTATCTTGGTGGTAGTGGACCATGCCACAAGATATCCTGAAGCTATTCCTTTAAGGACCACTACAGCTCCTGCAGTGGCAAAGGCCCTCCTGGGAATATTTTCCAGAGTGGGCTTCCCAAAGGAAGTGGTATCAGACAGGGGAAGCAATTTCATGTCTGCATACTTAAAGGCCATGTGGAAGGAGTGTGGTGTAACATACAAGTTCACAACACCCTATCATCCACAAACAAATGGACTGGTGGAGAGATTTAATAAAACTCTCAAAGGCATGATTATGGGTCTCCCTGAAAAACTCAGCAGGAGATGGGATATCCTTCTACCATGCCTCCTTTTTGCCTACAGGGAGGTACCCCAGAAAGGAGTGGGCTTCAGCCCCTTTGAACTTCTTTTTGGACACCCTGTTAGGGGTCCACTCACACTTGTAAAGGAGGGTTGGGAACAACCTTTAAAAGCTCCTAAGCAGGATATTGTGGATTATGTACTTGGCCTCAGATCAAGGATGGCTGAGTACATGAAAAAGGCCAGTAAAAACCTTCAGGCCAGCCAAGAGCTCCAGAAGCAATGGCATGATCAGAAGGCTGTTTTGGTTCAGTACCAACCAGGGCAGAAAGTGTGGGTCTTGGAGCCTGTGGCCCCAAGAGCACTCCAAGATAAATGGAGTGGACCCCACACAATTGTTGAAAAGAAGGGTGAAGTCACCTACTTGGTTGACTTAGGCACTGCCAGGAGTCCCCTTAGGGTGCTCCATGTCAACCGCCTGAAACCCTACTATGACAGGGCTGATCTCACCCTGCTCATGGCAACAGATGAGGGACAGGAAGAAGACAGTGATCCTCTACCTGATCTCTTCTCTTCCACAGAACAAGATGCTCTTGTGGAAGGTGTAGTTTTGGCTGATTGTCTTACTGCTGAGCAGAAAGATAATTGCATAAATCTCCTAGGACAATTTTCAGAACTCTTCTCCATTGTGCCAGGCACCACTTCTTGGTGTGAGCACACTATAGATACTGGAGACAGTTTACCTGTCAAAAGTAAGATCTATAGGCAGCCTGACCATGTCAGGGACTGCATAAAGCAAGAAGTTCAGAAAATGTTGGAACTAGGAGTGGTTGAGCACTCTGACAGTCCATGGGCTTCTCCTGTGGTACTGGTACCAAAACCCAATTCTAAAGATGGAAAGAAAGAAATGCGGTTTTGTGTAGACTATAGAGGTCTCAACTTGGTAACCAAAACTGATGCTCACCCTATACCCAGGGCAGATGAGCTCATAGATACACTGGCATCTGCCAAGTATGTAAGCACTTTTGATTTGACTGCAGGGTATTGGCAGATCAAATTGTCAGAAGATGCTAAACCTAAGACTGCATTTTCTACCATTGGAGGACATTACCAGTTTACTGTAATGCCTTTTGGTTTGAAAAATGCACCTGCCACTTTTCAGAGGTTGGTGAACACAGTCCTGCAAGGGCTGGAAGCTTTCAGTGCAGCATATTTGGACGATATAGCTGTCTTTAGCTCCAGCTGGGATGATCACCTGGTCCACCTATGGAAAGTTTTGGAGGCTCTGCAAAAGGCAGGCCTCACTATCAAGGCTTCAAAGTGCCAGATAGGGCAGGGTAAGGTGGTTTATCTGGGACACCTTGTTGGTGGGGAACAGATTGCACCACTTCAGGGGAAAATCCAAACTATTATTGATTGGGTTCCCCCTACCACTCAGACTCAGGTGAGAGCCTTCCTAGGCCTCACTGGGTATTACAGGAGGTTCATTAAGAACTATGGCTCCATTGCAGACCCTCTTAATGACCTCACATCCAAGAAAATGCCTAAAAAGGTATTATGGACAGCAAGCTGTCAGAAAGCTTTTGAGGAGCTGAAGCAGGCCATGTGCTCTGCACCTGTCCTGAAAAGCCCTTGTTACTCTAAAAAATTCTATGTCCAAACTGATGCATCTGAATTAGGAGTAGGGGCAGTCCTATCACAACTTAATTCTGAGGGCCAGGATCAACCTGTTGCTTTTATTAGTAGAAGGTTGACCCCTAGAGAAAAGCGTTGGTCTGCCATTGAGAGGGAGGCCTTTGCTGTGGTCTGGGCTCTGAAGAAGTTGAGGCCATACCTGTTTGGCACTCACTTCATTGTTCAGACAGACCACAAACCTCTACTTTGGCTAAAACAAATGAAAGGGGAAAATCCTAAATTGTTGAGGTGGTCCATATCCCTACAGGGAATGGACTATACAGTGGAACATAGACCTGGGAGTAGCCACTCCAATGCAGATGGACTCTCCAGATATTTCCACTTAGACAATGAAGACTCATCAGGTAATGGCTAGTCTTATTGTCCTTCGTTTGGGGGGGGGTTGTGTAGGAAAGTACCATCTTGCCTGGCATGTTACCCCCATTTTTCACTGTATATATGTTGTTTTAGTTGTATGTGTCACTGGGACCCTGGTAACCCAGGGCCCCAGTGCTCATAAGTGTGCCTGAATGTGTTACCTGTGTAGTGACTAACTGTCTCACTGAGGCTCTGCTAATCAGAACCTCAGTGGTTATGCTCTCTCATTTCTTTCCAAATTGTCACTAACAGGCTAGTGACCATTTTTACCAATTTACATTGGCTTACTGGAACACCCTTATAATTCCCTAGTATATGGTACTGAGGTACCCAGGGTATTGGGGTTCCAGGAGATCCCTATGGGCTGCAGCATTTCTTTTGCCACCCATAGGGAGCTCTGACAATTCTTACACAGGCCTGCCACTGCAGCCTGAGTGAAATAACGTCCACGTTATTTCACAGCCATTTTACACTGCACTTAAGTAACTTATAAGTCACCTATATGTCTAACCTTTACCTGGTAAAGGTTAGGTGCAAAGTTACTTAGTGTGAGGGCACCCTGGCACTAGCCAAGGTGCCCCCACATTGTTCAGAGCCAATTCACTGAACTTTGTGAGTGCGGGGACACCATTACACGCGTGCACTACATATAGGTCACTACCTATATGTAGCTTCACCATGGTAACTCCGAATATGGCCATGTAACATGTCTATGATCATGGAATTGCCCCCTCTATGCCATCCTGGCATTGTTGGTACAATTCCATGATCCCAGTGGCCTGTAGCACAGACCCTGGTACTGCCAGACTGCCCTTCCTGGGGTTTCTCTGCAGCTGCTGCTGCTGCCAACCCCTCAGACAGGCAGCTGCCCTCCTGGGGTCCAGCCAGGCCTGGCCCAGGATGGCAGAACAAAGAACTTCCTCTGAGAGAGGGTGTGACACCCTCTCCCTTTGGAAAATGGTGTGAAGGCAGGGGAGGAGTAGCCTCCTCCAGCCTCTGGAAATGCTTTGTTGGGCACAGATGTGCCCAATTCTGCATAAGCCAGTCTACACCGGTTCAGGGACCCCTTAGCCCCTGCTCTGGCGCGAAACTGGACAAAGGAAAGGGGAGTGACCACTCCCCTGACCTGCACCTCCCCTGGGAGGTGTCCAGAGCTCCTCCAGTGTGCTCCAGACCTCTGCCATCTTGGAAACAGAGGTGCTGCTGGCACACTGGACTGCTCTGAGTGGCCAGTGCCACCAGGTGACGTCAGAGACTCCTGCTGATAGGCTCCTTCAGGTGTTAGTAGCCTTTCCTCTCTCCTAGGTAGCCAAACCCTCTTTTCTGGCTATTTAGGGTCTCTGTCTCTGGGGAAACTTTAGATAACGAATGCATGAGCTCAGCCGAGTTCCTCTGCATCTCCCTCTTCACCTTCTGATAAGGAATCGACCGCTGACCGCGCTGAAAGCCTGCAAACCTGCAACATAGTAGCAAAGACGACTACTGCAACTCTGTAACGCTGATCCTGCCGCCTTCTCGACTGTTTTCCTGCTTGTGCATGCTGTGGGGGTAGTCCGCCTCCTCTCTGCACCAGAAGCTCCGAAGAAATCTCCCGTGGGTCGACGGAATCTTCCCCCTGCAACCGCAGGCACCAAAAAGCTGCATTACCGGTCCCTTGGGTCTCCTCTCAGCACGACGAGCGAGGTCCCTCGAATCCAGCGACACCGTCCATGTGACCCCCACAGTCCAGTGACTCTTCAGCCCAAGTTTGGTGGAGGTAAGTCCTTGCCTCACCTCGCTGGGCTGCATTGCTGGGAACCGCGACTTTGCAAGCTACTCCGGCCCCTGTGCACTTCCGGCTGAAATCCTTCGTGCACAGCCAAGCCTGGGTCCACGGCACTCTAACCTGCATTGCACGACTTTCTAAGTTGGTCTCTGGCGACGTGGGACTCCTTTGTGCAACTTCGGCGAGCACCGTTTCACGCATCCTCGTAGTGCCTGTTTCTGGCACTTCTCCGGGTGCTACCTGCTTCAGTGAGGGCTCTTTGTCTTGCTCGACGTCCCCTCTCTCTACAGGTCCAATTTGCGACCTCCTGGTCCCTCCTGGGCCCCAGCAGCGTCCAAAAACGCCAAACGCACGATTTGCATGTAGCAAGGCTTGTTGGCGTCCATCCGGCGGGAAAACACTTCTGCACGACTCTCCAAGGCGTGGGGGATCGATCCTCCAAAGGGGAAGTCTCTAGCCCTTGTCGTTCCTGCAGTATTCACAGTTCTTCAGCCTAGTAAGAGCTTCTTTGCACCAACCGCTGGCATTTCTTGGGCATCTGCCCATCTCCGAGTTGCTTGTGACTTTTGGACTTGGTCCCCTTGTTCCACAGGTACCCTCAGTCAGGAATCCATCGTTGTTGCATTGCTGATTTGTGTTTTCCTTGCATTTTCCCTCTAACACGACTATTTTGTCCTTAGGGGAACTTTAGTGCACTTTGCACTCACTTTTCAGGGTCTTGGGGAGGGTTATTTTTCTAACTCTCACTATTTTCTAATAGTCCCAGCGACCCTCTACAAGGTCACATAGGTTTGGGGTCCATTCGTGGTTCGCATTCCACTTTTGGAGTATATGGTTTGTGTTGCCCCTATCCCTATGTTTCCCCATTGCATCCTATTGTAACTATACATTGTTTGCACTGTTTTCTAAGACTATACTGCATATTTTTGCTATTGTGTATATATATCTTGTGTATATTTCCTATCCTCTCACTGAGGGTACACTCTAAGATACTTTGGCATATTGTCATAAAAATAAAGTACCTTTATTTTTAGTATAACTGTGTATTGTGTTTTCTTATGATATTGTGCATATGACACTAAGTGGTACTGTAGTAGCTTCACACGTCTCCTAGTTCAGCCTAAGCTGCTCTGCTAAGCTACCATTATCTATCAGCCTAAGCTGCTAGACACCCTATACACTAATAAGGGATAACTGGGCCTGGTGCAAGGTGCAAGTACCCCTTGGTACTCACTACAAGCCAGTCCAGCCTCCTACAGTGACAATGTGCCAAAAATATTTCAGAGGATATACTCCCTTAGGAGGTAAATAAAATGCACCAAATATACACACAAACCAAAATCAGGTAAGTAAAACAGTCAGAAAGTACTGCAAACAATGTAGAATACAATAGGATGCAATAGGCCTGGGGGCAACACAAACCATGTACTCTGAAAGTGGAATGCGAACCACAAATGGACCCCTAGGCTAGTGTAGTGTGTAGAGGGTCGCTGGGAGTGTAAGAAAACACTAAGGGTGTCCAAGATATCCCACCCCAAGACCCTGAAAAGTAGGAGTAAAGTGATACTACTTCCCCAGAAACACACTAAACTCGTGTTAGAGGATTCTGCAAAGACCACAACAGACTGGAAAGCACTGAGGACGGATTCCTGGACCTGAGGACCTGAAAAGGAAGGGGACCAAGTCCAAGAGTCGTGAAAGTGTCCAGGGGGGCAGGAGCCCACTAAACCCCGGATGAAGGTGCAAAATGGCTGCCTCCGGATGGAAGAGGCTGAACATTCTGCAACAACAAAAGATGCTGGGAACTTCTCCTTTGTGCAGAAGATGCCCCACAGAGTGCTGGAGGATGCAGCATTGTTTTTTCGGAGAAAGACTGCAAACAAGGCTTGGTAGCTGCAAAGGTCACAGTAGAAGAAAAAGGGTGCTGCCCGGGCCCAGGAAGGACCAGGATGTCGTCACTTGGGAGAGGAAACAGAGGGGGCCCTCAGCAACACAGAGAGCCCACGCACAAGAAGGCAGCACCCACAGACGTCCTTGAACACGAGTTCAAGAAGACTGAGCATGGCAGTCGTTTCAACACTACAAAAGAGGATCCCACGAAGTTGGAGGTTAACTCAGCGAGTTGAGCAATGCAGGACGGAGTGCTGGGGACCTGGGCTAGGCTGTGTACAAAGGATTCCTTGCAAAAGTGCACAGAAGACCTAGCGTCTGCAGTTCACGTGGTGCACAGGATTACTGTCTGGTGAGGGGAGGCAAGGACTTACCTCCTCCAAATTTGGACACTTGGAACACTAAACAGTCTGGGTCACTTGGGTCCACCACATGTGTTCCAGGGGCCATGCTCATCAGGAGGAGAGGGGACCCAGAGGACCGGCCACGCTGAAGTTTGGTGCCTGCTGGAGCAGGGGGAAGATTCCGTCGACCTACAGGAGATTACTTCGTGGCTTCCAGTGCTGGATGAAGGCAGGCAGCACCCGAAGCATGCACCATCGGGAAACAGTCAAGAAATTCGGCAGGATTAGGCGCTACAATGTTGCTGGTAGTCTTCTTGCTACTTTGTTGCAGTTTTGCAGGCGTCCTGGAGCAGTCAATGGTCGATCCTTGGCAGAAGTCGAAGAGAGAGATGCAGATGAACTCTGGTGAATTCTTACAAGTCGTTATCTGAAGAAAAGCCCACTGGAGAGACTCTAAATAGCCCCTAGAGGAGGATTGACCAGGTCAGGTAAGCACCTATCAGGAGGGGTCTCTGACGTCACCTACTGGCATTGGCCACTCAGAGGCCTCCATTGTGCCCTCACACCTCTGGATTCAAGATGGCAGAGGTCTGGGAAACACTGGAGGAGCTCTGAGCACCATCCCCTGGGTGGTGATGGACAGGGGAGTGGTCACCCCCCTTTCTTTTGTCCAGTTTCGCGCCAGAACAGGGACTGGGGGTTCCCTGAACCGGTGTAGACTGGCTTATGCAAGGAGGGCACCATATGTGCCCTTCAAAGCATTTCCAGAGGCTGGGGGAGGCAACTCCTCCCCAGCCCTTAACACCTATTTCCAAAGGGAGAGGGTGTAACACCCTCTCTCCGAGGAAATTCTTTGTTCTGCCTTCCTGGGACTGGGCTTCCCAGACCCCAGGAGGGCAGAAGCCTGTCTGTGGGTTGGCAGCAGCGGTAGCTGCTGTGAAAACCCCAGAAAGTTAGTTTGGCAGTACCCGGGCTCTCTGCTGGAGACCCGGGGTTGCATGGAATTGTCCCCCCAATACCAGAATGGTATTGGGGTGACAATTCCATGATCCTAGACATGTTACATGGCCATGTTCGGAGTTACCATTGTGACGCTATACATAGGTAGTGACCTATGTATAGTGCACGGGTGTAATGGTGTCCCCACACTCAAAAAGTCAGGTGAATTGGCCCTGAACAATGTGGGGGCACCTTGGCTAGTGCCAGGGTGCCCTCACACTAAGTAACTTTGCACCTAACCTTTACCAAGTGAGGGTTAGACATATAGGTGACTTATAAGTTACTTAAGTGCAGTGTAAAATGGCTGTGAAATAACGTGCTAGTTCCTGGCACCTTCCGTTGTTGCAGAATCTTTGGCTTCTTCCACCTGGAGGCAGCCCTTTTGCACCTTCTTCCGGGGTTTAGTGGGCTCCTGCCCCACCCGGACACTTGCGTGATTCTTGGACTTGGTCCCCTTCCCTTACAGGTCCTCAGGTCCAGGAATCAGTCTTTAGTGCTTTGCAGTCAGTTGTTGTTCTTGCAGAATCCCCTATCTCTTGGGGTGGGGTATCTTGGACACCCTTAGTGTTTTCTTACACTCCCAGCGACCCTCTACATACTACACTAGGCCTGGGGTCCATTCGTGGTTCGCATTCCACTTCTAGAGTATATGGTTTGTGTTGCCCCCAGGCCTATTGTCTCCTATTGCATTCTATTGTGTTCTACAGTGTTTGCACTACTTTTCTAACTGTTTTACTTACCTGATTTGGTTTGTGTGTATATTTTGTGAATATTACTTACCTCCTAAGGGAGTATATCCTCTGAGATATTTTTGGCATATTGTCACTAAAATAAAGTACCTTTATTTTTTGTAACTCTGAGTATTGTGTTTTCCTATAATATAGTGCTAAGTGATATAAGTGGTATTGCATGAGCTGTGCATGGCTCCTAGTTCAGCCTAAGCTGCTCTGCTATAGCTACCTCTATTCGCCTAAGCTGCTAGAACACCTCTAATCTACTAATAAATGATAAGTGGACCTGGCACAAGGTGCAAGTACCACAAGGTACTCACTATAAGCCAGGCCAGCCTCCTACACAGCCACAGTCTGATGGCAACGTCATGGGGCACCTAGACCCTCTACAAACCCAGCAGAAGATGTGGCAACCACAGTTTTATGGCAACGTCATAGGACACCTGGACCTTCAACGAACCCAGCAGAAGATGTGAAAGCCACAGTCTGATGGCAACGTCATGGGGCACCTGGACCTTCAGCGAACCCAGCAGAAGATGTGACAGCCACAGTCTGATGGCAACGTCATGGAGCACCTGGACCTTCAGCGAACCCAGCAGAAGATGTGACAGCCACAGTCTGATGTCAACGTCACGGGGGACCTGGACCTTCAACAAACACAGACGCTGGAAGTAAGAGTGTGAGCGTGCACCCCCAAAATAACCATGCTGGAACTCAGAAAGTGAATGAGCAATAAAGATACCTTCAAATGTGGGTGTCTTGTCATAGAGGTCAGATGTTAGACTTAAAATGTTGATTTTCAGTTTTACTGGGTATTTGTGTTTATCGGGCAATTATGCTGGGGTACAGGGAGTGTGAAAGGAAAGGCTGTAGGTGTTTCTTTCTTTTTTAATTCACAATAAAACTTGAACTGTGGAAATATTAAAAAACATATCAATGGGTAGGAAAGTGTAAATTAAGCCCTTTCGTTTGTAATTCTGATGTTTGAAGGAAACAAAGATTTTGATAGAATTAAGACAAATCAAGGCACTTTACTTGATTATGCACAAATTATAAATATTCACTGAACACTGATTTCCACACATTATTTTTTGTGCACTGCATAGTTTTTCCAGTAAATCTACATTTGTGAAAATATATTGCCCATGGCAATGAAAATACGCAGACACTGCGATACTACCACCTTTACTAATATATGTGCAACACCAGCTCCTAAATGTACCACCGGCTGCTTACCACACCCTCACCCACTCCTGCTGAATGGATGTGGCTCGTGTGTGACATGTTCCTTGAATTTTTCATAATCCCTATGACTTCAGTGATGTGGCACTGATCACAGCAGCCGCAGCTCTGCCCATGGGCCAGTCTGACCTGTGTCCCGTGTGCTGCTGTGAACGGCTCTGGACCAGGCACACCGGTTTGTCTTGTGCTCGTTGTTTTGATGGTGAGTTTTGAAGGTGGGTGTAAGTCCTCTTCCGAGAACCTGTGGTGTCTTTGCCATGCCATGGGGTGGTGTGGGTGATGTGTGGGGTGGTGTGTGGGATGTACTGGTCTGCCAAACATACCATCTGTACATTCATTGAATGATAACTCTTCCGGTTTCTGTACACCTGTTCACTCCTGTGGGGGGGGACCAAGACCACATGTGTCCCATCAACGGCACCTTTGATGTTGGGGATATGTCCCAGGGCATAGAAGTCACCTTTCACTGTAGGCAAATCCTCCACTTGAGGGAAAACGATGTAGCTCCACATGTGTTTCAGCAGGGCAGCCAACACTCTGGACAACACGTTGGAAAACATAGGCTGGGACATCCCTGATGCTATGGCCACTGTTGTTTGAAATGACCCACTTGCAAGGAAATGGAGCACTGACAGCACCTGCACTTGAGGGGGGATTCCTGTGGGATGGCAGATAGCTGACATCAGGTCTGGCTCCAGCTGGGTACACAGTTCCTGGACTGTGGCACGGTCAAGCCTGTAGGTGATGATCACATGTCTTTTCTCCATTGTCGACAGGTCCACCAACGGTCGGTACACCGGAGGATTCCGCCATCTCCTCACATGTCCCAGCGGACGGTGCCTATGAAGGACAACAGAGAGCACAGAGTCAAACAACTCAGAGGTACGTACCCACAGCTTACACAGAACACGAATCATAATCCAAAAAGTGGCCTGTATGTGTGTTGAGTCTAGGCCTAGGTATGTGTGACGCAGTTAAAAATGAAGCCATGTGGGCCCCTGAAATGGTGGCTGCCTGACCTGTAAAGTGGGACAATGGGATGTGAGGTAACTGCGCTGGCGTTGTACACAGTTGCTGTAAGCGGTTGAAGACCGCGGCGCAATGCTGCATTGGTTAACATTGGACCCTATGGGTCCCAGTAGCCAATGACGATATACACCGGCGGTGACGGTACGCACCGCTGCGGACGTGACACCATTTTCTATCTGTTGAATCACTCGATACCTGATCTTCGACAGGAGAGGACCTACACTGCAAGTGCTGCTGTGACCTCGGTCTGGAAGAGACAATGGCTCGTGCATCTGGGGAAAGGGCCCCTGCCTTCACCACAGAGGAGTTGGAGAAACTCGTGGACGGGGTCCTCCCCCAGTACACGCTACTCTACGGTCCTCCAGACAAACAGGTAAGTACACTGGGATCATGCTGTATGGGCTATGCCTGTGTGGAGTGGGGTGGATGTAAGGGGGGGAGATTGCGGCGTGCATGAAACGACGGTGAGTGCATGTGCCACATGGCAAGGGTAGGGATGGGTGCCAATGACTGTGATGGTGCAGCTGGTAATAAGTTTCCCTTCCCCCTGTACAATTCATGTAGGTCAGCGCCCTCCAGAAAAAAGATATTTGGTGTTTCATCGCCAAGGATGTCCGGACCCTGGGAGTTTACCACAGACGGAGCCCCCACTGCCGGAAAAGATGGGAGGACATTCGCCGCTGGAGCAAGAAGACGGCGGAGGCTCAGCTGGGGATGGCCTCCCAACGTGGGAGGGGTGCCCGTCGCACCATGACCCCCCTGATGTTCAGGATCCTGGCGGTGGCGTACCCGGAGTTGGATGGGCACTTGAGGGCATCACAGCAGACACAAGGGGGTGAGTACACTCTCATCCTGCTGATTTTGCACGCAGTGGAGGTGTCTGGGTGGGGGAGGTGGGCTGTCGGTTTCCCGAGGCCAGGGCAAGTTCCGTAGGCAAGGTCCCTCCGTAAGGCAGGCCATGTGGCACCCCACCCTACCTCTGTAGAGTGCCAAGTACACCTAGCCATGCCCCTGTGTCATCCATGTGTGCCGATGTCATCCATAGCCTAGTAGGCCACTTCCCAGGAATTCAACAGTGGAGCCCAAGAGCGCGGCGTAGTGCAGGGGGCTTCTGTGTCTGTCGTGTCCGCCAACGGTAGCAGTAATGCATGCACTCAACATGTCTTTCTTCTGTCGTCCCCCCCTTTTTGTGGTCTCCCTGTTCTTGTGTGCATTAGCATCATCAGGCTGAGGAGCAGTGGCACCGGAGCACGAGGGGGCTGCATCTCACATGGAGGGCCACACTACAGACTCGGATTTCACCAGTGGGACGGAGGGCGAGGGGAGCTCCACGGCGAGGACAGGAGCTGAGACCAGCGACACGGACTCGTCCTCTGTGCCCCCCCCATCTACAGGTACAGCCGCCACCCCCCCTACCAGCACTGCCCTCCCAGCAGCCCCTCAGCCTTTGCCCCGTGCCCGCTCACCCGGGAGGCTGGGCTTCACCTTTGCCCCAGGCACCTCAGCCCCTGCCCCAGTCACCCCTGCTGCCCTCAGTGAGGAGGCCATTGACCTCCTCAGGTCCCTCACTGTTGGGCAGTATACCATTTTGAATGCCATCCAGGGTGTCGAAAGGCAGTTGCAACAAACCAATGCATTCCTGGAGGGCATTCATTCTGGTCAGGCGGCCCTTCAGTGAGCTTTTCAGACTCTGGCCTCAGCACTGATGGCAGCCATTGTCCCTGTGTCTAGCCTCCCGCCTCCAACTTCCTCCACCCAGACCCATTCCCCTGTACCCCAGCCTATCATAAGCACACCTACAGACCAGCATGCACACACATCAACACACAAAGGAAGCTCAGGCAAACATAAGCACCACACATCCCACAGGCACTCACGCAAGCATCACACAAATGCAGACATAGCAACATCCACTGCCTCCACTGTGTCCCCCTCCTCCTCGTCTACCTCCTCCCTCCCAGTCTCGTCTCCACTCACACCTGCATGCACTACATCTACAGCCACTACTGCCATCACCAGCACACACACCACCACACCCCGCTCACGTGCAGTCACCACCCCCACTACCATTCACACATCCCCTGTGTTCTCTCCCAGTGTGTCTGTGACGCCACCTCCCAAGATACACAAATGCAGGCACACACCCACCTAACAGCCATCCACCTCACGACAGCCTCCAGCGCATGCACCTTCACCCAAAGTCAGCAAACGAACACCTCCTACAACCACAGCATCTTCCTCCACTCCCAAACCCCCTCCAGCTACCCGCCCCAGTGTCTCCCAAAAACTTTTCCTGTCCAACCTTGACCTCTTTCCCACACCTCCCCCACCCTGTCCATCTCCTAGGTCCCGAACTAGCACCTCAGCCACAACATCTCCGGGACCAGTGGTGCCTGTAGTCACCAGAATCTGGAGTGCACCGGCCACCAGGGCAGCCAGTGTGGCACGGAGCCACATCACGGACAGTCCCCCACCTGTCAAGCATCAATAGTTGGCCAGTGCCCGGCGGGAGAGGGGGAAGACTCCAGCTGTGACACCTTCCAAGGTGGGAAAGGGACACAAGAAACCAGGAAAGTCTGGGAAGAGCAGGACGGCGGAGGAGACCGCCATCATCCCCGCTGCCCAGGAGGCCAAAGCTGTCATCCCCGCTGCCCAGGAGGCCACAGGCGTCATCCCCGCTGGTCAGGAGGCCACAGCCATCATCTCCGCTGCCCAGGAGGCCACCGCCATCATCCCCGCTGGGCCAGAGAGGACCGCCAGCACAAGCCCAGCTGGGCTAGAGAGTACCGCCAGCACAAGCCCCGCTGGGACAGAGAGGACCACCAGCGCAAGCCCAGCTGGGCTAGAGAGGACCGCCAGCACAAGCCCCACTGGGCTAGAGAGGACCGCCAGCACAAGCCCCGCTGGGCTAGAGAGGACCGCCAGCACAAGCCCCGCTGGGACAGAGAGGACCGCCAGCACAAGCCCCGCTGGGACAGAGAGGACCGCCAGCGCAAGCCGCGCTGGGACAGAGAGGACTGCCAGCAGCTGAATCACTGCAAAGGAGCCCGCTGCTCCAAGCACCGCTGAACAGGGCACTGCCACTCCAAGCACCGCTGAACAGGGCACCGCAGCTCCAAGCACTGCTGAACAGGGCACCACCGCTCGAAGCACCGCTGAACAGGGCACCGCCGCCTCAAGCACCGCTGAACAGGGCACCGCCGCTCCAAGCTCCGGTGGCCCATGAGCGCCAAGGGCACTAACGCTACTGAGTCCGTCACGAGCAGGATGAAGCACTCTGGGCACAATGCCCCCCTCCAGAACCAGTGGAGAGATACATCCACTACCTCTGTCCTTAGCAGGATGAAGCACTCTGGGAACAATGCCCCCTCCAGAACCAGTGGAGACTGTTATCCACTTGAGAGACTGTGGCTTTGCACTCCCCAGGATAAAGCAGTGGGCCACCCACCCACTTGTGAGACTTGAGAGACTGTGGCTTTGCACTCCCCAGGATTGAACAGTGGGCAACCCACCCACTGTAGAGACTTGAGAGACTGTGGCTTTGCACTCCCCAGGATTGAATAGTGGGCAACCCACCCACTGTATAGACTTGAGAGACTGTGGCTTTGCACTCCCCAGGATTGAACAGTGGGTAACCCACCCACTGTATAGACTTGAGAGACTGTGGCTTTGCACTCCCCAGGATGGAACAGTGGGCAACCCACCCACTGTAGAGACTTGAGAGACAGTGGCTTTGCACTCCCCAGGATTGAACAGTGGACATGGGGCCCCCTCGAGGATTTGGCGTCATGCACTCAACCGGCTGAGGTGCCCCCCCTTTCCCTCCCCATGAGGTGCCTGTTTTCTTGCTCTCTGATGCCCCTGCGGTGTTCTCTCCGTCATGGTCGGGGATCTTGTGTGGGCCTCACCCATACCGTGTGGGCCCAGTGTTCCACGGACTTAATTGCAGCACTACCTGGACTACTATGCTTGGTGTATATTTTGTTTATGCTGTATATATATATTTTTGCCTACTTGGTTTTAATATATTACAATGGTTACACTCATTTTCTTTTGTCTTTGCATTCTTCCTGGGGGTTGGGGGTGTAACTATCATGTATTATTTGTATTAGTGTGTGTGTTGTAGTGGGTGAGGGTGGGGGTGTTGCGTGTTGCGTGTGTGTGTCCCTGTTTTTTCCCTCCCCTGTGTCGTAGGTGCTGTACTCACCATGGTCTTCACCGTCGGCGTTTGTGCTCCTGGTAGAGGAGCAGGAAGACCATTGCAGGGAGAATTTGGAGTTCCGGCTCCATGGTGTCCTGGTTCCTCGTGGGGTGTGTAGAGGTGAGCGTTTTCCCTTCGAAATCCTGTTTCCGCTGTGTTTTTATCTGCGGTGAATCCGCCCCGGAAAAGGTGGTGGATTGGTAGGTTGTGATACTGTGGGCATTACTTTGTCTTCCGCCTGTTTGTTGGCGGTGACCGCCAAGCTGTTTGTTTGCCCCGCCGTGGCGGTTGGAGTGTTAAAGTGGCTGTCTTTGTTGGCGGTTTCCACCACGGTCGTAATTGCAAATATTTTACCACCGGCCTGTTGGCGGTCTTACCGCCACTTTAACACCGACCGCCAGGGTTGTAATGACCACCATAGTGTGTTGCTGCTCTTATGCGGTCCTTTGGAGTGGTCAGCAGTCGGTCCTACATGCCAGTTGGCAAGCCTTGCCAGGTGGCCCCAGGAGAGCTGTGCCCTAAGGGGGTGAAACGTTGTCATACTCATACACCATCAACACATCAACGGAGATCAACGTCGAGGAGTAGGTCAACGTCGAGACACTGAGACTTATGAATGTCGAGGGGTGGTTTGCCATCGAGGCGGCAATGGAGATCAACATTAAAGGGGCAGATTGACGTTGAGGCATCACCGGAGATCGACGTTGAGGACCATATTCACATCGAGAACACAAAAGAGAAATAGGAGATGCCTCTCTTCATCACCAGGATCTGATTGCTTTGGAATGTACTCTCCATTTTCACCAATAGTCGTGCCGGATTCTCCTCCAATTGGGCTGGACACCTCTTTTTTGATCTTTCATGTCCTCCAGAGGTAAATGACGGAGCCTTGGTAGAGGACTGACCCTCTCCTCACCCTGAAGTCCCACCCTCACACTTCGTGTGCTGTCTGCATCGTTCTTCCGTGCCATGAAGGCGAATTTTCTCCCTTTCCCTCAGGGTGCACCTTGAAAACTTCTAGCAGTGATATCCAGGAACTTGACTTACTGGAAGAAAAATGATGCAGACATCATGGATGTCTGGTTTGGCTTTCTTTCTCCCACAGGCAACGCACATGTCAAACAAGGTGGCATTTTTACTGACAAAATACCACACATTCCTGTCAGAAAATTACAGAAAATGCAAGGGAGAGAAGAAATATTTTGAACGAAGTAGTTGTCACAAAAAGTCACTGGTGAATTTTGAAGAAAAAAAGCCTGTAAGGCAGATTTCAGTGCTCCCAGGTCCAGTCAGCAGGAGCCCAAAAAAAGACCTGAAGCAGCTGCTACCTGCTGAGCATGATGGGGTACTGGTGGTCCCTGGGTTCTTAAAGGCACAGCCTCTGTTTTTAACTCAGTTAATGACAGCTGATTTTACTAGCAGTATAACAGAAAAAACATGAAAATACCAATAGGGCTGATGTTGCGACTACAGAATAATATAATGAGAAATCAATATACATGAACATTACGTGCACAGCAGTAAGACTTCTGACAACGAAGAGTGGTCTGCTACAATTTCATACTCGATTACTCATATGTGCCTTTCTCAACCTGCCTGCTGAGCTTTTGTAGCCTTCTTCCAGGGATCCCCTTCCCCCTGTCCTGGAGTTACAGCTTTCTGGACTGATGTATGGCTTCCCCATGAAGTGCTTCTGTCTCCGAGCTCCCTCCTGAAGATCTCCTGGGTCAGAGCTCCCTCCTGAAGGTCTCCTGGGTCAGGGCTCCCTCCTGAAGCTCTGCGTGAGTCACCCCCCCCCCCGAGTTCTCCTGTGTCAGGGCTCCCTCCCTCCTGAAGATCTCCTTGGTCAGGGCTCACTCCTGAAGCTCTGCGTGCGTCAGTCCCCCCAGAGTTCTCCTGTGTCAGGGCTCCCTCCCTCCTGAAGATCTCCTCGGTCGGGGCTCTCTCCATGGTCAGGGCTCTCTCCAAAAGCTCTGCATGGGTCAGTCCCCCCCCAGAGATCTACTGTGTCAGGGCTCCCTCCCTCCTGAAGATCTCCTGGGTCAGGGCTCCCTCCTGAAGATCTCCTTGGTCAGGGCTCTCTCCTGGGTCAGGGCTCCCTCCAAAAGCTCTGCATTGGTCAGTCCCCCTCCCCCAAGTTCTCCTGTGTCAGGGCTCCCTCCTGAAGATCTCCTGGGTCAGGGCTCCCTCCTGAAGATCTCCTGGGTAAGAGCTCCCTCCTGAAGATCTCTTGGGTCAGGGCTCTCTCCTGGGTCAGGGCTCCCTCCAAAAGCTCTGCGTGGGTTAGCCCCCCGAGTTCTCCTGTGTCCTGAAGCTTTGGCAAGGTCAGGGGTCCTTCCTCAGGCCTTGCCTGGGTCAGGGGTCCCTCCAGAAGCTCTGTCTGGGTTAGGGCCTCGCCTGAAGATCTGCCTGGGTCAGGAGTGCTCCCTAAGGCGCTGCCTGCATAAATACTCCCTTCTGAGCTCCCCTGTGTCCGGGCTCCCTCCTGAATTGTTGCCAGGGTCAGTTATCCCTTCAGAAGTTCTGTCAGGGTTAGGGTCTCGCCTGAAGCTCTGCCTGGGTCAAGAGTCCCTCCCAAGGACCTGCCTGAGTAAATGCTCCCTCCTGAGCTCTCCTGGGTCAGGGCTCCCTCCAAAGGCTCTGCGTGGGTCAGTCCCCCCCCCGGGTTCTCCTGTGTTAGGGCTCCCTCCTGAAGCTCTCCTGGGTGAGGGCTCCCTCCAAATGCTCTGCGTGGGTCAGCCCTCCCACCCAATGAGTTATTTTGTGTCAGGGCTCCCTCCTGAAGCTTTGCCAGGGTCTGGGTCCCTCCTCAGGCCTTGCCTGGGCCAGGGGTCCCTCCAGAACCTTTGTCTGGGTTAGGGTCTCATCTGAAGATCTGCCTGGGTCAGGAGTGCCCCCTAAGGCCCAGCCTGGGTAAATGCTCCCTCCTGAGCTCTCCTGGGTCAGGGCTCCCTCCTGCCCATGCTCTGTGATCAGGGCCCCAAAAGTCCCTCTGCTGGTATCACAGCTCTTTCCTGCTACTATCCTTGCTCTTTGGTTACCATGCGGCCTTCTGTTCAGTCCAAGGGGTTCCCCCTCCCCATCTTTAAGGATCAAGTCTCCCAACTGCCCCATGGTTGGCTTCAGTCCTACTGTAGGGCGCGTCGCTTCTGCCCCCTGGCTGGATTTAGGCCTCGTTTCTGCCCCTTTACTATGATCATGGCTCTTTTGCCTCTGCTGGTGTCCTCACTTATCTCTCTCTCTGCTGGATAAACAGGGCCTCGTGTGAACTTGAGTGACGCCGTCAGTAGGCGGTGTAACATCAGAAAAGACACAAACAGTTGTACCATGCCTGGTTCAGCGTGACTGTGGTGGTCAAGGGGTTGTTATGATGGGTTGTTGTGGCTGTATAAGCTGTTACGTTTTAATCAATAAACAAATATTCAAAAACAGAAAAAAACACAAACTTGGCTTTCATCTCACTTTTACTGAAGAAGAAACTGGAAATAAGCTGTCCGATCCAGGCCACGCCTTTGGTGGGTGAGTCCAAGTTGGGGGGCATTGCTCAGACTGACACAAGCAGCAGATAGTTCAAGAGCGTATGGAGACATACAACTGCTGCGTTGCAGAGGTAAGCGGGCAGCAGGTTTCATGGTCTTCTCCAGTAAGGAAGGGAGTCGGAAGGGATCTTGGGTGTTTGGGGGGCAGATGGTTTCAGCATGTAGAGAGTCACCTTTTCCTCCTTATTTGAGGGTGTCCAAAGCTGCGCTCACCTGCTGGAAGACCTGATCTATAGATCCTTCTCCGTTAACCTGCGGGAGACAAAGATATCCACAGTCCTGGTCAGAGGGGCGAGTCGTGACCCTGAGTAGTTACAATTTCTTGCTCCCCTCTCCAGCAGTTTTTGTCATGTTCCTCTCACAAACTTCTTTAATATCCGACCTATGATCCCCTCTATGCTGCATCACATGAATCCCGCTTCTCCGTCACATGATCCCCTCCTAACAGCCTCTCCAAGGTCCATCCCATGATCCCCTCCAGTGATCCCCTCCAAGCTCTGTCTCATGAATTCTGCTTTTCCATCCCATGATCCCCTTCTATGATTACCTCCAAGGTTCATCCCATGATTTCTGCTTCTCTGTCCCACGATCCCCTCCTATGAGCCCCTCCATGGTCTGTCACATGAATCCCGCTTCTCTATCCCATGATCCCCTCTTATGATCTCCTCCAAGCTCCGTCTCATCAATCCCGCTTTCCATGAAACCCTCCTATGATTATCTCCAAGCTCTGTCTCATGAACTCGGATTCTCCGTCCCAAGATTCCCTCCTTTTACGCTCCCCTTTATGCTTTGTCTCATATGCTCTAGTTCTTGATCCTGTGATCCCCTCAGATGATCCTCTCCAAATTCTCTCTTATGAACACTGCTTTGCCATCCCTTGACCCCTCCTACGATCCCCTCCACGCTTCATCCCATGAACTCCAAGGATATCAGGTCTCTCAAAATAACCCTACAAAAAAAAAAAACTTTTCTGCCCTGAGGCCACCTCAACCACCTCAAACTTAATGCTCCCAAGATGTAATTCCTCCTAATGGCCCCTCCCACACAGCCACATGATATTGAAGAAAGGATGAAACTAAGATGTCTTGACTGCCTGCTATGCATTATACATTCCACAAGATCACTGGGAATAACGCTAGACAAGAACCTGAAGATAAGGAGCACTTCGGGACAGTTATTAAAGATGCGGACTTACAAATGATCATCCTAGGGAAAATAAAGCCCTTCCTACCTCCCGACGACTTCAAATCATCTGTTCAAGCTTGAGTGATGTCCAGGCTGAATTACGTAAGTGCAACCCACTGCAGCCTACCTAGACCTAAGTCGGCTCCACTACGAGGCTCTCTGGACTCTGCAGCTAGGCTCATCACAGGATCTAAAATCTCTAAAATAGCTCCCTATGAGGATACAGCTAAAATTTGCTTGCAGGACCCATAAAGGCCTACACTTCAACACCAGAAATACCTTTCTCAAACAACTGGGGCTCTCTGGTGGCTGCAGATGCACTGGAAGCACCAGCACCTCATTGGGGAAACCACAGAAATGTTACAAAAATAAAACCTACAACCGGGCCCTCTCACATACTGCACCGAGAATGTGGATCTCCCTGACTCCTGAACTCAGATTGAACCCATTAACTGCATCATTCAAAAAAGAAGTTCAAAGGCTAGTGAAGAACCAATCTCCGCTCTAGAACCCGAAGGACTCTACTCCCGGAGCCCTGGTTCGTCCAGCGTTTTCAGCCACATTTGTTACTTGACTGTCACTATCTTGTCTGTATATACGTCAGCTTGGACCTTGAGGTGGACGCTCCCCGCACCTTGGGAGGGGCTATATCATACACCGATGTTGTTTGCTTTACCTGTATCTTTTCACATGACCATTTGTAAAACACTCTAATACCTCATGGCTCAAGTTTGCGCTCTTTTAAACTATTCAAATAAACTCCACTTCTCTGTGCCACAATTCACTCTTATGATCCCCTCCAAGCCCTGTCCCATGAACCCAAATACTCTGTTCCCTGGTCCCCACCTTTAAACCCCCATGCTCTGAATCCTGCCCCCTCTTCACCATCTTGTGATCCTGTCTCATGATCCCGCCATGTTCCTTCTCATGCTTTCCATTTCATGATCCCCTCCTCTAATATCCTCCACGCTCCACTTCATGTTTCTCATGCCCTGTTCCCTTTCATGATTCTCTTCATTATACTCTCACCAGCTGTCCCATGCGTTTGGTGATCCCCTCCATGCTCCACTCGGTGTTGTCACCTGAGGTCCCCTCCTTTCATACGCTCCATGCTCGCATTCATGCCCCGCCCCTGTAGGGGGCTGGACTGGCTTGTAGTGAGTACCAAGGGGTACTTGCACCTTGCACCAGGCCCAGTTATCCCTTATTAGTGTATAGGGTGTCTAGCAGCTTAGGCCGATAGATAATGGTAGCTTAGCAGAGCAGCTTAGGCTGAACTGGGAGACGAGTGAAGCTCCTACAGTACCACTTAGTGTCATATGCACAATATCATAAGAAAACACAATACACAGTTATACTAAAAATAAAGGTACTTTATTTTTATGACAATATGCCAAAGTATCTTAGAGTGTACCCTCAGTGAGAGGATAGGAAATATACACAAGATATATATACACAATAGCAAAAATATGCAGTATAGTCTTAGAAAACAGTGCAAACAGTGTATAGTTACAATAGGATGCAATGGGGAAACATAGGGATAGGGGCAACACAAACCATCTACTCCAAAAGTGGAATGCGAACCACGAATGGACCCCAAACCTATGTGACCTTGTAGAGGGTCGCTGGGACTATTAGAAAATAGTGAGAGTTAGAAAAATAACCCTCCCCAAGACCCTGAAAAGTGAGTGCAAAGTGCACTAAAGTTCCCCTAAGGACAAAGAAGTCGTGTTAGAGGAATAATGCAGGAAAGACAAAAACCAACAATGCAACAACGCTGGATTTCCAATCTGGGGTACCTGTGGAACAAGGGGACCAAGTCCAAAAGTCACAAGCAAGTCGGAGATGGGCAGATGCCCAGGAAATGCCAGCTGCGGGTGCAAAGAAGCTTCTACTGGACAGAAGAAGCTGCGGTTTCTGCAGGAACGCAAAGGGCTAGAGACTTCCCCTTTGGAGGACGGATCCCTCTCGCCTTGTAGAGTTGTGCAGAAGTGTTTTCCCGCCTAAAGAACGCCAACAAGCCTTGCTAGCTGCAAATCGTGCGGTTAGCGTTTTTGGACGCTGCTGTGGGCCAGGAGGGACCAGGAGGTCGCAAATTGGACCAGGAGGTAGAGGAGACGTCGAGCAAGACAAGGAGCCTCTCAGCAGCAGGTAGCACCCGGAGAAGTGCCAGAAACAGGCACTACGAGGATGCGTGAAACGGTGCTCACCCGAAGTTACACAAAGGAGTCCCACGTCGCCGGAGACCAACTTAGAAAGTCGTGCAATGCAGGTTAGAGTGCCGTGGACCCAGGCTTGGCTGTGCACAAAGGATTTCTGCCGGAAGTGCACAGGGGCCGGAGTAGCTACAAAAGTCGCAGTTCCCAGCAATGCAGTCTAGCGAGGTGAGGCAAGGACTTACCTCCACCAAACTTGGACTGAAGAGTCACTGGACTGTGGGGGTCACTTGGACAGAGTTGCTGGATTGGAGGGACCTCGCTCGTCGTGCTGAGAGGAGACCCAAGGGACCGGTAATGCAGCTTTTTGGTGCCTGCGGTTGCAGGGGGAAGATTCCGTCGACCCACGGGAGATTTCTTCGGAGCTTCTAGTGCAGAGAGGAGGCAGACTACCCCCACAGCATGCACCACCAGGAAAACAGTTGAGAAGGCGGCAGGATCAGCGTTACAGAGTTGCAGTAGTCGTCTTTGCTACTATGTTGCAGTTTTGCAGGCTTCCAGCGCGGTCAGCAGTCGATTCCTTGGTAGAAGGTGAAGAGAGAGATGCAGAGGAACTCGGCTGAGCTCTTGCATTCGTTATCTAAAGTTTCCCCAGAGACAGAGACCCTAAATAGCCAGAAAAGAGGGTTTGGCTACCTAGGAGAGAGGATAGGCTACTAACACCTGAAGGAGCCTATCAGAAGGAGTCTCTGACGTCACCTGGTGGCACTGGCCACTCAGAGCAGTCCAGTGTGCCAGCAGCACCTCTGTTTCCAAGATGGCAGAGGTCTGGAGCACACTGGAGGAGCTCTGGACACCTCCCAGGGGAGGTGCAGGTCAGGGGAGTGGTCACTCCCCTTTCCTTTGTCCAGTTTCGCGCCAGAGCAGGGCTAAGGGGTCCCCTGAACCGGTGTAGACTGGCTTATGCAGAATTGGGCACATCTGTGCCCAAGAAAGCATTTCCAGAGGCTGGGGGAGGCTACTCCTCCCCTGCCTTCACACCATTTTCCAAAGGGAGAGGGTGTAACACCCTCTCTCAGAGGAAGTCCTTTGTTCTGCCATCCTGGGCCAGGCCTGGCTGGACCCCAGGAGGGCAGATGCCTGTCTGAGGGGTTGGCAGCAGCAGCAGCTGCAGTGAAACCCCAGGAAGGGTAGTTTGGCAGTACCAGGGTCTGTGCTACAGACCACTGGGATCATGGGATTGTGCCAACTATGCCAGGATGGCATAGAGGGGGCAATTCCATGATCATAGACATGTTACATGGCCATATTCGGAGTTACCATTGTGAAGCTACATATAGGTAGTGACCTATATGTAGTGCACGTGTGTAATGGTGTCCCCGCACTCACAAAGTCCGGGGAATTGGCCCTGAACAATGTGGGGGCACCTTGGCTAGTGCCAGGGTGCCCTCACACTAAGTAACTTTGCACCTAACCTTTACCAGGTAAAGGTTAGACATATAGGTGACTTATAAGTTACTTAAGTGCAGTGTAAAATGGCTGTGAAATAACATGGACGTTATTTCACTCAGGCTGCAGTGGCAGGCCTGTGTAAGAATTGTCAGAGCTCCCTATTGGTGGCAAAAGAAATGCTGCAGCCCATAGGTATCTCCTGGAACCCCAATACCCTGGGTACCTCAGTACCATATACTAGGGAATTATAAGGGTGTTCCAGTAAGCCAATGTAAATTGGTAAAAATGGTCACTAGCCTGTTAGTGACAATTTGGAAAGAAATGAGAGAGCATAACCACTGAGGTTCTGATTAGCAGAGCCTCAGTGAGACAGTTAGTCACTACACAGGTAACACATTCAGGCACACTTATGAGCACTGGGGCCCTGGTGAACAGGGTCCCAGTGACACATACAACTAAAACAACATATATACAGTGAAAAATGGGGGTAACATGCCAGGCAAGATGGTACTTTCCTACAGCCCCTCTATCCCATGATCCCCTATGTTCCCTTTGATGCCCTCCACTTCCCATGCAATGCTTCCCACCCATGATCTTCTCAAACGCTTCTTTAATGCTTCCCAAACCATGATCCTCCTTTTCTGTCCCATGAACCCCTCCTATGATTACCACCAAGGTCCGTCCCATGAATCCTGCTTTGCAATCCCATGGTCCCCTCCTATGATCCTCTCCTAGCTCCATTTCATCAATCCTGCTTTCCCATCCCCTCCTATAATTATCTCCAAGCTCCATCTCATGAACCCAAATTCTCCGTCCCATGATTCCCTCCTTTTACACTCCCCTCCATGCTTTGTCTCATATGCTCTGCTTATCAATCCCATGATTCCCTCCTACAATCCCCTCCATGCTTCATCCCATGAACTCCACTTCTGTGTCCTATGATCCCCTCTTATGATCCCCTCTAAGCCCAATCCTATGAACTCAAATATCCCATACTATGATCTCCTCCTTTGATCTCCTCCATGCTCTGAATCATGCCACCCGCTTCACCATCCTGTGATCCTGTCTGATGATCCCCTCCATGTTCTTTCTAATGCTTTCCATTTCATGATCCCCTCCTCTAATACTCTCCACGCTCCATTACATGTTTCTCATGCCCTGTTCCCTTCCATTACTCTCTTCATTATACTCTCACCAGCTGTCCCATGCGTACTGTTTGGTGATCCCCTCCAGGCTCTTCTCTGTGTTGTCACCTAAGGTCCCCTCCTTTCATACCCTCCATGCTCCAAATCATGCCCCGCCTCTCTATCCCATGATCCCCTATGTTCCCTTTGATGCCCGTCCCATGCTGTCCATCCTATGATACTTCCCCACGTCCCATGCAATGCTTCCCACCCATGATCTTCTGATATGCTTCTTTAATGCTTCCCAAGCCATGATCACCATTCTTTGTCCCATGATTTCCTCATAATCCTCTAACATGCTCCTTAAATGCTTTGTCCCAACCACCCCATGATCCATCTCATGAGTCATCCTATGTTCTTCTCTTGCACTATTTTGATGCAACGATTCCCCTCCTATGATCCTCTCCGTCCCATGCTTCTATTGACACGAGGTCCTCGTATGATCCTCTCCACCTCATGCTTCCAGCCCCGTGAACCCCTCCTATGATGCTCTCCACCTCATGCTTCCAGCCCCGTGATCCCCTGCTATGATCCTCTCCATCCCATGCTTCTAGCCACATGAACTCCTCATATGATCCTCTCCATCTCATGCTTCCAGCCCTGTGATCCCCTGCTATGATCCTCTCCATCCCGTGCTTCTAGTGACACCAACTCCTCATACGATCCTCTCCACCTCATGCTTCCAGCCCTGTGATCCCCTGCTATGATCCTCTCCGTCCCGTGCTTTTAGTGACACCAACTCATACGATCCTCTCCACCTCATGCTTCCAGCCCCGTGAACCCCTCATATGATCCTCTCCGTTCCACTGTTCCAGACCAGAGAGGATGAGGTCTACTGAAGGTAAGATGTGAGGTCCAGAGAAGGGAGGAGATGAGATCTTGAGGAGAGGAGATCTGGGGATGGAAAGAGGGGAAGGAAGAGATGGTATTGTATCTGAGGAATACATCAGTTGTGGTTTGGAGAATGCAGAGTGAGCAGAGGGATTGCACCCAAGGGTAGGTCGCTCCCCCTGCCGCTGCAGCTCCTCCAGGTTCCTGAGTTCCTGAGCCGGAGACTCCTAAAGACCTGGCTGTTCGAGCAGCGATAACCACCCCCTTTGTCCCTAGCGCCTTGAGACCCGCACGGGTGAGTAGCGCGCTTTATAAATGCTAATGATTTGATTTGATTTGATTTGATTGCATACCTTTCGAACTATACCCCAGCTCTCGTATAAAACGATGACGGGCTCTGTAGCTTTGTAGTACGTTTCCAGGCGCTTTTTAATGGTCTGTTCGTTATCATCTGCTCGGCTACTGGTCTCGCCCCGCTTCAGGAGCCGCTTCAACATCGTCTCTGCCTTAACATCGATGTAGAGCAGCAGCGATGGTGGACCAATCTGTGGCAAGAAACACAAATGAAGCATTTCATTCACTCATTCAATCATTTATTCACCCATCCCTGCCTTGGTTTGATGTGAGTCCATTCAAACATGCGGGTTTGTTTCACATGGTATTATATTTTATTGCAACATTTCTATGGAGTTTATTACCCTGGTGTGGCACACAAGGACTTGCCTACATGTGTCGCATGCCTCCCCCTGTAGGATGTGTGGTTGGAAGTGTGTCGTCCTTGTTTTGAGCCTATATGGATGTTTCCATATCATGCAGGATGACCACCAAGATGTGGTTACTGTGTTGTGGGACTCAGCGCTAAGCAGTGTGATAGGTGAAGGGGTTACGAGAGAGACAGAGGTCCACAGTTTGTGGTTTTCTGTAAGGTGGCACCCTTGAACAGCTCCGCAGCTCCCTTTATAGTGTTTCTTCGCATTAGATTCCACTTGACTGGTTACTGCGCCTGGTTGTCCATCCTGAGATATTTTGTTTAAAGTTTATGGTCCTGAGCAGGCGTGAGTTAGAGGGGGGAATGGTGGAGGGATCTGCTGGGATGAACAATGTTAATATCAACCTATATCTGATTGTCATTGTGAGATGTCAAGAAGCAGTCATAGTGTAGGAGGCTGGCCCTCTATGTGGTGTGCAAAGCTAGGCACACTATGCAGGGGGTCCAGGCAACCACACATTGGTTTACAGGGCTAAAAACTAGATCACCTAATGCTCTAATTTTTATAGAAGCTTGGTCGAGCAGTTAGGCTAATCTTGGACAAGTGCAAAGCATTTGTTCTACTCACAGTATCAACCTTGCAACTCACACACTCAAAGGAATACTCAAGACCAATTTATAAAAAGACTTCAGATTTGTATGTAAGTTTAAGCCCAAGGTCATTAGAACTGGTTAAGCACTTTTCGAGTTATGAATTTATGAAGTTTAATAAAAGTAGCCTTTTTGCGCGTAATTATGTACCATAGGAATCAATGGAAGATAACCTTTAAAAATGCATACAAAATCGTACAGTTGGTTTACCAAGTTCTTCTTTTGCAGGTTGGTCGAGGTCATCGTGGACATACTGTGCCAGCTGGAGCAGTTCGGGCCGCTCCCGGTTCCGACAGGAGAAGTGGAAAAAGGTCTCTGGAGCTGGTGCAGGGCCACTACAGGGGATCAATTGAAAATGCACTGCACAGGTAAGTTTAACAGTGAAAGTAGAGTGTCGAGGTCGCAAGGGGTGGTGGGACCCTTAGGGCACAGCAGGTTCTGCGTTGCAGGGCACAGGGCGGCCGAGTGCAGAGCGAATCGGTGATCCACGAGCTGTGCACAAGGTTGTCCTCTGAAGCAGGAGGTAAATTGGTTCAAGGGTCATTTGCAGGGAAACAGAGGCACTCTGCAGTGCCACTCTGCAGTGCCACTAAACTTGGGAGACTGCAGGGTTTCTCCTCGCGGTTGTTGGTGCGGAGTTTGGTTTGGCTACGGCATTCGGTTCTGGGGTTAGCATGCAGTCAGTGAAGGGGACCTCAGTGGCTTGTTGGATCCTTGTGGATTTAGAGTGGTACCTCCACTCTGGAGGGAGTTCTCTGGAAATTTGCAAAGCCCGGAGGTCCTCTGGGGTTTCTTTAGAGTTTTTCCAGTTGTCCATCAGCTCCTCAGTGGTGATTGTCAGTCTCTGGGTGCAGCAGGCAGGGTTTGGTGCCTTTTCTTTGTACAACAGATCCACAGTTCTCGTGCCTTTGGATCTTCTTGTTGCTGGTCTTCTGTCCATCGAACATGATTTCTTCGTCTAGGGATTCCCAATTAATACTGTATTAAGTGGAGGTTTTAGGGGAAACTTGGCAGTGACCAATGGGTCATCTACCTTAGGGTGGCTACACCCACTAAGTGATAACTTCCTGTGGGCAGAGGTCACTTTCCTACACCTGATTGGCTGTTTTCCTTCCATTCAAGATGAAGGAAAATGAAAAGGGGGTCCACCTCGCATGCACTCCAAGAGGACACCCAGGATTCACTTTTAAACTTATGGTCCGTCACAGTGGCCCTGCACCAACTCCAGAGATCTTTTTCCGCTCGCTCCTGCCGGAACTGGGGGCCTCCTGAACTTCTCCAGTTGGCACAGTGTGCCCACCAACAACCCAGACCAACCTGCAAAATAAGAACTTGGTAAACCTACTGTGTTATTTTATATGTATTTTTAATGGTTATCCTCCATTGATTCCTATGGTGCGTAATTACGCACAAAAAGACTATTTTTATTAAACTTCAAAAAATCATAACTCGAAAAAGTATTTACCTAATTTTGATTATCTTAGTCTTAAAACTTACATAAAAATCTGAAGTATGTTTATAAATTGGTCTCAAGTTATTCCTTTGAGTGTGAGAGTTGCACGATTGATGCTGTGAATACAAGAAATGCTTTGCACTTCTCCAAGATTAGCCTAACTGCTTGACCAAGCTACCATAACAATTAGAGCATTAGGTGATCTAGTTTTTACCCATGTAAATCAACGTGTGGTTTCCTGGACCCACTGTACAGTGTGCCTTGCCTTGCACGCTACATAGAGGGCCAGCTTCCTAGAGTTGGCTATCGGAAGCGAGGCAGATAAGGTGTTGCTGAGCTTCTGAGCCTAAGTCTGACACCCTGAGCCAATCATGTCACATCAATGGAATGTTAGCATTGACCTGCTTACATGCAGTTTCTGCCTCACTGAGCGCGCACCTCATGCTTGCCTTAGGGGATCACTTCCTCTCTTGGAATAGCTCCTTCACCCTTTTCCTGTGTGCTTCTGGGAGGTGTTTGAGGCGTTGTTCCATCTCCTATTAATGGTACTGTCCATACCTGGAGAGCAGTGCCGTGGACTTAGCAGTACCACATTGTGTAGCTGCTCACCAACGTGGTGCATTTCCCCATCAGTTTTGGGCCCGACAATGCAGCTCAACAAGAGCAGCGCTTACAGCTGCATCTCGCATTCTCTTCTTTCTGTGCTTTTGTCCATAAAATTTTACAGTGAATTAAGCCATTCACTGCACTTTTTTGCCACACACAGAACACATTTCCACAAAGTGTAACATTCATAATGCATAATTACCAACATTATGAGAATTATGCAGACAATGTAATTTTTGCCCAGGCCAACAACAAAGCTGATGGTGAGCTAAAAGAGTATGAGGTGGAGTCTGTGCCCTGGTGCATTGTGGGATTCAGGGGAGGTACCATGAATCATCTTGAAATTTGCAACATCCAAGCCCAACACTAGATGTCAGGAGGGTGCACGGCGCGTGATCGTGAGCAGCATATGCTGCAAACACACAGGCTCCTGCACGTTGTTTCCCATAATCCTGTAATCCGGAAAAATGTTTAGTCCCATCATGCCCCCCCCATGTCATTAACTCTAGGTTGGATTAGAGGAGCTCCTGAGCAGGAATCCAGCCAGTGAGAATGGGGGCCTTAGTGTGACCCGCTGTTGATGCATGGCATCCAACACCTTCCCTTGCCAGGTGGGCGACAGCTGCCCCTGGTGAGTCAAAGAAGCAAAAGGAAGGCTGTGCTTCTAAGTATCTAACGCAACAAAAATATCCACCCACTATAGGACCTGTATCTACTATCAAAATATCCCTTTTCTGTACTTATACTGGAAATGACCAAAATACCCACTACTGAAGTAAAAAGAAGCAAAAATAGAGAAAGGTAAAAAATATATACAAACAAAATACTAACTACAACAAATATACTGAAATTTAAAATTAAATGAAGATGTATGAAAAATATTGACAACAAAAATATAGTGTCCCAAAACATATATGATATATTTAAATATGTACACCTTTATTTACTAATCAAACTTCTTATAAATGTGTAATTATTTTACAATATATATAAAATATTTTTAAATAGTTTTCTATTTTAACATAAATTAATATATTTGTATTTTTTTTAGAAATAGTAACAAATAAAAAGATATCATATTCAATCAAACTAAGGGCCTAATTACGGGTTTCGCAACCAGGAACACCCGTCTCCTGACAGGTTGGCCACCGCTGTAGTGGTGACCTCCCCGCCGGCCCCATCATGACTTTCCCGCTGGGCTGGTGGGCGGAAACCTTGCCAGCCAAGCGGGAAAGTGGCGGCAGCAGCAGCAATGCTGTCGGTCGCAGAGGGTATTAGCACCCTTGTATTGCGCACTGTCTGCCCGGCAGACAGTGTGCATTACGAGGGTGCTGGGCAGGGGGGACCTGCACTGCCCATGCCACAGGCACTTGCAGTGTAGGGGTCCCTCCTGTGGCTCCCTGTACCTGTTCTCCGCCACCCTTCGCCCCATTAAAAGGTTAGCGGAGAACGAGGTTGTAAACAGCAGGTTGGCTCTGCGTTCAGCGCTGCCATGACTCATTGATCCCGGCAGAGATGGCGGTACCCTGGTGGTCAAACCTCCAGGGTCATAATGTGGCGCTCAGACTGCCAGAGCAGCAACGGTCCAGACCGCCACTGCTAGTCCGTCGGTCTAGTGACCACCGGACTCGTAATTAGGACCTTAATTAAAAAACATACATAGCCTGTAAAACAGTCAATTTAATTTTAGACAGTTTCTTCATCTAAGTGCAGGTAATTAAGGATGCGGATAAGATTTACTATTCTAATTCCAGTCCTATTAACACTGGAAAGCGCACATATATCTTGGGGTGTCAGAATTACTGTTCCAGCTCCAGAACAACAAACATTAGGAAAAGCGCAAATAACTGGGGAGGTATGAATTAATATTATAATCTGAAAACATTTTTTAAATTAAACTTATATTTGATTTTTAAAATATAAAACATTCAAAAAACAATCCTATAACTTATTTTTATTACAATATTATGGGACATAAATCCCACACATTAAAATCCCACATTATTTATACTAATTAATCTTTCTAGTCACACAATTCCTCAATTAACCCGTTCTGTGCCTTGGACTAGGTGCCCTCGTCCAAGGCTACAGTTCCTGTGTGCCTTGGACGAGGTCACCTCGTCCAAGGCACACGGGAACTTGGGGAAGCGCTAGCGCGCCCCCCCTGTGCACCCCCCTTACCCCCAAGGCGGGGATGGAAGTGGAAGACCTTCCCCTTCCACCCCCGACCCCGCCCCGGCAATCCGATGACGTCAGCACGCGCACAGCGCGCCGACGTCATCAAGTGTTGCCAGACGCGCTGGAAGCCATTTGCTTCCAGCGCGTCGAGGGGAAAGGACCCATCAGGTGAGTCCTTTCCGTTTTTGGGGTTTTGGGGGGGGGGAAACAGACACAGGGGAAAAGGAAAGGGTTTTTCCTTTCCCCCGTGCCAGTTTTCACAAGATTCCTGCTCCACGATCAGGCATCTCCACTAGACACCAGGGATTTTTTGGGCCATGTTTCTTTTGGGGGCGACCCCTTGGGCAAGGTGGTGTGATTCTTGTATCAGGCATGTGGGCGTATGTAAGTGATGGGCCCTTGAGTGGCGCGGTCTGTCGATGTGAGTGTTGTGATGTGCTGGGCCCGTGGCTGGCGGTGTGAATGGTCTTGTGCGTGTCATGTATGAAAGGTGTGTGAATGGACTGTAAAGCGGTTGGTGCCTTGTCGCGGCTTTACAGCTCACGAGCTGTGAGTCATTGGTTCCGTTTTTTGCCTTTCAGTTATTAACAGTGCATTTCATTTTTGTGAAATCTTTTGTTAATAAAATTTGATCCACTGAACCATCACTCACCCTCGTGCCAAATCCAACCAGTATGTGTGGTAAAAATGACAAAACCTGCTCCGGTGTAATCAGGCGTCGCAGCACACCTGGGACACGCTAGGTGCCTCGGGTGGGACCCCGATGATGAAGCATGCCACCAACTTGGTTGGTGGGTGAGGGGTCTTTTTCACATAACCTAAGTGTGTTTCTTTTCACAATTTTAGTGTTTGGCACACCACGGACGTATGTGCACACATCAATATGATATATTACAAAAATACCTGTTTTTGGGGGGGAGGGCCCACCTATGTTTTTGGTCCTGGGTGCGGCCTTCATCTACGGAAACCTACAAAACCCAGAAATTTTTTAAAACTAGACACCCCAAGGAGTCCAGGGAGGTGTGGCTTGCGTGGCTCCCCCAACATTTTCTTACCCAGACTCCTCTGTAAACCTCAAAATTTGCATAAAAAAGCATATTTTCCTTACTTTTCTTAGTAGGATCACCGCTCCAGCACAAAATTCCTACTCCCCAGTTTTCCCCTCAGTCTCCCAAGTAAAATGACACCTCACTTATGTGGGTCCCCAAAGCAGAGTCCGTCTAAAGATGTATAAAAGAATATGCCCTTATAAACTTGCTGTGCTATCCCCTCTATCTCTACAAGTTTTGGGCCTTATTCTGTTGCAGGCACCTGGCCCACCCACACAAGTGAGGTATCATTTTTATCGGGAGACTTGGGGGAACGCTGGGTGGAAGGAAATTTGAGGCTCCTCTCAGATTCCAGAACTTTCTGCCACAGAAATGTGAGGAACATGTGTTTTTTTAGCCAAATTTTGAGGTTTGCAAAGGATTCTGGGTAACAGAACCTGGTCAGAGCCCCACAAGTCACCCCATCTTGGATACCCCTAGGTCTCTAGTTTTCAAAAATTCACAGGTTTGGTAGGTTTCCCAGGTGCCGGCTGAGCTAGAGGCCAAAACCTACAGGTAGGCACTTTGCAAAAAACACCTCTGTTTTCTTTAAAAAAAAATGTGATGTGTCCAAGTTGGGTTTTGGGGCGTTTCCTGTCGTGGGCGCTAGGCCTACCCACACAAGTGAGGTATCATTTTTATCGAGAGACTTGGGGGAACATAGATTAGCAAAACAAGTGTTATTGGCCCTTGTCTTTCTCTACATTTATTCCTTCCAAATATAGAAGAGTGTGTAAAAAAGACATCTATTTGAAAAAATGCCCTGTAATTCACATGCTAGTATGGTCACCCCAGAATTCAGAGATGCGCAAATAACCACTGCTCCTCAACACCTTATCTTGTGCCCTTTTTGGAAATACAAAGGTTTTCTTGATAGCTATTTTTACTCTTTATATTTCAGCAAATGAATTGCTGTATACCCGGTAGAGAATGAAAACACACTGCAGGGTGCAGGTCATTTATTGGCTCTGGGTACCTAGAGTTCTTGATGAACCTACAAACCCTATATATCCCCGCAACCAGAAGAGTCCAGCAGACGTAACGGTATATTGCTTTCAAAAATCTGACATTGCAGGAAAAGTTACAGAGTAAAACGTAGAGAAAAATTGATGTTTTTTTCACCTCAATTTCAATATTTTTCTTTTTCAGTTGTTATTTTCTGTAGGAAACCCATGTAGGATCTACACAAATTACCCCTTGCTGAATTCAAAATTCAGTCTACTTTTCAGAAATGTTTAGGTTTCTGGGATCCAGCATTGGTTGCATGCCCATTTCTGTCACTGACTGGAAGGAGGCTGAAAGCACAAAAAATTGCAAAAATGGGGTATGTCCCAGTAAAATGCCAAAATTGTGTAGAAAATGTTCCTGAAAGCTGGGAAGCTGCTGAGTTTAGCACCATAAACCCTTTGTTGATGCCATTTTCAGGGGAAAAACCACAAGCCTTCTTCTGCAGCCACTTTTTCCCATTTTAAAAAAAAAAACGAAATTTTAACTGTATTTTGACTAATTTCTTGGCCTCCTTCAGGGGAACCCACAAAGTCTGGCTACCTCTAGAATCCCTAGGATGTTGGAAAAAAAGGACGCAAATTTGGCTTGGTTAGCTTATGTGGACAAAACGTTATGAGGGCCTAAGCGCGAACTGCCCCAAATAGGCAAAAAAAGGCCTGGCACAGGAGGGGGAAAAGGCCTGGCAGCGAAGGGGTTAAAGATGGATATGTTAAAATTATATTAAAAACAAGTATTGAAGCTCATTGTGTTTTTTAATCTTTAATCATTCCACTGAGCATGGCTGAGAGTCATACCCACCTGTCGCTGGACGCACAGTGAACGGGCAGTAGGTGTGCCTGGAGGCCACCTCCAGCACACAGACGAGACTGCGCCCAGTGTTGTCTGGGGGTGATGGGGACACACCTTTCCATAGTGATGATGTCCAACTCAAGCTGTCCTACCTTCCTTTCTACCATCAGGAGAGATCACCTGAGGACGTCATTAACAGCTCCAAGGGCCTCATTATGAGTTCAGCGGATGGGATAACCCACCCGCCAAACCTCAGATGGGGAGGTTGCCACCATGCTGGCTACCTCCCTGCCAAGGTTTCCGCCTGTCAGTCCAGTGTGAAGGTATCTACAGCATTGATGCCGGCTCGTAATGGATCCTGCGGCACAATGAGCATTGCGAGGGTGTTGGGCAGGGGGAGTCCTGAACTGCCCATGCCAATCGCATGGGTAGTGCAGGGGCCCCCCTATAGCTCCCTGCACCTGTTCTCCGCCAGCCTTCACCGAAAAGGCTGGCGGAGAACCAGGTCGTGATCAGCAGTGTGGCGCTGCATGCAGTGCCACCCTGGCTGATTCTGACCTCTGCCACTGTCAGCCCGTCGGGATCACTGATCGTGGCGGAGACGGCGGTACCCTGGCTGTCTGGCCATCAGGATTGTAATGTGGCGGTCAGGCCGCCACAGCAGCAGTGGTCCTGACCATGACCGCGAGTCTGGTGGTCTCTAGACCTCCAGCCTCGTAATCAGGCCCCATGTTCCACATCATGTTTCCGTACCTGAGGCAATATAATGAGGGTGTCTCAAGGGGTCCCCAGTCTTGTAGGGAAGCCGCTGTCATTGCTTAGACACTTGCGATCCCATGTAACACCCAGTGCTTAATTTGCAAAATAATGAGTGCCGGTGCCCAAAGCTTTGCTCAGGAGGACGCGGCTGGTGCTATTAAATCTCACTGCTCCCAGTACCAAGGCCAGTAGTCCTGGATGCACCCCAGGCCTCTTTTATCGACCACCAGACACTCCCTGCCCCTTTAGCTCACACTGCAAGTTCCTGTTTTCTCCCTCTGTAACGCTTTTCTTTTGTTTCTTTTCCTCATATGTTCCACTTTGTCAATCAATATTTGTAAAGTGTGGCTACTCACTCATGAGGGTCTCAAGGCACTGGGGGGGGGGGGGGTGACAGGGGCCTCATCTGAAGAGCCACGTCTTGAGGTTCTTTGTGAAGATGGTGAGTGATGGGCTTTGTCTGAGGTGCACGGGGAAGTTGTTCCAGCTCTTTGCTGCAGTTTAGGTAAAAGATCGTCCTCTGGTGGGGGTTTTGCGGATGCGAGGGACGGTGGCCAGGGCCATCGGGGTGGAGCAGAGGGATCTGATGGGGGTTGTGTATGGCCTTGTACGTGTGGGTGAGAAGCTTGAAGGTGATTCTCTTCTCGACCGGTAGCCAGTGGAGGGTCCTCAGGTGCTGGGAGATGTGTCCTCAGAGAGCAAGTCCTGAATGAGTCTGGTGGTGGCGTTCTGGATGAGTTGAAGTTTTTTTACGCTTCTAGTTCCTAGGTGCAGGCGTAGAGGGCGTACATACACATTTGTGTATTGTTCTCTCTCTTGGAAAATGTCTGATGAGGAAAAGTAAGTGCTGGTGGCCCTCTCGCATGACCACCAGCTCAAATTAAGCACTGATAACATCACACCACTAAGAGCACAATTTCAAGAACAGGAAGCGCTTTGTTTGGACCCATGTGTGACCTTCCTTTTGACTATCTGTGGGTGGAACTCGCAGAGTTACATGAAAACTCTGCGAGATTCCGTGAATTTCCACGAGTGGGTGGAAATCGCATGCTGCGCTGCTCATGCTGATTTTTTGTGCCTAGAGTTTGTACCCTGCCGAAAAATCTGAGCAAATGCCTGAAGGTTCTTGAGATGGTTCTGCTGCCACTCAAGTAGATTTTACAGCAGTGAAAATCTCACTGGCTGCCATCCTAGCGCCCAAAAGCACACTAGGGCACGCCAATTCTCGCTCATGCTCGCCAACTTACCGTTGGCAAGCCGCGTGCAAGGGAAAGCTCTGCCACACAGCAGCTGGTGGAATGTGGCTGGAACGCCACAATACATGCGTAACGCGGAGTGGCCAAAACTCCATGCCAACTTCCAGAGCGGAATGTATCGCCAACCCCCACATTTAACAGCACCGGAAGCATTCTGTGGGTCAAACCACATCTACTCTCTGCCGCAAGGATGTCTCAGATGTGCCATGTCTCTTTCTACCTGTCTCTGGGGAGTGAACTCAGCAACAGCTCCTTTTCAACACCTGACCCACTCTGTGTCTGGATCAAAATGTAAGACAAGTCCATTGGTATCTACATAGTCCAAGAGGAGGGAGCCCCAACAGCCTTCTTTCCCTTTTGTCTTTCCATAAATGTATCTAAAAGACCCCCTTCCCCACCTCTCCACTCCCCACCGGTCCTCACCTTCTTTTCAAACTCGTGTCCCTGCTGCACATCTCGGGGGTAGCCGTCGAGGAGGAACCCCGGAGACTTGTTCGCCTTGGCCACCATTGCATCTCTCAGCATCTCCAGCACCGTGTCCTGTGGAGGAAGAGAAGAGGTGGTCACAGGGCTGAGGGGGGGGAGGAGAGAAGGGGAGAGAGACAGAAGGAAAGAGAAAGACATAGAGATATAGGTGAGAAGAGGGAGAGAAAAGGAGAGAGAGAGGAGGAAAGAGATACAGAGAGAGAGAGAGGGAGAAGGAGAGAAAGGAGAGAGAGATAGGGAGATAGAAGAGGACAGAGAGGGGAGAGAGAGAGAGAGGGAGAGAGAGATGGAGACAGAGTGAGAGGGCAGAAAGGGAGAGTGGGGGAGGGAGAGAGGGATGAGAGAGAAGAAGTGAGGGAGAGAGAGAGGGAAACAGAGAGGGGTGAGATAGGGAGAAGAGAAGAGAAGAGAAGAGAAGAGGAAGGAGGGAGGGAGGGAGGGAAAGAGAGTGAGAGAGAGAAAAGAGAGAAGGAGACAGAGAGAGAAAAGAAGAGGGGGAGGGTACGGGAGGAGTATGGAAGAGAGAGATGGAGAGCACGGGAGGAACATGGAAGAGAGAGAGGGAGAGCATGGGAGGAACATGAAAGAGAGAGAGGGAGAGCACGGGAGGAACACAGAAGATTGAGAGGGAGAGCACGGGAGGAACACGGAAGAGATAGATGGAGAGCACAGGAGGAACATGGAAGAGAGAGATGGAGAGCACAGGAGGAACACGGAAGACTGAGAGGGAGAGCGCGGGAGAAACACGGAAGAGAGAGATGGAGGGCGCGGGAGGAACATGGAAGAGAGAGATGGAGGGCGCGGGAGGAACATGGAAGAGAGAGATGGGGTGCACAGGATGAGTGTTGAGAATGGCTCTTTCTCTAGGGTTATCCTCAAGCTTTTTGCCTTTCTCCTCCTATTTTTCTGACCCTCTCTTTGTTGGCGTTAGGACTCTGGACACTTTACCACTGATCATCAGTGAGAAAGTGCATGTGCCCTCCCTTCTAAACTTTTTTTTATTTTTATTTTTTTTATAACCGATGTAGCGCGCCACCATGCTCATCGCCTCTTCTAAACTTGGTATGATTGGCTTGCACCTGTTTGGCTTATTTAATTTACCTGCAAGTCCCTTGTAAAGGGGTATACCTTTTACCCAGGGCCTGTACATTAAATGCTGCTAGTGGGCCTGCAGCACTGATTGCGCCATCCACTGAAGTAGCCTTTCAAGCTTGTCTCAGGCCTGCCATTGCAGGGCCTGCGCGCGCAGTTTACTGCCACATTGACTTCAGCAGTCAAACTACTTGCCAAGGCCTAAACTCCCTTTTTACTACACCTAAGACACACCTAATGTAGGCCCTGGATATCCCTATGGGCAGGTGCTGTGTATGTAAAAGATAGGACATATATTTTTATGGGTCACATGTCTTAGTAGGGACAAAAAACCTATTTCGTTTTTCACTACTGTGAGGGCTGCTCCTCACATACTTTTGTATTGGGAATTCCCTTATATATGTCTAAGTCATAATTTCTGATCTGTAAGGAGTAGCTCAGGCATGTTTGGCATGCTTGGAATGGTAGTGAGAAATCTTGATTACTGATGTAGTTGGATTTTACATTACTATTTTAGAAATACAACTTTTAGAAAGTGGGAATTTCCCTGTGCTTATAAAGCCAGTGCTTTGCAACCTGACTTTAGTCCACGTCTGGGGCAGAATGACAGCTCTACTTGGTGCATACTTTCCAGACAGCCATCACACAGGAGGGGCTGGGTATCACAGAAGAGGCATCTGCATACTGATAGTTGTCCTAGGCTGGGGAGAGGGAGGGTCGTTTACAACTTACATGTGAATAGGCTGTGTCCTGCCCTCACACAATGGGCTGATTACCCCCCCTACTGATGTCTGGAGACAGGGCTGGGTTGAAAGGGTGTTGTGCTTCACTTGGAAGGGCTCTTTTGAAGCCCCCCCCCCGAACAAAGACATTTTGGAGTATAAGTACAGGGGCTCTGATCCCATGATTTTAGAGTACATTTGGAACTGGGACTGAACCTCTGTCAGAAGGACTGCTGGACTGTTCCAAGAACTCATCTGGACTCCTCTTCTGTTGTGCCCTATTGCCTGCTATTTGCTCGATGGCACAAAGGACTTACTGTATGGCTTGTCTGCGTGTTGCCCTGCTGCCAGCTGCTCTTTGACTGAGGGTCCCCAGGCACCTTTGGACTGCCAGGAGGAACTGCCATTGTTGACGTGATGTGTTGGCCTGCGTGCATTGCCCCCAACTAACAAGTGTTCTCCAGGGGCCCCTACTGACTGCGCCCGCTCCCTCAGAGCCCCTGCACTATCCGGATTGACATGGGGCAGAGGCTGACAGATGTTCAAAAACAGCTCATGAGAAGTTCTTTAGCATTCCCACTTTTACTGGGCCACGACTCTGTGATTTTTATTCCTCTATTCCCCATTAAGCACAGGGTGAGCGCTTTATTACCTCCCACCATGAGGGAAGCGCTGGTTACTGTTCCGGTTCCGTGTGAAAATTGGTGCGTGGCGAGCACACTTATCTCCACATTCTTTTGTTTCCAAGACAAGCGCACAGTGAGCACTTCATTCTGTCCACCTCCCTAACCAGTGTGTGGTGGATGCGACAGGGAAGTTGTGGTAGCGCTGACCTGTGCTTCCCGAGGTCCAGCGTAGCAGAGGGTGAGCATCTTTCTGCACTGCCAGGAGCACAGGTGATTCCCCCATGACCCTGCTCCAGTTGGGACACTCCGAACAGAAGGAGGGGCCTGACTTCATAACCCAGGGAGCACCCCAGGGAGCACCCCAGGGAGTACCCCAGGGAGCACCCCAGGGAGCACCTCAGGGAGCACCCCAGGGAGCACCTCAGGGAGCACCCCAGGGAGCACCTCAGGGAGCACCCCAAGGAGCACCCCAGGGAGCACCTCAGGGAGCACCCCAGGGAGCACCCCAGGAGCACCCCAGGGAGCACCTCAGGGAGCACCCCAGGGAGCACCCCAAGGAGCACCCCAGGGAGCACCCTAGGGAGTAGAAGAACCCCGCTTCCGTCGCACTGTGGGCAGGGACATTAAGGGATGCCCGCCACCTTTCTCTGTCAGACGCCGGTCCTTGTGATGAATTGAGGAGGCGAGCCCTGTCCCCAAAGCGCCTAGACCCATCTGGGGCAGGATTACTGCTGCGTCGCCAGAGGTTGCACTGTGACCCATGGACTGCGCCTTCCATGGAAGGACATAGGGCCAGATGTAGCAAAGTGTTTGCGCCTCGCAAACGGCGAAAATCGCTGTTTGCGAGGCGCAAAAGCCACTTTGCTATTCAGAAATGCATTTTGCGAGTCGACTCCGACTCGCAAAATGCATTTCCGACTCGCAAATAGGAAGGGGTGTTCCCTTCCTATTTGCGACTCGCTGTGGGATGCAATTCCATTTGGACTCGCAGTTACCATCCACTTCAAGTGGATGGTAACCCACCCCATGGGACCCCTTCCACTTTGTGAATGGACCCAAAAATATTTTTTCAGGGCAGGGAGTGGTCCAAGGGACCACTCCCTGCCCTGAAAAAATACCGAAACAAAAGGTTTCGGTTTTTTTGCAGTGCAGCTCGTTTTCCTTTAAGGAAAACGGGCTACACTTCAAAAAAAAAAACTGCTTTATTTAAAAGCAGGTCGCGAACATGGAGGTCTGCTGACGTCAGCAGGCCTCCATGTTAGCGAGTGCCTATACTCGCTATGGGGCCGCAATTTGCGACCCACCTCATGAATATTCATGAGGTGGGTCATTGCGACCCCATAGCGAGTTGCAGTCGATGTCTGAGACACCGTACTGCATACCAATTTGCGAGTTGCAAATTGCGAGTCGCAGGGACTCGCACTTTGCAACTCGCAAATTCGTCAGTTGCTACATCTGGCCCATAGCTCATCGGGAGTAGCAGTGGTGAGTCGGCCCCGGGGGAGTTTTGGAGCCGGATGCATCTCCCTGGCCTGCAGGACATGACCTGCATGGTGCAGGTGTCTCGTGCCTACGCTTCGGCCCTGATTTCCGCATTAGGGGTAACAAAAGCGCAGGTGCTCCGATGTTTTCGCTCACAAGTGGCCACAATGCAGTAAGGCTCGCAGAAATGTATTACTCAGCCCAATAGAAGCACGGGGCGCTGTGGCCTGTGGTTTCAGGATTATAGGTGCTATGAGTCACGTGCTTCTCAAAGTGAGTCTACATCTCTGGCAATGATTATATGTCCTGTTAGAACCTGAGCCATAACACGTCATGTTGATACTTGCACAATAATTATGCTGATGGTGCATGGTGTTCACACAACTATTGTGACAGCCTACCTGCTCCGCCTCATGCCTTGATGTTATGATGTTGTACTTGCCTAGCCAAGATAATGAGGACTGACTCAAGATTTGCATAATGCGCACAGTACTCATAACTATTGTTGATTTTGGTTATGTTATACACAATATACTATATTGTTATATATAATCATGTGTGGAGTCTCTTTGGTGGTGTATTTATTGTGTCACTGGTGTGATTGTGTTGCACAAACCTTTACACATTGCACCTGGGGATAAGCCTGACTGCCACGTGACCAGGGGGCGAGCAAAGGTTACCCTTGGGTAGTAACTGCCTTACTCTGTGTAGAGTGCTGGGTTCTGCCTGGCTGGGGAGCAAACCCTAGCCAACCAGAAACCCCATTGCTAACAAGAAGCACAGAAGAGAAAGATGGAGAGCACGGGAGAGAGAGATGGAGAGCATGGGAGGAGCACGGGAGAGAGAGATGGAGCGCATGGAGAGCACAAGAGGAGCACGGGAGAGAGAGATGGAGAGCATGGGAGGAGCACGGGAGAGAGAGATGGAGCACATGGAGAGCACAAGAGGAGCACACGAGAGAGAGATGGAGCACATGGAGAGCACGGGAGGAGCACGGAGAGAGAGATGGAGAGCATGGAGAGCACAAGAGGAGCACGGGAGAGAGAGATGGAGAGCATGGGAGGAGCACGGCAGACAGAGATGGAGAGCATGGGGAGGACCACGGGAGAGAGAGATGGAGCGCATGGAGAGCACAAGAGGAGCACGGGAGAGAGAGATGGAGAGCATGGGAGGAGCACAGGAGAGAGAGATGGAGCACATGGAGAGCACAAGAGGAGCACAGGAGAGAGAGATGGAGCGCATGGAGAGCACAAGAGGAGCACAGGAGAGAGAGATGGAGCACATGGAGAGCACGGGAGGAGCACGGGAGGGAGAGATGGAGAGCATGGGAGGAGCACGGGAGAGAGAGATGGAGCACATGGAGAGCACAAGAGGAGCACAGGAGAGAGAGATGGAGCACATGGAGAGCACGGGAGGAGCACGGGAGAGAGAGATGGAGCGCATGGAGAGCACAAGAGGAGCACAGGAGAGAGAGATGGAGCACATGGAGAGCACGGGAGGAGCACGGAGAAAGAGATGGAGAGCATGGGAGGAGCACGGGAGAGAGAGATGGAGAGCATGGGAGGAGCACGGGAGAAAGAGATGGAGAGCATGGGAGGAGCACGGGAGAGAGAGATGGAGCGCATGGAGAGCACAAGAGGAGCACGGGAGAGAGAGATGGAGCACATGGAGAGCACGGGAGGAGCACGGGAGAGAGAGAGATGGAGCACATGGAGAGAATGGTAGGAGCACGGGAGAGAGAGATGGAGAGCACAGGAGGAGCACGGGAGAGAGATGGAGAGCAGGGGAGGAGCACAGGAGAGAGAGATGGAGAGCACGGGAGGAGCACGGGAGAGAGAGATGGAGAGCACGGGAGCAGCACGGGAGCGAGAGATGGAGCACATGGAGAGCATGAGAGGAGCACTGGAGAGAGAGATGGAGAGCAGGGGAGGAGCACGGGAGAGAGAGATAGAGAGCATCGGAGGAGCACAGGAGAGAGAGATGGAGAGCACGGGAGAGAGAGATGGAGAGCACGGTAGGAGCACGGGAGAGAGAGATAGAGAGCATGGAGAGCACGGGAGAGAGAGATGGAGCGCATGGAGAGCACAGGAGGAGCACGGGAGAGAGAGATGGAGAGCATGGGAGGAGAACGGGAGAGAGAGATGGAGCGCATGGAGAGCACCGGAGGAGCACGGGAGAGAGAGATGGAGAGCACAGGAGAGCACAGGAGGAGCACGGGAGAGAGAGATGGAGAGCAGGGGAGGAGCACGGGGGAGAGAGAGATAGAGAGCACGGGAGAGAGGGATGGAGAGCACGGGAGGAGCACGGGAGAGAGAGATGGAGAGCAGGGGAGGAGCACGGGAGAGAGAGATGGAGAGCACAGGAGGAGCACGGGAGAGAGAGATGAGAGCATGGGAGGAGCACAGGAGAGAGAGATGGAGCGCATGGAGGAACACGTAAGAGAGAGATGGAGAGCATGGAGAGCAGGGGAGGAGCACGGGAGAGAGAGATGGAGAGCACGAGAGGAGCACGGGAGAGAGAGATGGAGAGCAGGGGAGGAGCACGGGAGAGAGAGATGGAGAGCATGGGAGGAGCACAGGAGAGAGAGATGGAGCGCATGGAGAGCACGGGAGAGAGAGATGGAGAGCGCGGGAGGAGTACGTAAGAGAGAGATGGAGAGCACGGGAGGAGCACAGGAGAGAGAGATGGAGCGCATGGAGAGCAGGGGAGGAGCACAGGAGAGAGAGATGGAGAGCACGGGAGGGGCACGGGAGAGAGAGATGGAGAGCATCGGAGGAGCACGTAAGAGAGAGATGGAGAGCAGGGGAGGAGCACGGGAGAGAGAGATGGAGAGCAGGGGAGGAGCACAGGAGAGAGAGATGGCGAGCACGGGAGAGAGAGATGGAGCGCATGGAGAGCACCGGAGGAGCACGGGAGAGAGAGATGGCGAGCACGGGAGGAGCATGGGAGAGAGAGATGGTGAGCACGGGAGGAGCACGGGAGAGAGAGATGGAGAGCATCGGAGGAGCACGTAAGAGAGAGAGATGGAGAGCACGGGAGTAGCACGGGAGAGAGAGATGTAGAGCACAGGAGGAGCACAAGAGAGAGAGATGGAGAGCATGGAGAGCACGGGAGGAGCATGGGAGAGAGAGATGGAGAGCATCGGAGGAGTACGCGAGAGAGAGATGGAGAGCACGGGAGAAGCACGGGAGAGAGAGATGGAGAGCACGGGAGGAGCACGGGAGAGAGAGAGATGGAGAGCACGGGAGAAAGAGATGGAGAGCACGGGAGGAGCACGGGAGAGAGAGATGGAGAGCATCGGAAGAGCACGTAAGAGAGAGATGGAGCGCATGGAGAGCACGGGAGGAGCACAGGAGCGAGAGATGGAGAGCACGGGAGGAGCACGTGAGAGAGAGATGGAGAGCAGGGGAGGAGCACGGGAGAGAGAGATGGAGAGCATGGGAGGAGCACGTAAGAGAGAGATGGAGAGCACGGGAGGAGCACAGGAGAGAGAGATGGAGGGCATGGAGAGCAGGGGAGGAGCACGGGAGAGAGAGATGGAGAGCACGGGAGGGGCACGGGAGAGAGAGATGGAGAGCATCGAAGGAGCACGTAAGAGAGAGATGGAGAGCACGGGAGGAGCACGGGAAAAAGAGATGGAGAGCACGGGAGAAGCACGGAGAGAGAGATGGAGAGCAGGGGAGGAGCACGGGAGAGAGAGATGGAGAGCACGGGAGGAGCACGGGAGAGAGAGATGGAGAGCAGGGGAGGATCACTGGAGAGAGAGATGGCGAGCACGGGAGAGAGAGATGGAGCGCATGGAGAGCACGGGAGGAGCACGGGAGAGAGAGATGGAGAGCAGGGGAGGAGCACGGGAGAGAGAGATGGCGAGCACAGGAGAGAGAGAGATGGAGCGCATGGAGAGCACGGGAGGAGCACGGGAGAGAGAGATGGTGAGCACGGGAGGAGCACGGGTGAGAGAGATGGCGAGCACGGGAGTAGCACGGGAGAGAGAGATGGAGAGCATGGAGTGCACGGGAGGAGAACGGGAGAGAGAGATGGAGAGCACGGGAGGAGCACGGGAGAGAGAGATGGAGAGCACAGGAGAAGCACAGGAGGGAGAGATGGAGAGCATGGGAGGAGAACAGGAGAGAGAGATGGAGCGCATGGAGAGCACGGGAGAGAGAGATGGAGAGCACGGGAGGAGCATGGGAGAGAGAGATGGAGAGCATGGGAGGAGCACAGGAGAAAGAGATGGAGAGCACCCGAGGAGCACGGGAGAGAGAGATGGAGAGCATGGGATAGAGATAGAGTGCATGGAAGGAGAGGAGCACAGAGAGAGAGATGGAGAGCACGGGAGGGGCACGGGAGAGAGAGATGGAGAGCATCGGAGGAGCACGTAAGAGAGAGATGGAGAGCAGGGGAGGAGCACGGGAGAGAGAGATGGAGAGCACAGGAGGAGCACAGAAGAAAGAGATGGAGAGCATCGGAGGAGCACGGGAGAGAGAGATGGAGAGCACGGGAGGAGCACGGGAGAGAGAGATGGAGAGCACGGGAGGACACGGGAGAGAGAGATGGAGAGCATCGAAGGAGCACAGGAGAGAGAGATGGAGAGCACAGGAGGAGCACGGGAGAGAGAGATGGAGAGCATGGGAGGAGCACGAGAGAGAGAGGTGGAGAGTATGGGAGGAGCACAGGAGAGAGAGATGGAGCGCATGGAGAACACGGGAGAGAGAGATGGAGAGCACGGGAGGAGCACGTGAGAGAGAGCAGGAGAGCAGGGGAGGAGCACGGGAGAGAGAGATGGAGAACACGGGAGGAGCACGGGAGAGAGAGATGGAGAGCACGGGAGGAGCACGGGAGAGAGATGGAGAGCAGGGGAGGAGCACGGGAGAGAGAGATGGAGAGCACAGGAGGAGCACGGGAGAGAGATGGAGAGCACAGGAGGAGCACGGGAGAGAGAGATGGAGAGCAGGGGAGGAGCACGTAAGAGAGAGATGGAGCGCATGGAGAGCACGGGAGGAGCACGGGAGAGAGAGATGGAGAGCACGGGAGAGAGCTGGAGAGCAGGGGAGGAGCACGGGAGAGAGAGATGGAGAACACGGGAGGAGCACGGGAGAGAGAGATGGAGAGCACGGGAGGAGCACGGGAGAGAGATGGAGAGCAGGGGAGGAGCACGGGAGAGAGAGATGGAGAGCACAGGAGGAGCACGGGAGAGAGATGGAGAACACAGGAGGAGCACGGGAGAGAGAGATGGAGAGCAGGGGAGGAGCACGTAAGAGAGAGATGGAGCGCATGGAGAGCACGGGAGGAGCACGGGAGAGAGAGATGGAGAGCACGGGAGAGAGCTGGAGAGCAGGGGAGGAGCACGGGAGAGAGAGATGGAGAACACGGGAGGAGCACGGGAGAGAGAGATGGAGAGCACGGGAGGAGCACGGGAGAGAGATGGAGAGCAGGGGAGGAGCACGGGAGAGAGAGATGGAGAGCACAGGAGGAGCACGGGAGAGAGATGGAGAACACAGGAGGAGCACGGGAGAGAGAGATGGAGAGCAGGGGAGGAGCACGTAAGAGAGAGATGGAGCGCATGGAGAGCACGGGAGGAGCACGGGAGAGAGAGATGGAGAGCACGGGAGAGAGCTGGAGAGCAGGGGAGGAGCACGGGAGAGAGAGATGGAGAACACGGGAGGAGCACGGGAGAGAGAGATGGAGAGCACGGGAGGAGCACGGGAGAGAGATGGAGAGCAGGGGAGGAGCACGGGAGAGAGAGATGGAGAGCACAGGAGGAGCACGGGAGAGAGATGGAGAACACAGGAGGAGCACGGGAGAGAGAGATGGAGAGCAGGGGAGGAGCACGTAAGAGAGAGATGGAGCGCATGGAGAGCACAGGAGGAGCACGGGAGAGAGAGATGGAGAGCATGGAGAGCACGGGAGAGAGAGATGGAGAGCACGGGAGAGAGAGATGGAGAGCATGGGAGGAGAACAGGAGAGAGAGATGGAGAGCACGGGAGGGAGAGATGGAGAGCACGGGAGGAGCACGGGAGAGAGAGATGGAGAGCAGGGTAGGAGCATGGGAGAGAGAGATGGCGAGCACAGGAGAGAGAGATGGAGCGCATGGAGAGCACGGGATGAGCACGGGAGAGAGAGATGGAGAGCAGGGGAGGAGCACGGGAGAGAGAGATGGAGAGCATGGGAGGAGCACGGGAGAGAGAGATGGAGAGCATGGAGAGCAGGGGAGGAGCACGGGAGAGAGGGATGGAGAGCACAGGAGGAGCAGGGGAGGGAGAGATGGAGAGCATGGGAGGAGCACGTAAGAGAGAGATGGAGAGCACGGGAGGAGCATGGGAGAGAGAGATGGAGAGCATGGAGAGCACAGGAGAGAGAGATGGAGAGCACGGGAGAGAGAGATGGAGATCACGGGAGGAGTACAGGAGAGAGAGATGGCGAGCATGGGAGAGAGAGATGGAGAGCATGGAGAGCACGGGATGAGCACTGGAGAGAGAGATGGAGAGCAGGGGAGGAGCACGGGAGAGAGAGATGGAGAGCATGGAGAGCACGGGAGGAGCACGGGAGAGAGATGGAGAGCAGGCGAGGAGCACGGGAGAGAGAGATGGAGAGCATGGAGAGCACGGGAGAGAGAGATGGAGAGCACGGGAGAGAGAGATGGAGATCACGGGAGGAGTACAGGAGAGAGAGATGGCGAGCATGGGAGAGAGAGATGGAGAGCATGGAGAGCACGGGATGAGCACTGGAGAGAGAGATGGAGAGCAGGGGAGGAGCACGGGAGAGAGAGATGGAGAGCATGGAGAGCACGGGAGGAGCACGGGAGAGAGATGGAGAGCAGGGGAGGAGCACGGGAGAGAGAGATGGAGAGCACAGGAGGAGCACGGGAGAGAGATGGAGAACACAGGAGGAGCACGGGAGAGAGAGATGGAGAGCAGGGGAGGAGCACGTAAGAGAGAGATGGAGCGCATGGAGAGCACGGGAGGAGCACGGGAGAGAGAGATGGAGAGCACGGGAGAGAGCTGGAGAGCAGGGGAGGAGCACGGGAGAGAGAGATGGAGAACACGGGAGGAGCACGGGAGAGAGAGATGGAGAGCACGGGAGGAGCACAGGAGAGAGATGGAGAGCAGGGGAGGAGCACGGGAGAGAGAGATGGAGAGCACAGGAGGAGCACGGGAGAGAGATGGAGAACACAGGAGGAGCACGGGAGAGAGAGATGGAGAGCAGGGGAGGAGCACGTAAGAGAGAGATGGAGCGCATGGAGAGCACGGGAGGAGCACGGGAGAGAGAGATGGAGAGCATGGAGAGCACGGGAGAGAGAGATGGAGAGCATGGGAGAGAGAGATGGAGAGCATGGGAGGAGAACAGGAGAGAGAGATGGAGAGCACGGGAGGGAGAGATGGAGAGCACGGGAGGAGCACGGGAGAGAGAGATGGAGAGCAGGGTAGGAGCACGGGAGAGAGAGATGGCGAGCACAGGAGAGAGAGATGGAGCGCATGGAGAGCACGGGATGAGCACGGGAGAGAGAGATGGAGAGCAGGGGAGGAGCACGGGAGAGAGAGATGGAGAGCATGGGAGGAGCACGGGAGAGAGAGATGGAGAGCATGGAGAGCAGGGGAGGAGCACGGGAGAGAGGGATGGAGAGCACAGGAGGAGCACGGGAGGGAGAGATGGAGAGCATGGGAGGAGCACGTAAGAGAGAGATGGAGAGCACGGGAGGAGCACGGGAGAGAGAGATGGAGAGCATGGAGAGCACAGGAGAGAGAGATGGAGAGCACGGGAGAGAGAGATGGAGATCACGGGAGGAGTACAGGAGAGAGAGATGGAGAGCATGGGAGAGAGAGATGGAGAGCATGGAGAGCACGGGATGAGCACTGGAGAGAGAGATGGAGCGCATGGGAGGAGAACAGGAGAGAGAGATGGAGAGCACGGGAGGGAGAGATGGAGAGCACGGGAGGAGCATGGGAGAGAGAGATGGAGAGCAGGGTAGGAGCACGGGAGAGAGAGATGGCGAGCACAGGAGAGAGAGATGGAGCGCATGGAGAGCACGGGATGAGCACGGGAGAGAGAGATGGAGAGCAGGGTAGGAGCACGGGAGAGAGAGATGGCGAGCACAGGAGAGAGAGATGGAGCGCATGGAGAGCACGGGATGAGCATGGGAGAGAGAGATGGAGAGCAGGGGAGGAGCACGGGAGAGAGAGATGGAGAGCATGGGAGGAGCACGGGAGAGAGAGATGGAGAGCATGGAGAGCAGGGGAGGAGCACGGGAGAGAGAGATGGAGAGCACGGGAGGAGCATGGGAGAGAGAGATGGAGAGCATGGAGAGCACAGGAGAGAGAGATGGAGAGCACGGGAGAGAGAGATGGAGATCACGGGAGGAGTACAGGAGAGAGAGATGGCGAGCATGGGAGAGAGAGATGGAGAGCATGGAGAGCACGGGATGAGCACTGGAGAGAGAGATGGAGCGCATGGGAGGAGAACAGGAGAGAGAGATGGAGAGCACGGGAGGGAGAGATGGAGAGCACGGGAGGAGCACGGGAGAGAGAGATGGAGAGCAGGGTAGGAGCACGGGAGAGAGAGATGGCGAGCACAGGAGAGAGAGATGGAGCGCATGGAGAGCACAGGATGAGCACGGGAGAGAGAGATGGAGAGCAGGGGAGGAGCACGGGAGAGAGAGATGGAGAGCATGGGAGGAGCACGGGAGAGAGAGATGGAGAGCATGGAGAGCAGGGGAGGAGCACGGGAGAGAGGGATGGAGAGCACAGGAGGAGCACGGGAGGGAGAGATGGAGAGCATGGGAGGAGCACGTAAGAGAGAGATGGAGAGCACGGGAGGAGCATGGGAGAGAGAGATGGAGAGCATGGAGAGCACAGGAGAGAGAGATGGAGAGCACGGGAGAGAGAGATGGAGATCACGGGAGGAGTACAGGAGAGAGAGATGGCGAGCATGGGAGAGAGAGATGGAGAGCATGGAGAGCACGGGATGAGCACTGGAGAGAGAGATGGAGTGCATGGGAGGAGAACAGGAGAGAGAGATGGCGAGCATGGGAGGAGAACAGGAGAGAGAGATGGAGAGCACGGGAGGGAGAGATGGAGAGCACGGGAGGAGCACGGGAGAGAGAGATGGAGAGCAGGGTAGGAGCACGGGAGAGAGAGATGGCGAGCACAGGAGAGAGAGCTGGAGCGCATGGAGAGCACGGGATGAGCATGGGAGAGAGAGATGGAGAGCAGGGGAGGAGCACGGGAGAGAGAGATGGAGAGCATGGGAGGAGCACGGGAGAGAGAGATGGAGAGCATGGAGAGCAGGGGAGGAGCACGGGAGAGAGGGATGGAGAGCACAGGAGGAGCACGGGAGGGAGAGATGGAGAGCATGGGAGGAGCACGTAAGAGAGAGATGGAGAGCACGGGAGGAGCATGGGAGAGAGAGATGGAGAGCATGGAGAGCACAGGAGAGAGAGATGGAGAGCATGGGAGAGAGAGATGGAGATCACGGGAGGAGTACAGGAGAGAGAGATGGCGAGCATGGGAGAGAGAGATGGAGAGCATGGAGAGCACGGGAGGAGCACGGGAGAGAGAGATGGCGAGCACAGGAGAGAGAGATGGAGCGCATGGAGAGCACGGGATGAGCACTGGAGAGAGAGATGGAGAGCACGGGAGGAGCACTGGAGAGAGAGATGGAGAGCAGGGGAGGAGCACGGGAGAGAGAGATGGAGAGCATGGAGAGCACGGGAGGAGCACGGGAGAGAGATGGAGAGCACGGGAGGAGCACGGGAGAGAGAGATGGAGAGCACGGGATAGAGGGATGGAGAGCACGGGAGGAGCACTGGAGAGAGAGATGGAGAGCAGGGGAGGAGCACGGGAGAGAGAGATGGAGAGCATGGAGAGCACGGGAGGAGCACAGGAGAGAGATGGAGAGCACGGGAGGAGCACGGGAGAGAGAGATGGAGAGCAGGGGAGGAGCACGGGAGAGAGAGATGGAGAGCAGGGGAGGAGCACGTAAGAGAGAGATGGAGCGCATGGAGAGCACGGGAGGAGCACGGGAGAGAGAGATGGAGAGCATGGAGAGCACGGGAGAGAGAGATGGAGAGCACGGGAGAGAGAGATGGAGAGCACGGGAGGAGCACGGGAGAGAGAGATGGAGAGCAGGGTAGGAGCATGGGAGAGAGAGATGGCGAGCACAGGAGAGAGAGATGGAGAGCATGGAGAGCACAGGAGAGAGAGATGGAGAGCACGGGAGAGAGAGATGGAGAGCATGGGAGGAGCACGGGAGAGAGATGGAGAGCATGGAGAGCACGGGAGAGAGAGATGGAGAGCATGGGAGGAGCACGGGAGAGAGATGGAGAGCATGGAGTGCACGGGAGAGAGAGATGGAGAGCACAGGAGGAGCACGGGAGAGAGAGATGGAGAGCATGGAGAGCACGGGAGAGAGAGATGGAGAGCACGGGAGAGAGAGATGGAGATCACGGGAGAGAGAGATGGAGAGCACGGGAGGAGCACGGGAGAGAGAGATGGAGAGCACGGGAGGAGCACGGGAGAGAGAGATGGAGAGCATGGAGAGCACGGGAGAGAGAGATGGAGAGCACAGGAGCACGGGAGAGAGAGATGGAGAGCAGGGGAGGAGCACGGGAGAGAGAGATGGAGAGCAGGGGAGGAGCACGGGAGAGAGATGGAGAGCAGGGGAGGAGCACGGGAGAGAGAGATGGAGAGCATGGAGAGCACGGGAGAGAGAGATGGAGAGCACGGGAGAGAGAGATGGAGAGCACGGGAGGAGCACGGGAGAGAGAGATGAGAGCAGGGGAGGAGCACAGGAGAGAGAGATGGAGAGCACGGGAGGAGCACGGGAGAGAGAGATGGAGAGCACGGGAGGAGCACGGGAGAGAGAGATGAGAGCATGGGAGGAGAACAGGAGAGAGAGATGGAGAGCACGGGAGGGAGAGATGGAGAGCACGGGAGGAGCACGGGAGAGAGAGATGAGAGCATGGGAGGAGCACGGGAGAGAGAGATGGAGAGCACAGGAGCACGGGAGAGAGACATGGAGAGCACAGGAGCACGGGAGAGAGAGATGGAGAGCATGGGAGGAGCACGGGAGAGAGAGATGGAGCGCATGGAGAGCACGGGAGAGAGAGATGGAGAGCATGGGAGGAGCACAGGAGAGAGAGATGGAGAGCACAGGACAAGTATGGAAGAGAGATTGAGAGAGAGATGGAGAGCACAGGACAAGTATGGAAGAGAGATTGAGAGAGACATGGAGAGCACAGGACAAGTATGGAAGAGAGATTGAGAGAGACATGGAGAGCACAGGACAAGTATGGAAGAGAGATTGAGAGAGACATGGAGAGCACAGGACAAGTATGGAAGAGAGATTGAGAGAGACATGGAGAGCACAGGAGCACGGGAGAGAGACATGGAGAGCACAGGAGCACGGGAGAGAGATGGAGAGCACAGGACAAGTATGGAAGAGAGATTGAGAGAGACATGGAGAGCACAGGACAAGTATGGAAGAGAGATTGAGAGAGACATGGAGAGCACAGGACAAGTATGGAAGAGAGATTGAGAGAGACATGGAGAGCACAGGACAAGTATGGAAGAGAGATTGAGAGAGACATGGAGAGCACAGGAGCACGGGAGAGAGACATGGAGAGCACAGGAGCACGGGAGAGAGAGATGGAGAGCAGGGGAGGAGCACGGGAGAGAGAGATGGAGAGCATGGAGAGCACGGGAGGAGCACGGGAGAGAGATGGAGAGCAGGGGAGGAGCACGGGAGAGAGAGATGGAGAGCACAGGAGGAGCACGGGAGAGAGATGGAGAACACAGGAGGAGCACGGGAGAGAGAGATGGAGAGCAGGGGAGGAGCACGTAAGAGAGAGATGGAGCGCATGGAGAGCACGGGAGGAGCACGGGAGAGAGAGATGGAGAGCACGGGAGAGAGCTGGAGAGCAGGGGAGGAGCACGGGAGAGAGAGATGGAGAACACGGGAGGAGCACGGGAGAGAGAGATGGAGAGCACGGGAGGAGCACGGGAGAGAGATGGAGAGCAGGGGAGGAGCACGGGAGAGAGAGATGGAGAGCACAGGAGGAGCACGGGAGAGAGATGGAGAACACAGGAGGAGCACGGGAGAGAGAGATGGAGAGCAGGGGAGGAGCACGTAAGAGAGAGATGGAGCGCATGGAGAGCACGGGAGGAGCACGGGAGAGAGAGATGGAGAGCACGGGAGAGAGCTGGAGAGCAGGGGAGGAGCACGGGAGAGAGAGATGGAGAACACGGGAGGAGCACGGGAGAGAGAGATGGAGAGCACGGGAGGAGCACGGGAGAGAGATGGAGAGCAGGGGAGGAGCACGGGAGAGAGAGATGGAGAGCACAGGAGGAGCACGGGAGAGAGATGGAGAACACAGGAGGAGCACGGGAGAGAGAGATGGAGAGCAGGGGAGGAGCACGTAAGAGAGAGATGGAGCGCATGGAGAGCACGGGAGGAGCACGGGAAAGAGAGATGGAGAGCACGGGAGAGAGCTGGAGAGCAGGGGAGGAGCACGGGAGAGAGAGATGGAGAACACGGGAGGAGCACGGGAGAGAGAGATGGAGAGCACGGGAGGAGCACGGGAGAGAGATGGAGAGCAGGGGAGGAGCACGGGAGAGAGAGATGGAGAGCACAGGAGGAGCACGGGAGAGAGATGGAGAACACAGGAGGAGCACGGGAGAGAGAGATGGAGAGCAGGGGAGGAGCACGTAAGAGAGAGATGGAGCGCATGGAGAGCACAGGAGGAGCACGGGAGAGAGAGATGGAGAGCATGGAGAGCACGGGAGAGAGAGATGGAGAGCATGGGAGGAGAACAGGAGAGAGAGATGGAGAGCACGGGAGGGAGAGATGGAGAGCACGGGAGGAGCACGGGAGAGAGAGATGGAGAGCAGGGTAGGAGCATGGGAGAGAGAGATGGCGAGCACAGGAGAGAGAGATGGAGAGCATGGAGAGCACGGGATGAGCACTGGAGAGAGAGATGGAGCGCATGGGAGGAGAACAGGAGAGAGAGATGGAGAGCACGGGAGGGAGAGATGGAGAGCACGGGAGGAGCACGGGAGAGAGAGATGGAGAGCAGGGTAGGAGCACGGGAGAGAGAGATGGCGAGCACAGGAGAGAGAGATGGAGCGCATGGAGAGCACGGGATGAGCACGGGAGAGAGAGATGGAGAGCAGGGTAGGAGCACGGGAGAGAGAGATGGCGAGCACAGGAGAGAGAGATGGAGCGCATGGAGAGCACGGGATGAGCATGGGAGAGAGAGATGGAGAGCAGGGGAGGAGCACGGGAGAGAGAGATGGAGAGCATGGGAGGAGCACGGGAGAGAGAGATGGAGAGCATGGAGAGCAGGGGAGGAGCACGGGAGAGAGAGATGGAGAGCACGGGAGGAGCATGGGAGAGAGAGATGGAGAGCATGGAGAGCACAGGAGAGAGAGATGGAGAGCACGGGAGAGAGAGATGGAGATCACGGGAGGAGTACAGGAGAGAGAGATGGCGAGCATGGGAGAGAGAGATGGAGAGCATGGAGAGCACGGGATGAGCACTGGAGAGAGAGATGGAGCGCATGGGAGGAGAACAGGAGAGAGAGATGGAGAGCACGGGAGGGAGAGATGGAGAGCACGGGAGGAGCACGGGAGAGAGAGATGGAGAGCAGGGTAGGAGCACGGGAGAGAGAGATGGCGAGCACAGGAGAGAGAGATGGAGCGCATGGAGAGCACGGGATGAGCACGGGAGAGAGAGATGGAGAGCAGGGGAGGAGCACGGGAGAGAGAGATGGAGAGCATGGGAGGAGCACGGGAGAGAGAGATGGAGAGCATGGAGAGCAGGGGAGGAGCACGGGAGAGAGGGATGGAGAGCACAGGAGGAGCACGGGAGGGAGAGATGGAGAGCATGGGAGGAGCACGTAAGAGAGAGATGGAGAGCACGGGAGGAGCATGGGAGAGAGAGATGGAGAGCATGGAGAGCACAGGAGAGAGAGATGGAGAGCACGGGAGAGAGAGATGGAGATCACGGGAGGAGTACAGGAGAGAGAGATGGCGAGCATGGGAGAGAGAGATGGAGAGCATGGAGAGCACGGGATGAGCACTGGAGAGAGAGATGGAGTGCATGGGAGGAGAACAGGAGAGAGAGATGGCGAGCATGGGAGGAGAACAGGAGAGAGAGATGGAGAGCACGGGAGGGAGAGATGGAGAGCACGGGAGGAGCACGGGAGAGAGAGATGGAGAGCAGGGTAGGAGCACGGGAGAGAGAGATGGCGAGCACAGGAGAGAGAGATGGAGCGCATGGAGAGCACGGGATGAGCATGGGAGAGAGAGATGGAGAGCAGGGGAGGAGCACGGGAGAGAGAGATGGAGAGCATGGGAGGAGCACGGGAGAGAGAGATGGAGAGCATGGAGAGCAGGGGAGGAGCACGGGAGAGAGGGAAAGAGAGCACAGGAGGAGCACGGGAGGGAGAGATGGAGAGCATGGGAGGAGCACGTAAGAGAGAGATGGAGAGCACGGGAGGAGCATGGGAGAGAGAGATGGAGAGCATGGAGAGCACAGGAGAGAGAGATGGAGAGCATGGGAGAGAGAGATGGAGATCACGGGAGGAGTACAGGAGAGAGAGATGGCGAGCATGGGAGAGAGAGATGGAGAGCATGGAGAGCACGGGAGGAGCACGGGAGAGAGAGATGGCGAGCACAGGAGAGAGAGATGGAGCGCATGGAGAGCACGGGATGAGCACTGGAGAGAGAGATGGAGAGCACGGGAGGAGCACTGGAGAGAGAGATGGAGAGCAGGGGAGGAGCACGGGAGAGAGAGATGGAGAGCATGGAGAGCACGGGAGGAGCACGGGAGAGAGATGGAGAGCACGGGAGGAGCACGGGAGAGAGAGATGGAGAGCACGGGATAGAGGGATGGAGAGCACGGGAGGAGCACTGGAGAGAGAGATGGAGAGCAGGGGAGGAGCACGGGAGAGAGAGATGGAGAGCATGGAGAGCACGGGAGGAGCACAGGAGAGAGATGGAGAGCACGGGAGGAGCACGGGAGAGAGAGATGGAGAGCAGGGGAGGAGCACGGGAGAGAGAGATGGAGAGCAGGGGAGGAGCACGTAAGAGAGAGATGGAGCGCATGGAGAGCACGGGAGGAGCACGGGAGAGAGAGATGGAGAGCATGGAGAGCACGGGAGAGAGAGATGGAGAGCACGGGAGAGAGAGATGGAGAGCACGGGAGGAGCACGGGAGAGAGAGATGGAGAGCAGGGTAGGAGCATGGGAGAGAGAGATGGCGAGCACAGGAGAGAGAGATGGAGAGCATGGAGAGCACAGGAGAGAGAGATGGAGAGCACGGGAGAGAGAGATGGAGAGCATGGGAGGAGCACGGGAGAGAGATGGAGAGCATGGAGAGCACGGGAGAGAGAGATGGAGAGCATGGGAGGAGCACGGGAGAGAGATGGAGAGCATGGAGTGCACGGGAGAGAGAGATGGAGAGCACAGGAGGAGCACGGGAGAGAGAGATGGAGAGCATGGAGAGCACGGGAGAGAGAGATGGAGAGCACGGGAGAGAGAGATGGAGATCACGGGAGAGAGAGATGGAGAGCACGGGAGGAGCACGGGAGAGAGAGATGGAGAGCACGGGAGGAGCACGGGAGAGAGAGATGGAGAGCATGGAGAGCACGGGAGAGAGAGATGGAGAGCACAGGAGCACGGGAGAGAGAGATGGAGAGCAGGGGAGGAGCACGGGAGAGAGAGATGGAGAGCAGGGGAGGAGCACGGGAGAGAGATGGAGAGCAGGGGAGGAGCACGGGAGAGAGAGATGGAGAGCATGGAGAGCACGGGAGAGAGAGATGGAGAGCACGGGAGAGAGAGATGGAGAGCACGGGAGGAGCACGGGAGAGAGAGATGAGAGCAGGGGAGGAGCACAGGAGAGAGAGATGGAGAGCACGGGAGGAGCACGGGAGAGAGAGATGGAGAGCACGGGAGGAGCACGGGAGAGAGAGATGAGAGCATGGGAGGAGAACAGGAGAGAGAGATGGAGAGCACGGGAGGGAGAGATGGAGAGCACGGGAGGAGCACGGGAGAGAGAGATGAGAGCATGGGAGGAGCACGGGAGAGAGAGATGGAGAGCACAGGAGCACGGGAGAGAGACATGGAGAGCACAGGAGCACAGGAGAGAGAGATGGAGAGCATGGGAGGAGCACGGGAGAGAGAGATGGAGCGCATGGAGAGCACGGGAGAGAGAGATGGAGAGCATGGGAGGAGCACAGGAGAGAGAGATGGAGAGCACAGGACAAGTATGGAAGAGAGATTGAGAGAGAGATGGAGAGCACAGGACAAGTATGGAAGAGAGATTGAGAGAGACATGGAGAGCACAGGACAAGTATGGAAGAGAGATTGAGAGAGACATGGAGAGCACAGGACAAGTATGGAAGAGAGATTGAGAGAGACATGGAGAGCACAGGACAAGTATGGAAGAGAGATTGAGAGAGACATGGAGAGCACAGGAGCACGGGAGAGAGACATGGAGAGCACAGGAGCACGGGAGAGAGATGGAGAGCACAGGACAAGTATGGAAGAGAGATTGAGAGAGACATGGAGAGCACAGGACAAGTATGGAAGAGAGATTGAGAGAGACATGGAGAGCACAGGACAAGTATGGAAGAGAGATTGAGAGAGACATGGAGAGCACAGGACAAGTATGGAAGAGAGATTGAGAGAGACATGGAGAGCACAGGAGCACGGGAGAGAGACATGGAGAGCACAGGAGCACGGGAGAGAGAGATGGAGAGCAGGGGAGGAGCACGGGAGAGAGAGATGGAGAGCATGGAGAGCACGGGAGGAGCACGGGAGAGAGATGGAGAGCAGGGGAGGAGCACGGGAGAGAGAGATGGAGAGCACAGGAGGAGCACGGGAGAGAGATGGAGAACACAGGAGGAGCACGGGAGAGAGAGATGGAGAGCAGGGGAGGAGCACGTAAGAGAGAGATGGAGCGCATGGAGAGCACGGGAGGAGCACGGGAGAGAGAGATGGAGAGCACGGGAGAGAGCTGGAGAGCAGGGGAGGAGCACGGGAGAGAGAGATGGAGAACACGGGAGGAGCACGGGAGAGAGAGATGGAGAGCACGGGAGGAGCACGGGAGAGAGATGGAGAGCAGGGGAGGAGCACGGGAGAGAGAGATGGAGAGCACAGGAGGAGCACGGGAGAGAGATGGAGAACACAGGAGGAGCACGGGAGAGAGAGATGGAGAGCAGGGGAGGAGCACGTAAGAGAGAGATGGAGCGCATGGAGAGCACGGGAGGAGCACGGGAGAGAGAGATGGAGAGCATGGAGAGCACGGGAGAGAGAGATGGAGCGCATGGAGAGCACGGGAGGAGAACAGGAGAGAGAGATGGAGAGCACGGGAGGGAGAGATGGAGAGCACGGGAGGAGCACGGGAGAGAGAGATGGAGAGCAGGGTAGGAGCACGGGAGAGAGAGATGGCGAGCACAGGAGAGAGAGATGGAGCGCATGGAGAGCACGGGATGAGCACGGGAGAGAGAGATGGAGAGCAGGGGAGGAGCACGGGAGAGAGAGATGGAGAGCATGGGAGGAGCACGGGAGAGAGAGATGGAGAGCATGGAGAGCAGGGGAGGAGCACGGGAGAGAGGGATGGAGAGCACAGGAGGAGCACGGGAGGGAGAGATGGAGAGCATGGGAGGAGCACGTAAGAGAGAGATGGAGAGCACGGGAGGAGCACGGGAGAGAGAGATGGAGAGCATGGAGAGCACAGGAGAGAGAGATGGAGAGCACGGGAGAGAGAGATGGAGATCACGGGAGGAGTACAGGAGAGAGAGATGGCGAGCATGGGAGGAGAACAGGAGAGAGAGATGGAGAGCACGGGAGGGAGAGATGGAGAGCACGGGAGGAGCACGGGAGAGAGAGATGGAGAGCAGGGTAGGAGCACGGGAGAGAGAGATGGCGAGCACAGGAGAGAGAGATGGAGCGCATGGAGAGCACGGGATGAGCACGGGAGAGAGAGATGGAGAGCAGGGGAGGAGCACGGGAGAGAGAGATGGAGAGCATGGGAGGAGCACGGGAGAGAGAGATGGAGAGCATGGAGAGCAGGGGAGGAGCACGGGAGAGAGGGATGGAGAGCACAGGAGGAGCACGGGAGGGAGAGATGGAGAGCATGGGAGGAGCACGTAAGAGAGAGATGGAGAGCACGGGAGGAGCATGGGAGAGAGAGATGGAGAGCATGGAGAGCACAGGAGAGAGAGATGGAGAGCACGGGAGAGAGAGATGGAGATCACGGGAGGAGTACAGGAGAGAGAGATGGAGAGCATGGGAGAGAGAGATGGAGAGCATGGAGAGCACGGGATGAGCACTGGAGAGAGAGATGGAGCGCATGGGAGGAGAACAGGAGAGAGAGATGGAGAGCACGGGAGGGAGAGATGGAGAGCACGGGAGGAGCACGGGAGAGAGAGATGGAGAGCAGGGTAGGAGCACGGGAGAGAGAGATGGCGAGCACAGGAGAGAGAGATGGAGAGCATGGGAGGAGCACGTAAGAGAGAGATGGAGAGCACGGGAGGAGCATGGGAGAGAGAGATGGAGAGCATGGAGAGCACAGGAGAGAGAGATGGAGAGCACGGGAGAGAGAGATGGAGATCACGGGAGGAGTACAGGAGAGAGAGATGGCGAGCATGGGAGAGAGAGATGGAGAGCATGGAGAGCACGAGATGAGCACTGGAGAGAGAGATGGAGCGCATGGGAGGAGAACAGGAGAGAGAGATGGCGAGCATGGGAGGAGAACAGGAGAGAGAGATGGAGAGCACGGGAGGGAGAGATGGAGAGCACGGGAGGATCACGGGAGAGAGAGATGGAGAGCAGGGTAGGAGCACGGGAGAGAGAGATGGCGAGCACAGGAGAGAGAGATGGAGCGCATGGAGAGCACGGGATGAGCACGGGAGAGAGAGATGGAGAGCAGGGGAGGAGCACGGGAGAGAGAGATGGAGAGCATGGGAGGAGCACGGGAGAGAGAGATGGAGAGCATGGAGAGCAGGGGAGGAGCACGGGAGAGAGGGATGGAGAGCACAGGAGGAGCACGGGAGGGAGAGATGGAGAGCATGGGAGGAGCACGTAAGAGAGAGATGGAGAGCACGGGAGGAGCATGGGAGAGAGAGATGGAGAGCATGGAGAGCACAGGAGAGAGAGATGGAGAGCACGGGAGAGAGAGATGGAGATCACGGGAGGAGTACAGGAGAGAGAGATGGCGAGCATGGGAGAGAGAGATGGAGAGCATGGAGAGCACGGGAGGAGCACGGGAGAGAGAGATGGCGAGCACAGGAGAGAGAGATGGAGCGCATGGAGAGCACGGGATGAGCACTGGAGAGAGAGATGGAGAGCACGGGAGGAGCACTGGAGAGAGAGATGGAGAGCAGGGGAGGAGCACGGGAGAGAGAGATGGAGAGCATGGAGAGCACGGGAGGAGCACGGGAGAGAGATGGAGAGCACGGGAGGAGAACGGGAGAGAGAGATGGAGAGCACGGGAGAGAGGGATGGAGAGCACGGGAGGAGCACTGGAGAGAGAGATGGAGAGCAGGGGAGGAGCACGGGAGAGAGAGATGGAGAGCATGGAGAGCACGGGAGGAGCACGGGAGAGAGATGGAGAGCACGGGAGGAGCACGGGAGAGAGAGATGGAGAGCAGGGGAGGAGCACGGGAGAGAGAGATGGAGAGCAGGGGAGGAGCACGTAAGAGAGAGATGGAGCGCATGGAGAGCACGGGAGGAGCACGGGAGAGAGAGATGGAGAGCATGGAGAGCACGGGAGAGAGAGATGGAGAGCACGGGAGAGAGAGATGGAGAGCACGGGAGGAGCACGGGAGAGAGAGATGGAGAGCAGGGTAGGAGCATGGGAGAGAGAGATGGCGAGCACAGGAGAGAGAGATGGAGAGCATGGAGAGCACAGGAGAGAGAGATGGAGAGCACGGGAGAGAGAGATGGAGAGCATGGGAGGAGCACGGGAGAGAGATGGAGAGCATGGAGAGCACGGGAGAGAGAGATGGAGAGCATGGGAGGAGCAAGGGAGAGAGATGGAGAGCATGGAGTGCACGGGAGAGAGAGATGGAGAGCACAGGAGGAGCACGGGAGAGAGAGATGGAGAGCATGGAGAGCACGGGAGAGAGAGATGGAGAGCACGGGAGAGAGAGATGGAGATCACGGGAGAGAGAGATGGAGAGCACGGGAGGAGCACGGGAGAGAGAGATGGAGAGCACGGGAGCACGGGAGAGAGACATGGAGAGCACAGGAGCACGGGAGAGAGTTTGAGAGAGACATGGAGAGCACAGGAGCACGGGAGAGAGATTGAGAGAGACATGGAGAGCACAGGAGCACTGGAGAGAGACATGGAGAGCACAGGAGCACGGGAGAGAGATTGAGAGAGACATGGAGAGCACAGGAGCACGGGAGAGAGACATGGAGAGCACAGGAGCACGGGAGAGAGATTGAGAGAGACATGGAGAGCACAGGAGCACGGGAGAGAGATTGAGAGAGACATGAAGAGCACAGGAGCACGGTAGAGAGATTGAGAGAGACATGGAGAGCACAGGAGCACGGGAGAGAGACATGGAGAGCACAGGAGCACGGGAGAGAGATTGAGAGAGACATGGAGAGCACAGGAGCACGGGAGAGAGACATGGAGAGCACAGGAGCACGGGAGAGAGACATGGAGAGCACAGGAGCACGGGAGAGAGATTGAGAGAGACATGGAGAGCACAGGAGCACGGGAGAGAGATTGAGAGAGACATGGAGAGCACAGGAGCACGGGAGAGAGATTGAGAGAGACATGGAGAGCACAGGAGCACGGGAGAGAGACATGGAGAGCACAGGAGCACGGGAGAGAGATTGAGAGAGACATGGAGAGCACAGGAGCACGGGAGAGAGACATGGAGAGCACAGGAGCACGGGAGAGAGACATGGAGAGCACAGGAGCACGGGAGAGAGATTGAGAGAGACATGGAGAGCACAGGAGCACGGGAGAGAGACATGGAGAGCACAGGAGCACGGGAGAGAGATTGAGAGAGACATGGAGAGCACAGGAGCACGGGAGAGAGATTGAGAGAGACATGGAGAGCACAGGAGCACGGGAGAGAGACATGGAGAGCACAGGAGCACGGGAGAGAGACATGGAGAGCACAGGAGCACGGGAGAGAGATTGAGAGAGACATGGAGAGCACAGGAGCACGGGAGAGAGATTGAGAGAGACATGGAGAGCACAGGAGCACGGGAGAGAGACATGGAGAGCACAGGAGCACGGGAGAGAGACATGGAGAGCACAGGAGCACGGGAGAGACATGGAGAGCACAGGAGCACGGGAGAGAGACATGGAGAGCACAGGAGCACAGGAGAGAGACATGGAGAGCACAGGAGCACAGGAGAGAGATTGAGAGAGACATGGAGAGCACAGGAGCACGGGAGAGAGACATGGAGAGCACAGGAGCATGGGAGAGAGATTGAGAGAGACATGGAGAGCACAGGAGCACGGGAGAGAGACATGGAGAGCACAGGAGCACGGGAGAGAGACATGGAGAGCACAGGAGCACGGGAGAGAGATTGAGAGAGACATGGAGAGCACAGGAGCACGGGAGAGAGATTGAGAGAGACATGGAGAGCACAGGAGCACGGGAGAGAGATTGAGAGAGACATGGAGAGCACAGGAGCACGGGAGAGAGATTGAGAGAGACATGGAGAGCACAGGAGCACGGGAGAGAGACATGGAGAGCACAGGAGCACGGGAGAGAGACATGGAGAGCACAGGAGCACGGGAGAGAGATTGGGAGAGACATGGAGAGCACAGGAGCACGGGAGAGAGACATGGAGAGCACAGGAGCACGGGAGAGACATGGAGAGCACAGGAGCACGGGAGAGAGACGCGCCACAGCAGAAATGATGGAAAGAGAGAGAGAAAGTCAACAGAGAAAGGAGGTGAGAGAAAAAGAGGGAAAATAGTCAGAGAAGCAGAAGCCATAAGAGAAAGGAGAAAATGCGGCAGGAACCCGGGGAGGGCAGGGGAGGGACAAGACAGGGGTAGAAAGAGAGAAGATCAGGAAGAGGAAAGGAAGAGAAAGGCAGAGATGATGGTGAAGAGGGAGAAGGGTAGGAAACAGATGAAAGAGGGGGAGAAACCAAAAGAGAAAGAATTGCCCTGTGGGGGGCCTGATGGATTTAGGACCCTCAGACAGACAGGAAGAGCTGAGAGGTCAGGCAACAAGGTCAGGTGCAAGGGTCCCCGTCAGCTCCTCCCACCATCCCTCAGTGGAGCATCTTACCCCAGGTGCCCACACCACCCTGAGCCCCCAGCGGTCACTGTAGTCTCTCCTGTGATGTGGGGGAGGTGCCAGCCTACCAGAAGGGGCATCTGAATAACTATCAACTTTATTCTACAGGACAGACTCACCACCCCCTTCTTCCAGCCAAGTGGAAAAGCAGCCCCCTGGGCTAACCTTCTTTCCCCCTTAGCCTGTCTGGGCCCAGCACCCCTGTAACCTCACACAAGCAGAAGCTTGCTAGCGTTTCGGCCCACACACGTTATTTCAGGGATCTTCATCAGGACAGAACAAGATCTGTTTTCACTGAGCTGGCACACCTTTAAATGTCTCCAGTGACTACAGCTGAAATGATTTCAGGTTTCCAGACACCCTTGCCCCTCTCCCACAGACCACCCTCACTCCCCACCACAACTCTACCAACACCATCTCTCACCAAAGGCACCAGTTCTCCCTTCTCCATAAACACTGCCACTTTCTTCCCTCTAGCTGAGCCGGATTTGACCTCTGCCCTGAGGAGGTCGCCGCTGGATAGGTGAGTGTAGCCATACTTGGCCACGATCTTTTCACACTGGGTTCCCTTCCCAGAGCCGGGTCCACCTGGAAGTAGGATGGAGATAAAACATGAGTGAGACGGCGCATGGTAGAAAGCTTGGTGCTTGTGGGAAACTGGCACCTTGTTGCAGTACCCTCCCCACATTTTTTCCTGGTTTCTGGATGCAACTTGGACTGGAGTGCCCTGGGATCCTGCTACCCAGGTTCCCAGTGCCAGGGTTCTTTCCCTAAAACATTATAAAACTGATTGGATACCCCTTTAGCTGCCCCTATAAGTCCCTAGTAAAAGGTACTTAGGTACCCAGGGCAGGAGGCACTAAGGGTAGCCCCTAAGGGCAACAGCATCGATTGTGCCACCCTCTAGGGCCATGCATCCAGATGCACCCACCACTGCCATAGCAGGCTGAGTGTCCTGATGCAAACCTAAAATACAAACTCGACATGGCACACTGCCTGTGTGCCCTGCCCACTATACACTGCATACCTTATAGGTAAGTCACCCCTCTGGCAGGCCTTTGAGACCTAAGGCATGGTGCGCCATGTTGTATGTGAGAGCAATATGCCCCCACTGTGTCCTTGCCAAACCTGGGACATAGTGAGTGAACAGAGCAACCATTTTAATATATGTGCTGGACACTGGTCAACACGAGTTTCCCAGCTACGTGATGGCTACTCTGAACCCTGGGTTGTTTGGTATCAAACAACTCAGAATGATAGATCCAAACTAGTGCCAGTATTGGATTTATTATAAAATGTAATCAGGGGTCACCTTAGATGTATCCCATGCAAAAGCTAACTACCCTGGTATGGTTGCTGACTGGTTCCAGCCTGCCACCTCCAGATGGCCAATACACAAACTCTGGGAGACAGCCCTGTCTCTGGTTTGTAAAACAAAACCCTTCCTGGGTGGAGGTGCCGACACCCCCTCAGGAATGTGCAGTGCCCTGGCAGTGAGCTTCAAAGGGCTACCACCGTTGGAACTCAACCCCCAGGGCTGCTACTAGCAGCAGATAGCCTCCCCCTTTGAAACCCCCCACTTTTGGCAGGAGCACAGGTGGGAAACCACACAAAGGGTAGGGGGAGTGACCTCACCTGGCATGCACCACTGTGTAGGAAAGTCCCATCTTCCTTGGTATGTTACCCCCAATTTCTGCCTGTGTGTCAGTGTGTTTTTACTGTGTCACTGGGATCCTGCTGGTCAGGACCCCAGTGCTCATAGTTTGTGGCCTGTATGTCAGTGTGTGTTACTGTGTTGTCAGTAGTGCTTGACTGTGTCACTGGAGTCCTGCTAACCAGAACCTCAGTGCTTATGCTCTCTCTGTTGTTAAATTTGTCACTGTAGGCTAGTGACTTCATATTCCACTCCAGATTGGCACACTGGACAACCATTATAATTCCCTTGTATATGGCACATAGGTACCCTGGCAATTGGGGTTCCAGGCGATCCTTATGGGGTGCAGCATTTCTTTTGCCACCCATAAAGAGCTCAGACAAACCTTTCTTGAGGACTGCCACTGCAGCCTGAGTGAAACCCACTATTTCACAGCCATTTTCCCTGCACCAGGTAACTTATAAGTCACCTATATGTCTAACCTTAATTTCCTGAAGGCTAGGTGCAAAGTTACTGTGTGTGAGGGAACCCCTCCACTAGCAGAGGTGCCCCTACGTTGTCCAGGACCAATTTCCCAGACTTTGTAAGTGCAGGGACACCAGTATAAGTGGGCACTACATATAGGTCAATACATATAGGTAGCTTCACAATGGTAACCCCGAATATGGCCACGTGAGGTGTCTTAGATTGTGAAATTGTACCCCCAATCCAATTCTGGTACTGGGGGGGGCAATTCCATGCACCCTGGGGGCTCCACTACGGATCCCCAGTACTGCCAAACAAGCTCTCTGAGGTTTCCACTGCAGCCCCAGCTGCTGCCACCTCAAAGACAGGTTTCTGCCCTCCTGTTGCTTGAGCAGCTCAATCCCAGGAAGGCAGAACAAAGCATTTCCTTTAGGAGAGGGGTGTTACACCCTCTCCCATTGGAAATAGGTGATACAGGCATGGGAGGGGTATCCTCCCAGAGCCTCTGGAATTGCTTTGAAGGGTACAAATGATTCCCTCCTTGCATAAACCAGTCTACACCAGTTCAGGGACCCGCAGTCGCTACTCTGGCGTGAAACTGGACAAAGGAAATGTCCATCACCACCCCAGGGGTGGTGCCCAGAGCTCCTCCAGTGTGTCCCAGACTACAGCCATCTTGGATTCCAAGGTGTGGGGACCCTCTGGCAGCATCTGAGTGGCCAGTGCCAGCAGGTGACGTCAGAGACCCCTCCTGATGGGTGCATACCTGGGTAGGTAGCCAATCCCCCTCTAAGGGCTATTTAGGGTCTCTCCTCTGGGCGTTTCCTCAGATTCGGTTTGCAAGACTCCTCCAGGACTCCTCTGCATCCTCTGCTTCAGCTTCTGACCGTCGGATCAACCGCAGACTGCTCCAGGAACCGCTGTAACCGCACAAAGTATCCAAGAAGGCTACTGTGACCTGCAACTACAGCTCCACTCAGCAACTGCAACCGTTTCCAGGTCGTGCATCCTCCAAGGACTCCCTGTCTTCATTCTGCACCAGAAGGACCAAAGGAATCTCCCGTGAAGTGACGGAGTCACTTTCCTGCTTCAGCAGGCTCCTCTCTGCTGCAGTGACTGGTAATCTGGGTCTCCTCTCATTTCGACGAGCGTGATCCCTGGAACACAGGTGGTGGACAGAAGTGACCCTGACTGTCCAAAGGTCCAGCTGTCCAAAATTTTGGGGAGGTAAGAGCTTGCCTCCCCGTGCCAGACAGTACCTCTGTGCACTGCATGTTCTGCAGCTCCTTGGGCTTCTGTCCCCAACACTCCAAACTGCGACGCTCAGCTCCCAGAGTTGTTCTCCGGCGGCGTGGGATCCTTTTGTATAGTGCTGAGACGACCGCCATTTGCAACTCCTTTGTCCCCATGTTCTGGGACTCCTGTGGGTGCTGCCTGGTCTTCTGAGGACTCTCTAAAGTGCTGAGAGCCCATTCTGTTTCCTTAGTCCAAGTTGAGACACCCAGGTCCATCCTGGGCCCAGGTAGCACCTTTTCCCACCAACCGCAACATTTTTGTGAGCCAAGGCTTTTTGGTGAAATCCAATGATGAAAACCAGCCTGCATTCTTCTACTCGACGTGGAACATCTCCTGCACCAACCAGGAATCCACATCTGTCTTCTTTGGTGCATTTCTGACTTTTCTCCCAAACCAGAGAATCCACTTTTGCACCTTCATCCGGTTTAGCAGCAGCTCTTGTTTTTCCTGGACCCTTCATCAACTTCTGGTCTCCTTTCTTCACAGGTCTTCAGGTCCAGGAATCCATCAATGGTATCCTGCAGTCTTGCTTGGTTTTTGCATAATCCTTTACCACGACTTCTAGTGTGTTCTGAAGAAACTTGCTGTACTTTACTCCTGTTTTCCTTGGCTCTGGGGTGGGGTATTTTACTTACATTTGGTGTTTTCTTACACTCCCAGCGCCCTCTACACACTACTCTTGCCTAGGGGGGAACCAATATTCGTATTCCACTATTTTAGTATATTGTTTGTGTTGCCCCTTGACCCATTGGTACCTATTGTGTTTTTCACTGTTTGCACTATTTTATGATTATTTACTTACCTGATTTTGGTTACTAGTGTAAATATTGTGTATAATACTTACCTCCAGTAGGAGTATTGCCTCTAAGATATTTTTGGTAATGAGTCACCCAAATAAATACCTTTATTTTTGGTAACACTGAGTATTTGTCTTTCTTTGTGTAAGTACTGTGTGACTACAGTGGTATTGCAAGAGCTTTGCATGTCTCCTAGTTCAGCCTTGGCTGCTCAGCTTCAGCTACCCCTAGAGAGCCTGGCTTCTAGACACTGCCCACACTTCTCTAATAGGGGATACCTGGACCTGGTATAAGGTGTACGTACCTCTGGTACCCACTACAAACCAGGCCATCATCTCACACCACCTTAAGGTGTTGTCTGAGAGGTGGAACCTCTATTTCATTTTCCTCCATCTTGGATGGAAGGAAAATAGCCAATCAGGTTTAGGGGAGTGACCCTTCCCACAGGAAATGGTCACCAAAGGTAAGTGTCCCATTGGACACTACCAGTTTTCCCCTAAAATGCCCACTAAATTCAGTATTCAGGGGGCTCCCCTAGACCAAGAAATCAGATTCGAAAGGACGAAGAAAACCAGCACCAAAGAAGATCCAAAGCAAGAGAACTGTGGACCTGCTGCTGCAAGAAAAGGCGCCAAACCCTGCCTGCTGCACCCAGGACCGGAAAATCGCCTCTGCGGAGGAGCTGGACATGGGACTGACCTCAAGAAACCCAGAGGACCTCCAGGCTTCACAAATCACCCAAGATCTCCCTTCTGAGTGAAGACACCACTCTGCAAAGCAACAAAGACTAACAAACCAGTGAGGGTCACTTTACTGACTGGCCAATATCTCCGCACCCGGAAGTCACAGCTGGACCCAACAACACACTGACAACAGCCGGGGCAAGAGCTACAAGTGTGCCAACTTTGGTGGCACTGCGCCCTCCAGAGACTAGTGTCAATGCCCCAGGTACTGGCCAGTGCATGTCGGACTCTAAGAAAACCAGCTTCCCCAGAGGTACCCAGTTGCAACTTAGCGGCAACTGTTTTACTTGGTTTCTGACGTCCACTGACCAGTGCCTGTGGTGTTGCAGACTGAGGGGGTCATTCTGACCCTGGCGGTCTTGGACCGCCAGGGTGCAGAACGACGGAAGCACCGCCAACAGGCTGGCTGTGCTTCAAAGCCCATTCCGACCGTGGCGGTAAAGCCGCGGTCGGAAAACCGGGGCCATCGGTTTCCCGCCGTTTTTGCCCCAGCTGGGCGAATCCGCCAGGGCAGCGCTGCAAGCAGCGCTGCCCTGGGGATTCCGACCCCCTTCCCGCCAGCCTGTTTCTGGCGGTTTACACCGCCAGGAAGAGGCTGGGGGGAACGGGTGTCCTGGGGCCCCTGGGGGCCCCTGCACTGCCCATGCCACTGGCATGGGCAGTGCAGGGGCCCCCTAACAGGGCCCCAGCCTGCTTTTTACTGTCTGCCTAGCAGACAGTGAAAAGCGCGACGGGTGCAACTGCACCCGTCGCACACCTGCAACACCGCCGGCTCCATTCGGAGCCAGCTTCAATGTTGCAGGCCTCCTTCCCGCTGGGCCGGAGGGCGCTAACATTGTTAGCGCCCGCTGGCCCAGCGGGAAGGTCGGAATGCAGGAAGCGGTATTTTGGGCGCGTGGTGGCCAAATGGCGCTTCCCGCCTGGTGGGCGGCAACTGCCGCCCGCCAGAGTTAGAATGAGGGCCTGAGTGTCCTGGTGCAAACCTAAAATACAAACTCGAGATGGCACACTGCCTGTGTGCCCTGACCACCCTACACTGCATATTCTATGGGTAAGTCACCCCCCTAGCAGGCCTTCCAGCCCTAAGACAGGGTGTACTATACTATATGTGAGGGCATAATTGCATGAGCAATATGCCCCCACTGTGTTCTTGCCAAACCTGGGACATAGTGAGTGAACAGAGCAGCCGTTTTAATATACTGTATGTGTTGGACACTGGTCAATACGAGTTTCACACCTACATCATGGCTACTCTGAACCCTGGGTAGTTTGGTATCAAACAACTCAGAATAATAAATCCAAACTGGTACCAGTACTGGATTTATTATAAAATGCAGGCCTTCATGCACCATGTGGCCACAATATACCAAGGCCACCATACTCCAGGGCCACCCACCATCTGTGCACTGTGGCCACAATATACCAGGGCCAGCACCATGCTAGGTATGACTACAATATGGTGGTCATTCTGACCCTGGCGGTCTTTGACCGCCAGCGCGGAGGACCGCGGGAGCACCGCCGACAGGCCGGCGGTGCTCCAATGGGGATTCCGACCGCGGCGGTAAAGCCGCGGTCGGACCGGCACCACTGGCGGGGTCCCGCCAGTGTACCGCCGCCCCATTGAATCCTCCGCGGCGGCGCAGCTTGCTGCACCGCCGCGGGGATTCCGACCCCCCCTACCGCCATCCAGATCCCGGCGGTCGGACCGCCGAGATCCGGATGGCGGTAGGGGGGGTCGCGGGGCCCCTGGGGGCCCCTGCAGTGCCCATGCCACTGGCATGGGCATTGCAGGGGCCCCCGTAAGAGGGCCCCTACATGTATTTCACTGTCTGCTGCGCAGACAGTGAAATACGCGACGGGTGCAACTGCACCCGTCGCACAGCTTCCACTCCGCCGGCTCGATTCCGAGCCGGCTTCATCGTGGAAGCCTCTTTCCCGCTGGGCTGGCTGGCGGTCTGAAGGCGACCGCCCGCCAGCCCAGCGGGAAAGTCAGAATTACCGCCGCGGTCTTTCGACCGCGGAACGGTAACCTGACGGCGGGACTTTGGCGGGCGGCCTCCGCCGCCCGCCAAGGTCAGAATGAGGGCCTATGTCTTGCCCACCAGTTACACATGTGGCAGCAGACACAACATGCCAGAGTCACCCTTATGCCCAGAGTGATGCCATCACACTGAGGGGGCATCATAACTTTTAACTACCTTAAGGTGAAGCGGGGCACCACATCTCAGGGCCAACGTTATGCCAAGCGTTGGCCACCAAGATGCTAATTGGTCGCCATTATTATACCGGGTTGTGGTCACCATTATGTGAGGGTCCCCAAAGTATTCAGGGGCATAATCAGAAGTTGGCAACCTCCCAAGGCCACAAGTACAGTTTACCCACCACTGTGGTGAGAGGGCAGCGAGGGAGACCATCACAGCATGACCAGGGTCAGGCCAGCTGGACACAACTTTTCACCAACTGGCACTGTTATGCTTCAGTGGCCACCATGGTGTCAGCGGCGGCAATTATATCCACTGGCCACAATTACACCAACCACGGCCACTGTTACCTGTGAGGAGATCACCATGATCAGGACGGCAATCACATGGAAGGGGCACAAGTGCATCAAATGTGCCCAAAATATGTCTGCCAAAGCCACAATTACTATTAAGGAGGGCTCCCAGCATGTCTGGGATGGCTGCCGTCAAGTCAGCGATGGCCACCTTTATATCGAGGATGGCCACTGTTATGTCAGGGACGGCCATTATATTGACAGGTTTGGCCACCGTGCGGGGGGGGGACTATTGCCAGGGGTGGTGGCCTGTCTGTCAGGAGCTCCAGTTGTGCCTGCCAGGGCAACCATTGGCTCGGGAGCTGGTGCCATCATGCCAGGGGTGGTCACACAAACATCAACCATCACTCCACCCCCACCCACGTGCTCCTTGGCGCCTGGAAGCAAGACGTACACACAAGCACACACACAGGCACGTGCATTAATGCACACAAACTCACACACGCACACACAGAGGCGCGTACGTTGATGCACAAAAATACAAGTACACACAAAGGCACGTGCTTTCACAAACACACAAGTACACACAGAGGCACGTGCATTCACGCGCACACAAGCACATATAGAGGCACGTGCATTCACGCACACACACAAGCACACATACAGGCACATGCATTTACACACACCCACAAACACACACAGAGGCGCATGCATTCACGCACACACACAAGCACACACAGAGGCACGTGCATTCACGCACACACACAAGCACACACAGATGCACGTGCATTCACGCACACAAGCACACAGAGGCACGTGCATTCACGCACACAAGCACACACAGAGGCACGTGCATTCACGCGCACACAAGCACATATAGAGGCACGTGCATTCACGCACACACACAAGCACACATACAGGCACATGCATTTACACACACCCACAAACACACACAGAGGCGCATGCATTCACGCACACACACAAGCACACACAGATGCACGTGCATTCACGCACACAAGCACACAGAGGCACGTGCATTCACGCACACAAGCACACACAGAGGCACGTGCATTCACGCGCACACAAGCACATATAGAGGCACGTGCATTCACGCACACACACAAGCACACATACAGGCACATGCATTTACACACACCCACAAACACACACAGAGGCGCATGCATTCACGCACACACACAAGCACACACACAGATGCACGTGCATTCACACACACAAGCACACACAGAGGCACGTGCATTCACGTACACATGTAAGCACACACAGAGGCACGTGCGTTCACGCACACACACACAAGCACACACAGAGGCACGTGCATTCACGCACACACACAAGCACACACAGATGCACGTGCATTCACGCACACAAGCACACAGAGGCACGTGCATTCACGCACACAAGCACACACAGAGGCACGTGCATTCACGCACACTGTTACTCACCGACCACAAAGATGATTTTGCTCGTCTTCAGCTTCTCTGGAATGAGAAATGAAAGAAATTTTAGATTTCTTGTGAAAGGAAATCGGACGACGAGCAGGTCGAGGACTGGAGCCCAAGGAGCTTCAGGACTGGGGGGTAGGAGACCCCCCCCACCTGACCCCCCAAGCAGCCTGCAAAGAGCACAGTGGTGGCTTTTACAGACAACTGGAGCCAAGCCCACCAGGCAGCCTTCTTCTGGACCCCCCCGTGCCCCCAAGCACCGCCCTGAGTGAGGGGGCCTCAGAAGAACCCCCGCTCTAGAACCTGGGGAGCGCACACTCCGCGTAGTTAGCTTTTGCCTAATTACATGAAATGTCATCAAAAGTAGGTGAAATTACATGCAATGATGCAAAACGCAACTCTGCCTCCAGCTCTATACTTAACTATAGTCTGCTTTCTCATGTCAATTCTTTCACAAGGAACCCAAGACCTAAGTGGCCAGGGCTGTGCAAGGCTGCAGCCTGTGCTCACTGTGCCACTGGAACCAAGCTGCCCCTGACGGAAGAGGTGCGTCCCGTGCTCACTGTGCCACTGGAACCAAGCTGCACCCAACAGAAGAGGTGCGTCCCGTGCTCACTGTGCCACTGGAACCAAGCAGCCCCCGACGGAAGAGGTGCGTCCCGTGCTCACTGTGCCACTGGAACCAAGCTGACCCCGACAGAAAAGGTGCGTCCCGTGCTCACTGTGCCACTGGAACCAAGCTGCACCCAACAGAAGAGGTGCGTCACGTTCTCACTGTGCCACTGGAACCAAGCTGCCCCGACCTAAGAGGTGCGTCCCGTGCTCACTGTGCCACTGGAACCAAGCTGCCCCTGACAGAAGAGGTGCGTCCCGTGCTCACTGTGCCACTGGAACCACACTGACCCCGACCGAAGAGGTGCGTACCGTGCTCACTGTGCCACTGGAACCAAGCTGACCCCGACCTAAGAGGTGCGTCCCGTGCTCACTGTGCCACTGGAACCAAGCTGCCCCTGACAGAAGAGGTGCGTCCCGTGCTCACTGTGCCACTGGAACCAAGCTGACCCCGACAGAAGAGGTGCGTCCCGTGCTCACTGTGCCACTGGAACCAAGCTGCACCCAACAGAAGAGGTGCGTCCCGTTCTCACTGTGCCACTGGAACCAAGCTGCCCCTGACGGAAGAGGTGCGTCCCGTGCTCACTGTGCCACTGGACCCAAGCTGCCCCTGACAGAAGAGGTGCGTCCTGTGCTCACTGTGCCACTGGAACCACACTGACCCCGACCGAAGAGGTGCGTCCCGTGCTCACTGTGCCACTGGAACCAAGCTGCCACCGACGGAAGAGGTGCGTCCCGTGCTCACTGTGCCACTGGAACCAAGCTGCCACCGACGGAAGAGGTGCGTTGCGTGCTCACTGTGCCACTGGAACCACACTGACCCCGACCAAAGAGGTGTGTCCCGTGCTCACTGTGCCACTGGAACCAAGCTGCACCCAACAGAAGAGGTGCGTCCCGTACTCACTGTGCCACTGGAACCAAGCTGACCCCGACCGAAGAGGTGCGTTCCGTGCTCACTGTGCCACTGGACCCAAGCTGCCCCGACGGAAGAGGTGCGTCCCGTGCTCACTGTGCCACTGGAACCAAGCTGCCCCCGACGGAAGAGGTGCGTCCCGTGCTCACTGTGCCACTGGAACCAAGCTGCACCCGACGGAAGAGGTGCGTCCCGTGCTCACTGTGCCACTGGAACCAAGCTGCCACCGACGGAAGAGGTGCGTCGCGTGCTCACTGTGCCACTGGAACCACACTGACCCCGACCAAAGAGGTGTGTCCCCTGCTCACTGTACCAACGGAACCAAGCTGCACCCAACAGAAGAGGTGCGTCCCGTACTCACTGTGCCACTGGAACCAAGCTGACCCCGACAGAAGAGGTGCGTCCCCTGCTCACTGTGCCACTGGAACCAAGCTGCACCCAACAGAAGAGGTGCGTCGCATGCGCACTGTGCCACTGGACCCAAGCTGACCCCGACCGAAGAGGTGTGTCCCATGCTCACTCTGTGACTGGAACCAAGCTGACCCCGACCGAAGAGGTGCGTCCCGTGCTCACTGTGCCACTGGACCCAAGCTGCCACCGACGGAAGAGGTGCGTCCCGTGCTCACTGTGCCACTGGACCCAAGCTGCCCCCGACAGAAGAGCTGCGTCCCGTGCTCACTGTGCCACTGGAACCACACTGACCCCGACCGAAGAGGTGCGTCCCATGCTCACTGTGCCACTGGAACCAAGCTGCCCCCGACGGAAGAGGTGCGTCCCGTGCTCACTGTGCCACTGGAACCACACTGACCCCGACCGAAGAGGTGCGTCCCGTGCTCACTGTGCCACTGGACCCAAGCTGCCCCGACCGAAGAGGTGCGTCCCGTGCTCACTGTGCCACTGGAACCAAGCTGACCCCGACAGAAGAGGTGCGTCCCGTGCTCACTGTGCCACTGGAACCAAGCTGCACCCAACAGAAGAGGTGCGTCCCGTTCTCACTGTGCCACTGGAACCAAGCTGCCTCTGACGGAAGAGGTGCGTCCCGTTCTCACTGTGCCACTGGAACCAAGCTGCCCCTGACGGAAGAGGTGCGTCCCGTGCTCACTGTGCCACTGGACCCAAGCTGCCCCTGACCGAAGAGGTGCGTCCCGTGCTCACTGTGCCACTGGAACCAAGCTGCCACCGACGGAAGAGGTGAGTCCCGTGCTCACTGTGCCACTGGAACCAAGCTGCCACCGACGGAAGAGGTGCGTCGCGTGCTCACTGTGCCACTGGAACCACACTGACCCCGACCAAAGAGGTGTGTCCCGTGCTCACTGTGCCACTGGAACCAAGCTGCACCCAACAGAAGAGGTGCGTCCCGTACTCACTGTGCCACTGGAACCAAGCTGACCCAGACCGAAGAGGTGCGTCCTGTGCTCACTGTGCCACTGGACCCAAGCTGCCCCGACGGAAGAGGTGCGTCCCGTGCTCACTGTGTCACTGGACCCAAGCTGCCCCGACGGAAGAGGTGCGTCCCGTGCTCACTGTGCCACTGGAACCAAGCTGCCCCCGACGGAAGAGGTGCGTCCCGTGCTCACTGTGCCACTGGAGCCAAGCTGCACCCGACGGAAGAGGTGCGTCCCGTGCTCACTGTGCCACTGGAACCAAGCTTCACCCAACGGAAGAGGTGCGTCCCGTGCTCACTGTGCCACTGGAACCAAGCTGCCACCGACGGAAGAGGTGCGTCGCGTGCTCACTGTGCCACTGGAACCACACTGACCCCGACCAAAGAGGTGTGTCCCCTGCTCACTGTGCCAACGGAACCAAGCTGCACCCAACAGAAGAGGTGCGTCCCGTACTCACTGTGCCACTGGAACCAAGCTGACCCCGACAGAAGAGGTGCGTCCCCTGCTCACTGTGCCACTGTAACCAAGCTGCACCCAACAGAAGAGGTGCGTCGCGTGCGCACTGTGCCACTGGACCCAAGCTGACCCCGACCGAAGAGGTGTGTCCCATGCTCACTCTGTGACTGGAACCAAGCTGACCCCGACCGAAGAGGTGCGTCCCGTGCTCACTGTGCCACTGGACCCAAGCTGCCACCGACGGAAGAGGTGCGTCCCGTGCTCACTGTGCCACTGGACCCAAGCTGCCCCTGACAGAAGAGCTGCGTCCCGTGCTCACTGTGCCACTGGAACCACACTGACCCCGACCGAAGAGGTGCGTCCCGTGCTCACTGTGCCACTGGAACCAAGCTGCCCCCGACGGAAGAAGTGCGTCCCGTGCTCACTGTGCCACTGGAACCAAGCTGCACCCGACGGAAGAGGTGCGTCCCGTGCTCACTGTGCCACTGGAACCAAGCTGCCACCGACGGAAGAGGTGCGTCGCGTGCTCACTGTGCCACTGGAACCACACTGACCCCGACCAAAGAGGTGTGTCCCCTGCTCACTGTGCCAACGGAACCAAGCTGCACCCAACAGAAGAGGTGCGTCCCGTACTCACTGTGCCACTGGAACCAAGCTGACCCCGACAGAAGAGGTGCGTCCCCTGCTCACTGTGCCACTGGAACCAAGCTGCACCCAACAGAAGAAGTGCGTCGCATGCGCACTGTGCCACTGGACCCAAGCTGACCCCGACCGAAGAGGTGTGTCCCATGCTCACTCTGTGACTGGAACCAAGCTGACCCCGACCGAAGAGGTGCGTCCCGTGCTCACTGTGCCACTGGACCCAAGCTGCCACCGACGGAAGAGGTGCGTCCCGTGCTCACTGTGCCACTGGACCCAAGCTGCCCCCGACAGAAGAGCTGCGTCCCATGCTCACTGTGCCACTGGAACCACACTGACCCCGACCGAAGAGGTGCGTCCCATGCTCACTGTGCCACTGGAACCAAGCTGCCCCCGACGGAAGAGGTGCGTCCCGTGCTCACTGTGCCACTGGAACCACACTGACCCCGACCGAAGAGGTGCGTCCCGTGCTCACTGTGCCACTGGACCCAAGCTGCCCCGACCGAAGAGGTGCGTCCCGTGCTCACTGTGCCACTGGAACCAAGCTGACCCCAACAGAAGAGGTGCGTCCCGTTCTCACTGTGCCACTGGAACCAAGCTGCCGCTGACGGAAGAGGTGCGTCCCGTTCTCACTGTGCCACTGGAACCAAGCTGCCCCTGACGGAAGAGGTGCGTCCCGTGCTCACTGTGCCACTGGACCCAAGCTGCCCCTGACCGAAGAGGTGCGTCCCGTGCTCACTGTGCCACTGGAACCAAGCTGCCACCGACGGAAGAGGTGCGTCCCGTGCTCACTGTGCCACTGGAACCAAGCTGCCACCGACGGAAGAGGTGCGTCGCGTGCTCACTGTGCCACTGGAACCACACTGACCCCGACCAAAGAGGTGTGTCCCGTGCTCACTGTGCCACTGGAACCAAGCTGCACCCAACAGAAGAGGTGCGTCCCGTACTCACTGTGCCACTGGAACCAAGCTGACCCAGACCGAAGAGGTGCGTCCCGTGCTCACTGTGTCACTGGACCCAAGCTGCCCCGACGGAAGAGGTGCGTCCCGTGCTCACTGTGCCACTGGAACCAAGCTGCCCCCGACGGAAGAGGTGCGTCCCGTGCTCACTGTGCCACTGGAACCAAGCTGCACCCGACGGAAGAGGTGCGTCCCGTGCTCACTGTGCCACTGGAACCAAGCTTCACCCGACAGAAGAGGTGCGTCCCGTGCTCACTGTGCCACTGGAACCAAGCTGCCACCGACGGAAGAGGTGCGTCGCGTGCTCACTGTGCCACTGGAACCACACTGACCCCGACCAAAGAGGTGTGTCCCCTGCTCACTGTGCCAACGGAACCAAGCTGCACCCAACAGAAGAGGTGCGTCCCGTACTCACTGTGCCACTGGAACCAAGCTGACCCCGACAGAAGAGGTGCGTCCCCTGCTCACTGTGCCACTGTAACCAAGCTGCACCCATAGAAGAGGTGCGTCGCGTGCGCACTGTGCCACTGGACCCAAGCTGACCCCGACCGAAGAGGTGTGTCCCATGCTCACTCTGTGACTGGAACCAAGCTGACCCCGACCGAAGAGGTGCGTCCCGTGCTCACTGTGCCACTGGACCCAAGCTGCCACCGACGGAAGAGGTGCGTCCCGTGCTCACTGTGCCACTGGACCCAAGCTGCCCCCGACAGAAGAGCTGCGTCCCATGCTCACTGTGCCACTGGAACCACACTGACCCCGACCGAAGAGGTGCGTCCCGTGCTCACTGTGCCACTGGAACCAAGCTGCCCCCGACGGAAGAGGTGCGTCCCGTGCTCACTGTGCCACTGGAACCACACTGACCCCGACCGAAGAGGTGCGTCCCGTGCTCACTGTGCCACTGGAACCAAGCTGCACCCGACAGAAGAGGTGCGTCCCGTGCTCACTGTGCCACTGGAACCAAGCTGCACCTGACTGAAGAGGTGCGTCCTGTGCTCACTGTGCCACTGGAACCAAGCTGCCCCAAACCAGAGGTGAGTCCCCTGCTCACTGTGCCACAAGAACCAAGCTGTACCCAACAGAAGAGGTGCGTCGGTTGCTCACTGTGCCACTGGAACCAAGCTGCCACCGACGGAAGAGGTGCGTCGCGTGCTCACTGTGCCACTGGAACCACACTGACCCCGACCAAAGAGGTGTGTCCCCTGCTCACTGTGCCAACGGAACCAAGCTGCACCCAACAGAAGAGGTGCGTCCCGTACTCACTGTGCCACTGGAACCAAGCTGACCCCGACAGAAGAGGTGCGTCCCCTGCTCACTGTGCCACTGTAACCAAGCTGCACCCAACAGAAGAGGTGCGTCGCGTGCGCACTGTGCCACTGGACCCAAGCTGACCCCGACCGAAGAGGTGTGTCCCATGCTCACTCTGTGACTGGAACCAAGCTGACCCCGACCGAAGAGGTGCGTCCCGTGCTCACTGTGCCACTGGACCCAAGCTGCCACCGACGGAAGAGGTGCGTCCCGTGCTCACTGTGCCACTGGACCCAAGCTGCCCCTGACAGAAGAGCTGCGTCCCGTGCTCACTGTGCCACTGGAACCACACTGACCCCGACCGAAGAGGTGCGTCCCGTGCTCACTGTGCCACTGGAACCAAGCTGCCCCCGACGGAAGAAGTGCGTCCCGTGCTCACTGTGCCACTGGAACCAAGCTGCACCCGACGGAAGAGGTGCGTCCCGTGCTCACTGTGCCACTGGAACCAAGCTGCCACCGACGGAAGAGGTGCGTCGCGTGCTCACTGTGCCACTGGAACCACACTGACCCCGACCAAAGAGGTGTGTCCCCTGCTCACTGTGCCAACGGAACCAAGCTGCACCCAACAGAAGAGGTGCGTCCCGTACTCACTGTGCCACTGGAACCAAGCTGACCCCGACAGAAGAGGTGCGTCCCCTGCTCACTGTGCCACTGGAACCAAGCTGCACCCAACAGAAGAAGTGCGTCGCATGCGCACTGTGCCACTGGACCCAAGCTGACCCCGACCGAAGAGGTGTGTCCCATGCTCACTCTGTGACTGGAACCAAGCTGACCCCGACCGAAGAGGTGCGTCCCGTGCTCACTGTGCCACTGGACCCAAGCTGCCACCGACGGAAGAGGTGCGTCCCGTGCTCACTGTGCCACTGGACCCAAGCTGCCCCCGACAGAAGAGCTGCGTCCCATGCTCACTGTGCCACTGGAACCACACTGACCCCGACCGAAGAGGTGCGTCCCATGCTCACTGTGCCACTGGAACCAAGCTGCCCCCGACGGAAGAGGTGCGTCCCGTGCTCACTGTGCCACTGGAACCACACTGACCCCGACCGAAGAGGTGCGTCCCGTGCTCACTGTGCCACTGGACCCAAGCTGCCCCGACCGAAGAGGTGCGTCCCGTGCTCACTGTGCCACTGGAACCAAGCTGACCCCAACAGAAGAGGTGCGTCCCGTTCTCACTGTGCCACTGGAACCAAGCTGCCCCTGACGGAAGAGGTGCGTCCCGTTCTCACTGTGCCACTGGAACCAAGCTGCCCCTGACGGAAGAGGTGCGTCCCGTGCTCACTGTGCCACTGGACCCAAGCTGCCCCTGACCGAAGAGGTGCGTCCCGTGCTCACTGTGCCACTGGAACCAAGCTGCCACCGACGGAAGAGGTGCGTCCCGTGCTCACTGTGCCACTGGAACCAAGCTGCCACCGACGGAAGAGGTGCGTCGCGTGCTCACTGTGCCACTGGAACCACACTGACCCCGACCAAAGAGGTGTGTCCCGTGCTCACTGTGCCACTGGAACCAAGCTGCACCCAACAGAAGAGGTGCGTCCCGTACTCACTGTGCCACTGGAACCAAGCTGACCCAGACCGAAGAGGTGCGTCCCGTGCTCACTGTGTCACTGGACCCAAGCTGCCCCGACGGAAGAGGTGCGTCCCGTGCTCACTGTGCCACTGGAACCAAGCTGCCCCCGACGGAAGAGGTGCGTCCCGTGCTCACTGTGCCACTGGAACCAAGCTGCACCCGACGGAAGAGGTGCGTCCCGTGCTCACTGTGCCACTGGAACCAAGCTTCACCCGACAGAAGAGGTGCGTCCCGTGCTCACTGTGCCACTGGAACCAAGCTGCCACCGACGGAAGAGGTGCGTCGCGTGCTCACTGTGCCACTGGAACCACACTGACCCCGACCAAAGAGGTGTGTCCCCTGCTCACTGTGCCAACGGAACCAAGCTGCACCCAACAGAAGAGGTGCGTCCCGTACTCACTGTGCCACTGGAACCAAGCTGACCCCGACAGAAGAGGTGCGTCCCCTGCTCACTGTGCCACTGTAACCAAGCTGCACCCATAGAAGAGGTGCGTCGCGTGCGCACTGTGCCACTGGACCCAAGCTGACCCCGACCGAAGAGGTGTGTCCCATGCTCACTCTGTGACTGGAACCAAGCTGACCCCGACCGAAGAGGTGCGTCCCGTGCTCACTGTGCCACTGGACCCAAGCTGCCACCGACGGAAGAGGTGCGTCCCGTGCTCACTGTGCCACTGGACCCAAGCTGCCCCCGACAGAAGAGCTGCGTCCCATGCTCACTGTGCCACTGGAACCACACTGACCCCGACCGAAGAGGTGCGTCCCGTGCTCACTGTGCCACTGGAACCAAGCTGCCCCCGACGGAAGAGGTGCGTCCCGTGCTCACTGTGCCACTGGAACCACACTGACCCCGACCGAAGAGGTGCGTCCCGTGCTCACTGTGCCACTGGAACCAAGCTGCACCCGACAGAAGAGGTGCGTCCCGTGCTCACTGTGCCACTGGAACCAAGCTGCACCTGACTGAAGAGGTGCGTCCTGTGCTCACTGTGCCACTGGAACCAAGCTGCCCCAAACCAGAGGTGAGTCCCCTGCTCACTGTGCCACAAGAACCAAGCTGTACCCAACAGAAGAGGTGCGTCGGTTGCTCACTGTGCCACTGGAACCAAGCTGCCCCCGACGGAAGAGGTGCGTCCCGTGCTCGCTGTGCCACTGGAACCAAACTGCCCCCGACGGAAGAGGTGCGTCCCATGCTCACTGTGCCATTGGAACCAAGCTGCACCCCACCGAAGAGGTGCGTCGGTTGCTCACTGTGCCACTGGACCCAAGCTGACCCCGACCAAAGAGGTGTGTCCCATGCTCACTGTGCCACTGGACCCAAGCTGCCCCCGACAGAAGAGGTGCGTCCCGTGCTCACTGTGCCACTGGAACCAAGCTGCCGCTGACGGAAGAGGTGCGTCCCATGCTCACTGTGCCACTGGAACCAAACTGACCCCGACGGAAGAGGTGCGTACCGTGCTCACTGTGCCACTGGAACCAAGCTGCCCCCGACGGAAGAGGCACATCCCGTGCTCACTGTGCCATTGGAACCAAGCTGACCACGACCAAAGAGATGCATCCCGTTCTCACTGTGCCACTGGACCCAAGCTGCCCCCAACGGAAGAGGTGCGTTACGTGCTCACTGTGCCACTTGAACCAAGCTGACCCCGACCAAAGAGGTGCATCCTGTGTTCACTGTGCCACTGGAACCAAGTTGACCCCGACCGAAAAGGTGCGTCCCGTGCTCACTGTGCCACTGGACCCAAGCTGCCCCAAACCAAAGAGGTACGTCCCCTGCTCACTGTGCCACAAGAACCAAGCTGACCCCGACCGAAGAGGTGCATCCTGTGCTCACTGTGCCACTGGACCCAAGCTACACCCAAACTGAAGATGTGCGTCCCGTGCTCACTGTGCCACTGGAACCAAGCTGCACCTGACTGAAGAGGTGCGTTCCGTGCTCACTGTGCCACTGGAACCAAGCTGCCCCAAACCAAAGAGGTGAGTCCCCTGCTCACTGTGCCACAAGAACAGAAGCTGCACCCAACAGAAGAGGTGCGTTGGCTGCTCACTGTGCCATTGGAACCAAGCTGCACCCCACCGAAGAGGTGCGTCCCATTCTCACTGTGCCACTGGAACCAAGCTGCCCCCGACGGAAGAGGTGCGTCCCATGCTCACTGTGCCATTGGAACCAAGCTGCACCCCACCGAAGAGGTGCGTCGGTTGCTCACTGTGCCACTGGACCCAAGCTGACCCCGACCAAAGAGGTGTGTCCCATGCTCACAGTGCCACTGGACCCAAGCTGCCCCCGACAGAAGAGGTGCGTCCCGTGCTCACTGTGCCTCTGGAACCAAGCTGCCGCCGACGGAAGAGGTGCGTCCCATGCTCACTGTGCCACTGGAACCAAACTGACCCCGACGGAAGAGGTGCGTACCGTGCTCACTGTGCCACTGGAACCAAGCTGCCCCCGACGGAAGAGGCACGTCCCGTGCTCACTGTGCCACTGGAACTAAGCTGACCCCGACCAAAGAGATGCATCCCGTTCTCACTGTGCCACTGGACCCAAGCTGCCCTCAACGGAAGAGGTGCGTTACGTGCTCACTGTGCCACTTGAACCAAGCTGACCCCGACCAAAGAGGTACATCCCATGTTCACTGTGCCACTGGAACCAAGCTGACCCCGACCGAAGAGGTGCGTCCCGTGCTCACTGTGCCACTGGACCCAAGCTGCCCCAAACCAAAGAGGTACGTCCCCTGCTCACTGTGCCACAAGAACCAAGCTGACCCCGACCGAAGAGGTGCGTCCTGTGCTCACTGTGCCACTGGACCCAAGCTACACCCAACCGAAGATGTGCGTCCCGTGCTCACTGTGCCACTGGAACCAAGCTGCACCTGACTGAAGAGGTGCGTCCCGTGCTCACTGTGCCACTGGATCCAAGCTGACCCCGACCAAAGCGGTGCGTCCTGTGCTAGGTGTGCCACTGGAACCAAGCTGACCCCGACCAAAGAGGTGCGCCCCGTGCTCACTGTGCCACTGGAACCAACCTGACCCCAAGCGAAGACGTGCGTCCCGTGCTCACTGTGCCACTGGAACCAAGCTGCCCCCAACCAAAGAGGTGCGTCCCGTGATCACTGTGCCACTGGAACCAAGCTGCACCCAACAGAAGAGGTGCGTCCTGTGCTCACTGTGCCACTGGAACCAAGCTGCACCCCACCGAAGAGGTGCGTCCCGTGCTCACTGTGCCAGTGGAACCAAGCTGCCCCCGACCGAAGAGATGCGTCCTGTGCTCACTGTGCCACTGGAACCAAGCTGCACCCCGACGGAAGAGGTGCGTCGCGTGCTCACTGTCTCACTGGAACCAAGCTGACCCCGACCGAAGAGGTGCGTCCCGTGCTCACTGAGCCACTGGAACCAAGCTGCCCCCGACCGAGGAGGTGCATCCCGTGCTCACTGTGCCACTGGACCCAAGCTGCCCCAAACCAAAGAGGTGCGCCCCCTGCTCACTCTGCCACAAGAACCAAGCTGACCCCGACCGAAGAGGTGCGTCCCATGCTCACTGTGCCACTGGAAACAAGCTGACCCCAACCAAAGAGGTGCGTCCTGTGCTCCCTGTGCCACTGCAATCAAGCTGACCCCGACCGAAGAGGTGCGTCCCATGCTCACTGTGTCATTGGAACCAAGCTGACCACAACCGAAGAGGTGCGTCCCATGCTCACTGTGCCATTGGAACCAAGCTGACCCCGACAGAAGACGTGTGTCCCATGTTCATTGTTCCATTGGAACCAAGCTGCCCCCAACCAAAGAGGTGCGTCCTGTGCTCACTGTGTGACTGGAACCAAGCTGACCCCGACTGAAGAGATGTGTCCCATGCTCACTGTGCCACTGGAACCAAACTGACCCGACCAAAGACGTGAGTCCTGTGCTCACTGTGCCACTTCAACCAAGCTGACCCTGACCGAAGAGGTGCGTTACGTGCTCACTGTGCCACTTCAACCAAGCTGACCCCGACCGAAGAAGTGCGTCCCGTGCTCACTGTCACTGGACCCAAGCTGCACCAACCGAAGAGGTGTGTCCCGTGTTCAATGTGCCACTAGAACCAAGCTGCCCCCAACCAAAGAGGTGCGTCCCGTGCTCACTGTGCCATTAAAACCAAGCTGACCCCGACCGAAGAGGTGTGTCCCGTGTTCACTGTGCCACTGGAACCAAGCTGCCCCCAACCAAAGAGGTGCATCCCGTGCTCACTGTGCCACATCAACCAAGCTGCTCCCAACTAAAGAGGTGCGTCCCATGCTCACTCTGTGACTGGAACCAAGCTGACCCCGACTGAAGAGGTGCGTCCCATGCTCACTGTGCCACTGCAACCAAGCTGACCCCGACCGAAGAGGTGTGTCCTGTGCTCACTGAGCCACTGGAACCAAGCTGCCCCCAACCAAAGAGGTGTGTCCTGTGCTCACTGTGCCATTGGAACCAAGCTGACCCTGACGGAAGACATGCGTCCCATGTTCACTGTGCCACTGGAACCAAGCTGACCCCAACCAAAGAGGTGCGTCCGGTGCTAACTGGAACCAAGCTGACCCCGACCGAAGATGTGCGTCCCCTGCTCACGGTGACATTGGAACTAAGCTGACCGCGACGGAGGACTGGTCCACTGGAACCAACCTGACCTTGACCGAAGAGGTGCGTCCAATGCTCACTGTGCCATTGGAGCCAAGCTGACCCTGACGGAAGATGTGTGTCCCGTGTTCACTGTTCCACTGGAACCAAGCTGACCCCGACCGAAGAGGTGTGTCCGGTGCTCACTGCGGCATTGGACCCAAGCTGCACCCAACCAGAGAGGTGCGTCCCGTGCTCACTGTGCCACTGGACCCATGCCTCACCCAACCAAAGAGATGCAGTTCGGCTGAATTCGGTCTTTGGTCGCTTGTGTGCTGGTTTAGAAAGGATCTGGCCTGGCAGCTCAGGCTGAACTGTTCCCACTGTAGCAGGGTCAAGACTCATTTGCATATGGTTGGGTCTAATCTGAGGTGGCGATTGCCAGTGGTTAGGCTTATTGCAAGCATCTTCCCATCACCTCAGTTTTCGTGTGTTTGAGAAAACACAGATGATCAGACCACAGTCTGTTGTTAACAGCTGGTCTGCTGACCAATGAAGCAGAAATAACCGACCCTGAGGTTCATCCTTACTGTCACCCTGCGTTAATAGGGCTGGTCTCTGTGGGGTGTAGGGTCGGTCTCTGTGGGGTGTAGGGTTGGTCTCTATGGGGTGTAGGGTCGGTCTCTGTGGGGTGTAGGGTAGATCTCTGTGGGGCATAGGGTCGGTCTCTGTGGGGTGTAGGGTCGGTCTCTGTGGGGCGTAGGGTAGTCTCTGTGGGGTGTAGGGTTAGTCTCTGTGGGGTGATGCCCCCGGCTGGCCTCTGCATTAGTAGGGTCGGTCTCTGTGGGGTGTAGGGTTGGTCTCTGCGGGGCGTAGGGTCGGTCTCTGTGGGGTGTAGGGTCAGTCTGGTGTGGGGTCAGTCTCTGTGGGGTGTAGGGTTAGTCTCTGTGGGGTGATGCCCCCAGCTGGCCTCTGCATTAGTAGGGTCGGACTCTGTGGGGTGTAGGGTTCCTGTGGGGCGTAGGGTCGGTCTCTGTGGGGTGTAGGGTTGGTCTCTTTGGGGCGTAGGGTTAGTCTCTGTGGGGTGTAGGGTTAGTCTCTGTGGGGTGATGCCCCCAGCTGGCCTCTGCATTAGTAGGGTCGGTCTCTGTGGGGTGTAGGGTCGGTCTCTGTGGGGCGTAGGGTCAATCTCTGTGGTATTATGCCCCTAGCTGGCCTCTGCATTAGTAGGGTCAGTCTCTGTGGGGTGTAGGGTCGGTCTCTGTGGGGTGTAGGGTCAGTCTCTGTAGGGCATAGGGTCGGTCTCTGTGGGGTGTAGGGTTGGTCTCTCTGGGGTGTAGAGTCAGTCTCTGTGGGGTGATGCCCCAAGCTGACTTCTGCATTAGTAGGGTCGGTCTCTGTGGGGTGCAGGGTCGGTCTCTGTGGGGTGTAGGGTCAGTCTCTGTGGGATTATGCCCCTAGCTGGCCTCTGCATTAGTAGGGTCAGTCTCTGTGGGGCGTAGGGTCGGTCTCTGTGGGGTGTAGGGTCGGTCTCTGTGGGGTGTAGGGTCAGTCTCTGTGGGATTATGCCCCTAGCTGGCCTCTGCATTAGTAGGGTCAGTCTCTGTGGGGCGTAGGGTCGGTCTCTGTGGGGTGTAGGGTCGGTATCTGTGGGGCGTAGGGTCGGTTTCTGTGGGGTGTAGGGTCGGTCTCTGTGGGGCGTAGGGTCAGTCTCTCTGAGGTATAGGGTCAGTTTCTGTGCGGTGTAGGGTCAGTCTCTGTGGGGCGTAGGGTCAGTCTCTTTGGGGCATAGGGTCGATCTCTGTGGGGTGTAGGGTCGGTCTCTATGGGGTGTAGGTTTGGTCTCTGTGGGGCGTAGTGTCGGTCTCTGTGGGACGTAGTGTCGGTCTCTGTGGGGTGTAGGGTCGGCCTCTTTGGGGTGTAGGGTTAGTCTCTGTGGGGTGAGCCCCCAGCTGACCTCAGCATTAGTAGGGTCGGTCTCTGTGGGGTGTAGGGTCGGTCTCTGTGGGGTGATGTCCCCAGCTGGCGTCTGCATTAGTAGGGTCAGTCTCTGTGGGGTGTAGGGTCGGTCTCTGTGGGGTGTAGGGTCAGTCTATGTGGGATTATGCCCCTAGCTGGGCTCTGCATTAGTAGGGTCTGTCTCTGTGGGGTGTTAGGGTCGGTCTCTGTGGGATGAAGGGTCTGTCTCTGTGGGCTGTAGGGTCAGTCTCTGTAGGGCATAGGGCCAGTCTCTCTGGGGTGTAGGGTTGGTCTCTGTGGGGTGTAGGGTCGGTCTCTGTGGTGCGTATGTTCAGTCTCAGTGGGATGATGCCCCTAGCTGGCCTCTGCATTAGTAGGGTCAGTCTCTGTGGGGTGGAGGGTTGGTCTCTGTGGGGCATTGAGTTGGTTTCTGTGGGACGTAGGGTCACTCTCTGTGAGGTGTAGGGTTGGTCTCTGTGGGGTGTAGGGTTAGTCTCTGTGGGTTGAGCCCCCAGCTGACCTCTGTATTAGTAGGGTCAGTCTATGTGGGGTGTAGGGTCAGTCTCTGTGGGGTGTAGAGTTAGTCTCTGTGGGGTGATGCCCCCAGCTGGCCTCTGCATTAGTAGGGTCAGTCTCTGTGGGGTGTAGGGTCGGTCTCTGTGGGGCGCAGGGTCAGTCTATGTGGGGTGTAGAGTCAGTCTCTGTGGGATGATGCCCCTAGCTGACCTCTGCATTAGTAGGGTCAGTCTCTGTGGGGTGTAGGGTCAGTCTCTGTGGGGTGTAGGGTCGGTCTCTGTGCGGCATAGGGTCAGTCTCTGTGGGGTGCAGGGTCGGTCTCTGTGGTGTGTAGCGTTTGTCTTTGTGGGGCACAGGGTCGATCTCTGTGGGGTGTAGGGTCAGTCTCTGTGGGGTGTAGGGTCAGTCTCTGTGGGGCGTAGGGTCTGTCTCTGTGGGGTGTAGGGTCGGTCTCTGTGGGGTGATGCCCCCAGCTGGCCTCTGCATTAGTAGGGTCGGTCTCTGTGGGGTGTAGGGTCGGTCTCTGTGGGGTGTAGGGTCAGTCTCTGTGGGGCGTAGGGTTGGTTTCTGTGGGGTGTAGGGTCTGTCTCTGTGGGGTGATGCCCCCAGCTGGCCTCTGCATTAGTAGGGTCGGTCTCTGTGGGGTGTAGGGTCGGTCTCTGTGGGGCATAGGGTTGGTCTCTGGGGGGCATATGGTCGGTCTCTCTGGGGTGTATGGCCAGTCTCTGTGGGGTGTAGGGTCAGTCTTTGTGGGGTGATGCCCCAGCTGACCTCTGCATTAGTAGGGTTGGTCTCTGTGGGGTGCAGGGTCGGTCTCTGTGGAGTGTAGGGTTTGTCTCTGTGGGGCACAGGGTCGGTCTCTGTGGGGCGTAGGGTCAGTCTCTGTGGGGTGTGGGGGTCAGTCTGTGTGGGATGTAGGGTCAGTCTCTGTGGGGTGCAGGGTCAGTCTCTGTGCTCACAGCATCTTCTGAAGCTGAAGGTGTGAGCACTGAGGGCCCTCACAGCCCATCACAGAGGTAAAACCTGAGTCAAGTCACAGAGTTCACTTTACCAAATCCTCTCATTTTGCAGCCAGAGAAAGAAGGGTGAACACCAGCCTCAATTGTAAGAGAACAAGCAGCAATCTGTCAGAATAAACAGTCTGACATTTGACCTCTGGCTTTGAAGGCACAACAAATGTGTCAAGATAACAACAACAACATTTAAGGGGCTCCTTGTGTCTCTTTCACCTTCTGAGCCCCAGCATTGCCAGGCATGCCTGAGTGTGGAAGTGGTGGTCCCAGAGATAAGAAGAATCAGACATGCAGAAAGATAATTCTCCAAGGAAAGGGGAAGTGCTTGGCACACAAGATGCAGGAAACCTTTTCAAAGAAATACAGTATGTTTATTACAACCCATTGAGCTGCAGCAGCTGCTCTTGAACTGGCATACACGGGAGACAGCTGAAAACACAGGCACTCTCAAGGAGTGTCTCACGAGAAAGAAAGAGTTCTCTAAAAGTGAGTACTCGTGGAAGAATACAAGGAGCCAAACAGAGAGGTGGTAAACAGGCTATGCTCCATGGGAGGGTCAAAGACATGTTTGACAGCCTCAAATGACAAACAAATAAAGACAGCTGATAGAAAGCAAGCAAATGCGAGTTACAAAACACAAAGCCATTGGTAAGCAATGGGAGTAATGCATTCAGGGAAGCCTTCAGCATGTCCCAAGGTCTTTGCAACCAGCGGCGCAGTCTGGCAGACTTCAACCTAACGAAGATTAGACCTTTTTATGAGGGAGTGGAGGGCTTGTGGCATCAGATGCTTCATGACTGATGCAAATAATGAAGGCGAGAACTTACCTGCCATGTTGTCAAGACGAGCTGAAGTCCCTTCTTCTATCTGTAAGAAAACACAAGTCTGATTAATGTCCTGTTCTTTGGACTTGTAGAGCACTCACTCGCCATATGTGGCTTCTTGGCGCTTTAAACGCAAATCTCGGCTGCTCACTTCTCATCCTTGTGGCTCTGGCAATGACTACACCCACTGGCTCTTCTCAGGGTCCGCACCCTGACCCTGAAGGCTCCAGTCCAGACACCCAGAGCATCCTGCCCCCATCCCTTGTCAGCCTCATCTTCAGGCCTGTCCCTACCCAGTGCTGCCCCAGACAGCCCCTATAGTGACACCCAGCAGCCGTTCCCCTATAGCAGGACACTTTCACCATCAGCATCACAATGCAGCAATTTGTATTTACCAAACCAAGGCCACTTCTCCCCTGTGCAAAGCACAGATACCTTTCACCGATAGTGAAACATGGACACCTTTCAACTATAGTAAAACATGGACACCTTTCACCTATAGTGAAACATGGACACTTTTCACCTGTAGTGAAACATGGACACCTTTCACCTGTAGTGAAACATGGACACCTTCCACCTGTAGTGTAACATGGATACCTTTCACCTATAGTGAAACATGGACACCTTTCAACTATAGTGAAATGCAAACCACTTTCACCTATAGTGAAACATGGACACCTTTCACCTGTAGTGAAACATGGATACCTTTCACCTATGGTGAAACATGGACACCTTTCACCTGTAGTGTAACATGGATACCTTTCACCTATAGTGAAGCACGGACACCTTTCACCTGTAGTAAGGACAGAGAGAGACAGAGGAAGCGAGAGAGAGAGAGATAGAGACAGAGGAAGCGAGGGAGAGAGAGAGAGGAAGCAAGAGAGCGAGAGAGAGAAACAGAGGAAGCAAGAGAGAGAGAGAGAGACAGAGGAAGGGAGGGAGAGAGAGAGACAGAGGAAGCGAGAGAGAGAGAGGAAGCGAGAGAGAGAGACAGAAGAAGCGAGAGAGAGAGAGAGAGACAGAGGAAGCAAGAGAGAGAGAGAGAGAAACAGAGGAAGCAAGAGAGAGAGAGAGAGACAGAGGAAGGGTGGGAGAGAGAGAGACAGAGGAAGCGAGAGGGAGAGAGAGAGGAAGCGAGAGAGAGAGAGACAGAGGAAGCGAGAGAGAGAGAGAGACAGAAGAAGCGAGAGAGATAGACAGAGGAAGCAAGAGAGAGAGAGAGAGAAACAGAGGAAGCAAGGGAGAGAGAGAGAGACAGAGGAAGGGAGGGAGAGAGAGAGAGGAAGCAAGAGAGCGAGAGAGAGAAACAGAGGAAGCAAGAGAGAGAGAGAGACAGAGGAAGGGTGGGAGAGAGAGAGACAGAGGAAGCGAGAGAGAGAGACAGAGGAAGCGAGAGAGAGAGAGAGAGAAACAGAGGAAGCAAGAGAGAGAGAGAGAGACAGAGGAAGGGTGGGAGAGAGAGAGACAGAGGAAGCGAGAGAGAGAGACAGAGGAAGCGAGAGAGAGAGAGAGAGAAACAGAGGAAGCAAGAGAGAGAGAGAGAGACAGAGGAAGGGTGGGAGAGAGAGAGACAGAGGAAGCGAGAGGGAGAGAGAGAGGAAGCGAGAGAGAGAGACAGAAGAAGGGTGGGAGAGAGAGAGACAGAGGAAGCGAGAGAGAGAGACAGAGGAAGCGAGAGAGAGAGAGAGAGAAACAGAGGAAGCAAGAGAGAGAGAGAGAGACAGAGGAAGGGTGGGAGAGAGAGAGACAGAGGAAGCGAGAGGGAGAGAGAGAGGAAGCGAGAGAGAGAGACAGAAGAAGCGAGAGAGATAGACAGAGGAAGCAAGAGAGAGAGAGAGAGAAACAGAGGAAGCAAGAGAGAGAGAGAGAGAGACAGAGGAAGGGTGGGAGAGAGAGAGAGAGAGAGAGGAAGCGAGAGAGAGAGAGAGGAAGTGAGAGAGAGAGAGACAGAGGAAGCAAGAGAGACCGAGACAGAGGAGGCGAGAGAGAGAGAGAGAGAGAGAGAGAGAGAGAGAGAGGAAGCGAGAGAGAGAAAGAGACAGAGTGTAAGGGAATGCCTCCTTGGCATGGTTACCCCCTAGCTTTTTGCCTTTTGTTGATGCTAAGTTATGATTTGAAAGTGTGCTGAGGCCTGCTAACCAGGCCCCAGCACCAGTGTTCTTTCCCTAACCTGTACCTTTGTCTCCATAATTGGCACACCCTGGCATCCAGGTAAGTCCCTTGTAACTGGTACCCCTGGTACCAAGGGCCCTGATGCCAGGGAAGGTCTCTAAGGGCTGCAGCATGTCTTATGCCACCCTAGGGACCCCTCACTCAGCACAGACACACTGCTTGCCAGCTTGTGTGTGCTGGTGGGGAGAAAATGAGTACGTCGACATGGCACTCCCCTCAGGGTGCCATGCCAACCTCACACTGCCTGTGGCATAGGTAAGTCACCCCTCTAGCAGGCCTTACAGCCCTAAGGCAGGGTGCACTATACCACAGGTGAGGGTACCAGTGCATGAGCATGGTACCCCTACAGTGTCTAAGCAAAACCTTAGACATTGTAAGTGCAGGGTAGCCATAAGAGTATATGGTCTGGGAGTCTGTCAAACACGAACTCCACAGCACCATAATGGCTACACTGAAAACTGGGAAGTTTGGTATCAAACTTCTCAGCACAATAAATGCACACTGATGCCAGTGTGCCATTTATTGTAAAATACACCCAGAGGGCATCTTAGAGATGCCCCCTGAAAACATACCTGACTTCCAGTGTAGGCTGACTAGTTTTGCCAGCCTGCCACCCACTAGACATGTTGCTGGCCACATGGGGAGAGTGCCTTTGTCACTCTGTGGCCAGAAACAAAGCCTGTACTGGGTGGAGGTGCTTCTCACCGCCCCCTGCAGGAACTGTAACACCAGGCGGTGAGCCTCAAAGGCTCACCCCTTTTGTTACAGCGCCCTAGGGCATCCCAGCTAATGGAGATGCCCGCCCCTCCGGCCACTGCCCCGACTTTTGGCGGCAAGGCTGGGTGAGATAATTAGAAAAACAAGGAGGAGTCACCCACCAGTCAGGACAGCCCCTAAGGTGTCCTGAGCTGAGGTTACCCTTACTTTGAGAAATACTCCATCTTGTGAGTGGAGGATTCCCCCAATAGAATTAGGAATGTGCCCCCCTCCCCACAGGGAGGAGGCACAAAAACGGTGTAGCCACCCTCAAGGACAGTAGCCATTGGCTACTGCCCTCCCAGACCTAAACACACCCCTAAATTTTGTATTTAGGGGCCCCCCAGAACCTAGGAAAGTAGATTCCTGCAACCTTAACAAGAAGAAGGACTGCTGACCTGAAGCCCTGCAGTGAAGACAGAGATGACAACTGCCGTGGCCCCAGCCCTACCGGCCTGTCTCCCAACTTCGAAGAAAACTGCAACAGCGCCAAATCCAACAGGGACCAGCGACCTCTGAAGCCTCAGAGGACTGCCCTGCAACCAAGGACCAAGAAACTCCTGTGAACAGCTGCCCTGTTCAACAATCTGCAACTTTCTTGCAACAAAGAAACAACTTTAAAGGACTTCACGTTTCCGCCGGAAGCGTGAGACTTTCTACTCTGCACCCGACGCCCCCGGCTTGACCTGCGGAAAACCAACACTACAGGGAGGACTCCCCGGCGACTGCGAGCCTGTGAGTAGACAGAGACGACTCCCCTGAGCCCCCACAGCGACGCCTGCAAAGAAAATCCAGAGACTCCCCCTGACCGCGACTGCCTGTAACAAGAGACCCGACGCCTTTAAACCAACACTGCACCCGCAGCCCCCAGGACCGGAAGGAACGGAACTCCACTGCAGGAGTGACCCCCAGGTGACCCTCTGCCTAGCCCAGGTGGTGGCTACCCCGAGGAGCCTCCCCTGTGCCTGCCTGCATCGTTGAAGAGACCCCCGGGTCTCCCGATTACTTCCTGTCTGAAACCCGACGCCTGTTTGCACTCTGCACCTGGCCGCCCCTGTGCCGCTGAGGGTGTACTTTCTGTACCTGCTTGTGTCCCCCCCGGTGCCCTACCAAACCCCCCTGGTCTGCCCCCCGAGGACGCGGGTACTTACCTGCTGGCAGACTGGAACCGGGGCACCCCTATGCTCCATTGAAGCCTATGTGTTTTGGGCACTTCTTTGACCTCTGCACCTGACCGGCCCTGAGCTGCTGGTGTGGTAACTTTGGAGTCACCTGGAACCCCCAACGGTGGGCTACCTTGGACCCAACTTTGAGACTTGTAAGTGTTTTATTTACCTATAAACCTAACCTCTACTTACCTCCCCCAGGAATTGTTGATTTTTGCAGTGTACATTTTTAAAATAGCTTATTGCCATTTTTACAAAGACTGTATATGATATTGTGATTATTCAAAGTTCCTAGAGTACCTAAGTGAAATACCTTTCATTTGAAGTATTACTTGTAAATCTTGAACCTGTGGTTCTTAAAATAAACTAAGAAAATATATTTTTCAATATAAAAATCTATTGGCCTGGAGTAAGTCTTTGAGTGTGTGTTCCTCATTTATTGCCTGTGTGTGTACAACAAATGCTTAACACTACCCTCTGATAAGCCTACTGCTCGACCACACTACCACAAAATAGAGCATTAGAATTATCTCTTTTTGCCACTATCTTACCTCTAAGGGGAACCCTTGGGCTTTGTGCATGCTATTCCTTACTTTGAAATAGTATATACAGAGCCAACTTCCTACACAGAGGAATCGAGAGAGATCGAGACAGAGGAGGCGAGAGAGAGAGAGAGAAAAACAGAGGAAGCGAGAGAGAGGGAGAGAGACAGAGGAAGCGAGAGAGAGAGAGACAGAGGAAGTGCGAGAGAGAGAGAGACAGAGGAAGCGAGAGAGAGAGACAGAGGAAGCGAGAGAGAGAGAGAGAGAGAGAGAGAGAGAGACAGAGGAAGCGAGAGAGAGAGAGAGGAAGCGAGAGAGAGAGAGAGAGAGACAGAGGGAGCGAGAAAGAGAGAGAGAGAGAGAGAGAGAGAGAGACAGACAGAGGAAGCGAGAGAGAGAGACAGAGGAAGCGAGGGAGAGAATGAGGGAACCTGAGAGGGGGGACAGATAGTGAGGGTCAGAATAAGTGACCTCAGGAGAGATGAAAAGAAAGAGGGGGTGAGTGCCTGGGAGATGGCAGACAGAGAAAGCGAGAAGGCAGAGGACTCTAGAGAAGGAGAGAACAAAGAGGAAAAGAAAAGTAGGGAAGAATGCTGAGAGGAAGAGTGGAAAGAGAGAAACAGAAAGAGGAGGAAGAGAAAGGGCGACAGAGGAAGTCTGGCAGGGGAGAAAGGAATGTGGGAAAGGGGAAATGAGAGGACAATCCATGGAAACTGGAGAAGAAGCCAAGGAGCGAGAGAGAAAGTGAAAACTGACCGAGAAACAAAATGTCAACTGATGTTTGTCAGAGAAAAGAAGAGAGCGCTTGAGAACCCAAAGGTAGGGAAATGTTAGAAATAAACAGTAGAAAGAGAAGAGAAGACGGATAGGGAAGAGGGAAGGACAAGAGGGGGAGACATTGATATTAGCAAACATGAGAGACATCCACAGGAAGAGTGAGAAGACGGAGGGCAAGAGAGAGGGGGTGAACGAGAGAGAGATGAAGGAGAGAGAGAGGAAGGAGAGAGGGGGTGAATGAGAGGGAGAGAGGAGGGAGAAAGAGGAAGGAGAGAGAGAGGAAGGAGAGAGAGAGGAACGAGGGAGAGAGGAAGGAGGGAGAGAAAGAGGAAGGAGAGAGAGAGGAAGGAGAGAGGAAGGAGAGAGAGAGAGGAAGAAGGGAGAGGGGAAGGAGAGAGAGAGGAAGGAGAGAGAAAGGGGAAGGAGAGAGAGAGGAAGGAGAGAGAGGGGAATGAGAGGGAGGGGAAGGAGAGAGAGATGAAGGAGAGAGGGATGAAGGAGAGAGAGAGGAAGGGGAGAGAGAGAGGAAGGAGAGAGAGAGAGGAAGGAGAGAGAGAGGGGAAGGAGGGAGAGGGGAAGGAGAGAGAGAGGAAGGAGAGAGAGGAAGGAGAGGTAGATGAAGGAGGGAGTGAAAGGAAGGAGAGAGAGAGGAAGGAGGGAGAGAGGAAGGAGAGAGAGAGGAAGGAGAGAGAGGGGAAGGAGGGAGAGAGGAAGGAGAGAGATAGGAAGGAGAGAGAGGAAGGAGAGAGAGGAAGTGGAGAGAGGGGAAGGAGAGAGAGAGGAAGGAGAGAAGGAGAGGGGGAAGGAGGAAAGAGAGGGGAAGGAGAGAGAGAGGAAGGAGAGAGAAGGAGAGAGAGAGAGAGAGGAAGGAGAGAGAGGGATGAACGAGAGAGAGAGGAAGGAGAGAGAGGAAGGAGGGAGAGAGGAAGGAGAGAGAGAAGAATGAGAGAAGGAGAGAGAGAAAGGAGAGAAGGAGAGAGAAGGAGAGATAGAGGGGAAGGACAGAGAGAGGAAGGAGAGACAGGAAGGAGAGAGAGAGGAAAGAGAGAGAGAGGGGAAGGAGAGAGAGAGAGGAAGGAGGGAGAGAGGAAGGAAAGAGAGAGGAAGGAGGTAGAGAGGAAGGAGAGAGAGAGGAAGGAGGGGGAGAGAGGAAGGAGAGATAGAGGGGGTGAACGAGAGAGAGAGGAAGGAGAGAGAGAGATGAAGGAGGAAGAGAGGAAGGAGAGAGAGGGGAAGGAGAGAGAGAGGTAAGAGAGAAAGAGGAAGGAGGGAGAGAGGAAGGAGAGAGAGAGAAAGGAGGGAGAGATGAATGAGAGAGAGAGATGGAGGAGAGAGAGGGAGGAAGGAGAGAGAGAGGAAGGAGGGAGAGAGGAAGGAGAGAGAGGAAGGAATAGGAGGGCGAAGGAAGAAGGCAGGAGAAAGAGAAAAAAGAAGAGATTGCAAGCGAGAGGAAGGGATGGAGGGAAACAGATAACAAGAAGCCGAGAGGGAGGGAGGAAGAGAGAATAAAGGCGGAGGAGTGAGGTTGGTGGGAAGAGAGAAGATGAAACAAGGAAGAGAAGGAGGGACAGGAACTGGAGAGAGGTGGCAGAAGAAACCCTGCCTGCAAGAAATGAGACTTTTAACAGAAACACAGCGCTATACTCTCCTGGTCCAGCCCAGGTCTTCAGCAACCTCACAGAAGCAGAACCCAAACTAGATGCTAACAATGGGCCTGAGGCCAGACAGAGGGTAAGAGAGGCACTGCAGGATGGGCTGGCTAACAATGGGCCTGCAGCCAGACACAGAGTAAGAGAGGCACTGCAGGATGCGCTGGCTAACAATGGGTCAACAGCCAGACAGAGGGTAAAAGAGGCACTGTCGGATGAGCTGGTTAACAATGGGTCTACAGCAAGACACATGGTAAAAGAGGCAATGCCAGATGGGCTGGTTAACAATGGGCCAGCAGCCAGACACAGGGTAAGAGAGGCACTGCCAGATGGGCTGGTTAACAATGGGCCTGCAGAGAGAAACAGGGTAAGAGAGGCACTGCCATATGGGCTGGCTAACAATGAGCCTGCTGCGAGAAACAGGGTAAGAGAGGCAGTGCCAGATGGGCTGGCTAACAATGGGCCTGCAGCCAGACACAGGTTAAGAGAGGCACTGCCAGATGGGCTGGCTAACAATAGGCGTGTGGCCAGACACAGGGTAAGAGAGGCAATGCCGGATGAGCTGGCTAACAATGGGCCTGCAGCCCGAAACAGGGTAAGATATGCACTGCTAAATGGACTGGCTAACAATGGGCCTGCAGCGAGACACAGGGTAAGAGCAGCACTGCCAGATGGACTGGTTAACAAAGGGCCAGCAGCCAGACACAGGGTAAGAGCGGCACTGTCAGATGGGCTGGCTAACAATGGACCAGCAGCCAGACACAGGGTAAGAGCAGCACTGCCAGATGGGCTGGCTAACAATGGGCCAGCAGCCAGACACAGGGTTAGAGCAGCACTTCCAGATGGGCTGGTTTACAATGGACCAGACACAGGGTAAGAGCGGCACTGCCGGATGGGCTGGTTAACAATGGGCAGCAGCCAGACACAGGGTAAGAGAGGCACTGTCGGATGGGCTGGTTAACAATGGGTCTACAGCAAGACACAGGGTAAAGCCGCCACTGCCAGATGGGCTGGTTGACAATGGGCAGCAGCCAGACACAGGGTAAAAGAGGCACTGTGGGATGGGCTGGCTAACAATGGGCCAGCCCAGCAGCCAGACACAGGGTAAGAGAGGCACTGCAGGATGGGCTGGCTAACAATGGGTCAGCAGCCAGACAGAGGGTAAAAGAGGCCTTGTTGGATGAGCTGGTTAGCAATGGGTCTACAGCAAGACACATGGTAAAAGAGGCACTGCCAGATGGGCTGGTTAACAATGGGCCAGCAGCCAGACACACGGTAAGAGAGGCACTGCCAGATGGGCTGATTAACAATGGGCCAGACACAGGGTAAGAGAGGCACTGCCGGATGGGCTGGTTCAGTGGTTCCCAAACTTTTTCGATCCCCGGCTCCTTTGACCTATTGGCCGTGTTGGCCACGGCTCCCCATTATGTTACTTTTTTTTGGCGGGTGGGGGAACGTAATCCCAGCCTGTACCTGTACCTACACTATTTACAGTTTGACTTCTTAATTCTCTCGTTCAGGTTCCTGAAAACCATTTATTTTAAATTATTTCTTTTCTTTTGTCATAGGGATATTATTAATGGTACTCTGGCGCCCTCCGCTGGTCACAATAATTAATGCAGGGGGTTTTGTTTCCAAAACCACGGTGAAAAGCTACCGATTAAAAGCACCTCCGAGTGGTTTCCAGACTGTGTGCGGCGCCCCTGGCTAATTTTGACGGCGCACCAAGGAGCCGCGGCGCATAGTTTGGGAACCACTGGGCTGGTTAACAATGGGCCAGACACAGGGTAAGAGCGGCACTGCTAGATGGGAGGGTTAACAATGGGCCAGAAGCCAGACACAGGGTAAGAGAGGCCTATCGAGCACTCAGGCACGGCCGGATGGGCTGGTTAACAATGGGCCAGCAGCCAGACACAGGGTAAGAGCGGCACTGCCAGATGGGCTGGTTAACAATGGGCCAGCAGCCAGACACAGGGTAAGAGCGGCACTGCCAGATGGGCTGGTTAACAATGGGCCAGACACAGGGTAAGAGAGGCACTGTCGGATGGGCTGGCTAACAATGGGCCTGCAGCCAGACACAGGGTAAGAGAGGCACTGCCAGATGGGCTAGTTAACAATGGGCCAGACACAGGGTAAGAGCAGCACTGCTGGATGGGCTGGTTAACAATTGGCAGCAGCCAGACACAGGCTAAAAGAGGCAGTGTTGGATGGGCTGGCTAACAATGGGCCAGCAGCCAGACACAGGGTAAGAGCGGCACTGCCAGATGGGCTGGTTAACAATGGGCCTGCAGCCAGACACAGGTAAGAGAGGCACTGCCGTATGGGCTGGTTAACAATGGGCCAGACACAGGGTAAGAGCGGCACTGCTAGATGGGATGGTTAACAATGGGCCAGAAGCCAGACACAGGGTAAGAGAGGCACTGCCAGATGGGCTGGTTAACAATGGGCCAGCAGCCAGACACAGGGTGAGAGAGGCACTGCCGGATGGGCTGGCTAACAATGGGCCTGCAGCCAGACACAGGGTAAGAGCGACACTGCCGGATGGGCTGGTTAACAATGGGCCTACAGCCAGACACAGGTAAGAGAGGCACTGCCATATGGGCTGGTTAACAATGGGCCAGACACAGGGTAAGCGCGGCACTGCTAGATGGGCTGGTTAACAATGGGCCAGAAGCCAGACACAGGGTAAGAGTGGCCTATCGAGCACTCAGGCCCCGCCGGATGGGCTGGTCTGACAACATGGTGTGTTACCTTGCTTGTTGAAGTTGATGGGCATGTGTTAGGGTTCAGTAAACATCTTCTAATTTTAGACTTACTTGTAATTACCACAAGCATTGCCAGCAAAAAAACACAAGTGCGTCCTGTAGGAAAGTACCATCTTGCCTGGCATGTTACCCCCATTTTTCACTGTATATATGTTGCTTTAGTTGTATGTGTCACTGGGACCCTGGTAACCCAGGGCCCCAGTGCTCATAAGTGTGCCTGAATGTGTTACCTGTGTAGTGACTAACTGTCTCACCGAGGCTCTGCTAACCAGAACCTCAGTGGTTATGCTCTCTCATTACTTTTAAATTGTCACTAACGGGCTAGTGACCAATTTTACCAATTCACATTGGCTTACTGGAACACCCTTATAATTCCCTAGTATATGGTACTGAGGTACCCAGGGTATTGGGGTTCCAGGAGATCCCTATGGGCTACAGCATTTCTTTTGCCACCCATAGGGAGCTCTGACAATTCTTACACAGGCCTGCCACTGCAGCCTGAGTGAAATAACGTCCACGTTATTTCACAGCCATTTTACACTGCACTTAAGTAACTTATAAGTCACCTATATGTCTAACCTTTACCTGGTAAAGGTTAGGTGCAAAGTTACTTAGTGTGAGGGCACCCTGGCACTAGCCAAGGTGCCCCCACATTGTTCAGAGCCAATTCACTGAACTTTGTGAGTGCGGGGACACCATTACACGCGTGCACTACATATAGGTCACTACCTATATGTAGCTTCACCATGGTAACTCCGAATATGGCCATGTAACATGTCTATGATCATGGAATTGCCCCCTCTATGCCATCCTGGCATTGTTGGTACAATTCCATGATCCCAGTGGTCTGTAGCACAGACCCTGGTACTGCCAGACTGCCCTTCCTGGGGTTTCACTGCAGCTGCTGCTGCTGCCAACCCCTCAGACAGGCAGCTGCCCTCCTGGGGTCCAGCCAGGCCTGGCCCAGGATGGCAGAACAAAGAACTTCCTCTGAGAGAGGGTGTGACACCCTCTCCCTTTGGAAAATGGTGTGAAGGCAGGGGAGGAGTAGCCTCCCCCAGCCTCTGGAAATGCTTTGTTGGGCACAGATGTGCCCAATTCTGCATAAGCCAGTCTACACCGGTTCAGGGACCCCTTAGCCCCTGCTCTGGCGCGAAACTGGACAAAGGAAAGGGGAGTGACCACTCCCCTGACCTGCACCTCCCCTGGGAGGTGTCCAGAGCTCCTCCAGTGTGCTCCAGACCTCTGCCATCTTGGAAACAGAGGTGCTGCTGGCACACTGGACTGCTCTGAGTGGCCAGTGCCACCAGGTGACGTCAGAGACTCCTTGTGATAGGCTCCTTCAGGTGTTAGTAGCCTTTCCTCTCTCCTAGGTAGCCAAACCCTCTTTTCTGGCTATTTAGGGTCTCTGTCTCTGGGGAAACTTCAGATAACGAATGCATGAGCTCAGCCGAGTTCCTCTGCATCTCCCTCTTCACCTTCTGATAAGGAATCGACCGCTGACCGCGCTGGAAGCCTGCAAACCTGCAACATAGTAGCAAAGACGACTACTGCAACCCTGTAACGCTGATCCTGCCGCCTTCTCGACTGTTTTCCTGCTTGTGCATGCTGTGGGGGTAGTCTGCCTCCTCTCTGCACCAGAAGCTCCGAAGAAATCTCCCGTGGGTCGATGGAATCTTCCCCCTGCAACCGCAGGCACCAAAAAGCTGCATTACCGGTCCCTTGGGTCTCCTCTCAGCACGACGAGCGAGGTCCCTCGAATCCAGCGACACCGTCCAAGTGACCCCCACAGTCCAGTGACTCTTCAGCCCAAGTTTGGTGGAGGTAAGTCCTTGCCTCACCTCGCTGGGCTGCATTGCTGGGAACCGCGATTTTGCAAGCTACTCCGGCCCCTGTGCACTTCCGGCGGAAATCCTTCGTGCACAGCCAAGCCTGGGTCCACGGCACTCTAACCTGCATTGCACGACTTTCTAAGTTGGTCTCCGGCGACGTGGGACTCCTTTGTGCAACTTCGGCGAGCACCGTTTCACGCATCCTCGTAGTGCCTGTTTCTGGCACTTCTCCGGATGCTACCTGCTTCAGTGAGGGCTCTTTGTCTTGCTCGACGTCCCCTCTCTCTGCAGGTCCAATTTGCGACCTCCTGGTCCCTCCTGGGCCCCAGCAGCGTCCAAAAACGCCAAACACACGATTTGCGTGTAGCAAGGCTTGTTGGCGTCCATCCGGCGGGAAAACACTTCTGCACGACTCTCCAAGGCGTGGGGGATCCATCCTCCAAAGTGGAAGTCTCTAGCCCTTGTCGTTCCTGCAGTATTCACAGTTCTTCAGCCTAGTAAGAGCTTCTTTGCACCAACCGCTGGCATTTCTTGGGCATCTGCCCATCTCCGAGCTGCTTGTGACTTTTGGACTTGGTCCCCTTGTTCCACAGGTACCCTCAGTCAGGAATCCATCGTTGTTGCATTGCTGATTTGTGTTTTCCTTGCATTTTCCCTCTAACACGACTATTTTGTCCTTAGGGGAACTTTGGTGCACTTTGCACTCACTTTTCAGGGTCTTGGGGAGGGTTATTTTTCTAACTCTCACTATTTTCTAATAGTCCCAGCGACCCTCTACAAGGTCACATAGGTTTGGGGTCCATTCGTGGTTCGCATTCCACTTTTGGAGTATATGGTTTGTGTTGCCCCTATCCCTATGTTTCCCCATTGCATCCTATTGTAACTATACATTGTTTGCACTGTTTTCTAAGACTATACTGCATATTTTTGCTATTGTGTATATATATCTTGTGTATATTTCCTATCCTCTCACTGAGGGTACACTCTAAGATACTTTGGCATATTGTCATAAAAATAAAGTACCTTTATTTTTAGTATAACTGTGTATTGTGTTTTCTTATGATATTGTGCATATGACACTAAGTGGTACTGTAGTAGCTTCACACGTCTCCTAGTTCAGCCTGAGCTGCTTTGCTAAGCTACCATTATCTATCAGCCTAAGCTGCTAGACACCCTATACACTAATAAGGGATAACTGGGCCTGGTGCAAGGTGCAAGTACCCCTTGGTACTCACTACAAGCCAGTCCAGCCTCCTACATTGGTTGTGCAGCGGTGGGATAAGTGCTTTGAGACTACTTACCACTCTTGTCATTGTACTTTTCATAAGAGAAAAATATACAAAACAAGGTCAGTGTATATACACATAGCCAAAAAGTTTTGCATTTCCTCTTTTCACTCTTTTCTAAGTGCTGAAAAGTACTTCTAAACTTTCAAAAAGTTCTTAAAAGTTTAAAAAGTTTTTTCTGTCTTTCCAAAAAGTTCTGAAAACTTTTTTCTCTTTGTCTATCACTTTAACTCTCTCTAAAAATGTCTGGCACAGGCCAAAAAGTTGAACTGTCCAAACTTGCATATGATCACCTTAGCTGGAAAGGAGCAAGGAGTCTCTGCATAGAGAGAGGTTTGAGTGTAGGGAAGAATCCTTCCTTAGAACTGTTAATTAATATGCTTAGAGTACAGGATAAGGCCATAAGTGCCCAATCTGTAGAAAAAGTAGCTAATGGTTCTCAATCTGATCCAGGGACTCCCCCAGGAAAAGGTTCAGGAAAGAAACTTCTCAGCCTGCCCATTACTAGACAGTCTAGCATAGTTGGTACAGAGGTTGAATCACATCATACTGATGATGTGCTCTCACATTATACTGGTAGCCAAGCTGTTAGGGTGCCCTCTGTAAGGGACAGGTCTCCTTCTGTTCATTCCCATCACACCTCTGTATCTAGAAATGTCCCTCCCACCCACCCTGATGACAGATTGTTAGAAAGGGAGCTCAATAGATTGAGAGTGGAGCAAACCAGACTGAAGCTCAAGAAGCAACAGCTGGATTTGGATAGACAGTCTTTAGAAATAGAGAGGGAAAGACAGAAAATGGGTTTAGATACCCATGGTGGCAGCAGCAGTATTCCCCATAGTCATCCTGCAAAAGAGCATGATTCCAGGAATCTGCATAAGATAGTTCCCCCTTACAAGGAGGGGGATGACATTAACAAGTGGTTTGCTGCACTTGAGAGGGCCTGTGTTGTACAGGATGTCCCTCAAAAGCAGTGGGCTGCTATCCTATGGCTATCATTTACTGGAAAAGGTAGGGATAGGCTCCTTACTGTAAAAGAAAATGATGCTAACAATTTCCAAGTTCTTAAGAATGCACTCCTGGATGGTTATGGCTTAACCACTGAACAGTACAGGATAAAGTTCAGAGATACCAAAAAGGAGTCTTCACAAGACTGGGTTGATTTCATTGACCAGGCAGTGAAGGCCTTGGAGGGGTGGTTACATGGCAGTAAAGTTACTGATTATGACAGCCTGTATAACTTGATCCTGAGAGAGCATATTCTTAATAATTGTGTGTCTGATTTGTTGCACCAGTACTTGGTGGACTCTGATCTGACCTCTCCCCAAGAATTGGGAAAGAAGGCAGACAAATGGGTCAGAACAAGAGTGAACAGAAAAGTTCATACAGGGGGTGACAAAGATGGCAACAAAAAGAAGGATGGTAAGTCTTCTGACAAGGGTGGGGACAAATCTAAAAATGAGTCTTCATCAGGCCCACAAAAACACTCTGGTGGGGGTGGTGGGCCCAAATCCTCCTTTAATCAGAACAAGGAAAAGAAACCATGGTGCTATTTATGTAAGATAAAAGGCCATTGGACAACAGATCCCAGTTGTCCAAAGAAAGGCACCACAGCTCCTACCACTACAACCCCTACTGCTACACCTAGTGTCCCTACTAATAGCAGTGGTGGTGGGAGCAAACCTACTAATAGCCAATCCAAGGGAGTAGCTGGGCTCACTTTTGGTAATTTAGTTGGGGTTGGTCTGATTAGGGAGACCACAGAGGCTACTTTAGTCTCTGAAGGGGCTATTGACTTAGCCACTTTGGTTGCTTGCCCCCATAACTTGGAGAAGTACAAGCAACTAACCCTAATAAATGGTGTTGAGGTCCAGGCCTACAGGGACACAGGTGCCAGTGTCACAATGGTGATTGAGAAACTGGTGCACCCTGAACAACACATACTTGGACACCAGTACCAAGTAACCGATGCTCACAACATAACACAAAGCCACCCCATGGCTGTTGTAAATCTCAACTGGGGGGGGGTATCTGGTCCAAAGAAAGTTGTGGTAGCTTCAGATTTACCTGTAGACTGTCTATTAGGGAACGATTTGGAGACATCAGCTTGGTCAGATGTGGAGTTGGAGGCCCATGCAGCAATGCTGGGCATCCCAGGGCATATTTTTGCTTTGACAAGGGCTCAGGCCAAAAAGCAAAAAGGACAGGGAAGCTTGGATCCTGGAACAATGGACCAAGTGCTCCCTAAAGCTAGGGCTAGTAGAAGCAAACCACTTCCTACTATCCCTCCCTCTACAGTGGATTCTACTTCTGAGGAAGAAGAATTCCCTCCCTGTGCAGAACCTACACCAGAGGAGCTGGAAGCAGACACTGCTGAGCTTTTGGGTGAAGGGGGGCCTGCCAGAGAGGAGCTGAGTGTGGCACAGCAAACCTGTCCCACATTAGAGGGTCTCAGACAGCAAGCTGTCAAACAGGCTAATGGGGATGTCAGTGACTCACACAGAGTTTACTGGGAGGACAACCTCTTGTACACTGAGCATAGGGATCCTAAACCTGGAGCTGCCAGGAGATTAGTGATTCCTCAGGAGTACAGAAAGTTCCTCCTAACACTGGCACATGACATTCCCTTAGCTGGGCACCTGGGTCAAATGAAAACTTGGGACAGATTGGTACCACTGTTTCATTGGCCTAGGATGTCTGAGGACACAAAAGAATTTTGTAAGTCCTGTGAAACCTGTCAAGCCAGTGGCAAGACAGGTGGCACTCCAAAGGCACCCCTTATCCCACTGCCTGTGGTTGGGGTTCCCTTTGAAAGGGTAGGGGTTGACATAGTTGGCCCCCTTGACCCTCCTACTGCTTCAGGCAATAGGTTTATCTTGGTGGTAGTGGACCATGCCACAAGATATCCTGAAGCTATTCCTTTAAGGACCACTACAGCTCCTGCAGTGGCAAAGGCCCTCCTGGGAATATTTTCCAGGGTGGGCTTCCCAAAGGAAGTAGTATCAGACAGAGGAAGCAATTTCATGTCTGCATACTTAAAGGCCATGTGGAAGGAGTGTGGTGTAACTTACAAGTTCACAACACCCTATCATCCACAAACAAATGGACTGGTGGAGAGATTTAATAAAACTCTCAAAGGCATGATTATGGGACTCCCTGAAAAACTCCGCAGGAGATGGGATATCCTTCTACCATGCCTCCTTTTTGCCTACAGGGAGGTACCCCAGAAAGGAGTGGGCTTCAGCCCCTTTGAACTTCTTTTTGGACACCCTGTTAGGGGTCCACTCACACTTGTAAAGGAGGGTTGGGAACAACCTTTAAAAGCTCCTAAGCAGGATATTGTGGACTATGTACTTGGCCTCAGATCAAGGATGGCTGAGTACATGAAAAAGGCCAGTAAAAACCTTCAGGCCAGCCAAGAGCTCCAGAAGCAATGGCATGATCAGAAGGCTGTTTTGGTTCAGTACCAACCAGGGCAGAAAGTGTGGGTCTTGGAGCCTGTGGCCCCAAGAGCACTCCAAGATAAATGGAGTGGACCCCACACAATTGTTGAAAAGAAGGGTGAAGTCACCTACTTGGTTGACTTAGGCACTGCCAGGAGTCCCCTTAGGGTGCTCCATGTCAACCGCCTGAAACCCTACTATGACAGGGCTGATCTCACCCTGCTCATGGCAACAGATGAGGGACAGGAAGAAGACAGTGATCCTCTACCTGATCTCTTCTCTTCCACAGAACAAGATGCTCTTGTGGAAGGTGTAGTTTTGGCTGATTGTCTTACTGCTGAGCAGAAAGATAATTGCATAAATCTCCTAGGACAATTTTCAGAACTCTTCTCCATTGTGCCAGGCACCACTTCTTGGTGTGAGCACACTATAGATACTGGAGACAGTTTACCTGTCAAAAGTAAGATCTATAGGCAGCCTGACCATGTCAGGGACTGCATAAAGCAAGAAGTTCAGAAGATGTTAGAACTAGGAGTGGTTGAGCACTCTGACAGTCCATGGGCTTCTCCTGTGGTACTGGTACCAAAACCCAATTCTAAAGATGGAAAGAAGGAAATGAGGTTTTGTGTAGACTATAGAGGTCTCAACTTGGTAACCAAAACTGATGCTCACCCTATACCCAGGGCAGATGAGCTAATAGATACACTGGCATCTGCCAAGTATCTAAGCACTTTTGATTTGACTGCAGGGTATTGGCAGATCAAATTGTCAGAAGATGCTAAATCTAAGACTGCATTTTCTACCATTGGAGGACATTACCAGTTTACTGTAATGCCTTTTGGTTTGAAAAATGCACCTGCCACTTTTCAGAGGTTGGTGAACACAGTCCTGCAAGGGCTGGAAGCTTTCAGTGCAGCATATTTGGATGATATAGCTGTATTTAGCTCCAGCTGGGATGATCACCTGGTCCACCTATGGAAAGTTTTGGAGGCCCTGCAAAAGGCAGGCCTCACTATCAAGGCATCAAAGTGCCAGATAGGGCAGGGTAAGGTGGTTTATCTGGGACACCTTGTTGGTGGGGAACAGATTGCACCACTTCAGGGGAAAATCCAAACTATTATTGATTGGGTTCCCCCTACCACTCAGACTCAGGTAAGAGCCTTCCTAGGCCTCACTGGGTATTACAGGAGGTTCATTAAGAACTATGGCTCCATTGCAGCCCCTCTTAATGACCTCACATCCAAGAAAATGCCTAAAAAGGTATTATGGACAGCAAACTGTCAGAAAGCTTTTGAGGAGCTGAAGCAGGCCATGTGCTCTGCACCTGTCCTGAAAAGTCCTTGTTACTCTAAAAAATTCTATGTCCAAACTGATGCATCTGAATTAGGAGTAGGGGCAGTCCTATCACAACTTAATTCTGAGGGCCAGGATCAACCTGTTGCTTTTATTAGTAGAAGGTTGACCCCTAGAGAAAAGCGTTGGTCTGCCATTGAGAGGGAGGCCTTTGCTGTGGTCTGGGCTCTCAAGAAGTTGAGGCCATACCTGTTTGGCACTCACTTCATTGTTCAGACAGACCACAAACCTCTACTTTGGCTAAAACAAATGAAAGGTGAAAATCCTAAATTGTTGAGGTGGTCCATATCCCTACAGGGAATGGACTATACAGTGGAACATAGACCTGGGAGTAGCCACTCCAATGCAGATGGACTCTCCAGATATTTCCACTTAGACAATGAAGACTCATCAGGTAATGGCTAGTCTTATTGTCCTTCGTTTGGGGGGGGGTTGTGTAGGAAAGTACCATCTTGCCTGGCATGTTACCCCCATTTTTCACTGTATATATGTTGCTTTAGTTGTATGTGTCACTGGGACCCTGGTAACCCAGGGCCCCAGTGCTCATAAGTGTGCCTGAATGTGTTACCTGTGTAGTGACTAACTGTCTCACTGAGGCTCTGCTAACCAGAACCTCAGTGGTTATGCTCTCTCATTACTTTTAAATTGTCACTAACGGGCTAGTGACCAATTTTACCAATTCACATTGGCTTACTGGAACACCCTTATAATTCCCTAGTATATGGTACTGAGGTACCCAGGGTATTGGGGTTCCAGGAGATCCCTATGGGCTGCAGCATTTCTTTTGCCACCCATAGGGAGCTCTGACAATTCTTACACAGGCCTGCCACTGCAGCCTGAGTGAAATAACGTCCACGTTATTTCACAGCCATTTTACACTGCACTTAAGTAACTTATAAGTCACCTATATGTCTAACCTTTACCTGGTAAAGGTTAGGTGCAAAGTTACTTAGTGTGAGGGCACCCTGGCACTAGCCAAGGTGCCCCCACATTGTTCAGAGCCAATTCACTGAACTTTGTGAGTGCGGGGACACCATTACACGCGTGCACTACATATAGGTCACTACCTATATGTAGCTTCACCATGGTAACTCCGAATATGGCCATGTAACATGTCTATGATCATGGAATTGCCCCCTCTATGCCATCCTGGCATTGTTGGTACAATTCCATGATCCCAGTGGTCTGTAGCACAGACCCTGGTACTGCCAGACTGCCCTTCCTGGGGTTTCACTGCAGCTGCTGCTGCTGCCAACCCCTCAGACAGGCAGCTGCCCTCCTGGGGTCCAGCCAGGCCTGGCCCAGGATGGCAGAACAAAGAACTTCCTCTGAGAGAGGGTGTGACACCCTCTCCCTTTGGAAAATGGTGTGAAGGCAGGGGAGGAGTAGCCTCCCCCAGCCTCTGGAAATGCTTTGTTGGGCACAGATGTGCCCAATTCTGCATAAGCCAGTCTACACCGGTTCAGGGACCCCTTAGCCCCTGCTCTGGCGCGAAACTGGACAAAGGAAAGGGGAGTGACCACTCCCCTGACCTGCACCTCCCCTGGGAGGTGTCCAGAGCTCCTCCAGTGTGCTCCAGACCTCTGCCATCTTGGAAACAGAGGTGCTGCTGGCACACTGGACTGCTCTGAGTGGCCAGTGCCACCAGGTGACGTCAGAGACTCCTTGTGATAGGCTCCTTCAGGTGTTAGTAGCCTTTCCTCTCTCCTAGGTAGCCAAACCCTCTTTTCTGGCTATTTAGGGTCTCTGTCTCTGGGGAAACTTCAGATAACGAATGCATGAGCTCAGCCGAGTTCCTCTGCATCTCCCTCTTCACCTTCTGATAAGGAATCGACCGCTGACCGCGCTGGAAGCCTGCAAACCTGCAACATAGTAGCAAAGACGACTACTGCAACCCTGTAACGCTGATCCTGCCGCCTTCTCGACTGTTTTCCTGCTTGTGCATGCTGTGGGGGTAGTCTGCCTCCTCTCTGCACCAGAAGCTCCGAAGAAATCTCCCGTGGGTCGATGGAATCTTCCCCCTGCAACCGCAGGCACCAAAAAGCTGCATTACCGGTCCCTTGGGTCTCCTCTCAGCACGACGAGCGAGGTCCCTCGAATCCAGCGACACCGTCCAAGTGACCCCCACAGTCCAGTGACTCTTCAGCCCAAGTTTGGTGGAGGTAAGTCCTTGCCTCACCTCGCTGGGCTGCATTGCTGGGAACCGCGATTTTGCAAGCTACTCCGGCCCCTGTGCACTTCCGGCGGAAATCCTTCGTGCACAGCCAAGCCTGGGTCCACGGCACTCTAACCTGCATTGCACGACTTTCTAAGTTGGTCTCCGGCGACGTGGGACTCCTTTGTGCAACTTCGGCGAGCACCGTTTCACGCATCCTCGTAGTGCCTGTTTCTGGCACTTCTCCGGATGCTACCTGCTTCAGTGAGGGCTCTTTGTCTTGCTCGACGTCCCCTCTCTCTGCAGGTCCAATTTGCGACCTCCTGGTCCCTCCTGGGCCCCAGCAGCGTCCAAAAACGCCAAACACACGATTTGCGTGTAGCAAGGCTTGTTGGCGTCCATCCGGCGGGAAAACACTTCTGCACGACTCTCCAAGGCGTGGGGGATCCATCCTCCAAAGTGGAAGTCTCTAGCCCTTGTCGTTCCTGCAGTATTCACAGTTCTTCAGCCTAGTAAGAGCTTCTTTGCACCAACCGCTGGCATTTCTTGGGCATCTGCCCATCTCCGAGCTGCTTGTGACTTTTGGACTTGGTCCCCTTGTTCCACAGGTACCCTCAGTCAGGAATCCATCGTTGTTGCATTGCTGATTTGTGTTTTCCTTGCATTTTCCCTCTAACACGACTATTTTGTCCTTAGGGGAACTTTGGTGCACTTTGCACTCACTTTTCAGGGTCTTGGGGAGGGTTATTTTTCTAACTCTCACTATTTTCTAATAGTCCCAGCGACCCTCTACAAGGTCACATAGGTTTGGGGTCCATTCGTGGTTCGCATTCCACTTTTGGAGTATATGGTTTGTGTTGCCCCTATCCCTATGTTTCCCCATTGCATCCTATTGTAACTATACATTGTTTGCACTGTTTTCTAAGACTATACTGCATATTTTTGCTATTGTGTATATATATCTTGTGTATATTTCCTATCCTCTCACTGAGGGTACACTCTAAGATACTTTGGCATATTGTCATAAAAATAAAGTACCTTTATTTTTAGTATAACTGTGTATTGTGTTTTCTTATGATATTGTGCATATGACACTAAGTGGTACTGTAGTAGCTTCACACGTCTCCTAGTTCAGCCTGAGCTGCTTTGCTAAGCTACCATTATCTATCAGCCTAAGCTGCTAGACACCCTATACACTAATAAGGGATAACTGGGCCTGGTGCAAGGTGCAAGTACCCCTTGGTACTCACTACAAGCCAGTCCAGCCTCCTACATTGGTTGTGCAGCGGTGGGATAAGTGCTTTGAGACTACTTACCACTCTTGTCATTGTACTTTTCATAAGAGAAAAATATACAAAACAAGGTCAGTGTATATACACATAGCCAAAAAGTTTTGCATTTCCTCTTTTCACTCTTTTCTAAGTGCTGAAAAGTACTTCTAAACTTTCAAAAAGTTCTTAAAAGTTTAAAAAGTTTTTTCTGTCTTTCCAAAAAGTTCTGAAAACTTTTTTCTCTTTGTCTATCACTTTAACTCTCTCTAAAAATGTCTGGCACAGGCCAAAAAGTTGAACTGTCCAAACTTGCATATGATCACCTTAGCTGGAAAGGAGCAAGGAGTCTCTGCATAGAGAGAGGTTTGAGTGTAGGGAAGAATCCTTCCTTAGAACTGTTAATTAATATGCTTAGAGTACAGGATAAGGCCATAAGTGCCCAATCTGTAGAAAAAGTAGCTAATGGTTCTCAATCTGATCCAGGGACTCCCCCAGGAAAAGGTTCAGGAAAGAAACTTCTCAGCCTGCCCATTACTAGACAGTCTAGCATAGTTGGTACAGAGGTTGAATCACATCATACTGATGATGTGCTCTCACATTATACTGGTAGCCAAGCTGTTAGGGTGCCCTCTGTAAGGGACAGGTCTCCTTCTGTTCATTCCCATCACACCTCTGTATCTAGAAATGTCCCTCCCACCCACCCTGATGACAGATTGTTAGAAAGGGAGCTCAATAGATTGAGAGTGGAGCAAACCAGACTGAAGCTCAAGAAGCAACAGCTGGATTTGGATAGACAGTCTTTAGAAATAGAGAGGGAAAGACAGAAAATGGGTTTAGATACCCATGGTGGCAGCAGCAGTATTCCCCATAGTCATCCTGCAAAAGAGCATGATTCCAGGAATCTGCATAAGATAGTTCCCCCTTACAAGGAGGGGGATGACATTAACAAGTGGTTTGCTGCACTTGAGAGGGCCTGTGTTGTACAGGATGTCCCTCAAAAGCAGTGGGCTGCTATCCTATGGCTATCATTTACTGGAAAAGGTAGGGATAGGCTCCTTACTGTAAAAGAAAATGATGCTAACAATTTCCAAGTTCTTAAGAATGCACTCCTGGATGGTTATGGCTTAACCACTGAACAGTACAGGATAAAGTTCAGAGATACCAAAAAGGAGTCTTCACAAGACTGGGTTGATTTCATTGACCAGGCAGTGAAGGCCTTGGAGGGGTGGTTACATGGCAGTAAAGTTACTGATTATGACAGCCTGTATAACTTGATCCTGAGAGAGCATATTCTTAATAATTGTGTGTCTGATTTGTTGCACCAGTACTTGGTGGACTCTGATCTGACCTCTCCCCAAGAATTGGGAAAGAAGGCAGACAAATGGGTCAGAACAAGAGTGAACAGAAAAGTTCATACAGGGGGTGACAAAGATGGCAACAAAAAGAAGGATGGTAAGTCTTCTGACAAGGGTGGGGACAAATCTAAAAATGAGTCTTCATCAGGCCCACAAAAACACTCTGGTGGGGGTGGTGGGCCCAAATCCTCCTTTAATCAGAACAAGGAAAAGAAACCATGGTGCTATTTATGTAAGATAAAAGGCCATTGGACAACAGATCCCAGTTGTCCAAAGAAAGGCACCACAGCTCCTACCACTACAACCCCTACTGCTACACCTAGTGTCCCTACTAATAGCAGTGGTGGTGGGAGCAAACCTACTAATAGCCAATCCAAGGGAGTAGCTGGGCTCACTTTTGGTAATTTAGTTGGGGTTGGTCTGATTAGGGAGACCACAGAGGCTACTTTAGTCTCTGAAGGGGCTATTGACTTAGCCACTTTGGTTGCTTGCCCCCATAACTTGGAGAAGTACAAGCAACTAACCCTAATAAATGGTGTTGAGGTCCAGGCCTACAGGGACACAGGTGCCAGTGTCACAATGGTGATTGAGAAACTGGTGCACCCTGAACAACACATACTTGGACACCAGTACCAAGTAACCGATGCTCACAACATAACACAAAGCCACCCCATGGCTGTTGTAAATCTCAACTGGGGGGGGGTATCTGGTCCAAAGAAAGTTGTGGTAGCTTCAGATTTACCTGTAGACTGTCTATTAGGGAACGATTTGGAGACATCAGCTTGGTCAGATGTGGAGTTGGAGGCCCATGCAGCAATGCTGGGCATCCCAGGGCATATTTTTGCTTTGACAAGGGCTCAGGCCAAAAAGCAAAAAGGACAGGGAAGCTTGGATCCTGGAACAATGGACCAAGTGCTCCCTAAAGCTAGGGCTAGTAGAAGCAAACCACTTCCTACTATCCCTCCCTCTACAGTGGATTCTACTTCTGAGGAAGAAGAATTCCCTCCCTGTGCAGAACCTACACCAGAGGAGCTGGAAGCAGACACTGCTGAGCTTTTGGGTGAAGGGGGGCCTGCCAGAGAGGAGCTGAGTGTGGCACAGCAAACCTGTCCCACATTAGAGGGTCTCAGACAGCAAGCTGTCAAACAGGCTAATGGGGATGTCAGTGACTCACACAGAGTTTACTGGGAGGACAACCTCTTGTACACTGAGCATAGGGATCCTAAACCTGGAGCTGCCAGGAGATTAGTGATTCCTCAGGAGTACAGAAAGTTCCTCCTAACACTGGCACATGACATTCCCTTAGCTGGGCACCTGGGTCAAATGAAAACTTGGGACAGATTGGTACCACTGTTTCATTGGCCTAGGATGTCTGAGGACACAAAAGAATTTTGTAAGTCCTGTGAAACCTGTCAAGCCAGTGGCAAGACAGGTGGCACTCCAAAGGCACCCCTTATCCCACTGCCTGTGGTTGGGGTTCCCTTTGAAAGGGTAGGGGTTGACATAGTTGGCCCCCTTGACCCTCCTACTGCTTCAGGCAATAGGTTTATCTTGGTGGTAGTGGACCATGCCACAAGATATCCTGAAGCTATTCCTTTAAGGACCACTACAGCTCCTGCAGTGGCAAAGGCCCTCCTGGGAATATTTTCCAGGGTGGGCTTCCCAAAGGAAGTAGTATCAGACAGAGGAAGCAATTTCATGTCTGCATACTTAAAGGCCATGTGGAAGGAGTGTGGTGTAACTTACAAGTTCACAACACCCTATCATCCACAAACAAATGGACTGGTGGAGAGATTTAATAAAACTCTCAAAGGCATGATTATGGGACTCCCTGAAAAACTCCGCAGGAGATGGGATATCCTTCTACCATGCCTCCTTTTTGCCTACAGGGAGGTACCCCAGAAAGGAGTGGGCTTCAGCCCCTTTGAACTTCTTTTTGGACACCCTGTTAGGGGTCCACTCACACTTGTAAAGGAGGGTTGGGAACAACCTTTAAAAGCTCCTAAGCAGGATATTGTGGACTATGTACTTGGCCTCAGATCAAGGATGGCTGAGTACATGAAAAAGGCCAGTAAAAACCTTCAGGCCAGCCAAGAGCTCCAGAAGCAATGGCATGATCAGAAGGCTGTTTTGGTTCAGTACCAACCAGGGCAGAAAGTGTGGGTCTTGGAGCCTGTGGCCCCAAGAGCACTCCAAGATAAATGGAGTGGACCCCACACAATTGTTGAAAAGAAGGGTGAAGTCACCTACTTGGTTGACTTAGGCACTGCCAGGAGTCCCCTTAGGGTGCTCCATGTCAACCGCCTGAAACCCTACTATGACAGGGCTGATCTCACCCTGCTCATGGCAACAGATGAGGGACAGGAAGAAGACAGTGATCCTCTACCTGATCTCTTCTCTTCCACAGAACAAGATGCTCTTGTGGAAGGTGTAGTTTTGGCTGATTGTCTTACTGCTGAGCAGAAAGATAATTGCATAAATCTCCTAGGACAATTTTCAGAACTCTTCTCCATTGTGCCAGGCACCACTTCTTGGTGTGAGCACACTATAGATACTGGAGACAGTTTACCTGTCAAAAGTAAGATCTATAGGCAGCCTGACCATGTCAGGGACTGCATAAAGCAAGAAGTTCAGAAGATGTTAGAACTAGGAGTGGTTGAGCACTCTGACAGTCCATGGGCTTCTCCTGTGGTACTGGTACCAAAACCCAATTCTAAAGATGGAAAGAAGGAAATGAGGTTTTGTGTAGACTATAGAGGTCTCAACTTGGTAACCAAAACTGATGCTCACCCTATACCCAGGGCAGATGAGCTAATAGATACACTGGCATCTGCCAAGTATCTAAGCACTTTTGATTTGACTGCAGGGTATTGGCAGATCAAATTGTCAGAAGATGCTAAATCTAAGACTGCATTTTCTACCATTGGAGGACATTACCAGTTTACTGTAATGCCTTTTGGTTTGAAAAATGCACCTGCCACTTTTCAGAGGTTGGTGAACACAGTCCTGCAAGGGCTGGAAGCTTTCAGTGCAGCATATTTGGATGATATAGCTGTATTTAGCTCCAGCTGGGATGATCACCTGGTCCACCTATGGAAAGTTTTGGAGGCCCTGCAAAAGGCAGGCCTCACTATCAAGGCATCAAAGTGCCAGATAGGGCAGGGTAAGGTGGTTTATCTGGGACACCTTGTTGGTGGGGAACAGATTGCACCACTTCAGGGGAAAATCCAAACTATTATTGATTGGGTTCCCCCTACCACTCAGACTCAGGTAAGAGCCTTCCTAGGCCTCACTGGGTATTACAGGAGGTTCATTAAGAACTATGGCTCCATTGCAGCCCCTCTTAATGACCTCACATCCAAGAAAATGCCTAAAAAGGTATTATGGACAGCAAACTGTCAGAAAGCTTTTGAGGAGCTGAAGCAGGCCATGTGCTCTGCACCTGTCCTGAAAAGCCCTTGTTACTCTAAAAAATTCTATGTCCAAACTGATGCATCTGAATTAGGAGTAGGGGCAGTCCTATCACAACTTAATTCTGAGGGCCAGGATCAACCTGTTGCTTTTATTAGTAGAAGGTTGACCCCTAGAGAAAAGCGTTGGTCTGCCATTGAGAGGGAGGCCTTTGCTGTGGTCTGGGCTCTCAAGAAGTTGAGGCCATACCTGTTTGGCACTCACTTCATTGTTCAGACAGACCACAAACCTCTACTTTGGCTAAAACAAATGAAAGGTGAAAATCCTAAATTGTTGAGGTGGTCCATATCCCTACAGGGAATGGACTATACAGTGGAACATAGACCTGGGAGTAGCCACTCCAATGCAGATGGACTCTCCAGATATTTCCACTTAGACAATGAAGACTCATCAGGTAATGGCTAGTCTTATTGTCCTTCGTTTGGGGGGGGGTTGTGTAGGAAAGTACCATCTTGCCTGGCATGTTACCCCCATTTTTCACTGTATATATGTTGCTTTAGTTGTATGTGTCACTGGGACCCTGGTAACCCAGGGCCCCAGTGCTCATAAGTGTGCCTGAATGTGTTACCTGTGTAGTGACTAACTGTCTCACTGAGGCTCTGCTAACCAGAACCTCAGTGGTTATGCTCTCTCATTACTTTTAAATTGTCACTAACGGGCTAGTGACCAATTTTACCAATTCACATTGGCTTACTGGAACACCCTTATAATTCCCTAGTATATGGTACTGAGGTACCCAGGGTATTGGGGTTCCAGGAGATCCCTATGGGCTGCAGCATTTCTTTTGCCACCCATAGGGAGCTCTGACAATTCTTACACAGGCCTGCCACTGCAGCCTGAGTGAAATAACGTCCACGTTATTTCACAGCCATTTTACACTGCACTTAAGTAACTTATAAGTCACCTATATGTCTAACCTTTACCTGGTAAAGGTTAGGTGCAAAGTTACTTAGTGTGAGGGCACCCTGGCACTAGCCAAGGTGCCCCCACATTGTTCAGAGCCAATTCACTGAACTTTGTGAGTGCGGGGACACCATTACACGCGTGCACTACATATAGGTCACTACCTATATGTAGCTTCACCATGGTAACTCCGAATATGGCCATGTAACATGTCTATGATCATGGAATTGCCCCCTCTATGCCATCCTGGCATTGTTGGTACAATTCCATGATCCCAGTGGTCTGTAGCACAGACCCTGGTACTGCCAGACTGCCCTTCCTGGGGTTTCACTGCAGCTGCTGCTGCTGCCAACCCCTCAGACAGGCAGCTGCCCTCCTGGGGTCCAGCCAGGCCTGGCCCAGGATGGCAGAACAAAGAACTTCCTCTGAGAGAGGGTGTGACACCCTCTCCCTTTGGAAAATGGTGTGAAGGCAGGGGAGGAGTAGCCTCCCCCAGCCTCTGGAAATGCTTTGTTGGGCACAGATGTGCCCAATTCTGCATAAGCCAGTCTACACCGGTTCAGGGACCCCTTAGCCCCTGCTCTGGCGCGAAACTGGACAAAGGAAAGGGGAGTGACCACTCCCCTGACCTGCACCTCCCCTGGGAGGTGTCCAGAGCTCCTCCAGTGTGCTCCAGACCTCTGCCATCTTGGAAACAGAGGTGCTGCTGGCACACTGGACTGCTCTGAGTGGCCAGTGCCACCAGGTGACGTCAGAGACTCCTTGTGATAGGCTCCTTCAGGTGTTAGTAGCCTTTCCTCTCTCCTAGGTAGCCAAACCCTCTTTTCTGGCTATTTAGGGTCTCTGTCTCTGGGGAAACTTCAGATAACGAATGCATGAGCTCAGCCGAGTTCCTCTGCATCTCCCTCTTCACCTTCTGATAAGGAATCGACCGCTGACCGCGCTGGAAGCCTGCAAACCTGCAACATAGTAGCAAAGACGACTACTGCAACCCTGTAACGCTGATCCTGCCGCCTTCTCGACTGTTTTCCTGCTTGTGCATGCTGTGGGGGTAGTCTGCCTCCTCTCTGCACCAGAAGCTCCGAAGAAATCTCCCGTGGGTCGACGGAATCTTCCCCCTGCAACCGCAGGCACCAAAAAGCTGCATTACCGGTCCCTTGGGTCTCCTCTCAGCACGACGAGCGAGGTCCCTCGAATCCAGCGACACCGTCCAAGTGACCCCCACAGTCCAGTGACTCTTCAGCCCAAGTTTGGTGGAGGTAAGTCCTTGCCTCACCTCGCTGGGCTGCATTGCTGGGAACCGCGACTTTGCAAGCTACTCCGGCCCCTGTGCACTTCCGGCGGAAATCCTTCGTGCACAGCCAAGCCTGGGTCCACGGCACTCTAACCTGCATTGCACGACTTTCTAAGTTGGTCTCCGGCGACGTGGGACTCCTTTGTGCAACTTCGGCAAGCACCGTTTCACGCATCCTCGTAGTGCCTGTTTCTGGCACTTCTCCGGGTGCTACCTGCTTCAGTGAGGGCTCTTTGTCTTGCTCGACGTCCCCTCTCTCTGCAGGTCCAATTTGCGACCTCCTGGTCCCTCCTGGGCCCCAGCAGCGTCCAAAAACGCCAAACGCATGATTTGCGTGTAGCAAGGCTTGTTGGCGTCCATCCGGCGGGAAAACACTTCTGCACGACTCTCCAAGGCGTGGGGGATCCATCCTCCAAAGGGGAAGTCTCTAGCCCTTGTCGTTCCTGCAGTATTCACAGTTCTTCAGCCTAGTAAGAGCTTCTTTGCACCAACCGCTGGCATTTCTTGGGCATCTGCCCATCTCCGAGCTGCTTGTGACTTTTGGACTTGGTCCCCTTGTTCCACAGGTACCCTCAGTCAGGAATCCATCGTTGTTGCATTGCTGATTTGTGTTTTCCTTGCATTTTCCCTCTAACACGACTATTTTGTCCTTAGGGGAACTTTGGTGCACTTTGCACTCACTTTTCAGGGTCTTGGGGAGGGTTATTTGTCTAACTCTCACTATTTTCTAATAGTCCCAGCGACCCTCTACAAGGTCACATAGGTTTGGGGTCCATTCGTGGTTCGCATTCCACTTTTGGAGTATATGGTTTGTGTTGCCCCTATCCCTATGTTTCCCCATTGCATCCTATTGTAACTATACATTGTTTGAACTGTTTTCTAAGACTATACTGCATATTTTTGCTATTGTGTATATATATCTTGTGTATATTTCCTATCCTCTCACTGAGGGTACACTCTAAGATACTTTGGCATATTGTCATAAAAATAAAGTACCTTTATTTTTAGTATAACTGTGTATTGTGTTTTCTTATGATATTGTGCATATGACACTAAGTGGTACTGTAGTAGCTTCACACGTCTCCTAGTTCAGCCTGAGCTGCTTTGCTAAGCTACCATTATCTATCAGCCTAAGCTGCTAGACACCCTATACACTAATAAGGGATAACTGGGCCTGGTGCAAGGTGCAAGTACCCCTTGGTACTCACTACAAGCCAGTCCAGCCTCCTACACGTCCAGTCTCCCATACCTTGCAAAGTACGCGCACAAAGTGCCGTCATAACTCCGTGTATTACCTGATTTCCATTTGTTTTTTTATTGAGTTGTTGTGGGTTGCTGGTAAAAGATAGTTTTGTTTGGATGACTCAGGCAAGTTTGTTTCCAAGTCCAACCCTTAGTACGCAGATTAGGGCTGTTGCTGTGGGCAGATATACACATCAGACGTGACAGGAAACAGGTTACCACACCAACTAAATAACAATGTCAAAGTGCAAATCAACGGTGCGCAGGGCGCCTACAAGTATTTCATGCATGGAGCAACAAGAAAGTGTCAGCACCAAGCAACAAGCAAATAAAATAAAACCAGTTATTACAAAGAGCTGTGGCATGTTGGACGGGTAGTTGTCATAACACTGGGTGACATTGCTGTGGGGCCTCTCCAGCCCCAGGGCACCACTCCATACTTCTTTACATATAAACTTCAAGGATACCTTTTAAAGTTAAAAAGTGCCTCCTACAGGTTATACTATTTAAATAAAAATGTTAACCTTCTTAAAAAAGAGCCTCTAGGCAGACTACATATCCAGAAAAGGTTTATTTAAAAATGTATTAATCCTTTTGCCAACATAAAAACACCTCACAAACGTGCCGCAATAATAAATACAGCAAAGCAGCCATGATGCAGAGGGCATACAATGTAAGACATTTTAAACACAACCACCTTACTTTCTCTGAAGTCTTTCCTGTAAAAAGAACAACAAAGCAAAGAAGAAATAAACAATATAGAAAGTGGAATTAACTTGTGACTAAAATAAACAAGAAAATAATTGCTGTTACACACAAACAAACACAGCACAATAAAAGCACCTCACAAATCAGTAATAACAAATCTCAATTAGGTTAGAAAGATAAAACACAGTGGCCATGAAGCAGGTATGCAAAAATATATTGGACAATCCATAAACAATGGAATTACCTTCCTCTCACATTAAACAACAAGAATGTCACAGTTTGCCATCAACAAACACTGAACAGTAAAAGCTCCTCAGAAAACAGCACACAAATCACAAGTTTGTTGAAAATAAAAATAAAGAGAAGCCATTGCCAAGCGGACGCCACACAAAGTATGAAAAGAAAACAAACTCAATGATATTGGACTATTTTCTCCGTAGAAAACAAACAGCAACACAAATCTAAAATTTGTTTGAAAAATTAAAAGCCCCATACTTGAAGCGGACACGCACTCAGTATGGAAAACGAAACAAAAAAGTTTACAACAACACGAGAAAGGAGAACAGACGTGCAGACAGCAAAGGCCCCTAAAACAATTGTGCGCAAACACACATACAGCAAAATGAACAAATATAAATATTATGGCCATGTTCCCTGGGAGGAGCCAGAAAAGCAAAAAGACAGTAAAAAAACACACATCACCCACAGAGAAGACAGATTTTGAGAAGGACACACGATGCAACAAATGAAAAGGGAAGGGCGGAGCAAAACCCCACTGAGTAGATACAACATGTCTCAAAGAGACAGCATATGCACTGTCTAGGCAAGACCTAAAAAGAAGTGGGGGGACTAACCAAGCTAGGCACTATGCAAGTAACATCATGGCGCATGACATCACGGTGCATCACATCACACTTGGCCTCACAACCCATGACCTCACAGGAAGTGGCAGACCTTAACACCTCAGACATATGTTTAGCAGTTTTATCATCATTACAGCTGAGTGCATTCCGAGATTTTGACAAGTGAGATTTTGCAATGAGGTCCTGCCAAAAACGTTACTTAACCCCAACACAAAATCCGGGCCTCAATTTATACATTTTTTTAAAATTCTGTCACAAAGAAATTGGCAGCAGGAGGAATGTGGTGTATATCAGTCCTGTTTAATTGGTTGCAAACTCTGCATTTTAAAATATCTTAAGGGGTTGAGGCACCTGTTGCAGAAATCTTTGTGTGCCTCGTTTTTCTCAGGGAATTACAATAATGGTAAGCTAAGTCTGGAGGTTAAGGCATTTGCTGGAGAGATCTGTGCTTTGCCTATTCCCAGACTTGAATCAAAGTAGCATCAAGGGTTTATGTGTCTCCTGGAAGCACATAATGAAATATGCAGATGACAGCTTTTTATTTTATGTAGATAGGTAAGTTGATCACTGCTTTTAACACAGATTCTTTTGTAAATTGCCGTTCACAACTTGTAATCCTGCTAATATAACACAGTGAGCTTGTGAGAAAGTAGCCTCTTTCTAGCATGGTTACCCCCACTTTTGGCCTGTTTGTGAGCGTGCGTCAGTGTGTTTTTACTGTGTCACTGGGATCCTGATAGCTAGGACCCCAGTGCTCATAGTTTGTGGCCTAATGTGTATGTTGTCAGTAGTGCTTAACTATATCACTGAAGTTCTGCTAACCAGAACTTCAGTGCTTATGATCTCTCTGCTTCCAAATTAGTCACTATAGTTTAGTGACTTCATTTACCAATTCCAATTGGCACACTGGACCCCCCTTATACACCCTCCTCCCAAAGGAAATGCTTTGTTCTGCTTTCCTGGGACTGGGCTGCCCAGACCCCAGGAAGGCAGAACCCTGTCTGTGAGGTGGCAGCAGCTGTAGCTGCAGTGCAAGTCTCAGAGAGCTGGCTTGACAGTACAGGGGGTCCATGGTGGAGCCCCCAGGATGCATGGAATTGGTTCCCCAATGCCAGATTTGGAATGGGGGAACATTTCTATGATCTTAGACACCTTACATGGCCATATTCGGGGTTACCATTGTGAAGCTACATATAGGTATTGACCTATACGTAGTGCACACATGTAATGGCGTCCCCGCACTCACAAAGTCTGGGGAATTGGCCCTGGACTGTGTGGGGTCACGTTTGCTAGTGCAAGGGTGCCCTCACACTAAGTGACTTTGCACCTAGCCTTCAGTAAATGAAGGTTAGACATATAGGTGACTTGTAAGTTATGTAAGTGCCGTGAAAATGGCTATGAAATAATGTGTGCACTATTTCACGCAGGCTGCGATGGCAGTCCTGTGAAAGGGTTTGTCTGAGCTCCCTATGGGTGGCAAAAGAAATGCTGCAGCCCATAAGGATCTCCTGGAACCCCAATGCTCTGGGTACCTAGGTATCATATACTGGGGACTTATAAGGGGGGGTCCAGAGTGCCAATTGAAATTGGTAAATGAAGTCACTAGCCTATAGTAACAAATTTAAAAGCAGAAAGAGCATAGGCACTGAGGTTCTGATTAGCAGAGCCTCAGTGACACAGTTAAGCACTATTCACAACACACACATTAGGCCACAAACTATGAGCACTGGGGTCCTGACCAGAAGGATCCAAGTGAGACAGGCACAAACATACTGACATACAGGTAAAAATGGGGGTAACATGCCAAGAAAGATGGTACTTTCACACACAATGCCCCCCCCCCAATCGAGGGACAATAAGGCTAACCTTGCGCAGATGAGTCTTCATTGTCTAAGTGGAAATATCTGGAGAGTCCATCTGCATTGGAGTGGGTACGCCCAGGTCTATGTTCCGCTGTATAGGTAATCCCCAGTAGGGAAATTGACCACCTCAACAATTTAGGGTTTTCACCTTTCATTTGTTTAAGCCATAATAGAGGTTTGTGGTCTGTCTGAACAATGAAGTGAGTCCCATACAAGTAGGGTCTCAGCTTCTTCAAAGCCCAGACCACAGCAAAGGCCTCCCTCTCTATGGCAGACCAACGCTTTTCTCTAGGGGTCAACCTCCTGCTGATAAAAGCAACAGGTTGATCCTGGCCCTCTGAGTTAAGTTGTGATAGTACAGCCCCTACCCCTACCTCAGAAGCATCTGTCTTAGAATAGTTTGGGCTTTGTAAGACAGATGCAGTGCACATGGCCTGCTTGAGCTCCTCAAAAACTTTCTGACAGCTAGCTGTCCACAATAGTGTTTTAGCCATTTTCTTTGAAGTGAGGTCATTAAGAAGGGCAACAATGGAGCTATAGTTGTTAATGAACCTCCTGTAATACCCAGTGAGAACTAAGAAGGCTTTGACCTGGGTCTGTGTAGTAATGGTCTGGATCTTCCCCTGAAGTGGTGCAATCTGTTCTCTACCAACCAGGTGGCCCAGATAAATCCGTTCCCCTGCCCTATCTGGCACTTTGAAGCATTGACAGTGAGGCCTGCCTTTTGCAGGGCCTCCAAAACTTTCCATAGGTGGACCAGGTGGTCATCCCAGGTGGAGCTAAATACAGCAGTATCATCTAAGTATGCTGCACTAAAAGCTTCCAAACCTTGGAGGACTGTATTCACCAGCCTCTAGAAAGTGGGAGGTGCATTTTTCAAACCAAGGGGCATAACAGTGAAATGATAATGCCCTCCTATGGTAGAAAATGCAGTTTTTGCTTTAGCATCCTCTGACAACTTGATCTGCCAATACCCTGCAGTCAAATTAAAGGTGCTTAGATACTTGGTAGATGCCAGTGTATCTATGAGCTCATCTGCCCTGGGTATAGGGTGAGCGTCAGTTTTGGTTACAGTATTAAGACCCCTATAGTCCACACAAAATTGCATTTCTCTCTTTCCTTCTTTGCTATGAGGTCTGGGGACAAGCACTACTGGGCTGACTCAGGGGCTATCAGAGGGCTCAATAACTCCTAGATCCAACATTTTCTGTACCTCAGTTTTAATGCAATCTCTGACATAGTCAGGCTGCCTATAAATTTTACGTTTGACAGGTAAACTGTCTCCAGTATCAATTGAATGTTCACACCAGGTAATTGTACCTGGTATGAGGGAAAAGAGTTCCGAAAACTGTCCTAGGAGATTTTTGCAGTCCTCCCTCTGCTCAGCAGTGAGGCAGTCTTCAAGCACCACTCCTTCCACTAATCCATCAGGTTCAGTGTTGGAGAAGAGGTCAGGGAAAGGGTCACTTTCTACTTCCTGCCCGCCATCTTTGCCCATGAGCAGGGTTAAGTCAGCCCTGTCATAATAAGGATTAAGGTGATTGACATGAAGCACCCTAAGGGGGCTTCTGGCAGTACCCAGGTCCACCAGATAGGTGACCTCACCTTTCTTCTCCACAATGAGATGGGGTCCACTCCATTTGTCCTTGAGTGCCCTTGGGGCCACAGGCTCCAATACCCACACCTTCTGTCCTGGTTGGTACTCTGTCAGGACAGTCGTCTGGTCATGCCATGGCTTTTGGAGCTCTAGGCTAGCCTGAAGGTTTTTAGTGGCCTTTTTCGTGTACTCAGCCATTCTAGATCTTAGGCCAAGTACATAGTCCACAGTGTCTTGTTTTGGAGCTTTTAAAGGCTGTTCCAAGCCCTCCTTCACAAGAGCAAGAGGACCCTAACAGGATGACCAACTAGGAGTTCAAAGTGGCTGTAGCCCACTCCTTTTTGGGGTACCTCCCTGTAGGTGAAAAAGAGGCATGGCAAGAGGACATCCCATCTCCTTCTGAGTTTCTCAGAGAGTCCCATGATCATGCCTCTGAGAGTTTTATTAAACCTCTCAACCAATCCATTTGTTTGTGGATGATAAGGGGTGGTGAATTTGTATGTTACTCCACACTCCTTCCACATTGCCTTGAGGTATGCAGACATGAAGATACTACCTCTGTCTGATACAACTTCCATAGGGAAACCCACCCTGGAAAAGATTCCCAGGAGGGCTTTTGCCACTGCAGATGCTGTAGTGGTCCTTAAGGGGATAGCTTCTGGATACCTTGTGGCATGGTCCACTACCACAAGGATGAATCTATTGCCAGAAGCTGTTGGGGGGTCAAGGGGGCCACCAGTCTTGCCACTGGCTTGGCAAGTGACACAAGAGTGACAAAACTCCTTTGTGTTCTCTGACATATGAGGCCAGTGAAAATGGGGAAAAAGTCTGTCCCATGTTTTACTTTGGCCTAAATGAAATGTCCAGCCAAGGGAGTGTCATGAGCTAGAGTTAGAAGGAATTCCCTGTACTGAAGGGGGATAACCAGTCTCCTGGTGGCACTAGGTTTAGGGTCCCTTGCTTCAGTATAGAGGAGATTATTCTCCCAGTAAACTCTGTGGCTGTCATTGACATCCCCATTCTGCTGTTTGACAGCTTGCTGTCTGAGACCCTCTAGTGTGGGACAGGTCTGCTGTGCCACACTCAGTTCCTCCCTGGCAGGCCCTCCTCTACCCAAAAGCTCAGCTGTGTCAGGTTCAAGCTCCTCTGGTGTAGGTTTTGCACAAGGGAGAAGACTCCTCCTCATCAAAAGGGAAATCATCTGGAGAGGGAGGGTTAATGGACAAGGGTTTGCCATTTCTACCCCTAGTTTTTTAGAGCACTTGGTCCATTGTTCCAGGATCCAAGTTTCCCTGTCCTCTTTGCTTCTTGGCCTGAGCCGTTGTAAGAGCAAAGATATGCCCAGGAATGCCCAGCATTGCTGCATGAGCCTCCAACTCCACTTCAGCCCAAGCTGAAGTCTCCAAATCATTTCCTAGTAGACACTCTGCAGGTACATCAGTGGATACCACAACTTTCTTTGGACCAGTAAACCCTTCTCCCCCATTGAGATTCACAACAGCCATGGGGTGGCTAACAGTGTTGTTATGGGCGTCTGTCACTTGGTACTGATGACCAAGTAGGTGTTGTTCAGGGGCAACCAGTTTCTCCATCACCATAGTGACACTGACATCTGTGTCCCTGTAGGCCTGAACCTGAACACCATTGATTGGGGTAGTTGCTTGTACTTATCCATATTAAGGGGACAAGCAACCAAGGTGGCTAGGTCAATGCCACCACCAGAGACTAAAACAGCCTCTGTGGTCTCCCTAACTAAACCATCCCCAACTACACTGCCAATAGTGAGCCCAGCTACACCCTTGGATTGGCTATTTGTAGTAGACTTCCCACCTCCACTGCTATTACTAGGGGCACTAGAGGTTGCAGTTGGGGTTGTGGTAGTGGGAGCCTTGGTGTTTTTCTTTGGGCAAGTGGCATCACTTGCCCAATGGCCTTTTACTTTACATAAATAACACAATGGCTTTTTCTGATTGTGCGAAGAGGATTTGGACCCACCACCTCCAGAGGACTTTTGTGGACCTGATGAAGACGGAGATTTTTTTTATCTTTGTCCCCACCCTTGTCATGTTACTTACCATCCTTCTTCTTGATGTCTTTGTCACCCCTTTGTGAGCTTTTCTGCTCACCCTTGTTCTGACCCATTTGTCTGCCTTCTTTCCCAATTGGGGAGAGGTCAGATCTGAGTCCACAAGATACTGATGCAACAAGACAGACACATAATTATTCAATATATGATCTCTCAGAATCAAGTTATCTAGGCTTTCATAGTCAGTCACCTTACTGCCATTTAACCAACTTTCTAGGGGCTTCACAGATCAGTTTACAAAGTCTGTCCAATCCTGTGATGAATCTTTTCTGGTCTCTCTGAACTTTATCCTGCATTGTTCAGTGGCTAAGCACAGACCATTCAAGAGTGCACCTTTGAGTATATGGTAGTTATCTGCATCATCCTCCCTGACAATAAGGAGTTTGTATCTCCCCTTGCCAGTGAAAGATAGCCACAGAATAGCAGCCCACTGAACTTGAGGGACCCTCTGAACTTCACAGGCCCTCTCAAGTGCAGCAAACCACTTGTATATGTCATCTCCATCCTTGTAAGGAGGAACAACTTTGTGCAAATTTCTTGAATCAAATGCAGGTTCCCTAACATTAGAATTCCTGAAACTGCTGCTGCCACCATGGGGACCTAAACCCCACCCCTGCCTTTCCCTTTCCACAGCCAGGTATTCCCTGTCTAAGGCCAACTGTTGCTCCTGTAGACTCAGTCTGGCCTCCTCTAACCTCAGCTTTCTGAGTTCCCTATCTAGGGACTGATCCTCAGGGTTAGAAGTGTGGGATGCTTCTGAAACAGAAGTAACATTGGAACCCTTCCCACTCCTAGCTACACTAAGGGGTTTGTAGACAGAAAGATAAGTGGAAGGACCCTCCTGAGGATTATCAGTGTCCTTCTCTGAGCCTGCCTGGTTGGAATCTTCCTCAACTTCCCCATCTGGCTGTTCCTGACCAGTGCTAAGTCCCTGGTCATCCTTCAGGAGAAGATTTAAAAGGAATTCCTTATAGGGGTTCTTCCCAATCCCTAAAATCCTTTCAATGCAGAGACCCCTCAAACGTTTAAAGTTTAGATTCTCATGTGTTGTCTTTACAAATCTAGGGATAGCTTCTACAGTAGACATGTTGAAAGAAAAAGAGTTTAGGAAAAAGTTAGTAGACTAGCAGGCCTAATGTTTTAGAGAAAAAAAGAAACTTTTCAGAAACTTTGTAAAACGTTTGCAAAGTTTCAAGAACTTTTTAGAAAGTTAGAAATTACTTCTAGGTACAATTATGTATAGCCCTAAGTATTGGAGCAAGCTTTTCTTGTGAAAAGCATCCGTAACAAAGTGGTAAAGCAATTGCAAGTACTTATCCCACTGCTGCACCACCTATGTAGGAGGCTGGCCTGGTTTGTAGTGGGTACCTTGGATACTTACACCTTGTGCCAGGTCCAGATATCCTTTATTAGTAGATTAGTAGTGTTCTAGCAGCTTAGGCTGATAGAGGTAGCTATAGCAGAGCAGCTTAGGCTGAACTAGGAGATATGCAAAGCTCCTGCAATACCACTATAGTTACACATTACTTATACATAAGTAAAGACAATACTCATTGTTACCAAAAATAAGGTACTTTATTTGGGTGACACAATGCCAAAAATATCTGAGGAGGCAATAATCCTCCTTCTGGATGTAATTTTTATACACAATATATAAACTAGACACCAAAATAAGGCAAGTAATTGGACATAGGATAGTGCAAACAATAGGAGATGCTATAGAATGCAATGGGAGAAAATAGGTCTAGGGGCAACACAAACCATATACTAAGAAAGTGGAATGCGAATCACGAATTCCCCCCTAGACAAGTGTAGTGTGTAGGGAATCGCTGGGAGAGTAACAAAACTACAAAGGTGCGTAAAATACCTGTAGGAGGCTGGCCTGGTTTGTAGTGGGTACCTTGGGTACTTACACCTTGTGCCAGGTCCAGTTATCCCTTATTAGTGTAGACTAGGTGTTTCTAGCAGCTTAGGCTGATAGAGGTAGCTATAGCAGAGCAGCTTAGGCTGAACTAGGACACATGCAAAGCTCATGCAATACCACTTATAGTTACTCAGTACTTATACACAAGTAAAGACAATACTCAGTGTTACCAAAAATAAAGGTAGTTTATTTGGGTGACACAGTACCAAACATCTTAGAGGCAAAAACTCCTTCTGGAGGTAAGTATTATACACAATAATATAGAAAATAGATCTTGGGGCAACACAAACCATATACTAAGAAGTGGAATGTGAATCACAAGTTCCCCCCTAGACAAGTGTAGTGTGTGCAGAATCGCTGGGAGAGTAAGAATACAGTAAAGGTAAGTAAATTACCCCACCCCAGAGCCCAGAAAAGCAGGAGTAAAGTACTGCAAGTTTCCTTAGCACACACTACACCTCGTTATTGGGATTATGCAGTAACCAACCAAGTCTGCAAACGACAACTGCTGGATTCCTGGACCTGAAGACCTGCAAAAGAAGGGGACCAAGTCCAGAAGTCGAAAGAAGTTCCAGGAAGGACAGGAGCCCCTGCCAACCCAGAAGGTGGTGCAAAAGAAGGGTCCCCAGTTGGACGAAGACTGCAGAAATGCACCCTAGGAAAATGCCAGCGGTTTCTGCGTGATGCAAAGGATGTCCCACGACGTAAAGATGGATGGAGATGTGATTTTGTGTAGGAAGTCGCCAACAAGCCTTGGTTACGACAAATGTGTGTTTTGCATCAAAATGGCGCTGGTTGGATCCAGGCGGGACCTGGGGGCCTCAACTCTGTGTGAGTAGGAAGAGGGGGATCACAGCACTTTAGAGAGCCCTCAGGATGCCAGGCAGCACCCACGGGAGTCCCAGGACATGGGGACAAAGGAGGTACAAAACACGGTTGGTGCAGCACAACAAAGGAAGGTCCCACGCCGCTGGAGAACAACTCATCGAGTTGAGCGTCGCAGTATGAAGTGCTGGGGACCTGGGCCAGGCTGTGCATGAAGGAATTTTGCAAATAGTGCACGAAGGCCTCAGGAGGTGAAGAAGACGAAGTACAAAGGGGTACTGTCTCTCTCAGGGAAGGCAAGGTCTTACCTCCTCCAAATTGCATCAGCAGGACCTCAGGACAGTCTTTGTCGATGGGGTCCACCCTCTGTGTCCTTAGGAGCAGGCTCGTTGCTGTGAGAGGAGTCCAAGGGTACCGGTTGTCGTCTTAGAAGGTGCCTGCATGAGCAGGGGAGTGACTCCATCACCCCACTAGAGATTTCTTCGGTCCTTCTGGTGCAGGATGAAGACAGGGAGTGCACACCGTGGAAACTGTTGCAGTTGCTGGCTGGAGCTGAAGTTGCAGAGGAAAAGTATCCCTTGTGGATACTTTGTTGCTGTTACAGTCGTTCCTGGAGCAGGCTGTTGTTGATCCGAGGTCAGAGGATGAAATAGTAGTTGCAGAGAATTCCTGAAGGAAACTTGCAAGTAGAATCTGAAGAGAACCCACAGGAGAGACCCTAAATAGCCCTGAGAGGGGGATTGGCTACCCTATAAGGTAAGGACCTATAACGAGGGGTCTCTGACGTCACCTGCTGGCACTGGCTACTCAGAGCCCTCCAGAGTGCCACCACACCTTGCAAAGCAAGATGGCTGAAGTCTGGGACACACTGGAGGAGCTCTGGGCACCCCCCCCCTGGGGTGGTGATGGACAGGGGAGTGGTCACTCCCCTTTCCTTTGTCCAGTTTACACCAGAGAAGGGGACAAAGGGTTCCTGAACCTGTGTAGATTTGCTTATGCAAGGAGGGCACCACCTGTGCCCTTCAAAGCATTTCCAGAGGCTGGGGGAGGCTGCCCTTCCCCAGCCTGTAACACCTATTTCCAAAGGTAGAGGTTGTAACACCCTGCTTTCAGAGACAATGCTTTGTTCTGCCTTCCTGGGACTGGGCTGCCCAGACCCCAGGAGGGCAGAACCCTGTCTGTGAGGTGGCAGCAGCTGTATCTGCAGTACAAGCCTCAGAAAGCTGGTTTGGCAGTACTGGGGGTCCATGGTGGAGCCCCCAGGATGCATGGAATTGGCTCCCCAATTCCAGATTTAGAATGGGGGGACAATTCCATGATCTTAGACATGTTACATGGCCATATTCTGAGTTACCATTGTGAAGCTACATATAGGTATTGACCTATATGTAGTGCACGCGTATAATGGCGTCCCCGCACTCACAAAGTCCCGGGAAATGGCCCTGAACTATGTGGGGGCACCTTTGCTAGTGCAAGGGTGCCCTCACACTTAATAACTTTGCACCTAACCTTCAGCAAGTGAAGGTTAGACATATAGGTGACTTATAAGTTACTTAAGTGCAGTGAAAATGGCTGTGAAATAACGTGTGTTATTTCACGTAGGCTGCAATGGCAGGCTTGTGCAAGGGTTTGTCTGAGCTCCCTATGGGTGGCAAAAGAAATGCTGCAGCCTATATGGATCTCCTGGAACCCCAATGCCCTGGGTACCTAGGTACCATATACTAGGAACTTATAAGAAGGGTCCAGTGTGCCAATAGAAATTGGTAAATGAAGTCACTAGCCTACAGTGACAAATTTAAAAGCAGAGAGGGCATAAGCACTGAGGTTCTGGTTAGCAGAGCCTCAGTGACACAGTTAAGCATACACACACACATTAGGCCATAATCTATGAGTACTGGGGTCCTGACCAGCAGTATCCCAGTGAGACAGGCAAAAACATACTGACATCCAGGTTAAAATGGGGGTAACATGCCAAGAAAGATGGTACTTTCCTACACTTACAGAGGAGTCTGTCTCACAGTCTGAGACCCTAGGGCCCTGTCCTCCCTACAGAGGAGTCTGTCTCAGAATCAGAGACCCTCAGGCCCCGTCTTCTCTGCAGAGGAGTCTGTCCCACAGTCACAGATCCTCAGGACATGTCCTACCTACAGAGGAGTCTGTCTCATAGCCTGAGACCGTCAGGCCCTCTTCTCTCTCCAGAGGAGTCTATCTCACAGTCTGAGGACCTCGGCTCCTGTCCTCCCTGCAGAGGAGTCTGTCTCAGAATCAGAGATCCTCAGGCCCTGTCTTCTCTGCAGAGGAGTCTGTCCCACAGTCTGAGACCCTAGGGCCCTGTCCTACTTGCAGAGGAGTTTGTGTCACAGTCAGAGACCCCCGGGCCCTGGCCAATCTACAGAGGAGTCTGTCTCACAGTCTGAGACCCTCGGGCCCTTTCCTATCTACACATGGGTCTGTCTCACAGTCTGAGACTCTCAGGCCCTGTCCTCCCTCCAGAGGAGTCTGTCTCACAGTATGAGACCCTCGGGCTCTGTCCACTCTGCAGAGGAGTTTGTCTCACAGTCTGAGACACTCGGGCCCTGTCCTACCTGCAGAGGAGTCTGTCTCATAGTCTGAGACCCTCGGGCCCTGTCCTCTCTACAGAGGAGTCTGTCACACAGTCTGAGACCCTCGGGCTCTGTCCTCTCTGCAGAGGAGTCTATCTCACAGTCTGAGACCCTAGGGCCCTGTCCTCTCTGCAGAGGAGTCTGTCTCACAGTCTGAGACCCTAGGGCCCCGTCCTCCCTCCAGAGGAGTCTGTCTCACAGTCTGAGACACTCGGGCCCTGTCCTACCTGCAGAGGAGTCTGTCTCATAGTCTGAGACCCTCGGGCCCTGTCCTACTTACAGAGGAGTCTGTCTCACAGTCTGAGAACCTCAGGCCCTGTCTTATCTATGGAGGAGTCTGTCTCACAGTCTGAGACCCTCGGGCCATGTCCTACCTACAGAGGAGTCTGTCTCACAGTCTGAGACCCCTGGGCCCTGTCCTACTTACTGAGGAGTCTGTCTTACAATCTGAGACTCTCAGGCCCTGTCCTCCCTGCAGAGGAGGCTGTCTCACAGTCTGAGACCCTTTGGCCCTGTCCTACTTACAGAGGAGTCTGTCTCACAGTCTGAGACCCTCGGGCCTGTCCTACCTACAGAGGAGTCTGTCTCTCAGTCACAGACCCTCAGGACATGTCTTACCTACAGAGGAGTCTGTCTCACAGTCTGAGACCCCCGGGCCCTGTCCTACCTACAGAGGAGTCTGTTCCACAGTCTGAGACCCTCTGATCCTGTCCCATCTACAGAGGAGTGTGAATCCCAGTCTGGGACTCTTGGTCTGTCCTCCCATGGGCCGCACCCCTCCTATTTTGCCCCCCCCCTCCAGTATTCATTAAATGATATATCCTGATGAAGCCTCCTGGATTTCTGAAGCACTGGGGCAGAAACGTGTTGATAGATTAGTGATGCAGGCGATGACGTCTAGTGAGACATACATCAAACTTCCAGTTCTCACCAAGCTGTCCCAAATATCAGCCTAAGGACCTGCATTAAGGTTTGTGTGAGAACTTCTTTACAGGTCACTTGCTCTGAGCACAGCCCCTCCTCCTGCCCTCTGACATTTGGTCCTTGGTGCTTCCAAAGGGCAGAGGAATGATGCTGTAGGAAAACTCCTGCCTTCTTCTCCCCCACTGCCCCACCTTGAGGGGCCAACTACCCCCCCAGCCCACCCTCCCAGTGGGGTCTACTCACCCTTGCCATCCCCAAGTGGGCGTTACTGCCCCCTCAGCCCCTCCCTGCCACCATGGCATAGCTGCAGCCATTATATGTGTCAGTGTATGTGTCCCTGGTGTAATGTTCCAGTGCCCCCATCTCTCTGTGGTGGCAACTCATGAATGGACTTTAGTGCTTGCAGTTTTATATAGTGCCAACTCGACCCGAAGGTATCGCAGCGCTTTACATGTAGGGTGACCACTTGACACAGAGGCAAATTCAGGACTGTTAGACTTGGCATCCTTGGCGTGGTCTCCCCTAAAGTTTTGCCTCTGTTTCCTAGGGTGCTGATGTTTGCTGGACTCTGTTTTTGCTGTTTTTGTTACTCTGGGCACTTTACACTCCTATCCAGTACTAAAGTGCAAGTGCTCCTGTGTAAAGTGTATGTGTAATTGACTTTCCATGATTGGCATGTTTGATTTACTAGTAAGTCTCTAGTACAATGCACTGGAAGTGCCCAGGGCCTGTACGTCAAATGCCACTAGTGGGCCTGCACAGTGGCGTAGCGTGGGGAGTGCAGGGGGGGGCGGCCGCACCGGGCGCAACATCTGGGGGGGGGGGGCGCGCTCGCACTCGCGAGTGCTAAAATCCACGGGTTAGGGGGCGCAAATTACTTGCCTTGCCCCGGGTGCTGACAACCCACGCTACGCCACTGGGCCTGCAGCACTCGTTTTGCCAACCACATTAGTAGCCCTGTACACATGGCTCAGACCTGCCACTGCAGTGTCTATGTGTGCAGTTTTAAACTGCCAATTCGACTTTGCAAGTGTACCCACTTGCCAGGCGTAAACCTTCCCTTTTTATACATGTAAGGCACCCCTAAGGGAGGCCCTTGGTAGCCCCATGGCCAGGGTGCAGTGTATGTTAAAGGTGGGACATGTACTTATGTGTTTTACATGTCCTGACAGTGAAATACTGCCAAATTAGGGTTTCACTGTCCCCTGCCAGCACCTGTACTCTCTGCTGAGGCTCCTGCCCTGCCAAGTGGTGCTTGAGAGGTGAAGCTGGCAGCTAAGAACTGAAATTCCATGCAAAGACCACTGTGCGGGGAAACTATTGACGCGCCACCCGCCTCGCGGCTGATAAATCAATCAAAGAATTTGTAGAACGCGCTACTCACCCGTGAGGGTCTCAAGGCGCTGGGGGGGGGGGGGCAGTCGGGGGGGAAGGGAGGGTTACTGATCGAACAACCATGTCTTGAGGTTCTTTCTGAAAACCAGGAGGTCTTTGGTTTTGCGAAGGTCGGTGGGGAGGGAGTTCCAGGTTTTGGGGGCAAGGTAAGAGAAAGACCTGCCTCCTGTGGTGGTGCGTTGGATGCGGGGGACTGTGGCTAGGGCGAGGTCGGCTGATAGGAGGTTGCGTGTGGGAGTGTGGAAGTTAACTCTTTCGTTGAGGTAGGTTGGGCCGGTGTTGTGGAGGGATTTGTGTGCGTGGATGAGGATTTTGAATGTGATTCTCTTGTCTATGGGGAGCCAGTGAAGGGATTTGAGGTGTGGTGAGATTCGTTCGTGGTGGGGGAGGCCCAGGACAAGGCGTGCGGCTGTGTTCTGGATTCTCTGGAGTTTGCGTTTGAGTTTGAGTGTGGTGCCAGCGTAGAGGGCGTTATCGTAGTCCAGTCTGCTGCTGATGAGTGCGTGGGTGACTGTCTTTCTGGTTTCTGGGGGAATCCATTTGAAGGATTTTTTTAGAGTGCGGAGTGTGTAGAACCAGGAGGAGGTTAGAGCATTGATTTGCTGTGTCATGGAGAGGGAGGTGTCAAGGATGATGCAGAAGTTGCGTGCGTGGTTTGCGTGGGTGGGTGTGGGGCCTAGGGCGGTGGGCCACCAGGAGTCGTCCCATGTGGTTTTGTTGGGGCCGAAGATGATGATCTCGGTTTTGTTTGAATTAGCTTGAGGTGGTTAGTGGTCATCCAGTTGGCGGTGTCGAGGAGAGCGGCGTGTAGGTTGGTTTTGACGGTGGTGGGGTTGCGGGTGGGGGAGAGGATGAGTTGGGTGTCATCTGCATAGGAGAGGATAGTGATTCCGTGTGCTCGGAGGATGTTGGCTAGGGGGATCATGTAGATGTTGAAGAGTGTGGGGCTGAGGGAATACCCTTGGGGGACTCCGCAGGTGATCTTGGTAGTATTGGAGTGGAAGGGTGGAAGGTGGACTCTCTGGGTCCGGTCGGTGAGGAAGGAGGTGAGCCAGTCTAAGGCTTGTGGCGAATTCCTATGTTGTGGAGGCGTGTGCGGAGTGTGTGGTGGCAGACGGTGTCAAAGGCTGCGGAGAGGTCTAGGAGGATGAGTGCGACGGTCTCGACTTTGGTCCTGATGTCGTCAGTGCATGCGATGAGTGCGGTTTCCGTGCTGTGGTTTTTGCGGAACCCGTATTGTGAGGGGTCAAGAGTGTTGTTTGCTTCGAGGAAGTGGGATAGGCGGGCGTTGACTAATTTCTCTGCAACCTTGGTGGGGAAAGGGAGGAGGGAGATGGGGCGGTAGTTAGAGAGGACCTCCGGGTCGGCTTGTTTTTTTTTAATGAGAGCGGTGATTTCCGCGTGCTTCCAGGGGTCTGGGTAGGTGGCGGAGTCGAAAGAGGAGTTGATTGTGTTGCAGATTATGGGGGCGAAGGTTGGGCTAGCTTTGTTGTAGATGCGGTGTGGGCAGGGGTCAGAGGGGGAACCGGAGTGGATGGAGTTCATGTTTTTTTCGGTTTCTTCGTGTGTGGTGGGGGTCCAAGTGGAGAGTGTGGTGGGGGGGTTATGAGTGGGGGTTGGGTTGGGTGAGTGAGGGGTGTATGTGGTGGGTGTGTGTGGTATGAAGCTGTTGTAGATGTCCAGGATTTTGTGGAGGAAGTGGTTAGAAAGGGCCTCACATAGGGGCTGTGTGTGTGTGGGGTCTTTGTTGCTGGCTTTGGGTTTTGCAAGTTCATTGATGATGGTGAAGAGTTCTTTGCTGTTTTGAGAGTTGATGTCAAGGCGTGTCTTGTAGTGATCTCTTTTGGCTGTGCGTATGAGTTGGTGATGGGTGCGAATGGTGGTTTTGAGGGTGGAGGAGGCACTCTCAATGATCCTGGGAGCATACCAACATTCCCAAGATACGATGGGCCAGATCCTAGACAAAGTGCAGGAGAACAGGTGGCTGCAGGGGGGACAGTATCAAGGGATCAGGGAGGACTTGCAGGCCATTAACAACACCCTGATCTCCATAGCAGGGGTGCTGGCAGACATGGCCAACATCATGAGGGAGGCAAAAACACACTAGCGGGCCCATACCACTAGCCAGTCAACTGAACAGCCCTCCACTTCCGCTAGTGGCCAGGAGACCCCACCACAGGACCCACAGGTCACCAGCATCACTCCCCCTGCAGAAGGTGAACCACCCCACAAACGTTCCCTGCGATCCAGACAGAAGCCAGAGACACTTGCCAAGACCACTGCCAGGAAATGAGACTCTCCTGATTGTTCCCCTTGTGTCCCACTCAGTCAACCTGTCCACCTTGAACTAACATTGCTCCCTTCCTGTGTCCCCTTGGACACTGCACCTGCGCTACCAACAGACCGGAACAGTACCCTGGACTCTCCTCCATCATCACTCATTCCATTGCACTTTCCTCTTTATTTTACACCCTTGGACACATCTCGACTACTAGTATTGCATGTATTTCAAATTTGTATTGGTTGAAACCGCTACAACCATTGCAAATGAGCTGTACTTAGTGAGAGCACAGAATGAATGACCTGTTGCTGGCTGTTGTGATCACATCAGGACATTGTTGTCATTTCACCATTTCTGCCTCCTCATCCTCACTGTGCTCAGGGTCCACTGCTGCCACAGGGGCCACTCAGTCTCCTCCTGCAGAAAGGGTACATGCCGTCTGAGGGCCAGGCTGTGCAACATGCAGCATGCCACTACTATCTGGCAGACCTTCTTGGGTGAGTAACACAGGGATCCACCTGTCAGATGGAGGCACAGGAACCTGGCCTTCAGGAGGCCAAAGGTCCTTTAATTATCCTTCTGGTTCGCCCCTGTGCCTCATTATAACGTTCTTCTGCCCTTGTCGTGGCATTCCTCACAGGGGTCAGCAGCCATGATAGGTGTGGGTAGCCAGAATCACCTGCAAGTATTGAGGAACAACATTATCCTATTTAGCTAACAGCAGAGGCATACACTAACATACACTGGGGGGGGAGCAAGGCTCACCTATTAGCCACACCCTATGCCTCTGTAGTTGGGCCATCACATTTGGGATGCTGCTATTCCCCAGGACAAAGGCATCGTGCACCGACCCAGGATATTTAGCATTGACGTGGGAGATGTACTGGTCCGCCAGGCACACAATCTGCACATTCATGGAGAAGAAACTCTTATGATTCCTGTACACCTGTTCATTCTGCCGGGGGGGGGGACGACAAACGCAATATAGGTCCAGTGAATCGCCCCAATAATATTGCAGATATGTCCCATTGCATAGAATCTGGCCTTCACTGTGGCCAAGCTTTCCACCTGGGGGAAAGCAATGTAGCTGCACATGTGTTTTACCAGGGCAGACAAGACTCTTGCCAGCATGATTGAGAACATTGGCTGTGACATTCCTGCTGCCAAGGCCACTGTCACTTGGAAAGAACCAGTTGCCAGGAAATGGAGCACGGATAGAACCTGCACAAGAGGGGGGATCCCAGTCAGATGATGGATAGCTGAGATCAGGTCAGCTTCCAAATGGGCACACAGCTCTGTGATTGTGGCCCTCTCCAGTCTATAGGTGAGTATTATGTGCCTGTCCTCCAGTGCAGCTAAGTCCACCAGGGGTCTGTCCACGGGGGTATGAATCCATCTCCTATTCATCTGCAGCGGTAGGTATCTAACGGGCACAAGAGTTAGTAGGCTGTCACAATTTGAACAACTATACCACAACAGTAGTCCACATTGTGCAATCATGTATTGGGACATTGTAATTTTCTAAGTATGTGCCTATTAATCCTGTGACGCAGCAATTATCGATAGGCCTGTTCACCCCCCTGAAATGGTGACCACCTGTCCTGTGTGGAGGGACAGGTGGAAGTGAGGTAATTCCGCTGATGTTGGGCGTCGTGGCGGTAGGTGGTTGTGCACTGGCGTGCCATTCCTCATTGGATAATATTGGGCCCTATGGAGTGTAGTGGCCAATGGGGACCTACGCTGGCCGTGACGTTGTACACCGCCACAGGCGTGAATGGCATTTTCTATCTGATTCCTCACTTGTTTCCTGACTTTCCACAGGAGAAGACCTACACTGCATTCGCTACTGTGACCTGTGTCTGGAACCTACCATGGACCGTGTGACCGGGGAAAGGGCCCCAGCCTTCACTTCGGAGGAGTTGGAGTGACTGGTGGATGGGGTCCTACCCCAGTACGGACTGCTCTATGGGCCTCCAGACCAACAGGTGACTACACTGTGGGCATGATGCGTGTGGCATGGATGCATGGGGATGTGTGTGAAGGCATTGTGTAAGGGGGGGAATTATCTGTTGGTGGTGTACCTGTCATGCGCTGGGCAATGTGTGTGCCAATGGTGATGGAAACGGGCATGGTGGGCCATGTGTGTGACAGCCTGGACTGTTTGTTTAATGGTGTTCTCCTGTCTGTATTGCCTCTGCAGGTCAGCGCCCATCAAAAGAAGGAAATATGGCATGCCATCTCCAAGGAGGTGCGGACCTTGGGGGTTATATGGCAGGCGGAGCTCCCACTGTCGGAAACAGTGGGAGGACCTGAGGCGCTGGGCACGGAAGACCGCGGAGACCCAGCTGGGGATGGCCTCCAAACGAGGAAGGGGTGCCCGTTGGACCCTTACCCCCCTGATGGCCCGCATACTGGCGGTGGCCTACCGTCAGCTGAATGTGCTCTTGAGGGAATCACAGCAGCCACAATGGGGTGAGTACAGTGGGTATCATTGCAACTTATGGCTTTTGGGGTGGTATCTGGGTGGTGTTGTGTGTTAGGGTGTTCCCCTAAGGCCAGGCCAGACATTTGCAGTGTGGGTCCTCTGAAGGGTAATGGTTGCATGGCAAATACAGGTAACCTACCTTGTTAGTATTCACTTCTAGGCAGGGCTGCGTGGGTCCCAGGTGTGATGCATTTGGCGGTGTGTGCTCCTCCTCATGCCTTGGTGTAGGAAGTTGGCTCTGTATATACTATCTCAAAGTAAGAGATAGTGTGCACAGAGTCCAAAGGTTTCCCTTAGAGGTATGATAGTGGCAAGAATAGATAATTCTAGTCCTCTATTTTGTGGTAGTGTGGTCGAGCAGTAGGCTTATCAGAGGGTAGTGTTAAGCATTTGTTGAACACAGACAGGCAATAAATAAGGGAACACACACTCAAAAACTTAACTCCAAGCCAATAGTTTTTTATATAGAAAAATATATTTTCTTAATTTATTTTAGAACCACAAGATTCAAGATTTGAAGTAAATACATAAAATGCAAGGTACTATGCACAGGTAAGTTAGGAACTTTGAATTAGAGCAGTAACATACACAGTTTTAGTCAAAATGGCAATAAGCTATTTTAAAAGTGGACACTGCAAAAATCAACAGTTCCTGGGGGAGGTAAGTATTGGTTAGTTTTTCAGGTAAGTAAGGCACTTACAAGTTCAAGTTCCTAGGCATAGGCAGCCCCCCGTTGGGGGTTCAAGGCAACCCCAAAGTCACCGCACTAGCAACACAGGACCGGTCAGGTGCAGAGGTCAAAGGAGGGCCCAAAACACATAGGTGCCTATGGAGAACAGGGGTGCTCCGGTTCCAGTCTGCAAACCTGTGTCTTTTGGAGGGCAGGCCAGGGGCGTTTTGTAGAGCACTGGGGGGGACACAAGTAGGCACACCCTCCGCGGCACGGGGGCGGCGGGGTGCAGTGTGCAAAGCAGGCGTCGGGTTTGTAATAGAAATCAATGGAGGGACCTGGGGGTCACTCTAGCGGTGTAGGCAGGGCACAGGGGTGCTTCTTGGGCCAGCCACCGACTGGGCTAGGCAGAGGGTCACCTGATGGTCACTCCTGCACTGAAGTTCGGTTCCTTCTGGTCCTGGGTGCTGTTCTCGGGAGTTTCTTGGTTTTTCGGGTTTCAGGGCAGGCCTCTGAGGTTTTCTTTGAGTCTGGAGACAGGCCGGTAGAGTTGGGGCCAAAGCAGTTGTCGTCTCGTTCGTCTCTGCAGGGCTTTCAGGTCAGCAGTCCTTCTTCTTTGTGTAGGGTGCAGGAATGTGATTTCCTGGGTTCTAGGGTGCCCCTAAATACTAGATTTAGGGGTGTGTTTAGGTCAGGAGGGCAGTGGCCAAGGGCTACTGTCCTGGAGGGTGCCTACACCCTCTTTGTGCCTCCTCCCTGAGGGGGGGGACACATCCCTAATCCTATTGGGGGAATCCTCCAAAACCAAGATGGAGGATTTCTAAAGGCAGGGGTCACCTCAGCTCAGGACACGTTAGGGGCTGTCCTGACTGGTGGGTGACTCCTCCCTGTTTTTCTCATTATCTCCTCCAGCCTTGCCGCCAAAAGTGGGGGCAGTGGTCGGAGGGGCTAGCTGGGATGCCCTGGGGTGCTGTAACAAAAGGCATGAGACTTTGAGGCTCACCACCAGGTGTTACAGTTCCTGCAGGGGGAGGTGAGAAGCGCCTCCACCCAGTAGAGGCTTTGTTCCTGGCCACAGAGTGACAAAGGCACTCTCCCCATGTGGCCTGCAACTCGTCTGGTTGTGGCAGGCTGGCAGAAACTGGTCAGCCTAGCACTAGGAGTCGTACTGGTATTCAGGGGGCATCTCGCCCTCTGGGTGCATTGTACAATAAATTCCTCACTGGCATCAGTGTGCATTTATTGTGCTGAGAAGTTTGATACCAAACTTCCCAGATTTCAGTGTAGCCATTATGGAACTGTGGAGTTTGTATTTGACAAACTCTCAGACCATATACTCTTTATGGCTACCCTGCACTTACAATGCCTAAGGTTTTGCTTAGACATTGTAGGGGCATAGTGCTCATGCACATATGCCTTCACCTGTTGTATAGTGCACCCTGCCTTAGGGCTGTAAGGCCTGTAAGAGGGGTGACTTACCTATGCCACAGGCAGTGTGAGGTTGGCATGGCACTCTGAGGGGAGTGCCATATCGACTTAGTCATTTTCTCCCCACCAGCACACACAAGCTGTGAGGCAGTGTGTGTAGGGGGCTGGACTGGCTTGTAGTGAGTACCAAGGGGTACTTGCACCTTGCACCAGGCCCAGTTATCCCTTATTAGTGCATAGGGTGTCTAGCAGCTTAGGCTGATAGATAATGGTAGCTTAGCAGAGCAGCTCAGGCTGAACTAGGAGACGTGTGAAGCTACTACAGTACCACTTAGTGTCATATGCACAATATCATAAGAAAACACAATACACAGTTATACTAAAAATAAAGGTACTTTATTTTTATGACAATATGCCAAAGTATCTTAGAGTGTACCCTCAGTGAGAGGATAGGAAATATACACAAGATATATATACACAATAGCAAAAATATGCAGTATAGTCTTAGAAAACAGTGCAAACAATGTATAGTTACAATAGGATGCAATGGGGACACATAGGGATAGGGGCAACACAAACCATATACTCCAAAAGTGGAATGCGAACCACGAATGGACCCCAAACCTATGTGACCTTGTAGAGGGTCGCTGGGACTATTAGAAAATAGTGAGAGTTAGAAAAATAACCCTCCCCAAGACCCTGAAAAGTGAGTGCAAAGTGCACTAAAGTTCGCCTAAGGACAAAGAAGTCGTGTTAGAGGAATAATGCAGGAAAGGCACAAACCAACAATGCAACAACTGTGGATTTCCAATCTAGGGTACCTGTGGAACAAGGGGACCAAGTCCAAAAGTCACAAGCAAGTCGGAGATGGGCAGATGCCCAGGAAATGCCAGCTGTGGGTGCAAAGAAGCTTCTACTGGACAGGAGAAGCTGCGGTTTCTGCAGGAACGCAAAGGGCTAGAGACTTCCCCTTTGCAGGACAGATCCCTCTCGCCTTGTAGAGTCGTGCAGAAGTGTTTTCCCGCCGAAAGAACGCCAACAAGCCTTGCTGGCTGCAAATCGTGCGGTTAGCGTTTTTGGACGCTGCTGTGGCCCTGGAGGGACCAGGAGGTCGCAAATTGCACCAGGAGAGAGAGGGGACGTCGAGCAAGACAAGGAGCCCTCTCAGCAGCAGGTAGCACCCGGAGAAGTGCCAGAAACAGGCACTATGAGGATGCGTGAAACAGTGCTCACCCGAAGTCGCACAAAGAAGTCCCACGTCGCCGGAGAACAACTTAGGAGGTCGTGCAATGCAGGTTAGAGTGCCGTGGACCCAGGCTGGACTGTGCACAAAGGATTCCCGCCGGAAGTGCACGGAGGCCGGAGTAGCTGCAAAAGTCGCGGTTCCCAGCAATGCAGTCTAGCGAGGTGAGGCAAGGACTTACCTCCACCAAACTTGGACTGAAGAGTCACTGGACTGTGGGGGCCACTTGGACAGAGTTGCTGGATTCGAGGGACCTCGCTCGTCGTGCTGAGAGGAGACCCAAGAGACCGGTAATGCAGCTTTTTGGTGCCTGCGGTTGCGGGGGAAGATTCCGTCGACCCACGGGAGATTTCTTCGGAGCTTCTAGTGCAGGGAGGAGGCAGACTACCCCCACAGCATGCACCACCAGGAAAACAGTTGAGAAGGCGGCAGGATCAGCGTTACAGAGTTGCAGTAGTCGTCTTTGCTACTATGTTGCAGGTTTGCAGGCTTCCAGCGCGGTCAGCAGTCGATTCCTTGGCAGAAGGTGAAGAGAGAGATGCAGAGGAACTCGGCTGAGCTCTTGCATTCGTTATCTAAAGTTTCCCCAGAGACAGAGACCCTAAATAGCCAGAAAAGAGGGTTTGGCTACTTAGGAGAGAGGATAGGCTACTAACACCTGAAGGAGCCTATCAGAAGGAGTCTCTGACGTCACCTGGTGGCACTGGCCACTCAGAGCAGTCCAGTGTGCCAGCAGCACCTCTGTTTCCAAGATGGCAGAGGTCTGGAGCACACTGGAGGAGCTCTGGACACCTCCCAGGGGAGGTGCAGGTCAGGGGAGTGGTCACTCCCCTTTCCTTTGTCCAGTTTCGCGCCAGAGCAGGGCTAAGGGGTCCCCTGAACCGGTGTAGACTGGCTTATGCAGAATTGGGCACATCTGTGCCCATGAAAGCATTTCCAGAGGCTGGGGGAGGCTACTCCTCCCCTGCCTTCACACCATTTTCCAAAGGGAGAGGGTGTAACACCCTCTCTCAGAGGAAGTCCTTTGTTCTGCCATCCTGGGACAAGCCTGGCTTGACCCCAGGGGGGCAGAAGCCTGTCTGAGGGGTTGGCAGCAGCAGCAGCTGCAGTGAAACCCCAGGAAAGGCAGTTTGGCAGTACCAGGGTCTGTGCTACAGACCACTGGGATCATGGAATTGTGCCAACAATGCCAGGATGGCATAGAGGGGGGAATTCCATGATCTTAGACATGTTACATGGCCATATTCGGAGTTACCATTGTGAAGCTACATATAGGTAGTGACCTATATGTAGTGCACGCGTGTAATGGTGTCCCTGCACTCACAAAGTCCGGGGAATTGGCCCTGAACAATGTGGGGGCACCTTGGCTAGTGCCAGGGTGCCCTCACACTAAGTAACCTTGCACCTAACCTTTACCAGGTAAAGGTTAGACATATAGGTGACTTATAAGTTACTTAAGTGCAGTGTAAAATGGCTGTGAAATAACGTGGACGTTATTTCACTCAGGCTGCAGTGGCAGGCCTGTGTAAGAATTGTCAGAGCTCCCTATGGGTGGCAAAAGAAATGCTGCAGCCCATAGGGATCTCCTGGAACCCCAATACCCTGGGTACCTCAGTACCATATACTAGGGAATTATAAGGGTGTTCCAGTAAGCCAATGTAAATTGGTAAAAATGGTCACTAGCCTGTTAGTGACAATTTGGAAAGAAATGAGAGAGCATAACTGTGAGAAGGTAGCCTCTTTCTAGCCTTGTTACCCCCACTTTTGGCCTGTTTGTGAGTGTATGTCAGGGTGTTTGTCACTGTTTTCACTGTCTCACTGGGATCCTGATAGCCAGGCCTCAGTGCTCATAGTGAAAACACCATGTTTTCAGTATGGTTGTTATGTGTCACTGGGATCCTGCTAGTCAGGACCCCAGTGCTCATAGGTTTGTGGCCTATATGTATGTGTCACTGGGACCCTGTCACACAGGGCCCCAGTGCTCATAGGTGTGCATGTATATGTTCCCTGTGTGGTGCCTAACTGTCTCACTGAGGCTCTGCTAACCAGAACCTCAGTGGTTATGCTCTCTCATTACTTTCAAATTGTCACTAACAGGCTAGTGACCATTTTTACCAATTTACATTGGCTTACTGGAACACCCTTATAATTCCCTAGTATATGGTACTGAGGTACCCAGGGTATTGGGGTTCCAGGAGATCCCTATGGGCTGCAGCATTTCTTTTGCCACCCATAGGGAGCTCTGACAATTCTTACACAGGCCTGCCACTGCAGCCTGAGTGAAATAACGTCCACGTTATTTCACAGCCATTTTACACTGCACTTAAGTAACTTATAAGTCACCTATATGTCTAACCTTTACCTGGTAAAGGTTAGGTGCAAAGTTACTTAGTGTGAGGGCACCCTGGCACTAGCCAAGGGGCCCCCACATTGTTCAGAGCCAATTCACTGAACTTTGTGAGTGCGGGGACACCATTACACGCGTGCACTACATATAGGTCACTACCTATATGTAGCTTCACCATGGTAACTCCGAATATGGCCATGTAACATGTCTATGATCATGGAATTGCCCCCTCTATGCCATCCTGGCATTGTTGGTACAATTCCATGATCCCAGTGGTCTGTAGCACAGACCCTGGTACTGCCAGACTGCCCTTCCTGGGGTTTCTCTGCAGCTGCTGCTGCTGCCAACCCCTCAGACAGGCATCTGCCCTCCTGGGGTCCAGCCAGGCCTGGCCCAGGATGGCAGAACAAAGAACTTCCTCTGAGAGAGGGTGTGACACCCTCTCCCTTTGGAAAATGGTGTGAAGGCAGGGGAGGAGTAGCCTCCCCCAGCCTCTGGAAATGCTTTGTTGGGCACAGATGTGCCCAATTCTGCATAAGCCAGTCTACACCGGTTCAGGGACCCCTTAGCCCCTGCTCTGGCGCGAAACTGGACAAAGGAAAGGGGAGTGACCACTCCCCTGACCTGCACCTCCCCTGGGAGGTGTCCAGAGCTCCTCCAGTGTGCTCCAGACCTCTGCCATCTTGGAAACAGAGGTGCTGCTGGCACACTGGACTGCTCTGAGTGGCCAGTGCCACCAGGTGACGTCAGAGACTCCTTGTGATAGGCTCCTTCAGGTGTTAGTAGCCTTTCCTCTCTCCTAGGTAGCCAAACCCTCTTTTCTGGCTATTTAGGGTCTCTGTCTCTGGGGAAACTTTAGATAACGAATGCATGAGCTCAGCCGAGTTCCTCTGCATCTCCCTCTTCACCTTCTGATAAGGAATCGACCGCTGACCGCACTGGAAGCCTGCAAACCTGCAACATAGTAGCAAAGACGACTACTGCAACTCTGTAACGCTGATCCTGCCGCCTTCTCGACTGTTTTCCTGCTTGTGCATGCTGTGGGGGTAGTCTGCCTCCTCTCTGCACCAGAAGCTCCGAAGAAATCTCCCGTGGGTCGACGGAATCTTCCCCCTGCAACCGCAGGCACCAAAAAGCTGCATCTCCGGTCCCTTGGGTCTCCTCTCAGCACGACGAGCGAGGTCCCTCGAATCCAGCGACACCGTCCAAGTGACTCCCACAGTCCAGTGACTCTTCAGCCCAAGTTTGGTGGAGGTAAGTCCTTGCCTCACCTCGCTGGGCTGCATTGCTGGGAACCGCGACTTTGCAAGCTTCTCCGGCCCCTGTGCACTTCCGGCGGAAATCCTGTGTGCATAGCCAAGCCTGGGTCCACGGCACTCTAACCTGCATTGCACGACTTTCTAAGTTGGTCTCCGGCGACGTGGGACTCCTTTGTGCAAGTTCGGCGAGCACCGTTTCACGCATCCTCGTAGTGCCTGTTTCTGGCACTTCTCCGGGTGCTACCTGCTTCAGTGAGGGCTCTTTGTCTTGCTCGACGTCCCCTCTCTCTGCAGGTCCAATTTGCGACCTCCTGGTCCCTCCTGGGCCCCAGCAGCGTCCAAAAACGCCAAACGCACGATTTGCGTGTAGCAAGGCTTGTTGGCGTCCATCCGGCGGGAAAACACTTCTGCACGACTCTCCAAGGCGTGGGGGATCCATCCTCCAAAGGGGAAGTCTCTAGCCCTTGTCGTTTCTGCAGAATTCACAGTTCTTCAGCCTAGTAAGAGCTTCTTTGCACCAACCGCTGGCATTTCTTGGGCATCTGCCCATCTCCGAGCTGCTTGTGACTTTTGGACTTGGTCCCCTTGTTCCACAGGTACCTTCAGACAGGAATCCATCGTTGTTGCATTGCTGATTTGTGTTTTCCTTGCATTCTCCCTCTAACACGACTATTTTGTCCTTAGGGGAACTTTGGTGCACTTTGCACTCACTTTTCAGGGTCTTGGGGAGGGTTATTTTTCTAACTCTCACTATTTTCTAATAGTCCCAGCGACCCTCTACAAGGTCACATAGGTTTGGGGTCCATTCGTGGTTCGCATTCCACTTCTGGAGTATATGGTTTGTGTTGCCCCTATCCCTATGTTTCCCCATTGCATCCTATTGTAACTATACATTGTTTGCACTGTTTTCTAAGACTATACTGCATATTTTTGCTATTGTGTATATATATCTTGTGTATATTTCCTATCCTCTCACTGAGGGTACACTCTAAGATACTTTGGCATATTGTCATAAAAATAAAGTACCTTTATTTTTAGTATAACTGTGTATTGTGTTTTCTTATGATATTGTGCATATGACACTAAGTGGTACTGTAGTAGCTTCACACGTCTCCTAGTTCAGCCTAAGCTGCTCTGCTAAGCTACCATTATCTATCAGCCTAAGCTGCTAGACACCCTATACACTAATAAGGGATAACTGGGCCTGGTGCAAGGTGCAAGTACCCCTTGGTACTCACTACAAGCCAGTCCAGCCTCCTACATTGGTTGTGCAGTGGTGGGATAAGTGCTTTGAGACTACTTACCACTCTTGTCATTGTACTTTTCATAAGAGAAAAATATACAAAACAAGGTCAGTGTATATACACATAGCCAAAAAGTTTTGCATTTCCTCTTTTCACTCTTTTCTAAGTGCTGAAAAGTACTTCTAAACTTTCAAAAAGTTCTTAAAAGTTTAAAAAGTTTTTTTCTGTCTTTCCAAAAAGTTCTGAAAACTTTTTTCTCTTTGTCTATCACTTTAACTCTCTCTAAAAAATGTCTGGCACAGGCCAAAAAGTTGAACTGTCCAAACTTGCATATGATCACCTTAGCTGGAAAGGAGCAAGGAGTCTCTGCATAGAGAGAGGTTTGAGTGTAGGGAAGAATCCTTCTTTAGAACTGTTAATTAATATGCTTAGAGTACAGGATAAGGCCATAAGTGCCCAATCTGTAGAAAAAGTAGCTAATGGTTCTCAATCTGATCCAGGGACTCCCCCAGGAAAAGGTTCTGGAAAGAAAATTCTCAGCCTGCCCATTACTAGACAGTCTAGCATAGTTGGTACAGAGGTTGAATCACATCATACTGATGATGTGCTCTCACATTATACTGGTAGCCAAGCTGTTAGGGTGCCCTCTGTAAGGGACAGGTCTCCTTCTGTTCATTCCCATCATACCTCTGTATCTAGAAATGTCCCTCCCACCCACCCTGATGACAGATTGTTGGAAAGGGAGCTCAATAGATTGAGAGTGGAGCAAACCAGACTGAAGCTCAAGAAGCAACAGCTGGATTTGGATAGACAGTCTTTAGAAATAGAGAGGGAAAGACAGAAGTTGGGTTTAGATACCCATGGTGGCAGCAGCAGTATTCCCCATAGTCATCCTGCAAAAGAGCATGATTCCAGGAATCTGCACAAGATAGTTCCCCCTTATAAGGAGGGGGATGACATTAACAAGTGGTTTGCTGCACTTGAGAGGGCCTGTGCTGTACAGGATGTCCCTCAAAAGCAGTGGGCTGCTATCCTATGGCTATCATTTAGTGGAAAGGGTAGGGATAGACTCCTTACTGTGAAAGAAAGTGATGCCAATAATTTTACAGTTCTTAAGAATGCACTCCTGGATGGTTATGGCTTAACCACTGAACAGTACAGGATAAAGTTCAGAGAGACCAAAAAGGAGTCTTCACAAGACTGGGTTGATTTCATTGACCATTCAGTGAAGGCCTTGGAGGGGTGGTTACATGGCAGTAAAGTTACTGATTATGAAAGCCTGTATAACACAATCCTGAGAGAGCATATACTTAATAATTGTGTGTCTGATTTGTTGCACCAGTACCTGGTAGACTCTGATCTGACCTCTCCCCAAGAATTGGGAAAGAAGGCAGACAAATGGGTCAGAACAAGGGTGAACAGAAAAGTTCATACAGGGGGTGACAAAGATGGCAATAAGAAGAAAGATGGTGAAAAATCTCAAGATAAGCATGGGGATAAGGGTAAAACCAAAGATCCCACTTCAAATCTTAAACACTCTTCAGAGGGTGGGGATAAAACAAATTCTTCCTCTTCTTCCCAACCTGCACACATTAAAAAGCCTTGGTGCTTTGTGTGTAAAAATAGAGGCCATAGGCCAGGGGATAAGTCCTGTCCAGGTAAACCCCCTGAGCCTACCACCACTAATACATCAAGCTCTAGTGCCCCTAGCAGTAGTGGTACTAGTGGTGGGACTGCTGGCAACAGTCAAGCAAAGGGTGTAGTTGGGTTCACTTATGGGTCCATAGTGGAAACTGATGTAATCAGTCCCAAGACAGTTTCTGTCACACCTAGTGGCATTGGCCTTGCCACACTGGCTGCTTGTCCCCTTACAATGGATAAGTACAGGCAGACAGTTTCAATAAATGGTGTTGAGGCCTTGGCCTACAGGGACACAGGTGCCAGTTTCACTTTGGTGACTGAAAACCTAGTGCCTCCTGAACAACACATCATTGGACAACAATATAAGATTATTGATGTCCATAACTCCACTAAGTTTCTTCCCTTAGCTATAATTCAGTTTAGTTGGGGTGGAGTTACTGGCCCTAAGCAGGTGGTGGTATCACCTAGCTTACCTGTAGACTGTCTCTTAGGTAATGACCTAGAGGCCTCAGGTTGGGCTGATGTAGAGTTTTATGCCCATGCAGCCATGCTGGGCATCCCTGAGGAATTGTTCCCTCTCATTTCAAGTGAAATGAAAAAGCAAAGGAGAGAAGGCCTGAAAACTCAGGATCCCTCTCCATCAACAGGTAAAAAGGGTATCACAGTATCCCCTAACCACCCTACCATTCAGGATACTATTCCTGTGGTGGGAGAAACCTCTCCTGGGGTGGCACCTGTTCCAAGGGAATCATCAGCTGGCAAAGCTAGACTCCCTGAGGTGGAAGTACCTCTCTGTGGGATAACTAACATTGGTGAGAAAAACAGCACCATTTTAGTTAACATGGAGCATCCCTCCAACCCTCCCAGAGAAACTTTAGTGCAGAAACCCTGCACTACCTCACAACACTTAGGACAGCATCCCTGCCCTAGTGTGGAGCTCATAGGACAGCATCCCTGCCCTGCTCCAACTCAAGAGAAACAGCATCCCTGTTCTCTCTTCCAGCCAGATGGACAAAGTTTTTGCCCAGCTATGGCTTTTCTGAGACAGCATCCCTGTCTGGCATTTCCATCACTACAAATAGGTTCAGTGGACAATTCTCACTGCTCTAAACTAAAACTTACTGATAGAAACTCTGAAAATACATCTTCACATTGTTGCTTAGCTAAAAAACTTCAAACAGGGTGGTTTACATCCCCACAGGGAAGTAACCATATAGTGGATGATAAAGGGAGTAACCAGTCTATTGCAGAGCTACTCTCTACTTATCACCACTTAGACAATAAAGTCTCAACTGGCCAAGGTTAGCCTTATTGTCCTTCGTTTGGGGGGGGGTTGTGTGAGAAGGTAGCCTCTTTCTAGCCTTGTTACCCCCACTTTTGGCCTGTTTGTGAGTGTATGTCAGGGTGTTTGTCACTGTTTTCACTGTCTCACTGGGATCCTGATAGCCAGGCCTCAGTGCTCATAGTGAAAACACCATGTTTTCAGTATGGTTGTTATGTGTCACTGGGATCCTGCTAGTCAGGACCCCAGTGCTCATAGGTTTGTGGCCTATATGTATGTGTCACTGGGACCCTGTCACACAGGGCCCCAGTGCTCATAGGTGTGCATGTATATGTTCCCTGTGTGGTGCCTAACTGTCTCACTGAGGCTCTGCTAACCAGAACCTCAGTGGTTATGCTCTCTCATTACTTTCAAATTGTCACTAACAGGCTAGTGACCATTTTTACCAATTTACATTGGCTTACTGGAACACCCTTATAATTCCCTAGTATATGGTACTGAGGTACCCAGGGTATTGGGGTTCCAGGAGATCCCTATGGGCTGCAGCATTTCTTTTGCCACCCATAGGGAGCTCTGACAATTCTTACACAGGCCTGCCACTGCAGCCTGAGTGAAATAACGTCCACGTTATTTCACAGCCATTTTACACTGCACTTAAGTAACTTATAAGTCACCTATATGTCTAACCTTTACCTGGTAAAGGTTAGGTGCAAAGTTACTTAGTGTGAGGGCACCCTGGCACTAGCCAAGGGGCCCCCACATTGTTCAGAGCCAATTCACTGAACTTTGTGAGTGCGGGGACACCATTACACGCGTGCACTACATATAGGTCACTACCTATATGTAGCTTCACCATGGTAACTCCGAATATGGCCATGTAACATGTCTATGATCATGGAATTGCCCCCTCTATGCCATCCTGGCATTGTTGGTACAATTCCATGATCCCAGTGGTCTGTAGCACAGACCCTGGTACTGCCAGACTGCCCTTCCTGGGGTTTCTCTGCAGCTGCTGCTGCTGCCAACCCCTCAGACAGGCATCTGCCCTCCTGGGGTCCAGCCAGGCCTGGCCCAGGATGGCAGAACAAAGAACTTCCTCTGAGAGAGGGTGTGACACCCTCTCCCTTTGGAAAATGGTGTGAAGGCAGGGGAGGAGTAGCCTCCCCCAGCCTCTGGAAATGCTTTGTTGGGCACAGATGTGCCCAATTCTGCATAAGCCAGTCTACACCGGTTCAGGGACCCCTTAGCCCCTGCTCTGGCGCGAAACTGGACAAAGGAAAGGGGAGTGACCACTCCCCTGACCTGCACCTCCCCTGGGAGGTGTCCAGAGCTCCTCCAGTGTGCTCCAGACCTCTGCCATCTTGGAAACAGAGGTGCTGCTGGCACACTGGACTGCTCTGAGTGGCCAGTGCCACCAGGTGACGTCAGAGACTCCTTGTGATAGGCTCCTTCAGGTGTTAGTAGCCTTTCCTCTCTCCTAGGTAGCCAAACCCTCTTTTCTGGCTATTTAGGGTCTCTGTCTCTGGGGAAACTTTAGATAACGAATGCATGAGCTCAGCCGAGTTCCTCTGCATCTCCCTCTTCACCTTCTGATAAGGAATCGACCGCTGACCGCACTGGAAGCCTGCAAACCTGCAACATAGTAGCAAAGACGACTACTGCAACTCTGTAACGCTGATCCTGCCGCCTTCTCGACTGTTTTCCTGCTTGTGCATGCTGTGGGGGTAGTCTGCCTCCTCTCTGCACCAGAAGCTCCGAAGAAATCTCCCGTGGGTCGACGGAATCTTCCCCCTGCAACCGCAGGCACCAAAAAGCTGCATCTCCGGTCCCTTGGGTCTCCTCTCAGCACGACGAGCGAGGTCCCTCGAATCCAGCGACACCGTCCAAGTGACTCCCACAGTCCAGTGACTCTTCAGCCCAAGTTTGGTGGAGGTAAGTCCTTGCCTCACCTCGCTGGGCTGCATTGCTGGGAACCGCGACTTTGCAAGCTTCTCCGGCCCCTGTGCACTTCCGGCGGAAATCCTGTGTGCATAGCCAAGCCTGGGTCCACGGCACTCTAACCTGCATTGCACGACTTTCTAAGTTGGTCTCCGGCGACGTGGGACTCCTTTGTGCAAGTTCGGCGAGCACCGTTTCACGCATCCTCGTAGTGCCTGTTTCTGGCACTTCTCCGGGTGCTACCTGCTTCAGTGAGGGCTCTTTGTCTTGCTCGACGTCCCCTCTCTCTGCAGGTCCAATTTGCGACCTCCTGGTCCCTCCTGGGCCCCAGCAGCGTCCAAAAACGCCAAACGCACGATTTGCGTGTAGCAAGGCTTGTTGGCGTCCATCCGGCGGGAAAACACTTCTGCACGACTCTCCAAGGCGTGGGGGATCCATCCTCCAAAGGGGAAGTCTCTAGCCCTTGTCGTTTCTGCAGAATTCACAGTTCTTCAGCCTAGTAAGAGCTTCTTTGCACCAACCGCTGGCATTTCTTGGGCATCTGCCCATCTCCGAGCTGCTTGTGACTTTTGGACTTGGTCCCCTTGTTCCACAGGTACCTTCAGACAGGAATCCATCGTTGTTGCATTGCTGATTTGTGTTTTCCTTGCATTCTCCCTCTAACACGACTATTTTGTCCTTAGGGGAACTTTGGTGCACTTTGCACTCACTTTTCAGGGTCTTGGGGAGGGTTATTTTTCTAACTCTCACTATTTTCTAATAGTCCCAGCGACCCTCTACAAGGTCACATAGGTTTGGGGTCCATTCGTGGTTCGCATTCCACTTCTGGAGTATATGGTTTGTGTTGCCCCTATCCCTATGTTTCCCCATTGCATCCTATTGTAACTATACATTGTTTGCACTGTTTTCTAAGACTATACTGCATATTTTTGCTATTGTGTATATATATCTTGTGTATATTTCCTATCCTCTCACTGAGGGTACACTCTAAGATACTTTGGCATATTGTCATAAAAATAAAGTACCTTTATTTTTAGTATAACTGTGTATTGTGTTTTCTTATGATATTGTGCATATGACACTAAGTGGTACTGTAGTAGCTTCACACGTCTCCTAGTTCAGCCTAAGCTGCTCTGCTAAGCTACCATTATCTATCAGCCTAAGCTGCTAGACACCCTATACACTAATAAGGGATAACTGGGCCTGGTGCAAGGTGCAAGTACCCCTTGGTACTCACTACAAGCCAGTCCAGCCTCCTACAATAACCACTGAGGTTCTGATTAGCAGAGCCTCAGTGAGACAGTTAGTCACTACACAGGGAACACATACATATAGGCCACAAACTTATGAGCACTGGGGTCCTGACTAGCAGGGTCCCAGTGACACATAACAAACATACTGAAAACATGTGGTTTTCACTATGAGCACTGGGCCCTGGCTAGCAGGATCCCAGTGAGACAGTGAAAACACCCTGACATACACTCACAAACAGGCCAAAAGTGGGGGTAACAAGGCTAGAAAGAGGCTACTTTCTCACAGTGTGCATGTGCTGAGTGAGAGGTCCCCAGGGTGGCATAAGACATGCTGCAGCCCTTAGAGACCTTCCCTGGCATCAGGTCCCTTGGTACCAGGGGTACCATTTACAAGGGACTTATCTGGGTGCCAGGGCTGTGCCAATTGTGGGAACAAAGGTACAGTTTAGGGAAAGAACACTGGTGCTGGGGCCTGGTTAACAGGGTCCCAGCACACTTTCAATCATAACTGGCATCAACAAAAGGCAAAATGTCAGGGTGTAACCATGCCAAGGAGGCATTTCCTTACACTTGGTGACTATCCATTTCACTGGTAGTGCAAGGCATAGTGTGTAGGCCTGTTCCCTGTGTGTGAGGGTGCTGTGTACGCCAACGGTGGTATTGGTGCAGTCATTGACCCGGTGTATCCTTTGTCTCCCCCCTTTCTTGTTTTGTCATCCTGTCCTTGTGTGCATTAGCATCATCTGGTGGAGGAGCAGAAGCACCCACGACGGAGGGAGCTGCATCCCACAGGAGTCCACCGACGCTGAGGGAACAAGTGGGACGCAGGGCGAGGGGAGCACCACAGCGGATACTGGAGGATACAAAATACAGACTCTGATACCTCCTCCGATGGGAGCTCCCTGGTGGTGGCAGACACCTCTGTAACCACCCCAGCTGTAACCATTGTGAATGCCATCCAGGGGCTGTCATCCCAGATGCAGCAATGCAATGCATTCCTGGACGGCATTCATGGTGGTTTGGTGGCCCAACAGAGATCGATTCAGGCTCTGTCCTCCTCTATGATGGCAGCCATTGTCCCTGTTTCTACCGTCCCCCTTCTAACTTCCACTTCCCAGTCCCATTCTCCTCAACCCCAACCCATCCCAAGCACACATACAGATCAGCATGCACACAAGGCAACACACAAGAGTGGCACAGGCAAACACAAGCATCACACTTCATCACTCAGGCACTCACACAAACACCATACCGTTGCAGACACAACAACATCCACAGCCTCCACTGTATCCCCCTCCTCCTTCTCCTCCACCTCCCTCCCAGTCACGTCCACACTCACACCTGTATGCACTACATCTACATCCACTATCAGCATCCCCACACCAAGCAGAACACGCACACCTCAGTGGCAGACACCTCCACAACAGCCATGCACGCGTCCCCTGTGTCCTCTCCCACCGTTTCTGTCCCCCGTCCTGAAAGACACAAACGCAAGCACTCAGACACCCAAACAGCCATCCACCTCACATCAGCGTACAGCCCATGCACCTGCACCCAAATCCAGCAGACATACACCTCCACCAACCACTCCCTCATCCTCCACTACCATTACTCCTCCCCCGTCCATCCTGCACGTATAAGCAGGGTACCAAAGACACAGCCCAGCACCTCAGCCAAACAGTCCACGGGGACAGTGGTAGCACCACCTACTCGTGTTGGTAAGGATACCAGACCTACAGCACTGAAGGGGAAGGAGCCAGCACCACCAGGGAATAAAGGGAAGAGTCCTGCACCAGCTGTGAGGAAGGGGAAGGGGCCTGCACCAGCTGTGAAGAAGGGGAAGGAGCCTGCACCAGCTGTGAAGAAGGGGAAGGAGCCTGCACCACCAGGCAGAGAGGGGAAGAGCCCATCCACCCCTGCCAGGACGGGTAAGGGTTCCCAGACCCATGGACAGCAAGGGACGAGGCTCTCTACGCCAGCGGAAGCTGTCAGGCTAACACCGCCACCACCACTAGCTGTCACGGGCCCCCACCACCAGCTGTGGATGTGCAGCCATCAGGGAGTGCAGGTGCTGCCCAGGAGCCTCCTCCAACAACCACCACAATGCAGGCATCAGTGAGTGCAAGGGCTGCCCAGGAGGCTCCTCCAACCACCACCACAGTGCAGCTGTCACTGCCAGCGGACGCCATGTAGTCCACCCTCCAGGGGCTACTGTGCGGGCTGCCCCCTCCAGAACCAGTGGGCAAGTCACCCTCTTGAGAAACTGTGGCCTTGCACTCCCCAGGACAAGGTAATGAGCATGTTGCCCCCTCCAGAACCAGTGGGCAAGTCACCCACTTGAGAGACTGTGGCCTTGCACTCCCCAGGACAAAGCAATGGGCATGTTGCCCCATCAAGAACCAGTGGGAACGTTCCTGTATTCGGTTGAGGTGCCCCCTCTCCCCCTGAGGTGCCTTCCCACTTGCAAAATGATGCCCTGCAGTGTTCTCTCCGGCTGTGTCAGGGAACATGTTGGGCCTTGAAATGTGCCCTGTGGCCTTGTGTGCCCTCATTACTTTAGACTGGGCATTGGTCCTTTATGGACATTTGTATATATTTGGCTCCTGGGGTGGATTTTGCTATGCTAATACCTTTTAGTTACTTCAGCATTATGGTCCGTGTATTATTCTGCCGTGTGTCTTGTGCGATTGGTTTAAGTGTGCAGCTGGTTGTGTGTATGGTGTGTGTGTGTGTGTCGGGTGTGTGTCATGCATGTGTGTGTGTCACTCTTGTTTTCCTCCCACCCTCCATTGCGTGCCTGGCCGCTATACTCACCGTCGTCATCTTCTTCGGCATTGGTGTCCAGGTGGAGCATAACGAAGAAGATCATCAGGAAAACTTGCAGTTGGGGTTCCATGGCAGCGTGGTTCTTCCCTGTGTCTCCAATAGTGAGTCCTTTCACTTCTCAGCTCTGTTTCTGCCAGGCTTTTGTTGGCATTGGTACCGCCCCGGAAAAGGTGGTGGATTGCAGTGCCATGATAAGGTGGGCGGTACTTTGTCTCCCACCTGGTTGTTGCCGGCTACCGCCGTGGTGGCTGTTGTTTCCGCCGTGGCGGTTAGTGTGGTACTTTGGCTGTCTATGGGAGTTGTCACTGCCATGGTCACAATTTGGCTGTACTTACTGGCAGCCTGTTGGCGGTATTACCGTCACTTTATCACCCACCGCCAGGGTCGTAATGAGGGCCTAAGACTCTTATTTTTTTTTAATTCATAACTTGACTTGTGCATGTCGGATTTTTGTTTTTTGGTCTTGCTTTGTTTAGATTAATATTATCCATTTTTCTAAACCTGTGTTGTGTTATTTTGTAGTGTTTTCACTGAGTTACTGTGTGCGTTGGTACAAATACCTTACACCTTGCTTCTGAAGTTAAGCCTGCCTGCTCAAATTATTAACAATAGTATGCAGAAAAAGCTGTGAAAACAGTTAGAAAACAGTGCAGATAGTGAAAATCACAATAGATAGAAATGGGCCTAGGGGTAACACAAACAATATACTAAGAAAGTGGATTGTGAAAGTTGGTTTCCCACCTAGGCAAGTGTAGTGTGTAGAGGGGCGCTAAGTGTAGTGTGTAGAGGGGCGCTGGAACGTTTAGAAAACACCTCAGGTAAGTAATAGAACCCACCCCAGAGCCCAGGAAAGCAGAAGTAAATCACAGTAACATTCCTTGAACACACAAGAACACAAGAAAGAAGATTATGCAAAAACCAGATGAGACCGCAACACACCAACGATGGATTCCTGGACCCGAAAACTTGTGAAAGAAGGAGACCAAGTCCAAGAAGCACTGAAGAGTCCATGGAGAACAGGAGCCCCTGCTAACGCGGATTAAGGTGCAAAGGGAGAACCACCGGTGAAGAACAACAGTCAGTACTGCACCCAAGAAGACAGATGCGGGTTCCTGGTTGGTGCAGAATATGTCCCACACCAGATGGATGATTGCAGTCTGGTTTGTGTTGTAGGATTCCGCCAACAATCCTTGGCACACGCAAAGCTCGCGGTTAGATGAAAATGGCGCTGCACCGGGACCAGGAGGGACCAGGTGAACTCTACCTAGGAAGGGGAGCAAGAGGGGTCTCTCAGCAACTCAGAGAGCCCTCGGAAGACCAGGCAGCATGCACAGGAGTCTGTTTTCCTTCCTCGCTCTCCACCTTTTTAGTCCTTCTCCCTTCCTTGTTGTCTGTCCTCTTGACACCCTGCTTCTCCCTGACGTCATCCCGCACCGACACTGTGGGCGGAAGAGAACTCCTGTGGGTGCCCCCGGGGGACTCTGCAATCGTCCCTGGTCCCAGCGCCCCCTGTGCTCCTTCACATTCGCCCTCTACAGAGAGTGGCTGTTGGAGCCACTTGTCCATAGGTTAGCGGGAGAAGGAATCCGCGTTGGACAGTAAAGACCCTGGGGAGTGTACAACCTGAAACATGAAAGGTTGTAAAGATAAGAACCAACAGAATACTCTGGCGTTCGTATCTTTATGTCTGGACAGCCAGGTCAAAGGGGCGTGATCAGTGAGGAGAGTGAAGGGTCTTCAGATAGTATTGCAGTGATCCAATAGCCCATTTAATGGTCAGGTATTCCTTTTATACTGTAGGGTAGTGTTTTTCTCAGGGTAACAGTTTCCTGCTAATGAATAACACCAGATGTAATTGTTTATCATCTCCTTCTTGCGATAGTACTGCCCCCAACCCCTGACTGGAGGCATCTGTCTGTAGTTGGAACAGTTTTTAGAAATTGGGACAATGCAATACTGTATGGGTTCTGTAGAGAGGAGAGTTTTTAGGGTTAGAAAACCTTTGATACTATACTTCAGATAGGCTGGCTATTTTATTGGGTCACCCTTTTCTAAAAGAGAGGTCACAGGAGCCGCTATGGTAGAAAAGTGAGGAATGAAGCACCTGTAGTAACCAACCATACCCAGGCAGGCTCTCATATCCTTTTTGCTTTTTTGGGATGGGTATCTCTCGGATTGCTTCCACTTTATCCATTTGTGGTTGCATCACCTCCTTCCAGATCACATAGCCCAGGTAATTAATAGCGGTTCTTCTTATGTGATATTCCTCTGGATTGGCTGTTAACCCAGCTTCTTGCAAGGCCTGTAGAACCTCTGACAGATGGTCTAGATGCTGTTCCCATGTTGTACTGTAAATAACTATGTCATTTAGATATGCGGCTGCATACTTTTGATGAGGTTTTAGAATTATGTCAATTAGTCTCTGAAACATAGCTGGGGCTCCGTGTAGGCCGAAAGGTAAGACAGTGAACTGATAGAGTCCCGAAGGTGTGGCAAGTGCAGTCTTTTCCTTATCTAAGCACGATAACGGAATCTGCCAATAACCTTTTGTTACGTCTAGGGTTGGGAGAAAACAAGCTCATCCAAGTCGCTCGATTAGGTCATCAATCCTGGGCATGGGGTATGTATCAAAATGAGACAGGGCATTCAGCTGACAGAAGTCTATACAAAATTGAATTTTCCTGTTTGGTTTGGGTACCAGCACTACTGGGGAACACCAGGGGCTGGAAGAGGGTTTGATGATTCTGGCTTCTAACATCTCTTTTACCTCATTCTCTACAAGTTGTCTCCTAGATTCCGGTATGTGGCAGGGTCTTTGCCTGGCTACCTTTCCTTCCATTGTACGGATGTGATGTATTAAATGCGCTCCGCCTGGGTGTTTAGAAAATACTAGTCTGTTCGTTTGCACTGCTTCTTCTACCTGTGTTCTCTGGGTTAGCTCTTTGTCATAGTGAGGTATAGCATCTGGTTCGGGGTCAGTAAGCGTGAGCAGAAGAAGTATGTCTAGAGGTTGGGTTGTAGTAACGTATAGGTCTGTACTTGTAGCCCCGTTATGGTTCTCATTCTCATGCCATTCCTTTAACAAATTGATGTGATATATCTGGCTCTTATTGGATCTAGCGGGAATTTCAATTATATATGTTATCGGAGTTATTTTATCTATGATTCTATATGGGCCTTGCCACTTTGCCAGGAGTTTATTTCTGAAGTGGGCATAAGAATCAATACTTTTTTCCCTACCTGTAAGTCACGTAACCTTGTGCCTACATCGTAAAGAGACTTTTGTCTCTCCTGGCTCTTCTGGCTCTTTTCTAGTTGGGAGCGCACCTCTTCCCACAGCGAAGTTAAATTCTCTTTCAGTTCCCTGGTGTATGTGAGTATATCCTTAGTTTCTTCCTCAGTTTCTTCCCACTGTACGGTTGGCATGTTTAATATAGTCCTGGGCTGTCTCCCGAACAGTAGCTCAAATGGACCGTGTCCGGTGGAGGATTGCACATGTGTTCGGATGGCATATAATACTAATACTAAAGGTAGATTTTTATCCCAATGATTCCCAGAATCATGTATGGTCTTTCTAACATAGTTTTGATCATTTTATTATAGCGTTCTACGAGGCCATCCATTTGGGGATGGTAAACGGAGGTTCATATTTGTCGAACGCCTAGTAACTGACCCTGGAAAAGAACTCAATCATCGCCTGTGCTATTGTTTTGGTGGTCATACTTGGAAGAGGAATGGCCTCGGGATATCTGGTGGCGTAATCCACCAGAACTAAGATATACTGGTGCCCTTTGGAAGAGGGAACCAGTGTTCCGACCAAATCCATCCCTACCCGACTAAATGGGATTTCTATTATTGGCAGAGGGAGGAGGGGAGCTTTTGGGTCGGGTTGGGATTAATCAACTGGCATTTGGGACACTGTTAAAAATGTCTCCCTGTATCCCCGATAGACTCCGGGCCAGTAGAACCGTCTCAATAGATATTCCTCTGTTTTCTCCCGTCCACAATGACCTCCTCCCACCTCCTTGTGTGCTAAATGCGGTACCTGTTCCCTATATCGCAGGGGTACTATTAACTGTGTTTTTTCATTCCCCTAGTGTTGCAGGGCTCAATACAATACCCCGTTCTTGACCAGAAAATAGGGACCCACTTGATTGGTAGGATTTGAGAGAGCCGTCTGCCATGCGTTTTTGAGTGTCGGATCGTCTCTCTGGGCTTGTTAGAATTCCCCAGAGATGTTCAGGACCTTCTTTTCTTGTCTATGAGAGTACCCTAGTTGATGAACATCATTTGGGAGTCTCTTCTGGTCTTGTGTCAGTCGTTTCTGTCTCTGTTCAATCTCCTCATTGAAAAAAGGTGCTTCTCCCACCACAAGTCTATAGTTTTTGGATTTGTCAGACTATCTAATAGACTCTGGAAAGCAACATAATCTGTCCCTATAATCAGGTATTTCACTAGTTTAGGGATTCCCCCTACTTGGATTCTTTCTTTTTCTCCTCGCCAATTCACATAAATGTTGGCCATTGGATATGTTTTACTGTCGCCACGTACACAGGTGACCGTCACGATTTCCCCTGGCGACCACTGTTCTGGTTGAATGTATTTACTGTTTACCACAGTCTGACTGCAGCCGGAATCGACTAAGGCCCGTCGAGGCTGCTCATTCATGAGTAAACTGGTAGTGTACCTCAGGTTAGTGTTACCTAACCACAGGAACCTCCCCTACTTGGTTTTGCTTTTGTGGACAATTGTGGGCGATATGGCCCCATTCTGCACATTGGTAACACTGAACGGTTGTCATAAGTTCCGTAAGAGGGAGGCGAAGGGGTGGACGTTTATTAGGGAGTAACCCCGTGGGGTTTGTAGATGGGATATATGTTGTGGGTTTGGAAGGCAACGATACGGTTCTTGCCAGGTGGCCTCTGAATTCTGGGGCCCTATGATAGGCACAGGCTAGTTCAATGAAAGAAGTGTTGTCTGTTTTAATATGCTGTCTCATCCAGTTACGCATGACGGAAGGTAGAGCGTCCAAGTATTGTTCCAACACTATGACTTGGAACATTTCCTCCTTGGTGGACTCTGTTGGATTAAGCCATTTGGCAGCCTTGTGCTGCACCCTATAACATAGGGTGGGTGGATTCTCTGCTGTATTCCATTTGGTGTGTCGAAATCGTATGCTATAGCTTTCATTATCAATCCCCACCCTTTCCAATATTGCCTTCTTTATGTCAGGGTAGGGGGTTATGCCAAACGGGTTTACAGCTTGACATGCTGCTTGTAATGTTCCGGTAAGCAGTGGAGCGATATATTGACCCCAATTCGCAGAACTTGCTATTCTCTCAAAGTTTGTAAAGAACGCATCCTGAGACGTTTACAACACCGAGCTAGGGACAGCGGGGTGGACCCGGGCAGTAGCAATAATATCAGTACGTTTCCCAAGGGCTGTTTTGTGCACTACTTGATTATTAGCAATGATAGTAGCCTGGGTTTTAAGGCGGTCTGGAGAGCGTCTCTATCTTCCTTTGCTTCCTTCACTTGTTCCTCCCATAATAGTTGTAGATGTCTGTCACCCTCTGCCAATTGATTTTTCATGTATGCCAGAGTGGGCTGGCCCTCCATATTGTCTTCCTGTCTGTAGAATACGAAATACCACTTCTGACACCACTGTGACAGGTAAGTAATATGTAGGGATTAGTTGAACTCTTAGAGGCCACTTTCCACATACGACTCCACACCAATCTCTGTGGTTCACTAGATACTATTTGTTTAATTTTTTTCTTTCTCTCACAATATGGTCAGCAGAAATAGTCATTCTGGTTTTCCCTATGTTTTGTGTTTTCCTCTTGGATATTTGTCCTTTTCCTCAAATGTCTTTTGTTCCCTGGTTTAGTCTTTCTTCTTTTCTTCCTTTTTGCAGGTCTCGTGGCTCGGCGGGTGCTCGCACGATGTCCGACTGAGAGAGAGAAGGAAGAAAGAAATATACAAGACCTGTATGAGGTACATATTGGCTTTGTATAGTTTTTCTCTTTATTTCTCTTTTTAGTATCTCTTTTACTTTTTCTTGTAGCGCTTCACCTCCTGGTGCTGAATCCTCAGCCCCTTTTGTTTGTGCTCGTAGTGAAGTTAATATTAGTGCATTCAGACCCTTGGAATGTAGTATAAGTGTTTCTGGTATTAGTTATGCTTCATAAGGATTTCCTCTCTTTTAGCTCTCCCCAGGTCCCGTCATACATTGTCATAAGTGTGAAAAGTGACAAAATAAAAAAATAATACTTCATGCATCTCAAGTAAATTACCAAAAAAGCAAGCAAATAAATCACAGCAATGGTGGAAGTCAAGGTATCTGTATTTTCCCTATTCCGCCATACCTCCCTTGTCTCCGGTTCACCCAAACCCCCCTATAGTTACCGTTTCTTCACCTCCTCCACCTTGCAATTAACAGTTAGATGCCCACACGTCCTCACACCTGGAAAAGCCACGCTCCTCCAGGAGCGTGGCTGGCCTTCCCATTTCTCCTTCTCCTGTTCTCACTCTCGGCTGGACTTCGTTTTCTGGGGAATCCGGTTCCTTTTTCTTCTTGCCGGAATCTCCTTTCCTTCCCCGCTGGTCGCCCGGCTCCCATTGCAGGTTTCCCCTGTCCATTCTCTCCGCATCCTCCATCCGTTTTCCTTCCTACCTCCCCACCTTTTCAGTCCTTCCTCGTTGTCCGTCCTCTTGACGCCCTGCTTTGCCCTGACATCATCCCACATCGACAAGTCGGGCAGAAGAGAACTCCTGCGGGTACCCCTGGGATACTCTGCAATCGTCCCTGGTCCCAGTGCCCCCTGTGCTCCATCAGTGACAGTGACACAAAGGGAGCTGGGGTGTGGCCTGCATATCCTGATGAGCCATCTGTGCTAGAGTGGAGGAGGGGAGGAGTCACTCACACCTGAAAGGGCTATGCCTGCCCTCACACAATGCAGTCTCCAACCCCCTGGTGTGTGTCTGGGGCCTGGCCTGGGCAAGGCAGGATCTCACAAACAACAGAGACTGCTCTTTGAAGTAGGCCTACTTCAAAGGCAGAAAGGGGTATAAGAAGAGCACCCAAAGCCCTGAAAACCCGGTTACTTCTGGAACCAAGAGGAACCTCTGCCAAGGAGAAGAGCTGAGGAGAAGTGCTGCTCTGCCTGTGACTGTGCTTTGTTGGGCTATCCTGCAGTCGCTGCTTCTGCCTGTGAACATGGACAAAGACTGGACTTTGTTGTGCAATCCTGCTTGAGAAAAATCTCCAAGGGCTTGAACGAAGCTTGCCTCCTGTTGTTGAAGTCTCAGGGACATCAAAGACTTTCCCTGCCAGCACCTGGACTCTCTGCTGAGACTCCTGCCCTGTCAAGTGGTGCCCTATCCAGTCCCTGGGCCCTTGAGAGGTGAAGCTGGCAGCTACGAACTGAAAATCCACGCAAAGACCGCTGTGCGGGGGAACTTTTGATGCACCACCTGTCTTGCGGCTGATAAATGACTTGCCGCCGTCCTCGAGGCTAAAATTGAGGCTCCGCATGCATCGCAGCTGGAAGATCGATGCCACGTGGCTGGAGAAACAACGTGCAACACCTGCAGTCGGTGCTGTTAAGGACACAAGCCCCCATGCAGCGTGGTTTCTTGACACTGTACGACCTGATTTAAACGCAACATCGCTGGACGCAGAAAATCAACACAAAGCCTGCCCAAACCGAAGGTGCCCATCCGGATCGATGCATCACTCTTGTGGGAGAGAAGAGATGATGCACGCCGACCCGACCGAAGGAGGAACGATGCACATCGCTTGTGGGTGAGAAATTGACGCATCTCTGGCCTTTTTCAACACACCCTCATCTGTACGGCTTTTATTTGACGCTATCCAGGTACTTTCGTGAAACAAAAGCATTCTCACTGTTTTCCAAGGATTAAGACTCGTATTCTTTTTAAAATTCATAACTTGACTTGTGTATGTCGGATTTTTGTCGTTTTGGTCTTCATTTTTTTAGATATATACTACCCTATTGTTCTAAATCTGTGTTGTGTCATGTTGTAGTGTTTCTATTGAGTTACTGTGTGTGTTGGTACAAACACTTTACACCTTGCTTCTGAAGTTAAGCCTGCCTGCTTGTGCCAAGCTACCAAGAGGGTGAGCGGGGGTTAATTGAGGTTGATTTTCCTTTACCCTGACTGGTCCCTGCTTGGACAGGGGGTAACCTGACTGCCAACCAAAGACGCCATTTCTAATAAGGACTACAAAAAATTCAGGACAAAAACTGTGCAAAAGGTCAGTTTTATGAACACATCCAAGGAGAGGCCATACCCCACTGCTTTATCAGTGCATTTATTTACTATGTTCTACATAGACCTATTTCTTCACTGTGGTCTTTATGTGATTGCCTCTAGGTGTACTATAACCTTTAGGTGGCACTTTGCGTCCTTGTTCAATAGTAAATTAATGCCCGTGAGCACGGCATCAAGGCCGTCACCACCATCCAGATCCACCCAAAACTTCTTGGAGAGAAGCAACAGCAACATTTTGATTATGTTTCTCAACATTTTAAAAACCACAGCAAACACTTTGAGAAACATTAGGGTAAGTGACCTTATGCTGTTTTAAAGAAGTTGATCAAAAACAACTCGTTCACCTCAACCTCCAGTCAAAGTTAAACCTAAAAACATTAATAAGGCAAATCTTGTGGGCGACAGTCTCACACCCAACGTCAGGATGTGGGGTACCCTCAACTTATCTCCAGTCTCTAGAGTGGACGTCCGGGACTCTACCTTTATCTCAGAGCTGAAAGCCCGGCTACCAATCAGAGAGAATAAAAGAGTAGTAGGAAATCAGGACCAGACAGGAGATTCACGGCAACTGATTCAAAGGGTTGTGGCTAAGAACTGGATAAATAAGGGTGAGAAGAACAAGGCAGGACAGTTCCTAAAATCAGAGAAGACGGGCCCGCCATGAGTGTCGGAAAGTATTGCGTAACCGGGGAGCTGTCTCAGCAGAGAGGAGGCACACAGGAGAGGCGCTGTCAAGTGGTTGAACAAGCAGCACCCACCCTGGGACACTCTGCTGGTACGATGGTCCACTGGCCGTCGCGTGTGAAGGGTGAGCAGGGGCCAGACCCATTGGAAAGGTGTGCTGGGCAATTGTCCACTCTGCCCTGGTCTTACAATGTTCCTGCAGTGGAGCCAAGGCCAAACCAGTGATCCGGCTAATCCCAAAGTGTCAAAGTACATGCAGAATTTTCAAAATATTTGGGATGTGATTACACAAGCAAAATGTAAGAATATACTAAGGATTTTATAATCTAAGAAGTGTTTCTTTAGCGTGTGGTAGTGTTTTCCCCTTTATATACAATTAGGCCCCGGATTGAACTGGGAATCAGTTACCGTTTCTAACCAAGGCATTAATACCTTCTATTCTCCCAGTGATTTGCAGGGTGTAAATCTGGGAAGAGCGACGCGGTCCCTCCAAGCCCACTTTGCTTTTTGGTCTTTTCTATCACTTTCAGTAATGGGCCACGTGGCACTTGTGAAGATGGTGGTAGTCCCCCAGTTCACCCTTGTTCCTTTTTCAGACACCTAGACATGTTCCATGTCTGATTTGGGAGCTGCAGCTCCTCGGTTAGCTCTTTCCACTCTAATGCTACCCATGCCTGGGGTGGATTAGCCCATCTTGACCTAGAACGCCACTGTTTAGCTGCACAGCTCCAAAGGCTGTCTCTCTGGCTGCCTGGCTGCCGCTGCGTAAGATGAGGCTTACCGATACAGGTGATAAGGAGGGCTGACTGCACTACGCATTGTTTCCTACTGACCATTTTACACGAGGCCACCCAGGGTCATTCTGCCTGATTCCTCTTACCTTTCTAGAATGCGTAAACTCACTAACACAAAGAAACCCTACACTTCTGCAATACCTTTGCTAGGCCTTCCACTCACATAGGACAGATTCACTCAGGTGAAGACTGTCAGGGGCATGCTGCAGGCCTCTCAAAGTTGGGGTATTTGTTTTTATGGCGAGCTACTAGATTTCCAAACCCTTAATGCAGACTAGAGTCTAAACCCAAGATAATTCCTTTCTCACGAACACCTTCAAAAATCATTAAATTCCCTATTTCATGACCGGCACCTAACACCAACCCAAATGAGGTGTGCTAGGCACTCCCCACCATAGGGACAGGCGGCAAACTGATAAGATGGGTGTACAGAGCTTTCCTGCAACATGGGGACCACCTCAGGGCTTCTCTCCATACTAACTGGGAGACTGACATGGCCAAACTTTTGCATGATGCAAACTGGGCGGAAATATTGAAATATCCCTGCAAAGTATCCCACGGCTGCCATTTTAAACATATTTAAGTTGATATTCAAGTTATATTCAATTTAATATTCTGAACTGAGCCTACCTACACCTGCCCGAATTAACAAAATATACCTGGGAGCCGCAGCCGCACGTTCTCCCTGCGTGCCGTTAGACGCCGATTTGCTCCATATGCTTTGGTGTTGACCCACACTCTTTTCATACTGGCAAGGAGTTCTCAAGGTGCCGTCGACCACGATGGGCTGTATACTAATACATTTCCTAGAAGTGGTTCTAGTGGGCGTACTCCCCCGCCCAGGGCCAACTTTAGCACTGTTCGTGCCCTGTGTAACAATCTTTTTTGGTGCCCCCTCTCATGACCTCCTCGGGTTCCCTCACTACCATCCACCAAAACTGCCCCTCGTCCCTCCATTGCCCCCTCGCACATACATTTCATTTGTTTTAAAGCGTGTAAATGGTGCCTTTATTAAACCGCTCAGCGAGCCACATAAAATACAGATCTGTTCTTTGCAGCAGGCACATTAACCCTCTGAGCTACTTTACGGGGAGTGAAAACTACCACTGGACAAAACTCTTTCTCTCTCTCTCTAACAGGAACATTAATCAGAGGACCTGTCTTTACTTTTTTATTCCTGCCAGAAAGCTGGAGGCACAAGGAACTCTGCAGCAGGCGCTTTTAAACCTGAAGTTATTGCTAAACACAGCATCCCCCTGAGGACAGTGCCCCCCCTCCAGCTCAGCGCCCGGTGCGGCCGCACCAGTCGCACTGCCCTAAAGCCGGCCCTGTCCCGCCCTTCGTTCTAGAAATCCTCCACTTAACCTCACCGTGCCTACAAACTAAGAATGTGACCTTGTGTAGTGCAAGTGGTGCTCATGTAAAGTGCTCCAGTACCTTTGGGTTGAGTTTACGCTATGTAACAACTGCAGAAATCCTTCACATAAGACTAATACCCATTTCCTGCTGATTTGTACAAAGTTAAGGTAGCAAATGCGATAAATTGTGGCTTCCCTGCTTGAATTTTGTGATCTTAGGCAAATATTTTACTTCACCAAAACTCTTTTTTTCATTAATGCAGCACTTTGAAACACGTGAGTGAGTACACTAGTCGTACAAACCCTGTTGTGTTTGATTGAATAGACTCTAATGTGATTTATTAACGTCAATGCTTCACATGCCCCTCGCTCGGATTTTATCATATTTTACATAACGTTTGTTGTATGATTTACGTAACAAGCACATCATCCCAGCACAGGCTGTAAGATGGAGCGGACCCTTGGCTCGGCTCTTCCTGTGAACTCGTTGGCTCGCCCACCTCAAAGCTCTTCAATGCAGCGCCGAGATGCATTCAAAACCTACGGATAGCGCCATGGGGGCGGCGTCAGTGAGTGGCTACAAAGAGCAAAATAATCGGTAACGATTTTGTTGATCTCTCACCGTCAGGTAATGACATATAAAATACCGCGCACCTTAAGTGAACAATAAATAAAAGATAGGCTGTTATGAAAAGCTCTACTGGTTGCTGCGGTCACTACAGATGCCTACGTGTGAACCCAGAGGCCCCGAGAACTGAGTCCTGTTCGGTGCAGCACAGAAAACTGACGCGTATTTTTTTTGTGCTAAGACGTCCCTGAAAGCGCTGTTAATGTTTAAGCCATTACTGTAAATGTGCATTATACACAGTACGCTACAGTATAGGCTGCCATTAAAGGCACATATACATTTAGGTGAAAGATAAAAACTGCTTTTAATGTACAGATTTCAGTAAAATGCAGATTATAGCCAGTGCAAACCTTCTAATAACTGTCCATTAAAGGCAGGCTCCCCACAGCTCAGCTTGGAGCACCCTTACAATCCCTCTCAAAAAGAAAATCTCTTGTCATCAGGAAGCTTCAGGTGACTCCATCAATTAACACCTCCGAAGCAGCCTTTACGTTTGGCAATTAACCAACTGTACACATTTGCATTTCTTTGGGGAAGCAGGGACCCTGGCAAGAAGGCTTGTTTCTTTTTAAATGTCTTCCCTCCCTCCGGAATGCAGCCGGGAGACTCCCTCCCTTCCACTGCAGCTGGGGGATCTCAATTGTGAGAATTAACTTTTGTCCTTTCCCTGAGAGGCTAAATTTATGGACTAATGCTGTCTCTTAAGACATCAAAATTACAGGTGGAGGTCACCCTAGATCACAGAGGAAGGGGAGATGCACAGAGCCCCCTCCCTCTCCAGAGAATAAGGTACTCAAAGGCCGGCAAAGAACAGCCTCACCTCTGGGGGCAGTGAGCTAGAAAATGTACCATATGCCCAGGCCAATAGAACTATGCGATTTCGCATAATTGTATATTTGCTGCATTGGCCACATAATTCATCATCTGCCGCACAGCCTGCAGCTTTTAACAAAAAAAATTTTTCTAGCTCACAAAGTTCAAACATTACTAAAAACACAGCAACACGTGTTGCTGCACAGTATAAGGCCCTTTGCAATGGTTGACTGGTCACCTTTCTGTAGCTTCTTGCCATATTTGGGAGCTAAACTGGTATTAATGAGGTGCAACTAATGCCCAGACAGTGTTAGCAATCTTCAAAATGACAAAATAATGAAGTAATACTATCACAAAATGTGCTGCATAATTTGCCATTTCTTGCCGCATAATTTACTCAATCTTGATGCATAAATTGGCCCTCCCCTGCAGGATAAATCCAGTGGCCCTGCATATGCCCTAATGCAAGGCAGGCAGCACACCCTGCTTCCTGACCCCCGTTACACTGCGGAGTACAGTAATCACTGAGGAGCCCTGGGGCCCGGTGCATCTGCACCTGCTGCACAGTTAGCGATGTCCCTGCCCGGGGACAATGGGGAGCAGTGAGTAAGAAATGGGGGTAGAGGTCAGGCCCCATCACTTTCAGTCCCTTTAACTGCTGCGGGAGCCCCTAAGGCAGGCCGACACCCCCCACTAATTACTAGGATCCTGCACGTGGTAACGGACTCTGTCTTCTGCGGGGTCACGTGCTGCTCACTCGTTGACCCTCCCTCCGGCCCACCCCCCTCCCTCCGACTCATCTCAATACCCCATCCCACCCAATCTTCCCGCCCTCAAGCCTTCATCCATCTCCTTTCCTCCTCCTCATCCTCCCTGTCTGCCCCTCTGCCCCCTCTTACCCCACCTGACCAGCACCCTCCCCTTGCTTTTCATTCTCCACTATCACGTCCACTCCCCAGATCCCCACCCCAAGTCCTCTGCTCCTCTCCCTTCCCTCTTCTCCCCTCCTGCGATCCTCACTACAGTGCTTAATTTGAGCCGGTGGTGTCTGGTGCTCGGCACCGGTCAACGCTGGAACTTATGAGAGTCTGCCACATGGTGGCGGTGTTTGACTTATTAAGAGCTAAGCACAACTACAGTTTATGAATCCGATATACATTGAAAATGACTAACACCTCCACCCAAGGCTTTCTCCTAGCTTTGGGGGCCTGGAATGGTCTGAACTGTCACGCTTGTGGGGTGGGGTGGTCAGTAGTTGTGCTGGTTCCATCACTGGTAACACTGGCAGGGGCAATAGGTGGTGGGGGCTGCAGTGCTCTCCTGACAAGGGCCCTGGCATGTATTTTATTACAAATTAAGCACTGTCTCACTCACACCTTAGGAGCCCCCCTCACACCCAATCCCACCGCAGCTCTCAGCCCAAAGGTATCCCTCTCTGGGTCCCCCCAAGGTCTCGTTCCCCTCAGGCACTCACCCCTGAGATGCCCCCTCCCGCCCCATCCCAGCTCTCAGCCCTTCGTATTTCGCCCCCAGGGTCTCCCTCTCAAGGTCTCGCCCTGAGGGTCTCAACCGCAGGCTCTCAATCTTAGGGTCTCCCATCCCCAGGGTCTCTCCCCAGTCTCTCAATCTTAGGGACTCCCCTTCCCAGGGTCTCCCTCTCAGGGTCTCACCCCCAAGGGTCTCTCCCCAGGCACTCACCTCAGGTCCGGTGCCCTCCTGTCTCTCCTCAGTCTCCTGTCACCTGCTCTAGTCTGTCCTCCTTATATATCTGTCCGCAGCGCAAAGCATGCTGGGATCAGCATCCCCCATGGCAGCTGCCAAGGACGCCCATTGGCAGGGGTGGCATCTGTGGGGAGGGGGGAGGGCACCTGCCCACCAGGAGGAGGCTCCTTGGGGCAGGAGGCAAAGAGAGGGCGAGGAGGGGGCTGAGGCAAGAGGGGTGGTACCAGCCTGGCACCAAGAGACGGGCACAGAGGGCAGAGAGAGAGAGAGAGAGAGGGAGAGAGAGAGAGGGAGAGCGAGAAAGAGAGGGAGAGAGAGAGAGAGAGGGATCAGAGGGAGAGGAGAGAGAGAGAGACGGGGAGAGAGAGAGAGAGACACGAGGAGGGTGGAGGGAGCTGGGGCAAGATGGCTTGACCCTTGACCCAGCCTGGCACCAAGAGATAGGCACAGAGGGCAGAGAGAGAGAGGGAGAGAGACAGAGAGAGGGATAGAGGAGGGGGACAGAGGAGAAGGGAGGGCAAGGAGGGAGGGATCAGAAAGAGAGCGAGAGAGAGAGAGCGCAAGAGGGCAAGGAGGGTGCTGGGGCAAGAGGGTTGGTCCCAGCCTGGCACCAAGAGACAGACACAGAGGGCAGAGAGAGGGGGAGAGAGAGGGAGAGAGAGTGAGACAAAGATGGGGAGAGCGAGTGAGAGAGAGACGGAGAGAGAGAGACAGAGAGAGAGAGGAGGAGGGAGAGAGAGAAAGAGAGCGAGAGAATGAGACAGAGATGGGGAGAGAGAGTGTGAGAGAGACAGAGAGAGAGAGCGCGCAAGGAGGGAGCTGGGGCAAGAGTGCTTGACCCAGCCTGGCACCAATCACAGAGGGCTGGGGCATCACCCACCCCCTGGAAGGGACCAGAGAGCAGAGAGGGACAGAGGACAAAGAGAGAGGGGGTAGAGAGGGAGAGAGACAGAGAGAGGGAAAGAGGGAGAGCAAGGGAGAGAGAGAGAGGGCGAGAGGGGGAACAGAGGGAGAGAGAGAGAGACAGGGAGAGACAGAGAGAGAGAGAGAGAGAGAGAGAGACAGGGAGAGAGGGAGAGGGAGAGACAGAGAGAGGGAGAGCGAGAGAGAGAGAGAGAGAGAGAGGCAGAGAGAGAGAAAGAGGAAGGGCAAGAGAGAGAGAGGGAGGGCGAGAGAGGGAACAGAGGGAGAGAGAGAGAGAGAGACAGGGAGAGACAGAGAGAGGGAGAGCGAGAGAGAGAGAGAGAGAGAGAGGCAGAGAGAGAGAAAGAGGAAGGGCAAGAGAGAGAGAGGGAGGGCGAGAGAGGGAACAGAGGGAGAGAGAGAGACAGGGAGAGAGGGAGAGGGAGAGACAGAGAGATGGAGCGAGAGAGAGAGAGCGAGAGAGGGAGGGAGAGAGGGAGAGGGAGAGACAGAGAGAGGGAGAGCGAGAGAGGGAGGGAGAGGGAAGAGAGAGAGAGGGAGAGAGAGTGAGTCTGACCAAGAGATAGGCTGCAGAGAAGTGAGTGCCCTGTGCTTTCCATCACCCGCACTGACTTTGGTAACACGTGTCGGATTTTTAATATCAATAAAGTACCTGGAAGTCTGTTGGGTTTTATAAAAATAGGGAGCAGGGGATAGAGTGAGGTGGAGGGGAGTGAGGTGGAGGGGAGAGAGGGGAGGGAGAGAAAGGAGGTGGAGGGGAGAGAGTGCAGGGTGAGAAGTGAGGTGGAGGTAGAGAAGAGAGGTGGAGGGGAGATAGGTGAAGGGGAGAGAGGGGAGGAGGGGAGAGCTGGGAAGGAGAGAAGATAGGTGGAGGGGAGGAAGGGGAGGGTGAGAAGTGAGGTGGAGGGAGAGAAGTGAGGTGGAGAGAGAGAATGGAGGTGGAGGGGAGAGAGGTGGAGGGGAGGTGGAGGGAGAAAAGGGAGGTGGAGGGGAGAGAGGTGGAGGGGAGAGCGGGGAGGGAGAGAAGGGAGGTGGAGGAAGAGAAGAGAGGTGGAGGGGAGAGAGGTGGAGGGGAGAGATGAGGGGAGAGCTGGGAAGGAGAGAAGAGAGGTGGAGGGGAGGAAGGGTGGGTGAGGAGTGAGGTGGAGGGAGAGAAGTGAGGTGGACGGGAGAGAGGTGGAGGAGAGAGAGGGGAGGAGGGGAGAGAAGGGAAGGAGAGAAGGGAGGTGGAGGGGAGGAAGTGGAGGATGAGACGTGAGATGGAGGGAGAGAATGGAGGTGGAGGGGGAGAGAGGGGAGGAGGGGAGAGCTGGGAAGGAGAGAAGGTAGGTGGAGGGGAGGAAGTGGAGGGTGAGAAGTGAGGTGGAAGGAGAGAAGTGAGGTGGAGGGAGAGAATGGAGGTGGAGGGGAGAGAGGTGGATGGGAGGTGGAGGGAGAAAAGGGAGGTGGAGGGGAGGAAGTGGAGGATGAGACGTGAGGTGGAGGGAGAGAATGGAGGTGGAGGGGAGAGAGGTGGAGGGGAGGTGGAGGGAGGAAAGGGAGGTGGAGGGGGGAGAGGTGGAGGGGAGAGCGGGGAAGGAGAGAAGGGAGGTGGAGGAAGAGAAGAGAGGTGGACGGGAGAGAGGTGAAAGGGAGAGAGGAGAGGAGGGGAGAGCTGGGAAGGAGAGAAGGGAGGTGGAGGGGAGGAAGTGGAGTGTGAGAAGTGAGGTGGAGGGAGAGAAGGGAGGTGGAGGGGAGAGAGGGGAGAGAAGGGCCAGAGGGGGGTGATCCCTGACACGAGGGTCAGTTGTTCGGGACACTGCTGGACTCTCACACTTCAGGACAAAGGTTTCCCTCCAGACCCCGCTGGGGAGGCGGCGCAGACCTAAGGGGGGCAGAGGTGGAACCAGATGTGTGTTCCTGGCTTTGTGTCACCCACAGGGGCCCTGAGCAGACACTAGTGAAGGTGCCTCAGGGAGAGTTGTCACCACCCCCCACCCCCCAGAGATGATTGTGCCACAAGCAGCCTCTGCTGATGAGGGTGATGGAGTTCACACCCACTGACACAACGAGCTGTTCAATCAGAGCTGCAGGATTAACAAATTACTTGCTCCCAAGAGACGTTGTGTACTAGAGAGTTCAGGTGTTGTGCATGCAAGATGTGAGGGAGCAGTGGTGGTGTGATAGTGTGTGGTATCAGATAGTGTAGTTGTGAGTGTGCACAGTGTGGGAGAGCACTGGTGTTGTGAGAGTGTGTGGTATGTGATAGTGCAGTTGTGAGCGTGCATGCTGTGAGGGAGCAGTGGTGGTGTGATAGTGTGTGGTATCAGATAGTGTAGTTGTGTATGTGTGTGTGTGTGTGGTATCTGAAAGCAGTGGTGTTGTGATAGTGTGTGGTGTCAGATAGTGCAGTTGTGGGTGTGCACGGTGTGGGAGAGCACTGGTGTTGTGAAAGTGTGTGGTATCAGATAGTGCAGTTGTGGGTGTGCACGGTGTGGGAGAGCACTGGTGTTGTGAAAGTGTGTGGTATCAGATAGTGTAGTTGTGAGCGTGCATGCTGTGAGGGAGCAATGGTGGTGTGATAGTGTGTGGTATCAGATAGTGTAGTTGTGAGTGTGCACGGTGTGGGAGAGCACTGGTGTTGTGAAAGTGTGTGGTATGTGATAGTGCAGTTGTGAGCGTGCATGCTGTGAGGGAGCAGTGGTGGTGTGATAGTGTGTGGTATCAGATAGTGTAGTTGTGTATGTGTGTGTGTGTGGTATCTGAAAGCAGTGGTGTTGTGATAGTGTGTGGTATCAGATAGTGTAGTTGTGAGTGTGCACAGTGTGGGAGAGCACTGGTGTTGTGAAAGTGTGTGGTATGTGATAGTGCAGTTGTGAGCGTGCATGCTGTGAGGGAGCAGTGGTGTTGTGATAGTGTGTGGTATCAGATAGTGTAGTTGTGTATGTGTGTGTGTGTGGTATCTGAAAGCAGTGGAGTTGTTATAGTGTGTGGTATTAGATAGTGTAGTTGTGAGTGTGCACGGTGTGGGAGAGCACTGGTGTTGTGAAAGTGTGTGGTATGTGATAGTGCAGTTGTGAGTCTGCACGGTGTGAGAGAGCACTGGTGTTGTGAAACTGTGTGGTGTCAGACAGTGCAGTTGTGAGTGTGCACGGTGTGAGAGAGCAGTAGGGTTGTGAAAGTGTGTGGTATGTGATAGTGCAGTTGTGAGTGTGCACGGTGTGGGAGAGCACTGGTGTTGTGAAAGTGTGTGGTATGTGATAGTGCAGTTGTGAGTGTGCACGGTGTGGGAGAGCACTGGTGTTGTGAAAGTGTGTGGTATGTGACAGTGCAGTTGTGAGTGTGCACGGTGTGGGAGAGCAGTGGGGTTGGGAAAGTGTGTGGTATGTGACAGTGCAGTTGTGAGTGTGCACGGTGTGAGAGAGCAGTGGGGTTGTGAAAGTGTGTGGTGTCAGATAATGCGGTTGTGAGTGTGCACAGTGTGGGAGAGCACTGGTGTTGTGAAAGTGTGTGGTATGTGATAGTGCAGTTGTGAGTGTGCACGGTGTGGGAGAGCACTGGTGTTGTGAAAGTGTGTGGTATGTGATAGTGCAGTTGTGAGTGTGCACGGTGTGGGAGAGCACTGGTGTTGTGAAAGTGTGTGGTATGTGATAGTGCAGTTGTGAGTGTGCACGGTGTGGGAGAGCACTGGTGTTGTGAAAGTGTGTGGTATGTGATAGTGCAGTTGTGAGTGTGCACGGTGTGGGAGAGCACTGGTGTTGTGAAAGTGTGTGGTATGTGACAGTGCAGTTGTGAGTGTGCACAGTGTGGGAGAGCAGTGGGGTTGGGAAAGTGTGTGGTATGTGACAGTGCAGTTGTGAGTGTGCATGGTGTGAGAGAGCAGTGGGGTTGTGAAAGTGTGTGGTGTCAGATAATGCGGTTGTGTGGCATGTGAGACAGTGCATGTGTTGTGGAGTGATAGTGTGGTGACCATCTTGGATGCCAGAGTTCTCTAATTTGTGTAAGTGTGAGGTATCTGAAAATTAGGGGTGGGCAAGATTCTGCTCTGCCATCAGAGTTCGCAGTTTTGCCCACCCCGCGTCCTGGCAAAACTCCACCTACCGCCATGTGGCAGAGTTTTTTCTCACGCACGTGCGGCCAACGTTAAGTTGGCGAGTGAGAATTTGCTTCCCCTAGTGTGATTTTCAGCCACTAGAACGCGTCCCAGTGAGGTTTCTGAATATGGGCAGTCGCGGCAGGTCGCAACCATTCACGTTGCGAAAGCTGCCAGTTGAGTAGAAAATCTACTTGGGTGCAGAAAGAAGCAGCATCCTCTGGAGCGCAGTGCGGATCCGTTTGCGCCACTCACGCCCTAAGGTAACTATAACTCGCACCCCCACCATGCACAGTTTTCCATCTATAATTCTATAGCAAATGTTGCAATGATAATATCAATGATGTCATTGATGGTCTTACGACTGATATAATACGTTGGGTAATTAGCAGTGCATGGCGAGGGCGCGAGTTATAGTCACCTAAGGGTGCGAGTTACAGTTTTTTGACATAAGAATGACTATAACAGCTGAATTTCTATGGTTTTGTGCGTGTAAAATCTGAACCTATAAAGTTCCTGTAACCTTTTGTGTTTTTTAGTGAATTTCTAAGGTTTCTTTAATATTATTTCCTCACTACAATGTCCATGTAACCTTTGTTTTTTTCTATGAATTTCTACAGTTTTTTGATGTAAATAAATATTTAATTACCATGCACTAATCCAAAGACCGCCGCGCACGTCCTTATGCCGTGCCTGAGGCTGCCCGCAAGGCCTGGCTAGAAATTCACTCAATAAAGCAAAGGTTACAGGGATGTGGCTTGTAGTGCATGGGTTGCAGGTATCATTACTTGTCTGCAGGAGTATTAAATTACCGTTACTTCACCCCGACTGCAGGAATTCCGCCCAGAGTGTGGACTCCTCACCCCGAGTGAAGAACCTCCACCCCGAGTGCGGAATCTCACAGTCATAAAGATTTTACTCTTAAGTCCCTTTGTGAATACCAAATTGTCGTAAAGTTAGACTTTTGGTGTTAAGTTAGACTCTTGGCCTAACTTTACCTTTCGGAATCAGGCCCTGAGCAATTATTGTCCCTACTCAGGTGCCTTGTCGTCCTCTCAAGTCCGTGTGGCACCAGGCAGCTGTGACAAGGACCAGATGGTTGGTCCCTTGGTGGGGGCTGGGCCACTTACCAATTCCCAGAGAGCGGCCTGTTGAGGGGCAGCATGAGGACGTGCTAACCACATCAGGTGGGTGGGATGGACGGGTGGAGGCCCATTTGCTCGGCCTCCCTGCTGGCTGGCTGTGGACCATGGGAGACATACACCTTGTAGGAGGCTGGCCTGGCTTATAGTGGGTACCTTGTGGTACTTACACCCTGTGCCAGGTCCAGCTATCCCTTATTAGTAGAATAGAAGTGTTTCTAGCAGCTTATGCTGATAGAAGGTAGCTACGGCAAAGCAGCTTAGGCTGAACTAGAAGACATGCAAAGCTCCTACTATACCACTGGTGTCATATGCACAATATCATAAGAAAACACAATACACAGAGTTACTAAAAATAAAGGTACTTTATTTTTATGACAAAATGCCAAAAGTATCTCAGTGAGTACCCTCAGTAAGAAGGTAAGTAATATACACAAGTTATATGTACACAAAGCCAAAACAGGTAAGTAAGAGTAAGAAAAGTAATGCAAACAGTGTAGAATTACAATAGGATGCAATAGGTGAACATAGGTCTAGGGGCAACACAAACCATATACTCCAAAAGTGGAATGCGAATCACGAATGGACCCCAGACCTATGGGAGCTTGTAGAGGGTCACTGGGACTGTAAGAAAACAGTCAGGGTGTCCAAGATACCCCACCTTAAGACCCTGAAAATTAGGAGTAAAGTTACCCTACTACCCCAAAAGGACACAATTGTCGTGATAGGGGGATTCAGCAAGAACCACAAACACCAGCAAACCACTGAAGATGGATTTCTGGACCTGAGGACCTGCAAGGCAAGGGGACCAAGTCCAAGAGTCGCGATAGTGTCCGGGGGGGGGGGGGGGCAGGAGCCCAGGAAACCCTGGATGAAGGTGCAAGGAAGCTGCCTCTGGATGGAATAAGCTTAGGATTCTGCAACAACGAAGAGAACTAGGAATTTCTCCTTTGGATGGAAGATGTCCCACGGCGTGCTGAAGGTTGCAGAAGTTTTCCCACGCAGAAATACCACAAACAAGCCTTGCTAGCTGCAAGGGTCATGGTAGAGGTATTTGGGTGCTGCTGGGGACCAGGAAGGACCAGGATGGCACCCCTTGGAGGAGGAGACAGAGGGGGTGCTCAGCAACTCAGAGAGCCCCCACAGAAGCAGGCAGCACCCGCAGAAGTACCCAAACAGGCACTTAGAAGATTTGTGAACCGGAGCTGGCTCAGAGTCACAAAGGAGGGTCCCACGACGTCAGAGGCCAACTCAGAGGGTTGAGCAATGCAGGACGGAGTGCTCGGGACCCAGGCTAGGCTGTGCACGACAGAAATCCTGGAAGAGTGCACAGGAGCCGGAGCAGCTACATATCACGCAGTACACAGGTTTGCAGTCTAGCGTGGGGAGGCAAGGACTTACCTCCACCAAACTTGGACTGAAGGATCACTGGACTGTGGGAGTCACTTGGATAGAGTTCCTGTGTTCGAGGGACCACGCTCGTCAGGATGAGAGGGGACCCGGAGGACCGGTGATGCAGTCCTTTGGTGCCTGCGTTAGCAGGGGGAAGATTCCACTGGAGATTTCTTCTGTGCTTCTGGTGCAGGGTGAAGGCAGGTGACCCCCAGAGCATGCACCACCAGCAAACAGTCGAGAAAGCCGTCAGGATGAGGCGCTACAATGTTGCTGGTAGTCGTCTTGCTACTTTGTTGCGGTTTTGTAGGCGTCCTGGAGCAGTCAGCGGTCTATCCTTGGTAGAAGTCGAAGAGGGAGATGCAGAGGAACTCTGGTGAGCTCTTGCATTCTTTATCTGACGAATACCCCAGAGGAGAGACCCTAAATAGCCAGAAAAGGAGGTTTGGCTACCAAGAAAGGAGGATTGGCTGCCAAGAGAGGTAAGAGCCTATCAGAGGGGGTCTCTGACGTCACCTGCTAGCACTGGCCACTCAGAGCAGTCCAGTGTGCCCCCAACACCTCTGTTTCCAAGATGGCAGAGGTCTGGGACACACTGGAGGAGCTCTGGGCACCTCCCCTGGGAGGTGCATGTAGGAAAGTACCATCTTGCCTGGCATGTTACCCCCATTTTTCACTGTATATATGTTGTTTTAGTTGTATGTGTCACTGGGACCCTGGTAACCCAGGGCCCCAGTGCTCATAAGTGTGCCTGTATGTGTTACCTGTGTAGTGACTAACTGTCTCACTGAGGCTCTGCTAATCAGAACCTCAGTGGTTATGCTCTCTCATTTCTTTCCAAATTGTCACTGACAGGCTAGTGACCATTTTTACCAATTTACATTGGCTTACTGGAACACCCTTATAATCCCCTAGTATATGGTACTGAGGTACCCAGGGTATTGGGGTTCCAGGAGATCTCTATGGGCTGCAGCATTTCTTTTGCCACCCATAGGGAGCTCTGACAATTCTTACACAGGCCTGCCACTGCAGCCTGAGTGAAATAACGTCCACGTTATTTCACAGCCATTTTACACTGCACTTAAGTAACTTATAAGTCACCTATATGTCTAACCTTTACCTGGTAAAGGTTAGGTGCAAAGTTACTTAGTGTGAGGGCACCCTGGCACTAGCCAAGGTGCCCCCACATTGTTCAGAGCCAATTCACTGAACTTTGTGAGTGCGGGGACACCATTACACGCGTGCACTACATATAGGTCACTACCTATATGTAGATTCACCATGGTAACTCCGAATATGGCCATGTAACATGTCTATGATCATGGAATTGCCCCCTCTATGCCATCCTGGCATTGTTGGTACAATTCCATGATCCCAGTGGTCTGTAGCACAGACCCTGGTACTGCCAGACTGCCCTTCCTGGGGTTTCTCTGCAGCTGCTGCTGCTGCCAACCCCTCAGACAGGCATCTGCCCTCCTGGGGTCCAGCCAGGCCTGGCCCAGGATGGCAGAACAAAGAACTTCCTCTGAGAGAGGGTGTGACACCCTCTCCCTTTGGAAAATGGTGTGAAGGCAGGGGAGGAGTAGCCTCCCCCAGCCTCTGGAAATGCTTTGTTGGGCACAGAGGTGCCCAATTCTGCATAAGCCAGTCTACACCGGTTCAGGGACCCCTTAGCCCCTGCTCTGGCGCGAAACTGGACAAAGGAAAGGGGAGTGACCACTCCCCTGACCTGCACCTCCCCTGGGAGGTGTCCAGAGCTCCTCCAGTGTGCTCCAGACCTCTGCCATCTTGGAAACAGAGGTGCTGCTGGCACACTGGACTGCTCTGAGTGGCCAGTGCCACCAGGTGACGTCAGAGACTCCTTGTGATAGGCTCCTTCAGGTGTTAGTAGCCTTTCCTCTCTCCTAGGTAGCCAAACCCTCTTTTCTGGCTATTTAGGGTCTCTGTCTCTGGGAAAACTTTAGATAACGAATGCATGAGCTCAGCCGAGTTCCTCTGCATCTCCCTCTTCACCTTCTGATAAGGAATCGACCGCTGACCGCGCTGGAAGCCTGCAAACCTGCAACATAGTAGCAAAGACGACTACTGCAACTCTGTAACGCTGATCCTGCCGCCTTCTCGACTGTTTTCCTGCTTGTGCATGCTGTGGGGGTAGCCTGCCTCCTCTCTGCACCAGAAGCTCCGAAGAAATCTCCCGTGGGTCGACGGAATCTTCCCCCTGCAACCGCAGGCACCAAAAAGCTGCATCTCCGGTCCCTTGGGTCTCCTCTCAGCACGACGAGCGAGGTCCCTCGAATCCAGCGACACCGTCCAAGTGACCCCCACAGTCCAGTGACTCTTCAGCCCAAGTTTGGTGGAGGTAAGTCCTTGCCTCACCTCGCTGGGCTGCATTGCTGGGAACCGCGACTTTGCAAGCTTCTCCGGCCCCTGTGCACTTCCGGCGGAAATCCTCCGTGCACAGCCAAGCCTGGGTCCACGGCACTCTAACCTGCATTGCACGACTTTCTAAGTTGGTCTCCGGCGACGTGGGACTCCTTTGTGCAACTTCGGCGAGCACCGTTTCACGCATCCTCGTAGTGCCTGTTTCTGGCACTTCTCCGGGTGCTACCTGCTTCAGTGAGGGCTTCTTGTCTTGCTCGACGTCCCCTCTCTCTGCAGGTCCAATTTGCGACCTCCTGGTCCCTCCTGGGCCCCAGCAGCGTCCAAAAACGCCAAACGCACGATTTGCGTGTAGCAAGGCTTGTTGGCGTCCATCCGGCGGGAAAACACTTCTGCACGACTCTCCAAGGCGTGGGGGATCCATCCTCCAAAGGGGAAGTCTCTAGCCCTTGTCGTTCCTGCAGTATTCACAGTTCTTCAGCCTAGTAAGAGCTTCTTTGCACCAACCGCTGGCATTTCTTGGGCATCTGCCCATCTCCGAGCTGCTTGTGACTTTTGGACTTGGTCCCCTTGCTCCACAGGTACCTTCAGACAGGAATCCATCGTTGTTGCATTGCTGATTTGTGTTTTCCTTGCATTCTCCCTCTAACACGACTATTTTGTCCTTAGGGGAACTTTGGTGCACTTTGCACTCACTTTTCAGGGTCTTGGGGTGGGTTATTTTGCTAACTCTCACTGTTTTCTAATAGTCCCAGCGACCCTCTACAAGGTCACATAGGTTTGGGGTCCATTCGTGGTTCGCATTCCACTTCTGGAGTATATGGTTTGTGTTGCCCCTATCCCTATGTTTCCCCATTGCATCCTATTGTAACTATACATTGTTTGCACTGTTTTCTAAGACTATACTGCATATTTTTGCTATTGTGTATATATATCTTGTGTATATTTCCTATCCTCTCACTGAGGGTACACTCTAAGATACTTTGGCATATTGTCATAAAAATAAAGTACCTTTATTTTTAGTATAACTGTGTATTGTGTTTTCTTATGATATTGTGCATATGACACTAAGTGGTACTGTAGTAGCTTCACACGTCTCCTAGTTCAGCCTGAGCTGCTCTGCTAAGCTACCATTATCTATCAGCCTAAGCTGCTAGACACCCTATACACTAATAAGGGATAACTGGGCCTGGTGCAAGGTGCAAGTACCCCTTGGTACTCACTACAAGCCAGTCCAGCCTCCTACGTTGGTTGTGCAGTGGTGGGATAAGTGCTTTGAGACTACTTACCACTCTTGTCATTGTACTTTTCATAAGAGAAAAATATACAAAACAAGGTCAGTGTATATACACATAGCCAAAAAGTTTTGCATTTCCTCTTTTCACTCTTTTCTAAGTGCTGAAAAGTACTTCTGATCTTTCAAAAAGTTCTTAAAAGTTTAAAAAGTTTTTTCTGTCTTTCCAAAAAGTTCTGAAAACTTTTTTCTCTTTGTCTATCACTTTAACTCTCTCTAAAAATGTCTGGCACAGGCCAAAACGTTGAACTGTCCAAACTTGCATATGATCACCTTAGCTGGAAAGGAGCAAGGAGTCTCTGCATAGAGAGAGGTTTGAGTGTAGGGAAGAATCCTTCTTTAGAACTGTTAATTAATATGCTTAGAGTACAGGATAAGGCCATAAGTGCCCAATCTGTAGAAAAAGTAGCTAATGGTTCTCAATCTGATCCAGGGACTCCCCCAGGAAAAGGTTCAGGAAAGAAACTTCTCAGCCTGCCCATTACTAGACAGTCTAGCATAGTTGGTACAGAGGTTGAATCACATCATACTGATGATGTGCTCTCACATTATACTGGTAGCCAAGCTGTTAGGGTGCCCTCTGTAAGGGACAGGTCTCCTTCTGTTCATTCCCATCATACCTCTGTATCTAGAAATGTCCCTCCCACCCACCCTGATGACAGATTGTTGGAAAGGGAGCTCAATAGATTGAGAGTGGAGCAAACCAGACTGAAGCTCAAGAAGCAACAGCTGGATTTGGATAGACAGTCTTTAGAAATAGAGAGGGAAAGACAGAAAATGGGTTTAGATACCCATGGTGGCAGCAGCAGTATTCCCCATAGTCATCCTGCAAAAGAGCATGATTCCAGGAATCTGCATAAGATAGTTCCCCCTTACAAGGAGGGGGATGACATTAACAAGTGGTTTGCTGCACTTGAGAGGGCCTGTGCTGTACAGGATGTCCCTCAAAAGCAGTGGGCTGCTATCCTATGGCTATCATTTACTGGAAAAGGTAGGGATAGGCTCCTTACTGTAAAAGAAAATGATGCTAACAATTTCCAAGTTCTTAAGAATGCACTCCTGGATGGTTATGGCTTAACCACTGAACAGTACAGGATCAAGTTCAGAGATACCAAAAAGGAGTCTTCACAAGACTGGGTTGATTTCATTGACCAGGCAGTGAAGGCCTTGGAGGGGTGGTTACATGGCAGTAAAGTTACTGATTATGACAGCCTGTATAACTTAATCCTGAGAGAGCATATTCTTAATAATTGTGCGTCTGATTTGTTGCACCAGTACTTGGTGGACTCTGATCTGACCTCTCCCCAAGAATTGGGAAAGAAGGCAGACAAATGGGTCAGAACAAGAGTGAACAGAAAAGTTCATACAGGGGGTGACAAAGATGGCAACAAAAAGAAGGATGGTAAGTCTTCTGACAAGGGTGGGGACAAATCTAAAAATGAGTCTTCATCAGGCCCACAAAAACACTCTGGTGGGGGTGGTGGGCCCAAATCCTCCTTTAATCAGAACAAGGGAAAGAAACCATGGTGCTATTTATGTAAGATAAAAGGCCATTGGACAACAGATCCCAGTTGTCCAAAGAAAGGCACCACAGCTCCTACCACTACAACCCCTACTGCTACACCTAGTGTCCCTACTAATAGCAGTGGTGGTGGGAGCAAACCTACTAATAGCCAATCCAAGGGAGTAGCTGGGCTCACTTTTGGTAATTTAGTTGGGGTTGGTCTGATTAGGGAGACCACAGAGGCTACTTTAGTCTCTGAAGGGGCTATTGACTTAGCCACTTTGGTTGCTTGCCCCCATAACTTGGAGAAGTACAAGCAACTAACCCTAATAAATGGTGTTGAGGTCCAGGCCTACAGGGACACAGGTGCCAGTGTCACAATGGTGATTGAAAAACTGGTGCACCCTGAACAACACATACTTGGACACCAGTACCAAGTAACCGATGCTCACAACATAACACAAAGCCACCCCATGGCTGTTGTAAATCTAAACTGGGGGGGGGTATCTGGTCCAAAGAAAGTTGTGGTAGCTTCAGATTTACCTGTAGACTGTCTATTAGGGAATGATTTGGAGACATCAGCTTGGTCAGATGTGGAGTTGGAGGCCCATGCAGCAATGCTGGGCATCCCAGGGCATATTTTTGCTTTGACAAGGGCTCAGGCCAAAAAGCAAAAAGGACAGGGAAGCTTGGATCCTGGAACAATGGACCAAGTGCTCCCTAAAGCTAGGGCTAGTAGAAGCAAACCACTTCCTACTATCCCTCCCTCTACAGTGGATTCTACTTCTGAGGAAGAAGAATTCCCTCCCTGTGCAGAACCTACACCAGAGGAGCTGGAAGCAGACACTGCTGAGCTTTTGGGTGAAGGGGGGCCTGCCAGAGAGGAGCTGAGTGTGGCACAGCAAACCTGTCCCACATTAGAGGGTCTCAGACAGCAAGCTGTCAAACAGGCTAATGGGGATGTCAGTGACTCACACAGAGTTTACTGGGAGGACAACCTCTTGTACACTGAGCATAGGGATCCTAAACCTGGAGCTGCCAGGAGATTAGTGATTCCTCAGGAGTACAGAAAGTTCCTCCTAACACTGGCACATGACATTCCCTTAGCTGGGCACCTGGGTCAAATGAAAACTTGGGACAGATTGGTACCACTGTTTCATTGGCCTAAGATGTCTGAGGACACAAAAGAATTTTGTAAGTCCTGTGAAACCTGTCAAGCCAGTGGCAAGACAGGTGGCACTCCAAAGGCACCCCTTATCCCACTGCCTGTGGTTGGGGTTCCCTTTGAAAGGGTAGGGGTTGACATAGTTGGCCCCCTTGACCCTCCTACTGCTTCAGGCAATAGGTTTATCTTAGTGGTAGTGGACCATGCCACAAGATATCCTGAAGCTATTCCTTTAAGGACCACTACAGCTCCTGCAGTGGCAAAGGCCCTCCTGGGAATATTTTCCAGGGTGGGCTTCCCAAAGGAAGTAGTATCAGACAGGGGAAGCAATTTCATGTCTGCATACTTAAAGGCCATGTGGAAGGAGTGTGGTGTAATTTACAAGTTCACAACACCCTATCATCCACAAACAAATGGACTGGTGGAGAGATTTAATAAAACTCTCAAAGGCATGATTATGGGACTCCCTGAAAAACTCCGCAGGAGATGGGATATCCTTCTACCATGCCTCCTTTTTGCCTACAGGGAGGTACCCCAGAAAGGAGTGGGCTTCAGCCCCTTTGAACTTCTTTTTGGACACCCTGTTAGGGGTCCACTCACACTTGTAAAGGAGGGTTGGGAACAACCTTTAAAAGCTCCTAAGCAGGATATTGTGGATTATGTACTTGGCCTCAGATCAAGGATGGCTGAGTACATGAAAAAGGCCAGTAAAAACCTTCAGGCCAGCCAAGAGCTCCAGAAGCAATGGCATGATCAGAAGGCTGTTTTGGTTCAGTACCAACCAGGGCAGAAAGTGTGGGTCTTGGAGCCTGTGGCCCCAAGAGCACTCCAAGATAAATGGAGTGGACCCCACACAATTGTTGAAAAGAAGGGTGAAGTCACCTACTTGGTTGACTTAGGCACTGCCAGGAGTCCCCGTAGGGTGCTCCATGTCAACCGCCTGAAACCCTACTATGACAGGGCTGATCTCACCCTGCTCATGGCAACAGATGAGGGACAGGAAGAAGACAGTGATCCTCTACCTGATCTCTTCTCTTCCACAGAACAAGATGCTCTTGTGGAAGGGGTAGTTTTGGCTGATTGTCTTACTGCTGAGCAGAAAGATAATTGCATAAATCTCCTAGGACAATTTTCAGAACTCTTCTCCATTGTGCCAGGCACCACTTCGTGGTGTGAGCACACTATAGATACTGGAGACAGTTTACCTGTCAAAAGTAAGATCTATAGGCAGCCTGACCATGTCAGGGACTGCATAAAGCAAGAAGTTCAGAAGATGTTGGAACTAGGAGTGGTTGAGCACTCTGACAGTCCATGGGCTTCTCCTGTGGTACTGGTACCAAAACCCAATTCTAAAGATGGAAAGAAGGAAATGAGGTTTTGTGTAGACTATAGAGGTCTCAACTTGGTAACCAAAACAGATGCTCACCCTATACCCAGGGCAGATGAGCTAATAGATACACTGGCATCTGCCAAGTATCTAAGCACTTTTGATTTGACTGCAGGGTATTGGCAGATCAAAATGTCAGAAGATGCTAAACCTAAGACTGCATTTTCTACCATTGGAGGACATTACCAGTTTACTGTAATGCCTTTTGGTTTGAAAAATGCACCTGCCACTTTTCAGAGGTTGGTGAACACAGTCCTGCAAGGGCTGGAAGCTTTCAGTGCAGCATATTTGGATGATATAGCTGTCTTTAGCTCCAGCTGGGATGATCACCTGGTCCACCTTTGGAAAGTTTTGGAGGCCCTGCAAAAGGCAGGCCTCACTATCAAGGCTTCAAAGTGCCAGATAGGGCAGGGTAAGGTGGTTTATCTGGGACACCTTGTTGGTGGGGAACAGATTGCACCACTTCAGGGGAAAATCCAAACTATTATTGATTGGATTCCCCCTACCACTCAGACTCAGGTGAGAGCCTTCCTAGGCCTCACTGGGTATTACAGGAGGTTCATTAAGAACTATGGCTCCATTGCAGCCCCCCTTAATGACCTCACATCCAAGAAAATGCCTAAAAAGGTATTATGGACAGCAAACTGTCAGAAAGCTTTTGAGGAGCTGAAGCAGGCCATGTGCTCTGCACCTGTCCTGAAAATCCCTTGTTACTCTAAAAAATTCTATGTCCAAACTGATGCATCTGAATTAGGAGTAGGGGCAGTCCTATCACAACTTAATTCTGAGGGCCAGGATCAACCTGTTGCTTTTATTAGTAGAAGGTTGACCCCTAGAGAAAAGCGTTGGTCTGCCATTGAGAGGGAGGCCTTTGCTGTGGTCTGGGCTCTGAAGAAGTTGAGGCCATACCTGTTTGGCACTCACTTCATTGTTCAGACAGACCACAAACCTCTACTTTGGCTAAAACAAATGAAAGGTGAAAATCCAAAATTGTTAAGGTGGTCCATATCCCTACAGGGAATGGACTATACAGTGGAACATAGACCTGGGAGTAGCCACTCCAATGCAGATGGACTCTCCAGATATTTCCACTTAGACAATGAAGACTCATCAGGTAATGGCTAGTCTTATTGTCCTTCGTTTGGGGGGGGGTTGTGTAGGAAAGTACCATCTTGCCTGGCATGTTACCCCCATTTTTCACTGTATATATGTTGTTTTAGTTGTATGTGTCACTGGGACCCTGGTAACCCAGGGCCCCAGTGCTCATAAGTGTGCCTGTATGTGTTACCTGTGTAGTGACTAACTGTCTCACTGAGGCTCTGCTAATCAGAACCTCAGTGGTTATGCTCTCTCATTTCTTTCCAAATTGTCACTGACAGGCTAGTGACCATTTTTACCAATTTACATTGGCTTACTGGAACACCCTTATAATCCCCTAGTATATGGTACTGAGGTACCCAGGGTATTGGGGTTCCAGGAGATCTCTATGGGCTGCAGCATTTCTTTTGCCACCCATAGGGAGCTCTGACAATTCTTACACAGGCCTGCCACTGCAGCCTGAGTGAAATAACGTCCACGTTATTTCACAGCCATTTTACACTGCACTTAAGTAACTTATAAGTCACCTATATGTCTAACCTTTACCTGGTAAAGGTTAGGTGCAAAGTTACTTAGTGTGAGGGCACCCTGGCACTAGCCAAGGTGCCCCCACATTGTTCAGAGCCAATTCACTGAACTTTGTGAGTGCGGGGACACCATTACACGCGTGCACTACATATAGGTCACTACCTATATGTAGATTCACCATGGTAACTCCGAATATGGCCATGTAACATGTCTATGATCATGGAATTGCCCCCTCTATGCCATCCTGGCATTGTTGGTACAATTCCATGATCCCAGTGGTCTGTAGCACAGACCCTGGTACTGCCAGACTGCCCTTCCTGGGGTTTCTCTGCAGCTGCTGCTGCTGCCAACCCCTCAGACAGGCATCTGCCCTCCTGGGGTCCAGCCAGGCCTGGCCCAGGATGGCAGAACAAAGAACTTCCTCTGAGAGAGGGTGTGACACCCTCTCCCTTTGGAAAATGGTGTGAAGGCAGGGGAGGAGTAGCCTCCCCCAGCCTCTGGAAATGCTTTGTTGGGCACAGAGGTGCCCAATTCTGCATAAGCCAGTCTACACCGGTTCAGGGACCCCTTAGCCCCTGCTCTGGCGCGAAACTGGACAAAGGAAAGGGGAGTGACCACTCCCCTGACCTGCACCTCCCCTGGGAGGTGTCCAGAGCTCCTCCAGTGTGCTCCAGACCTCTGCCATCTTGGAAACAGAGGTGCTGCTGGCACACTGGACTGCTCTGAGTGGCCAGTGCCACCAGGTGACGTCAGAGACTCCTTGTGATAGGCTCCTTCAGGTGTTAGTAGCCTTTCCTCTCTCCTAGGTAGCCAAACCCTCTTTTCTGGCTATTTAGGGTCTCTGTCTCTGGGGAAACTTTAGATAACGAATGCATGAGCTCAGCCGAGTTCCTCTGCATCTCCCTCTTCACCTTCTGATAAGGAATCGACCGCTGACCGCGCTGGAAGCCTGCAAACCTGCAACATAGTAGCAAAGACGACTACTGCAACTCTGTAACGCTGATCCTGCCGCCTTCTCGACTGTTTTCCTGCTTGTGCATGCTGTGGGGGTAGCCTGCCTCCTCTCTGCACCAGAAGCTCCGAAGAAATCTCCCGTGGGTCGACGGAATCTTCCCCCTGCAACCGCAGGCACCAAAAAGCTGCATCTCCGGTCCCTTGGGTCTCCTCTCAGCACGACGAGCGAGGTCCCTCGAATCCAGCGACACCGTCCAAGTGACCCCCACAGTCCAGTGACTCTTCAGCCCAAGTTTGGTGGAGGTAAGTCCTTGCCTCACCTCGCTGGGCTGCATTGCTGGGAACCGCGACTTTGCAAGCTTCTCCGGCCCCTGTGCACTTCCGGCGGAAATCCTCCGTGCACAGCCAAGCCTGGGTCCACGGCACTCTAACCTGCATTGCACGACTTTCTAAGTTGGTCTCCGGCGACGTGGGACTCCTTTGTGCAACTTCGGCGAGCACCGTTTCACGCATCCTCGTAGTGCCTGTTTCTGGCACTTCTCCGGGTGCTACCTGCTTCAGTGAGGGCTTCTTGTCTTGCTCGACGTCCCCTCTCTCTGCAGGTCCAATTTGCGACCTCCTGGTCCCTCCTGGGCCCCAGCAGCGTCCAAAAACGCCAAACGCACGATTTGCGTGTAGCAAGGCTTGTTGGCGTCCATCTGGCGGGAAAACACTTCTGCACGACTCTCCAAGGCGTGGGGGATCCATCCTCCAAAGGGGAAGTCTCTAGCCCTTGTCGTTCCTGCAGTATTCACAGTTCTTCAGCCTAGTAAGAGCTTCTTTGCACCAACCGCTGGCATTTCTTGGGCATCTGCCCATCTCCGAGCTGCTTGTGACTTTTGGACTTGGTCCCCTTGCTCCACAGGTACCTTCAGACAGGAATCCATCGTTGTTGCATTGCTGATTTGTGTTTTCCTTGCATTCTCCCTCTAACACAACTATTTTGTCCTTAGGGGAACTTTGGTGCACTTTGCACTCACTTTTCAGGGTCTTGGGGTGGGTTATTTTGCTAACTCTCACTGTTTTCTAATAGTCCCAGCGACCCTCTACAAGGTCACATAGGTTTGGGGTCCATTCGTGGTTCGCATTCCACTTCTGGAGTATATGGTTTGTGTTGCCCCTATCCCTATGTTTCCCCATTGCATCCTATTGTAACTATACATTGTTTGCACTGTTTTCTAAGACTATACTGCATATTTTTGCTATTGTGTATATATATCTTGTGTATATTTCCTATCCTCTCACTGAGGGTACACTCTAAGATACTTTGGCATATTGTCATAAAAATAAAGTACCTTTATTTTTAGTATAACTGTGTATTGTGTTTTCTTATGATATTGTGCATATGACACTAAGTGGTACTGTAGTAGCTTCACACGTCTCCTAGTTCAGCCTGAGCTGCTCTGCTAAGCTACCATTATCTATCAGCCTAAGCTGCTAGACACCCTATACACTAATAAGGGATAACTGGGCCTGGTGCAAGGTGCAAGTACCCCTTGGTACTCACTACAAGCCAGTCCAGCCTCCTACAGTGCAGGTCAGGGGAGTGGTCACTCCCCTTTCCTTTGTCCAGTTTCGTGCCAGAGCAGGGCTGAGGGATCCCTAAACCGGTGCAGACTGGCTTATGCAGAGATGGGCACCATCTGTGCCCATCAAAGCATTTCCAGAGGCTGGGGGAGGCTACTTCTCCCCAGCCCTTCACACCTATTTCCAAAGGAAGAGGGTGTAACACCCTCTCTCAGAGGAAATCCTTTGTTCTGCCTTCCTGGGCCAGGGCTGCCTGGACCCCAGGAGGGCAGAAACCTGTCTGAGGGATTGGCAGCAGAAACAGCTGCAGTGGAGACCCCGGAAAGGCAGTTTGGCAGTACCAGGGTACTGTGCTAGAGACCCGGGGGATCATGGAATTGTCCCCCCAATACCAGAATGGCATTGGGGTGACAATTCCATGATCTTAGACATGTTACATGGCCATGTTCAGAGTTACCATTGTGACGCTATACATAGGTAGTGACCTATGTATAGTGCACGCGTCTAATGGTGTCCCCGCACTCACAAAGTCCGGGGAATTTGCCCTGAATGATGTAGGGGCATCTTGGCTAGTGCCAGGGTGCCCACACACTAAGTAACTTTGCACCCAACCGTCACCAAGTGAAGGTTAGACATTTAGGTGACTTATAAGTTACTTAAGTGCAGTGGTAAATGGCTGTGAAATAACGTGGACGTTATTTCACTCAGGCTGCAGTGGCAGGCCTGTGTAAGAATTGTCAGACCTCCCTATGGGTGGCAAAAGAAATGCTGCAGCCCATAGGGACCTCCTGGAACCCCAATACCCTGGGTACCTCAGTACCATATACTAGGGAATTGTAAGGGTGTTCCAGTATGCCAATGTGAATTGGTGAAATTGGTCAGTAGCCTGTTAGTGACAATTTGGAAAGCAGAGAGAGCATAACCACTGAGGTTCTGGTTAGCAGAGCCTCAGTGAGACAGTTAGGCATCACACAGGGAACACATACATATAGGCCACAAACTTATGAGCACTGGGGTCCTGGCTAGCAGGGTCCCAGTGACACATAACAAACATACTGAAAACATAGGGTTTTCACTATGAGCACTGGGCCCTGGCTAGCAGGATCCCAGTGAGACAGTGAAAACACCCTGACATATACTCACAAACAGGCTAAAAGTGGGGGTAACAAGGCTAGAAAGAGGGTACCTTCCTACACTCCTCATGAAGGCAGATCCAGAGGGCAGGTACACCACTGTCCAGGGAAGCCTCGACGGTAGCCCCTGGCAACAACCCGCATATACCCCCCTACAACAGAGCAGCTGGATTATCTTGACAAACTGATCTCACTGTGTGTCTGTCTGACCTAGTGACATCAACTGTGGATATAACCGAACACTAGACGGAGTGGGACCCCCATGCCGGGTACTCAGGTAAGCCGGACACCGGAGGATTTCAAGGCCTGGCTTCACAAATGGAGACTTATAGACATATCGAGGAAGTTACATCCTCATTGTTGTAAACGGCCCTTTCTGCAGGGTTATCCCCAAACATTTTGTGTTCCTCCTCTTCTTTTTCTGACCCTCTTGTTGTTGTCTTTAGGACTCTGGGCACTTTACCACTGCTAACCAGTGCTAACGTGCATGTGCTCTCTCCCCTAAAACTTGGTTTAATGGTTTACACTGGGGGAGCAGCAGGGCTGGTCCAGTCCCGGAGTCCAGTTGAGCTGGTCCAGCCTAGGGTTGCACAGAAACTCATCCAGTCTGGGGAGTGCAGTGGGGCTGGGCCAATTTGGGGGAGCAATGGAGCTGGTTCAGTCTGGGGGTGGACGTTTTCTAGTCTGGGGGTGCAGTGTGATTTGGGGGTGAGAGGTCTCCAGCCTGTGGGTGCAGTATGGTTTGGGGGTGATAGCTCTCCAGTCTGGCGGTGCAGTTAGGTTTGGGGGTGTCAGCTCTCCAGTCAGGGGGTGCAGTGGAGATAATCCAGTCTGGGGTGCAATGAAGGTGGCCCAGTCTGGGGGTGCAGTGAGCCTGGACCGGTCTGGGTCTGATCCGGTCCGGGGGGAAGTGGAGATAATCCAGTCTAGGGGCGCCGTGAAGGTGGTCCAGTGTGGTGGTGCAGTGAAGCTGGTCTAGTCTGGGGGTAAAGTGTGGTTTGGGAATGACAACTCTCCAGTCTGGGGTTCAGAGAGGCGTGTTCATTCTTCTGAAAAGACTCTTCAGATGGAAGGTGTAGGAGGCTGGCCTGGCTTATAGTGAGTACCTGATGGTACTTACACCTTGTGCCAGGTCCAGTTATCCCTTATTAGTAGATTAGTAGTGTTCTAGCAGCTTAGGCTGATAGAGGGTAGCTATAGCAGAGCAGATTAGGCTGAACTAGGAGACATGCAAAGCTCCTACTATACCACTTATATCATATAGCACTATATCATAAGAAACACAGTACTCAGAGTTACTAAAAATAAAAGTTATTTATTTTAGTGACAATATGCCAAATGAAACTCAGAGGATATACTCCCTTAGGAGGTAAGTAAAATACACAAAATATACACACAGACCAAAATCAGGTAAGTAAAACACTTAGAAAAGTAGTGCAAACAGTGTAGAACACAATAGAATGCAATAGGAGACAATAGGCCTAGGGGCAACACAAACCATATACTCCAAAAGTGGAGTGCGAACCACGAATGGACCCCAGGCCTAGTGTAGTGTTTAGAGGGTCGCTGGGAGTGTCATAAAACACTAAGGGTGTCCAAGATACCCCACCCCAAAACCCTGAAAAGTAGGAGTAAAGTTACCTTACTACCCCAGAAAGACAGTAAAGTCGAGGTAGGGGATTCTGCCAAGACAACAACTGACTGCAAAGCACTGAAGACGGATTCCTGGACCTGAGGACACGTAAAGGAAGGGGACCAAGTCCAAGAGTCACGCAAGTGTCCGGGGGGGCAGGAACCCACTAAACCCCGGATGACGGTGCAAAAGGGCTGCCTCTGGGTGGAAGAAGCCAAAAATTCTGCAACAACAAAAGGTGCCAGGAACTTCTCCTTTGATCAGAAGATGTACCACGGCATGCTGAAGGATGCAGAGTTATTTCCACGCAGAAAGACCGCAAACAAGCCTTGCTATCTGCAAGAGTCGCGGTTGAAGGTTTTGGGTGCTGCCAAGGCCCAGGAAGGACCAGGAGGTCGCCCCTTAGAGGAGGAGACAGAGGGTGCGCTCAGCAACAGAGAGAGCCTATGCAGAAGCAGGCAGCACCCGCAGAAGCACCTGAAAAGGCATTCAGGAAATCTGAGCATGCCGGCCGTCTCAACACTACAAAAGAGGGTCCCACGAAGCCAGTGGTCAATTCAGTGAGTTGAGCAATGCAGGACGGAGTGCTGGGGACCCAGGCTAGGCTGTGCACAAAGGAATCCTTGCAAGAGTGCACAGAAGCCCTAGCAGCTGCAGATCACCCAGTACCCAGGATTACTGTCTGGCGTGGGGAGGCAAGGACTTACCTCCACCAAATTTGGACAGAAGGGCCACTGGACTGTCGGGGACACTTGGACCCAGCTCCTGTGTTCCAGGGACCACGCTTGTCACGATGAGAGGGGACCCAGAGGACCGGTGATGCAGAAGTTTGGTGCCTGCGTTAGCAGGGGAAGATTCCGTCGACCCACGGGAGATTTCTTCATGGCTTCTAGTGCAGGGTGAAGGCAGACAGCCCTCAGAGCATGTACCACCAGGAAACAGTCGAGAAAGCCAGAAGGATTAGGCGCTACAATGTTGCTGGTAGTCTTCTTGCTACTTTGTTGTGGTTTTGCAGGCGTCCTGGAGTAGTCAGCGGTCGATCCTTGGCAGAAGTTGAAGAGGGAAGTGCAGAGGAACTCTGGTGAGCTTTTGCATTCGTTCTCTGAGGAATAGCCCACAGGTGAGACCCTAAATAGCCCTCAGAGGAGGATTGGCTACAGAGAAAGGTAAGCACCTATCAGGAGGGGTCTCTGACGTCACCTGCTGGTACTGGCCACTCAGAGGCCTCCATTGTGCCCTCACACCTCTGCATCCAAGATGGCAGAGGTCTGGGACACACTGGAGGAGCTCTGGGCACCTCCCCTGGGGAGGTGCTGGTCAGGGGAGTGGTCACTTCCCTTTCCTTTGTCCAGTTTCACGCCAGAGCAGGGCTGGGGGATCCCTGAACCGGTGTAGACTGGCTTATGCAAGGAGGGCACCATCTGTGCCCTTCAAAGCATTTCCAGACGCCAGGAGAGGCTACCCCTCCCAGGCCCTTCACACCTATTTCCAAAGGGAGAGGGTGTAACACCCTCTCTCAGAGGAAATCCATTCTTATGCCTTCCTGGGACTGGGCTGCCCAGGCCCAAGGGGGGCAGAAACCTGTCTGAGGGTTGTCAGCAGTGGTAGCTGCAGAAAAAACCCTAGAGAGTTAGTTTGGCAGTACCCAAGCTCTATGCTGGAGCCCCGGGGATGCATGGAATTGTCCCCCCAATGCCAGAATGGTATTGGGGTGACAATTCCATGATCCTAGACATGTTACATGGCCATGTTCGGCGTTACCATTGTGACGCCACATATAGGTACTGACCTATGTATAGTGCACGCGTGTAATGGTGTCTCCGCACTCACAAAGTCCGGGGAAATTGCCCTGAACAATGTGGGGGCGCCTTGGCTAGTGCCAGGGTGCCCACACACTAAGTAACTTTGCACCTAACCTTCACTAAGTGAGGGTTAGACATATAGGTGACTTAAGTTACTTAAGGGCAGTGTAAAATGGCTGTGAAATAACGTGGACGTTATTTTACTCAGGCTGCAGTGGCAGTCCTGTGAAAGAATTGTCTGAGCTCCCTATGGGTGGCAAAAGAAATGCTGCAGCCCATAGGGATCTCCTGGAACCCCAATACCCTGGGTACCTAGGTACCATATACTAGGGAATTATAAGGGTGTTCCAGTGTGCGAATAAGAATTAGTAAAATTAGTCACTAGCCTGCAGTGACAATTTTAAAAGCAGAGAGAGCATAACCACTGAGGTTCTGGCTAGCAGAGCGTCAGTGAGACAGTTAGGCACCACACAGGGAACACATACAGGGCATACATTATGAGCACTGTGGTCCTGGCTGGCAGGATCCCAGTGACACAGGCAAAAACAATCATACAAACAGTGAAAATTGGGGGTGACATGCCAGGCAAGATGGTACTTTCCTACAGAAGTAAATTATTTCTTTGTTCATAAAACATACAGAATCTGAAGTCGACAGATTCAAGGGGTGACGTTTGCGCTCCCAGTACTTCTGGGCTCAGACATAAAAATCACAAAAATAAAAATGGGGTTTTCAACAATCACAGACTTGAGATATGAAAACAAACCCTGCGATCGGGTAATTGTAGCCACAAACACCGCGACGTCGACCACTGTTGTACGTTGATTAATCACAGGCAGTTTAAATACAAAAAAACACTTTAAGGCAGGTAATAAAGTACTTAGTTATTGTTTTAGAATTTTTTAAAATTTAGATTGTTTAACTGTGCAAGATTGCTAATCCACATCAGGCAGATTTACTAACATATGCTCCAGTCTGCATCACAAAAGTGATGCAAACCGACACAAAATGTTTATTTTGGGTGTAACTTTTTATTTGTGCTGAAAAAGTAGTCCTAAAGTAATGGAAAGCAGCGTCAGTGTGTGGGAAAGTACCCTCTTTCTTGATATGGTTACCCCCTTTTTCTGCCTGACATCAGTGTGTTTGACTGTGTTCACTGTAATCCTGCGAACCAGGACCCCAGTGCTTATGCTCTCTTCCAAAACTCTGGATTTCATCCCACAATTGGCATACTGGTGCCCCATTGTAAGTCCCTAGTATATGGTACTTAGGTACCCAGGGCACTGGATTCCAGGGGATCCCTAAGGGCTGCAGAATATATGTTGCCACCCATAGGGAGCCCAAGCAAAGGCTTCTGCAGGACTGCCATTGCTGCCTGCATGAAAAGGTGCAAGCACCCTTTCACTGCCATTTTCACTGCACCAGGTCACTTATAAGTCATCCCTATAGCAGGCTCTCCAGCCCTGAGGGCAGAGTGCAAAGTATCTGTGTGTGAGGGCACCCCTGCACTAGCAGAGGTGCCCCCACGAACTGCAGGCCCATTTCCCCAGACTTTGTGAGTGCGAGGACGCCATTTTATGCGTGTACTGGACATAGGTCACTACCTATGTCCAGCTACATGATGGTAACTCCAAACATAGGCATGTTTGGTATCAAACATGTTGGAATCATAACTCAATTCCTTGGCAAGCATTTGTTGTTTGATTGCATGCACTCTGGGGGCTCCTTAGAGGACCCCCTGTACTGCCATTCTAGCCTTCTAAGGTTTTCCAGGGAGCCCCGGCTGCTGCCACCCCTCAGACAGGTGTCCGCCCTCCTGTTGCTTGAAAAGCTCGAGCCCGGAAGGCAGAACAAAGGATTTCCTTTGGGGATAGGTGTTACAGGCTTAGGAGGGGAACAGAGGCATTTCAGGCTTTGCGAGACGCATCTGACAGAAGCGTCATATGAGGAAATTCTTGTAAATATCACTGCATCAGTTCTAAGTAACTTTTTCCGATGGAACGCCCCTCTGCAAACATTAATATCTCTGTGATGCAGAGGGTCCAGCACAGTTTTTTTTACGCAGGCCCAAAAAACTGATGCATTTGGCCAAATGTGTTGCATTGTAAGTTTGCAGCAAATAGAGCCCCGCAACTGCATTAAAAAAAATGACGCACCAGCGGCGCAAGCTCCTCGTAAAAAGCACAGTTTCTCTACAATTACCCCTTCCAGTACAAACCCCACGCTTGACATAACGCATATAATCTTGGGCTATGGTTAAGGGTATGTGCTGTGGCGCATGGCGGGCTAAAGTGCACTAGATCTTAGTAGACATGGTGTTGATTTTCGCTCGACCTTTGACAGATAGCGGAGCATTTGTGGACAGGGCAGTGTACCAAAATATAACGCCTCTGTGTGGCTGGAGTTAAAAAGAAGAAAGGTTTTAATTCTCCAAATGTTTCCCTCTTTCCAAATGCGCTGCATGAACAGAAACCATCTAAGGTGGTAAAAGTTTTCAAGTTTGTCTAGGCGTAGTGTTTTTTACGGGAAGTGTACCCTTGGAGTATACAATCCATGCTAGGTATGACGCTGACACTTTTGTACTTGTGGCGCTACGCAGCCTCAGTGTGCACCAGGGAGAGAGCAGCCGCCCCATAGCTCGGCAGGAGTGGCGCTGTCCGGATCTGTGTGAATTAATAGAAAACAAAAACTGAGAAACCATTTTGGAGGAAACAAAATCATGGAAAAACAATTTTTTTAAAAGGCAGTTTTAAAGAAATATAAAAAAATCTAAAATTAAAGGAAACATTTTAAAGAAAAGATAATTTTAAGGAAAAAATTAAAATTACATTAAACTTGGGTGGAGCTTAGGACCACTGTGAGGTTTTTGGGTTCAGGGATGAGTAATGTTTGGGTAATGAGGGTTTTTTAGGGGGTCAGGAATAATTGGGATTCAGGCATAGAAAGGGGTTTTAGGGTTTAGAGATGGGTGGAGTGTAGGGGTGGTGAGGGTTTTTTAGGGTTCATGGAGGCGTGATGTTTAGGTGTGTGAGGTGCTCTTAGGTTTCAGAAATGGGTGGAGCGTAAGGGTGTTGAGGGGTTTTAGGGTTCATAGTTTGGGGGATTCTAGGGCTCGTGAGGGTTTTTAAGGTTCCAGTAGGGTAGTGGCAGGGGTGGTGAAGAGTTTCAAGAATTCAGGGTGGGTGGAGTTTAGGGTGGTGAGGGGTTTCAAAGATTCACGGTGGGTGGAGTTTTATTGTAGAAATAGGGTTTTTAGAATTCAGGGGGAGTAGTTTAAGGTGATGAGGAGTTCTCATAGGCCCCAGGTGGCCGGTGTTTAAGGATGGTGAGGGTTTCTTAGGGTTCAAGGATGGGTGGAGTGTGGGTGTGCGAAGGTGTTTTAAGGGTAAGGAATGGGTGGGGTTAGGGGTAGTAAATGATTTTATGTCTCAGGGATGGTGCAATTTGGGGGTAGACGGGGCTTTTAGGCTTCAGGGATGAGTGTAGTTTAAGTGCAGTGTGGGATTTTAGGGGGCCGGGATTGATGGTGTTTAGGGGTTGTGAGGGGTCAGCGATGGATGGTGTTTATGGATAGTGATGAGCCAGCAAATGAAAATAATCCAAAGTAATTGTTTGACAATGTAAAAGATATAAATAAGAAATATTGTCCCCTGAAGTAAAGCACTGAAATAAATATCTCAGAGAAAACTGTTTCTGCAAGTAAGAACTGCAACCTTTGCATTTACGTTTATAAAATAAGCATTCGAAATCCAATTTTGACCACAAAGACATTCTAGAAATTGATTTCCACAAAAAGGTAAATGACAGTCATTCTGAATATTTTCATTAAACAGTTTAGATGAAAAGTTTTCTCACTATTCGTATTCCATGAAATAGTTTTTCTATGAAATCACATACAACGCGCTGTCCTGCTCTCGTTCTCGATGCAACGCGGCACAGCAAGTTTGGTCACTACACAGCTCTGTGTGAGTTTTTCATGTTTACTATACAAATATTTCTTCAGAAAATTCAAAATTCATATCTTTGCTTTATAACTATTCAAAGCAAATCACGCTTGGCGACTCTTGGTGCACAAATATTCATTAAAAAGGTATGACCACGTCCTGAGTGCTTTATGAATTCACAGCTCCTCAGCTGGTTTTGTTTGCATCCCCACATCCACTGCCAGGATCTCGCTGTCCTTTGGTGCCTAACATCAACCCTCCACCCTCCGTGCATCACCCTGGGTCTTTCTCTCTTCCCGCAGCATAGGCTGTCATTGCACATTCCCTGCATGGTTCATAGAATCTGTGAGGTGGTGTTGGACATGTCCCTTCTTCGGGGATTTTCCAGAAACTTTTTTCCTTTTCCTCCAAGGTTTTTGCTGACTCTCTTCGCGTGTCCTTCGGAATCTGAGGACTTTCCCGCTGCAGTATAGTAGGAAAGTGTGCATGCCCATCAAACTCCTGCCAGGAAGGGGTGCTCATGTGCGTGGTTGTGGTGCTGTACCAGGAGTGCCCTGTAAAAAGATACACCACATACCTGGGGTGTGTACGGCCCTGACTGCTAGTGGGACGCTGCACTGAGTGCGCCACCCACTAGGAGAGCCTGTCAATCATGTCTTAGGCCTGACAGTGCGGGCCTGTGGGGGCGCATTCAGGGTGGCATCTCCCATGCTGTGGTTAACCCTGAGGTGACGTTACGCTTCCTTAAGAGCACCACTTGGAGGGTGGAGCAGGTGGTAGGCATTACGCAGGGTAGGTACACTAAGGTGTGCATTGCCCCGGAGGCGGAGGACTCCCATGTGGGTTTTTCCGACCTAGGGGGTCAGCCTTTCCCACAGGGTTGGCTGATTCTCTGGTAGTGGCCTTAGGAGCCCAGGGCACTGTCTCCCTATGTGTATAGGGTGGAAGTGCATATGCCCTCTCTGCCCCGGTTGGGAAGTGGTGCTAACCAGCGTGTACTCGAGCTGCCCCTGCAGGCCAGACTGTGTGCACTTGTGCTGTGGTGCATTAAGATACAGTGGGCCTGGCACAGCAGGCCACTGTGGGCGCACTAACACCATGGTGGTGTCACATATACTGATCCTGTCACAGCAGGCCAGTGTGTGCGCTCTTACACAATGGTGGTTTCATATATACTGAGTCCAACACAGCAGGCCAGTGTGTGCGCTCTTACACAATGGTGGTATAAAATATACTGAGCCTGACACAGCAGGCCAGTGTGTGCACTTACATGATGGTGGTTTAATCTATACTGAGCATGACACAGCAGGCCAGTGTGTGCGCTCTTACACAATGGTGGTTTAATATATACTGAGCATGACACAGCAGGCCAGTGTGTGCGCTCTTACACAACGGTGGTATAAAATATACTGATCCTGTCACAGCAGGCCAGTGTGCGCTTACATGATGGTGGTTTAATCTATACTGAGCATGACACAGCAGGCCAGTGTGTGCGCTCTTACACAATAGTGGTATAATATATACTGATCCTGACACAGCAGGCCAGTGTGTGCACTTACACAATGGTGGTATAATATATACTGATCCTGACACAGCAGGCCAGTGTGTGCACTTACACAATGGTGGTATAATATATACTGATCCTGTCACAGCAGGCCAGTGTGTGCACTTACATGATGGTGGTTTAATCTATACTGAGCATGACACAGCAGGCCAGTGTGTGCGCTCTTACACAATGGTGGTATAATATATACTGAGCATGACACAGCAGGCCAGTGTGTGCGCTCTTACACAATGGTGGTATAATATATACTGATCCTGACACAGCAGGCCAGTGTGTGCACTTACACAATGGTGGTATAATATATACTGATCCTGACACAGCAGGCCAGTGTGTGCACTTACACAATGGTGGTATAATATATACTGATCCTGTCACAGCAGGCCAGTGTGTGCACTTACACGATGGTGGTTTAATCTATACTGATCCTGTCACAGCAGGCCAGTGTGTGCACTTACACGATGGTGGTTTAATCTATACTGAGCATAACACAGCAGGCCAGTGTGTGCGCTCTTACACAATGGTGGTATAATATATACTGAGCATGACACAGCAGGCCAGTGTGTGCGCTCTTACACAATGGTGGTATAATATATACTGAGCATGACACAGCAGGCCAGTGTGTGCGCTCTTACACAATGGTGGTATAATATATACTGAGCATGACACAGCAGGCCAGTGTGTGCGCTCTTACACAATGGTGGTATAATATATACTGACCATGACACAGCAGGCCAGTGTGTGCGCTCTTACACAATGGTGGTATAATATATACTGACCATGACACAGCAGGCCAGTGTGTGCGCTCTTACACAATGGTGGTATAATATATACTGAGCATGACACAGCAGGCCAGTGTGTGCGCTCTTACACAATGGTGGTATAATATATACTGAGCATGACACAGCAGGCCAGTGTGTGCGCTCTTACACAATGGTGGTATAATATATACTGAGCATGACACAGCAGGCCTGTGTGTGCGCTCTTACACAATGGTGGTATAATATATACTGAGCATGACACAGCAGGCCTGTGTGTGCGCTCTTACACAACGGTGGTATAATATATACTGAGCATGACACAGCAGGCCAGTGTGTGCGCTCTTACACAACGGTGGTATAATATATACTGATCCTGACACAGCAGGCCAGTGTGTGCGCTCTTACACAACGGTGGTTTAATATATACTGAGCCTGACACAGCAGGCCAGTGTGTGCTCTCTTACACAACGGTGGTATAATATATACTGATCCTGACACAGCAGGCCAGTGTGTGCGCTCTTACACAACGGTGGTATAATATATACTGATCGTGACACAGCAGGCCAGTGTGTGCGCTCTTACACAACGGTGGTTTAATATATACTGAGCCTGACACAGCAGGCCAGTGTGTGCTCTCTTACACAATGGTGGTTTAATATATACTGAGCCTGACACAGCAGGCCAGTGTGTGCACTTACACAATGGTGGTATAATATATACTGAGCATGACACAGCTGGCCAGTGTGTGCGCTCTTACACAACGGTGGTTTAATATATACTGAGCCTGACACAGCAGGCCAGTGTGTGCACTTACACAATAGTGGTATAATATATACTGATCCTGACAAAGCAGGCCAGTGTGTGCACTTACACAATGGTGGTTTAATATATACTGAGCCTGACACAGCAGGCCAGTGTGTGCGCTCTTACACAATGGTGGTTTAATATATACTGATCCTGTCACAGCAGGCCAGTGTGTGCACTTACACAATGGTGGTATAATATATACTGAGCATGACACAGCAGGCCAGTGTGTGCACTTACACAATGGTGGTATAATATATACTGATCCTGACACAGCAGGCCAGACTGTGCACTTACATGATGGTGGTTTAATCTATACTGAGCATGACACAGCAGGCCAGTGTGTGCGCTCTTACACAACGGTGGTATAATATATACTGAGCCTGACACAGCAGGCCAGTGTGTGCACTCTTACACAACGGTGGTATAATATATACTGATCCTGACACAGCAGGCCAGTGTGTGCACTTACACGATGGTGGTTTAATCTATACTGAGCCTGACACAGCAGGCCAGTGTGTGCACTTACACGATGGTGGTTTAATATATACTGAGCCTGACACAGCAGGCCAGTGTGTGCGCTCTTACACAATGGTGGTATAATATATACTGATCCTGTCACAGCAGGCCAGTGTGTGCACTTACACAATGGTGGTATAATATATACTGATCCTGTCACAGCAGGCCAGTGTGTGCACTTACACAATGGTGGTTTAATATATACTGAGCATGACACAGCAGGCCAGTGTGTGCACTTACATGATGGTGGTTTAATCTATACTGAGCATGACACAGCAGGCCAGTGTGTGCGCTCTTACACAACGGTGGTATAATATATACTGATCCTGACACAGCAGGCCAGTGTGTGCACTTACACAACGGTGGTATAATATATACTGAGAATGACACAGCAGGCCAGTGTGCACTTACATGATGGTGGTTTAATCTATACTGAGCATGATACAGCAGGCCAGTGTGTGCGCTCTTACACAATGGTGGTTTAATATATACTGAGCATGACACAGCAGGCCAGTGTGTGCACTTACACAACGGTGGTATAATATATACTGAGAATGACACAGCAGGCCAGTGTGCGCTTACATGATGGTGGTTTAATCTATACTGAGCATGACACAGCAGGCCAGTGTGTGCGCTCTTACACAATGGTGGTATAATATATAATGATCCCGACACAGCAGGCCAGTGTGTGCACTTACACAACGGTGGTATAATATATACTGAGAATGACACAGCAGGCCAGTGTGTGCGCTTACACGATGGTGGTATAATATATACTGAGCATGACACAGCAGGCCAGTGTGCGCTCTTACACAATGGTGGTATAATATATACTGATCATGACACAGCAGGCCAGTGTGTGCACTTACACAATGGTGGTTTAATATACAGGGAGTGCAGAATTATTAGGCAAATGAGTATTTTGACCCCATCATCCTCTTTATGCATGTTGTCTTACTCCAAGCTGTATAGGCTCGAAAGCCTACTACCAATTAAGCATATTAGGTGATGTGCATCTCTGTAATGAGAAGGGGTGTGGTCTAATGACATCAACACCCTATATCAGGTGTGCATAATTATTAGGCAACTTCCTTTCCTTTGGCAAAATGGGTCAAAAGAAGGACTTGACAGGCTCAGAAAAGTAAAAAATAGTGAGATATCTTGCAGAAGGATGCAGCACTCTTAAAATTGCAAAGCTTCTGAAGCGTGATCATCGAACAATCAAGCGTTTCATTCAAAATAGTCAACAGGGTCGCAAGAAGCGTGTGGAAAAACCAAGGCGCAAAATAACTGCCCATGAACTGAGAAAAGTCAAGCGTGCAGCTGCCACGATGCCACTTGCCACCAGTTTGGCCATATTTCAGAGCTGCAACATCACTGGAGTGCCCAAAAGCACAAGGTGTGCTATACTCAGAGACATGGCCAAGGTAAGAAAGGCTGAAAGACGACCACCACTGAACAAGACACACAAGCTGAAACGTCAAGACTGGGCCAAGAAATATCTCAAGACTGATTTTTCTAAGGTTTTATGGACTGATGAAATGAGAGTGAGTCTTGATGGGCCAGATGGATGGGCCCGTGGCTGGATTGGTAAAGGGCAGAGAGCTCCAGTCCGACTCAGACGCCAGCAAGGTGGAGGTGGAGTACTGGTTTGGGCTGGTATCATCAAAGATGAGCTTGTGGGGCCTTTTCGGGTTGAGGATGGAGTCAAGCTCAACTCCCAGTCCTACTGCCAGTTCCTGGAAGACACCTTCTTCAAGCAGTGGTACAGGAAGAAGTCTGCATCCTTCAAGAAAAGCATGATTTTCATGCAGGACAATGCTCCATCACACGCGTCCAAGTACTCCACAGCGTGGCTGGCAAGAAAGGGTATAAAAGAAGGAAATCTAATGACATTGCCTCCTTGTTCACCTGATCTGAACCCCATTGAGAACCTGTGGTCCATCATCAAATGTGAGATTTACAAGGAGGGAAAACAGTACACCTCTCTGAACAGTGTCTGGGAGGCTGTGGTTGCTGCTGCATGCAATGTTGATGGTGAACAGATCAAAACACTGACAGAATCCATGGATGGCAGGCTTTTGAGTGTCCTTGCAAAGAAAGGTGGCTATATTGGTCACTGATTTGTTTTTGTTTTGTTTTTGAATGTCAGAAATGTATATTTGTGAATGTTGAGATGTTATATTGGTTTCACTGGTAATGATAAATAATTGAAATGGGTATATATTTTTTTTTGTTAAGTTGCCTAATAATTATGCACAGTGATAGTCACCTGCACACACAGATATCCCCCTAACATAGCTAAAACTAAAAACAAACTAAAAACTACTTCCAAAAATATTCAGTTTTGATATTAATGAGTTTTTTGGGTTCATTGAGAACATGGTTGTTGTTCAATAATAAAATTAATCCTCAAAAATACAACTTGCCTAATAATTCTGCACTCCCTGTATACTGAGCCTGACACAGCAGGCCAGTGTGTGCGCTCTTACACAATGGTGGTATAATATATACTGATCCTGTCACAGCAGGCCAGTGTGTGCACTTACACAATGGTGGTATAATATATACTGAGCATGACACAGCAGGCAAGTGTGTGCACTTACACAATGGTGGTATAATATACAGTATACTGATCCTGACACAGCAGGCCAGTGTGTGCACTTACATGATGGTGGTTTAATCTATACTGAGCCTGACACAGCAGGCCAGTGTGCGTTCTTACACAATGGTGGTATAAAATATACTCAGCCTGACACAGCAGGCCAGTGTGTGCACTTACACGATGGTGGTTTAATCTATACTGAGCATGACACAGCAGGCCATTGTGTGCACTTACACGATGGTGGTATAATCTATACTGAGCATGACACAGCAGGCCAGTGTGTGCACTTACACGATGGTGGTATAATATATACTGAGCATGACACAGCAGGCCAGTGTGTGCACTTACACGATGGTGGTATAATATATACTGATCCTGACACAGCAGGCCAGTGTGTGCACTTACACGATGGTGGTATAATATATACTGATCCTGACACAGCAGGCCAGTGTGTGCACTTACACGATGGTGGTATAATATATACTGATCCTGACACAGCAGGCCAGTGTGTGCACTTACACGATGGTGGTATAATATATACTGATCCTGACACAGCAGGCCAGTGTGTGCACTTACACGATGGTGGTATAATATATACTGATCCTGACACAGCAGGCCAGTGTGTGCACTTACACGATGGTGGTTTAATCTATACTGAGCCTGACACAGCAGGCCAGTGTGTGCACTTACACGATGGTGGTATAATATATACTGATCCTGACACAGCAGGCCAGTGTGTGCACTTACACGATGGTGGTATAATATAAACTGATCCTGACACAGCAGGCCAGTGTGTGCACTTACACGATGGTGGTATAATATATACTGATCCTGACACAGCAGGCCAGTGTGTGCACTTACACGATGGTGGTATAATATATACTGATCCTGACACAGCAGGCCAGTGTGTGCACTTACACGATGGTGGTTTAATCTATACTGAGCCTGACACAGCAGGCCAGTGTGTGCACTTACACGATGGTGGTATAATATATACTCAGCCTGACACAGCAGGCCTGTGTGTGCGCACTGTAGGAGGCTGGCCTGGTTTGTAGTGGGTACCTTGGGTAGTTACACCTTACACCAGGTCTAGTTATCCCTTATTAGTGAATGTAGTAATGTTCTAGCAGCTTAGGCTGATAGAGGTAGCTATAGCAGAGCAGCTTAGGCTGAACTAGGAGACATGCAAAGCTCATGCAATATCACTTATAGTTACACAGTACTTATACACAAGTAAAGGCAATACTCAGTGTTACCAAAAATAAAGGTAGTTTATTTGGGTGACACAAGGCCAAAAATATCTTAGAGCAGTGGTTCCCAACCTTTTGACTCCAGAGGCCCCCCCACTGAATCACTGTTGAAAGCCGGGGACTCCCAAGCAATTTGTACAATTTAAATTTCAAGAATTAAAACAGTAATTCGCAAAAAATACACAAAAAAGAACACACCAAACAAATACTCAAATTACTAAAGATAGAATTATTTTATTTTGAAAATATGCACAAAAAATCGAAAGATTTTAATGGGAAGGTCGACACTGCATCTCGATGACTAACTTTTCAATGTTTGGTTTTATTTAGGAAGCAGAATCCTCTGGTCAGATTCTACATTTCCCAAGCCATTTGTTTCTATTTTTAGGTACATAAGATCTGAGAAGCTTCTTCACATATAAATGTGGTGGGGAAAGGAAGTAAAACCATAAGGGCCTCTCTTCTCTCCATAACCTCTCTGTCACATGTAATTCACTTGTTAAATAGCACCTCTCATACCACTGTAGGGTGTCAGAGCGCTTTACAGTGGACTACAAAGTGTAGGATTCACATGTCATCTATCCTGGTAGGCATTTTCTAAGCGTGCTTGGTTTGGAGACGTGCAAACTCGGGATTCAGAACATAACACTGTGGTTAGCGTTGACTTTAATAATAAGAATGTATGTCTATGCAAGCAAACATTCTTTACAAGCATTAGGATAATGAAAGACTGGGTAAAAACACAACTTTCTCATTTCCGCCATGCAGGTTGCATGCAGCTCTTTGACCGCAGTTCAAAGCTCACTGTGCTACATTACGATTGTAATTTATGAAATGCACAGTGACAACAAAATCTGTCACAAAAGCAGTAACGCACTGTGCTATGCACATAAAATACTGTTCTTTGCAGCAGGCATGTTAACCCTCTGCGCTACCTTAGATGAGTCAAAACTGCCACTAGTCAAACCTCGCATCTCTCTCCTGCAGGAACATTAATCACATGAGTTCTCTTGACGCTTTTCTTTTTGCATAAAAGCTGCTGGATGAATTTGCAGTGCTTTTTAAACTGCTGCATAAATAAAGTAATGAATAGAAAAACACGCTCGTGTTTCTGAGAGGCCCCAGCTGGAGAGGTGTCTTCCTGCCAGCTCAGGCCTGCGTACCCCCTGGGAATGTGTCACGGACCCCTGGGGGTCCGCGGACCACAGGTTGGGAACCACTGAGGCAATACTGCTTCTGGAGGTAAGTATTATACACAATATATACACTAGACACAAAAATAAGGCAAGTAATTAGACATAGGATAGTGCAAACAATAGGAAATCCTATAGAATGCAATGTGAGAAAATAGGTCTAGGGGCAACACAAACCATACACTAAGAAAGTGGAATGGGAATCATGAATTCTCCCCTAGACAAGTGTAGTGTGTAGAGAATCACTGGGAGAGTAAGAATACAGCAAAGGTAAGTAAATTACCCCGACCCAGAGCCCAGAAAAGCAGGAGTAAAGTACTGCAAGTTTCCTTAGGACACACTACAAGTCGTGTTTAGAGTTATTGCACGAACCAAGCAAGACTACAAACAACGGATGGTGGATTCCTGGACCTGAAGACCTGCAAAGGAAGGGGACCAAGTCCAGAAGTCGGAAGAAGTCCCAGGAAGGACAGAAACCCCTGCCAACCCATAAGAGGGTGCAAAAGAAAGGTCCCCGGTTGGACGAAGACTGCAGATATGCAACCCACGGAAGACGTCAGTGGGTTCCTGCATGATGCACTGGATGTCCCACGAAGAGAAGTTGGATGCAGGTGAGTTTTGGCGCTGGATTTCTCCAAGAAGCCTTGGATCTGAAAAAGTCACGTTTTGCATCAAGTTGGCGCTATCTGGACCAAGGAGGGTCCTGGGGGCCTCACCTCTGTGTTCCAAGGAGCACGCTTGTCGCTGTGAGAGGAGTCCAAGAGAACCAGTCGTCGTCTTAGAAGGTGCCTGCATGAGCAAGGGAGTGACTCCGTTACCCCACGGGAGATTTCTTCGGTCCTTCTGGTGCAGGGTGAAGAGAGAGAGTCCTCAGAGCATGCACACCGTGGAAACTGTTGCAGTTTCTGTCTGGAGCTGAAGTTGCAGATGAAAAGTATCCCTTCTGGATACTTTGTTGCGGTTACAGCGGTTCCTGGAGCAGACTGCGGTCGATCCGAGGTCAGAGGATGAAGTAGTAGTTGCAGAGGATTCCTGCTGGAAACTTGCAAGCAGAATCTGAAGAGAACCCACAGGAGACCCTAAATAGCCCTGAGAGGGGGATTGGCTCCCTGATAAGGTAAGGACCGATCAGGAGGGGTCTCTGACTTCACCTGCTGGCACTGGCCACTCAGAGGCCTCCAGAGTGCCTCCACACCTTGCAAGCAAGATGACTGAAGTCTGGGACACACTGGAGGAGCTCTGGGCACCACCCTTGGGGTGGTGATGGACAGGGGAGTGGTCACTCTTTCCTTTGTCCAGTTTCGCGCCAGAGCAGGGACAAGGGGTGCCTGAACCGGTGTAGACTGGCTTATGCAAGGAGGGCACCATCTGTGCTCTTCAAAGCATTTCCAGAGTAGCCTCCCCAACCTGTAACACCTATTTCCAAAAGGAGAGGGTGTAATACTCTGCTCCCAAAGGAAATGCTTTGTTCTGCCTTCCTGGGGCTGAGCTGCCCAGACCTCAGGAGGGCAGAACCCTGTCTGTGACGTGGCAGCAGCTGTAGCTGCAGTACAAGCCTCAGAGAGCTGGTTTGGCCGTACTGGGGGTCCATGGTGGAGCCCCCAGGATGTATGGAATTGGCTCCCCAATCCTAGATTGGGAATGGGGTGACAATTCCATGATCTTAAACACCTTACATAGCCATATACGGAGTTACCATTGTGAAGCTACATATAGGTATTGACCTGTTTGTAGTGGATGCGTGTAATGGTGTCCCCCCACTCACAAAGTCCAGGGAATTGGCCCTGAACTATGTGGGGTCACCTTTGCAAGTGCAAGGGTGCCCTCACAGTTAGTAACTTTGCACCTAAACTTCATTAAGTGAAGGTTAGACATATAGGTGACTTATAAGTTACTTAACTGTAGTGAAAATGGCTGTGAAATAGTGTGTGCGTTATTTCATGCAGGCTGCAGTGGCAGTCCTGTGAAAGGGTTTGTCTGAGCTCCTTATAGGTGGCAAAAGAAATGCTGCAGCCCATAAGCATCTCCTGGAACCCCAATGCCCTGAGTACCTAGGTACCATATACTAGGGACCCATAAGGGGGGGTCCAGTGTGCCAATTGAAATTGGTAAATGAAGTCACTAGCCTACAGTGACAAATTTAAAAGCAGAGAGAGCATAAGCACTGAGGTTCTGGTTAGCAGGGCCTCAGTGACACAGTCTAGCACTACTGACAACACACACATTAGGCCATAAACTATGAGCACTGGGGTCCTGACCAGCAGAATCCCAGTGAGACAGGAAAAAACATGCTGACATGCAGGTAAAAATGGGGGCAACGTGCCAAGAAAGATGGTACTTCCCTACACGCACTCACACCATGGTGGTATAATATACACTGAGCCTGACACAGCAGGAGAGTGTGCACACACTTACACAATGGTGGTATAATATATACTGAGCCTGTCACCGCAGGCCAGTGTGTGCACACTTGCACAATAGTGCTTAATAAGGGACTGAGCCTGCCATTTTTCCAGTTGAGCATGCTTGCACAATCGTGTTTTCATATATACTGAGTGATAGACTTGGCATCCTTGGTGTGGTCTCCCCTAACTTTTTGCCTCTGTTTCCCAGGTTGTTGATGTGTGCTGGACTCTGTTTTTGTTACTCTGGTCACTTTACCACTGCTATCCAGTGCTAAAGTGCAAGTGCTCCTATGTAAAATATATGTGTAATTGACTTTCCATGATTGGCATAGTTGATTCACTAGTAAGTAGCTAGTACAGTGCACTAGAGGTGCCCAGGGCCTGTAAATCAAATGCTACTAGTGGGCCTGCAGCATTGGTTGTGCCACCCACTTCAATAGCTCTGTAAACATGGCTCAGACCTGCCACTGCAGTGTCTGTAGGTGCAGTTTTAAACTGCCAATTCGATTTGGCATGTGGCCCCACTTGCCAGGCCTACACCTAACTCTTTTTATACATGTAAGGCACCCCTATGGTGGGCCTTAGGTAGCCCCATGGGCGGGGTGCAGTGTATTTTAAAAGTGGGACATATACTTATGTGTTTTACATGTCCTGACAGTGAAATACTGCCAAATTTGTATTTCACTGTTGCAAGGCCTATCTCTCTCATAGGTTAACATGGGGGCTGCCTTTAAATATTATTAAAGTGTAGATTTCCTTTGGGAGCAGATAGAAATATGGACTTTAGGGTCTCTGAACTCACAATTTCAAAATACATCTTTTAGTGAAGTTGGTTTTTAGATTGTGTGTTTGAAAATGCCACTTTTGCGTCATTTTAACATCTGCGCTCAGCAGTGAAATGTTATAAATTTCACTGTGCCATTTTTACGGGCCTCCCTGTGCCGGAACACCCCCTTTGCATACATTTTGCCTGGAGCAGGCATAATGTGGTGCAAGGGGTTACAAAGTGGCGCAATGCTTGCCTCCTTAACGCCCCATTAGTGCAAAAAAATGGCGCTAGTGTGGCGCTAAGAGGCGCTCGGGCCTTGTAAATCTGTCCCTAAGTGAGAACAGACCAGAACACATCTGATCCCTAAAGAACAGACATGTAATGACACAGGGGGACATCTGTGCCTACACAATTTTAGAAACTTCATAATCAAGGCAGATATGACAGGCAGGCTGCTTGCGTGGCTACTGAGAAACGAACACTCACACGGACCAATTATGGCGCAACCAGCTTCTCCTAATGAAACAGAAAACATTCAAGTGCAAATACACAAGATTTCTGGGGCTGGGTTATAACCTGGCGTTAGCTGAATACTTACAGCACCTTCCCTTGGCCACATTATCAGTGCCACAAATGGAGGCATTAGATGAACGGTGCGGCACTCGGTAGTCACGCAGTCCCACTCTGCGGTCTTCTTGGCATGTGCGACCCGCACCTCTTCTGCCTCCTACTGGTGAGCAGCTTGGACTACAGGGCACGTGCAACCCTCACCTTTTCTGCCTCCTACTGGTGAGCAGCTGGGACTAGAGGGCACGTGCGACCCGCACCTCTTCTGCCTCCTACTGGTGAGCAGCTGGGACTACAGGGCACGTGCGACCCTCACAGCTTCTGCCTCCTACTGGTGAGCAGCCTGGACTACAGGGCACGTGCGACCCGCACCTCTTCTGCCTCCTACTGGTAAGCAGCTTGGACTACAGGGCACGAGCGACCCTCACCTCTTCTGCCTCCTACTGGTGAGCAGCTGGGACTACAGGGCACGTGCGACCCTCACAGCTTCTGCCTCCTACTGGTGAGCAGCTGGGACTACAGGGCACGTGCGACCCTCACAGCTTCTGCCTCCTACTGGTGAGCAGCTTGGACTACAGGGCACGTGCGACCCTCACAGCTTCTGCCTCCTACTGGTGAGCAGCTTGGACTACAGGGCACGTGCGACCCTCACAGCTTCTGCCTCCTACTGGTGAGCTGCTGGGATTACAGGGCACGTGCGACCCTCACAGCTTCTGCCTCCTACTGGTGAGCAGCTTGGACTACAGGGCACAGGCGACCCTCACAGCTTCTGCCTCCTACTGGTGAGCAGCTGGGACTACAGGGCAAGTGCGACCCTCACAGCTTCTGCCTCCTACTGGTGAGCAGCTTGGACTACAGGGCACGTGCGACCCTCACAGCTTCTGCCTCCTATTGGTGAGCTGCTGGGACTACAGGGCATGTGCGACCCTCACAGCTTCTGCCTCCTACTGGTGAGCAGCTGGGACTACAGGGCACATGCAACCCTCACCTCTTCTGCCTCCTATTGGTGAGCTGCTGGGACCACAGAGATTGGTGGTTCTGGCAGAGGATTGCTGCACCACACGCAGTCCAGAGTGACTGACAGCAGATAAGATGCGGTGGCTGGTGATGGTGTTGTGTAGCCATTTTAGCTGTAGTTTTATACACGTTATTTTAGCAAAACTAGGCCTGCCGCTGTGCACTTTAACCTAGATATATTTTATTCAGCTTAGTTTATTATTTTAACAATAGCCACATTTGCGGTCTTGTTTTATTTTCTCTATCTAGCTGTTCTTTGCCTAGGTCAGCACTGCGTTCTTAAACAAGACAGTTCTTTCACTCTGTGCTTTCTCAAGGCTGTAGTGGGATAGGTTGCCGGTAAAAGTGGTAACACTTTGTCTCTAGTTTTCATAGAAACATAAACACTCTTATGTGGGGATCCTTTCTTGGAACATCAGCTGTTTTATTATAAAAACACTACTTTGACCCATGAACGTTAGAGGGAGATTCAAGCCAGAGGACCACGACTGTATGCTGATTGCTTCGCTGCAGCTGCTTATGTAGACTACAGGCCTCTTGCTCAGGTGTGAGGGATGATGTCTTCCCAGGGGAACCTAAAGGGCAGAATTAGAGCTTAACATGCTGTGCTCTATCATTGCTTAGGTGGGAACTATCCCTAGAGACCGTAGTGACAATATGGTAGCGTTATTCTTATATTTTATTCTCCTTGTCACAATTGTAATCTTGTTTTGCTTCGTCGTCCTAGTTATTGCAATACATGCTTTATTATCTAAGATGCAGTTACTTCAATAAAACCTTATTGAACTAAGCTCTGCCTCTGACTGTCCTTACATATGTGAGACTAATGTAACTGAGAGAAACGGATGAGATCTGAGTGACCACGATTCCCCTGAGGAGTCATTTGTGTCATGCGCCCGGTTGCCCAACCATCTCTGCTCTCGGGTGGAGCTGAGGCGTTGCTAGTTAGCTGGAACAAACCCGGATTAGGCCGACATGTGTAACATGGAGCAGGTTCAGACTCAGTCCCCTGCAGTCCAGGCGATTCTGCCACCCAAATCCAGTAGTCTCATTAAGATAATGGGAACCTACGCAACATGGCGCCGCCAACGTTTGGACAGGCACTAATTTTTGGGTCCTCCTGAGTATCTCTGTCTCACTACATTCAAAGGCACCTCAGTACTATATATGGAGACGTCGGTGGTATCGAGTATTTTCCCCCATGGCTAAGTAGGTAGTACCTAACTAACGCTGTAGGTTGTTCAAGCTTGAACGATAAAAGGAGAATCCCCATTTGGTGTGCTTATCTCTGAACAAAATTCACCATTCACCATGGCAAACCTGCAACGGGTAGCAATTGCAATCAACATGCAACCACCCCTTACTGCACGTTTATTGGCACATGGCCTAACGGCCCGGGGGGTCCTGTTACATTTGTTGTTGAGACTCATCCAGCCTAAAGAACAGAAATGTTCTATTCTTGAGTCACATTTCCAGCAACTGATGGGAACTGTAGGAGGCTGGCCTGGCTTATAGTGGGTACCTTGTGGTACTTACACCCTGTGCCATGTCCAGTTATCCCTTAAAAGTAGAATAGAGGTGTTTCTAGCATCTTAGGCTGATAGAAGGTAGCTATGGCAAAGCATCTTAGGATGAGCTAGGAGACATGCAAAGCTCCTACTATACCACTTATATCATATAGCACGATATCATAAGAAAACACAATACACAGAGTTACTAAAAATAAAGGTACTTTATTTTTATGACAATATGCCAAAAGTATCTCAGTGAGTACCCTCAGTTAGAAGGTAAGTAATATACACAAGTTATATGTACAGAAACCCAAAACAGGTAAGAGTAAGAAAAGTATTGCAAACAGTGTAGAATTACAATAGGATGCAATAGGTGAACATAGGTCTAGGGGCAACAAAAACCATATACTCCAAAAGTGGAATACGAATCACGAATGGACCCCAGTCCTATGGGAACTGGTAGAGGGTCGCGGGACTGTAAGAAAACAGTCAGGGTGTCCAAGATACCCCACCCTAAGACCCTGAAAAGTAGGAGTAAAATACACCTACTACCCCAAAAGGACACAATAGTCGTGATAGGGGGATTCTGCAAGAACAACAAACACCAGCAAAGCACTGAAGATAGATTCCTGGACCTGAAGACCTGCAAGGCAAGGGGACCAAGTCCAAGAGTCGGGATAGTGTCCAGGGGGGGCAGGAGCCCAGGAAACCCCGGATGAAGGTGCAAGGAAGCTGCCTCCGGATGGAAGAAGCTTGGAATTCTTCAACAACGAAGAGGACTAGGAACTTCTCCTTTGGATGGAAGATGTCCCACGACGTGCTGAAGGTTACAGAAGTGTTCCCACGCAGAAATACCACAAACAATCCTTGCTAGCTGCAAGGGTCGCAGTAGAGGTTTTTGGGTGCTGCTGGGGACCAGGAAGAACCAGGATGTCGCCCCTTGGAGGAGGAGACAGAGGGGGTGCTCAGCAACTCAGAGAACCCCCACAGAAGAAGGCAGCACCCGCAGAAGTACCGGAGCAGGCACTTAGAAGATTTGTGAACCGGAGCTGGCTCAGAGTCACAAAGGAGGGTCCCACGACGTGGGAGGCCAACTCAGAGGATTGAGCACTGCAGGACGGAGTGCTGGGGACCCTGGCTAGGCTGTGCACAAAGGAAATCATGGAAGAGTGCACAGGAGCCAGAGCAGCTGCAAATCACGCAGTACACAGGTTTGCAGTCTAGCGTGGGGAGGCAAGGACTTACCTCCACCAAACTTGGACTGAAGGATCACTGGACTGTGGGAGTCAGTTGGACAGAGTTCCTGTGTTCCAGGGACCACGCTCGTCAGGATGAGAGGGGACCCAGAGGACCGGTGATGCAGTCTTTTGGTGCCTGCGTTAGCAGGGGGAAGATTCCGTCGACCCACTGGAGATTTCTTCTTGGCTTCTTGCAGGGTGAAGGCAGATGACCCCCAGAGCATGCACCACCAGGAAACAGTTGAGAAAGCCGGCAGGATGAGGCACTACAATGTTGCTGGTAGTCGTCTTGCCACTTTGTTGCGGTTTTGCAGGCATCCTGGAGCAGTCAGCGGTCGATCCTTTGCAGAAGTCGAAGAGGGAAGTGCAGAGGAACTCTGGTGAGCTCTTGCATTCGTTATCTGAAGAATTCCCCAGAGGAGAGACCCTAAATAGCCAGAAAAGGAGGTTTGGTTACCAAGAAAGGAGGATTGGCTACCAAGAGAGGTACGTCACCTGCTGGCACTGGCCACTCAGAGCAGTCCAGTGTACCCCCAACACCTCTGTTTTCAAGATGGCAGAGGTCTGGGACACACTGGAGGAGCTCTGGGCACCTCCCCTGGGAGGTACTAGTCAGGAGAGTGGTCACTCCCCTTTCCTTTGTCCAGTTTCGCGCCAGAGCAGGGCTGGGGGATCCCTGAACCGGTGTAGACTGGCTTATGCAGAGATCTGTGCCCATCAAAGCATTTCCAGAGGCTACTCCTCCCCAGCCCTTCACACCTATTTCCAAAGGGAGAGGGTGTAACACCCTCTCTCAGAGGAAATCCTTTGTTCTGCCTTCCTGGGCCAGGGCTTCCTGGACCCCAGGTGGGCAGAATCCTGTCTGAGGGGTTGGCAGCAGCAGCAGCTGCAGTGGAAACCCCAGAAAGGCAGTTTGGCAGTACCCGGGTTCTGTGCTAGAGACCATGGGGATTCATGGAATTGTCTCCCCAATACCAGAATGGTATTGAGGTGACAATTCCATGATCTTAGACATGTTACATGGCCATGTTCGGAGTTACCATTGTTACGCTATACATAGGTAGTGACCTATGTATAGTGCACGCGTGTAATGGTGTCCCCGCACTCACAAAGTTCGGGGAATTTGCCCTGAACGATGTGGGGCACCTTGGCTAGTGCCAGGGTGCCCACACACTAAGTAACTTGGCACCCAACCTTCACTAAGTGAAGGTTAGAAATATAGGTGACTTATAAGTTACCTATGTGCAGTGAAAAATGGCTGTGAAAGAACGTGGAGAAATTGTATGAGCTCCCTATGGGTGGCAAAAGAAATGCTGCAGCCCATAGGGATCTCCTGGAACCCCAATACCCTGGGTACCTAAGTACCATATACAAGGGAATTATATGGGTGTACCAGTGTGCCAATGAGAATTGGTAAATGTAGTCACTAGCCTGCAGTGGCAAATTTAGAAAGCAGAGAGAGCATAAACACTGAGGTTCTGGTTATCAGAGCCTCAGTGATACAGTTAGGCACCACACAGGGAACACATATAGGCCACAAGCTTATGAGCACTGGGGTCCTGGCTAGCAGGATCCCAGTGACACATAACAAACACACTGACAACATAGGGTTTTCACTATGAGCACTGGGCCCTGGCTAGCAGGATCCCAGTGAGACAGTGAAAACACCCTGAGATATACTCACAAACAGGCCAAAAGTGGGGGTAACAAGGCTCGAAAGAGGCTACCTTCCTACAGGAACACAAATACATTTCATCACTATACACCTGCAAACATACCTGCACAACATAGAGCATATGCACATTTAGAAATACCTCTATCTTATCAAGACCATTGGCTTGATGGTGCCCTACCACATACAATTTTACATGTTAGGTTAGGTCCTCTAAGTAATGATGGTCCTACCTGGCCTTTATTGGCCACATATACACCGCACCCTGATGCATCAACCTTGACAATAGCTGAAGTCCGCTGCTTATACGCTGAGCTGACAGAAATATACAAATGATTAGTACAGTTTGTAATGCAAACATTAAATACAAACCCAGCACGTACTGCCCTGGCGAAACCACATGCAGTAACGCCAGGCATTAATGCTGCGATTGTACATTCGATCATGGGTAAAGTTGCCGCCAAACGAGAAGAGATTCAGTTTTGGTTAGCTCAAAAAATAAGTAGACTGGAAGCGGTATTTCCCAGACTGGACCTCAGGATAAGCATAGAATATTAACTATGTGCTTGCCATTTGGGATGGTTCCCACAGTAGATAACTGCACTACTTGGGGCACGGTATTTGCCACGCTCTATACTACCGCACACGTACACCAACACTTACCAATCTACCGGAGGTGTTAAAACAAATTCAAGATGAATACGGGGCTGCCCCGGCCCTGGACTTGGAGGTGCAACTTATGGGCAATTTTGCCACGGTATCTTCAATCATATTAGTAACCTTAAAGAGGAAGCAGTTGCACTAGCAGTGCGCATGCTGCTCTGGGACGTTCCTCCACAGGATCAAGAACACAGAGACCTACTCTAGTATTGGTCGAGATAGTCTGGGGGCCAGACCCACAAAACCACAGTTTCAGGGTAAATATAATAAAGATTCTACCAAGCAAGCACCTGAGGGTACTAAGAAATGCTGGGGTAAAAAACAACAAACACCTAAAAAAGAAAGGGGAGAATCTCTGCATATGGAGACCCCACAGAATAGATATAATCTCAGAAATAGAGATAATATAAAAAAGCCTGACAGATTATCAACGCCACTCTCGTTCCTTTCAGGACTCACCGGAAAAACACAGTGAGAGAGGTGGGTAGTCAGTACGAAGAACTGAGTACTTGAAACTGTGATAGGAATCACAACGCTCAACAAAAGTTTCTGTTGAAAAAGAAGAGAAACTTCCCCAACACAAACCCCAATTTAAAAAGAAAAAAGTGGCAGCAGTTGCGATTCATAATGCCACTTAAGAAGAGGGCTCTATTGAAGAGCAAGAAGTGGGCTGCTAGACAGCACGACAGAGGTCACAATAGTTCGCCGGAATCTTCAAGAGCAGCTGGAGGTGAAAAGCAACTGAGAACTTCTTACAAGTTAAAACTGCGGAAATGCGTGCCTCCACGCCTGATAGGGTGTGCAAAGTAACACTACAGCTAGAAGGAGACATTGAATGCACAATCGAAGCAATCTTTTGGGAGCGCATCGTAAACATTTAGGATATTCTACTGGCCGCAAGGGATTGTCCACCTGAATTTGTCCGTACTTGCCCATATGAGGGGAGAGGTTATCAAACCATCTTTCTCACCTTTTGTTCCCGATGAGCTCGCAGAATCCTACGCCATTGACTGAGCATTGGCGCAGGCACACACGTTTATATCGCAACCACGTAGAGTGCGATAAAGATTCCCCCTATCATATAATTCCAATTAAAAATCAACCCCAACCTCAACCCCAGTATCCAATAAAACATGATGCTAATACACCTGTGAGAGAAATCCTCACACAACTGGAGCACCAGGGCGTATTCGAATCCTGTGTCTCACAAATGAATAATCCCTTATTCCCAGTAGCTAAACCGGACCATTCATACAGAATAGTCTTAGATTACAGACACTTAAACAGTCACACACGCACATATGCTATACAAAACTCTCCCAACACAGCACTTATTAACAATATAGTGCGCAAAAAATACAAAATAACATTGGATATTTCAAATGGTTTCTTCTGCCAAAATATAGTGCCTGAGAGTAGAGACCTAACAAGTTTCAGCGCACTATTTTCCCAGAAAAAAATCTGTTGTTTGCCACAGGGGTACAAAAACATTCCAGGACTGTTCGCGGATCATGTTACTCCAATATTGCACGACATTGACCCTGAGGCATTGTCCTATGTAGATGATATCTACATCACGGACGATGAATTTCTGCAACATCTAAGATGGGTAGCCTGCATGGTTGTGGGACTTGCCAAATTCGGCTATAAATTCAATAAAAAAAAATAAAAAATAGCCTTCCTTAGCGTCCTGTTTCTGGGATACGAACTATCAAGAGAAGGAAGGAAAGAGCCTAGTGACACAATTCTTAGAAAAATGTGCACAATTAAAACCTCCAAATACCATTAAAAAACGCCAATCCCTATTGGGTTTTCTAAATTTTGGCAGAACATACTTTCCAGATTACGCATCACGCATAAAACCCTTATATGACTTGATACGTCCTGACTATACTAGTAAATTCTGGACAGTCTAACACACACACATTCTCAGAGCATTGCAACAAGGCACAACATTTACACACAAGGGACAATAAAAAGCATCTGGTCATCAGAGTAATTGCTGGTGCCATTGGTTTCACCTATGTAGCATTCAATGAGGGTGAGACAGTGCCAATTGCATAAAAATCACATTTGTACTCTACAGCAGAACAACATTTTGTTTCCACTGAGAAAATTCTCACTGCTGTTCAGATGGGTGTCATTAAAGAAAGACCACTGACCCAGGGGAAACACATTATTGTCATATCTCCAATCACAGCCCTCGAGGCTGTCACCAAAGCCAGAGTTCCAAACGCTAAAGCATTACATCCACGTTGGATCCAATGGGCAACGTCTCTGACAGCCACTGATGTTGAATATATTTTTGACCCAAAGTTACAAACTCAAGAATTTCTGCAATATTGTGGAATCGCATTCTTTTAGGACCCATTTTTGGGCCTATTGGGCCCTGTGATACCCAATGACAACTAGGCATGTTTGTTGAACAACTTCTAAAACTATTATGGAATGTGGTTTTGATACACTTTGATACTGCTGGGAACACATTATGTTGCAAGGCTTGCCATTTCTACAGCCGTCATGAGATATCATTGCATGCTAGCTGAAGCAATTTTCCTGATCAAAAGTACTATCATGTGCACTTATTGTTCCTTTTTCTGTTTATAGATGTATCACACAATATTAGACATTTAGGACACATTATGCAAGTTCTTTGTCTGTAATTTCTTATCCATATATGGTGCGTTATGAAGAATTAATGATAAACGACTTTAGCTATCTTGCAAAAATGATCATGCGTCAATGTCAAGAACCAATTAAATGTATGAATGTGGTTGTGGTTTAACAATATAAAAGATCATGCATTACTTCCTTATTCAGTCTGTTCGAGCTCGATCTCTTATGCTGTTGAGTCTCCGTATACACGTATTAAACTACTTTACTTGTAAGAGGAGCAGGCTAGTGATTGATTTTATATCCTTGAGCTAAGCCGATTTCGCTTCAACAATATGAACTAGAATACCCTATTCCGGCAAATACATTGCCTATGGATCGATATCAAAGTGTCATGTACATCGATGGTTCAGCACAACCTGCAATAGGCACAAGGATCAATACTCCGCTGCTTCTGCAGTCGTAAGTGGCTACATGGAGGGTAGTAAATTCTATCCACAACATACATTCATGCAAACCCTAGGGGATTGCACTGCACAACTAGCAGAGCTAAAGGCTCTGGTGATGGCACTGGGACACACGGATCCTGCACAGCTGACGCTGATTGTTTGTGATTCGTACTACTGTGTCCAGTCCTTCAATGAATACCTGCATTACTGGCGCCAGAATGGGTTCAGAGATTCTAAAGGCAACACCAGACTACTGTGGGGGAAAGTAGCGGATATGAAGGAAACGCCACGTAATCTCCATGTTGTACATACACTTGGACACCAGTGCGTTGGAATACACGTTGCTGGGAATACACTGGCTGATGAAGCCGCCAAATCAGCAGTAGCTACGGCTTCTGTTGCTGCAGTAACTCATTCTAGAATGAAACCGGACAATGACATATGGGCTGCCGTGAAAGCCACGGCTGAAGGCACGCCTTTACCAAAAGCATTTCCTGCTAAATATTCCTACCAAATGGGAGGCTTCTTAGACGCAGAAGTAAAAATACCAGGCGTGGGAGTTCAAGTAATTCCCAATAAGGACCTAAGACCAGAGTTGATTAAAGCAGCGCATAAGGAAGTTACCTCTGCCCATGCTGGTGTGGCGGCTACAATATAATTATTGCAGGCACGTTATTGGTGGCCAGATCTATACAAACAGACCAAGCAGTATGTCCTTTGTTATGACATCTGCCAACAAATTAAAGGGTCCACCATCAAATGCCTGCCGCAGACACCCCTCCTAATTTCTAACAAACCACTACAATGTGTGTACTTTGACCATTGTGGTCCCCTAATTCCTGGTAGTGCCTACAAATACATCTTTGTCGCTGTTGACTCCTGCTCCAGATCTCTATGGGTGTGGCCACAATGCTCAGCTGACGCTCGGACTAATATCAAAGATTTGCAAGTCTTTATCGGCACATATGCAGTTGCAGGGTTCCACTTGGGACATTCAGGGATGCCATGGCTTCGTTAGGGGTCCAACTCCATTACTCATCTCCATTTCATCCAGAGGGAAATAGTGTCATGGAGCGACAAAATTGAGATTTAAAGCAATCCTTAACAGCCAGAGTATTAGGTACGGGTTGTAGTTGGCTTAATCACCTGTATGGAGTCCAGGGAGCGCTTAGTAATCTGCCTAGAAGGTCCATAGGGGGTCGTACTTCATACGAGTGCCTGTTTGGAATTCGAATGTATGTTCCAGATCTTGATTGTCCTGGCATGGAGGCGGCAGAAACACCTTTTGACATAAATGAACCTGTCTTGCAGGAATTACAACAGTTCCGTTACGACAACGCTTCTGCCAGTGCTGCCTCCATAGGAATTAGGGATGTACCAATAACATCTACCGGCTGCATTCCAAAGGTTGGGAATCTAGTACATGAAAAAGTTGCTGTGAAAAAGGAGTTTGGTCCTTCCTATCGTGCACCGGTCCCAGTCCTGGGAATACATGGTGCCAGAACTGTCATTCTACCGTCGCTGCCTGGTACTAAAGAAAACCACTTTGTCTCCATCGACGATGTCAAGTTACACCATATGGCCGATCCTGCACAGCAGACCAAGAGGAACAACCAGTAGTACCCGAATCCCTCTAATTACTGGTCAGGATGTCCCTCTACAAGTTTTAAGCAGCAATGCTGACACCTCTCCGATTTTGGGGAGGGTGGAAAATGATCTTGCAGTACTTCCACTAACATCTATTACAACAAGCAACACGGAAATTGATGATCGATTTGATTCAACGTCTAATCAAACGGATGGCGTAATTTACAGTGAACCGCCACGGGAGTCCCCTAACAGTTCTCCTCCTTCAAATACGGCTCTAGTTTTTGCACAAACTGCTTCTGGATACTCTGCCGACATCAATGACACCTTTTTGGACTCATTTACCTCTTCTACACCTGATCTGCCAAAAACACGTAAGCTGATAAATTGGCTTAAAACAAATTACTTTATTTTCCCATGGAACTATCTGTGGCTTTCCTTGACTCTATTAGCTTTACTCCTTCGGATTGGCTTTGTTATAACGCTCTTTCTATTAATACATGGTCATTACCTTCCTGAAAGATCAACAGTTGAACTGGTGGATGAGGTCCTAAAGCCCCATTTTTCTTCTCACAAGGTCCGCAGAGACTTGTCTTTTGTGAACATTGTAGGAGGCTGGCCTGGCTTATAGAGGGTACCTTGTGGTACCTACACCCTGTGGCAGGTCCCGTTATCCCTTATTAGTGTAGAAGAGGTGTTTCTAGCAGCTTAGGCTGATAGAAGGTAGCTATGGCAAAGCAGCTTAGGCTGAACTAGGAGACATGCAAAGCTCCTACTATACCACTGGTGTCATATGCACAATATCATAAGAAAACACAATACACAGATATACTAAAAATAAAGGTACTTTATTTTAGTGACAATATGCCAAAAGTATCTCAGAGGATACCCTCACTTAGGAGGATACACAAATTATATGTTCACCAACCCACAACAGGTAAGTAACAGTAAGAAAAGTAGTGCAAACAATGTAGAATCACAATAGGAAACAATAGGTAGACATAGGTCTAGGGGCAACACAAACCATATACTCCAAAAGTGGAATGCGAATCATGAATGGACCCCAGACCTATGGGAGGTTGCAGAGGGTTGCTGGGACTGTGAGAAAACAGTAAGGGTGTCCAATACCCTGAAAAGTAGGAGTAAAATTACCCTACCACCCCAGAAAGACAGAATAGTCGTGATAGGGGATTCTGCAAGAACCACAAGCACCAGAAAAACACTGAAGATGGATTCCTGGACCTGAGGACCTGTAAAGGAAGGGGACCAAGTCCAAGAGTCACAAAAGTGTCCAGGGGCGACAGGAGCCCACTAAACTCCGGATGAATGTGCAAAAGGGCTGCCTCTGGGTGGAATAAGCCAAAGATTCTGCAACAACGAAAAGGGCTAGGAACTTCTCCTTTGGATGGAAGATGTCCCACGGTGTGCTGGAGGTTGCAGAATTGTTTCCAGGCAGAAATACTGCAAACAAGCCTTGCTAGCTGCAAGAGTTGCAGTGAAGGTTTTTGGGTACTGCTGGGGACCAGGAAGGACCAGGATGTCGCCCCTTGGAGGAGGAGACAGAGGGGGCGCTCTGCAACTCACAGAGCCCCTGCAGAAGCAGGCAGCACCCGCAGAAGTACCGGAGCAGGCACTTAGAAGATCTGAGGACAGACATGCCAGACAGTAATCCTGTGTAATGGGTGATCTGCGGATGCTAGGGCTTCTGTGCATTTTTCCAAGGATTCCTTTGTGCACAGCCTAGCCTGGGTCCCCAGCACTCCGTCCTGCATTGCACAACTTGCTGAGTTGAAATCCGACGTCGTGGGACCCTCCTTTGTGACTCTGAGTCGACTGCTGTCCTCAGCTCCAGGACTCCTGGTCCTTCCTGGTCCCCAGCAGCACCCAAAAACCTTCACTGCAACTCTTGCAGCTAGCAAGGCTTGTTTGCAGTATTTTTGCCTGGAAACACTTCTGCAACCTCCAGCACGCCGTGGGACATCTTCCATCCAAAGGAGAAGTTCCTAGCCCTTTTTGTTGTTGCAGAATCTTTGGCTTCTTCCACCCACAGTCCAGTGACTCTTCAGTCCAAGTTTGGTGGAGGTAAGTCCTTGCTCCCCTACGGTAGACTGCAAACCTGTGTACTGCGTGATTTGCAGCTGCTCCGGCTTCTGTGCAATCTTCTAGGATTTTCTTCATGCACAGCCTAGCCTGGGTCCCCAGCACTCCGTCCTGCAGTGCTCAACCCGCTAAGTTGGCCTCCGACGTCGTGGGACCCTCCTTTGTAACTCTGCATGGACTCCGGTTCACAAATCTTCCAAGTGCCTGTTCAGGTACTTCTGCAGGTGCTGTCTGCTTCTGTGGGGGCTCACTGAGTTGCTGAGCGCCCCCTCTGTCTCCTCCTCCAAGGGGCGACATCCTGGTCCCTCTTGGTCCTCAGCAGTACCCAAAAACCTCTACCGTGACCCTTGCAGCTAGCAAGGCTTGTTTGCGGTATTTCTGAGTGGGAACACCCCTGCAAGCTTCATCCCGACATGCAACATCTTCCTTCCAAACAAGAAGTTCCTAGTCCTCTTTTTTCTTGCAGAACTCCAAGCTTCTTCCATCCGGAGGCAGCTTCCTTGCACCGTCATCCGGGGTTTTCTGGGCTCCTGCCCCCCCCGGACACTGTCGCGAGTATTGGACTTGGTCCCCTTGCTTTGCAGGTCCTCAGGTCCAGGAATCCGTTGTCAGTGCACTGCTGGTGTTTGTTGTTCTTGCAGAATCCCCCTATCACGACTATTGTGTCCTTTTGGGGTAGTAGGGTAACTTTGCTCCTACTTTTCAGGGTCTTGGGGTTGGGGTATTTTTCTAACCCTCACTGTTTTCTTACAGTCCCAGCGACCCTCTACAAGCTCCCATAGGTCTGGGGTCCATTCGTGATCCGCATTCCACTTTTGGAGTATATGGTTTTTGTTGCCCCTAGACCTATGTTCACCTATTGCATCCTATTGTAATTCTACACTGTTTGCATTACTTTTCTTACTATTACTTACCTGTTTTGGGTTGGTGTACATATAACTTGTGTATATTACTTACCTTCTTACTGAGGGTACTCACTGAGATACTTTTGGCATATTGTCATAAAAATAAAGTACCTTTATTTTTAGTATATCTGTGTATTGTGTTTTCTTATGATATTGTGCATATGACACCAGTGGTATAGTAGGAACTTTGCATGTCTCCTAGTTCAGCCTAAGCTGCTCTGCTATAGCTACCTTCTATCACCCTAAGCTGCTAGAAACACCTCTTCTACACTAATAAGGGATAACTGGACCTGGCGAGAGGTGTAAGTACCACAAGGTACCCACTATAAGTCAGGCCAGCCTCCCACACCCAGCTGCTGCCACCTCACAGACAGGGTTCTGCCCTCCTGTTGTTTGAGCCGCTCAGTCCCAGGAAGGCAGAACAAAGCATTTCCTTTAGGAAATGGGTGTTACACCCTCTCCCTTTGAAAATAGGTGTTACAGGCATGGGAGGGGTAGCCTCCCAGAGCCTCTGGAAATGCTTTGAAGGGCACAGATGGTGCCCTCCTTGCATAATCCAGCCTACACCAGTTCAGGGACCCCCAGTCCCTGCTCCGGCACGAACCTGGACAAAAGAAAGGGGGGTGACCACTCCCCTGTCCATCACCACCCCAGGGGTGGTGCTCAGAGCTCCTCCAGAATGTCCCTGGGTTCTGCCATCTTGTTTTCAGGTGGTGGGTCATTGTGGGAGCATCTGAGTGGCCAATGCCAGCATGTTTTGTGAGAGCCCTCCCCTGATAGGTGCTTATCTGGTTAGGTGATCAATCCCCCTTTCAGGGCTATTTAGGGTCTCTCCTTTCGGTTTTTCCTCAGATTCAGATTGCAAGACTCCAGCAGGAATCCTCTGCATCCTTTACTTCATCTTCTACCGACGAAACCGCAGCTGAACCCTCCAGGAACTCTACAAACTGCAACAAAGAAGCAAAGAATACTTCTGCAACATTGTATCTTCAGCTCCTGCCAGCAACTGCAACTGTTTCCAGGTCGTACATCCTCCGAAGACAGCCTGTCTTCAGTCTGCACCAGAAGAATGAAAGAATCTCCCTTGAAGTGAAGGAGTCACTTCCCTGCTTCAGCAGGAACCCCTCTGCAGGGACGACCAATGGTGTGAAACCCCAGAAAGGCAGTTTGGCAGTACCCGGGTTCTGTGCTAGAGACCATGGGGATTCATGGAATTGTCTCCCCAATACCAGAATGGTATTGAGGTGACAATTCCATGATCTTAGACATGTTACATGGCCATGTTCGGAGTTACCATTGTTACGCTATACATAGGTAGTGACCTATGTATAGTGCACGCGTGTAATGGTGTCCCCGCACTCACAAAGTTCGGGGAATTTGCCCTGAACGATGTGGGGCACCTTGGCTAGTGCCAGGGTGCCCACACACTAAGTAACTTGGCACCCAACCTTCACTAAGTGAAGGTTAGAAATATAGGTGACTTATAAGTTACCTATGTGCAGTGAAAAATGGCTGTGAAAGAACGTGGAGAAATTGTATGAGCTCCCTATGGGTGGCAAAAGAAATGCTGCAGCCCATAGGGATCTCCTGGAACCCCAATACCCTGGGTACCTAAGTACCATATACAAGGGAATTATATGGGTGTACCAGTGTGCCAATGAGAATTGGTAAATGTAGTCACTAGCCTGCAGTGGCAAATTTAGAAAGCAGAGAGAGCATAAACACTGAGGTTCTGGTTATCAGAGCCTCAGTGATACAGTTAGGCACCACACAGGGAACACATATAGGCCACAAGCTTATGAGCACTGGGGTCCTGGCTAGCAGGATCCCAGTGACACATAACAAACACACTGACAACATAGGGTTTTCACTATGAGCACTGGGCCCTGGCTAGCAGGATCCCAGTGAGACAGTGAAAACACCCTGAGATATACTCACAAACAGGCCAAAAGTGGGGGTAACAAGGCTCGAAAGAGGCTACCTTCCTACAGGAACACAAATACATTTCATCACTATACACCTGCAAACATACCTGCACAACATAGAGCATATGCACATTTAGAAATACCTCTATCTTATCAAGACCATTGGCTTGATGGTGCCCTACCACATACAATTTTACATGTTAGGTTAGGTCCTCTAAGTAATGATGGTCCTACCTGGCCTTTATTGGCCACATATACACCGCACCCTGATGCATCAACCTTGACAATAGCTGAAGTCCGCTGCTTATACGCTGAGCTGACAGAAATATACAAATGATTAGTACAGTTTGTAATGCAAACATTAAATACAAACCCAGCACGTACTGCCCTGGCGAAACCACATGCAGTAACGCCAGGCATTAATGCTGCGATTGTACATTCGATCATGGGTAAAGTTGCCGCCAAACGAGAAGAGATTCAGTTTTGGTTAGCTCAAAAAATAAGTAGACTGGAAGCGGTATTTCCCAGACTGGACCTCAGGATAAGCATAGAATATTAACTATGTGCTTGCCATTTGGGATGGTTCCCACAGTAGATAACTGCACTACTTGGGGCACGGTATTTGCCACGCTCTATACTACCGCACACGTACACCAACACTTACCAATCTACCGGAGGTGTTAAAACAAATTCAAGATGAATACGGGGCTGCCCCGGCCCTGGACTTGGAGGTGCAACTTATGGGCAATTTTGCCACGGTATCTTCAATCATATTAGTAACCTTAAAGAGGAAGCAGTTGCACTAGCAGTGCGCATGCTGCTCTGGGACGTTCCTCCACAGGATCAAGAACACAGAGACCTACTCTAGTATTGGTCGAGATAGTCTGGGGGCCAGACCCACAAAACCACAGTTTCAGGGTAAATATAATAAAGATTCTACCAAGCAAGCACCTGAGGGTACTAAGAAATGCTGGGGTAAAAAACAACAAACACCTAAAAAAGAAAGGGGAGAATCTCTGCATATGGAGACCCCACAGAATAGATATAATCTCAGAAATAGAGATAATATAAAAAAGCCTGACAGATTATCAACGCCACTCTCGTTCCTTTCAGGACTCACCGGAAAAACACAGTGAGAGAGGTGGGTAGTCAGTACGAAGAACTGAGTACTTGAAACTGAGATAGGAATCACAACGCTCAACAAAAGTTTCTGTTGAAAAAGAAGAGAAACTTCCCCAACACAAACCCCAATTTAAAAAGAAAAAAGTGGCAGCAGTTGCGATTCATAATGCCACTTAAGAAGAGGGCTCTATTGAAGAGCAAGAAGTGGGCTGCTAGACAGCACGACAGAGGTCACAATAGTTCGCCGGAATCTTCAAGAGCAGCTGGAGGTGAAAAGCAACTGAGAACTTCTTACAAGTTAAAACTGCGGAAATGCGTGCCTCCACGCCTGATAGGGTGTGCAAAGTAACACTACAGCTAGAAGGAGACATTGAATGCACAATCGAAGCAATCTTTTGGGAGCGCATCGTAAACATTTAGGATATTCTACTGGCCGCAAGGGATTGTCCACCTGAATTTGTCCGTACTTGCCCATATGAGGGGAGAGGTTATCAAACCATCTTTCTCACCTTTTGTTCCCGATGAGCTCGCAGAATCCTACGCCATTGACTGAGCATTGGCGCAGGCACACACGTTTATATCGCAACCACGTAGAGTGCGATAAAGATTCCCCCTATCATATAATTCCAATTAAAAATCAACCCCAACCTCAACCCCAGTATCCAATAAAACATGATGCTAATACACCTGTGAGAGAAATCCTCACACAACTGGAGCACCAGGGCGTATTCGAATCCTGTGTCTCACAAATGAATAATCCCTTATTCCCAGTAGCTAAACCGGACCATTCATACAGAATAGTCTTAGATTACAGACACTTAAACAGTCACACACGCACATATGCTATACAAAACTCTCCCAACACAGCACTTATTAACAATATAGTGCGCAAAAAATACAAAATAACATTGGATATTTCAAATGGTTTCTTCTGCCAAAATATAGTGCCTGAGAGTAGAGACCTAACAAGTTTCAGCGCACTATTTTCCCAGAAAAAAATCTGTTGTTTGCCACAGGGGTACAAAAACATTCCAGGACTGTTCGCGGATCATGTTACTCCAATATTGCACGACATTGACCCTGAGGCATTGTCCTATGTAGATGATATCTACCTCACGGACGATGAATTTCTGCAACATCTAAGATGGGTAGCCTGCATGGTTGTGGGACTTGCCAAATTCGGCTATAAATTCAATAAAAAAAAATAAAAAATAGCCTTCCTTAGCGTCCTGTTTCTGGGATACGAACTATCAAGAGAAGGAAGGAAAGAGCCTAGTGACACAATTCTTAGAAAAATTTGCACAATTAAAACCTCCAAATACCATTAAAAAACGCCAATCCCTATTGGGTTTTCTAAATTTTGGCAGAACATACTTTCCAGATTACGCATCACGCATAAAACCCTTATATGACTTGATACGTCCTGACTATACTAGTAAATTCTGGACAGTCTAACACACACACATTCTCAGAGCATTGCAACAAGGCACAACATTTACACACAAGGGACAATAAAAAGCATCTGGTCATCAGAGTAATTGCTGGTGCCATTGGTTTCACCTATGTAGCATTCAATGAGGGTGAGACAGTGCCAATTGCATAAAAATCACATTTGTACTCTACAGCAGAACAACATTTTGTTTCCACTGAGAAAATTCTCACTGCTGTTCAGATGGGTGTCATTAAAGAAAGACCACTGACCCAGGGGAAACACATTATTGTCATATCTCCAATCACAGCCCTCGAGGCTGTCACCAAAGCCAGAGTTCCAAACGCTAAAGCATTACATCCACGTTGGATCCAATGGGCAACGTCTCTGACAGCCACTGATGTTGAATATATTTTTGACCCAAAGTTACAAACTCAAGAATTTCTGCAATATTGTGGAATCGCATTCTTTTAGGACCCATTTTTGGGCCTATTGGGCCCTGTGATACCCAATGACAACTAGGCATGTTTGTTGAACAACTTCTAAAACTATTATGGAATGTGGTTTTGATACACTTTGATACTGCTGGGAACACATTATGTTGCAAGGCTTGCCATTTCTACAGCCGTCATGAGATATCATTGCATGCTAGCTGAAGCAATTTTCCTGATCAAAAGTACTATCATGTGCACTTATTGTTCCTTTTTCTGTTTATAGATGTATCACACAATATTAGACATTTAGGACACATTATGCAAGTTCTTTGTCTGTAATTTCTTATCCATATATGGTGCGTTATGAAGAATTAATGATAAACGACTTTAGCTATCTTGCAAAAATGATCATGCGTCAATGTCAAGAACCAATTAAATGTATGAATGTGGTTGTGGTTTAACAATATAAAAGATCATGCATTACTTCCTTATTCAGTCTGTTCGAGCTCGATCTCTTATGCTGTTGAGTCTCCGTATACACGTATTAAACTACTTTACTTGTAAGAGGAGCAGGCTAGTGATTGATTTTATATCCTTGAGCTAAGCCGATTTCGCTTCAACAATATGAACTAGAATACCCTATTCCGGCAAATACATTGCCTATGGATCGATATCAAAGTGTCATGTACATCGATGGTTCAGCACAACCTGCAATAGGCACAAGGATCAATACTCCGCTGCTTCTGCAGTCGTAAGTGGCTACATGGAGGGTAGTAAATTCTATCCACAACATACATTCATGCAAACCCTAGGGGATTGCACTGCACAACTAGCAGAGCTAAAGGCTCTGGTGATGGCACTGGGACACACGGATCCTGCACAGCTGACGCTGATTGTTTGTGATTCGTACTACTGTGTCCAGTCCTTCAATGAATACCTGCATTACTGGCGCCAGAATGGGTTCAGAGATTCTAAAGGCAACACCAGACTACTGTGGGGGAAAGTAGCGGATCTGAAGGAAACGCCACGTAATCTCCATGTTGTACATACACTTGGACACCAGTGCGTTGGAATACACGTTGCTGGGAATACACTGGCTGATGAAGCCGCCAAATCAGCAGTAGCTACGGCTTCTGTTGCTGCAGTAACTCATTCTAGAATGAAACCGGACAATGACATATGGGCTGCCGTGAAAGCCACGGCTGAAGGCACGCCTTTACCAAAAGCATTTCCTGCTAAATATTCCTACCAAATGGTAGGCTTCTTAGACGCAGAAGTAAAAATACCAGGCGTGGGAGTTCAAGTAATTCCCAATAAGGACCTAAGACCAGAGTTGATTAAAGCAGCGCATAAGGAAGTTACCTCTGCCCATGCTGGTGTGGCGGCTACAATATAATTATTGCAGGCACGTTATTGGTGGCCAGATCTATACAAACAGACCAAGCAGTATGTCCTTTGTTATGACATCTGCCAACAAATTAAAGGGTCCACCATCAAATGCCTGCCGCAGACACCCCTCCTAATTTCTAACAAACCACTACAATGTGTGTACTTTGACCATTGTGGTCCCCTAATTCCTGGTAGTGCCTACAAATACATCTTTGTCGCTGTTGACTCCTGCTCCAGATCTCTATGGGTGTGGCCACAATGCTCAGCTGACGCTCGGACTAATATCAAAGATTTGCAAGTCTTTATCGGCACATATGCAGTTGCAGGGTTCCACTTGGGACATTCAGGGATGCCATGGCTTCGTTAGGGGTCCAACTCCATTACTCATCTCCATTTCATCCAGAGGGAAATAGTGTCATGGAGCGACAAAATTGAGATTTAAAGCAATCCTTAACAGCCAGAGTATTAGGTACGGGTTGTAGTTGGCTTAATCACCTGTATGGAGTCCAGGGAGCGCTTAGTAATCTGCCTAGAAGGTCCATAGGGGGTCGTACTTCATACGAGTGCCTGTTTGGAATTCGAATGTATGTTCCAGATCTTGATTGTCCTGGCATGGAGGCGGCAGAAACACCTTTTGACATAAATGAACCTGTCTTGCAGGAATTACAACAGTTCCGTTACGACAACGCTTCTGCCAGTGCTGCCTCCATAGGAATTAGGGATGTACCAATAACATCTACCGGCTGCATTCCAAAGGTTGGGAATCTAGTACATGAAAAAGTTGCTGTGAAAAAGGAGTTTGGTCCTTCCTATCGTGCACCGGTCCCAGTCCTGGGAATACATGGTGCCAGAACTGTCATTCTACCGTCGCTGCCTGGTACTAAAGAAAACCACTTTGTCTCCATCGACGATGTCAAGTTACACCATATGGCCGATCCTGCACAGCAGACCAAGAGGAACAACCAGTAGTACCCGAATCCCTCTCATTACTGGTCAGGATGTCCCTCTACAAGTTTTAAGCAGCAATGCTGACACCTCTCCGATTTTGGGGAGGGTGGAAAATGATCTTGCAGTACTTCCACTAACATCTATTACAACAAGCAACACGGAAATTGATGATCGATTTGATTCAACGTCTAATCAAACGGATGGCGTAATTTACAGTGAACCGCCACGGGAGTCCCCTAACAGTTCTCCTCCTTCAAATACGGCTCTAGTTTTTGCACAAACTGCTTCTGGATACTCTGCCGACATCAATGACACCTTTTTGGACTCATTTACCTCTTCTACACCTGATCTGCCAAAAACACGTAAGCTGATAAATTGGCTTAAAACAAATTACTTTATTTTCCCATGGAACTATCTGTGGCTTTCCTTGACTCTATTAGCTTTACTCCTTCGGATTGGCTTTGTTATAACGCTCTTTCTATTAATACATGGTCATTACCTTCCTGAAAGATCAACAGTTGAACTGGTGGATGAGGTCCTAAAGCCCCATTTTTCTTCTCACAAGGTCCGCAGAGACTTGTCTTTTGTGAACATTGTAGGAGGCTGGCCTGGCTTATAGAGGGTACCTTGTGGTACCTACACCCTGTGGCAGGTCCCGTTATCCCTTATTAGTGTAGAAGAGGTGTTTCTAGCAGCTTAGGCTGATAGAAGGTAGCTATGGCAAAGCAGCTTAGGCTGAACTAGGAGACATGCAAAGCTCCTACTATACCACTGGTGTCATATGCACAATATCATAAGAAAACACAATACACAGATATACTAAAAATAAAGGTACTTTATTTTAGTGACAATATGCCAAAAGTATCTCAGAGGATACCCTCACTTAGGAGGATACACAAATTATATGTTCACCAACCCACAACAGGTAAGTAACAGTAAGAAAAGTAGTGCAAACAATGTAGAATCACAATAGGAAACAATAGGTAGACATAGGTCTAGGGGCAACACAAACCATATACTCCAAAAGTGGAATGCGAATCATGAATGGACCCCAGACCTATGGGAGGTTGCAGAGGGTTGCTGGGACTGTGAGAAAACAGTAAGGGTGTCCAATACCCTGAAAAGTAGGAGTAAAATTACCCTACCACCCCAGAAAGACAGAATAGTCGTGATAGGGGATTCTGCAAGAACCACAAGCACCAGAAAAACACTGAAGATGGATTCCTGGACCTGAGGACCTGTAAAGGAAGGGGACCAAGTCCAAGAGTCACAAAAGTGTCCAGGGGCGACAGGAGCCCACTAAACTCCGGATGAATGTGCAAAAGGGCTGCCTCTGGGTGGAATAAGCCAAAGATTCTGCAACAACGAAAAGGGCTAGGAACTTCTCCTTTGGATGGAAGATGTCCCACGGTGTGCTGGAGGTTGCAGAATTGTTTCCAGGCAGAAATACTGCAAACAAGCCTTGCTAGCTGCAAGAGTTGCAGTGAAGGTTTTTGGGTACTGCTGGGGACCAGGAAGGACCAGGATGTCGCCCCTTGGAGGAGGAGACAGAGGGGGCGCTCTGCAACTCACAGAGCCCCTGCAGAAGCAGGCAGCACCCGCAGAAGTACCGGAGCAGGCACTTAGAAGATCTGAGGACAGACATGCCAGACAGTAATCCTGTGTAATGGGTGATCTGCGGATGCTAGGGCTTCTGTGCATTTTTCCAAGGATTCCTTTGTGCACAGCCTAGCCTGGGTCCCCAGCACTCCGTCCTGCATTGCACAACTTGCTGAGTTGAAATCCGACGTCGTGGGACCCTCCTTTGTGACTCTGAGTCGACTGCTGTCCTCAGCTCCAGGACTCCTGGTCCTTCCTGGTCCCCAGCAGCACCCAAAAACCTTCACTGCAACTCTTGCAGCTAGCAAGGCTTGTTTGCAGTATTTTTGCCTGGAAACACTTCTGCAACCTCCAGCACGCCGTGGGACATCTTCCATCCAAAGGAGAAGTTCCTAGCCCTTTTTGTTGTTGCAGAATCTTTGGCTTCTTCCACCCACAGTCCAGTGACTCTTCAGTCCAAGTTTGGTGGAGGTAAGTCCTTGCTCCCCTACGGTAGACTGCAAACCTGTGTACTGCGTGATTTGCAGCTGCTCCGGCTTCTGTGCAATCTTCTAGGATTTTCTTCATGCACAGCCTAGCCTGGGTCCCCAGCACTCCGTCCTGCAGTGCTCAACCCGCTAAGTTGGCCTCCGACGTCGTGGGACCCTCCTTTGTAACTCTGCATGGACTCCGGTTCACAAATCTTCCAAGTGCCTGTTCAGGTACTTCTGCAGGTGCTGTCTGCTTCTGTGGGGGCTCACTGAGTTGCTGAGCGCCCCCTCTGTCTCCTCCTCCAAGGGGCGACATCCTGGTCCCTCTTGGTCCTCAGCAGTACCCAAAAACCTCTACCGTGACCCTTGCAGCTAGCAAGGCTTGTTTGCGGTATTTCTGAGTGGGAACACCCCTGCAAGCTTCATCCCGACATGCAACATCTTCCTTCCAAACAAGAAGTTCCTAGTCCTCTTTTTTCTTGCAGAACTCCAAGCTTCTTCCATCCGGAGGCAGCTTCCTTGCACCGTCATCCGGGGTTTTCTGGGCTCCTGCCCCCCCCGGACACTGTCGCGAGTATTGGACTTGGTCCCCTTGCTTTGCAGGTCCTCAGGTCCAGGAATCCGTTGTCAGTGCACTGCTGGTGTTTGTTGTTCTTGCAGAATCCCCCTATCACGACTATTGTGTCCTTTTGGGGTAGTAGGGTAACTTTGCTCCTACTTTTCAGGGTCTTGGGGTTGGGGTATTTTTCTAACCCTCACTGTTTTCTTACAGTCCCAGCGACCCTCTACAAGCTCCCATAGGTCTGGGGTCCATTCGTGATCCGCATTCCACTTTTGGAGTATATGGTTTTTGTTGCCCCTAGACCTATGTTCACCTATTGCATCCTATTGTAATTCTACACTGTTTGCATTACTTTTCTTACTATTACTTACCTGTTTTGGGTTGGTGTACATATAACTTGTGTATATTACTTACCTTCTTACTGAGGGTACTCACTGAGATACTTTTGGCATATTGTCATAAAAATAAAGTACCTTTATTTTTAGTATATCTGTGTATTGTGTTTTCTTATGATATTGTGCATATGACACCAGTGGTATAGTAGGAACTTTGCATGTCTCCTAGTTCAGCCTAAGCTGCTCTGCTATAGCTACCTTCTATCACCCTAAGCTGCTAGAAACACCTCTTCTACACTAATAAGGGATAACTGGACCTGGCGAGAGGTGTAAGTACCACAAGGTACCCACTATAAGTCAGGCCAGCCTCCCACACCCAGCTGCTGCCACCTCACAGACAGGGTTCTGCCCTCCTGTTGTTTGAGCCGCTCAGTCCCAGGAAGGCAGAACAAAGCATTTCCTTTAGGAAATGGGTGTTACACCCTCTCCCTTTGAAAATAGGTGTTACAGGCATGGGAGGGGTAGCCTCCCAGAGCCTCTGGAAATGCTTTGAAGGGCACAGATGGTGCCCTCCTTGCATAATCCAGCCTACACCAGTTCAGGGACCCCCAGTCCCTGCTCCGGCACGAACCTGGACAAAAGAAAGGGGGGTGACCACTCCCCTGTCCATCACCACCCCAGGGGTGGTGCTCAGAGCTCCTCCAGAGTGTCCCTGGGTTCTGCCATCTTGTTTTCAGGTGGTGGGTCATTGTGGGAGCATCTGAGTGGCCAATGCCAGCATGTTTTGTGAGAGCCCTCCCCTGATAGGTGCTTATCTGGTTAGGTGATCAATCCCCCTTTCAGGGCTATTTAGGGTCTCTCCTTTCGGTTTTTCCTCAGATTCAGATTGCAAGACTCCAGCAGGAATCCTCTGCATCCTTTACTTCATCTTCTACCGACGAAACCGCAGCTGAACCCTCCAGGAACTCTACAAACTGCAACAAAGAAGCAAAGAATACTTCTGCAACATTGTATCTTCAGCTCCTGCCAGCAACTGCAACTGTTTCCAGGTCGTACATCCTCCGAAGACAGCCTGTCTTCAGTCTGCACCAGAAGAATGAAAGAATCTCCCTTGAAGTGAAGGAGTCACTTCCCTGCTTCAGAAGGCACCAATCTGCAGTGATGACCGGTGGCTTGGGTCCCCTCTCCTGACAAAGTGCATGGATCCCGCATCACAGGTGATGGACTGAAGTGGTCCCGACGGTCCTGACATCCAGCTGTCCAACTTTGGTGGAGTGTAAGAAAACACCAAAGATAAGTAATAGAACCCACCCCAGAGCCCAGGAAAACAGGAATAAATCACAGTAAGTTTCCTAGAACACACAAGAAGTCGTGATAGAAGATAATGCAAGAACCAGAAGAAACTGCAAGACACTAATGATGGATTCCTGGACCTGAAGACCCGTGAAAGAAGGGGACCAAGTCCAAGAAGCACTGAAGAGTCCAGGGAGGACAGGAGCCCCTGCTAACCCGGATGAAGGTGCAAAAGAAGAACCACAGGTGAAGAAGAACAGTCAATACTGCATCCAAGAAGACAGATGCGGGTTCCTGGTTGGTGCAGATGATGTCCCCCACCGGATGGATGATTGCAGTCTGGTTTGCGTCGCTGGATTCTGCCAACAAGCCTTAGAGCACGCAAAGCTCGCGGTTAGCGGAAAATGGCGCTGCCCGGGACCAGGAGGGACCTGGTGTCCTCTCCCAGGAGGGGGAGACAGAGGGGGCTCTCAGCAACTCACAGAGGCCTCAGAAGAGCAGGCAGCACACACAGGAGTCCCACAGCACTGGGACAAAGAAGGTGCACATGGAGGCCCACGCAGCACAACACAAAGGGATCCCACGACCCCGGAGAACCACTCAGGTAGCTTTGCATCGCAGGATGGAGTGCTGGGGGCCCAAGCTGTGCTGTGCATGCAAAACGTCATGGAAGGTCACAAACAAGCCTTGGCAACTGCAAATCACGTGGAGAATGGGGGTACTGTCTTGCGTGGGGAGGCAAGCTCTTACCTCCACCAAAGTTAGACAGCTGGACCTTTGGACAGTCGGGGTCACTTCAGTCCACCAGCCGTGTTGCTGGATCCATGCTCGTCGTCAGGAGAGGGGACTCACACCATTGGTCGTCCCTGCAGAGGGGTTCCTGCTGAAGCAGGGAAGTGACTCCTTCACTTCAAGGGAGATTCCTTCGTTCTTCTGGTACAGGCTGAAGACAGGCAATCCTCGGAGGATGCACGACCAGGAAACAGTTGCAGTCGCTGGCAGGAACTGAAGATACAATGTTGCAGAAGTCATCTTTGCTTCTTTGTTGCAGTTTGTAGAGTTCCTGGAGGGTCCAGATGCAGTTTCATCAGTAGAAGGTGAAGTAAAGGATGCAGAGGATTCCTGCTGGAGTCTTGCAATCCGAATCTGAGGAAACACCCAAAAGAGAGGCCCTAAATAGCCCTGAAAAGGGGATTGGTCACCTAACCAGGTAAGCACCTATCAGGGGAGGGCTCTGACGTCACCTGCTGGCACTGACCACGCAGATGCTCCCAGAGTGCCCCACCATCTTGGAATCCAAGATGGCAAAACCCAGGGACACTCTGGAGGAGCCCTGGGCACCACCCCTGGGGTGGTGATGGACAGGGGAGTGGTCACTCCCCTTTCCTTTATCTAGTTTCGTGGCTGGGGTCCCTGAACCGGTGTAGACAGGATTATGCAAGGAGGACTCCACCTGTGCCCTTCAAAGCATTTCCAGAGGCTCTGGGAGCCTACCCTTCCCATGCCTGTAACACCTATTTCCAAAAGAAGAGGGTGTAACACCCTTCTCCCAAAGGAAATGCTTTGTTCTGCCTTCCTGGGCTCAAGCTGCTTGAGCAACAGGCGGTCAGAAACCTGTCTGTGAGGTGGCAGCAGTTGGGGCTGCCTGGAAAACCTCCGAAGGCTGGCATGGCAGTACTAGGGGTCCACTGTGGAGCCCCCAGAGTGCATGGAATTGTAATACTAATATTAGAACCAGTATTGGGGTACGAATCCCAGGTGTTAGACACCTCACATGGTCATATTCGGAGTTACCATTGGGAAGCTGGACATAGGTATTGACCTATGTCCAGTGCTCGCGTAAAATGGAGGCCCCGCACTCAAGAAGTCCAGGAAAATGGTCTTGGATGATGTAGGGGCACCTCTGCTCATGCAGGAGTGCCCTCTCACACAGGTGCTTTGCACTCAGCCTTCAGGGTTTGAAGGCCTGATATATAAGTGACTTATAAGTGACCTGGTGCAGTGTAAATGGCAGTGAAAGGGTGCATGCACCATTTCACGCAGGCTGCAGTGGCAGTCCTGCAGAAGCCTTTGATTGGGCTCCCTATGGGTGGCAAACGAAATGTTGCAGCCTATACGGATCACCTGGAATCCCAGTGCCCTGGGTACCTAGGTACCATATACTAGGGACGTATAAGGGGGCACCAGTATGCCAATTTGGGGTGAAATACTGGGTTACCAGTATGTAGTGACAAATTTGAGAGGAGAGAGAGCATAAGTACTGAGGTCCTGGTTAGCAGGATCCCAGTGACACAGTCAAACACGCTGACATCAGGCAAAACTTGGGGGTAACATGCCAAAAGAGGGTACTTTCCTGCACATGACCATTGTTTTAAATTGTTCAATCACAGACATTTAAAGAAAATAAGGGGCAGATTTAAGAGCCCCTAGCGCTTCCTTGCACCACCTTAGCGTCATACTGTAAATCCCTGTGAACTTGGCTATGGCAAGTGTTCTGGGAGGGGGGGCCTCCATCATGGGGTGTCCCCCTAGCTAATGGCATTAGTAGTGCTACCCCCAAGGTAGGTGCTAACACAGGGGGGGACTCTCATCTCACCGTGGATGTGGCGGGGAGGGCTCCTGAGGTCTCCCTGCATGCAGGATCATCATAAAGTAAGCGAGCGCGCGGAGCAACTGTCAGCTAACGCTGCTCCCAGGAGTAGCACTGACGATGCAGCTTGGCCGGGACCCTTTGGGTCCTTCAGGACTACTGTGGTAGCAAGATGTAGCAAAACCTGTGGGAATGTGTCTCTGGGTTCCCCCCGTGTTTGAGCAAGTAAGGTATGCTGCTGAGGCGAACCCGCGGGGCAGCTATGGTCAATTCTGTCCCCGCTCAGCCACGCTTCCTAGGCTGGAGCGGGGACTCCAACTTGGGTGATGCAAGCGGTGGTGGTCTAGTCGTGGCTCAGCACACATTGTGCTGGTTGCGGCGGTAGGTTGCTGGTAAAAGGTCGTCAGGAAACGCTCTGCAGGCACAGGAATGCGAAAGCAGCGCCCACCAGGCACTAAGTGGGCAAGGCACTCAACCCGCTTCCGCAAAGACTAAGGCCCTGATTTAAGAAAAGTGGTGCTGTGCCCAGTGCAGGGCCACTTTTCTTGCACCCCTTAGCGCCCCCTAACACCAGCATGTGTGCGCCGTATCTAAGATACGGTGTACCATGGCAGTAGTTAGGGGAAATAGCGTCAACATTTTTGACGCAAGTTCAGACCTTTGCAGGATTAGCCTGAAAAATGTTGACGCTAATCCTGCAAAGCCCATTGAAAACAACGGGCTGCCTCCTTTTAACACCTGCTCTGAGCATTGAGCCACTTTGTAAATTTGGCACTGCGATTTTGGCCATGTCGGGCCAAATTAGTGTAAAAAAAGGACGTCAATGTGGCGCAAGGAGGCGCTTGGGGCTCTTAAATCAGCCCTTAAGTGGAGATTAGAGGTGCCCCTCACACGCTGGTTTCAGACACAAATCAGGTTGCAGCATGAAGAGCTCAACGTGCTAGTTGCGAATACACACTGCAATCTCAGCGGGCAAGAATCTGAGGCCCACTCGGAACCAGGGGGCAATAACCTAGCGTTCACCCTGCTATAGGCCCCTGAAAGAACACTCTGGGGGCACAAAGCAGTCAGGGGTAGGCAAGCAGACCAGAGTAGCTTGGCCAATGGTCCTAATGGTGATCTCTTCTGGCATCCCTCCTGGTGCTTGGGTCACTCAGGGTCAGGGAGCAGCTGGCAGCAGGGCAACAAGCAGAAAAGCCATCTAGTGAGTACTTTATGCCACCCAGCAAATAGTAGGTAGCAGGGTAACAACAGAAGAGGAGTCCAGATGAGTCCTTTGTGCAGTTCAGCAGTCTATCTGACAGTACTAGTTCCAGAAGTGCTCTAAAATTATGGGGTGAGAGTCCCTATACTTATACTTCAAAAATGCCTTTGTTCAGATAGTAACTTCAAAGGAACCCCCTTTCAAGTGATGTACAACCCTCTTCCAACCCAGCCCTGACTCCAGACCTCAGTAGGGGGTAATCAGCCCATTGTGTGAGGGCAGGACACAGCCAATTGACATGTAAAGTGTGAACAACCTGTCCCTCTTTCAGCCCCGAAAGACTATCAGTATGCAGATATCTCTTCTGTCACACCCAGCCCCTCCTGTGTGATGGCTGTCTGCAAAGTATGCACCAAGTGGAGCTGTCACTCTGCCCCTGACGTGGATTGGAGTCAGGCTGCAAAACACTAGAGTAATAAGCACAGAGAAACACTCACTTCTAAAAGAGTAATGTAAAATCGACCCACACTAGTAAGCAGGATTTCTCACTATCATTCCAAACATACCAAACATGCCTACACTACTCTTCACAGATCAGGAATGACCACTTAGACATATATAAGAGGAATTCCCTAAGCAAACATATGAGAAGAAAAGAGCAGCACTGTGGGAAAGTACCATCTTGCCTGGCATGTTACCCCCATTTTTACTGTATGTATGTTTGTTTTTGCCTGTGTCACTGGGATCCTGCTAGCCAGGACCCCAGTGCTCATAAAGTGTGCCCTGTATGTGTTCCCTGTGTGGTGCCTAACTGTGTCACTCAGACTCTGCTAACCAGAACCTCATTGTTTATGCTCTCTCTGCTTTTAAAAATTGTCACTGCAGGCTAGTGACTAATTTTACCAATTCTTATTGGCACACTGGAACACCCTTATAATTCCCTAGTATATGGTACCTAGGTACCCAGGGTATTGGGGTTCCAGGAGATCCCTATGGGCTGCAGCATTTCTTTTGCCACCCATAGGGACCTCAGACAATTCTTACACAGGACTGCCACTGCAGCCTGAGTGAAATAACGTCCACGTTATTTCACAGCCATTTTACACTGCACTTATGTAACTTATAAGTCACCTATATGTCTAACCCTCACTTAGTGAAGGTTAGGTGCAAAGTTACTTAGTGTGAGGGCACCCTGGCACTAGCCAAGGTGACCCCACATTGTTCAGGGCAAATTCCCCGGACTTTGTGAGTACAGGGACACCATTACACGCGTGCACTACATATAGGTCAATACCTATATGTAGCGTCACAATGGTAACTCCGAACATGGCCATGTAACATGTCTAGGACCATGGAATTGTCACCCCAATACCATTCTGGTATTGGGGGGACAATTCCATGCATCCCCGGGGCTCTAGCATAGAGCCTGGGTACTGCCAAATTAGCACTCTGGGGTTTTCTCTGCAGCTACCGCTGCTGCCAACTCTCAGACAGGTTTATGGCCCCCTGGGGCCTGGGCAGCCCAGTCCCAGGAAGGCAGAACAAAGGATTTCCTCTGAGAGAGGGTGTTACACCCTCTCCCATTGGAAATAGGTGTTAAGGGCCTGAGAGGAGTAGCCTCTCCTGGCTTCTGGAAATGCTTTGAAGGGCACAGATGGTGCCCTCCTTGCATAAGCCATTCTACACCAGTTCAGGGATCCCCCCGCCCTGCTCTGGCACGAAACTGGACAAAGGCAAGGGGAGTGGCCACTCCCCTGACCAGCACCTCCCCAGGGGAGGTGCCCAGAGCTCCTCCAGTGTGTCCCAGACCTCTGCCATCTTGAATGCAGAGGTGTGAGGGCACAATGGAGACCTCTGAGTGGCCAGTGCCAGCAGGTGACGACAGAGACCCCTCCTGATAGGTGCTTACTTCCCTCTGTAGCCAATCCTCCTCTGAGGGCTATTTAGGGTCTCTCCTGTGGGTTTCTCTTCAGATAACGAATGCAAGCGCTCACCAGTGTTCCTCTGCACCTCCCTCTTTGACTTCTGACAAGGAACGACCGCTGACTGCTCCAGGACGCCTGCAAAACCGCAACAAAGTAGCAAGAAGACTACCAGCAACATTGTAGCGCCTAATCCTGACAGCTTTCTCAACTGTTTCCTGGTGGTGCATGCTCTGAGGGCTGTCTGCCTTCACCCTGCACTGGAAGCCAAGAAGAAATCTCCCGTGGGTCGACGGAATCTTCCCCCTGCTACCGCAGTGTAGGAGGCTGGACTGGCTTGTAATGAGTACCAAGGGGTACTTACACCTTGCACCAGGCCCAGGTATCCCTTATTAGTGTAGAGGGGTGTCTAGCAGCTTAGGCTGATAGAAAAGGTAGCTTAGCAGAGCAGCTTAGGCTGAACTAGGAGACGAGTGAAGCTCCTACAGTCCCAGTAGTGTCATATGCACAATATCATAAGAAAACACAATACACAGATATACTAAAAATAAAGGTAGTTTATTTTTATGACAATATGCCAAAGTATCTCAGTGAGTACCATCAGTATGAGGATAGCAAATATACACAAGATATATGTACACAATACCAAAATATGCAGTAATAGCAATAGCAAACCGTGCAAACAATGTATAGTCACAATAGAATGCAATGGGGGCACATAGGGATAGGGCAACACAAACCATATACTCTAGAAGTGGAATGCGAATCACAAATGGACCCCAAACCTATGTGACCTTGTAGAGGGTCGCTGGGACTGTAAGAAAACAGTGAGGGTTAGAAAAATAGCCCACCCCAAGACCCTGAAAAGTGGGTGCAAAGTGCACCTAAGTTCCCCAAAGAGCACAGAAGTCGTGATAGGGGAATTCTGTAAGGAAGACCAACACCAGCAATGCAACAACGATGGATTTCCTGACGAGAGTACCTGTGGAACAAAGGGACCAAGTCCAAGAGTCACGATCAAGTCGGGAGTGGGCAGATGCCCAGGAAATGCCAGCTGTGGGTGCAAAGTAGCTGCCACCGGATGGTAGAAGCTGTGGATTCTGCAAGAACGACAAGGGCTAGAAACTTCCCCTTTGGAGGATGGATGTCCCACCTCGAGAAGATCCGTGCAGAGGTGTTTCCGCGCAGAAAGACCGCAAACAAGCCTTGCTAGCTGCAAGGGTCGCAGTTAGTGTTTTTGGATGCTGCTGTGGCCCAGGAGGGACCAGGATGTCGCCAATTGCGTGAGGGGACAGAGGGGGCGTCCAGCAAGACAAAGAGCCCACTCAGAAGCAAGCAGCACCCGCAGAAATGCTGGAAAAGGCACTACGAAGTGGAGTGAACCGGAGCTCACCCGAAGTTGCACACGAGGGTCCCACAAAGCCGGAGGACAACTCAGGAGGTCGTGCAATGCAGGTTAGAGTGCCGGGGACCCAGGCTTGGCTGTGCACAAAGGAAATCCTCGGAGAGTGCACAGGAGCCGGAGTAGCTGCAAAACATGCGGTTCCCAGCAATGCAGTCTGGTGTGGGGAGGCAAGGACTTACCTCCACCAAACTTGGACTGAAGAGTCACTGGACTGTGGGAGTCACTTGGACAGAGTTGCTGAGTTCAAGGGACCTCGCTCGTCGTGCTGAGAGGAGACCCAGAGGACCGGTGAGGCAGTTCTTTGGTGCCTGCAGTTGCAGGGGGAAGATTCCGTCGACCCACAGGAGATTTCTTCAGAGCTTCTAGTGCAGAGAGGAGGCAGACTACCCCCACAGCATGCACCACCAGGAAAACAGAAGAGAAGGCGGCAGGATCAGCGTTACAAGGTCGCAGTAGTCGTCTTTGCTACTTTGTTGCAGTTTTGCAGGCTTCCAGAGCAGTCAGCGGTCGATTCCTTGGCAGAAGGTAAAGAGAGAGATGCAGAGGAACTCTGATGAGCTCTTGCATTCGTTATCTCAGGAATTCCCCAAAGCAGAGACCCTAAATAGCCAGAAAAGGAGGTTTGGCTACTTAGGAGAGAGGATAGGCTAGCAACACCAGAAGGAGCCTGTCAGAAGGAGTCTCTGTTTCCAAGATGGCAGTGGTCTGGAGCACACTGGAGGAGCTATGGGCACCTCCCAGGGAAGGTGCAGGTCAGGGGAGTGGTCACTCCCCTTTCCTTGTCCAGTTTCGTGCCAGAGCAGGGCTGAGAGATCCCTGAACCGGTGTAGACTGGCTTATGCAGAGATGGGCACCAGACTCCCCTCTTGCCGCTGAACACCTGCATTTTCAGATTCGCACCGACCCGAGGACCACCCTCAGAGGATCCCTCGTCTACCGTCCTCCCGGACCTCGCGCCCCTTTCAGCGACACCATCGCCGACTTCATCTCCCCGCACGCCCTCGCCTCACCGGACTACATCCTCCTAGGCGACCTCAACTTCCATCTGGAACAAAACAACGACCCCAACACCACCACCCTGCTCGACAACCTCGCCAACCTCGGCCTCAAACAACTGGTGAACACTGCCACCCACATCGCCGGACACACACTCGACCCTATCTTCTCCGCCAGCAAACACGTCTTCTTCAGCCACGCCTCCGCCCTTCATTGGACCGACCACAGCTGCGTCCACTTCACATTCCGACGCGAGACCCGCCACCTCCGCACTCAACCCATCCCTCGCCGACAGTGGAATAAGATCCCTGAAGAGCAACTCTTCGCCGCACTCGCCGCCAACCAACCCACCCTCACCACCGACCCCAACGTCGCAGCCCTCAACCTCACAAAGTGGATCTCCAACTGCGCAGACAACCTTGCTCCCCTCAAACGCTCGCAGCGACAGAACAACACCAAGAAACCCCTCTGGTTCTCTGACACCCTCAAAGAATCAAAGAAAACTTGTCGCGCACTTGAGAAAGCCTGGCGCAAGGACCGCACCGCTGACAACATGACCGCCCTCAAGAACGCTACCCGCAAACACCACCACCTGATCCGCACTGCCAAAAGGAATTTTTTCACCGACAGACTGGACAAAAACAGCCACAACAGCAGAGAACTCTTCAGCATCGTCAAGGAGTTCTCCAACCCCAGCGCCAACGCCAACGCCGTCACGCCCTCACAGGATCTATGCGAATCCCTCGCCACTTTCTTCCATCGCAAGATCAGCGACCTCCACGACAGCTTCGGACACCAGACCCAACCTAACACCACCGAACCCACATCCCCGACCATCACCCTCAACAACTGGACCCACATCAGCACGGAAGAAACCAAATCCATCATGAACTCTATCCACTCCGGCGCCCCTTCGGACCCCTGCCCGCACTTCATCTTTAACAAAGCCGACAACATCATCGCCCCGCACCTCCAGACCGTCATCAACTCTTCTTTTTCTTCTGCTACCTTCCCCGAATGCTGGAAACACGCCGAAGTCAACGCCCTACTAAAGAAACCTACGGCTGACCCGAGCGACCTGAAAAACTTCCGCCCCATCTCCCTTCTGCCTTTCCCAGCCAAAGTAATAGAGAAGACCGTCAACAAACAGCTGACCACCTTCCTGGAAGACAACAACCTGCTCGACCCCTCACAGACCGGATTCCGAACCAACCACAGCACTGAAACCGCCCTCATCTCAGTCACAGACGACATCAGAACCCTGATGGACAACGGTGAAACAGTCGCCCTCATTCTTCTCGACCTCTCGGCTGCCTTTGACACCGTCTGTCACCGCACCCTAATCACCCGCCTCCGCTCCACCGGGATCCAAGACCAGGCCCTGGACTGGATCGCCTCCTTCCTCGTAAACCGCTCCCAAAGAGTCTACCTCCCTCCGTTTCGCTCAGAACCCACTGAGATCATCTGCGGCGTACCTCAAGGCTCATCACTCAGCCCGACACTCTTCAATGTCTACATGAGCCCCCTCGCTAACATCGTACGCAAGCACGACATCATCATCACCTCCTACGCCGACGACACCCAACTTATACTCTCCCTCACCAAGGACCCCGCCAGCGCCAAGACCAACCTACAAGAGGGTATGAAGGACGTCGCAGATTGGATGAGGCTCAGCCGCCTAAAGCTGAACTCTGAAAAAACTGAAGTCCTCATCCTCGGCAACACCCCGTCCGCCTGGGACGACTCCTGGTGGCCCACGGCCTTCGGCACCGCACCGACCCCCGCAGACCACGCCCGCAACCTCAGCTTCATCTTGGACCCCCTTCTCACCATGACCAAGCAAGTCAACGCCGTGTCCTCCGCCTGCTTCCTCACCCTCCGCATGCTCCGCAAGATCTTCCGCTGGATCCCCGCCGACACCAGAAAAACCGCGACCCACGCCCTCGTCACGAGCCGCCTGGACTACGGCAACACCCTCTACGCTGGGACCACCGCCAAACTCCAAAATCGCCTGCAACGCATTCAAAACGCCTCAGCCCGCCTCATCCTCGACGTACCCCGCAACAGCCACATCTCCGCACACCTGAGACACCTGCATTGGCTCCCAGTCAGCAAAAGGATCACCTTCCGACTTCTCACCCACGCACACAAAGCCCTCCACGACAAGGGACCGGAATACCTCAACAGACGCCTCAACTTCTACGTCCCCACCCGCCCCCTCCGCTCCTCTGGCCTCGCACTCGCCGCCGTCCCTCGCATCCGACGCTCCACGGCGGGTGGGAGATCTTTCTCCTTCCTGGCGGCCAAGACCTGGAACTCCCTCCCCACCAGCCTCAGGACCACCCAGGACCACTCCGCTTTCCGGAGACTCCTAAAGACCTGGCTGTTCGAGCAGCGATAACCACCCCCTTTGTCCCTAGCGCCTTGAGACCCGCACGGGTGAGTAGCGCGCTTTATAAATGCTAATGATATGATATGATATGATATGATATATCAAAGCATTTCCAGAGGCTGGGGAGGCTACTCCTCCCCAGCCCTGACACCTTTTTCCAAAGGGAGAGGGTGTAACACCCTCTCTCTGAGGAAGTCCTTTGTTCTGCCTTCCTGGGCCAAGCCTGGCTGGACCCCAGAAGAGCAGAAACCTGTCTGAGGGGTTGGCAGCAGCAGCAGCTGCAGTGAAAGCCCAGGAAAGGTAGTTTGGCAGTACCCGGGTCTGAGCTAGAGACTCGGGGGATCATGGAATTGTCTCCCCAATGCCAGAATGGCATTGGGGTGACAATTCCATGATCTTAGACATGTTACATGGCCATGTTCGGAGTTACCATTGTGACGCTATACATATGTCGTGACATATGTATAGTGCACGCGTGTAATGGTGTCCCCGCACTCACAAAGTCCGGGGAATTTGCCCTGAACAATGTGGGAGCACCTTGGCTAGTGCCAGGGTGCCCACACACTAGGGCCCTCATTCTGACCCTGGCGGTCGGCGGAGAGACGGCGGTCGGACCGCGAACAGACCGGCGGTATTAAAAATGGCATTCTGACCGCGGCGGTCCCCGCCGCGACCGACCGCCACTTCTCCACTCCGACCGCCACGGCGGTCATGACCGCGGGGCTGGAGTTTGCGCACTCCGGCCCGGCGGTCGTCCCAAGACCGCCAAGGGTATTATGACCCTGCCTACCGCCGCGGTTTCTTGCGGGCGGGAACCGCCGTGCGAACCATGGCGGTAAGCACTATCGGGGCCAGGGAATTCCTTCCCTGGCACTGATAGGGGTCTCCCCCACCCCCCACTACCCACCCGAGTCCTCCCCCCACACCCTCCACCCCCCTGCCACCCCCCAGAGGTGGTACGAACCCCCTCCCCACCCCCACCCCGACATGCACATACATGCACCCCGACATGCACACACCCCCAACATGCACATATACACACCCCCTACACACACATACACAACGGGGACACATACCCGCACACATACATGCCGACATGCGCACCTGCCGAACAGCACACATTACCCATAGACACAGCAGCACCCCCCGCCCGCATACACGCACTCACACACCCCCTCTACACACTCACACGCACACCCCCATGCACGCCCACATCACACAACACCCCCCCACCCCCTCCCCTCACGGACGGTCAACTTACCTTGTGCGTTGGTCCTCCGGGAGGCGACGGGAGCCATGGGGAGGTGACCGCCAACAGAAGACCGCCAACAGAAGACCGCCACACAGAAATGTGGGTCGTAATTCTGTGGGCGGTGTTCTGCTGGCGTGGCGGTGGAGGTTGACCAGTCTCCACTTTCCCGCCGACCGCCAGTGTGGCTGCTGGCGGTTTTCCGGCGGAACGCTCCCAGCGGTCAGAATGCGCACAGCGGCATACCGCCGCGGTCGGCGGCCTTCACCACGGCGGTAACTCGGCGGTCTTGCGAAAAGACCGCCAAGGTCAGAATGACCCCCTAAGTAACTTAGCACCCAACCTTTACCAGGTAAAGGTTAGACATATAGGTGACTTATAAGTTACTTAAGTGCAGTGGTAAATGGCTGTGAAATAACGTGGACGTTATTTCACTCAGGCTGCACTGGCAGGCCTGTGTAAGAATTGTCAGATCTCCCTATGGGTGGCCCAAGAATGCTGCAGCCCATAGGGGTCTCCTGGAACCCCACTACCCTGGGTACCTCAGTACCATATACTAGGGAATTATAAGGGTGTTCCAGTATGCCAATGTAAATTTGTGAAATTGGTCACTAGCCTGTTAGTGACAATTTGGAAAGAAAATGAGAGAGCATAACCACTGAGGTTCTGGATAGCAGAGCCTCAGTGAGACAGTTAGTCATAACACAGGTAACACATACAGGGCACACTTATGAGCACTGGGGCCCTAGCTGGCAGGGTCCCAGTGACACATACAACTAAAACAACATATATACAGTGAAATATGGGGGTAACATGCCAGGCAAGATGGTACTTTCCTACACGCAGGCACCAAACTTCTGCATCACCGGTCCTCTGGGTGCCCTCTCATCTTGACAAGCGTGGTCCCTGGAACACAGGAGCTGGGTCCAAGTGTCTCCCACAGTCCAGTGGCCCTTCTGTCCAAATTTGGTGGAGGTAAGTCCTTGCCTCCCCATGCCAGACAGTAATCCTGTGTAATGGGTGATCTGCAGCTGCTAGGGCTTCTGTGCACTCTTGCAAGGATTCCTTTGTGCACAGCCTAGCCTGGGTCCCCAGCACTCCGTCCTGCATTGCTCAACTCGCTGAGTTGGCCACCGGCTTCGTGGGACCCTCTGTTGTAGTGTTCAGATTTCCTGAATGCCTGTTCAGGTGCTTCTGCGGGTGCTGCCTGCTTCTGTGTGGCCTCTCTCGGTTGATGAGCGCCCCCTCTGTCTCCTCCTCCAAGGGGCGACCTCTTGTTCCTTCCTGGGCCTTGGCAGCACCCAAAACCTTCAATCGCGACTCTTGCAGCTAGCAAGGCTTGTTTGCCATCTTTCTGCCTGGAAACAACTCTGCACCCTCCAGCACGCCATGGGACATCTTCTGACCAAAGGAGAAGTTCCTGGGACCTTCCGTTGTTGCAGAATCTTTGGCTTCTTTCACCCAGAGGCAGCCCTTTTGCACCTTCATCCGGGGTTTAATGGGCTCCTGCCCCTCCCCGGACACTTGCGTGACTCTGGGACTTGGTCCCCTTCCTTTGCAGGTCCTCAGGTGCAGGAACCCGTCTTCAGTGCTTTGCAGTCAGTTGTTATCTTTGCAGAATCCCCTATCTCGACTTTACTGTCTTTCTGGGGTAGTAGGGTAATTTTACTCCTACTTTTCAGGGTCTTGGGGTATCTTGGACACCCTTAGTGTTTTCTTACACTCCCAGCGACCCTCTACACACTACACTAGGCCCGGGATCCATTTGTGGTTCGCATTCCACTTTTGGAATATATGGTTTGTGTTGCCCCTAGGCCTATTTTCTCCTATTGCATTCTATCGTGTTCTAATTTTCTAAGTATTTGTATGTAAGTATGTGCATTTTACTTACCTCCTAAGGGAGTACATCCTCTGAGATGCTTTTGGCATATTTATTTTTAGTAACTCTGAGTATTGTGCTTCTTATGATATAGTACTAAGTGATATAAGTGGTATAGTAGGAGCTTTGAATGTCTCCTAGTTCAGCCTAAGCTGCTCTGCTATAGCTACCTCTATCAGCCTAAGCTGCTAGAAACACCTCTAATCTACTAATAAGGGATAACTGGACCTGGCACAAGGTGTAAGTACCATCAGGTACCCACTGTAAGCCAGGCCAGCCTCCTACACCGATGGGTACAGGGCCTACATGGACTATCACCAATCCCCTGATGGGTGCAAGACATGCAAGGGCTGTCACCGTTGCACTGGTGGGCAATGGACGCAGGCCCTGCAAAGTCAGTTCCCCATGAACTGGTGAGCAGTGGGCATAGGACCTTCAAGGTCTGTCACCCATGCATACACCCTCACTCTATGGCACAAGGGTATCTCTGTTGGTGCGTGGCATCCAAAGTGCTCCAGTGCTGGAGGCAAGAATAACAGCACCATATCTTAGTAGATATGGGCCTGTTTTTAGGGTCGAGTGCAAAGCGCTCTGGTCCTGGTGTAATCATTCTAGGGGCTTTTAACCACACCCATCAGTTTGATTGGTTCGTGAGCTTTCCTTTTACAATTTGCTTGATTGCATTAGTGAAAGGCATGAATAAGTTATGCCTTTTTTGGTGTTTAGTCCTCCTCAAGCGCACCGGCCAACTACTAAAAACATACGAGGCTCCATGTTTTTCGTATGGTTTCTGGACTACTTTTTCTCTTTATTTTGCAGGCAGCGTGATCTCGCTGGGTGGTAGTCGAGCACTTTGCATGACATCGACCCTGTTACATGGCTAATTACACTTTTTTGGTTACATGGATAATTGCACTTTTGCGAGTCACATGGATGATTGCACTTTTGCCCGTTACGTGGATAACTGCACTTTTTTCGGTTACATGGATAATTGCACTTTTGCTAGTCACATGGATAATTACACTTTTGCCGGTTAGATGGATAATTGCACTTTTGCCAGTCACATGGATAATTGCACTTTTGCCGGTCACATGGATAATTGCACTTTTGCTAGTCACATGGATGATTGCACTTTTGCTAGTCACATGGATGATTGCACTTTTGCCCGTTACGTGGATAACTGCACTTTTTTCGGTTACATGGATAATTGCACTTTTGCCAGTCACATGGATAATTGCACTTTTGCCAGTCACATGGATAATTGCACTTTTGCCCGTTACGTGGATAATTGCACTTTTGCCGGTTAGATGGATAATTGCACTTTTGCTAGTCACATGGATAATTGCACTTTTGCCCGTTACGTGGATAATTGCACTTTTGCTAGTCACATGGATAATTACACTTTTGCCGGTTAGATGGATAATTGCACTTTTGCCAGTCACATGGATGATTGCACTTTTGCTAGTCACATGGATAATTGCACTTTTGCCCGTTACGTGGATAATTGCACTTTTTTCGGTGACATGGATAATTGCACTTTTGCCCGTTACGTGGATAATTGCACTTTTGCCGGTCACAATGATAATTGCACTTTTGCCAGTCACATGGATAATTGCACTTTTGCCAGTCACAATGATAATTGCACTTTTGCCGGTCACATGGATAATTGCACTTTTGCTAGTCACATGGATAATTGCACTTTTGCCCGTTACGTGGATAATTGCACTTTTTTCGGTGACATGGATAATTGCACTTTTGCCCGTTACGTGGATAATTGCACTTTTGCCGGTCACAATGATAATTGCACTTTTGCCAGTCACAATGATAATTGCACTTTTGCTAGTCACAATGATAATTGCACTTTTGCCAGTCACAATGATAATTGCACTTTTGCCGGTCACAATGATAATTGCACTTTTGCCGGTCACAATGATAATTGCACTTTTGCCAGTCACAATGATAATTGCACTTTTGCCGGTCACAATGATAATTGCACTTTTGCCAATACGTTTCACTGCGAGCAAGCATCTGTTTCCTTTTGTGTGTCTCCGTCACGCTTCATGGTGGCCATGGGTTCGCTTATGTCCAACTGTTTTACTTTTCAGTTTATGTGGCAAGAAAAGTCCGGTTAGGAGTTTAAAGCGCGGATAGCTCTAACTCGAGCAAACAAGAGACCTGTTGCATTGCAAATGCTTGTTGTGTTTCCCGTTGACATAACCCAGAGATGTTGGTAGCTTTGATACATTGCACTAAAGGTTTGTAAATCTGCCCCAGATTGTAAGAAGCATCCCAGGAATGTGCGGTGACAACCTGTGCTGCGAGGAGAGGGAAAGGCCCAGGTGATGCACGGAGGGCAGGGGGTGATGCAAGGCACCAGGGCACAGCCAGATCCTGGCAGAGGTCGTGGGGATGCAAACAAAACCCACTGGTGAGCTGTGATTTAAAGCACTCAGGAGGCGGTCATACCCCCTTAAGGAATGTTTGTGCACCAAGGGACGCCAAGCTTGATTTGCTTTGAACAGTTATGAAACTAAGATATGACTTTGCAATTTTCTGAAGAAATGTTTGTATAGTAAACATGACAAACTCATGCAAAGCTGTCACAACCTGAGTTGCTTTGTTGCGTTGCATTGAGAGAACAGGACAGGGACACGTCTGCTATGGCACTGCCCAGCTCTCGCCCTCGTGCTGGGGCACAATCAGGCTGCCTAGTGCCCCTCTCACACCTCACCTTAGTGCGAGGGCGTCAGCTCACAGCCAGCATAGGTTTTGTGCTGTAAGGCACCCTTCCAGTAACAGACACTAGGCCTAGACAAAACTAAAACCCATTCCCACCTTGGATGGCTACTGTATGTGCAGCACATATGAAAAATGGCAAACGTTTGGAGAATTAAAGCATTTCTTCTTTTTAAGTCCAGCCTCAAAGATGCCTCTATTTTGGCAGAAAGCCCTGGTTAGAAATGCTCCGCTTTGAGTCAAAGGGGAGTGAAAATCCACATCATCGCTGCTAATAAGGTACACTTTAGGCTGCCATGCGCCAAGGCACACGTCCTTCACCATAGAGCAGGGTTGTGTGCGCCCTGTCAGGCGTGGGGTGTGTAGTGGGAGGGGTCCCTTCACCATGGAGCAGGGTTGTGTGCGCCCTGTCAGGCGTGGGGTTTGTACTGGGAGGGGTCCCTTCACCATGGAGCAGGGTTGTGTGCGCCCTGTCAGGCGTGGGGTGTGTAGTGGGAGGGGTCCCTTCACCATGGAGCAGGGTTGTGTGCGCCCTGTCAGGCGTGGGGTTTGTACTGGGAGGGGTCCCTTCACCATGGAGCAGGGTTGTGTGCGCCCTGTCAGGCGTGGGGTGTGTAGTGGAAGGGGTCCCTTCACCATGGAGCAGGGTTGTGTGCGCCCTGTCAGGCGTGGGGTTTGTAGTGGGAGGGGTCCCTTCACCATGGACCAGGGTTGTGTGCGCCCTGTCAGGCGTGGGGTGTGTACTGGGAGGGGTCCCTTCACCATGGAGCAGGGTTGTGTGCGCCCTGTCAGGCGTGGGGTTTGTAGTGGGAGGGGTCCCTTCACCATGGACCAGGGTTGTGTGCGCCCTGTCAGGCGTGGGGTTTGTAGTGGGAGGGGTCCCTTCACCATGGAGCAGGGTTGTGTGCGCCCTGTCATGCGTGGGGTGTGTAGTGGAAGGGGTCCCTTCACCATGGAGCAGGGTTGTGTGCGCTCTGTCAGGCGTGGGGTGTGTACTGGGAGGGGTCCCTTCACCATGGAGCAGGGTTGTGTGCGCCCTGTCAGGCGTGGGGTGTGTAGTGGGAGGGGTCCCTTCACCATGGAGCAGGGTTGTGTGCGCCCTGTCAGGCGTGGGGTGTGTACTGGGAGGGGTCCCTTCACCATGGAGCAGGGTTGTGTGCGCCCTGTCAGGCGTGGGGTTTGTAGTGGGAGGGGTCCCTTCACCATGGAGCAGGGTTGTTTTTCACCCTGTCAGGCGTGGGGTGTGTACTGGGAGGGGTCCCTTCACTACAGAGACTGGGCCTGAACCCTACACACTGCGCATGCGCCGTGCACCGCAGCATCCTTGCAAAGGTTGGAAAGAATGGAGAAAGTAACGCCTTTCTCCTGCGTTACACCTGCCCCTGAGACACAAGGCTTTGATGCGCATCCCTGCCTGCTATGATGAGTACATCATCCCGTCGGTGGCTGCATAGGAACGGCCATGGACCACCCATGGAAACCCCCGCCATGGAAGGACGTGCAAAATATCACATAGCGCTACTCGGCAGATTGAGGCAACTTCACAGCGCGCACCGTGTGAACCCCCACAGCGGTTAGTGACGCGGCTCAGAGTGTCCTTACATCTGCGCCCGTGTGTGACCACAACTGTCTGTGATTAAACAACGTGCCACAGTGGTGACGTCGCGGAGCTTGTGCTACAATTAGCAGAAGAGACTTTAGGGCGCTAGAGCTCCGATCGCAGGGTTTCTTCTCATATCTCAAGTCTGTGATTGTTGAAAACCCCATTTTTATTTTTGTGATTTTTATGTCTGAGCCCCGAGGTACTGGGAGCTCAAATGTCACCCCTTGAATCTGTCCACTTCGGATTCTGTACGTTTTATGAACAAAGAAATAATTTACTTTTAACTTAAAAGTATTTTCAAAAGAATACAGACGCCTCACTGCAGCCCACACTGGAGAGCCTCACCCCAAAACAATGCTGCACCCCCAGACTGGACCATTTCCACTGCACCTCAGACTGGTCCAGTTGTACTGCACCCCAAGACTGGACCTACGCCGATGACACCCAGCTGATCCTCTCCGTCACCAAGTACCCGCCACCCCCAAAACCAACCTCCAAGAAGGAATGAAGGCCATCACCAAATGGATAAAGAACAGCTGCCTGAAACTGAACTCTTCCAAAACTGAGGACCTCAGCTCCACCCCCTCCGCCTGGGACGACTGCTGGTGGCCTCGCACACTGGGAACCGCACAGACACCCACCGACTACGCACGCAACCTGGGTTTCATCCTGGACTCTTCACTCTCTATAACCCAGCAAGTCAACACTATCTCCTCCTGCTTCAACACCCTCCGCATGCTTCGGAAGATCTACAAATGGATCCCCATCGGAACCAGGACGGTCACCCAAGCCCTCGTAAGCAGCAGACTGGACTACGGCAACGCCCTCTATGCAGGAACCACGGCCAAACTCCAGAAAAGACTGCAACGCATACAGAACGCCTCCGCATACCTCATCCTGGACATCCCCTGCCACAGCCACATCACAGCCCTCCTCAGAGACCTGCACTGACTCCCCGTCAACAAGAGAATCACGTTGAAACTCCTCACCCACACTCACAAAGCACTGCACAACACCGGACCAAAATACCTCAACAGACAGCTCTCCTTCTACACCCTGACCCGACAGCTTCGCTCCGCTGACCTTGCCCTCACCACGTCCCACGCGACAACCACCGGCAGCAGATCGTTCTCGCACCTCACCGCCAAGATGTGGAACACTCTTCCCACCCACCTGCAACAGACACAGGACCTACTAACTTTCAGGAGACACCTCAAGGCATGGCTGTTCAAGCAGTAGCAGCCCCCCCCATCAGCGCCTTGAGACCCTCAGGGGTGAGTAATGCGCTTTACAAATGCTTTGATTGATTGATTGACCAGTCCCACTGACCCCTAGACTAGACCTGTTCCATTGCTCCCCCAGAGTAGACCAATTGCACTGCACCCCCAGAATGGACCAGTTCCATTGCCCCCCCGAGACTGGACCAGCTGCACTGCAACCCCAGACTGGACGAGCTCCACTGCACCCCCAAACTGGACCAGCTCATTTACATCCTCAGACTGGACCAGCTCCTCTGCACCCCTAGACTGGACCAGCTCCTCTGCACCCCCAGACTGGACCAGCTCCCCTGTACAAGACTGGACCAGCTCTGCTGCACCCCAGGCTTCACCAGCCCCACTGCATCCCCAGTCTGGGTCAGCTCCACTGTACCCCCAGACTGGACCAGTCCCACTATATCCCAGACTGGACAAGCTCCACTGTACCCCCAGACTGGCCACGCTTGTGAGACCGGGGCTAACCATGCAAAAAGAGGACAATTTAGGATGAACCAAGAGACAGAATCATCAGAGTCACACAGCAGGAGGTAATGACGTAGAGGGTAAGGAGAGTCACTGCCTCTTTTTGCATGGTTAGCCCCCACTTTGTGCCTGATGTTGATGTGTCCCAGAAGTTGTAGTGCCCAGGCCCCTGCTAACCAGGCTCCCTGGGCGAGAGCTCTGTCCCTAAATCTGTTGTGATGCTTGGCACAATTGGATACACTCTTACATATCACTGTAAGACCCTAGTAAATGGGTACCCCAGTACCCAGGGCATGGTATAGTATGAGAAGGCCCCTGAGGGCAGCAGCATTTATTGTGCCACCCTCTAGGGCCCTGCACCCAGATGCCCCCCAGCACTTCCATTGCGGGCTGAGTGTACTGGGGCAACCCTAAAAAGACAAACTCGACATGGCACACTCCCCCGTATGCCCTGTCCACCCTACACTGCATATCTCATGGGTAAGTCACCCTCTAGCAGGCCTTACAGCCCTAGGGCAGGGTGCAACATACTCTATGTGAGGGCATAATTGCATGAGCAGTATGCCCCCATGTGCCAAACCTGGGACATAGTGAGTGAACAGAGCAGCCATTTTAATATTTTTACTGGACACTGGTCAAACACAAGTTATTCAGAATGTTAAATCCAAAATGGGGCCTGTATTCTATGTAACCCTAAATGTACCCAGGGGTCACCTTAGAGATGCCGCCTGCAAAAGCTAACCTAACCGTCAGAGTTGCTGACTGGTTCCATCCAGCCTGCCACCTCCAGACGCCAATATACATACCTGGGAGAGAGCCCTGGCTCTCTGGTTTGTAAAACAATGCCCTTCCTGGGTGGAGGAGCTAACACCCCCTCCCTCAGGAATGTGCACTCTCCTGGTGCTGAGCTTCAAAGGGCTGCCACCCTTGAAACCTGAGCCCCCGAGCCTGCTGCTAGTAGCAGATGACCTTCCCCTTTGCCAGCCCCCACTTTTGGCGGGAGCAAAAGTGGGAAACCACACAAAGAGTAGGTGGAGCATGCATCACCCCTAGGGGCTTGCAGGCGAAGTGGACCCTCCATTTCATTTTGCTCCATGTTGGATGGCATGAAAATAGCCAGTGAGGTTTAGGAAGTGACCCTTCCCACAGGAAGTGGTCATTATAGTAGGTGCCAAAGGATAAGTGTCCCATTGGACACTACCAGGTTCCCCCTAAAAACACCCAGCCGTCCCAACTTTGTCACAGAGTGGGATGGGGTCAGTGAGACTTCTGACCCCACCCCACTCTGTGATGAGGTGTCACTGATTGACACTCACCCTGGGCGCTACAGGGATTAAACCTGAAGCGCCCAGGTCGAAGTCAATGGGTGACACTTTCCTCGTCACCCAGGGGAGGGCCTCGAGGCACCTTTGCTGGGCAGAGGAGGTCACGCCCATAGGAGCTGTGACCTCTTCAGCCCAGCAAAGTTCAGCTCAGGCAGCCAGGAGGCTGCGCAAATCACGCATGTCTCAGGCTGGCCTTTGTTCAGACACTCTTCTTGAGGGGCAAAAGGTGGGGGGGGGCGCGGCCCCTCCGCCCCAAAGGACGGGCCGCGCCTGATAGCTATCTCCATGCAAACACTAAATACTGCTGGTGGGAAGCTTTCAAGGTGGTGATAAGAGGGACGTCTACACGTGCTGTTGCAGGAGACTTAGAGTGCTGTCAGAAATGATGGTGGATACACGAACCTGCGTCAGCGAGCCATTAAAGCCCTCGCTAACATGCACGAATGAGAGAGGACGCCACCTAACACGGACAGCCGCCCAGTCCGCGCCCACCACAGGACGCCGCTGGAGTAGGCAGAGGCGGGGCTGCGTAAGGGTTAATGAGACTTTGAAACTGCTCTCATAGTAGACAAGACATAATTACCAACACGCACTGTATCAGTGAATATGTTACTGTGTGAACAAATTCTTGCTGTGTTTGTGTAATTGTATGGTGTTCTTCACGTACAAGCAATGGCCGTGAACATACAATGCTATGTGAAATGCAATAAAATTTGTTTTAAAGAATTTCTGCCTCGATTATGGTGGTGACGTGTAGGAGAGAAGTTCCACTGTGTGGTGGTGTCTCTGGGAGCACCAGGCGAGGTCCGCTCTGGTCTGGTTTCTGTGATTTCCAGTTCCTGGTCCCCTCTCGAGTCTCAGGATGACTCTCTGCAGATGGCCTTACCCCACAGAATGTTTGCATACTCACCCCTTGCAGGTGTACCTTAAACGCCATACTCACCCCTTGCAGGTGTACCTTAAACGACATACTCACCCCTTGCAGGTGTACCTTAAACGCCATACTCACCCCTTGCAGGTGTACATTAAATGCCATACTCACCCCATGCAGGTGTACCTTAAACGCCATACTCACCCCTTGCAGGTGTACTTTAAACGCCATACACACCCATTGCAGGTGTACCTTAAACGCCATACTCACCCCTTGCAGGTGTACCTTAAACGCCATACTCACCCCTTGCAGGTGTACTTTAAACGCCATATTCACCCCTTGGAGGTGTACTTTAAACGCCATACACACCCCTTGCAGGTGTACCTTAAACGCCATACTCACCCCTTGCAGGTGTACTTTAAACGCCATACTCACCCCTTGCAGGTGTATCACCCCTTGCAGGTGTAATTTAAACGCCATACTCACCCCTTGCAGGTGTACCTTAAACGCCATACTCACCTGTAGGAAAGTACCATCTTGCCTGGCATGTTACCCCCATTTTTCACTGTATATATGTTGTTTTAGTTGTATGTGTCACTGGGACCCTGCCAGCCAGGGCCCCAGTGCTCATAAGTGTGCCTGAATGTGTTACCTGTGTAGTGACTAACTGTCTCACTGAGGCTCTGCTAACCAGAACCTCAGTGGTTATGCTCTCTCATTTCTTTCCAAATTGTCACTAACAGGCTAGTGACCAATTTTACCAATTTACATTGGCTTACTGGAACACCCTTATAATTCCCTAGTATATGGTACTGAGGTACCCAGGGTATTGGGGTTCCAGGAGATCCCTATGGGCTGCAGCATTTCTTTTGCCACCCATAGGGAGCTCTGACAATTCTTACACAGGCCTGCCACTGCAGCCTGAGTGAAATAACGTCCACGTTATTTCACAGCCATTTTACACTGCACTTAAGTAACTTATAAGTCACCTATATGTCTAACCTTTACCTGGTAAAGGTTGGGTGCTAAGTTACTTAGTGTGAGGGCACCCTGGCACTAGCCTAGGTGCCCCCACATTGGTCAGGGCCAATTTCCCGGACTTTGTGAGTGCGGGGACACCATTACACACGTGCACTACATATAGGTCACTACCTATATGTAGCTTCACAATGGCAACTCCGAATATGGCCACGTAACATGTCTATGATCATGGAATTGCCCCCTCTATGCCATCCTGGCATAGTTGGCACAATCCCATGATCCCAGTGGTCTGTAGCACAGACCCTGGTACTGCCAAACTGCCTTTCCTGGGGTTTCACTGCAGCTGCTGCTGCTGCCAACCCCTCAGACAGGCTTCTGCCCTCCTGGGGTCCAGCCAGGCCTGGCCCAGGATGGCAGAACAAAGGACTTCCTCTGAGAGAGGGTGTTACACCCTCTCCCTTCGGAAAATGGTGTGAAGGCAGGGGAGGAGTAGCCTCCCCCAGCCTCTGGAAATGCTTTCATGGGCACATTTGGTGCCCATTTCTGCATAAGCCAGTCTACACCGGTTCAGGGACCCCTTAGCCCTGCTCTGGCGCGAAACTGGACAAAGGAAAGGGGAGTGACCACTCCCCTGACCTGTACCTCCCCTGGGAGGTGCCCAGAGCTCCTCCAGTGTGCTCCAGACCTCTGCCATCTTGGAAACAGAGGTGCTGCTGGCACACTGGACTGCTCTGAGTGGCCAGTGCCATCAGGTGACGTCAGAGACTCCTCCTGATAGGCTCCTTCAGGTGTTGCTAGCCTATCCTCTCTCATAGGTAGCCAAACCCTCTTTTCTGCCTATTTAGGGTCTCTGTCTCTTGGGATTCCTTAGATAACGAATGCAAGAGCTCATCCGAGTTCCTCTGCATCTCTCTCTTCACCTTCTGCCAAGGAATCGACTGCTGACCGCGCTGGAAGCCTGCAAAACTGCAACATAGTAGCAAAGACGACTACTGCAACTCTGTAACGCTGATCCAGCCGCCTTCTCGACTGCTTTCCTGGTGGTGCATGCTGTGGGGGTAGTCTGCCTCCTCTCTGCACTAGAAGCTCCGAAGAAATCTCCCGTGGGTCGACGGAATCGTCCCCCTGCAACCGCAGGCACCAAAGAACTGCATCACCGGTACCTTGGGTCTCCTCTCAGCACGACGAGCGAGGTCCCTTGAATCCAGCAACTCTGTCCAAGTGACTCCCACAGTCCAGTGACTCTTCAGTCCAAGTTTGGTGGAGGTAAGTCCTTGCCTCCCCACGCCAGACTGCATTGCTTGGAACCGCGACTTTTGCAGCTACTCCGGCCTCCGTGCACTTCTAGCGGAAATCCTTTGTGCACAGTCCAGCCTGGGTCCACGGCACTCTAACCTGCATTGCACGACCTCCTAAGTTGTTCTCCGGCGACGTGGGACTCCTTTGTGCGACTTCGGGTGAGCACCATTTCACGCATCCTCGTAGTGCCTGTTTCTGGCACTTCTGCGGGTGCTGCCTGCTGCTGAGAGGGCTCCTTGTCTTGCTCGACGCCCCCTCTGTCCCCTGACGCAATTGGCGACATCCTGGTCCCTCCTGGGCCACAGCAGCATCCAAAAACCCTTACCGCATGATTTGCAGCTAGCAAGGCTTGTTGGCGGTCTTTCGGCAGGAAAGCACTTCTGCACGACTCTCCACGGCGTGAGGGATCCGTCCTCCAAAGGGGAAGTCTCTAGCCCTTGTCGTTCTTGCAGAAACCTACGCTTCTACTGTCAAGTAGCAGCATCTTTGCACCCAGAGCTGGCATTTCCTGGGCATCTGCCCATCTCCGACTTGCTTGTGACTTTTGGACTTGGTCCCCTTGTTCTACAGGTACCCTCGACTGGAAATCCATCGTTGTTGCATTGTTGGTTTGTGTCTTTCCTGCAGAATTCCCCTATCACGACTTCTATGTCCTTTGGGGAACTTTAGTGCACTTTGCACTCACTTTTCAGGGTCTTGGGGAGGGTTATTTTTCTAACTCTCACTATTTTCTAATAGTCCCAGCGACCCTCTACAAGGTCACATAGGTTTGGGGTCCATTTGTGGTTCGCATTCCACTTTTGGAGTATATGGTTTGTGTTGCCCCTATCCCTATGTGTCCCCATTGCATCCTATTGTAACTATACATTGTTTGCACTGTTTTCTAAGACTATACTGCATATTTTTGCTATGGTGTATATATATCTTGTGTATATTTCCTATCCTCATACTGAGGGTACACTCTAAGATACTTTGGCATATTGTCATAAAAATAAAGTACCTTTATTTTTAGTATAACTGTGTATTGTGTTTTCTTATGATATTGTGCAAGTGACACTTGTGGTACTGTAGGAGCTTCACTCGTCTCCTAGTTCAGCCTAAGCTGCTCTGCTAAGCTACCATTATCTATCAGCCTAAGCTGCTAGACACCCTATACACTAATAAGGGATAACTGGGCCTGGTGCAAGGTGCAAGTACCCCTTGGTACCCACTACAAGCCAGTCCAGCCTCCTACATCACCCCTTGCAGGTGTACTTTAAATGCCATACTCACCCCTTGCAGGTGTAAACACCTCCCACTCAGTCCTGACGTCACTAGTGGTGCTTGTGTGGTCTTTGAATACTGGTCAATGCTCCCCAGAGCAGGAATCAGGGGGGCCCTGGACTGGGTCTCCAGCTGGAGATGCTTGAGGCATGCCTGCCCAGTGCCTGGGTACCACTAGCGGGATGTGGACTGACGTCCGACTGAGATCTTCTGCATGTTGGGTGGATCCTGACATGTTCAGAGCAGACGATCATTTCTAGGCTACATAGTAAGTCACGCGTAACACAGTAAAAGTGAGTGTATGAGATAGCAGTGTAAGTGAGACTGATGCAGGGTGTGAGATACACAGTAAGAGTGAGTGTATGAGTTAGCAGCGTCAGTGAGACTGAGCTACTGATACACAGTAAGAGTGAGTGTATGAGTTAGCAGTGTCAGTGAGACTGATGCAGTGTGTGAGATACACAGTAAGAGTGAGTGTATGAGTTAGTGTCAGTGAGACTGAGGTACTGTGTGAGATACACAGTAAGAGTGAGTGTATGAGATAGCAGTGTCAGTTAGACTGATGCAGTATGTGAGATACACAGAGTGAGTGTATGAGATAGAGTCAGTGAGACTGAGGTAAACTGTGAGATATCAAATCAAATAAAATCAAATCATTAACATTTATAAAGCGCTCTACTCACCCGTGCAGGTCTCAAGGCGCTAGGGGAAAAAGGGGGGGGTTATCGCTGCTCGAACAGCCAGGTCTTTAGGAGTCTCCGGAAAGCGGAGTGGTCCTGGGCGGTCCTGAGGCTGGTGGGGAGGGAGTTCCAGGTCTTGGCTGCCAGGAAGGAGAAAGATCTCCCACCCGCCGTGGAGCGGCGGATGCGAGGGACAGCAGCGAGTGCGAGGCCAGAGGAGCGGAGGAGGCGGGTGGGGACGTGGAAGCTGAGGCGTCTGTTGAGGTATTCCGGTCCCTTGTCGTGGAGGGCTTTGTGTGCGTGGGTGAGAAGTCGGAAGGGGATCCTTTTGCTGACTGGGAGCCAGTGCAGGTGTCTCAGGTGTGCGGAGATGTGGCTGCTGCGGGGTATGTCGAGGATGAGGTGGGCCGAGGCGTTTTGAATGCGTTGCAGGCGATTTTGGAGTTTGGCTGTGGTCCCGGCGTAGAGGGTGTTGCCGTAGTCCAGGCGGCTCGTGACGAGGGCGTGGGTCACGTTTTTTCTGGTGTCGGTGGGGATCCAGCGGAAGATCTTGCGGAGCATGCAGAGGGTGAGGAAGCAGGCGGAGGACACGGCGTTGACTTGCTTGGTTCATGGTGAGAAGAGGGTCCAAGATGAAGCCGAGGTTGCGGGCGTGGTCTGTGGGGGTCGGTGCGGTGGCGAGGGCCGTGGGCCACCAGGAGTCGTCCAAGGCGGACGGGGTGTTGCCGAGGATGAGGACTTCCGTTTTTTCAGAGTTCAGCTTTAGGCGGCTGAGCCTCATCCAATCTGCGACGTCCTTCATACCCTCTTGTAGGTTGGTCTTGGCGCTGGCGGGGTCCTTGGTGAGGGAGAGTATAAGTTGGGTGTCGTCGGCGTAGGAGGTGATGATGATGTCGTGCTTGCGTACGATGTTGGCGAGGGGGCTCATGTAGACATTGAAGAGTGTCGGGCTGAGTGATGAGCCTTGGGGTACGCCGCAGATGATCTCGGTGGGTTCTGAGTGAAACGGAGGGAGGTAAACTCTTTGGGAAGGGTTTGAGAGGAAGGAGGCGATCCAGTCCAGGGCCTGGCCTTGGATTCCGGTGGAGCGGAGGCGGGTGATTAGGGTGCGGTGACAGACGGTGTCAAAGGCAGCCGATACACAGTGAGTTACACAGTAAGAGTGAATTTACGAGATAGCAGTGTCAGTGAGACTGAGTTACTGAGTGAGATACACAGTAAGAGTGAGTGTATGAGATAGCAGTGTCAGTGAGACTGAGGTACATAGTGAGATACACAGTAACAGTGAGTGAAGTACTGTGTGAGATACACAGTAAGAGTGAGTGAGGTACAGTGTGAGATACACAGTAAGAGTGAGTGTATGAGTTAGCAGTGTCAATGAGACAGAGGCACTGTGTGAGATACACAGTAAGAGTGAGTGTATGAGATAGCAGTGTCAGTGAGACTGAGGTACTGTGTGAGATACACAGTAAGAGTGAGTGTATGAGATAGCAGTGTCAGTGAGACTGAGGTACTGTGTGAGATACACAGTAAGAGTGAGTGTATGAGATAGCAGTGTCAGTGAGACTGAGGTACTGTGTGAGATACACAGTAAGAGTGAATTTACGAGATAGCAGTGTCAGTGAGACTGAGTTACTGAGTGAGATCAACAGTAAGAGTGAGTGTATGAGATAGCAGTGTCAGTGAGACTGATGCAGTGTGTGAGATACACAGTAAGAGTGAGTGAGGTACTGTGTGAGATACACAGTAAGAATGAGTGTATGAGATAGTGTCAGGGAGACTGAGGTACTGATACACAGTAAGAGTGAGCGTATGAGATAGCAGTGTCAGTGAGACTTAGGTACTGTGTGAGATACACAGTAAGAGTGAGTGTATGAGATAGCAGTGTCAGTGAGACTGAGGCTGTGTGTGAGATACACAGTAAGAGTGAGTGTATGAGTTAGTGTCAATGAGACTGAGGTACTGTGTGAGATACACAGTAAGAGTGTGTGAGGTAGTGTGTGAGATACACAATAAGAATGAGTGTATGAGATAGCAGTGTCAGTGAGACAGAGGTACTGATAGACAATAAGAGTGAGTGTATGAGATAGCAGTGTCAGTGAGACTGAGGTACTGTGTGAGATACACAGTAAGAGTGAGTGTATGAGTTAGCAGTGTCAGTGAAACTGATGCAGTGTGTGAGATACAAAGTAAGAGTGAGTGTACGAGATAGCAGTGTCAGTGAGACTGAGGTACTGTGTGAGATACACAGTAAGAGTGAGTGTACGAGATAGCAGTGTCAGTGAGACTGATGCAGTGTGTGGGATACAAGGTAAGAGTGAGTGTATGAGTTAGCAGTGTCAGTGAGACTGATGCAGTGTGTGAGATACACAGTAAGAGAGAGTGTATGAGATAGCAGTGTCAGTGAGACTGAGGTACTGAGTGAGATACACAGTAAGAGTGAGTGTATGAGTTAGCATTGTCAGTGAGACTGAGGTACTGTGTGGGATACACAGAAAGGGTGAGTGTATAAGATAGCAGTGTCAGTGAGACTGAGGTACTGTGTGAGATACACAGTAAGAGTGAGTATGAGATAGCAGTGTCAGTGAGACAGAGGTACTGCGTGAGATACACAGTAAGAGTGAGTGAGGTACTGTGTGAGATACACAGTAAGAGTGAGTGTATGAGTTAGCAGTGTCAGTGAGACTGAGGTACTGTGTGGGATACACAGTAAGAGTGAGTGTAGGAGGCTGGCCTGGTTTGTAGTGGGTACCAAGGGGTACTTACACTCTGCACCAGGTCCAGTTATCTCTTATTTGTGTAGAAGAGGTGTTTGTAGCAGCTTAGGCTGATAGAAGGTAGCTATAGCAGAACAGCTTAGGCTGAACTAGGAGACATGCAAAGCTCCTACTATACCACTGGTGTCATATGCACAATATCATAAGAAAACACAATACACAGATATACTAAAAATAAAGGTACTGTATTTTTATGACAATATGCCAAAAGTATCTCAGTGAGTACCCTCAGTATGAGGATGAGAAATATACACAAGATATATGTACACAATACCAAAATTATGCAGTTATAGCAAAAGGAAGTAATGCAAGCAGTGTAAAGTTACAATAGATTGCAATAGGAGCACATAGGTATAGGGGCAACACAAACCATATACTCTAGAAGTGGAATGTGAACCACAAATGGACCCCAAACCTATGTGAGCTTGTAGAGGGTCGCTGGGACTGTAAGAAAACAGTGAGGGTTAGAAAAATAGCCCACCCCAAGACCCTGTAAGGTAGGTGTAAAGTGCACCTACAACCCCCAGAGAGCACAGAAGTCGTGATAGGGGGATTCTGCAAGGAAAACCAACACCAGCAATGCAACAACAGTGGATTTCCAGTCCTGAGTACCTGTAAGACAAGGGGACCAAGTCCAAGAGTCGCGACAGTGTCGAGAGTGGGCAGGAGCCCAGGAAATGCCAGCTGAGGGTGCAAGGAAGCTGCCACTGGGTGGAAGAAGCTTGGTGTTCTGCAAGAACGAAGAGGACTAGGAACTTCCCCTTTGGAGGATGGATGTCCCACGTCGTGAAGAAGCTTGCAGAGGTGTTCCCACGCAGAAAGACTGCAAACAAGCCTTGCTAGCTGCAAGGGTTGTGGTTAGGGTTTTTGGATGCTGCTGTCGCCCAGGAGGGACCAGGATGTCGCCACTTGGATGAGGAGACAGAGGGGGCGCCCAGCAAGTCAGGGAGCACTCACAGAAGTAGGCAGCACCCGCAGAAGTACCGGAACAGGCACTTAGAAGAGGAGTGAACCGGAGCCCACGCGAAGTCACAAAAGGGAGTCCCACGATGCCGGAGGACAACTCAGAAGGTTGTGCACTGCAGGTTAGAGTGTCGTGGACCCAGGCTTGGCTGTGCACTAAGGAAATCCTGGAAGAGTGCACAGGAGCTGGAGCAGCTGCAAATCACGCGGTACCCAGCAATGCAGTCTAGCGTGGGGAGGCAAGGACTTACCTCCACCAAACTTGGACTGAAGAGTCACTGGACTGTGGGAGTCACTTGGACAGAGTTGCTGAGTTCCAGGGACCATGCTTGTTATGCTGAGAGGGGACCCAGAGGACCGGTGATGCAGTCTTTTGTTGCCTGCGGTTGCAGGGGGAAGATTCCGTCGACCCACGGGAGATTTCTTCAGAGCTCCTGGTGCAGTCGAGAAAGCCGGCAGGATGAGCGATACAGGGTTGCTAGTAGTCGTCTTTGCTACTTTGTTGCGGTTTTGCAGGCGTCCTGAGCAGTCAGCGGTCGATCCTTTGGCAGAAGGTGAAGAGGGAGATGCAGAGGAACTCTGGTGAGCACTTGCATTCGGTATCTAAAGAATTCCCCAAAGCAGAGACCCTAAATAGCCAGAAAAGGAGGTTTGGCTACCTAGGAAGGAGGACTGGCTACTATGAGAGGTAAGAGCCTATCAGAAGAAGTCTCTGATGTCACCTGCTGGCACTGTCCACTCAGAGCAGTCCAGTGTGGCAGCAACACCTCTGTTTCCAAGATGGCAGAGGTCTGGGGCAAACTGGAGGAGCTCTGGGCACCTCCCCTGGGAGGTGCAGGTAGGGAGTTGTCACTTCCCTTTCCTTTGTCCAGTTTTGCAGCAGAGCAGGGCAAAGGGGTCCCCTGAACCGGTGTAGACTGGCTTATGCAGAGATGGGCAGCATCTGTGCCCATCAAATCATTTCCAGAGGCTGGGGAGGCTACTCCTCCCCAGCCATCACACCTATTTCCAAAGGGAGAGGGTGTTACACCCTCTCTCAGAGGAAATCCTTTGTTCTGCCTTCCTGGGCCAGGGCTGGCTGGCCCCCAGGAGGGCAGAAACCTGTCTGAGGGGTTGGAAGCAGCAGCAGCTGCAGTGGAGACCCCGTAAAGGCAGTTTGGCAGTACCCGGGTTCTGTGCTAGAGACCCGGGGGATCATGGAATTGTCTCCCCAATGACAGAATGGCATTGGGGTGACAATTCCATGATCTTAGACATGTTACATGGCCATGTTCTGAGTTACCATTGTGACGCTACACATAGGTAGTGACCTATGTATAGTGCACGTGTGTAATGGTGTCCCCGCACTCACAAAGTCCGGGGAATTCGCCCTGAACAATGTGGGGGCACCTTGGCTAGTGCCAGGGTGCCCACACACTAAGGGGGTCATTCTGACCCCGGCGGGAGCCGCCCGCCTGGAGGGAACCGCCAGAATACCGCTGCGCGGTCAAAAGACCGCCGCGGGTATTCTGGGTTTCCCACTGGGCTGGCGGGCGACCGTCAAAAGGCCGCCCGCCAGCCCAGTGGGAAACACCCCTCCATGAGGATGCCGGCTCCGAATGGAGCCGGCGGAGTGGAGGATGTGCGACGGGTGCAGTAGCACCCGTCGCGAATTTCAGTGTCTGCAGTGCAGACACTGAAATTCAAAGTGGGGCCCTGTTACGGGGGCCCCTGCAGTGCCCATGCCATTGGCATGGGCACTGCAGGGGCCCCCAGGGGTCCCACGACACCCCTCACCGCCATCCTGTTCCTGGCGGGCGGAACCGCCAGGAACAGGATGGCGGTGAGGGGGTCGGAATCCCCATGGCGGATTCCCATGGGCAGCGGAAAGTCGGTGGTACACCGCCGACTTTCTGCTTCTCCCCGCGGCTGTACCGCCGCGGTCAGAATGCCCGGCGGAGCACCGCCAGCCTGTTGGCGGTGCTACCGCCGACCGCCGGGGTCAGAATGACCCCCTAAGTAACTTAGCACCCAACCTTTACCAGGTAAAGGTTAGACATATAGGTGACTTATAAGTTACTTAAGTGCAGTGGTAAATGGCTGTGAAATAACGTGGACGTTATTTCACTCAGGCTGCACTGGCAGGCCTGTGTAAGAATTGTCAGAGCTCCCTATGGGTGGCAAAAGAAATGCTGCAGCCCATAGGGATCTCATGGAACCCCAATACCCTGGGTACGCCAGTACCATATACTAGGGAATTATAAAGGTATTCCAGTATGCCAATGTGAATTGGTGAAATTGGTCACTAGCCCGTTAGTGACAATTTGGAAAGCAGAGAGAGCATAACCACTGAGGTTCTGGTTAGCAGAGCCTCAGTGAGACAGTTAGTCATCACACAGGGAACACATACAGGGCACACTTATGAGCACTGGGGCCCTGGCTGGCAGGGTCCCAGTGACACGTAGACTAAAACAACATATATACAGTGAAATATGGGGGTAACATGCCAGGCAAGATGGTACTTTCCTACAGTGAGTGTATGAGATAGCAGTGTCAGTGAGACTGAGGTACTGTGTGAGATACACAGTAAGAGTGAGTATGAGATAGCACTGTCAGTGAGACAGAGGTACTGCGTGAGATACACAGTAAGAGTGAGTGAGGTACTGTGTGAGATACAAAGTAAGAGTGAGTGTATGAGTTAGCAGTATCAGTGAGACTGAGGTACTGTGTGAGATACAGAATAAGAGTGAGTGTATGAGATAGCAGTGTCAGTGAGACTGATGCAGTGTGTGGGATACACAGTAAGAGTGAGTGTATGAGTTAGCAGTGTCAGTGAGACTGAGGGACTGTGTGCGAGACACAGAAAGAGTGAGTGTACGAGATAGCAGTGTCAGTGAGACTGAGGTACTGTGTGAGATGCACAGTAAGAGTGAGTGTACGAGATAGCAGTGTCAGTGAGACTGATGCAGTGTGTGGGATACACAGTAAGAGTGAGTGTATGAGATAGCAGTGTCAGTGAGACTGAGGCACTGTGTGATATACACAGTAAGAGTGAGTGTACGAGATAGCAGTGTCAGTGAGACTGAGGTACTGTGTGAGATACACAGTAAGAGTGAGTGTACGAGTTAGCAGCGTCAGTGAGACTGAGGTACTGTGTGAGATACACAGTAAGAGTGATTGTACGAGATAGCAGTGTCAGTGAGACTGAGGTACTGTGTGAGATGCACAGTAAGAGTGAGTGTACGAGATAGCAGTGTCAGTGAGACTGATGCAGTGTGTGGGATGCACAGTAAGAGTGAGTGTATGAGATAGCAGTGTCAGTGAGACTGATGCAGTGTGTGGGATACACAGTAAGAGTGAGTGTATGAGATAGCAGTGTCAGTGAGACTGAGGCACTGTGTGATATACACAATAAGAGTGAGTGTACGAGATAGTGTCAGTGAGACTGATGCAGTGTGTGGGATACACAGTAAGAGTGAGTGTATGAGATAGCAGTGTCAGTGAGACTGAGGCACTGTGTGATATACACAGTAAGAGTGAGTTTACGAGATAGCAGTGTCAGACTGAGGTACTGCGTGAGATACACAGTAAGAGTGAGTGTACGAGATAGCAGTGTCAGTTAGACTGAGGTACTGCGTGAGATACACAGTAAGAGTGAGTGTATGTGATAGCAGTGTCAGTGAGACTGATGCAGTGTGTGAGATACACAGTAAGAGTGAGTGTATGAGATAGCAGTGTCAGTGAGACTGAGGTACTGTGTGAGATACACAGTAAGAGTGAGTGTGAGATACACAGTAAGAATGAGTGTATGAGATAGCAGTGTCAGTGAGACTGAGGTACTGTGTGAGATGCACAGTAAGCATGAGTGTATGAGATAGTGTCAGTGAGACTGAGGTACTGTGTGAGATACACAGTAAGAGTGAGTGTATGAGTTAGCAGTGTCAGTGAGACTGATGCAGTGTGTGAGATACACAGTAAGAGTGAGTGCATGAGATAGCAGTGTCAGTGAGACTGAGGTACTGTGTGAGATACACAATAAGAGTGAGTGTATGAGATAGCAGAGTCAGTGAGACTGATGCAGTGTGTGAGATACACAGTAAGAGTGAGTGTATGAGATAGCAGTGTCAGTAACACAGAGGTACTGATACACAGTAAGAGTGAGTGTATGAGATAGCAGTGTCAGTGAGACAGAGGTTCTGTGTGAGATACACAGTAAGAGTGAGTGCATGAGTTAGCAGTGTCAGTGAGACTGAGGTACTGTGTGAAATACACAGTAAGAGTGAGTGTATGAGTTAGCAGTGTCAGTGAGACTGAGGTACTGCGTGAGATACACAGTAAGAGTGAGTGAGGTAGTGTGTGAGATACACAGTAAGAGTGAGTGCATGATTTAGCAGTGTCAGTGAGACTGAGGTACTGTGTGAAGTACACAGTAAGAGTGAGTGTATGAGTTAGCAGTGTCAGTGAGACTGATGCAGTGTGTGAGATGCACAGTAGGAGTGAGTGTATGAGATAGCGGTGTAAGTGAGACTGATGCAGTGTGTGAAATACACAGTAAGAGTGAGTGTATGAGATAGCGGTGTCAGTGAGACTGATGCAGTGTGTGAGATACACAGTAAGACTGAGTGTATGAGATAGCAGTGTCAGTGAGACTGATGCAGTGTGTGAGATACACAGTAAGAGTGAGTGTATGAGATAGCAGTGTCAGTGAGACTGATGCAGTGTGTGAGATACACAGTGAGTGTATGAGTTAGCAGTGTCAGTGAGACTGAGCTACTGATACACAGTAAGAGTGAGTGTATGAGTTAGCATTGTCAGTGAGACTGATGCAGTGTGTGAGATACACAGTAAGAGTGAGTGTATGAGGTAGCAGTGTCAGTGAGACTGAGGTACTGATACACAGTAAGAGTGAGTGTATGAAATAGCGGTGTCAGTGAGACTGATGCAGTGTGTGAGATACACAGTAAGAGTGAGTGTATGAGTTAGCAGTGTCAGTGAGACTGATGCAGTGTGTGAGATACACAGTAAGAGTGAGTGTATGAGATAGCAGTGTCAGTGAGACAGAGGTACTGTGTGAGGTACACAGTAAGAATGAGTGTATGAGATAGCAGTGTCAGTGAGACTGAGGTACTGTGTGAGGTACACAGTAAGGGTAAGTGTATGATGTAGCAGTGTCAGTGAGACCGAGGTACTGATACACAGTAAGAGTGAGTGTATGAGGTAGCAGTGTCAGTGAGACTGAGGTACTGATGCACAGTAAGAGTGAGTGTATGAGACAGCAGTGTCAGTGAGACTGATGCAGTGTGTGAGATACACAGTACGAGTGAGTGTATGAGATAGCAGTGTCAGCGAGACAGAGGTACTGTGTGAGGTACACAGTAAGAATGAGTGTATGAGATAGCAGTGTCAGTGAGACTGAGGTACTGTGTGAGGTACACAGTAAGGGTAAGTGTATGAGGTAGCAGTGTCAGTGAGACCGAGGTACTGATACACAGTAAGAGTGAGTGTATGAGGTAGCAGTGTCAGTGAGACTGAGGTACTGATACACAGTAAGAGTGAGTGTATGAGCGGTGTCAGCGAGACTGATGCAGTGTGTGAGATACACAGTAAGAGTGAGTGTATGAGTTAGCAGTGTCAGTGAGACTGATGCAGTGTGTGGGATACACAGTAAGAGTGAGTGTATGAGTTAGCAGTGTCAGTGAGACAGAGGTACTGTGTGAGATACACAGTAAGAGTGAGTGTACGAGATAGCAGTGTCAGTGAGATTGAGGTACTGATACACAGTAAGAGTGAGTGTATGAGTTAGCATTGTCAGTGAGACTGATGCAGTGTGTGGATACACAGTAAGAGTGAGTGTATGAGATAGCGGTGTCAGCGAGACTGATGCAGTGTGTGAGATACACAGTAAGACTGAGTGTATGAGTTAGCAGTGTCAGTGAGACTGATGCAGTGTGTTAGATACACAGTAAGAGTGAGTGTATGAGATAGCAGTGTCAGTGAGACAGAGGTACTGTGTGAGGTACACAGTAAGAATGAGTGTATGAGATAGCAGTGTCAGTGAGACTGAGGTACTGTGTGAGGTACACAGTAAGGGTAAGTGTATGAGGTAGCAGTGTCAGTGAGACCGAGGTACTGATACACAGTAAGAGTGAGTGTATGAGGCAGCAGTGTCAGTGAGACTGAGGTACGGATACACAGTAAGAGTGAGTGTATGAGATAGCGGTGTCAGTGAGACTGATGCAGTGTGTGAAATACACAGTAAGAGTGAGTGTATGAGATAGCAGTGTCAGTGAGACAGAGGTACTGTGTGAGGTACACAGTAAGAATGAGTGTATGAGATAGCAGTGTCAGTGAGACTGAGGTACTGTGTGAGGTACACAGTAAGGGTAAGTGTATGATGTAGCAGTGTCAGTGAGACCGAGGTACTGATACACAGTAAGAGTGAGTGTATGAGGTAGCAGTGTCAGTGAGACTGAGGTACTGATGCACAGTAAGAGTGAGTGTATGAGACAGCAGTGTCAGTGAGACTGATGCAGTGTGTGAGATACACAGTAAGAGTGACTGTATGAGATAGCAGTGTCAGCGAGACAGAGGTACTGTGTGAGGTACACAGTAAGAATGAGTGTATGAGATAGCAGTGTCAGTGAGACTGAGGTACTGTGTGAGGTACACAGTAAGGGTAAGTGTATGAGGTAGCAGTGTAAGTGAGACCGAGGTACTGATACACAGTAAGAGTAAGTGTATGAGGTAGCAGTGTCAGTGAGACTGAGGTACTGATACACAGTAAGAGTGAGTGTATGAGATAGCGGTGTCAGCGAGACTGATGCAGTGTGTGAGATACACAGTAAGAGTGAGTGTATGAGTTAGCAGTGTCAGTGAGACTGATGCAGTGTGTGGGATACACAGTAAGAGTGAGTGTATGAGTTAGCAGTGTCAGTGAGACAGAGGTACTGTGTGAGATACACAGTAAGAGTGAGTGTACGAGATAGCAGTGTCAGTGAGATTGAGGTACTGATACACAGTAAGAGTGAGTGTATGAGTTAGCATTGTCAGTGAGACTGATGCAGTGTGTGGATACACAGTAAGAGTGAGTGTATGAGATAGCGGTGTCAGCGAGACTGATGCAGTGTGTGAGATACACAGTAAGACTGAGTGTATGAGTTAGCAGTGTCAGTGAGACTGATGCAGTGTGTGAGGTACACAGTAAGAATGAGTGTATGAGATAGCAGTGTCAGTGAGACTTAGGTACTGTGTGAGGTACACAGTAAGGGTAAGTGTATGATGTAGCAGTGTCAGTGAGACCGAGGTACTGATACACAGTAAGAGTGAGTGTATGAGTTAGCATTGTCAGTGAGACTGATGCAGTGTGTGAGATACACAGTAAGAGTGAGTGCATGAGTTAGCAGTGTCAGTGAGACTGAGGTACTGTGTGAAATACACAGTAAGAGTGAGTGTATGAGTTAGCAGTGTCAGTGAGACTGAGGTACTGCGTGAGATACACAGTAAGAGTGAGTGAGGTAGTGTGTGAGATACACAGTAAGAGTGAGTGCATGATTTAGCAGTGTCAGTGAGACTGAGGTACTGTGTGAAGTACACAGTAAGAGTGAGTGTATGAGTTAGCAGTGTCAGTGAGACTGATGCAGTGTGTGAGATGCACAGTAGGAGTGAGTGTATGAGATAGCGGTGTAAGTGAGACTGATGCAGTGTGTGAAATACACAGTAAGAGTGAGTGTATGAGATAGCGGTGTCAGTGAGACTGATGCAGTGTGTGAGATACACAGTAAGACTGAGTGTATGAGATAGCAGTGTCAGTGAGACTGATGCAGTGTGTGAGATACACAGTAAGAGTGAGTGTATGAGATAGCAGTGTCAGTGAGACTGATGCAGTGTGTGAGATACACAGTGAGTGTATGAGTTAGCAGTGTCAGTGAGACTGAGCTACTGATACACAGTAAGAGTGAGTGTATGAGTTAGCATTGTCAGTGAGACTGATGCAGTGTGTGAGATACACAGTAAGAGTGAGTGTATGAGGTAGCAGTGTCAGTGAGACTGAGGTACTGATACACAGTAAGAGTGAGTGTATGAAATAGCGGTGTCAGTGAGACTGATGCAGTGTGTGAGATACACAGTAAGAGTGAGTGTATGAGTTAGCAGTGTCAGTGAGACTGATGCAGTGTGTGAGATACACAGTAAGAGTGAGTGTATGAGATAGCAGTGTCAGTGAGACAGAGGTACTGTGTGAGGTACACAGTAAGAATGAGTGTATGAGATAGCAGTGTCAGTGAGACTGAGGTACTGTGTGAGGTACACAGTAAGGGTAAGTGTATGATGTAGCAGTGTCAGTGAGACCGAGGTACTGATACACAGTAAGAGTGAGTGTATGAGGTAGCAGTGTCAGTGAGACTGAGGTACTGATGCACAGTAAGAGTGAGTGTATGAGACAGCAGTGTCAGTGAGACTGATGCAGTGTGTGAGATACACAGTACGAGTGAGTGTATGAGATAGCAGTGTCAGCGAGACAGAGGTACTGTGTGAGGTACACAGTAAGAATGAGTGTATGAGATAGCAGTGTCAGTGAGACTGAGGTACTGTGTGAGGTACACAGTAAGGGTAAGTGTATGAGGTAGCAGTGTCAGTGAGACCGAGGTACTGATACACAGTAAGAGTGAGTGTATGAGGTAGCAGTGTCAGTGAGACTGAGGTACTGATACACAGTAAGAGTGAGTGTATGAGCGGTGTCAGCGAGACTGATGCAGTGTGTGAGATACACAGTAAGAGTGAGTGTATGAGTTAGCAGTGTCAGTGAGACTGATGCAGTGTGTGGGATACACAGTAAGAGTGAGTGTATGAGTTAGCAGTGTCAGTGAGACAGAGGTACTGTGTGAGATACACAGTAAGAGTGAGTGTACGAGATAGCAGTGTCAGTGAGATTGAGGTACTGATACACAGTAAGAGTGAGTGTATGAGTTAGCATTGTCAGTGAGACTGATGCAGTGTGTGGATACACAGTAAGAGTGAGTGTATGAGATAGCGGTGTCAGCGAGACTGATGCAGTGTGTGAGATACACAGTAAGACTGAGTGTATGAGTTAGCAGTGTCAGTGAGACTGATGCAGTGTGTTAGATACACAGTAAGAGTGAGTGTATGAGATAGCAGTGTCAGTGAGACAGAGGTACTGTGTGAGGTACACAGTAAGAATGAGTGTATGAGATAGCAGTGTCAGTGAGACTGAGGTACTGTGTGAGGTACACAGTAAGGGTAAGTGTATGAGGTAGCAGTGTCAGTGAGACCGAGGTACTGATACACAGTAAGAGTGAGTGTATGAGGCAGCAGTGTCAGTGAGACTGAGGTACGGATACACAGTAAGAGTGAGTGTATGAGATAGCGGTGTCAGTGAGACTGATGCAGTGTGTGAAATACACAGTAAGAGTGAGTGTATGAGATAGCAGTGTCAGTGAGACAGAGGTACTGTGTGAGGTACACAGTAAGAATGAGTGTATGAGATAGCAGTGTCAGTGAGACTGAGGTACTGTGTGAGGTACACAGTAAGGGTAAGTGTATGATGTAGCAGTGTCCGTGAGACCGAGGTACTGATACACAGTAAGAGTGAGTGTATGAGGTAGCAGTGTCAGTGAGACTGAGGTACTGATGCACAGTAAGAGTGAGTGTATGAGACAGCAGTGTCAGTGAGACTGATGCAGTGTGTGAGATACACAGTAAGAGTGAGTGTATGAGATAGCAGTGTCAGCGAGACAGAGGTACTGTGTGAGGTACACAGTAAGAATGAGTGTATGAGATAGCAGTGTCAGTGAGACTGAGGTATTGTGTGAGGTACACAGTAAGGGTAAGTGTATGAGGTAGCAGTGTCAGTGAGACCGAGGTACTGATACACAGTAAGAGTGAGTGTATGAGGTAGCAGTGTCAGTGAGACTGAGGTACTGATACACAGTAAGAGTGAGTGTATGAGATAGCGGTGTCAGCGAGACTGATGCAGTGTGTGAGATACACAGTAAGAGTGAGTGTATGAGTTAGCAGTGTCAGTGAGACTGATGCAGTGTGTGGGATACACAGTAAGAGTGAGTGTATGAGTTAGCAGTGTCAGTGAGACAGAGGTACTGTGTGAGATACACAGTAAGAGTGAGTGTACGAGATAGCAGTGTCAGTGAGATTGAGGTACTGATACACAGTAAGAGTGAGTGTATGAGTTCGCATTGTCAGTGAGACTGATGCAGTGTGTGGATACACAGTAAGAGTGAGTGTATGAGATAGCGGTGTCAGCGAGACTGATGCAGTGTGTGAGATACACAGTAAGACTGAGTGTATGAGTTAGCAGTGTCAGTGAGACTGATGCAGTGTGTGAGGTACACAGTAAGAATGAGTGTATGAGATAGCAGTGTCAGTGAGACTGAGGTACTGTGTGAGGTACACAGTAAGGGTAAGTGTATGATGTAGCAGTGTCAGTGAGACCGAGGTACTGATACACAGTAAGAGTGAGTGTATGAGGTAGCAGTGTCAGTGAGACTGAGGTACTGTGTGAGGTACACAGTAAGAATGAGTGTATGAGATAGCAGTGTCAGTGAGACTGAGGTACTGTGTGAGGTACACAGTAAGGGTAAGTGTATGATGTAGCAGTGTCAGTGAGACCGAGGTACTGATACACAGTAAGAGTGAGTGTATGAGGTAGCAGTGTCAGTGAGACTGAGGTACTGATGCACAGTAAGAGTGAGTGTATGAGACAGCAGTGTCAGTGAGACTGATGCAGTGTGTGAGATACACAGTAAGAGTGAGTGTATGAGATAGCAGTGTCAGCGAGACAGAGGTACTGTGTGAGGTACACAGTAAGAATGAGTGTATGAGATAGCAGTGTCAGTGAGACTGAGGTACTGTGTGAGGTACACAGTAAGGGTAAGTGTATGAGGTAGCAGTGTCAGTGAGACCGAGGTACTGATACACAGTAAGAGTGAGTGTATGAGGTAGCAGTGTCAGTGAGACTGAAGTACTGATACACAGTAAGAGTGAGTGTATGAGATAGCGGTGTCAGCGAGACTGATGCAGTGTGTGAGATACACAGTAAGAGTGAGTGTATGAGTTAGCAGTGTCAGTGAGACTGATGCAGTGTGTGGGATACACAGTAAGAGTGAGTGTATGAGTTAGCAGTGTCAGTGAGACAGAGGTACTGTGTGAGATACACAGTAAGAGTGAGTGTACGAGATAGCAGTGTCAGTGAGATTGAGGTACTGATACACAGTAAGAGTGAGTGTATGAGTTAGCATTGTCAGTGAGACTGATGCAGTGTGTGGATACACAGTAAGAGTGAGTGTATGAGATAGCGGTGTCAGCGAGACTGATGCAGTGTGTGAGATACACAGTAAGACTGAGTGTATGAGATAGCAGTGTCAGTGAGACTGATGCAGTGTGTGAGGTACACAGTAAGAATGAGTGTATGAGATAGCAGTGTCAGTGAGACTGAGGTACTGTGTGAGGTACACAGTAAGGGTAAGTGTATGATGTAGCAGTGTCAGTGAGACCGAGGTACTGATACACAGTAAGAGTGAGTGTATGAGGTAGCAGTGTCAGTGAGACTGAGGTACTGTGTGAGGTACACAGTAAGAATGAGTGTATGAGATAGCAGTGTCAGTGAGACTGAGGTACTGTGTGAGGTACACAGTAAGGGTAAGTGTATGATGTAGCAGTGTCAGTGAGACCGAGGTACTGATACACAGTAAGAGTGAGTGTATGAGGTAGCAGTGTCAGTGAGACTGAGGTACTGATGCACAGTAAGAGTGAGTGTATGAGACAGCAGTGTCAGTGAGACTGATGCAGTGTGTGAGATACACAGTAAGAGTGAGTGTATGAGATAGCAGTGTCAGCGAGACAGAGGTACTGTGTGAGGTACACAGTAAGAATGAGTGTATGAGATAGCAGTGTCAGTGAGACTGAGGTACTGTGTGAGGTACACAGTAAGGGTAAGTGTATGAGGTAGCAGTGTCAGTGAGACCGAGGTACTGATACACAGTAAGAGTGAGTGTATGAGGTAGCAGTGTCAGTGAGACTGAGGTACTGATACACAGTAAGAGTGAGTGTATGAGATAGCGGTGTCAGCGAGACTGATGCAGTGTGTGAGATACACAGTAAGAGTGAGTGTATGAGTTAGCAGTGTCAGTGAGACTGATGCAGTGTGTGGGATACACAGTAAGAGTGAGTGTATGAGTTAGCAGTGTCAGTGAGACAGAGGTACTGTGTGAGATACACAGTAAGAGTGAGTGTACGAGATAGCAGTGTCAGTGAGATTGAGGTACTGATACACAGTAAGAGTGAGTGTATGAGTTAGCATTGTCAGTGAGACTGATGCAGTGTGTGGATACACAGTAAGAGTGAGTGTATGAGATAGCGGTGTCAGCGAGACTGATGCAGTGTGTGAGATACACAGTAAGACTGAGTGTATGAGTTAGCAGTGTCAGTGAGACTGATGCAGTGTGTGAGGTACACAGTAAGAATGAGTGTATGAGATAGCAGTGTCAGTGAGACTGAGGTACTGTGTGAGGTACACAGTAAGGGTAAGTGTATGATGTAGCAGTGTCAGTGAGACCGAGGTACTGATACACAGTAAGAGTGAGTGTATGAGGTAGCAGTGTCAGTGAGACTGAGGTACTGTGTGAGGTACACAGTAAGAATGAGTGTATGAGATAGCAGTGTCAGTGAGACTGAGGTACTGTGTGAGGTACACAGTAAGGGTAAGTGTATGATGTAGCAGTGTCAGTGAGACCGAGGTACTGATACACAGTAAGAGTGAGTGTATGAGGTAGCAGTGTCAGTGAGACTGAGGTACTGATGCACAGTAAGAGTGAGTGTATGAGACAGCAGTGTCAGTGAGACTGATGCAGTGTGTGAGATACACAGTAAGAGTGAGTGTATGAGATAGCAGTGTCAGCGAGACAGAGGTACTGTGTGAGGTACACAGTAAGAATGAGTGTATGAGATAGCAGTGTCAGTGAGACTGAGGTACTGTGTGAGGTACACAGTAAGGGTAAGTGTATGAGGTAGCAGTGTCAGTGAGACCGAGGTACTGATACACAGTAAGAGTGAGTGTATGAGGTAGCAGTGTCAGTGAGACTGAAGTACTGATACACAGTAAGAGTGAGTGTATGAGATAGCGGTGTCAGCGAGACTGATGCAGTGTGTGAGATACACAGTAAGAGTGAGTGTATGAGTTAGCAGTGTCAGTGAGACTGATGCAGTGTGTGGGATACACAGTAAGAGTGAGTGTATGAGTTAGCAGTGTCAGTGAGACAGAGGTACTGTGTGAGATACACAGTAAGAGTGAGTGTACGAGATAGCAGTGTCAGTGAGATTGAGGTACTGATACACAGTAAGAGTGAGTGTATGAGTTAGCATTGTCAGTGAGACTGATGCAGTGTGTGGATACACAGTAAGAGTGAGTGTATGAGATAGCGGTGTCAGCGAGACTGATGCAGTGTGTGAGATACACAGTAAGACTGAGTGTATGAGATAGCAGTGTCAGTGAGACAGAGGTACTGTGTGAGGTACACAGTAAGAATGAGTGTATGAGATAGCAGTGTCAGTGAGACTGAGGTACTGTGTGAGGTACACAGTAAGGGTAAGTGTATGAGGTAGCAGTGTCAGTGAGACCGAGGTACTGATACACAGTAAGAGTGAGTGTATGAGGCAGCAGTGTCAGTGAGACTGAGGTACGGATACACAGTAAGAGTGAGTGTATGAGATAGCGGTGTCAGTGAGACTGATGCAGTCTGTGAGATACACAGTAAGAGTGAGTGTATGAGTTAGCAGTGTCAGTGAGATTGATGCAGTGTGTGGGATACACAGTAAGAGTGAGTGTATGAGTTAGCAGTGTCAGTGAGACAGCTACTGTGTGAGATACACAGTAAGAGTGAGTGTATGAGATAGCAGTGTCAGTGAGACTGATGCAGTGTGTGAGATACACAGTAAGAGTGAGTGTATGAGTTAGCAGTGTCAGTGAGACTGAGTGTCACGACTCACGTGCTGCTGGCGCCTGGAATTTGCAGATCTGGTGGCGTGGATCTTCAATGTTCGACTTTGGCCCAAAAAGGGGCGACTCTTTCTGGTAGCCACGGTGCTGTAGGTAATGGAGACGCCAAGAACAGACCGTGCCCTTCAGAAAATAGCGCCAGAGGGAAAAAAACCCTTAGAAAAAGGGGAAAAACCTCCAAACAGGAAGATTCCTGGAAAAAACAAGAACAAACAAACAGGAATCCAAAAGGAGCAAAAGTCAGGAAACACAGAATGCTGAAATCCAGAGCCAAAAGGTGAGGAAATCAGGAGCGAAGACACTAACTGAGCAGAAAGTGTTGCAGCGCAAAGAAAGAAGAAAACACAGCCCTTATATACTAAAAAACAGGAAGTGACCCACAGGAAGTAAAAGGACACCATCTTAGACAGGGAAACAACACATAGAACAGAATAGAACAGGAACCATAGAGAATAGGAAACAAGGAATGCTGGGAAAGAACAGGAATCTGGGAAGGGGGAAAAGACATAAAGAAAGGCACAACAAAAGACTGCAGAAAAGAAGAAAAGAAGAAAAAAGGGAAAGAAACGAAAAAACAGGTAAGAGGGGTCATAGACCCCTAGTATAGTGGAAGGCAGAAGGTAGAACGAGGCCCCATGCAAGTCTGGGGCCTCGAAATGCGCAGGAGAGGCTGGGGGCGCGCCGAGTCCTAGCAACGCGGTGCGCGGCCCGAGCCGAACGCCCGGCTTGAGTCGAGCTCTCGGCTCGCGCCTCACCGCGCGGCGCGACAGTAGGTCCCCCTCCCGAAGGTCCAGGTTTGAGAGGAAATAAACAGTGAAAGCGTTGAATCAGGAGAGGTGCGTGAACGGAAGATGCATCTTCCCAAGAGCATTCACTGAGAGGATAACCCTTCCAATGAATCAGATACTGAAGGCGTTTGTGAAAAAGACGAGAGTCACAAATTTCCTGTACTTCATATTCAGGAACATCATCCACGAGTACAGGAGGTGGACAAGGAAACTGACGTGAGTAAGGGTCAGGCACATAAGGTTTAAGCTGAGAAACATGAAAGACCGGATGAATCTTCCATGTATGAGGTAAGTGAAGACGGACAGTGACAGGATTGACCAACTGAAGAATACGGAAAGGCCCATAGTAACGAGGTGTGAACTTATTTTGAGAAAGACGTGAGGGTAAGAATTTGGAGGAGAGCCAGACTTTGGGGGTGATTTTAACCTTGGCGGACGGCGGAGGCCGTCCGCCAAGGTACCGCCGCCAAATGACCGCACCGCGGTCAAAAGACCGCGGCGGCCATTCAAACCTTTCCTCTGGGCCGGCGGGCGCTCTCCAAAAGAGCGCCCGCCGGCCCAGAGGAAATGCCCCTGCAACGAGGACGCCGGCTCAGAATTGAGCCGGCGTAGTTGCAGGGGTGCGACGGGTGCAGTTGCACCCGTCGCGTATTTCAGTGTCTGCAAAGCAGACACTGAAATTCTTTTTGGGGCCCTCTTACGGGGGCCCCTGCAGTGCCCATGCCATTGGCATGGGCACTGCAGGGGTCCCCAGGGGCCCCGCGGCACACCCTACCGCCATCCTGTTCATGGCGGGTTTCCCGCCATGAACAGGATGGCGGTAGGGGGTGTCTGAATCCTCATGGCGGCGGAGCGCGCTCCGCCGCCATGGAGGATTCACTGGGGCAGCGGTAAACCGGCGGGAGACCGCCGGTTTACCCTTTCTGACCGCGGCTGAACTGCCGCGGTCAGAATGCCCTCGGGAATCTTGCGGATGAGAGTCTGGATTGGTTGCACGTCTCTTGTCTGCAGCCTTCTTCATATATCTCTTGGTATGTAACAAATTAGATCGAATTAGTCTATGGATTTGGAGAAGGCGTTTGGAGAAATAGGTAATAGCGGGTAAAGGAGAGTTGGATTGTGGAGAAGTAGGAAAAGAGGTAGGATGAAAACCATAAGAACAGAAAAAGGGAGTGACCTTGGAGGCACTATGGACTGAGTTATTGTAGGAAAATTCAGCTATAGAGAGGTAAGTGTTCCAGTTACTTTGGGTAGAATTGCAAAAGCATCGAAGATATTGCTCTAGTCCTTGGTTCAGACGCTCGGTCTGGCCGTTGGTCTGAGGATGGAACCCTGAAGACAGGGCTCTATTAATATTTAGTGTTTTACAAAAATGCCTCCAAAATCGGGAAATGTACTGAGGTCCTCTATCAGATATTATGGTATGTGGAAGTCCATGGAGACGTAAGATATGATCAATGAATATTTGACTTAGTTCTTGAGAAGTAGGTAGCCTTTTCAGGGCAGTGAAATGAGCCATCTTCGTGAAAGAATCCACAGTGACCATGATGACCCGGTTTCCTGCTGTTGGTGGGAGTGAACACATAAAATCCGTAGAGATGGTATGCCATGGGGCCGGTGGAACAGGCAAAGGCTGTAGTAATCCTGCCGGTCTGGTATGGGGTATCTTGATTTGGGCACATATGGGACAGGCTTGAACGTATCTTTCCACATCCAGCTTCCAGGTAGGCCACCAGAAAAATCGAGAAAGAAGTTCTTGTGTGGCCTTGATGCCTCTATGACCAGCTACAGGTGAATCATGGCACATTTGTAATGCCTTTTCTTGCACCTTGTTAGTAGGGAGGAATATCAGGTTTTGATAATAAAAATATCCTTGTTTCTTATGTAATAATGGTCTTAGTTCTTCTATGTCGTGGTCCGATAGGTTGGCGTATTCCAGTTGTACTTCTTCCAGGAAAGACTGAGCCACTCCAACGATCTTACTGGGTTCCAGAAGATACTGAGATGAGGAAGGAGTACACTCTGGATATCGGCGAGACAGAGCATCAGCCAGAATGTTTTGAGATCCAGGAATATATGTGATGAAAAAATCGTACTGACTGAAGAAAAAGGCCCAGCGGGCCTGACGACTATTCTGGCATACAAAATTTCGTAAACATTGTACGTTACGGTGGTCTGTCCTCACCTCAAATGGTTCCTTGGAACCCCTCAGAAACTGTCTCCACTCAAGGCAGGCTGTTTTCAGAGCCAATAATTCCCTTTCCAGTACAGAATAGTGTTGTTCAGCTGTGGAAAGGATATGAGACAAGTAGAAAACAGGATGTTCAAGACCATCATCCTCTTGTCGTTGAAGTAAGACAGCTCCGATGGCTCTCTCAGAAGCATCAGTTACGACTATAAATTGTTTGGTGGTATCTGGATGTCTCAAGATGGGGGCTTGGGTGAAGGCTCTCTTTAATTCTTGAAAGGCTGCTTCAGCCGCTTCAGTCCAGACAAACCCTTTCTTTAAATTTTCCTTTTTTAAGGTGTGAGTTATGTGGCTAGTCAGTCTGGCAAAGTCTAGAATGAATTGTCGATAGAAGTTTGCTAACCCTAGGAAACATTGTGTTTCTTTTATGGAAGAAGGAGAAGGCCACTCTAGGATAGCTTGTACCTTTTCTTGATCCATAGTTATGCCGGTGGGACTTAAATGATAGCCCAGATATTTGACTTCCGTCATGTCGAACTCACATTTTTCTGGTTTGCAAAATAGTTGATGAGCACGAAGTCTTTGAAGAACTTGTTTCACATGGGAAGAATGGAGTTCAGGATTTCTAGAATAAATAAGAATATCATCTAGGTAGATCACGACTGTCTGATTCAGAAGGTCAGAAAACACTGAGTCCATAAATCTCTGGAAGATTGCGGGGGCGTTAGTGAGACCAAACGGCATAACCCTATATTCAAAATGGCCAAATGGAGTCCTGAAAGCTGTCTTCCATTCGTCGCCTTCTTTTATGCGTAAAAGGTGGTAAGCTCCTCGTAAATCTAATTTAGTAAAACGTTGAGCCCCTCTGATAGCTTCTAGTATGTCCCTGATGAGAGGCAAAGGATAACGATCTTTAATTGTTATTTTATTCAGACCTCGAAAATCCAGGCAAGGACGAAGATCCTTTGTCTTCTTGGGCACAAAAAAGAGAGGAGCCCCAGCCGGAGACGACGATGGAACAATAAGACCACTCTGTACATTTTCGTCCAGATACTCTTTTAGAATTTCCCTTTCGGGTTCCGTGAGAGAGTACATCCTCCCAAAAGGAACAATTGTGCCGGGTTCCAATGGAATAGCACAATCATATTCTCGATGTGGAGGTAGCACAGGTTTCGACGGTTTTTGGAAAACATCCTGAAACTCCAAATAGTGGTCTGGGACCCCTTGGACCGTATTAATGGACATACCAGTGGCACCTTCAGTATCTAAGGATCTTTTCGGAGACCAATACTTGTCGGAAGTAAAACAGTTCTCATGACAAAATTGCGAAGACAAAGAAACTGTCCGGGTTACCCAATTTATATACGGGTTATGTCTGATGAACCACGGAATTCCAAGAATGATGGTATGGTTGGGGGACGTGATAAGATCGAAGGAAATGTGTTCTTGATGGTTTCCCACCTGTAGACTTAACATCAGGGTAGTAGTGTCTACAGGACCCGAGGATATCAAGGATCCATCCACGGTGTGTACCTGTTCGGGTACTTCTTTTGCTTGTGTAGGAACTTGGTGAGCAGCAGCCCACGTCTTGTCCATGTATATACCACTAGCACCACACTCTAGTAATGCCATAGTCTTTTCTTGACGACCGTCAGGAAGTTGTAACAGGACAGGAAAAATGAACAAGGCGGTTGTATTGTCATTAAAGGAGCTGATGGAAGGTATAGCTGTAGATCCCGTCCCCTCCCTTCTTACAGAGGACAGGAGGTGGCGTTTCCCGAAGGCCTGGGCGGACGTACAGGACAGGTACGAAGCATGTGACCAGCAGAACCACAGTACAGGCACAACCCTCTCTTGCGTCTGTCTTCTCGTTCACTAGCAGAGAGCGGACCTCGGGTAGTATCCACCTGCATGGGTTCCCCTTCGATGTATCTAGCAGGAGTGCGAGGTTCCTCGGAACGCTGCAGGCAAGCTCGTGAGCTACTTGGCTGGGAAAACCCTCTACTCCTTTTCTTTTCCGATCTCCGTTCCTGAAGACGATATTCGATGGACAGTGCTTGATCCATCAGGCCACGAAGATCTTCCGCTCTGGTAGAATGTACTAGTTCATCCTTTATTTCTTCTTTGAGTCCTCTACGAAATAAAGTTACCAGAGTACGTTCCACCCAAGTGGTCTCTGCCGCCAGCTGACGAAAACGGGTTATATATTGCAGGACGTCTTGAGAGCCTTGTTGGATGTCACATAGGGCTTCTTCAGCAGAGGCTTCCAATCCAGGACGGCTAAACATCTGTTTGAAGCGACTCACAAAGGTGGAATAGTCCGACAATACAGGGTCGTTGGAGGACACCATCGGGGTTGCCCAGGCCAAGGCTGGACCGGTTAAGGCACTGATAAGATAACCCACCTTGGTCCTGTTGTGGGAGAATTGGGTAGGTCGGAAGGCGAAGTACACTGTTAATGCATCCAGGAACTCGCGAAGCCTGGTTGGTTCACCAGAGAAACAAGGGGTAGAAGCGGAGATAGTTGGAACATCACTGGTGCGGAGAGCCAAAGCCTGTCGTAACGCAGCATTTTCATTGCGTAGTTGTTGCAATTCCTGAGCTTGTTGCTGAATCGTGGTCAAAAGAGATTGTTCCGGATCTGCAGCAGCCGCCACTGTGTCATCCATGGTGTTTGAGGACGTCGGAATGGTTAGGCGCTGCAATCTGTCACGACTCACGTGCTGCTGGCGCCTGGAATTTGCAGATCTGGTGGCGTGGATCTTCAATGTTCGACTTTGGCCCAAAAAGGGGCGACTCTTTCTGGTAGCCACAGTGCTGTAGGCAATGGAGATGCCAAGAACAGACCGTGCCCTTCAGAAAATAGCGCCAGAGGGAAAAAAACCCTTAGAAAAAGGGGAAAAACCTCCAAACAGGAAGATTCCTGGAAAAAACAAGAACAAACAAACAGGAATCCAAAAGGAGCAAAAGTCAGGAAACACAGAATGCTGAAATCCAGAGCCAAAAGGTGAGGAAATCAGGAGCGAAGACACTAACTGAGCAGAAAGTGTTGCAGCGCAAAGAAAGAAGAAAACACAGCCCTTATATACTAAAAAACAGGAAGTGACCCACAGGAAGTAAAAGGACACCATCTTAGACAGGGAAACAACACATAGAACAGAATAGAACAGGAACCATAGAGAATAGGAAACAATGAATGCTGGGAAAGAACAGGAATCTGGGAAGGGGGAAAAGACATAAAGAAAGGCACAACAAAAGACTGCAGAAAAGAAGAAAAGAAGAAAAGAAGAAAAAAGGGAAAGAAACGAAAAAACAGGTAAGAGGGGTCATAGACCCCTAGTATAGTGGAAGGCAGAAGGTAGAACGAGGCCCCATGCAAGTCTGGGGCCTCGAAATGCGCAGGAGAGGCTGGGGTGCGCCGCGTCCTAGCAACGCTGTGCGCGGCCCGAGCCGAACGCCCGGCTTGAGTCGAGCTCTCGGCTCGCGCCGCACCGCGCGGCGCGACACTGAGGTACTGTGTGTGATACACAGTAAGAGAGTGTAGGAAAGTACCATCTTGCCTGGCATGTTACCCCCATTTTTCACTGTATATATGTTGTTTTAGTTGTATGTGTCACTGGGACCCTGTCAGCCAGGGCCCCAGTGCTCATAAGTGTGCCTGAATGTGTTACCTGTGTAGTGACTAACTGTCTCACTGAGGCTCTGCTAATCAGAACCTCAGTGGTTATGCTCTCTCATTTCTTTCAAATTGTCACTAACAGGCTAGTGACCAATTTTACCAATTTACATTCGCTTACTGGAACACCCTTATGATTCCCTAGTATATGGTACTGAGGTACCCAGGGTATTGGGGTTCCAGGAGATCCCTATGGGCTGCAGCATTTCTTTTGCCACCCATAGGGAGCTCTGACAATTCTTACACAGGCCTGCCACTGCAGCCTGAGTGAAATAACATCCACGTTATTTCACAGCCATTTTACACTGCACTTAAGTAACTTATAAGTCACCTATATGTCTAACCTTTACCTGGTAAAGGTTAGGTGCAAAGTTACTTAGTGTGAGGGCACCCTGGCACTAGCCAAGGTGCCCCCACATTGTTCAGGGCAAATTCCCCGGACTTTGTGAGTGCGGGGACACCATTACACGCGTGCACTACATATAGGTCACTACCTATATGTAGCTTCACAATGGTAACTCCGAATATGGCCATGTAACATGTCTATAATCATGGAATTGACCCCTCTATGCCATCCTGGCATAGTTGGCACAATCCCATGATCCCAGTGGTCTGTAGCCCAGACCCTGGTACTGCCAAACTGCCTTTCCCGGGGTTTCACTGCAGCTGCTGCTGCTGCCAACCCCTCAGACAGGCTTCTGCCCTCCTGGGGTCCAGCCAGGCCTGGCCCAGGATGGCAGAACAAAGAACTTCCTCTGAGAGAGGGTGTTACACCCTCTCCCTTTGGAAAATGGTGTGAAGGCAGGGGAGGAGTAGCCTCCCCCAGCCTCTGGAAATGCTTTCATGGGCACATTTGGTGCCCATTTCTGCATAAGCCAGTCTACACCGGTTCAGGGACCCCTTAGCCCTGCTCTGGCGTGAAACTGGACAAAGGAAAGGGGAGTGACCACTCCCCTGACCTGCACCTCCCCTGGGAGGTGCCCAGAGCTCCTCCAGTGTGCTCCAGACCTCTGCCATCTTGGAAACAGAGGTGCTGCTGGCACACTGGACTGCTCTGAGTGGCCAGTGCCACCAGGTGACGTCAGAAACTCCTTCTGATAGGCTCCTTCAGGTGTTGCTAGCATATCCTCTCTCCTAGGTAGCCAAACCCTCTTTTCTGGCTATTTAGGGTCTCTGTCTCTTGGGATTCCTTAGATAACGAATGCAAGAGCTCATCCGAGTTCCTCTGCATCTCTCTCTTCACCTTCTGCCAAGGAATCGACTGCTGACCGCGCTGGAAGCCTGCAAAACTGCAACATAGTAGCAAAGACGACCACTGCAACTCTGTAACGCTGATCCTGCCGCCTTCTCGACTGTTTTCCTGGTGGTGCATGCTGTGGGGGTAGTCTGCCTCCTCTCTGCACTAGAAGCTCCGAAGAAATCTCCAGTTGGAATCGTCCCCCTGCAACCGCAGGCACCAAAGAACTGCATCACCGGTCCCCTGGGTCTCCTCTCAGCACGACGAGCGAGGTCCCTTGAATCCAGCAACTCTGTCCAAGTGACTCCCACAGTCCAGTGACTCTTCAGTCCAAGTTTGGTGGAGGTAAGTCCTTGCCTCCCCACGCCAGACTGCATTGCTGGGAACTGCGACTTTTGCAGCTACTCCGGCCTCCGTGCACTTCCGGCGGAAATCCTTTGTGCACAGTCCAGCCTGGGTCCACGGCACTCTAACCTGCATTGCACGACCTCCTAAGTTGTTCTCCGGCGACGTGGGACTCCTTTGTGCGACTTCGGGTTAGCACCGTTTCACGCATCCTCGTAGTGCCTGTTTCTGGCACTTCTGCGGGTGCTGACTGCTGCTGAGAGGGCTCTTGCTCGACGCCCCCTCTGTCCCCTGGCGCAATTGGCGACATCCTGGTCCCTCCTGGGCCACAGCAGCATCCAAAAACCCTTACCACACGATTTGCAGCTAGCAAGGCTTGTTGGCGGTCTTTCGGCGGGAAAACACTTCTGCACGACTCTCCACGGCGTGAGGGATCCGTCCTCCAAAGGGGAAGTCTCTAGCCCTTGTCATTCCTGCAGAAACCTAAGCTTCTACTGTCCAGTAACAGCTTCTTTGCACCCACAGCTGGCATTTCCTGGGCATATGCCCATCTCCGACTTGCTTGTGACTTTTGGACTTGGTCCCCTTGTTCCACAGGTACTCTAGATTGGAAATCCATCGTTGTTGAATTGTTGGTTTGTGTCTTTCCTGCATTATTCCTCTAACACGACTTCTTTGTCCTTAGGGGAACTTTAGTGCACTTTGCACTCACTTTTCAGGGTCTTGGGGAGGGTTATTTTTCTAACTCTCACTATTTTCTAATAGTCCCAGCGACCCTCTACAAGGTCACATAGGTTTGGGGTCCATTCGTGTTTCGCATTCCACTTTTGGAGTATATGGATTGTGTTGCCCCTATCCCTATGTGTCCCCATTGCATCCTATTGTAACTATACATTGTTTGCACTGTTTTCTAATACTATTACTGCATATTTTGGTATTGTGTACATATATCTTGTGTATATTTGCTATCCTCATACTGAGGGTACTCACTGACATACTTTTTGCATATTGTCATAAAATGAAAATGTCACTTACCCATTGTACAGCTGTTCGTGGCATTAGTCGCTGCAGATTCACATGTTGAGCACAGTCCGCTGCCTGGTGTTGGGCTCGGAGTATTACAAGTTGTTTTTCTTCGAAGAAGTCTTTTTTGGTCACGGGACCGAAGGACTCCTCCCTCTTCGGCTCCATTGCGCATGGGCGTCGACTCCATCTTAGATTGTTTTCCCCGCAGAGGGTGAGGCTGGAGTTGTTGGCTATAAATAGTGCCCATGCAATGGAGTGAATACGTATGTACATAAAAAGTTTATAATAATTATTTACAAATGTACAAATGTTTAAGATTTACTTCTAAACGGCTACAGGCTTCCCGGGGAGGCGGGAGGGCACATGTGAATCTGCAGCGACTAATGCCACGAACAGATGTACACTGGGTAAGTGACATTTTCAGTTCGATGGCATATGTTGCTGCAGATACACATGTTGAGCATAGACTATAAAGCAGTTACCTCCCCTAAAAGCGGTGGTTTAGCCTGTAGGAGTCGAAGTAGTTTGGAATAATGTTCTTAGTACAGCTTGGCCTACTGTAGCTTGTTGTGCATTTAGTACATCTACACAGTAGTGTTTAGTAAATGTATGAGGCGTAGACCAGGTTGCAGCCTTACATATTTCGCTCATAGGAATGTTTCCTAGAAAGGCCATGGTAGCACCTTTCTTTCTGGTTGAGTGTGCCTTTGGTGTAATAGGCAATTCTCTTTTGGCTTTAAGATAGCATGTTTGAATACATCTGACTATCCATCTAGCAATGCCTTGTTTAGAGATTGGATTTCCTATGTGTGGTTTTTGAAAAGCTATGAACAGTTGTTTTGTTTTCCTGATTAACTTTGTTCTGTCAATGTAGTACATTAGTGCTCTTTTGATGTCTAATGTATGTAGTGCCCTTTCAGCCACGGAATCTGGCTGTGGGAAGAACACTGGTAATTCTACTGTTTGATTTAAATGGAATGGTGAGATTACTTTTGGTAGAAATTTTGGATTTGTTCTTAGAACTATTTTATTTTTGTGTATTTGAATAAATGGTTCTTGTATGGTAAATGCCTGTATTTCACTTACTCTTCTGAGGGATGTGATTGCAATGAGAAATGCGACTTTCCACGTTAAATATTGCATTTCACAGGAATGCATGGGTTCAAAAGGTGGACCCATGAGTCTTGTTAAGACGATGTTAAGGTTCCATGAAGGAACTGGTGGTGTTCTTGGTGGTATAATTCTTTTTAGCCCTTCCATGAATGCTTTAATAACTGGTATTCTAAATAGAGACGATGAATGAGTAGTTTGTAGGTAAGCAGATATTGCTGCGAGGTGTATTTTTATAGATGAAAAAGCGAGGGTTGCTTTTTGCAAATGTAGTAAGTATCCCACTATGTCCTTTGTAGAGGCATGCAATGGTTGGATTTGATTGGTATGGCAGTAGCAAACAAATCTTTTCCACTTAGATGCATAGCAGTGTCTAGTGGAAGCTTTTCTAGCTTGTTTTATGACCTCCATACATTCTTGTGTGAGGTCTAAGTGTCCGAATTCTAGGATTTCAGGAGCCAAATTGCTAGATTCAATGATGCTGGGTTTGGATGCCTGATCTGTTGTTTGTGTTGTGTTAACAGATCTGGTCTGTTGGGTAGTTTGACATGCGGTACTAGTGAAAGGTCTAGTAGAGTTGTATACCAAGGTTGTCTTGCCCATGTGGGTGCTATCAGTATGAGTTTGAGTTGGTTTTGACTCAATTTGTTTACTAGATATGGAAGGAGAGGGAGAGGGGGAAAAGCGTATGCAAATATCCCTGACCAACTCATCCATAGAGCATTGCTTTGTGATTCGCGGTGTGGGTACCTGGATGCGAAGTTTTGGCATTTTGCGTTTTCTTTTGTTGCGAACAAATCTATCTGGGGTGTTCCCCAAATTTGAAAGTAATTGTTCAGAACTTGGGGGTGAATTTCCCATTCGTGGACTTGTTGGTGATCTCGCGAAAGGTTGTCTGCTAGTTGGTTTTGGATCCCTGGAATAAATTGTGCTATTAGGCGAATGTGGTTGTGAATCGCCCACTGCCATATTTTTTGTGTTAGGAGACACAATTGTGTTGAGTGTGTTCCTCCTTGTTTGTTTAAATAATACATTGTTGTCATGTTGTCTGTTTTGACAAGAATGTATTTGTGTGTTATTATGGGTTGAAAGGCTTTTAACGCTAGAAATACTGCTAACAGTTCTAGGTAATTTATATGAAATTTTGTTTGGTGTACGTCCCATTGTCCTTGAATGCTGTGGTGATTGAGGTGTGCTCCCCACCCTGTCATGGAAGCATCTGTTGTTATAACGTATTGAGGCACTGGGTCCTGAAATGTCCGCCCTTTGTTTAAATTGTTGCTGTTCCACCATAGAAGCGAGAGGTATGTTTGGCGGTCTACCAACACCAGATCTAGAAGTTGACCCTGTGCTTGTGACCATTGTGATGCTAGGCACTGTTGTAAGGGTCGCATGTGTAGTCTTGCGTTTGGGACAATGGCTATGCATGATGACATCATGCCTAGAAGTTTCAGCACAAATTTTGCTTGTATCTTTTGGTTTGGAAACATAGCACTTATTACCTTGTGGAATGCTTGAACTCTTTGCGGACTTGGAGTGGCAATTCCTTTTGATGTGTTGATGGTTGCCCCTAGATATTGGTGTGTCTGACACGGTTCGAGGTGTGACTTTGTATAGTTGATGGAGAAACCCAGTTTGTGAAGGGTTTGTATGACATATGTGGTGTTGTTTGTGCACTTTCTTACTGTGTTGGTCTTGATTAGCCAATCGTCTAGGTAAGGAAACACATGTATTTGTTGTCTCCTGATATGTGCTGCTACTACTGCTAGACATTTTGTGAATACTCTTGGTGCAGTTGTTATTCCGAATGGCAACACCTTGAACTGGTAATGTATTCCTTTGAATACGAACCTTAGGTACTTTCTGTGAGAAGGATGTATCGGTATATGAAAGTACGCATCTTTTAGGTCTAATGTGGTCATGTAATCTTGCTGTTTGAGCAGTGGAATGATGTCTTGTAGTGTGACCATGTGAAAGTGGTCCGATATGATGTAGGTATTTAGTGTCCTGAGATCTAATATTGGTCTTAATGTTTTGTCTTTTTTTGGAATTAGAAAGTACAGGGAGTAAACTCCTGTGTTTTTTTGTTGTACTGGTACTAATTCTATTGCATCCTTTTGCAGTAGTGCTTGAACTTCTAGTCCTAGAAGTTCTAAATGTTGTAGTGACATTTTGCGTGTTTTTGGAGGGATGTTTGGTGGGAATTTGTGGAATTCTATGCAATAGCCATGTTGGATTATTGCTAGTACCCAATTGTCTGTTGTAATCTGCTGCCAAGATTGGTAGAATTGGCTTAGTCTTCCCCCCACTGGTGTTGAGTGAAGGGGTTGTGTGACTTGAAAGTCACTGTTTAGGTGGAGGTGTTTTTGGAGTTTGGAATTTTCCCCTACTCCTTGGGAATTGACCCCCTCTATATCCCCTGAAACCTCCCCTTTGGAATGAACCCTGATAGGGTGTGGTTCTTGTTTGTTGGCTGGTGGTGTCTGTGGGTTGGCCACGAAACCCCCCTCTAAATGGAGTTTTTCTAAAAGAGCCTCTGCTCTGCGGGGAGTAGAGTGCGCCCATGGCTTTGGCCGTGTCTGTGTCCTTTTTAAGTTTTTCAATGGCTGTGTCCACTTCAAGGCCAAAAAGTTGTTTTTCGTTGAAGGGCATGTTAAGGACAGCCTGCTGGATTTCAGGTTTGAACCCTGAAGTGCGGAGCCATGCGTGTCTCCTTATGGTGACTGCAGTGTTGACTGTTCTTGCTGCAGTATCGGCTGCGTCCATTGAAGAGCGGATTTGATTGTTCGAGATCGTTTGTCCCTCTTCAACTATTTGCTGCGCCCTTTTTTGGTATTCCTGGGGAAGATGGTCTATGAGAAGTTGCATCTCATCCCAGTGAGCGCGGTCATATCGGGCTAGCAGCGCTTGAGAATTTGCGATGCGCCATTGGTTGGCTGCCTGTGATGCGACTCTTTTCCCTGCCGCATCAAATTTTCGGCTTTCTTTGTCCGGAGGTGGGGCGTCGCCAGATGTATGGGAATTTGCTCTTTTGCGAGCTGCCCCTACTACTACGGAGTCAGGTGGTAACTGCGAAGTAATAAACACTGGGTCTGTGGGTGGTGGTTTATATTTCTTATCCACCCTTGGGGTGATGGCTCTTGATTTTACGGGCTCTTCAAAAATTTGTTTTGCGTGCCGTAACATCCCTGGTAGCATTGGGAGACATTGATATTGGCTATGTGTAGCCGAGAGGGTGTTAAATAAAAAATCATCCTCTATAGGATCGGAATGCAGTTGGACATTGTGGAATTCTGCTGCCCTAGCCACCAGTTGCGAGTATGAGGTACTGTCCTCTGGCGGTGACGGCTTTGTGGGGTATGAATCGGGATCATTGTCCGGCACTGGGGTGTCGTATAAGTCCCAGGCGTCTTGATCCTGATTATCTTGACTTATAGTAGTTTGCACTGGTGAGTGCATTTGTGGCGGAGTTTGTGCCGGCGATGCCTGTTGTGGTGGAGAGGGCGGAGGCGTGACTTTTTTAACCACTTTGGCTTGTGGTTGTGCGTCATCCTTGAGAAATCCGATCCTTCTTTTTCTCATTATTGGGGGAAGGGTTGATATCTTCCCTGTGTCTTGTTGGATGTACAGTCTCTTTTGTGTGTAGTCTGATTCTACACTTTGGAGCTCTTGTCCAAATCTGTGCATCTGGCCACTTATTCCTTGTTCCTCTGTGTAGGAAGGAGGTGTGGAACTTTTCGGCGCCGAGAGAGAATCTTTTTTCGGCTTCGGTACCAACTGAATTTTTGTGGCTTTCGGCAGTGTGTCTCGGTGCCGATGTTTTTCGGTGCCGGCATCTTGTTTTTGCTTCTCGGAGCCGCTATCTCGGCTCTGAGGTTGCTCCATGGCGGTCCCTCGACCGGAGTCGGGTGTCTTCGCTATGGGCGTGCCCTTTTTCGGCGCCTTCGACGGGTCGCCGGTTTTATGGGTCGAGCCATGGCCTGTTGGCAGTGGCGTCCCCTGGGCTTTTGTTTTTTCGATGGTCTTTATTTTCGACGTCTTACTCACTGTTTGTTGTTGTTGTTCGACGTCGGAGTCTCCGGATTCTGAGTCCGGAACCGAGAATGTTTCCTCTTCGTCGTCGAAACGTTGTTTTGTCGGCGTGGACGCCATTTGTAGACGCCTGGCTCTTCGGTCCCGGAGTGTTTTTCTGGACCGGAAGGCTCGACAGGCCTCACAGGTATCCTCCTTGTGCTCGGGGGACAAGCACAAGTTACAGACCAGGTGCTGATCTGTATAAGGATACTTACTGTGACATTTTGGGCAGAAACGGAACAGGGTCCGTTCCATCGGCTTCGGCGTCACACGCGGTCGGGCCGACCATGCCCCGATGAGGGATCGAAGCTACCCCAAAGTCTTCCGATGATCGGTGTCGATGTACCTAACTATCCTGATACCGAACGGAACAATACCGACGCTTTCTTCCGAGATTCTGACTAACTTTCCGAACCGAAACACGGAGCGAAAAGGAATACGTCCGAACCCGACAGCGGAAAAAAACAATCTAAGATGGAGTCGACGCCCATGCGCAATGGAGCCGAAGAGGGAGGAGTCCTTCGGTCCCGTGACCAAAAAAGACTTCTTCGAAGAAAAACAACTTGTAATACTCCGAGCCCAACACCAGGCAGCGGACTGTGCTCAACATGTGTATCTGCAGCAACATATGCCATCGAACATAAAGTACCTTTATTTTTAGTATAACTGTGTATTGTGTTTTCTTATGATTTTGTGCATATGACACTAAGTGGTACTGTAGTAGCTTCACACGTCTCCTAGTTCAGCCTAAGCTGCTCTGCTAAGCTACCATTATCTATCAGCCTAAGCTGCTAGACACCCTATACACTAATAAGGGATAACTGGGCCTGGTGCAAGGTGTAAGTACCCCTTGGTACTCACTACAAGCCAGTCCAGCCTCCTACAGAGAGTATGAGATAGCAGTGTCAGTGAGACAGAGGTACTGCGTGAGATACACAGTAAGAGTGAGTGTATGAGATAGCAGTGTCAGTAAGACAGAGGTACTGGTACACAGTAAGAGTGAGTGTATGAGTTAGCAGTGTCAGTGAGACTGAGGTACTAAGTGAGATACACAGTAAGAGTGAGTGTATGAGATAGCAGTGTCAGTGAGACTGATGCAGTGTGTGAGATGCACAGTAATAGTGAGTGTATGAGTTAGCAGTGTCAGTGAGACTGAGGTACTGTATGAGATAAACAATAAGAGTGAGTGTATGAGATAGCAGTCTCAGTGAGACTGATGCAGTGTGTGAGATACACAGTAAGAGTGGGTGCACAAGATAGCAGTGTCAGTGAGACTGAGGTAGTGTGAGACACACAGTAAGAGTGAATGTATGAGATAGCAGTGTCAGTGAGACTGCGGTACTGTGTGAGATACACAGTAAGAGTGAGTGTATGAGGTAGCAGTGTCAGTGAGACTGGGGTACTGATACACAGTAAGAGTGAGTGTATGAGATAGCGGTGTCAGTGAGACTGATGCAGTGTGTGAGATATACAGTAAGAGTGAGTGTATGAGTTAGCAGTGTCAGTGAGACTGATGCAGTGTGTGAGATACACAGTGAGTGTATGAGTTAGCAGTGTCAGTGAGACTGAGCTAATGATACACAGTAAGAGTGAGTGTATGAGTTAGCATTGTCAGTGAGACTGATGCAGTGTGTGAGATACACAGTAAGAGTGAGTGTATGAGGTAGCAGTGTCAGTGAGACTGAAGTACTGATACACAGTAAGAGTGAGTGTATGAGATAGCGGTGTCAGTGAGACTGATGCAGTGTGTGATATACACAGTAAGAGTGAGTGTATGAGTTAGCAGTGTCAGTGAGACTGATGCAGTGTGTGAGATACACAGTAAGAGTGAGTGTATGAGATAGCAGTGTCAGTGAGACAGAGGTACTGTGTGAGGTACACAGTAAGAATGAGTGTATGAGATAGCAGTGTCAGTGAGACTGAGGTACTGTGTGAGATACACAGTAAGGGTAAGTGTATGAGGTAGCAGTGTCAGTGAGACCGAGGTACTGATACAGAGTAAGAGTGAGTGTATGAGATAGCGGTGTCAGTGAGACAGAGGTACTGTGAGGTACACAGTAAGAGTGAGTGTATGAGTTAGCAGTGTCAGTGAGACTGATGCAGTGTGTGAGATACACAGTAAGAGAGAGTGTATGAGATAGCAGTGTCAGTGAGACTGAGGTACTGTGTGAGATACACAGTAAGAGTAAGTGTATGAGTTAGCAGAGTGTGAATGAGACTGCGGCAGTGTGTGAGGGACACAGTAAGAGTGAGTGTATGAGATAGCAGTGTCAGTGAGACTGAGGTACTGTGTGAGATACACAGTAAGAGTGAGTGTATGAGTTAGCAGTGTCAGTGAGACTGAGGTACTGTGTGAGATACACAGTAAGAGTGAGTGAGGTACAGTGTGAGATACACAGTAAGAGTGAGTGTATGTGATAGCAGTGTCAGTGAGACTGAGGTAGTGTGAGATACACAGTAAGAGTGAGTGTATGAGTTAGCAGTGTCAGTGAGACTGATGCAGTGTGTGAGATACACAGTAAAAGTGAGTGTATGAGATAGCAGTGTCAGTGAGACAGAGGTACTGTGTGAGGTACACAGTAAGAATGAGTGTATGAGATAGCAGTGTCAGTGAGACTGAGGTACTGTGTGATGTACACAGTAAGGGTAAGTGTATGAGTTAGCAGAGTGTGAATGAGACTGAGGCAGTGTGTGAGGTACACAGTAAGGGTAAGTGTATGAGGTAGCAGTGTCAGTGAGACCGAGCTACTGATACACAGTAAGAGTGAGTGTATGAGATAGCGGTGTCAGTGAGACTGATGCAGTGTGTGAGATACACAGTAAGAGTGAGTGTATGAGTTAACAGTGTCAGTGAGACAGAGGTACTGTGTGAGATACACAGTAAGAGTGAGTGTATGAGATAGCAGTGTCAGTGAGACTGATGCAGTGTGTGAGATACACAGTAAGAGTGAGTGCATGAAGTTAGCAGTGTCAGTGAGACTGAGGTACTGTGTGAAATACACAGTAAGAGTGAGTGTATGAGTTAGCAGTGTCAGTGAGACTGAGGTACTGTGTGTGATACACAGTAAGAGAGTATGAGATAGCAGTGTCAGTGAGACAGAGGTACTGCGTGAGATACACAGTAAGAGTGAGTGTATGAGATAGCAGTGTCAGTAAGACAGAGGTACTGATACACAGTAAGAGTGAGTGTATGAGTTAGCAGTGTCAGTGAGACTGAGGTACTAAGTGAGGTACACAGTAAGAGTGAGTGTATGAGATAGCAGTGTCATTGAGACTGATGCAGTGTGTGAGATGCACAGTAATAGTGAGTGTATGAGTTAGCAGTGTCAGTGAGACTGAGTTACTGTATGAGATAAACAGTAAGAGTGAGTGTATGAGATAGCAGTGTCAGTGAGACTGATGCAGTGTGTGAGATACACAGTAAGAGTGGATGCACAAGATAGCAGTGTCAGTGAGACTGAGGTAGTGTGAGAGACACAGTAAGAGTGAGTGTATGAGATAGCAGTGTCAGTGAGACTGAGGTACTGTGTGGGATGCACAGTAAGAGTGAGTGTATAAGATAGCAGTGTCAGTGAGACAGAGGTACTGCGTGAGATACACAGTAAGCGTGAGTGTATGAGATAGCAGTGTCAGTAAGACAGAGGTACTGGTACACAGTAAGAGTGAGTGTATGAGTTAGCAGTGTCAGTGAGACTGAGGTACTAAGTGAGATACACAGTAAGAGTGAGTGTATGAGATAGCAGTGTCAGTGAGACTGATGCAGTGTGTGAGATGCACAGTAATAGTGAGTGTATGAGATAGCAGTGTCAGTGAGACTGATGCAGTGTGTGAGATACACAGTAAGAGTGGGTGCACAAGATAGCAGTGTCAGTGAGACTGAGGTAGTGTGAGACACACAGTAAGAGTGAGTGTATGAGATAGCAGTGTCAGTGAGACTGATGCAGTGTGTGAGATACACAGTAAGAGTGAGTGTATGAGGTAGCAGTGTCAGTGAGACTGGGGTACTGATACACAGTAAGAGTGAGTGTATGAGATAGCGGTGTCAGTGAGACTGATGCAGTGTGTGAGATACACAGTAAGAGTGAGTGTATGAGTTAGCAGTGTCAGTGAGACTGATGCAGTGTGTGAGATACACAGTGAGTGTATGAGTTAGCAGTGTCAGTGAGACTGAGCTAATGATACACAGTAAGAGTGAGTGTATGAGTTAGCATTGTCAGTGAGACTGATGCAGTGTGTGAGATACACAGTAAGAGTGAGTGTATGAGGTAGCAGTGTCAGTGAGACTGAGGTACTGATACACAGTAAGAGTGAGTGTATGAGTTAGCAGTGTCAGTGAGACTGATGCAGTGTGTGAGATACACAGTAAGAGTGAGTGTATGAGATAGCAGTGTCAGTGAGACAGAGGTACTGTGTGAGGTACACAGTAAGAATGAGTGTATGAGATAGCAGTGTCAGTGAGACTGAGGTACTGTGTGAGGTACACAGTAAGGGTAAGTGTATGAGGTAGCAGTGTCAGTGAGACCGAGGTACTGATACACAGTAAGAGTGAGTGTATGAGATAGCAGTGTCAGTGAGACAGAGGTACTGTGTGAGATACTCAGTAAGAGTGAGTGCATGATTAAGCATTGTCAGTGAGACTGATGCAGTGTGTGAGTGTAGGAGGCTGGACTGGCTTGTAGTGAGTACCAAGGGGTACTTGCACCTTGCACCAGGCCCAGTTATCCCTTATTAGTGTATAGGGTGTCTAGCAGCTTAGGCTGATAGATAATGGTAGCTTAGCAAAGCAGCTCAGGCTGAACTAGGAGACGTGTGAAGCTACTACAGTACCACTTAGTGTCATATGCACAATATCATAAGAAAACACAATACACAGTTATACTAAAAATAAAGGTACTTTATTTTTATGACAATATGCCAAAGTATCTTAGAGTGTACCCTCAGTGAGAGGATAGGAAATATACACAAGATATATATACACAATAGCAAAAATATGCAGTATAGTCTTAGAAAACAGTGCAAACAATGTATAGTTACAATAGGATGCAATGGGGAAACATAGGGATAGGGGCAACACAAACCATATACTCCAAAAGTGGAATGTGAACCACGAATGGACCCCAAACCTATGTGACCTTGTAGAGGGTCGCTGGGACTATTAGAAAATAGTGAGAGTTAGAAAAATAACCCTCCCCAAGACCCTGAAAAGTGAGTGCAAAGTGCACCAAAGTTCCCCTAAGGACAAAATAGTCGCGTTAGAGGGAAAATGCAAGGAAAACACAAATCAGCAATGCAACAACGATGGATTCCTGACTGAGGGTACCTGTGGAACAAGGGGACCAAGTCCAAAAGTCACAAGCAGCTCGGAGATGGGCAGATGCCCAAGAAATGCCAGCGGTTGGTGCAAAGAAGCTCTTACTAGGCTGAAGAACTGTGAATACTGCAGGAACGACAAGGGCTAGAGACTTCCCCTTTGGAGGATGGATCCCCCACGCCTTGGAGAGTCGTGCAGAAGTGTTTTCCCGCCGGATGGACGCCAACAAGCCTTGCTACACGCAAATCGTGCGTTTGGCGTTTTTGGACGCTGCTGGGGCCCAGGAGGGACCAGGAGGTCGCAAATTGGACCTGCAGAGAGAGGGGACGTCGAGCAAGACAAAGAGCCCTCACTGAAGCAGGTAGCACCCGGAGAAGTGCCAGAAACAGGCACTACGAGGATGCGTGAAACGGTGCTCGCCGAAGTTGCACAAAGGAGTCCCACGTCGCCGGAGACCAACTTAGAAAGTCGTGCAATGCAGGTTAGAGTGCCGTGGACCCAGGCTTGGCTGTGCACACAGGATTTCCGCCGGAAGTGCACAGGGGCCGGAGAAGCTTGCAAAGTCGCGGTTCCCAGCAATGCAGCCCAGCGAGGTGAGGCAAGGACTTACCTCCACCAAACTTGGGCTGAAGAGTCACTGGACTGTGGGGGTCACTTGGACGGTGTCGCTGGATTCGAGGGACCTCGCTCGTCGTGCTGAGAGGAGACCCAAGGGACCGGAGATGCAGCTTTTTGGTGCCTGCGGTTGCAGGGGGAAGATTCCGTCGACCCACGGGAGATTTCTTCGGAGCTTCTGGTGCAGAGAGGAGGCAGACTACCCCCCCAGCATGCACAAGCAGGAAAACAGTCGAGAAGGCGGCAGGATCAGCGTTACAGAGTTGCAGTAGTCGTCTTAGCTACTATGTTGCAGGTTTGCAGGCTTCCAGCGCGGTCAGCGGTCGATTCCTTATCAGAAGATGAAGAGGGAGATGCAGAGGAACTCGGCTGAGCTCATGCATTCGTTATCTACAGTTTCCCCAGAGACAGAGACCCTAAATAGCCAGAAAAGAGGGTTTGGCTACCTAGGAGAGAGGAAAGGCTACTAACACCTGAAGGAGCCTATCAGCAGGAGTCTCTGACGTCACCTGGTGGCACTGGCCACTCAGAGCAGTCCAGTGTGCCAGCAGCACCTCTGTTTCCAAGATGGCAGAGGTCTGGAGCACACTGGAGGAGCTCTGGACACCTCCCAGGGGAGGTGCAGGTCAGGGGAGTGGTCACTCCCCTTTCCTTTGTCCAGTTTCGCGCCAGAGCAGGGGCTAAGGGGTCCCTGAACCGGTGTAGACTGGCTTATGCAGAATTGGGCACCTCTGTGCCCAACAAAGCATTTCCAGAGGCTGGGGGAGGCTACTCCTCCCCTGCCTTCACACCATTTTCCAAAGGGAGAGGGTGTCACACCCTCTCTCAGAGGAAGTTCTTTGTTCTGCCATCCTGGGCCAGGCCTGGCTGGACCCCAGGAGGGCAGCTGCCTGTCTGAGGGGTTGGCAGCAGCAGCAGCTGCAGTGAAACCCCAGGAAGGGCAGTTTGGCAGTACCAGGGTCTGTGCTACAGACCACTGGGATCATGGAATTGTACCAACAATGCCAGGATGGCATAGAGGGGGCAATTCCATGATCATAGACATGTTACATGGCCATATTCGGAGTTACCATGGTGAAGCTACATATAGGTAGTGACCTATATGTAGTGCACGCGTGTAATGGTGTCCCCGCACTCACAGAGTTCAGGGAATTGGCTCTGAACAATGTGGGGGCACCTTGGCTAGTGCCAGGGTGCCCTCACACTAAGTAACTTTGCACCCAACCTTTACCAGGTAAAGGTTAGACATATAGGTGACTTATAAGTTACTTAAGTGCAGTGTAAAATGGCTGTGAAATAACGTGGACGTTATTTCACTCAGGCTGCAGTGGCAGGCATGTGTAAGAATTGTCAGAGCTCCCTATGGGTGGCAAAAGAAATGCTGCAGCCCATAGGGATCTCCTGGAACCCCAATACCCTGGATACCTTAGTACCATATACTAGGGAATTATAAGGGTGTTCCAGTAAGCCAATGTAAATTGGTAAAAATGGTCACTAGCCTGTTAGTGACAATTTAAAAGTAATGAGAGAGCATAACCACTGAGGTTCTGGTTAGCAGAGCCTCAGTGAGACAGTTAGGCACCACACAGGGAACATATACATGCACACCTATGAGCACTGGGGCCCTGTGTGACAGGGTCCCAGTGACACATACATATAGGCCACAAACCTATGAGCACTGGGGTCCTGACCAGCAGGATCCCAGTGACACATAACAACCATACTGAAAACATAGTGTTTTCACTATGAGCACTGAGGCCTGGCTATCAGGATCCCAGTGAGACAGTGAAAACAGTGTCAAACACCCTGACATACACTCACAAACAGGCCAAAAGTGGGGGTAACAAGGCTAGAAAGAGGCTACCTTCTCACACAACCCCCCCCCAAACGAAGGACAATAAGGCTAACCTTGGCCAGTTGAGACTTTATTGTCTAAGTGGTGATAAGTAGAGAGTAGCTCTGTAATAGACTGGTTACTCCCTTTATCATCCACTATATGGTTACTTCCCTGTGGGGATGTAAACCACCCTGTTTGAAGTTTTTTAGCTAAGCAACAATGTGAAGATGTATTTTCAGAGTTTCTATCAGTAAGTTTTAGTTTAGAGCAGTGGGAATTGTCCACTGAACCTATTTGTAGTGATGGAAATGCCAGACAGGGATGCTGTCTCAGAAAAGCCATAGCTGGGCAAAAACTTTGTCCATTTGGCTGGAAGAGAGAACAGGGATGCTGTTTCTCTTGAGTTGGAGCAGGGCAGGGATGCTGTCCTATGAGCTCCACACTAGGGCAGGGATGCTGTCCTAAGTGTTGTGAGGTAGTGCAGGGTTTCTGCACTAAAGTTTCTCTGGGAGGGTTGGAGGGATGCTCCATGTTAACTAAAATGGTGCTCTTTTTCTCACCAATGTTAGTTATCCCACAGAGAGGTACTTCCACCTCAGGGAGTCCAGCTTTGCCAGCTGATGATTCCCTTGGAACAGGTGCCACCCCAGGAGAGGTTTCTCCCACCACAGGAATAGTATCCTGAATGGTAGGGTGGTTAGGGGATACTGTGATACCCTTTTTACCTGTTGATGGAGAGGGATCCTGAGTTTTCGGGCCTTCTCTCCTTTGCTTTTTCATTTCACTTGAAATGAGAGGGAACAATTCCTCAGGGATGCCCAGCATTGCTGCATGGGCATAAAACTCTACATCAGCCCAACCTGAGGCCTCTAGGTCATTACCTAAGAGACAGTCTACAGGTAAGCTAGGTGATACCACCACCTGCTTAGGGCCAGTAACTCCACCCCAACTAAACTGAATTATAGCTAAGGGAAGAAACTTAGTGGAGTTATGGACATCAATAATCTTATACTGTTGTCCAATGATGTGTTGTTCAGGAGGCACTAGGTTTTCAGTCACCAAAGTGAAACTGGCACCTGTGTCCCTGTAGGCCAAGGCCTCAACACCATTTATTGAAACTGTCTGCCTGTACTTATCCATTGTAAGGGGACAAGCAGCCAGTGTGGCAAGGCCAATGCCACTAGGTGTGACAGAAACTGTCTTGGGACTGATTACATCAGTTTCCACTATGGACCCATAAGTGAACCCAACTACACCCTTTGCTTGACTGTTGCCAGCAGTCCCACCACTAGTACCACTACTGATAGGGGCACTAGAGCTTGATGTATTAGTGGTGGTAGGCTCAGGGGGTTTACCTGGACAGGACTTATCCCCTGGCCTATGGCCTCTGTTTTTACACACAAAGCACCAAGGCTTTTTAATGTGTGCAGGTTGGGAAGAAGAGGAAGAATTTGTTTTATCCCCACCCTCTGAAGAGTGTTTAAGATTTGAAGTGGGATCTTTGGTTTTACCCTTATCCCCATGCTTATCTTGAGATTTTTCACCATCTTTCTTCTTATTGCCATCTTTGTCACCCCCTGTATGAACTTTTCTGTTCACCCTTGTTCTGACCCATTTGTCTGCCTTCTTTCCCAATTCTTGGGGAGAGGTCAGATCAGAGTCTACCAGGTACTGGTGCAACAAATCAGACACACAATTATTAAGTATATGCTCTCTCAGGATTGTGTTATACAGGCTTTCATAATCAGTAACTTTACTGCCATGTAACCACCCCTCCAAGGCCTTCACTGCCTGGTCAATGAAATCAACCCAGTCTTGTGAAGACTCCTTTTTGGTATCTCTGAACTTTATCCTGTACTGTTCAGTGGTTAAGCCATAACCATCCAGGAGTGCATTCTTAAGAACTTGGAAATTGTTAGCATCATTTTCTTTTACAGTAAGGAGCCTATCCCTACCTTTTCCAGTAAATGATAGCCATAGGATAGCAGCCCACTGCTTTTGAGGGACATCCTGTACAGCACAGGCCCTCTCAAGTGCAGCAAACCACTTGTTAATGTCACCCCCCTCCTTATAAGGGGGAACTATCTTGTGCAGATTCCTGGAATCATACTCTTTTGCAGGATGACTATGGGGAATACTGCTGCTGCCACCATGGGTATCTAAACCCAACTTCTGTCTTTCCCTCTCTATTTCTAAAGACTGTCTATCCAAATCCAGCTGTTGCTTCTTGAGCTTCAGTCTGGTTTGTTCCACTCTCAATCTATTGAGCTCCCTTTCTAACAATCTGTCATCAGGGTGGGTGGGAGGGACATTTCTAGATACAGAGGTATGATGGGAATGAACAGAAGGAGACCTGTCCCTTACAGAGGGCACCCTAACAGCTTGGCTACCAGTATAATGTGAGAGCACACCATTAGTATGGTGTGATTCAACCTCTGTACCAACTATGCTAGACTGTCTAGTAATGGGCAGGCTGAGAAGTTTCTTTCCTGAACCTTTTCCTGGGGGAGTCCCTGGATCAGATTGAGAACCATTAGCTACTTTTTCTACAGATTGGGCACTTATGGCCTTATCCTGTACTCTAAGCATATTAATTAACAGTTCTAAGGAAGGATTCTTCCCTACACTCAAACCTCTCTCTATGCAGAGACTCCTTGCTCCTTTCCAGCTAAGGTGATCATATGCAAGTTTGGACAGTTCAACATTTTTTCCTGTGCCAGACATTTTTAGAGAGAGTTAAAGTGATAGAAAAAGAGAAAAAAGTTTTCAGAACTTTTTGGAAAGACAGAAAAAAACTTTTTAAACTTTTAAGAACTTTTTTGAAAGTTTAGAAGTACTTTTCAGCACTTAGAAAAGAGTGAAAAGAGGAAATGCAAAACTTTTTGGCTATGTGTATATACACTGACCTTGTTTTGTATATTTTTCTCTTATGAAAAGTACAATGACAAGAGTGGTAAGTAGTCTCAAAGCACTTATCCCACCACTGCACAACCAATGTAGGAGGCTGGACTGGCTTGTAGTGAGTACCAAGGGGTACTTGCACCTTGCACCAGGCCCAGTTATCCCTTATTAGTGTATAGGGTGTCTAGCAGCTTAGGCTGATAGATAATGGTAGCTTAGCAAAGCAGCTCAGGCTGAACTAGGAGACGTGTGAAGCTACTACAGTACCACTTAGTGTCATATGCACAATATCATAAGAAAACACAATACACAGTTATACTAAAAATAAAGGTACTTTATTTTTATGACAATATGCCAAAGTATCTTAGAGTGTACCCTCAGTGAGAGGATAGGAAATATACACAAGATATATATACACAATAGCAAAAATATGCAGTATAGTCTTAGAAAACAGTGCAAACAATGTATAGTTACAATAGGATGCAATGGGGAAACATAGGGATAGGGGCAACACAAACCATATACTCCAAAAGTGGAATGTGAACCACGAATGGACCCCAAACCTATGTGACCTTGTAGAGGGTCGCTGGGACTATTAGAAAATAGTGAGAGTTAGAAAAATAACCCTCCCCAAGACCCTGAAAAGTGAGTGCAAAGTGCACCAAAGTTCCCCTAAGGACAAAATAGTCGCGTTAGAGGGAAAATGCAAGGAAAACACAAATCAGCAATGCAACAACGATGGATTCCTGACTGAGGGTACCTGTGGAACAAGGGGACCAAGTCCAAAAGTCACAAGCAGCTCGGAGATGGGCAGATGCCCAAGAAATGCCAGCGGTTGGTGCAAAGAAGCTCTTACTAGGCTGAAGAACTGTGAATACTGCAGGAACGACAAGGGCTAGAGACTTCCCCTTTGGAGGATGGATCCCCCACGCCTTGGAGAGTCGTGCAGAAGTGTTTTCCCGCCGGATGGACGCCAACAAGCCTTGCTACACGCAAATCGTGCGTTTGGCGTTTTTGGACGCTGCTGGGGCCCAGGAGGGACCAGGAGGTCGCAAATTGGACCTGCAGAGAGAGGGGACGTCGAGCAAGACAAAGAGCCCTCACTGAAGCAGGTAGCACCCGGAGAAGTGCCAGAAACAGGCACTACGAGGATGCGTGAAACGGTGCTCGCCGAAGTTGCACAAAGGAGTCCCACGTCGCCGGAGACCAACTTAGAAAGTCGTGCAATGCAGGTTAGAGTGCCGTGGACCCAGGCTTGGCTGTGCACACAGGATTTCCGCCGGAAGTGCACAGGGGCCGGAGAAGCTTGCAAAGTCGCGGTTCCCAGCAATGCAGCCCAGCGAGGTGAGGCAAGGACTTACCTCCACCAAACTTGGGCTGAAGAGTCACTGGACTGTGGGGGTCACTTGGACGGTGTCGCTGGATTCGAGGGACCTCGCTCGTCGTGCTGAGAGGAGACCCAAGGGACCGGAGATGCAGCTTTTTGGTGCCTGCGGTTGCAGGGGGAAGATTCCGTCGACCCACGGGAGATTTCTTCGGAGCTTCTGGTGCAGAGAGGAGGCAGACTACCCCCCCAGCATGCACAAGCAGGAAAACAGTCGAGAAGGCGGCAGGATCAGCGTTACAGAGTTGCAGTAGTCGTCTTAGCTACTATGTTGCAGGTTTGCAGGCTTCCAGCGCGGTCAGCGGTCGATTCCTTATCAGAAGATGAAGAGGGAGATGCAGAGGAACTCGGCTGAGCTCATGCATTCGTTATCTACAGTTTCCCCAGAGACAGAGACCCTAAATAGCCAGAAAAGAGGGTTTGGCTACCTAGGAGAGAGGAAAGGCTACTAACACCTGAAGGAGCCTATCAGCAGGAGTCTCTGACGTCACCTGGTGGCACTGGCCACTCAGAGCAGTCCAGTGTGCCAGCAGCACCTCTGTTTCCAAGATGGCAGAGGTCTGGAGCACACTGGAGGAGCTCTGGACACCTCCCAGGGGAGGTGCAGGTCAGGGGAGTGGTCACTCCCCTTTCCTTTGTCCAGTTTCGCGCCAGAGCAGGGGCTAAGGGGTCCCTGAACCGGTGTAGACTGGCTTATGCAGAATTGGGCACCTCTGTGCCCAACAAAGCATTTCCAGAGGCTGGGGGAGGCTACTCCTCCCCTGCCTTCACACCATTTTCCAAAGGGAGAGGGTGTCACACCCTCTCTCAGAGGAAGTTCTTTGTTCTGCCATCCTGGGCCAGGCCTGGCTGGACCCCAGGAGGGCAGCTGCCTGTCTGAGGGGTTGGCAGCAGCAGCAGCTGCAGTGAAACCCCAGGAAGGGCAGTTTGGCAGTACCAGGGTCTGTGCTACAGACCACTGGGATCATGGAATTGTACCAACAATGCCAGGATGGCATAGAGGGGGCAATTCCATGATCATAGACATGTTACATGGCCATATTCGGAGTTACCATGGTGAAGCTACATATAGGTAGTGACCTATATGTAGTGCACGCGTGTAATGGTGTCCCCGCACTCACAGAGTTCAGGGAATTGGCTCTGAACAATGTGGGGGCACCTTGGCTAGTGCCAGGGTGCCCTCACACTAAGTAACTTTGCACCCAACCTTTACCAGGTAAAGGTTAGACATATAGGTGACTTATAAGTTACTTAAGTGCAGTGTAAAATGGCTGTGAAATAACGTGGACGTTATTTCACTCAGGCTGCAGTGGCAGGCATGTGTAAGAATTGTCAGAGCTCCCTATGGGTGGCAAAAGAAATGCTGCAGCCCATAGGGATCTCCTGGAACCCCAATACCCTGGATACCTTAGTACCATATACTAGGGAATTATAAGGGTGTTCCAGTAAGCCAATGTAAATTGGTAAAAATGGTCACTAGCCTGTTAGTGACAATTTAAAAGTAATGAGAGAGCATAACCACTGAGGTTCTGGTTAGCAGAGCCTCAGTGAGACAGTTAGGCACCACACAGGGAACATATACATGCACACCTATGAGCACTGGGGCCCTGTGTGACAGGGTCCCAGTGACACATACATATAGGCCACAAACCTATGAGCACTGGGGTCCTGACCAGCAGGATCCCAGTGACACATAACAACCATACTGAAAACATAGTGTTTTCACTATGAGCACTGAGGCCTGGCTATCAGGATCCCAGTGAGACAGTGAAAACAGTGTCAAACACCCTGACATACACTCACAAACAGGCCAAAAGTGGGGGTAACAAGGCTAGAAAGAGGCTACCTTCTCACACAACCCCCCCCCAAACGAAGGACAATAAGGCTAACCTTGGCCAGTTGAGACTTTATTGTCTAAGTGGTGATAAGTAGAGAGTAGCTCTGCAATAGACTGGTTACTCCCTTTATCATCCACTATATGGTTACTTCCCTGTGGGGATGTAAACCACCCTGTTTGAAGTTTTTTAGCTAAGCAACAATGTGAAGATGTATTTTCAGAGTTTCTATCAGTAAGTTTTAGTTTAGAGCAGTGGGAATTGTCCACTGAACCTATTTGTAGTGATGGAAATGCCAGACAGGGATGCTGTCTCAGAAAAGCCATAGCTGGGCAAAAACTTTGTCCATTTGGCTGGAAGAGAGAACAGGGATGCTGTTTCTCTTGAGTTGGAGCAGGGCAGGGATGCTGTCCTATGAGCTCCACACTAGGGCAGGGATGCTGTCCTAAGTGTTGTGAGGTAGTGCAGGGTTTCTGCACTAAAGTTTCTCTGGGAGGGTTGGAGGGATGCTCCATGTTAACTAAAATGGTGCTCTTTTTCTCACCAATGTTAGTTATCCCACAGAGAGGTACTTCCACCTCAGGGAGTCCAGCTTTGCCAGCTGATGATTCCCTTGGAACAGGTGCCACCCCAGGAGAGGTTTCTCCCACCACAGGAATAGTATCCTGAATGGTAGGGTGGTTAGGGGATACTGTGATACCCTTTTTACCTGTTGATGGAGAGGGATCCTGAGTTTTCGGGCCTTCTCTCCTTTGCTTTTTCATTTCACTTGAAATGAGAGGGAACAATTCCTCAGGGATGCCCAGCATTGCTGCATGGGCATAAAACTCTACATCAGCCCAACCTGAGGCCTCTAGGTCATTACCTAAGAGACAGTCTACAGGTAAGCTAGGTGATACCACCACCTGCTTAGGGCCAGTAACTCCACCCCAACTAAACTGAATTATAGCTAAGGGAAGAAACTTAGTGGAGTTATGGACATCAATAATCTTATACTGTTGTCCAATGATGTGTTGTTCAGGAGGCACTAGGTTTTTAGTCACCAAAGTGAAACTGGCACCTGTGTCCCTGTAGGCCAAGGCCTCAACACCATTTATTGAAACTGTCTGCCTGTACTTATCCATTGTAAGGGGACAAGCAGCCAGTGTGGCAAGGCCAATGCCACTAGGTGTGACAGAAACTGTCTTGGGACTGATTACATCAGTTTCCACTATGGACCCATAAGTGAACCCAACTACACCCTTTGCTTGACTGTTGCCAGCAGTCCCACCACTAGTACCACTACTGCTAGGGGCACTAGAGCTTGATGTATTAGTGGTGGTAGGCTCAGGGGGTTTACCTGGACAGGACTTATCCCCTGGCCTATGGCCTCTGTTTTTACACACAAAGCACCAAGGCTTTTTAATGTGTGCAGGTTGGGAAGAAGAGGAAGAATTTGTTTTATCCCCACCCTCTGAAGAGTGTTTAAGATTTGAAGTGGGATCTTTGGTTTTACCCTTATCCCCATGCTTATCTTGAGATTTTTCACCATCTTTCTTCTTATTGCCATCTTTGTCACCCCCTGTATGAACTTTTCTGTTCACCCTTGTTCTGACCCATTTGTCTGCCTTCTTTCCCAATTCTTGGGGAGAGGTCAGATCAGAGTCTACCAGGTACTGGTGCAACAAATCAGACACACAATTATTAAGTATATGCTCTCTCAGGATTGTGTTATACAGGCTTTCATAATCAGTAACTTTACTGCCATGTAACCACCCCTCCAAGGCCTTCACTGCCTGGTCAATGAAATCAACCCAGTCTTGTGAAGACTCCTTTTTGGTATCTCTGAACTTTATCCTGTACTGTTCAGTGGTTAAGCCATAACCATCCAGGAGTGCATTCTTAAGAACTTGGAAATTGTTAGCATCATTTTCTTTTACAGTAAGGAGCCTATCCCTACCTTTTCCAGTAAATGATAGCCATAGGATAGCAGCCCACTGCTTTTGAGGGACATCCTGTACAGCACAGGCCCTCTCAAGTGCAGCAAACCACTTGTTAATGTCATCCCCCTCCTTATAAGGGGGAACTATCTTGTGCAGATTCCTGGAATCATACTCTTTTGCAGGATGACTATGGGGAATACTGCTGCTGCCACCATGGGTATCTAAACCCAACTTCTGTCTTTCCCTCTCTATTTCTAAAGACTGTCTATCCAAATCCAGCTGTTGCTTCTTGAGCTTCAGTCTGGTTTGTTCCACTCTCAATCTATTGAGCTCCCTTTCTAACAATCTGTCATCAGGGTGGGTGGGAGGGACATTTCTAGATACAGAGGTATGATGGGAATGAACAGAAGGAGACCTGTCCCTTACAGAGGGCACCCTAACAGCTTGGCTACCAGTATAATGTGAGAGCACACCATTAGTATGGTGTGATTCAACCTCTGTACCAACTATGCTAGACTGTCTAGTAATGGGCAGGCTGAGAAGTTTCTTTCCTGAACCTTTTCCTGGGGGAGTCCCTGGATCAGATTGAGAACCATTAGCTACTTTTTCTACAGATTGGGCACTTATGGCCTTATCCTGTACTCTAAGCATATTAATTAACAGTTCTAAGGAAGGATTCTTCCCTACACTCAAACCTCTCTCTATGCAGAGACTCCTTGCTCCTTTCCAGCTAAGGTGATCATATGCAAGTTTGGACAGTTCAACATTTTTTCCTGTGCCAGACATTTTTTGAGAGAGTTAAAGTGATAGAAAAAGAGAAAAAAGTTTTCAGAACTTTTTGGAAAGACAGAAAAAAACTTTTTAAACTTTTAAGAACTTTTTTGAAAGTTTAGAAGTACTTTTCAGCACTTAGAAAAGAGTGAAAAGAGGAAATGCAAAACTTTTTGGCTATGTGTATATACACTGACCTTGTTTTGTATATTTTTCTCTTATGAAAAGTACAATGACAAGAGTGGTAAGTAGTCTCAAAGCACTTATCCCACCACTGCACAACCAATGTAGGAGGCTGGACTGGCTTGTAGTGAGTACCAAGGGGTACTTGCACCTTGCACCAGGCCCAGTTATCCCTTATTAGTGTATAGGGTGTCTAGCAGCTTAGGCTGATAGATAATGGTAGCTTAGCAAAGCAGCTCAGGCTGAACTAGGAGACGTGTGAAGCTACTACAGTACCACTTAGTGTCATATGCACAATATCATAAGAAAACACAATACACAGTTATACTAAAAATAAAGGTACTTTATTTTTATGACAATATGCCAAAGTATCTTAGAGTGTACCCTCAGTGAGAGGATAGGAAATATACACAAGATATATATACACAATAGCAAAAATATGCAGTATAGTCTTAGAAAACAGTGCAAACAATGTATAGTTACAATAGGATGCAATGGGGAAACATAGGGATAGGGGCAACACAAACCATATACTCCAAAAGTGGAATGTGAACCACGAATGGACCCCAAACCTATGTGACCTTGTAGAGGGTCGCTGGGACTATTAGAAAATAGTGAGAGTTAGAAAAATAACCCTCCCCAAGACCCTGAAAAGTGAGTGCAAAGTGCACCAAAGTTCCCCTAAGGACAAAATAGTCGCGTTAGAGGGAAAATGCAAGGAAAACACAAATCAGCAATGCAACAACGATGGATTCCTGACTGAGGGTACCTGTGGAACAAGGGGACCAAGTCCAAAAGTCACAAGCAGCTCGGAGATGGGCAGATGCCCAAGAAATGCCAGCGGTTGGTGCAAAGAAGCTCTTACTAGGCTGAAGAACTGTGAATACTGCAGGAACGACAAGGGCTAGAGACTTCCCCTTTGGAGGATGGATCCCCCACGCCTTGGAGAGTCGTGCAGAAGTGTTTTCCCGCCGGATGGACGCCAACAAGCCTTGCTACACGCAAATCGTGCGTTTGGCGTTTTTGGACGCTGCTGGGGCCCAGGAGGGACCAGGAGGTCGCAAATTGGACCTGCAGAGAGAGGGGACGTCGAGCAAGACAAAGAGCCCTCACTGAAGCAGGTAGCACCCGGAGAAGTGCCAGAAACAGGCACTACGAGGATGCGTGAAACGGTGCTCGCCGAAGTTGCACAAAGGAGTCCCACGTCGCCGAAGACCAACTTAGAAAGTCGTGCAATGCAGGTTAGAGTGCCGTGGACCCAGGCTTGGCTGTGCACACAGGATTTCCGCCGGAAGTGCACAGGGGCCGGAGAAGCTTGCAAAGTCGCGGTTCCCAGCAATGCAGCCCAGCGAGGTGAGGCAAGGACTTACCTCCACCAAACTTGGGCTGAAGAGTCACTGGACTGTGGGGGTCACTTGGACGGTGTCGCTGGATTCGAGGGACCTCGCTCGTCGTGCTGAGAGGAGACCCAAGGGACCGGAGATGCAGCTTTTTGGTGCCTGCGGTTGCAGGGGGAAGATTCCGTCGACCCACGGGAGATTTCTTCGGAGCTTCTGGTGCAGAGAGGAGGCAGACTACCCCCCCAGCATGCACAAGCAGGAAAACAGTCGAGAAGGCGGCAGGATCAGCGTTACAGAGTTGCAGTAGTCGTCTTAGCTACTATGTTGCAGGTTTGCAGGCTTCCAGCGCGGTCAGCGGTCGATTCCTTATCAGAAGATGAAGAGGGAGATGCAGAGGAACTCGGCTGAGCTCATGCATTCGTTATCTACAGTTTCCCCAGAGACAGAGACCCTAAATAGCCAGAAAAGAGGGTTTGGCTACCTAGGAGAGAGGAAAGGCTACTAACACCTGAAGGAGCCTATCAGCAGGAGTCTCTGACGTCACCTGGTGGCACTGGCCACTCAGAGCAGTCCAGTGTGCCAGCAGCACCTCTGTTTCCAAGATGGCAGAGGTCTGGAGCACACTGGAGGAGCTCTGGACACCTCCCAGGGGAGGTGCAGGTCAGGGGAGTGGTCACTCCCCTTTCCTTTGTCCAGTTTCGCGCCAGAGCAGGGGCTAAGGGGTCCCTGAACCGGTGTAGACTGGCTTATGCAGAATTGGGCACCTCTGTGCCCAACAAAGCATTTCCAGAGGCTGGGGGAGGCTACTCCTCCCCTGCCTTCACACCATTTTCCAAAGGGAGAGGGTGTCACACCCTCTCTCAGAGGAAGTTCTTTGTTCTGCCATCCTGGGCCAGGCCTGGCTGGACCCCAGGAGGGCAGCTGCCTGTCTGAGGGGTTGGCAGCAGCAGCAGCTGCAGTGAAACCCCAGGAAGGGCAGTTTGGCAGTACCAGGGTCTGTGCTACAGACCACTGGGATCATGGAATTGTACCAACAATGCCAGGATGGCATAGAGGGGGCAATTCCATGATCATAGACATGTTACATGGCCATATTCGGAGTTACCATGGTGAAGCTACATATAGGTAGTGACCTATATGTAGTGCACGCGTGTAATGGTGTCCCCGCACTCACAGAGTTCAGGGAATTGGCTCTGAACAATGTGGGGGCACCTTGGCTAGTGCCAGGGTGCCCTCACACTAAGTAACTTTGCACCCAACCTTTACCAGGTAAAGGTTAGACATATAGGTGACTTATAAGTTACTTAAGTGCAGTGTAAAATGGCTGTGAAATAACGTGGACGTTATTTCACTCAGGCTGCAGTGGCAGGCATGTGTAAGAATTGTCAGAGCTCCCTATGGGTGGCAAAAGAAATGCTGCAGCCCATAGGGATCTCCTGGAACCCCAATACCCTGGATACCTTAGTACCATATACTAGGGAATTATAAGGGTGTTCCAGTAAGCCAATGTAAATTGGTAAAAATGGTCACTAGCCTGTTAGTGACAATTTAAAAGTAATGAGAGAGCATAACCACTGAGGTTCTGGTTAGCAGAGCCTCAGTGAGACAGTTAGGCACCACACAGGGAACATATACATGCACACCTATGAGCACTGGGGCCCTGTGTGACAGGGTCCCAGTGACACATACATATAGGCCACAAACCTATGAGCACTGGGGTCCTGACCAGCAGGATCCCAGTGACACATAACAACCATACTGAAAACATAGTGTTTTCACTATGAGCACTGAGGCCTGGCTATCAGGATCCCAGTGAGACAGTGAAAACAGTGTCAAACACCATGACATACACTCACAAACAGGCCAAAAGTGGGGGTAACAAGGCTAGAAAGAGGCTACCTTCTCACAGTGAGATACACAGTAAGAGTGAGTGTATGAGATAGCAGTGTCAGTGAGACTGATGCAGTGTGTGAGATACACAGTAAGAGTGAGTGTATGAGGTAGCAGTGTCAGTGAGACTGGGGTACTGATACACAGTAAGAGTGAGTGTATGAGATAGCGGTGTCAGTGAGACTGATGCAGTGTGTGAGATACACAGTAAGAGTGAGTGTATGAGTTAGCAGTGTCAGTGAGACTGATGCAGTGTGTGAGATACACAGTGAGTGTATGAGTTAGCAGTGTCAGTGAGACTGAGCTAATGATACACAGTAAGAGTGAGTGTATGAGTTAGCATTGTCAGTGAGACTGATGCAGTGTGTGAGATACACAGTAAGAGTGAGTGTATGAGGTAGCAGTGTCAGTGAGACTGAGGTACTGATACACAGTAAGAGTGAGTGTATGAGATAGCGGTGTCAGTGAGACTGATGCAGTGTGTGATATACACAGTAAGAGTGAGTGTATGAGTTAGCAGTGTCAGTGAGACTGATGCAGTGTGTGAGATACACAGTAAGAGTGAGTGTATGAGATAGCAGTGTCAGTGAGACAGAGGTACTGTGTGAGGTACACAGTAAGAATGAGTGTATGAGATAGCAGTGTCAGTGAGACTGAGGTACTGTGTGAGGTACACAGTAAGGGTAAGTGTATGAGATAGCAGTGTCAGTGAGACCGAGGTACTGATACACAGTAAGAGTGAGTGTATGAGATAGCGGTGTCAGTGAGACAGAGGTACTGTGTGAGGTACACAGTAAGAGTGAGTGTATGAGTTAGCAGTGTCAGTGAGACTGATGCAGTGTGTGAGATACACAGTAAGAGAGAGTGTATGAGATAGCAGTGTCAGTGAGACTGAGGTACTGTGTGAGATACACAGTAAGAGTGAGTGTATGAGTTAGCAGAGTGTGAATGAGACTGCAGCAGTGTGTGAGGTACACAGTAAGAGTGAGTGTATGAGATAGCAGTGTCAGTGAGACTGAGGTACTGTGTGAGATACACAGTAAGAGTGAGTGTATGAGTTAGCAGTGTCAGTGAGACTGAGGTACTGTGTGAGATACACAGTAAGAGTGAGTGAGGTACAGTGTGAGATACACAGTAAGAGTGAGTGTATGAGATAGCAGTGTCAGTGAGAGTGATGCAGTGTGTGAGATACACAGTAAGAGTGGGTGCACAAGATAGCAGTGTCAGTGAGACTGAGGTAGTGTGAGAAACACAGTAAGAGTGAGTGTATGAGATAGCAGTGTCAGTGAGACTGAGGTACTGTGTGGGATGTACAGTAAGAGTGAGTGTATAAGATAGCAGTGTCAGTGAGACAGAGGTACTGCGTGAGATACACAGTAAGAATGAGTGCAGGATTTAGCAGTGTCAGTGAGACTGATGCAGTGTGTGAGATACACAGTAAGAGTGAGTGTATGAGGTAGCAGTGTCAGTGAGACTGGGGTACTGATACACAGTAAGAGTGAGTGTATGAGATAGCGGTGTCAGTGAGACTGATGCAGTGTGTGAGATACACAGTAAGAGTGAGTGTATGAGTTAGCAGTGTCAGTGAGACGGATGCAGTGTGTGAGATACACAGTGAGTGCATGAGTTAGCAGTGTCAGTGAGACTGAGCTACTGATACACAGTAAGAGTGAGTGTATGAGTTAGCATTGTCAGTGAGACTGATGCAGTGTGTGAGATACACAGTAAGAGTGAGTGTATGAGGTAGCAGTGTAAGTGAGACTGAGGTACTGATACACAGTAAGAGTGAGTGTATGAGATAGCGGTGTCAGTGAGACTGATGCAGAGTGTTATATACACAGTAAGAGTGAGTGTATGAGTTAGCAGTGTCAGTGAGACTGATGCAGTGTGTGAGATACACAGTAAGAGTGAGTGTATGAGATAGCAGTGTCAGTGAGACAGAGGTACTGTGTGAGGTACACAGTAAGAATGAGTGTATGAGATAGCAGTGTCAGTGAGACTGAGGTACTGTGTGAGGTACACAGTAAGGGTAAGTGTATGAGGTAGCAGTGTCAGTGAGACCGAGGTACTGATACACAGTAAGAGTGAGTGTATGAGATAGCGGTGTCAGTGAGACAGAGGTACTGTGTGAGGTACACAGTAAGAGTGAGTGTATGAGTTAGCAGTGTCAGTGAGACTGATGCAGTGTGTGAGATACACAGTAAGAGAGAGCGTATGAGATAGCAGTGTCAGTGAGACTGAGGTACTGTGTGAAATACACAGTACGAGTGAGTGTATGAGTTAGCAGAGTGTGAATGAGACTGCAGCAGTGTGTGAGGTACACAGTAAGAGTGACTGTATGAGATAGCAGTGTCAGTGAGACTGAGGTACTGTGTGAGATACACCGTAAGAGTGAGTGTATGTGATAGCAGTGTCAGTGAGACTGAGGTACTGTGTGAGATACACAGTAAGAGTGAGTGTATGAGTTAGCAGTGTCAGTGAGACTGATGCAGTGTGTGAGATACACAGTAAGAGTGAGTGTATGAGATAGCAGTGTCAGTGAGACAGAGGTACTGTGTGAGGTACACAGTAAGAATGAGTGTATGAGATAGCAGTGTCAGTGAGACTGAGGTACTGTGTGAGGTACACAGTAAGGGTAAGTGTATGAGTTAGCAGAGTGTGAATGAGACTGAGGCAGTGTGTGAGGTACACAGTAAGGGTAAGTGTATGAGGTAGCAGTGTCAGTGAGACCGAGGTACTGATACACAGTAAGAGTGAGTGTATGAGATAGCAGTGTCAGTGAGACAGAGGTACTGTGTGAGGTACACAGTAAGGGTAAGTGTATGAGTTAGCAGAGTGTGAATGAGACTGAGGCAGTGTGTGAGGTACACAGTAAGGGTGAGTGCATGAGGTAGCAGTGTCAGTGAGACCGAGGTACTGATACACAGTAAGAGTGAGTGTATGAGTTAGCAGTGTCAGTGAGACTGATGCTGTGTGAGATACACAGTAAGAGTGAGTGTATGAGATAGCAGTGTCAGTGAGACTGAGGTACTGTGTGAAATACACAGTAACACAGTAAGAGTGAGTGTATGAGTTAGCAGTGTCAGTGAGACTAAGGTACTGATACACAGTAAGAGTGAGTGTATGAGATAGCGGTATCAGTGAGACTGATACAGTGTGTGAGATACACAGTAAGAGTGAGTGTATGAGATAGCAGTGTCAGTGAGACTGAGGTACTGTGTGAGATACACAGTAAGAGTGAGTGTATGAGATAGCACTGTCAGTGAGACAGAGGTACTGTGTGAGGTACACAGTAAGAATGAGTGTATGAGATAGCAGTGTCAGTGAGACTGAGGTCAGGTTGCCCTCTGTCCAAGCAAGAACCCTCACTCTAGTCAGGGTAAGTCACACACAATCCAAAATCAGCCTGTGCTCACCCTCCGGTAGCTTGGCACGAGCAGTCAGGCTTAACTTAGAAGGCAATGTGTAAAGCATTTGTGCAATAAATCATACAACACCATAGCATAACACCACAAAAATACACCACACAGTATTTAGAAAAATACATAATATTTATCTGGGTATCTTCAGGTCAAAATGATCAAAGTTGCAATACGAATTTGTAAAGATATCACTGAAAAGTGATAGAAAGTGTCTTAAGTCTTTAGAATATAAACAAAGTCTCTTTCAAGCACAAGTACCTGGTTGGGAGTGGAAAAATCTCCTCAGAGGGCCACAAGAGAAGAGGTGCGTGGAAAAAGGGTGTGTGCGTCGATTTCTCCCCAGCACACACGGACTTGCGCCGTTATTTTCCACGCGGGGAAGTCGGCGTCGTTTTCCGGCGCGTGGACAGTCTCTTTCTGTGGATCGCGGGGATTACCAGATGTCCCGGGTCTGTGCGTGGATTTTCCTGCTTGTTCTCCGGCTGCGCGTCGGTCTGTGGGGCTGCGCATCGAAATTACGATCTCACGGCAGGCGTCGCGTCGATTTCTCCTCTAGACTTCGATCTGCTGGGCTGCGCGTTGAAATTACGATCTCATGGCAGGCGTCGCGTCGATTTCTCCTCTAGAGGTCGGGCGGCATTGTCCTTGCGAGGCCGTGCGTCGGATCTTCGATCGTCCCAGAGCGTCGCGTTGGTCAGCGTCGGAGTGCGGCGTTTTTCTCGCCGCGAAACAAGCTTTGCGTCGAAATTTTCGGCGCACGGAGCGTCCAAGTAAAAGAGAGAAGTCTTTTTGGCCCTGAGACTTCAAGGAACAGGAGGCAAGCTCTATCCAAGCCCTTGGAGAGCACTTTCACAGCCAGACAAGAGTTCAGCAAGGCAGCAGGGCAACAGCAAGGCAGCAGTCCTTTGTAGAAAGCAGACAGGTGAGTCCTTTGAGCAGCCAGGCAGTTCTTCTTGGCAGGATGTAGTTTCTGGTTCAGGTTTCTTCTCCAGCAAGTGTCTGATGAGGTAGGGCAGAGGCCCTGTTTTATACTAAGTTGTGCCTTTGAAGTGGGGGTGACTTCAAAGAGTCTCTAAGAAATGCACCAAGCCCCCTTTCAGTTCAATCCTGTCTGCCAGAGTCCCAGTAGGGGGTGTGGCAGTCCTTTGTGTGAGGGCAGGCCCTCCACCCTCCCAGCCCAGGAAGACCCATTCAAAATGCAGATGTATGCAAGTGAGGCTGAGTACCCTGTGTTTGGGGTGTGTCTGAGTGAATGCACAAAGAGCTGTCAACTAAACCTAGCCAGACGTGGATTGAAGGGCACAACAAGATTTTAGTGCAAAGAAATGCTCACTTTCTAAAAGTGGCATTTCTAGAATAGTAATATTAAATCTGACTTCACCAGTCAGCAGGATTTTGTATTACCATTCTGGCCATACTAAATATGACCTTCCTGCTCCTTTCAGATCAGCAGCTGCCACTTCAACAGTGTATGAGGGCAGCCCCAATGTTAGCCTATGAAAGGAGCAGGCCTCACAGTAGTGTAAAAACGAATTTAGGAGTTTTACACTACCAGGACATATAACCACACAAGTACATGTCCTGCCTTTTACCCACACAGCACCCTGCTCTAGGGGTTACCTAGGGCACACATTAGGGATGACTTATATGTAGTAAAAGGGGAGTTCTAGGCTTGGCAAGTACTTTTAAATGCCAAGTCGAAGTGGCAGTGAAACTGCACAGACAGGCCTTGCAATGGCAGGCCTGAGACAGGGTTAAGGGGCTACTGAGGTGGGTGGCACAACCAGTGCTGCAGGCCCACTAGTAGCATTTAATCTACCTGCCCTAGGCACATGTAGTGCACTCTGCCAGGGACTTACAAGTAAATTAAATAGTCAATCATGGATAAACCAATCAGTAGTACAATTTACACAGAGAGCATATGCACTTTAGCACTGGTTAGCAGTGGTAAAGTGCCCAGAGGTCAAAAGCCAACAACAACAGGTCAGAAAAAATAGGAGGAAGGAGGCAAAAAGTTTGGGGATGTCCCTGTCAAAAAGCCAGGTCCAACAGTAATGTTAAGTGTATGAGTTAGCAGAGTGTGAATGAGACTGAGGCAGTGTGTGAGGGAGACCGTATAAACATGTGAGGCAGAGCATGAATGTGTGAGATAGCTTGTAAGCGTGAGTGAGACTGTTTGAGACTGGGATTGTGACAGCGTGTGCGGCAACGTGTGAGAGTGTGTATGTTTGGGTGAGTTACAGTATCAGCGAATGAGTTACTGACTAGAAGTAAGTAGGACGGCATGGGGGGCAGTGTCGGTCAGTCAGGGTAGCCTTCATGGAGCCTCCTTAAGGGGTTCCATGACATGAAGGCTGCCCTGGGCCTCAGGTGTTCACCCCGAGAAGAGTTCTGTGTCCTCTGCAACTCAGCGGTCTCCGGTTGGGCTCCTTGGGTTGCTACAATGCCAGAGGTCACCCCACACACGGTGGGGGTTCCGCCTCAGAGCTCCCCTGATGCATCTTCCATGGTCAGCCCCAACAAGGTCCCTGCTCTCCAGACGTACAAGATGATGTGCCCTTTCTCTCTAATGTTTAAAGGGAATTAAGAGGAAATATGTCCATCCATATGCCGTCTTCTCAGAGTTCCCTCGGGACCGGACAGAGCTCCGCACGGAGCTGCCTCGTGAGCCAAGAGACATCTTGGCAGATTTTGCAGGGGTAGTCCTGAAAGCTGATGTCCCCAGCCCTTCTGTCCTTCTGTAGGACTTCCGCTTTCTGCTTGAAGTAGTGGGATTTTACAAGCACGCTGTGGGTGATTTTGCTGTTTAGGGCTCACCCAATGCACTCTGTCGGTATGGACTTCAGGATGGTCATCACCCAGGAGAGATGAAAGCATTCCCACAAGAAAGGACTCAGGACCGAGTCTGGGATCTCCTCACTCAGTCCTCCGTGCCATAAGTTCTCACTCCTCGGGCAGGTCTCAAGTTCTTCTAGTTTGTTGATGTTCACTTTGAGTTGCTGCACTAGTGTGGCGCATTTCATCGATGTGGTAGCCTGGCCTGCTTCAGCTGCTCCCAACTGGTCTTCCGTCTTTAGAACTCGTTAACCCATAGGGGCATATTTATACTCCCCACGCGCCGCCTTGTGCCACATTAGCAAAACGTTTTTTTACGCTAATGTTACCCAACAAGGCCAAAATCCCAGCGCCATATTTACAAAGTGGCACAATCCATGCATTGCGTCACTTTGTAACCCTTTGCGCTACATTATGCCTGTGCCAAGCATAATGTATGCAAAGTGGGCATTCCCCCATTACGGGGTGACAAACTGCCACAAAGAAATCTAAGAGATTTCCTTGCATCATTTTGTAACGCACTTTTAAGGCCTGCTCAGAGCAGGCATTAGAAGGGGCTTACATTCTTTAGAATGGGCCCCTGTGTAATCTGCAGAAGTACCGCCAATATTTTGGCACTACTCCTGCAAAGTACATCGATAGCGGCATGAACAATTACGCTATTGCTCCCTGCCCTGCGCCGCGGTGTGCCGTTAAATACGGCACACACATGGTGGCAGTAGGGGGCGCTAACGGGTGCAGGGAAAGTGGCGCGGCTCTGGGTGCAGTGCCACGTCTCTTAAATCTGCCCCGTAGAGTCAACATCAGACCTCAAGTCAGTTATTTTAACTTCCAGGTCCAAGTGTAAGTCAGAAAGTCCTTCAGTGAGGTCTTGTCTAAGTCTGTCCCTGAGTTCACGCTTGAAGATGTGGAGGCTATCAAGCAGGTCTGATTTTATGAGTGCCATGTCAGATCCAGGTTTGGGAAGGGGGTAGTGCGTGGGCCTCCACGAGGTGCGGATTACACGCTGGATCTATCTAGCTACTCAAGAAGCCTTCTTTTCCCCGGGTGGCAATGGGAGGACCTTTCGGCTGCCCCCGAGCAGCCCCTGGGCACAGCAGGCCTATGCAATCCCCAGAGGTCTGTGTGCAAAATGTGGCCCGGGGGATGAATAGACCTCTCCTTCACGACAGGCCCCTTGGGGTCCCAGTGATCTGTGCCTTCAAGGGTGTTGAGGGTGTGGAGGCAGTGGACACCCTAAAAGGGGGTGAAGTACCATAGGACCACAAAGCAGGCGCTCTTCCTGACCAGCCCACAGCCCAATTATGCAGGGTCCCAGGAGGGGCCAGAGGGCCTTACCACAGTGTCACCTCATGCAGAAGCCCCCTGTTAGTAGTTTCCAGCGCTCACAACCGGTCTTGTGGGTGCACACATGTCCTCTGCTAACTCAGACCTCGGGTGCAATCACCAGGTGATGTCTATAGTGGCTCAGCAGTCCTCCTTTGTGACAGTGCCCATCTGCGCCTTCAGCGGGTGCCAGACCTGCACTGACTCCGGGTCACTGACATGCTTCAGTAGGCCCTGCGGGTGGCAGGCTGCTCCCCCACAACCATCAGCCTGGGGCCATCCCTGCTCCCTGGGCCGTCTTCCAGCAATATCTTCTGACATCTGGGGATCTGGATCTGTCTTGTGAGGGGGCGCCCTATCAACCATAGCTTAATCCAGACCCATTCATGCCCATCTGGATTGCCGTAGGGACATGGTCGAGGCCTCTAAGGGAGCGATGGCGAGATTGTTATGGCCTGCCGCAGAGACACTCATAAGCCAGGAGTTGCGTCTTCGTAAGTGTTCATTTTTCTCAAGTTCATCCAAAGAATCACCGCCGTGTCCTCTGTCTGACGCGCTCCAACTGATCTAGTTGGAACGCACCAGCAGCACCACAGCAACAGAACACCAGAACACAGCAATAGAACACAAGAACATAACATATTATCTCCTTTTTTCCCACAAAATAACATAACGTGAAAAATATTAATACAGAAAAGCAAATACTAATAACAAACTATAAACAAAACATCAAATCTCATCCTAGCATCAGGTTACAACTGAAAACACGCTAAAGTAAATAATAAAGTATCATGATGATAACCAATACATTCCAGTAACACTTCACTAATATCTGTAACAATCCTTGAGTCTCCAAGGCACATACTTTTCCCGGGTGGACCTCCGTGGAACGTGTTGTTCTATATCTTTAAAGTTAGCCAAAACATTCTCCTTGGTGTCTTTGCTGGATAACAAATTTTCACTGGATACAGAATAATTTGCCTCAACACCTTTAACCTTAACTATTTTCCCAACATTCCACCAATGACAACCCCCAACCATAACAGCATTGCCACACACTTTCTTCACAGTGATAGGTTCCCCATAACTGGCATTCCCTTTTTTAACAAAACTTTGACACTTACTGTATACCACATCTCCAGGTTTATACATCTGGGCTTTAGTAGATTTTTTTAAATCATACCGACTTTTCCTTTTTTCTTGCGCTCTCTTTACTTCTTCCATTTTACCCAGGTCCACCTTATTGGTGAATTTATCCTCTATTGCATTGGCTAACCAGGCAGGAAAAAGCTTAGATGTAGAGCGTCTTCCCCTAAGAAGTTCAAACGGGGAAGTTTTAGTGAGGGAATGTGGAGTACTGCGATAAAACCAAGGCATAGACTTCACCGCCTCCCTCACGTTATATCCATTAGCTTTAGCCCATTTGATGCATTCCACCATCATTCCATTCATCCTTTCTACCAAACCATTAGTTTGAGGGTGATAAAAAGAACTTTTCAAATGCTTCACACCAGACTCCTCCAAAAACACTCATTTCATGATTGACAAATTGGAGACCATTATCAGAGACTATGTACTCCGGAAACCCTTCTCTCATGAAAATATCTTTCAGAAATTGTATGGCATTGCCAGACGTGGGATTATGAAAAAAACAAACCTCATGCGATTTGCTATGGTACTACATCATTACAAATGCATAGCGTAACTGATATGGAAGAAAATGGAAAGGTCCCACCATGTCAACCCCCACCTTCATCCAAGCTTTCTCAGGCACAGGTATAGGTTGTAAGGGTGGTGTCACAACTTTAAACCCAGTCTCCGATCTGCTACACACCACACACCTATTAACCACCATTTTCACATCTCTGTCCATAGAGGGCCACCAATAATGAGCCCTCACCCGTCTCTTTGTCATGGTTGACCCTAAATGCCCTTCAAGTGCATGATCTACCAACATCATACGGATGTCATATGGGGCACACATTTAGCATTCCTCAACACAACACCATCCTCTATAGATAATTCTTCACAGACTTTTGAGTAAGGTTGAATTTTGGTGCTTAAACATCTTTTCTTTGACCACCCATTAACAATATAATCCCTAACTCTGCTCAACACAACATCCTTACTGTCTGCAGATTTCAAAACCACTTCCGTACAAACCTTAGACTCGTCTACATCTACCACTACTATAAAACAATCTTCATTGTCATCCAAGTCAATGGCATCCTGTTCAGAAATAGGTAATCTGGACAAGAAATCAGTCGTGAAATTTTCTTTCCTGGAATGTATTTTAATTGGAAATTATACAGAAACAATTTCGTAGTGAGACATGCAATGTGTGGAGTAGTGTAGTTAACCTTATTACCACTCAGAATATACACCAAAGGCTTATGGTCAGTTTGTATTACATAATTCCTTCCCCAGACATAACTCCTGAACTTTTCACTTGCCCAGTAACAAGCAAGCAACTCCTTCTCAATTACAGAGTAATTGAGCTCAGGGTCACGCAATACTCTTGAAGCATAACTAATGATTTTTTCATCTTCACTGGAACCCTGATACACAACTGCTTTCAAACCATGTTTACTGGCATCCATAGTGATGATGAACTATCTGCTGGGGTCATATGGACTCAATGTCCTAGCATTAGTCAATTCCTGTTTAACCTTGTCAAAAGTGCTTTTAAATTCACTATCTCACACAAAGTGAACCTTGTTCTTTAGCATATTGGACAAAACCTTCATCTTGTTGGCATACACAGGAATGAATCTGGCATAATATTCACACATACCGATGAACGAGTGTAGTTCATCTTTGTTTCTGGGATTGGGGGCATCTACCACAGCCTTATCTAAGCCTGACGAGGTGCTATTCCTTTGTTTGACACACAGTGCCCCAAAAATTCAATCTCTTTTTTACCAAAATTCACATTTCCCCTTTTTTCACAATGACCCCATTGGTTTGACAAATATTTAAAACTGACCTAACGGTCTTGTTATGGTCTTCTAAACACTTAGCATAAATCAAGACATTGTCTTGAAAAGTTAAAACACCATTGACATTTTCCAACAACTTGTGTAATATACGTTGGAAAACAGAAACCGAAGATGCTAAGCCAAACGGAATCCTACAAAACTGGAAAGTGCCAAACGGTGAATTAAAAGCTGTATAATGGTGAAATTCTTCATCCAACACCACTTGGTGGTGAGCTGACGCAAGATCAATTTTTGAAAACCATACCGCACCGCTGAGATCTTCTAGAAGATCGCTAATCTTGGGTAGAGGATGTGAGTTCACTCATATTTCTTTGTTGAGACTTCTCAAATGGACGCACAAACGCAAGTCCCCATTCCGTTTCCAGGCAACAACCAATGGCGAAAGCCACAAACTCGATTCAATTGGTTCTCTCTCTCCATTTTTTTTAAGCTTGTTTAGCTCAAATTTTAGATCATCTCTCAAATGGAATGTAACAGAAATAATTTTATGTTCTACAGGAATGGCATTTTCATTTATTTTTATCCTATGTCTAAAACCAACAATTTTTCCCAATCCTTCAGCCAAGACACTGGGAAACTCACTCTCAAAAGGAATCACATACGTGGAATCATCCACTACCAGAACTTGTTCTCTGGCCCCAGGTTTAAGTACCATTTCAAACAAACCATGGTGAAACCATCCCAAAATGTTCAAACCCTTCAATGCCACGTAAATATTGCCTAGTATTTTGCACCCTTTGAACTCTAAACAGTCTTCAATAAAACCTTCTAATTCTAATTTCCTCCCTTCATAGGAGACATGAGCCCTGCCTGGAGGAAGCAACACCCTATCACCCTAGGTGTTATGGAACAAATCTAATGAAATCATCATTATGCATGCACCAGAATCAACCAATAAATGTAACGTTTTATCTCCCACAATAATTTCTACATAGGGATCCACACACTCACTTTGATCACCACTAACAATCTGACCATCCGTGATGACCACAATCATGTTCTGTAATGCTTTAGCCATAAGTTCATCTCGGGTTGTATCATCCTCGTTCTCCACACAACTTATTCTTGTTTGCATACTTTGAGTGGGTTGATACACCCTAGCAAATTGACCAACTTTACTGCACTTCCTACACACCACATTCTTTGCTGGAGAACTTCTGCCTTCTCTGTTGTGTGGTGCATTACCAAACTTAAAACATATATTATTGCTTTAAAGAAAAAAAAAAAGGTTTTCGTATTTCTTTTGTTCACTTCTGTTTGAGATTCCTGACTTTGTAATAGACTTGACTGCATTAACATTTACAAGACCATTGTCTTTTACAGCGTTACTGGCACTGAGTTCTTCCAGTGATATTTGTGCCAGTTCAATGCTCTTGGCAACTTTAATGTCCTCCTCCAAGGTTGGATTACCCATGCTCAAGAGTTTTTGTTGGATGGGTTTATCCGCACAATGACCAATGAATTGATCCCTTATCAATTGGTCCTGAAAATGTCGAAACTCACATTGCGACAATAGCTTCCTAAGTGCAATGATGTACGCATCAACATCTTCATTATGCATTTGTGTACGTTTGAAAAATATATGCCTCAAAACCCCTAAACTGGGTAGAATATCAAACCTCGTGGCTAATTTTTTACTAGCGGCCTGACAGTCATCCAATTCTTCCTCATTGTGTACTAACTCATATAGATGTTTAAAGATCTCTCTACCTTCATAACCCAACGAATGTAGTAATAAATACTTCTTTCTTTCTGGTCTGAAACAAGCCGCACCAATAGCTCCAAGGTAGGTTTTGAATCCATTAAACCATTGTTTCCAAGGGATGGAAGGCATACCGGGTGTCTCTAAAAATAGTGGTGGTGGATTACCCAACTGCATAGTTAAACAATAGAAAAACATGTTCCCAAATATGCCATTTCCTTCCAAAAGCCAATGTATACAAGGTGCACGTATCACCGCTGTGGTACGCTTCTGGTCAGCCACGCAAGGTGTGCGTATCACCGTTGTGATACGCCTTTGGTCAGTGATGGAAAGTGTGCGTATCACCACTGGGATTCAGTTTTGTGGTGTAATAAGTGCTTCCTACTTGCGGGACAGAGAAAGCTATCCAATGCTGAGGACACAACCAAATTCCATTTCTTGTTGCAAATGTGCTTGAAAAGGCCTTGAAACTAGACATCAATAGTTACACAATAGTTTTTTTTTTTTAAAGAATGTTCTCCAATATGGGTTTAGTGTGTTTCCACGCCTGTGTGTGTGTACCGCTATGGGTTTATAAAGAAGCATAGAAGATGGCGCCAGTAACTGCTCCTGAGGGTGATGAGTCGACGTTGTAGACTCTCATCCCGAAATGCGCATGCACGAGCTGTTGCATGCCGAAATGCGTTCAGCTGTTCAATGGGATCCTTCCCAAAGGACAGATGAAATCGCGCTAGGGCACATAAATAAAGCTGGATGCGAAGATGAAGACTGTGAAGGACAAACACGACTCTCTCTGACCTCAACCAAAGATTAACTTAATCAGGAAAAAGCAAGAATGGCCGGCACAACGGTTGCAAGAAGAGTCACTGGAACAAAAATTTACAGCGTGGGTCATTGACGGTGGTTCATTGGTTTGTTGCCAAAAATCGGATGTTATGGCCTGCCGCACAGACACTCATAAGCCAGGAGTTGCGTCTTCGTAAGTGTTTATTTTTCTCAAGTTCATCCAAAGAACCACCACTGTGTCCTCTGCCTGACGCGCTCCAAATGATCTAGTTGGAACTCACCGACAGCACCACAGCAATAGAACACAAGAACATAACAGAGATGCATCCCACTGCTCCACGTCTTGGCTGTGCACCTAAAATCCTCTCTAGATAAACGGCTGTCTAGTCACCCTTAATCCACTTGCAATTCGCAATCTTAGTCCAAGCTCTTTTCTCAAGGCGATTTCAACGATGCATCCTTCGCGGTATCCAACACCTTGTCATTTCCATTGTCCTGTCTCGGCAAAGCTGACTTTTCCACCAATTGATCTTCACTTGGTACAACCAACCACAACAATTGATTCACATTTACCCAAGTCTGTCCGTACACTTCAAACACACTGCGCTAGTCTTCTAGGAACTGAGGCTTAATGTGAGGGAACTGTTTCTTAACACTTATGAATTCAGAGGAGGACGACGGGGCATGGACAGATAACACTACCCAGCTGCAGGAAAGGCCCTTAATGGACAGAGAGTATCATGAGCTGATGAGAAGGGGCCTAGAGTAGGGGCTGGGGTACCATCTCCTGCCCAGGTGATGTCCTGTCCTCCTCAGCTTACGTTAGTGATTGAGGGGTTGTGCTCTTGGTGTCTATCTGCCCAGCTGCGGCAGAATGCACTCACTCTTCCTGTACCAGGTTGTAAGGAAATGGCTCCCTGTTGCAGTTACCCCCCACTTTTTGCCTGATACTGATGCTGACTTGACTGAGAAGAGTGCTGGGACCCTGCTAACCAGGCCCCAGCACCAGTGTTCTTTCACCTAAAATGTACCATTGTCTCCACAACTGGCACACCCCTGGCACCTAGGTAAGTCCCTTGTAAAAGGTACCAGTGGTACCAAGGGCCCTGTGACCAGGGAAGGTCCCTAAGGGCTGCAGCATTTGTTGTGCCACCCTAAGGGACCCCTCACCTAACACATGCACACTGCCATTGCAGATTGTGTGTGTTGGAGGGGAGAAAAAGGCAAAGTCGACATTACATCCCCCTCAGGATGCCATGCACACAAAATACTGCCTGTGGCATAGGTAAGTCACCCCTCTAGCAGGCCTTACAGCCCTAAGGCAGGGTGCTCTACGCTACAGGTGAGGGCATAGCTGCATGAGCAATATGCCCCTACAGTGTCTAAGTCTATTCTTAGACATTGTAAGTACAGTTGTGTAAGTACAGTTGTGGCCATATTAAGTATATGGTCTGGGAGTTTGTCAAAAACGAACTCCACAGCTCCATAATGGCTATCAAACTTCTCCGAATAATAAACCCACTCTGATGCCAGTGTTGGATTTATAAAAAAAATGCACACAGAGGGCATCTTAGAGATGCCCCCTGTGTTTTACCCAATTGTTCAGTGCAGGACTGACTGGTCTGTGCAAGCCTGCTGATGAGACGAGTTTCTGACCACATGTGGTGAGGGCCTTTGTGCTCTCTGAGGACAGAAACAAAAGCCTGCTCTGGGTGGAGGTGCTTCACCCCCCCCGCAGGAACTGTAACACCTAGCAGTGAGCCTCAAAGGCTCAGGCTTCGTGTTACAATGCCCCAGGGCACTCCAGATAGTGGAGATGCCCGCCCCCCTGGACACAGCCCCCACTTTTGGCGGCAAGTCCACGGGAGATAATGAGAAAAACAAGGAGGAGTCACCCACCAGTCAAGACAGCCCCTAAGGTGTCCTGAGCTGAGGTGACCCCTGCCTTTAGAAATCCTCCATCTTGATTTTGGAGGATTCCCCCAATAGGAATAGGGATGTGCCCCCCTCTCCTCAGGGAGGAGGCACAAAGAGGGTGTAGCCACCCTCAAGGACAGTAGCCATTGGCTACTGCCCTCCCAGACCTAAACACACCCCTAAATTCAGTATTTAGGGGCAACCCAGAACTTAGGAAATCAGATTCCTGCAAACTAAGACGAAGAAGGACTGCTAACCTGAAGCCCTACAGAGAAGACGGAGACACCAACTGCTTTGGCCCCAGCCCTACCGGCCTGTCTCCCCACTTCAAGAAAAACTGCACCAGCGACGCGTCCCACAGGGTCCCACAGGGTCCAGCGACGTCTGAAGCCTCAGAGGACTACCCTGCATCTAAAAGGACCAAGAACTTCTGAGGACAGCGGCTCTGCTCCAAAGAAGAAACAACCTTGCAACAAAGAAACAAACTTTAAAAGACTGCACGTTTCACGCCGGAAGCGTGAGACTTTCCACTCTGCACCCGACGCCCCCAGCTCGACCTGCGGAGAAACAACACTACAGGGAGGACTCCCCGGCGACTGCGACCCTGTGAGTAGCCAGAGTTGACCCCCCTGAGCCATCCCTAGCGACGCCTGCAGAGGGAATCCAGAGGCTCCCCCTGACCGCGACTGCCTGCTTCTAAGAACCTGACGCCTGGTAAAAACACTGCACCCGCAGCCCCTAGGACCTGAAGGATCCGACCTCCAGTGCAGAAGCGACCCCCAGGTGGCCCTCTCCCTTGCCCAGGCGGTGGCTACCCAGAGGGAACCCCCCCCCCTTGCCTGCCTGCTTCGTTGAAGAGACCCCTGGGTCTCCCATTGAACTCCATTGCAAACCAGACGCCTGTTTGCACTCTGCACCCGGCCGCCCCCGTGCCGCTGAGGGTGTACTTTTTGTGCTGACTTGTGTCCCCCCCCCAGTGCCCTACAAAACCCCCCTGGTCTGCCCTCCGAAGTCGCGGGTACCTACCTGCTGGCAGACTGGAACCGGGGCACCCCCTTCTCTATTGAAGCCTATGCGTTTTGGGCACCACTTTGACCTCTGCACCTGACCGGCCCTGAGCTGCTGGTGTGGTAACTTTGGGGTTGCCCTGAATCCCCAACTGTGGGCTACCTTGGACCCAACTTTGAACCCTGTAGGTGGTTTACTTACCTGCAAAACTAACAAATACTTACCTCCCCCAGGAACTGTTGAAATTTGCACTGTGTCTAGTTTTAAAATAGCTTATTGCCATTTTTGCCAAAACTGTACATGCTATTTTGCTGATTCAAAGTTCCTATGATACCTAAGTGAAGTACCTTTCATTTGAAGTATGGATTGTAAATCTTGAACCTGTGGTTCTTAAAATAAACTAAGAAAATATATTTTTCTATATAAAAACCTATTGGCCTGGAATTGTCTTTGAGTGCGTGTTCCTCATTTATTGCCTGTGTGTGTACAACAAATGCTTAACACTACCCTCTGATAAGCCTACTGCTCGATCACACTACCACAAAATAGAGCATTAGAATTATCTCTTTTTGCCACTATCTTACCTCTAAGGGGAACCCTTGGACTCTGCATACTATTCCTTACTTTGAAATAGTATATATAGAGCCAACTTCCTACACAGGGGCTTTACTGCCAGTCATACTCCAGCACTTGCTGCTCATTACCTATTGAGCTCAGTCCACTGACAGCCTTGCAGGTGCTGCCACCCCGGCCCAACTCTGTGACTTGGGGAAAATGTCTAAGAAACCTCTCTTTCGTCTTTGCTCCCTGTCTCCTGGGGTTCAGTGGTCTGGGGCAGTAACTAGGGAGGAGGTCGAGCTATAGGACAACACATCACCCACTCTGTTCCTCGGGTGACCTGTTTGGTACTCCAGGTTTGCCTGGGTATTTTGCAGACCATGGATTTGGATTGTGTTTATTGACTCCTCAGGCCACTGCAGAAAGAGTGACCCTAGTTCAGCTCTGTCTTGTTTTCAAGATCCTTTGATTTCTTTTGCAAGGTTCCTAATCTTTCCACCTCGAATGTACCATGTGCAGGAGAGGACGTCTTCCCATCCTCGTTAGTGAGTCCCAGTCGCAGCTGAGCTTTAGTCGCAGGCTTTACTGGACACAGTTTCTGAACTGGGATTCGTCCCGCAGAAGGAAGCAGGTGGCTTTGCACCTGAATCCCATCCCACCTGGTTTTGTATAATGCTGGAGCCAGTTGCCATTGCAATCCTGATAGTCGTTAAGTTATGGGCCTTTAGGAAAGCGAGTGATGCCTTTATGAAATAGAGCCTAGATTATATCTTGCAGGGCAATCTCTCTCCCATGTCTTATGTCACAGGAATCAGTCGATTGGGGTTGCTCATTCAATGTCACCTTCAATCTGAATCTGGTTACACCTGGTTTGTTCAATCAATCAATCATAATCATAGGATCTCAAGGCGCTGCTGATCAGACACCCAAGAGGTGTTTCTGCCTATAATAACTATGATCAGATGGAGTTTGAGCTTCTGGTGGGCTACAGTTATTTCCACCGCACTGTCTGGTAAGGCCACTGCCTTTGCCTCGTACTTGAGTTCAACGCTCTTTCTGTGGGGAATCCTGCATCCTTGCTGCAGTTGTCTTTTCTTGTTAAAAGGTTGCGTTGGTGGTCCAGATCACTGACCATCCCCTCTCACCTGCTGATAACTTCTTAAAAGGTTGCGTTGGTGGTCCAATCACTGACCATCCCCTCTCATCCGCTGATAACTTGTTAAAAGGTTGCTTTGGTGGTCCAATCACTGACCATCCCCTCTCACCTGCTGATAACTTGTTAAAAGGTTGCTTTGGTGGTCCAATCACTGACCATCCCCTCTCACCTGCTGATAACTTGTTAAAAGGTTGCTTTGGTGGTCCAATCACTGACCATCCCCTCTCACCTGCTGATAACTTGTTAAAAGGTTGCGTTGGTGGTCCAATCACTGACCATCCCCTCTCACCTGCTGATAACTTCTTAAAAGGTTGCTTTGGTGGTCCAGATTACTAACCATCCCCTCTCACCCGACGATAACTTGTTATAAGGTTGCTTTGGTGGTCCAGATCACTGACCATCCCATCTCACCCGATGATAACTTCTTAAACGGTTGCTTTGGTGGTCCAGATTACTAACCATCACCTCTCATCCGATGATAACTTGTTAAAAGGTTGCTTTGGTGGTCAAGATCACAGACCATCCCCTCTCACCTGCTGATAATTTTGTTCTTTGTCAGGTCCTGGTGAAGACAGGGTACCTCTGCCTGACTGTGATTTCTGGTTTCAAGGGTCCTATGAAACAGCCCATCAGAGGACTGATACCTGTCTGGCACCCCTCTTCTCAGGCAGCCCACCAAGTTACGCCTCATAAGCCCAAAGAAGAATACGCAGAGTACAGTCTATGGAGAAGAGGACAATGGGCAGGTGTCTCACTTCTCACCAGGAGTTGTGCTCATTCAGATAACGAGTGTTAGGAGTCAGACAATTGTGTTGCGGTAACATCTGCAGGGGGATCACCACCCTACAAACACACCACACACAGTTGCTGTTGTTTTTAACAATAAGAGGTTCTTATTATGTACGATTAGTACACAAATCTTATGCATCAGAATTGTGGTAATTACAGTATAAAACTGACAATTGTCCCTCATGTATTCTACATCAGTCTTACTCCCTGCAATAGATTAGTCTACTCAGTATCTCCTACCTCCCTATATGATCTCAGGAGGCCTCATGGTTATAGTACTGGTGGGTGGATGGTAGCATTACCTAAATAGTTATATACGAATCCAGTTAAACATTCCTGAATACCTCAGAAATGTACAAAAACAAGGTATACACAGTTCCACAACGTAAGTATAATCAGGAAAACCACATTGGGTCCTGATCTAAGGAAAAGATCGTAAAAAAGAGAGAAGAAAGAAGAAAGAAAGCCAGGTCCCTGGAAAATTAATTATTTTGGAACAAGAGCCCTCACTCACCAAAGGTGACATGCTTCATCCTCGGGCTTTGCTCCACGTCAGGCCGGCGCTGCAATGCCTGACGGGCCCCTCAAGGGGGGCTCTTTGCCGGAGATCTTTTGAGATATATGCCCGGTTTAGAAAGAATAGGGTATAGGATTGGAAAAATTATATTTAAAAATAACTAGAGGTTAGGCAAATTTTATTAAATAATCCAACCACTGTCATGATTAAAACCAAAGAGCGGGGAGAGAAAAGAACAAGGTCTATGCTCCCCAAAATATTATTCACTTCCTCACTCAATTTGAGGTTAGGAATTGTACGCACAGGATCCCCTGTACGATTCACCAGAAGGTCAACATGTTTCTCGCTATTGATGTCCTATGGATATAACGCGATTCTTCAGGACCTAAACTACCTAATCCTATGTGTAAATATAACCTATAATAAGGAATAGGCCTATTCCAGGAACACCGAGACGGGGCAGGTGATGCCGCAAACTTCGGACAGGTCCCAACTCAGTAGGACCTCCGTTACTTGGTGCTTTACCTGATGCGGCCCATCCACTAGTATGAGGAGGGTCCCTGCATTGTACTAATATTCCTTATTATAGGTTATATTTACACATAGGATTAGGTAGTTTAGGTCCTGAAGAATCGCGTTAGATCCATAGGACATCAATAGCGAGAAACATGTTGACCTTCTGGTGAATCGTACAGGGGATCCTGTGCGTACAATTCCTAACCTCAAATTGAGTGAGGAAGTGAATAATATTTTGGGGAGCATAGACCTTGTTCTTTTCTCTCCCCGCTCTTTGGTTTTAATCATGACAGTGGTTGGATTATTTAATAAAATTTGCCTAACCTCTAGTTATTTTTAAATATAATTTTTCCAATCCTATACCCTATTCTTTCTAAACCGGGCATATATCTCAAAAGATCTCTGGCAAAGAGCCCCCCTTGAGGGGCCCGTCAGGCATTGCAGCGCCGGCCTGACGTGGAGCAAAGCCCGAGGATGAAGCATGTCACCTTTGGTGAGTGAGGGCTCTTGTTCCAAAATAATTAATTTTCCAGGGACCTGGCTTTCTTTCTTCTTTCTTCTCTCTTTTTTACGATCTTTTCCTTAGATCAGGACCCAATGTGGTTTTCCTGATTATACTTACGTTGTGGAACTGTGTATACCTTGTTTTTGTACATGTATTGGGAGCTCTATACACAGGACCAGGATTTTTCTATCCAAATCTCCCTTTTTCCAAACCCCTCTTTTAGTTGGTTTTTGATACCTCAGAAATGTAGCAGTACTTTGGCATGTTCCTCTACTCAACGTGCAGTCCTTGCGTCTGCCTCACCCAGATCCTCAGATTCACAAACGCAGCCAGTTCAAACTCCTCATGCACACATACCAAGCCTTGCACAACACTGGCCCACATACATGGGCAGCCAGGTACACCTCCACCAGCCAGACTGAATCCCCCTCTCAGCCTCACTCTCACTCACATACCTCCCAGCGGGAGGGTGGACGTTCTCCTACATCGCACCCGAATGTGGAAAAAACTTTCAGCACATCACAGCCCCCTCCTCACTTCTTCAGTTCTGCAAGAAACTGAAAACCTGGCTATTCAAATCACCATGAGGGGCCTCCTGCCCTACTCTTGCTCTAGCGCCTAGATGCCCCCAAGGGTGATTAGCACGCTCCACAGATCAGCACAGTACAACACTTTACACCTTCATCTCCAATGATATTCCATGGACCGGGGACGGGTGACTCCGGTGCAGCTTCTAATACCATCACTCCAGCACACTACCCCTGCTTCTGTCCCAGCAGCACATGATTAGATGCCTTGCAGCTCTTATCACTGGACATAGTGTGAGAAAGTAGCCTCTTTCTAGCCTTGTTACCCCCACTTTGGGCCTGTTTGTGAGTGTATGTCAGGGTGTTTTCACTGTCTCACTGGGATCCTGCTAGCCAGGGCCCAGTGCTCATAGTGAAAACCCTATGTTTTCAGTATGTTTGTTATGTGTCACTGGGATCCTGCTAGTCAGGACCCCAGTGCTCATAAGTTTGTGGCCTGTATGTATGTGTTCCCTGTGTGGTGCCTAACTGTCTCACTGAGGCTCTGCTAACCAGAACCTCAGTGGTTATGCTCTCATTTATTCCAAATTGTCACTAACAGGCTAGTGACCATTTTTACCAATTTACATTGGCTTACTGGAACACCCTTACAATTCCCTAGTATATGGTACTGAGGTACCCAGGGTATTGGGGTTCCAGGAGATCCCTATGGGCTGCAGCATTTCTTTTGCCACCCATAGGGAGCTCTGACAATTCTTACACAGGCCTGCCACTGCAGCCTGAGTGAAATAACGTCCACGTTATTTCACAGCCATTTTTCACTGCACTTAAGTAACTTATAAGTCACCTATATGTCTAACCTTTACCTGGTAAAGGTTAGGTGCAAAGTTACTTAGTGTGAGGGCACCCTGGCACTAGCCAAGGTGACCCCACATTGTTCAGAGCCAATTCCCTGAACTTTGTGAGTGCGGGACACCATTACACGTGTGCACTACATATAGGTCACTACCTATATGTAGCTTCACAATGGTAACTCCGAATATGGCCATGTAACATGTCTATGATCATGGAATTGCCCCCTCTATGCCATCCTGGCATAGTTGGCACAATCCCATGATCCCAGTGGTCTGTAGCACAGACCCTGGTACTGCCAAACTGCCCTTCCTGGGGTTTTCACTGCAGCTGCTGCTGCTGCTGCCAACCCCTCAGACAGGCATCTGCCCTCCTGGGGTCCAGCCAGGCCTGGCCCAGGATGGCAGAACAAAGAACTTCCTCTGAGAGAGGGTGTGACACCCTCTCCCTTTGGAAAATGGTGTGAAGGCAGGGGAGGAGTAGCCTCCCCCAGCCTCTGGAAATGCTTTGTTGGGCACAGATGTGCCCAATTCTGCATAAGCCAGTCTACACCGGTTCAGGGGACCCCTTAGCCCTGCTCTGGTGCGAAACTGGACAAAGGAAAGGGGAGTGACCACTCCCCTGACCTGCACCTCCCCTGGGAGGTGTCCAGAGCTCCTCCAGTGTGCTCCAGACCTCTGCCATCTTGGAAACAGAGGTGCTGCTGGCACACTGGACTGCTCTGAGTGGCCAGTGCCACCAGGTGACGTCAGAGACTCCTTGTGATAGGCTCCTTCAGGTGTTGCTAGCCTATCCTCTCTCCTAAGTAGCCAAACCCTCTTTTCTGGCTATTTAGGGTCTCTGTCTCTGGGGAAACTTTAGATAACGAATGCAAGAGCTCATCCGAGTTCCTCTGCATCTCTCTCTTCATCTTCTGCCAAGGAATCGACTGCTGACCGCGCTGGAAGCCTGCAAAACTGCAACATAGTAGCAAAGACGACTACTGCAACTCTGTAACGCTGATCCTGCCGCCTTCTCGACTGTTTTCCTGCTTGTGCATGCTGTGGGGGTAGTCTGCCTCCTCTCTGCACCAGAAGCTCCGAAGAAATCTCCCGTGGGTCGACGGAATCTTCCCCCTGCAACCGCAGGCACCAAAAAGCTGCATTACCGGTCCCTTGGGTCTCCTCTCAGCACGACAAGCGAGGTCCCTCGAATCCAGCGACTCTGTCCAAGTGACCCCCACAGTCCAGTGACTCTTCAGTCCAAGTTTGGTGGAGGTAAGTCCTTGCCTCACCTCGCTGGGCTGCATTGCTGGGAACCGCGACTTTTGCAGCTACTCCGGCCCCTGTGCACTTCCGGCGGAAATCCTTTGTGCACAGCCAAGCCTGGGTCCACGGCACTCTAACCTGCATTGCACGACGTTCTAAGTTGGTCTCCGGCGACGTGGGACTCCTTTGTGCGACTTCGGGTGAGCACCGTTTCACGCATCCTCGTAGTGCCTGTTTCTGGCACTTCTCCGGGTGCTACCTGCTGCTGAGAGGGCTCCTTGTCTTGCGCGACGTCCCCTCTCTCTCCTGGTCCAATTTGCGACCTCCTGGTCCCTCCAGGGCCACAGCAGCGTCCAAAAACGCTAACCGCACGATTTGCAGCTAGCAAGGCTTGTTGGCGTTCTTTCGGCGGGAAAACACTTCTGCACGACTCTCCACGACAAAGGGATCCGTCCACCAAAGGGGAAGTCTCTAGCCCTTTTCGTTCCTGCAGAAACCGCAGCTTCTTCTGTCCAGTAGAAGCTTCTTTGCACCCGCAGCTGGCATTTCCTGGGCATCTGCCCATCTCCGACTTGCTTGTGACTTTTGGACTTGGTCCCCTTGTTCCACAGGTACCCTAGATTGGAAATCCACAGTTGTTGCATTGTTGGTTTGTGTCTTTCCTGCATTATTCCTCTAACACGACTTCTTTGTCCTTAGGGGAACTTTAGTGCACTTTGCACTCACTTTTCAGGGTCTTGGGGAGGGTTATTTTTCTAACTCTCACTATTTTCTAATAGTCCCAGCGACCCTCTACAAGGTCACATAGGTTTGGGGTCCATTCGTGGTTCGCATTCCACTTTTGGAGTATATGGTTTGTGTTGCCCCTATCCCTATGTTTCCCCATTGCATCCTATTGTAACTATACATTGTTTGCACTGTTTTCTAAGACTATACTGCATATTTTTGCTATTGTGTATATATATCTTGTGTATATTTCCTATCCTCTCACTGAGGGTACACTCTAAGATACTTTGGCATATTGTCATAAAATGAAAATGTCACTTACCCAGTGTACATCTGTTCGTGGCATCAGTCGCTGTAGATTCGCAGGTTTTGCATAGCTCGCCATCTGGTGTTGGGCCGGAGTGTTACAAGTTGTTTTTCTTCGAAGAAGGCTTTCGAGTCACGGGACCGAGTGACTCCTCCTTTTGTCTCCATTGCGCATGGGCGTCAACTCCATCTTCGATTGTTTTTCCCCGCAGAGGGTGAGGTAGGAGTTGAATTGTAGTAATAGTGCCCATGCAATGGAGTGACTAAGTATGTACCTATTTAAGGTTGAGATGATACATATACAAATAGTTGAAGGTAACTTCCAAACTGCTACAGGCTCCCGGGGAGGCGGGTGGGCACATGCGAATCTACAGCGACTGATGCCACGAACAGATGTACACTGGGTAAGTGACATTTTCAGTTCGATGGCATCTGTCGCTGTAGATACGCATGTTTTGCATAGACTAGTAAGCAGTTATCTCCCCAAAAGCGGTGGCTCAGCCTGTAGGAGTGGAAGTAGTTTGAAATAATGTTCTTAATACGGCTTGACCTACTGTGGCTTGTTGTGCGGATAACACGTCTACACAGTAGTGCTTGGTGAATGTGTGAGGCGTAAACCATGTGGCTGCATTACATATTTCTTGCATTGGGATGTTTCCTAGAAAGGCCATGGTAGCACCTTTCTTTCTGGTTGAGTGTGCCCTTGGTGTAATGGGCAGTTGTCGTTTAGCTTTAAGGTAGCAGATTTGGATGCATTTAACTATCCATCTGGCTATACCTTGTTTTGATATTGGGTTTCCTGCATGAGGTTTTTGAAATGCAATAAATAGTTGTTTAGTCTTTCTGATGTTCTTTGTTCTGTCAATGTAGTACATTAATGCTCTTTTGACATCTAATGTATGTAGTGCCCTTTCAGCTACGGTATCTGGCTGTGGAAAGAACACTGGAAGTTCCACTGTTTGATTTAGATGGAATGGTGAAATAACCTTTGGCAAAAATTTAGGATTAGTCCTTAGGACGACCTTATTCTTGTGTAGTTGTATAAAAGGTTCTTGTATTGTAAACGCCTGAATCTCGCTTACTCTTCTTAGGGAAGTAATGGCGATGAGAAATGCAACCTTCCAGGTTAGGAACTGTATTTCGCAGGAGTGCATGGGTTCAAAAGGTGGACCCATAAGTCTAGTTAGGACAACATTTAGGTTCCATGAAGGAACAGGTGGTGTTCTTGGTGGTATAATTCTCCTAAGGCCCTCCATGAATGCTTTAATGACTGGTATCTTATATAGGGAATTTGAATAGGTAGTCTGCAGGTATGCAGATATTGCTGCAAGGTGTATTTTAATGGAAGAGAAAGCCAGGTTAGATTTTTGTAAGTGAAGCAAGTAACCCACTACATGTTCTGGAGTTGTGTGTAATGGTTGTATTTGATTAATATGGCAGTAGCAAACAAACCTCTTCCATTTACTTGCATAGCAGTGCCTGGTGGATGGCCTTCTGGCTTGCTTTATGACTTCCATACATTCTTGGGTAAGTTGTAAGTGCCCGAATTCTAGGATCTCAGGAGCCAGATTGCTAGATTCAGCGATGCTGGATCTGGGTGTCTGATCTTTTGGTTGTGTTGTGTCAACAGATCTGGCCTGTTGGGCAATTTGATGTAGGGTACTACTGATAGGACTAGCAGCGTTGTGTACCAGGGTTGCCTTGCCCAAGTTGGTGCTATTAATATGAGTTTGAGTTTGTTTTGACTGAGTTTGTTTACCAGGTAAGGAAGGAGGGAGAGGAGGAAAAGCGTAAGCAAATATCCCTGACCAGTTCATCCATAGGGCATTGCCTTGGGACTGTTTGTGTGGGTATCTGGATGCGAAGTTTTGGCATTTTGCGTTCTCCTTCGTCGCAAACAAGTCTATTTGAGGTGTTCCCCAGAGTTTGAAATAGGTGTTCAGAATTTGGGGGTGAATTTCCCATTCGTGGACCTGTTGGTGATCTCGAGAGAGATTGTCTGCGAGTTGATTTTGGATCCCTGGTATAAATTGTGCTATTAGGCGAATTTGGTTGTGAATTGCCCAACGCCAAATTTTTTGTGCTAGCAGGCTTAACTGCGTGGAGTGTGTCCCCCCTTGCTTGTTTAGATAATACATTGTTGTCATGTTGTCTGTCTTGACGAGAATGTATTTGTGAACTATTATTGGTTGGAAAGCTTTTAGTGCTTGAAAAACTGCTAGAAGTTCTAGGTGATTTATATGCAGTTTTGTTTGATGTACGTTCCATTGTCCTTGTATGCTGTGTTGATCGAGGTGTGCTCCCCACCCTGTCATGGAAGCATCTGTTGTTATTACGTATTGTGGCACTGGGTCTTGGAAAGGCCGCCCTTTGTTTAAATTTATGTTGTTCCACCACAGAAGCGAGAGGTAAGTTTGGCGGTCTATTAACACCAGATCTAGAAGATGACCCTGTGCTTGAGACCACTGTGATGCTAGGCACTGTTGTAAGGGCCTCATGTGCAGTCTTGCGTTTGGGACAATGGCTATGCATGAAGACATCATGCCTAGGAGTTGCAATATCATCTTTGCTTGTATCTTTTGTGTTGGATACATGCGTTGTATGATGGTGTTGAAATTTTGAATTCTTTGGGGACTTGGAGTGGCTACTCCTTTTGTTGTGTCTATTATGGCTCCTAGGTATTGTTGTACCTTGCATGGCAGAATGTTGGATTTCGTGAAGTTGACGGTGAACCCTAGTTTGAAGAAGGTTTGTATGATCTGATTTGTGTGATTTGAGCACTCTATTAACGAATGGGCCTTGATTAGCCAGTCGTCTAGATATGGGAACACATGTATTTGCTGCCTTCTGATGTGTGCAGCGACTACCGCTAGACATTTGGTAAAGACTCTTGGTGCGGTTGTTAATCCGAAAGGCAGTACCTTGAATTGGTAATGTATTCCTTTGAATACAAACCTTAGGTATTTCCTGTGCGATGGGTGTATTGGTATATGGAAATACGCGTCCTTGAGGTCTAAAGTTGACATGTAGTCGTGTAGTTTTAGCAATGGTAATACTTCTTGTAGTGTGACCATGTGAAAGTGGTCTGATTTGATGAATGTGTTCACTATTCTGAGGTCTAGGATTGGTCTCAGCGTTTTGTCCTTCTTTGGTATCAGAAAGTACAGTGAGTAAACTCCTGTGTTTATTTGTGTGTTTGGCACTAATTCGATTGCATTCTTTTGCAATAGTGCCTGCACTTCTATCTCCAGGAGATTGGAATGATGTTTTGTCAAATTTTGTGCTTTTGGTGGTATGTTTGGAGGGAATTGTAGAAATTCTATGCAATAACCATGTTGGATAATTGCTATAACCCAAGTGTCTTTTAGTGATTTCCTCCCATGCTTTGTAATAATGACTTATTCTTCCCCCCACTGGTGTTGTGTGGAGGGGGTGAGTGACATGTGAGTCACTGCTTAGTAGTAGGGGTTTTGGGGCTTTGAAATTTTCCTCTATTCCTAGGGAATTGCCCTCCTCTATATTGTCCCCGAAAACCTCCTCTGTACTGTCCCTGGTAACTGGACGGTGTTGCCTGTGAGGTGCTGGCTTGTGTGCTCTGACCCCGAAACCCCCCTCTAAAGGGTGTTTTACGGAATGTGCTGTAATTCCCTCTGCTCTGCGGGGAGTAGAGTGCGCCCATGGCTTTAGCAGTGTCCGTGTCTTTTTTGAGTTTCTCAATCGCTGTGTCCACTTCTGGACCGAAAAGTTCTTTTTCGTTAAAAGGCATATTGAGAACTGCTTGCTGAATCTCTGGTTTAAATCCAGACGTTCGGAGCCATGCATGCCTTCTGATAGTTACAGATGTATTAATTGTCCGTGCAGCTGTATCTGCAGCGTCCATGGAGGAGCGGATTTGGTTGTTGGAAATGGTCTGTCCCTCCTCAACCACTTGTTTTGCCCTATTTTGTAGGTCCTTGGGCAGATGGTCAATGAGATGTTGCATCTCATCCCAATGGGCTCTGTCATAGCGCGCAAGTAGTGCCTGGGAGTTAGCGATGCGCCACTGGTTTGCAGCTTGTGCTGCGACTCTTTTACCAGCTGCATCAAACTTGCGGCTTTCTTTATCTGGGGGTGGTGCATCTCCAGATGTGTGGGAGTTGGCCCTTTTCCTAGCTGCTCCTACAACGACAGAGTCTGGTGGCAGCTGTGTAGTGATGAAAGCCGGGTCTGTAGGAGGCGCCTTATACTTTTTTTCCACTCTTGGTGTGATTGCCCTACTTTTGACCGGCTCCTTAAAGATTTCTTTTGCGTGCCGGAGCATACCAGGGAGCATAGGCAGGCTTTGGTAGGAGCTGTGGGTGGAGGAGAGTGTGTTGAATAAAAAGTCATCCTCGACCTGTTCCGAGTGGAGGCTTACATTGTGAAATTGTGCTGCTCTAGCCACCACTTGAGAATACGCAGTGCTGTCCTCTGGTGGAGATGGCTTCGTAGGGTATGCCTCCGGACTGTTATCTGACACTGGGGCGTCGTATAACTCCCATGCGTCTTGATCTTGGTCACCCTGGCTCATGGTGGTGTGAGCTGGGGAATGTGATGGAGTTTGTGCTGGTGAGACGTTAATCACAGGTGGAGGAGAGGGTGGTGGGGTAACTTTTTTCACCACTTTTGTTTGTGGTGTTTGTTCAGTTTGGAACTCCAATCTTCTCTTTCTTCTAATAGGGGGAAGGGTGCTTATTTTTCCTGTCCCCTGCTGTATGAAAATACGCTTTTGCGTATGGTCTACATCCGTTGAGTGTAGTTCTTCCTCAAACCTATGCTTTTGCATTTGGGAGGTTAGCGAGTGCTCTTCTGTATAAGAGCCTGAAACTGGGTCGGTTGCAGTTTGTTTTGGCACCGAAACCCTGTCTGCATCTTTTTTCGGCTCCGAGGTGACTTTTTTCTTTTTCGGGGCCGAAACCTCTCGGCGTCGATCTTCTTCGGTGCCGCTGTCTCGGCGTCGAGCCGTGTCTACACCGGTATCTCGGTGTCGATGCTTGTCTCCAGCACTTTCTCGGTCCCGAGAAGGCTGCGTGCCGGTGTCTCGACCGGAGTCGGACGATCTCGGCACTGTTTGGGCCTTTTTCGGTGCCGACGGTCGGTCACCGAATTTATGGGTCGAGCCATGGCCTGGTGGCAGTGGCGTCCCCTGGGCCTTGTAAATCTTCTTCTGAGTGGTTTTCGACGTCCTACTCACGGTTTGTGTATCGTCAAATCCTTCGGAGTCCGATTCTTGGATCGAAAAGGTTCCCTCCTCTTCTTGTTCCTCGAACTCCCGGTGGGCTGTCGGCGCGGACGCCATCTGAAGTCTTCTGGCTCGACGGTCTCGGAGAGTTTTTCGGGACCGGAACGCACGACAGGCCTCGCAGGTGTCTTCACTGTGCTCAGGTGACAGGCACAGGTTGCAGACCAAGTGTTGGTCTGTATAGGGGTATTTATTGTGGCATTTGGGACAGAAACGGAACGGGGTCCGTTCCATCGGCGTTCTTCTGCACGCGGTCGGGCCGACCAGGCCCCGACGGGGGATCGGAAAAATTACCCCGAAGGGCACCGGAGCTCTTCGATCTTAGACGCGGTGTTGAATCTAACTACGCCGACCCCGAACGCAACAATACCGACGAAAATCTTCCGAAATTAGCTATCTTTCCGTTCCGAAACTCGGAGCGACAGGAACACGTCCGAACCCGATGGCGGGAAAAAAAACAATCGAAGATGGAGTCGACGCCCATGCGCAATGGAGACAAAAGGAGGAGTCACTCGGTCCCGTGACTCGAAAGACTTCTTAGAAGAAAAACAACTTGTAACACTCCGGCCCAACACCAGATGGCGAGCTATGCAAAACATGCGTATCTACAGCGACAGATGCCATCGAACATAAAGTACCTTTATTTTTAGTATAACTGTGTATTGTGTTTTCTTATGATATTGTGCATATGACACTAGGTGGTACTGTAGTAGCTTCACACGTCTCCTAGTTCAGCCTAAGCTGCTCTGCTAAGCTACCATTAACTATCAGCCTAAGCTGCTAGACACCCTATACACTAATAAGGGATAACTGGGCCTGGTGCAAGGTGCAAGTACCCCTTGGTACTCACTACAAGCCAGTCCAGCCTCCTACACATAGTCCCGCAGCTTTTTAGAGAACAGAACATTTCAGTTCTTTCTTTTACTATGCAACTAACAGCCAACTTACAGCTCTGAAAAGAATGCCTGAAAAAATATCACGCTCTCAACTCTTAACATTACCATTACAAATGTTACTTTTCGAGGCACACATAGTTATAGTGGCTTTGTGTTGGCATAGAATCAGACCCGGTTCACCTGTAACATGTATGTATGACCAGGAAAGCCCTGCCATGCATAACCGTTGGGTACGGCTTTGCTGAACCCAGGTGCTAACACTTGGTGTAGTTTAATAAAACAAAACAAAATAATAACTTGGCGTGGATTGTATGCACAGGGGCAATTTGAACTCTGCATCACGTGTTGTGATGACCCTGCAGTACTGGTAGTAGAAGTTTTTTTAATTCGTAAACTTGAAACAATGCTAGACAAAGCCCAGGTTCAAGGAACACATACAAATAGTCTGAACATACATCAACACTTTATAAAACTTTACTGTAAGACAGGAGTGAAGAAAAAGTATAAGGGTAAACTTCAATACACAGTTTCAACTTCTGTTTCAGACACAAACCGCAGTTTGGTTGGACGATAGACTATGCCACAAACTAACACAAGCTACCTACACATGAGCGTTGTCTCTTGCACTGAACAACTGCACTCACTGTAAACCCAGAAAATATACACTATGGACTGCTGCGTCTGGAGCCCGGAACTTAAGGCTCTGTGGCATCACGCAAAGAGGAAAAACCGAGAACGCAAGGTAATGAAAATGTCACTTACCCAGTGTACATCTGTTCGTGGCATCAGTCGCAGTAGATTCGCATGTTATGCAATAGCTCGCCATCTGGTGTTGGGCCGGAGTGTTACAAGTTGTTTTTCTTCGAAGAAGTCTTTCGAGTCACGGGACCGAGTGACTCCTCCTTCTGTCTCCATTGCGCATGGGCGTCGACTCCATCTTCGATTGTTTTTCCCCGCAGAGGGTGAGGTAGGAGTTGAATTGTAGTAAAAGTGCCCATGCAATGGAGTGACTAAGTATGTACCTACTTAAGGTTGAGATGATACATATACAAATAGTTGAAGGTAACTTCCAAACTGCTACAGGCTCCCGGGGAGGCGGGTGGGCACATGCAAATCTACTGCGACTGATGCCACGAACAGATGTACACTGGGTAAGTGACATTTTCAGTTCGATGGCATCTGTCGCTGTAGATACGCATGTTCTGCATAGACTAGTAAGCAGTTATTTCCCCAAAAGCGGTGGATCAGCCTGTAGGAGTGGAAGTAGTCTGAAATAATGTTCTTAATACGGCTTGACCTACTGTGGCTTGTTGTGCGGATAACACGTCTACACAGTAGTGCTTGGTGAATGTGTGAGGCGTAGACCATGTGGCTGCCTTACATATTTCTTGCATTGGGATGTTTCCTAGAAAGGCCATGGTAGCACCTTTTTTCCTGGTTGAGTGTGCCCTTGGTGTAATGGGCAGCTGTCGTTTGGCTTTTAGGTAGCAGATCTGGATGCATTTAACTATCCATCTGGCTATACCTTGTTTTGATATTGGGTTTCCTGCATGAGGTTTTTGAAATGCAATAAATAGTTGTTTAGTCTTTCTGATGTTGTTTGTTCTGTCAATGTAATACATCAATGCTCTTTTGACATCTAACGTATGTAGTGCCCTTTCAGCTACGGTATCTGGCTGTGGAAAGAACACTGGAAGTTCCACTGTTTGATTTAGATGGAACGGTGAAATAACCTTTGGCAAAAATTTAGGATTGGTCCTTAGGACGACCTTATTTTTGTGAAGTTGTATAAAAGGTTCTTGTATAGTAAACGCCTGAATCTCGCTTACTCTTCTTAGGGAAGTAATGGCGATGAGAAATGCCACCTTCCAGGTTAGGAACTGTATTTCGCAGGAGTGCATGGGTTCAAAGGGTGGACCCATAAGTCTAGTTAGGACCACATTTAGGTTCCATGAAGGAACAGGTGGTGTTCTTGGTGGTATAATTCTCCTAAGTCCCTCCATGAATGCTTTAATGACTGGTATTTTATATAGGGAAGTTGAATAGGTAGTCTGCAGGTATGCAGATATTGCTGCAAGGTGTATTTTAATGGAAGAGAAAGCCAGGTTAGATTTCTGTAAGTGAAGCAAGTAACCCACTACATGTTCTGGAGTTGTGTGTAATGGTTGTATTTGATTAATATGGCAGTAGCAAACAAACCTCTTCCATTTACTTGCATAGCAGTGCCTGGTGGATGGCCTTCTGGCTTGCTTTATGACTTCCATACATTCTTGGGTAAGTTGTAAGTGCCCGAATTCTAGGATTTCAGGAGCCAGATTGCTAGATTCAGCGATGCTGGATCTGGGTGTCTGATCTTTTGGTTGTGTTGTGTCAACAGATCTGGCCTGTTGGGCAATTTGATGCAGGGTACTACTGATAGGTCTAGCAGCGTTGTGTACCAGGGTTGCCTTGCCCAAGTTGGTGCTATTAATATGAGTTTGAGTTTGTTTTGACTGAGTTTGTTTACCAGGTAAGGAAGGAGAGGGAGAGGAGGAAAAGCGTAAGCAAATATCCCTGACCAGTTCATCCATAGGGCATTGCCTTGGGACTGTTTGTGTGGGTATCTGGATGCGAAGTTTTGGCATTTTGCGTTCTCCTTTGTCGCAAACAAGTCTATCTTAGGTGTTCCCCAGAGTTTGAAATAAGTGTTCAGAATTTGGGGGTGAATTTCCCATTCGTGGACCTGTTGGTGATCTCGAGAGAGATTGTCTGCGAGTTGATTTTGGATCCCTGGTATAAATTGTGCTATTAGGCGAATTTGGTTGTGAATTGCCCAACGCCAAATTTTTTGTGCTAGCAGGCTTAACTGCGTGGAGTGCGTCCCCCCTTGTTTGTTTAAATAATACATTGTTGTCATGTTGTCTGTTTTGACGAGAATGTATTTGTGAACTATTATTGGCTGGAAAGCTTTTAAAGCTTGAAAAACTGCTAGAAGTTCTAGGTGATTGATATGCAGTTTTGTTTGATGTACGTTCCATTGTCCTTGTATGCTGTGTTGATCGAGGTGTGCTCCCCACCCTGTCATGGAAGCATCTGTTGTTATTACGTATTGTGGCACTGGGTCTTGGAAAGGCCGCCCTTTGTTTAAATTTATGTTGTTCCACCACAGAAGCGAGAGGTAAGTTTGGCGGTCTATTAACACCAGATCTAGAAGGTGACCCTGTGCTTGGGACCACTGTGATGCTAGGCACTGTTGTAAGGGCCTCATGTGCAGTCTTGCGTTTGGGACAATGGCTATGCATGAAGACATCATGCCTAGGAGTTGTAACACCATCCTTGCTTGTATCCTTTGTGTTGGATACATGCGTTGTATGATGGTGTTGAAATTTAGAATTCTTTGTGGACTTGGAGTGGCTACTCCCTTTGATGTGTCTATTATGGCTCCTAGGTATTGTTGTACCTTGCGCGGCAGAATGTTGGATTTTGTGAAGTTGACGGTGAACCCGAGTTTGAAGAGGGTTTGTATGATCTGATTTGTGTGATTTGAGCACTCTATGAACGAATGGGCCTTGATTAGCCAGTCGTCCAAATATGGGAACACATGTATTTGCTGCCTTCTTATGTGTGCAGCGACTACCGCTAGACATTTGGTAAAGACTCTTGGTGCGGTTGTTAATCCGAAAGGCAGTACCTTGAATTGATAATGTATTCCTTTGAATACAAACCTTAGGTATTTCCTGTGCGATGGGTGTATTGGTATATGGAAATAAGCATCCTTGAGGTCTAAAGTTGCCATGTAGTCGTGCAGTTTTAGCAATGGTAATACTTCCTGTAGTGTGACCATGTGAAAGTGGTCTGATTTGATGAAAGTATTCACTACTCTGAGGTCTAGGATTGGTCTCAGTGTTTTGTCTTTCTTTGGTATCAGAAAGTACAGTGAGTAAACTCCTGTGTTTATTTGTGTGTTTGGCACTAGTTCGATTGCGTTCTTTTGCAATAGTGCCTGTACTTCTATCTCCAGGCAATTGGAATGATGTTTTGTCAAATTCTGTGCTTTTGGTGGTATGTTTGGAGGGAATTGTAGAAATTCTATGCAATAACCATGTTGGATAATTGCTAGAACCCAAGTGTCTGTAGTGATTTCCTCCCATGCTTTGTAGTACTGACTTATTCTTACCCCCACTGGTGTTGTGTGGAGGGGGTGAGTGACATGTGAGTCACTGTTTAGTAGTAGGGGTTTTGGGGCTCTGAAATCTTCCTCTATTTCTAGGGAATTGCCCTCCTCTATATTGTCCCCGAAAACCTCCTCTATACTGTCCCTGGTAACTGGACGGTGTTGCCTGTGAGGTGCTGGCTTGTGTGCTCTGACCCCGAAACCCCCCTCTAAAGGGTGTTTTACGAAACGTGCTGTAATTTCCTCTGCTCTGCGGGGAGTAGAGTGCGCCCATCGCTTTGGCAGTGTCTGTGTCTTTTTTGAGTTTCTCAATCGCTGTGTCCACTTCTGGGCCGAACAGTTCCTTTTCGTTAAAAGGCATATTGAGAACTGCTTGCTGAATCTCTGGTTTAAAGCCAGACGTTCTGAGCCATGCATGCCTTCTGATAGTTACAGATGTATTAATTGTCCGTGCAGCTGTATCTGCAGCGTCCATGGAGGAGCGGATCTGGTTGTTAGAAATGGTCTGTCCCTCTTCAACCACCTGTTTTGCCCTATTTTGTAGATCCTTGGGCAGATGTTCAATGAGATGTTGCATCTCATCCCAATGGGCTCTGTCATAGCGCGCAAGTAGGGCCTGGGAGTTCGCGATGCGCCACTGGTTTGCAGCTTGTGCTGCGACTCTTTTACCAGCTGCATCGAACTTGCGGCTTTCTTTATCTGGGGGTGGTGCATCTCCAGATGTGTGGGAGTTGGCTCTTTTTCTAGCTGCTCCTACAACGACAGAGTCTGGTGGCAGCTGTGTAGTGATGAAAACCGGGTCCGTAGGAGGCGCTTTATACTTTTTTTCCACCCTTGGTGTGATTGCCCTACTTTTGACCGGCTCCTTAAAGATTTCTTTTGCGTGCCGGAGCATACCAGGGAGCATAGGCAGGCTTTGGTATGAGCTGTGGGTGGAGGAGAGTGTGTTGAATAAAAAATCATCCTCGACCTGTTCTGAGTGGAGGCTTACGTTGTGAAATTGTGCTGCTCTGGCCACCACTTGAGAGTACGCAGTGCTGTCCTCTGGTGGAGATGGCTTGGTAGGGTAAGCCTCCGGACTGTTATCTGACACTGGTGCGTCGTATAGGTCCCATGCGTCCTGATCTTGGTCACCCTGGCTCATGGTGGTGTGAGCTGGGGAGTGTGATGGAGTTTGTGCTGGTGAGACGTTAATCACGGGCGGTGGAGAGGGTGGTGGAGTAACTCTTTTCACCACTTTTGGTTGTGGTGTCTGTTCAGTCTGGAACTCCAACCTTCTCTTTCTTCTAATAGGGGGAAGGGTGCTTATCTTTCCTGTCCCCTGCTGTATGAAAATACGCTTTTGCGTATGGTCCACATCCGTTGATTGTAGCTCTTCCTCAAACCTATGCTTTTGCATTTGTGAGGTTAGCGAGTGCTCTTCTGTATAAGAGCCTGAAGTTGGGTCGGTTGCGGCTTGTTTCGGTACCGAAACCCTGTCAGCGTCCTTTTTCGGCTCCGAGGCGACTTTTTTATTTTTCGGCGCCGAAACCTCTCGGCGCCGATCTTCGTCGGGCCCGCTGTCTCGGCGTCGAGCCGTGTCAGCACCGGCATCTCGGTGTCGACGCTTGTCTCCAGCACTTTCTCGGTCCCGAGAAGGCTGTGTGCCGGTGTCTCGACCGGAGTCGGACGATCTCGGCACTGTTTGGGCCTTTTTCGGTGCCGACGGTCGGTCACCGAATTTATGGGTCGAGCCATGGCCTGGTGGCAGTGGCGTCCCCTGGGCCTTGTAAATGTTCCTCTGAGTGGGTTTCGACGTCTTACTCACGGTTTGTGTATCGTCGAATCCTTCGGAGTCCGAGTCTTGAATCGAGAAGGTACATTCCTCTTCTTGTTCCTCGAACTCCCGTTGGGCTGTCGGCGTGGACGCCATCTGAAGTCTTCTGGCTCGACGGTCTCGGAGTGTTTTTCGGGACCGGAACGCACGACAGGCCTCGCAGGTGTCTTCGCTGTGCTCAGGTGACAGGCACAGGTTGCAGACCAAGTGTTGGTCTGTGTAGGGGTATTTATTGTGGCATTTGGGGCAGAAACGGAACGGGGTCCGTTCCATCGGCGTTCTTCAGCACGCGGTCGGGCCCGACCAGGCCCCGACGGGGGATCGAAAAAACTACCCCGAAGGGCACCGGAGCTCTTCGATCCTTCGACGCAGTGTTGAATCTAATTACGCCGAACCCGAACGCAACAATACCGACGAAAATCTTCCGAAATTTAGCTATTTTTCCGTTCCGAAACTCGGAGCGACAGAAACACGTCCGAACCCGATGGCGGAAAAAAAACAATCGAAGATGGAGTCGACGCCCATGCGCAATGGAGACAGAAGGAGGAGTCACTCGGTCCCGTGACTCGAAAGACTTCTTCGAAGAAAAACAACTTGTAACACTCCGGCCCAACACCAGATGGCGAGCTATTGCATAACATGCGTATCTACAGCGACAGATGCCATCGAACATCCTGAATGCTCTTTCAGCATCAGGTAAACCTGTGGTCACAAGAAGAAATCTCCCCGGTGTGGAAAGGACAGCATGTGGGGAACTAATGAGGAGCACGAAGCCGAGCCAGGCTTGAAATCCAACTCCTAGGAAAGAAATAAACGCAGCACTGGAAGTTCCCGTAACAAATAAAACTGAAATAAGATGAAGCTTAGACAGCCTTTGCTCCAAGTGTTGATTTATGGCCCTGTAATGCACCTGCCATCCCCAAAAGCATCAGAGCTGTCGCCTCAGGCACGGTAGGAATATGCTACTTATCCAGTAGACATCTGTTTGTGGAACCTGGTGGTGTCCAATGGGACACTTACCCTTGGGTGGCTACACCCGCTACAGTGACCACTTCCCCAAACCCTATTGGATATTTTCCTGCCACCCAACATGAAAGAACATGAGATGGAGCGTCCACATTGCCTACAAGCCCCTTGGGGTGGTGCATGCTCAATGAGGCCACTCCTCACACCCTTAGTCCGGTTTCCCACCTTTGCTCTAGCCAAAAGTGGGGATTTGCAAGGGGGCTTTTTAGAATAAATCCAACACTGGCATCAGTGTGGGCTTATTGTGCTGGGAAGTTTGATACCAAACTTCCCAGTAAAGCCATTATGGAACTGTGGAGTTCATAGTGACAAACTCCTGGACCATATACTTAATATGGCCACACTGCACTTACAATGTCTAGGGATGCAAGGCCTGCTAGAGGGGTGACTTACCTTCGCCACAGGCAGTATTTTGTGTGCATGGCAACCTGAGGGGCATGCCATGTCAACTTTGCCTTTTTCTCCCCATCAACACACAATCTGCAATGGCAGTGTGCATGTGTTTGGTGAGGGGTCCCTTAGGGTGGTACACCACATGCTGCAGCCTTTAGGGACCTTGCCTGGTCACAGGGCCCTTGGTATCACTGGTACCTTTAACAAGGGACTTATCTGTGTGCCAATTGTGGAAACAATGGTACATTTTTAGTGAAAGAACACTGGTGCTGGGGCCTGGTTAGCAGGGTCCCAGCACACTTCTCAGTCAATTCAGCATCAATATCAGACAAAAAGTGGGGGGTAACTGCAAGAGGTGCCAGTTTCCTACACACAGTACCAAAATATATTTTTGCTTTATATAACAACAATGGTCTGGAGTTAGTCATTGAGTGTGTGCTTCAGTTATTGTCTGTGTGTACAACAAATACTTTGCACTACCCTCTGATAAGCCTAACTGCTGGACCACACTACCACAAAGAGAGCATTAGTATTATCTACTTTAGCCTCTGTTAAGCCTCTGGGGAACCCTTGGACTCTGTGCAAACTATATCTCATTTTGATACAGTATATAGCGAGCCAGCTCCCTACGCTCTGTTTCCCAAGATAACCGTTGGCAGGCGATACAATATTTGGTTTAGGAGAGCAAATACCCTTGTAGGGATCCCCACCGGACAAAAGTCCAGACATCATACAAGATAGTTTTTAACACACAGAAAAAAAAAACAGAGAGAAAACTTCAGCGTCAGTCAAAAATCCTCTTAAGGCCTCACACAGCAGAACACCTATGGTGCAGGATTTGGAAGACAGACCAACGCAGCTCTTCTTGGCTCAAACTTCACACTGTGGTGAAGAAGCAAACACTGCAAAGTTTAAACTACAAAAATGAAGTTTTAATTTTCAGCTCTTATTTATCAGTGACAAAAATATGAATAGAAGTAGAAACAGGATATATTGTCCACGAAACATACAAAAACATCAAGTTCTCAATGATCTTTCCCTACTTCTTTTTGCTGAAGAATCAAAATAATTCAGTGTCATGATCAGCAGCCACAGGGTTCCAGCCAGGTGTCCAGGCACACAGAAACAGCAGGACAAGGGTGCCTGAGAGGCAGCATCGCTTAAGAGGCCCCTAACTTACTAAGAGGCTGAGCTGTGGAGCATGCCACAGGTTCAATCGCAGTTGGGGTAAAGCAAGCATTAACCAAAGGAAGACGGGTTTGAATTAGAAGGTTGCCCAATTACCCAGCATATGCCCGGTCACCAACTCTCTAAAAGCTTGGTTGTCCCTCGTGATCAAAGCAGGCAAATGCACACCTGCCAGTGTCATTCCTGTACGAATCTAACATTTGGCGAGACAGGAAAAGCCATCTTTTTTCATCTTTCCCATAAACCAGAAGCCATTGACTCTCTTCACCCCTCACTACCGAAAAAACAACATTCTCCACCTAACTGTGGTCCCAAGCACCCTGCGTCCGAAGAAGCGCTTCTCTGCTGCATCTGAGCGCTATAATGTCTCAAGCAGCCCTTGCGCAGATTGCTCACAATGTCATTCTTCATCTTTGAGTCAAGTTTGTAATTAAAAAAAAACAACAAAAAATAAATAAGATTTTTTTCAGATCCCAAAGCAAATATAAAAAAGTCAAAAAACTCGATCAAACTCCGTCTGATTAGTAGCTGCGGGGTTTCTATTTTGATTGGCCGGCTGCTGAGGCATATGTCCACCCCTCCTCCTAGGCGGGGCCAGGTATTCAAACATGGATTGGTTGTGGGCAGACAGCATGTTCTTAAGATCGGAGGGCATTGGGTCAGACCAGAAGAAGTCGTGGTTCAGGGCGTCGTCACTGTCTGTGCGCTGGGCCGGATCCAAGACCAACAACTTGTCAATCAGGTCCAGAGCATAGGGGTCCTTGACGTAGGCCTTGAGTCGCTCCTTCACCTTGCGCTTCTGACCTTTGGGAAGCTCCAGCTTCTGGTACAGCTCATACTTGTCCACGTTCGGCCACACCTTGAGCAGGAAGAGAACCAGAGGGTCAGAGGCAGAGGAAGATCACTACCATGCATGGAGGGACATGGGGCGCAACTATCGCAGAATAGAAACAAGCAGGCGCCTTGGTGTATAGCATGTTGTGTGTTAGACGCTCATCTTCAGACACTAACCCCACTCTTGAGACCCACCACTGAAGCACATCCATAAAACCCAATCTACTTGCTGGGAAACAAGCGGGAGACCCGCCTCGCAGTACAACCCCGAGATGCATCGCTCAAGCACACGTCTGCTCTCCTCGCCCATGCACAAGCCTCCACCACTGACTGCAGCACTGCCGTGTACAGCCCCTACCTCCGGCGTGATGGAGCCGCACAGCTGGCTGATGAGGGTGAGCTGATGCTGTTCGGTGTTCCCCTGCATGATGGGGCTTCGAGTCCACATCTCTGCCATGATGCACCCTCCACCCCACAAGTCTATGGGTGGGCCATAATCACGCTCTCCTAAATAAATAAATACACAACATCAAATTAACAGTAAAAAACAAATGTTCACATAAAAAAAAATTGAATTCACCTCACTCCCAATTAATTACCCACCTGCACCATGCATGGAAGAGAGAGAGACAAGCACAGAGGATTGGAAATTACTTGCAAGGAGACCAACAGAAAAGAACGACAAGAAAAGTACAAGAGACAAAAATTCTGATTGAGTACACAAGGTCAACCACTGGAAAGGGAGACCAGAAGAGTGCAGCTGACACTGGAAAGGAAGAAGGGTGGACAACTGCACAGGACACAAACATGACGACCAGGAGAAGACAGCAAGGGACACATGAAAAAATGGGCCAGGTGCACAAAGGGACACAGGAAAGGAAGGCCAAGAAAGGAAGCTGAAAGAAGGCAAAAAAGTAGACAGATTAGGAGACGCAGACGAGAAAGAACAGGAGACAACAGCAGGTGACACAGGAAAAGAAGAAAGTGAGCTGAAAGAAATACCACACAGGCCGGCAGGAGACAAAGGAAACAAAAGGCCAGGAGATTTCAGAAAGTGCAAGGGATAGGAAGACTTGCTGAGAGTAGGAAATGCAGGAAAGAAAAGCCAGGAGAGGACAGCAGGAGAAACCGGAACGGAGGAACTGGAAGGAGAGGAGGAGACATACGAAAAGGAGTCACAGGCAGAAGGGAACATAGGGAGGGAAGGAAGATCAGGAGAGGACATTTGGAAAGAAGGAGTCACTGGCAGAAGGGGACATAGGGAAGGAAGACCAGGAGGGAACATATGGAAAGGAGGAGTCACTGAGAGAAGGGGACATAGGAAAGGAAGATCAGGAGGGGACATCTGGAAAGGAGTCACTGACAGAAGGGGACATGTGGAAAGGAGGAGTGTAAGGAAATGCCTCCTTGGCATGGTTACCCCCTAAATTTTTGCCTTTGCTGATGCTAAGTTATGACTTGAAAGTGTGCTGGGACCCTGCTAACCAGGCCCCAGCACCAGTGTTCTTTCCCTAACCTGTACCTTTGTCTCCCCAATTGGCACAACCCTGGCACTCAGGTAAGTCCCTTGTAAATGGTACCCCTGGTACCGAGGGCCCTGATGCCAGGGAAGGTCTCTAAGGGCTGCAGCATGTCTTATGCCACCCTGGAGACCCCTCACTCAGCACAGACACTGCTTGCCAGCTTGTGTGTGCTGGTCTGGAGAAAATGACTTAAGTCGACATGGCACTCCCCTCAGAGTGCCATACCCACACCTCACACTGCCTGTGGCATAGGTAAGTCACCCCTCTAGCAGGCCTTACAGCCCTAAGGCAGGGCGTGCTACACCCCAGGTGAGGGCATATGTGCATGAGCACTGTGCCCCTACAGTGTCTACGCAAAACCATAGACATTGTAAGAACAGGGTAGCTGTAGGAGGCTGGACTGGCTTGTAGTGGGTACCAAGGGGTACTTACACCTTGCACCAGGCATCCCTTATTAGTGTAGAGGGGTGTCTAGCAGCTTAGGCTGATAGAAAAGGTAGCTTAGCAGAGCAGCTTAGGCTGAACTAGGAGACGAGTGAAGCTCCTACAGTGCCACTAGTGTCACTTGCACAATATCATAAGAAAACACAATACACAGATATACTAAAAATAAAGGTACTTTATTTTTATGACAATATGCCAAAGTATCTCATTGAGTACCCTCAGTATGAGGATAGCAAATATACACAAGATATATGTACACAATACCAAAATTATGCAGTAATAGCAATAGAAAACAGTGCAAACAATGTATAGTCACAATAGAATGCAATGGGGGCACATAGGGATAGGGGCAACACAAACCATATACTCTAGAAGTGGAATGCGAACCACGAATGGACCCCAAACCTATGTGACCTTGTAGAGGGTCGCTGGGACTGTAAGAAAACAGTGAGGGTTAGAAAAATAGCCCAACCCAAGACCCTGAAAAGTGGGTGCAAAGTGCACCTAAGTTCCCCAAAGAGCACAGAAGTCGTGATAGGGGAATTCTGCAAGGAAGACCAACACCAGCAATGCAACAACAATGGATTTCCAGATGAGAGTACCTGTGGAACAAGGGGACCAAGTCCAAAAGTCACGATCAAGTCGGGAGTGGGCAGATGCCCAGGAAATGCCAGCATGGGTGCAAAGAAGCTGCCACCGGATGGTAGAAGCTGTGGATTCTGCAAGAACGACAAGGGCTAGAAACTTCCCCTTTGGAGGATGGATGTCCCACGTCGTGAAGAGTCATGCAGAGGTGTTTCCGTGCAGAAAGACCGCAAACAAGCCTTGCTAGCTGCAAGAGTCGAGGTTAGGGTTTTTGGATTCTGCTGTGGCCCAGGAGGGACCAGGATGTCGCCAATTGCGTGAGGGGACAGAGGGGCCGCCCAGCAAGACAATGAGCCCTCTCAGAAGCACGCAGCACCCGCAGAAGTGCCGTAACAGGCACTACGAAGTGGAGTGAACCGGAGCTCACCCGAAGTCACAAAAGAGGGTCCCACGACGCTGGAGGACAACTCAAGAGGTCGTGCACTGCAGTTTAGAGTGCCGGGGACCCAGGCTTGGCTGTGCACAAAGGAAATCCTGGAAGAGTGCACAGGAGCCGGAATAGCTGCAAAACACGCGGTTCCCAGCAATGCAGTCTGGCGTGGGGAGGCAAGGACTTACCTCCACCAAACTTGGACTGAAGAGTCACTGGACTGTGGGAGTCACTTGGACAGAGTTGCTGAGTTCAAGGGACCTCGCTCGTCGTGCTGAGAGGAGACCCAGAGGACCGGTGATGCAGTTCTTTGGTGCCTGCGGTTGCAGGGGGAAGATTCCGTCGACCCACAGTAGATTTCTTCGGAGCTTCTAGTGCAGAGAGGAGGCAGACTACCCCCACAGCATGCACCACCAGGAAAACAGTTGAGAAGGCGGCAGGATCAGCGTTACAAGGTCGCAGTAGTCGTCTTTGCTACTTTGTTGCAGTTTTGCAGGCTTTCAGCGCGGTCAGCAGTCGATTCCTTGGCAGAAGGTGAAGAGAGAGATGCAGAGGAACTCTGATGAGCTCTTGCATTCGTTATCTAAAGAATTCCCCAAAGCAGAGACCCTAAATAGCCAGAAAAGGAGGTGTGGCTACTTAGGAGAGGGGATAGGCTAGCAACACCTGAAGGAGCCTATCAGAAGGAGTCTCTGACATCACCTGCTGGCACTGGCCACTCAGAGCAGTCCAGTGTGCCAGCAGCACCTCTGTTTCCAAGATGGCAGAGGTCTGGAGCACACTGGAGGAGCTCTGGGCACCTCCCAGGGGAGGTGCAGGGGAGTGGTCACTCCCCTTTCCTTTGTCCAGTTTCGCGCCAGAGCAGGGCTGGGGGATCCCTGAACCGGTGTAGACTGGCTTATGCAGAGAAGGGCACCATCTGTGCCCATCAAAGCATTTCCAGAGGCTGGGGGAGGCTACTCCTCCCCAGCCCTGACACCTTTTTCCAAAGGGAGAGGGTGTAACACCCTCTCTCTGAGGAAGTCCTTTGTTCTGCCTTCCTGGGCCAGGCCTGGCTGGACCCCAGGAGGGCAGAAACCTGTCTGAGGGGTTGGCAGCAGCAGCAGCTGCAGTGAAACCCCGGGAAAGGCAGTTTGGCAGTACCCGGGTCTGAGCTAGAGACTCTGGGGATCATGGAATTGTCTCCCCAATGTCAATGGCATTGGGGTGACAATTCCATGATCTTAGACATGTTACATGGCCATGTTCGGAGTTACCATTGTGATGCTATACATATGTCGTGACATATGTATAGTGCACGCGTGTAATGGTGTCCCCGCACTCACAAAGTCCAGGGAATTTGCCCTGAACAATGTGGGAGCACCTTGGCTAGTGCCAGGGTGCCCACACACTAAGTAACTTAGCACCCAACCTTTACCAGGTAAAGATTAGACATATAGGTGACTTAAAAGTTACTTAAGTGCAGTGGTAAATGGCTGTGAAATAACGTGGACGTTATTTCACTCAGGCTGCAGTGGCAGGCCTGTGTAAGAATTGTCAGATCTCCCTATGGGTGGCACAAAAAATGCTGCAGCCCATAGGAATCTCCTGGAACCCCAATACTCTGGGTACCTCAGTACCATATACTAGGGAATTATAAGGGTGTTCCAGTATGCCAATGAAAATTGGTGAAATTGGTCACTAGCCTGTTAGTGACAATTTAGAAAGAAATGAGAGAGCATAACCACTGAGGTTCTGGATAGCAGAGCCTCAGTGAGACAGTTAGTCATAACACAGGTAACACATACAGGGCACACTTATGAGCACTGGGGCCCTGGCTGGCAGGGTCCCAGTGACACATACAACTAAAACAACATATATACAGTGAAATATGGGGGTAACATGCCAGGCAAGATGGTACTTTCCTACAGTAGCCATAAGAGCATATGGTCTTTGAGTTTGTCAAACACGAACTCTCAGTTCCATAATGGCTACACTGAAAACTGGGAAGTTTGGTATCAAACTTCTCAGCACAATAAATGCACACTGATGCCAGTGAGCAATTTATTGTAACATACACCCAGAGGGCATCTTAGAGATGCACCCTGAATACCAATCCGACTTCTAGTGTAGGCTGACCAGTTTCTTCCAGCCTTCCACACACCAGAGATGTTGCTGGCTAAATGGGGAGAGTGCCTTTGTCGCTCTGTGGCCAGAAACAAAGCCTGTACTGGGTGGAGATGCTTATCACCTCCCCCTGCAGGAACTGTAACACCTGGCGGTGAGCCTCAAAGGCTCACCCCTTTTGTTACAGCGTCTCAGGGCATCCCAGCCAGTGGAGATGCCCGCCCCTCCGGCCACTGCCCCCACTTTTGGCTGCAAGGCTGGAGGAGATAATGAGAAAAACAAGGAGGAGTCACCCACCAGTCAGGACAGCCCCTAAGGTGTCCTGAGCGGAGGTGACCCCTGCCTTTAGAAATCCTCCATCTTGAGTTTGGAGGACTCCTCCAATAGGATTAGGGATGTGTCCCCCTCCCCACAGAGAGGAGGCACAAAGAGGGTGTAGCCACCCTCAAGTACAGTAGTCATTGGCTACTCCCCACCCTGGCCTAAACACCCCCCTAAATTCAGTATTTAGGGGCTCCCCAGATCCCAGGAAATCAGATTCCTGCAACCTAAAGAAACAAGGACTGCTGACCTACAAGCCTGCAGAGAAGACAGAAGATGACAATTGCTTTGGTCCCAGCCTTACCGGCCTGTCTCCAACTTCGAAAACCTGCAACCAGCGACGGATCCAACAGGGATCAGCGACCTCTGAAGCCTCAGAGGACTGCCCTAGGCTACAGGGCCAAGAAATTCCCGTGAACCATGGCCCTGTTCAAAACCAGCTACTTCTTTGCAACAAAGAAGCAACTTTCAAAGACTGCACGTTTCCTGCCAGAATCATGAGACTTCACACACTGTTCTCCGACACTCGAGCCGGGGGCGTCGGGTGCAAACACCTAAGGGAGGACTCCCTGGAGACTGTGAGCCCGTGAGTAACCAGAGACGACCCCCCTGAGCCCCCACAGCGACACCTGCAGAGAGAATCCAGAGGCCTGACCGCGACTGCCTGTGACAAGGGACCTGACGCCTGGAACTAACACTGCACCCGCAGCCCCCAGGACCTGAAGGAACCGAACTTCAACGCAGGAGTGACCCCTAAGTGACCTTCTGCCGAGCCCAGGTGGTGGCTGTCCTGAGAAGCCCCCCGTGCCCGCCTGCACCGCTAGAGTGACCCCGGGTCCTCTACTGTTTCCTACCTGAAACCCGATACCTGCTTTGCACACTGCACCTGGCCGCCCCCGTGCCGCTGAGAGTGTGTTTTGTGTGCCTACTTGTGTCCCCACCAGTGCTCTACAAAACCCTCCTGGTCTGCCCCCGAGGACGCAGGTACTTACCTGCTGGCAGACTGGAACCGGAGCACCCCTGTTCTCCATAGGCGCCTATGTGTTTTGGGCACCTCTTTGACCTCTGCACCTGACCGGCCCTGAGCTGCTGGTGTGGTAACTTTGGGGTTGCCTTGAACCCCCAACGGTGGGCTGCCTATGCCCCAGGACTGAGACTTGTAAGTGTCTTACTTACCTCCTAATCTAACCTTTACTTACCTCCCCCAGGAACTGTTGATTTTTGCACTGTGTCCACTTTGAAAATAGCTTATCGCCATTTTTACAAAGACTGTATATGATATTGCTTTTATTCAAAGTTCCTAAAGTATCTAAGTGAAGTACCTTACATTTAAAGTGTTCAATGTAAATCTTGAACCTGTGGTTCTTAAAATAAATTAAGAAAAGATATCTTCCAATATAAAAACCTATTGGCCTGGAATTGTCTTTGAGTGTGTGTTCCTCATTTACTGCCTGTGTGTGTACAACAAATGCTGAACACAACCCTCTGATAAACCTACTGCTTGACCACACTACCACAAAATAGAGCATTAGAATTATCTACTTTTGCCACTAACTTACATCTAAGGGGAACCCTTGGACTCTGTGCATACTATTTCTTACTTTGAAATAGTACATACAGAGCCAACTTCCTACAAGGAGCCACTGACAGAAGGGGACATAGGGAAGGAATGACAGGAGGGGACATATGGAAAGAAGAAGTCACTGACAGAAGGACCATAGGGAAGGAAGACCAGGGGTGGATATATGGAAAGAAGGAGTCACTGACAGAAGGGGACATGGGGAGGAAGGACAGGAGAGGACATATGGAAGGAGGAGTCACTGACAGAAGGGGACATAGGAAAGGAAGATCAGGAGAAGACATACGGAAAGGAGGAGTCACTGACAGAAGGGGACATAGGGAAGGAAGGACAGGAGAGGACAGGGAAGGAAGATCAGGAGGGGACATATGGAAAGGAGGAGTCACGGACAGAAGGGACATAGGAAAGGAAGATCAGGAGAGGACATATGGAAAGAAGAAGTCACTGACAGAAGGGGACATAGGGAGGAAGGTCAGGAGGGGACATGGAAAGAAGAAGTCACTGACAGAAGGGGACATAGGGAAGGAAGGACAGGAGGGGACATATGGAAAGGAGGAGTCACTGACAGAAGGGGACATAGGAAAGGAAGGTCAGGAGGGGACATATGGAAAGGAGGAGTCACTGACAGAAGGGGACATAGGGAAGGAAGGACAGGAGAGGACAGGGAAGGAAGATCAGGAGGGGACATATGGAAAGGAGGAGTCACAGACAGAAGGGACATAGGAAAGGAAGATCAGGAGAGGACATATGGAAAGGAGTCACTGACAGAAGGGACATAGGGAAGGAAGGACAGGAGAGGACATATGGAAAGAAGGAGTCACTGACAGAAGGGGACATGTGGAAAGGAGGAGTCACTGACAGAAGGGGACATAGGGAGGAAGATCAGGAGGGGACATATGGAAAGGAGGAGTCACTGACAGAAGGGGACATAGGGAGGAAGATCAGGAGGGGACATATGGAAAGAAGGAGTCACTGACAGAAGGGGACATAGAAAAGGAAGATCAGGAGGGGACATGTGGAAAGGAGGAGGCACTGACAGAAGGGGACATAGGGAGGAAGATCAGGAGAGGACATACGGAAAGGAGGAGTCACTGACTGAAGGGGACATAGGGAAGGAAGGACAGGAGGGGACATACAGAAAGGAGGAGTCACTGACAGAAGGGGACATAGGGAAGGAAGGACAGGAGGGGACATATGGAAAGGAGGAGTCACTGACAGAAGGGACGTAGGGAAGGAAGATCAGGAGGGGACATATGGAAAGGAGGGGTCACTGACAGAAGGGAACATAGGGAGGGAAGGAAGATCAGGAGGGGACATATGGAAAGGAGGAGTCACTGACAGAAGGGGACATAGAGAGGGAAGGACAGGGGTGGACATATGGAAAGGAGGAGTCACTGACAGAAGGGGACATAGGGAGGAAGATCAGGAGAGGACATACGGAAAGGAGGAGTCACTGACTGAAGGGGACATAGGGAAGGAAGGACAGGAGGGGACATACAGAAAGGAGGAGTCACTGACAGAAGGGGACATAGGGAAGGAAGGACAGGAGGGGACATATGGAAAGGAGGAGTCACTGACAGAAGGGACGTAGGGAAGGAAGATCAGGAGGGGACATATGGAAAGGAGGGGTCACTGACAGAAGGGAACATAGGGAGGAAGGAAGATCAGGAGGGGACATATGGAAAGGAGGAGTCACTGACAGAAGGGGACATAGAGAGGGAAGGACAGGGGTGGACATATGGAAAGGAGGAGTCACTGACAGAAGGGGACATATGGAAAGGAGGAGTCACTGACAGAAGGGGACATAGGAAAGGAAGATCAGGAGGGGACATATGGAAAGGAGGAGTCACTGACAGAAGGGGACATAGGGAAGGAAGGACAGGAGAGGACATATGGAAAGAAGGAGTCACTGACAGATGGGGACATATGGAAAGGAGGAGTCACTGACAGAAGGGGACATAGGGAGGAAGATCAGGAGGGGGACATATGGAAAGGAGGAGTCACTAACAGAAGGGGACATAGGGAGGAAGATCAGGAGGGGACATATGGAAAGAAGGAGTCACTGACAGAAGGGGACATAGGAAAGGAAGATCAGGAGGGGACATATGGAAAGGAGTCACTGACAGAAGGGGACATAGGGAAGGAAGACCAGGAGGGGACATGTGGAAAGGAGGAATCACTGACAGAAGGGGACATAGGGAAGGAAGGACAGGAGGGGACATGTGGAAAGGAGGAGCCACTGAGAGAAGGGGACACAGGGAAGGAAGGACAGGGATGGACATAAGGAAAGAAGGAGTCACTGACAGAAGGGGACATAGGGAGGAAGATCAGGAGAGGACATACGGAAAGGAGGAGTCACTGACAGAAGGGGACATAGGGAAGGAAGGACAGGAGGGGACATAGGGAAGGAAGGACAGGAGGGGACATACAGAAAGGAGGAGTCACTGACAGAAGGGGACATAGGGAAGGAAGGACAGGAGGGGACATACGGAAAGGAGGAGTCACTGACAGAAGGGGACATAGGGAAGGAAGGACAGGAGGGGACATATGGAAAGGAGGAGTCACTGACAGAAGGGACGTAGGGAAGGAAGATCAGGAGGGGACATATGGAAAGGATGGGTCACTGACAGAAGGGAACATAGGGAGGGAAGGAAGATCAGGAGGGGACATATGGAAAGGAGGAGTCACTGACAGAAGGGGACATAGAGAGGGAAGGACAGGGGTGGACATATGGAAAGGAGGAGTCACTGACAGAAGGGGACATAGGAAAGGAAGATCAGGAGGGGACATATGGAAAGGAGGAGTCACTGACAGAAGGGGACATAGGAAAGGAAGATCAGGAGGGGACATGTGGAAAGGAGTCACTGACAGAAGGGGACATAGGGAAGGAAGACCAGAGGTGGACAGCTGAAATGAGGGAAGGTAGAAGAGATGACAACAGGAGACACCGGAAAGAAATGCTTCAAAGGACAGTAGCATAAACCGGAGAGCAATATAAGATTTTAGCAGGACACAAAGCAAAGGAAGACCAGGAGTATATTTGGGGTCTTCTTGAACCTGACCAGTGGATATCCTAACCCCTGGAGACTGGAACTGTAAGTTGAGAACTGACTTCAAAACTGCACTAACACTCCCGCCCCCACCCCTCACCTCCGCCCCTAGACTGTTCTGTGAACTGCAGTGCCAACTTTTGAAAGTGAACAGTGTTACTTGTCTGTAGACTGTTATATCTGCCAAACCTAAACAAGGATCATTTGATACATATGCTTGATACATACTTACAAATAGAATATTTTCATTCTAGAAATAAAATAACAGATATATTTTTCCCCATATAAAATCATTGATCTGGAGTTAAGTCATTGAGTGTGTGATTCTTCTATCGTCTGTGTGTGTACAACAAATGCTTAACACTACCCTCGGATAAGCCTACTGCTCGACCACACTACCACAAAGAGAGCGTTAGTATTTTCTACTTTCGCCTCAGTAACGCCTCTGGTGAACCCCTGGATTCGCTGCACACTATATCGCATGTTGATATAATATATAAAGAGCCAGCTTCCTACAACTGTCACTATCAATTAAATGACAGTATAATCGCATTGGTGTGTCTGTTGCTTCCACACTCTTGCTCTTAAGAGAACACCTCTGACGCCTGTCTAAGACGGGAGAGAACACATGAAAAGAAAAGGAAAACAGTGTTAGACACAAGGAAAGAAGACAAGCTGATGACAGCAGGACACACAGGAAAAGAGTGACTGAAGAGCAGAAGTACCGGGTGGCAAAACCAAGTCAGGATCATAACTGAAGGACAGCGAAGAGGAGGACTGGGCAATACACATGAAAGGGTGGCCATGTTTGCAGAGTCTGAAAAGAGTACGCACCGAGCAGCAGTTCTGGAGGGCGGTACCAGAGAGTCACCACGCGGTTAGTGTAGCGGTTCGGCTGACTGTTCTTGGCAAGGCTGAAGGCTCGAGCCAAGCCGAAATCGGCCAGCTTCAGGACTCCATCCCGGGTGATGAGCACATTGGCAGCCTTCATGTCCCTGTGCAAGATCTGTCCAAACAAGGAGTTAACTTTATAGAAATAGAACATTCTATAAAAACAGTCTAAATGTAACCACATGCCTGTAATGGCATCTTAATTTGATTTAATGTTCTCACAGTGCTTCAGAGTTCATAAATATATAAAAAAAAAAAGAAAACATACAAACACTGAAAGGTTGTAAAATTATGAGCTCTGGAGGCCCCACTCCTAACCAGGGTCCAAGCGTGGCACATGAGGCCACTATTCAAGAGCCCACCTAGAGTATATTCCGGCGCAGAGCCCGGGGCAGAGCCCAGCAGCGCCACGGCGCCGTGCCCAGCCCGAGAGCACCACGGCACCGTGCCCAGCCAGAGAGCGCCACGGCACCGTGCCCAGCCAGAGAGCGCCACGACGCGGAGTCCAGCCCGAGTGCACCCCGGCGCAAAGCTCAGCCCGAGTGCACCCCGGCCCGACAGCACCCCGGCGCAGTGCGCAGCTCAAGAGCACCCCGGCGCACAGCGCAGCAGAGCCCAGCACAACAACACCTCTGCGCAGAGCTCAGCCTTAGTGGACCCCAGCACAGATTTCAGCCCAAGTATAACCTGGCGCAGAGACCAGCCCGACAGCACCCTGGAAAAAGAGCCCAGCCCGACAGCACCCTGGAAAAGAGTCCAGCCCGACAGCACCCTGGAAAAAGAGTCCAGCCCGACAGCACCCTGGAAAAAGAGTCCAGCCGGACAGCACCCTGGAAAAAGAGTCCAGCCCGACAGCACCCTGGAAAAAGAGTCCAGCCCGACAGCACCCTGGAAAAAGAGTCCAGCCCGACAGCACCCTGGAAAAAGAGTCCAGCCCGACAGCACCCCAAGGAAGAGTCCAGCCTGAGTGCATCCCAGTGCTCTGTCTTACCTACCAAAAGCCCAATCATCGAGGCCCCTTCACTGAGCCTAATCAACCAGTCAGTCAGGGGGCCCACAGCCCAAAGGACAGTTTCTGCGCCCCTCCTGAATCAAGCACAATCAGAGACAGCCCCCCCCGCCTCCACCCCCTTCAGTCCAAGAGCCCCAAGTCCAGAATCCAGCTTGAGGCCACCCCTTGAATGAGCGGTCAAAGGGCCCCTGCACCTTCCCCCCTAACCACATGCCTGCGTCCTGACGTTTAGTCAGAGAACCCAATCAGAGGGCCCTCAGTGGCTGTGAGACCAATCTGGGGCCCCTCAGAGGCCCCGAGCCCCAGTCACGGGGCCCTCGGTGGCCCCGAGCCCCAGTCACGGGCCCTCAGTGGCTGTGAGACCAATCTGGGGCCCCTCAGAGGCCCCGAGCCCCAATCACGGGGCCCTCGGTGGCCCTGAGCCCCAGTCACGGGGCCTCCATGATGCAGCAGCACCAATGTGCACACTGCACACAAAGAGTTATGTGCCAAGAGGATTAGGGTTTTGGTCCTGATGAAAGCTCATTAACCTTTCCAGGCATTGAAACTGGGATGAAACACATAGACAAAATAAAATGTCTTAAAAAGCCACACCACCCTAGCTTTTGTAAGCTTGTCACAGGATACCACAATAAATTAAGAACTAGGGGCCAGATGTATCAAAGTCCCAGTTTGCATTTCTTAAGTAGCGAATTTTAAGAAATCGCCATTGGAGAAATGCAAAAAGGGATGTAAGAAAATAGTGAATCCCTAATAGTGATTTCTTAAAATTCTCATTCGCTATTAGGGAAACGCTATTAGGGAATGGGACTTCATTTGGTGCGAATGGTTTTGCATTTCCCAATTAGCAAATTCCTGTTAGGAATTAGCAAATTAGGTAATGCAAATCCAAAGGTGACGGGGGCTTAATGCCCCCCCCACCCCCCAAAGAAATTGTGCAAATGTAAAGCGCACATATGTCCTAGGGCAGTGGTTCCCAACCTTTTGACATCTGTGGAACCCGGGGCCCCCCTACTGAGTCATTTCTGAAAGCTGGGGACCTAATCTGTTAATATTATTTAATTTTGTAAGCAGTCGCAGACCCCCTGAGGGGGATTCACGGACCCCCGGCGGTCCATGGGCATTTTGAAAATTGCCCATGGTTACAACCAATTTTGAATTTGTGGTAATTGCATTTCCTAAATGCCCAGTTCGCATTTCAGAACTGCACGATACATATGCTTTGGAAATCGCAAGTAGGAATTCCTTATTTGCGATTTCCTTTTTAGGGAATCGCAATTTGTGATTCCCTATTCAAAGCCACAGTGTTACGGAATCGCTAAAAATTGCGATTCCCTAAAATTGCACTGCACTGCCTTTCATATATTGTGTACAGTGATTTTGCATTCGCACATGGTGGAATTTACCAATCCGCACCGTTTGCGAATGCAAAATCCTTTGATACATCTGGCCCTAGGAGCTCACTTGAAGTTCAAGGCAGAGCCCAACCAGATGCAGCCAGTAGTTGGGTTAGGACTCGTTGTTGACGCATGCCATTAGCAATAGTAGCCGGTGAGAGTCCTTTTAAACAAAAGGGGACACCACCCTCCCAATATGGTGGGATTGAGAGACAATTTACATGCTACCTAGTGAGTTCTCTCTTTGGTGTATTTTGTTGCTGGAAGTGGAGAGAACCCACTCTAAAAAAAAAATTGTAGCTCCTCAGTTTCTTGATTTTGTATGGTAGGGAACCCCACATGCCCAGATTGAGAGCCCTATTGTCGTGCATCTGGCCATAATACTCCCAGGTTCAGAGCTCTGCCAGTTCTCACCTGGCTCCTATACATATGGGCCCTTTGCAGAGTTTGCAATCACTGATTCAAGCACACCTGGACCCACGCGGTCCCAAGACTGCCAGTTCAAACCTTGCTACTGTGGCTATAGGAAAACCTTAGTGATGAATGGAGTCTTCGAATGCTGATTCAAGCACACACAAAGCCCACCAGTTCTCACCTTATTCCTGTGAATGTAGTAAAGGCCATTGAGTAGCATCTGCATGACTTTCTTGATCTCGGAGAGGGTGAATTTTACATGGGCGTTGCTGAGCAGGCCGGCAAGGTCGTGCTCACAGAAGTCGAAGACCAGGTAGATGCTGCCCTTGTAGCGGTTGTACTGGTTAGCTGTGGGAAAAGGGAAACACTGGTATCTAACGTCCTGCGTGTGTAAGTCAAACCACAGTAGTGGAGAATGGGCACTGCACACAACAGGTGTCTAACGAATGTGATCCGAGGAGGATCCAGCTGCAACAGAAACCAAACTAGACCAACACAATGGAAAATACAATGACTGGCAAGAAAAGACCCTAGCAAGCGGAGCCAATGTGGAGAATCCAACAATGACTAAGTCAGCAGCTCCAAGCACGCCTAGGCCTGTTTTTTCCCATTTACCAACCTCATGACCATAGATCGACAAGCTGTGGGATGCTCAGAGCTGTTGGCTGTCTCGCAAGGTGGGAGTAATACACAGTGTTGTTTGCAACCAAGAAAGTGAGAGTGCCAGAAGGTGAGAGTGCCAGAAGGTGAGAGTGCCCGAAGGTGAGAGTGCCCGAAGGTGAGAGTGCCCGAAGGTGAGAGTGCCCGAAGGTGAGAGTGCCAGAAGGTGAGAGTGCCAGAAGGTGAGAGTGCCAGAAGGTGAGAGTGCCAGAAGGTGAGAGTGCCAGAAGGTGAGAGTGCCAGAAAGTGAGAGTGCCAGAAGACGTGTGAAACTTTGAATGGAGCCCACAAGTTGACACCAAAGGACCTCAAATAGCAGGTTAGCACCAATGTTATGCAGAGTTAGGCACGAGTCTTGCGATACATGCAGGATTGTACATGATTACCCAGCACACTTGTAAATAAAACTATCAAACAAGCAAACTGGGAACTGAGGTGTCGGCTATAAAAAGCGGAGAAGAGAATTAGTCAAAGACCAATAGAGAATACAAAAAAGCCACCTACAAAGTAAGAGCCACAAAGCACTAGTCATTGAAAATACACAGAACATGCATGTAAATATTTTACACAACACTGCATGCAATAATGATTTTGATGCTGTAAGGAGTACTTCCCCAGAGACTGAGCAGGTCACCCCACACTTCGTACGTAACCTAGACTCGGCTTGTCACAGTAGTGTGTTACAAACCAAAAGACAGTTTGTAGGGTCAACGTGCGCTCATCTCCCCGCATTAGATTACTAATGCCACAGTGTTACTTTATCTCCACAGATCATACTTTTAATGCTGCAGGAAATGTCTGCGGGTGAATGAAAGATGTTTTACCAAGAGCACTCCCCAGACAGTGTGTACATCCCTCACAGTTAGTCATGGGGCGTTGCAACGTGTACGTCGCCTCAATACTACCGATGTAATGACACATTCCCCAGAAAGATGCTGTAGAGGGCACTCCACAGACTGTGCTTATGTGTACAACCCTCACAGCTAATAACTTGATCAGGCACTTGTGTAAAGCTCTCCACTCAGAGGCGCCACTCGGGAAGCACAGTGAGAGTGGATATACCGCTAGCGCCTGTCCTCGCCAAGGAACCCTGCACACAGTACTCCAGAAGCTGCATGCAGTGGGGTGTGTGTAAAATATGGTTTAAAGCCTCACGCTTGGTACATACGATTTCTGGTACCTTTCGTCCTGCAAATCTCGATTAGATTCACCACATTCTCGTGCTTCAGCAGTTGCAGGATTTTGATTTCCCTCAAGGCTGTGATGGGGAACTGAGAAGGAAACAGATCAGAAGGAAAGATCTGTGAATATCACATGTCTAGCGAAGACCACACATGGACTGAGGACGCCTGAGCAGAAGCTGTCATTCTGAGAGGGAGCCTCTGGTTCCAACCCTATCAGGAAGAAAGTCTCCCTCTCAGCGCCTCTGCAACAACTCTTGCAGCCATCTACTGCAGAATTTATAATGTCCCATGGCCTTGAACACACAATTACATGCAAGCATGGATCTACTGCAGAATTTAGAATGTCTTACGGCATTGAACACACGATTACATGCAAGCATGGATCTACTGCAGAATTTACAATGTCCCATGGCCTTGAACACACAGTTACATGCAAGCATGGATCGACTGCAGAATTTACAATGTCCCACGGCCTTGAACACACGATTACATGCAAGCATGGATCTACTGCAGAATTTAGAATGTCTTACGGCCTTGAACACACGATTACATGCAAGCATGGATCTACTGCAGAATTTACAATGTCACACGGCCTTGAACACACGATTACATGCAAGCATGGATCGACTGCAGAATTTACAGTGTCCCATGGCCTTGAACACACAGTTACATGCAAGCATGGATCGACTGCAGAATTTACAATGTCCCACGGCCTTGAACACACGATTACATGCAAGCATGGATCTACTGCAGAACGTACAAAGTCCCAAGGCCTTTTACACACAATTACAGGCAAGCATGGCAGTTCCTGAGAGCCTGAAATCCAGCTACCCCACTCACAGCACATTCTCACATACATGCCACTTCCGCTGTGTCCACAGTGGCATAACCAGGGCATTCTGCGGAGCATCTCAAGTGTGCAGTGTCTCGCCTATGTGAGATCAACTGGCTTAATAGGAGTGAGTGTCATTCTGTGTCATTGTGTGGCGTGGACTCCCTTTTGGCTGCAGATTACCAACTGCTTCCTCCGATCCAGATCATTTCCTCGAGTGTTTGGAAAAGGGTTACATGAATCCCTTACCAAAGAAACTCTCTGCAGACACTGATCAATTAAACTATTTCAGACGGGTGATAGCGATCCCCTTCATGGACAAGTTATTAAACAAGCAGTGGCAAAACTAACAGGATTTGCAATACTTTTCAGCCATGTTTCACAGAAACCTGCCTGCTGTGCAGCATGACAAAGTTTTAAAACGAAAAAAAAGTTTTGATATGATGTAGCCAGTGCTGGCTGCATGATTGCACTCATTAGTTTTTATTGCTGGGAGGCAAGAGAGTGGGACATGAAACACTTAGGGACAAGGGGACAGGAGGATGGGGGCAAGGCAACACAGACAACAGGAGGAACAAGGAGGGGTAAGTGCACAAGACAGCCAGCTGAGAAACACATTCTCTGGTACACTGCTTATACAGAATGAAAAAAGAAATGTCTAAAAAAACATGAGTAGTGAAAGCAGACAAGTAATGCGCCCATGCTCAAGAAAGGAACCCTACAGCAGCGGATCACTAAGAAGCAAGCAAATGAGAGTGACAACAAAAGGAACCAATGAGAAGTCTCTAAGCCCATTGATCGAACACAAAAGCCTCGAAGAGACAGCACATGCGCTGTCTAGGTGCGAAATAAAAATGTTGCGAACACTCACCAGAAACAACACATCAAAAGAAACAATTTCTGACTTAAGCCAATCCATCCGGCTTTACAGACGGTTGTAGCTTGGAAACAGACACACGAATGGTGCCCGACGAGAGCCTGAAAATGATGGCAAAAGAGAGGCCTGCACCTAAGGGCTTCCAGATCACACAATGACTTTTGATACAGCGAATCACACTGGCTGCAGGTGTTCAAGAGCACCAAGAAGGACTGTAGGAGGCTGCCCTGGTGTGTGGTGGGTACCTAAGGTACTTACACCTTATACCAGGTCCAGGTATCCCCTATTAGTGAGGTGTAGACGGCGTCTAGGAAGCCCGGGCTCTAGGGGTGGCGGTAGCTGAGCAGCCAAGACTTATCTAGGATATAAGCAAAGCTTGTACAATACCACTGTAGTCACACAGCACTTACACGCATGAAAGGAACCACATAGTGTTACAAAAATAAAGGTACTTTATTTATACTAATCAATCAATCAATCAAGGCATTTATAGAGCGCGCTACTCACCCATGAGAGTGTCAAGGCGCTAGGGGGTTACTGCTGCTCGAAGAGCCAGGTCTGGAGGCGCTTCCTAAAGGCGAGGTGGTCCTGGGTAGTCCTGAGGTGGACAGGAAGGGAGTTCCATGTCTTGGCTGCCAGGTAGGAGAAGGATTTACCTCCAGCGGTGGTTCTGCGGATGCGAGGGACGGTGGCGAGAGCGAGGCTGGTTGAGCGAAGTTGACGGGTGGGCGTGTAGAAGGCGAGGCGACTGTTGAGGTATTTGGGGCCCTTATTGTGAAGGGCTTTGTGTGCGTGGGTGAGGAGCCTGAAGGTGATCCCTTTGTTGACGGGAAGCCAGTGCAGATGTTTCAGGTGGGCGGAGATGTGGCTGTGGCGGGGTAACAGTCTTTCTGGTATTGGCGGGGATCCAGCGGAAGATCTTTCGGAGCATTCGAAGGGTGTGGAAGCAAGAAGACGAGACAGCATTGACTTGCTTAGTCATGGTGAGAAGGGGGTTTACAAATACTAGAATACTAATAGGCAGTCCCCCAACGGATGCAAGTAAACACATTTATTATATGCACCCTAGCAATCAGTGAAGAGCATAAAAACAAGCACTGGCAATCGTAGAGGAAAACAGTGAGGTCCCTAGGGGAGGGTCAAACCATATGCTAAGTAAGTGGTATGCGAGATACAGTCTCCTACCAAAAGGATGTGGAATCTTTGGAAGGGAGCTCGAGGAACTAGGAACCCCAAGAGAGGAGTACCACAAGTGAAACCCCCCCCCCCCCAGCGACCAGGAGAGCAGAAGTAAGTACCTGGTTTTCCCCAAAACCAACTGGAGGACTTAGTAAAAGGATTATGCAAGACCCAGACAAGGCTGGAAGAACCCAAAGGTGGATTCTGGCAGAAGAGGACCTGCAAAGGAAGGGGACCAAGTCCAGTTAGTGATGAAGTGTCTGGTTGTGGCAGGAGCCACTACCCACCCTTCTGTGGATGCAGGACCAGTTCGACGGGGGAAGATGAAGACCAGCTGCGCAGCACTGAAGATGAAGAGAAGTTCCTGAAGTGATGCAGATGGTGTCCCACGTCGGCTGTTGGGCTACAGTGGGTCAGTGGTGCGGAGGAACCACCAACCAGCCTTGGCAAATGTAAAAGAAGAAAAGGCCAAGTTGCAAGGCTGAAGAGGACCAATAAAGACCCTGGGGTGACCCTCAGCAGTCGGGTGAGTCACCAGAAGCAGTCGCAGCCCCCACAGGCAACCCACTGGCAGCAGGTACAGCAAGGCACAATGAGACTCAGTCAGTGCACCTGAAGAGGAGTCCCATGTCACTGGAGCAGCAGAGAGGGGACTGTGCTTGGCAGGAAGAAGTGCTGGGGGCCGGTGCTGCACGGACCCTGAAGATACCTTGGAGCAGGAGCGAACAAGCCTTGGGAGTTGCAACAGTCACAGTCACAGTCACAGAGGTACCGTCTCCCAAATTGGAAAGCCAGGGGCTTACCGTCTCCCAAGTTGGACAGCTGGCAGAGAGGACCAAGGGGACCACTCCAGACCACTACCTATGATGCAGGATCCACGCAGTTCCAAAGGAGAGCAGATCCACGCAGCCAGACGTTGTTGCAGTCAGTGCCTGCAGATGCAGGGGAGTGACTCCTTTAGTCCAAGGGAGATTTCTTACTTCTTGGTGCAGGCTGCAGTCTCATCGGCCTCAGAGAATGCACAGTTGCTGGAAGGAGCCAGAGAAACAATGATGCAAAGCGGAGTCGTTGCTGAAGTTGCAGATTGTCGATTCCTTAAGAGTCCATTTGCAGTTCCAGTAGCCAGAAGATTTAGTAAATGCAGAGGGGTCCTGCTAGAATTTTGCACATTGAATCTGAGGACCCACCCAAGAGGGAGACCCTAAATAGCCCAGGAAGGGGGCTTAGTCACCTGTCTGACCTGGCCACTCAGATGCTCCTAGGGGCCCCTGCCCATCTTGGATTCAAGATGGCAGAATCGAGTGTCCACCTCCCCTGGGGTGGTGATTGACAGGGGAGAGGTCACTCCTTTTTCCTTTGTCCAGTTTCACGCCAGAGCATGGACTGGGGGTGCCCTTTCAAAGCAGACCAGTGGCTTGGTGAGGCTTCCCCTCCCAAGCCTTTTAACACCTATTTCCACAGGAGAGGGTGTTACCCCCTTCTCCCAAAGGAAATTCTTTGTTCTGCCTTCCCCTGCCTGATCTGGTCAAGCAGCAGGAGGGCAGAAACCTGTCTGATGGGTGGCAGCAGCGCTGGTTGCTCGGAAAACCCCAGAAGATTTGTAAGAGCAGCACTGGGAGTCCGCTAAGGAGCCCCTAAGGTGCATGGAATCATACAACCAATACTGGCAACAGCATTGGCGTATTGTGGGAAACTGCCCCTTGTTGCAGTTACCCCCCCCCCACCCCCACACACACACACACTTTTTCCCCTGATGATGTTGCTGATTTGATTGAAAGCGTGCTGGGATCCTGCTAACCAAGCCCCAGTACACGTGTACTTTCCCTAAAAAATGTACCATTGTCTCCACAATTGGCACACCTCTGGCACCAAGATATCACCCTTGTAAATGTTACCAGTGGTACAATGGGCACTGTGACCAGAGAATGTCCCTAAGGGCTGCAGCAAGTGTTGTGCAACCCTAAGGGACCCCTCACCAAACCCATGCACACTGCTATTGCATATTGTGTGTGCTGGTGGGGAAAAAAGGCAAAGTCGACATGGCACTCCTCTCAGGGTGCCCTGTCCAAGAAGAAACAACAACCAAGGCCTCCAGCCTCACTCCGAATGTGGGAGTCCTTACCACTCTGCACCCGATGCCCACAGCCTGTGTACAGGTGGCCCAACCAACTAGCAAGTGCCCACCCTGGGTTGACCTCACCACAAGGTGAGTTTAGGGTTGACGTTAACCCCGGCAGGTGTTGGTCCTAGCTCTATCGGCCACCAGGTGGCATCCCACAGAGATGCCTTGTTGTCGAACATCAGTACTTCTGTCTATTCGGATTTAAGCTTCAGGCAGTTGGCTCTCATCCACTCCGCTACCATGGTCATCCAGTTGATTTTGATGGTGTTTGTGTTGTCAATTAGGGAGAGGATTAGCTGTGTCTCGTGGGTATAAGAAATGTTGTTGATGCCTTGTGATCGGATGGTGTTGGCAACAGGTGTTTTGCAGACGTTGAAACGGATAGGGCTGAGGGACAATCCTTAGGGGACTCCGCAGATAAGCCTCTTGGATTAATATGTGAAGGGTGGCAGTCTGACGTTCTGAGTTCTTCCCGTGAGGAAGGAGCGGATCCATTTCAGTGTGGGTCCTTGGATGCTGATCGCGTGGAGTCTTCCGATTCGTATGTTGTAGACTTGTTGAATGCCTCAGAGAGTTCGAGCAAGACTCACAGTATTCTCTCTATAGCGCTGTTTCACCACCTCTTTTACATTTCCAGGCAGGGACTTGGAGTCTGCACACATATATTCAAGCCCCAGATTTCAAAAAGACGTTTTCAGATATGAGAGCCAAGGGATCCTATTCGTATTGGCCAATTACAGACAATCAGTCATGCAATCTTGCACTAAAGTGGCCTCAGGGGTTCTCTAGCATCTAATCCACAATAAAAGCGGAGAGACAGCAACCAAGTCCTCCAAGTAATGCAAACCCAGCCCCTGGTGACAGAATTATTTGCTACGTTTTTGGGTACCAACAGTAACCTATGTACAAATTTGTTCTCAATACATTGTAGCGAGTCTACTTTGCCATGACCCCACAGTCCCGTCCCATATGTAGCTGCGGTTACACATTTAGATTTATAGAGCGTCACCATCTGTTGTATTGGTTTATGACCTAATTTACATGTGAAGCAAAGGATCACCTCAAGTTGTTGAGTGCTGACCTTAAGATGAGAATTCCATAGCATGGAGGAGCTTACATGCATACCTAGATAACAAAAACCCTTCACCTTGCTAAGGACATTTTCCCCCCGTACTAAATTGTTTAGACTTTGTATTTCGGGCACCACGTGCCATTATGTAGCACTTTGCCAAGGTCCTGCATAAAAGATACAAAGAGGCCTTGGAGGCCTTGAAGGCCATTTGCAGTAGACTAGATGAATGCAGAGTCCTGCGAAAGTCCTCCCCGCGCCTCAGCAGGAAATCATATAACCCATTTATGTAGAGTAGAAATAAAAATGGGACTAGAGCGCACCGCTGTCTTACTCCTTGCCTTGATGGAATTGGGGGTGTCCTCTCACATTGTGGACCATAAGATCTGTGTGTAAGTGTTTACTGTTATTCTCCTATCTAATGGGCTATTATTTCTGCCACTGCTGCTCGGTGATTGACACTTCTGAGGCCCTATCATTGTCCACTCTGACGCCAAGTTAACCCACCAAATGCCCTGCTAGCGCTCTCTCTGAAGCAATATTAATGCCATCTCTGAAATATTACCATTGCCTTATTTACTTCCCGCCTAACCTGTTCCATGTGCCAGTATTGTTCTGGCGCTGTTGTTTTCCACTCTAGCTCCCTGTAAATGGCCCCACCGGACGCCTCTTGACGAGAGCTGCGGGACTTACGCAGTTGTGCGGATGCTGCACGTTTTGCATAATTAAGGATTTGCCGCATTCACCAGATCATCCATCATCTGCTGCATATGCCGCAGATTTTAACAAAAAGAAAGTTTCCAGTTTAGACGTTACACAAACACAGCAACACGTGGCTGCACAGTGGAAGGCCCTTTGCAAAGGTGGACTGATCACCTTTCTGCAGCTTATTGCAATGTTCTGCTGTTAAACTGGCACCAATGAGATGCAACCTATGTCCACAGTATTAACAAGTGTTGAAATTACAAAATAATGAAGTAACGCTAAGACTAAAAATGTGCCACCATACGCCACAGTACTTACCTTTTCTTGCTGCATAATTTGGCCAACGTTATCCTATGACCTGCCATTTCCCTTTCTGGCATTATGTCATTGCTTTATCTTATGCCTTGTTATTGCCCTTTCTATTTATTCTAAATCTGTTTCTGTACAACTGCGGCAGGCTGCATGGCGTCGACATCCGAGACAAAGCTGTGAACTGGATCAAGCCCTTCCTCACCAGAAGAACACAGAAGGTCAGACTACCACCGTTCACATCAGAACCTAAAGACACTTTGTAATGAAATGCCTCCTTGGCATGGTTACCCCCTCACTTTTTGCCTTTTGTTGATGCCAGTTATGATTGAAAGTGTGCTGGGACCCTGCTAACCAGGCCCTAGCACCAGTGTTCTTTCCCTAAACTGTACCTTTGTTCCCACAATTGGCACAGCCCTGGCACACAGATAAGTCCCTTGTAAATGGTACACCTGGTATTAAGGGCCCTGTGGCAAGGGAAGGTCTCTAAGGGGTGCAGCCTGTCTTATGCCACCCTGGGGACCCCTCACACAGAACATGAACACTGCCTCACAGCTTGTGTGTGCTGGTGGGGAGAAAATGACTAAGTCGACATGGGACCCCGCTCAGGGTGCCATGACAACCTCACACTGCCTGTGGCATAGGTAAGTCACCCCTCTAGCAGGCCTTACAGCCCTTAGACAGGGTGCACTATACCACAGCTCAGGGCATCAGTGCACAAGCACTATGCACCTACAGTGCCTAAGCAAAATCTTAGACATTGTAAGTGTAGGGTAGCCATAAAGAGTATATGGTCTGGGAGTCTGTAAATTACCAACTCCACAGTTCCATAATGGCTATGCTGAAATCTGGGAAATTTGGTATCAAACTTCTCAGCACAATAAATGCACACTGATGCCAGTGTAGAATTTATTGTAAAATACACCCAGAGGGCATCTCAGAGATGACCCCTGAATACCAGTCCGACTCTTAGTGCTAGGGTGACCAGTTTCTGCCAGCCTGCCACAACCACTCTTTGTCACTCTATGGCCAGGAACAAAGCCTGTACTGGGGGAGGTGTATCTCACCTCCCCCTGCAGGAACTGTAACACCTGGAGGTGAGCCTCAAAGACTCATGCCTTTTGTTACAGCACCCCAGGGCATCCCAGCTAGTGGGGATGTCCGCCTCTCTGGCCACTACCCCCACTTGTGGCAGCAAGGCTGGAGGAGATAATGAGGAAAACAAGAAGGAGTCACCCACCAGTCAGGACAGCCCCTCAGGTGCCCTGAGCTGAGGTGACCCCTTCCTTTAGAAATCCTCCATCTTGAGTTTGGAGGATTCCCCAATAGGAATAGGGATGTGCCCCCCTCCCCTCTGGGAGGAGAACAAAGAGGGTACAGCCACCCTCAAGGGCAGTAGCCACTGGCTACTGCCCGCCTGACCTAAACACACCCCTAAATTTAGTAGTTAGGGGCGACCCTGAACCCAGGAAATCAGATTCATGCAACCTACAACAAGAAGAAGGACTGCTGACCTGAAAGCCCCGCAGAGACGACAACTGACTTGGGCCCAACCCTACCGGCCTGTATCCAGACTCAAAGAACCTGCACAGTGACGCATCCGACAGGGACCAGCGACCTCGGAGGACACAGAGGACTGCCCTGAACCAGAAGGACCAAGAAACGCCTGAGAATAGCGGCCCTGTCCAAAAACTGCAATCAGTTTGCAACAAAGAAACAACTTTGAAAGAACTCACTCTTGCCGCCGGAAGCGTGAGACTTCACCCAGTACAGGCTTTGTTCCTGGCCACAGAGTGACAAAGGCACTCTCCCCATGTGGCCAGCAACATGTCTGGTGTGTGGCAGGCTGGCAGAAACTGGTCAGCCTACACTAGAAGTCGGGTAGGTATTCAGGGGGCATCTCTAAGATGCCCTTTGGGTGTATGATACAATAAATTGTACACTGGCATCAGTGTGCATTTATTGTGCTGAGAAGTTTGATACCAAACTTCCCAGTTTTCAGTGTAGCCATTATGGTACTGTGGAGTTCGTGTTTGACAACCTCCCAGACCATATACTCTTATGGCTACCCTGCACTTATAATGTCTACGGTTTTGCTTAGACACTGTAGAGGCATAGTGTTCGTGCACATATGCCCTCACCTGTGGTACAGTGCACCCTGCCTTAGGGCTGTAAGGCCTGCTAGAGGAGTGACTTGCCCATGGCACAGGCAGTGTGAGATTGGCATGGCACTCTGAGGGAAGTGCCATGTCGACTTTGTCATTTTCTCCCCACCAGCACACACAAAATGTGAGGCAGTGTGCATGTGCTGAGTGAGGGGTCCCCAGGGTGGCATAAGACATGCTGCAGCCCTTAGAGACCTTCCCTGGCATCAGGGCCCTTGGTACCAGTTACAAGGGACTTACCTAAGTGCCCGGGTGGTGCCAACTGTGGAGACAAAGGTACAGTTTAGGGAAAGAACACTGGTGCTGGGGCCTGGTTAGCCGTGTCCCAGCACACTTTCAAATCATAACTTAGCATCAGCAAAGGCAAAAAGTTAGGGGGTAACCCATGCCAAGGAGGCATTTCCTTACAGCCCTGCTAACACCTCTGATGCCTCATTAGTGCCCCCTCTGTCTGGTTATTGCTCTTGGTGATGTCCTATTATTGCCGCTGTTGCCCCCATCATTCCATCCTCTGATGTCTTATTGCTCTGCTAACACCTCTGATGCCTCATTATTGCACTCTCTGATGCGGTTATTGCCCTCTCTAGTGCCCTGTTAATGCTCAGTCTGCTGCGTCATTATTGCCTCCTCCCATGTGGTTACTGCTCTCTCTAAAGCCCTGTTATTGCCCTCTCTGGGGCCCTGTTATATATTGTCTTAATTCTGATCCTTTTACAAACGGGAGTTTGTTCAGGAATCAGAATCTGAGACCTTCCATATTCAGGTCTAACTGCTCACGTTGTGCGACAGCCGCAGAAGTGGCTACAACCCTCAGATTTTTTTTCTACAACATAAGTTTACCTGCACCATATACAAATCCGGTCTCAACCTATTTTCCTTGGAAGAAATGGGTATGACGGGGTATTGGCTTGTATTTTTTCTGCACTATCTGCTTGACTAAGTCCATCTGAGTTAACTGCTTGCAGAGACTAACGACCTAGTAGTTATCTAACTGGAGAATATCAGCACTGAAGACCCCACAGCAGCAGAATGACAGTAGCCACCAAAAAAGAAATCCCAGTAACCACTGAGTGCCCTGAAACACAAAGACAGATCCAATATCTTACAGACAAGCATTCACAGCCCCCCCCCCCCCCCAACCAGGCATGTCGTGATTCACAGGGTGAACATCACTTCTCTCTAATGCACAATGTGGAGGTCTCTGCCCCAACCACTTGTACGTCCAGTCTGCCACACTGTGGCAGCTGTGATCCTTAACTTGCAGGACCCTGGGCCGAAGCATCCCTAACAAGGCCACATGGGCTGCCATGACTTACCCCTTCCTTCTCATTTTCCATCAGCACTTTCTTCAGCGCCACCTTCTTGCCGGTGTGTCGATGCTTGGCTTTAAACACCTCCCTGTGCAGAGGAAACAAAGGGAGGAGTAAGTACAGAGGTGCCTTGAAGGCTCTAGGATAGGGGTGGCAGGAGGGACTCTGACGGGGGAGGTGGGATTAGGCTCGGGGGAGGGGCATTGGGTGTCTTCTCGTACTTGGGGGTGGGTAGAGGGCCTGTGATGATGGCTAAGGAGAGTGTGAGGGGGTTTCAGGAGAGTGTGCTTGGTTGGGGGGGGGGGGGGGGGGATCCTCACCCGAAGGTGCCATGTCCAATCTTGGCCAGCTTTTTATACTTGGGGGTGGTTTGCGATGAGGGCTAGTCGGGTTATGGGGGTGTGTTTTTAGGTCTTCACCCAAAGGTTGCTCTGCCCGATCATGGCCAGCTTCTCGTACTTGGGGCAAGGGGGTCTGTGATGAGGAGTAGGAAGGTGTGTGGGGTGTCAGCGGGGTATGGTGTGTCGGAGGGTGCCTCTAGGGGGTGTCACCCGAATGTGCCCTGCCGGATCTGGACCAGCTTCTGGTGCTTGGGGGTGGGTAGGGGGTCTGTGATGAGGGATGGGTGAGGGGGTGTCTGGGGTTTGGGGGTGTCCTCACCCGAAGGTGCCCTGCCCGATCTTGGCCAGCTTCTGGTGCTTGGGGGTGGGTAGGGGGTCTGTGATGAATGAGGGATGGGGGGTGTCTGGGGTGTGAGGGGTTTGGGGGGGTCCTCACCCGAAGGTGCCCTGCCCGATCTTGGCCAGCTTCTGGTGCTTGGGGGTGGGTAGGGGGTCTGTGATGAATGAGGGATGGGGGGTGTCTGGGGTGTGAGGGGTTTGGGGGGGTCCTCACCCGAAGGTGCCCTGCCCGATCTTGGCCAGCTTCTGGTGCTTGGGGGTGGGTAGGGGGTCTGTGATGAGGGATGGGGGGTGTCTGGGGTGTGAGGGGTTTGGGGGGGTCCTCACCCGAAGGTGCCCTGCCCGATCTTGGCCAGCTTCTCGTACTTGGACACCTCGTCGCAGAAGGGGAACTCCACGGCCTCATAGTGCCGCAGCAGCGCCGGCCCCCGGGGGGAGCCCAGCTCCGGGGGCAGCTCGGCGGGGCGCGGGGGGGCCGGCGGGGCCGCCAGGGTGGGGCAGGAGGAGGGGGCGCCCGGGGATCTGCTCTCCCTCGGGGGTCCCTCTGCCCTCAGCCCCTCGCCCGGGGGGTCTCTCCCTCTTCCCTCTTGGGGGGTCTCGCTCCCGGCTCGGGGGTCTCAGCCCCGGGGTCCCCTCTGCTGTTCGGGGGTCTCTCGCTCCCTCCGCGGGGGTATCTCAGTTTGGGGCCTCAGTCCCCGTCTATCCCTCGCTGTCTCCCGCCCCGGGGGTCTCTCTCCTCGGGGTGACTCTCGGTGTCTCACTCTCTTCCCCTCCTGCCCCGCACACTTCCGCTCTCTCGCTCCACTTCCGGGTCACGCCGCGGACGCAGCGGCAGCTTCCGGTGCAGTGCATGCCGGGACGGATTCTCTAGGATTTAGTCTCCAGAGTTCTCTTAGCGGCGGGGGGGGGGGGGAGGAGTGCAGCAGGTGCAGCGGCACCGGAGCCCCCACCGTAGCCCCCCCCACCCCACAACACCCCCAGACCTGCAGCCCCTCCCACGGCAGACACCACAGCACACACAGGAGCACAGCAGACACCACAGCACACACAGGAGCACAGAGCAGACACCACAGGACACACAGGAGCCACAGCAGACACCACAGCACACACAGGAGCCACAGCAGACACCACAGCACACACAGGAGCACAGAGCAGACACCACAGCACACACAGGAGCACAGCAGACACCACAGCACACACAGGAGCACAGCAGACACCACAGCACACACAGGAGCACAGCAGACACCACAGCACACACAGGAGCACAGCAGACACCACAGCACACACAGGAGCCACAGCAGACACCACAGCACACACAGGAGCCACAGCAGACACCACAGCACACACAGGAGCACAGAGCAGACACCACAGCACACACAGGAGCACAGAGCAGACACCACAGCACACACAGGAGCACAGCAGACACCACAGCACACACAGGAGCACAGCAGACACCACAGCACACACAGGAGCACAGCAGACACCACAGCACACACAGGAGCCCAGAGCAGACACCACAGCACACACAGGAGCCACAGCAGACACCACAGCACCCACAGGAGCACAGAGCAGACACCACAGCACACACAGGAGCACAGCAGACACCACAGCACACACAGGAGCCCAGAGCAGACACCACAGCACACACAGGAGCCACAGCAGACTCCACAGCACCCACAGGAGCACAGAGCAGACACCACAGCACACACAGGAGCACAGCAGACACCACAGCACACACAGGAGCACAGCAGACACCACAGCACACACAGGAGCACAGCAGACACCACAGCACACACAGGAGCACAGCAGACACCACAGCACACACAGGAGCACAGCAGACACCACAGCACACACAGGAGCCCAGAGCAGACACCACAGCACACACAGGAGCCACAGCAGACACCACAGCACCCACAGGAGCACAGAGCAGACACCACAGCACACACAGGAGCACAGCAGACACCACAGCACACACAGGAGCCCAGAGCAGACACCACAGCACACACAGGAGCCACAGCAGACTCCACAGCACCCACAGGAGCACAGAGCAGACACCACAGCACACACAGGAGCCACAGCAGACACCACAGCACACACAGGAGCCACAGCAGACGCCACAGCACACAGGAGCACAGCAGACACCACAGCACACACAGGAGCCACAGCAGACACCACAGCACACACAGGAGCCACAGCAGACACCACAGCACACACAGGAGCACAGCAGACACCACAGCACACACAGGAGCCACAGCAGACACCACAGCACACACAGGAGCACAGCAGACACCACAGGACACACAGGAGCCAGAGCAGACACCACAGCACACACAGGAGCCACAGCAGACACCACAGCACACACAGGAGCACAGCAGACACCACAGCACACACAGGAGCACAGAGCAGACACCACAGGACACACAGGAGCCCAGAGCAGACACCACAGCACACACAGGAGCCCAGCAGACACCACAGCACACACAGGAGCCACAGCAGACGCCACAGCACACAGGAGCACAGCAGACACCACAGCACACACAGGAGCCACAGCAGACACCACAGCACACACAGGAGCCACAGCACACACCACAGCACACACAGGAGCACAGAGCAGACACCACAGGACACACAGGAGCCACAGCAGACACCACAGCACACAGGAGCCACAGCAGACACCACAGCACACAGGAGCACAGAGCAGACACCACAGGACACACAGGAGCCACAGCAGACACCACAGCACACACAGGAGCCCAGAGCAGACACCACAGGACACACAGGAGCCACAGCAGACACCACAGCACACACAGGAGCCACAGCAGACACCACAGCACACAGGAGCACAGAGCAGACACCACAGCACACACAGGAGCCACAGCAGACACCACAGCACACACAGGAGCCACAGCAGACACCACAGCACACACAGGAGCACAGAGCAGACACCACAGCACACACAGGAGCCACAGCAGACACCACAGGACACACAGGAGCCACAGCAGACACCACAGCACCCACAGGAGCACAGAGCAGACACCACAGCACACACAGGAGACACAGCAGACACCACAGGACACACAGGAGCCACAGCAGACACCACAGCACACACAGGAGCCACAGCAGACACCACAGCACACACAGGAGCCACAGCAGACACCACAGCACACACATGAGCCACAGCAGACACCACAGCACACACAGGAGCCCAGAGCAGACACCACAGCACACACAGGAGCCACAGCAGACACCACAGGACACACAGGAGCCACAGCAGACACCACAGCACCCACAGGAGCACAGAGCAGACACCACAGGACACACAGGAGCACAGCAGACACCACAGCACACACAGGAGCACAGAGCAGACACCACAGCACACACAGGAGCCACAGCAGACACCACAGCACACACAGGAGCACAGCAGACACCACAGGACACACAGGAGCACAGCACACACCACAGGACACACAGGAGCACAGCACACACCACAGCACACACAGGAGCCACAGCAGACACCACAGCACACACAGGAGACCAGAGCAGACACCACAGGACACACAGGAGCACAGCAGACACCACAGCACACACAGGAGCACAGCAGACACCACAGCACACACAGGAGCACAGAGCAGACACCACAGCACACACAGGAGCCACAGAAGACGCCACAGCACACACAGGAGCCACAGCAGACACCACAGCACACACAGGAGCCACAGCACACACCACAGCACACACAGGAGCACAGAGCAGACACCACAGGACACACAGGAGCCACAGCAGACACCACAGCACACAGGAGCACAGAGCAGACACCACAGGACACACAGGAGCCACAGCAGACACCACAGCACACACAGGAGCCACAGCAGACACCACAGCACACACAGGAGCCACAGCAGACACCACAGCACACACAGGAGCACAGAGCAGACACCACAGCACACACAGGAGCCACAGCAGACACCACAGGACACACAGGAGCCACAGCAGACACCACAGCACCCACAGGAGCACAGAGCAGACACCACAGCACACACAGGAGACACAGCAGACACCACAGGACACACAGGAGCCACAGCAGACACCACAGCACACGCAGGAGCCACAGCAGACACCACAGCACACACAGGAGCCACAGCAGACACCACAGCACACACAGGAGCCACAGCAGACACCACAGCACACACAGGAGCCACAGCAGACACCACAGCACACACAGGAGCCCAGAGCAGACACCACAGCACACACAGGAGCCACAGCAGACACCACAGGACACACAGGAGCCACAGCAGACACCACAGCACCCACAGGAGCACAGAGCAGACACCACAGGACACACAGGAGCACAGCAGACACCACAGCACACACAGGAGCACAGAGCAGACACCACAGCACACACAGGAGCCACAGCAGACACCACAGCACACACAGGAGCACAGCAGACACCACAGGACACACAGGAGCACAGCACACACCACAGGACACACAGGAGCACAGCACACACCACAGCACACACAGGAGCCACAGCAGACACCACAGCACACACAGGAGCCCAGAGCAGACACCACAGGACACACAGGAGCACAGCAGACACCACAGCACACACAGGAGCACAGCAGACACCACAGCACACACAGGAGCACAGAGCAGACACCACAGCACACACAGGAGCCACAGAAGATGCCACAGCACACACAGGAGCCACAGCAGACACCACAGCACACACAGGAGCACAGAGCAGACACCACAGCACACACAGGAGCACAGCACACACCACAGGACACACAGGAGCCACAGCAGACACCACAGGACACACAGGAGCACAGCACACACCACAGGACACACAGGAGCCACAGCAGACACCACAGCACACACAGGAGCACAGCAGACACCACAGGACACACAGGAGCACAGCAGACACCACAGCACACACAGGAGCACAGCAGACACCACAGCACACACAGGAGCACAGCAGACACCACAGCACACACAGGAGCCCAGAGCAGACACCACAGCACACACAGGAGCCACAGAAGATGCCACAGCACACACAGGAGCCACAGCAGACACCACAGCACACACAGGAGCCACAGCAGACACCACAGCACACACAGGAGCACAGAGCAGACACCACAGGACACACAGGAGCACAGCAGACACCACAGGACACACAGGAGCACAGCAGACACCACAGCACACACAGGAGCACAGAGCAGACACCACAGCACACACAGGAGCCACAGCAGACACCACAGCACACACAGGAGCACAGCAGACACCACAGGACACACAGGAGCACAGCACACACCACAGCACACACAGGAGCCACAGCAGACACCACAGCACACACAGGAGCACAGCAGACACCACAGCACACACAGTAGCCACAGCAGACACCACAGCACACACAGGAGCACAGCAGACACCACAGCACACACAGGAGCACAGCACACACCACAGCACACACAGGAGCACAGCAGACACCACAGGACACACAGGAGCACAGCACACACCACAGCACACACAGGAGCACAGCAGACACCACAGCACACACAGGAGCCACAGCAGACACCACAGCACACACAGGAGCCACAGCACACACAGGAGCCCAGAGCAGACACCACAGCACCCACAGGAGCACAGCAGACACCACAGGACACACAGGAGCACAGCACACACCACAGCACACACAGGAGCACAGCAGACACCACAGCACACACAGGAGCACAGCAGACACCACAGCACACACAGGAGCCACAGCAGACACCACAGCACACACAGGAGCACAGCACACACCACAGCACACACAGGAGCACAGCAGACACCACAGCACACACAGGAGCCACAGCAGACACCACAGCACACACAGGAGCACAGAGCAGACACCACAGCACACACAGGAGCCACAGCAGACACCACAGCACACACAGGAGCCCAGAGCAGACACCACAGCACCCACAGGAGCACAGCAGACACCACAGGACACACAGGAGCACAGCACACACCACAGCACACACAGGAGCACAGCAGACACCACAGCACACACAGGAGCACAGCAGACACCACAGCACACACAGGAGCCACAGCAGACACCACAGCACACACAGGAGCACAGCACACACCACAGCACACACAGGAGCACAGCAGACACCACAGCACACACAGGAGCCACAGCAGACACCACAGCACACACAGGAGCACAGAGCAGACACCACAGCACACACAGGAGCCACAGCAGACACCACAGCACACACAGGAGCCCAGAGCAGACACCACAGCACCCACAGGAGCACAGCAGACACCACAGGACACACAGGAGCACAGCACACACCACAGCACACACAGGAGCACAGCAGACACCACAGCACACACAGGAGCACAGCAGACACCACAGCACACACAGGAGCCACAGCAGACACCACAGCACACACAGGAGCACAGAGCAGACACCACAGCACACACAGGAGCCACAGCAGACACCACAGCACACACAGGAGCCCAGAGCAGACACCACAGCACACACAGGAGCACAGCAGTCACCACAGCACACACAGGAGCCACAGCAGACACCACAGCACACACAGGAGCACAGAGCAGACACCACAGCACACACAGGAGCACAGAGGAGACACCACAGCACACACAGGAGCACAGAGCAGACACCACAGCACACACAGGAGCACAGAGCAGACACCACAGCACACACAGGAGCCACAGCAGACACCACAGGACACACAGGAGCACAGCAGACACCACAGCACACACAGGAGCACAGAGCAGACACCACAGCACACACAGGAGCACAGCAGACACCACAGCACACACAGGAGCCCAGAGCAGACACCACAGCACACACAGGAGCCCAGAGCAGACACCACAGCACACACAGGAGCACAGCAGTCACCACAGCACACACAGGAGCCACAGCAGACACCACAGCACACACAGGAGCACAGAGCAGACACCACAGCACACACAGGAGCACAGAGCAGACACCACAGCACACACAGGAGCACAGAGCAGACACCACAGCACACACAGGAGCACAGCAGACACCACAGGACACACAGGAGCCCAGAGCAGACACAACAGCACACACAGGAGCACAGCAGTCACCACAGCACACACAGGAGCCACAGCAGACACCACAGCACACACAGGAGCACAGAGCAGACACCACAGCACACACAGGAGCACAGAGCAGACACCACAGCACACACAGGAGCACAGCAGTCACCACAGCACACACAGGAGCCACAGCAGACACCACAGCACACACAGGAGCACAGAGCAGACACCACAGCACACACAGGAGCACAGAGCAGACACCACAGCACACACAGGAGCACAGAGCAGACACCACAGCACACACAGGAGCACAGCAGACACCACAGCACACACAGGAGACACAGCAGACACCACAGCACACACAGGAGCCACAGCAGACACCACAGCACACACAGGAGCCACAGCAGACACCACAGCACACACAGGAGCACAGAGCAGACACCACAGCACACACAGGAGCACAGAGCAGACACCACAGCACACACAGGAGCACAGAGCAGACACCACAGCACACACAGGAGCACAGCAGACACCACAGCACACACAGGAGACACAGCAGACACCACAGCACACACAGGAGACACAGCAGACACCACAGGACACACAGGAGACACAGCAGACACCACAGGACACACAGGAGCCACAGCAGACACCACAGCACACACAGGAGCCCAGAGCAGACACCACAGGACACACAGGAGCCACAGCAGACACCACAGGACACACAGGAGCCAGAGCAGACACCACAGCACACACACAGGAGCCACAGCAGACACCACAGCACACACAGGAGCCCAGAGCAGACACCACAGCACACACAGGAGCGACAGCAGACACCACAGGACACACAGGAGCACAGCAGACACCACAGCACACACAGGAGCACAGAGCAGACACCACAGCACACACAGGAGCACAGCAGACACCACAGCACACACAGGAGCCCAGAGCAGACACCACAGGACACACAGGAGCCCAGAGCAGACACCACAGCACACACAGGAGCACAGCAGACACCACAGCACACACAGGAGCCACAGCAGACACCATAGGACACACAGGAGCACAGAGCAGACACCACAGCACACACAGGAGACACAGCAGACACCACAGCACACACAGGAGACACAGCAGACACCACAGCACACACAGGAGACACAGCAGACACCACAGCACACACAGGAGCACAGCAGACACCACAGGACACACAGGAGCACAGCAGAGACCACAGCACACACAGGAGCACAGCAGACACCACAGCACACACAGGAGCCCAGCAGACACCACAGCACACACAGGAGCACAGAGCAGACACCACAGGACACAGGAGCACAGAGCAGACACCACAGGACACACAGGAGCACAGCAGACACCACAGCACACACAGGAGCACAGAGCAGACACCACAGCACACACAGGAGCCCAGAGCAGACACCACAGCACACACAGGAGCCCAGAGCAGACACCACAGCACACACAGGAGCACAGCAGACACCACAGGACACACAGGAGCACAGAGCAGACACCACAGCACACACAGGAGCACAGCAGACACCACAGCACACACAGGAGCCCAGAGCAGACACCACAGCACACACAGGAGCCCAGAGCAGACACCACAGCACACACAGGAGCACAGAGCAGACACCACAGCACACACAGGAGCCACAGCAGACACCACAGGACACACAGGAGCACAGCAGAAGCCACAGCACACACAGGAGCCCAGAGCAGACACCACAGCACACACAGGAGCACAGAGCAGACACCACAGCACACACAGGAGCACAGCAGACACCACAGGACACAGGAGCACAGAGCAGACACCACAGGACACACAGGAGCACAGCAGACACCACAGGACACACAGGAGCACAGCAGACGCCACAGGACACACAGGAGCACAGCAGACACCACAGCACACACAGGAGCACAGCAGACGCCACAGGACACACAGGAGCACAGCAGACACCACAGCACACACAGGAGCACAGCAGACACCACAGCACACACAGGAGCCCAGCAGACACCACAGCACACACAGGAGCCCAGAGCAGACACCACAGGACACACAGGAGCCCAGAGCAGACACCACAGCACACACAGGAGCACAGCAGACACCACAGGACACACAGGAGCACAGCAGAAGCCACAGCACACACAGGAGCACAGCAGACACCACAGGACACACAGGAGCCACAGCAGACACCACAGGAGCACAGAGCAGACACCACAGCACACACAGGAGCCCAGAGCAGACACCACAGCACACACAGGAGCACAGCAGACACAACAGCACACACAGGAGCACAGCAGACACCACAGCACACACAGGAGCACAGAGCAGACACCACAGGACACACAGGAGCACAGAGCAGACACCACAGCACACACAGGAGCACAGCAGACACCACAGGACACACAGGAGCACAGCAGACGCCACAGGACACACAGGAGCACAGCAGACGCCACAGCACACACAGGAGCACAGCAGACACCACAGCACACACAGGAGCACAGAGCAGACACCACAGGACACACAGGAGCCACAGCAGACACCACAGGACACACAGGAGCACAGCAGACACCACAGCACACACAGGAGCCACAGCAGACACCACAGCACACACAGGAGCCACAGCAGACACCACAGCACACACAGGAGCACAGCAGACACCACAGCACACACAGGAGCCCAGAGCAGACACCACAGGACACACAGGAGCCCAGAGCAGACACCACAGGACACACAGGAGCACAGAGCAGACACCACAGCACACACAGGAGCACAGAGCAGACACCACAGCACACACAGAAGCACAGCAGACACCACAGCACACACAGGAGCCCAGCAGACACCACAGCACACACAGGAGCCCAGCAGACACCACAGCACACACAGGAGCCCAGAGCAGACACCACAGCACACACAGGAGCCCAGAGCAGACACCACAGCACACACAGGAGCCTCAGCAGACACCACAGCACACACAGGAGCCACAGCAGACACCACAGCACACACAGGAGCCACAGCAGATGCCACAGCACACACAGGAGCCACAGCAGACACCACAGCACACACAGGAGCACAGCAGACACCACAGCACACACAGGAGCACAGAGCAGACACCACAGGACACACAGGAGCCCAGAGCAGACACCACAGCACACACAGGAGCCACAGCAGACACCACAGCACACACAGGAGCACAGCAGACACCACAGCACACACAGGAGCACAGCAGACACCACAGCACACACAGGAGCCACAGCAGACACCACAGGACACACAGGAGCACAGAGCAGACACCACAGCACACACAGGAGCACAGAGCAGACACCACAGCACACACAGGAGCCCAGAGCAGACACCACAGGACACACAGGAGCCACAGCAGACACCACAGGACACACAGGAGCACAGCAGACACCACAGCACACACAGGAGCACAGAGCAGACACCACAGCACACACAGGAGCACAGCAGACACCACAGCACACACAGGAGCACAGCAGACACCACAGCACACACAGGAGCCACAGCAGACACCACAGCACACACAGGAGCACAGCAGACGCCACAGGACACACAGGAGCCCAGAGCAGACACCACAGCACACACAGGAGCCACAGCAGACACCACAGCACACACAGGAGCCCAGAGCAGACACCATAGCACACACAGGAGCACAGCAGACACCACAGCACACACAGGAGCCACAGCAGACACCACAGCACACACAGGAGCCACAGCAGACACCACAGCACACACAGGAGCACAGCAGACACCACAGGACACACAGGAGCCAGAGCAGACACCATAGCACACACAGGAGCCACAGCAGACACCACAGCACACACAGGAGCACAGCAGACACCACAGCACACACAGGAGCACAGAGCAGACACCACAGGACACACAGGAGCCAGAGCAGACACCACAGCACACACAGGAGCCCAGAGCAGACACCACAGGACACACAGGAGCCACAGCAGACACCACAGGACACACAGGAGCACAGAGCAGACACCACAGCACACACAGGAGCCACAGCAGACACCACAGGACACACAGGAGCACAGAGCAGACACCACAGCACACACAGGAGCCACAGCAGACACCACAGCACACACAGGAGCACAGCAGACACCACAGCACACACAGGAGCCCAGAGCAGACACCACAGGACACACAGGAGCCACAGCAGAAGCCACAGCACACACAGGAGCACAGCAGACACCACAGGACACACAGGAGCCACAGCAGACACCACAGGAGCACAGAGCAGACACCACAGCACACACAGGAGCCCAGAGCAGACACCACAGGACACACAGGAGCCACAGCAGACACAACAGCACACACAGGAGCACAGCAGACACAACAGGACACACAGGAGCCCAGAGCAGACACCACAGGACACACAGGAGCACAGCAGACACCACAGGACACACAGGAGCACAGCAGACACCACAGCACACACAGGAGCACAGAGCAGACACCACAGGACACACAGGAGCACAGCAGACACCACAGCACACACAGGAGCCCAGAGCAGACAGCACAGCACACACAGGAGCACAGCAGACACCACAGGACACACAGGAGCACAGCAGACACCACAGCACACACAGGAGCCACAGCAGACACCACAGCACACACAGGAGCACAGCAGACACCACAGCACACACAGGAGCCCAGAGCAGACACCACAGGACACACAGGAGCCCAGAGCAGACACCACAGGACACACAGGAGCCCAGAGCAGACACCACAGCACACACAGGAGCCCAGAGCAGACACCACAGCACACACAGGAGCCCAGAGCAGACACCACAGCACACACAGGAGCACAGCAGACACCACAGGACACACAGGAGCCCAGAGCAGACACCACAGCACACACAGGAGCACAGAGCAGACACCACAGGACACACAGGAGCCAGAGCAGACACCACAGCACACACAGGAGCCACAGCAGACACCACAGCACACACAGGAGCACAGCAGACACCACAGGACACACAGGAGCCAGAGCAGACACCACAGCACACACAGGAGCCACAGCAGACACCACAGCACACACAGGAGCACAGCAGACACCACAGCACACACAGGAGCACAGAGCAGACACCACAGGACACACAGGAGCCAGAGCAGACACCACAGCACACACAGGAGCCCAGAGCAGACACCACAGGACACACAGGAGCCACAGCAGACACCACAGGACACACAGGAGCACAGAGCAGACACCACAGCACACACAGGAGCCACAGCAGACACCACAGGACACACAGGAGCACAGAGCAGACACCACAGCACACACAGGAGCCACAGCAGACACCACAGCACACACAGGAGCACAGCAGACACCACAGCACACACAGGAGCCCAGAGCAGACACCACAGGACACACAGGAGCCACAGCAGACACCACAGGACACACAGGAGCACAGAGCAGACACCACAGCACACACAGGAGCCCAGAGCAGACACCACAGGACACACAGGAGCCACAGCAGACACCACAGCACACACAGGAGCACAGCAGACACAACAGGACACACAGGAGCCCAGAGCAGACACCACAGGACACACAGGAGCCCAGAGCAGACACCACAGCACACACAGGAGCCCAGAGCAGACACCACAGGACACACAGGAGCCACAGCAGACACCACAGGACACACAGGAGCCAGAGCAGACACCACAGCACACACACAGGAGCCACAGCAGACACCACAGCACACACAGGAGCCCAGAGCAGACACCACAGGACACACAGGAGCCACAGCAGACACCACAGCACACACAGGAGCACAGAGCAGACACCACAGCACACACAGGAGCACAGCAGACACCACAGCACACACAGGAGCCACAGCAGTCACCACAGCACACACAGGAGCCCAGAGCAGACACCACAGGACACACAGGAGCCCAGAGCAGACACCACAGGACACACAGGAGCCCAGAGCAGACACCACAGGACACACAGGAGCACAGAGCAGACACCACAGGACACACAGGAGCCAGAGCAGACACCACAGCACACACAGGAGCACAGCAGACACCACAGCACACACAGGAGCACAGAGCAGACACCACAGCACACACAGGAGCACAGCAGACACCACAGCACACACAGGAGCCCAGAGCAGACACCACAGGACACACAGGAGCCACAGCAGACACCACAGGACACACAGGAGCACAGAGCAGACACCACAGCACACACAGGAGCCCAGAGCAGACACCACAGGACACACAGGAGCCACAGCAGACACCACAGCACACACAGGAGCACAGCAGACACAACAGGACACACAGGAGCCCAGAGCAGACACCACAGGACACACAGGAGCCCAGAGCAGACACCACAGCACACACAGGAGCACAGCAGACACCACAGCACACACAGGAGCACAGCAGACACCACAGGACACACAGGAGCCCAGAGCAGACACCACAGGACACACAGGAGCCCAGAGCAGACACCACAGCACACACAGGAGCCCAGAGCAGACACCACAGGACACACAGGAGCCACAGCAGACACCACAGGACACACAGGAGCCAGAGCAGACACCACAGCACACACAGGAGCCCAGAGCAGACACCACAGGACACACAGGAGCCACAGCAGACACCACAGCACACACAGGAGCCCAGAGCAGACACCACAGGACACACAGGAGCCACAGCAGACACCACAGCACACACAGGAGCACAGAGCAGACACCACAGCACACACAGGAGCACAGCAGACACCACATCACACACAGGAGCCCAGAGCAGACACCACAGGACACACAGGAGCACAGAGCAGACACCACAGCACACACAGGAGCCACAGCAGACACCACAGCACACACAGGAGCACAGCAGACACCACAGCACACACAGGAGCACAGCAGACACAACAGGACACACAGGAGCACAGAGCAGACACCACAGCACACACAAGAGCCCAGAGCAGACACCACAGGACACACAGGAGCCACAGCAGACACCACAGCACACACAGGATCCCAGAGCAGACACCACAGCACACACAGGAGCACAGCAGACACCACAGGACACACAGGAGCACACAGCAGACACCACAGGACACACAGGAGCACAGAGCAGACACCACAGGACACACAGGAGCCCAGAGCAGACACCACAGGACACACAGGAGCACAGAGCAGACACCACAGGACACACAGGAGCCACAGCAGACACCACAGGACACACAGGAGCCCAGAGCAGACACCACAGGACACACAGGAGCCACAGCATACACAGGAGCACAGCAGACACCACAGGACACACAGGAGCACAGCAGTCACAACGGGACACACAGGAGCCCAGAGCAGACACCACAGGACACACAGGAGCCCAGAGCAGACACCACAGGACACACAGGAGCCACAGCAGACACCACAGCACACACAGGAGCACAGCAGACACCACAGGACACACAGGAGCCCAGAGCAGACACCACAGGACACACAGGAGCACAGCAGACACCACAGCACACACAGGAGCACAGAGCAGACACCACAGCACACACGGGAGCCCAGAGCAGACACCACAGCACACACAGGAGCCACAGCAGACACCACAGCACACACAGGAGCCACAGAAGATGCCACAGCACACACAGGAGCCACAGCAGACACCACAGCACACACAGGAGCCACAGCAGACACCACAGCACACACAGGAGCACAGAGCAGACACCACAGGACACACAGGAGCACAGCAGACACCACAGCACACACAGGAGCACAGAGCAGACACCACAGCACACACAGGAGCACAGCAGACACCACAGCACACACAGGAGCACAGCAGACACCACAGCACACACAGGAGCACAGCAGACACCACAGGATACACAGGAGCACAGCAGACACCACAGGACACACAGGAGCCCAGAGCAGACACCACAGCACACACAGGAGCCACAGCAGATGCCACAGCACACACAGGAGCAACAGCAGACGCCACAGCACACACAGGAGCCACAGCAGACACCACAGCAGCAACAGGAGCACAGCAGACACCACAGCACACACAGGAGCACAGCAGACACCACAGCACACACAGGAGCCCAGAGCAGACACCACAGCACACACAGGAGCCCAGAGCAGACACCACAGCACACACAGGAGCCACAGCAGACACCACAGGACACACAGGAGCCCAGAGCAGACACCACAGGACACACAGGAGCACAGCAGACACCACAGCACACACAGGAGCACAGAGCAGACACCACAGCACACACAGAAGCACAGCAGACACCACAGCACACACAGGAGCCACAGCAGACACCACAGCACACACAGGAGCACAGCAGACACCACAGCACACACAGGAGCACAGCAGACACCACAGCACACACAGGAGCACAGAGCAGACACCACAGGACACACAGGAGCCCAGAGCAGACACCACAGCACACAGCACAGCAGACACCACAGGATACACAGACACCACAGGATACACAGGAGCACAGCAGACACCACAGCACACACAGGAGCCACAGGACCTCAGACACAACAGCACACACAGGAGCCACAGCAGACACCACAGCACACACAGGAGCCACAGCAGACACCACAGCACACACAGGAGCCACAGCAGACACCACAGCACACACAGGAGCACAGAGCAGACACCACAGCACACACAGGAGCCCAGAGCAGACACCACAGGACACACAGGAGCCACAGCAGACGCCACAGGACACACAGGAGCACAGAGCAGACACCACAGCACACACAGGAGCACAACAGACACCACAACACACACAGGAGCCACAGCAGACACCACAGGACACACAGGAGCCCAGAGCAGACACCACAGCACACACAGGAGCACAGCAGACACCACAGGATACACAGGAGCACAGCAGACACCACAGGACACACAGGAGCACAGCAGACACCACAGCACACACAGGAGCCCAGAGCAGACACCACAGGACACACAGGAGCCCAGAGCAGACACCACAGGACACACAGGAGCCCAGAGCAGACACCACAGGACACACAGGAGCCACAGCGGACACCACAGCACACACAGGAGCACAGCAGACACCACAGGACACACAGGAGCACAGCAGACACCACAGGACACACAGGAGCACAGCAGACACCACAGGACACACAGGAGCCCTGATCGTCCTGGGTTAGTGGGTTTGCCTGGGGTCCCTGTGGTGGTGGACACACTTCTGATTGACGTGTCCTGGGGACAGTGGCATGGGCCCGCTGGGTGGGTGCTGTGCTGGTGTTTCCTGAGGGGGGAGGTTGTGTGGTGGTATGGGACTGTGTCAGGGTAACCGACTGTCCAGAGGTCCCTGATGGGCCAGGTTGGTCATCGTGATCCAGGCATGCAGAGCGGCTGTCATCACTGTGGGCCTCTTCTGTGGGGGGAATGGATGTTGGTGGCACCTCCTCTCCGGTGACGTTGAGTAGGGGTCCTGTGGGGATGTAAATGCAGTATCATTGTATCTGCGTGTGCCACTGTGTGCATGGGTGTGTTTCCCTGTATGGTTGTGATAGCCCTGTCAGCTTTGCCTTGTGTGTCTGGTGATTTTGTGGGCTGGGTGATTCTCTCTAATTGGCATGCTTTAGTGATGGGTGTCCATGCAGGTCTGTGATGGGGGTCCATGCATTGGTGTTGCATGCAGAGCTTGGTTTTGGGATTGGTGGGTTGTGATAGTGGGGTATATATGAGGTGGTGGAGTGATGGGGGTGAGGGTAGGGGTAGGAGTTTGTCATGGCATGCAGGTGGGGTGGGGGATATAGTAGTAAAGATTTGACTTACCAGAGTCCAGTCCTCCTGCTACTCCTGCGAGGCCCTCAAGATGCATGATCGCCAAGACTTGCTCCTCCCATTTTGTTAGTTCTGGGGGAGGAGGTGGGAGTCCACCGCCAGTCCTCTGCACGGCTACCTGGTGTCTTGCAACCACGGAACGCACCTTTCCCCGTAGGTCATTCCACATCTTCCTGATGTCATCCCATGTTCTTGGGTGCTGTCCCACGGCGTTTACTCTGTCGACGACTCTGCGCCATAGCTCCATCTTCCTTACAATGGAGGTGTGCTGCACCTGTGATCCGAATAGCTGTGGCTCTACCTGGATGATTTCCTCCACCATCACCCTTAGCTCCTCCTCTGAAAACCTGGGGTGCCTTTGGGGTGCCATGGATGTGGTGTGAGTGGTATGTGTGAGGATGTGTGGGGTGATGTGTTGGGGTGTGTGCTGTGAGGTGCGTGGATGGTGTATGGGTGATGGTGTTATGTGGCTCAGATTGAGTGGGTGCTCCTGGCTTGCCTTTCTCTCTCTCTGTTAGCAATCTTATTTTACGTTGAAAGGGTTGTGGGTAATTTGTTTTATAGTGTTGTGTGTAGGAAAGTACCATCTTGCCTGCATGTTACCCCCATTTTTACTTGTGTGTCAGTTTGTTTTTGCCTGTCTCACTGGGATCCTGCTAGCCAGGACCCCAGTGCTCATAGTTTGTGGCCTGAATGTGTTCCCTGTGTGATGACTAACTGTGTCACTGAGGCTCTGCTAACCAGAACCTCAGTGCTTATGCTCTCTCTGCTTTTAAAATTGTCACTGCAGGCTAGTGACCATTTTTACCAATTCTGATTGACACACTGGAACACCCTTATAATTCCCTAGTATATGGTACCTAGGCACCCAGGGTATTGGTGTTCCAGGAAATCCCTATGGGCTGCTTCATTTCTTTTGCCACCCATAGGGAGCTCAGACAATTCTTACACAGGACTGCCACTGCAGCCTGAGTGAAATAACGTCCACGTTATTTCACAGCCATTTTACACTGCACTCAAGTAACTTATAAGTCACCTATATGTCTAACCCTCACTTGGTGATGGTTAGGTGCAAAGTTACTAAGTGTAAGTGTGAGGGCACCCTGGCACTAGCCAAGGTGCCCCCACATTGTTCAGGGCAATTTCCCCGGACTTTGTAAGTGCGGAGACACCATTACACGCGTGCACTACTTATAGGTCAATACCTATATGTAGCTTCACAATTGTAAGGAAATGCCTCCTTGGCATGGTTAACCCCTAACATTTTACCTTTGCTGATGCTAAGTTTTGATTGAAAGTGTGCTGGGACTCTGCTAACCAGGCCCCAGCACCAGTGTTCTTACCCCAAACTGTACCTTTGCTTCCACAATTGGCACAGCACTGGCACTCAGATAAGTCCCTTGTAACTGGTACCCCTGGTACCAAGGGCCCTGATGCCAGGGAAGGTCTCTAAGGGCTGCAGCATGTCTTATGCCACCCAGGGGACCCCTCACCCAGCACATGCACACTGCCTCCCAGCTTGTGTGTGCTGGTGGGGAGAAAAAGACTAAGGGGGTCATTACAACATTGGCGGTATAAGGCGCTTACCGCCGTGCAGAAGACCGCCAATACACTGCTGCGGCGGCGGTAGACCGCCACAGCTATTATGACACACATCACGGAATCCGCCGAAATTCAGACACCCACACAAGTCCGCCACACCAAAGGTCAGCGATAAACATGCAGAAACAAATCCTCCACCTCCACGCCAACAGAAACACGCCCATGCTATTACGACCCACGAATCCACGCGGCGGTCTTTCAACCGCGGTATTCCATTGGCGGTACACACCGCCGCGCTCAAAATACACACACATCTCCAAAACACCGCCACAATGGACACTTACAAATACACACACCTCATACACATACAAACAACACTCCCACACACTCAATACAATATAAAACACACACCCACATCACACACAAACCCCTACGACCAGAATTTCTGAGAGAAGGCCAGAGAGAGACAGCACAAAATAGAGAACCCCATCACACAGAGGCACACTACACCATCACCCACGCACAAAACACCACATACCACTACACTCACCACACTCATCAACACATACACCACCCAACACCTCACACACACCACCCCATGGCACTCCAAAGACACCCCGCTTCTCCGAGGAGGAGCTAAGGGTCATGGTGGAGGAAATCATCCGGGTAGAGCCACAGCTATTTGGCTCACAGGTACAGCACACATCCATAGCCAGGAAGATGGAGCTATGGCAAAGAATAGTCGACAGGGTCAACGCCGTGGGACAGCACCCAAGAAATAGGGAGGACATCAGGAAGAGGTGGAACGACCTACGGGGGAAGGTGCGTTCCACTGTCTCCAGGCACCACATCGCGGTACAGCGGACTGGCGGCGGACCCCCGCCTCCTCCCCCACAACTAACAACATGGGAGGAGCAAGTCTTGTCCATCTTGCATCCTGAGGGCCTCGCAGGAGTCGTTGGAGGAACGGACACTGGTAAGTCAAATATTAAATATCACATCCCCCACCCTACCTGCATGCTATCACACACCCACACCCTCACACCCTCCCCTATCACCCCAAATCCTCACCTATCTACCCATGACACCAACCACCCATCCCAACCCCAAGACCTGCATGACATAACTAAGCATGGATACCCATCACTAAAGCATGCCCACTGCACAGACCCACAACACCCCCCAAACAACAGCACACAAGCCCCCACACAGGAATGCCTGCACTGGTGTACACGCACACCCAACCATTGCACACCATGAAACACACACATGCAATAATCATGTACTTATACCCCCGCAGGAACCCGAAGGAACGTCACCACACCAGAGGGTCCAGACAACACCACTCCACCCCCAGAAGAGGCCCACAGTGACGACAGCAGCTCTGCCCTACTGGATCCTGATGACCAGCCCGGACCATCGTGGGCCTCAGGACAGTCGGTTCCCCTTGCCCAGCCACAGCCCAACACCGAACTTCCACCCTCTGGGAACACCAGCACAGCACCCACCCAGCGGGCCCATACCTCCCTACCCAGGACAGGTCAATCAGCGGTGTGTCCACCACTACAGGGCACCCAGGGTAACCCAACACCCCAACAACAACAGGGACCTGGGGGCAGTGGTAGTGGGCACATGGTCCAGGGGACGGAGGCACAGGAACACAGGGGAACTGGGAGGGCTGCTGTGAGACAGGGGGAGGACAGGCCAAGGGAACCTACTCTCCACGAGGCCCTCTCCTCCATCATGGGAGCATACCACCACTCCCAGGAGACGATGGCAATGGTACTGGGCAAGTGCAGGATACCCTGCGTCTGCAGGAGGAGCAGTATTTGGGGTTCAGGGAGGAGCTCAGGACCATCGGCTCCGCCCTGGGCACCATTGTAGGGGTGCTGACGGACATTCAAAAGACCTTGGGGGACACCGTGGCACTCAAAGGGGCCCCTGACACTAGCCAGGACGATGAAATGCCCACCACCTCCGCCGGCGCTAGTGGACAGGACGCCCCGCCACAGGACCAACACACCAGCACCCCACCCCCTGCAGACGGACAACCACCACGAAAGCGGTCCCTGAGATCCAGGAACAGGACAGAGCAAGATGGCAAGACCCCCGCCAGGAAATGAGACCACCCTGATTGTCCCCCCACTGTACCACTTTGTTACCCTGTCCAAATCGGAACTGCCCCAGGTCCACTTCCAATGGCCAGATGTGCAATGTACCTGTGAGACTAATAGACTGGACTCTGCCATGGACATTCTTCCACCATAACCCATCCCCATTTCACAACCCCCATTCATTGTTATGCACTTAAATAAACACCCTTGAAACACTAATAAAACTTGAGTCAGTCAATGATTTTGAACTTTGTATTGTCAATTACAGTGTCAAAAATGGTTACCCATTGGAAGGCCAACATACCAATGTTACAAATCACAAGCCTTTCAAGGGTGCAAGGTGTTGACACGTAGGTTACCACATTTGTGAAACTGAAATGGAAGGGGACAACTCAGTTAACAAATAGTGAGTGAAATGTAGGTACAGGTTAGAGGTAGACGTGTGTAAGTTAATATTATGTTAAACATGAAAATGTACTCACCTGTGTCTCACTGAAAATATTGCTGTATGACTGACTCCCTGTTGTCGTTTTCTTCTTCATCAGCTTCATCCTCATCACTGTCCACAGGCTCCACAGGCTCCACTTCGGCTACAACAGCGTCATCTGGATCATCCTCCTGCAGAAAAGGCACCTTGCGTCGCAATGCCAAGTTATGGAGCATGGAGCAGGCGATGATGATGTCGCACACCTTCTTCGGTGAGTAGAATAGTGACCCACCTGTCATATGGAGGCACCTGAACCTGGCCTTAAGGAGGCCGACGGTGCGTTCGATCACCCTCCTAGTCCGCCCATGGGCCTCATTGTAGCGTTCCTCTGCCCTGGTCCTGGGATTCCTCACTGGGGTCAATAGCCAGGACAGGTTGGGGTAACCAGAGTCCCCCAATAGCCATACACGGTGCCTCTGGAGTTGACCCATCATATCAGGGATGCTGCTATTCCGCAGGATGTAGGCGTCATGCACTGAGCCAGGGAACATAGCATTTACCTGGGAGATGTACTGGTCTGCCAAACAGACCATCTGGACATTCATGGAATGATAACTCTTCCTGCTCCTGTACACTTGTTCACTCCTGGGGGGGGGGGACCAGAGCTACATGGTGTAGGAGGCTGGACTGGCTTGTAGTGAGTACCTAGGGGTACTTGCACCTTGCACCAGGCCCAGTTATCCCTTATTAGTGTATAGGGTGTCTAGCAGCATAGGCTGATAGATAATGGAAGCTTAGCAGAGCAGCTTAGGCTGAACTAGGAGACGAGTGAAGCTCCTACAGTACCACTTAGTGTCATATGCACAATATCATAAGAAAACACAATACACAGATATACTAAAAATAAAGGTACTTTATTTTTATGACAATATGCCAAAAGTATCTCAGTGAGTACCCTCAGTATGAGGATAGCAAAAATACACAAGATATATGTACACAATACCAAAATATGCAGTAATAGTATTAGAAAACAGTGCAAACAATGTATAGTTACAATAGGATGCAATGGAGACACATAGGGATAGGAGCAACACAAACCATATACTCCAAAAGTGGAATGCGAACCACAAATGGACCCCAAACCTATGTGACCTTGTAGAGGGTCGCTGGGACTATTAGAAAATAGTAAGGGTTAGAAAAATAGCCCACCCCAAGACCCTGAAAAGTGAGTGCAAAGTGCACTAAAGTTCCCCAAAGGACATAGAAGTCGTGATAGGAGAATTCTGCAGGAAAGACACAAACCAACAATGCAACAACGATGGATTTCCAGTCGAGGGTACCTGTGGAACAAGGGGACCAAGTCCAAAAGTCACAAGCAAGTCGGAGATGGGCAGATGCCCAGGAAATGCCAGCTGTGGGTGAAAAGAAGCTGCTACTGGACTGTAGAAGCTTAGGTTTCTGCAGGAACGACAAGGGCTAGAGACTTCCCCTTTGGAGGACGGATCCGTCACGCTGTGGAGAGTCGCGCAGAAGTGTTTTCCCGCCGAAAGACTGCCAACAAGCCTTGCTAGCTGCAAATCGTGCGGTAAGCGTTTTTGATGCTGCTGTGGCCCAGGAGGGACCAGGATGTCGCAAATTGCGCCAGGAGAGAGAGGGGACGTCGAGCAAGACAAGGAGCCCTCTCAGCAGCAGGTAGCACCCACAGAAGTGCCAGAAACAGGCACTACAAGGATGCATGAAACGGTGCTCACCCGAAGTCGCACAAAGAAGTCCCACGTCGCCGGAGAACAACTTAGGAGGTCGTGCAATGCAGGTTAGAGTGCCGTGGACCCAGGCTGGACTGTGCACAAAGGATTTCTGCCGGAAGTGCACGGAGGCCGGAGTAGCTGCAAAAGTCGTGGTTCCCAGCAATGCAGTCTGGCGTGGGGAGGCAAGGACTTACCTCCACCAAACTTGGACTGAAGAGTCACTGGACTGTGGGAGTCACTTAGACAGAGTTGCTGGATTCGAGGGACCTCGCTCGTCGTGCTGAGAGGAGACCCAAGGGACCGGTAATGCAGCTTTTTGGTGCCTGCGGTTGCAGGGGGAAGATTCCGTCGACCCACGGGAGATTTCTTCGGAGCTTCTAGTGCAGAGAGGAGGCAGACTACCCCCACAGCATGCACCACCAGGAAAACAGTCGAGAAGGCGGCAGGATCAGCGTTACAGAGTTGCAGTAGTCGTCTTTGCTACTATGTTGCAGGTTTGCAGGCTTCCAGCGCGGTCAGCAGTCGATTCCTTGGCAGAAGGTGAAGAGAGAGATGCAGAGGAACTCGGATGAGCTCTTGCATTCGTTATCTAAAGTTTCCCCAGAGACAGAGACCCTAAATAGCCAGAAAAGAGGGTTTGGCTACCTAGGAGAGAGGATAGGCTAGCAACACCTGAAGGAGCCTATCAGAAGGAGTCTCTGACGTCACCTGGTGGCACTGGCCACTCAGAGCAGTCCAGTGTGCCAGCAGCACCTCTGTTTCCAAGATGGCAGAGGTCTGGAGCACACTGGAGGAGCTCTGGACACCTCCCAGGGGAGGTGCAGGTCAGGGGAGTGGTCACTCCCCTTTCCTTTGTCCAGTTTCGCGCAAGAGCAGGGCTAAGGGGTCCCTGAACCGGTGTAGACTGGCTTATGCAGAATTGGGCACATCTGTGCCCAAGAAAGCATTTCCAGAGGCTTGGGGAGGCTACTCCTCCCCTGCCTTCACACCATTTTCCAAAGGGAGAGGGTGTAACACCCTCTCTCAGAGGAAGTTCTTTGTTCTGCCATCCTGGGCCAGGCCTGGCTGGACCCCAGGAGGGCAGATGCCTGTCTGAGGGGTTGGCAGCAGCAGCAGCTGCAGTGAAACCCTGGGAAAGGCAGTTTGGCAGTACCATGGTCTGTGCTACAGACCACTGGGATCATGGGATTGTGCCAACTATGCCAGGATGGCATAGAGGGGGCAATTCCATGATCATAGACATGTTACATGGCCATATTCGGAGTTACCATTGTGAAGCTACATATAGGTAGTGACCTATATGTAGTGCATGCGTGTAATGGTGTCCCCGCACTCACAAAGTCCGGGGAATTGGCCCTGAACAATGTGGGGGCACCTTGGCTAGTGCCAGGGTGCCCTCACACTAAGTAACTTAGCACCCAACCTTTACCAGGTAAAGGTTAGACATATAGGTGACTTATAAGTTACTTAAGTGCAGTGTAAAATGGCTGTGAAATAACGTGGACGTTATTTCACTCAGGCTGCAGTGGCAGGCCTGTGTAAGAATTGTCAGAGCTCCCTATGGGTGGCAAAAGAAATGCTGCAGCCCATAGGGATCTCCTGGAACCCCAATACCCTGGGTACCTCAGTACCATATACTAGGGAATTATAAGGGTGTTCCAGTAAGCCAATGTAAATTGGTGAAATTGGTCACTAGCCTGTTAGTGACAATTTGGAAAGAAATGAGAGAGCATAACCACTGAGGTTCTGATTAGCAGAGCCTCAGTGAGACAGTTAGTCACTACACAGGTAACACATTCAGGCACACTTATGAGCACTGGGGCCCTGGGTGACAGGGTCCCAGTGACACATACAACTAAAACAACATATATACAGTGAAAAATGGGGGTAACATGCCAGGCAAGATGGTACTTTCCTACACAACCCCCCCCCCCCAAACGAAGGACAATAAGACTAGCCATGACCTGATGAGTCTTCATTGTCTAAGTGGAAATATCTGGAGACTCCATCTGCATTGGAGTGGCTACTCCCAGGTCTATGTTCCACTGTATAGTCCATTCCCTGTAGGGATATGGACCACCTCAATAATTTAGGATTTTCTCCTTTCATTTGTTTTAGCCAAAGTAGAGGTTTGTGGTCTGTCTGAACAATGAAGTGAGTGCCAAACAGGTATGGCCTCAACTTCTTCAGAGCCCAGACCACAGCAAAGGCCTCCCTCTCTATGGCAGACCAACGCTTTTCTCTAGGGGTCAACCTCCTACTAATAAAAGCAACAGGTTGATCCTGGCCCTCAGAATTAAGTTGTGATAGGACTGCCCCTACTCCTAATTCAGATGCATCAGTTTGGACATAGAATTTTTTAGAGTAACAAGGGCTTTTCAGGACAGGTGCAGAGCACATGGCCTGCTTCAGCTCCTCAAAAGCTTTCTGACAGTTTGCTGTCCATAATACCTTTTTAGGCATTTTCTTGGATGTGAGGTCATTAAGAGGGGCTGCAATGGAGCCATAGTTCTTAATGAACCTCCTGTAATACCCAGTGAGGCCTAGGAAGGCTCTCACCTGAGTCTGAGTGGTAGGGGGAACCCAATCAATAATTGTTTGGATTTTCCCCTGTAGTGGTGCAATCTGTTCCCCACCAACAAGGTGTCCCAGATAAACCACCTTACCCTGCCCTATCTGGCACTTTGAAGCCTTGATAGTGAGGCCTGCCTTTTGCAGGGCCTCTAAAACTTTCCATAGGTGGACCAGGTGATCATCCCAGCTGGAGCTAAAGACAGCTATATCGTCCAAATATGCTGCACTGAAAGCCTCCAGCCCTTGCAGGACTGTGTTCACCAACCTTTGAAAAGTGGCAGGTGCATTTTTCAATCCAAAAGGCATTACTGTAAATTGGTAATGGCCTCCAATGGTTGAAAATGCAGTTTTAGGTTAAGCATCTTCTGACAATTTGATCTGCCAATACCCTGCAGTCAAATCAAAAGTGCTTAGATACTTGGGAGATGCCAGTGTATCTATGAGCTCATCTGCCCTGGGTATAGGGTGAGCATCAGTTTTGGTTACCTGGTTGAGACCTCTGTAGTCTACACAAAACCGCATTTCCTTCTTTCCATCCTTGGAATGAGGTTTTGGTACAAGTACCACAGGAGAAGCCCATGCACTTTCAGAGTGATCAACCACTCCCAGTTCTAGCATTTTCTGCACCTCTTGCTTTATGCAGTCCCTGACATGGTCAGGCTGCCTATAGATCTTACTTTTGACAGGTAAACTGTCTCCAGTATCTATAGTGTGCTCACACCAAGAAGTGGTACCTGGCACAGTAGAGAAGAGTTCAGAAAACTGACCCAGGAGATTTATGCAATGGTCTTTCTGCTCAGCAGTAAGACAATCAGCCAAAACTACACCTTCCACAAGAGCATCTTGTTCTGTGGAAGAGAAGAGATCAGGTAGAGGATCACTGTCTTCTTCCTGTCCCTCATCAGTTGCCATGAGCAGGGTGAGATCAGCCCTGTCATAGTAGGGTTTCAGGCGGTTGACATGGAGCACCCTAAGGGGACTCCTGGCAGTGCCTAAGTCAACTAAATAGGTGACTTCACCCTTTTTCTCAACAATTGTGTGGGGTCCACTCCATTTATCTTGGAGTGCTCTTGGGGCCACAGGCTCCAAGACCCACACTTTCTGCCCTGGTTTGTACTGAACCAAAACAGCCTTCTGATCATGCCATTGCTTCTGGAGCTCTTGGCTGGCCTGAAGGTTTTTACTGGCCTTTTTCATATACTCAGCCATCCTTGATCTGAGGCCAAGTACATAATCCACAATATCTTGTTTTGGAGCTTTTAAAGGTTGTTCCCAACCCTCGTTGACAAGTGTTAGTGGACCCCTAACAGGGTGACCAAAGAGGAGTTCAAAGGGGCTGAAGCCCACTCCTTTCTGGGGTACCTCCCTTTAGGCAAAAAGGAGGCATAGTAACAGGATATCCCATCTCCTGCGGAGTTTTTCAGGGAGACCCATAATCATGCCTTTGAGAGTTTTATTAAATCTCTCCACCAGTCCATTTGTTTGTGGATGATAGGGTGTAGTGAACTTGTAAGTCACACCACACTCCTTCCACATGGCCTTTAAGTATGCAGACATGAAATTGCTTCCCCTGTCTGATACTACTTCCTTTGGGAAGCCCACCCTAGAAAATATTCCCAGGAGGGCCTTTGCCACTGCAGGCGCTGTAGTGGTCCTTAAAGGAATTGCTTCAGGATATCTTGTGGCATGGTCCACTACCACCAAGATAAACCTATTGCCTGAAGCAGTAGGAGGGTCAAGGGGACCAACTATGTCAACCCCTACCCTTTCAAAGGGAACCCCAACCACAGGCAGTGGAATAAGGGGTGCCTTTGGAGTGCCACCTGTCTTGCCACTGGCTTGACAGGTTTCACAGGACTTACAAAATTCCTTTGTGTCCTCAGACATCCTAGGCCAATGAAACAGGGGAACAAGCCTGTCCCAAGTTTTCATTTGCCCCAGATGTCCAGCTAGGGGAATGTCGTTGGCTAGAGTTAGGAGGAACTTTCTGTACTCCTGAGGAATCACTAACCTCCTGGCAGTTCCATGTTTAGGATCCCTTGCTTCAGTGTACAAGAGATTGTCCTCCCAGTAAACTCTGTGAGAGTCACTGACATCCCCATTAGCCTGTTTGACAGCTTGCTGTCTTAGACCCTCTAGTGTGGGACAGGTTTGCTGTGCCACACTCAGCTCCTCCCTGGCAGTCCCCCCTTCACCCAAAAGCTCAGCAGTGTCTGCTTCCAGCTCTTCTGGTGTAGGTTCTGCACAGGGTGGAAATTCTTCTTCCTCAGAAGTAGAATCCACTGTAGAGGGAGGGATAGTAGGAAGTGGTTTGCTTCTACTAGCCCTAGCTTTAGGGAGCACTTGGTCCATTTTTCCAGGATCCAAGCTTCCCTGTCCTTTTTGCTTTTTGGCCTGAGCCCTGGTTAAAGCAAAAATATGCCCTGGGATGCCCAGCATTGCTGCATGGGCCTCCAACTCCACATCTGACCAAGCTGATGTCTCCAAATCATTTCCTAGTAGACAGTCTACAGGTAAATCTGTGGCTACCACAACTTTCTTTGGACCAGTAACCCCCCCCCAGTTGAGATTAACAACAGCCATGGGGTGGCTAAGTGTGTTGTTGTGAGCATCGGTTACTTGGTACTGGTGACCAAGTAGGTGTTGTTCAGGGTGGACCAGTTTCTCTATGACCATAGTCACACTGGCCCCAGTGTCCCTGTAGGCCTGAACCTCAACACCATTTATTAGGGGTAGCTGCTTGTACTTATCCATATTAAGGGGACAAGCAACTAAGGTGGCTAAATCAATAGCCCCCTCAGAGACTAATATAGCCTCTGTGGTCTCCCTAACCAGACCAACCCCAACTAAGTTACCAATAGTGAGCCCAGCTACTCCCTTGGATTGGCTATTAGTAGGTTTTCTCCCACCACCACTGCTATTAGTAGGGACACTAGGGGTTGCAGTAGGGGTTGTAGTGGTAGGAGGCTTGGTGCTTTTCTTTGGACAACTGGGATCTGTTGTCCAATGGCCTTTTACTTTACATAAATAGCACCATGGTTTCTTTTCTTTGTTTTGATTAAAAGAGGATTTGGGCCCACCACCCCCACCAGAGTGTTTTTGTGGGCCTGATGAAGACTCATTTTTAGATTTGTCCCCACCCTTGTCAGAAGACTTACCATCCTTCTTTTTGTTGCCATCTTTGTCACCCCCTGTATGAACTTTTCTGTTCACCCTTGTTCTGACCCATTTGTCTGCCTTCTTTCCCAATTCTTGGGGAGAGGTCAGATCAGAGTCCACCAAGTACTGGTGCAACAAATCAGACACACAATTATTAAGAATATGCTCTCTCAGGATCAAGTTATACAGGCTGTCATAATCAGTAACTTTACTGCCATGTAACCACCCCTCCAAGGCCTTCACTGAATGGTCAATGAAATCAACCCAGTCTTGTGAAGACTCCTTTTTGGTCTCTCTGAACTTTATCCTGTATTGTTCAGTGGTTAAGCCATAACCATCCAGGAGTGCATTCTTAAGAACTGTAAAATTATTGGCATCACTTTCTTTCACAGTAAGGAGCCTATCCCTACCTTTTCCACTAAATGATAGCCATAGGATAGCAGCCCACTGCCTTTGAGGGACATCCTGTACAACACAGGCCCTCTCAAGTGCAGCAAACCACTTGTTAATGTCATCCCCCTCCTTATAAGGGGGAACTATCTTATGCAGATTCCTGGAATCATGCTCTTTTGCAGGATGACTATGGGGAATACTGCTGCTGCCACCATGGGTTTCAAAACCCAACTTCTGTCTTTCCTTCTCTAATTCTAAAGACTGTCTATCCAAATCCAGCTGTTGCTTTTTAAGCTTCAGTCTGGTTTGTTCCACCCTCAACTTATTGAGTTCCCTCTCTAACAATCTGTCATCAGGGTTGGTGGGAGGGACATTCCTAGATACAGAGGTATGATGGGAATGAACAGAAGGAGACCTGTCCCTTACAGAGGGCACCCTAACAGCTTGGCTGACAGTGTAATGTGAGAGCACATCATCTGTATGATGTGACTCCACCTCAGTACCAACTATGCTAGACTGTCTAGTAATGGGCAGGCTAAGAAGTTTCTTTCCTGAATCTTTTCCTGGGGGAGTCCCTGGATCAGATTGGGAACCATTAGCTACTTTTTCAACAGATGGGGCACTTTTAGCCTTATCTTGTTCTCTAAGCATGTTAAGTAACAATTCCAAGGAAGGATTCTTCCCTACACTCAAACCTCTCTCTACACAGAGACTCCTTGCTCCTTTCCAGCTAAGGTGGTCATATGCAAGTTTGGACAGATCAACATTTTGGCCTGTGCCAGACATTTTTTAGAGAGAGTTAAAGTGATAGAAAAAGAGAAAAAAGTTTCCAGAACTTTTTAGAAAGACAGAAAAAAAACTTTTAAAACTTTTTAGAACTTTTTAGAAAGTTTAGAAGTACTTTTCAGCACTTAGAAAAGAGTGAAAAGGGGAAATGCAAAACTTTTTGGTTATGTGTATATACACTGAACTTGTTTTGTATATTTTTCTCTTATGAAAAGTACAATGACAAGAGTGGTAAGTAGTCTCAAAGCACTTATCCCACCGCTGACCAACCAATGTAGGAGGCTGGACTGGCTTGTAGTGAGTACCTAGGGGTACTTGCACCTTGCACCAGGCCCAGTTATCCCTTATTAGTGTATAGGGTGTCTAGCAGCATAGGCTGATAGATAATGGTAGCTTAGCAGAGCAGCTTAGGCTGAACTAGGAGACGAGTGAAGCTCCTACAGTACCACTTAGTGTTATATGCACAATATCATAAGAAAACACAATACACAGATATACTAAAAATAAAGGTACTTTATTTGTATGACAATATGCCAAAAGTATCTCAGTGAGTACCCTCAGTATGAGGATAGCAAATATACACAAGATATATGTACACAATACCAAAATATGCAGTAATAGTATTAGAAAACAGTGCAAACAATGTATAGTTACAATAGGATGCAATGGAGACACATAGGGATAGGGGCAACACAAACCATATACTCCAAAAGTGGAATGCGAACCACGAATGGATCCCAAACCTATGTGACCTTGTAGAGGGTCGCTGGGACTATTAGAAAATAGTAAGGGTTAGAAAAATAGCCCACTCCAAGACCCTGAAAAGTGAGTGCAAAGTGCACTAAAGTTCCCCAAAGGACATAGAAGTCTTGATAGGGGAATTCTGCAGGAAAGACACAAACCAACAATGCAACAACGATGGATTTCCAGTCGAGGGTACCTGTGGAACAAGGGGACCAAGTCCAAAAGTCACAAGCAAGTCGGAGATGGGCAGATGCCCAGGAAATGCCAGCTGTGGGTGCAAAGAAGCTGCTACTGGACTGTAGAAGCTTAGGTTTCTGCAGGAACGACAAGGGCTAGAGACTTTCTCTTTGGAGAACGGATCCCTCACGCCGTGGAGAGTCGTGCAGAAGTGTTTTCCCGCCGAAAGACCGCCAACAAGCCTTGCTAGCTGCAAATCGTGTGGTAAGCGTTTTTGGATGCTGCTGTGGCCCAGGAGGGACCAGGATGTTGCAAATTGCGCCAGGAGAGAGAGGGGACGTCGAGCAAGATAAGGAGCCCTCTCAGCAGCAGGTAGCACCCGGAGAAGTGCCAGAAACAGGCACTACAAGGATGCGTGAAACAGTGCTCACCCGAAGTCGCACAAAGAAGTCCCACGTCGCCGGAGAACAACTTAGGAGGTCGTGCAATGCAGGTTAGAGTGCCGTGGACCCAGGCTGGACTGTGCACAAAGGATTTCCGCCGGAAGTGCACGGAGGCCGGAGTAGCTGCAAAAGTCGTGGTTCCCAGCAATGCAGTCTGGCGTGGGGAGGCAAGGACTTACCTCCACCAAACTTGGACTGAAGAGTCACTGGACTGTGGGAGTCACTTGGACAGAGTTGCTGGATTCGAGGGACCTCGCTCGTCGTGCTGTGAGGAGACCCAAGGGACCGGTAATGCAGCTTTTTGGTGCCTGCGGTTGCAGGGGGAAGATTCTGTCAACCCACGGGAGATTTCTTCGGAGCTTCTAGTGCAGAGAGGAGGCAGACTACCCCCACAGCATGCACCACCAGGAAAACAGTCGAGAAGGCGGCAGGATCAGCGTTACAGAGTTGCAGTAGTCGTCTTTGCTACTATGTTGCAGTTTTGCAGGCTTCCAGCGCGGTCAGCAGTCGATTCCTTGGCAGAAGGTGAAGAGAGAGATGCAGAGGAACTTGGATGAGCTCTTGCATTCGTTATCTAAAGTTTCCCCAGAGACAGAGACCCTAAATAGCCAGAAAAGGGTTTGGCTACCTAGGAGAGAGGATAGGCTAGCAACACCTGAAGGAGCCTATCAGAAGGAGTCTCTGACGTCACCCGGTGGCACTGGCCACTCAGAGCAGTCCAGTGTGCCAGCAGCACCTCTGTTTCCAAGATGGCAGAGGTCTGGAGCACACTGGAGGAGCTCTGGACACCTCCCAGGGGAGGTGCAGGTCAGGGGAGTGGTCACTCCCCTTTCCTTTGTCCAGTTTCGCGCCAGAGCAGGGCTAAGGGGTCCCTGAACCGGTGTAGACTGGCTTATGCAGAATTGGGCACATCTGTGCCCAAGAAAGCATTTCCAGAGGCTGGGGGAGGCTACTCCTCCCCTGCCTTCACACCATTTTCCAAAGGGAGAGGGTGTAACACCCTCTCTCAGAGGAAGTTCTTTGTTCTGCCATCCTGGGCCAGGCCTGGCTGGACCCCAGGAGGGCAGATGCCTGTCTGAGGGGTTGGCAGCAGCAGCAGCTGCAGTGAAACCCTGGGAAAGGCAGTTTGGCAGTACCAGGGTCTGTGCTACAGACCACTGGGATCATGGGATTGTGCCAACTATGCCAGGATGGCATAGAGGGGCAATTCCATGATCATAGACATGTTACATGGCCATATTCGGAGTTACCATTGTGAAGCTACATATAGGTAGTGACCTATATGTAGTGCACGCGTGTAATGGTGTCCCCGCACTCACAAAGTCCGGGGAATTGGCCCTGAACAATGTGGGGGCACCTTGGCTAGTGCCAGGGTGCCCTCACACTAAGTAACTTAGCACCCAACCTTTACCAGGTAAAGGTTAGACATATAGGTGACTTATAAGTTACTTAAGTGCAGTGTAAAATGGCTGTGAAATAACGTGGACGTTATTTCACTCAGGCTGCAGTGGCAGGCCTGTGTAAGAATTGTCAGAGCTCCCTATGGGTGGCAAAAGAAATGCTGCAGCCCATAGGGATCTCCTGGAACCCCAATACCCTGGGTACCTCAGTACCATATACTAGGGAATTATAAGGGTGTTCCAGTAAGCCAATGTAAATTGGTAAAAATGGTCACTAGCCTGTTAGTGACAATTTGGAAAGAAATGAGAGAGCATAACCACTGAGGTTCTGATTAGCAGAGCCTCAGTGAGACAGTTAGTCACTACACAGGTAACACATTCAGGCACACTTATGAGCACTGGGGCCCTGGGTGACAGGGTCCCAGTGACACATACAACTAAAACAACATATATACAGTGAAAAATGGGGGTAACATGCCAGGCAAGATGGTACTTTCCTACACATGGGTCCCATCAATGGCACCTGGATATGTCCCAGGGCATAGAAGTCACCTTTCACTGTGGGCAGATCCTCCACCTGAGGGAAAATGATGTATCTCCTTACGTGTTTCAGCAGGGCAGACAACACTCTGGACAACACGTTGGAAAACATAGGCTGGGACATCCCTGATGCTATGGTCACTGTTGTCTGAAAAGAGCCACTTGCAAGGAAATGGAGCACTGAGAGCACCTGCACGTCAGGGGGGATTCCAGTCGGATGGCGGATTGGTGACATCAGGTCTGGCTCCAACTGGGTACATAGTTCCTGGATTGTGGCACGGTCGAACCGGTAGGTCACGATCAAGGGCCAGATGTAGTAAAGAAGCATTTTGCGAGTTGCAAATAGCGAGTCTTAGCGACTCGCTATTTGCAACTCGCAAAATGTCATGCAGAACGGTGTCTCAGACACCGTCTGCGAGTCGGTATGGGGTCGCAATGACCCACCTCATTAATATTAATGAGGTGGGTCGCAAATTGCGGCCCCATACCGACTATGGGCACTCGCAAACATGGAGGCCTGCTGTAGTCAGCAGACCTCCGTGTTCGTGACTGCTTTAAATAAAGCAGTTTTTTTTTTTTTAAGTGTAGCCCGTTTTCCTTAAAGGAAAACGAGCTGCACTTAAAAAAAAAACCGAAACCTTTAGTTTCGGTATTTTTTCAGGGCAGGGAGTGGTCCCTTGGACCACTCCCTGCCCTGAATTTTTTTTTTTGGGTCCAGTCACAAACTGGAAGGGGTCCCATGGGGACCCCTTCCAATTTGCGAGTGGGTTACCATCCACTTGAAGTGGATGGTAACTGCAACACCATTTGCGACCGCATATGCGGTCGCAAATGGTATTGCATACCACTAGGAATCGCAAATAGGAAGGGAACACCCCTTCCTATTTGCGATTCTGAAATGCATTTTGCGAGTCGGTCCGACTCGCAGAATGCATTTCTGCATAGGAAAATGCGATTTGCAACTCGCAAACGGCAGTTTTTGCCGTTTGCGAGTTGCAAATCCTTTCCTACATCTGGCCCCAAATGTCTCCAATATGTCCCAACTGTCGGTGCCTAAGAAGGACAACAGTGAAGAAACTGTCAGCATTCCTCCAGGTATGTACCCACAGTCACACACAAGAATACAACAGACAATAAACCCATCCGGGAAATGTTTAGAGTGTAGGCCTTGGTATGTGTGACGCAGTAGTAAATGAAGCCATGTGGGCCCCTGAAATGGCGGCTGCCTGACCTCTAAACTGGGACAATGGAATTGTGGGGTAACAGCGCTGGCGTTGCACACCGCCGCGGTAGGCGGTCGTAGAGCGCGGCGCAATCCTGCATTGGTTAACATTGAACCCTATGGGTCCCAGGAGCCAATGAACAGGTGCGTTGGCGGTGATGATGCGCCCCGCCGCGGAAGTCACCGCCGAGGACGTCACCACCATTTTCTATCTGTTGAATCACTAGATACCTGACCTTCGACATGAGAGGACCTACACTGCTAGTGCTGCTGTGACCTCGGTCTGGAAGCGACGATGGCTGCTGCGTCTGGGGAAAGGGCCCCTGCCTTCACATCGGAGGAGTTGGAGAAACTTGTGGATGGGGTCCTCCCCCAGTACACGCTACTCTGCGGTCCTCCTGACCAACAGGTTAGTGCTGAGGGAGCACGTTGAATGGGCTAGGCCTGGGTGGAGAGGGCTGGGTGGAAGAGGGAAGGGGGCAGAGTACGTAGAACAGTTATGCATGGGGATGAATGGGCCACATGGACAGAGTTGGGAGGGGGCCACTCACATTGACGGTGCAATAGGTAATGACTGTTCCTCTTTCCTTGTGCATGTCATGTAGGTCAGCGCCCACCAGAAGAGGGACATTTGGCGTGCCATCGCCAAGGAAGTCCGGACCCTGTGGGCCCACCAGAGACGGGGCACCCACTGCCGTAAGAGATGGGAGGACATTCGCCGCTGCAGCAAGAAGACGGCGGAGGCTTAGCTGGGGATGGCCTCCCAACGTGGGAGGGGTGCCCGTCGCACCATGACCCCCCTGATGTTCCGGATCCTGGCGGTGGCCTACCCGGGGTTGGATGGGCGCTTGAGGGCATCACAGCAGACACAAGGGGGTGAGTACAACCTCATTCTGTAGACTTTGCGTGCAGTGGACGTGTCTGGGTGGGGGAGGTGGGCTGTGGGTGTCCCTAGGCCAGGGCGACTTAGGTAGGCAAGGCCCCTCCGTAATGTAGGCCATGTGGGACTCTACCCCAGATCAGAACAGAGGCAAGTTGATGTATAGTTGCCCCTTTGCCATCCATGTGCGCTGACTTCTACCATTGCCATGTAGGCCATATCCCAGAAATTGCATGTGCGGAGGGCAGGAGCACGGCATAATACATGGGGCTGCTGCGTCTGCCTTGTCCGCCAATGGTAGCGGTATGCCATGCACTAAAACTCTCTTTCTTCTGTCTCCCCCCCTTTTCCTGCTCTCTCTGTCCTTTTGTTCATCAGCATCATCAGGCGGAGGTACAGTGGCACCGGAGCACGAGGGAGCTGCATCCCACATGGCCATGGAGGGCCACACCACAGACTCTGAATGCACCAGTGGGACGGAGGGCGAGGGGAGCTTCACGTCAGCCACAGGATCACCAACCAGCGACACGGACTCGTCCGCCGATGTGAGCTCCCCTGTGGTGGCGGCACCATCTGTGCGCCCCACTTCTACAGGTACAGCCGCCACCTCCCCTACCAGCCCCGCCCTCCCAGCAGCCCCTCAGCGTGTGTCCCGTGCCCGCTCACCCAGGAGGGTGGGCATCACCTTCGCCCCAGGCACCTCAGGCCCTGCCCCAGTCACCCCTGCTGCCCTCAGTGAGGAGGCCATTGACCTCCTCAGGTCACTCACTGTTGGGCAGTCTCCCATTGTGAATGCCATCCAGGGTGTAGAACGAGAGTTGAAACACGGTAATGCATTCCTGGAAGGCATTCATTCTGGTCAGGCTGTCCTTCAGCAAACCCTGCAATCTCTGGCCTCATCACTGATGGCAGCCATTGTCCCTGTGTCTAGCCTCCCCCCTCAAACTTCCTCCACCCAGACCCAATCCCCTGTACCCCAGACCATCCCTAGCACACCATCAGACCAGCAGGCACACAAGTCAACACCCAAAAGTAGCTCAAGCAAACATAGGCACCACACACACCACAGGCACTCACACAAGCATCACACCCATACAGAGACAGCAACATCCACTGTCTCCACTGTGTCCCCCTCCTCCTCTTCTCCCTCCTCCCTCCCAGTCTCGTCTACACACACACCTGCATGCACCACATCTACAGGCACTAGGACTCCCACCAGGACACCCAGCACCACAAGCCGCTCACCTGCACTCACCACCTCCACTCCCATTTACACGTCCCCTGTGTCCTCTCCCAGTGGGTCTGTGACGCCCCCTCCCAAAGTACACAAACGCGGGCACACACACACCCAACATCCATCCACCTCACGACAGCCTTCAGAACATGCACCTGCACCCAAAGCATCAAAAGTTACAGCTCCTACAACCACTTCCTCTTCCTCCACTCCCAGACCCCCTCCAGCTACCCGTCCCAGTGTTCGTCAGAAACTTTTCCTGAGCAACCTTGACCTCTGTCCCATCACCCCCCCCCCTCCAATTCATAGGTCCCGTAGTAGCACCTCAGCCAAAAAGATTCTGGTACCAGTGGTGCCTGTTAGAGGTATGTGGAGTGCACCGGCACCAGGGCAGCCAGTGTGACACGGAGCCAAAGCACTGCCAGTCCACCCCCTGTGAAGCACCAGAAGTTGGACAGTGCCCGAAGGGAGAGGGGAAAGACACCTGCCGGCAAAGCCGCCCACAAGGGTCCCGGGGGGAGTGTTGAGTCAGCTGTGACTCCTCCCAAGGCGGTGAAGGGGCAGAAGAAGTCTCCAAAGTCTGGGAAGAGCAGCACGGCGGAGAAGGCCGCCATCCTCCCCGCTGCCCAAAACGCCACCGCCAGCCCCATCGTCACTGGTCAGGAGACCACCGCCAGAGTCAGTGCCCAGGAGGGCAGCACAACATCCACTGTCCCCACTGTGTCCCCCTCCTCCTCTTCTCCCTCCTCCCTCCCAGTCTCGTCTACACACACACCTGCATGCACCACATCTACAGGCACTAGGACTCGCACCAGGACACCCAGCACCACAAGCCGCTCACCTGCACTCACCACCTCCACTCCCATTTACACGTCCCCTGTGTCCTCTCCCAGTGTGTCTGTGACGCCCCCTCCCAAAATACCCAAACGCCGGCAATCACTCACCCAACATCCATCCCCTCACGACAGCCTTCAGTACCTGCACCTGCACCCAAAACAGCTAAAGTGACGCCTCCTACAACCACCTCCTCTACCTCCACTCCCAGACCCCCTCCAGCTACCCATCCCAGTGTCCGTCAGAAACTGTCCCTCTGTCAAATTGACCTGTTTGCCCCCACACCCCCCCTCCAGTTCATCAGTCCCGTCGTCGCGCCTCAGCCAAAAAGCCTCCAGTGCCAGTGGTGCGTGTTCCAGGTTTTTGGAGTGCACCGTCCACCAGGGCAGGCAGTAGGACCCGGAGCCAAGGCACTGGCAGCCCACCCCCTGTAAAGGCTCTGAAATTGGAGAGTGGACGACGGGACCATGTCAAGACTCCTGGTGGGACAACAACTGAAATGGGATCGAAGGCGATTGGTGAGTCAGCTGTAACTCTAAAGAAGGTGGGGAAGGTCCCGAGGAAGTCTGCCCAGCCTGTTGTGAGTGTCACGGCGGAGAAGTGCGCCATCATTTCCGGCGGTCCATACACAACCGCCAGCATCGTCATGACTGGTCAGGAGACCACCGCCGGAGTCATTGCCCAGGAGGGCCCAAGTATCGTTACTGGTCAGGAGACCACCGCTGGAGTCATTGCCCAGGAGGGCCCAAGTATCGTTACTGGTCAGGAGACCACCGCCGGAGTCAGTGCCCAGGAGGGCCCAAGTATCGTTACTGGTCAGGAGACCACCGCCGGAGTCAGTGCCCAGGAGGGCCCAAGTATCGTTACTGGTCAGGAGACCACCGCCGGAATCAGTGCCCAGGAGGGCCCAAGTATCGTTACTGGTCAGGAGACCACTGGCAAAGTCAGTGCCCAGGAGGGCCCAAGTATCGTTACTGGTCAGGAGACCACCGCCGGAGTCAGTGCCCAGTAGGGACCAGGATCCCACAGCCCCGCTGGGCGATGATGGAACATCATGCCACACACCAATGTCCAGTGTGCAGTTCGTCATGCCACACACCAATGTCCAGTGTAGAGTTCGTCATGCTACACACCAATGTCCAGTGTGGAGTTCGTCATGCCACACACCAATGTCACTATCCGAACCGCCATGTCAGAGAACCGCTGAACAGTCCATAGACCGCCATGTCAAAGCACCGCTGAACAAGGCCAAGACCGCCATGGTGAAGACCGCTGAACAGGGCAAAGACCGCCATGGTGAAGACCGCTGAACAGGGCAAAGACTGCCATGGCTAAGCACCGCTGAACAAGGCCAAGACCGCCATGGTGAAGACCGCTGAACAGGGCAAAGACCGTGTGGGTATGAATAGGCCGCCACATCAGGCATCCTTATCCCTTGTGCAGCTGGGACAGTGACAGGACATGAACTTTCACGGGGAGATTCATCCAGTCTGGGCACCAGTCCCACCCAGTACCAGTAGAGAACTGCATCTACTTGCGATAATGTGGCTTTGCACTCCCCAGGATGGTCCAGAGGGCAAACCACCCACTGTAAAGACTTGAGAGACTGTGGCTTTGCACTCCCCAGGATACACCAATGTGCATGGAGCCCCGTCGTGAATCTGGCTTTGCATTCATCCAGCTGAGGTGCCCCCCCTTCCCTTCCCCCTGAGGTGCCTGTAGTGTTTCAATCTGATGCCCCGGCAGTGTTCTCTCGGATTTTGGTCAGGTATCTATTGTGGGCCTCGCCCATGCATTTTTGGACTGTTGGTGCACGGACATTGTTGTGTACATATCTGCACTACTTCTTGTATTGTATATATAATTATGACAGATTTCGAGATATTATTCTGTATATTTTTATATGACATGTATATTGGCACATTACAATGTTTGCCCACAATTCGCTTTGTCTTTGCATTCTTCCGGGGGAATTGTGGGTTGTTCATGTGATATTTTTGACTGCATTGGTGTGTATGTTGTGATATCTGAGGGTGGGGGTGTTTAGTGGGTGTCCCCCTAACTTTTGCCTCTCCCCTCCCGTGTCGTAGATGCAGTACTCACCGGTATGTTCTGCGCCTACGTCGCTGTTGTTCGTATAGGAGCAGAAAGACAAGGGCAGGTAGGATTTGGAGTTCTGGCTCCATGGAGTCGTCGTTCCTCGTGGGATGTGTTCAGGTGAGCGTTTTCCCATAGCAAAAGCTGTTTCTGCCGTGTTTTTATCCACGGAGAATCCGCCCCGGAAAAGGTGGCGGATTGGTAGGTTATAATACTGTGGGCGGTACATTGTCTTCCGTCTGTCTGTTGGCGTTGACCGCCACGCTGTTTGTCTGTACCGCCGTGGCGGGCGAAGTGTTAAAGTGGCTGTCTTTGTTGGCGGTTACCGCCAGGGTCATAATTCCCTTTTTTTGTCCGCCGGCCTGTTTGCGGTATTTCCGCAGCTTTAACACCGTCCGCCAGGGTTGTAATGACCCCCTAAGTCGACATGGCACTCCCCTCAGAGTGCCATGCCAACCTCACATTGCCTGTGGCATAGGTAAGTCCCACCTCTAGCAGGTCGTACAGCCCTAAGGCAGGGTGCACTATACCTCAGGTGAGGGCATATGTGCATGAGCACTTTGCCCCTACAGTGTCTAAGCAAAACCTTAGACATTGTAAGTGCAGGGCAGCCATAAGAGTATATGGTCTGGGAGTTTGTCAAACACAAACTCCACAGTTCCACAATGGCTACACTGAAAACTGGAAAGTCTGGTATCAAGCTTCTCAGCACAATAAATGCACACTGATGCCAGTGTGCAATTTATTGTAACATACACCCAGAGAGCATCTTAGAGATGCCCCCTGAATACCAATCTGACTTATAGTGTAGGCTGACCAATTTCTGCCAGCCTGCCACATACCAGACATGTTGCTGGCCACATGGGGAGAGTGCCTTTGTCACTCTGTGGCCAGGAACAAAGCCTGTACTGGGTGGAGGTGCTTCACACCTCCTCCTGCAGGAACTGTAAAACCTGGCGGTGAGCCTCAAAGGCTCACCCCTTTTGTTACAGTGCCCCAGGGCATCCCAGCCAGTGGAGATGCCCGCCCCTCCGACCACTGCCCCCACTTTTGGCGGCAAGGCTGGAGGAGATAATGAGAAAAACAAGGAGGAGTCACCCACTAGTCATGACAGCCCCTAAGGTGTCCTAAGCTGAGGTGACCCCTGCCTTTAGAAATCCTCCATCTTAGTTTTGGAGAATTCCCCCAATAGGATTAGGGAGGTGCCTCCCTCACCACAGGGAGGAGGCACAAAGAAGGTGTAGCCACCCTCAAGGACAGTAGCCATGGGCTACTGCCCTCCAAGACCTAAACACACCCCTAAATTTAGAATTTAGGGGCACCCCAGATCCCAGGAAATGAGATTCCTGCAACCTGAAGAAACAAGAAGGACTGCTGACCTACAAGCCTGCAGAGAAGACGGACGACGACAACTGCTTTGGCCCCAACCCTACCGGCCTGTCTCCAACTTTGAAAACCTGCAACCAGCGACGCATCCGACAGGGACCAGCGACCTCTGAAGCCTCAGAGGACTGCCCTGGACTAAAGGACCAAGAAACGTCTGTGAGCAGCGGCTCTGCTCAAAACCAGCTACTTCTTTGCAACAAAGAAGTAACTTCCAAAGACTGCACGTTTCCCACCGGAAGCATGAGACTTCACACTCTGTACCTGAAGCCCCCGGCTCGAGATCCAGGGAACAAACACCACAGGGAGGACTCCCCGGCGACTGCGAGCTCGTGAGTAGCCAGAGACGACCTCCCTGAACACCCACAGCAATGCCTGCAGAGAGAATCCGGAGGCTCCCCCTGACCACGACTGCCTGTAACAAGGGACCCGACGCCAGGAATCAGCACTGCACCCGCAGCCCCCAGGACCTGAAGTAACCGAACTTCAGTGCAGGAGTGACCCCCAGATGACCCTCTGCCTAGCCTCGGTGGTGGCTGTCCAGAGAAGCCCCCCCGTGCCTGCCTGCACTGCTAGAGTGACCCCTGAGTCCCTCCATTGATTCCTACCTGAAACCTGATGCCTGGTTTGCACACTGCACCCGGCCGCCCCTGTGCCGCTGAGGGTGTGTTTTGTGTGCCTACTTGTGTCCTCCCAGTGCTCTACAAAACCCCCCTGGTCTGCCCCTTGAGGACATAGGTACTTACCTGCTAGGAGACTGGAACCGGAGCACCCCTGTTCTCCATAGGCGCCAATGTGTTTTGGGCACCTCTTTGACCTCTGCACCTGACCGGCCCTGAGCAGCTGGTGTGGTAACTTTGGGGTTGCCTTGAACCCCCAACGGTGGGCTGTCTATGTCCCAGGACTGAGACTTGTAAGTGTTTTACTTACCTCACAAACTAACCTTTACTTACCTCCCACAGGAACTGTTGATTTTTGCACTTTGAAAATAGCTTATTGCCATTTTTACAAAGACTGTATATGATATTGCTTTTATTGAAAGTTCCTAAAGTATCTACGTGAAGTACCTTGCAGTTAAACTGTTTACTGCAAATCTTGAACCTGTGGTTCTTAAAATAAACTAAGAAAATATATTTTTCTATATAAAAACCTATTGGCCTGGAGTAATTCTTTGAGTGTGTGTTCCTCATTTATTGCATGTGTGTGTACAACAAATGATTAACACTACCCTCTCATAAGCCTACTGCTTGACCACACTACCACAAAATAGAGCATTAGAATTATCTAATTTTGCCACTATCTTGCCTCTAAGGGCAACCCTTGGACTCTGCGCACACTATTTCTTACTTTGAAATAGTATATACAGAGCCAACTTCCTACACTAGGTCAGAATAAAACATGGAGTAGGTTGGTTAACCACTTCTAGTTGCAAGGGATGTCCCAAAACGTTAAGGACTTTTGCCAGTCCTGTCCCTCCTGCCAAGCCAGTGGCAAAGCAGGTGGGCACTTAAAGGCCCTTTTAATTCTACTGCTGGTGGTTGGGATTCCATTTGAGAGGGTAGGGGTTGATGTTGTTGGCCCCCTTTACTCTCCAACAGCAGCAGGACATAGAGAAATCCTAGTGGTAGTGGATCATGCCACTTTCTGAGGCTATTCGCCTTAGGACCATCACTGCACCTGCAGTGGCCAAAGCCCTCCTGGGTATTTTTTACCAGGTTGGAGTTCCCTAAGGAGGTAGTATCAGACAGGGAGTCAAACTTTATGTCTGCATACTTGAAACATATGCGGCAGGAATGTGGAGTGACTTATAAATTCACTACCCCATACCATCCACAGACCAATGGGCTGGAAGGAAGGTTCAACCAGACCCTAAAAGGCATGATTGGAGGACTCCCTGAAAAACTCAGAAGGAGATGGGATGTCCTACTTCCTTGCCTGCTGTTTGCTTACAGGGAAGTGCCACAAAAGGGAGTAGGTTTTCACCCTTTGAACTCTTGTGTTAGGGGACCACTCAATCTTGTAAGGTAAGCGTGGGAGAGACCTCTCAAAGAGCTCAAACAGGACATTGTGGACTATGTGCTTGACCTATCTTCCAGAATGGCTGAATACATGGAGAAAGCCAACAAAAATCTTCATGCCAGCCAAGAGTTTCAAAAGCTCTGGTATGACCAAAAAGCTGCTATGGTGGAGTTCCAACCAGGGCAGAAAGTTTGGGTGTTTGAGACTATTGCTCCAAGGGGCCCTCCAGGACAAATGGTCTGGGTCCTATCCCATTCTTGAAAGAAAAGGGGAGGTCACTTATCTAGTGGACCTGGGCAGTTGCAAAACCCCAAAAGGATTGTTCATGTCAACCGCCTAAAACCCTACTTTGACAGAGCTAATGTGACCATGCTTATGGTCACAGATGAGGGACTGGAGGATGAGAGTGAACCTCTTCCTGATCTCCTCTTCAGCAATCCCCAAGATGGTTCTGTGGATGGAGTGATCTTGTCAGACACGCTCTCAGGACAACAGCAGACTGATTGCAGGAAAGTGCTAAACCAGTATGCTGGGCTTTTTTCTCTGACCCCTGGGAAGACATACTGGTGTACCCACGATGTGGACACTGGTGACAGCCTGGCTGTCAAGAACACAATTTACAGACAGTCTGACCATGTCAGAGAAAGCATAGAGGCTGAAGTCACGGCAATGATGGATTTGGGTGTCATTGAACCCTCAGAGAGCCCCTGGGCCAGCCCAGTAGTGTTAGACCCCAAACCTCATTCCAAGGGTGACAAGAAATAAATGAGGTTTTGTGTGGACTACAGGGGCCTCAACACAGTAATCAAAACTGATGCACACCCAATTCCAAGAGCTGATGAGCTCATAGACAGACTAGGGGCAGCCAAATATCTGAGTACTTTTGATTTAACATCAGGGTACTGGCAGATTGGCCTGACCTCAGGAGCAAAAGAGAGGTCAGCATTCTCTACTCCTAGTGGGCATTATCAGTTCACTGTTATGCCCTTTGGACTCAAGAATGCGCCTGCCACCTTCCAGAGTTTGGTGAACCAAGTCCTTGCCAGGCTGGAAACGTTTAGTGCAGCTTACTTAGATGATATAGCTGTCTATAGTTCCACTTGGCATGATCACCAGATCCACCAGGGAAAGGTCCTTGAGGCCCTGCAAAAGGCATGCCTCGCTTTTAAGGCCAGTAAGTGCCAGATAGGGCAGGGAAAGTTGTGTACCTGGGCCACCTGGTTGGTGGAGGCCCAGTACAACCTCTACAACCCAAGATTCAGACTATTCTTGCTTGGGAAGCTCCTACAACCCAGACCCAAGTCAGGGCATTCCTTGGCTTGACTGGTTATTACAGGAATTTTGTGAAGGATTATGGCACCATAGTTGCACCCCTCACAGAACCTACCTCCAAGAAGATGCCCAGAAAGTTCAATTGGGCAGTGAGTTGTCAAGAGGCCTTTGACACTCTGAAGAAAGCAATGTGCTCTGCTCCAGTACTTCAAGCACCAGACTACTCAAGAGAATTCATAGTCCAGACAGGTGCTTCAGAGTTGGGAATGGGAGCAGTCCTCTCCCAAAGGAATGATGATGGACATGACCAGCCAGTTGCTTTTATTAGCAAGAACATTCTCCCTAGAGAACACAAATGGAGTTCCATAGAGAGGGAAGCCTTTGCTGTGGTTTGGGCCCTGAAAAAGTTGAGGCTATACTTGTTTGGCTCTCACTTCATTGTTCAGACTGACCGCAGGCCTCTCAGGTGGCTACAACAAATGAAAGGTGAAAATCCCAAACTGCTTAAGTTGTCCATCTCCCTACAGGGAATGGACTTTAAAGTGGAACACAGACCTGGGACTGCCCATACCAATGCAGATGGCCTCTCCAGATTCTTACACTTAGAAGTTGAAGACTCACTAGGGAAAGGATAGTCTCATCCTCTTTAATTTGAGGGGGGGTGGTACTGTGAGAGGAGGCCTCTTTTTGCATGGTTAGCCCCCACTTTTTCCTGATGTTGATGTGTTCTAGAAGTTGGTAGTGCCCAGAGCCCCTGCTAAACAGGTTCCCTGGGCCAGATCTCTTTCCCTAAAACTGTTGTGATGCTTGGCGCAATTGGTTGTACTCTCAAATACCCCTGCAAGTCCCCAGTAGATGGGTACCCCAGTACCCAGGGCAAGAGATATTAAGAGTATGCCCCTGGGGGCAGCAGCACTGATTGTGGCACCACCCCCAAAGGCCCTGCACCCAGATGCACCCAGCATTGCCAATGCAGACTGAGTGTACTGGGCAACCCTAAAAAGATAAACTCGACATGGCACACTCTCTGTGTGCCCTGTCCACCATACACTGCACATGTTATGGGTAAGCTACCCCTCTAGCAGACCTTTCAGCCCTAAGGCAGGGTGCACCATACTATATGTGAGTGTAGGAAAGTACCATCCTGCCTGGCATGTTACTCCCATTTTTACTGTATATATGTTTGTTTTTGCCTGTGTCCCTGGGATCCTGCTAGCTAGGACCCCAGTGCTCATAAAGTGTGGCCTGTATGTGTTCCCTGTGTGGTGCCTAACTGTATCACTGAGGCTCTGCTAACCAGAACCTCAGTGTTTATGCTCTCTCTGCTTTTAAAATTGTCCCTGCAGGCTAGTGACTAATTTTACCAATTCTAATTGGCCCACTGGAACACCCTTATAATCCCCTAGTATATGGTACCTAGGCACCCAGGGTATTCGGGTTCCAGGAGATCCCTATGGGCTGCAGCATTTCTTTTGCCACCCATAGGGAGCTCAGACAATTCTTACACAGGACTGCCACTGCAGCCTGAGTAAAATAATGTCCACGTTATTTCACAGCCATTTAAAACTACACTTATAAGTCACCTATATGTCTAACCCTCATTTAGTGAAGGTTAGGTGCCAAGTTACTTTGTGTGAGGGCACCCTGGCACTAGCCAAGGTGCCCCCACATTATTCAGGGCAATTTCCCCGGACTTTGTGAGAGCGGGGACACCATTACACGTGTGCACTACATATAGGTCAATACCTATATGTTGCGTCACCATGGTAACTCCGAACATGGCCATGTAACATGTCTAGGATCATGGAATTGTCACCCCAATACCATTCTTGTATTGGGGGGACAATTCCATGCATCCCCGGGTCTCCAGCATAGAGCCCGGGTACTGTCAAACTAACTTTCCGGGGTTTTCTCTGCAGCTACCGCTGCTGCAAACCTTCAGACAGGTTTCTGCCTGGGCAGCCCAGTCCCAGGGAGGCAGAACAAAGGATTTCCTCTGAGAGAGGGTGTTACACCCTCTCCCTTTGGAAATAGGTGTGAAGGGCCTGTGAGGAGTAGCCTCTCCTGGCCTCTGGAAATGCTTTGAAGGGCACAGATGGTGCCCTCCTTGCATAAGCCAGTCTGCACCAGTTCAGGGATCCCCCAGCCCCTGCTCTGGCGCGAAATTGGACAAAGGAAAGGGGAGTGACCACTTCCCTGATCAGCACCTCCCAGGGGAGGTGCCCAGAGCTCCTCCAGTGTGGCCCAGACCTCTGCCATCTTGGATACAGAGGTGTGAGGGCACAATGGACACCTTTGAGTGGCCAGTGCCAGCAGGTGACGTCAGAGACCCCTCCTGATAGGTGCTTACCTTTTTCTGTAGCCAATCCTCCTCTGAGGGCTACTTAGGGTCTCTCCTGTGGGTATCTCAGTAGATAACCAATGCAAGAGCTCACCAGAGTTCCTCTGCACTTCCCTCTTTGACTTCTGCCAAGGATCGACCACTGACTGTGCCAGGACGCCTGCAAAACCGCAACAAAGTAGCAAGAAGACTACCAGCAACATTGTAGTGCCTCATCCTGCCAGCTTTCTTGACTGATTCCTGGTGGTGCATGCTCTGAGGGCTGTCTGCCTTCACCCTGCACTGGAAGCCAAGAAGAAATCTCCCGTGGGTGGACGGAATCTTCCCCCTGCTAACGCAGGCACCAAACTTCTGCATCACCGGTCCTCTGGGTCCCCTCTCATCTTGACGAGCGTGGTCCCTGGAACACAGGAGCTGGATCCTAGTGTCCCCGACAGTCCAGTGGCCCTTCTGTCCAAATTTGGTGGAGGTAAGTCCTTGCCTCCCCGCGCCAGACAGTAATCCTGTGTACTGCGTGAACTGCAGCTGCTCGGGCTTCTGTGCACTTTTGCAAGACTTTCTTTGTGCACAGCCTAGCCCAGGTCCCCAGCACTCTGTCCTGCATTGCCCAACTTGCTGAGTTAGACTCCAACTTCGTGGGACTCCCTTTTGTTTGGCTGAGTCGACCATCATGCTCAGATCTTCTGAACGCCTGTTCAGGTGCTTCTGCGGGTGCTGTCTGCTTCTGCGTGGGTTCTCTGTGCTGCTGAGCGCCCTCTCTGTCTCGTTCTCCAAGGGGCGACCTCCTGGTCCTTCCTGGGCCCTGGCAGCACCCAAAATCTTCAACCACGACTCTATCAGCTAGCAAGTCTTGTTTGCGGTCTTTCTGCGTGGAAACAACTCTGCATCCTCCATCACGCTGCAGGACATCTTCTGACCAAAGGAGAATTTCCTAGCATCTTCCGTTGTTGCAGAATCTTTGGCTTCTTCCACCCGGAGGCAGCCCTTTTGCACCTTCATCTGGGGTTTAGTGGGCTCCTGCCCCCCCTGGACACCTGCGTGACTCTTGAACTTGGTCCCCTTACTTTACAGGTCCTCAGGTCCAGGAATCTGTCTTCAGTGCTTTGCAGTCAGTTGTTGTCCTTGCAGAATCCCCTATCTCAACTTTACTGTCTTTCTGGGGTGGTAGGGTAACTTTACTCCTACTTCTCAGGGTCTTGAGGTGGGGTATCTTGCACACCCTTAGTGTTTTCTTACACTCCCAGCGACCCTCCACACACTACACTAGGCCTGGGGTCCCTTCGTGGTTCGCAGTCCACTTTTGGAGTATATGGTTTGTTTTGCCCCTAGCCCTATTTTCTCCTATTGCATTCTATTGTGTTCTACAGTGTTTGCACTACTTTTCTAACTGTTACTTACCTGATTTTGGCATGTGTGCATATTTTGTGTATTTTACTTACCTCCTAAGGGAGTATATCCTCTGAGATACTTTTGGCATATTGTCACTAAAATAAAGTACCTTTATTTTTAGTAACTCTGAGTATTGTGTTTTCTTGTGATATAGTGCTAAGTGATATAAGTGGTATAGTAGGAGCTTTACATGTCTCCTAGTTCAGCCTAAACTGCTCTGCTATAGCTACCTCTATCAGCCTAAGCTGCTAGAAACACCTCTTATCTACTAATAAGGGATAACTGGACCTGGCACAAGGTGTAAGTACCACAAGGTACCCACTATAAGCCAGGCCAGCCTCCTACATTGAGGGCATGGCTGCGTGAGCAATATGCCCCTAATGTGTCCTTGCCAAACCTGGGACACAGTGAGTGAACAGGGCAGCCATTTTAATGTACGTACTGGGCACTGGTCAAACTCGAGTTATCCAGCTACATAATGGTCGTGTTTGACCAGTGTCCAGCCAGCACATGTATTAAAATGGCTGCTCTGTTCACTCACTATGTCCCAGGTTTGGCAAGGACACAGTGGGGGCATATTGCTCATGCAGCTATACCTGCACATATAGTATGGTGCACCCTACCTTAGGGCTAGAAGGCCTGCCAGAGGTGCAACTTACCTATATTGCATGCAGTGTGTAGTGGACGGGGCACACAGGCAGTGTGCCATGTCGAGTTTGCATTTTAGGATTGCACCAGAACACGCCTGTAATGGCAGTGCTGGGTGCATCTGGGTTCAGGGCCCTAGAGGGTGGCACAATCAGTGCCACTGCCCTCAGGGACCTACCCTTAGTACCCCATGGCCTTGGTACCTAAGTACCATTTACCAGGGACTTATAGTGGCAGCTAAAGGTACTGCCAGTTACCTTTGCAATTTTTACAGAAAGAACACTGGCACTGGGACCCTGGTGAGCAGGATCCCAGTGCACTCCAGTCCAAGTTGCACCCAGAAACCAGGCAAAAAGTGGGGGGTGCTGCAACAAAGTGGCAGTTTCCCACAAGTCGGTGCAGGGTGCTGAGGGCTCAGTCACTGCAGGCTGCTGGTGCTCAGTCGTTGCAGGGTGCTGAGGGCTCAGTCGTTGCAGGCTGCTGGGGGCTCAGTTGCTGCAGGGTGCTGAGGGCTCAGTCGTTGCAGGCTGCTGGGGACTCAGTCGGTGCAGGTTGCTGAAGGCTCAGTAGGTGCAGGGTGCTGTGCACTCAGTCATTGCAGGCTGCTGAGGGCTCAGTCGGTTCAGGATGGTGAGAGCTCAGTCATGGAGGATGCTGAGGGCTCAGTCGGTGCAGGATACTGAGAGCTCAGTTGGTGAAGGATGTGGAGAGCTCAGTCAGTACAGGGTGCTAAAGGCTCAGTCATTGCAGGTTGCTGAGAGCTCAGTCGGTGGAGGATGCTGAGGGCTCAGTCGGTGTAGGGTGGTGAGGGCTCAGTCGCTGCAGGGTGCTGGGGGCTCAGTCGCTGCAGGCTGCTGGGGGGGCTCAGACGCTGCAGGGTGCTGTGCACTCAGTCGGTGTAGGGTGGTGAGGGCTCAGTCGCTGCAGGGTGCTGTGCACTCAGTCGGTGCAGGGTGCTGAGGGCTCAGTCGTTGCAGGCTGCTGGGGCTCAGTCGCTGCAGGGAGCTGGGGGCTGAGTCGCTGCAGGCTGCTGAGGGCTCAGTCGGACCAGGATGCTGAGGGCTCAGTCACTGCAGGGTGCTGAGGCCTCAGTCGGTGGAGGATGCTGAGGGCTCAGGCACTGCAGGGTGCTGAGGGCTCAGTCGGTGCAGGGTGCTGAGGGCTCAGTCGGTGCAGGGTGCTGAGGGCTCAGTCGGTGCAGGGTGCTGAGAGCTCAGTTGCTGTAGGGTGCTGAGGGCTCAGTCGCTGCAGGGAGCTGGGGGCTCAGTCCCTGCAGGCGGCTTGGGGCTCAGTCGCTGCAGGATGCTAGGGGCTCAGTCCCTGCAGGCGGCTGGGGGCTCAGTCGCTGCATTCTGCTGGGGGGGGCTCAGTCGCTGCAGGCGGCTGGGGGCTCAGTCGCTGCAGGCTGCTGGGGGCTCAGTCGGACCAGGCTGCTGGGGGCTCAGTCCCTGCAGGCGGCTCAGTCGCTGCAGACTGCTGGGGGCTCAGTCGGTGTAGGGTGCTGAGGGCTCAGTCGCTGCAGGGTGCTGTACACTCAGTCGGTGTAGGGTGCTGAGGGCTCAGTCGCTGCAGGGTGCTGGGGGCTCAGTCGCTGCAGGCTGCTGGGGGGGCTCAGTCGCTGCAGGGTGCTGTGCACTCAGTCGGTGTAGGGTGCTGAGGGCTCAGTCGCTGCAGGGTGCTGTGCACTCAGTCGGTGCAGGGTGCTGAGGGCTCAGTCGTTGCAGGCTGCTGGGGCTCAGTCACTGCAGGGAGCGGGGGGCTGAGTCGCTGCAGGCTTCTGAGGGCTCAGTCGGACCAGGATGCTGAGGGCTCAGTCACTGCAGGGTGCTGAGGCCTCAGTCGGTGGAGGATGCTGAGGGCTCAGTCACTGCAGGGTGCTGAGGGCTCAGTCGGTGCAGGGTGCTGAGGGCTCAGTCGGTGCAGGGTGCTGAGGGCTCAGTCGGTGCAGGGTGCTGAGAGCTCAGTCGCTGCAGGGTGCTGAGGGCTCAGTCGCTGCAGGGAGCTGGGGGCTCAGTCCCTGCAGGCGGCTTGGGGCTCAGTCGCTGCAGGATGCTAGGGGCTCAGTCCCTGCAGGCGGCTGGGGGCTCAGTCGGACCAGGATGCTGAGGGCTCAGTGCCTGTGAGGTGGCCCTGACAGTCAGATGAGCTGTGGGCAGGAAGTGCTCTGGGCGGAAGAGGAGGAGGGGTGCACTTCTCTTGCCTAAGCTCACACGGTGCACTCACCCCACAGCTGCAGCACCCAGAAAAGCAGAAATGACGGACGCAGCGAAGAAAGGCGGCAAGAAGTTCAGTGAGTAGTCCTGGGGGAAGGGGCCTCTGGAAGAGGTAGCGCCTCGTGGCAATGCACAGAGCTCTATGGTGCACACTAGGCGCACTAGGAGGGATGTTCAAGTCGTACAAACCCTGCGCGCTGACCTGCCCTCCCAACCCGGCAGCAGACCCCCCCCCTCAAGGAGGGGCCAGGCCTGGCCTTCAGAGGTGCCAGCTGGGCACTAAACTGGCCTCTCAGCGCTAAAAACTAGCTTAAGTTCAGTGCTGCCCTTTCCCTCACAGCTGACCTCTCATAGGCACTGAGCTGGCCTCTGACCCCTAGAGGTGACCCATCACATGGGGACTGAGCTGGCCTCTGACCCCTAGAGGAGACCCATCATATAGACACTGAGCTGCCCTCTGACCCCTAGAGGTGACCCATCACATGGGGACTGAGCTGGCCTCTGACCCTAGAAGTGACCCATCACATAGACACTGAGCTGGCCTCTGACCCCTAGAGGTGACCCATCACATAGACACTGAGCTGGCCTCTGACCCCTAGGGGTGAACCATCACATAGACACTGAGCTGGCCTCTGACCCCTGGAGGTGACCCCTCACATCAGCACTGAGCTGGACTCTCACTCCACAGCTGATCCCTCACATCAGCACTGAGCTGGACTCTCACTCCTAGAGGTAACCCCTCACATCAGCGCTGAGCTGGACTCTCACTCCTAGAGGTGACCCCTCACATCAGCGCTGAGCTGGCCTCTCACTCCTAGAGGTGACCACTCACACCAGCGCTGAGCTGGGCTCTCACTCCTAGAGGTGACCCCTCACATCAGCGCTGAGCTGGGCTCTCACTCCTAGAGGTGACCCCTCACATCAGCGCTGAGCTGGGCTCTCACTCCTAGAGGTGACCTCTCACATCAGCACTGAGCTGGACTCTCACTCCTAGAGGTGAACCTCACATCAGCACTGAGCTGGCCTCTCACTCCACAGCTGACGCCTCACATCAGCACTGAGCTGGACTCTCACTCCTAGAGGTGACCCCTCATATCAGCACTGAGCTTGACTCTCACTCCACAGCTGATCCCTCTCATCAGCACTGAGCTGGACTCTCACTCCTAGAGGTGACCCCTCACATCAGCCCTGAGCTGGACTCTCACTCCTAGAGGTGACCCCTCACATCAGCACTGAGCTGGACTCTCACTCCACAGCTGACCCCTCACATCAGCACTGAGCTGGACTCTCACTCCTAGAGGTGACCCCTCACATCAGCACTGAGCTGGACTCTCACTCCTAGAGGTGACCCCCCACATCAGCACTGAGCTGGACTCTCACTCCTAGAGGTGAGCCCTCACATCAGCACTGAGCTAGCCTCTCACTCCTAGAGGTGACCCCTCACATCAGCACTGAGCTGGACTCTCACTCCTAGAGGTGACCCCTCACATCAGCCCTGAGCTGGACTCTCACTCCACAGCTGACCCCTCACATCAGCACTGAGCTGGACTCTCACTCCTAGAGGTGACCACTCACATCAGCACTGAGCTGGCCTCTCACTCCTAGAGGTGACCCCTCACATCAGCACTGAGCTGGACTCTCACTCCTAGAGGTGACCCTCACATCAGCACTGAGCTGGCCTCTCACTCCCAGAGGTGACCCCTCACATCAGCACTGAGCTGGCCTCTCACTCCACAGCTGACCCCTCACATCAGCACTGAGCTGGACTCTCACTCCTAGAGGTGACCCCTCACATCAGCAATGAGCTGGGCTCTCACTCCTAGAGGTGACCCCTCACATCAGCACTGAGCTGGACTCTCACTCCTAGAGGTGACCCCTCACATCAGCACTGAGCTGGCCTCTCACCCCACAGCTGAAACCTCACATCAGCACTGAGCTGGACTCTCACTCCTAGGGGTGACCCCTCACATCACCACTGAGCTGGGCTCTCACTCCACTGCTGACCCCTCACATCAGCACTGAGCTGGACTCTCACTCCTAGAAGTGACCCCTCACACCAGCATTGAGCTGGGCTCTCACTCCGAGAGGTGACCTCTCACACCAGCACTGAGCTGGGCTCTCACTCCTAGAGGTGACCTCTCACATCAGCACTGAGCTGGGATCTCACTCCTAGAGGTGACCCCTCACATCAGCACTGAGCTGGACTCTCACTCCTAGAGGTGACCCCTCACATCAGCACTGAGCTGGACTCTCACTCCACAGCTGAACCCTCACATCAGCACTGAGCTGGACTCTCACCCCACAGCTGAACCCTCACACCAGCACTGAGCTGGACTCTCACTCCTAGAGGTGACCCCTCACACCAGCACTGAGCTGGGCTCTCACTACTAGAGGTGACCCCTCACATCAGCACTGAGCTGGACTCTCACTCCTAGAGGTGAGCCCTCACATCAGCACTGAGCTGGACTCTCACTCCACAGATGAACCCTCACATCAGCACTGAGCTGGACTCTCACCCCACAACTGAACCCTCACATCAGCATTGAGCTGGGCTCTCACTCCTAGAGGTGACCCCTCACATCAGCACTGAGCTGGACTCTCACCCCAGAGGTGACCCCTCACATCAGCACTGAGCTGGCCTCTCACTCCTAGAGGTGACCCCTCACATCAGCACTGAGCTGGCCTCTCACTCCTAGAGGTGACCCCTCACATCAGCACTGAGCTGGACTCTTACCCCACAGCTGACCCCTCACATCAGCACTGAGCTGGACTCTCACTCCTAGAGGTGACCCCTCACATCAGCACTGAGCTGGGCTCTCATTTCTAGAGGTGACCCCTCACATAAGCACTGAGCTGGACTCTCACTCCTAGAGGTTACCCCTCACATCAGCACTGAGCTGGACTCTCACTCCTAGAGGTGACCCCTCACATCAGCACTGAGCTGGCCTCTCACCCCACAGCTGACCCCTCACATCAGCACTGAGCTGGACTCTCACTCCTAGAGGTGACCCCTCACATCAGCACTGAGATGGACTCTCACTCCACAGCTGACCCCTCACATCAGCACTGAGCTGGACTCTCACTCTACAGCTGATCCCTCACATCAGCACTGAGCTGGCCTCTCACTCCTAGAGGTGACCCCTCACATCAGCACTGAGCTGGACTCTCACTCCAAGAGGTGACCCCTCACATCAGCGCTAAGCTGGCTTCTCACTCCTAGAGGTGACCCCTCACACCAGCACTGAGCTGGACTCTCACTCCTAGAGGTGACCCCTCACATCAGCACTGAGCTGGACTCTCACTCCATAGCTGAACCCTCACATCAGCACTGAGCTGGACTCTCACCCCACAGCTGAACCCTCACACCAGCACTGAGCTGGACTCTCACTCCTAGAGGTGACCCCTCACACCAGCACTGAGCTGGGCTCTCACTCCTAGAGGTGACCCCTCACATCAGCACTGAGCTGGACTCTCACTCCTAGAGGTGACCCCTCACATCAGCACTGAGCTGGACTCTCAGTCCTAGAGGTGACCCCCTCACATCAGCGCTGAGCTGGCCTCTCACTCCTAGAGGTGACCCCTCACACCAGCACTGAGCTGGGCTCTCACTACTAGAGGTGACCCCTCACATCAGCACTGAGCTGGACTCTCACTCCTAGAGGTGAGCCCTCACATCAGCACTGAGCTGGACTCTCACTCCACAGATGAACCCTCACATCAGCACTGAGCTGGACTCTCACCCCACAACTGAACCCTCACATCAGCATTGAGCTGGGCTCTCACTCCTAGAGGTGACCCCTCACATCAGCACTGAGCTGGACTCTCACCCCAGAGGTGACCCCTCACATCAGCACTGAGCTGGCCTCTCACTCCTAGAGGTGACCCCTCACATCAGCACTGAGCTGGCCTCTCACTCCTAGAGGTGACCCCTCACATCAGGACTGAGCTGGACTCTTACCCCACAGCTGACCCCTCACATCAGCACTGAGCTGGACTCTCACTCCTAGAGGTGACCCCTCACATCAGCACTGAGCTGGGCTCTCATTTCTAGAGGTGACCCCTCACATCAGCACTGAGCTGGACTCTCACTCCTAGAGGTTACCCCTCACATCAGCACTGAGCTGGACTCTCACTCCTAGAGGTGACCCCTCACATCAGCACTGAGCTGGCCTCTCACCCCACAGCTGACCCCTCACATCAGCACTGAGCTGGACTCTCACTCCTAGAGGTGACCCCTCACATCAGCACTGAGATGGACTCTCACTCCACAGCTGACCCCTCACATCAGCACTGAGCTGGACTCTCACTCCTAGATGTGACCCCTCACATCAGCGCTGAGCTGGCCTCTCACTCCTAGAGGTGACCCCTCACATCAGCACTGAGCTGGACTCTCACTCCAAGAGGTGACCCCTCACATCAGCGCTAAGCTGGCTTCTCACTCCTAGAGGTGACCCCTCACACCAGCACTGAGCTGGACTCTCACTCCTAGAGGTGACCCCTCACATCAGCACTGAGCTGGACTCTCACTCCACAGCTGAACCCTCACATCAGCACTGAGCTGGACTCTCACCCCACAGCTGAACCCTCACACCAGCACTGAGCTGGACTCTCACTCCTAGAGGTGACCCCTCACACCAGCACTGAGCTGGGCTCTCACTCCTAGAGGTGACCCCTCACATCAGCACTGAGCTGGACTCTCACTCCTAGAGGTGACCCCTCACATCAGCACTGAGCTGGACTCTCAGTCCTAGAGGTGACCCCTCACATCAGCACTGAGCTGGCCTCTCACCCCACAGCTGACCCCTCACATCAGCACTAAGCTGGACTCTCACTCCTAGAGGTGACCCCTCACATCAGCACTGAGATGGACTCTCACTCCACAGTTGACCCCTCACATCAGCACTGAGCTGGACTCTCACTCTACAGCTGATCCCTCACATCAGCACTGAGCTGGCCTCTCACTCCTAGAGGTGACCCCTCACATCAGCGCTAAGCTGGCTTCTCACTCCTAGAGGTGACCCCTCACACCAGCACTGAGCTGGACTCTCACTCCTAGAGGTGACCCCTCACATCAGCACTGAGCTGGACTCTCACTCCACAGCTGAACCCTCACATCAGCACTGAGCTGGACTCTCACCCCACAGCTGAACCCTCACACCAGCACTGAGCTGGACTCTCACTCCTAGAGGTGACCCCTCACATCAGCACTGAGCTGGACTCTCACTCCACAGCTGAACCCTCACATCAGCACTGAGCTGGACTCTCACCCCACAGCTGAACCCTCACACCAGCACTGAGCTGGACTCTCACTCCTAGAGGTGACCCCTCACACCAGCACTGAGCTGGGCTCTCACTCCTAGAGGTGACCCCTCACATCAGCACTGAGCTGGACTCTCACTCCTAGAGGTGACCCCTCACATCAGCACTGAGCTGGACTCTCAGTCCTAGAGGTGACCCCTCACATCAGCACTGAGCTGGCCTCTCACCCCACAGCTGACCCCTCACATCAGCACTAAGCTGGACTCTCACTCCTAGAGGTGACCCCTCACATCAGCACTGAGATGGACTCTCACTCCACAGTTGACCCCTCACATCAGCACTGAGCTGGACTCTCACTCTACAGCTGATCCCTCACATCAGCACTGAGCTGGCCTCTCACTCCTAGAGGTGACCCCCTCACATCAGCGCTGAGCTGGCCTCTCACTCCTAGAGGTGACCCCTCACATCAGCACTGAGCTGGACTCTCACTCCTAGAGGTGACCCCTCACATCAGCGCTGAGCTGGCTTCTCACTCCTAGAGGTGACCCCTCACACCAGCACTGAGCTGGACTCTCACTCCTAGAGGTGACCCCTCACATCAGCACTGAGCTGGGATCTCACTCCTAGAGGTGAACCCTCACATCAGCACTGAGCTGGACTCTCACTCCTAGAGGTGACCCCTCACATCAGCACTGAGCTGGACTCTCACTCCACAGCTGAACCCTCACATCAGCACTGAGCTGGCCTCTCACCCCACAGCTGACCCCTCACATCAGCACTAAGCTGGACTCTCACTCCTAGAGGTGACCCCTCACATCAGCACTGAGATGGACTCTCACTCCACAGTTGACCCCTCACATCAGCACTGAGCTGGACTCTCACTCTACAGCTGATCCCTCACATCAGCACTGAGCTGGCCTCTCACTCCTAGAGGTGACCCCCTCACATCAGCGCTGAGCTGGTCTCTCACTCCTAGAGGTGACCCCTCACATCAGCACTGAGCTGGCCTCTCACTCCTAGAGGTGACCCCTCACATCAGCACTGAGCTGGACTCTTACCCCACAGCTGACCCCTCACATCAGCACTGAGCTGGACTCTCACTCCTAGAGGTGACCCCTCACATCAGCACTGAGCTGGGCTCTCATTTCTAGAGGTGACCCCTCACATCAGCACTGAGCTGGACTCTCACTCCTAGAGGTTACCCCTCACATCAGCACTGAGCTGGACGAATATGTGACAGAACAACTAGGTCCTAAACAACTATAGCCTAAACCACTACTGCTAAACAACTAAAAAGTCTCTACAACTAAGTACTGAACAACTACTGTCTGAACAACTACTGTGTCTGAATAACAATTGCCTGAACAACTAATATATATATATATTCTAAACAACTAATAAACCATAAAAACCAAAAGGAAAACCTTACCTTAAAATTAGTTGTTTAGGCAATTGTTATTCAGACACAGTAGTTGTTCAGACAGTAGTTGTTCAGTACTTAGTTGTAGAGACTTTTTAGTTGTTTAGCAGTAGTGGTTCAGGCAAGTAGTGGTTTAGACCTAGTTGTTCAGGATGTTTCCCAGCTGGACTCTCACTCCTAGAGGTGACCCCTCACATCAGCACTGAGCTGGCCTCTCACCCCACAGCTGACCCCTCACATCAGCACTGAGCTGGACTCTCACTCCTAGAGGTGACCCCTCACATCAGCACTGAGATGGACTCTCACTCCACAGCTGACCCCTCACATCAGCACTGAGCTGGACTCTCACTCTACAGCTGATCCCTCACATCAGCACTGAGCTGGCCTCTCACTCCTAGATGTGACCCCTCACATCAGCGCTGAGCTGGCCTCTCACTCCTAGAGGTGACCCCTCACATCAGCACTGAGCTGGACTCTCACTCCAAGAGGTGACCCCTCACATCAGCGCTAAGCTGGCTTCTCACTCCTAGATGTGACCCCTCACACCAGCACTGAGCTGGACTCTCACTCCTAGAGGTGACCCCTCACATCAGCACTGAGCTGGACTCTCACTCCACAGCTGAACCCTCACATCAGCACTGAGCTGGACTCTCACCCCACAGCTGAACCCTCACACCAGCACTGAGCTGGACTCTCACTCCTAGAGGTGACCCCTCACACCAGCACTGAGCTGGGCTCTCACTCCTAGAGGTGACCCCTCACATCAGCACTGAGCTGGACTCTCACTCCTAGAGGTGACCCCTCACATCAGCACTGAGCTGGACTCTCACTCCTAGAGGTGACCCCTCACATCAGCACTGAGCTGGACTCTCAGTCCTAGAGGTGACCCCTCACATCAGCACTGAGCTGGCCTCTCACCCCACAGCTGACCCCTCACATCAGCACTAAGCTGGACTCTCACTCCTAGAGGTGACTCCTCACATCAGCACTGAGATGGACTCTCACTCCACAGTTGACCCCTCACATCAGCACTGAGCTGGACTCTCACTCTACAGCTGATCCCTCACATCAGCACTGAGCTGGCCTCTCACTCCTAGAGGTGACCCCCTCACATCAGCGCTGAGCTGGCCTCTCACTCCTAGAGGTGACCCCTCACATCAGCACTGAGCTGGACTCTCACTCCTAGAGGTGACCCCTCACATCAGCGCTGAGCTGGCTTCTCACTCCTAGAGGTGACCCCTCACACCAGCACTGAGCTGGACTCTCACTCCTAGAGGTGACCCCTCACATCAGCACTGAGCTGGGATCTCACTCCTAGAGGTGAACCCTCACATCAGCACTGAGCTGGACTCTCACTCCTAGAGGTGACCCCTCACATCAGCACTGAGCTGGACTCTCACTCCACAGCTGAACCCTCACATCAGCACTGAGCTGGACTCTCACCCCACAGCTGAACCCTCACACCAGCACTGAGCTGGACTCTCACTCCTAGAGGTGACCCCTCACACCAGCACTGAGCTGGGCTCTCACTCCTAGAGGTGACCCCTCACATCAGCACTGAGCTGGACTCTCACTCCTAGAGGTGACCCTCACATCAGCACTGAGCTGGCCTCTCACTCCCAGAGGTGACCCCTCACATCAGCACTGAGCTGGCCTCTCACTCCCAGAGGTGACCCCTCACATCAGCACTGAGCTGGCCTCTCACTCCACAGCTGACCCCTCACATCAGCACCGAGCTGGACTCTCACTCCTAGAGGTGACCCCTCACATCAGCACTGAGATGGACTCTCACTCCTAGAGGTGACCCCTCACATCAGCAATGAGCTGGGCTCTCACTCCTAGAGGTGACCCCTCATATCAGCACTGAGCTGGACTCTCACTCCTAGAGGTGACCCCTCACATCAGTACTGAGCTGGCCTCTCACCCCACAGCTGAAACCTCACATCAGCACAGAGCTGGACTCTCACTCCTAGGGGTGACCCCTCACATCACTACTGAGCTGGGCTCTCACTCCACTGCTGACCCCTCACATCAGCACTGAGCTGGACTCTCACTCCTAGAAGTGACCCCTCACACCAGCATTGAGCTGGGCTCTCACTCCGAGAGGTGACCTCTCACACCAGCACTGAGCTGGGCTCTCACTCCTAGAGGTGACCTCTCACATCAGCACTGAGCTGGGATCTCACTCCTAGAGGTGACCCCTCACATCAGCACTGAGCTGGACTCTCACTCCTAGAGGTGACCCCTCACATCAGCACTGAGCTGGACTCTCACTCCACAGCTGAACCCTCACATCAGCACTGAGCTGGACTCTCACCCCACAGCTGAACCCTCACACCAGCACTGAGCTGGACTCTCACTCCTAGAGGTGACCCCTCACACCAGCACTGAGCTGGGCTCTCACTACTAGAGGTGACCCCTCATATCAGCGCTGAGCTGGACTCTCACTCCTAGAGGTGAGCCCTCACATCAGCACTGAGCTGGACTCTCACTCCACAGATGAACCCTCACATCAGCACTGAGCTGGACTCTCACCCCACAGCTGAACCCTCACATCAGCATTGAGCTGGGCTCTCACTCCTAGAGGTGACCCCTCACATCAGCACTGAGCTGGACTCTCACCCCAGAGGTGACCCCTCACATCAGCACTGAGGTGGCCTCTCACTCCTAGAGGTGACCCCTCACATCAGCACTGAGCTGGCCTCTCACTCCTAGAGGTGACCCCTCACATCAGCACTGAGCTGGACTCTTACCCCACATCTGACCCCTCACATCAGCACTGAGCTGGACTCTCACTCCTAGAGGTGACCCCTCACATCAGCACTGAGCTGGGCTCTCATTTCTAGAGGTGACCCCTCACATAAGCACTGAGCTGGACTCTCACTCCTAGAGGTTACCCCTCACATCAGCACTGAGCTGGACTCTCACTCCTAGAGGTGACCCCTCACATCAGCACTGAGCTGGCCTCTCACCCCACAGCTGACCCCTCACATCAGCACTGAGCTGGACTCTCACTCCTAGAGGTGACCCCTCACATCAGCACTGAGATGGACTCTCACTCCACAGCTGACCCCTCACATCAGCACTGAGATGGACTCTCACTCTACAGCTGATCCCTCACATCAGCACTGAGCTGGCCTCTCACTCCTAGATGTGACCCCTCACATCAGCGCTGAGCTGGCCTCTCACTCCTAGAGGTGACCCCTCACATCAGCACTGAGCTGGACTCTCACTCCAAGAGGTGACCTCTCACATCAGCGCTAAGCTGGCTTCTCACTCCTAGAGGTGACCCCTCACACCAGCACTGAGCTGGACTCTCACTCCTAGAGGTGACCCCTCACACCAGCACTGAGCTGGACTCTCACTCCTAGAGGTGACCCCTCACATCAGCACTGAGCTGGACTCTCACTCCATAGCTGAACCCTCACATCAGCACTGAGCTGGACTCTCACCCCACAGCTGAACCCTCACACCAGCACTGAGCTGGACTCTCACTCCTAGAGGTGACCCCTCACACCAGCACTGAGCTGGGCTCTCACTCCTAGAGGTGACCCCTCACATCAGCACTGAGCTGGACTCTCACTCCTAGAGGTGACCCCTCACATCAGCACTGAGCTGGACTCTCAGTCCTAGAGGTGACCCCCTCACATCAGCGCTGAGCTGGCCTCTCACTCCTAGAGGTGACCCCTCACACCAGCACTGAGCTGGGCTCTCACTACTAGAGGTGACCCCTCACATCAGCACTGAGCTGGACTCTCACTCCTAGAGGTGAGCCCTCACATCAGCACTGAGCTGGACTCTCACTCCACAGATGAACCCTCACATCAGCACTGAGCTGGACTCTCACCCCACAACTGAACCCTCACATCAGCATTGAGCTGGGCTCTCACTCCTAGAGGTGACCCCTCACATCAGCACTGAGCTGGACTCTCACCCCAGAGGTGACCCCTCACATCAGCACTGAGCTGGCCTCTCACTCCTAGAGGTGACCCCTCACATCAGCACTGAGCTGGCCTCTCACTCCTAGAGGTGACCCCTCACATCAGGACTGAGCTGGACTCTTACCCCACAGCTGACCCCTCACATCAGCACTGAGCTGGACTCTCACTCCTAGAGGTGACCCCTCACATCAGCACTGAGCTGGGCTCTCATTTCTAGAGGTGACCCCTCACATCAGCACTGAGCTGGACTCTCACTCCTAGAGGTTACCCCTCACATCAGCACTGAGCTGGACTCTCACTCCTAGAGGTGACCCCTCACATCAGCACTGAGCTGGCCTCTCACCCCACAGCTGACCCCTCACATCAGCACTGAGCTGGACTCTCACTCCTAGAGGTGACCCCTCACATCAGCACTGAGATGGACTCTCACTCCACAGCTGACCCCTCACATCAGCACTGAGCTGGACTCTCACTCCTAGATGTGACCCCTCACATCAGCGCTGAGCTGGCCTCTCACTCCTAGAGGTGACCCCTCACATCAGCACTGAGCTGGACTCTCACTCCAAGAGGTGACCCCTCACATCAGCGCTAAGCTGGCTTCTCACTCCTAGAGGTGACCCCTCACACCAGCACTGAGCTGGACTCTCACTCCTAGAGGTGACCCCTCACATCAGCACTGAGCTGGACTCTCACTCCACAGCTGAACCCTCACATCAGCACTGAGCTGGACTCTCACCCCACAGCTGAACCCTCACACCAGCACTGAGCTGGACTCTCACTCCTAGAGGTGACCCCTCACACCAGCACTGAGCTGGGCTCTCACTCCTAGAGGTGACCCCTCACATCAGCACTGAGCTGGACTCTCACTCCTAGAGGTGACCCCTCACATCAGCACTGAGCTGGACTCTCAGTCCTAGAGGTGACCCCTCACATCAGCACTGAGCTGGCCTCTCACCCCACAGCTGACCCCTCACATCAGCACTAAGCTGGACTCTCACTCCTAGAGGTGACCCCTCACATCAGCACTGAGATGGACTCTCACTCCACAGTTGACCCCTCACATCAGCACTGAGCTGGACTCTCACTCTACAGCTGATCCCTCACATCAGCACTGAGCTGGCCTCTCACTCCTAGAGGTGACCCCTCACATCAGCGCTAAGCTGGCTTCTCACTCCTAGAGGTGACCCCTCACACCAGCACTGAGCTGGACTCTCACTCCTAGAGGTGACCCCTCACATCAGCACTGAGCTGGACTCTCACTCCACAGCTGAACCCTCACATCAGCACTGAGCTGGACTCTCACCCCACAGCTGAACCCTCACACCAGCACTGAGCTGGACTCTCACTCCTAGAGGTGACCCCTCACATCAGCACTGAGCTGGACTCTCACTCCACAGCTGAACCCTCACATCAGCACTGAGCTGGACTCTCACCCCACAGCTGAACCCTCACACCAGCACTGAGCTGGACTCTCACTCCTAGAGGTGACCCCTCACACCAGCACTGAGCTGGGCTCTCACTCCTAGAGGTGACCCCTCACATCAGCACTGAGCTGGACTCTCACTCCTAGAGGTGACCCCTCACATCAGCACTGAGCTGGACTCTCAGTCCTAGAGGTGACCCCTCACATCAGCACTGAGCTGGCCTCTCACCCCACAGCTGACCCCTCACATCAGCACTAAGCTGGACTCTCACTCCTAGAGGTGACCCCTCACATCAGCACTGAGATGGACTCTCACTCCACAGTTGACCCCTCACATCAGCACTGAGCTGGACTCTCACTCTACAGCTGATCCCTCACATCAGCACTGAGCTGGCCTCTCACTCCTAGAGGTGACCCCCTCACATCAGCGCTGAGCTGGCCTCTCACTCCTAGAGGTGACCCCTCACATCAGCACTGAGCTGGACTCTCACTCCTAGAGGTGACCCCTCACATCAGCGCTGAGCTGGCTTCTCACTCCTAGAGGTGACCCCTCACACCAGCACTGAGCTGGACTCTCACTCCTAGAGGTGACCCCTCACATCAGCACTGAGCTGGGATCTCACTCCTAGAGGTGAACCCTCACATCAGCACTGAGCTGGACTCTCACTCCTAGAGGTGACCCCTCACATCAGCACTGAGCTGGACTCTCACTCCACAGCTGAACCCTCACATCAGCACTGAGCTGGCCTCTCACCCCACAGCTGACCCCTCACATCAGCACTAAGCTGGACTCTCACTCCTAGAGGTGACCCCTCACATCAGCACTGAGATGGACTCTCACTCCACAGTTGACCCCTCACATCAGCACTGAGCTGGACTCTCACTCTACAGCTGATCCCTCACATCAGCACTGAGCTGGCCTCTCACTCCTAGAGGTGACCCCCTCACATCAGCGCTGAGCTGGTCTCTCACTCCTAGAGGTGACCCCTCACATCAGCACTGAGCTGGCCTCTCACTCCTAGAGGTGACCCCTCACATCAGCACTGAGCTGGACTCTTACCCCACAGCTGACCCCTCACATCAGCACTGAGCTGGACTCTCACTCCTAGAGGTGACCCCTCACATCAGCACTGAGCTGGGCTCTCATTTCTAGAGGTGACCCCTCACATCAGCACTGAGCTGGACTCTCACTCCTAGAGGTTACCCCTCACATCAGCACTGAGCTGGACGAATATGTGACAGAACAACTAGGTCCTAAACAACTATAGCCTAAACCACTACTGCTAAACAACTAAAAAGTCTCTACAACTAAGTACTGAACAACTACTGTCTGAACAACTACTGTGTCTGAATAACAATTGCCTGAACAACTAATATATATATATATTCTAAACAACTAATAAACCATAAAAACCAAAAGGAAAACCTTACCTTAAAATTAGTTGTTTAGGCAATTGTTATTCAGACACAGTAGTTGTTCAGACAGTAGTTGTTCAGTACTTAGTTGTAGAGACTTTTTAGTTGTTTAGCAGTAGTGGTTCAGGCAAGTAGTGGTTTAGACCTAGTTGTTCAGGATGTTTCCCAGCTGGACTCTCACTCCTAGAGGTGACCCCTCACATCAGCACTGAGCTGGCCTCTCACCCCACAGCTGACCCCTCACATCAGCACTGAGCTGGACTCTCACTCCTAGAGGTGACCCCTCACATCAGCACTGAGATGGACTCTCACTCCACAGCTGACCCCTCACATCAGCACTGAGCTGGACTCTCACTCTACAGCTGATCCCTCACATCAGCACTGAGCTGGCCTCTCACTCCTAGATGTGACCCCTCACATCAGCGCTGAGCTGGCCTCTCACTCCTAGAGGTGACCCCTCACATCAGCACTGAGCTGGACTCTCACTCCAAGAGGTGACCCCTCACATCAGCGCTAAGCTGGCTTCTCACTCCTAGATGTGACCCCTCACACCAGCACTGAGCTGGACTCTCACTCCTAGAGGTGACCCCTCACATCAGCACTGAGCTGGACTCTCACTCCACAGCTGAACCCTCACATCAGCACTGAGCTGGACTCTCACCCCACAGCTGAACCCTCACACCAGCACTGAGCTGGACTCTCACTCCTAGAGGTGACCCCTCACACCAGCACTGAGCTGGGCTCTCACTCCTAGAGGTGACCCCTCACATCAGCACTGAGCTGGACTCTCACTCCTAGAGGTGACCCCTCACATCAGCACTGAGCTGGACTCTCACTCCTAGAGGTGACCCCTCACATCAGCACTGAGCTGGACTCTCAGTCCTAGAGGTGACCCCTCACATCAGCACTGAGCTGGCCTCTCACCCCACAGCTGACCCCTCACATCAGCACTAAGCTGGACTCTCACTCCTAGAGGTGACTCCTCACATCAGCACTGAGATGGACTCTCACTCCACAGTTGACCCCTCACATCAGCACTGAGCTGGACTCTCACTCTACAGCTGATCCCTCACATCAGCACTGAGCTGGCCTCTCACTCCTAGAGGTGACCCCCTCACATCAGCGCTGAGCTGGCCTCTCACTCCTAGAGGTGACCCCTCACATCAGCACTGAGCTGGACTCTCACTCCTAGAGGTGACCCCTCACATCAGCGCTGAGCTGGCTTCTCACTCCTAGAGGTGACCCCTCACACCAGCACTGAGCTGGACTCTCACTCCTAGAGGTGACCCCTCACATCAGCACTGAGCTGGGATCTCACTCCTAGAGGTGAACCCTCACATCAGCACTGAGCTGGACTCTCACTCCTAGAGGTGACCCCTCACATCAGCACTGAGCTGGACTCTCACTCCACAGCTGAACCCTCACATCAGCACTGAGCTGGACTCTCACCCCACAGCTGAACCCTCACACCAGCACTGAGCTGGACTCTCACTCCTAGAGGTGACCCCTCACACCAGCACTGAGCTGGGCTCTCACTCCTAGAGGTGACCCCTCACATCAGCACTGAGCTGGACTCTCACTCCTAGAGGTGACCCTCACATCAGCACTGAGCTGGCCTCTCACTCCCAGAGGTGACCCCTCACATCAGCACTGAGCTGGCCTCTCACTCCCAGAGGTGACCCCTCACATCAGCACTGAGCTGGCCTCTCACTCCACAGCTGACCCCTCACATCAGCACCGAGCTGGACTCTCACTCCTAGAGGTGACCCCTCACATCAGCACTGAGATGGACTCTCACTCCTAGAGGTGACCCCTCACATCAGCAATGAGCTGGGCTCTCACTCCTAGAGGTGACCCCTCATATCAGCACTGAGCTGGACTCTCACTCCTAGAGGTGACCCCTCACATCAGTACTGAGCTGGCCTCTCACCCCACAGCTGAAACCTCACATCAGCACAGAGCTGGACTCTCACTCCTAGGGGTGACCCCTCACATCACTACTGAGCTGGGCTCTCACTCCACTGCTGACCCCTCACATCAGCACTGAGCTGGACTCTCACTCCTAGAAGTGACCCCTCACACCAGCATTGAGCTGGGCTCTCACTCCGAGAGGTGACCTCTCACACCAGCACTGAGCTGGGCTCTCACTCCTAGAGGTGACCTCTCACATCAGCACTGAGCTGGGATCTCACTCCTAGAGGTGACCCCTCACATCAGCACTGAGCTGGACTCTCACTCCTAGAGGTGACCCCTCACATCAGCACTGAGCTGGACTCTCACTCCACAGCTGAACCCTCACATCAGCACTGAGCTGGACTCTCACCCCACAGCTGAACCCTCACACCAGCACTGAGCTGGACTCTCACTCCTAGAGGTGACCCCTCACACCAGCACTGAGCTGGGCTCTCACTACTAGAGGTGACCCCTCATATCAGCGCTGAGCTGGACTCTCACTCCTAGAGGTGAGCCCTCACATCAGCACTGAGCTGGACTCTCACTCCACAGATGAACCCTCACATCAGCACTGAGCTGGACTCTCACCCCACAGCTGAACCCTCACATCAGCATTGAGCTGGGCTCTCACTCCTAGAGGTGACCCCTCACATCAGCACTGAGCTGGACTCTCACCCCAGAGGTGACCCCTCACATCAGCACTGAGGTGGCCTCTCACTCCTAGAGGTGACCCCTCACATCAGCACTGAGCTGGCCTCTCACTCCTAGAGGTGACCCCTCACATCAGCACTGAGCTGGACTCTTACCCCACATCTGACCCCTCACATCAGCACTGAGCTGGACTCTCACTCCTAGAGGTGACCCCTCACATCAGCACTGAGCTGGGCTCTCATTTCTAGAGGTGACCCCTCACATAAGCACTGAGCTGGACTCTCACTCCTAGAGGTTACCCCTCACATCAGCACTGAGCTGGACTCTCACTCCTAGAGGTGACCCCTCACATCAGCACTGAGCTGGCCTCTCACCCCACAGCTGACCCCTCACATCAGCACTGAGCTGGACTCTCACTCCTAGAGGTGACCCCTCACATCAGCACTGAGATGGACTCTCACTCCACAGCTGACCCCTCACATCAGCACTGAGATGGACTCTCACTCTACAGCTGATCCCTCACATCAGCACTGAGCTGGCCTCTCACTCCTAGATGTGACCCCTCACATCAGCGCTGAGCTGGCCTCTCACTCCTAGAGGTGACCCCTCACATCAGCACTGAGCTGGACTCTCACTCCAAGAGGTGACCTCTCACATCAGCGCTAAGCTGGCTTCTCACTCCTAGAGGTGACCCCTCACACCAGCACTGAGCTGGACTCTCACTCCTAGAGGTGACCCCTCACATCAGCACTGAGCTGGACTCTCACTCCATAGCTGAACCCTCACATCAGCACTGAGCTGGACTCTCACCCCACAGCTGAACCCTCACACCAGCACTGAGCTGGACTCTCACTCCTAGAGGTGACCCCTCACACCAGCACTGAGCTGGGCTCTCACTCCTAGAGGTGACCCCTCACATCAGCACTGAGCTGGACTCTCACTCCTAGAGGTGACCCCTCACATCAGCACTGAGCTGGACTCTCAGTCCTAGAGGTGACCCCTCACATCAGCACTGAGCTGGCCTCTCACCCCACAGCTGACCCCTCACATCAGCACTAAGCTGGACTCTCACTCCTAGAGGTGACCCCTCACATCAGCACTGAGATGGACTCTCACTCCACAGTTGACCCCTCACATCAGCACTGAGCTGGACTCTCACTCTACAGCTGATCCCTCACATCAGCACTGAGCTGGCCTCTCACTCCTAGAGGTGACCCCCTCACATCAGCGCTGAGCTGGCCTCTCACTCCTAGAGGTGACCCCTCACACCAGCACTGAGCTGGGCTCTCACTACTAGAGGTGACCCCTCACATCAGCACTGAGCTGGACTCTCACTCCTAGAGGTGAGCCCTCACATCAGCACTGAGCTGGACTCTCACTCCACAGATGAACCCTCACATCAGCACTGAGCTGGACTCTCACCCCACAACTGAACCCTCACATCAGCATTGAGCTGGGCTCTCACTCCTAGAGGTGACCCCTCACATCAGCACTGAGCTGGACTCTCACCCCAGAGGTGACCCCTCACATCAGCACTGAGCTGGCCTCTCACTCCTAGAGGTGACCCCTCACATCAGCACTGAGCTGGCCTCTCACTCCTAGAGGTGACCCCTCACATCAGGACTGAGCTGGACTCTTACCCCACAGCTGACCCCTCACATCAGCACTGAGCTGGACTCTCACTCCTAGAGGTGACCCCTCACATCAGCACTGAGCTGGGCTCTCATTTCTAGAGGTGACCCCTCACATCAGCACTGAGCTGGACTCTCACTCCTAGAGGTTACCCCTCACATCAGCACTGAGCTGGACTCTCACTCCTAGAGGTGACCCCTCACATCAGCACTGAGCTGGCCTCTCACCCCACAGCTGACCCCTCACATCAGCACTGAGCTGGACTCTCACTCCTAGAGGTGACCCCTCACATCAGCACTGAGATGGACTCTCACTCCACAGCTGACCCCTCACATCAGCACTGAGCTGGACTCTCACTCCTAGATGTGACCCCTCACATCAGCGCTGAGCTGGCCTCTCACTCCTAGAGGTGACCCCTCACATCAGCACTGAGCTGGACTCTCACTCCAAGAGGTGACCCCTCACATCAGCGCTAAGCTGGCTTCTCACTCCTAGAGGTGACCCCTCACACCAGCACTGAGCTGGACTCTCACTCCTAGAGGTGACCCCTCACATCAGCACTGAGCTGGACTCTCACTCCACAGCTGAACCCTCACATCAGCACTGAGCTGGACTCTCACCCCACAGCTGAACCCTCACACCAGCACTGAGCTGGACTCTCACTCCTAGAGGTGACCCCTCACACCAGCACTGAGCTGGGCTCTCACTCCTAGAGGTGACCCCTCACATCAGCACTGAGCTGGACTCTCACTCCTAGAGGTGACCCCTCACATCAGCACTGAGCTGGACTCTCAGTCCTAGAGGTGACCCCTCACATCAGCACTGAGCTGGCCTCTCACCCCACAGCTGACCCCTCACATCAGCACTAAGCTGGACTCTCACTCCTAGAGGTGACCCCTCACATCAGCACTGAGATGGACTCTCACTCCACAGTTGACCCCTCACATCAGCACTGAGCTGGACTCTCACTCTACAGCTGATCCCTCACATCAGCACTGAGCTGGCCTCTCACTCCTAGAGGTGACCCCTCACATCAGCGCTAAGCTGGCTTCTCACTCCTAGAGGTGACCCCTCACACCAGCACTGAGCTGGACTCTCACTCCTAGAGGTGACCCCTCACATCAGCACTGAGCTGGACTCTCACTCCACAGCTGAACCCTCACATCAGCACTGAGCTGGACTCTCACCCCACAGCTGAACCCTCACACCAGCACTGAGCTGGACTCTCACTCCTAGAGGTGACCCCTCACATCAGCACTGAGCTGGACTCTCACTCCACAGCTGAACCCTCACATCAGCACTGAGCTGGACTCTCACCCCACAGCTGAACCCTCACACCAGCACTGAGCTGGACTCTCACTCCTAGAGGTGACCCCTCACACCAGCACTGAGCTGGGCTCTCACTCCTAGAGGTGACCCCTCACATCAGCACTGAGCTGGACTCTCACTCCTAGAGGTGACCCCTCACATCAGCACTGAGCTGGACTCTCAGTCCTAGAGGTGTCCCCTCACATCAGCACTGAGCTGGCCTCTCACCCCACAGCTGACCCCTCACATCAGCACTAAGCTGGACTCTCACTCCTAGAGGTGACCCCTCACATCAGCACTGAGATGGACTCTCACTCCACAGTTGACCCCTCACATCAGCACTGAGCTGGACTCTCACTCTACAGCTGATCCCTCACATCAGCACTGAGCTGGCCTCTCACTCCTAGAGGTGACCCCCTCACATCAGCGCTGAGCTGGCCTCTCACTCCTAGAGGTGACCCCTCACATCAGCACTGAGCTGGACTCTCACTCCTAGAGGTGACCCCTCACATCAGCGCTGAGCTGGCTTCTCACTCCTAGAGGTGACCCCTCACACCAGCACTGAGCTGGACTCTCACTCCTAGAGGTGACCCCTCACATCAGCACTGAGCTGGGATCTCACTCCTAGAGGTGAACCCTCACATCAGCACTGAGCTGGACTCTCACTCCTAGAGGTGACCCCTCACATCAGCACTGAGCTGGACTCTCACTCCACAGCTGAACCCTCACATCAGCACTGAGCTGGCCTCTCACCCCACAGCTGACCCCTCACATCAGCACTAAGCTGGACTCTCACTCCTAGAGGTGACCCCTCACATCAGCACTGAGATGGACTCTCACTCCACAGTTGACCCCTCACATCAGCACTGAGCTGGACTCTCACTCTACAGCTGATCCCTCACATCAGCACTGAGCTGGCCTCTCACTCCTAGAGGTGACCCCCTCACATCAGCGCTGAGCTGGTCTCTCACTCCTAGAGGTGACCCCTCACATCAGCACTGAGCTGGCCTCTCACTCCTAGAGGTGACCCCTCACATCAGCACTGAGCTGGACTCTTACCCCACAGCTGACCCCTCACATCAGCACTGAGCTGGACTCTCACTCCTAGAGGTGACCCCTCACATCAGCACTGAGCTGGGCTCTCATTTCTAGAGGTGACCCCTCACATCAGCACTGAGCTGGACTCTCACTCCTAGAGGTTACCCCTCACATCAGCACTGAGCTGGACGAATATGTGACAGAACAACTAGGTCCTAAACAACTATAGCCTAAACCACTACTGCTAAACAACTAAAAAGTCTCTACAACTAAGTACTGAACAACTACTGTCTGAACAACTACTGTGTCTGAATAACAATTGCCTGAACAACTAATATATATATATATTCTAAACAACTAATAAACCATAAAAACCAAAAGGAAAACCTTACCTTAAAATTAGTTGTTTAGGCAATTGTTATTCAGACACAGTAGTTGTTCAGACAGTAGTTGTTCAGTACTTAGTTGTAGAGACTTTTTAGTTGTTTAGCAGTAGTGGTTCAGGCAAGTAGTGGTTTAGACCTAGTTGTTCAGGATGTTTCCCAGCTGGACTCTCACTCCTAGAGGTGACCCCTCACATCAGCACTGAGCTGGCCTCTCACCCCACAGCTGACCCCTCACATCAGCACTGAGCTGGACTCTCACTCCTAGAGGTGACCCCTCACATCAGCACTGAGATGGACTCTCACTCCACAGCTGACCCCTCACATCAGCACTGAGCTGGACTCTCACTCTACAGCTGATCCCTCACATCAGCACTGAGCTGGCCTCTCACTCCTAGATGTGACCCCTCACATCAGCGCTGAGCTGGCCTCTCACTCCTAGAGGTGACCCCTCACATCAGCACTGAGCTGGACTCTCACTCCAAGAGGTGACCCCTCACATCAGCGCTAAGCTGGCTTCTCACTCCTAGATGTGACCCCTCACACCAGCACTGAGCTGGACTCTCACTCCTAGAGGTGACCCCTCACATCAGCACTGAGCTGGACTCTCACTCCACAGCTGAACCCTCACATCAGCACTGAGCTGGACTCTCACCCCACAGCTGAACCCTCACACCAGCACTGAGCTGGACTCTCACTCCTAGAGGTGACCCCTCACACCAGCACTGAGCTGGGCTCTCACTCCTAGAGGTGACCCCTCACATCAGCACTGAGCTGGACTCTCACTCCTAGAGGTGACCCCTCACATCAGCACTGAGCTGGACTCTCACTCCTAGAGGTGACCCCTCACATCAGCACTGAGCTGGACTCTCAGTCCTAGAGGTGACCCCTCACATCAGCACTGAGCTGGCCTCTCACCCCACAGCTGACCCCTCACATCAGCACTAAGCTGGACTCTCACTCCTAGAGGTGACTCCTCACATCAGCACTGAGATGGACTCTCACTCCACAGTTGACCCCTCACATCAGCACTGAGCTGGACTCTCACTCTACAGCTGATCCCTCACATCAGCACTGAGCTGGCCTCTCACTCCTAGAGGTGACCCCCTCACATCAGCGCTGAGCTGGCCTCTCACTCCTAGAGGTGACCCCTCACATCAGCACTGAGCTGGACTCTCACTCCTAGAGGTGACCCCTCACATCAGCGCTGAGCTGGCTTCTCACTCCTAGAGGTGACCCCTCACACCAGCACTGAGCTGGACTCTCACTCCTAGAGGTGACCCCTCACATCAGCACTGAGCTGGGATCTCACTCCTAGAGGTGAACCCTCACATCAGCACTGAGCTGGACTCTCACTCCTAGAGGTGACCCCTCACATCAGCACTGAGCTGGACTCTCACTCCACAGCTGAACCCTCACATCAGCACTGAGCTGGACTCTCACCCCACAGCTGAACCCTCACACCAGCACTGAGCTGGACTCTCACTCCTAGAGGTGACCCCTCACACCAGCACTGAGCTGGGCTCTCACTCCTAGAGGTGACCCCTCACATCAGCACTGAGCTGGACTCTCACTCCTAGAGGTGACCCTCACATCAGCACTGAGCTGGCCTCTCACTCCCAGAGGTGACCCCTCACATCAGCACTGAGCTGGCCTCTCACTCCCAGAGGTGACCCCTCACATCAGCACTGAGCTGGCCTCTCACTCCACAGCTGACCCCTCACATCAGCACCGAGCTGGACTCTCACTCCTAGAGGTGACCCCTCACATCAGCACTGAGATGGACTCTCACTCCTAGAGGTGACCCCTCACATCAGCAATGAGCTGGGCTCTCACTCCTAGAGGTGACCCCTCATATCAGCACTGAGCTGGACTCTCACTCCTAGAGGTGACCCCTCACATCAGTACTGAGCTGGCCTCTCACCCCACAGCTGAAACCTCACATCAGCACAGAGCTGGACTCTCACTCCTAGGGGTGACCCCTCACATCACTACTGAGCTGGGCTCTCACTCCACTGCTGACCCCTCACATCAGCACTGAGCTGGACTCTCACTCCTAGAAGTGACCCCTCACACCAGCATTGAGCTGGGCTCTCACTCCGAGAGGTGACCTCTCACACCAGCACTGAGCTGGGCTCTCACTCCTAGAGGTGACCTCTCACATCAGCACTGAGCTGGGATCTCACTCCTAGAGGTGACCCCTCACATCAGCACTGAGCTGGACTCTCACTCCTAGAGGTGACCCCTCACATCAGCACTGAGCTGGACTCTCACTCCACAGCTGAACCCTCACATCAGCACTGAGCTGGACTCTCACCCCACAGCTGAACCCTCACACCAGCACTGAGCTGGACTCTCACTCCTAGAGGTGACCCCTCACACCAGCACTGAGCTGGGCTCTCACTACTAGAGGTGACCCCTCATATCAGCGCTGAGCTGGACTCTCACTCCTAGAGGTGAGCCCTCACATCAGCACTGAGCTGGACTCTCACTCCACAGATGAACCCTCACATCAGCACTGAGCTGGACTCTCACCCCACAGCTGAACCCTCACATCAGCATTGAGCTGGGCTCTCACTCCTAGAGGTGACCCCTCACATCAGCACTGAGCTGGACTCTCACCCCAGAGGTGACCCCTCACATCAGCACTGAGGTGGCCTCTCACTCCTAGAGGTGACCCCTCACATCAGCACTGAGCTGGCCTCTCACTCCTAGAGGTGACCCCTCACATCAGCACTGAGCTGGACTCTTACCCCACATCTGACCCCTCACATCAGCACTGAGCTGGACTCTCACTCCTAGAGGTGACCCCTCACATCAGCACTGAGCTGGGCTCTCATTTCTAGAGGTGACCCCTCACATCAGCACTGAGCTGGACTCTCACTCCTAGAGGTGACCCCTCACATCAGCACTGAGCTGGACTCTCACTCCTAGAGGTGACCCTTCACATCAGCACTGAGCTGGCCTCTCACCCCACAGCTGACCCCTCACACCAGCACTGAGCTGGCCTCTCACTCCACAGCTGACCCCTCACACTCTCACTCCACAACTGACCCCTCACATCAGCACTGAGATGGACTCTCACTCCACAGCTGACCCCTCACATCAGCACTGAGCTGGACTCTCACTCTACAGCTGATCCCTCACATCAGCACTGAGCTGGCCTCTCACTCCTAGATGTGACCCCTCACATCAGCGCTGAGCTGGCCTCTCACTCCTAGAGGTGACCCCTCACATCAGCACTGAGCTGGACTCTCACTCCAAGAGGTGACCCCTCACATCAGCGCTAAGCTGGCTTCTCACTCCTAGAGGTGACCCCTCACACCAGCACTGAACTGGACTCTCACTCCTAGAGGTGACCCCTCACATCAGCACTGAGCTGGACTCTCACTCCACAGCTGAACCCTCACATCAGCACTGAGCTGGACTCTCACCCCACAGCTGAACCCTCACACCAGCACTGAGCTGGACTCTCACTCCAAGAGGTGACCCCTCACACCAGCACTGAGCTGGGCTCTCACTCCTAGAGGTGACCCCTCACATCAGCACTGAGCTGGACTCTCACTCCTAGAGGTGACCCCTCACATCAGCACTGAGCTGGACTCTCACTCCTAGAGGTGACCCCTCACATCAGCACTGAGCTGGACTCTCAGTCCTAGAGGTGACCCCTCACATCAGCACTGAGCTGGCCTCTCACCCCACAGCTGACCCCTCACATCAGCACTGAGCTGGACTCTCACTCCTAGAGGTGACCCCTCACATCAGCACTGAGATGGACTCTCACTCCACAGTTGACCCCTCACATCAGCACTGAGCTGGACTCTCACTCTACAGCTGATCCCTCACATCAGCACTGAGCTGGCCTCTCACTCCTAGAGGTGACCCCCTCACATCAGCGCTGAGCTGGCCTCTCACTCCTAGAGGTGACCCCTCACATCAGCACTGAGCTGGACTCTCACTCCTAGAGGTGACCCCTCACATCAGCGCTGAGCTGGCTTCTCACTCCTAGAGGTGACCCCTCACACCAGCACTGAGCTGGACTCTCACTCCTAGAGGTGACCCCTCACATCAGCACTGAGCTGGGATCTCACTCCTAGACGTGACCCCTCACATCAGCACTGAGCTGGACTCTCACTCCTAGAGGTGACCCCTCACATCAGCACTGAGCTGGACTCTCACTCCACAGCTGAACCCTCACATCAGCACTGAGCTGGACTCTCACCCCACAGCTGAACCCTCACACCAGCACTGAGCTGGACTCTCACTCCTAGAGGTGACCCCTCACACCAGCACTGAGCTGGGCTCTCACTCCTAGAGGTGACCCCTCACATCAGCACTGAGCTGGACTCTCACTCCTAGAGGTGACCCCTCACATCAGCACTGAGCTGGACTCTCACTCCACAGCTGAACCCTCACATCAGCACTGAGCTGGACTCTCACCCCACAGCTGAACCCTCACATCAGCATTGAGCTGGGCTCTCACTCCTAGAGGTGACCCCTCAAATCAGCACTGAGCTGGACTCTCACCCCAGAGGTGACCCCTCACATCAGCGCTGAGCTGGCCTCTCACTCCTAGAGGTGACCACTCACACCAGCGCTGAGCTGGGCTCTCACTCCTAGAGGTGACCCCTCACATCAGCGCTGAGCTGGGCTCTCACTCCTAGAGGTGACCCCTCACATCAGCGCTGAGCTGGGCTCTCACTCCTAGAGGTGACCTCTCACATCAGCACTGAGCTGGACTCTCACTCCTAGAGGTGAAGCTCACATCAGCACTGAGCTGGCCTCTCACTCCACAGCTGACGCCTCACATCAGCACAGAGCTGGACTCTCACTCCTAGAGGTGACCCCTCATATCAGCACTGAGCTGGACTCTCACTCCACAGCTGACCCCTCACATCAGCACTGAGCTGGACTCTCACTCCACAGCTGATCCCTCTCATCAGCACTGAGCTGGACTCTCACTCCTAGAGGTGACCCCTCACATCAGCCCTGAGCTGGACTCTCACTCCTAGAGGTGACCCCTCACATCAGCACTGAGCTGGACTCTCACTCCACAGCTGACCCCTCACATCAGCACTGAGCTGGACTCTCACTCCTAGAGGTGACCCCTCACATCAGCACTGAGCTGGACTCTCACTCCTAGAGGTGACCCTCCACATCAGCACTGAGCTGGACTCTCACTCCTAGAGGTGACCCCTCACATCAGCACTGAGCTAGCCTCTCACTCCTAGAGGTGACCCCTCACATCAGCACTGAGCTGGACTCTCACTCCTAGAGGTGACCTCTCACATCAGCCCTGAGCTGGACTCTCACTCCACAGCTGACCCCTCACATCAGCACTGAGCTGGACTCTCACTCCTAGAGGTGACCCCTCACATCAGCACTGAGCTGGCCTCTCACTCCTAGAGGTGACCCCTCACATCAGCAATGAGCTGGACTCTCACTCCTAGAGGTGACCCTCACATCAGCACTGAGCTGGCCTCTCACTCCCAGAGGTGACCCCTCACATCAGCACTGAGCTGGCCTCTCACTCCACAGCTGACCCCTCACATCAGCACTGAGCTGGACTCTCACTCCTAGAGGTGACCCCTCACATCAGCACTGAGCTGGACTCTCACTCCTAGAGGTGACCCCTCACATCAGCAATGAGCTGGGCTCTCACTCCTAGAGGTGACCCCTCACATCAGCACTGAGCTGGAGTCTCACTCCTAGAGGTGACCCCTCACATCAGCACTGAGCTGGCCTCTCACCCCACAGCTGAAACCTCACATCAGCACTGAGCTGGACTCTCACTCCTAGGGGTGTCCCCTCACATCACCACTGAGCTGGGCTCTCACTCCACTGCTGACCCCTCACATCAGCACTGAGCTGGACTCTCACTCCTAGAAGTGACCCCTCACACCAGCATTGAGCTGGGCTCTCACTCCGAGAGGTGACCTCTCACACCAGCACTGAGCTGGGCTCTCACTCCTAGAGGTGACCTCTCACATCAGCACTGAGCTGGGATCTCACTCCTAGAGGTGACCGCTCACATCAGCACTGAGCTGGACTCTCACTCCTAGAGGTGACCCCTCACATCAGCACTGAGCTGGACTCTCACTCCACAGCTGAACCCTCACATCAGCACTGAGCTGGACTCTCACCCCACAGCTGAACCCTCACACCAGCACTGAGCTGGACTCTCACTCCTAGAGGTGACCCCTCACACCAGCACTGAGCTGGGCTCTCACTCCTAGAGGTGACCCCTCACATCAGCACTGACCTGGACTCTCACTCCACAGCTGACCCCTCACATCAGCACTGAGCTGGACTCTCACTCCTAGAGGTGACCCCTCACATCAGCACTGAGCTGGACTCTCACTCCTAGAGGTGACCCCCCACATCAGCACTGAGCTGGACTCTCACTCCTAGAGGTGACCCCTCACATCAGCACTGAGCTGGACTCTCACTCCTAGAGGTGACCTCTCACATCAGCCCTGAGCTGGACTCTCACTCCACAGCTGAACCCTCACATCAGCACTGAGCTGGACTCTCACCCCACAGCTGAACCCTCACACCAGCACTGAGCTGGACTCTCACTCCTAGAGGTGACCCCTCACACCAGCACTGAGCTGGGCTCTCACTCCTAGAGGTGACCCCTCACATCAGCACTGAGCTGGACTCTCACTCCACAGCTGAACCCTCACATCAGCACTGAGCTGGACTCTCACCCCACAGCTGAACCCTCACACCAGCACTGAGCTGGACTCTCACTCCTAGAGGTGACCCCTCACATCAGCGCTGAGCTGGGCTCTCACTCCTAGAGGTGACCCCTCACATCAGCGCTGAGCTGGGCTCTCACTCCTAGAGGTGACCTCTCACATCAGCACTGAGCTGGACTCTCACTCCTAGAGGTGAACCTCACATCAGCACTGAGCTGGCCTCTCACTCCACAGCTGACGCCTCACATCAGCACTGAGCTGGACTCTCACTCCTAGAGGTGACCCATCATATCAGCACTGAGCTGGACTCTCACTCCACAGCTGACCCCTCACATCAGCACTGAGCTGGACTCTCACTCCACAGCTGATCCCTCTCATCAGCACTGAGCTGGACTCTCACTCCTAGAGGTGACCCCTCACATCAGCCCTGAGCTGGACTCTCACTCCTAGAGGTGACCCCTCACATCAGCACTGAGCTGGACTCTCACTCCACAGCTGACCCCTCACATCAGCACTGAGCTGGACTATCACTCCTAGAGGTGACCCCTCACATCAGCACTGAGCTGGACTCTCACTCCTAGAGGTGACCCCCCACATCAGCACTGAGCTGGACTCTCACTCCTAGAGGTGACCCCTCACATCAGCACTGAGCTAGCCTCTCACTCCTAGAGGTGACCCCTCACATCAGCACTGAGCTGGACTCTCACTCCTAGAGGTGACCTCTCACATCAGCCCTGAGCTGGACTCTCACTCCACAGCTGACCCCTCACATCAGCACTGAGCTGGACTCTCACTCCTAGAGGTGACCCCTCACATCAGCACTGAGCTGGCCTCTCACTGCTAGAGGTGACCCCTCACATCAGCACTGAGCTGGACTCTCACTCCTAGAGGTGACCCTCACATCAGCACTGAGCTGGCCTCTCACTCCCAGAGGTGACCCCTCACATCAGCACTGAGCTGGCCTCTCACTCCACAGCTGACCCCTCACATCAGCACTGAGCTGGACTCTCACTCCTAGAGGTGACCCCTCACATCAGCACTGAGCTGGACTCTCACTCCTAGAGGTGACCCCTCACATCAGCAATGAGCTGGGCTCTCACTCCTAGAGGTGACCCCTCACATCAGCACTGAGCTGGACTCTCACTCCTAGAGGTGACCCCTCACATCAGCACTGAGCTGGCCTCTCACCCCACAGCTGAAACCTCACATCAGCACTGAGCTGGACTCTCACTCCTAGGGGTGACCCCTCACATCACCACTGAGCTGGGCTCTCACTCCACTGCTGACCCCTCACATCAGCACTGAGCTGGACTCTCACTCCTAGAAGTGACCCCTCACACCAGCATTGAGCTGGGCTCTCACTCCGAGAGGTGACCTCTCACACCAGCACTGAGCTGGGCTCTCACTCCTAGAGGTGACCCCTCACACCAGCACTGAGCTGGGCTCTCACTACTAGAGGTGACCCCTCACATCAGCACTGAGCTGGACTCTCACTCCTAGAGGTGAGCCCTCACATCAGCACTGAGCTGGACTCTCACTCCACAGATGAACCCTCACATCAGCACTGAGCTGGACTCTCACCCCACAGCTGAACCCTCACATCAGCATTGAGCTGGGCTCTCACTCCTAGAGGTGACCCCTCACATCAGCACTGAGCTGGACTCTCACCCCAGAGGTGACCCCTCACATCAGCACTGAGCTGGCCTCTCACTCCTAGAGGTGACCCCTCACATCAGCACTGAGCTGGACTCTTACCCCACAGCTGACCCCTCACATCAGCACTGAGCTGGACTCTCACTCCTAGAGGTGACCCCTCACATCAGCACTGAGCTGGGCTCTCATTTCTAGAGGTGACCCCTCACATCAGCACTGAGCTGGACTCTCACTCCTAGAGGTGACCCCTCACATCAGCACTGAGCTGGACTCTCACTCCTAGAGGTGACCCCTCACATCAGCACTGAGCTGGCCTCTCACCCCACAGCTGACCCCTCACATCAGCACTGAGCTGGACTCTCACTCCTAGAGGTGACCCCTCACATCAGCACTGAGATGGACTCTCACTCCACAGCTGACCCCTCACATCAGCACTGAGCTGGACTCTCACTCTACAGCTGATCCCTCACATCAGCACTGAGCTGGCCTCTCACTCCTAGATGTGACCCCTCACATCAGCGCTGAGCTGGCCTCTCACTCCTAGAGGTGACCCCTCACATCAGCACTGAGCTGGACTCTCACTCCTAGAGGTGACCCCTCACATCAGCGCTAAGCTGGCTTCTCACTCCTAGAGGTGACCCCTCACACCAGCACTGAGCTGGACTCTCACTCCTAGAGGTGACCCCTCACATCAGCACTGAGCTGGACTCTCACTCCACAGCTGAACCCTCACATCAGCACTGAGCTGGACTCTCACCCCACAGCTGAACCCTCACACCAGCACTGAGCTGGACTCTCACTCCTAGAGGTGACCCCTCACACCAGCACTGAGCTGTGCTCTCACTCCTAGAGGTGACCCCTCACATCAGCACTGAGCTGGACTCTCACTCCTAGAGGTGACCCCTCACATCAGCACTGAGCTGGACTCTCACTCCTAGAGGTGACCCCTCACATCAGCACTGAGCTGGACTCTCAGTCCTAGAGGTGACCCCTTACATCAGCACTGAGCTGGCCTCTCACCCCACAGCTGACCCCTCACATCAGCACTGAGCTGGACTCTCACTCCTAGAGGTGACCCCTCACATCAGCACTGAGATGGACTCTCACTCCACAGTTGACCCCTCACATCAGCACAGAGCTGGACTCTCACTCTACAGTTGATCCCTCACATCAGCACTGAGCTGGCCTCTCACTCCTAGAGGTGACCCCCTCACATCAGCGCTGAGCTGGCCTCTCACTCCTAGAGGTGTCCCCTCACATCAGCACTGAGCTGGACTCTCACTCCTAGAGGTGAACTCTCACATCAGCGCTGAGCTGGCTTCTCACTCCTAGAGGTGACCCCTCACACCAGCACTGAGCTGGACTCTCACTCCTAGAGGTGACCCCTCACATCAGCACTGAGCTGGGATCTCACTCCTAGAGGTGACCCCTCACATCAGCACTGAGCTGGACTCTCACTCCTAGAGGTGACCCCTCACATCAGCACTGAGCTGGACTCTCACTCCACAGCTGAACCCTCACATCAGCACTGAGCTGGACTCTCACCCCACAGCTGAACCCTCACACCAGCACTGAGCTGGACTCTCACTCCTAGAGGTGACCCCTCACACCAGCACTGAGCTGGGCTCTCACTCCTAGAGGTGACCCCTCACATCAGCACTGAGCTGGACTCTCACTCCTAGAGGTGACCCCTCACATCAGCACTGAGCTGGACTCTCACTCCACAGCTGAACCCTCACATCAGCACTGAGCTGGACTCTCACCCCGCAGCTGAACCCTCACATCAGCATTGAGCTGGGCTCTCACTCCTAGAGGTGACCCCTCAAATCAGCACTGAGCTGGACTCTCACCCCAGAGGTGACCCCTCACATCAGCACTGAGCTGGCCTCTAACTCCTAGAGGTGACCCCTCACATCAGCACTTCGCTGGCCTCTCACTCCTAGAGGTGACCCCTCACATCAGCACTGAGCTGGACTCTCACCCCACAGCTGACCCCTCACATCAGCACTGAGCTGGACTCTCACTCCTAGAGGTGACCCCTCACATCAGCACTGAGCTGGGCTCTCACTTCTAGAGGTGACCCCTCACATCAGCACTGAGCTGGACTCTCACTCCTAGAGGTGACCCCTCACATCAGCACTGAGCTGGACTCTCACTCCTAGAGGTGACCCCTCACATAAGCACTGAGCTGGCCTCTCACCCCACAGCTGAACCCTCACACCAGCACTGAGCTGGACTCTCACTCCTAGAGGTGACCCCTCACACCAGCACTGAGCTGGGCTCTCACTCCTAGAGGTGACCCCTCACATCAGCACTGAGCTGGACTCTCACTCCTAGAGGTGACCCCTCACATCAGCACTGAGCTGGACTCTCACTCCTAGAGGTGACCCCTCACATAAGCACTGAGCTGGCCTCTCACCCCACAGCTGAACCCTCACATCAGCATTGAGCTGGGCTCTCACTCCTAGAGGTGACCCCTCACATCAGCACTGAGCTGGACTCTCACCCCAGAGGTGACCCCTCACATCAGCACTGAGCTAGCCTCTAACTCCTAGAGGTGACCCCTCACATCAGCACTGCGCTGGCCTCTCACTCCTAGAGGTGACCCCTCACATCAGCACTGAGCTGGACTCTCACCCCACAGCTGACCCCTCACATCAGCACTGAGCTGGACTCTCACTCCTAGAGGTGACCCCTCACATCAGCACTGAGCTGGGCTCTCACTTCTAGAGGTGACCCCTCACATCAGCACTGAGCTGGACTCTCACTCCTAGAGGTGACCCCTCACATCAGCACTGAGCTGGACTCTCACTCCTAGAGGTGACCCCTCACATAAGCACTGAGCTGGCCTCTCACCCCACAGCTGACCCCTCACATTAGCACTGAGCTGGACTCTCACTCCTAGGGGTGACCCCTCACATCACCACTGAGCTGGGCTCTCACTCCACAGCTGACCCCTCACATCAGCACTGAACTGGACTCTCACTCCACTGCTGACCCCTCACATCAGCACTGAGCTGGACTCTCACTCCTAGAAGTGACCCCTCACACCAGCATTGAGCTGGGCTCTCACTCCGAGAGGTGACCTCTCACACCAGCACTGAGCTGGGCTCTCACTCCTAGAGGTGACCCCTCACATCAGCACTGAGCTGGGCTCTCACTCCTAGAGTTGACCCCTCACATCAGCACTGAGCTGGACTCTCACTCCTAGAGGTGACCCCTCACATCAGCACTGAGCTGGACTCTCACTCCACAGCTGAACCCTCACATCAGCACTGAGCTGGACTCTCAACCCACAGCTGAACCCTCACACCAGCACTGAGCTGGACTCTCACTCCTAGGGTGACCCCTCACACCAGCACTGAGCTGGGCTCTCACTCCTAGAAGTGACCCCTCACATCAGCACTGAGCTGGACTCTCACTCCTAGAGGTGACCCCTCACATCAGCACTGAGCTGGACTCTCACTCCACAGCTGAACCCTCACATCAGCACTGAGCTGGACTCTCACCCCACAGCTGAACCCTCACATCAGCATTGAGCTGGGCTCTCACTCCTAGAGGTGACCCCTCACATCAGCACTGAGCTGGACTCTCACCCCAGAGGTGACCCCTCACATCAGCACTGAGCTGGCCTCTCACTCCTAGAGGTGACCCCTCACATCAGCACTGAGCTGGCCTCTCACTCCTAGAGGTGACCCCTCACATCAGCACTGAGCTGGGCTCTCACTCCTAGAGGTGACCCCTCACATCAGCACTGAGCTGGACTCTCACTCCTAGAGGTGAACCTCACATCAGCACTGAGCTGGGCTCTCACTCCACAGCTGACCCCTCACATCAGCACTGAGCTGGACTCTCACTCCTAGAGGTGACCCCTCACATCAGCACTGAGCTGGACTCACTCCTAGAGGTGACCCCTCACATCAGCACTGAGATGGACTCTCACTCCAAGAGGTGACCCCTCACATCAGCGCTAAGCTGGCTTCTCACTCCTAGATGTGACCCCTCACACCAGCACTGAGCTGGACTCTCACTCCTAGAGGTGACCCCTCACATCAGCACTGAGCTGGACTCTCACTCCACAGCTGAACCCTCACATCAGCACTGAGCTGGACTCTCACCCCACAGCTGAACCCTCACACCAGCACTGAGCTGGACTCTCACTCCTAGAGGTGACCCCTCACACCAGCACTGAGCTGGGCTCTCACTCCTAGAGGTGACCCCTCACATCAGCATTGAGCTGGACTCTCACTCCTAGAGGTGACCCCTCACATCAGCACTGAGCTGGACTCTCACTCCTAGAGGTGACCCCTCACATCAGCACTGAGCTGGACTCTCAGTCCTAGAGGTGACCCCTCACATCAGCACTGAGCTGGCCTCTCACCCCACAGCTGACCCCTCACATCAGCACTAAGCTGGACTCTCACTCCTAGAGGTGACTCCTCACATCAGCACTGAGATGGACTCTCACTCCACAGTTGACCCCTCACATCAGCACTGAGCTGGACTCTCACTCTACAGCTGATCCCTCACATCAGCACTGAGCTGGCCTCTCACTCCTAGAGGTGACCCCCTCACATCAGCGCTGAGCTGGCCTCTCACTCCTAGAGGTGACCCCTCACATCAGCACTGAGCTGGACTCTCACTCCTAGAGGTGACCCCTCACATCAGCGCTGAGCTGGCTTCTCACTCCTAGAGGTGACCCCTCACACCAGCACTGAGCTGGACTCTCACTCCTAGAGGTGACCCCTCACATCAGCACTGAGCTGGGATCTCACTCCTAGAGGTGAACCCTCACATCAGCACTGAGCTGGACTCTCACTCCTAGAGGTGAACCCTCACATCAGCACTGAGCTGGACTCTCACTCCACAGCTGAACCCTCACATCAGCACTGAGCTGGACTCTCACCCCACAGCTGAACCCTCACACCAGCACTGAGCTGGACTCTCACTCCTAGAGGTGACCCCTCACACCAGCACTGAGCTGGGCTCTCACTCCTAGAGGTGACCCCTCACATCAGCACTGAGCTGGACTCTCACTCCTAGAGGTGACCCTCACATCAGCACTGAGCTGGCCTCTCACTCCCAGAGGTGACCCCTCACATCAGCACTGAGCTGGCCTCTCACTCCCAGAGGTGACCCCTCACATCAGCACTGAGCTGGCCTCTCACTCCACAGCTGACCCCTCACATCAGCACCGAGCTGGACTCTCACTCCTAGAGGTGACCCCTCACATCAGCACTGAGATGGACTCTCACTCCTAGAGGTGACCCCTCACATCAGCAATGAGCTGGGCTCTCACTCCTAGAGGTGACCCCTCACATCAGCACTGAGCTGGACTCTCACTCCTAGAGGTGACCCCTCACATCAGTACTGAGCTGGCCTCTCACCCCACAGCTGAAACCTCACATCAGCACAGAGCTGGACTCTCACTCCTAGGGGTGACCCCTCACATCACTACTGAGCTGGGCTCTCACTCCACTGCTGACCCCTCACATCAGCACTGAGCTGGACTCTCACTCCTAGAAGTGACCCCTCACACCAGCATTGAGCTGGGCTCTCACTCCGAGAGGTGACCTCTCACACCAGCACTGAGCTGGGCTCTCACTCCTAGAGGTGACCTCTCACATCAGCACTGAGCTGGGATCTCACTCCTAGAGGTGACCCCTCACATCAGCCCTGAGCTGGACTCTCACTCCTTGAGGTGACCCCTCACATCAGCACTGAGCTGGACTCTCACTCCTAGAGGTGAACCTCACATCAGCACTGAGCTGGCCTCTCACTCCACAACTGACCCCTCACATCAGCACTGAGCTGGACTCTCACTCCTAGAGGTGATCCCTCACATCAGCACTGAGCTGGACTCTCACTCCTAGAGGTGACCCCTCACATCAGCACTGAGCTGGACTCTCACTCCACAGCTGATCCTCACATCAGCACTGAGCTGGCCTCTCACTCCTAGAGGTGACCCCTCACACCAGCACTGAGCTGGCCTCTCACTCCACAGCTGACCCCTCACACTCTCACTCCACAGCTGACCCCTCACATCAGCAATGAGCTGGACTCTCACTCCTAGAGGTGACTCCTCACATCAGCGCTGAGCTGGCCTCTCACTCCTAGAGGTGACCTCTCACATCAGCACTGAGCTGGACTCTCACTCCTAGAGGTGACCCCTCACATCAGCGCTGAGCTGGCCTCTCACTCCTAGAGGTGACCCCTCACACCAGCACTGAGCTGGCCTCTCACTCCACAGCTGACCCCTCACATCAGCACTGAGCTGGACTCTCACTCCTAGAGGAGACCCCTCACATCAGCACTGAGCTGGACTCTCACTCCTAGAGTTGATCCCTCACATCAGCACTGAGCTGGACTCTCACTCCACAGCTGACCCCTCACATCAGCACTGAGCTGGACTCTCACTCCTAGAGGTGACCCCTCACATCAGCACTGAGCTGGACTCTCACTCCTAGAGGTGACCCCTCACATCAGCACTGAGCTGGACTCTCACTCCTAGAGGTGACCCCTCACATCAGCGCTGAGCTGGCCTCTCACTCCTAAGGGTGACCCCTCACTCCAGCACTGAGCTGGACTCTCACTCCTAGAGGTGACCCCTCACATCAGCACTGAGCTGGCCTCTCACTCCACAGCTGACCCCTCACATAAGCACTGAGCTGGCCTCTCACTCCACAGCTGACCCCACACATCAGCACTGAGATGGACTCTCACTCCAAGAGGTGACCCCTCACATCAGCACTGAGCTGGACTCTCACTCCAAGAGGTGACCCCTCTCATCAGCACTGAGCTGGACTCTCACTCCTAGAGGTGACCCCTCACATCAGCACTGAGCTGGCCTCTCACTCCTAGAGGTGACCCCCACATCAGCGCTGAGCTGGCCTCTCACTCCTAGAGGTGACCCCTCACTCCAGCACTGAGCTGGACTCTCACTCCTAGAGGTGACCCCTCACATCAGCACTGAGCTGGCCTCTCACTCCACAGCTGATCCCACACATCAGCACTGAGCTGGACTCTCTCTCCAAGAGGTGACCCCTCACATCAGCACTGAGCTGGACTCTTACCCCACATCTGACCCCTCTCATCAGCACTGAGCTGGACTCTCACTCATAGAGGTGACCCCTCACATCAGCACTGAGCTGGACTCTCACTCCTAGAGGTGACCCCTCACATCAGCACTGAGCTGGACTCTCACTCCTAGAGGTGACCCCTCACATCAGCACTGAGCTGGACTCTCACTCCTAGAGGTGACCCTTCACATCAGCACTGAGCTGGCCTCTCACCCCACAGCTGACCCCTCACACCAGCACTGAGCTGGCCTCTCACTCCACAGCTGACCCCTCACACTCTCACTCCACAACTGACCCCTCACATCAGCACTGAGATGGACTCTCACTCCACAGCTGACCCCTCACATCAGCACTGAGCTGGACTCTCACTCTACAGCTGATCCCTCACATCAGCACTGAGCTGGCCTCTCACTCCTAGATGTGACCCCTCACATCAGCGCTGAGCTGGCCTCTCACTCCTAGAGGTGACCCCTCACATCAGCACTGAGCTGGACTCTCACTCCTAGAGGTGACCCCTCACATCAGCGCTGAGCTGGCTTCTCACTCCTAGAGGTGACCCCTCACACCAGCACTGAGCTGGACTCTCACTCCTAGAGGTGACCCCTCACATCAGCACTGAGCTGGGATCTCACTCCTAGAGGTGAACCCTCACATCAGCACTGAGCTGGACTCTCACTCCTAGAGGTGACCCCTCACATCAGCACTGAGCTGGACTCTCACTCCACAGCTGAACCCTCACATCAGCACTGAGCTGGACTCTCACCCCACAGCTGAACCCTCACACCAGCACTGAGCTGGCCTCTCACTCCACAGCTGACCCCTCACATCAGCACCGAGCTGGACTCTCACTCCTAGAGGTGACCCCTCACATCAGCACTGAGATGGACTCTCACTCCTAGAGGTGACCCCTCACATCAGCAATGAGCTGGGCTCTCACTCCTAGAGGTGACCCCTCACATCAGCACTGAGCTGGACTCTCACTCCTAGAGGTGACCCCTCACATCAGTACTGAGCTGGCCTCTCACCCCACAGCTGAAACCTCACATCAGCACAGAGCTGGACTCTCACTCCTAGGGGTGACCCCTCACATCACTACTGAGCTGGGCTCTCACTCCACTGCTGACCCCTCACATCAGCACTGAGCTGGACTCTCACTCCTAGAAGTGACCCCTCACACCAGCATTGAGCTGGGCTCTCACTCCGAGAGGTGACCTCTCACACCAGCACTGAGCTGGGCTCTCACTCCTAGAGGTGACCTCTCACATCAGCACTGAGCTGGGATCTCACTCCTAGAGGTGACCCCTCACATCAGCACTGAGCTGGACTCTCACTCCTAGAGGTGACCCCTCACATCAGCACTGAGCTGGACTCTCACTCCACAGCTGAACCCTCACATCAGCACTGAGCTGGACTCTCACCCCACAGCTGAACCCTCACACCAGCACTGAGCTGGACTCTCACTCCTAGAGGTGACCCCTCACACCAGCACTGAGCTGGGCTCTCACTACTAGAGGTGACCCCTCATATCAGCGCTGAGCTGGACTCTCACTCCTAGAGGTGAGCCCTCACATCAGCACTGAGCTGGACTCTCACTCCACAGATGAACCCTCACATCAGCACTGAGCTGGACTCTCACCCCACAGCTGAACCCTCACATCAGCATTGAGCTGGGCTCTCACTCCTAGAGGTGACCCCTCACATCAGCACTGAGCTGGACTCTCACCCCAGAGGTGACCCCTCACATCAGCACTGAGGTGGCCTCTCACTCCTAGAGGTGACCCCTCACATCAGCACTGAGCTGGCCTCTCACTCCTAGAGGTGACCCCTCACATCAGCACTGAGCTGGACTCTTACCCCACATCTGACCCCTCACATCAGCACTGAGCTGGACTCTCACTCCTAGAGGTGACCCCTCACATCAGCACTGAGCTGGGCTCTCATTTCTAGAGGTGACCCCTCACATCAGCACTGAGCTGGACTCTCACTCCTAGAGGTGACCCCTCACATCAGCACTGAGCTGGACTCTCACTCCTAGAGGTGACCCTTCACATCAGCACTGAGCTGGCCTCTCACCCCACAGCTGACCCCTCACACCAGCACTGAGCTGGCCTCTCACTCCACAGCTGACCCCTCACACTCTCACTCCACAACTGACCCCTCACATCAGCACTGAGATGGACTCTCACTCCACAGCTGACCCCTCACATCAGCACTGAGCTGGACTCTCACTCTACAGCTGATCCCTCACATCAGCACTGAGCTGGCCTCTCACTCCTAGATGTGACCCCTCACATCAGCGCTGAGCTGGCCTCTCACTCCTAGAGGTGACCCCTCACATCAGCACTGAGCTGGACTCTCACTCCAAGAGGTGACCCCTCACATCAGCGCTAAGCTGGCTTCTCACTCCTAGAGGTGACCCCTCACACCAGCACTGAACTGGACTCTCACTCCTAGAGGTGACCCCTCACATCAGCACTGAGCTGGACTCTCACTCCACAGCTGAACCCTCACATCAGCACTGAGCTGGACTCTCACCCCACAGCTGAACCCTCACACCAGCACTGAGCTGGACTCTCACTCCAAGAGGTGACCCCTCACACCAGCACTGAGCTGGGCTCTCACTCCTAGAGGTGACCCCTCACATCAGCACTGAGCTGGACTCTCACTCCTAGAGGTGACCCCTCACATCAGCACTGAGCTGGACTCTCACTCCTAGAGGTGACCCCTCACATCAGCACTGAGCTGGACTCTCAGTCCTAGAGGTGACCCCTCACATCAGCACTGAGCTGGCCTCTCACCCCACAGCTGACCCCTCACATCAGCACTGAGCTGGACTCTCACTCCTAGAGGTGACCCCTCACATCAGCACTGAGATGGACTCTCACTCCACAGTTGACCCCTCACATCAGCACTGAGCTGGACTCTCACTCTACAGCTGATCCCTCACATCAGCACTGAGCTGGCCTCTCACTCCTAGAGGTGACCCCCTCACATCAGCGCTGAGCTGGCCTCTCACTCCTAGAGGTGACCCCTCACATCAGCACTGAGCTGGACTCTCACTCCTAGAGGTGACCCCTCACATCAGCGCTGAGCTGGCTTCTCACTCCTAGAGGTGACCCCTCACACCAGCACTGAGCTGGACTCTCACTCCTAGAGGTGACCCCTCACATCAGCACTGAGCTGGGATCTCACTCCTAGACGTGACCCCTCACATCAGCACTGAGCTGGACTCTCACTCCTAGAGGTGACCCCTCACATCAGCACTGAGCTGGACTCTCACTCCACAGCTGAACCCTCACATCAGCACTGAGCTGGACTCTCACCCCACAGCTGAACCCTCACACCAGCACTGAGCTGGACTCTCACTCCTAGAGGTGACCCCTCACACCAGCACTGAGCTGGGCTCTCACTCCTAGAGGTGACCCCTCACATCAGCACTGAGCTGGACTCTCACTCCTAGAGGTGACCCCTCACATCAGCACTGAGCTGGACTCTCACTCCACAGCTGAACCCTCACATCAGCACTGAGCTGGACTCTCACCCCACAGCTGAACCCTCACATCAGCATTGAGCTGGGCTCTCACTCCTAGAGGTGACCCCTCAAATCAGCACTGAGCTGGACTCTCACCCCAGAGGTGACCCCTCACATCAGCGCTGAGCTGGCCTCTCACTCCTAGAGGTGACCACTCACACCAGCGCTGAGCTGGGCTCTCACTCCTAGAGGTGACCCCTCACATCAGCGCTGAGCTGGGCTCTCACTCCTAGAGGTGACCCCTCACATCAGCGCTGAGCTGGGCTCTCACTCCTAGAGGTGACCTCTCACATCAGCACTGAGCTGGACTCTCACTCCTAGAGGTGAAGCTCACATCAGCACTGAGCTGGCCTCTCACTCCACAGCTGACGCCTCACATCAGCACAGAGCTGGACTCTCACTCCTAGAGGTGACCCCTCATATCAGCACTGAGCTGGACTCTCACTCCACAGCTGACCCCTCACATCAGCACTGAGCTGGACTCTCACTCCACAGCTGATCCCTCTCATCAGCACTGAGCTGGACTCTCACTCCTAGAGGTGACCCCTCACATCAGCCCTGAGCTGGACTCTCACTCCTAGAGGTGACCCCTCACATCAGCACTGAGCTGGACTCTCACTCCACAGCTGACCCCTCACATCAGCACTGAGCTGGACTCTCACTCCTAGAGGTGACCCCTCACATCAGCACTGAGCTGGACTCTCACTCCTAGAGGTGACCCTCCACATCAGCACTGAGCTGGACTCTCACTCCTAGAGGTGACCCCTCACATCAGCACTGAGCTAGCCTCTCACTCCTAGAGGTGACCCCTCACATCAGCACTGAGCTGGACTCTCACTCCTAGAGGTGACCTCTCACATCAGCCCTGAGCTGGACTCTCACTCCACAGCTGACCCCTCACATCAGCACTGAGCTGGACTCTCACTCCTAGAGGTGACCCCTCACATCAGCACTGAGCTGGCCTCTCACTCCTAGAGGTGACCCCTCACATCAGCAATGAGCTGGACTCTCACTCCTAGAGGTGACCCTCACATCAGCACTGAGCTGGCCTCTCACTCCCAGAGGTGACCCCTCACATCAGCACTGAGCTGGCCTCTCACTCCACAGCTGACCCCTCACATCAGCACTGAGCTGGACTCTCACTCCTAGAGGTGACCCCTCACATCAGCACTGAGCTGGACTCTCACTCCTAGAGGTGACCCCTCACATCAGCAATGAGCTGGGCTCTCACTCCTAGAGGTGACCCCTCACATCAGCACTGAGCTGGAGTCTCACTCCTAGAGGTGACCCCTCACATCAGCACTGAGCTGGCCTCTCACCCCACAGCTGAAACCTCACATCAGCACTGAGCTGGACTCTCACTCCTAGGGGTGTCCCCTCACATCACCACTGAGCTGGGCTCTCACTCCACTGCTGACCCCTCACATCAGCACTGAGCTGGACTCTCACTCCTAGAAGTGACCCCTCACACCAGCATTGAGCTGGGCTCTCACTCCGAGAGGTGACCTCTCACACCAGCACTGAGCTGGGCTCTCACTCCTAGAGGTGACCTCTCACATCAGCACTGAGCTGGGATCTCACTCCTAGAGGTGACCGCTCACATCAGCACTGAGCTGGACTCTCACTCCTAGAGGTGACCCCTCACATCAGCACTGAGCTGGACTCTCACTCCACAGCTGAACCCTCACATCAGCACTGAGCTGGACTCTCACCCCACAGCTGAACCCTCACACCAGCACTGAGCTGGACTCTCACTCCTAGAGGTGACCCCTCACACCAGCACTGAGCTGGGCTCTCACTCCTAGAGGTGACCCCTCACATCAGCACTGAGCTGGACTCTCACTCCTAGAGGTGACCCCTCACATCAGCACTGAGCTGGACTCTCACTCCTAGAGGTGACCCCCCACATCAGCACTGAGCTGGACTCTCACTCCTAGAGGTGACCCCTCACATCAGCACTGAGCTGGACTCTCACTCCTAGAGGTGACCTCTCACATCAGCCCTGAGCTGGACTCTCACTCCACAGCTGAACCCTCACATCAGCACTGAGCTGGACTCTCACCCCACAGCTGAACCCTCACACCAGCACTGAGCTGGACTCTCACTCCTAGAGGTGACCCCTCACACCAGCACTGAGCTGGGCTCTCACTCCTAGAGGTGACCCCTCACATCAGCACTGAGCTGGACTCTCACTCCACAGCTGAACCCTCACATCAGCACTGAGCTGGACTCTCACCCCACAGCTGAACCCTCACACCAGCACTGAGCTGGACTCTCACTCCTAGAGGTGACCCCTCACATCAGCGCTGAGCTGGGCTCTCACTCCTAGAGGTGACCCCTCACATCAGCGCTGAGCTGGGCTCTCACTCCTAGAGGTGACCTCTCACATCAGCACTGAGCTGGACTCTCACTCCTAGAGGTGAACCTCACATCAGCACTGAGCTGGCCTCTCACTCCACAGCTGACGCCTCACATCAGCACTGAGCTGGACTCTCACTCCTAGAGGTGACCCCTCATATCAGCACTGAGCTGGACTCTCACTCCACAGCTGACCCCTCACATCAGCACTGAGCTGGACTCTCACTCCACAGCTGATCCCTCTCATCAGCACTGAGCTGGACTCTCACTCCTAGAGGTGACCCCTCACATCAGCCCTGAGCTGGACTCTCACTCCTAGAGGTGACCCCTCACATCAGCACTGAGCTGGACTCTCACTCCACAGCTGACCCCTCACATCAGCACTGAGCTGGACTATCACTCCTAGAGGTGACCCCTCACATCAGCACTGAGCTGGACTCTCACTCCTAGAGGTGACCCCCCACATCAGCACTGAGCTGGACTCTCACTCCTAGAGGTGACCCCTCACATCAGCACTGAGCTAGCCTCTCACTCCTAGAGGTGACCCCTCACATCAGCACTGAGCTGGACTCTCACTCCTAGAGGTGACCTCTCACATCAGCCCTGAGCTGGACTCTCACTCCACAGCTGACCCCTCACATCAGCACTGAGCTGGACTCTCACTCCTAGAGGTGACCCCTCACATCAGCACTGAGCTGGCCTCTCACTCCTAGAGGTGACCCCTCACATCAGCACTGAGCTGGACTCTCACTCCTAGAGGTGACCCTCACATCAGCACTGAGCTGGCCTCTCACTCCCAGAGGTGACCCCTCACATCAGCACTGAGCTGGCCTCTCACTCCACAGCTGACCCCTCACATCAGCACTGAGCTGGACTCTCACTCCTAGAGGTGACCCCTCACATCAGCACTGAGCTGGACTCTCACTCCTAGAGGTGACCCCTCACATCAGCAATGAGCTGGGCTCTCACTCCTAGAGGTGACCCCTCACATCAGCACTGAGCTGGACTCTCACTCCTAGAGGTGACCCCTCACATCAGCACTGAGCTGGCCTCTCACCCCACAGCTGAAACCTCACATCAGCACTGAGCTGGACTCTCACTCCTAGGGGTGACCCCTCACATCACCACTGAGCTGGGCTCTCACTCCACTGCTGACCCCTCACATCAGCACTGAGCTGGACTCTCACTCCTAGAAGTGACCCCTCACACCAGCATTGAGCTGGGCTCTCACTCCGAGAGGTGACCTCTCACACCAGCACTGAGCTGGGCTCTCACTCCTAGAGGTGACCCCTCACACCAGCACTGAGCTGGGCTCTCACTACTAGAGGTGACCCCTCACATCAGCACTGAGCTGGACTCTCACTCCTAGAGGTGAGCCCTCACATCAGCACTGAGCTGGACTCTCACTCCACAGATGAACCCTCACATCAGCACTGAGCTGGACTCTCACCCCACAGCTGAACCCTCACATCAGCATTGAGCTGGGCTCTCACTCCTAGAGGTGACCCCTCACATCAGCACTGAGCTGGACTCTCACCCCAGAGGTGACCCCTCACATCAGCACTGAGCTGGCCTCTCACTCCTAGAGGTGACCCCTCACATCAGCACTGAGCTGGACTCTTACCCCACAGCTGACCCCTCACATCAGCACTGAGCTGGACTCTCACTCCTAGAGGTGACCCCTCACATCAGCACTGAGCTGGGCTCTCATTTCTAGAGGTGACCCCTCACATCAGCACTGAGCTGGACTCTCACTCCTAGAGGTGACCCCTCACATCAGCACTGAGCTGGACTCTCACTCCTAGAGGTGACCCCTCACATCAGCACTGAGCTGGCCTCTCACCCCACAGCTGACCCCTCACATCAGCACTGAGCTGGACTCTCACTCCTAGAGGTGACCCCTCACATCAGCACTGAGATGGACTCTCACTCCACAGCTGACCCCTCACATCAGCACTGAGCTGGACTCTCACTCTACAGCTGATCCCTCACATCAGCACTGAGCTGGCCTCTCACTCCTAGATGTGACCCCTCACATCAGCGCTGAGCTGGCCTCTCACTCCTAGAGGTGACCCCTCACATCAGCACTGAGCTGGACTCTCACTCCTAGAGGTGACCCCTCACATCAGCGCTAAGCTGGCTTCTCACTCCTAGAGGTGACCCCTCACACCAGCACTGAGCTGGACTCTCACTCCTAGAGGTGACCCCTCACATCAGCACTGAGCTGGACTCTCACTCCACAGCTGAACCCTCACATCAGCACTGAGCTGGACTCTCACCCCACAGCTGAACCCTCACACCAGCACTGAGCTGGACTCTCACTCCTAGAGGTGACCCCTCACACCAGCACTGAGCTGTGCTCTCACTCCTAGAGGTGACCCCTCACATCAGCACTGAGCTGGACTCTCACTCCTAGAGGTGACCCCTCACATCAGCACTGAGCTGGACTCTCACTCCTAGAGGTGACCCCTCACATCAGCACTGAGCTGGACTCTCAGTCCTAGAGGTGACCCCTTACATCAGCACTGAGCTGGCCTCTCACCCCACAGCTGACCCCTCACATCAGCACTGAGCTGGACTCTCACTCCTAGAGGTGACCCCTCACATCAGCACTGAGATGGACTCTCACTCCACAGTTGACCCCTCACATCAGCACAGAGCTGGACTCTCACTCTACAGTTGATCCCTCACATCAGCACTGAGCTGGCCTCTCACTCCTAGAGGTGACCCCCTCACATCAGCGCTGAGCTGGCCTCTCACTCCTAGAGGTGTCCCCTCACATCAGCACTGAGCTGGACTCTCACTCCTAGAGGTGAACTCTCACATCAGCGCTGAGCTGGCTTCTCACTCCTAGAGGTGACCCCTCACACCAGCACTGAGCTGGACTCTCACTCCTAGAGGTGACCCCTCACATCAGCACTGAGCTGGGATCTCACTCCTAGAGGTGACCCCTCACATCAGCACTGAGCTGGACTCTCACTCCTAGAGGTGACCCCTCACATCAGCACTGAGCTGGACTCTCACTCCACAGCTGAACCCTCACATCAGCACTGAGCTGGACTCTCACCCCACAGCTGAACCCTCACACCAGCACTGAGCTGGACTCTCACTCCTAGAGGTGACCCCTCACACCAGCACTGAGCTGGGCTCTCACTCCTAGAGGTGACCCCTCACATCAGCACTGAGCTGGACTCTCACTCCTAGAGGTGACCCCTCACATCAGCACTGAGCTGGACTCTCACTCCACAGCTGAACCCTCACATCAGCACTGAGCTGGACTCTCACCCCGCAGCTGAACCCTCACATCAGCATTGAGCTGGGCTCTCACTCCTAGAGGTGACCCCTCAAATCAGCACTGAGCTGGACTCTCACCCCAGAGGTGACCCCTCACATCAGCACTGAGCTAGCCTCTAACTCCTAGAGGTGACCCCTCACATCAGCACTTCGCTGGCCTCTCACTCCTAGAGGTGACCCCTCACATCAGCACTGAGCTGGACTCTCACCCCACAGCTGACCCCTCACATCAGCACTGAGCTGGACTCTCACTCCTAGAGGTGACCCCTCACATCAGCACTGAGCTGGGCTCTCACTTCTAGAGGTGACCCCTCACATCAGCACTGAGCTGGACTCTCACTCCTAGAGGTGACCCCTCACATCAGCACTGAGCTGGACTCTCACTCCTAGAGGTGACCCCTCACATAAGCACTGAGCTGGCCTCTCACCCCACAGCTGAACCCTCACACCAGCACTGAGCTGGACTCTCACTCCTAGAGGTGACCCCTCACACCAGCACTGAGCTGGGCTCTCACTCCTAGAGGTGACCCCTCACATCAGCACTGAGCTGGACTCTCACTCCTAGAGGTGACCCCTCACATCAGCACTGAGCTGGACTCTCACTCCTAGAGGTGACCCCTCACATAAGCACTGAGCTGGCCTCTCACCCCACAGCTGAACCCTCACATCAGCATTGAGCTGGGCTCTCACTCCTAGAGGTGACCCCTCACATCAGCACTGAGCTGGACTCTCACCCCAGAGGTGACCCCTCACATCAGCACTGAGCTAGCCTCTAACTCCTAGAGGTGACCCCTCACATCAGCACTGCGCTGGCCTCTCACTCCTAGAGGTGACCCCTCACATCAGCACTGAGCTGGACTCTCACCCCACAGCTGACCCCTCACATCAGCACTGAGCTGGACTCTCACTCCTAGAGGTGACCCCTCACATCAGCACTGAGCTGGGCTCTCACTTCTAGATGTGACCCCTCACATCAGCACTGAGCTGGACTCTCACTCCTAGAGGTGACCCCTCACATCAGCACTGAGCTGGACTCTCACTCCTAGAGGTGACCCCTCACATAAGCACTGAGCTGGCCTCTCACCCCACAGCTGACCCCTCACATTAGCACTGAGCTGGACTCTCACTCCTAGGGGTGACCCCTCACATCACCACTGAGCTGGGCTCTCACTCCACAGCTGACCCCTCACATCAGCACTGAACTGGACTCTCACTCCACTGCTGACCCCTCACATCAGCACTGAGCTGGACTCTCACTCCTAGAAGTGACCCCTCACACCAGCATTGAGCTGGGCTCTCACTCCGAGAGGTGACCTCTCACACCAGCACTGAGCTGGGCTCTCACTCCTAGAGGTGACCCCTCACATCAGCACTGAGCTGGGCTCTCACTCCTAGAGTTGACCCCTCACATCAGCACTGAGCTGGACTCTCACTCCTAGAGGTGACCCCTCACATCAGCACTGAGCTGGACTCTCACTCCACAGCTGAACCCTCACATCAGCACTGAGCTGGACTCTCAACCCACAGCTGAACCCTCACACCAGCACTGAGCTGGACTCTCACTCCTAGGGTGACCCCTCACACCAGCACTGAGCTGGGCTCTCACTCCTAGAAGTGACCCCTCACATCAGCACTGAGCTGGACTCTCACTCCTAGAGGTGACCCCTCACATCAGCACTGAGCTGGACTCTCACTCCACAGCTGAACCCTCACATCAGCACTGAGCTGGACTCTCACCCCACAGCTGAACCCTCACATCAGCATTGAGCTGGGCTCTCACTCCTAGAGGTGACCCCTCACATCAGCACTGAGCTGGACTCTCACCCCAGAGGTGACCCCTCACATCAGCACTGAGCTGGCCTCTCACTCCTAGAGGTGACCCCTCACATCAGCACTGAGCTGGCCTCTCACTCCTAGAGGTGACCCCTCACATCAGCACTGAGCTGGGCTCTCACTCCTAGAGGTGACCCCTCACATCAGCACTGAGCTGGACTCTCACTCCTAGAGGTGAACCTCACATCAGCACTGAGCTGGGCTCTCACTCCACAGCTGACCCCTCACATCAGCACTGAGCTGGACTCTCACTCCTAGAGGTGACCCCTCACATCAGCACTGAGCTGGACTCACTCCTAGAGGTGACCCCTCACATCAGCACTGAGATGGACTCTCACTCCACAGCTGACACCTCACATCAGCACTGAGCTGGACTCTCACTCTACAGCTGATCCCTCAGATCAGCACTGAGCTGGCCTCTCACTCCTAGAGGTGACCCCTCACATCAGCGCTGAGCTGGCCTCTCACTCCTAGAGGTGAACCCTCACATCAGCACTGAGCTGGACTCTCACTCCTAGAGGTGACTCCTCACATCAGCGCTGAGCTGGCTTCTCACTCCTAGAGGTGACCCCTCACACCAGCACTGAGCTGGACTCTCACTCCTAGAGGTGACACCTCACATCAGACCTGAGCTGGACTCTCACTCCTAGAGGTGACCCCTCACATCAGCAGTGAGCTGGACTCTCACTCCTAGAGGTGACCCCTCACATCAGCACTGAGCTGGACTCTCACTCCTAGAGGTGACCCCTCACATCAGCACTGAGCTGGACTCTCACTCCTAGAGGTGACCCCTCACATAAGCACTGAGCTGGCCTCTCACCCCACAGCTGAACCCTCACACCAGCACTGAGCTGGACGCTCACTCCTAGAGGTGACCCCTCACACCAGCACTGAGCTGGGCTCTCACTCCTAGAGGTGACCCCTCACACCAGCACTGAGCTGGACTCTCACTCCTAGAGGTGACCCCTCACATCAGCACTGAGCTGGACTCTCACTCCACAGCTGAACCCTCACATCAGCACTGAGCTGGACTCTCACCCCACAGCTGAACCCTCACATCAGCATTGAGCTGGGCTCTCACTCCTAGAGGTGACCCCTCACATCAGCACTGAGCTGGACTCTCACAACAGAGGTGACCCCTCACATCAGCACTGAGCTAGCCTCTAACTCCTAGAGGTGACCCCTCACATCAGCACTGCGCTGGCCTCTCACTCCTAGAGGTGACCCCTCACATCAGCACTGAGCTGGACTCTCACCCCACAGCTGACCCCTCACATCAGCACTGAGCTGGACTCTCACTCCTAGAGGTGACCCCTCACATCAGCACTGAGCTGGGCTCTCACTTCTAGAGGTGACCCCTCACATCAGCACTGAGCTGGACTCTCACTCCTAGAGGTGACCCCTCACATCAGCACTGAGCTGGACTCTCACTCCTAGAGGTGACCCCTCACATAAGCACTGAGCTGGCCTCTCACCCCACAGCTGACCCCTCACATCAGCACTGAGCTGGACTCTCACTCCTAGGGGTGACCCCTCACATCAGCACTGAGCTGGACTCTCACTCCTAGAGGTGAACCTCACATCAGCACTGAGCTGGCCTCTCACTCCACAGCTGACTCCTCACATCAGCACTTAGCTGGACTCTCACTCCTAGAGGTGACCCCTCACATCAGCACTGAGCTGGGCTCTCACTCCTAGAGTTGACCCCTCACATCAGCACTGAGCTGGACTCTCACTCCTAGAGGTGACCCCTCACATCAGCACTGAGCTGGACTCTCACTCCACAGCTGAACCCTCACATCAGCACTGAGCTGGACTCTCACCCCACAGCTGAACCCTCACACCAGCACTGAGCTGGACTCTCACTCCTAGAGGTGACCCCTCACATCAGCGCTGAGCTAGCCTCTCACTCCTAGAGGTGACCCCTCACATCAGCACTGAGCTGGACTCTCACTCCTAGAGGTGACCCCTCACATCAGCCCTGAGCTGGACTCTCACTCCTTGAGGTGACCCCTCACATCAGCACTGAGCTGGACTCTCACTCCTAGAGGTGAACCTCACATCAGCACTGAGCTGGCCTCTCACTCCACAACTGACCCCTCACATCAGCACTGAGCTGGACTCTCACTCCTAGAGGTGATCCCTCACATCAGCACTGAGCTGGACTCTCACTCCTAGAGGTGACCCCTCACATCAGCACTGAGCTGGACTCTCACTCCACAGCTGATCCTCACATCAGCACTGAGCTGGCCTCTCACTCCTAGAGGTGACCCCTCACACCAGCACTGAGCTGGCCTCTCACTCCACAGCTGACCCCTCACACTCTCACTCCACAGCTGACCCCTCACATCAGCAATGAGCTGGACTCTCACTCCTAGAGGTGACTCCTCACATCAGCGCTGAGCTGGCCTCTCACTCCTAGAGGTGACCTCTCACATCAGCACTGAGCTGGACTCTCACTCCTAGAGGTGACCCCTCACATCAGCGCTGAGCTGGCCTCTCACTCCTAGAGGTGACCCCTCACACCAGCACTGAGCTGGCCTCTCACTCCACAGCTGACCCCTCACATCAGCACTGAGCTGGACTCTCACTCCTAGAGGAGACCCCTCACATCAGCACTGAGCTGGACTCTCACTCCTAGAGTTGATCCCTCACATCAGCACTGAGCTGGACTCTCACTCCACAGCTGACCCCTCACATCAGCACTGAGCTGGACTCTCACTCCTAGAGGTGACCCCTCACATCAGCACTGAGCTGGACTCTCACTCCTAGAGGTGACCCCTCACATCAGCACTGAGCTGGACTCTCACTCCTAGAGGTGACCCCTCACATCAGCGCTGAGCTGGCCTCTCACTCCTAAGGGTGACCCCTCACTCCAGCACTGAGCTGGACTCTCACTCCTAGAGGTGACCCCTCACATCAGCACTGAGCTGGCCTCTCACTCCACAGCTGACCCCTCACATAAGCACTGAGCTGGCCTCTCACTCCACAGCTGACCCCACACATCAGCACTGAGATGGACTCTCACTCCAAGAGGTGACCCCTCACATCAGCACTGAGCTGGACTCTCACTCCAAGAGGTGACCCCTCTCATCAGCACTGAGCTGGACTCTCACTCCTAGAGGTGACCCCTCACATCAGCACTGAGCTGACCTCTCACTCCTAGAGGTGACCCCCACATCAGCGCTGAGCTGGCCTCTCACTCCTAGAGGTGACCCCTCACTCCAGCACTGAGCTGGACTCTCACTCCTAGAGGTGACCCCTCACATCAGCACTGAGCTGGCCTCTCACTCCACAGCTGATCCCACACATCAGCACTGAGCTGGACTCTCTCTCCAAGAGGTGACCCCTCACATCAGCACTGAGCTGGACTCTCACTCCAAGAGGTGACCCCTCTCATCAGCACTGAGCTGGACTCTCACTCATAGAGGTGACCCCTCACATCAGCACTGAGCTGGACTCTCACTCCTAGAGGTGACCCCTCACATCAGCGCTGAGCTGGCCTCTCACTCCTAGAGGTGACCCCTCACTCCAGCACTGAGCTGGACTCTCACTCCTAGAGGTGACCCCTCACATCAGCACTGAGCTAGCCTCTCACTCCTAGAGGTGACCCCTCACATCAGCACTGAGATGGACTCTCACTCCACAGCTGACCCCTCACATCAGCACTGAGCTGGACTCTCACTCTACAGCTGATCCCTCACATCAGCACTGAGCTGGCCTCTCACTCCTAGAGGTGACCCCTCACATCAGCGCTGAGCTGGCCTCTCACTCCTAGAGGTGACCCCTCACATCAGCACTGAGCTGGACTCTCACTCCTAGAGGTGACCCCTCACATCAGCGCTGAGCTGGCTTCTCACTCCTAGAGGTGACCCCTCACACCAGCACTGAGCTGGACTCTCACTCCTAGAGGTGACACCTCACATCAGACCTGAGCTGGACTCTCACTCCTAGAGGTGACCCCTCACATCAGCAGTGAGCTGGACTCTCACTCCTAGAGGTGACCCCTCACATCAGCCCTGAGCTGGACTCTCACTCCTAGAGGTGATCCCTCACATCAGCACTGAGCTGGACTCTCACTCCTAGAGGTGAACCTCACATCAGCACTGAGCTGGCCTCTCACTCCTAGAGGTGAGCCCTCACATCAGCACTGAGCTGGACTCTCACTCCACAGCTGATCCTCACATCAGCACTGAGCTGGCCTCTCACTCCTAGAGGTGACCCCTCAGACCAGCACTGAGCTGGCCTCTCACTCCACAGCTGACCCCTCACACTCTCACTCCACAGCTGACCCCTCACATCAGCACTGAGCTGGACTCTCACTCCTAGAGGTGACTCCTCACATCAGCGCTGAGCTGGCCTCTCACTCCTAGAGGTGACCCCTCACATCAGCACTGAGCTGGACTCTCACTCCTAGAGGTGACCCCTCACATCAGCCCTGAGCTGGACTCTCACTCCTTGAGGTGACCCCTCACATCAGCACTGAGCTGGACTCTCACTCCTAGAGCTGAACCTCACATCAGCACTGAGCTGGCCTCTCACTCCACAACTGACCCCTCACATCAGCACTGAGCTGGACTCTCACTCCTAGAGGTGATCCCTCACATCAGCACTGAGCTGGACTCTCACTCCTAGAGGTGACCCCTCACATCAGCACTGAGCTGGACTCCCACTCCACAGCTGATCCTCACATCAGCACTGAGCTGGCCTCTCACTCCTAGAGGTGACCCCTCACACCAGCACTGAGCTGGCCTCTCACTCCACAGCTGACCCCTCACACTCTCACTCCACAACTGACCCCTCACATCAGCACTGAGCTGGACTCTCACTCCTAGAGGTGACTCCTCACATCAGCGCTGAGCTGGCCTCTCACTCCTAGAGGAGACCCCTCACACCAGCACTGAGCTGGCCTCTCACTCCACAGCTGACCCCTCACATCAGCACTGAGCTGGACTCTCACTCCTAGAGGTGACCCCTCACATCAGCACTGAGCTGGACTCTCACTCCACAGCTGACCCCTCACATCAGCACTGAGCTGGACTCTCACTCCTAGAGGTGACCCCTCACATCAGCACTGAGCTGGACTCTCACTCCTAGAGGTGACCCCTCACATCAGCACTGAGCTGGACTCTCACTCCTAGAGGTGACCCCTCACATCAGCGCTGAGCTGGCCTCTCACTCCTAAGGGTGACCCCTCACTCCAGCACTGAGCTGGACTCTCACTCCTAGAGGTGACCCCTCACATCAGCACTGAGCTGGCCTCTCACTCCACAGCTGACCCCTCACATCAGCACTGAGCTGGACTCTCACTCCAAGAGGTGACCCCTCTCATCAGCACTGAGCTGGACTCTCACTCCTAGAGGTGACCCCTCACATCAGCACTGAGCTGGCCTCTCACTCCTAGAGGTGACCCCTCACATCAGCGCTGAGCTGGACTCTCACTCCTAGAGGTGACCCCTCACATCAGCACTGAGCTGGTCTCTCACTCCACAGCTGACCCCACACATCAGCACTGAGCTGGACTCTCTCTCCAAGAGATGACCCCTCACATCAGCACTGAGCTGGCCTCTCACTCCAAGAGGTGACCCCTCTCATCAGCATTGAGCTGGACTCTCACTCCTAGAGGTGACCCCTCACATCAGCGCTGAGCTGGCCTCTCACTCCTAGAGGTGACCCCTCACATCAGCACTGAGCTGGTCTCTCACTCCACAGCTGACCCCACACATCAGCACTGAGCTGGACTCTCTCTCCAAGAGGTGACCCCTCACATCAGCACTGAGCTGGACTCTCACTCCAAGAGGTGACCCCTCACATCAGCACTGAGCTGCACTCTCACTCCTAGAGGTGACCCCTCACATCAGCACTGAGCTGGACTCTCACTCCTAGAGGTGACCCCTCACATCAGCACTGAGCTGGACTCTCAGTCCTAGAGGTGACCCCTTACATCAGCACTGAGCTGGCCTCTCACCCCACAGCTGACCCCTCACATCAGCACTGAGCTGGACTCTCACTCCTAGAGGTGACCCCTCACATCAGCACTGAGATGGACTCTCACTCCACAGTTGACCCCTCACATCAGCACAGAGCTGGACTCTCACTCTACAGTTGATCCCTCACATCAGCACTGAGCTGGCCTCTCACTCCTAGAGGTGACCCCCTCACATCAGCGCTGAGCTGGCCTCTCACTCCTAGAGGTGACCCCTCACATCAGCACTGAGCTGGACTCTCACTCCTAGAGGTGACCCCTCACATCAGCGCTGAGCTGGCTTCTCACTCCTAGAGGTGACCCCTCACACCAGCACTGAGCTGGACTCTCACTCCTAGAGGTGACCCCTCACATCAGCACTGAGCTGGGATCTCACTCCTAGAGGTGACCCCTCACATCAGCACTGAGCTGGACTCTCACTCCTAGAGGTGACCCCTCACATCAGCACTGAGCTGGACTCTCACTCCACAGCTGAACCCTCACATCAGCACTGAGCTGGACTCTCACCCCACAGCTGAACCCTCACACCAGCACTGAGCTGGACTCTCACTCCTAGAGGTGACCCCTCACACCAGCACTGAGCTGGGCTCTCACTCCTAGAGGTGACCCCTCACATCAGCACTGAGCTGGACTCTCACTCCTAGAGGTGACCCCTCACATCAGCACTGAGCTGGACTCTCACTCCACAGCTGAACCCTCACATCAGCACTGAGCTGGACTCTCACCCCGCAGCTGAACCCTCACATCAGCATTGAGCTGGGCTCTCACTCCTAGAGGTGACCCCTCAAATCAGCACTGAGCTGGACTCTCACCCCAGAGGTGACCCCTCACATCAGCACTGAGCTAGCCTCTAACTCCTAGAGGTGACCCCTCACATCAGCACTTCGCTGGCCTCTCACTCCTAGATGTGACCCCTCACATCAGCACTGAGCTGGACTCTCACCCCACAGCTGACCCCTCACATCAGCACTAAGCTGGACTCTCACTCCTAGAGGTGACCCCTCACATCAGCACTGAGCTGGGCTCTCACTTCTAGAGGTGACCCCTCACATCAGCACTGAGCTGGACTCTCACTCCTAGAGGTGACCCCTCACATCAGCACTGAGCTGGACTCTCACTCCTAGAGGTGACCCCTCACATAAGCACTGAGCTGGCCTCTCACCCCACAGCTGAACCCTCACACCAGCACTGAGCTGGACTCTCACTCCTAGAGGTGACCCCTCACACCAGCACTGAGCTGGGCTCTCACTCCTAGAGGTGACCCCTCACATCAGCACTGAGCTGGACTCTCACTCCTAAAGGTGACCCCTCACATCAGCACTGAGCTGGACTCTCACTCCACAGCTGAACCCTCACATCAGCACTGAGCTGGACTCTCACCCCACAGCTGAACCCTCACATCAGCATTGAGCTGGGCTCTCACTCCTAGAGGTGACCCCTCACATCAGCACTGAGCTGGACTCTCACCCCAGAGGTGACCCCTCACATCAGCACTGAGCTAGCCTCTAACTCCTAGAGGTGACCCCTCACATCAGCACTGCGCTGGCCTCTCACTCCTAGAGGTGACCCCTCACATCAGCACTGAGCTGGACTCTCACCCCACAGCTGACCCCTCACATCAGCACTGAGCTGGACTCTCACTCCTAGAGGTGACTCCTCACATCAGCGCTGAGCTGGCCTCTCACTCCTAGAGGTGACCCCTCACATCAGCACTGAGCTGGACTCTCACTCCTAGAGGTGACCCCTCACATCAGCCCTGAGCTGGACTCTCACTCCTTGAGGTGACCCCTCACATCAGCACTGAGCTGGACTCTCACTCCTAGAGCTGAACCTCACATCAGCACTGAGCTGGCCTCTCACTCCACAACTGACCCCTCACATCAGCACTGAGCTGGACTCTCACTCCTAGAGGTGATCCCTCACATCAGCACTGAGCTGGACTCTCACTCCTAGAGGTGACCCCTCACATCAGCACTGAGCTGGACTCCCACTCCACAGCTGATCCTCACATCAGCACTGAGCTGGCCTCTCACTCCCAGAGGTGACCCCTCACACCAGCACTGAGCTGGCCTCTCACTCCACAGCTGACCCCTCACACTCTCACTCCACAACTGACCCCTCACATCAGCACTGAGCTGGACTCTCACTCCTAGAGGTGACTCCTCACATCAGCGCTGAGCTGGCCTCTCATTCCTAGAGGTGACCCCTCACACCAGCACTGAGCTGGCCTCTCACTCCACAGCTGACCCCTCACATCAGCACTGAGCTGGACTCTCACTCCTAGAGGTGACCCCTCACATCAGCACTGAGCTGGACTCTCACTCCACAGCTGACCCCTCACATCAGCACTGAGCTGGACTCTCACTCCTAGAGGTGACCCCTCACATCAGCACTGAGCTGGACTCTCACTCCTAGAGGTGACCCCTCACATCAGCACTGAGCTGGACTCTCACTCCTAGAGGTGACCCCTCACATCAGCGCTGAGCTGGCCTCTCACTCCTAAGGGTGACCCCTCACTCCAGCACTGAGCTGGACTCTCACTCCTAGAGGTGACCCCTCACATCAGCACTGAGCTGGCCTCTCACTCCACAGCTGACCCCTCACATCAGCACTGAGCTGGACTCTCACTCCAAGAGGTGACCCCTCTCATCAGCACTGAGCTGGACTCTCACTCCTAGAGGTGACCCCTCACATCAGCACTGAGCTGGCCTCTCACTCCTAGAGGTGACCCCTCACATCAGCGCTGAGCTGGACTCTCACTCCTAGAGGTGACCCCTCACATCAGCACTGAGCTGGTCTCTCACTCCACAGCTGACCCCACACATCAGCACTGAGCTGGACTCTCTCTCCAAGAGATGACCCCTCACATCAGCACTGAGCTGGCCTCTCACTCCAAGAGGTGACCCCTCTCATCAGCACTGAGCTGGACTCTCACTCCTAGAGGTGACCCCTCACATCAGCGCTGAGCTGGCCTCTCACTCCTAGAGGTGACCCCTCACATCAGCACTGAGCTGGTCTCTCACTCCACAGCTGACCCCACACATCAGCACTGAGCTGGACTCTCTCTCCAAGAGGTGACCCCTCACATCAGCACTGAGCTGGACTCTCACTCCAAGAGGTGACCCCTCACATCAGCACTGAGCTGCACTCTCACTCCTAGAGGTGACCCCTCACATCAGCACTGAGCTGGACTCTCACTCCTAGAGATGACCCCTCACATCAGCACTGAGCTGGACTCTCAGTCCTAGAGGTGACCCCTTACATCAGCACTGAGCTGGCCTCTCACCCCACACCTGACCCCTCACATCAGCACTGAGCTGGACTCTCACTCCTAGAGGTGACCCCTCACATCAGCACTGAGATGGACTCTCACTCCACAGTTGACCCCTCACATCAGCACAGAGCTGGACTCTCACTCTACAGTTGATCCCTCACATCAGCACTGAGCTGGCCTCTCACTCCTAGAGGTGACCCCCTCACATCAGCGCTGAGCTGGCCTCTCACTCCTAGAGGTGACCCCTCACATCAGCACTGAGCTGGACTCTCACTCCTAGAGGTGACCCCTCACATCAGCGCTGAGCTGGCTTCTCACTCCTAGAGGTGACCCCTCACACCAGCACTGAGCTGGACTCTCACTCCTAGAGGTGACCCCTCACATCAGCACTGAGCTGGGATCTCACTCCTAGAGGTGACCCCTCACATCAGCACTGAGCTGGACTCTCACTCCTAGAGGTGACCCCTCACATCAGCACTGAGCTGGACTCTCACTCCACAGCTGAACCCTCACATCAGCACTGAGCTGGACTCTCACCCCACAGCTGAACCCTCACACCAGCACTGAGCTGGACTCTCACTCCTAGAGGTGACCCCTCACACCAGCACTGAGCTGGGCTCTCACTCCTAGAGGTGACCCCTCACATCAGCACTGAGCTGGACTCTCACTCCTAGAGGTGACCCCTCACATCAGCACTGAGCTGGACTCTCACTCCACAGCTGAACCCTCACATCAGCACTGAGCTGGACTCTCACCCCGCAGCTGAACCCTCACATCAGCATTGAGCTGGGCTCTCACTCCTAGAGGTGACCCCTCAAATCAGCACTGAGCTGGACTCTCACCCCAGAGGTGACCCCTCACATCAGCACTGAGCTAGCCTCTAACTCCTAGAGGTGACCCCTCACATCAGCACTTCGCTGGCCTCTCACTCCTAGAGGTGACCCCTCACATCAGCACTGAGCTGGACTCTCACCCCACAGCTGACCCCTCCCATCAGCACTGAGCTGGACTCTCACTCCTAGAGGTGACCCCTCACATCAGCACTGAGCTGGGCTCTCACTTCTAGAGGTGACCCCTCACATCAGCACTGAGCTGGACTCTCACTCCTAGAGGTGACCCCTCACATCAGCACTGAGCTGGACTCTCACTCCTAGAGGTGACCCCTCACATAAGCACTGAGCTGGCCTCTCACCCCACAGCTGAACCCTCACACCAGCACTGAGCTGGACTCTCACTCCTAGAGGTGACCCCTCACACCAGCACTGAGCTGGGCTCTCACTCCTAGAGGTGACCCCTCACATCAGCACTGAGCTGGACTCTCACTCCTAGAGGTGACCCCTCACATCAGCACTGAGCTGGCCTCTCACTCCTAGAGGTGACCCCTCACATCAGCGCTGAGCTGGACTCTCACTCCTAGAGGTGACCCCTCACATCAGCACTGAGCTGGTCTCTCACTCCACAGCTGACCCCACACATCAGCACTGAGCTGGACTCTCTCTCCAAGAGATGACCCCTCACATCAGCACTGAGCTGGCCTCTCACTCCAAGAGGTGACCCCTCTCATCAGCACTGAGCTGGACTCTCACTCCTAGAGGTGACCCCTCACATCAGCGCTGAGCTGGCCTCTCACTCCTAGAGGTGACCCCTCACATCAGCACTGAGCTGGTCTCTCACTCCACAGCTGACCCCACACATCAGCACTGAGCTGGACTCTCTCTCCAAGAGGTGACCCCTCACATCAGCACTGAGCTGGACTCTCACTCCAAGAGGTGACCCCTCACATCAGCACTGAGCTGCACTCTCACTCCTAGAGGTGACCCCTCACATCAGCACTGAGCTGGACTCTCACTCCTAGAGATGACCCCTCACATCAGCACTGAGCTGGACTCTCAGTCCTAGAGGTGACCCCTTACATCAGCACTGAGCTGGCCTCTCACCCCACACCTGACCCCTCACATCAGCACTGAGCTGGACTCTCACTCCTAGAGGTGACCCCTCACATCAGCACTGAGATGGACTCTCACTCCACAGTTGACCCCTCACATCAGCACAGAGCTGGACTCTCACTCTACAGTTGATCCCTCACATCAGCACTGAGCTGGCCTCTCACTCCTAGAGGTGACCCCCTCACATCAGCGCTGAGCTGGCCTCTCACTCCTAGAGGTGACCCCTCACATCAGCACTGAGCTGGACTCTCACTCCTAGAGGTGACCCCTCACATCAGCGCTGAGCTGGCTTCTCACTCCTAGAGGTGACCCCTCACACCAGCACTGAGCTGGACTCTCACTCCTAGAGGTGACCCCTCACATCAGCACTGAGCTGGGATCTCACTCCTAGAGGTGACCCCTCACATCAGCACTGAGCTGGACTCTCACTCCTAGAGGTGACCCCTCACATCAGCACTGAGCTGGACTCTCACTCCACAGCTGAACCCTCACATCAGCACTGAGCTGGACTCTCACCCCACAGCTGAACCCTCACACCAGCACTGAGCTGGACTCTCACTCCTAGAGGTGACTCCTCACATCAGCGCTGAGCTGGCCTCTCATTCCTAGAGGTGACCCCTCACACCAGCACTGAGCTGGCCTCTCACTCCACAGCTGACCCCTCACATCAGCACTGAGCTGGACTCTCACTCCTAGAGGTGACCCCTCACATCAGCACTGAGCTGGACTCTCACTCCACAGCTGACCCCTCACATCAGCACTGAGCTGGACTCTCACTCCTAGAGGTGACCCCTCACATCAGCACTGAGCTGGACTCTCACTCCTAGAGGTGACCCCTCACATCAGCACTGAGCTGGACTCTCACTCCTAGAGGTGACCCCTCACATCAGCGCTGAGCTGGCCTCTCACTCCTAAGGGTGACCCCTCACTCCAGCACTGAGCTGGACTCTCACTCCTAGAGGTGACCCCTCACATCAGCACTGAGCTGGCCTCTCACTCCACAGCTGACCCCTCACATCAGCACTGAGCTGGACTCTCACTCCAAGAGGTGACCCCTCTCATCAGCACTGAGCTGGACTCTCACTCCTAGAGGTGACCCCTCACATCAGCACTGAGCTGGCCTCTCACTCCTAGAGGTGACCCCTCACATCAGCGCTGAGCTGGACTCTCACTCCTAGAGGTGACCCCTCACATCAGCACTGAGCTGGTCTCTCACTCCACAGCTGACCCCACACATCAGCACTGAGCTGGACTCTCTCTCCAAGAGATGACCCCTCACATCAGCACTGAGCTGGCCTCTCACTCCAAGAGGTGACCCCTCTCATCAGCACTGAGCTGGACTCTCACTCCTAGAGGTGACCCCTCACATCAGCGCTGAGCTGGCCTCTCACTCCTAGAGGTGACCCCTCACATCAGCACTGAGCTGGTCTCTCACTCCACAGCTGACCCCACACATCAGCACTGAGCTGGACTCTCTCTCCAAGAGGTGACCCCTCACATCAGCACTGAGCTGGACTCTCACTCCAAGAGGTGACCCCTCACATCAGCACTGAGCTGCACTCTCACTCCTAGAGGTGACCCCTCACATCAGCACTGAGCTGGACTCTCACTCCTAGAGATGACCCCTCACATCAGCACTGAGCTGGACTCTCAGTCCTAGAGGTGACCCCTTACATCAGCACTGAGCTGGCCTCTCACCCCACACCTGACCCCTCACATCAGCACTGAGCTGGACTCTCACTCCTAGAGGTGACCCCTCACATCAGCACTGAGATGGACTCTCACTCCACAGTTGACCCCTCACATCAGCACAGAGCTGGACTCTCACTCTACAGTTGATCCCTCACATCAGCACTGAGCTGGCCTCTCACTCCTAGAGGTGACCCCCTCACATCAGCGCTGAGCTGGCCTCTCACTCCTAGAGGTGACCCCTCACATCAGCACTGAGCTGGACTCTCACTCCTAGAGGTGACCCCTCACATCAGCGCTGAGCTGGCTTCTCACTCCTAGAGGTGACCCCTCACACCAGCACTGAGCTGGACTCTCACTCCTAGAGGTGACCCCTCACATCAGCACTGAGCTGGGATCTCACTCCTAGAGGTGACCCCTCACATCAGCACTGAGCTGGACTCTCACTCCTAGAGGTGACCCCTCACATCAGCACTGAGCTGGACTCTCACTCCACAGCTGAACCCTCACATCAGCACTGAGCTGGACTCTCACCCCACAGCTGAACCCTCACACCAGCACTGAGCTGGACTCTCACTCCTAGAGGTGACCCCTCACACCAGCACTGAGCTGGGCTCTCACTCCTAGAGGTGACCCCTCACATCAGCACTGAGCTGGACTCTCACTCCTAGAGGTGACCCCTCACATCAGCACTGAGCTGGACTCTCACTCCACAGCTGAACCCTCACATCAGCACTGAGCTGGACTCTCACCCCGCAGCTGAACCCTCACATCAGCATTGAGCTGGGCTCTCACTCCTAGAGGTGACCCCTCAAATCAGCACTGAGCTGGACTCTCACCCCAGAGGTGACCCCTCACATCAGCACTGAGCTAGCCTCTAACTCCTAGAGGTGACCCCTCACATCAGCACTTCGCTGGCCTCTCACTCCTAGAGGTGACCCCTCACATCAGCACTGAGCTGGACTCTCACCCCACAGCTGACCCCTCCCATCAGCACTGAGCTGGACTCTCACTCCTAGAGGTGACCCCTCACATCAGCACTGAGCTGGGCTCTCACTTCTAGAGGTGACCCCTCACATCAGCACTGAGCTGGACTCTCACTCCTAGAGGTGACCCCTCACATCAGCACTGAGCTGGACTCTCACTCCTAGAGGTGACCCCTCACATAAGCACTGAGCTGGCCTCTCACCCCACAGCTGAACCCTCACACCAGCACTGAGCTGGACTCTCACTCCTAGAGGTGACCCCTCACACCAGCACTGAGCTGGGCTCTCACTCCTAGAGGTGACCCCTCACATCAGCACTGAGCTGGACTCTCACTCCTAGAGGTGACCCCTCACATCAGCACTGAGCTGGCCTCTCACTCCTAGAGGTGACCCCTCACATCAGCGCTGAGCTGGACTCTCACTCCTAGAGGTGACCCCTCACATCAGCACTGAGCTGGTCTCTCACTCCACAGCTGACCCCACACATCAGCACTGAGCTGGACTCTCTCTCCAAGAGATGACCCCTCACATCAGCACTGAGCTGGCCTCTCACTCCAAGAGGTGACCCCTCTCATCAGCACTGAGCTGGACTCTCACTCCTAGAGGTGACCCCTCACATCAGCGCTGAGCTGGCCTCTCACTCCTAGAGGTGACCCCTCACATCAGCACTGAGCTGGTCTCTCACTCCACAGCTGACCCCACACATCAGCACTGAGCTGGACTCTCTCTCCAAGAGGTGACCCCTCACATCAGCACTGAGCTGGACTCTCACTCCAAGAGGTGACCCCTCACATCAGCACTGAGCTGCACTCTCACTCCTAGAGGTGACCCCTCACATCAGCACTGAGCTGGACTCTCACTCCTAGAGATGACCCCTCACATCAGCACTGAGCTGGACTCTCAGTCCTAGAGGTGACCCCTTACATCAGCACTGAGCTGGCCTCTCACCCCACACCTGACCCCTCACATCAGCACTGAGCTGGACTCTCACTCCTAGAGGTGACCCCTCACATCAGCACTGAGATGGACTCTCACTCCACAGTTGACCCCTCACATCAGCACAGAGCTGGACTCTCACTCTACAGTTGATCCCTCACATCAGCACTGAGCTGGCCTCTCACTCCTAGAGGTGACCCCCTCACATCAGCGCTGAGCTGGCCTCTCACTCCTAGAGGTGACCCCTCACATCAGCACTGAGCTGGACTCTCACTCCTAGAGGTGACCCCTCACATCAGCGCTGAGCTGGCTTCTCACTCCTAGAGGTGACCCCTCACACCAGCACTGAGCTGGACTCTCACTCCTAGAGGTGACCCCTCACATCAGCACTGAGCTGGGATCTCACTCCTAGAGGTGACCCCTCACATCAGCACTGAGCTGGACTCTCACTCCTAGAGGTGACCCCTCACATCAGCACTGAGCTGGACTCTCACTCCACAGCTGAACCCTCACATCAGCACTGAGCTGGACTCTCACCCCACAGCTGAACCCTCACACCAGCACTGAGCTGGACTCTCACTCCTAGAGGTGACCCCTCACACCAGCACTGAGCTGGGCTCTCACTCCTAGAGGTGACCCCTCACATCAGCACTGAGCTGGACTCTCACTCCTAGAGGTGACCCCTCACATCAGCACTGAGCTGGACTCTCACTCCACAGCTGAACCCTCACATCAGCACTGAGCTGGACTCTCACCCCGCAGCTGAACCCTCACATCAGCATTGAGCTGGGCTCTCACTCCTAGAGGTGACCCCTCAAATCAGCACTGAGCTGGACTCTCACCCCAGAGGTGACCCCTCACATCAGCACTGAGCTAGCCTCTAACTCCTAGAGGTGACCCCTCACATCAGCACTTCGCTGGCCTCTCACTCCTAGAGGTGACCCCTCACATCAGCACTGAGCTGGACTCTCACCCCACAGCTGACCCCTCCCATCAGCACTGAGCTGGACTCTCACTCCTAGAGGTGACCCCTCACATCAGCACTGAGCTGGGCTCTCACTTCTAGAGGTGACCCCTCACATCAGCACTGAGCTGGACTCTCACTCCTAGAGGTGACCCCTCACATCAGCACTGAGCTGGACTCTCACTCCTAGAGGTGACCCCTCACATAAGCACTGAGCTGGCCTCTCACCCCACAGCTGAACCCTCACACCAGCACTGAGCTGGACTCTCACTCCTAGAGGTGACCCCTCACACCAGCACTGAGCTGGGCTCTCACTCCTAGAGGTGACCCCTCACATCAGCACTGAGCTGGACTCTCACTCCTAGAGGTGACCCCTCACATCAGCACTGAGCTGGACTCTCACTCCACAGCTGAACCCTCACATCAGCACTGAGCTGGACTCTCACCCCACAGCTGAACCCTCACATCAGCATTGAGCTGGGCTCTCACTCCTAGAGGTGACCCCTCACATCAGCACTGAGCTGGACTCTCACCCCAGAGGTGACCCCTCACATCAGCACTGAGCTAGCCTCTAACTCCTAGAGGTGACCCCTCACATCAGCACTGCGCTGGCCTCTCACTCCTAGAGGTGACCCCTCACATCAGCACTGAGCTGGACTCTCACCCCACAGCTGACCCCTCACATCAGCACTGAGCTGGACTCTCACTCCTAGAGGTGACCCCTCACATCAGCACTGAGCTGGGCTCTCACTTCTAGAGGTGACCCCTCACATCAGCACTGAGCTGGACTCTCACTCCTAGAGGTGACCCCTCACATCAGCACTAAGCTGGACTCTCACTCCTAGATGTGACCCCTCACATAAGCAGTGAGCTGGCCTCTCAACCCACAGCTGACCCCTCACATTAGCACTGAGCTGGACTCTCACTCCTAGGGGTGACCCCTCACATCACCACTGAGCTGGGCTCTCACTCCACAGCTGACCCCTCACATCAGCACTGAACTGGACTCTCACTCCACTGCTGACCCCTCACATCAGCACTGAGCTGGACTCTCACTCCTAGAAGTGACCCCTCACACCAGCATTGAGCTGGGCTCTCACTCCGAGAGGTGACCTCTCACACCAGCACTGAGCTGGGCTCTCACTCCTAGAGGTGACCCCTCACATCAGCACTGAGCTGGGCTCTCACTCCTAGAGTTGACCCCTCACATCAGCACTGAGCTGGACTCTCACTCTTAGAGGTGACCCCTCACATCAGCACTGAGCTGGACTCTCACTCCACAGCTGAACCCTCACATCAGCACTGAGCTGGACTCTCACCCCACAGCTGAACCCTCACACCAGCACTGAGCTGGACTCTCACTCCTAGGGTGACCCCTCACACCAGCACTGAGCTGGGCTCTCACTCCTAGAAGTGACCCCTCACATCAGCACTGAGCTGGACTCTCACTCCTAGAGGTGACCCCTCACATCAGCACTGAGCTGGACTCTCACTCCACAGCTGAACCCTCACATCAGCACTGAGCTGGACTCTCACCCCACAGCTGAACCCTCACATCAGCATTGAGCTGGGCTCTCACTCCTAGAGGTGACCCCTCACATCAGCACTGAGCTGGACTCTCACCCCAGAGGTGACCCCTCACATCAGCACTGAGCTGGCCTCTCACTCCTAGAGGTGACCCCTCACATCAGCACTGAGCTGGCCTCTCACTCCTAGAGGTGACCCCTCACATCAGCACTGAGCTGGGCTCTCACTCCTAGAGGTGACCCCTCACATCAGCACTGAGCTGGACTCTCACTCCTAGAGGTGAACCTCACATCAGCACTGAGCTGGGCTCTCACTCCACAGCTGACCCCTCACATCAGCACTGAGCTGGACTCTCACTCCTAGAGGTGACCCCTCACATCAGCACTGAGCTGGACTCACTCCTAGAGGTGACCCCTCACATCAGCACTGAGATGGACTCTCACTCTACAGCTGATCCCTCAGATCAGCACTGAGCTGGCCTCTCACTCCTAGAGGTGACCCCTCACATCAGCGCTGAGCTGGCCTCTCACTCCTAGAGGTGAACCCTCACATCAGCACTGAGCTGGACTCTCACTCCTAGAGGTGACTCCTCACATCAGCGCTGAGCTGGCTTCTCACTCCTACAGGTGACCCCTCACACCAGCACTGAGCTGGACTCTCACTCCTAGAGGTGACACCTCACATCAGACCTGAGCTGGACTCTCACTCCTAGAGGTGACCCCTCACATCAGCAGTGAGCTGGACTCTCACTCCTAGAGGTGACCCCTCACATCAGCACTGAGCTGGACTCTCACTCCTAGAGGTGACCCCTCACATAAGCACTGAGCTGGCCTCTCACCCCACAGCTGAACCCTCACACCAGCACTGAGCTGGACGCTCACTCCTAGAGGTGACCCCTCACACCAGCACTGAGCTGGGCTCTCACTCCTAGAGGTGACCCCTCACATCAGCACTGAGCTGGACTCTCACTCCTAGAGGTGACCCCTCACATCAGCACTGAGCTGGACTCTCACTCCACAGCTGAACCCTCACATCAGCACTGAGCTGGACTCTCACCCCACAGCTGAACCCTCACATCAGCATTGAGCTGGGCTCTCACTCCTAGAGGTGACCCCTCACATCAGCACTGAGCTGGACTCTCACCCCAGAGGTGACCCCTCACATCAGCACTGAGCTAGCCTCTAACTCCTAGAGGTGACCCCTCACATCAGCACTGCGCTGGCCTCTCACTCCTAGAGGTGACCCCTCACATCAGCACTGAGCTGGACTCTCACCCCACAGCTGACCCCTCACATCAGCACTGAGCTGGACTCTCACTCCTAGAGGTGACCCCTCACATCAGCACTGAGCTGGGCTCTCACTTCTAGAGGTGACCCCTCACATCAGCACTGAGCTGGACTCTCACTCCTAGAGGTGACCCCTCACATCAGCACTGAGCTGGACTCTCACTCCTAGAGGTGACCCCTCACATAAGCACTGAGCTGGCCTCTCACCCCACAGCTGACCCCTCACATCAGCACTGAGCTGGACTCTCACTCCTAGGGGTGACCCCTCACATCAGCACTGAGCTGGACTCTCACTCCTAGAGGTGAACCTCACATCAGCACTGAGCTGGCCTCTCACTCCACAGCTGACTCCTCACATCAGCACTTAGCTGGACTCTCACTCCTAGAGGTGACCCCTCACATCAGCACTGAGCTGGGCTCTCACTCCTAGAGTTGACCCCTCACATCAGCACTGAGCTGGACTCTCACTCCTAGAGGTGACCCCTCACATCAGCACTGAGCTGGACTCTCACTCCACAGCTGAACCCTCACATCAGCACTGAGCTGGACTCTCACCCCACAGCTGAACCCTCACACCAGCACTGAGCTGGACTCTCACTCCTAGAGGTGACCCCTCACACCAGCACTGAGCTGGGCTCTCACTCCTAGAAGTGACCCCTCACATCAGCACTGAGCTGGACTCTCACTCCTAGAGGTGACCCCTCACATCAGCACTGAGCTGGACTCTCACTCCACAGCTGAACCCTCACATCAGCACTGAGCTGGACTCTCACCCCACAGCTGAACCCTCACATCAGCATTGAGCTGGGCTCTCACTCCTAGAGGTGACCCCTCACATCAGCACTGAGCTGGACTCTCACCCCAGAGGTGACCCCTCACATCAGCACTGAGCTGGCCTCTCACTCCTAGAGGTGACCCCTCACATCAGCACTGAGCTGGCCTCTCACTCCTAGAGGTGACCCCTCACATCAGCACTGAGCTGGGCTCTCACTCCTAGAGGTGACCCCTCACATCAGCACTGAGCTGGACTCTCACTCCTAGAGGTGAACCTCACATCAGCACTGAGCTGGGCTCTCACTCCACAGCTGACCCCTCACATCAGCACTGAGCTGGACTCTCACTCCTAGAGGTGACCCCTCACATCAGCACTGAGCTGGACTCTCACTCCTAGAGGTGACCCCTCACACCAGCACTGAGCTGGCCTCTCACTCCACAGCTGACCCCTCACATCAGCACTGAGCTGGACTCTCACTCCTAGAGGAGACCCCTCACATCAGCACTGAGCTGGACTCTCACTCCTAGAGGAGACCCCTCACATCAGCACTGAGCTGGACTCTCACCCCACAGCTGAACCCTCACATCAGCATTGAGCTGGGCTCTCACTCCTAGAGGTGACCCCTCACATCAGCACTGAGCTGGACTCTCACCCCAGAGGTGACCCCTCACATCAGCACTGAGCTGGCCTCTCACTCCTAGAGGTGACCCCTCACATCAGCACTGAGCTGGCCTCTCACTCCTAGAGGTGACCCCTCACATCAGCACTGAGCTGGGCTCTCACTCCTAGAGGTGACCCCTCATATCAGCACTGAGCTGGACTCTCACTCCTAGAGGTGAACCTCACATCAGCACTGAGCTGGGCTCTCACTCCACAGCTGACCCCTCACATCAGCACTGAGCTGGACTCTCACTCTACAGCTGATCCCTCAGATCAGCACTGAGCTGGCCTCTCACTCCTAGAGGTGACCCCTCACATCAGCGCTGAGCTGGCCTCTCACTCCTAGAGGTGACCCCTCACATCAGCACTGAGCTGGACTCTCACTCCTAGAGGTGACTCCTCACATCAGCGCTGAGCTGGCTTCTCACTCCTAGAGGTGACCCCTCACACCACCACTGAGCTGGACTCTCACTCCTAGAGGTGACACCTCACATCAGACCTGAGCTGGACTCTCACTCCTAGAGGTGACCCCTCACATCAGCAGTGAGCTGGACTCTCACTCCTAGAGGTGACCCCTCACATTAGCTCTGAGCTGGACTCTCACTCCTAGGGGTGACCCCTCACATCAGCACTGAGCTGGACTCTCACTCCTAGAGGTGAACCTCACATCAGCACTGAGCTGGCCTCTCACTCCACAGCTGACTCCTCACATCAGCACTGAGCTGGACTCTCACTCCTAGAGGTGATCCCTCACATCAGCACTGAGCTGGACTCTCACTCCTAGAGGTGACCCCTCACATCAGCACTGAGCTGGACTCTCACTCCACAGCTGATCCTCACATCAGCACTGAGCTGGCCTCTCACTCCTAGAGGTGACCCCTCAGACCAGCACTGAGCTGGCCTCTCACTCCACAGCTGACCCCTCACACTCTCACTCCACAGCTGACCCCTCACATCAGCACTGAGCTGGACTCTCACTCCTAGAGGTGACTCCTCACATCAGCGCTGAGCTGGCCTCTCACTCCTAGAGGTGACCCCTCACATCAGCACTGAGCTGGACTCTCACTCCTAGAGGTGACCCCTCACATCAGCCCTGAGCTGGACTCTCACTCCTTGAGGTGACCCCTCACATCAGCACTGAGCTGGACTCTCACTCCTAGAGGTGAACCTCACATCAGCACTGAGCTGGCCTCTAACTCCACAACTGACCCCTCACATCAGCACTGAGCTGGACTCTCACTCCTAGAGGTGACCCCTCACATCAGCACTGAGCTGGACTCTCACTCCACGGCTGATCCTCACATCAGCACTGAGCTGGCCTCTCACTCCTAGAGGTGACCCCTCACACCAGCACTGAGCTGGCCTCTCACTCCACAGCTGACCCCTCACACTCTCACTCCACAGCTGACCCCTCACATCAGCGCTGAGCTGGCCTCTCACTCCTAGAGGTGACCCCTCACATCAGCACTGAGCTGGACTCTCACTCCTAGAGGTGACCCCTCACATCAGCGCTGAAGTGGCCTCTCACTCCTAGAGGTGACCCCTCACACCAGCACTGAGCTGGCCTCTCACTCCACAGCTGACCCCTCACATCAGCACTGAGCTGGACTCTCACTCCTAGAGGAGACCCCTCACATCAGCACTGAGCTGGACTCTCACTCCTAGAGGTGACCCCTCACATCAGCACTGAGCTGGACTCTCACTCCACAGCTGACCCCTCACATCAGCACTGAGCTGGACTCTCACTCCTAGAGGTGACCCCTCACATCAGCAGTGAGCTGGACTCTCACTCCTAGAGGTGACCCCTCACATCAGCACTGAGCTGGACTCTCACTCCTAGAGGTGACCCCTCACATCAGCGCTGAGCTGGCCTCTCACTCCTAAGGGTGACCCCTCACTCCAGCACTGATCTGGACTTTCACTCCTAGAGGTGACCCCTCACATCAGCACTGAGCTGGCCTCTCACTCCACAGCTGACCCCTCACATCAGCACTGAGCTGGCCTCTCACTCCACAGCTGACCCCACACATCAGCACTGAGATGGGCTCTCACTCCAAGAGGTGACCCTTCACATCAGCACTGAGCTGGACTCTCACTCCAAGAGGTGACCCCTTTCATCAGCACTGAGCTGGACTCTCACTCCTAGAGGTGACCCCTCACATCAGCACTGAGCTGGCCTCTCACTCCTAGAGGTGACCCCCCACATCAGCGCTGAGCTGGCCTCTCACTCCTAGAGGTGACCCCTCACTCCAGCACTGAGCTGGCCTCTCACTCCTAGAGGTGACCCCTCACATCAGCACTGAGCTGGCCTCTCACTCCACAGCTGACCCCACACATCAGCACTGAGCTGGACTCTCTCTCCAAGAGGTGACCCCTCACATCAGCACTGAGCTGGACTCTCACTCCAAGAGGTGACCCCTCTCATCAGCACTGAGCTGGACTCTCACTCCTAGAGGTGACCCCTCACATCAGCACTGAGCTGGACTCTCACTCCTAGAGGTGACCCCTCACATCAGCGCTGAGCTGGCCTCTCACTCCTAGAGGTGACCCCTCACTCCAGCACTGAGCTGGACTCTCACTCCTAGAGGTGACCCCTCACATCAGCACTGAGCTAGCCTCTCACTCCTAGAGGTGACCCCTCACATCAGCACTGAGATGGACTCTCACTCCACAGCTGACCCCTCACATCAGCACTGAGCTGGACTCTCACTCTACAGCTGATCCCTCACATCAGCACTGAGCTGGTCTCTCACTCCTAGAGGTGACCCCTCACATCAGCGCTGAGCTGGCCTCTCACTCCTAGAGGTGACCCCTCACATCAGCACTGAGCTGGACTCTCACTCCTAGAGGTGACCCCTCACATCAGCGCTGAGCTGGCTTCTCACTCCTAGAGGTGACCCCTCACACCAGCACTGAGCTGGACTCTCACTCCTAGAGGTGACACCTCACATCAGACCTGAGCTGGACTCTCACTCCTAGAGGTGACCCCTCACATCAGACCTGAGCTGGACTCTCACTCCTAGAGGTGACCCCTCACATCAGCAGTGAGCTGGACTCTCACTCCTAGAGGTGACCCCTCACATTAGCTCTGAGCTGGACTCTCACTCCTAGGGGTGACCCCTCACATCAGCACTGAGCTGGACTCTCACTCCTAGAGGTGAACCTCACATCAGCACTGAGCTGGCCTCTCACTCCACAGCTGACTCCTCACATCAGCACTGAGCTGGACTCTCACTCCTAGAGGTGACCCCTCACATCAGCACTGAGCTGGCCTCTCACTCCTAGAGGTGACCCCTCACATCAGCACTGAGCTGGCCTCTCACTCCTAGAGGTGACCCCTCACATCAGCACTGAGCTGGGCTCTCACTCCTAGAGGTGACCCCTCACATCAGCACTGAGCTGGACTCTCACTCCTAGAGGTGAACCTCACATCAGCACTGAGCTGGGCTCTCACTCCACAGCTGACCCCTCACATCAGCACTGAGCTGGACTCTCACTCCTAGAGGTGACCCCTCACATCAGCACTGAGCTGGACTCACTCCTAGAGGTGACCCCTCACATCAGCACTGAGATGGACTCTCACTCTACAGCTGATCCCTCAGATCAGCACTGAGCTGGCCTCTCACTCCTAGAGGTGACCCCTCACATCAGCGCTGAGCTGGCCTCTCACTCCTAGAGGTGAACCCTCACATCAGCACTGAGCTGGACTCTCACTCCTAGAGGTGACTCCTCACATCAGCGCTGAGCTGGCTTCTCACTCCTACAGGTGACCCCTCACACCAGCACTGAGCTGGACTCTCACTCCTAGAGGTGACACCTCACATCAGACCTGAGCTGGACTCTCACTCCTAGAGGTGACCCCTCACATCAGCAGTGAGCTGGACTCTCACTCCTAGAGGTGACCCCTCACATCAGCACTGAGCTGGACTCTCACTCCTAGAGGTGACCCCTCACATAAGCACTGAGCTGGCCTCTCACCCCACAGCTGAACCCTCACACCAGCACTGAGCTGGACGCTCACTCCTAGAGGTGACCCCTCACACCAGCACTGAGCTGGGCTCTCACTCCTAGAGGTGACCCCTCACATCAGCACTGAGCTGGACTCTCACTCCTAGAGGTGACCCCTCACATCAGCACTGAGCTGGACTCTCACTCCACAGCTGAACCCTCACATCAGCACTGAGCTGGACTCTCACCCCACAGCTGAACCCTCACATCAGCATTGAGCTGGGCTCTCACTCCTAGAGGTGACCCCTCACATCAGCACTGAGCTGGACTCTCACCCCAGAGGTGACCCCTCACATCAGCACTGAGCTAGCCTCTAACTCCTAGAGGTGACCCCTCACATCAGCACTGCGCTGGCCTCTCACTCCTAGAGGTGACCCCTCACATCAGCACTGAGCTGGACTCTCACCCCACAGCTGACCCCTCACATCAGCACTGAGCTGGACTCTCACTCCTAGAGGTGACCCCTCACATCAGCACTGAGCTGGGCTCTCACTTCTAGAGGTGACCCCTCACATCAGCACTGAGCTGGACTCTCACTCCTAGAGGTGACCCCTCACATCAGCACTGAGCTGGACTCTCACTCCTAGAGGTGACCCCTCACATAAGCACTAAGCTGGCCTCTCACCCCACAGCTGACCCCTCACATCAGCACTGAGCTGGACTCTCACTCCTAGGGGTGACCCCTCACATCAGCACTGAGCTGGACTCTCACTCCTAGAGGTGAACCTCACATCAGCACTGAGCTGGCCTCTCACTCCACAGCTGACTCCTCACATCAGCACTTAGCTGGACTCTCACTCCTAGAGGTGACCCCTCACATCAGCACTGAGCTGGGCTCTCACTCCTAGAGTTGACCCCTCACATCAGCACTGAGCTGGACTCTCACTCCTAGAGGTGACCCCTCACATCAGCACTGAGCTGGACTCTCACTCCACAGCTGAACCCTCACATCAGCACTGAGCTGGACTCTCACCCCACAGCTGAACCCTCACACCAGCACTGAGCTGGACTCTCACTCCTAGAGGTGACCCCTCACACCAGCACTGAGCTGGGCTCTCACTCCTAGAAGTGACCCCTCACATCAGCACTGAGCTGGACTCTCACTCCTAGAGGTGACCCCTCACATCAGCACTGAGCTGGACTCTCACTCCACAGCTGAACCCTCACATCAGCACTGAGCTGGACTCTCACCCCACAGCTGAACCCTCACATCAGCATTGAGCTGGGCTCTCACTCCTAGAGGTGACCCCTCACATCAGCACTGAGCTGGACTCTCACCCCAGAGGTGACCCCTCACATCAGCACTGAGCTGGCCTCTCACTCCTAGAGGTGACCCCTCACATCAGCACTGAGCTGGCCTCTCACTCCTAGAGGTGACCCCTCACATCAGCACTGAGCTGGGCTCTCACTCCTAGAGGTGACCCCTCACATCAGCACTGAGCTGGACTCTCACTCCTAGAGGTGAACCTCACATCAGCACTGAGCTGGGCTCTCACTCCACAGCTGACCCCTCACATCAGCACTGAGCTGGACTCTCACTCCTAGAGGTGACCCCTCACATCAGCACTGAGCTGGACTCTCACTCCTAGAGGTGACCCCTCACACCAGCACTGAGCTGGCCTCTCACTCCACAGCTGACCCCTCACATCAGCACTGAGCTGGACTCTCACTCCTAGAGGAGACCCCTCACATCAGCACTGAGCTGGACTCTCACTCCTAGAGGAGACCCCTCACATCAGCACTGAGCTGGACTCTCACCCCACAGCTGAACCCTCACATCAGCATTGAGCTGGGCTCTCACTCCTAGAGGTGACCCCTCACATCAGCACTGAGCTGGACTCTCACCCCAGAGGTGACCCCTCACATCAGCACTGAGCTGGCCTCTCACTCCTAGAGGTGACCCCTCACATCAGCACTGAGCTGGCCTCTCACTCCTAGAGGTGACCCCTCACATCAGCACTGAGCTGGGCTCTCACTCCTAGAGGTGACCCCTCATATCAGCACTGAGCTGGACTCTCACTCCTAGAGGTGAACCTCACATCAGCACTGAGCTGGGCTCTCACTCCACAGCTGACCCCTCACATCAGCACTGAGCTGGACTCTCACTCTACAGCTGATCCCTCAGATCAGCACTGAGCTGGCCTCTCACTCCTAGAGGTGACCCCTCACATCAGCGCTGAGCTGGCCTCTCACTCCTAGAGGTGACCCCTCACATCAGCACTGAGCTGGACTCTCACTCCTAGAGGTGACTCCTCACATCAGCGCTGAGCTGGCTTCTCACTCCTAGAGGTGACCCCTCACACCACCACTGAGCTGGACTCTCACTCCTAGAGGTGACACCTCACATCAGACCTGAGCTGGACTCTCACTCCTAGAGGTGACCCCTCACATCAGCAGTGAGCTGGACTCTCACTCCTAGAGGTGACCCCTCACATTAGCTCTGAGCTGGACTCTCACTCCTAGGGGTGACCCCTCACATCAGCACTGAGCTGGACTCTCACTCCTAGAGGTGAACCTCACATCAGCACTGAGCTGGCCTCTCACTCCACAGCTGACTCCTCACATCAGCACTGAGCTGGACTCTCACTCCTAGAGGTGATCCCTCACATCAGCACTGAGCTGGACTCTCACTCCTAGAGGTGACCCCTCACATCAGCACTGAGCTGGACTCTCACTCCACAGCTGATCCTCACATCAGCACTGAGCTGGCCTCTCACTCCTAGAGGTGACCCCTCAGACCAGCACTGAGCTGGCCTCTCACTCCACAGCTGACCCCTCACACTCTCACTCCACAGCTGACCCCTCACATCAGCACTGAGCTGGACTCTCACTCCTAGAGGTGACTCCTCACATCAGCGCTGAGCTGGCCTCTCACTCCTAGAGGTGACCCCTCACATCAGCACTGAGCTGGACTCTCACTCCTAGAGGTGACCCCTCACATCAGCCCTGAGCTGGACTCTCACTCCTTGAGGTGACCCCTCACATCAGCACTGAGCTGGACTCTCACTCCTAGAGGTGAACCTCACATCAGCACTGAGCTGGCCTCTAACTCCACAACTGACCCCTCACATCAGCACTGAGCTGGACTCTCACTCCTAGAGGTGACCCCTCACATCAGCACTGAGCTGGACTCTCACTCCACGGCTGATCCTCACATCAGCACTGAGCTGGCCTCTCACTCCTAGAGGTGACCCCTCACACCAGCACTGAGCTGGCCTCTCACTCCACAGCTGACCCCTCACACTCTCACTCCACAGCTGACCCCTCACATCAGCGCTGAGCTGGCCTCTCACTCCTAGAGGTGACCCCTCACATCAGCACTGAGCTGGACTCTCACTCCTAGAGGTGACCCCTCACATCAGCGCTGAAGTGGCCTCTCACTCCTAGAGGTGACCCCTCACACCAGCACTGAGCTGGCCTCTCACTCCACAGCTGACCCCTCACATCAGCACTGAGCTGGACTCTCACTCCTAGAGGAGACCCCTCACATCAGCACTGAGCTGGACTCTCACTCCTAGAGGTGACCCCTCACATCAGCACTGAGCTGGACTCTCACTCCACAGCTGACCCCTCACATCAGCACTGAGCTGGACTCTCACTCCTAGAGGTGACCCCTCACATCAGCAGTGAGCTGGACTCTCACTCCTAGAGGTGACCCCTCACATCAGCACTGAGCTGGACTCTCACTCCTAGAGGTGACCCCTCACATCAGCGCTGAGCTGGCCTCTCACTCCTAAGGGTGACCCCTCACTCCAGCACTGATCTGGACTTTCACTCCTAGAGGTGACCCCTCACATCAGCACTGAGCTGGCCTCTCACTCCACAGCTGACCCCTCACATCAGCACTGAGCTGGCCTCTCACTCCACAGCTGACCCCACACATCAGCACTGAGATGGGCTCTCACTCCAAGAGGTGACCCCTCACATCAGCACTGAGCTGGACTCTCACTCCAAGAGGTGACCCCTTTCATCAGCACTGAGCTGGACTCTCACTCCTAGAGGTGACCCCTCACATCAGCACTGAGCTGGCCTCTCACTCCTAGAGGTGACCCCCCACATCAGCGCTGAGCTGGCCTCTCACTCCTAGAGGTGACCCCTCACTCCAGCACTGAGCTGGCCTCTCACTCCTAGAGGTGACCCCTCACATCAGCACTGAGCTGGCCTCTCACTCCACAGCTGACCCCACACATCAGCACTGAGCTGGACTCTCTCTCCAAGAGGTGACCCCTCACATCAGCACTGAGCTGGACTCTCACTCCAAGAGGTGACCCCTCTCATCAGCACTGAGCTGGACTCTCACTCCTAGAGGTGATCCCTCACATCAGCACTGAGCTGGACTCTCACTCCTAGAGGTGACCCCTCACATCAGCGCTGAGCTGGCCTCTCACTCCTAGAGGTGACCCCTCACTCCAGCACTGAGCTGGACTCTCACTCCTAGAGGTGACCCCTCACATCAGCACTGAGCTAGCCTCTCACTCCTAGAGGTGACCCCTCACATCAGCACTGAGATGGACTCTCACTCCACAGCTGACCCCTCACATCAGCACTGAGCTGGACTCTCACTCTACAGCTGATCCCTCACATCAGCACTGAGCTGGCCTCTCACTCCTAGAGGTGACCCCTCACATCAGCGCTGAGCTGGCCTCTCACTCCTAGAGGTGACCCCTCACATCAGCACTGAGCTGGACTCTCACTCCTAGAGGTGACCCCTCACATCAGCGCTGAGCTGGCTTCTCACTCCTAGAGGTGACCCCTCACACCAGCACTGAGCTGGACTCTCACTCCTAGAGGTGACACCTCACATCAGACCTGAGCTGGACTCTCACTCCTAGAGGTGACCCCTCACATCAGCAGTGAGCTGGACTCTCACTCCTAGAAGTGACCCCTCACATTAGCCCTGAGCTAGACTCTCACTCCTAGGGGTGACCCCTCACATTAGCACTGAGCTGGACTCTCACTCCTAGAGGTGAACCTCACATCAGCACTGAGCTGGCCTCTCACTCCACAGCTGACTCCTCACATCAGCACTGAGCTGGACTCTCACTCCTAGAGGTGATCCCTCACATCAGCACTGAGCTGGACTCTCACTCCACAGCTGATCCTCACATCAGCACTGAGCTGGCCTCTCACTCCTAGAGGTGACCTCTCAGACCTGCACTGAGCTGGCCTCTCACTCCACAGCTGACCCCTCACACTCTCACTCCACAGCTGACCCCTCACATCAGCACTGAGCTGGACTCTCACTCCTAGAGGTGACTCCTCACATCAGCGCTGAGCTAGCCTCTCACTCCTAGAGGTGACCCCTCACATCAGCACTGAGCTGGACTCTCACTCCTAGAGGTGACCCCTCACATCAGCCCTGAGCTGGACTCTCACTCCTTGAGGTGACCCCTCACATCAGCACTGAGCTGGACTCTCACTCCTAGAGGTGAACCTCACATCAGCACTGAGCTGGCCTCTCACTCCACAATTGACCCCTCACATCAGCACTGAGCTGGACTCTCACTCCTAGAGGTGATCCCTCACATCAGCACTGAGCTGGACTCTCACTCCTAGAGGTGACCCCTCACACCAGCACTGAGCTGGGCTCTCACTCCTAGAAGTGACCCCTCACATCAGCACTGAGCTGGACTCTCACTCCTAGAGGTGACCCCTCACATCAGCACTGAGCTGGACTCTCACTCCACAGCTGAACCCTCACATCAGCACTGAGCTGGACTCTCACCCCACAGCTGAACCCTCACATCAGCATTGAGCTGGGCTCTCACTCCTAGAGGTGACCCCTCACATCAGCACTGAGCTGGACTCTCACCCCAGAGGTGACCCCTCACATCAGCACTGAGCTGGCCTCTCACTCCTAGAGGTGACCCCTCACATCAGCACTGAGCTGGCCTCTCACTCCTAGAGGTGACCCCTCACATCAGCACTGAGCTGGGCTCTCACTCCTAGAGGTGACCCCTCACATCAGCACTGAGCTGGACTCTCACTTCTAGAGGTGAACCTCACATCAGCACTGAGCTGGGCTCTCACTCCACAGCTGACCCCTCACATCAGCACTGAGCTGGACTCTCACTCCTAGAGGTGACCCCTCACATCAGCACTGAGCTGGACTCTCACTCCTAGAGGTGACCCCTCACACCAGCACTGAGCTGGCCTCTCACTCCACAGCTGACCCCTCACATCAGCACTGAGCTGGACTCTCACTCCTAGAGGAGACCCCTCACATCAGCACTGAGCTGGACTCTCACTCCTAGAGGAGACCCCTCACATCAGCACTGAGCTGGACTCTCACCCCACAGCTGAACCCTCACATCAGCATTGAGCTGGGCTCTCACTCCTAGAGGTGACCCCTCACATCAGCACTGAGCTGGACTCTCACCCCAGAGGTGACCCCTCACATCAGCACTGAGCTGGCCTCTCACTCCTAGAGGTGACCCCTCACATCAGCACTGAGCTGGGCTCTCACTCCTAGAGGTGACCCCTCATATCAGCACTGAGCTGGACTCTCACTCCTAGAGGTGAACCTCACATCAGCACTGAGCTGGGCTCTCACTCCACAGCTGACCCCTCACATCAGCACTGAGCTGGACTCTCACTCTACAGCTGATCCCTCAGATCAGCACTGAGCTGGCCTCTCACTCCTAGAGGTGACCCCTCACATCAGCGCTGAGCTGGCCTCTCACTCCTAGAGGTGACCCCTCACATCAGCACTGAGCTGGACTCTCACTCCTAGAGGTGACTCCTCACATCAGCGCTGAGCTGGCTTCTCACTCCTAGAGGTGACCCCTCACACCACCACTGAGCTGGACTCTCACTCCTAGAGGTGACACCTCACATCAGACCTGAGCTGGACTCTCACTCCTAGAGGTGACCCCTCACATCAGCAGTGAGCTGGACTCTCACTCCTAGAGGTGACCCCTCACATTAGCCCTGAGCTGGACTCTCACTCCTAGGGGTGACCCCTCACATCAGCACTGAGCTGGACTCTCACTCCTAGAGGTGAACCTCACATCAGCACTGAGCTGGCCTCTCACTCCACAGCTGACTCCTCACATCAGCACTGAGCTGGACTCTCACTCCTAGAGGTGATCCCTCACATCAGCACTGAGCTGGACTCTCACTCCTAGAGGTGACCCCTCACATCAGCACTGAGCTGGACTCTCACTCCACAGCTGATCCTCACATCAGCACTGAGCTGGCCTCTCACTCCTAGAGGTGACCCCTCAGACCAGCACTGAGCTGCCTCTCACTCCACAGCTGACCCCTCACACTCTCACTCCACAGCTGACCCCTCACATCAGCACTGAGCTGGACTCTCACTCCTAGAGGTGACTCCTCACATCAGCGCTGAGCTGGCCTCTCACTCCTAGAGGTGACCCCTCACATCAGCACTGAGCTGGACTCTCACTCCTAGAGGTGACCCCTCACATCAGCCCTGAGCTGGACTCTCACTCCTTGAGGTGACCCCTCACATCAGCACTGAGCTGGACTCTCACTCCTAGAGGTGAACCTCACATCAGCACTGAGCTGGCCTCTAACTCCACAACTGACCCCTCACATCAGCACTGAGCTGGACTCTCACTCCTAGAGGTGACCCCTCACATCAGCACTGAGCTGGACTCTCACTCCACGGCTGATCCTCACATCAGCACTGAGCTGGCCTCTCACTCCTAGAGGTGACCCCTCACACCAGCACTGAGCTGGCCTCTCACTCCACAGCTGACCCCTCACACTCTCACTCCACAGCTGACCCCTCACATCAGCGCTGAGCTGGCCTCTCACTCCTAAAGGTGACCCCTCACATCAGCACTGAGCTGGACTCTCACTCCTAGAGGTGACCCCTCACATCAGCGCTGAGGTGGCCTCTCACTCCTAGAGGTGACCCCTCACACCAGCACTGAGCTGGCCTCTCACTCCACAGCTGACCCCTCACATCAGCACTGAGCTGGACTCTCACTCCTAGAGGAGACCCCTCACATCAGCACTGAGCTGGACTCTCACTCCTAGAGGTGACCCCTCACATCAGCACTGAGCTGGACTCTCACTCCACAGCTGATCCCTCACATCAGCACTGAGCTGGACTCTCACTCCTAGAGGTGACCCCTCACATCAGCAGTGAGCTGGACTCTCACTCCTAGAGGTGACCCCTCACATCAGCACTGAGCTGGACTCTCACTCCTAGAGGTGACCCCTCACATCAGCGCTGAGCTGGCCTCTCACTCCTATGGGTGACCCCTCACTCCAGCACTGATCTGGACTTTCACTCCTAGAGGTGACCCCTCACATCAGCACTGAGCTGGCCTCTCACTCCACAGCTGACCCCTCACATCAGCACTGAGCTGGCCTCTCACTCCACAGCTGACCCCACACATCAGCACTGAGATGGGCTCTCACTCCAAGAGGTGACCCCTCACATCAGCACTGAGCTGGACTCTCACTCCAAGAGGTGACCCCTTTCATCAGCACTGAGCTGGACTCTCACTCCTAGAGGTGACCCCTCACATCAGCACTGAGCTGGCCTCTCACTCCTAGAGGTGACCCCCCACATCAGCGCTGAGCTGGCCTCTCACTCCTAGAGGTGACCCCTCACTCCAGCACTGAGCTGGCCTCTCACTCCTAGAGGTGACCCCTCACATCAGCACTGAGCTGGCCTCTCACTCCACAGCTGACCCCACACATCAGCACTGAGCTGGACTCTCTCTCCAAGAGGTGACCCCTCACATCAGCACTGAGCTGGACTCTCACTCCAAGAGGTGACCCCTCTCATCAGCACTGAGCTGGACTCTCACTCCTAGAGGTGACCCCTCACATCAGCACTGAGCTGGACTCTCACTCCTAGAGGTGACCCCTCACATCAGCGCTGAGCTGGCCTCTCACTCCTAGAGGTGACCCCTCACTCCAGCACTGAGCTGGACTCTCACTCCTAGAGGTGACCCCTCACATCAGCACTGAGCTAGCCTCTCACTCCTAGAGGTGACCCCTCACATCAGCACTGAGATGGACTCTCACTCCACAGCTGACCCCTCACATCAGCACTGAGCTGGACTCTCACTCTACAGCTGATCCCTCACATCAGCACTGAGCTGGCCTCTCACTCCTAGAGGTGACCCCTCACATCAGCGCTGAGCTGGCCTCTCACTCCTAGAGGTGACCCCTCACATCAGCACTGAGCTGGACTCTCACTCCTAGAGGTGACCCCTCACATCAGCGCTGAGCTGGCTTCTCACTCCTAGAGGTGACCCCTCACACCAGCACTGAGCTGGACTCTCACTCCTAGAGGTGACACCTCACATCAGACCTGAGCTGGACTCTCACTCCTAGAGGTGACCCCTCACATCAGCAGTGAGCTGGACTCTCACTCCTAGAGGTGACCCCTCACATTAGCCCTGAGCTAGACTCTCACTCCTAGGGGTGACCCCTCACATTAGCACTGAGCTGGACTCTCACTCCTAGAGGTGAACCTCACATCAGCACTGAGCTGGCCTCTCACTCCACAGCTGACTCCTCACATCAGCACTGAGCTGGACTCTCACTCCTAGAGGTGATCCCTCACATCAGCACTGAGCTGGACTCTCACTCCACAGCTGATCCTCACATCAGCACTGAGCTGGCCTCTCACTCCTAGAGGTGACCTCTCAGACCTGCACTGAGCTGGCCTCTCACTCCACAGCTGACCCCTCACACTCTCACTCCACAGCTGACCCCTCACATCAGCACTGAGCTGGACTCTCACTCCTAGAGGTGACTCCTCACATCAGCGCTGAGCTAGCCTCTCACTCCTAGAGGTGACCCCTCACATCAGCACTGAGCTGGACTCTCACTCCTAGAGGTGACCCCTCACATCAGCCCTGAGCTGGACTCTCACTCCTTGAGGTGACCCCTCACATCAGCACTGAGCTGGACTCTCACTCCTAGAGGTGAACCTCACATCAGCACTGAGCTGGCCTCTCACTCCACAATTGACCCCTCACATCAGCACTGAGCTGGACTCTCACTCCTAGAGGTGATCCCTCACATCAGCACTGAGCTGGACTCTCACTCCTAGAGGTGACCCCTCACACCAGCACTGAGCTGGGCTCTCACTCCTAGAAGTGACCCCTCACATCAGCACTGAGCTGGACTCTCACTCCTAGAGGTGACCCCTCACATCAGCACTGAGCTGGACTCTCACTCCACAGCTGAACCCTCACATCAGCACTGAGCTGGACTCTCACCCCACAGCTGAACCCTCACATCAGCATTGAGCTGGGCTCTCACTCCTAGAGGTGACCCCTCACATCAGCACTGAGCTGGACTCTCACCCCAGAGGTGACCCCTCACATCAGCACTGAGCTGGCCTCTCACTCCTAGAGGTGACCCCTCACATCAGCACTGAGCTGGCCTCTCACTCCTAGAGGTGACCCCTCACATCAGCACTGAGCTGGGCTCTCACTCCTAGAGGTGACCCCTCACATCAGCACTGAGCTGGACTCTCACTCCTAGAGGTGAACCTCACATCAGCACTGAGCTGGGCTCTCACTCCACAGCTGACCCCTCACATCAGCACTGAGCTGGACTCTCACTCCTAGAGGTGACCCCTCACATCAGCACTGAGCTGGACTCTCACTCCTAGAGGTGACCCCTCACACCAGCACTGAGCTGGCCTCTCACTCCACAGCTGACCCCTCACATCAGCACTGAGCTGGACTCTCACTCCTAGAGGAGACCCCTCACATCAGCACTGAGCTGGACTCTCACTCCTAGAGGAGACCCCTCACATCAGCACTGAGCTGGACTCTCACCCCACAGCTGAACCCTCACATCAGCATTGAGCTGGGCTCTCACTCCTAGAGGTGACCCCTCACATCAGCACTGAGCTGGACTCTCACCCCAGAGGTGACCCCTCACATCAGCACTGAGCTGGCCTCTCACTCCTAGAGGTGACCCCTCACATCAGCACTGAGCTGGCCTCTCACTCCTAGAGGTGACCCCTCACATCAGCACTGAGCTGGGCTCTCACTCCTAGAGGTGACCCCTCATATCAGCACTGAGCTGGACTCTCACTCCTAGAGGTGAACCTCACATCAGCACTGAGCTGGGCTCTCACTCCACAGCTGACCCCTCACATCAGCACTGAGCTGGACTCTCACTCTACAGCTGATCCCTCAGATCAGCACTGAGCTGGCCTCTCACTCCTAGAGGTGACCCCTCACATCAGCGCTGAGCTGGCCTCTCACTCCTAGAGGTGACCCCTCACATCAGCACTGAGCTGGACTCTCACTCCTAGAGGTGACTCCTCACATCAGCGCTGAGCTGGCTTCTCACTCCTAGAGGTGACCCCTCACACCACCACTGAGCTGGACTCTCACTCCTAGAGGTGACACCTCACATCAGACCTGAGCTGGACTCTCACTCCTAGAGGTGACCCCTCACATCAGCAGTGAGCTGGACTCTCACTCCTAGAGGTGACCCCTCACATTAGCCCTGAGCTGGACTCTCACTCCTAGGGGTGACCCCTCACATCAGCACTGAGCTGGACTCTCACTCCTAGAGGTGAACCTCACATCAGCACTGAGCTGGCCTCTCACTCCACAGCTGACTCCTCACATCAGCACTGAGCTGGACTCTCACTCCTAGAGGTGATCCCTCACATCAGCACTGAGCTGGACTCTCACTCCTAGAGGTGACCCCTCACATCAGCACTGAGCTGGACTCTCACTCCACAGCTGATCCTCACATCAGCACTGAGCTGGCCTCTCACTCCTAGAGGTGACCCCTCAGACCAGCACTGAGCTGGCCTCTCACTCCACAGCTGACCCCTCACACTCTCACTCCACAGCTGACCCCTCACATCAGCACTGAGCTGGACTCTCACTCCTAGAGGTGACTCCTCACATCAGCGCTGAGCTGGCCTCTCACTCCTAGAGGTGACCCCTCACATCAGCACTGAGCTGGACTCTCACTCCTAGAGGTGACCCCTCACATCAGCCCTGAGCTGGACTCTCACTCCTTGAGGTGACCCCTCACATCAGCACTGAGCTGGACTCTCACTCCTAGAGGTGAACCTCACATCAGCACTGAGCTGGCCTCTAACTCCACAACTGACCCCTCACATCAGCACTGAGCTGGACTCTCACTCCTAGAGGTGACCCCTCACATCAGCACTGAGCTGGACTCTCACTCCACGGCTGATCCTCACATCAGCACTGAGCTGGCCTCTCACTCCTAGAGGTGACCCCTCACACCAGCACTGAGCTGGCCTCTCACTCCACAGCTGACCCCTCACACTCTCACTCCACAGCTGACCCCTCACATCAGCGCTGAGCTGGCCTCTCACTCCTAGAGGTGACCCCTCACATCAGCACTGAGCTGGACTCTCACTCCTAGAGGTGACCCCTCACATCAGCGCTGAGGTGGCCTCTCACTCCTAGAGGTGACCCCTCACACCAGCACTGAGCTGGCCTCTCACTCCACAGCTGACCCCTCACATCAGCACTGAGCTGGACTCTCACTCCTAGAGGAGACCCCTCACATCAGCACTGAGCTGGACTCTCACTCCTAGAGGTGACCCCTCACATCAGCACTGAGCTGGACTCTCACTCCACAGCTGACCCCTCACATCAGCACTGAGCTGGACTCTCACTCCTAGAGGTGACCCCTCACATCAGCAGTGAGCTGGACTCTCACTCCTAGAGGTGACCCCTCACATCAGCACTGAGCTGGACTCTCACTCCTAGAGGTGACCCCTCACATCAGCGCTGAGCTGGCCTCTCACTCCTAAGGGTGACCCCTCACTCCAGCACTGATCTGGACTTTCACTCCTAGAGGTGACCCCTCACATCAGCACTGAGCTGGCCTCTCACTCCACAGCTGACCCCTCACATCAGCACTGAGCTGGCCTCTCACTCCACAGCTGACCCCACACATCAGCACTGAGATGGGCTCTCACTCCAAGAGGTGACCCCTCACATCAGCACTGAGCTGGACTCTCACTCCAAGAGGTGACCCCTTTCATCAGCACTGAGCTGGACTCTCACTCCTAGAGGTGACCCCTCACATCAGCACTGAGCTGGCCTCTCACTCCTAGAGGTGACCCCCCACATCAGCGCTGAGCTGGCCTCTCACTCCTAGAGGTGACCCCTCACTCCAGCACTGAGCTGGCCTCTCACTCCTAGAGGTGACCCCTCACATCAGCACTGAGCTGGCCTCTCACTCCACAGCTGACCCCACACATCAGCACTGAGCTGGACTCTCTCTCCAAGAGGTGACCCCTCACATCAGCACTGAGCTGGACTCTCACTCCAAGAGGTGACCCCTCTCATCAGCACTGAGCTGGACTCTCACTCCTAGAGGTGACCCCTCACATCAGCACTGAGCTGGACTCTCACTCCTAGAGGTGACCCCTCACATCAGCGCTGAGCTGGCCTCTCACTCCTAGAGGTGACCCCTCACTCCAGCACTGAGCTGGACTCTCACTCCTAGAGGTGACCCCTCACATCAGCACTGAGCTAGCCTCTCACTCCTAGAGGTGACCCCTCACATCAGCACTGAGATGGACTCTCACTCCACAGCTGACCCCTCACATCAGCACTGAGCTGGACTCTCACTCTACAGCTGATCCCTCACATCAGCACTGAGCTGGCCTCTCACTCCTAGAGGTGACCCCTCACATCAGCGCTGAGCTGGCCTCTCACTCCTAGAGGTGACCCCTCACATCAGCACTGAGCTGGACTCTCACTCCTAGAGGTGACCCCTCACATCAGCGCTGAGCTGGCTTCTCACTCCTAGAGGTGACCCCTCACACCAGCACTGAGCTGGACTCTCACTCCTAGAGGTGACACCTCACATCAGACCTGAGCTGGACTCTCACTCCTAGAGGTGACCCCTCACATCAGCAGTGAGCTGGACTCTCACTCCTAGAGGTGACCCCTCACATTAGCCCTGAGCTAGACTCTCACTCCTAGGGGTGACCCCTCACATTAGCACTGAGCTGGACTCTCACTCCTAGAGGTGAACCTCACATCAGCACTGAGCTGGCCTTTCACTCCACAGCTGACTCCTCACATCAGCACTGAGCTGGACTCTCACTCCTAGAGGTGATCCCTCACATCAGCACTGAGCTGGACTCTCACTCCACAGCTGATCCTCACATCAGCACTGAGCTGGCCTCTCACTCCTAGAGGTGACCTCTCAGACCTGCACTGAGCTGGCCTCTCACTCCACAGCTGACCCCTCACACTCTCACTCCACAGCTGACCCCTCACATCAGCACTGAGCTGGACTCTCACTCCTAGAGGTGACTCCTCACATCAGCGCTGAGCTAGCCTCTCACTCCTAGAGGTGACCCCTCACATCAGCACTGAGCTGGACTCTCACTCCTAGAGGTGACCCCTCACATCAGCCCTGAGCTGGACTCTCACTCCTTGAGGTGACCCCTCACATCAGCACTGAGCTGGACTCTCACTCCTAGAGGTGAACCTCACATCAGCACTGAGCTGGCCTCTCACTCCACAATTGACCCCTCACATCAGCACTGAGCTGGACTCTCACTCCTAGAGGTGATCCCTCACATCAGCACTGAGCTGGACTCTCACTCCGAGAGGTGACCCCTCACATCAGCACTGAGCTGGACTCTCACTCCACAGCTGATCCTCACATCAGCACTGAGCTGGCCTCTCACTCCTAGAGGTGACCCCTCACACCAGCACTGAGCTGGCCTCTCACTCCACAGCTGACCCCTCACACTCTCACTCCACAGCTGACCCCTCACATCTACAATGAGCTGGACTCTCACTCCTAGAGGTGACTCCTCACATCAGCGCTGAGCTGGCCTCTCACTCCTAGAGGTGATCTCTCACATCAGCACTGAGCTGGACTCTCACTCCTAGAGGTGACCCCTCACATCAGCGCTGAGCTGGCCTCTCACTCCTAGAGGTGACCCCTCACACCAGCACTGAGCTGGCCTCTCACTCCACAGCTGACCCCTCACATCAGCACTGAGCTGGACTCTCACTCCTAGAGGAGACCCCTCACATCAGCACTGAGCTGGACTCTCACTCCTAGAGTTGATCCCTCAAATCAGCACTGAGCTGGACTCTCACTCCACAGCTGACCCCTCACATCAGCACTGATCTGGACTCTCACTCCTAGAGGTGACCCCTCACATCAGCACTGAGCTGGACTCTCACTCCTAGAGGTGACCCCTCACATCAGCACTGAGCTGGACTCTCACTCCTAGAGGTGACCCCTCACATCAGCGCTGAGCTGGCCTCTCACTCCTAAGGGTGACCCCTCACTCCAGCACTGAGCTGGACTCTCACTCCTAGAGGTGACCCCTCACATCAGCACTGAGCTGGCCTCTCACTCCTAGAGGTGACCCCCCACATCAGCGCTGAGCTGGCCTCTCACTCCTAGAGGTGACCCCTCACTCCAGCACTGAGCTGGACTCTCACTCCTAGAGGTGACCCCTCACATCAGCACTGAGCTGGCCTCTCACTCCACAGCTGACCCCACACATCAGCACTGAGCTGGACTCTCTCTCCAAGAGGTGACCCCTCACATCAGCACTGAGCTGGACTCTCACTCCAAGAGGTGACCCCTCTCATCAGCACTGAGCTGGACTCTCACTCATAGAGGTGACCCCTCACATCAGCACTGAGCTGGACTCTCACTCCTAGAGGTGACCCCTCACATCAGCGCTGAGCTGGCCTCTCACTCCTAGAGGTGACCCCTCACTCCAGCACTGAGCTGGACTCTCACTCCTAGAGGTGACCCCTCACATCAGCACTGAGCTAGCCTCTCACTCCTAGAGGTGACCCCTCACATCAGCACTGAGATGGACTCTCACTCCACAGCTGACCCCTCACATCAGCACTGAGCTGGACTCTCACTCTACAGCTGATCCCTCACATCAGCACTGAGCTGGCCTCTCACTCCTAGAGGTGACCCCTCACATCAGCGCTGAGCTGGCCTCTCACTCCTAGAGGTGACCCCTCACATCAGCACTGAGCTGGACTCTCACTCCTAGAGGTGACCCCTCACATCAGCGCTGAGCTGGCTTCTCACTCCTAGAGGTGACCCCTCACACCAGCACTGAGCTGGACTCTCACTCCTAGAGGTGACACCTCACATCAGACCTGAGCTGGACTCTCACTCCTAGAGGTGACCCCTCACATCAGCAGTGAGCTGGACTCTCACTCCTAGAGGTGACCCCTCACATCAGCCCTGAGCTGGACTCTCACTCCTAGAGGTGATCCCTCACATCAGCACTGAGCTGGACTCTCACTCCTAGAGGTGAACCTCACATCAGCACTGAGCTGGCCTCTCACTCCTAGAGGTGACCCCTCACATCAGCACTGAGCTGGACTCTCACTCCACAGCTGATCCTCACATCAGCACTGAGCTGGCCTCTCACTCCTAGAGGTGACCCCTCAGACCAGCACTGAGCTGGCCTCTCACTCCACAGCTGACCCCTCACACTCTCACTCCACAGCTGACCCCTCACATCAGCACTGAGCTGGACTCTCACTCCTAGAGGTGACTCCTCACATCAGCGCTGAGCTGGCCTCTCACTCCTAGAGGTGACCCCTCACATCAGCACTGAGCTGGACTCTCACTCCTAGAGGTGACCCCTCACATCAGCCCTGAGCTGGACTCTCACTCCTTGAGGTGACCCCTCACATCAGCACTGAGCTGGACTCTCACTCCTAGAGCTGAACCTCACATCAGCACTGAGCTGGCCTCTCACTCCACAACTGACCCCTCACATCAGCACTGAGCTGGACTCTCACTCCTAGAGGTGATCCCTCACATCAGCACTGAGCTGGACTCTCACTCCTAGAGGTGACCCCTCACATCAGCACTGAGCTGGACTCCCATTCCACAGCTGATCCTCACATCAGCACTGAGCTGGCCTCTCACTCCTAGAGGTGACCCCTCACACCAGCACTGAGCTGGCCTCTCACTCCACAGCTGACCCCTCACACTCTCACTCCACAACTGACCCCTCACATCAGCACTGAGCTGGACTCTCACTCCTAGAGGTGACTCCTCACATCAGCGCTGAGCTGGCCTCTCACTCCACAGCTGACCCCTCACATCAGCACTGAGCTGGACTCTCACTCCTAGAGGTGACCCCTCACATCAGCACTGAGCTGGACTCTCACTCCACAGCTGACCCCTCACATCAGCACTGAGCTGGACTCTCACTCCTAGAGGTGACCCCTCACATCAGCACTGAGCTGGACTCTCACTCCTAGAGGTGACCCCTCACATCAGCACTGAGCTGGACTCTCACTCCTAGAGGTGACCCCTCACATCAGCGCTGAGCTGGCCTCTCACTCCTAAGGGTGACCCCTCACTCCAGCACTGAGCTGGACTCTCACTCCTAGAGGTGACCCCTCACATCAGCACTGAGCTGGCCTCTCACTCCACAGCTGACCCCTCACATCAGCACTGAGCTGGACTCTCACTCCAAGAGGTGACCCCTCTCATCAGCACTGAGCTGGACTCTCACTCCTAGAGGTGACCCCTCACATCAGCACTGAGCTGGCCTCTCACTCCTAGAGGTGACCCCTCACATCAGCGCTGAGCTGGACTCTCACTCCTAGAGGTGACCCTTCACATCAGCACTGAGCTGGTCTCTCACTCCACAGCTGACCCCACACATCAGCACTGAGCTGGACTCTCTCTCCAAGAGGTGACCCCTCACATCAGCACTGAGCTGGACTCTCACTCCAAGAGGTGACCCCTCACATCAGCACTGAGCTGGACTCTCACTCCTAGAGGTGACCCCTCACATCAGCGCTGAGCTGGCCTCTCACTCCTAGAGGTGACCCCTCACATCAGCGCTGAGCTGGACTCTCACTCCTAGAGGTGACCCCTCACATCAGCGCTGAGATGGACTCTCACTCCTAGAGGTGACCCCTCACTCCAGCACTGAGCTGGACTCTCACTCCTAGAGGTGACCCCTCACATCAGCACTGAGCTGGCCTCTCACTCCACAGCTGACCCCTCACATCAGCGCTGAGCTGGACTCTCACTCCTAGAGGTGACCCCTCACATCAGCACTGAGCTGGCCTCTCACTCCACAGCTGACCCTTCACATCAGCGCTGAGCTGGCCTCTCACTCCTAGAGGTGACCCCTCACTCCAGCACTGAGCTGGACTCTCACTCCTAGAGGTGACCCCTCACATCAGCACTGAGCTGGCCTCTCACTCCACAGCTGACCCCTCACATCAGCACTGAGCTGGACTCTCACTCCACAGCTGACCCCTCACATCAGCACTGAGCTGGACTCTCACTCCACAGCTGGCCCCTCACATCAGCACTGAGCCGGCCTCTCACTCCACAGCTGACCCCTCACATCAGCCCTGAGCTGGACTCTCACTCCTAGGGGTCACCCCTCCCTGGGCTGTTTTCTCACCGTTTCACAAGGCCCCTGCATTGGTGAGACCCCACGCGGCTGCCTGTTATAATTATAAAACCCCGCGGTTGTCACGTTCCCCCTCTCCCGACCCCCGACCTAAAACCCCCCCCACCCCTCACCCCCACCGCCGCACAAGCTGCATAGTGCAGCACTCAATGTAGTTTGGAGCAGTACTTTCTAAACATGAGCTAAGTGCTGCTGGGTGCTGTGGGTGCTGCTGGGTGCTGCTGGTGCTGCTGGGTGCTGCTGGTGCTGCTGGGTGCTGCGGGTGCTGCAGGGTGCTGCAGTTGCTGCTGGTGCTGCGGGTGTTGCTGGTGCTGCTGGGGTCTGCGGGTGCTGCTAGGTGCTGGGGTGCTGCTAGGTGCTGCGGGTGCTGTGGGTGCTGAGGTGTTTCTGGTGCTGCTAGGTGCTGCGGGTGCTGTGGGTGTTGCTGGTGCTGCTGGGGGCTGCCGGTGTCCTGTTAGGTGCTGCGGGTGCTGCTGGGTGCTGCTGGTGCTGCTGGGGGCTGCGGGTGTCCTGTTAGGTGCTGCTGGGTGCTGCTGGGGGCTGCTGGTGCTGCTGGGTGCTGCGGGTGCTGAGGTGTTTCTGGTGCTGCTGGGTGCTGCGGGTGCTGAGGTGTTTCTGGTGCTGCTGCGGGTGCTGCTGGTCCTGCTGGGTGCTGCGGGTGCTGCTATGTGCTGCAGGTGCTGCTGGGTGCTGCTGGGTGCTGCTGGTGCTGCTGGGTGCTGCGGGTGCTGCTGGGTGTTGCTGGGTGCTGCTAGGTGCTGATGGGTGCTGCTGGGTGCTGCGGGTGCTGCTAGGTGCTGCAGGTGCTGCTGGGTGTTGTTGGGTGCTGCTAGGTGCTGCTGGGTGCTGCTGGGTGCTGCTGGTGCTGCTGGGTGCTGCGGGTGCTGCTAGGTGCTGCTGGTGCTGCTGGGTGCTGCTAGGTGCTGCAGGTGCTGCTGGTGCTGCTGGGTGCTGCTGGTGCTGTGGGTGCTGCTGGGTGCTGCTGGTGCTGCTGGTGACGGAGAGTGATGGGGTGACCGAGGTACAGGCACCCAATTAGTGATTGAGAGTGATGGAGTGACTGGAGTACAACCCCTTGAGTGGCTCTGAGTGTCGGGGTGATTGGGGTACAGGCACCCCCTGAGTGACTGAGAGTGCTGCGGTGACTGGGGTACAGCCAACCCCGGAGTGACTGAGAGTGCCGGGGTGACTGGGGTACAGCCACCCCCTGAGTGACGGAGCGTGACGGAGCGTGACTGGGGTACAGGCAGGAGGTCAGAGAGTGCTGGGGTGACCAGGGTACAGCCACTACCTGAGTGACTGACAGTGCCAGGGTGAATGAGTATAGGACCCGCTGAGTGGCTGAGAGGTTCTTAGGAGGGAGCTTAGAGAGTGCCGGGGTGACTGGGTACAGCCCCCCCTGAGTGGCAGAGAGTGCTGGGGTGACTGGGTACAGCGCCCCCCCAAGTGACCGAGCGTGCTGAGGTGACTGGGTGTGAGAGACTGGCTCCTTGTTGCATTACCTGCAGGAAAGTACCATCTTGCCTGGCATGTTACCCCCATATTTCACTGTATATATGTTGTTTTAGCCTATGTGTCACTGGGACCCTGCCAGCCAGGGCCCCAGTGCTCATACGTGTGCCCTGTATGTGTTCCCTGTGTGATGCCTAACTGTCTCACTGAGGCTCTGCTAACCAGAACCTCAGTGGGTATTATCTCTGCTTTCCAAATTTGTCACTGCAGGCTAATGACAAAATTTAACAAATTCACATTGGCATACTGGTACACCCATATTATTCGCTTGTATATGGTACTTAGGTACCCAGGGTATTGGGGTTCCAGGAGATCCCTATGGGCTGCAGCATTTCTTTAGCCACCCACAGGGAGATCTGACAATTCTTACACAGGCCTGCCACTGCAGCCTGAGTGAAATAACGTCCACGTTATTTCACAGCCATTTTTCACTGCACTTAAGTAACTTATAAGTCACCTATATGTCTAACCTTCACCTGGTGAAGGTTGGGTGCCAAGTTACTTAGGCCCTCATTCCGACCCGGAGGGCAGAGGAAGCACCGCCAACAGGCTGGCGGTGCTTCCCGGGCCATTCTGACCGCGGCGGTAAAGCTGCGGTCAGAAAAGGGGAACCGGCGGTTTCCCGCCTGTTTTCCCCTGGCCCAGGGAATCCTCCATGGCGGCGCTGCTTGCAGAGCCGCCATGGGGATTCCGACCCCCTTTCCGCCAGCCTGTTCCTGGCGGTTTACACCGCCAGGAAGAGGCTGGCGGGAACAGGTGTCGTGGGGCCACTGCACCCGTCGCACCCCTGCAAATCCGCCGGCTCCATTCGGAGCCGGCTTCCTCTTTGCAGGGGCTTTCCCGCTGGGCCGGCGGGCGATCTTTTGGAGATCGCCCGCCGGCCCAGCGGGAAAGTTGTAATGACCCCCGCGGTCATTTGACCGCGGTGCGGTCTTTTGGAGGTTTCCGCCCGGCGGGCGGCACCCGCCGCCCGCCGGGGCCGGAATGACCCCCTTAGTGTGTGAGCACCCTGGCACTAGCCAAGGTGCCCCCACATCGTTCAGGGCAAATTCCCCAAACTTTGTGAGTGCGGGGACACCATTACACGCGTGCACTATACATAGGTCACTACCTATGTATAGCGTCACAATGGTATCTCCGAACATGGCCATGTAACATGTCTAAGATCATGGAATTGTCACCCCAATACCATTCTGGTATTGGGGGGACAATTCCATGATCCCCCGGGTCTCTAGCACAGAACGCGGGTGCTGCCAAACTGCCTTTCCGGGGTTTTCACTGCAGCTGCTGCCAACCCCTCAGACAGGATTCTGCCGTCCTGGGGTCCAGGCAGCCCTGGCCCAGGAAGGCAGAACAAAGGACTTCCTCAGAGAGAGGGTGTTACAACCTCTCCCTTTGGAAATAGGTGTGAAGGGCTGGGGAGGAGTAGCCTCCCCCAGCCTCTGGAAATGCTTTGATGGGCACAGATGGTGCCCATCTCTGCATAAGCCAGTCTACAACGGTTCAGGGATCCCCCAGCCCTGCTCTGACGCGAAACTGGACAAAGGAAAGGGGAGTGACCACTCCCCTGACCAGCACCTCCCCAGGGGAGGTGCCCAGAGCTCCTCCAGTGTGTTCCAGACCTCTGCCATCTTGGAAACAGAGGTGTTGGGGGCACACTGGACTGCTCTGAGTGGCCAATGCCAGCAGGTGACGTCAGAGACCCCCTCTGATAGGCTCTTACCTTTCTTGGTAGCCAATCCTCCTTTCTTGATAGCCAAACCTCCTTTTCTGGCTATTTAGGGTCTCTCCTCTGGGGAATTCTGCAGATAACGAATGCAAGATCTCATCAGAGTTCCTCTGCACTTCCCTCTTTGACTTCTGCCAAGGATTGACCACTGACTGCTCCAGGACACCTGCAAAACTGCAACAAAGTAGCAAGATGACTACCAGCAACATTGTAGCACCTCATCCTGCCGTCTTTCTCGACTGTTTCCTGGTGGTGCATGCTCTGGGGGTCACCTGCTTTCACCCTGCACTGGAAGGCAAGGAGAAATCCCCCGTGGGTCGACGGAATCTTCCCCCTGCTACCGCAGGCACCAAAAGACTGCATCACCGGTTCTCTGGGTCCCCTCTCATCCTGAAGACCGTGGTTCCTGGAACACAGGAGCTGGATCCAAGTGACCCCCACAGTCCAGTGATCCTTCAGTCCAAGTTTGGTGGAGGTAAGTCCTTGCCTCCCCACACTAGACAGCAAACCTGTGTATTGCGTGATTTGCAGCTGCTCCGGCTCCTGTGCACTCCATCCTGCAGTGCTCAACCCTCTGAGTTGACCTCTGGTGTCGTGGGACCCTCCTTTGTGACTATGAGCCAGCTCCGGTTCACAAATCTTCTAAGTGCCTGTTCGGGTACGTCTGCGGGAGCTGCCTGCTTTTGAGGGGGCTCTCTGAGTTGCTGAGCGCCCCCTCTGTCTGCTCCTCCAAGGGGCGACATCCTGGTCCTTCCTGGTCCCCAACAGCACCCAAAAACCTCTACCACAACCCTTGCAGCTAGCAAGGCTTGTTTGTGGTATTTCTGCATGGGAACACTTCTGCAACCTTCAGCACGCCGTGGGACATCTTCCATTCAAAGGAGAAGTTCCTAGCTCTCTTCATTGTTGCAGAATCCTAAGCTTTGTCCATCCAGAGGCAGCTTCCTTTCACCTTCATCCGGGGTTTCCTGGGCTCCTGCCCCCCCTGGACACTATCGCGACTCTTGGACTTGGTCCCTCTTGCCTTGCAGGTCCTCAGGTCCAGGAATCCGTCTTCAGTGCTTTGCTGGTGTTTGTGGTTCTTTCAGAATCCCCCTATCACGACTATTGTGTCCTTTTGGGGTAGTAGGTGTACTTTACTCCTACTTTTCAGGGTCTGGGGTGGGGTATCTTGGACACCCTGACTGTTTTCTTAGAGTCCCAGCGACCCTCTACAAGCTCCCATAGGTCTGGGGTCCATTCGTGATTCGCATTCCACTTTTGGAGTATATGGTTTGTGTTGCCCCTAGACCTATGTTCGCCTATTGCAACCTATTGTAATTCTACAGTTTGCATTACATTTCTTACTCTTACTTACCTGTTTTGGGTTTGTGTACATATAACTTGTGTATATTACTTACCTTCTTACTGAGGGTACTCACTGAGATACTTGTGGCAAATTGTCATAAAAATAAAGTACCTTTATGTTTAGTCACTCCGTGTATTGTGTTTTCTTATGATATTTTGCATATGACACTAGTGGTATCGAAGGAGCTTTGCATGTCTCCTAGTTTAGCCTCAGCTGCTTTGCCATAGCTACCTTCTATCAGCCTCAGCTGCTAGATACACCTCTATTCTACTAATAAGGGATAACTGGACCTGGTACAGATTGTAAGTACCACAAGGTACCCACTATAAGCCAGGCCAGCCTTCTACAGTACCCCCCACTTTTTGCCTGGTTTCTGAATGCAACTTGGACTGGAGTGCACTGGGATCCTGCTAACTAGGTTCCCAGTGCCAGTGTTCTTTCCCTAAAACACCTTAGAGGTGCCCCCTGAAAAAGATAACTACGCTGGCATGGTTGCTGACTGGTCCCATCCACCCTGCTGCCTCCAGACAGCCAATATACAAACCTTGGGGGAGAGCCCTGACTCTCTGGTTTGTGAAACAAAGCCCTTCCTGGGTGGAGGAGCTAACTCCCCCCCCCTCAGTAATATGTGACACCCTGGCAGTGAGCTTCAAAGGCCTACCGCCCTTGAAACTCGACCCTCAGGCCTGCTGCTAGCAGCAGATGGCCTCCCCTTTTGATAAACCCCACCCTTGGAGGGAGCAAAGGCGGGAAACCACAAAAAGGGTTGGAGGAGTCAGCAGGCACACCATAGCCTCCGCCGACTACGTCCTCCTCGGCGACCTGAACTTCCACCTGAAGAATAACAACGACCCCAACTCCACCACCCTAATCGACAATCTCACCACCCTCGGACTCAGACAACTCGCCACTACGCCAACACACTCCGCTGGCCACATGCTGGACCCTGTCTTCTCCGCTAGCTCCTACATCACCTTCAGCCACACCACCGAACTTCCATGAACCGACCACCGCTGCATCCACTTCACCTTCCAGAAACCCACCATGCACCACCGCACCCAACAGATCCCCCGCCGCAACTGGGGCAAAATCAGCCAAGTCCAGCTGAACACCTGCCTCGCTCGAAAACAACCCACCGATCCCGAGCTCGATGCCTACAACCTCTGGCGCTGGATTGACGACTGCGCCAACACACTCGCCCTGCTCAATAAACCCTCCAACAGAGGTGCCAACAAAAGAGCCAGCTGGTTCACCTCGGATCCTCAAGCCTCCAAGCAAACCTGCCGGAAACTGGAGAGAAAATGGCTCCTGGAACAGACACCGGACAACCACGCAGCCTTCCAGAATGCCATCCGCAATCACCATCACCTCATCAGATCTGCCAAGAAAACCTCCTTCAAACGCCTGGACAACAACAAACACAACAGCAAGGAGCTCTTCAACATCGTGAATGAACTTTCCAACCCCAGCTCCAGCACAAACGACATCCCACCTTCACAAGACCTGTGCAACTCCCTCGCTGCCTTCTTCCACCACAAGATCACAGACATCTATGTCAGCCTCAACAACCAGACCACCCCGCCAATCACCGACTCCTCAGACTCTCCACCCACCTTCAACTACCACGCCCTGCTCGTCTGGGCAAACGTGAACAAAGACGACACAATCAAAACCATGAGCACCATCCACTCTGGATCTCCGTCAGACCCATGCCCGCACCACATCTTTAGCAAAGCAAGTGCCACCATTGCACCCCACCTTTTCCGGCCAAAGTCATCGAGAAGATCGTCAACAGACAACTGACCCACTACCTCGAAGAAACAACATCCTGGACCCTTCCCAGTCAGGGTTCCGCAGCAACCACAGTACGGAAACCGCCTGCATCGCCGCCACCGACGACATCAGAGCCCTGCTTGACAACGGCGAAACTGCGGCCCTCATCCTCCTGGACCTCTCGGCTGCCTTCGACAGCGTTAGCCACCGCATCCTACGCACACGCCTCCATAACGTAGGAATCCAAGACAAAGCTCTAGGGTGGACCACCTCCTTCCACTCTGGCAGAACCCAGAGCGTCCGCCTCCCCCGTTTCCGCTCCGAAGCCTCCAAGATCATCTGTGGTGTTCCCCAAGGATCATCCCTCAGCCCTACACTATTCAACGTCTACATGGCCCCGCTTGCCCACGTCGCTTGGCTACACAACCTCAACATCATCTCCTACGCCAACGACACCCAACTGATCCTCTCCCTCACCAAGGACCCCCTCACCGCCAAATCCAACCTCCACGAAGGAATGGCGCCGAATGGATGAGGAACAGCAAACTAAAGTTGAACTCAGACAAGACAGAGGTCCTCATCCTCGGCACCAACCCCTCAGCCTGGAACGACTCCTGGTGGCCGACCGCTCTGGGAGCAGCCCCAACACCCACCAACCAAGCACGCAACCTGGGTGTCATCCTCGACTCTACACTCTCCATGATCAAGCAAGTCAGCGCCGTCTCCTCATCCTGCTTCAACACCCTCTGCATGCTCCGCAAGATCTACAGATGGATCCCCACAGATACAAGAAGAACAGTCACCCAAGCCCTCGTCAGCTGCAAACTTGACTATGGAAATGCCCTCTACGCAGGAGCCCCGGCAAAACTCCTCAAACGGCTGCAACACATTCAAAACGCCTCCGCACGCCTGATCCTCGATGCCCACAGACACAGCCACATCACTCCCCTTCTGAGAGACCTACACTGGCTCCCCATCAACAAAAGGATAACCTTCAAGCTCCTCACCCACGCACACAAGGCGCTCCACAACACCGGTCCAGCCTACCTCAACAGATGACTCACCTTCTACACCCGGTACCGCCAACTCCGATCAGTCGACCTCGCCCTTGCCACCGTCCCCCGCATCTGAAGAGCAACTACCGGAGGCAGATCCTTCCCCCACCTCGCCGCCAAGACCTGGAACACCCTCCCCTTTGCCCCTACGACAGTCCGAAGACCTACTGACTTTCAGGAAGCGGCTCAAAACCTGGCATTTTGAGCAGTAGAAGCAGTCCCCGCCCCCTCAGCGCCTTGAGACCCTCGCGGGTCGTAGTGCGCTCTACAAATAGACCGATTGATTGATTCATTGAGGAGTGGCCTCACCTAGCCTGCACCACCCCTAAGGGGCTTGCATACAAAGTGGACCATTCATTTCAATTTTTCTCCATCTTGGAATGGAGAAAAATAGCCAATCAGGTTAAGGGAAGTGACCCTTCCCACAGGATGTGGTCACTGTAGTGGGTGTAGCCACCCAAGGATAAGTGTCCCATTGGACATTACCAGGTTCCCCCTAAAACATCCACTAAATTCAGTATTTAGTGGGCTCCCGAGCCCAAGATTAAGATTTGAAAAGGATTTGAGGAAGAAAAGAAGACCAGCACCAAAAGAAGACCACAGCAAGAGAACTGAGGACCTGCTGCACAAGAAAAGGTGCCAAACCCTGCCTGCTGCACCCAGGTCGCGAAAATCACCGCTGTGGAGGAGATACACATTGGACTGACCCCAAGAAACCGAGGGAACCTCCAGGTTTCAAGGACCACCCCAGAACTCCCTCCTGAGTGGAGGCTTCACTCATGAAAAACAGGAAGACTGCAAAGGACCAAAAAAAACAGTGAAGGTCACTTCACTAAATCGCCAATATCTCTGCGACCGGAAGTCACAGCCAGACCTGACGAAACACCAATGGCAACCCAGATGTGACCTACAACTGTGCCAAGTTTGGTGGCGCCGCGCCCTCTAGTGGCTGAGGTACAACAATACCCTGGGTACTGGTCAGCTGATATCGGACAACCAGAAAACCAGCTCTCCCCCGAGCTGAAAATAGATCAGGAGGAAGCCCCTGTTGAGGGACTTCAGGAACACCTGGGACCTCCAACCAGAGTGCCCCCGTTGTCCTGCAGCGACTTACCTCCAGAACCAAAGGGCATCTCTGCGCACAGCTCCTGGCTCACCGATTTGCTCTGCACCTGGCCACCCTGTGCCCTGCAATGAATATCCTGCTATTCCCTAAGGGTCCCTCACCCCTTGCGACCTCGGCACTCCAAGGTGACCCCAAGGAACCATCTTTAAACTTACCTGTGCAGTGCTTTTCCAAGTGTTCCCTTGCAGTGGTCCTGCACCAGCTACAGAGATATTTTCCTGCTGTTCCCACCAGAACCGGGAGCTGCCCGAACTTCTCCAGCTGGCACAGTGTGCCCACCAATAACCTTGGCCAACCTGCAAAAGAAGAACTTGGCAAACCAACTGTACGATTTTATATGCATTTTTAAAAGTGATCCTCCATTGATTCCTATGGTGCGTAATTACACATAAAAAGACTATTTTTATTAAACTTCAAAAATTCATATCTTGAAAAGTATTTACACATCTTGTTCTTAAAATTTATATAAAAATCTGAAGTATGTTTATAAATTTGGTCTCGAGTTATTCCTTTGAGTGTGTGAGTTGCAATATTGATACTGTGGGCACAACAAATGCTTTGCACTTCTACAAGATTCACCTAACTGCTCGACCAAGCTACCATACAAATTAGAGCATTAGGTGGTCTAGTTTTTTTACACCTGTAAACCAGCCTGTGGCTGCCTGGACCCCCTGCCCAGTGTGCCTAGCTTTGCACATTACACAGAGGGCCAGTCCTACACTCAGTCACACTGGCACTCTCAGTCACTCAGGCGGTGGCTGTACCCCAGTCACCCTAGCACTCTCAGTCACTCAAGCACATAGTCCACAATATCTTGCTTGGGCTCTTTCAGAGGCTCCTCCCAGCCCTCCCTAACAAGACTTATTGGTCCCCTAACAGGGTGCCCAAACAAAATCTCAAATGGAGAGAAACCTACACCATGTGTGGCACTTCCCTGTAGGCAAACAGCAGGCAAGGAAGCAGGACATCCCATCTCCTTCTGAGTTTTTCTGGGAGTCCTCCAATCATGCCTTTTATGGTCTAATTAAATCTTTCAACCAACCCATTTGTTGGAGGATGGTGTGGGGGACTGAACCTATAGGTCACACCACATTCCTTCCACATGAGTTTTAAGTATGCAGACATGAAGTGTGAACCCCTGTCTTATACAGCCTCCTTAGGGAACCATACCCTGGTGAAAATACCCAGGAGGGCTTTTGCAACTGCAGGACCAGTAATGGTTCTAAGGGGTATAGCCTCAGGATATCCAGTGACATGATCCACTATCACTAGTATGTATCTGTGTCCTGAAGCTGTTTGAGGGTCAAGGGGGCCAACAATATCAACCCTTAGCCTTTCAAAGGATACCCCAACCACAGGTAGTGGCATTAAGGGGGCCTTTAAGTGTCCACCTTCTTTGCCACTGGCTTGGCAGGTAGTGCAGGACTGACAAACATCCTTCAATTTTTGGACATTCCTGGCCAATAAAAGTAGTTAATTAACCTACTCTAAGTTTAATTTTGGCCCAGATGCCCAACTAGGGGAAAGTAATGGGCTAGAGTGAGGAGAAATTCTCTGAATTGCTGGAGCACTACCACCCTCCTGTTGCATGAGGCGTGAGGTCTGTGACCTCAGTGTACAGGAAACCTTCTTCCCAGTAAATCCTGTGGGTACCACTGACATTTCTTAACTCTTCCTGTGCAATTTGCTTCCTCAGGCTTTTAAGAGTGGGGCATGTCCTCTGCCCCAGGCACAGATCTTCCCTAAATGGTCCCTCTGGGCCCAAGTGCTATGGGCGGTAAGGCACAAGCTCTGCAGGCTCAATTCCCTCCAAGAAGGGTGAATCTTATTCCTGAGAAGAGGGGTCCTGTTCTGGGATCTCTTTTGAAGCTGGTTCCCCAGTCTTCTTTCCTTTTCTCTTGGGAAGCTAGTCCCACTATTTCAGGATCAAGCTCTCCTTATTACTTCTGAAGTTTGCTTTGTGCCCTTGTCTTGACACATGCCCATTCCGGGATCCCAAGCATTTCTGCATGGGTCTTTACCTCTACCTCAGCCCAGGAGGAATGCTCCAGGTCATTTCCAAGCTGGCAATCTACAGGGGTGGATGAGGACACAAACACTTCTTTCTGCCGTACTACTCCCCCTCAATCAAAGGTTACCGTAGCTGTGAGATGGAACTTTGTCTCGTTGTCAGCATTGGGGACAGGATAGGACTTCCCTACCAGGAACTAATTTGAGTGGACCAAGTGCTGAGTTACCATGGTAACACTAGCTCCTGTGTCCCTCAGTCCCTCCACTTTCTCCCCATTAATCAAAGGGTGCTGCCTGTATTTTTGCATGTTACTTGGCCAGGCAGCACAGGATAATTCTACTCCACCCTTGGTGACTAATGTTGCCTCTGTGGGGACACTGACATGGCCAGGCCACACCTCTTAACCCATCTGGAGATTGGCAACTGCATTTACTGCAGGTTGATTTGAGGCACACTTTTTGTTTATACAGCTAGTGTCTCCAGTTTGGTGCCCTTTTGTTTTGCGGTCATGGCACCAAGCCTTGATTGGATAAAAGTCCTTTACTTTGTACCCGCTCCTAGACTGTGAAGAGTCTCTGGGTCCACCCTCCTGTGCAGGTGTTTGGGGGCCTTGAGACAGCTTTGTAATTTTTGTTTTGACTCTCATCTTTACCTTAAGGGGGCTTTTTGACCTCTTTCTTTTGGTCTCTCCCACCACTGGTAGTTTTGGTTACCCTTATTTTAACCCAATTGTCTGCCTTCCTCCTCAGTTCTTGAGGGGAAAGTGGACACAGATCAACCAGGTGTTGATGTAGCCTATCATTGAAACAATTACTCAGCAGATGCTCTTTCATGAACAGGTTGTACAGCCCATCATAATCTCGTGCCTTGTTCCCAGCTAACCAATCACATTGGGTAAAGCATTTTTACTGAATAGTCCACAAAGTCTACCCAAGATTGGCCCGGGGTTTTTTGTGCCTCCATGAACTTTATCCTGCACTCTCCAGTTGTAAATCCAAAGCCCTCAACCAGGGTACCCTTTATGAGGTCATAGGATTTAGACTCTGCCTCATCCAGTGTCAGGAGCCCACTCCTGCACTTTCCCGAGAGTAACTGCAAGGATATCGTGCCCAAATGCTTTTTCTCAATTTCAAACCCTATACATGCTCTTTCAAAGTCAGAAAACCATTTGACTATATCATCCCCTACAATAAAGGGAGGGACGCCTCCTTTTGGGAGTTTGATGTTGAAGGATTTCTCCCTCAATACTTGTATGCTGCCAGCAGAGTTTGGTCCGAGGCCCAACTCTTTTCTCTGTTTCTCTGCTTCCAAAAGCTGACTTTCTAAGGCCAGTATTTTGGTCAGCCTGTCAATATCCAGGTCTGCTTTTGTGGGTGCACTGGTGCTTCTGGTAGAGGAATCACCCTCATCCTCATTGACCACAGGGTCTTCTTCATCCACCACAGATGCATCATCATTTATCTCATCTGGGGGGTTATCTCTTTCGTGCTGACCGACCAGAAACCTAAGTTTCTCTGCACTGGGGCTTTTTCCAGTACAAATTTGATACAGTCTGCAAAGTCTCCTTAATTGGTCATAGCTATATGTCTCATAAGGTTCCATGTCAAGCTCCTGGTTCTTGGTCTCGGCATCTGTCATTTTTATTGTAGTAAAGTTGGGACCTTTTTTAGAATTTGGAATCCCCTTTTTTGATAGGTCAACTAAAGCAAGGACTTTTAAAACTTTCTGCTAAAGTTGTAGGGACCTAACCAGGGCCCTAACAATTATTTTAAATATTTGCAAAAAAAGTTTAGCCAATTGAAAATCAAAAACAATTAAGCTAAAGGCAACTTGGAGAGTTATCTGTGTGCTCACAAAATTGAAAAAATTGTATCAGCAAATGCAAAGTCTTTATCCCACTGCTGATCCACAAAATGTAGGAGGCTGGCCCTCCATGTAGTGTGCAAAGCTAGTAACACTGTGCAAGGGATCCAGGCAAATGTTGGTTCACAGAGATAAAAACTATACCACAGAATGCTTTAATTTTTATGGTAGCTTGGTTGAGCAGTTAGGACACTCTTGGAGAAGTGCAAAGTTTTTGTTGTACTCACAGCATCAATCTTGCAACTCAGGCACTCAAAGGAAAAACTTGAGACCAGTTTCTAAACATACTTCAGATTGATTTTTACGTAATTTTTAAGACCAAGATCATCAAAATTGGCTTGGTACTTTTTGAGATATGAATTTTCCGAAGTTTAATAAATATAGGGCCTCATTACAACCTTGGCGGGCGGCCACCGCCCCCGCCAAGGTTTAACCGCCGTGCGGCCGGCAATGCACCCGCACTCCCGCCGGCCCCATTTTGACATCCCCGCTGGGCCGGCCGCAACATGGGAGCCGGCTCCTAATGGAGCCGGCGGTGTTGCGGCATTTGACGGGTGCAGCTGCACCCATCGCGCTTTTCACTGTCTGCTGTGCAGATAGTGAAAAGCAGTGTGGGGCTGTGCCTGGGGGCCCCACGACTCCCCTTACCGCCAGCCTTTCCATGGCGGTCTCTACCGCCATGGACAGGCTGGCGGGAAGGGGACTCGTAATCCCCTGGGCAGCGCTGCCCTGGCAGATTAAAACCGCTGGGACAACCATGGCAGTAAACCGCCGGTCCCAGCAGTGCGACTGCGAAATCCGCAAGATTGTACCACCAGCCTGTTGCCGGTACAATCTCCAAAACAGCCCTGGGTTGTAATGAGGCCCATAGTCTTTTTGTGCGTAATTACGCACCATAGAAATCAATGGAAGATAACCTTTAGAAATACATATAAAATTACACAGTGAGCTTACCAAGTTTTTAGGTTGGTCGAAGTCATCGGTGTGCATACTGTGCAGGCTGGAGATGTTAAGATGGCTCCCGGTTCCGGCGGAAGCAGTGGTAGAAGGTCTCTGGAGCTGGTGCAGGGCCACTGCTAGGGACCACTTGGAAAAATATTGCACAAGTTTGGGGTCACCTTGGAGTGCCAAGGTCTCATTGGGTGGGGGACCCTTAGGGAACAGCTGGTACTGCGGTGCAGGGCACAGGGTGGCTGGGTGCAGAGCAAATCAGTTAGCCAGGAGCTGTGTGCAAGGATGCCCTCAGAATCAGGCAGTAGGTCAGTTCAAGGGTCGTTTGCAGGACAATGAAGCTTGAACGGATCTTTTGTTTTGGAAGGCCCTTGTCTGGGACTTCCTCCTGATCCTTTTCCAATCCCAGATCGGCTGTTTTTCTTGATGCCCAAAGTTAGATGACCAATACCCAGGATATTGGTATGATTGGGTGCAGTGCCACCAAGCTTTGCACACTGGCAGGATTTGTCCTTGCAGTCGTTGGTGTGAAGTTTGGTCTGGCTGGAACGTCCAGTCCAGGAGTTAGCATCCAATCAGTGAAGTGGACCTCACTGGCTTGTTGGTTCCTTGTAGGTTTAGAGTGGTACCTCCACTCTGGAGGGAGTTCTCTGGCAATTTGTGAAGCCTGGAGGTTCTCTGGGGTTCTTTAGAGTTTTTCCATTTGTTCAGCAGCTCCTCAGAAGCAATTGCTTGGTCCAGGGTGCAGCAGGCAGGGTTTGGTGCCTTTTCTTTGGTGCAGCAGGTCCACAGTTCTCGTGCCTTGGATCTTTTTGTTGCTGGTCTTCTTCTGTCCATCAAATCTGATTTCTTGGTGTAGGGATGCCCACTAAATACTGTATTTAGTGGGTGTTTTAGGGAGAACCTGTTAGTGACCAATGGACCATCTACCTTAGGGTGGCTACATCCACCAAGTGACCACTTCTGGTGAGCAGAGGTCACTTACCTACACCTGATTCTCTACTTTCCTTTCATCCAAGCTGGAGGAAAATGAAATGGAGAGTACACTTCGCAGGCAACACCTTAGGAGTGGTGAATGCCAATTAGGGCCACTCCTCCTGTCCTTTCTTTGAATTTCCCGCCGTTGCTCCCGACAAACGTGGGGGGTTGCAATGAGGGCAGTCATCTGCTGCTAGCAGCAGGACTGGGGGTTGAATTTCAAAGGCGGTTAGCCCTTTGAAGCTCACTGCCAGGGCAGTGCACATTCATGCGGGAGGGGGCGTTAGCACCTACACCCAGGAAGGGTTTTTTTCCGCAACCAAGAGAGAAGGATCTCTCACCCCAAAGTTGTAGATTGGTGTCTGTCTGGCTGTAGCAGGCTGCATAGGACCTGTCAGCGACCATGCCAGGGTAGTTAGCTATTGCAGGGGGCACCTCTAAGGTGTCCCCTGGGCACATTTTATAATAAATTCATCACTGGTACCCGTCTGGATTTTTCGTTCTGAGTTGTTTGATACCAAACAACCCAGGGTTCAGAGTGGCCATCATGTAGAATGGAAATGCGTGTTTACCAGTGTCCATTTAAAATGGCTGCTCTGTTCACTCACTATGTCCCAGGTTTAGCAAGGACACAGTTGGGAAATATCGCTCATGCAGCTATGCCCTCACATACAGTATTGTGCACTCTGCCTTAGAGTTGGAAGGCCTGTCAGAGAGGTGACTTGTCTATATTTCATGCAGTGTGTAGTGACAGGGCACACAGGCAGTGTGCCATGTTGAGTTTGTGTTGTAGGATTACATTGGGGTACTCAGCCTGCAATGGCAGTGCTGGGTGCACCTGATTGCAGGGCCCTAGAGGGTGGCATAATCAGTCCTCCTGCTCTCAGGGGTCTACCCTTAGTATTTCCTGCCCTGAGTACCTAAGTACCATTTACTAGGGACTTATGGGGCAGCTAAAGGTGTTTCGAGTTGTGCCAGTGCATCACAACAGTTCAGGGGCCCTGGGCACTGACAACTTCTAGGCTACTTCAACCATCAGGAAAAAAGTTGGGGCTAACCATGCAAAAAGAGGCCTCCTCTCACAAGGGGTTCAACCACAACCAGGTTTGGTTGAAGCTATAATAAAGGCTCTAGCTCATGAGATCAGGTTGCTTCCTTTTTAGGAAGGTGGGAATTCTATGCACAATTCACCAAGAATTTTACTGCTAAGACATCTGGTATGCTTGAGGTGTTGAAAAAAGGAAATTGGGATGAAAAATGTCAAAATGATTTCAAATTGTTGAAACATGAGATTACTTCTCTAGAAGTACTAGAACCATGGGATCCACCCATGGAATGCATCATTACAGAGGACGCAAGCAAATTCAGTCTGAAAACATATCACAAGCCATTCATATTTTAAATTCAAGTTTCATAAAAGACAATACCCCCAGGATAGCTCAAAATTGCTGCAGTATAATCTTCACATTGAAGATATTTCTGGAGGGAAGAACGTAAGAGCTGATTACTTGTCAGAATCTCCTGTTTCTGGTGAGAAGGAGGATGGTGAGGAATGTTCAGTAGACTCAATTGATTTATGTGATGAGGGCAGCTTTGCAGAACATGAATGCAACCTCGCGCTGTCTGAGGGTGAGAGCTTAAAAGAAGTTGCACCTTCAATCCGAACTCTTCGTTGGAGTAGAAAAGGATACTTTATTGAGTAACAGATGACTGCAGTTGGTGTTCCCTCTTCAGTCAACATACAACTGCCCCAAGGGAGAACTCCCACAGTCATAATACATAAGAACATTACAGCTCTAACCTCATATAACCATCTAAACTTTAAAGATACATATCTATCTATTGTTCAAAGAGTAATATGCAAATACAACATGTCACATGAGGATAGCCTAGAGAGAAGCACCTGCCCGCCAATATCCAGCTATTTTTTAAAATTGTGGATGAACTTTCTCTTGAGAACGATGGCATGTTGATACAGGGAAATACATTTGTACCCTCTTGTGGTTTAAGAGGAAATCTAATGTTAAGCGCTCATGAGGGGCATCTAGGACAAACTATTACCAGAAGAGAGGTCAGAGCATATAATTGGTGGCCAAGTATGGATAACAACGTAATTGAAATGGTGAAAAATTGTGTTATTTGCTCGAATAGCGATAAAGTACGGGGGACTGTTCCCATTCCTTTACAAGCAACTGAAATACCTGAGGGTCCTTGGTCGAAAATTGCTGTGGATTTCATTGGACCATTCCATTCTATTTCACGGAAATTGAGATTTGCAATGGTTTTAGCAGATTAGTATAGCAAATACTGGGAAGTGGACTTTATTGAAGAGCCCAACACAGAAGAGGTAATCAAGGTACAGAAGAGAAGTTTCTTCAGAGAATGGTGGCCCAAGAAATAGTTCCAGACAATGGTGTCCAATTTGTATCTAGAGGCATGAATGACGTTTCAGAGAAAAATGTCATCAACCGCAAGGATTGCACTGTATCATCCACAGGCCAACAGGTGTGTGGAAAAAATGAACTGTACATTGATGGTTTGTGTTCAATGGTCTATTCAGAATAAGGCTGAGGTACTAAAGAGGCAGCCCACGGTAGGATGTGGTCTCATTGTTCCTGCCCGAATCTGGTGTGAGTCCGTTACCCTGTTTCTAAAATGTGTCCGGCATGGCTGCGTAAGTACGAAACAAAAATTAGTCATGAAAAACAAGTGGACAGAGTTATCTGTATGTATAAATTGAGGCATCCCAAGTTAAAATGAAAGATTGGTTTGATGACAGACACAAAGTAAAGAGATCTGGTCCGAGAATAAAAGTAGGTGATTGCACACAAATTAAAGATCCCACTTTTGTTACGAAAGGATTATTCAAGTTTGGAGCACCTGTTCAAGTGGAAGTTGTGACTAAGAATGCTGAAGATAATTATGTAGTTAAACGCAAAAGTGTTAGGTCTGTTAAGAAACCTTTGCGGTACTGGGATGTGTAATATACATTCTATGTTAAGTATTGCTTGCATTTCATTAGACTATTGTGAATGTGTTATTTTACAGGTGTCCTGTGTACTCTACATGTTTTCTTCATGATATTTATTTGGTATTAATGATTTGAATTCATAGCTGGTTTTATAGTTGTTTTCAAGCCATGATCTGTTTATTTTTTTGTTCATTCTTTTACTCCCAGTTCCTACCTATTTGTTGTATTGGGGAGAAGGGAGAAGTTGTGGTGATGTCATGTTCACTTCAGCATTGTCCAGCAGAATGGAGGATGCTTTGTGGGATGGTTCTCAATGGTCCATGTAGAGGCAGTTGCCCCTGATGCTGCTGAGGGTTGAGGTCAATAAAATAGACCTCTCTTCCTCTCATTGTTGTCGTGGCATTTATTGATGTGGAAGTACCACAAACTGTTTTTGTAAAATTGAAAAAAGATTGGGAACATCATTCCCTTTAGATCCTGCCCACTTTAACCACTGGTCCAAGGCCCCTTGGCAGCTTCAATGCCCCTCTAGTGCCACCTTTGGTTTTGCTAGATGGACCACTGAGGTCCTGGTATTAGCCCATTCCATCACAAATAGCAGTTTTTACCCATGCTGAGATCAGAGCCGGGGCAATACTAGTGCCCGTCTTCTAGGCGCACATAACACCATTCAAAGGATGCTGATTGAAATGAGGTAAAATATGGGGTATTGCCATCCTATTCCCCATTCTGAGGTGCGAACCGTGGAACAGAGAGATAATCTCCACCCAGTGTATATCCTACACAGCGCCTTCTGAACTTATGGGATGTGACGTTACCACCCCAAATACCAAGACCCATGGGATGAGGCCCTGGCTATGGGTGCAAGCGGAGGTATTGCTAATATAGCCCCTAAAAAAGTTCCCTCAACACAAGCCACAACTATTGGCTTTCTCAGTAATCGCTCTAGCCTTCTAGACATGGCCGGCTACCTGTCCCTGGGGCTGAGAGCCCCAGGAGAGACTTCTAGTGATATTATATTTATCTAACTATTGCTGGGCATACATTTTTATCGAAGCACAAACAACGTGGAATCCTGCTGTTTGATAGGTCACCTCTGACACATGGCTATAAAAAAGGATGTGTTCCATGCAGGACCTGTGAAGACCACGTACGTTTGGGCAGCCTTCACCTTCCCGCCTGGCAGAACTCTCAAGGGAGGCACTGAATGCCTATGCTTCGTCTCAGTGACTTCTCAGCCCATCAGATTTGTCTAACCACTGACACCTCATCTGATCCACTGACAGCAGCTATTCAGAATGGCCAAAACAGCAAATGTTTCACAAATTCTAATTGGATATCCTCAATTAAGTCAACTCGGTCACCTCTACCTGCTTCCACACCATCAAAACAGTCAGCAAAGTCCTCAAATGGCTCCCCTTGGAGACCCGCAGATCCATCACACAAGCCCTCTGCCACTTTTCTGAAAGATCACTCAAGGCATGTTGAAGCTCCAGGAGCTTTATTATCCACAGAGATAAGAAATCACCCAACAGCCTTCCAGCCAGGCACAGCTTATTAAAATGCATTCGCCCTATTCAAATTGTGGAATGTGATACTCTTGCAGCTCAGGATGATTGAAGCAAATGAGATGGTGAAATACTCTTTCAGAATGGGCCTGGTAATGATCATTGACATGAAGAGGATGGTGGGAGAGGAGGATTGAGACATACTATTCCAGAATGAGCCCAGTAAGGATCATTGACATGAAGAGGATGGTGGGAGAGGAGGTTGGACATACACTCTCCCAGAATGAGTCTGGTAAGGATTATTGAAGCGAAAGACATGGTACGAGCATTGAGACATACTCCTCCAGAATGAGTCTGGTAAGGATGATTGAGCTGAAGAGGATGGTGGGGGGGTAGAGACATACTCTTCCAGAATGAGTCTGGTAAGAATCATTATGATGAAGGGGATGGTGGCAGATGAGGACGGAGACATACTATTCCAGAATGAGTCTGGTAAGGTTCATTGAGATCGAGAGGATGGTGGGAGGGGAGGATTGAGACATACTATTCCAGAATGAGTCTGGTAAGGTTCATTGAGATCAAGAGGATGGTGGGAGAGGAGGATTGAGACATACTATTCCAGAATGAGTCTGGTAAGGATCATTGAGATGAAGGGGATGGTGGCGGATGAGGATGGAGACATACTCTTCCTGAATGAGTCTTGTAAGGATAATTGAGATGATGGGGATGGTGGGAGAGGAGGACTAGCAAGGATCGTTGAGATGAAGGTGATGGTACGAGGATGGAGACATACTCTTTCAGAATGAGTCTGACAAGGATGATTGAGATGAAGACGATGGTGGGGTGGAGGAGGAATGAGATACACTCTTCCAAAATATGTCTTGTAAGGAACATTGAGATGAAGGGGATGTTGGCGGACGAGGATGGAGACATACTCTTCCAGAATGAGTCTGGCAAGGATCATTGAGTTGAAGGGGAAGGTTTGAGGATGGAAACATACTCTTCCAGAATGAGTCTGGTAAGGATCATTCAGATGAAGGGGATAGTGGCAGATGAGGATGGAGACATACTCTTCCAGGCTGAGTCTGGTAAGGATGATTGAGTTGAAGGGAATGGTGGCAGACGAGGATAGAGACATACTCTTCGAGAATCAATCTGGTAAAGATCATTGAGAGGAAGGGGTGGTGGGTGAGGAGGACTGGTAAGGATCATTGAGATGCAGGGGATGGTGGTGGACGAGGATACAGGCATGCTCTTCCAGAATGATTCTGGTAAGGATTATTGAGATGAAAGGGTTGGTGGCAGACGAGGACGGAGACATACTATTCCAGAATGAGTCTGGTAAGGTTCATTGAGATCAAGAGGATGGTGGGAGAGGAGGATTGAGACATACTATTCCAGAATGAGTCTGGTAAGGATCATTGAGATGAAGGGGATGGTGGCAGATGAGGATGGAGACATACTCTTCCTGAATGAGTCTTGTAAGGATAATTGAGATGATGGGGATGGTGGGAGAGGAGGACTAGCAAGGATCATTGAGATGAAGGTGATGGTACGAGGATGGAGACATACTCTTTCAGAATGAGTCTGACAAGGATGATTGAGATGAAGACGATGGTGGGGAGGAGGAGGAATGAGATACACTCTTCCAAAATATGTCTTGTAAGGAACATTGAGATGAAGGGGATGTTGGCGGACGAGGATGGAGACATACTCTTCCAGAATGAGTCTGGTAAGGATCATTGAGATGAAGAGGATAGTGGGGAAGGAGGATGGGGACATACTCTTCCAGAATGAGTCTGGCAAGGATCATTGAGTTGAAGGGGAAGGTTTGAGGATGGAAACATACTCTTCCAGAATGAGTCTGGTAAGGATCATTGAGATGAAGGGGATAGTGGCAGATGAGGATGGAGACATACTCTTCCAGGCTGAGTCTGGTAAGGATGATTGAGTTGAAGGGAATGGTGGCAGACGAGGATAGAGACATACTCTTCGAGAATCAATCTGGTAAGGATCATTGAGATGAAGAGGTGGTGGGTGAGGAGGACTGGTAAGGATCATTGAGATGCAGGGGATGGTGGTGGACGAGGATGCAGGCATGCTCTTCCAGAATGATTCTGGTAAGGATTATTGAGATGAAAGGGTTGGTGGCAGACAAGGACAGAGACATACTATTCCAGAATGAGTCTGGAAAGGTTCATTGAGATCAAGAGGATGGTGGGAGAGGAGGATTGAGACATACTATTCCAGAATGAGTCTGGTAAGGATCATTGAGATGAAGGGGATGGTGGCAGATGAGGATGGAGACATACTCTTCCTGAATGAGTCTTGTAAGGATAATTGAGATGATGGGGATGGTGGGAGAGGAGGACTAGCAAGGATCATTGAGATGAAGGTGATGGTACGAGGATGGAGACATACTCTTTCAGAATGAGTCTGACAAGGATGATTGAGATGAAGACGATGGTGGGGAGGAGGAGGAATGAGATACACTCTTCCAAAATATGTCTTGTAAGGAACATTGAGATGAAGGGGATGTTGGCGGACGAGGATGGAGACATACTCTTCCAGAATGAGTCTGGTAAGGATCATTGAGATGAAGAGGATAGTGGGAAAGGAGGATGGGGACATACTCTTCCAGAATGAGTCTGGCAAGGATCATTGATTTGGAAGGGAAGGTTTGAGGATGGAAACATACTCTTCCAGAATGAGTCTGGTAAGGATCATTGAGATGAAGGGGATAGTGGCAGATGAAGATGGAGACATACTCTTCCAGGCTGAGTCTGGTAAGGATGATTGAGTTGAAGGGAATGGTGGCAGACGAGGATAGAGACATACTCTTCGAGAATCAATCTGGTAAGGATCATTGAGATGAAGGGGTGGTGCGTGAGCAGGACTGGTAAGGATCATTGAGATGCAGGGGATGGTGGTGAACGAGGATGCAGGCATGCTCTTCCAGAATGATTCTGGTAAGGATTATTGAGATGAAAGGGTTGGTGGCAGACGAGGATGCAGACATACTCTTCCAGAACGGTGCCTTCCCCACATTATCCCCAGAGGCTGAGTGTGGAAATGCTCCAGAACCTGTGCTTTCGGTGTGCAGTGCTGCTTCTCTTCGTCTAGGTGGAGCATTGCTTGGGTACGGTGGTTGTACTACAAGGTTCTACCAGACCTTGATCCCATTTGTGGTTGCCTGTTGTTTGTAATGATGTCTGGGAAGATCTAGAGAGGGGTTCTCTGTAGGACAGTTATAGGGTAGCTCTGGGTGGAGCGGGGTTCTCTGTAGGACAGGATAGGGTATCACTGGTGATGCTTACCCTCGAACCCGGCAAGGATGGAATAAAATGTACTGAATTGAGAACAATCCCACTGCTAGGCCCTGATTACAACAATGGCCCGAATTCAATTTCGGATGCAAACTTCAGCGCCTAGAGACCCTCACGGGAGACACAGCTGAGCAATACAAATGCTGATTGATTGATTGAAACTTCCATTTGCACCAAAATGTAATCCTGCATCAAGTGGTATTTGCCCCTCTGCTATCTGCACGTGTTATTTGCCCCTGCGCTATTTGCATGCCAATGCACAAAAGGTTTATCTTGCACTATTTGGCCACAGGTTAATGGCTTGGAATCACATTTTGGGCACCAAAGGACTCTTGCTTCTGAACCACAATCAGCCCCATAGTGGTAATCACCCTCTAATGACTGATTTACAGACCTGAGGGCTGATCTTCGTGACTCAGTTGCAATCAATAACACCAAACTCATTGATTAGTCCCAGCCGGGATTACTGGGAACTCACGGCCCTCAAACATGCAGAAGGTGGCAGCCTTAGGCGGTGTGAAGAAGAGAGAGAGAGTTCCAGCACCAACTCTTAGCACAGAAGCAGAAAAAGCATTTGACCAAGTCAGTTGGACTCCGGTGGAGACAGCACAGTGAAGAAAATCTTTTTGAAATGTATTTGAAACTTTGTATAGTAGAATTGAAGTACATCTGGAGGATTGAGGGTAGGTCTTGGGACTAGGGAGAGCTGTCTCTTCTGCCTTACTTATCTCACGCCAATAAAGAAAGAACTAGTCATTTTGGCGGTTCAGCAACGTCTGAATATTTGGGAAATGTTCTGTACAGGAGAGGAGGTGAGAGTGATGTGCACAAGACTTATTATTGCTAACGTCAGACCTCGGTGTGTCTCTTGCCTGTTGTTTAAGTTGTTTAATGATTAGGTGAACTATGAGAATAGCATGTGAAATGTGCTTATGCTTAGGTAAATAAAAGAAAAAATGGGTAAATTAACAATAGCAAAGCTGTTAGCTGGCATTTAGGCTTTGCCAATGCTTGTTTCCAATGCTGACCAGCATTGATAAAAAAGCCTGAATCGAGACCTAGCATAATGACATTATGAGTATGCATGCATCACCACACAAGCACGCGAAAATCCGATGACAGCGTGGCCCTTGTTGGCTTTTTTTAATTTGTTGTTTAAAGATGACAGACACCAATTTCAGAGCAGTAAATCAAAACAATTGAAAGTTGCATTAACGCACATTCAGAGAACAGAACAGCCCAATAACAAATGTAAAAAGGTAAGTTAAAAGGTAGGATGAGTCGGGGTGAGGAAGCAATGATGAGTCGGGGTGAGGGGGTGAAACACACAGAGGAGAGACAGAGAGCTCAAGAAAATGCATAAACTTCCACTAAGTGCTGAAGGGTAAAGAACCTGAGTGTACGCAGTGAAAGGATGAAAAACATCCAATCAAATAGATGGTAAAGAAGCTAACATCCGGGGAAGGGACAAACCCAAGAAGAGGAAGCCAAGCCATTGGATAAGAAGCAAGCAGATGAGATTGACAAGGAAGCCAGCCAGTGGGCTGTCCCATAGCCCGCTAAAAGCACAGTAGGTCTGTTGAACACAGACAGTGTTTCAGTCAGACCTAAAAAAACGGGAAAGGCACAGGTATGTCACTTGTGGTAAAGCACAAAAATGAAACACATTAAAAAGTACTTAGACAGATACAACTCAATTGATAATGCAACACTGCCATCTTCAGTTCATAAAAGAAAATGAGGGCGTGATTTAGAACTGGCGGATGGGTTACTCCGTCACAACAACAGATAACCCATCCGCCGAGATCTAAATCCTAGAGTATAGAACAGGATTTAGATTTAGTCGGACAGGATATCGCTCACCGTTGTGACGGAGTAACTCGTCCACCGAGTTCTAAGTGGCCCTTAATATTGATTTCAAACAGAAGGACCTATTGACAAATGTCATGTTGTAGTACCTTTAAAGCTACAGTAACACAACTCACCTAATACAAAAGGCAATTCACAAACGCACCGGTGAAGACGGCTGCCTCTCTCATCTTTTCTAAGCGGAGATCTCCGCCCCAATTTCAGCAATATCGCACACATACATCTACATTTGTGTAGGAAATGTGAAAGAGGAGGGGAGTGGCTCGTAAATGGGAAACATTACTACAAAACGGGAGAGGTTTAGGGAGGGGCCAAGGAAGGCTTAAAGAGGGGTTAGGTGAGGGGCCAAGGGAGGCTTAAGGAGGGGATAGGGGAGGGGCCAAGGGAGGCTTAAGAGGGGCTATGGGAGGGGCCAAGGAAGGCTTAAGGAGGGGATAGGGGAGGGGCCAAGGGATGCTTTGGAGGGGTTTAGGGAGGGGCCAAGGGAGCCTTAAGGAGGGGTTTAGGTAGGGACAAACACCCACCCATAAAAGACTGGGCCCATTGCTGTTCACAAACTGCACTTCTAAAGTTATATCAGCCACAGAGATCCCAAAAACAATAGTAAATGTACTCCAGCTCATAACTGGAGTAAGTTCAGCACCACACACAGCCAACCTTTGTAACTGTAACACCTTCCATAGAAACAACTGACTCAGGGGCTTAAAATAAAACCCCATGTGAAATAATGTTGCAATAAATTGACTTATTTTGACTTTTAAAATATATATATGTGTTTGCTGAATTTTACAAAAAATCTAAAAATAATATTTTTGTTTGTATTTTTAGTCATCTTTTTAAGATAAAAACTGTAGTTATTTGTTAAAAAATAAAATTAATATAAAATGTTCTATAGATTTCGTTTCTGAATTTTTAATATAAATAAAATTAAAATAAACAATTTACTGCAGGTGGAATTTTTTAAATAAAGCTTTAAATAAAAAATATACAGCATTTGTAATGCACTATTAAGATAATAATGCTATAACATTTTTTCCAATAGTTCTAGGTTCAAAAAAATGTATACATTTATTTCACAGTGATATTTAACATTCAGATGTTTTACAAAGTATTTTAAAGTTTAAAAATCTTTTTTGCTTTTCACAAAAGTTTCCAATAGAGGGACTCCGCCCCCGGTACTTTGACCCCCACCTACCTGTGAAAAGTTACTAATAGTGAATTTATGCTTGTAAATTTAGCTCACCCTTTGTTTTCACGTCTACACTTTATAGTAACTTGACACTCAGAAATAGGGACTAGCCAAAGGTAGTTTAGTTACTATAAGGTGTAAGAGTACATTTAGACAGGAGTAAACCTACAAATGTACATTTGTCATTGTAAATTGAGCCAATGTGATTAAACCAGTATCAATGGTAAAAATATAAAAATATTGAGACCTGGAATTAATTACCCCAAGATTAAGCCTGAATACCTTTGCGGCTGATAGTGCGCTTTACAAATACACATAACTTTTACTTAATAGTTCTGAAATTACCACAAAGAATAGAGTAATAATGACTCTATCTCAACATAAAATAAATTTGTGAAATCAAACGTCTCGCCAATTATGTCTATTTGTTTCAGGGAACAGCTTACTATGTGGGATATGAAGTAGATGAAGGGCAGTATAAATTGATGCATCGATAAAAGTGTCATTTGGCGCTCTCTAACGTCCACCTGTCTCTGCTGTTACAGAGCTCTTCAAGTTCAAGGGCTTCGTGAGTCTGACCAACCTACCTCGAGCCTTCAACTTTCGCCGAACCACCAGTGGCGGTCACGAGCTGGATCCACAGCACCAACCCTTGCCAGAGGAAGGCGCCTTTGAGAAGACTCAGGACGACCTTGACTCTATGCCACAGAGCTCATCCTATGCCCGCTCTAGTGACATGTACAGCCACATAGGCACCATACCAAGGACAAACTCCAACCGACTGCTGAAACCAGTGCAGGGCCAGAGCTTGGCCAGCAAGGACGAGGGTGAGATAGCCCTCCAGAGCCCTGAGAGTGCCCAGGGCAAGCGATCTGTGCCCCCCAAGGCCAGCATAGAGGACCAAGAAGTGTTTCCTGGTGCATGTCTGGAGGAAGGAGCTTCACTGCCCAGCCTACAGACCACAGGAGCAACTTCGCTTCCTAACCCACAGGACCCAAAAGCGATCCCTGACCCACGTCTGGAGGGTGCAGGAGCAGCTTTACCGCCCAACCTAGAGACCACAGGAGTGGTCCCTGGCCCACATCTGGAGGACTCAGGATTGGTTCCTGGACCATGTCTGAAGGTCCCAGGAGCAGCCCCACTGCCCGTCCCAAAAACTGCACCTGGTCCACACCTGGGCCTCTGCTACAACCCCACAAGGGTCGTCAAAGAAGAGTCAGAGGTGCCCAAGAGCACAAGTGGTCCAGAGTCTGCAGGGTATCCCACCTTTCCAGGACCACACCCCATCACTGATGGACCCACAGGGTCTGCTCTGTGTCCTAGTGCGAAAACCAAGCTCAGCATGGAATGGACAGCAGAGAGCCCGAAGGGATCTTACAGCCATGTGGTAGAAGGAGACGGAGAACTACTGCCAGTCTGCATTCGTGGCCCCAAGAGGAGGTAAGTTGGACACTTTGGCCCTCATTCCGACCCTGGCGGTCTCGCGGGTGACGGAAGCACCGCCAACAGGCTGGCGGTGCTTCCTTGCCCATTCTGACCGCGGCGGTAAAGCCGCGGTCAGAAAACCGGGTCCGGCGGTTTCCCGCTGGATTTCCCCCGGCTGGGCGAATCCGCCATGGTTACCGCCATCCTGTTTCTGGCGGTTTTTACCGGCAGGAACAGGATGGCGGGAACGGGTGTCCTGGGGCCCCCTAACAGGGCCCCAGCATGCTTTTCACTGTCTGCCTAGCAGACAGTGAAAAGCCACGACGGGTGCAACTGCACCCGTCGCACACCTGCAACACCGCCGGCTCCATTCGTAGCCGGCTTCAGTGTTGCAGGCCCCTTTCCCGCTGGGCCGGCGGGCGCTACCTTAGGTAGCGCCCGCCGGCCCAGCGGGAAAGTTGGAATGGCCCCAGCGGTCTTTTGAACCCGGGGCAGCCAAATGGCGGTTCCCTCCAGGCGGGCGGCAACCGCCGCCCGCCGGGGTCAGAATGACCCCTTTGTGTGAGATTTACTCTGAGAATACTGGAGGCACAAAGAAGAGAGGAGAGCAAGAAAGGGGGAGCAGAGGAAGAGAGAAGACCTGTGGAGGAAAGAGGGGAAGGTCCAAGGAGAAGGAAAAACTGAGGCAAGAGTTGAGACCTGAATAGAAGGGGAGATCTTGGAGAAGAGGAAGGAGGGAAGATGAGGAGGAGAGGCCATGATGAGAAGACCTGGGGATGGGTGGAGGGAGAGGAGGAAGAGAAGAAAAGGACAAATGACCTGGGGAGGAAAGGAAAGGGGGAGGTCTGAGGAGTTCCAGGGAGAGGGAACTGTTAGTTGATATGATATATGGTATGATATGATACATGACATCAAATGATATGATATACGCCATGATATGATATGAAATTACATGATATGATATGATATATTGTCATATGATATGATATCATATGACAAATGGCATGATATGATATGACATGATATATGGTATGATATGCTATGACATGACATGATATGAAATGATACGCTATGGTATGATATGATATGATATTATATGATATAGGGCATGATATGATATGATATGATATGACATGATATAAATAATCTATGATATGATATGCTATGATATGATATTTGAGGGGGAGGAGCAACCTGGGGAGGAGAGGAGAGCAGAGGAGACTTGGCGTAGAGGAGGGACTTGAAGAGAGCCACCGTAGTCATGTCATAATGGACACTGTTTCTAGTCCTTTTCACTTACAAATCATCGGGTTTGGTTGTCGAATTAGATGGTCGTTAAACCCCAGACACACAACACCTCAGCAAAGTGACTAGTGAGGCTGCTATTGGCATGTATGTACGTATGTATGTACGACTGTATGTACGTATGCATGTATGTATGTATGTAGTTTGCATTATATATCTACTTCTGATATATATGCGTATGGTTGTATGTTATGTATGTATATATATATATATATATATATATATATATATATATACATATATATATATGCTATAGTGAGACCGTGGCCAAAAGGCAGTGCAGTGCTGTACATGATCTGTCACAAGCTTAAAGGAAAGAAAGCTGGGCTGTGAGTGGTTAGCCCATTGTGATGTACTGTTCTGTAAAGAGGTGAGTCGTTGACCTACCTGGGCAGCAGCGATTATCCAAGGTCTCTTGTCAAGCAGTGGTGATTATCCAAGGTCACGCGTCAAGCAGTGGCGATTATCCAAGGTCACGCGTCAAGCAGTGGCGATTATCCAAGGTCACGCGTCAAGCAGTGGTGATTATCCAAGGTCTCTTGTCAAGCAGTGGCGATTATCCAAGGTCACTCATCAAGCAGTGGCGATTATCCAAGGTCACGCGTCAAGCAGTGGTAATTATCCAAGGTCTCTTGTCAAGCAGTGGCGATTATCCAAGGTCACGCGTCAAGCAGTGGTAATTATCCAAGGTCTCTCATCAAGCAGTGGCGATTATTCACGGTCACTCGTCAAGCCATGGCAATTATCCAAGTTCACTCATCATGCAGTGGTTATTATCCACGATCACTCTTTAAGCAGTGGCAATTATTCAAGGTCACTCATCAAGCAGTGGCAATTAGCCAAGTTCACTCGTTAAGCAGTGGCGTATATCCAAGGTCACTCATAAATCAGTGGTAAATATCCAAGGTCACTCGTCAAGCAGTGGTTATAATCCAAGGTCACTCATCAAGCAGTGGCGATTATCCAAGGTCACTCATCAAGCAGTGACAATTATCCAAGGTCACTCGTCATGCAGTGGCAATTTTCCAAGGTCACCCGTAAGGGTTTGCCTGGAATCTTTTTGGTGGAGAGCAGTTCCATAACACTTTCTCCATTAAACATCAATAGTTTATGCCTCCGGATAAGATGCACAAACATTTTCAAGACACAGGAGTCAGTGATCCATCTCTTACAATCAACATAATTGATAAGAGTCCCTTTAGTTCTTAGACTGACAGCCGGGGGAAGGGTGGGGAAACCTCTGTGTTTTTTATCCCCAATGGAGACACACTTCTGTTTCACGCTTGCAGAGTGGCACCAGCATTTGAACTTAGCCTGAGAAACAGCACATACATGCATTATAAATATCTGAATATGCACAAACAATATGTAGTTGGGAAAAGAGGAAGGATAGATATGGCACAAACAGCAAAGAAGGACCATCTAGACACTTGCTCAAGTTTTCTTGAGAATTACCATCCATGTTGATGCTGCTTGTGATGACAAGAGCCACCCCACCCTCCGTGTTGATGCAACTTGTGATGGCACAAGCCACCTCACCATCCATGTTGATGCCACTTGTGATGACACAAGCCACCTCAGCACCCACGTTGATGCCACTCATGACGACACAAGCCATCTCTCCATTTACTCAGTGCGGCGGAAGCTCATACTGATGGACAAGCATCTTCAGTCACAGTGTGTTCACAACAGGTACTAACTCTGCACGGAGAAGAAATTGTGCCTTCTTGTGCTGGAAAAAACCTACAAAAATCTCTGTTGCATTTCCATCTGACCTCCCCTTTTCAGGAGGGATGTCCCAAACAGTTGTGTGATGGTAGAAGAATCACACAACCCTCGAGGTTAATCTGTTTCATTTAAAGGCCATGTGTAGCACCTCTCCCTATGTGCACAGTTCTCATCCTCCTCCCTCCAAGGACCTCATATTCTGATGCTCCTCATTTCATCAATATAAATACCAAACGTCGCCTCTTTCATGCTCTGACAGCCTCGCACCTTGGGCTCTCTGCAGCCTTCCCCTGCCTTCAATTGTTGGAATGTGACAGGTGCACCGCTTGTATTAGATGATCCATGAAAAGAGGGAATGCCCTCTGGTTCACTTCTTGTAGGCACTTCAGTAGTCAGTCCTTTCCTTTACCCACAGCTTGTCATCTTCCACCTCCTGGCACTACAGAATCAGACAGTGTGAGAAAAGGCCTCCTGTTGACATGGTTAGCTCCCACTTTGCGCCTGATGTATTATGTAGCCTAGAAGTTGTAGTGCCAACGAACCCTTCTAACCAGGTTCCCTGGGTCAGAGCTCTTTCCCTAAACTCTTGTGATGCATTGGCACAATTGGAGACACCTTTAGCTGGCACTATAAGTCCCTAGTAAAAGGTACTTAGGCACCCAGGGCATGGGGTACTAAGGGTAGGCCTCTCAGGGCAGGAGCACTGGTTGTGCCACCCTCTTGGGCCATGCATCCAGTCCTACCATTGTAGGCTGAATACTCCAGGGCAAACCTAAAACACAAACACAATATGGCAGACTGCCTGTGTGCCATGTCCACTATACACTGCATGCAGTATGGGTAGGACCCCTCTCTGGCAGGCCTTACAGCCCTAAGGCAGGGTGCACTATACTGTAAGTGAGGGCATAGCTGCATGAACACTGTGCCCCCACTCTGTCGTTTGCAAACCTCGGACATAGTGAGTGAACAGAGCAGCCATTTTAATACATGTGCTGGACACTGGCCCTTCTCAACCGTGGGTTGTTTGGTATCAAAGATTTACCCAGTCGCCACATTAGAGGTGCCCCCTCCAAAAGCTAACTATCCTGGCATGGTTGCTGACTGGTTCTATACAGCCTGTCACCCCAGACAACCAATCTACAAGCTTGGATTGGGAGATCCGACTCTCTGGGTTGCAGAACAATGCCCTTCCTGGATGAAGGTGCTAACACCCCCTCCCTCAGGAATGTGCAGTGTCCTGGCAGCGAGCTTCAAAGGGCTTACCGCCTTTGAAACTCGACCCCCAGGCCTACTGCTAGCAGCAGATGGCCCCCCTCTTCCAAACCACCAATTTTGGTGGGAGCAACAGCAGGAAATTTAAACAAAGGAGCCCCACCTGGCATGCACCACCCCTAAGGTGTTGCCTGCGAGGTGGTCCCTTCATTTAATTTTCCTCCATCTTGGATGGAAGGAAAATAGCCAATCAGGGTTAGGGAAGTGATCCCTGCCCACAGGATTGGTCACTTAGAGGGTGTAACCACCCCAAGGTAGATGACCAATTGGTCACTACCAGGTTCCCCCTTAAAACACCCACTAAATACAGTGTTTAGTGGGCATTCCTAGACCAAGAAATCAGATTCGATGGACAGAAGAAGACCAGCACCAAAAAGACCAAAGCACCAAAAACTGTGGACCTGCTGCACCAAAGAAAAAGGCACCAAACACTTCCTGTTGCACCCAGGACCCGACAATCAAGACCACTGAGGTGCTGCTGGACAACTGGACAACTCAAAAAGGATGTCCAGGTTTGCAAATCAGCAGAGAACTCCCTCCAGAGTGGAGGTACGCCACAGCTAGACTAAACTATACCCCAATGATCACGAAGACAAACCCTGCCAGTGTTCCAGGTTTGGTTGCACTGCGCCCTCTAGCGGCCAACCCGTGGCAGTACCCTGGTTATTGGTTAGCCCACATCGGACACTGAAAAAACAGCCTGCTCGGGGCTGCAAATGGATCAGGAGGAAGCCCCAGTCGAGGGACTTCAAAACCAACCTGGACCACTCGTCTGAGTGCCCCCGTTGTCCTGCAACTGACCCTTGAACCGACTTACCTCCTTCTCCTGAGGGCATCCTTGCACCCAGCTTCTGGCTCACATATTCACTCTACACCCAGCCGCCCTCTGCCCTGCATTGAAGAACCAACTGTGCCATAAAGGTCCCCCACCCCTTGCAACCTCGACACTCCAAGGGGACCAACAGGATTCACCGTTAAACTTACCTGTGTGGTGCTTTTCCAAGTGGTCCCCCACAGTGGCCCTGCTTCAGCTCCAGAGACCTTATCCCGCTGCTCACGCCGGAACCAGAAGCCGCCTGAACTTCCCCAGCTGGCACCGTGTGCCCACAGATGTCCTCAACCAACCTCCAAAAGAAGAACTTGGTAAACCTACTGTGTGATTTTATGTGTATTTTTAAAGGTGATCCACCATTGATTCCTACAGTGCGTAGTTACGCACAAAAAACTATTTTTATTAAACTTCACAAATTCATATCTCAAAAAGTACTTAACCAATTCTGATTACCTTGGTCTTAAAATTTATATAAAAATCTGAAGTATGTTTATAAATTGGTCTCAAGTTATTCGTTTGAGTGTGTGGGTTGCAGGATTGATGCTGTGAGTACAACAAATGCTTTGCATTTCTCCAAGATTGGCCTAACTGCTTGACCAGGCTATCTTAAAAATTAGAGCATTAGGTGATCTAGTTTTTACCCCTGCAAAAGCGGACCTAACGTGGCACAGTTGCTGACTGGTTCCATCCAGCCTGCTACTTCTAGACGGCCAATGTACAAACCTGGGGGAGAGCCCTGGCTCTCTGGTTTGTAAGACAATGCCCTTCCTGGGTGGAGGAGCTAACACCCCCTCCTCAGGAATGTGCAACACCCTGGTGGTGAGCTTCAAAGGGCTACTGCCCCTGAAACTCGAGCCCACAGGCCTCCTGCAAGCAGCAGAGGGCTTCCCCCTTTGCAAAACCCCACTTTTGGCGGGAGCAAAAGTGAAAAACCACACAAAGGGTAGTAGGAGTGGCCTCACTGACCATGCACCACCCTCCATGAAGTGGTCCCTCCATCTAATTTTCCGCCATGTTGGATGGCAGGAAAATATCCAGTAGGGTTTAAGGACGTGACCCTTCCCACAGGAAGTGGTCACTGTAGTGGGTGTAGACACCCAAAGGTAAGTGTCCCATCGGACACTACCAGGTTCCTCCTAAAACGACCAACAAAATGTAATATTTAGTGGGCTCCCCAAGACCAAGATTTCAGATGTGTCAAGAAGAAAGAAGATAGCACCAAAGAACCCGCCAAGAAGAGAACAGAGGACCTGCTGCACCAGAAGAGGCTTCAAGACCCCTGCTTGCTGCACCAGTGTCCCGACAATCGCCGATGCGGTGGAGCTGACCACTGGACCGACCTCAAGAGACCCCAAGGACCTCCATCCTTCACAAATAGCCTGAGAACTCCCTCCTGAATGGAGGTACCACTCAATAACCACAGGAACCTGCAAGGAACCTGCAACCCGGTGAGGTACACTTCACCGACCAGACGACAACTCCTCAATCGGAAGTCGCAGCCAGACCCGACGAAACACCAACAACAGCCTGGACGAGACCTGCAAGTGTGCCCAGTTTGGTGACACAGTGCCCTCCTGTGGCCGAGTTGTAGCAATACCCCGAGTACTGACCTGTGCACATCGGACATCATCAACAACAGCTCCCCAGAGCTGCAACTGGACCAGGCAGAAGCCCCATGTCGAGGGACTTTAGTGACAACCCAGATCTCCTGCCAGAGCACCCATGAGGTCCAGCAGGACCTCAAGAAGTCTTGCCTCCAGCTCCAAAGGACCCTTTTATGCACAGCATCCAAGACCTCCAAATTGCCCTGCACCTGGCTGCCCTGAGCCTTGCATCACGGGGTCTGCTGTGTGTTCTGGGTCCCCAACCCCTTGCGATCTCAACAGCCCATGGGGACCCCCAGTCACCGAGTGGCCCCTCCATGTGGCCCTGTGCCAAGACACTTTCCAGCGCTGCTCCCACCAGAACTAGGAGCCACCCGAAGCTCTCCATCTGGCATAGTGTGCCCACCAACCACTCTGACTTGCAAGAGAAGAGACTGGTAACCCAACTGTACGAATTTTAATGCATTTTTAAAACTGACTACCTATTGATTCCTATGGTGCGCAATTGCACACAGAAAGACTAAGGGGGTAATTCCGACCCCGGCGGGCGATCTGCAAAAGATCGCCTGCCGGCCCAGCGGGAAAGCCCCAGCAAAGATGAAGCCGGCTCCGAATGGAGCCGGTGGATTTGCTGAGGTGCGACGGGTGCAGTGGCACCCGTCGTGATTTTCAGGCCCATATTTATACTTTTTGACGCTAAACTGCGCTAACGCAGTTTAGCGTCAAAAAATTTAGCGCCGTCTAACGCTATTCTGAAGCGCCATGCGGGCGCCGTATTTATGGAATGGCGTTAGCTGGCGCAAGCAGACCGGCGCTGCCTGGTTTGCGTGGAAAAAAACCACGTAGACCAGGCAGCGCCGGCGTTGGGAAAAAATGACGTTAGGGCGTCTTAAAATGGGGCAAGTCAGGTTGAGGCAAAAAAATCGCCTCAACCCGATTTGCGCCATTTTTTTACGACGCCCAGATGCCATTTCATGACTCCTGTCTTAGTAAAGACAGGAGTCATGCCCCCTTGCCCAATGGCCATGCCCAGGGGACTTGTGTCCCCTGGGCATGGTCATTGGGCATAGTGGCATGTAGGGGGGCACAAATAAGGCCCCCCTATGCCACCCAAAAAAAGTAAAAAAATATAAAAAATAATACTTACCTGAACTTACCTGAATGTCCCTGGGGTGGGTCCCTCCATCCTTGGGTGTCCTCCTGGGGTGGGCAGGGGTGGCAGGGGGGGGTCCCTGGGGGCAGGGGAGGGCACCTGTGGGCTCATTTTGAGCCCACAGGCCCCTTAACGCCTACCCTGACCCAGGCGTTAAATAGTGGCGCAAATGCGGGGTTTTTTGACCCGCCAACTCCCGGGCGTGATTTTTGCCCGGGAGTATAAATACGACGCATTTGCGTCACCGTCATTTTTTTAGACGGGAACGCCTTCCTTGCATCTCATTAACGCAAGGAAGGCGTTCACGCAAAAAAATGACGCTATTTGCCAATACTTTGGCGCTAGACGCGTCTAACGCCAAAGTATAAATATGGCGTTAGTTTTGCGCCGAATTTACATCGAAAAAAACGACGCAAATTCGGCGCAAACGGAGTATAAATACGGGCCTCAGGCCCATATTTATACTTTTTGACGCTAAACTGCGCTAACGCAGTTTAGCGTCAAAAAATTTAGCGCCGTCTAACGCCATTCTGAAGCGCCATGCGGGCGCCGTATTTATGGAATGGCGTTAGCCGGCGCAAGCAGACCGGCGCTGCCTGGTTTGCGTGGAAAAAAACCACGTAGACCAGGCAGCGCCGGCGTTGGGAAAAAATGACGTTAGGGCGTCTTAAAATGGGGCAAGTCAGGTTGAGGCAAAAAAATCGCCTCAACCCGATTTGCGCCATTTTTTTACGACGCCCAGACGCCATTTCATGACTCCTGTCTTAGTAAAGACAGGAGTCATGCCCCCTTGCCCAATGGCCATGCCCAGGGGACTTGTGTCCCCTGGGCATGGTCATTGGGCATAGTGGCATGTAGGGGGGCACAAATAAGGCCCCCCTATGCCACCCAAAAAAAAGTAAAAAAATATAAAAAATAATACTTACCTGAACTTACCTGAATGTCCCTGGGGTGGGTCCCTCCATCCTTGGGTGTCCTCCTGGGGTGGGCAGGGGTGGCAGGGGGGGTCCCTGGGGGCAGGGGAGGGCACCTGTGGGCTCATTTTGAGCCCACAGGCCCCTTAACGCCTACCCTGACCCAGGCGTTAAATAGTGGCGCAAATGCGGGGTTTTTTGACCCGCCAACTCCCGGGCGTGATTTTTGCCCGGGAGTATAAATACGACGCATTTACGTCGCCGTCATTTTTTTAGACGGGAACGCCTTCCTTGCATCTCATTAACGCAAGGAAGGCGTTCACGCAAAAAAATGACGCTATTTGCCAATACTTTGGCGCTAGACGCGTCTAACGCCAAAGTATAAATATGGCGTTAGTTTTGCGCCGAATTTGCGTCGAAAAAAACGACGCAAATTCGGCGCAAACGGAGTATAAATACGGGCCTCAGTGTCTGCCAAGCAGACACTAAAAATCTTGCTGGGGCCCTGTTAGGGGGCCCCTGCACTGCCCATGCCAGTGGCATGGGCTGTGCAGGGGCCCCCAGGGGCCCCACGACACCGGTTCCCGCCAGCCTCTTCCTGGCGGTGTAAACCCCCAGGAACAGGCTGGCGGGAAGGGGGTCGGAATCCGCCATGGAGGATTCCTTTGGCCAGGGGAAAACCGGCGGGAAACCGCCGGTTTCCCTTTTCTGATCGCGGCTTTACCGCCGCGGTCAGAATTGGCCAGGAAGCACCGCCAGCCTGTTGGCGGTGCTTCCGTGGTCGTTGGCCCTGGCGGTCAATGACCGCCAGGGTCAGAATGACCCCCTAATTTTATTAAAACTTCAAAAAGTCGTAACAAGAAAAGTACTTAACGTATTCTAAAGATTTTGGTCTTAAAATGTATTTAAAAGTCTGAAGTATTTTTATAAAATCTGGTCTTGAGTTATTCATTGAGTGTGTGTGGTGCATGATTGGATTTGTGAGTACAGCAAACACTTAGCACATCTCCTGGATTAGCCTAACTGCTCGACCAGCTACCTTTTAAATTGGAGCATTAAATAGTCTAATTTTTACCTCTGGAAACCAACGTGTGGTTGTCCGGACCCCCTGCATAGTATGCCTAGTTTTGCATACTACAAAGAGGGCCAGCCTCCTACAGTGGGACTGTCACTTACTTGTGGGCTGCAGAGGACCAGTTCTTCTAGTCCTTTTTCCCGAAATAGAAAGAGGCTACTACAGGGGCTTAGTTTGCCCTTAAATGTCCACACCTTTAGTATATAATGCATCCTTCCTCTTGGGCTCGGGAAACCTACGTTAGGAGTGACTGGCATACATTAAAATAGTGCTGTGACCTTGCCACTCATGGTGAGGGCAAACTTGAGCTGCTCATGCAGTCTGCAATGGCAGAACTGCTGTCATCTGTGTACGTGGGTCACTCAGTGTGGCACAAACAGTGCTTCAGACCCAGGTGAACCCTTTAACTGCCATGACCTAGGTACCACTAGTACCATTTACATGGAACTTATAAGGGGGTTAAAGTCCTTGCCAATTGGGGTTACCAACTCACATGCATCATATTTTAGGGAGAGGGCAGTGGCACCGGGGCCTGGTTAGCAATTTCAGAGTCACACCCATCATCATGTGTATAATGTAAATGTATAAATGTCCTGAAACACGCATATATGATGAGTAGTATAACAAAACCAATCTAAATATGTGCAAAACACTACTCTATGTTTCAAATGTGTTTTCATCTGCAGCAAAATTGAAAAAATGAAGTGTGATGCAATGTAGAACAACAACCAACGATGCTGTGCTACACAACGTGGTGTCACAGGGAGAGTGAAAAAAAGAACCATATCTATCCAAATATGGCACTGTTGTACTCTCCTCTAGCGCTGGCACACTCTAAGATGCCGTTCACCAACTCGCACCTTTGCACCATGGAGGAAGGATGTGTGCATTCTGTCACGCCTCATGTTCACCAACTCGCACCTTTACACCGTGGAGCAAGGATGTGTGCATTCTGTGAAGCCTCTTGTTCACCAACTCGCACCTTTGCACCATGGAGGAAGGATGTGTGCATTCTGTCACGCCTCATGTTCACCAACTCGCACCTTTACACCGTGGAGCAAGGATGTGTGCATTCTGTGAAGCCTCTTGTTCACCAACTCGCACCTTTGCACCATGGAGCAAGGATGTGTGCATTCTGTCAAGCCTCATGTTCACCAACTCGCACCTTTACACCGTGGAGCAAGGATGTGTGCATTCTGTCAAGCCTCGTTTTCAACAACTCGCGCACCTTTGCACCGTGGAGCAAGGATGTGTGCATTCTGTCAAGCCTCATGTTCACCAACTCGCACCTTTACTCCGTGGAGCAAGGATGTGTGCATTCTGTCAAGACTTATGTTCACCAACTCGCGCACCTTTGCACCGTGGAGCAAGGATGAGTGCATTCTCTGAAGCCTTATGTTCACCAACTCGCACACCTTTGCACCGTGGAGCAAGGATGAGTGCATTCTGTCAAGCCTCGTGTTCACCAACTCGCGCACCTTTGCACCGTGGAGCAAGGATGAGTGCATTCTGTGAAGCCTTATGTTCACCAACTCACGCACCTTTGCACCGTGGAGCAAGGATGAGTGCATTCTGTCAAGCCTCGTGTTTATCAACTCACACACCTTTACCCCTGGAGCAAGGATGCATGTATTCTGTCAAGCCTCGTTGTTCACCAACTCGCACCTTTACACCGTGAACCAAGGATGTGTGCATTCTGTCAAGCCTCGTTGTTCACCAACTCGCACCTTTACACCGTGAGCCAAGGATGTGTGCATTCTGTCAAGCCCCGTGTTCACCAACTCGCACCTTTGCACCGTGGAGCAAGGATGTGTGCATTCTGTCAAACCTCGTGTTCACCAACTCGCACCTTTACACCATGGAGCAAGGTTGTGTGCATTCTGTCAAGCCCCGTGTTCACCAACTCGCACCTTTGCACTGTGGAGCAAGGATGTGTGTATTCTGTCAAGCCTCGTGTTCACCAACTCGCGCACCTTTGCACCGTGGAGCAAGGATGTGTGCATTCTGTCAAGCCTCGTGTTCACCAGCTTGCGCACCTTTGCACCGTGGAGCAAGGATGTGTGCATTCTGTCAAGCCTCGTGTTCACCAACTCACACGCCTTTGCACCGTGGAGCAAGGATCTGTGCATTCATTCATGCCTCAGGGCTGTACTAGAAGGAAGCCTTCCAGTACAAACATGGCGCTTTAATACCCTTCTCCATTTTGTGTGCATGCTCTACGTACAATGCTGCACACATGCAAATTTAAATTGTATGGAGAAATTGAAACATTTTTCCTCCATTACTCCTCTCTTGAGAAGTAGTAAGGTTTTGGAGCAAATCGCTCTCTGACATTGTTTGTAAATAGGGATTTGCACCAAACCAATTGGTAGCTACATGGGAACATGAGGCACCATGCATGGTGCGCACTGTTGACGCAAAGTAACGCACAGAAGTACTTTGCCTTACTGTGGGTCCAGGTTTCCAATGAAAATCAAGCTTTGAGTTGAAAGTAAATCCCACCACAATGATCTGTACTTGGTTTGAATTACAAAAGTAATGCACATTTTGTGCAAAGAGTCAGTAAATCTGAGCCCTAATGATCAGAATATACATGTGCTGGCAGCCAAAACTGTACCATTTGAGTTTTCAATATTGTGGTAAAACTGCAGCTTACTAGTGATACTAAAAAATAGTCTCTGGGGTCTCCTCCCATTACTCATGAGTGAGACACTTTTTAGCTCTAAATAAAACTTTTCAAAGAGGTTACATTGGGATAAAACTTTTCTCTGCAAAATCTTTGTAAGCAACTCACACATCTTCTAGTCTCCCCCTTGTTAAAGCATACATTAAAAGAAATGGACATTTATGTTTAAGCAGCAATCTGGGATAGCAGGTCTCTCGGGATCTCAGGTGGAAGTCCATGGTCAGCGAATTCTGTGACAGGTCTCTCGGGATCTCAGGTGGAGGTCCATTGCCCATGACTCCTGTGACTGATCTCTCGGGATCTCAGGTGGAGGTCCATTGCCCATGACTCCTGTGACTGATCTCTTGGGATCTCAGCTGGAGGTCCATTCCCGGTGAATCCTGTGACTGATCTCTTGGGATCTCAGCTGGAGGTCCATTGCCGGTGAATCCTGTGACAAGTCACTTGGAATCTCAGCTGGAGGTCCATTGCCCATGACTCCTATGACTGATCTCTTGGGATCTCAGATGGAGGTCCATTGCCCATGACTCCTGTGACTGATCTCTTGGGATCTCAGATGGAGGTCCATTGCCCATGACTCCTATGACTGATCTCTTGGGATCTCAGATGGAGGTCCATTGCCCATGACTCCTGTGACTGATCTCTTGGGATCTCATATGGAGGTCCATTGCCAGTGAATCCTGTGACAAGTCACTTGGAATCTCAGCTGGAGGTCCATTGCCCATGACTCCTATGACTGATCTCTTGGGACCTCAGCTGGAGGTCCATTGCCCATGACTCCTATGACTGATCTCTTGGGATCTCAGATGGAGGTCCATTGCCCATGACTCCTGTGACTGATCTCTTGGGATCTCATATGGAGGTCCATTGCCGGTGAATCCTGTGACTGATCTCTTGGGATCTCAGCTGGAGGTCCATTGCCGGTGAATCCTGTGACAGATCTCCTGCGATCTCAGATGAAGGTGTCACCACCACAGAATAGGACAGTACAGATTATCCACAGCCGTCCCAGTGCCTACGGCCCTCAAACCTGCTCATGCTGCAGACGTCAGGAGTGTAGGAGAAACAGGGGACACAGGGTCACAATAGGCAGAGAAAACAAAGTTGGTCCAGCAGCTCAGGTAAATAAGAAAGAAGCAAACCACTATAAATTAAGGAATGTATTAATATCACAACAAACACTTAATGATATTGAAGGTAAGCCAGAAGCAGAGACGTTTTCCACCATCAGGCTGAGTGCAACTTGGAGCAGGCAGACGCCAGAAACTGGATCCTACTGGTGAGGCTGCAAGAAGATTAAGTTAAGTAGCAATCATTCCATAAGACTCAAAAAGGGCCTCAAAAACACAAAACAGACACTCAAGGAAGAGGGCAAGTGAGCAAAATACTCAGCAGCAGAAGAGCCCACCACCTATTCACATTGCAAGGCATGGACTGAAAGACAAGGCTTGCTATAAAGCATCAGAAATCCTTTTAACCTGAAAGTGAAAGATCATCAACGTGGAAGTCAATGGCGGCCATCTTGGGTTGGGAAATCAGCCATTAAAGAAAGATGGCATACAAAGGTGGTGGCCATTTTGAATCAGATAGAACGTTAACCATTCACAAGGCAGAGAGTGCAACGGGCAAACAATCTCTATTGCTGTCTTGGTGATCATCACCGCCATCCGCTGCAATCTGCCAAATGGGGATCCCTAAGATCCTGTGGGAAAGCAATCTGCAACATTTTGCCAACCCTGGAGCCCCCAGGAATCACCCTTCCGGTAAGTCCTGACAGTCAGTGGATCCTTTGAGAGGATCTCAGAAGGAGGTCTGATGCTTTTGGTTTCTATAGCGGAGCTCTTAGGACCACAGAGGGAGGCAGCACCAGAGGATGACACAGCAGATTTCTCAGGATCTCAGGATTCTCAGGATTTCAGAAGGAAGACCAATGCAGATGGATCCAATGACAGATCTCTCAGGATCTCAGATGGAGGTCAGCACCAGAGTATGACATGACAGATCTATCAGAATTTCAGACACAGGTCCAGAGATACTGAATCCAATGACAGATCTCTCAGGATCTCAGATGGAGTTCCAACCCTAGCAGATTTTGTGGCTCTTTTTCAGGATACCAGATTGAGGTCTGGCGCCGCATGAATCTGTGACAGATTGTTCAAGATTTCAGATGGGATCCAGCAACAGTGGATCCTGTGTCAGATCTCTCAGCACATAAGATGACAGTCCAGCACTAGCGGATCCCCTGACAGTTCAGTGTGAGGGAAGCGTGCGCTGTTGTCTCTGCCGTAATAGTTGTGAGTGTGAGGGAAGATTCCGCTGTTATCTCTGCTCTGCTGGTTGTGAGTGTGAGGGAAGTTTGCGCTGTTGTCTTTACTGTGCCAGTTGTGAGTGTGAGGGAAGCTTGTGTTGTTGTCTTTACTGTGCCGGTTGTGAGTGCGAGGCAAGCTTTCACCACTGTAGTTTGTACTGTCTTTGCCATGCTAGTTGGGAGTGTGAGAGAAGCTTGTTCTGCTGTAGTTTGTGTTGTCTATGCCATGCTAGTTGGGAGTGTGAGTGAAGCTTGTTCTGCTGTAGTTTGTGTTGTCTTTGCCATCCTGGTTGTGAGTGTGAGGGAAGCTTGCTCTGCTGTACTTAACGTTGTCTCTGCCTCACTGAGTGTGAGGGAAGCTTTCACTGCTTTGGTTGGTGTTGTTTCTGCAATCCTGGTTGTGAGCCTGAGAAAGCGTTGTCTCTAATGTCCTGGTTGTGAGTGTGAGGGAAGCTTGCACTGCTGGAGTTTGAGTTGTTTCAGCTGCCCTGGTTGTGAGTGTGAGGTAAGCTTGCATTGCAGAAATTTGTGTTGTCTCTGCTGGCCTGGTTGTGAGTGTGAGGGAAGCTTGTAGTGCTGTAGTTTTTGTTGTATCAGTAACACTAGAGACTAAGGTTCTTGCATTACACATCTGTAGATTAAGGTTCTTGCATTACACAGGGGAGAGTAAGGTTCTTGCCATATACACTGGAGAGTAAGGCGCTTGCATTGCACACTGAGGAATAAGGTTTTGCATTACACAGCAGGAGAGTAAGGTTCTTGCATTGCACAGCAGGAGACTAAGGTTCTTGCATTACCTGGCTGGAAAGTAAGATTCTGGCATCACATGGCTGGAGAGTAAGGTTCCTGCATTACACTCCTGGAGAGTAAGGTTTTGCATTACACAGCTGGAGAGTAAGGTTCTTGTAGCACACAGCTGGGGAGTAAGGGTTTGCATTTCACACTAGAGAGTAAGGTTCTTGCATTACACAGCGGGAGACTACGGTTCTTGCATTGCACATCTGTGGAGTAAGGTTCTTGCATTACACAGCTGGAGAGTAAGGTTTTGCATTACACACCTGGAGAGTAAGGTTCTTGCGTTATAAAGCTGGAGAATAAGGTTTTGAATTACACACCTGGAGAGTAAGGGTCTTGCATTACACAGCTGGGGTGTAATGTTTTGCATTACACACCAGAGAGTGAGGTTCTTGCATTACCCAGCAAAAGAATAAGGTTCTTGCATTACACAGCTGGAGACTTAGGCCCTCATTACAACTTTGGCGGGCGGCGGAGGCCGCCCGCCAAAGTTGCGCGTCGTGAATACCGCACCGCGGTCGGAAGACCGCGGCGGGTATTCAGAGTTTTCCCCTGGGCTGGCGGGCGGCCGCCGAAAGGCCGCCCGCCAGCCCAGGGGAAAACGACCTTCCCACCATGAAGCCGGCTCGTAATCGAGCCGGCGGAGTGGGAAGGTGCGACGGGTGCTACTGCACCCGTCGCGTATTTCACTGTCTGCTATGCAGACAGTGAAATACATTTTGGGGCCCTGTTACGGGGGCCCCTGCAGTGCCCATGCCGTTGGCATGGGCACTGCAGGGTCCCCCAGGGGCCCCGCGACTCCCCCTCCCGCCATCCGGTTCCCGGCGGGAGAACCGGCAGGAACTGGATGGCGGGAGGGGGAGTCGGAATCCCCAAGCCGGCGCAGCAAGCTGCGCCGGCTTGGAGGATTCCTTGGGGGCAGCGGGAAACCGGCGGGAGACCGCCGGTTTCCCTTCTCTGACCGCGGCTAAGCCGCCGCGGTCAGAATGCCCCGCGGGGCACCGCCGGCCTGTCGGCGGTGCTCCCGCGTGCCGCGGCCCTGGCGGTTCTATACCGCCAGGGTCGTAATGAGGGCCTAAGGCTCTTGCACTACTCACCTGGAGAGTAAGGTTCTTGCATTAAAGACTGAGGAATAAGGTTTTGCATTACACAGGTGGAGAGTAAGGTTCTTGCATTACACAGCGGGAAAGTAAGGTTCTTCCATTACACAGCTGAAGATTAAGGTTCTTGCATTACACCGCAGGAGAGTAAGGTTCTTCCATTACACACCTGGAGAGTAAGGTTCTTGCATTACACTGGGGAGAGTAAAGTTCCTGCATTACACACTAGAGAGTAAGGTTCTTGCAAAACACACTGGAGAGTAAGGCTCTTGCATTAAAGACTGAGGAATAAGGTTTTGCATTACACAGGTGGAGAGTAAGGTTCTTGCATTACACAGCGGGAGACTAAGGTTCTTGCATTACATGGCTGGAGAGTAAGGTTCTTGCATTACACACTAGAGAGTAAGGTTCTTGCAAAACACACTTAAGTTTAACGCTTTTGCATTACACTCTGAGGGGTAAGGTTTTCCATTGCATAGGTGGAGACTAAGGGCCAGATGTAGTAAAAAAGCAAATTGCGACTTGGAATTAGCGAGTCCGTGCGACTCGCAAATTGCAAGTCGCAATTTTCTATGCAGAAAGGTGTCTCAGACACCTTCTGCGACTCGCGATGGGGTCGCAAAGACCCACCTCATTAATATTTATGAGGTGGGTCGCAGTTTGCGACCCCATTGCGTGTATGGGCACTCACGGGGATGGTGGCCTGCTGGAGACAGCAGACCACCATGTCCGTGACTGCTTTTTAATAAAGCAGTTTTTTTTTTTCTATCTCCAACCCGTTGTCCTTAAAGGAAAACGAGCTGCACTTTGAAAAAAAAACGAAACCTTTAGTTTCGTTTTTTTTCAGAGCAGGCAGTGGTCCATAGGACCACTACCTGCTCTGAAAAATTATTTTTGTTTCCATTCACAAAGGGGAAGGGGTCCCATGGGGACCCCTTCCCGTTTGCGACGGGGTTACCATCCACTTCAAGTGGATGGTAACTGCGATTTCATTTGCGACCACTTTTGCGGTCGCAAATGAAATTGCATAGCATTGCGACTCGCAAATAGGAAGGGAACACCCCTTCCTATTGGCGAGTCGGAAATGCATTTTGCGAGTCGGATCTGACTCGCAAAATGCATTTCTGCATAACGTAGAGGCTTTTGCGCCTCGCAAACGGCGTTTTTCGCCGTTTGCGAGGCGCAAACCCTTTCCTACATCTGGCCCTAAGGTTCTTGCATTACACAGCGGGAGACTAAGGTTCTTGCATTACTTGGATGGAGAGTAAGGTTCTTGCATTACATGGCAGGAGAGTAAGGTTCTTGCATTACATGGATGGAGAGTATGGTTCTTGCATTACACAGCTGTAAAGTAAGGTTCTTGCATTACACAGCTGGAGAGTAAGGTTCTTGCATTACACACTAGAGTATAAGGTTCTTGCAAAACACACTGGAGAGTAATGCTCTTGCATTAAAGACTGAGGAATAAGGTTTTGCATTACACAGCTGGAGAGTAAGGTTCTTGCATTACACAGCGGGAGACTAAAGTTCTTGCATTACATGGCTGGAGAGTAAGGGTCTTGCATTACACACTAGAGAGTAAGGTTCTTGTAAAACACACTGGAGAGTATGGCTCTTGCATCAAAGACTGAGGAATAAGATTTTGCAATGCACAGGTGGAGAGTAAGGTTCTTGCATTACACAGCAGGAGACTAAGACTAAGGTTCTTGCATTACATGGCTGGATAGTAAGGTCCTTGCATTACACACTAGAGAGTAAGGTTCTTGCAAAACACACTCAAGAGAAAGGCTCTTGCATTACACACTGAAGAGTAAGGTTTCCCATTACATAGGTGGAGACTAAGGTTCTTGCATTACACAGCTGGAGACTAAGGTTCTTGCATTACATGGATGGAGAGTAAGTTTCTTGCATACATGGCTGGAGAGTAAGGTTCTTGCATTACACAGCTGGAGAGTAAGGTTCTTGCATTACACAGCTGGGGTGTAAGGTTTTGCATTACTCACTAGAGAGTAAGGTTCTTGCATTATCCAGTGAGAGAATAAGGTTCTTGCATTACACAGCAGGAGACTAAGGTTCTTGCATCACACGGTAGGAGAGTAAGGTTCTTGCATTACACAGCCGGAGAGTAAGGTTCTTCCACTGCACACCTGGAGAGTAAGGTTCTTGCATTACACAGGGGAGAGTAACGTTCTTGCATTACACTGCTGGAGAGTAAGGTTCTTGCATTACACAGCTGGGGAGTAAGGTTTTGCATAACACAGCTAGAGAGTAAGGTTCTTGCATCACACAGCGGCAAACTAAGGTTCTTGCATTACACAGCTGGGGAGTAAGGTTCTTGCATCACACACTAGAGAGTAAGGTTCTTGCATCACACAGCTGGAGTGAAGTTCTTGCATCACACTGCAGGAGACTAAGGTTCTGCATTACACCGCTGGAGAGTAAAGTTCTTGTATTGCACAATTGGGGAGCAAGTTTCTTGCATTACACACCTGGAGAGTAAGGTTCTTGTATTACACCACTGGACGTAAGGTTCTTACATTACACAGTAGGAGACTAAGGTTCTTACAATACACGCCTGGGGGGTAAGGTTTTTGCATTACACAGCTGGAGAGTAAGGTTCTTACATTACACAGCGTACAAATAAGGTTCTTGCATTACATGGCTGGAGAGTAAGGTTCCTGCATTACACAACTGGAGTGTAAGGTTCTTGCATTGCCGAGCTGGAGAGTAAGGTTCTTGCATTACACAGCTGGGGGGTAAGGTACTTGTATTACACCTCTGGAGACTAATGTTCTTTCATTACACACTAGAGAGTAAGGTTCTTCCATTACACAGCGGGAGAGTAAGGTTCTTGCATTACATGGCTGAAGAGTAAGGTTATTCCATTACATGCCTGGAGAGTAAGGTTCCTGCATTACCCCGCTGGAGAGCACGGTTCTTACATTACATACTGAAGAATAAGGTTCTTCCATTACACAGTGGGAGAGTAAGATTTTTGCATTACATGGCTGAAGAGTAAGGTTCTTCCATTACATGGCTGGAGTGTAAGGTTCCTGCATTACACAGCGGGAGAGTAAGGTTCTCGTATTGCACCACTAAAGAGTAAGGTTCTTGCATTAAACAGCTGAAGAGTAAGGTTCTTACATTACTCCGCTGGAGAGTACGGTTCTTACACTACACACTGAAGAGTAAGGTTCTTGCGTTACACACTGGAGAGTAAGCTTCTTGCATTACGCAGGTGGAGAGTAAGGTACTTGAATTACACACTAGAGAGTAAGGTTCTTGCATTACACCACTAGAGATTATGGTCCTTGCATTGCACACTGGGGAGAAAGGTTTTTGTATTACACACTTTGGGAGTAAGGTTCTTGCATTACAATCCTGGAGAGTAAGGTTCTTACTTTACACCACTGGAGAGTAAGGTCCTTGCATTACATACTGGAGAAAAAGGTATTTGTATTACACAGCTTGGAGAGTAAGGACCTTGCTTTACACACTAGAGAGTAAGGTTATTGCATTACACACTGGAGAGTAAGGTTCTTGTATTACACTGCTGGAGAGTAAAGCTTTGCATTATGCAGCTGAAGAGTAATGTTCTTGCATTACACAGCAGGAAACTAAGGCCACTTACACAGCTGTGGAGTGAGGTTTTGCATTACACAGCTGGAGAGTAATGTTCTTGCATTACACAGCGGGAGACTAAGGTTCTTGCATTACACACTGGAGAGTAAGGTTCTTGTATTACACAGCGGGGGTGTAAGTTTCTTCTGTCACAAACTGCAGAGTAAGGTTCTTGCATTACACACTAGAACAGTGGTTTTCAAACTTTTTAATGCTGGAGACCCCCAGAGAGAAAAAAAATCATCGAGCCCCGCCCCTCAGAAGTTTCCACAATTATTATGTTAAGTTGACAATGTTTAAATATGTCTAGACTTATTTAAACATTGCAGTTAAGTTCTGCTACCTTTTTAAAAATGCAATAAATTATTTTTTCTGCTTTAAACATAGCACTGTTATCTGCATAATGCTTCAATTGGCCAGAGCCTGGCACTCCTCCAGGGACCACTTGAGGTCCCCCTAGACGGGCCCGTCCCCAGTTTGAAAACCCCTGCACTAGAGAGTAGGGTTCTTGCATTCCAGACTGGAGAGTAAGGTTCTTTCATTACACAGCTGGAGAGTAAGGTATTTCATTACACCACTGGAGAGTAAGGTTCTTGCATTATACAATGGAGAGTAAGGTTCTTGCATTACACTGCTGAATAGTAAGGTTCTTGCATTACACAATGTAAAGTAATGTTATTGCATTATACCACTGGAGAGTAAGGTTGTTGCATTACCCAGCTGGAGAGTAAGGTTCTTGCATTATACAGCTGGAGAGTAACGTTCTTGCATGACATACCTGGAGAGTACGGTTCTTGCATTACACACTAGAGAATAGGGTTTTTGGATTACACCGCTAGAGAGTAAGGTTCTTTCATTACATCGCTGGAGAGTAAGATTCTCAGATTAATGGCTGGAGAGTAAAGTTCTTGCATTACACACTGGATAGTAGGGTTATTGCATTAAACAGCTGGACAGTAAGGTTCATGCATTACATAGCTAGACAGTAAGGTATTTGCATTACACAGCTGAAGAGTAAGGTTCTTGCTTTACACCACTGGAGAGTAAGGCTCTTGCATTACACAGCTGGACAGTAAAGTTCTTGCATTACACAGCTGGAGAGAAATGTTCTTGCTTTACACCGCTGGAGAATAAGGTTCTTGCATTACACAGTTGGAGAGCAAGGTTCTTGCATTACACAGCTGGACAGTAAGGTTCTTGCATTACACAGCAGGAGAGGAAGGTTTTAACATCACACCACTGGAGAGTAATATTTCTTGCATTACACCACTGGAGAGTAAGCTTCTTACATTACACAGCTGGAGAGTAACATTCTTGCTTTACACAGCAGGAGACTAAGGTTCTTGCATAACACAGCTGGAGAGTAACATTTTTCCATTACACAGAAGGAGAGTAAGGCTCTTGCATTATACAGCTGGAGAGCAAAGTTCTTGCATTACACCTCTGGAGAACAAGGTTCTTGCATTACACAGCTGGAGAGTCAGGTTCTTGTATTAAACACTAGAGAGTATAGTTCTTGCATTACTCCGCAGGAGGGTAAGGTTATTGCTTTAAACCGCTGAAGAGTAAGGTTCTCACATTAATGGCTAGAGAGTAAAGTTCTTGCATTACACACTGGATAGTAGGGTTCTTGCATTACACAGCTGGACAGTAAGGTTCTTGCATTACACAGCTGGAGAGTATGGTTTTTGCTTTACACAGCTAGAGAGTAATGTTCTAGCTTTACATCGCTGGAGAGTAAGGTTCTTGCCTTACACAGCAGGAGAGGAAGGTTCTTGCATTACACCACTGGAGAGTAAGGTTCTTGCATTACACTGCTGGATAGTAAGGTTCTTGCATTGCACAATGGAAAGTAACGTTATTGCATTATACCACCGGAGAGTAAGGTTGTTGAATTATCCAGCTGGAGAGTAAAGTTCTTGCATTATACAGCTGGAGAGTAATGTTCTTGCATGACATACCTGGAGAGTATGGTTCTTGAATTACACACTAGAGAATAGGGTTTTTGGATTACACCGCTAGAGAGTAAGGTTCTTTCATTACATCGCTGGAGAGTAAGATTCTCAGATTAATGGCTGGAGAGTAAAGTTCTTGCATTACACACTGGATAGTAGGGTTCTTGCATTAAACAGATGGACAGTAAGGTTCTTGCATTACATAGCTGGACAGTAAGGTATTTGCATTACACAGCTGAAGAGTAAGGTTCTTGCTTTACACCACTGGAGAGAAAGGTTCTTGCATTACACAGCTGGACAGTAAAGTTATTGCATTACACAGCTGGAGAGAAATGTTCTTGCTTTACACCGCTGGAGAATAAGGTTCTTGCATTACACAACTGGAGAGCAAGGTTCTTGCATTACACAGCTGGACAGTAAGGTTCTTGCATTACACAGCAGGAGAGGAAGGTTTTAACATCACACCACTGGAGAGTAATATTTCTTGCATTACACAAGTGGAGAGTATTATTCTTGCTTTACAGGGCAGGAGACTAAGGTTCTTGCATAACATAGCTGCAGAGTAACGTTCTACCATTACACAGCTGGAGAGTAAGTTTCTTGCATTACACAGCTGGAGAGCAAGGTTCTTGTATTACACCTCTGGATAGCAAGGTTCTTGCATTACGCCACTGGAGTGTCAGGTTCTTGCATTACACAGTTGAGCAGAAAGGTTGTTGCATTACACACCTCGGGAGTAAGGTTCCTGCATTACAGACATGGAGAGTAAAGTTAGTTTATACACTGCAGAGTATTGTTGAACCATAAAAACGTACAAATGAATCTCCTTATCTGCCATTATTGCAGTAACTACTATCCATCTTGCCTGTGGATCCCTAAAAACTCTTATTACCATCCCTGGAAATTTTCGGGAAATCAAAACGGCCACACCCCGTACTGTGGCATTAGCGGACGCAAAGATCGAATGGGCAATAAAACCAGGGAGTTTGGTAGCAAAGCATTGACCTTCAAATGGGTTTCCTGCAGGACAAATACCTGCACTTGGGATGTTTCGAGCCAATTAAGTATTGCTTGAAATGTAACGTTAATATTAGCCCCATTTAGGGTGCATGAAGCGACTTTTACCTTATTCCCACTCATCCCTTATTCTTTTGCAAGTCCATCTCCATAGTCAGTTGTGCTTTATCTGCATTTTTAAATGCGTTCCCATCCTGTATTCTGTCCTTATATAGAGGGCATAGTTGGCTGACATCCACCTGCATTTCTCCACTGTCTCCACCCTCTGCTCCCCCCACCCGCCGGCAAGGGCCCTGTCCGTCCTGGCCCCTCCCTCTCTTGACTCCCTGGTGCCCCCCCCTGCCCCTCCCGTGCCCCCCCCATCCCAGTTTGGGAGTGCATTGGTATGACACTCTAGAGCCTGAGCCTTGGGAGGCAGTAGGAGCAAATCGGATACTTATCTGAAACCCATGTTCAAGACACAATTATTTCATTTGGTACATATAGGCCCTTATTATGACATTGGCGGTAAAAAACACCTACCACCGCCAAAACACCGTCGCCGCAGCTACCAGCCGTCCGCCATATTATGACCACAGCTGGATTTCCCCCAGAAGAATGGCAGAAATCCGGCTGTGGCCATGCCGGCAGATGGCGGTAAGGTGGCGCTGTTCCACCAGCAGCTCCGCGCCAGTAGACCGCCACTAGCCGTATGATGAGAAATAATACAGCCTGGCGGTGTCCTGCTGGCGGACACTACTGCTGGCAGCTGCACCCTGTCCCTTCTTCTGCCGGAGGACCCCCTGGATCCAGGTAAGTCTGGTTTCCGACAGGGGAGGGGGGTGTTGTGTGTGCTGCACCGTCTGGAAAATATCCACCTGTCCCTTGTAAAACACCTTCAGTTTGGCCAGGGCCTCGAATTTCTTAAAGTCATCTATCAATCCTATAAATTGGAGAAAACCCAAAAGCTAAACTTTTCGTCAGCGTTGAAGTTTTTTGCATTTATGGCTTTGGACAGGATTTGCTCCTTAATCCTGTAGTCCCCAAAGTTAAGCAGTTTAGTACGTGGGTGTCTGGAGTTCATGGAGCGTTTTGCATTGACTCTGCATGCATGCATGATGGGAAAGTCATCTTTACTCCCAGCCTTGTCAGGAAGGATGCATTGATATGTTAAGTCAGAGATCACTTTAGTCACAGATGATGCTGTTTCTGCCTCTTCTGGAATTCCTATGAACCTTAGATTAGATCGTTGGGACCTGTTTTCCTGCTCATCAAGCTTGAGCTGTAGGTCTTCGAGTTCTGCCTGGATTTACAATCTAGCTGTCATTTGAAGATTCTTCGCATCCTTGAGGTCTGATACTGTCTGATCCACTTGGGAGACTCATGTAGATTGGAAGGTTAAGTTAGTATTCAGTGATTCAGCTGCTCATAAGTTTCTTTGCGTGCCTCCTCCTGTGAGATTTTAATTACTCGAAGCTCTTCCAAAACTCGACCAAGCATACCCTCCACTGCATTCGCGTGCTCCGATTCTTTCGCTGGTTCTGAAAGGGCCTGAGTGGGGGGGCTTGTGCTTGTAGATGTTAAGGAAGATAGTCTGGGGGGTTGACAGTGTGTCATAGGATTCAGAGACGTATCCGGGGCTCTCGTTCCATCTTGTATGGTCTCTTTATTCTTATTGTACCTGTGGTCTTTCTCATGCATTGATCCTTTTGCACAGACGCTGCTGGCTGAAAATAGCGGGTACAAAGCTCTGTCCTTGCGCTGCCCTTCTCTGGGATTTGGCATGGCAAATGTTGCCATCCTTGCACCTGGGGGGCCCACTCGGTTCTCGTCGCTGCTCGAGCTCCTCATAACGGGGCTTGTAGTAGGGCTGGCAAGTGGCACAAGAGAATTAACAATTATTTGATTGTTCTGGAAACTGGTCTCGTGGGAGAGGTCACCGACCCTTGAAGCTCCTCGGATTCTCTGAGGGCAATATTTGGCTTATTAGGATTGTGTCTTTGGTTTCTCATGGCTATAGTCAAATTCTTTGATTTTTTAGGAGCTTTCCCTACTGTGAGTGGTTTGGAAATTACCTCGCGCGTCATGCGTTTCATTATATAATCAAAAGGTAATATCCCCAAAACAGGAGGGATGTACAATTCAAGAATCCTCCGTTGCCTAAACTGTCAACGAAATCGTGGTGCAATAGGCGGAGAGGACCGACGAGCTATGAGCGCCCTCTGCAAATGAGCGCAAATGTCAGCGCTGTCCGAGGCAGTATTATTATTCAGACCAGTAACTTCTTGTGCTTCGAGTTTGCCTGAGTACTTAGTCTATTTGATCCAGCCCCGTTCATGCCTCTGCCCCCACACTCGCCCCCTTCCTTTTTTGCTGTGATCTGAGCACGCCACTGGCCGATCCAACCTGCCGGACGGGTCCGTCAATCCCCCTCTGGCCTCGGGTAGAGAAGACTCGTAGTCCTGGCTCCCCAAACGATGCTCATCACCGGTCGCCACTGCCATTGCTCCCCGCATCACGCATCACGCATCCGGCTCTGGGGCTTTGGGTCTAGTCCTGATTTCAGCACCGACTTGGCGCGCCCTTCGCCATCTTGGCGCCTCCCGGAAGGACTCCGTGTAGGAGGCTGGACTGGCTTGTAGTGAGTACCAAGGGGTACTTGCACCTTGCACCGGGCCCAGTTATCCCTTATTAGTGTATAGGGTGTCTAGCAGCTTAGGCTGATAGATAATGGTAGCTTAGCAGAGCAGCTTAGGCTGAACTAGGAGACGTGTGAAGCTACTACAGTACCACCTAGTGTCATATGCACAATATCATAAGAAAACACAATACACAGTTATACTAAAAATAAAGGTACTTTATTTTTATGACAATATGCCAAAGTATCTTAGAGTGTACCCTCAGTGAGAGGATAGGAAATATACACAAGATATATATACACAATAGCAAAAATATGCAGTATAGTCTTAGAAAACAGTGCAAACAATGTATAGTTACAATAGGATGCAATGGGGAAACATAGGGATAGGGGCAACACAAACCATATACTCCAAAAGTGGAATGCGAACCACGAATGGACCCCAAACCTATGTGACCTTGTAGAGGGTCGCTGGGACTATTAGAAAATAGTGAGAGTTAGAAAAATAACCCTCCCCAAGACCCTGAAAAGTGAGTGCAAAGTGCACTAAAGTTCCCCTAAGGACAAAGAAGTCGTGTTAGAGGAATAATGCAGGAAAGACACAAACCAGCAATGCAACAACTGTGGATTTCCAATCTAGGGTACCTGTGGAACAAGGGGACCAAGTCCAAAAGTCACAAGCAAGTCGGAGATGGGCAGATGCCCAGGAAATGCCAGCTGCGGGTGCAAAGAAGCTTCTACTGGACAGAAGAAGCTGAGGTTTCTGCAGGAACGAAAAGGGCTAGAGACTTCCCCTTTGGTGGACGGATCCCTCTCGCCGTGGAGAGTTGTGCAAAAGTGTTTTCCCGCCGAAAGAACGCCAACAAGCCTTGCTAGTTGCAAATCGTGCGGTTAACGTTTTTGGACGCTGCTGAGGCCCAGGAGGGATCAGGAGGTCGCACATTGGACCAGCAAAGAGAGGGGACGTCGAGCAAGACAAGGAGCCCTCTCTGAAGCCGGTAGCACCCGGAGAAGTGCCAGAAACAGGCACTACAAGGATGCGTGAAACGGTGCTCGCCGAAGTTGCACAAAGGAGTCCCACGTCGCCGGAGACCAACTTAGAAAGTCGTGCAATGCAGGTTAGAGTGCTGTGGACCCAGGCTTGGCTGTGCACAAAGGATTTCCGCCGGAAGTGCACAGGGGCCGGAGTAGCTGCAAAGTCGCGGTTCCCAGCAATGCAGCCCAGCGAGGTGAGGCAAGGACTTACCTCCACCAAACTTGGACTGAAGAGTCACTGGACGGTGGGGGTCACTTGGACAGAGTCGCTGGATTCGAGGGACCTCGCTCGTCGTGCTGAGAGGAGACCCAAGGGACCGGTAATGCAGCTTTTTGGTGCCTGCGGTTGCAGGGGGAAGATTCCGTCGACCCACGGGAGATTTCTTCAGAGCTTCTGGTGCAGAGAGGAGGCAGACTACCCCCACAGCATGCACAAGCAGGAAAACAGTCGAGAAGGCGGCAGGATCAGCGTTACAGAGTAGCAGTAGTCGTCTTTGCTACTATGTTGCAGGTTTGCAGGCTTCCAGCGCGGTCAGCAGTCGATTCCTTATCAGAAGGTGAAGAGAGAGATGCAGAGGAACTCGTCTGAGCTCATGCATTCGTTATCTAAAGTTTCCCCAGAGACAGAGACCCTAAATAGCCAGAAAAGAGGGTTTGGCTACCTAGGAGAGAGGATAGGCTAGCAACACCTGAAGGAGCCTATCACAAGGAGTCTCTGACGTCACCTGGTGGCACTGGCCACTCAGAGCAGTCCAGTGTGCCAGCAGCACCTCTGTTTCCAAGATGGCAGAGGTCTGGAGCACACTGGAGGAGCTCTGGACACCTCCCAGGGGAGGTGCAGGTCAGGGGAGTGGTCACTCCCCTTTCCTTTGTCCAGTTTCGCGCCAGAGCAGGGGCTAAGGGGTCCCTGAACCGGTGTAGACTGGCTTATGCAGAATTGGGCACATCTGTGCCCAACAAAGCATTTCCAGAGGCTGGGGGAGGCTACTCCTCCCCTGCCTTCACACCATTTTCCAAAGGGAGAGGGTGTCACACCCTCTCTCAGACGAAGTTCTTTGTTCTGCCATCCTGGGCCAGGCCTGGCTGGACCCCAGGAGGGCAGATGCCTGTCTGAGGGGTTGGCAGCAGCAGCAGCTGCAGTGAAACCCCAGGAAGGGCAGTTTGGCAGTACCAGGGTCTGTGCTACAGACCACTGGGATCATGGAATTGTACCAACAATGCCAGGATGGCATAGAGGGGGCAATTCCATGATCTTAGACATGTTACATGGCCATATTCGGAGTTACCATTGTGAAGCTACATATAGGTAGTGACCTATATGTAGTGCACGCGTGTAATGGTGTCCCCGCACTCACAAAGTTCAGGGAATTGGCTCTGAACAATGTGGGGGCACCTTGGCTAGTGCCAGGGTGCCCTCACACTAAGTAACTTTGCACCTAACCTTTACCAGGTAAAGGTTAGACATATAGGTGACTTATAAGTTACTTAAGTGCAGTGTAAAATGGCTGTGAAATAACGTGGACGTTATTTCACTCAGGCTGCAGGGGCAGGCCTGTGTAAGAATTGTCAGAGCTCCCTATGGGTGGCAAAAGAAATGCTGCAGCCCATAGGGATCTCCTGGAACCCCAATACCCTGGGTACCTCAGTACCATATACTAGGGAATTATAAGGGTGTTCCAGTAAGCCAATGTAAATTGGTAAAAATGGTCACTAGCCTGTTAGTGACAATTTGGAAAGAAATGAGAGAGCATAACCACTGAGGTTCTGATTAGCAGAGCCTCAGTGAGAGAGTTAGTCACTACACAGGTAACACATTCAGGCACACTTATGAGCACTGGGGCCCTGGGTTACCAGGGTCCCAGTGACACATACAACTAAAACAACATATATACAGTGAAAAATGGGGGTAACATGCCAGGCAAGATGGTACTTTCCTACACTCCGCCTCAGTCACGGAGCATAACGGGAGCTCCACGTGACCCCCACAGTGTAGTTCTTGCATTACACACTGAAGAGTAAGGTACTGTGGTCACCCTTGTATGCGGGACTCAGGATCCTGCATCATCAGGTACCTCGCCTCCGTGGTGTGAGGGACTCAGGATACTGTGTCATCAGGTACTGCGCCCACCCTGGTGTGAGGGACTCAGGATACTGTGTCATCAGGTACCTCACCTACCCTGGTGTGAGGGACTCAGGATACTGTGTCCTCAGGTACCTCGCCTCCGTGGTGTGAGGGACTCAGGATACTGTGTCCTCAGGTACCTCGCCTCCGTGGTGTGAGGGACTCAGGATACTGTGTCATCAGGTACCTCGCCTCCGTGGTGTGAGGGACTCAGGATACTGTGTCATCAGGTACCTCGCCTCCCCTGGTGTGAGGGACTCAGGATACTGTGTCCTCAGGTACCACGCCTCCGTGGTGTGAGGGACTCAGGATACTGTGTCATCGGGTACCGTGCCTCCCCTGGTGTGAGGGACTCAGGATACTGTGTCCTCAGGTACCTCGCTTCCGTGGTGTGAGGGACTCAGGATACTGTGTCATCGGGTACCGTGCCTCCCCTGGTGTGAGGGACTCAGGATACTGTGTCATCAGGTACCTCGCCTCCGTGGTGTGAGGGACTCAGGATACTGTGTCATCAGGTACCTCGCCTGCCCTGGTGTGAGGGACTCAGGATACTGTGTCCTCAGGTACCTCGCCTCCGTGGTGTGAGGGACTCAGGATACTGTGTCATCAGGTACCTCGCCTGCCCTGGTGTGAGGGACTCAGGATACTGTGTCCTCAGGTACCTCGCCACCGTGGTGTGAGGGACTCAGGATACTGTATCATCAGGTACCTCGCCTGACCTGGTGTGAGGGACTCAGGATACTGTGTCATCAGGTACCTCACCTGCCCTGGTGTGAGGGACTCAGGATACTGTGTCCTCAGGTACCTCGCCTCCGTGGTGTGAGGGACTCAGGATACTGTGTCATCAGGTACCGCGCCCACCCTGGTGTGAGGGACTCAGGATACTGTGTCATCAGGTACCTCACCTACCCTGGTGTGAGGGACTCAGGATACTGTGTCCTCAGGTACCTCGCCTCCGTGGTGTGAGGGACTCAGGATACTGTGTCATCGGGTACCGCGCCCACCCTGGTGTGAGGGACTCAGGATACTGTGTCATCGGGTGCCCTGCCTCCCCTGGTGTGAGGGACTCAGGATACTGTGTCATCGGGTACCGTGCCTCCCCTGGTGTGAGGGACTCAGGATACTGTGTCCTCAGGTACCTCACCTGCCCTGGTGTGAGGGACTCAGGATACTGTGTCCTCAGGTACCTCGCCTCCGTGGTGTGAGGGACTCAGGATACTGTGTCATCAGGTACCTCGCCTCCGTGGTGTGAGGGACTCAGGATACTGTGTCCTCAGGTACCTCGCCTCCGTGGTGTGAGGGACTCAGGATACTGTGTCATCGGGTACCGTGCCTCCCCTGGTGTGAGGGACTCAGGATACTGTGTCCTCAGGTACCTCGCCTCCGTGGTGTGAGGGACTCAGGATACTGTGTCATCAGGTACCTCGCCTGCCCTGGTGTGAGGGACTCAGGATACTGTGTCCTCAGGTACCTCGCCTCCGTGGTGTGAGGGACTCAGGATACTGTGTCATCAGGTACCTCACCTGCCCTGGTGTGAGGGACTCAGGATACTGTGTCCTCAGGTACCTCGCCTCCGTGGTGTGAGGGACTCAGGATACTGTGTCATCAGGTACCTCGCCTCCGTGGTGTGAGGGACTCAGGATACTGTGTCCTCAGGTACCTCGCCTCCGTGGTGTGAGGGACTCAGGATACTGTGTCATCGGGTACCGTGCCTCCCCTGGTGTGAGGGACTCAGGATACTGTGTCCTCAGGTACCTCGCCTCCGTGGTGTGAGGGACTCAGGATACTGTGTCATCAGGTACCTCGCCTCCATGGTGTGAGGGACTCAGGATACTGTGTCATCAGGTACCTCGCCTCCCCTGGTGTGAGGGACTCAGGATACTGTGTCATCGGGTACCGTGCCTCCGTGGTGTGAGGGACTCAGGATACTGTGTCATCAGGTACCTCGCTTCCCCTGGTGTGAGGGACTCAGGATACTGTGTCATCAGGTACCCTGCCTCCCATAGTGTGAGGGACTCAGGATGCTGTGTCATCGGGTACCGTGCCTCCCCTTGTGTGAGGGACTCAGGATACTGTGTCATCAGGTACTCTGCTTCCCATAGTGTGAGGGACTCAGGATACTGTGTCATCGGGTACCGTGCCTCCCCTGGTGTGAGGGACTCAGGATACTGTGTCATCAGGTACCTCGCCTCCCCTGGTGTGAGGGACTCAGGATACTGTGTCATCGGGTACCGTGCCTCCCCTGGTGTGAGGGACTCAGGATACTGTGTCATCAGGTACCTCGCCTCCCCTGGTGTGAGGGACTCAGGATACTGTGTCTTCGGGTACCCTGCCTCCCATAGTGTGAGGGACTCAGGATACTGTGTCATCAGGTACCCTGCCTCCCATAGTGTGAGGGACTCAGGATACTGTGTCATCGGGTACCGTGCCTCCCCTGGTGTGAGGGACTCAGGATACTGTGTCATCAGGTACCTCGCCTCCCCTGGTGTGAGGGACTCAGGATACTGTGTCATCGGGTACCTCGCCTCCCCTGGTGTGAGGGACTCAGGATACTGTGTCATCAGGTACCTCGCCTCCCCTGGTGTGAGGGACTCAGGATACTGTGTCTTCAGGTACCTCGCCTCCCTGGTGTGAGGGACTCAGGATACTGTGTCTTCGGGTACCCTGCCTCCCATAGTGTCAGGGACTCAGGATACTGTGTCCTCAGGTACCTCGCCTTCGTGGTGTGAGGGACTCAGGATACTGTGTCATCGGGTACCGTGCCTCCCCTGATGTGAGGGAGTCAGGATACTGTGTCATCAGGTACCCTGCCTCCCATAGTGTGAGGGACTCAGGATACTGTGTCATCGGGTACCGTGCCTCCCCTGGTGTGAGGGACTCAGGATACTGTGTCATCAGGTACCTCGCCTCCCCTGGTGTGAGGGACTCAGGATACTGTGTCATCGGGTACCGTGCCTCCCCTGGTGTGAGGGACTCAGGATACTGTGTCATCAGGTACCTCGCCTCCCCTGGTGTGAGGGACTCAGGATACTGTGTCATCAGGTACCTCGCCTCCCTGGTGTGAGGGACTCAGGATACTGTGTCTTCGGGTACCCTGCCTCCCATAGTGTGAGGGACTCAGGATACTGTATCATCAGGTACCCTGCCTGCCATTGTGTGAGGGACTCAGGATACTGTGTCATCAGGTACCTCGCCTCCCTGGTGTGAGGGACTCAGGATACTGTGTCTTCGGGTACCCTGCCTCCCATAGTGTGAGGGACTCAGGATACTGTGTCATCAGGTACCCTGCCTGCCATAGTGTGAGGGACTCAGGATACTGTGTCATCAGGTACCTCACCTACCCTGGTGTGAGGGACTCAGGATACTGTGTCCTCAGGTACCTCGCCTCCGTGGTGTGAGGGACTCAGGATACTGTGTCATCGGGTACCGCGCCCACCCTGGTGTGAGGGACTCAGGATACTGTGTCATCGGGTGCCCTGCCTCCCCTGGTGTGAGGGACTCAGGATACTGTGTCATCGGGTACCGTGCCTCCCCTGGTGTGAGGGACTCAGGATACTGTGTCCTCAGGTACCTCACCTGCCCTGGTGTGAGGGACTCAGGATACTGTGTCCTCAGGTACCTCGCCTCCGTGGTGTGAGGGACTCAGGATACTGTGTCATCAGGTACCTCGCCTCCGTGGTGTGAGGGACTCAGGATACTGTGTCCTCAGGTACCTCGCCTCCGTGGTGTGAGGGACTCAGGATACTGTGTCATCGGGTACCGTGCCTCCCCTGGTGTGAGGGACTCAGGATACTGTGTCCTCAGGTACCTCGCCTCCGTGGTGTGAGGGACTCAGGATACTGTGTCATCAGGTACCTCGCCTGCCCTGGTGTGAGGGACTCAGGATACTGTGTCCTCAGGTACCTCGCCTCCGTGGTGTGAGGGACTCAGGATACTGTGTCATCAGGTACCTCGCCTGCCCTGGTGTGAGGGACTCAGGATACTGTGTCCTCAGGTACCTCGCCTCCATGGTGTGAGGGACTCAGGATACTGTGTCATCAGGTACCTCGCCTCCCCTGGTGTGAGGGACTCAGGATACTGTGTCATCGGGTACCGTGCCTCCGTGGTGTGAGGGACTCAGGATACTGTGTCATCAGGTACCTCGCTTCCCCTGGTGTGAGGGACTCAGGATACTGTGTCATCAGGTACCCTGCCTCCCATAGTGTGAGGGACTCAGGATGCTGTGTCATCGGGTACCGTGCCTCCCCTGGTGTGAGGGACTCAGGATACTGTGTCATCAGGTACCCTGCCTCCCATAGTGTGAGGGACTCAGGATACTGTGTCATCGGGTACCGTGCCTCCCCTGGTGTGAGGGACTCCAGATACTGTGTCATCAGGTACCTCGCCTCCCCTGGTGTGAGGGACTCAGGATACTGTGTCATCGGGTACCGTGCCTCCCCTGGTGTGAGGGACTCAGGATACTGTGTCATCAGGTACCTCGCCTCCCCTGGTGTGAGGGACTCAGGATACTGTGTCTTCGGGTACCCTGCCTCCCATAGTGTGAGGGACTCAGGATACTGTGTCATCAGGTACCCTGCCTCCCATAGTGTGAGGGACTCAGGATACTGTGTCATCGGGTACCGTGCCTCCCCTGGTGTGAGGGACTCAGGATACTGTGTCATCAGGTACCTCGCCTCCCCTGGTGTGAGGGACTCAGGATACTGTGTCATCGGGTACCTCGCCTCCCCTGGTGTGAGGGACTCAGGATACTGTGTCATCAGGTACCTCGCCTCCCCTGGTGTGAGGGACTCAGGATACTGTGTCTTCAGGTACCTCGCCTCCCTGGTGTTAGGGACTCAGGATACTGTGTCTTCGGGTACCCTGCCTCCCATAGTGTCAGGGACTCAGGATACTGTGTCCTCAGGTACCTCGCCTTCGTGGTGTGAGGGACTCAGGATACTGTGTCATCGGGTACCGTGCCTCCCCTGATGTGAGGGAGTCAGGATACTGTGTCATCAGGTACCCTGCCTCCCATAGTGTGAGGGACTCAGGATACTGTGTCATCGGGTACCGTGCCTCCCCTGGTGTGAGGGACTCAGGATACTGTGTCATCAGGTACCTCGCCTCCCCTGGTGTGAGGGACTCAGGATACTGTGTCATCGGGTACCGTGCCTCCCCTGGTGTGAGGGACTCAGGATACTGTGTCATCAGGTACCTCGCCTCCCCTGGTGTGAGGGACTCAGGATACTGTGTCATCAGGTACCTCGCCTCCCTGGTGTGAGGGACTCAGGATACTGTGTCTTCGGGTACCCTGCCTCCCATAGTGTGAGGGACTCAGGATACTGTATCATCAGGTACCCTGCCTGCCATTGTGTGAGGGACTCAGGATACTGTGTCATCAGGTACCTCGCCTCCCTGGTGTGAGGGACTCAGGATACTGTGTCTTCGGGTACCCTGCCTCCCATAGTGTGAGGGACTCAGGATACTGTGTCATCAGGTACCCTGCCTGCCATAGTGTGAGGGACTCAGGATACTGTGTCATCAGGTACCTCGCCTCCCTGGTGTGAGGGACTCAGGATACTGTGTCATCAGGTACCTCGCTTCCCCTGGTGTGAGGGACTCAGGATACTGTGTCTTCAGGTACCTTGCCTCCCTGGTGTGAGGGACTCAGGATACTGTGTCATCAGGTACCGCGCCCACCCTGGTGTGAGGGACTCAGGATACTGTGTCATCAGGTACCTCACCTCCCCTGGTGTGAGGGACTCAGGATACTGTGTCTTCAGGTACCTCGCCTCCCTGGTGTGAGGGACTCAGGATACTGTGTCATCAGGTACCTCGCCTCCCTGGTGTGAGGGACTCAGGATACTGTGTCATCAGGTACCCTGCCTGCCATAGTGTGAGGGACTCAGGATACTGTGTCATCAGGTACCTCACCTCCCCTGGTGTGAGGGACTCAGGATACTGTGTCTTCAGGTATCTCGCCTCCCTGGTGTGAGGGACTCAGGATAGTGTGTCATCAGGTACCTCGCCTCCCCTGGTGTGAGGGACTCAGGATACTGTGTCATCAGGTACCCTGCCTCCTTGGTGTGAGGGATGGTGTTTGCGGGGGGGGGGGGGGGGCTTCTACCATGCACCCTATGCTGACCTGCTCTCCTCGTTTTAATGTTTATGCGAGGAAGGGGGGGGGTTCCCAACTCCTCCACCCCATCAATTTGCTGCGGCAATAGAAGGCAGGGGTTGGTCCTGGGTGTGGGGGTGCCGGGGATGGAGGTCCGGGGGTCAGATGCCTCTGGGCGCTGTTAGTGGTAGTTTATAAACTTCACAGACGCTCCTCCTGCACCGTGAAGAAAGGAGGGGGGGGGGGGGGAGGGGCTAAGCTGGAAGGAAGTCTCAGGGAGGGGGAGAGGGAGGGCCCTGGGGTTGAGGGGAGTCCAGTGAAGGGCAGGGAGGAGCATGAGGTCTAGGAGGGTGGACGGTCAATAAAAGAGGCAAATACAAGCTGAAGAAGAGGGCCGTGGGATTGGTGGAGGGTGGGAGGAGGAGGAGGGTTTGGGATGGAGAGGAGGACGAGGGTTTGGGATGGAGAGGAGGGGGGTAGGGGGGCTTGGGATGGAGAGGAGGGCTTGGGATGAAGAGGAGGGGGGAGTAGGAGGGCTTGGGATGGAGAGGAGGGCTTGGGATGGAGAGGAGGGGGGAGGAGGAGGGCTTGGATGGAGAGGAGGGCTTGGGATGGAGAGGAGGGGGGAGGAGGAGGGCTTGGATGGAGAGGAGGGCTTGGATGGAGAGGAGGGGGGTAGAGGGGCTTGGGATGAAGAGGAGGGGGGAGTAGGAGGGCTTGGGATGGAGAGGAGGGTGGGGACAGAGCACTGATCGGAGGGTCCCTGGGGGTGGGAGGACCATCCAGGAAGGAGGGGAGTGGGGGGTCGGAGTCTAGTGAGGGAGGGCCCGGGGAGGGCGGGGGGTCCCAGGACCAGGAGGGAGGAGAGACCAGACCACAGCAAGTTCATGACTCTCACCGGCCTCCGCAACTTCTGCTCAGCACCGGGGGCAGCAGACTGAGGGGCCGGGGCGATACCTGGGGGCCAGCAGCAGAGACTGAGGGGCCCATACCCGGGGGCCAGCAGCTGTGACTAAGGGGCCCATACCTGGGGGCCAGCTGCAGAGACTGAGGGCCCACAGTTGGAGCCCAGGATGAACACCATGAAGCACAGGTAGGAGGGGGTATGCAGTTTTATCTAGCGCCAACTCGACCCCGAGGCATTGGAGCGCTTTGCATGTTGGTCTGTGCGCTGTGTAGTTTTATCAGTAAAGTCTGTGCGAAGGTAATGGTCAATTCAACTCAAAATGTCTGTAGTGGCGGTGTGTTATCAGTCCATGCGTACTCTGGTCCACACCACCGCCACCCTACTGTACTCTGCAGCGTTTCACACCACAGCACTCTGTGCCACAGCACTCTACTCCACTCTGTGCCACAGCACTCTACACCACTATGTGCCACTGCAGTCTACTCCACTCTGTGCCACAGCACTCTACACCACTCTGTGCCACAGCACTCTACTGCACTCTGTGCCACTGCACTGTACTCCACTTTGTCACTGCACTCTACTCCACTGCACTCTACTCCACTCTGTGCCACTGCACTCGGAGCCACTGCACTCTGTACCACTGCACTCGGAGACACAGCACTCTACTCCTCTCAGTACCACTGCACTCTACTCCACTATGTGCCACTGCACTCGGGCCGCAGCACTCTACTCCACTCTGTGCCACAGCACTCTACACCACTATGTGCAACTGCACTCTGTGCCACTGCACTCTACTCCACTCTGTGCCACTGCACTTGGAGACACAGCACTCTACTCCACTCTGTGCCACAGCACTCTACTCACTATGTGCCACTGCACTCGGGCCACAGCACTATAATCCACTCTGTGCCACAGCACTCTACACCACTATGTGCCACAGCACTCTGTGCCACTGCACTTTACTCCACTCTGTGCCTCTGCACTCGGAGACACAGCACTCTACTCCACTCTGTGCCACAGCACTCTGTGCCACTGCACTCTACTCCACTCTGTGCCACTGCACTCGGAGACACAGCACTCTACTTCTCTCAGTGCCACTGCACTCTACTCCACTCGGAGCCACTGCACTCTACTCCACTATGTGCCACAGCACTCTACTCCACTCTGTGCCACTGCACTCTAATCCACTGTGCCACTGCACCTGGTGCCACTGCACTCTACTCCACTCAGTGCCACATCACTCTACTCCACTTGGTGCCACAGCACTCATAGCCACTGCATTCTACTCCACTCAGTGCCACAGCACTCTACTCCACTTGGTGCCACAGCACTCCGAGCCACTGCACTCTACTCCACTCCGAGCCACTGCACTCTACTCCACTCGGTGCCACAGCACTCTACTGCACTCTGCCACTGCATTCGTAGCCACAGCACTCTACTCCACTCCGAGCCACTGCACTCTACTCCACTCGGTGCCACAGCACTCTACTGCACTCTGCCACTGCACTCAGAGCCACTGCACTCTACTCCACTCGGTGCCACAGCACTCTACTGCACTCTGACACTGCACTCAGAGCCACTGCACTCTACTCCACTCGTGCCACTGCACTCTACTGCACTCTGACACTGCACTCTGAGCCACTGCACTCTACTCCACTCGTGCCACTGCACTGTACTCCACTCTGTGCCACTGCACTCTACTCCACTATGTGCCACTGCACTCTACTCAACTCTGTGCCACTGCACCTGGTGCCACTGCACTCTACTCCACTTGTTGCCACTGCACTCTACTGCACTCTGCCACTGCACTCTACGCCACTCTACTCGAATATAAACCACTCTAACCTGTGTTACTTATTAGTGCAGTTTCATGTCTCAGCCAGGTTTGGAGCTGTGGTATACACATGGGTTGATTTGTTAGTTATTAGTGCAGTTTCATGTCTCAGCCTCGTTTGGACCTGTGGTATAGACATGATTAGGTTGATAGTAATTAGTGCAGTTCATCTCTCAGCCACAGTTGAAACTGTGGTACACACGTGGGTAGGGTGTTAGTAATTAGTGCAGTTTCATCTCTCAGCCACCGTTGAAGCTGTGGTGTACACGTGGGTAAGGTGTTAGTTATTAGTGCAGTTTCATGTCCCAGCCACGTTTGGAGCTGTGGTGTACACATGGTTAGGGTTAGTTATTAATGAAGCTTTATGTCTCCGATCATGTTTTGTGCTGTGGTGTACACGTGGTTAGCGTGTTAGTTATTAGTGCAGTTTCATGGCTCAGCCACGTTTGGAGCTGTGGTGTACACATGGTTAGTGTGTTAGTTATTAGTGCAGTTTCATGTCTCAAACCATGTTTTGTGCTGTGGTGCACACGTGGTGAGGGTGTTAGTTATTCATGCATTTTCATGTCTCAGCCTCGTTTGGAGCTGTGTTGTACACGTGGTGATAGTGTTAGTTATTAGTGCAGTTTCATGTCCCAGACACGTTTGGAGCTGTGGTGTACACGTGGTTAGGTTGTTAGTAATTAGTGCAGTTTCGTCTCTCAGCCACAGTTGGAGCTCTGGTATACACGTGGGTAAGGTGTTGGTTATTAGTGTAGTTTCATGTCTCAGCCTCGTAAGGAGCTGTGGTGTACACGTGGTTAGCGTGTTAGTTATTAGTGCAGTTTCATTTCTCAGCCTCGTTTGGAGCTGTGGTGTACTCATGGTTAGTGTGTTAGTTATTAGTGCAGTTTCATGTCTCAAACCATGTTTTGTGCCTTGGTGTACACGTGGTGAGGGTGTTAGTTATTAGTGCAGTTTCATGTCTCAGCCACGTTTGGAGCTGTGGTGTACACGTAGTTAGGTTGTTAGTAATTAGTGCAGTTCATCTCCCAGCCACAGTTGGAGCTGTGGTGTGCACGTGGGTAAGGTGTTGGTTATTAGTGCAGTTTCATGTCTCAGCCTCGTAAGGAGCTGTGGTGTACACATGGTTAGTGTGTTAGTTATTAGTGCAGTTTCATGTCTCAGAACATGTTTTGTGCTGTGGTATAAACGTGGTTAGGTTGTTAGTAATTAGGGCAGTTTCACGTCTCTGCCTCGCTTAGAGCTGTGGTGTACACATGGTGAGGGTGTTAGTTATTAGTGCAGTTTCATGCCTCAGCCAAGTTTGGAGCTGTGGTGTACACGTGGTTACAGACTTACTGCCAACCAGAGGCCCCATTTCTAACGGTGGTCACGGGGGTTGTGGATTAGAAGTGGGGTCATGGGAGGGGGTGTTGTTTAGAAGTGGTATCATTTGGGGGTGTTGATTAGAAGTGGGGTCATGTGCAGCAGTGTTGATTAGAAGTGGGGTCATGGGGGTTGTGGATTAGAAGTGGGGTCATGGGAGGGGGTGTTGTTTAGAAGTGGTGTCATTTGGGGGTGTTGATTAGAAGTGGGGTCATGTGCAGCAGTGTTGATTAGAAGTGGGGTCATGGGGGTTGTGGATTAGAAGTGGGGTCATGGGAGGGGGTGTTTATCAAAAGTGGTGTCATTTGGGGGTGCTGATTAGAAGTGGGGTCATGTGCAGCAGTGTTGATTAGAAGTGGGGTCATGGGAGGGGGTGTTGTTTAGAAGTGGGTTCATGGTAGAGGTCCTTGGAGGAGGTGTTGACTAGAAGTGGTGTCATAGGGGGGTGTTTCTCAAAAGTGGTGTCATTTGGGGGTATTGATTAGAAGTGGGGTGCTGCGATCAGGTCGAGGTGTTGTCGTTTGATGGCTGTTACTGGTCTGCAGTCACAGATGCTGTCCTGGGCTGCAAGCTTCCCCCATCTCCCACGAACTGTGGTTTCACAGGTTGGCTTCCATCTGTTTCCTAAGGAGTGGGATGTTTGTGTTGTCGGAAGGATGAACGTCATTCTTGGTCTGTGCCCAAGGGAGCTGTCCCAGGTTTCTGTTTCACTTCCTCTTGACTCAGTGAAACTTCTCGTCTTTGTCAGACATGGCCAGCTTTCCATTATCATTTCACAGGACACTGTGCGTGTAGAGGCACCGTGCACATGTGCGTGAGGAGGCTCCGTGCACATGTGCGTGAGGAGGCACCGTGCACATGTGCGTGAGGAGGCACCGTGCACATTTGCGTGAGGAGGCTCCGTGCACAGGTGCGTGAGGAGGCACCCTGCACATGTGCGTGAGGAGGCTCCGTGCACATGTGCGTGAGGAGGCACTGTGCACATGTGCGTGTGGGGGCACCGTGCACATGTGCGTGAGAAGGCACCGTGCAGCGTGCACTTGTGCGTGAGGAGGCACCGTGCACATGTGCGTGAGGAGGCACCCTGCACATGTGCGTGAGGAGGCACTGTGCACATGTGCGTGTGGGGGCACCGTGCACATGTGCGTGTAGAGGCACCGTGCACATGTGCGTGAGGAGGCACCGTGCACATGTGCGTGAGGAGGCACTGTGCACATGTGCGTGAGGAGGCACCGTGAGGAGGCACCCTGCACATGTGCGTGAGGAGGTTCCGTGCACATGTGCGTGTGGAGGCACCGTGCACATGTGCATGAGGAGGTTCCGTGTACTTGTGCGTGAGGAGGCACTGTGCACATGTGCGTGAGGAGGCACCCTGCACATGTGCGTAAGGAGGCTCCGTGCACATGTGCGTGAGGGGGCACTGTGCACATGTGCATGGGGGGGCACCGTGCACATGTGTGTGTGGAGGCACCGTGCACATGTGCGTGTGGAGGTACCGTGCACATGTGCGTGAGGAGGTTCTGTGCACATGTGCGTGAGGAGGCACTGTGCACATGTGCGTGAGGAGGCACTGTGCACATGTGCGTGAGGAGGCATCGTGAGGAGGCACCCTGCACATGTGCGTGAGGAGGCTTCGTGCACTTGTGCGTGTGGAGGCACCGTGCACATGTGCGTGAGGAGGTTCCGTGCACTTGTGCGTGAGGAGGCACCGTGCACATGTGCGTGAGGAGGCACCCTGCACATGTGCGTAAGGAGGCTCCGTGCACATGTGCGTGAGGGGGCACTGTGCACATGTGCGTGTGGGGGCACCGTGCACATGTGCGTGTGGAGGCACCGTGCACATGTGCGTGAGGAGGTTCTGTGCACATGTGCGTGAGGAGGCACTGTGCACATGTGCGTGAGGAGGCACCGTGAGGAGGCACCCTGCACATGTGCGTGAGGAGGCTCCGTGCACCTGTGCGTGAGGAGGCACTGTGCACATGTGCGTGTGGGGGCACCGTGCACTTGTGCGTGAGGAGGCACCGTGCACATGTGCGTGAGGAGGCACCCTGTACATGTGAGTAAGGAGGCTCCGTGCACATGTGCGTGAGGGGGCACTGTGCACATGTGCGTGTGGGGGCACCGTGCACATGTGCGTGTGGAGGCACCGTGCACATGTGCGTGAGGAGGTTCTGTGCACATCTGCGTGAGGAGGCACTGTGCACATGTGCGTGAGGAGGCACCCTGCACATGTGCGTGAGGAGGCTCCGTGCACATGTGCGTGAGGAGGCTCCGTGCACATGTGCGTGAGGAGGCACTGTGCACATGTGCGTGTGGGGGCACCGTGCACATGTGCGTGAGGAGGCACTGTGCACATGTGCGTGAGGAGGCTCCGTGCACATGTGCGTGTGGAAGCACCGTGCACATGTGCGTGAGGAGGTTCCGTGCACATGTGCGTGAGGAGGCACCGTGCACATGTGCGTGAGGAGGCTCCGTGCACATGTGCGTGTGGAAGCACCGTGCACATGTGCGTTAGGAGGTTCTGTGCACATGTGCGTGAGGAGGCACCGTGCACATGTGCGTGAGGAGGCACCGTGCACATGTGCGTGAGGAGGCTCCGTGCACATGTGCGTGAGGAGGCACCGTGCACATGTGCGTGAGGAGGCTCCGTGCACATGTGCGTGTGGAAGCACCGTGCACATGTGCGTGAGGAGGCACCGTGAGGAGGCACCCTACACATGTGCGTGAGGAGGCTTCGTGCACTTGTGCGTGTGGAGGCACCGTGCACATGTGCGTGAGGAGGTTCCGTGCACTTGTGCGTGAGGAGGCACCGTGCACATGTGCGTGAGGAGGCACCCTGCACATGTGCGTAAGGAGGCTCCGTGCACATGTGCGTGAGGGGGCACTGTGCACATGTGCGTGTGGGGGCACCATGCACATGTGCGTGTGGAGGCACCGTGCACATGTGCGTGAGGAGGTTCTGTGCACATGTGCGTGAGGAGGCACTGTGCACATGTGCGTGAGGAGGCACCGTGAGGAGGCACCCTGCACATGTGCGTGAGGAGGCTCCGTGCACATGTGCGTGAGGAGGCACTGTGCACATGTGCGTGTGGGGGCACCGTGCACTTGTGCGTGAGGAGGCACCGTGCACATGTGCGTGAGGAGGCACCCTGTACATGTGCGTAAGGAGGCTCCGTGCACATGTGCGTGAGGGAGCACTGTGCACATGTGCGTGTGGGGGCACCGTGCACATGTGCGTGTGGAGGCACGTGCACATGTGCGTGAGGAGGTTCTGTGCACATCTGCGTGAGGAGGCTCCGTGCACATGTGCGTGAGGAGGCTCCGTGCACATGTGCGTGAGGAGGCACTGTGCACATGTGCGTGTGGGGGCACCGTGCACATGTGCGTGAGGAGGCACTGTGCACATGTGCGTGAGGAGGCTCCGTGCACATGTGCGTGTGGGAGCACCGTGCACATGTGCGTGAGGAGGTTCCGTGCACATGTGCGTGAGGAGGCACCGTGCACATGTGCGTGAGGAGGCTCCGTGCACATGTGCGTGTGGAAGCACCGTGCACATGTGCGTGAGGAGGTTCTGTGCACATGTGCGTGAGGAGGCACCGTGCACATGTGCGTGAGGAGGCACCGTGCACATGTGCGTGAGGAGGCTCCGTGCACATGTGCGTGAGGAGGCACCGTGCACATGTGCGTGAGGAGGCACTGTGCACATGTGCGTGAGGGGGCTCCGTGCACATGTGCGTGTGGAAGCACCGTGCACATGTGCGTGAGGAGGCTCCGTGCACATGTGCGTGTGGAAGCACTGTGCACATGTGTGTGAGGAGGTTCCGTGCACATGCATCCAAAGATGTTTGTTGGGGAGCAACCAGGAGTCGTGTAGCATGTTTTTGGGATTTCATTCTAAATCCCACTCTACTAAATCAGGACTTGGATAGGCCAGAATGAACTTCTTGAGTACAATTACTATGCATAGACCACCTCCTGGAGTGAGCCCTGACTGCTCACTAGTCTAAATACTCAAAGACAAGTTTAGAAAACACCCAACGGTGATGACCAATGGAGTGAAGCAACTTGAAGCCTTCAAAGACAAAGATCACTTTCAGTTTACATCAAATACACAACCGGGCAGTGGACAATGCTCGCAGCTACTCCTACAACTGGTAGTGTGGGGAGGGTGTGCACAGACGGGGGCCTCACTCACTGTGCACTGACAAGGCCTAGAAGGTGGAAGCCCCTCTGCAGGTGCTCCGTTCCCTTCTGGAGGGCGCCTCGCCCGGCAGCTGGGAAGGACGCTTCCCATGAGGCTCAGGGTGGGCACTGATTTGCATAAGGCGGTCCTCTAGACTAGCAGTGGGTTGGAGGCTACCCTAAGTGATTGCCCTTGGTTCAGATTGTTTGTGGAGACTCCTCACATCAGTGTTTGTGTTTGAAATGTCAGTATCCTCCCTGCAGACTGTCCAGCACCCGCCCACTGCCACAGCGCCTAAACAACAGGCAGTGAACACTATAAAACATGGTGGACCTCTAGAGAGGCAGAGAAGTCCCTGGGTGGGCGACGGCAAATCTAGCTGTGGTCCGGAGGGTGCATTGTAGGCAAATGCTGGCGATGAACCCTGCGTCCTAAAGCTGGGCAGGGCCCGCAGCAGACTGACATGTCCCTCAGAAGGGCAGTCCCTTCAGACTCACTGCCCCGAGGTGCAGTAACTGCAGGAAGCTCGGCCTATTTACAATACTGTGGCGCAGGGCAGCACTGCATGGTCTCTTACTGAGCTGTTCTGCGTCAAAAGAAAAGGGCAGGAATGCGCCGTATCTACAAGACACCACACATGCATCTCCTCTCCCCCTGCGCTGATGCACGATGGGCTGTCACGCGCCAACCGAGGCACCCTTGCACAATGAACCAAAGGCGGATGATTGTTTTTGTGCAGTAAGGTACACCTTCCTGCACAAAAACAATCCATGTAGGCTTTGTCCTGCTGCTATTTGTGCTGCACTCTGTAGCACACACAGACAGAGGGAAAAATGAGGAGACATAAAGGCCCTCATTAGAACAGTGGCGGTAAATCCCGCCTACTGCCACGGCGACGGCCTCCAAAAGACTGTCGCCGTGGCTACCTACTGTCCACCATATTATGACCATAGTCGGAATTCCGCAAGAAGGCTGGCAGAATTCCGGCTACGGTCATGGTGGCGGACGGCGGTAAGGTGGCGCTGCTCCTAGCAGCAGCGCCACGCCAGGAGAACGCCGCTGACCGTATCATGATCCATGATACGCCTGTCGGTGTTCCGCTGGCGGACGCTGCTGCTGGCAGCAGCGCTGCGTCCCGTCTCCTGCCGCAGGACCCCCTGCAAGCAGGTAGGTCGGGTTCTCCAACAGGGGAGGATGGAGGGGGTGTTGTGTGTGTGTGTGTTTGTGGGGGGGGGTGTGATTGTTTTTGTACGCATGCATGCGGGTGTGAGGCGTGTGGAATGCGTGTGTGCATGAATGGGTGTGAGTGTACGTGTATGTTGTGTCGTGTGAATGTGTGTGTGCCTTTATGTATGTTAGTGTGTGTTGCGGTGTGTGTGTATGAATGTATGCATGCGTGTGTGTATGAGTGTGTATGGAGTGGTACATTGGCCAATGTCATATTTTGGGGAAAGGTACCGCCAGCCTGTTGGCAGTACCTTTCTCCAAAATACCACCATCTGCATTTATCTTGACACAGAGGTCAAATGTCAAGCTATGTCTTCTGGCAATCTATTGCTTCTACATTTAACATGGAGTCTAATGTTTACCTGATGTTTACCTTCCTTTCTCTGACTGCAAAGTGAGGGAACTTTCTAAAGTGAACTCGGACATTCTTGCTGGGTACAGGGAGAGTGAAAATAAAAGCTCTGGGATGTCATTTTAACACCTGTAAATGAACTGTACAAATATTTCAAAGTATTTCAGCAGTTAGGAAAGCACAAATGAAGCAATTGTGTGTTATTTTGAAATCTGATGAAAAAAAACTCTACTATGATCAATACAGTTGCCCAGTGATAAATATTTGCTGACACCCAATTTTCACATATTATCCTTTGTGTGCTGTAGAGTCTTAGCAGTATAACTGCATGGCTGGGCAAATGTGGGGGGCATTTCAATGGAAACTGTGCCTCCTGTAAAGGAGAGTGCATTACATCACTTCCCCTGGCTTTAGTGATATATTTGAGGCAGTTTGCTCCAAACCTCAGCCCCAGTGACACACCCCACCCTGACCAGCGCCTGCTGAGTGGGCGTGGCTCGTTAGCGACCCCTGTTTGTTGTGTGACTCTTGGATTCTTCTCAATCCCTATGACCTCAGTAATAAACACTCATGGCAGCACCCCCAGTCTGAGAACCGTCCCAGCACCACTGGTTAGCTGCCTCAGGCCTCTGAACCTGAGGGTATGATTGCTCACTCTTTTGTACCACCAGCCACCCCATTTTATGGTCAGTCAGACTTCACTGCCACTAGTCACCCTCTTTCATGATCACTTACCCTTTGGCTCCCCAAAGCACCCCATTTTGTTTTGCAGATTTTATAATGTGAAGGTGTTGGGTTTAGAGTACAGTCTAGAGTGTGTATGGGGTAGAGATAACAGTCCAGAGTGACTTTGAGTCAAGAATTTATACAGGGTATAGAGTACAGTGAAGTGTCTGTATGGGGTGCAGAGTGTGCTCAAGAGTGTGTATGGGGTATAGAGTCCAGTTGAGAGTGGGGTGTACATCAGTATAGGGTGTCGTCGAGAGTGTGTTTGGGTATCGAGTGTAGTCAAAAGTGTACATCAGTGTAGGGTGTGGCTGAGTGTGTTTGGGTTTTGAGTATGGTCAAGGGTGTTCAAGAGAGTTTTTAGGTATTGAGTATGGTCAAGGGTGTACATCAGTATAGGGTGTGGTCGAGAGTGTATTTGGGTATCTGTAGGAGGCTGGACTGGTTTGTAGTGAGTACCAAGGGGTACTTGCACCTTGCACCAGGCCCAGTTATCCCTTATTAGTGTATAGGGTGTCTAGCAGCTTAGGCTGATAGATAATGGTAGCTTAGCAGAGCAGCTTAGGCTGAACTAGGAGACGTGTGAAGCTACTACAGTACCACTTAGTGTCATTTGCACAATATCATAAGAAAACACAATACACAGTTATACTAAAAATAAAGGTACTTTATTTTTATGACAATATGCCAAAGTATCTTAGAGTGTACCCTCAGTGAGAGGATAGGAAATATACACAAGATATATATACACAATAGCAAAAATATGCAGTATAGTCTTAGAAAACAGTGCAAACAATGTATAGTTACAATAGGATGCAATGGGGAAACATAGGGATAGGGGCAACACAAACCATATACTCCAGAAGTGGAATGCGAACCACGAATGGACCCCAAACCTATGTGACCTTGTAGAGGGTCGCTGGGACTATTAGAAAATAGTGAGAGTTAGCAAAATAACCCTCCCCAAGACCCTAAAAAGTGAGTGCAAAGTGCACTAAAGTTCCCCTAAGGACAAAATAGACGTGTTAGAGGGAAAATGCAAGGAAAACACAAATCAGCAATGCAACAACGATGGATTCCTGACTGAGGGTACCTGTGGAACAAGGGGACCAAGTCCAAAAGTCACAAGCAACTCGGAGATGGGCAGATGCCCAAGAAATGCCAGCGGTTGGTGCAAAGAAGCTCTTACTAGGCTGAAGAACTGTGAATACTGCAGGAACGACAAGGGCTAGAGACTTCCCCTTTGGAGGATGGATCCCCCACGCCTTGGAGAGTCGTGCAGAAGTGTTTTACCGCCGGATGGACGCCAACAAGCCTTGCTACATGCAAATCGTGCGTTTGGCGTTTTTGGACGCTGCTGGGGCCCAGGAGGGACCAGGAGGTCGCAAATTGGAGCTGCAGAGAGAGGGGACGTCGAGCAAGACAAACAGCCCTCACTGAAGCAGGTAGCACCCGGAGAAGTGCCAGAAACAGGCACTACGAGGATGCGTGAAACGGTGCTCGCCGAAGTTGCACAAAGGAGTCCCACGTCGCCGGAGACCAACTTAGAAAGTCGTGCAATGCAGGTTAGAGTGCCGTGGACCCAGGCTTGGCTGTGCACGAAGGATTTCCGCCGGAAGTGCACAGGGGCCGGAGTAGCTTGCAAAGTCGCGGTTCCCAGCAATGCAGCCCAGCGAGGTGAGGCAAGGACTTACCTCCACCAAACTTGGGCTGAAGAGTCACTGGACTGTGGGGGTCACTTGGACGGTGTCGCTGGATTCGAGGGACCTCGCTCGTCGTGCTGAGAGGAGACCCAAGGGACCGGAGATGCAGCTTTTTGGTGCCTGCGGTTGCAGGGGGAAGATTCCGTCGACCCACGGGAGATTTCTTCGGAGCTTCTGGTGCAGAGAGGAGGCAGGCTACCCCCACAGCAAGCACAAGCAGGAAAACAGTCGAGAAGGCGGCAGGATCAGCGTTACAGAGTTGCAGTAGTCGTCTTTGCTACTATGTTGCAGGTTTGCAGGCTTCCAGCGCGGTCAGCGGTCGATTCCTTATCAGAAGGTGAAGAGGGAGATGCAGAGGAACTCGGCTGAGCTCATGCATTCGTTATCTAAAGTTTCCCCAGAGACAGAGACCCTAAATAGCCAGAAAAGAGGGTTTGGCTACCTAGGAGAGAGGAAAGGCTACTAACACCTGAAGGAGCCTATCAGCAGGAGTCTCTGACGTCACCTGGTGGCACTGGCCACTCAGAGCAGTCCAGTGTGCCAGCAGCACCTCTGTTTCCAAGATGGCAGAGGTCTGGAGCACACTGGAGGAGCTCTGGACACCTCCCAGGGGAGGTGCAGGTCAGGGGAGTGGTCACTCCCCTTTCCTTTGTCCAGTTTCGCGCCAGAGCAGGGGCTAAGGGGTCCCTGAACCGGTGTAGACTGGCTTATGCAGAATTGGGCACATCTGTGCCCAACAAAGCATTTCCAGAGGCTGGGGGAGGCTACTCCTCCCCTGCCTTCACACCATTTTCCAAAGGGAGAGGGTGTCACACCCTCTCTCAGAGGAAGTTCTTTGTTCTGCCATCCTGGGCCAGGCCTGGCTGGACCCCAGGAGGGCAGCTGCCTGTCTGAGGGGTTGGCAGCAGCAGCAGCTGCAGTGAAACCCCAGGAAGGGCAGTTTGGCAGTACCAGGGTCTGTGCTACAGACCACTGGGATCATGGGATTGTGCCAACTATGCCAGGATGGTATAGAGGGGGCAATTCCATGATCATAGACATGTTACATGGCCATATTCGGAGTTACCATGGTGAAGCTACATATAGGTAGTGACCTATATGTAGTGCACGCGTGTAATGGTGTCCCCGCACTCACAAAGTTCAGGGAATTGGCTCTGAACAATGTGGGGGCACCTTGGCTAGTGCCAGGGTGCCCTCACACTAAGTAACTTTGCACCTAACCTTTACCAGGTAAAGGTTAGACATATAGGTGACTTATAAGTTACTTAAGTGCAGTGTAAAATGGCTGTGAAATAACGTGGACGTTATTTCACTCAGGCTGCAGTGGCAGGCCTGTGTAAGAATTGTCAGAGCTCCCTATGGGTGGCAAAAGAAATGCTGCAGCCCATAGGGGTCTCCTGGAACCCCAATACCCTGGGTACCTCAGTACCATATACTAGGGAATTATAAGGGTGTTCCAGTAAGCCAATGTAAATTGGTAAAAATGGTCACTAGCCTGTTAGTGACAATTTAAAAGTAATGAGAGAGCATAACCACTGAGGTTCTGGTTAGCAGAGCCTCAGTGAGACAGTTAGGCACCACACAGGGAACATATACATGCACACCTATGAGCACTGGAGCCCTGTGTGACAGGGTCCCAGTGACACATACATATAGGCCACAAACCTATGAGCACTGGGGTCCTGACTAGCAGGATCCCAGTGACACATAACAACCATACTGAAAACATGGTGTTTTCACTATGAGCACTGAGGCCTGGCTATCAGGATCCCAGTGAGACAGTGAAAACAGTGACAAACACCCTGACATACACTCACAAACAGGCCAAAAGTGGGGGTAACAAGGCTAGAAAGAGGCTACCTTCTCACACAACCCCCCCCCAAACGAAGGACAATAAGGCTAACCTTGGCCAGTTGAGACTTTATTGTCTAAGTGGTGATAAGTAGAGAGTAGCTCTGCAATAGACTGGTTACTCCCTTTATCATCCACTATATGGTTACTTCCCTGTGGGGATGTAAACCACCCTGTTTGAAGTTTTTTAGCTAAGCAACAATGTGAAGATGTATTTTCAGAGTTTCTATCAGTAAGTTTTAGTTTAGAGCAGTGGGAATTGTCCACTGAACCTATTTGTAGTGATGGAAATGCCAGACAGGGATGCTGTCTCAGAAAAGCCATAGCTGGGCAAAAACTTTGTCCATATGGCTGGAAGAGAGAACAGGGATGCTGTTTCTCTTGGGTTGGAGCAGGGCAGGGATGCTGTCCTATCAGCTCCACACTAGGGCAGGGATGCTGTCCTAAGTGTTGTGAGGCAGTGCAGAGTTTCTGCACTAAAGTTTCTCTGGGAGGGTTGGAGGGATGCTCCATGTTAACTAAAATGGTGCTCTTTTTCTCACCAATGTTAGTTATCCCACAGAGAGGTACTTCCACCTCAGGGAGTCCAGCTTTGCCAGCTGATGATTCCCTTGGAACAGGTGCCACCCCAGGAGAGGTTTCTCCCACCACAGGAATAGTATCCTGAATGGTAGGGTGGTTAGGGGATACTGTGATACCCTTTTTACCTGTTGATGGAGAGGGATCCTGAGTTTTCAGGCCTTCTCTCCTTTGCTTTTTCATTTCACTTGAAATGAGAGGGAACAATTCCTCAGGGATGCCCAGCATGGCTGCATGGGCATAAAACTCTACATCAGCCCAACCTGAGGCCTCTAGGTCATTACCTAAGAGACAGTCTACAGGTAAGCTAGGTGATACCACCACCTGCTTAGGGCCAGTAACTCCACCCCAACTAAACTGAATTATAGCTAAGGGAAGAAACTTAGTGGAGTTATGGACATCAATAATCTTATACTGTTCTCCAATGATGTGTTGATCAGGGTGCACTAGGTTGTCAGTCACCAAAGTGAAACTGGCACCTGTGTCCCTGTAGGCCAAGGCCTCAACACCATTTATTGAAACTGTCTGCCTGTACTTATCCATTGTAAGGGGACAAGCAGCCAGTGTGGCAAGGCCAATGCCACTAGGTGTGACAGAAACTGTCTTGGGACTGATGACATCAGTTTCCACTATGGACCCATAAGTGAACCCAACTACACCCTTTGCTTGACTGTTGCCAGCAGTCCCACCACTAGTACCACTACTGCTAGGGGCACTAGAGCTTGATGTATTAGTGGTGGTAGGCTCAGGGGGTTTACCTGGACAGGACTTATCCCCTGGCCTATGGCCTCTGTTTTTACACACAAAGCACCAAGGCTTTTTAATGTGTGCAGGTTGGGAAGAAGAGGAAGAATTTGTTTTATCCCCACCCTCTGAAGAGTGTTTAAGATTTGAAGTGGGATCTTTGGTTTTACCCTTATCCCCATGCTTATCTTGAGATTTTTCACCATCTTTCTTCTTATTGCCATCTTTGTCACCCCCTGTATGAACTTTTCTGTTCACCCTTGTTCTGACCCATTTGTCTGCCTTCTTTCCCAATTCTTGGGGAGAGGTCAGATCAGAGTCTACCAGGTACTGGTGCAACAAATCAGACACACAATTATTAAGTATATGCTCTCTCAGGATTGTGTTATACAGGCTGTCATAATCAGTAACTTTACTGCCATGTAACCACCCCTCCAAGGCCTTCACTGCCTGGTCAATGAAATCAACCCAGTCTTGTGAAGACTCCTTTTTGGTCTCTCTGAACTTTATCCTGTACTGTTCAGTGGTTAAGCCATAACCCTCCAGGAGTGCATTCTTAAGAACTGTAAAATTATTGGCATCATTTTCTTTCACAGTAAGGAGCCTATCCCTACCTTTTCCACTAAATGATAGCCATAGGATAGCAGCCCACTGCCTTTGAGGGACATCCTGTACAACACAGGCCCTCTCAAGTGCAGCAAACCACTTGTTAATGTCATCCCCCTCCTTATAAGGGGGAACTATCTTGTGCAGATTCCTGGAATCATGCTCTTTTGCAGGATGACTATGGGGAATACTGCTGCTGCCACCATGGGTATCTAAACCCAACTTCTGTCTTTCCCTCTCTATTTCTAAAGACTGTCTATCCAAATCCAGCTGTTGCTTCTTGAGCTTCAGTCTGGTTTGTTCCACTCTCAATCTATTGAGCTCCCTTTCTAACAATCTGTCATCAGGGTGGGTGGGAGGGACATTTCTAGATACAGAGGTATGATGGGAATGAACAGAAGGAGACCTGTCCCTTACAGAGGGCACCCTAACAGCTTGGCTACCAGCATAATGTGAGATCACATCATCAGTATGGTGTGATTCAACCTCTGTACCAACTATGCTAGACTGTCTAGTAATGGGCAGGCTGAGAAGTTTCTTTCCTGAACCTTTTCCTGGGGGAGTCCCTGGATCAGATTGAGAACCATTAGCTACTTTTTCTACAGATTGGGCACTTATGGCCTTATCCTGTACTCTAAGCATATTAATTAACAGTTCTAAGGAAGGATTCTTCCCTACACTCAAACCTCTCTCTATGCAGAGACTCCTTGCTCCTTTCCAGCTAAGGTGATCATATGCAAGTTTGGACAGTTCAACATTTTTTCCTGTGCCAGACATTTTTTTGAGAGAGTTGAAGTGATAGAAAAAGAGAAAAAAGTTTTCAGAACTTTTTGGAAAGACAGAAAAAAAACTTTTTAAACTTTTAAGAACTTTTTGAAAGTTTAGAAGTACTTTTCAGCACTTAGAAAAGAGTGAAAAGAGGAAATGCAAAACTTTTTGGCTATGTGTATATACACTGACCTTGTTTTGTATATTTTTCTCTTATGAAAAGTACAATGACAAGAGTGGTAAGTAGTCTCAAGCACTTATCCCACCACTGCACAACCAATGTAGGAGGCTGGACTGGTTTGTAGTGAGTACCAAGGGGTACTTGCACCTTGCACCAGGCCCAGTTATCCCTTATTAGTGTATAGGGTGTCTAGCAGCTTAGGCTGATAGATAATGGTAGCTTAGCAGAGCAGCTTAGGCTGAACTAGGAGACGTGTGAAGCTACTACAGTACCACTTAGTGTCATTTGCACAATATCATAAGAAAACACAATACACAGTTATACTAAAAATAAAGGTACTTTATTTTTATGACAATATGCCAAAGTATCTTAGAGTGTACCCTCAGTGAGAGGATAGGAAATATACACAAGATATATATACACAATAGCAAAAATATGCAGTATAGTCTTAGAAAACAGTGCAAACAATGTATAGTTACAATAGGATGCAATGGGGAAACATAGGGATAGGGGCAACACAAACCATATACTCCAGAAGTGGAATGCGAACCACGAATGGACCCCAAACCTATGTGACCTTGTAGAGGGTCGCTGGGACTATTAGAAAATAGTGAGAGTTAGCAAAATAACCCTCCCCAAGACCCTAAAAAGTGAGTGCAAAGTGCACTAAAGTTCCCCTAAGGACAAAATAGACGTGTTAGAGGGAAAATGCAAGGAAAACACAAATCAGCAATGCAACAACGATGGATTCCTGACTGAGGGTACCTGTGGAACAAGGGGACCAAGTCCAAAAGTCACAAGCAACTCGGAGATGGGCAGATGCCCAAGAAATGCCAGCGGTTGGTGCAAAGAAGCTCTTACTAGGCTGAAGAACTGTGAATACTGCAGGAACGACAAGGGCTAGAGACTTCCCCTTTGGAGGATGGATCCCCCACGCCTTGGAGAGTCGTGCAGAAGTGTTTTACCGCCGGATGGACGCCAACAAGCCTTGCTACATGCAAATCGTGCGTTTGGCGTTTTTGGACGCTGCTGGGGCCCATGAGGGACCAGGAGGTCGCAAATTGGAGCTGCAGAGAGAGGGGACGTCGAGCAAGACAAACAGCCCTCACTGAAGCAGGTAGCACCCGGAGAAGTGCCAGAAACAGGCACTACGAGGATGCGTGAAACGGTGCTCGCCGAAGTTGCACAAAGGAGTCCCACGTCGCCGGAGACCAACTTAGAAAGTCGTGCAATGCAGGTTAGAGTGCCGTGGACCCAGGCTTGGCTGTGCACGAAGGATTTCCGCCGGAAGTGCACAGGGGCCGGAGTAGCTTGCAAAGTCGCGGTTCCCAGCAATGCAGCCCAGCGAGGTGAGGCAAGGACTTACCTCCACCAAACTTGGGCTGAAGAGTCACTGGACTGTGGGGGTCACTTGGACGGTGTCGCTGGATTCGAGGGACCTCGCTCGTCGTGCTGAGAGGAGACCCAAGGGACCGGAGATGCAGCTTTTTGGTGCCTGCGGTTGCAGGGGGAAGATTCCGTCGACCCACGGGAGATTTCTTCGGAGCTTCTGGTGCAGAGAGGAGGCAGGCTACCCCCACAGCATGCACAAGCAGGAAAACAGTCGAGAAGGCGGCAGGATCAGCGTTACAGAGTTGCAGTAGTCGTCTTTGCTACTATGTTGCAGGTTTGCAGGCTTCCAGCGCGGTCAGCGGTCGATTCCTTATCAGAAGGTGAAGAGGGAGATGCAGAGGAACTCGGCTGAGCTCATGCATTCGTTATCTAAAGTTTCCCCAGAGACAGAGACCCTAAATAGCCAGAAAAGAGGGTTTGGCTACCTAGGAGAGAGGAAAGGCTACTAACACCTGAAGGAGCCTATCAGCAGGAGTCTCTGACGTCACCTGGTGGCACTGGCCACTCAGAGCAGTCCAGTGTGCCAGCAGCACCTCTGTTTCCAAGATGGCAGAGGTCTGGAGCACACTGGAGGAGCTCTGGACACCTCCCAGGGGAGGTGCAGGTCAGGGGAGTGGTCACTCCCCTTTCCTTTGTCCAGTTTCGCGCCAGAGCAGGGGCTAAGGGGTCCCTGAACCGGTGTAGACTGGCTTATGCAGAATTGGGCACATCTGTGCCCAACAAAGCATTTCCAGAGGCTGGGGGAGGCTACTCCTCCCCTGCCTTCACACCATTTTCCAAAGGGAGAGGGTGTCACACCCTCTCTCAGAGGAAGTTCTTTGTTCTGCCATCCTGGGCCAGGCCTGGCTGGACCCCAGGAGGGCAGCTGCCTGTCTGAGGGGTTGGCAGCAGCAGCAGCTGCAGTGAAACCCCAGGAAGGGCAGTTTGGCAGTACCAGGGTCTGTGCTACAGACCACTGGGATCATGGGATTGTGCCAACTATGCCAGGATGGTATAGAGGGGGCAATTCCATGATCATAGACATGTTACATGGCCATATTCGGAGTTACCATGGTGAAGCTACATATAGGTAGTGACCTATATGTAGTGCACGCGTGTAATGGTGTCCCCGCACTCACAAAGTTCAGGGAATTGGCTCTGAACAATGTGGGGGCACCTTGGCTAGTGCCAGGGTGCCCTCACACTAAGTAACTTTGGACCTAACCTTTACCAGGTAAAGGTTAGACATATAGGTGACTTATAAGTTACTTAAGTGCAGTGTAAAATGGCTGTGAAATAACGTGGACGTTATTTCACTCAGGCTGCAGTGGCAGGCCTGTGTAAGAATTGTCAGAGCTCCCTATGGGTGGCAAAAGAAATGCTGCAGCCCATAGGGGTCTCCTGGAACCCCAATACCCTGGGTACCTCAGTACCATATACTAGGGAATTATAAGGGTGTTCCAGTAAGCCAATGTAAATTGGTAAAAATGGTCACTAGCCTGTTAGTGACAATTTAAAAGTAATGAGAGAGCATAACCACTGAGGTTCTGGTTAGCAGAGCCTCAGTGAGACAGTTAGGCACCACACAGGGAACATATACATGCACACCTATGAGCACTGGGGCCCTGTGTGACAGGGTCCCAGTGACACATACATATAGGCCACAAACCTATGAGCACTGGGGTCCTGACTAGCAGGATCCCAGTGACACATAACAACCATACTGAAAACATGGTGTTTTCACTATGAGCACTGAGGCCTGGCTATCAGGATCCCAGTGAGACAGTGAAAACAGTGACAAACACCCTGACATACACTCACAAACAGGCCAAAAGTGGGGGTAACAAGGCTAGAAAGAGGCTACCTTCTCACAGTATCGAGTATGGTCTAGGGTGTACATCAGTATAGGGTGTGGTCAAGAGTGTATTTGGGTATCGAGTATGGTCAAGGGTGTTCAAGAGTGTATTTGGGTATCGAGTATGGTCTAGGGTGTACATCAGTATAGGGTGCAGTCGAGAGTGTTTTTGGGTATCGAGTATGGTCTAGGGTGTACATCAGTATAGGGTGCAGTCGAGAGTGTTTATGGGTATCGAGTATGGTCAACGGTGTACATCAGTATAGAATGTGGTCGAGAGTGTTTTTGGGTATCAAGTATGGTCAAGGGTGTACATCAGTATAGGGTGTGGTTGAGAGTGTTTTTTGAGTATACACCCTTGAGAGTGTATCTGGGTATCGAGTATGGTCAAGGTGTACATCAGTATAGGGCGCGGTTGAGAGTGAATTTGGGTATCGAGTATGGTCAAGGTGTACATCAGTATAGGGCGCAGTTGAGAGTGTTTTTGGGTATTGAGTATGGTTAAGGGTGTACATCAGTATAGGGTGCGGTCGAGAGTGTTTCTGGGTATCGAGTATGGTCAAGGGTGTACATCAGTATAGGGTGTGGTCGAGAGTGTATTTGGGTATTGAGCATGGTCAAGAGTGTACATCAGTATAGGGTGTGGTCAAGAGTGTATTTGGGTATCGAGTATGGTCTAGGGTGTACATCAGTGTAGGAGGCTGGACTGGCTTGTAGTGAGTACCAAGGGGTACTTGCACCTTGCACCAGGCCCAGTTATCCCTTATTAGTGTATAGGGTGTCTAGCAGCTTAGGCTGATAGATAATGGTAGCTTAGCAGAGCAGCTTAGGCTGAACTAGGAGACGTGTGAAGCTACTACAGTACCACTTAGTGTCATATGCACAATATCATAAGAAAACACAATACACAGTTATACTAAAAATAAAGGTACTTTATTTTTATGACAATATGCCAAAGTATCTTAGAGTGTACCCTCAGTGAGAGGATAGGAAATATACACAAGATATATATACACAATAGCAAAAATATGCAGTATAGTCTTAGAAAACAGTGCAAACAATGTATAGTTACAATAGGATGCAATGGGGAAACATAGGGATAGGGGCAACACAAACCATATACTCCAAAAGTGGAATGTGAACCACGAATGGACCCCAAACCTATGTGACCTTGTAGAGGGTCGCTGGGACTATTAGAAAATAGTGAGAGTTAGAAAAATAACCCTCCCCAAGACCCTGAAAAGTGAGTGCAAAGTGCACTAAAGTTCCCCTAAGGACAAAATAGTTGTGTTAGAGGGAAAATGCAAGGAAAACACAAATCAGCAATGCAACAACGATGGATTCCTGACTGAGGGTACCTGTGGAACAAGGGGACCAAGTCCAAAAGTCACAAGCAGCTCGGAGATGGGCAGATGCCCAAGAAATGCCAGCGGTTGGTGCAAAGAAGCTCTTACTAGGCTGAAGAACTGTGAATACTGCAGGAACGACAAGGGCTAGAGACTTCCCCTTTGGAGGATGGATCCCCCACGCCTTGGAGAGTCGTGCAGAAGTGTTTTCCCGCCGGATGGACGCCAACAAGCCTTGCTACACGCAAATCGTGCGTTTGGCGTTTTTGGACGCTGCTGGGGCCCAGGAGGGACCAGGAGGTCGCAAATTGGACCTGCGGAGAGAGGGGACGTCGAGCAAGACAAAGAGCCCTCACTGAAGCAGGTAGCACCCGGAGAAGTGCCAGAAACAGGCACTACGAGGATGCGTGAAACGGTGCTCGCCGAAGTTGCACAAAGGAGTCCCACGTCGCCGGAGACCAACTTAGAAAGTCGTGCAATGCAGGTTAGAGTGCCGTGGACCCAGGCTTGGCTGTGCACGAAGGATTTCCGCCGGAAGTGCACAGGGGCCGGAGTAGCTTGCAAAGTCGCGGTTCCCAGCAATGCAGCCCAGCGAGGTGAGGCAAGGACTTACCTCCACCAAACTTGGGCTGAAGAGTCACTGGACTGTGGGGGTCACTTGGACAGCATCGCTGGATTCGAGGGACCTCGCTCGTCGTGCTGAGAGGAGACCCAAGGGACCGGTAATGCAGCTTTTTGGTGCCTGCGGTTGCAGGGGGAAGATTCCGTCGACCCACGGGAGATTTCTTCGGAGCTTCTGGTGCAGAGAGGAGGCAGACTAACCCCACAGCATGCACAAGCAGGAAAACAGTCGAGAAGGCGGCAGGATCAGCGTTACAGAGTTGCAGTAGTCGTCTTTGCTACTATGTTGCAGGTTTGCAGGCTTCCAGCGCGGTCAGCGGTCGATTCCTTATCAGAAGGTGAAGAGGGAGATGCAGAGGAACTCGGCTGAGCTCATGCATTCGTTATCTAAAGTTTCCCCAGAGACAGAGACCCTAAATAGCCAGAAAAGAGGGTTTGGCTACCTAGGAGAGAGGAAAGGCTACTAACACCTGAAGGAGCCTATCACAAGGAGTCTCTGACGTCACCTGGTGGCACTGGCCACTCAGAGCAGTCCAGTGTGCCAGCAGCACCTCTGTTTCCAAGATGGCAGAGGTCTGGAGCACACTGGAGGAGCTCTTGACACCTCCCAGGGGAGGTGCAGGTCAGGGGAGTGGTCACTCCCCTTTCCTTTGTCCAGTTTCGCGCCAGAGCAGGGGCTAAGGGGTCCCTGAACCGGTGTAGACTGGCTTATGCAGAATTGGGCACATCTGTGCCCAACAAAGCATTTCCAGAGGCTGAGGGAGGCTACTCCTCCCCTGCCTTCACACCATTTTCCAAAGGGAGAGGGTGTCACACCCTCTCTCAGAGGAAGTTCTTTGTTCTGCCATCCTGGGCCAGGCCTGGCTGGACCCCAGGAGGGCAGCTGCCTGTCTGAGGGGTTGGCAGCAGCAGCAGCTGCAGTGAAACCCCAGGAAGGGCAGTCTGGCAGTACCAGGGTCTGTGCTACAGACCACTGGGATCATGGAATTGTACCAACAATGCCAGGATGGCATAGAGGGGGCAATTCCATGATCATAGACATGTTACATGGCCATATTCGGAGTTTCCACGGTGAAGCTACATATAGGTAGTGACCTATATGTAGTGCACGCGTGTAATGGTGTCCCCGCACTCACAAAGTTCAGTGAATTGGCTCTGAACAATGTGGGGGCACCTTGGCTAGTGCCAGGGTGCCCTCACACTAAGTAACTTTGCACCTAACCTTTACCAGGTAAAGGTTAGACATATAGGTGACTTATAAGTTACTTAAGTGCAGTGTAAAATGGCTGTGAAATAACGTGGACGTTATTTCACTCAGGCTGCAGTGGCAGGCCTGTGTAAGAATTGTCAGAGCTCCCTATGGGTGGCAAAAGAAATGCTGCAGCCCATAGGGATCTCCTGGAACCCCAATACCCTGGTTACCTCAGTACCATATACTAGGGAATTATAAGGGTGTTCCAGTAAGCCAATGTAAATTGGTAAAAATGGTCACTAGCCTGTCAGTGACAATTTGGAAAGAAATGAGAGAGCATAACCACTGAGGTTCTGATTAGCAGAGCCTCAGTGAGACAGTTAGTCACTACACAGGTAACACATTCAGGCACACTTATGAGCACTGGGGCCCTGGGTTACCATGGTCCCAGTGACACATACAACTAAAACAACATATATACAGTGAAAATTGGGGGTAACATGCCAGGCAAGATGGTACTTTCCTACACAACCCCCCCCCAAACGAAGGACAATAAGACTAGCCATTACCTGATGAGTCTTCATTGTCTAAGTGGAAATATCTGGAGAGTCCATCTGCATTGGAGTGGCTACTCCCAGGTCTATGTTCCACTGTATAGTCCATTCCCTGTAGGGATATGGACCACCTCAACAATTTAGGATTTTCACCTTTCATTTGTTTTAGCCAAAGTAGAGGTTTGTGGTCTGTCTGAACAATGAAGTGAGTGCCAAACAGGTATGGCCTCAACTTCTTCAGAGCCCAGACCACAGCAAAGGCCTCCCTCTCAATGGCAGACCAACGCTTTTCTCTAGGGGTCAACCTTCTACTAATAAAAGCAACAGGTTGATCCTGGCCCTCAGAATTAAGTTGTGATAGGACTGCCCCTACTCCTAATTCAGATGCATCAGTTTGGACATAGAATTTTTTAGAGTAACAAGGGCTTTTCAGGACAGGTGCAGAGCACATGGCCTGCTTCAGCTCCTCAAAAGCTTTCTGACAGTTTGCTGTCCATAATACCTTTTTAGGCATTTTCTTGGATGTGAGGTCATTAAGAGGGGCTGCAATGGAGCCATAGTTCTTAATGAACCTCCTGTAATACCCAGTGAGGCCTAGGAAGGCTCTCACCTGAGTCTGAGTGGTAGGGGGAACCCAATCAATAATAGTTTGGATTTTCCCCTGAAGTGGTGCAATCTGTTCCCCACCAACAAGGTGTCCCAGATAAACCACCTTACCCTGCCCTATCTGGCACTTTGAAGCCTTGATAGTGAGGCCTGCCTTTTGCAGAGCCTCCAAAACTTTCCACAGGTGGACCAGGTGATCATCCCAGCTGGAGCTAAAGACAGCTATATCATCCAAATATGCTGCACTGAAAGCTTCCAGCCCTTGCAGGACTGTGTTCACCAACCTCTGAAAAGTGGCAGGTGCATTTTTCAAACCAAAAGGCATTACAGTAAACTGGTAATGTCCTCCAATGGTAGAAAATGCAGTCTTAGGTTTAGCATCTTCTGACATTTTGATCTGCCAATACCCTGCAGTCAAATCAAAAGTGCTTAGATACTTGGCAGATGCCAGTGTATCTATGAGCTCATCTGCCCTGGGTATAGGGTGAGCATCAGTTTTGGTTACCAAGTTGAGACCTCTATAGTCTACACAAAACCTCATTTCCTTCTTTCCATCTTTAGAATTGGGTTTTGGTACCAGTACCACAGGAGAAGCCCATGGACTGTCAGAGTGCTCAACCACTCCTAGTTCCAACATCTTCTGAACTTCTTGCTTTATGCAGTCCCTGACATGGTCAGGCTGCCTATAGATTTTACTTTTGACAGGTAAACTGTCTCCAGTATCTATAGTGTGCTCACACCAAGAAGTGGTGCCTGGCACAATGGAGAAGAGTTCTGAAAATTGTCCTAGGAGATTTATGCAATTATCTTTCTGCTCAGCAGTAAGACAATCAGCCAAAACTACACCTTCCACAAGAGCATCTTGTTCTGTGGAAGAGAAGAGATCAGGTAGAGGATCACTGTCTTCTTCCTGTCCCTCATCTGTTGCCATGAGCAGGGTGAGATCAGCCCTGTCATAGTAGGGTTTCAGGCGGTTGACATGGAGCACCCTAAGGGGACTCCTGGCAGTGCCTAAGTCAACCAAGTAGGTGACTTCACCCTTCTTTTCAACAATTGTGTGGGGTCCACTCCATTTATCTTGGAGTGCTCTTGGGGCCACAGGCTCCAAGACCCACACTTTCTGCCCTGGTTGGTACTGAACCAAAACAGCCTTCTGATCATGCCATTGCTTCTGGAGCTCTTGGCTGGCCTGAAGGTTTTTACTGGCCTTTTTCATGTACTCAGCCATCCTTGATCTGAGGCCAAGTACATAATCCACAATATCCTGCTTAGGAGCTTTTAAAGGTTGTTCCCAACCCTCCTTTACAAGTGTGAGTGGACCCCTAACAGGGTGTCCAAAAAGAAGTTCAAAGGGGCTGAAGCCCACTCCTTTCTGGGGTACCTCCCTGTAGGCAAAAAGGAGGCATGGTAGAAGGATATCCCATCTCCTGCGGAGTTTTTCAGGGAGTCCCATAATCATGCCTTTGAGAGTTTTATTAAATCTCTCCACCAGTCCATTTGTTTGTGGATGATAGGGTGTTGTGAACTTGTAAGTTACACCACACTCCTTCCACATGGCCTTTAAGTATGCAGACATGAAATTGCTTCCCCTGTCTGATACTACTTCCTTTGGGAAGCCCACCCTGGAAAATATTCCCAGGAGGGCCTTTGCCACTGCAGGAGCTGTAGTGGTCCTTAAAGGAATTGCTTCAGGATATCTTGTGGCATGGTCCACTACCACCAAGATAAACCTATTGCCTGAAGCAGTAGGAGGGTCAAGGGGGCCAACTATGTCAACCCCTACCCTTTCAAAGGGAACCCCAACCACAGGCAGTGGGATAAGGGGTGCCTTTGGAGTGCCACCTGTTTTGCCACTGGCTTGACAGGTTTCACAGGACTTACAAAATTATTTTGTGTCCTCAGACATCCTAGGCCAATGAAACAGTGGTACTAATCTGTCCCAAGTTTTCATTTGACCCAGGTGCCCAGCTAAGGGAATGTCATGTGCCAGTGTTAGGAGGAACTTTCTGTACTCTTGAGGAATCACTAATCTCCTGGCAGCTCCAGGTTTAGGATCCCTATGCTCAGTGTACAAGAGGTTGTCCTCCCAGTAAACTCTGTGTGAGTCACTGACATCCCCATTAGCCTGTTTGACAGCTTGCTGTCTGAGACCCTCTAATGTGGGACAGGTTTGCTGTGCCACACTCAGCTCCTCTCTGGCAGGCCCCCCTTCACCCAAAAGCTCAGCAGTGTCTGCTTCCAGCTCCTCTGGTGTAGGTTCTGCACAGGGAGGGAATTCTTCTTCCTCAGAAGTAGAATCCACTGTAGAGGGAGGGATAGTAGGAAGTGGTTTGCTTCTACTAGCCCTAGCTTTAGGGAGCACTTGGTCCATTGTTCCAGGATCCAAGCTTCCCTGTCCTTTTTGCTTTTTGGCCTGAGCCCTTGTCAAAGCAAAAATATGCCCTGGGATGCCCAGCATTGCTGCATGGGCCTCCAACTCCACATCTGACCAAGCTGATGTCTCCAAATCGTTCCCTAATAGACAGTCTACAGGTAAATCTGAAGCTACCACAACTTTCTTTGGACCAGATACCCCCCCCCAGTTGAGATTTACAACAGCCATGGGGTGGCTTTGTGTTATGTTGTGAGCATCGGTTACTTGGTACTGGTGTCCAAGTATGTGTTGTTCAGGGTGCACCAGTTTCTCAATCACCATTGTGACACTGGCACCTGTGTCCCTGTAGGCCTGGACCTCAACACCATTTATTAGGGTTAGTTGCTTGTACTTCTCCAAGTTATGGGGGCAAGCAACCAAAGTGGCTAAGTCAATAGCCCCTTCAGAGACTAAAGTAGCCTCTGTGGTCTCCCTAATCAGACCAACCCCAACTAAATTACCAAAAGTGAGCCCAGCTACTCCCTTGGATTGGCTATTAGTAGGTTTGCTCCCACCACCACTGCTATTAGTAGGGACACTAGGTGTAGCAGTAGGGGTTGTAGTGGTAGGAGCTGTGGTGCCTTTCTTTGGACAACTGGGATCTGTTGTCCAATGGCCTTTTATCTTACATAAATAGCACCATGGTTTCTTTTCCTTGTTCTGATTAAAGGAGGATTTGGGCCCACCACCCCCACCAGAGTGTTTTTGTGGGCCTGATGAAGACTCATTTTTAGATTTGTCCCCACCCTTGTCAGAAGACTTACCATCCTTCTTTTTGTTGCCATCTTTGTCACCCCCTGTATGAACTTTTCTGTTCACTCTTGTTCTGACCCATTTGTCTGCCTTCTTTCCCAATTCTTGGGGAGAGGTCAGATCAGAGTCCACCAAGTACTGGTGCAACAAATCAGACACACAATTATTAAGAATATGCTCTCTCAGGATCAAGTTATACAGGCTGTCATAATCAGTAACTTTACTGCCATGTAACCACCCCTCCAAGGCCTTCACTGCCTGGTCAATGAAATCAACCCAGTCTTGTGAAGACTCCTTTTTGGTATCTCTGAACTTTATCCTGTACTGTTCAGTGGTTAAGCCATAACCATCCAGGAGTGCATTCTTAAGAACTTGGAAATTGTTAGCATCATTTTCTTTTACAGTAAGGAGCCTATCCCTACCTTTTCCAGTAAATGATAGCCATAGGATAGCAGCCCACTGCTTTTGAGGGACATCCTGTACAGCACAGGCCCTCTCAAGTGCAGCAAACCACTTGTTAATGTCATCCCCCTCTTTGTAAGGGGGAACTATCTTATGCAGATTCCTGGAATCATGCTCTTTTGCAGGATGACTATGGGGAATACTGCTGCTGCCACCATGGGTATCTAAACCCATTTTCTGTCTTTCCCTCTCTATTTCTAAAGACTGTCTATCCAAATCCAGCTGTTGCTTCTTGAGCTTCAGTCTGGTTTGCTCCACTCTCAATCTATTGAGCTCCCTTTCTAACAATCTGTCATCAGGGTGGGTGGGAGGGACATTTCTAGATACAGAGGTATGATGGGAATGAACAGAAGGAGACCTGTCCCTTACAAGGGGCACCCTAACAGCTAGGCTACCAGCATAATGTGAGAGCACATCATCAGTATGATGTGATTCAACCTCTGTACCAACTATGCTAGACTGTCTAGTAATGGGCAGGCTGAGAAGTTTCTTTCCTGAACCTTTTCCTGGGGGAGTCCCTGGATCAGATTGAGAACCATTAGCTACTTTTTCTACAGATTGGGCACTTATGGCCTTATCCTGTACTCTAAGCATATTAATTAACAGTTCTAAGGAAGGATTCTTCCCTACACTCAAACCTCTCTCTATGCAGAGACTCCTTGCTCCTTTCCAGCTAAGGTGATCATATGCAAGTTTGGACAGTTCAACTTTTTGGCCTGTGCCAGACATTTTTAGAGAGAGTTAAAGTGATAGACAAAGAGAAAAAAGTTTTCAGAACTTTTTGGAAAGACAGAAAAAAACTTTTTAAACTTTTAAGAACTTTTTGAAAGTTTAGAAGTACTTTTCAGCACTTAGAAAAGAGTGAAAAGAGGAAATGCAAAACTTTTTGGCTATGTGTATATACACTGACCTTGTTTTGTATATTTTTCTCTTATGAAAAGTACAATGACAAGAGTGGTAAGTAGTCTCAAAGCACTTATCCCACCGCTGCACAACCAATGTAGGAGGCTGGACTGGCTTGTAGTGAGTACCAAGGGGTACTTGCACCTTGCACCAGGCCCAGTTATCCCTTATTAGTGTATAGGGTGTCTAGCAGCTTAGGCTGATAGATAATGGTAGCTTAGCAGAGCAGCTTAGGCTGAACTAGGAGACGTGTGAAGCTACTACAGTACCACTTAGTGTCATATGCACAATATCATAAGAAAACACAATACACAGTTATACTAAAAATAAAGGTACTTTATTTTTATGACAATATGCCAAAGTATCTTAGAGTGTACCCTCAGTGAGAGGATAGGAAATATACACAAGATATATATACACAATAGCAAAAATATGCAGTATAGTCTTAGAAAACAGTGCAAACAATGTATAGTTACAATAGGATGCAATGGGGAAACATAGGGATAGGGGCAACACAAACCATATACTCCAAAAGTGGAATGCGAACCACGAATGGACCCCAAACCTATGTGACCTTGTAGAGGGTCGCTGGGACTGTAAGGAAACAGTGAGGGTTAGAAAAATAGCCCACCCCAAGACCCTGAAAAGTGACTAAAGTTCCCCAAAGAGCACAGAAGTCGTGATAGTGGAATTCTGCAGGAAAGACCAACACCAGCAATGCAACAACGATGGATTTCCAGACTAGGGTACCTGTGGAACAAGGGGACCAAGTCCCAAAGTCACGATCCAGTCGAGAGAAATGCCCAGGAAATGCCAGCTGTGGGTACAAAGAAGCTGCTACTAGGCAGTAGAAGCTGAGGATTCTGCAGGAATGACAAGGGCTAGAAACTTCCCCTTTGGAGGATGGATGTCCCACGTCGTGAAGAGTCGTGCAGAAGTGTTTTCCTGAAGAAAGACCGCAAACAAGCCTTGCTAGCTGCAAATTGTGCGGTTAGGGTTTTTGGATGCTGCTGTGGCCCAGGAGGGACCAGGATATCGCCAATTGCGTCAGGGGACAGAGAGGGTGCCAGGCAAGACAAGGAGCCCTCTCAGAAGCAGGCAGCACCCGCAGAAGTGCCAGAACAGGCACTACGAAGAGGAGTGAAATGGTGCTCACCCGAAGTTGCACAAAGGAGTCCCACGCCGCCGGAGGACAACTTAGGAGGTCGTGCAATGCAGGTTAGAGTGCCGTGGACCCAGGCTTGGCTGTGCACAAAGGATTTCCGCCGGAAGTGCACAGAGGCCGGAGTAGCTGCAAAAGACGCGGTTCCCAGCAATGCAGTCTGGCGTGGGGAGGCAAGGACTTACCTCCACCAAACTTGGACTGAAGAGTCACTGGACTGTGGGAGTCACTTGGACAGAGTTGCTGGATTCAAGGGACCTCGCTCATTGTGCTGAGAGGAGACCCAGGGGACCGGTGATGCAGTTCTTTGGTGCCTGCGGTTGCAGGGGGACGATTCCGTCGACCCACAGGAGATTTCTTCGGAGCTTCTAGTGCAGAGAGGAGGCAGACTACCCCCACAGCATGCACCACCAGGAAAACAGTCGAGAAGGCGGCAGGATCAGCGTTACAGAGTTGCAGTAGTCGTCTTTGCTACTTTGTTGCAGTTTTGCAGGCTTCCAGCGCGGTCAGCAGTCGATTCCTTGGTAGAAGGTGAAGAGAGAGATGCAGAGGAACTCGGATGAACTCTTGCATTCGTTATCTAAGGAATTCCCCAAAGCAGAGACCCTAAATAGCCAGAAAAGAGGGTTTGGCTACTTAGGAGAGAGGATAGGCTAGCAACACCTGAAGGAGCCTATCAGAAGGAGTCTCTGACGTCACCTGCTGGCCCTGGCCACTCAGAGCAGTCCAGTGTGCCAGCAGCACCTCTGTTTCCAAGATGGCAGAGGTCTGGAGCACACTGGAGGAGCTCTGGGCACCTCCCAGGGGAGGTGCAGGTCAGGGGAGTGGTCACTCCCCTTTCCTTTGTCCAGTTTTGCGCCAGAGCAGGGCTGAGGGGTCCCTGAACCGGTGTAGACTGGCTTATGCAGAAATGGGCACCATCTGTGCCCATGAAAGCATTTCCAGAGGCTGGGTGGGCTACTCCTCCCCTGCCTTAACACCTTTTTCCAAAGGGAGAGGGTGTAACACCCTCTCTCCGAGGAAGTCCTTTGTTCTGCCTTCCTGGGCCAAGCCTGGCTGGACCCCAGGAGGGCAGAAACCTGTCTGAGGGGTTGGCAGCAGCAGCAGCTGCAGTGAAACCCCTGAAAAGGCAGTTTGGCAGTACCCGGGTCTGTGCTAGAGACCCGTGGGATCATGGGATTGTACCAACAATGCCAGGATGGCATAGAGGGGGCAATTCCATGATCTTAGACATGTTACATGGCCATATTCGGAGTTACCATTGTGAAGCTACACATAGGTAGTGACCTATGTGTAGTGCACGCGTGTAATGGTGTCCCCGCACTCACAAAGTCTGGGGAATTTGCCCTGAACTATGTGGGAGCACCTTTGCTAGTGCCAGGGTGCCCACACACTAAGTAACTTAGCACCCAACCTTTACCAGGTAAAGGTTAGACATATAGGTGACTTATAAGTTACTTAAGTGCAGTGAAAAATGGCTGTGAAATAATGTGTGCATTATTTCACTCAGGCTGTAGTGGCAGGCCTGTGTAAGAATTGTCAGAGCTCCCTATGGATGGCAAAAGAAATGCTGCAGCCCATAGGGATCTCCTGGAACCCCAATACCCTGGGTACCTCAGTACCATATACTAGGGAATTATAAGGGTGTTCCAGTATACCAATGTGAATTGGTGAAATTGGTCACTAGCCTGTTAGTGACAATTTGGAAAGAAATGAGAGAGCATAACCACTGAGGTTCTGGATAGCAGAGCCTCAGTGAGACAGTTCGTCATAACACAGGTAACACATTCAGGCACACTTATGAGCCCTGGGGCCCTGGCTGGCAGGGTCCCAGTGACACATACAACTAAAACAACATATATACAGTGAAAAATGGGGGTAACATGCCAGGCAAGATGGTACTTTCCTACAGTGGTTGAAAGTTATGTTTGGGTATAGTGTATAGCTGAGTGTATGTCTGGGGTACATGATATGTTTGAGTCTGTATGGGTATAGGGTGTGGTTGAAAGGTGTGTTTGGGTATAGTGTATAGCTGAGTGTATGTCTGGGGCACATGATATGTTCGAGTCTTTATGGGGTATAGGGAGTTGTTGAAAGGTGTGTTTGGGTATAGGGTATAGGTGAGTGTATATCTGGGGTACATGATATGTTCGAGTCTGTATGGGGCACAAGGTGTGGTTGAAAGGTGAGTTTGGGTATAGTTTATAGTTGAGTGTATGTCTGGGGTTCATGATATGTTCGAGTCTGTATGGGGTATATGGGGGTGTGGTTGAAAGGTGTGTTTGGGTATAGGGTATAGCTATGTTTGAGTCTGTATAGGGTATAGGCATGTCTACTCGAATTATGCAATTCGGTATTTTCGCAATCTTTGCTGCATTTGCCATATAATCCATTGTCTGCTTCATTACTATTATGTGGGGTATGGCCAAGAGTGTGTGTTGGTACTGGGTGTGGTGGAGTGTATGTGGGGTATAGTCAAGAGTCTGTGTGGGTACTGGGTGTGGTGGAGTGTATGTGGGGTATGGCCAAGAGTGTGTGAGGGTACTGGGTGTGGGGGAGTGTATGTGGGGTATGGCCAAGAGTGTGTGAGGGTACTGGGTGTGGTGGAATGTATGTGGGGTATGGCCAAGAGTGTGTGAGGGTACTGGGTGTGGTGGAGTGTATGTGGGGTATAGCCAAGGGTGTGACAGGACTAGGGTGTGGTGGAGTGTATGTGGGGTATGGCCAAGATTGTGTGAGGGTACTGGGTGTGGTGCAGTGTATGTGGGGTATGGCCAAGAGTGTGTGAGGGTACTGGGTGTGGTGGAATGTATGTGGGGTATGGCCAAGAGTGTGTGAGGGTACTGGGTGTGGTGGAGTGTATGTGGGGTATGTCCAAGATTGTGTGAGGGTACTGGGTGTGGTGCAGTGTATGTGGGGTATGGCCAAGAGTGTGTGAGGGTACTGGGTGTGGTGGAGTGTATGTGGGGTATGGCCAAGAGTGTGTGAGGGTACTGGGTGTGGTGCAGTGGATGTGGGGTATGGCCAAGAGTGTGTGAGGGTACTGGTTGTGGTGGAGTGTATGTGGGGTATGGCCAAGAGTGTGTGAGGGTACTGGGTGTGGTAGAAAATGTGTATATGGTGTAATAGTAAAGAGTGAGTAGTGTATGCTTGAAAGTATGTAGTTGTACCGAGCAGCCCCTCACAAACTGTAGATTCCTAATCTGAGTTTGCTGGGTCGGAAAGTCCGAGCAATAAATTAAGATGCCTTTAAATTCTGTGTCTATCTTGTCACATTTGCTGGTATTTCAAAGCCAGAGGTCAAATGTCAGGCTATGTCTTCTGACAAACTGCTGCCTGTTCTTTTAACATGGGAATTGGTGTTTACTTTTCTTTCTCTGGTTGCAAAGTGAGAGGCGTTTTCAAAGAGAATTATGTGACGTTCATGCTGAAGAACAGGGAGTGTGAAAGAACAGGCTGAAGCATATTGTGTTTTGCACACGATGTAACACGATGTAAATACCTGGAAATGAACGGAATGCGTTCAGAAGACAGGAAAACAAAAATGAAGCACATTATGGCCCTCATTCTGACCTTGGCGGGCGGCGGAGGCCGCCCGCCAAAGTCCCGCCGTCAGGTTACCGTTCCGCGGTCGAAAGACCGCGGCGGTAATTCTGACTTTCCCGCTGGGCTGGCGGGCGGTCGCCTTCAGACCGCCAGCCAGCCCAGCGGGAAAGAGGCTTCCACGATGAAGCCGGCTCGGAATCGAGCCGGCGGAGTGGAAGCTGTGCGACGGGTGCAGTTGCACCCGTCGCGTATTTCACTGTCTGCGCAGCAGACAGTGAAATACATGTAGGGGCCCTCTTACGGGGGCCCCTGCAATGCCCATGCCAGTGGCATGGGCACTGCAGGGGCCCCCAGGGGCCCCGCGACCCCCCCTACCGCCATCCGGATCTCGGCGGTCCGACCGCCGGGATCTGGATGGCGGTAGGGGGGGTCGGAATCCCCGCGGCGGTGCAGCAAGCTGCGCCGCCGCGGAGGATTCAATGGGGCCGCGGTACACTGGCGGGACCCCGCCAGTGGTGCCGGTCCGACCGCGGCTTTACCGCCGCGGTCGGAATCCCCATTGGAGCACCGCCGGCCTGTCGGCGGTGCTCCAGCGGTCCTCCGCCCTGGCGGTCAAAGACCGCCAGGGTCAGAATGACCACCTATGTTTGTAATTCTGAAGTGTGATGGAAATAGAGATTTTAATAGGATCAAAATAAATTAAGACACTTTTCTTGATGCTGCACAAATTACAAATATTTTCAGAAACCTAATTTCCAATGTGTGTGATATGTTGTTTTAGCGGTAAAACTGCAGGTCTGCGCAAATCTAGTGGCCACTTACATGGAAACTGTGTTGTCTTCAAATGACAGTGCACGCCCGCATGACGCTTCAGTTACATTAAAAAACTGCCTGCCTTGTGTGCATGAAAGGTAGGTGGGTCACGAATGTTTGTCATTCTAAAAACTGGTAGAGTACGGTAGAGTCTATGTATGGGCATGGGTTGTGGGCAATTGTGGATGAGGATGGTCAAGTGTATTTGGATATAGCAAATGTGCAGGTGTGTGTGTAAGGGGTATAGGATATGATTGAAATGTGCAGGTGTGTGTAAGGGGTATAGGATATGATTGAAATGTGCAGGTGTGTGTAAGGGATATAGGAAATGATTGAAATGTGCAGGTGTGTGTGTAAGGGGTATAGGATATGATTGAAATGTGCAGGTGTGTGTAAGGGATATAGGAAATGATTCAAATGTGCAGGTGTGTGTGTAAGGGGTATAGGATATGATTGAGATGTGCAGGTGTGTATAAAGGGTATAGGATATGATTGAAATGTGCAGGTGTGTGTAAGGGATATAGGAAATGATTCAAATGTGCAGGTGTGTGTGTAAGGGGTATAGGATATGATTGAGATGTGCAGGTGTGTATAAAGGGTATAGGATATGATTGAAATGTGCAGGTGTGTGTAAGGGATATAGGAAATGATTCAAATGTGCAGGTGTGTGTAAGGGGTATAGGGTATGATTCAAATGTGCAGGTGTGTGTAAGGGATATAGGATATGATTGAAATGTGCATGTGTGTGTAACGGGTTAGGATATGATTGAAATGTGCAGGTGTGTGTGTAAGGGGTATAGGACATGATTGAAATGTGCAGGTGTGTGTAAGGGATAAAGGATATTATTGAAATGTGCAGGTGTGTGTAACGGGTTAGGATATGATTGAAATGTGCAGGTGTGTGTGTAAGGGGTATAGGACATGATTGAAATGTGCAGGTGTGTGTAAGGGATAAAGGATATTATTGAAATGTGCAGGTGTGTGTAAGGGGTATAGGGTATGATTGAAATGTGCAGGTGTGTGTAAGGGATATAGGAAATGATTCAAATGTGCAGGTGTGTATAAAGAGTATAGGATATGATTGAAATGTGCAGGTGTGTGTAAGGGATATAGGAAATGATTCAAATGTGCAGGTGTGTGTGTAAGGGGTATAGGATTTGATTGAAATGTGCAGGTGTGTGTGTAAGGGGTATAGGATATGATTGAAATGTGCAGGTGTGTGTAAGGGATATAGGAAATGATTCAAATGTGCAGGTGTGTGTGTAAGGGGTATAGGATATGATTGAGATGTGCAGGTGTGTATAAAGGGTATAGGATATGATTGAAATGTGCAGGTGTGTGTAAGGGATATAGTAAATGATTCAAATGTGCAGGTGTGTGTGTAAGGGGTATAGGATATGATTGAGATGTGCAGGTGTGTATAAAGGGTATAGGATATGATTGAAATGTGCAGGTGTGTGTAAGGGATATAGGAAATGATTCAAATGTGCAGGTGTGTGTAAGGGGTATAGGGTATGATTCAAATGTGCAGGTGTGTGTGTAAGGGATATAGGATATGATTGAAATGTGCATGTGTGTGTAACGGGTTAGGATATGATTGAAATGTGCAGGTGTGTGTGTAAGGGGTATAGGACATGATTGAAATGTGCAGGTGTGTGTAAGGGATAAAGGATATTATTGAAATGCGCAGGTGTGTGTAATGGGTTAGGATATGATTGAAATGTGCAGGTGTGTGTGTAAGGGGTATAGGACATGATTGAAATGTGCAGGTGTGTGTAAGGGATAAAGGATATTATTGAAATGTGCAGGTGTGTGTAAGGGGTATAGGGTATGATTGAAATGTGCAGGTGTGTGTAAGGGATATAGGATATGATTGAAATGTGCAGGTGTGTGTGTAATGGGTATAGGACTTGATTGAAATGTGCAGGTGTGTGTAAGGGATAAAGGATATTATTGAAATGTGCAGGTGTGTGTAAGGGGTATAGGGTATGATTGAAATGTGCAGGTGTGTGTAACGGATATAGGATATGATTGAAATGTGCAGGTGTGTGTGTAATGGGTATAGGACATGATTGAAATGTGCAGGTGTGTGTAAGGGATAAAGGATATGATTGAAATGTGCAGGTGTGTGTGTAATGGGTATAGGATATGATTGAAATGTGCAGGTGTGTGTAAGGGATAAAGGATATGATTGAAATGTGCAGGTGTGTGTGTAAGGGGTATACTTTGCAACCCTTTGCGCCACATTATGCCTGTGCCAGGCATGATGTATGGAAAGGGGGTGTTCTCCCATTATGGGGGCAAAAAACTAATGCAAAGAAATCTAAAAGATTCCTCAGAGCAGATGTTAAACGGAGGCTGCCATGGATTACAACGGGCCTCTGGGTGCTTTGCAGGATTAGCGTCAACATTTTTAAAGCTAATCCTGCAAAGCGTTGAACTAGTGTAAAAGTTCACGAACTACTGCCACGGTGTTCCTTATATTAAATGACGCACACATGGGGGCGTTAGAGGGGCGCTGAGGGGCGCTGCACTGGTTGCAGCGTCGCTGTTCATAAATATGCCCTGTGTTTATGTTGTTTTTGCTGTGATTGTTCTAAAGCACCTTCATTTAAAGGAGAACTAATGCAGGGTATGTAGAGTCGTCCCACTGGCAGTGTGCCCAGTTGACTGATGTTAGACTCTTTTAAGCATAGGAAGTCTGTGTATTGCACTCATTCACACTCACTCGTCATAGTCACTCACCCTGCCAGGGCTCTGTCTGGTTTATGGGATTAATAATTGTAGGAAAGTACCATCTTGCCTGACATGTTACCCCCATTTTTCACTGTATATATGTTGTTTTAGTTGTATGTGTCACTGGGACCCTGGTAACCCAGGGCCCCAGTGCTCATAAGTGTGCCTGTATGTGTTACCTGTGTAGTGACTAACTGTCTCACTGAGGCTCTGCTAATCAGAACCTCAGTGGTTATGCTCTCTCATTTCTTTCCAAATTGTCACTGACAGGCTAGTGACCATTTTTACCAATTTACATTGGCTTACTGGAACACCCTTATAATCCCCTAGTATATGGTACTGAGGTACCCAGGGTATTGGGGTTCCAGGAGATCCCTATGGGCTGCAGCATTTCTTTTGCCACCCATAGGGAGCTCTGACAATTCTTACACAGGCCTGCCACTGCAGCCTGAGTGAAATAACGTCCACGTTATTTCACAGCCATTTTACACTGCACTTAAGTAACTTATAAGTCACCTATATGTCTAACCTTTACCTGGTAAAGGTTAGGTGCAAAGTTACTTAGTGTGAGGGCACCCTGGCACTAGCCAAGGTGCCCCCACATTGTTCAGAGCCAATTCACTGAACTTTGTGAGTGCGGGGACACCATTACACGCGTGCACTACATATAGGTCACTACCTATATGTAGCTTCACCATGGTAACTCCGAATATGGCCATGTAACATGTCTATGATCATGGAATTGCCCCCTCTATGCCATCCTGGCATTGTTGGTACAATTCCATAATCCCAGTGGTCTGTAGCACAGACCCTGGTACTGCCAGACTGCCCTTCCTGGGGTTTCTCTGCAGCTGCTGCTGCTGCCAACCCCTCAGACAAGCATCTGCCCTCCTGGGGTCCAGCCAGGCCTGGCCCAGGATGGCAGAACAAAGAACTTCCTCTGAGAGAGGGTGTGACACCCTCTCCCTTTGGAAAATGGTGTGAAGGCAGGGGAGGAGTAGCCTCCCCCAGCCTCTGGAAATGCTTTGTTGGGCACAGAGGTGCCCAATTCTGCATAAGCCAGTCTACACCGGTTCAGGGACCCCTTAGCCCCTGCTCTGGCACGAAACTGGACAAAGGAAAGGGGAGTGACCACTCCCCTGACCTGCACCTCCCCTGGGAGGTGTCCAGAGCTCCTCCAGTGTGCTCCAGACCTCTGCCATCTTGGAAACAGAGGTGCTGCTGGCACACTGGACTGCTCTGAGTGGCCAGTGCCACCAGGTGACGTCAGAGACTCCTTATGATAGGCTCCTTCAGGTGTTAGTAGCCTTTCCTCTCTCCTAGGTAGCCAAACCCTCTTTTCTGGCTATTTAGGGTCTCTGTCTCTGGGGAAACTTTAGATAACGAATGCATGAGCTCAGCCGAGTTCCTCTGCATCTCCCTCTTCACCTTCTGATAAGGAATCGACCGCTGACCGCGCTGGAAGCCTGCAAACCTGCAACATAGTAGCAAAGACGACTACTGCAACTCTGTAACGCTGATCCTGCCGCCTTCTCGACTGTTTTCCTGCTTGTGCATGCTGTGGGGGTAGCCTGCCTCCTCTCTGCACCAGAAGCTCCGAAGAAATCTCCCGTGGGTCGACGGAATCTTCCCCCTGCAACCGCAGGCACCAAAAAGCTGCATCCCCGGTCCCTTGGGTCTCCTCTCAGCACGACGAGCGAGGTCCCTCGAATCCAGCGACACCGTCCAAGTGACCCCCACAGTCCAGTGACTCTTCAGCCCAAGTTTGGTGGAGGTAAGTCCTTGCCTCACCTCGCTGGGCTGCATTGCTGGGAACCGCGACTTTGCAAGCTTCTCCGGCCCCTGTGCACTTCCGGCGGAAATCCTGTGTGCACAGCCAAGCCTGGGTCCACGGCACTCTAACCTGCATTGCACGACTTTCTAAGTTGGTCTCCGGCGACGTGGGACTCCTTTATGCAACTTCGGCGAGCACCGTTTCACGCATCCTCGTAGTGCCTGTTTCTGGCACTTCTCCGGGTGCTACCTGCTTCAGTGAGGGCTCTTTGTCTTGCTCGACGTCCCCTCTCTCTGCAGGTCCAATTTGCGACCTCCTGGTCCCTCCTGGGCCCCAGCAGCGTCCAAAAACGCCAAACGCACGATTTGCGTGTAGCAAGGCTTGTTGGCGTCCATCCGGCGGGAAAACACTTCTGCACGACTCTCCAAGGCGTGGGGGATCCATCCTCCAAAGGGGAAGTCTCTAGCCCTTGTCGTTCCTGCAGTATTCACAGTTCTTCAGCCTAGTAAGAGCTTCTTTGCACCAACCGCTGGCATTTCTTGGGCATCTGCCCATCTCCGAGCTGCTTGTGACTTTTGGACTTGGTCCCCTTGCTCCACAGGTACCTTCAGACAGGAATCCATCGTTGTTGCATTGCTGATTTGTGTTTTCCTTGCATTCTCCCTCTAACACGACTATTTTGTCCTTAGGGGAACTTTGGTGCACTTTGCACTCACTTTTCAGGGTCTTGGGGTGGGTTATTTTGCTAACTCTCACTATTTTCTAATAGTCCCAGCGACCCTCTACAAGGTCACATAGGTTTGGGGTCCATTCGTGGTTCGCATTCCACTTCTGGAGTATATGGTTTGTGTTGCCCCTATCCCTATGTTTCCCCATTGCATCCTATTGTAACTATACATTGTTTGCACTGTTTTCTAAGACTATACTGCATATTTTTGCTATTGTGTATATATATCTTGTGTATATTTCCTATCCTCTCACTGAGGGTACACTCTAAGATACTTTGGCATATTGTCATAAAAATAAAGTACCTTTATTTTTAGTATATCTGTGTATTGTGTTTTCTTATGATATTGTGCATATGACACTAAGTGGTACTGTAGTAGCTTCACACGTCTCCTAGTTCAGCCTGAGCTGCTTTGCTAAGCTACCATTATCTATCAGCCTAAGCTGCTAGACACCCTATACACTAATAAGGGATAACTGGGCCTGGTGCAAGGTGCAAGTACCCCTTGGTACTCACTACAAGCAAGTCCAGCCTCCTACATTAATGCATTGAAAGGAGTAAGAGAGCTTTGTTCGAATGCTGATAAGCAACTTCCGGCAGACAGGCGGGGGCCCTTCCCCTGCCCCCTCCTGAATATTGTGACCTTCTAGGGGTGGTCAACCCGGCCCCCCGCGCAGGACCTTGTGAAACCTGTAAATGTGGTAATTACCCCGGATTAACACATAGCTCTGCATTCCAAGGACGTGAATCCTGATGCTCTAAACTGCTTACCGCTGCTTTTCCTCACTCTCATGAGTGAGACTGTGTAAGGGTCTGAGAAATGGGTGAGTGTGTACTGAGCATTGTGTAGGGGCGAGAGTGTGTAACTGCCTCATAGTCGCCTCACCCACGCCTGTCGCCTCGTCTCTACCTCACACCTCATCGTTGCCTCACCCATGCCGGCCTCCTCCTCTGTGCCCCCTGCATCATAGTCAGATCTGTGCCTGTTCCCTCATAGTTGCCACATTCTGTCTGTTGTTCATCCATGCCTGCTTCCTCACAGACCCCTCAACTATGCCTGTCTCCTCATTGTTGCCCTATCCGTGCCTGCTGCCTCATCATCATCTCATCCGTGCCTGCTGCCTCATCATCATCTCATCTGTGCCGCCTGCTGCCTCATCATCATCTCATCCGTGCCTGCTGCCTCATCATCATCTCATCTGTGCCGCCTGCTGCCTCATCATCATCTCATCTGTGCCGCCTGCTGCCTCATCATCATCTCATCCGTGCCTGCTGCCTCATCATCTCATCCGTGCCGCCTGCTGCCTCATCATCATCTCATCCGTGCCGCCTGTTGCCTCATCATCATCTCATCCGTGTTTCTGTCGCCTCTTCTGTGCCTATTGTCTCCTCCGTGCCTGCTGCCTCATCATCATCTCATCTGTGCCTACTGCCTCATCATCATCTCATCCGTGCCGCCTGCTGCCTCATCATCATCTCATCCATGCCTGCTGCCTCATCATCATCTCATCCGTGCCGCCTGCTGCCTCATCATCATCTCATCCATGCCTGCTGCCTCATCATCATCTCATCCGTGCCTGTTGCCTCATCATCATCTCATCCATGCCGCCTGCTGCCTCATCATCATCTCATCCATGCCGCCTGCTGCCTCATCATTATCTCATCCGTGCCTGCTGCCTCATCATCATCTCATCCGTGCCGCCTGCTGCCTCATCATCATCTCATCCGTGCCTGCTGCCTCATCATCATCTCATCCTTCTGTGCCTGTTGTCTCCTCCGTGCCTGCTGCCTCATCTCTGTTTTTCTGTGCCCGTCACATCTTCTCTGACAGCCACCTCTTTAGTGCCCATCGCCTTTTTTGTGCCAATCACCTCTTCTGCGCTTGTTGCCTCTTCTTTCACAGTTGCCTCTTCTGTGCCCGCTGCCTCTTCTCTGCCAGTAATCTCTTTGGTACCCATTGCCTCCTCTGCCAATCTCTGCTTCAATGCCCTTGCCTCTTCTCCGACCATTGTCTCTTCACTGCCCATTGTCTCTTCTCTGAGTCTCTGATTCTGTACCCATTGCCTCTTCTCTGCCAGTCTCTGCTTCGGTACCCATAGCCTCTTCTCTGCCAGTCTTTGCTTCGGTTCCCATTGCCTCTTCTCTGCCAATCTCTGCTTCGATGCCCATTGCATCTTCTCTGCCAGTCTTTGCTTCGGTTCCCATTGCCTCTTCTCTGCCAGTCTCTGCTTCGGTACCCATTGCCTCTTCTCTGCCAGTCTCTGCTTTGGTACCCATTGCCTCTTCTCTGCCAGTCTTTGCTTCGGTTCCCATTGCCTCTTCTCTGCCAGTCTCTGCTTCGGTACCCATTGCCTCTTCTCTGCCAGTCTCTGCTTCGGTACCCACTGCCTCTTCTCTGCCAGTCTCTGCTTCGTACCCATTGTATCTTCTCTGCCAGTCTCTGCTCCGATACCCATTGTCTCTCTCTGCCAGTCTCTGCCCCGATGCCCATTGCCTCTTCTCTGCCAGTCTTTCCTTTGGTACTCATTGCCTCTTCTCTGCCAGTCTCTGCTTTGGTAGTGTAGGAAAGTACCATCTTGCCTGGCATGTTACCCCCATATTTCACTGTATATATGTTGTTTTAGTTGTATGTGTCACTGGGACCCTGCCAGCCAGGGCCCCAGTGCTCATAAGTGTGCCCTGTATGTGTTACCTGTGTTATGACTAACTGTCTCACTGAGGCTCTGCTATCCAGAACCTCAGTGGTTATGCTCTCTCATTTCTTTCCAAATTGTCACTAACAGGCTAGTGACCAATTTCACCAATTTACATTGGCTTACTGGAACACCCTTATAATTCCCTAGTATATGGTACTGAGGTACCCAGGGTATTGGGGTTCCAGGAGATCCCTATGGGCTGCAGCATTTCTTTTGCCACCCATAGGGAGCTCTGACAATTCTTACACAGGCCTGCCACTGCAGCCTGAGTGAAATAACGTCCACGTTATTGCACAGCCATTTACCACTGCACTCAAGTAACTTATAAGTCACCTATATGTCTAACCTTTACCTGGTAAAGGTTGGGTGCTAAGTTACTTAGTGTGTGGGCACCCTGGCACTAGCCAAGGTGCCCCCACATTGTTCAGGGCAAATTCCCCGGACTTTGTGATTGCGGGGACACCATTACACCTGTGCACTATACATATGTCACGACATATGTATAGCGTCACAATGGTAACTCCGAACATGGCCATGTAACATGTCTAAGATCATGGAATTGTCACCCCAATGCCATTCTGGCATTGGGGAGACAATTCCATGATCCCCCGAGTCTCTAGCTCAGACCCGGGTACTGCCAAACTACCTTTCCCGGGGTTTCACTGCAGCTGCTGCTGCTGCCAACCCCTCAGACAGGTTTCTACCCTCCTGGGGTCCAGCCAGGCTTGGCCCAGGAAGGCAGAACAAAGGACTTTCTCAGAGAGAGGGTATTACACCCTCTCCCTTTGGAAAAAGGTGTTAAGGCTGGGGAGGAGTAGCCTCCCGCAGCCTCTGGAAATGCTTTCATGGGCACAGATGGTGCCCATTTCTGCATAAGCCAGTCTACACCGGTTCAGGGATCCCCCAGCCCTGCTCTGGTGGGAAACTGGACAAAGGAAAGGGGAGTGACCACTCCCCTGACCTGCACCTCCCCTGGGAGGTGCCGAGAGCTCCTCCGGTGTGCTCCAGACCTCTGCCATCTTGGAAACAAAGGTGCTGCTGGCACACTGGACTGCTCTGAGTGGCCATTGCCAGCAGGTGATGTCAGAGACTCCTTCTGATAGGCTCCTCCAGGTGTTGCTAGCCTATCCTCTCTCCTAAGTAGCCAAACCTCCTTTTCTGGCTATTTAGGGTCTCTGCTTTGGGGAATTCTTCAGATAACTAATGCAAGAGCTCATCAGAGTTCCTCTGCATCTCTCTCTTCACCTTCTGCCACGGAATCAACCGCTGACTGCTCTGGAAGCCTGCAAAACTGCAACAAAGTAGCAAAGACAACTACTGCGACCTTGTAACGCTGATCCGGCCGCCTTCTCGACTGTTTTCCTGGTGGTGCATGCTGTGGGGGTAGTCTGCCTCCTCTCTGCACTAGAAGCTCCGAAGAAATCTCCCGTGGGTCGACGGAATCTTCCCTCTGCAACCGCAGGCACCAAAAGACTGCATCACCGGTCCTCTGTGTCTCCTCTCAGCACGACGAGCGAGGTCCCTTGAATCCAGCAACTGTGTCCAAGTGACTCCCACAGTCCAGTGACTCTTCAGTCCAAGTTTGGTGTAGGTAAGTCCTTGCCTCCCCACGCTAGACTGTATTGCTGGGTACCGCGTGATTTGCAGCTGCTCTGGCTCCTGTGCACTCTTCCAGGATTTCCTTTGTGCACAGCCAAGCCTGGGTCCCCGGCACTCTAACCTGCAGTGCACGACCTCCTGAGTTGTCCTCCGGCGTCGTGGGACCTTCTTTTGTGACTTCGGGTGAGCTCCGGTTCACTCCACTTTGTAGTGCCTGTTCCGGCACTTCTGCAGGTGCTGCTTGCTTCTGAGTGGGCTCTTTGTCTTGCTGGATGCCCCCTCTGTCTCCTCACGCAATTGGCGACATCCTGGTCTCTCCTGGGCCACAGCAGCATTTAAAAACCCTAACCGCGACCCTTACAGCTAGCAAGGCTTGTTTGCGGTCTTTCTGCATAGAAACACCTCTGCGAGCTTCTTCACGATGTGGGACATTCATCCTCCAAATGGGAAGTTTCTAGCCCTTGTCGTTCTTGCAGAATCCACAGCTTCTACCATCCGGTGGCAGCTTCTTTGCACCAACAGCTGGCATTTCCTGGGCATCTGCCCACTCCCGACTTGATTGTGACTCTTGGACTTGGTCCCCTTGTTCCACAGGTACTCTCGTCTGGAAATCCATCGTTGTTGCATTGCTGGTGTTTGTCTTCCTGGCAGAATTCCCCTATCACGACTTCTGTGCTCTCTGGGGAACTTAGGTGCACTTTGCACCCACTTTTCAGGGTCTTGGGGTGGGCTATTTTTCTAACCCTCACTGTTTTCTTACAGTCCCAGCGACCCTCTACAAGCTCACATAGGTTTGGGGTCCATTCGTGGTTCGCATTCCACTTCTAGAGTAAATAGTTTGTGTTGCCCCTATACCTATGTGCTCCCATTGCATTCTATTGTGACTATACATTGCTTGCACTGTTTTCTATTGCTATTACTGCATATTTTGGTATTGTGTACAACAAAAGCTGAAAAGCGTTGGTCTGCCATAGAGAGGGAGGCCTTTGCTGTGGTCTGGGCACTGAAGAAGTTGAGGCCATACCTCTTTGGCACTCACTTCATTGTTCAGACAGACCACAAACCTCTACTTTGGCTAAAACAAATGAAAGGTGAAAATCCTAAATTGTTGAGGTGGTCCATATCCCTACAGGGAATGGACTATACAGTGGAACATAGACCTGGGAGTACCCACTCCAGTGCAGATGGACTCTCCAGATATTTCCACTTAGACAATGAAGACTCATCAGGTCATGGCTAGTCTTATTGACCTTCGTTTGGGGGGGGGTTGTGTAGGAAAGTACCATCTTGCCTGGCATGTTACCCCCATATTTCACTGTATATATGTTGTTTTAGTTGTATGTGTCACTGGGACCCTGCCAGCCAGGGCCCCAGTGCTCATAAGTGTGCCCTGTATGTGTTACCTGTGTTATGACTAACTGTCTCACTGAGGCTCTGCTATCCAGAACCTCAGTGGTTATGCTCTCTCATTTCTTTCCAAATTGTCACTAACAGGCTAGTGACCAATTTCACCAATTTACATTGGCTTACTGGAACACCCTTATAATTCCCTAGTATATGGTACTGAGGTACCCAGGGTATTGGGGTTCCAGGAGATCCCTATGGGCTGCAGCATTTCTTTTGCCACCCATAGGGAGCTCTGACAATTCTTACACAGGCCTGCCACTGCAGCCTGAGTGAAATAACGTCCACGTTATTGCACAGCCATTTACCACTGCACTCAAGTAACTTATAAGTCACCTATATGTCTAACCTTTACCTGGTAAAGGTTGGGTGCTAAGTTACTTAGTGTGTGGGCACCCTGGCACTAGCCAAGGTGCCCCCACATTGTTCAGGGCAAATTCCCCGGACTTTGTGATTGCGGGGACACCATTACACCTGTGCACTATACATATGTCACGACATATGTATAGCGTCACAATGGTAACTCCGAACATGGCCATGTAACATGTCTAAGATCATGGAATTGTCACCCCAATGCCATTCTGGCATTGGGGAGACAATTCCATGATCCCCCGAGTCTCTAGCTCAGACCCGGATACTGCCAAACTACCTTTCCCGGGGTTTCACTGCAGCTGCTGCTGCTGCCAACCCCTCAGACAGGTTTCTACCCTCCTGGGGTCCAGCCAGGCTTGGCCCAGGAAGGCAGAACAAAGGACTTTCTCAGAGAGAGGGTATTACACCCTCTCCCTTTGGAAAAAGGTGTTAAGGCTGGGGAGGAGTAGCCTCCCGCAGCCTCTGGAAATGCTTTCATGGGCACAGATGGTGCCCATTTCTGCATAAGCCAGTCTACACCGGTTCAGGGATCCCCCAGCCCTGCTCTGGTGGGAAACTGGACAAAGGAAAGGGGAGTGACCACTCCCCTGACCTGCACCTCCCCTGGGAGGTGCCGAGAGCTCCTCCGGTGTGCTCCAGACCTCTGCCATCTTGGAAACAAAGGTGCTGCTGGCACACTGGACTGCTCTGAGTGGCCATTGCCAGCAGGTGATGTCAGAGACTCCTTCTGATAGGCTCCTCCAGGTGTTGCTAGCCTATCCTCTCTCCTAAGTAGCCAAACCTCCTTTTCTGGCTATTTAGGGTCTCTGCTTTGGGGAATTCTTCAGATAACTAATGCAAGAGCTCATCAGAGTTCCTCTGCATCTCTCTCTTCACCTTCTGCCACGGAATCAACCGCTGACTGCTCTGGAAGCCTGCAAAACTGCAACAAAGTAGCAAAGACAACTACTGCGACCTTGTAACGCTGATCCGGCCGCCTTCTCGACTGTTTTCCTGGTGGTGCATGCTGTGGGGGTAGTCTGCCTCCTCTCTGCACTAGAAGCTCCGAAGAAATCTCCCGTGGGTCGACGGAATCTTCCCTCTGCAACCGCAGGCACCAAAAGACTGCATCACCGGTCCTCTGTGTCTCCTCTCAGCACGACGAGCGAGGTCCCTTGAATCCAGCAACTGTGTCCAAGTGACTCCCACAGTCCAGTGACTCTTCAGTCCAAGTTTGGTGTAGGTAAGTCCTTGCCTCCCCACGCTAGACTGTATTGCTGGGTACCGCGTGATTTGCAGCTGCTCTGGCTCCTGTGCACTCTTCCAGGATTTCCTTTGTGCACAGCCAAGCCTGGGTCCCCGGCACTCTAACCTGCAGTGCACGACCTCCTGAGTTGTCCTCCGGCGTCGTGGGACCTTCTTTTGTGACTTCGGGTGAGCTCCGGTTCACTCCACTTTGTAGTGCCTGTTCCGGCACTTCTGCAGGTGCTGCTTGCTTCTGAGTGGGCTCTTTGTCTTGCTGGATGCCCCCTCTGTCTCCTCACGCAATTGGCGACATCCTGGTCTCTCCTGGGCCACAGCAGCATTTAAAAACCCTAACCGCGACCCTTACAGCTAGCAAGGCTTGTTTGCGGTCTTTCTGCATAGAAACACCTCTGCGAGCTTCTTCACGATGTGGGACATTCATCCTCCAAATGGGAAGTTTCTAGCCCTTGTCGTTCTTGCAGAATCCACAGCTTCTACCATCCGGTGGCAGCTTCTTTGCACCAACAGCTGGCATTTCCTGGGCATCTGCCCACTCCCGACTTGATTGTGACTCTTGGACTTGGTCCCCTTGTTCCACAGGTACTCTCGTCTGGAAATCCATCGTTGTTGCATTGCTGGTGTTTGTCTTCCTGGCAGAATTCCCCTATCACGACTTCTGTGCTCTCTGGGGAACTTAGGTGCACTTTGCACCCACTTTTCAGGGTCTTGGGGTGGGCTATTTTTCTAACCCTCACTGTTTTCTTACAGTCCCAGCGACCCTCTACAAGCTCACATAGGTTTGGGGTCCATTCGTGGTTCGCATTCCACTTCTAGAGTAAATAGTTTGTGTTGCCCCTATACCTATGTGCTCCCATTGCATTCTATTGTGACTATACATTGCTTGCACTGTTTTCTATTGCTATTACTGCATATTTTGGTATTGTGTACATATATCTTGTGTATATTTGCTATCCTCATACTGAGGGTACTCACTGAGATACTTTTGGCATATTGTCATAAAAATAAAGTACCTTTATTTTTAGTATATCTGTGTATTGTGTTTTCTTATGATATTGTGCATATGACACCAGTGGTACAGTAGGAGCTTCACACGTCTCCTAGTTCAGCCTAAGCTGCTCTGCTAGCCTAAGCTGCTAGACACCCCTCTACACTAATAAGGGATACCTGGACCTGGTGCAAGGTGTAAGTACCCCTTGGTACCCACTACAAGCCAGGCCAGCCTCCTACATTGGTTGTGCAGCGGTGGGATAAGTACTTGCAACTACTTACTACTTTTGTCATTTTGTACTTTTCATAAGAGAAAAATATACAAAACAAGTTCAGTGTATGTACACCTAACCAAAAAAGTTTTGCTTTTGTTCTCTTACTCTTTTGCTAAGTGCTGAAAAGTACCTCTAAAACTTTCAAAAAGTTCTTAAAAAGTTTTAAAAGTTTTTTTCTGTTCCTTAAAAAGTACTGAAACTTTTTCTTTCTTTTTCTGTCCCTTAAACCTTTTCTATCATGTCTGGTACAGGTCAAACTGTTCATCTGACCAGAGTTGCTTATGATCACCTTAGCTGGAAAGGAGCAAGGAGTCTCTGCATTGAAAGAGGTTTAGGGGTAGGGAAGAATCCCTCAATAGAATTGTTAGTTAATATGCTCATTGAACAGGATAAGACCTTAGTTGGCACCTCTGGTGAGAGATTAGCTGATGGTTCACACTCTGATTCTGGGGCACCCCCAGTAAAAGGGTTAGAAGGGAACCTTCCCAACCTGCCCCTTAGCAGGCCACCTAGCAGGGTTGGTACTGATGTGAGTTCTCATTATAGTATAGAGGTTACTCCTTTAGGCCAGGTTGTTAGAGTGCCATCTGTTAGGGACAGGTCTCCCTCTGTTCATTCACACCATTCTTCTGTGTCAAAGCATGCCCAACCCACCCTCCCTGAAGACAGAATGTTAGAAAGGGAACTCAATAGATTGAGAGTGGAAGAATCCAGACTGAAGCTCAAGAAGCAACAGCTGGATTTAGATAGACAAGCATTTGACTTAGAAAAAGAAAGACAGAGGTTGGGGTTTGGACCCCATGGTGGCAGCAGTAGTATTACAGATAGTAATCCTGTAAAAGAGCATGATTCTAGGAATCTGCACAAGATAGTTCCCCCTTACAAGGAGGGGTATGACATTAACAAGTGGTTTGCTGCACTTGAGAGGGCCTGTAATGTACAGGGAGTCCCTCAAAGGCAGTGGGCTGCTATCCTATAGCTATCTTTCAGTGGAAAGGGTAGGGACAGGCTCCTTACTGTTAAGGAAAGTGATGCCAATGATTTTACAGTTCTTAAGAATGCACTCCTTGATGGTTATGGCTTAACCACTGAACAGTACAGGATCAAGTTCAGAGAAACCAAAAAGGAGTCTTCACAAGACTGGGTAGACTTTGTTGACCATTCAGTGAAGGCCTTGGAGGGGTGGTTACATGGCAGTAAAGTTTCTGACTATGAAAGCCTGTATAACTTAATCCTGAGAGAGCATATTCTTAATAATTGTGTGTCTGATTTGTTGCACCAATACCTAGTAGACTCTGATCTGACCTCTCCCCAAGAATTGGGAAAGAAGGCAGACAAATGGGTCAGAACAAGGGTGAACAGAAAAGTTCATACAGGGGGTGACAAGGATGGCAAGAAGAAGGATGGTAAGTCTTCAGACAAGGGTGGGGACAAATCTAAAAATGAGTCCTCATCAGGCCCACAAAAACACTCTGGTGGGGCTGGTGGGCCCAAAGCCTCTTCAAATCAAGTTAAGAAACCATGGTGCTATTTATGTAAAGTAAAAGGCCATTAGACAACTGATCCCAGTTGTCCAAAGAAAAGCACCAAGCCTCCTACCACTACAACCCCTGCTGCTACACCTAGTGCCCCTAGTAATAGCAGTGGTGGTGGGAGCAAACCTACTAATAGCCAATCCAACAGAGTAGCTGGGCTCACTTTTGGTAACTTAGTTGGGGTTGGTCTTGATAGGGAGACCACAGAGGCTGTGTTAGTCTCCGAGGGGGCCATTGATTTGGCCACCTTGGTTGCTTGTCCCCTTAATATGGATAAGTACAAGCAACTTCCCCTAATAAATGGTGTTGAGGTTCAGGTCTACAGGGACACAGGTGCCAGTGTTACCATGGTAATAGAGAAACTGGTTCACCCTGAACAACACCTACTTGGTCACCAGTACCAAGTGACTGATGCTCATAACAACACTCTTAGCCACCCCATGGCTGTTGTGAATCTCAACTGGGGGGGTTACTGGTCCAAAGAAAGTTGTGGTTGCCTCAGATTTACCTGTAGACTGTCTACTAGGGAACGATTTAGAGACATCAGCTTGGGCAGAAGTGGAGTTGGAGGCTCATGCAGCAATGCTGGGCATTCCAGGGCATATTTTTGCTTTAACCAGGGCTCAGGCCAAAAAGCAAAAAGGACAGGGTGACTTAGATCCTGGAAGAATGGACCAAGTGCTCCCTAAAGCTAGGGTTAGTAAAGGTAAAACACTACCTACTATCCCTCCCTCTACAGTGGATTCAACTTCTGAGGAAGAAGAATTTCCACCCTGTGCAGAACCTACACCAGAGGAGCTGGAAGCAGACACTGCTGAGCTTTTGGGTGGAGGGGGGCCTGCCAGGGAGGAGCTGAGTGTGGCACAGCAGACCTGTCCCACACTAGAGGGTCTAAGACAGCAAGCTGTCAAACAAGCAAATGGAGATGTCAGTGACTCTCACAGAGTTTACTGGGAGGACAACCTCTTGTATACTGAAGCAAGGGATCCAAAACCTGGAGCTGCCAGGAGATTGGTGATTCCTCAGCAATACAGAGAGTTCCTCCTAACTCTAGCCCACGACATTCCCTTGGCTGGACATTTAGGGCAAATGAAAACTTGGGACAGGCTTGTCCCCTTGTTTCATTGGCCTAGAATGTCAGAGGAAACAAAGGAATTTTGTAAGTCCTGTGAAACCTGTCAGGCCAGTGGCAAAACAGGTGGCACCCCAAAGGCACCCCTTATTCCACTAACTGTGGTTGGGGTTCCATTTGAAAGGGTATGGGTTGCCATAGTTGCCCCCCTTGACCCTCCTACTGCTTCAGGCAATAGGTTTATCTTGGTGGTAGTGGACCATGCCACCAGATATCCTGAAGCAATTCCTCTAAGGACCACTACAGCTCCTGCAGTGGCAAAGGCCCTCCTGGGAATCTTTTCCAGGGTGGGCTTCCCAAAAGAGGTGGTATCATACAGGGGAAGCAATTTCATGTCTGCTTACTTAAAGGCCATGTGGAAGGAATGTGGTGTGACATACAAGTTCACCACACCCTATCATCCACAAACAAATGGACTGGTTGAGAGGTTTAATAAAACTCTCAAAGGAATGATACTGGGACTCCCTGAAAAACTCCGGAGGAGATGGGATGTCCTGTTACCTTGCCTCCTTTTTGCTTACAGGGAGATACCCCAGAAAGGAGTGGGCTTCAGCCCCTTTGAACTCCTATTTGGACACCCTGTAACACTTGTGAAGGAGGGTTGGGAACAACCTTTAAAAGCTCCTAAGCAAGACATAGTGGACTATGTACTTGGCCTAAGTTCTAGGATGTCTGAGGACACAAAGGAATTTTGTAAGTCCTGTGAAACCTGTCAAGCCAGTGGCAAAACAGGTGGCACTCCAAAGGCACCCCTTATCCCACTGCCTGTGGTTGGGGTTCCCTTTGAAAGGGTAGGGGTTGACATAGTTGGCCCCCTTGACCCTCCTACAGCTTCAGGCAATAGGTTTATCTTAGTGGTAGTGGACCATGCCACAAGATATCCTGAAGCTATTCCTTTAAGGACCACTACAGCACCTGCAGTGGCAAAGGCCCTCCTGGGAATATTTTCCAGGGTGGGCTTCCCAAAGGAAGTAGTATCAGACAGAGGAAGCAATTTCATGTCTGCATACTTAAAGGCCATGTGGAAGGAGTGTGGTGTAACGTACAAGTTCACAACACCCTATCATCCACAAACAAATGGACTGGTGGAGAGATTTAATAAAACTCTCAAAGGCATGATTATGGGTCTCCCTGAAAAACTCCGCAGGAGATGGGATATCCTTCTACCATGCCTCCTTTTTGCCTACAGGGAGGTACCCCAGAAAGGAGTGGGCTTCAGCCCCTTTGAACTTCTTTTTGGACACCCTGTTAGGGGTCCACTCACACTTGTAAAGGAGGGTTGGGAACAACCATTAAAAGCTCCTAAGCAGGATATTGTGGACTATGTACTTGGCCTCAGATCAAGGATGGCTGAGTACATGAAAAAGGCCAGTAAAAACCTTCAGGCCAGCCAATAGCTCCAAAAGCAATGGCATGACCAGAAGGCTGTTCTGATTCAGTACCAACCAGGGCAGAAAGTGTGGGTCTTGGAGCCTGTGGCCCCAAGAGCACTCCAAGACAAATGGAGTGGTCCCCACATTATTGTTGAGAAAAAGGGAGAAGTCACCTACTTGGTTGACTTAGGCACTGCCAGGAGTCCCCTTAGGGTGCTCCATGTCAATCGCCTGAAACCCTACTATGACAGGGCTGATCTCACCCTGCTCATGGCAATAGATGAAGGACAGGAAGAAGAGAGTGACCCTCTCCCTGATCTCTTCTCTTCCACAGAACAAGATGCTCTAGTGGAAGGTGTAGTTTTGGCAGATTGTCTTACTGCTGAGCAGAAAGACCACTGCATAAATCTCCTGGGTCAGTTTTCTGAACTCTTTTCTACTGTGCTAGGCACCACTTCTTGGTGTGAGCACACTATAGATACTGGAGAAAGCTTGCCTGTCAAAAGTAAGATCTATAGGCAGCCTGACCATGTCAGAGACTGCATAAAACAAGAGGTTCAGAAAATGCTTGAACTGGGAGTGGTTGAGCACTCTGAAAGTCCATGGGCCTCTCTTGTGGTACTTGTACCAAAGCCTCATTCCAAAGATGGTAAAAGGGAAATGAGATTTTGTGTTGACTACAGAGGTCTCAACCAGGTTACCAAAACAGATGCTCACCCTATACCCAGGGCAGATGAGCTAATAGATACACTGGCATCTGCCAAGTATCTAAGCACCTTTGATTTGACTGCAGGGTATTGGCAGATCAAGTTATCAGAGGATGCAAAAGCAAAAACTGCATTTTCCACCATTGGAGGGCACTCCCAATTCACAGTAATGCCCTTTGGTTTGAAAAATGCACCTGCCACTTTTCAGAGGTTGGTGAATACAGTCCTGCAAGGGCTGGATGCTTTTAGTGCAGCATATCTAGATGATATAGCTGTCTTTAGCTCCAGCTGGGATGATCACCTGGTCCACCTATGGAAAGTTATGGAGGCCCTGCAAAAGGCAGGCCTCACTATCAAGGCTTCAAAGTGCCAGATAGGGCAGGGGAAAGTGGTTTATCTGGGACACCTGGTAGGTGGAGAACACATTGCACCACTTCAGGGGAAAATCCAAACTATCATAGATTGGGTTCCCCCTACAACTCAGAATCAGGTGAGAGCCTTCTTAGGCCTCACTGAGTACTACAGGAGGTTCATAAAGAACTATGGCTCCATTGCAGCCCCTCTTAATGACCTCACATCTAAGAAAATGCCTAAAAAGGTATTATGGACAGCAAACTGTCAGAAAGCTTTTGAGGAGCTGAAGCAGGCCATGTGCTCTGCACCTGTCCTGAAAAGCCCCTGTTACGCCAAAAAAATCATTGTCCAAACTGATGCATCTGAATTAGGGGCAGTCTTATCACAACTTAATTCTGAGGGCCAGGATCAACCTGTTGCTTTTATCAGCAGGAGGTTGACCCCTAGAGAAAAGCGTTGGTCTGCCATAGAGAGGGAGGCCTTTGCTGTGGTCTGGGCACTGAAGAAGTTGAGGCCATACCTCTTTGGCACTCACTTCATTGTTCAGACAGACCACAAACCTCTACTTTGGCTAAAACAAATGAAAGGTGAAAATCCTAAATTGTTGAGGTGGTCCATATCCCTACAGGGAATGGACTATACAGTGGAACATAGACCTGGGAGTACCCACTCCAGTGCAGATGGACTCTCCAGATATTTCCACTTAGACAATGAAGACTCATCAGGTCATGGCTAGTCTTATTGACCTTCGTTTGGGGGGGGGTTGTGTAGGAAAGTACCATCTTGCCTGGCATGTTACCCCCATATTTCACTGAATATATGTTGTTTTAGTTGTATGTGTCACTGGGACCCTGCCAGCCAGGGCCCCAGTGCTCATAAGTGTGCCCTGTATGTGTTACCTGTGTTATGACTAACTGTCTCACTGAGGCTCTGCTATCCAGAACCTCAGTGGTTATGCTCTCTCATTTCTTTCCAAATTGTCACTAACAGGCTAGTGACCAATTTCACCAATTTACATTGGCATACTGGAACACCCTTATAATTCACTAGTATATGGTACTGAGGTACCCAGGGTATTGGGGTTCCAGGAGATCCCTATGGGCTGCAGCATTTCTTTTGCCACCCATAGGGAGCTCTGACAATCCTTACACAGGCCTGCCATTGCAGCCTGAGTGAAATAACGTTCACGTTATTTCACAGCCATTTACCACTTGTAGGAGGCTGGACTGGCTTGTAGTGAGTACCAAGGGGTACTTGCACTTTGCACCAGGCCCAGTTATCCCTTATTAGTGTATAGGGTGTCTAGCAGCTTAGGCTGATAGATAATGGTAGCTTAGCAGAGCAGCTCAGGCTGAACTAGGAGACGTGTGAAGCTACCACAGTACCACTTAGTGTCATATGCACAATATCATAAGAAAACACAATACACAGTTATACTAAAAATAAAGGTACTTTATTTTTATGACAATATGCCAAAGTATCTTAGAGTGTACCCTCAGGGAGAGGATAGGAAATATACACAAGATATATATACACAATAGCAAAAATATGCAGTATAGTCTTAGAAAACAGTGCAAACAATGTATAGTTACAATAGGATGCAATGGGGAAACATAGGGATAGGGGCAACACAAACCATATACTCCAAAAGTGGAATGCGAACCACGAATGGACCCCAAACCTATGTGACCTTGTAGAGGGTCGCTGGGACTATTAGAAAATAGTGAGAGTTAGCAAAATAACCCTCCCCAAGACCCTGAAAAGTGAGTGCAAAGTGCACTAAAGTTCCCCTAAGGACAAAGTAGTCGTGTTAGAGGAAAAATGCAAGGAAAACACAAATCAGCAATGCAACAACGATGGATTCCTGACTGAGGGTACCTGTGGAACAAGGGGACCAAGTCCAAAAGTCACAAGCAACTCGGAGATGGGCAGATGCCCAAGAAATGCCAGCGGTTGGTGCAAAGAAGCTCTTACTAGGCTGAAGAACTGTGAATACTGCAAGAACGACAAGGGCTAGAGACTTCCCCTTTGGAGGATGGATCCCCCACGCCTTGGAGAGTCGTGCAGAAGTGTTTTCCCGCCGGATGGACGCCAACAAGCCTTGCTACACGTAAATCGTGCGTTTGGCGTTTTTGGACGCTGCTGGGGCCCAGGAGGGACCAGGAGGTCGCAAATTGGACCTGCAGAGAGAGGGGACGTCGAGCAAGACAAAGAGCCCTCACTGAAGCAGGTAGCACCCGGAGAAGTGCCAGAAACAGGCACTACGAGGATGCGTGAAACGGTGCTCGCCGAAGTTGCACAAAGGAGTCCCACGTCGCCGGAGACCAACTTAGAAAGTCGTGCAATGCAGGTTAGAGTGCCGTGGACCCAGGCTTGGCTGTGCAAGAAGGATTTCCGCCGGAAGTGCACAGGGGCCGGAGTAGCTTGCAAAGTCGCGGTTCCCAGCAATGCAGCCCAGCGAGGTGAGGCAAGGACTTACCTCCACCAAACTTGGGCTGAAGAGTCACTGGACTGTGGGGGTCACTTGGACGGTGTCGCTGGATTCGAGGGACCTCGCTCGTCGTGCTGAGAGGAGACCCAAGGGACCGGTAATGCAGCTTTTTGGTGCCTGCGGTTGCAGGGGGAAGATTCCGTCGACCCACGGGAGCTTCTGGTGCAGAGAGGAGGCAGGCTACCCCCACAGCATGCACAAGCAGGAAAACAGTCGAGAAGGCGGCAGGATCAGCGTTACAGAGTTGCAGTAGTCGTCTTTGCTACTATGTTGCAGGTTTGCAGGCTTCCAGCGCGGTCAGCGGTCGTTTCCTTATCAGAAGGTGAAGAGGGAGATGCAGAGGAACTCGGCTGAGCTCATGCATTCGTTATCTAAAGTTTCCCCAGAGACAGAGACCCTAAATAGCCAGAAAAGAGGGTTTGGCTACCTAGGAGAGAGGAAAGGCTACTAACACCTGAAGGAGCCTATCACAAGGAGTCTCTGACGTCACCTGGTGGCACTGGCCACTCAGAGCAGTCCAGTGTGCCAGCAGCACCTCTGTTTCCAAGATGGCAGAAGTCTGGAGCACACTGGAGGAGCTCTGGACACCTCCCAGGGGAGGTGCAGGTCAGGGGAGTGGTCACTCCCCTTTCCTTTGTCCAGTTTCGCGCCAGAGCAGGGGCTAAGGGGTCCCTGAACCGGTGTAGACTGGCTTATGCAGAATTGGGCACATCTGTGCCCAACAAAGCATTTCCAGAGGCTGGGGGAGGCTACTCCTCCCCTGCCTTCACACCATTTTCCAAAGGGAGAGGGTGTCACACCCTCTCTCAGAGGAAGTTCTTTGTTCTGCCATCCTGGACCAGGCCTGGCTGGACCCCAGGAGGGCAGCTGCCTGTCTGAGGGGTTGGCAGCAGCAGCAGCTGCAGTGAAACCCCAGGAAGGGCAGTCTGGCAGTACCAGGGTCTGTGCTACAGACCACTGGGATCATGGAATTGTACCAACAATGCCAGGATGGCATAGAGGGGGCAATTCCATGATCATAGACATGTTACATGGCCACATTCGGAGTTACCATGGCGAAGCTACATATAGGTGGTGACCTATATGTAGTGCACGCGTGTAATGGTGTCCCCGCACTCACAAAGTTCAGTGAATTGGCTCTGAACAATGTGGGGGCACCTTGGCTAGTGCCAGGGTGCCCTCACACTAAGTAACTTTGCACCTAACCTTTACCAGGTAAAGGTTAGACATATAGGTGACTTATAAGTTACTTAAGTGCAGTGTAAAATGGCTGTGAAATAACATGGACGTTATTTCACTCAGGCTGCAGTGGCAGGCCTGTGTAAGAATTGTCAGAGCTCCCTATGGGTGGCAAAAGAAATGCTGCAGCCCATAGGGATCTCCTGGAACCCCAATACCCTGGGTACCTCAGTACCATATACTAGGGAATTATAAGGGTGTTCCAGTAAGCCAATGTAAATTGGTAAAAGTGGTCACTAGCCTGTTAGTGACAATTTAGAAAGAAATGAGAGAGCATAACCACTGAGGTTCTGATTAGCAGAGCCTCAGTGAGACAGTTAGTCACTACACAGGTAACACATTCAGGCACACTTATGAGCACTGGGGCCCTGGGTTACCAGGGTCCCAGTGACACATACAACTAAAACAACATATATACAGTGAAAAATGGGGGTAACATGCCAGGCAAGATGGTACTTTCCTACACAACCCCCCCCCAAACGAAGGACAATAAGACTAGCCATTACCTGATGAGTCTTCATTGTCTAAGTGGAAATATCTGGAGAGTCCATCTGCATTGGAGTGGCTACTCCCAGGTCTATGTTCCACTGTATAGTCCATTCCCTGTAGGGATATGGACCACCTCAACAATTTAGGATTTTCACCCTTCATTTGTTTTAGCCAAAGTAGAGGTTTGTGGTCTGTCTGAACAATGAAGTGAGTGCCAAACAGGTATGGCCTCTACTTCTTCAGAGGCCAGACCACAGCAAAGGCCTCCCTCTCTATGGCAGACCAACGCTTTTCTCTAGGGGTCAACCTTCTACTAATAAAAGCAACAGGTTGATCCTGGCCCTCAGAATTAAGTTGTGATAGGACTGCCCCTACTCCTAATTCAGATGCATCAGTTTGGACATAGAATTTTTTAGAGTAACAAGGGCTTTTCAGGACAGGTGCAGAGCACATGGCCTGCTTCAGCTCCTCAAAAGCTTTCTGACAGTTTGCTGTCCATAATACCTTTTTAGGCATTTTCTTGGATGTGAGGTCATTAAGAGGGGCTGCAATGGAGCCATAGTTCTTAATGAACCTCCTGTAATACCCAGTGAGGCCTAGGAAGGCTCTCACCTGAGTGTGAGTGGTAGGGGGAACCCAATCAATAATAGTTTGGATTTTCCCCTGAAGTGGTGCAATCTGTTCCCCACCAACAAGGTGTCCCAGATAAACCACCTTACCCTGCCCTATCTGGCACTTTGAAGCCTTGATAGTGAGGCCTGCCTTTTGCAGGGCCTCCAAAACTTTCCAAAGGTGGACCAGGTGATCATCCCAGCTGGAGCTAAAGACAGCTATATCATCCAAATATGCTGCACTGAAAGCTTCCAGCCCTTGCAGGACTGTGTTCACCAACCTCTGAAAAGTGGCAGGTGCATTTTTCAAACCAAAAGGCATTACAGTAAACTGGTAATGTCCTCCAATGGTCGAAAATGCAGTCTTAGGTTTAGCATCTTTTGACAATTTGATCTGCCAATACCCTGCAGTCAAATCAAAAGTGCTTAGATACTTGGCAGATGCCAGTGTATCTATGAGCTCATCTGCCCTGGGTATAGGGTGAGCATCAGTTTTGGTTACCAAGTTGAGACCTCTATAGTCTACACAAAACCTCATTTCCTTCTTTCCATCTTTAGAATTGGGTTTTGGTACCAGTACCACAGGAGAAGCCCATGGACTGTCAGAGTGCTCAACCACTCCTAGTTCCAACATTTTCTGAACTTCTTGCTTTATGCAGTCCCTGACATGGTCAGGCTGCCTATAGATCTTACTTTTGACAGGTAAACTGTCTCCAGTATCTATAGTGTGCTCACACCAAGAAGTGGTGCCTGGCACAATGGAGAAGAGTTCTGAAAATTGTCCTAGGAGATTTATGCAATTATCTTTCTGCTCAGCAGTAAGACAATCAGCCAAAACTACACCTTCCACAAGAGCATCTTGTTCTGTGGAAGAGAAGAGATCAGGTAGAGGATCACTGTCTTCTTCCTGTCCCTCATCTGTTGCCATGAGCAGGGTGAGATTAGCCCTGTCATAGTAGGGTTTCAGGCGGTTGACATGGAGCACCCTAAGGGGACTCCTGGCAGTGCCTAAGTCAACCAAGTAGGTGACTTCACCCTTCTTTTCAACAATTGTGTGTGGACCACTCCATTTATCTTGGAGTGCTCTTGGGGCCACAGGCTCCAAGACCCACACTTTCTGCCCTGGTTGGTACTGAACCAAAACAGCCTTCTGATCATGCCATTGCTTCTGGAGCTCTTGGCTGGCCTGAAGGTTTTTACTGGCCTTTTTCATGTACTCAGCCATGCTTGATCTGAGGCCAAGTACATAATCCACAATATCCTGCTTAGGAGCTTTTAAAGGTTGTTCCCAACCCTCCTTTACAAGTGTGAGTGGACCCCTAACAGGGTGTCCAAAAAGAAGTTCAAAGGGGCTGAAGCCCACTCCTTTCTGGGGTACCTCCCTGTAGGCAAAAAGGAGGCATGGTAGAAGGATATCCCATCTCCTGCGGAGTTTTTCAGGGAGTCCCATAATCATGCCTTTGAGAGTTTTATTAAATCTCTCTACCAGTCCATTTGTTTGTGGATGATAGGGTGTTGTGAACTTGTAAGTTACACCACACTCCTTCCACATGGCCTTTAAGTATGCAGACATGAAATTGCTTCCTCTGTCTGATACTACTTCCTTTGGGAAGCCCACCCTGGAAAATATTCCCAGGAGGGCCTTTGCCACTGCAGGAGCTGTAGTGGTCCTTAAAGGAATTGCTTCAGGATATCTTGTGGCATGGTCCACTACCACCAAGATAAACCTATTGCCTGAAGCAGTAGGAGGGTCAAGGGGGCCAACTATGTCAACCCCTACCCTTTCAAAGGGAACCCCAACCACAGGCAGTGGGATAAGGGGTGCCTTTGGAGTGCCACCTGTCTTGCCACTGGCTTGACAGGTTTCACAGGACTTACAAAATTCCTTTGTGTCCTCAGACATCCTAGGCCAATGAAACAATGGTACCAATCTGTCCCAAGTTTTCATTTGACCCAGGTGCCCAGCTAAGGGAATGTCATGTGCCAGTGTTAGGAGGAACTTTCTGTACTCCTGAGGAATCACTAATCTCCTGGCAGCTCCAGGTTTAGGATCCCTATGCTCAGTGTACAAGAGGTTGTCCTCCGAGTAAACTCTGTGAGAGTCACTGACATCCCCATTAGCCTGTTTGACAGCTTGCTGTCTGAGACCCTCTAATGTGGGACAGGTTTGCTGTGCCACACTCAGCTCCTCTCTGGCAGGCCCCCCTTCACCCAAAAGCTCAGCAGTGTCTGCTTCAAGCTCCTCTGGTGTAGGTTCTGCACAGGGAGGGAATTCTTCTTCCTCAGAAGTAGAATCCACTGTAGAGGGAGGGATAGTAGGAAGTGGTTTGCTTCTACTAGCCCTAGCTTTAGGGAGCACTTGGTCCATTGTTCCAGGATCCAAGCTTCCCTGTCCTTTTTGCTTTTTGGCCTGAGCCCTTGTTAAAGCAAGAATATGCCCTGGGATGCCCAGCATTGCTGCATGGGCCTCCAACTCCACATCTGACCAAGCTGATGTCTCCAAATCATTCCCTAATAGACAGTCTACAGGTAAATCTGAAGCTACCACAACTTTCTTTGGACCAGTTACCCCCCCCCAGTTGAGATTTACAACAGCCATGGGGTGGCTTTGTGTTATGTTGTGAGCATCGGTTACTTGGTACTGGTGTCCAAGTATGTGTTGTTCAGGGTGCACCAGTTTCTCAATCACCATTGTGACACTGGCACCTGTGTCCCTGTAGGCCTGGACCTCAACACCATTTATCAGGGTTAGTTGCTTGTACTTCTCCAAGTTATGGGGGCAAGCAACCAAAGTGGCTAAGTCAATAGCCCCTTCAGAGACTAAAGTAGCCTCTGTGGTCTCCCTAATCAGACCAACCCCAACTAAATTACCAAAAGTGAGCCCAGCTACTCCCTTGGATTGGCTATTAGTAGGTTTGCTCCCACCACCACTGCTATTAGTAGGGACACTAGGTGTAGCAGTAGGGGTTGTAGTGGTAGGAGCTGTGGTGCCTTTCTTTGGACAACTGGGATCTGTTGTCCAATGGCCTTTTATTTTACATAAATAGCACCATGGTTTCTTTTCCTTGTTCTGATTAAAGGAGGATTTGGGCCCACCACCCCCACCAGAGTGTTTTTGTGGGCCTGATGAAGACTCATTTTTAGATTTGTCCCCACCCTTGTCAGAAGACTTACCATCCTTCTTTTTGTTGCCATCTTTGTCACCCCCTGTATGAACTTTTCTGTTCACTCTTGTTCTGACCCATTTGTCTGCCTTCTTTCCCAATTCTTGGGGAGAGGTCAGATCAGAGTCCACCAAGTACTGGTGCAACAAATCAGACACACAATTATTAAGAATATGCTCTCTCAGGATCAAGTTATACAGGCTGTCATAATCAGTAACTTTACTGCCATGTAACCACCCCTCCAAGGCCTTCACTGCCTGGTCAATGAAATCAACCCAGTCTTGTGAAGACTCCTTTTTGGTCTCTCTGAACTTTATCCTGTACTGTTCAGTGGTTAAGCCATAACCATCCAGGAGTGCATTCTTAAGAACTTGGAAATTATTGGCATCATTTTCTTTCACTGTAAGGAGCCTATCCCTACCTTTTCCACTAAATGATAGCCATAGGATAGCAGCCCACTGCTTTTGAGGGACATCCTGTACAGCACAGGCCCTCTCAAGTGCAGCAAACCACTTGTTAATGTCATCCCCCTCCTTATAAGGGGGAACTATCTTGTGCAGATTCCTGGAATCATGCTCTTTTGCAGGATGACTATGGGGAATACTGCTGCTGCCACCATGGGTTTCTAAACCCAACTTCTGTCTTTCCCTCTCTATTTCTAAAGACTGTCTATCCAAATCCAGCTGTTGCTTCTTGAGCTTCAGTCTGGTTTGTTCCACTCTCAATCTATTGAGCTCCCTTTCTAACAATCTGTCATCAGGGTGGGTGGGAGGGACATTTCTAGATACAGAGGTATGATGGGAATGAACAGAAGGAGACCTGTCCCTTACAGAGGGCACCCTAACAGCTTGGCTACCAGTATAATGTGAGAGCACACCATTAGTATGGTGTGATTCAACCTCTGTACCAACTATGCTAGACTGTCTAGTAATGGGCAGGCTGAGAAGTTTCTTTCCTGAACCTTTTCCTGGGGGAGTCCCTGGATCAGATTGAGAACCATTAGCTACTTTTTCTACAGATTGGGCACTTATGGCCTTATCCTGTACTCTAAGCATATTAATTAACAGTTCTAAAGAAGGATTCTTCCCTACACTCAAACCTCTCTCTATGCAGAGACTCCTTGCTCCTTTCCAGCTAAGGTGATCATATGCAAGTTTGGACAGTTCAACATTTTTTCCTGTGCCAGACATTTTTTAGAGAGAGTTGAAGTGATAGAAAAAGAGAAAAAAGTTTTCAGAACTTTTTGGAAAGACAGAAAAAAACTTTTTAAACTTTTAAGAACTTTTTGAAAGTTTAGAAGTACTTTTCAGCACTTAGAAAAGAGTGAAAAGAGGAAATGCAAAACTTTTTGCCTATGTGTATATACACTGACCTTGTTTTGTATATTTTTCTCTTATGAAAAGTACAATGATAAGAGTGGTAAGTAGTCTCAAGCACTTATCCCACCACTGCACAACCAATGTAGGAGGCTGGACTGGCTTGTAGTGAGTACCAAGGGGTACTTGCACTTTGCACCAGGCCCAGTTATCCCTTATTTGTGTATAGGGTGTCTAGCAGCTTAGGCTGATAGATAGTGGTAGCTTAGCAGAGCAGCTCAGGCTGAACTAGGAGACGTGTGAAGCTACCACAGTACCACTTAGTGTCATATGCACAATATCATAAGAAAACACAATACACAGTTATACTAAAAATAAAGGTACTTTATTTTTATGACAATATGCCAAAGTATCTTAGAGTGTACCCTCAGGGAGAGGATAGGAAATATACACAAGATATATATACACAATAGCAAAAATATGCAGTATAGTCTTAGAAAACAGTGCAAACAATGTATAGTTACAATAGGATGCAATGGGGAAACATAGGGATAGGGGCAACACAAACCATATACTCCAAAAGTGGAATGCGAACCACAAATGGACCCCAAACCTATGTGACCTTGTAGAGGGTCGCTGGGACTATTAGAAAATAGTGAGAGTTAGCAAAATAACCCTCCCCAAGACCCTGAAAAGTGAGTGCAAAGTGCACTAAAGTTCCCCTAAGGACAAAGTAGTCGTGTTAGAGGAAAAATGCAAGGAAAACACAAATCAGCAATGCAACAACGATGGATTCCTGACTGAGGGTACCTGTGGAACAAGGGGACCAAGTCCAAATGTCACAAGCAACTCGGAGATGGGCAGATGCCCAAGAAATGCCAGCGGTTGGTGCAAAGAAGCTCTTACTAGGCTGAAGAACTGTGAATACTGCAAGAACGACAAGGGCTAGAGACTTCCCCTTTGGAGGATGGATCCCCCACGCCTTGGAGAGTCGTGCAGAAGTGTTTTCCCGCCGGATGGACGCCAACAAGCCTTGCTACACGCAAATCGTGCGTTTGGCGTTTTTGGACGCTGCTGGGGCCCAGGAGGGACCAGGAGGTCGCAAATTGGACCTGCAGAGAGAGGGGACATCGAGCAAGACAAAGAGCCCTCACTGAAGCAGGTAGCACCCGGAGAAGTGCCAGAAACAGGCACTACGAGGATGCGTGAAACGGTGCTCGCCGAAGTTGCACAAAGGAGTCCCACGTCGCCGGAGACCAACTTAGAAAGTCGTGCAATGCAGGTTAGAGTGCCGTGGACCCAGGCTTGGCTGTGCACGAAGGATTTCCGCCGGAAGTGCACAGGGGCCGGAGTAGCTTGCAAAGTCGCGGTTCCCAGCAATGCAGCCCAGCGAGGTGAGGCAAGGACTTACCTCCACCAAACTTGGGCTGAAGAGTCACTGGACTGTGGGGGTCACTTGGACGGTGTCGCTGGATTCGAGTGACCTCGCTCGTCGTGCTGAGAGGAGACCCAAGGGACCGGTAATGCAGCTTTTTCGTGCCTGCGGTTGCAGGGGGAAGATTCCGTCGACCCACGGGAGATTTCTTCGGAGCTTCTGGTGCAGAGAGGAGGCAGGCTACCCCCACAGCATGCACAAGCAGGAAAACAGTTGAGAAGGCGGCAGGATCAGCGTTACAGAGTTGCAGTAGTCGTCTTTGCTACTATGTTGCAGGTTTGCAGGCTTCCAGCGCGGTCAGCGGTCGTTTCCTTATCAGAAGGTGAAGAGGGAGATGCAGAGGAACTCGGCTGAGCTCATGCATTCGTTATCTAAAGTTTCCCCAGAGACAGAGACCCTAAATAGCCAGAAAAGAGGGTTTGGCTACCTAGGAGAGAGGAAAGGCTACTAACACCTGAAGGAGCCTATCACAAGGAGTCTCTGACGTCACCTGGTGGCACTGGCCACTCAGAGCAGTCCAGTGTGCCAGCAGCACCTCTGTTTCCAAGATGGCAGAGGTCTGGAGCACACTGGAGGAGCTCTGGACACCTCCCAGGGGAGGTGCAGGTCAGGGGAGTGGTCACTCCCCTTTCCTTTGTCCAGTTTCACGCCAGAGCAGGGGCTAAGGGGTCCCTGAACCGGTGTAGACTGGCTTATGCAGAATTGGGCACATCTGTGCCCAACAAAGCATTTCCAGAGGCTGGGGGAGGCTACTCCTCCCCTGCCTTCACACCATTTTCCAAAGGGAGAGGGTGTCACACCCTCTCTCAGAGGAAGTTCTTTGTTCTGCCATCCTGGGCCAGGCCTGGCTGGACCCCAGGAGGGCAGCTGCCTGTCTGAGGGGTTGGCAGCAGCAGCAGCTGCAGTGAAACCCCAGGAAGGGCAGTCTGGCAGTACCAGGGTCTGTGCTACAGACCACTGGGATCATGGAATTGTACCAACAATGGCAGGATGGCATAGAGGGGGCAATTCCATGATCATAGACATGTTACATGGCCACATTCGGAGTTACCATGGCGAAGCTACATATAGGTGGTGACCTATATGTAGTGCACGCGTGTAATGGTGTCCCCGCACTCACAAAGTTCAGTGAATTGGCTCTGAACAATGTGGGGGCACCTTGGCTAGTGCCAGGGTGCCCTCACACTAAGTAACTTTGCACCTAACCTTTACCAGGTAAAGGTTAGACATATAGGTGACTTATAAGTTACTTAAGTGCAGTGTAAAATGGCTGTGAAATAACGTGGACGTTATTTCACTCAGGCTGCAGTGGCAGGCCTGTGTAAGAATTGTCAGAGCTCCCTATGGGTGGCAAAAGAAATGCTGCAGCCCATAGGGATCTCCTGGAACCCCAATACCCTGGGTACCTCAGTACCATATACTAGGGAATTATAAGGGTGTTCCAGTAAGCCAATGTAAATTGGTAAAAGTGGTCACTAGCCTGTTAGTGACAATTTAGAAAGAAATGAGAGAGCATAACCACTGAGGTTCTGATTAGCAGAGCCTCAGTGAGACAGTTAGTCACTACACAGGTAACACATTCAGGCACACTTATGAGCACTGGGGCCCTGGGTTACCAGGGTCCCAGTGACACATACAACTAAAACAACATATATACAGTGAAAAATGGGGGTAACATGCCAGGCAAGATGGTACTTTCCTACACCACTGCACTTAAGTAACTTATAAGTCACCTATATGTCTAACCTTTACCTGGTAAAGGTTGGGTGCTAAGTTACTTAGTGTGTGGGCACCCTGGCACTAGCCAAGGTGCTCCCACATTGTTCAGGGCAAATTCCCCGGACTTTGTGAGTGCGGGGACACCATTACACGCGTGCACTATACATATGTCACGACATATGTATAGCGTCACAATGGTAACTCCGAACATGGCCATGTAACATGTCTAAGATCATGGAATTGTCACCCCAATGCCATTCTGGCATTGGGGAGACAATTCCATGATCACCCAAGTCTCTAGCTCAGACCCGGGTACTGCCAAACTACCTTTCCCGGGGTTTCACCGCAGCTGCTGCTGCTGCCAACCCATCAGACAGGTTTCTACCCTCCTGGGGTCCAGCCAGGCTTGGCCCAGGAAGGCAGAACAAAGGACTTCCTCAGAGAGAGGGTGTTACACCCTCTCCATTTGAAAAAAGGTGTTAAGGCTGGGGAGGAGTAGCCTCCCCCAGCCTCTGGAAATGCTTTTATGGGCACAGATGGTGCCCATTTCTGCATAAGCCACTCTACACCAGTTCAGGGATCCCCCAGCCCTGCTCTGGCACGAAACTGGACAAAGGAAAGGGGAGTGACCACTCCCCTGACCTGCACCTCCCCTGGGAGGTGCCCAGAGCTCCTCCAGTGTGCTCCAGACCTCTGCCATCTTGGAAACAGAGGTGCTGCTGGCACACTGGACTGCTCTGAGTGGCCAGTGCCAGCAGGTGACATCAGAGACTCCTTCTGATAGGCTCCTCCAGGTGTTGCTAGCCTATCCTCTCTCCTAAGTAGCCAAACCTCCTTTTCTGGCTATTTAGGGTCTCTGCTTTGGGGAATTCTTTAGATAACGAATGCAAGAGCTCATCAGAGTTCCTCTGCATCTCTCTCTTCACCTTCTGCCACGGAATCGACCGCTGACTGCTCTGGAAGCCTGCAAAACCGCAACAAAGTAGCAAAGACGACTACTGCGACCTTGTAACGCTGATCCGGCCGCTTTCTCGACTGTTTTCCTGGTGGTGCATGCTGTGGGGGTAGTCTTCCTCCTCTCTGCACTAGAAGCTCCGAAGAAATCTCCCGTGGGTCGACGGAATCTTCCCCCTGCAACCGCAGGCACCAAAAGACTGCATCACCGGTCCTCTGAGTCTCCTCTCAGCACGACGAGCGAGGTCCCTTGAATCCAGCAACTCTGTCCAAGTGACTCCCACAGTCCAGTGACTCTTCAGTCCAAGTTTGGTGGAGGTAAGTCCTTGCCTCCCCACGCTAGACTGCATTGCTGGGAACCGCGTGATTTGCAGCTGCTCCAGCTCCTGTGCACTCACCGAGGATTTCCTTTGTGCACAGCCAAGCCTGGGTCCCCGGCACTCTAACCTGCAGTGCACGACCTCCTGAGATGTCCTCCGGCATCGTGGGACCTTCTTTTGTGACTTCGGGTGAGCTCCGGTTCACTCCACTTCATAATGTCTGTTCCGGCACTTCTGCGGGTGCTGCTTGCTTCTGAGTGGGCTCTTTGTCTTGCTGGATGACCCCTCTGTCTCCTCACGCAATTGGGAACATCCTGGTCCCTCCTGGGCCACAGCAGCATCCAAAAACCCTAACCGCGACCCTTATAGCTAGCAAGGCTTGTTTGCGGTCTTTCTGCGTGGGAACACCTCTGCAAGCTTCTTCACGACGTGGGACATCCATCCTCAAAGGGGAAGTTCCTAGTCCTCTTCGTTCTTGCAGAAATCACAGCTTCTACCATCCAGTGGCAGCTTCTTTGCAACCTCAGCTGGCATTTCCTGGGCATCTGCCCAATCTCGACTTTGTCGAGACTCTTGGACTTGGTCCCCTTGTTCCACAGGTACTCTCGTCCGGAAATCCATCGTTGTTGCATTGCTGGTGTTGGTCTTCCTTGCAGAATTCCCCTATCACGACTTCCGTGCTCTTTGGGGAACTTAGGTGGACTTTACACCTACTTTTCAGGGTCTTGGGGTGGGCTATTTTTCTAACGCTCACTGTTTTCTTACAGTCCCAGCGACCCTCTACAAGCTCACATAGGTTTGGGGTCCATTCGTGGTTCGCATTCCACTTTTGGAGTATATGGTTTGTGTTGCCCCTATACCTATGTGCTCCTATTGCAATCTACTGTAACTTTACATTGCTTGCATTACTTCCTTTTGCTATTACTGCATATTTCTGGTATTGTGTACATATATCTTGTGTATATTTGCTATACTCATACTGAGGGTACTCACTGAGATACTTTTGGCATATTGTCATAAAAATAAAGTACCTTTATTTTTAGTATATCTGTGTATTGTGTTTTCTTATGATATTGTGCATATGACACTAGTGGTACTGTAGGAGCTTCACTCGTCTCCTAGTTCAGCCTAAGCTGCTCTGCTAAGCTACCATTATCTATCAGCCTAAGCTGCTAGACACCCTATACACTAATAAGGGATAACTGGGCCTGGTGCAAGGTGCAAGTACCCCTTGGTACTCACTACAAGCCAGTCCAGCCTCCTACAGGGAGTCATTGCCTCTTCTCTGCCAGTCTCTGCTTCGGTACCCAGTGCCTCTTCTCTGCCAGTCTCTGCTTCGGTACCCAGTGCCTCTTCTCTGCCAGTCTCTGCCCCGATGCCCATCGCCTTTGGAAGCCTCTTCCTGAATCCATCAGGGAGGCAGAGACCCTGCTACTTCAGGACACCGGATCAGAACACATTGTGTAGTGCTTAGATCCCCCGCGGTCGATGCGCTAGACAGGTGATGATGAAGAGGGGGTAACTTGACACAACCTGCGACGCGACAGAGCCTGTGGTTCATCTTGTCCAGTCCAGGGGTCGAGTTTCCTGAGCAGAAGAGTCACCGGACTAACACTGCGCCCTGAGTGCTGTTTGCGAGTTTTGCCCCGTTGTGTTGAAGTGCGGGGGGCTTCCCGCAAGGACGCTCCGGCAGTATTGAGGCGCCCCCTCCCCCTCTGGGGTGTCTGCTCTGGCAGGGGCCCAGACAGGGACCGGGGCTCACTTCCTGCACCCCGACCTCTGGCCCCGGGCTATTCTGGGGATGCACAGGACGTGCTGCTGCACACAAAGGGAGGGAACACCCAGCCCTGCCTCAGAGAGGAAACACCGGCCTCGGGGTGGGGAGCGGGGGCGCTGACGTGTGTCCCCCGCCAGGGAGGACGTGCACACACAGAGAGACAGGCACGCGCATACACACAGCCAGACACACACACACACACACACACACCTCCAGACACACACACACACGCACACCCAGGCACACACACACAGACAGGCACTCACACATACATACACACAGACACACAGAGAGACAGGCACGCGCATACACACAGCCAGACACACACACAGACACCTCCAGACACACACACACACGCACACCCAGGCACACACACACAGACAGGCACTCACACATACATACACACAGACACACAGAGAGACAGGCACGCGCATACACACAGCCAGACACACACACACACACACACAGACACCTCCAGACACACACACACGCACACCCAGGCACACACACACAGACAGGCACTCACACATACACACAGACACACAGAGAGACAGGCACGCGCATACACACAGCCAGACACACACACACACACACAGACACCTCCAGACACACACACACACGCACACCCAGGCACACACACACAGACAGGCACTCACACATACATACACACAGACCCACAGAGAGACAGGCACGCGCATACACACAGCCAGACACACACACACACACACACACCCAGGCACACACACACACGGACTCCCACACACACACACACACACAGGTACACACAGACAGGTACACACAGACACATACACACAGACACCTCCAGACACACACACACACGCACACCCAGGCACACACACACAGATAGGCACTCACACATACATACACACAGACACACAGAGAGACAGGCACGCGCATACACACAGCCAGACACACACACAGACACCTCCAGACACACACACACACGCACACCCAGGCACACACACACAGACAGGCACTCACACATACATACACACAGACACACAGAGAGACAGGCACGCGCATACACACAGCCAGACACACACACACACACACACAGACACCTCCAGACACACACGCACACCCAGGCACACACACACAGACAGGCACTCACACATACATACACACAGACACACAGAGAGACAGGCACGCGCATACACACAGCCAGACACACACACACACACAGAGACACCTCCAGACACACACACACGCACACCCAGGCACACACACACAGACAGGCACTCACACATACACACAGACACCTCCAGACACACGCACACGCACACCCAAGCACACACACACAGACACACACACACAGAGACAGGCACTCACACATACACACAGACACCTCCAGACACACACACACACGCACACCCAGGCACACACACACAGACAGGCACTCACACATACACACAGACACACAGAGAGACAGGCACGCGCATACACACAGCCAGACACACACACACACACACAGACACCTCCAGACACACACACACACGCACACCCAGGCACACACACACAGACAGGCACTCACACATACATACACACAGACACACAGAGAGACAGGCACGCGCATACACACAGCCAGACACACACACACACACACACAGACACCTCCAGACACACACGCACACCCAGGCACACACACACAGACAGGCACTCACACATACATACACACAGACACACAGAGAGACAGGCACGCGCATACACACAGCCAGACACACACACACACACACAGACACCTCCAGACACACACACACGCACACCCAGGCACACACACACAGAGACAGGCACTCACACATACACACAGACACCTCCAGACACACGCACACGCACACCCAAGCACACACACACAGACACACACACACAGAGACAGGCACTCACACATACATACACACAGACACACAGAGAGACAGGCACGCACACACCCAGGCACACACACGCACACACACACACGGACTCCCACACACACACACACACACACACACAGGTACACACAGACAGGTACACACATACACATACAGACACACAGAGACACACGTGTACATACACACACGTACGCACACCCACACACATACACACATGCACACACATACAGACACACAGAGACACACATGTACACACACACAGGTCCACCCACACAGATACACAGTGACACACATGTACACACACACACACACACAGATACACAGAGACACACGCCCCCACACACAGGTACACACACACAGACACCCCCACACATACACATATATACACTGACACACCCACGCACACACACACATGTACACACACACGTACACACACGCACACACGCACACACACACACACACAGATACAGACACACAGAGACACACATGTACACACACACAGGTACACACACACAGACACACACACATACAGACACACAGAGACACACGCCCCCCCACACACACACACAGGTACACACACACACACCCACATACACGCGCCCCTCCTGTGTATAGCAACCACCGGAAGGAAACCCACAACCAGAGCACAAGACTTTGGTACCCGGCAGAGCTGCCAAGACCAAGGAGCCAGGCGAATGGCGGCCATCCTGTGTTATAAATGCTGCAAAGCCCAGGATAAGACCCCGGTGACACACAAAGTTGGTTTGTTCATGTACAGCACACAGGGAAGGCATCCTTGTGCATGCAGGGTGCATGCAGGGATCATAGCTTCACTAAATGTGGGGGATTAATGCTCGTTCACCACACACCACGAATACTGGACCAGAGGCACTGAGCACTTGTGCAAAATATGGCTCTCAGTCTGCGGCCAGTATTTTTGCAACCAGTGTGGTATTTTGCAAGCCAACCTATGTACTGATAACAGACTGACTCAGAAATGCCAAACCGTAGTGGGTGACGGGCAGACCTATCTCACCAATGTTAATGCTATAGGTTGCAAATTTCAGCCCACGTCGATTCGCTGCCCTCAGAGGGATGGTGGCCTGTGGGGGTCAGTAGACCACCATGTTGTGAGGTGAGGCCTCTTTTTGCGTGGTTAGCCCCCACTTTTTGCCTGATGTTAATCTGTTCTAGAAATTGTAGTGCCCAGAGCCCCTGCTAGCCAGGTTCCCTGGGCCTGAGCTCTTTCCCTAAATCTGTTGTGATGCATTGGCACAATAGGATACACCCTTAACTACCACTTTAAATCCCTAGTAAATGGTACCTGTGTACCCACAGCATGGGGCTCTATGGGTAGACCCCTGAGGGCAGCAGCACTGATTGTGCCACCCTCTAGGGCCATGCATCCAGATGCACCCAGCACTGCCATTGCAGGCTGATTGTCCTCGTGCAAACCTAAAATACAAACTCAACATGGCACATTCTCTGTGTGCCCTGTCCACCATACACTGCCTTTACTATGGGTAAGACACCCCTCTGGCAGGCCTTACAGCCCTAAGGCAGGGTGCTCCATACTGTATGTGAGGGCATAGCTGCATGAGCAATATGTCCCCACTGTGTCCTTCCCAAACCTGGGACATAGTGAGTGAACAGAGCAGCCACTTTAATATATGTGCTGGACACTGGTCAAAATGAGTTTCCCAACTGCATGATGGCCACGCTGCACCCTGAGTTGTTTGGTATTAACCAACTCAGAATAATAAATCCAAACTGGTACCAGCATTGGATGTATCCCTAAATGTACCCAGTGGTCACCTTACAGGTGTCCCCTGCAAAAGCTAACCTAACCTGGCACGGTGGTTGACTGGTCTTATCCAGCTGCCACCTCCAGACAGCCAATATACAAACCTTGGGGGAGAGCCCTGCCTTTCCGGTTTGTAAGACAATGCCCTTCCTGGGTGTAGGAGCTAACACCCCAATCAATCAATCAATCAATCAAGATTTGTAAAGCGCAGCTACTCACCCGTGATGGTCTCAAGGCGCTGGAATCTCAGGAAGTTCCCTCAGGAATGTGCATTGCTCTGGCGGTGAGCTTCAAAGGGCTTACAGCCCTTGAAAATCGACCCCCAAGTCTGCTGCTAGCAGCAGCCGACACCCCCTCTGCAAACACCCACTTTTGGCAGCAGTAAAGACGGGAAACCTAGCGAAGGGTAGGAGGAGTGCCCTCATCTGGAATGCACCACCCCTAAGGTGTTACCTGTGAGGTGGACCCTCTATTTAATTTTCCTCCATCTTGGATGGAAGGAAAACAGCCAATTAGGTTTAGGGCAGCGACCCTTCCCACAGGAAGTGGTCACTGTAGTGGGTGTCGCCACCTAAAGGTAAGTGTCCCATTGGACATTACCAGGTTCTCCCCCTTAAACGCCCACTAAATTCAGTATTTAGTGGTCTCCCCAGGCCAAGAAATTAGATTCGAAAGGACAAAGAAGAACCAAGGCACGAGAACTGTGGACCTGCTGCACAAGACAAAGTCACCAAACTTTGCCTGCTGCACCCAGGACCCGACAACCGCTGCTGCGGAGGAGCTGGACACTGGACTGACCTCAAGAAACCCAGAGGACCTCCAGGGTTCACAAATCGGCCAAGATCTCCCTTCTGAGTGGAGGCACTACTCTGCAACCAACAAAGAACCAGCAACCCAGTGAGGGTCGCTTCACTGACCGGCTGATATCTCCTGAACCAGAAGTCGCAGCCAGACCTGATAACACACCAACGACCACTAGGACCAACCCTGCAAGTGTGCCCTCTGGTGGCTGGACCATACCAGTACCTTGGGTACCGGCCAGCTGATGTCGGACAAAAAGAAAACCAGCTTCCCCAGAGCTGAAAAAGGATCAAGAGGGATGCTCCAGTTGAGGGACTTCAGGAACATCCTGGACCTCCCGCCAGAGTGCGCATGTTGTCCTGTAAGCAGCCCTCCAAGAGATTCACCTCCATCTCCAAAGGGCTCCATTGTGCACAGCTCCTGGATTAACAACTCGCTCTGCACCCGGCTGCCCTGGGACTAAGCAACAAGGAAACAGCTATGCCCCAAGTGTCCCTCACCCCTTGCAACCTCGCCCCCACAAGGGGAGCCCAAGGCACCACCTTAAAATCTGCAAGAACCACCCTTTTCCAAGTGGTCCCTCGTAGTGGCCCTGCACCTGCTCCAAGAGACTTTTCAACACTGCTCCCACCGGAACAGGGAGTCACCCGAGCCTCTCCAGCCGGCACAGTGTGGCCACCGATGACCTTGACCAACCTGCAAAAGTGGAACCTGGTAACATAGCTGTGCGATTTTATATGCATTTTTAAAAGTGACTGCCTAGTGATTAGTATGGTGAGTAATTACGCACAGAAAGACTGCATTTATTAAAACTTCAAAAGTCCATATCTTAATAATTACTTAACCGATTGTGATATTCTTGGGCTTAAGATTTATATAAAAATCTGAAGTAATTCATTGAATGTGTGAGATGCATGATTGATATTGTGAGTACATCAATTGCTTTGCACTTCTCCAAGATTAGCCTATCTGCTCAACCAGGTACCTTAAACATTAGAGCATTAGGTGATCTAGTTTTTACGATGGAAGCCAATGTGGGGTTGCCTGGACCCCCTGCACAGTGTGCTAGGCTTTGCACACTACATAGAGGGCCGGCCTCATACACGTCTGAAAACAATATTTTTTTTATGCAGCCCGATTCTCTTTAAAAATAAATGTGTTTTTAAGCAAATGAAAACTTTTACAAACATTTTTTATGAGTAAGGAGCGGCCTATGGCACCACTGCCTTCTCTTAGAAATATTTTGTCAACATTCACAAGGGGACAGGGTGAATTGGAAATCCCTTCCTGTTTGCAAATGGGTTTCCACTACTTTTAAAATCTTAGGCCCTCATTACGACTTCAGCGGTCTTACTAGAAGACCGCTGAAGCTGCGGGCGCCACTATACCGCCAGTGCTGGCGGTATATGTGGCTCCCTATCATGACTTTTCTGCTGGGCCAGCAGACAGAAGCAGAGTTTCCGGCCGCTGGCCCAGCAGAAAAGTCACATCAACATTGCAGCCGGCTCATAATAGAGCCGGCGGCAATGTTGATGTGCAGCGGGTGCAGCAGCACCCATTACGCATTTCACTGCCCGAAATTCGGGCAGTGAAATGCGCGATGGGGCTGTGCCTGGGGCCCCCCGAGTCCACCTCACTGCCAGCCTTTCCATGGCGGTGTTTACTGCCATGGACAGGCTGGCGGTTGGGGATTATGACTGCCAGGCTTCCGCCTGGCGGTATGTTGGAGGGGCTGGCAGTATGGCCGTGGCTAATGCGCCATGGTCATAATACGCTGGCGGTACACCCCCAGCCTGTTGGCAGTGTTACCACCAGCTTACCGCCGGCCGTCAGGGTCGTAATGAGGCCCTTAATGTTTTGCGACCAGATTTCCATCTGAAAACATTAATACATCCCATTCCGATTCTCTGTTTGTAGGAGACGCCGTCAACATGCCCCTTCCAAATACCAATTCAGCATCTCCTTGCAAGCCGAAACAGCTATTTAATAATGTGTTTTTGAATTACAATCTGTGTTGGTACATACCAAAAGGCTGTTTTGCCATCAAAAATGGTCTGCTTTTGCAAACCTACACCCCTTGAAACTGCAAAAAGCCGTAGTACACCTGTCCCACTGTCCTGTGCACAGGCAGTACACATGCAAAGCACAGGCCCATACAGGTACAGCACTCAGATTGGTGTGTCATCCGTGTCCAATTACTGCTGACCGTGTCAAATGTCATTAATCTGCCACTGCAATTACTATGAATGCTTTTGGTTTTGAGCTTGTGTATGGGTGTGGTGTTGGGTGCGATTCTTGCGTAGACCATGTATAATAACTGTGTTGGATGCCGTTAGCATGTCTTGAGCATGTATTGTGTTGGCACTGGCCGTCCGTTGCTTGGAATGACCATGTTTGGTCGGTGGGTACTGGCTGCTTCTATAGTCCAAATAAGGATTGTTCTGACCATGTATGGCCACTGGGTTAAACGTCCTTGAACCCTATGACCATGTGTAATCTTGGGACCTGATTTACACATGGATGATATCCCGTCCACTGTATTACGATGTCCATAGGATATGATGGGCCTATAACACGGCGGGCGGGATATCCGTCATGTTTGTGACAGAGTTCCTGCATCCGGCAAACTCTAAATCAGGCCCTAAGTGTTGAGTGCCTTTGCATGTGTTGGCCATATATGCTTGCAGGGTTGGGCATCTGCTTCCTGTAACATCCGTGTGTTCTTCTTGTTTCCTTACAGTCACCAGGAGGACCCTGAGCTGGCCAGTGAGTATGTCAAGGTAAGCCGAACCCTCTTCCTCTACCACTTTCCTAATCCACTCAGGTGGTTCCTCACAGTATCCCTTGGACGTGACACCAGAGGCTCAAGAGCTGCAGCTCAAGCTTGTGGTCCTTGCTGTGTTCAATGACTCGGGGTCCTGCTTGCCTGCAGATAGTGTTGTGGAGAGCAGCCTGGGGGTCCCACGCACCCGTGGCGCGTGCGGCTCAGTCTAGTCAAGTTCATTAGATTTGTGACTATACCAACTGTGACATTAAAACAAGCAAATAAATTTACAATATCCAGTTAAAGTTAAATAGTTTTATAATATTCTAATGATCAAACCAAAACTGCTTTAAATAAGAAAAATTCCTCACCTGCCTCCAGAGGGGGAGCAACTTCTGTTCCATGTGCAGTGCATAGGATTTCTCAGTGCTTAGGATGCGTGGCTCTCTGCAGCGCTTAGAAGTGCTGAGGACGCATGGCTCTCTGCAGTGCATAGAAGTGCCAAGGACGCATAGCTCTCTGCAGCGCTTAGAAGTGTTGAGAACGTGTGACTCTCTGCAGTGCATGGACGTGCTGAGGACGCATGGCTCTCTGCAGCACATAGAAGTGCTGAGGACATGTGTCTCTTTGCAGTGCATAGAAGTGCTGAGGATGCATAGCTCTCTGCAGTGCATAGAAGTGCTGAAGAAGCTTGGCTCTCTACAGTGCATAGGAGTGCCAAGGACGCATAGCTCTCTGCAGCGCTTAGAAGTGCTGAGAACGTGTGACTCTCTGCAGTGCATGGACGTGCTGAGGACGCATGGCTCTCTGCAGCACATAGAAGTGCTGAGGACGCATGGCTCTCTGCAGTGAATAGAAGTGCTAAAGACGTATGACTCTCTGCACTGCATAGAAGTGCCAAGGATGTGTGGCTCTCTGCAGCACATAGAAGTGCTGAGGACGCGTGGCTCTCTGAAGTGCATAGCAGTGCTGAGGACGCGTGCCTCTCTGCATCGCATAGAAGTGCCAAGGATGTGTGGCTGTCTGCAGCATATAGGAGTGCGGAGGACGTGTGGCTCTCTACAGTGCATAGAAGTACTGAGGACGCGTACCTCTCTGCAGTGCATAGAAGTGCCTACGACGTGTGGTTCTTTGCAGCACATAGAAGTGCAGAGGATGCAGGGCTCTCTGAAGTGCATAGAAGCTCTGAGGATGCATGGCTCTCTGCAGCGCATAGAAGTGCTGAGGGTGTGTTGCTCTCTGCAGTGCATAGAAGTGCCTTGGACGTGTAACTCTCTACAGTGCATGAGAGTACTGAGGACATGTGGCTCTCTGCAGTGCATAGAATTGCTGAGGTCATGTAGCTCTCTGCAGCACCTAGGAGTGCAGAGGACACATGGCTCTCTGCAGTAAATAGATGTACTCAGGATGTGTGTCTCTTTGCAGTGCATAGACGTGCAGAGAATGTGTGACTCTCTGCAATGCATAGGAGTGTCGAGGATGTGTGGCTCTCTGCCGTGCATAGAAGTGCTGAGGACGTGTGGCTCTGTGTAGTGCATAGGAGTGCTGAGGACGTGTGGCTCTGTGCAGCGCATAGGAGTGCTGAGGACGTGTGGCTCTGTGTAGTGCATAGGAGTGCTGAGGACGTGTGGCTCTGTGCAGTGCATAGGAGTGCTGAGGACGTGTGGCTCTGTGCAGTGCATAGGAGTGCTGAGGTCGTGTGGCTCTGTGTAGTGCATAGGAGTGCTGAGGATGTGTGGCTCTCTGCAGTGCATAGAAGTGCCAAGGACGTGTGGCTCTGTGTAGTGCATAGGAGTGCTGAGGATGTGTGGCTCTCTGCAGTGCATAGGAGTGCTGAGGACGTGTGGCTCTCTCCAGTGCACAGAAGTGCTGAGGTCATGTAGATGTCCGCAGCACATAGAGGTTCTGAGGACTCATGGCTCTAGCAGTGCATAGATGTGCTCAGGACGTGTAGCTCTCTGCAACACATATGAGTGCGAGGACGCATGGCTTTCTGTAGTGCATTGAAGTGCTGAGGACATGTGGCTCTCTGCAGTGCATAGGAGTGCGGAGGATGCATTGCTCTCTGCTGTGGATAGGAGTACAGAGGATGCCTGGCTCTCTGCAGCACATAGCAGTGCTGAGGACACGTGGCTCTCTACAGCACATAGCAGTGCTGAGGATGCGTGGCTCTCTGCAGCGCATAGCAGTGCTGAGGATGCGTGGCTCTCTGCAGCGCATAGGAGTGCAAGGGATATGTGAATCTCTGCAGTCGATAGAAGTGCCGAGGATGTGTGGCTCTCTGAAGTACATAGAAGTGCTGGGGCGTGTTGCTCTCTGCAGACTATAGGAGTGCAGAGGACACATGGCTCTCTGCAGTGCATAGAAGTGCTGGGGACGTGTGGCTCTCTGCAGTGCATAGAAGTGCTGGGGCGTGTCGCTCTCTGTAGACTATAGGAGTGCCGAGGACACATGGCTATCTGCAGTGCATAGAAGTGCTGGGGCGTGTCGCTCTCTGTAGACTATAGGAGTGCAGAGGACACATGGCTCTCTGCAGTGCATAGAAGTGCTGGGGTGTGTCGCTCTCTGCAGACTATAGGAGTGCAGAGGACACATGGCTCTCTGCAGTGCATTGAAGTGCTGGGGCGTGTCGCTCTCTGCAGATTATAGGAGTGCAGAGGACACATGGCTCTCTGCAGTGCATAGAAGTGCTGGGGACGTGTGGCTCTCTGCAGAACATAAGAGTGCAGAGGACACATGGCTCTCTGCAGTGCATAGCAGTGCTGAGGATGCATGGCTCTTGGCAGTGCATAGGAGTGCAGGGGATGCGTGACTCTCTGCAGCGCATAGGAGTGCAGGGGATGCATTGCTCTCTGCAGCGCATAGCAGTGCTGAGGATGTGTGGCTCTCGGCAGTGCATAGGAGTGCAGGGGATGCGTTACTCTCTGCAGTGTATAGGATTGCTGGGGATGTGTGGCTCTTGGCAGTGCATAGGAGTGCAGGGGATGCGTGACTCTCTGCAGTGTATAGGAGTGCTGGGGATGTGTCACTCTCTGCGGTGCATATGAGTGCCAAGAACGTGTGGCCATCTGCAGTGCATAGGAGTGCCAAGGACCATCAGCTGTCCCACTACTTAATAACATCTGGGCTTGACTATAGCAACGCGCTGTACCTGGGCCTAGCTGACCACCTGATTAACAAGGTGCAGGTGGGCCAAAATGCAGCAGCCCGTACTCTTCTAGGCTGCCCCTGAGAGCACGCGTCCCCTCACCTTAGGGAGCTGCATGGGCTCCCTATTAGGAAGAGGTTCCTTTTCAAGACCTAGCTCCTCATGCATACGGCACTTCATCACTGTGGCGCTGGTCACCTTATAGGAAGGATTCGCTTCTATGCGTCACCCAGGCACCTGCGCCCGGCCAACCTCTTTCTGGTCAGAATCCCTAATATTCGGCAGTCCAGAACAGGAGGTGGGTCCGTCTCATTCCTGGGACCTTCACTATGGAACAAACTTCCTATAGAGCTACGGAGCGTCCCAGCCACTTCCCAGCTTCAGAAGAGCCTGAAAACTTGACTTTTTAAGCAGGATTAGTGCTATTCCTCTCAGTTAGTTCTCACCGAGGTGCAGATCACCAAAACACTCCTCGGAGTAACAGTGTGCTTTAGAAGTGTCCATTACATTCATTACATTACCTTACGTGTAGCTCTTTGCAGCACATAGGAGCTCTGAGGATGTGTGGCCCACTGCACCGCATAGGAGTGCGGAGGATGCATTGCTCTCTGCTGTGGATAGGAGTACCGAGGATGCCTGGCTCACTGCAGCACATAGCAGTGCAGGGGATGTGTGAATCTCTGCAGTCGATAGAAGTGCAGAGGATGTGTGGCTCTCTGCAGTGCATAGGAGTGCTGAGCTCTCGTGGCTCTCTGCAGAGCATAGGAGTGTAGGAAAGTACCATCTTGCCTGGCATGTTACCCCCATATTTCACTGTATATATGTTGTTTTAGTTGTATGTGTCACTGGGACCCTGCCAGCGAGGGCCCCAGCGCTCATAAGTGTGCCCTGTATGTGTTCCCTGTGTGGTGCCTAACTATCTCACTGAGGCTCTGCTATCCAGAACCTCAGTGGTTATGCTCTCTCATTTCTTTCAAATTGTCACTAACAGGCTAGTGACCAATTTCACCAATTCTCATTGGCATACTGGAACACCCTTATAATTCCCTAGTATATGGTACTGAGGTACCCAGGGTATTGGGGTTCCAGGAGATCCCCATGGGCTGCAGCATTTCTTTTGCCACCCATAGGGAGCTCTGACAATTCTTACACAGGCCTGCCAGTGCAACCTGAGTGAAATAACGTCCACGTTATTTCACAGCCATTTACCACTGCACTTAAGTAACTTATAAGTCACCTATATGTCTAACCTTTACCTGCTAAAGGTTGGGTGCTAAGTTACTTAGTGTGTGGGCACCCTGACACTAGCCAAGGTGCCCCCACATCGTTCAGGGCATATTCCCCGGACTTTGTGAGTGCGGGGACACCATTACACGCGTGCACTGTACATAGGTCACTACCTATGTACAGCGTCCCAATGGTAACTCCGAACATGGCCATGTAACATGTCTAAGATCATGGAATTGTCACCCCAGTGCCGTGCTGGCATTGGGGAGACAATTCCATGATGCCCAGAGCTCCTCCAGTGTGCTCCAGACCTCTGTCATCTTGGAAACAGAGGTGCTGCTGGCACACTGGACTGCTCTGAGTGGCCAGTGCCAGCAGGTGATGTCAGAGACTCCTCCTGATAGGCTCTTACCTGTGTTGCTAGCCTATCCTCCTTCCTAAGTAGCACAACCTCCTTTTCTGGCTATTTAGGGTCTCTGCTTTGGGGAATTCTTTAGATAATGAATGCAAGAGCTCATCAGAGTTCCTCTGCATCTCTCTCTTCACCTTCTGCCAAAGGATCGAACGCTGACTGCTCAGGACGCCTGCAAAACCGCAACAAAGTAGCAAAAACGACTACTGCAACCTTGTATCGCTGATCCAGCCGCCTTCTCGCCTGTTTCCTGGTGGTGCATGCTCCGGGGTTAGCCTGCCTCCTCTCTGCACTAGGAGCTCTGAAGAAATCTCCCGTGGGTCGACGGAATCGTCCCCCTGCAACCGCAGGCAACAAAAGACTGCATCACCGGTCCTCTGGGTCCCCTCTCAGCACGACAAGCGTGGTCCCTGGAACTCAGCAACTCTGTCCAAGTGACTCCCACAGTCCAGTGACTCTTCAGTCCAAGTTTGGTGGAGGTAAGTCCTTGCCTCCCCACACTACACTGCATTGCTGGGTACCGCGTGATTTGCAGCTGCTCCGGCTCCTGTGCACTCTTCCAGGATTTCCTTCATGCACAGCCAAGCCTGGGTCCCCAACACTCTAACCTGCAGTGCACAACCTCCTGAGTTGTCCTCCGGCGTCGTGGGACTCCCTTTTGTGCCTTCAGGTGAGCTCCGGTTCACTCCTCTTCGAAGTGCCTGTTCGGGTACTTCTGCGGGTGCTGCCTGCTTTTGTGAGGGCTCCCTGACTTGCTGAGCGCCCCCTCTGTCTCCTCATCCAAGTGGCGACATCCCGGTCCCTCCTGGCCCACAGCAGCATCCAAAAACCCTAACCGCAACCCTTGCAGCTAGCAAGGCTTGTTTGCGGTCTTTCTGCGTGGGAACACCTCTGCAAGCTTCTACACAATGTGGTACATCCATCCTCCAAAGGGGAAGTTTCTAGCCCTCTTCGTTCTTGCAGAATCCACAGCTTCTACCATCCGGTGGCAGCTCCTTTGCACCCTCAGCTGGCATTTCCTGGGCATCTGCCCACTCTCGACATTGTCGCCACTCTTGGACTTGGTCCCCTTGTTCCACAGGTACTCTCGTCAGGAAATCCATCGTTGTTGCATTGCTGGTGTTTGTCTTCCTTGCAGAATTCCCCTATCACAACTTCTGTGCTCTCTGGGGAATATAGGTGCACTTTACAGGGTCTTGGGGTGGGCTATTTTTCTAACCCTCACTGTTTTCTTACAGTCCCAGCGACTCTCTACAAGCTCACATAGGTTTGGGGTCCATTCGTGGTTCGCATTCCACTTTTGGAGTATATGGTTTGTGTTGCCCCTATACCTATGTGCTCCTATTGCAATCTACTGTAACTTTACATTGCTTGCATTACTTCCTTTTGCTATTACTGCATATTTTTGGTATTGTGTACATATATCTTGTGTATATTTGGCATCCTCATACTAAGGGTACTCACTGAGATACTTGTGGCATATTGTCATAAAAATAAAGTACCTTTATTTTTAGTATATCTGTGTATTGTGTTTTCTTATGATATAGTGCTATATGATATAAGTGATATAGTAGGAGCTTTACATGTCTCCTAGTTCAGCCTAAGCTGCTCTGCTATAGCTACCTTCTATCAGCCTAAGCTGCTAGAAACACCTCTTCTACACTAATAAGGGATTACTGGACCTGGCACAAGGTGTAAGTACCCCTTGGTACCCACTACAAGCCAGGCCAGCCTCCTACATTGGTTGTGCAGTGGTGGGATAAGTACTTGCAACTACTTACCACTTTGTCATTGTGTACTTTTCATAAGAGAATAATATACAAAACAAGTTCAGTGTATGTACACCTAGCCAAAAAGTTTTGCTTTTCTTCTCTTACACTATCTACTAAGTGCTGAAAAGTACTTCTAAACTTTCTAAAAAGTTTGAAAAGTTTTTTTTCAGTTTCCTTAAAAAGTCCTGAAACTTTTTCTCTCTTTTATCTGTCCCTAAACCTTTTCTATCATGTCTGATGTAGGAACTGCTCTTAACCTGGTAGCTCAGCGGGCGAACCGCCAGGAACAGGATGGCGGTAGGGGGTGTCAGAATCCCCAAGGTGGCGCAGCATGCTGCGCCGCCTTGGAGGATTCTGACGGGCAGCGGAAAACCGGCAGGAGACCGCCGGTTTTCCTGCACTGACCGCGGCCAAAGCGCCGCGGTCAGAATGCCCTGCGGGGCACCGCCGGTCTGTCGGCGGTGCTCCCGCCGACCCTGGCCCCGGCGGTCAGAATGACCCCCTTATTGTCTAACATGCTTATTGAAAATGATAAGGCCTTAGCAGGCACTTCAATTGAGAAGTTAGGAGATAGCTCACACTCTGACTCAGGGGAACCCCCAGTAAGAGTGTTAGAGGGTGACCTTCCTAACCTGCCCTTTAGCAGACCCCCTAGCATAGCTGGTAGTAATGTAAGTTCACATCACAGTAGGGATGGGTTCCTTCCTGCAGGCCAGGTTGCTAGAGTGCCAACTGTTAGGGAAAGGTCTCCCTCTGTTCATTCACATCATTCTTCTGTGTCAAAGCATTCCTAACCCACCCACCCTGATGACAGACTGTTAGAAAGGGAACTCAATAGATTGAGAGTGGAAGAGTCCAGGCTGAAGCTTAAACAGCAACAGCTGGCTCTAGACAGGGAATCTCTAGACTTAGAAAAATAGAGACAGAGGTTGGGGTTTGGACCCCATGGTGGCAGCAGCAGTATTCCAGATAGTAATCCTGTGAAAGAGCATGATTTTAGGAATCTGCATAAGATAGTTCCCCCTTACAAGGAGGGGGATGACATTAACAAGTGGTTTGCTGCACTTGAGAGGAGGGCCTGTGTGGTACAGGGGGTCTCTCAAAGGCAGTGGGCTGCTATCCTATGGCTATCTTTCAGTGGAAAGGATAGGGATAGGCTCTTTACTGTGAAGGAAAGTGATGCCAATAATTTTACAGTTTTGAAGGATGCACTCTTGGATGGATTTGGCTTAACCACTGAACAATACAGGATTAAGTTCAGAGAAACCAGAAAAGAGTCCTCATAAGACTGGGTAGACTTTGTTGACTATTCAGTGAAGGCCTTGGAGGGGTGGTTACATGGCAGTAAAGTTTCTGACTATGAAAGCCTGGATAACTTAATCCTGAGAGAGCATATTCTTAATAACTGTGTGTCTGATTTGTTACACCAGTACCTGGTGGACTCTGATCTGACCTCTCCCCAAGAATTGGGAAAGAAGGCAGACAAATGGGTCAGAACAAGGGTGAACAGAAAAGTTCATACAGGGGGTGACAAGGATGGCAAGAAGAAGGATGGTAAGTCTTCAGACAAGGGTGGGGACAAATCTAAAAATGAGTCTTCATCAGGCCCACAAAAACACTCTGGTGGGGGTGGTGGGTCCAAATCCTCTTCTAATCCAGTAAAAAAAAAACATGGTACTATTTATGTAAAGTAAAAGGCCATTGGACAACTGATGCCAGTTGTCCAAAGAAAAGCACAACGCCTCCCACTACCACAACCCCTACTGCAACCCCCAGTGCCCCTAGTAATAGCAGTGGTGGTGGGAGCAAACCTACTAATAGCCAATGCAAGGGAGTAGCTGGGCTCACTTTTGGTAATTTAGTTGGGGTTGGTCTTGTTAGAGAGACCACAGAGGCTGTGCTAGTCTCTGAAGGTGCATTGATTTGGCCACCTTGGTTGCTTGTCCCCTTAATATGGATAAGTACAAGCAACTTCCCCTAATAAATGGTGACGAGGGTCAGGCCTACAGGGACACAGGTGCCAGTGTTACCATGGGAATAGAGAAACTGGTACACCCTGAACAACACCTACTTGGTCACCAGTACCAAGTGACAGACGCTCATAACAACACTCTTAGCCAGCCCATGGCTGTTGTGAATCTCAACTGGGGGGGGGGGTTACTGGTCCAAAGAAAGTTGTGGTTGCCTCAGATTTACCTGTATACTATCTACTAGGGAATGATTTAGAGACATCAGCTTGGGCAGAAGTGGAGTTGGAGGCTCATGCAGCAATGCTGGGCATTCCTGTGCATATTTTTGCTTTGACAAGGGCTCAGGCCAAAAAGCAAAAAGGACAGGGTGACTTGGATCCTGGAACAATGGACCAAGTGCTCCCTAAAGCTAGGGTTAGTAAGGGTAAATCCCTACCCACTATCCCTCCCTCTACAGATAATTCGACTTCTGAGGAAGAAGAATTTCCCCCTGTGCAGAACCTACACCAGAGGAGCTGGAAGCAGACACTGCTGAGCATTTGGGTGGAGGGGGGCCTGCCAGGGAGGAGCTAAGTGTGGCACAACAATCCTGTCCCACATTAGAGGGTCTAAGACAGCAAGCTGTCAAACAGCAAAATGGGGATGTCAGTGACTCACATAGAGTTTACTGGGAGGAAAACCTCTTGTATACAGAGGCAAGGGACCCAAAACCTGGAGCAGCCAGTGTAGGAGGCTGGACTGGCTTGTAGTGAGTACCAAGGGGTACTTACACCTTGCACCAGGCCCAGGTATCCCTTATTAGTGTATAGGGTGTCTAGCAGCTTAGGCTGATAGATAATGGTAGCTTAGCAGAGCAGCTTAGGCTGAACTAGGAGACGAGTGAAGCTCCTACAGTACCACTAGTGTCACTTGCACAATATCATAAGAAAACACAATACACAGATATACTAAAAATAAAGGTACTTTATTTTTATGACAATATGCCAAAGTATCTCAGTGAGTACCCTCAGTATGAGGATAGCAAATATACACAAGATATATGTACACATTACCACAAATATGCAGTATAGTCTTAGAAAACAGTGCAAACAATGTATGGTTACAATAGGATGCAATGGGGACACATAGGGATAGGGGCAACACAAACCATATACTCCAAAAGTGGAATGTGAACCACAAATGGACCCCAAACCTATGTGACCTTGTAGAGGGTTGCTGGGACTCTAAGAAAACAGTGAGGGTTAGAAAAATAGCCCACCCCAAGACCCTGAAAAGTGAGTGCAAAGTGCACTAAAGTTCCTCAAAGGACACAAAAGTCGTAATAGGGGAATTCTGCAGGAAAGACACAAACTAGCAATGCAACAACGATGGATTTCCAAACGAGGGTACCTGTGGAACAAGGGGACCAAGTCCAAAAGTCACAAGCAAGTCGGAGATGGGCAGATGCCCAGGAAATGCCAGCTGTGGGTGCAAAGAAGCTGCTACTAGGCAGTAGAAGCTGAGGATTCTGCAGGAACGACAAGGGCTAGAAACTTCCCCTTTGGAGGATGGATGTCCCACATCGTGAAGAGTTGTGCAGAAGTGTTTTCCTGCCGAAAGACCGCCAACAAGCCTTGCTAGCTGCAAATCGTGCGGTTAGGGTTTTTGGATGCTGCTGTGGCCCAGGAGGGACCAGGATGTCGCCAATTGCGTCAGGGGACAGAGGAGACGCCCAGCAAGACAAGAAGCCCTCTCAGAAGCAGACAGCACCCGCAGAAGTGCCGGAACAGGCACTACGAAGAGGAGTGAAACAGTGCTCACCCGAAGTTGCACAAAGGAGTCCCACGCCGCCGGAGGACAACTTAGAAAGTCGTGCAATGCAGGTTAGAGTGCTGGGGACCCAGGCTTGGCTGTGCACAAAGGATTTCCACCGGAAGTGCACAGAGGCCGGAGTAGCTGCAAAAGACGCAGTTCCCAGCAATGCAGTCTGGCGTGGGGAGGCAAGGACTTACCTCCACCAAACTTGGACTGAAGAGTCACTGGACTGTGGGAGTCACTTGGACAGAGCTGCTGGATTCAAGGGACCTCGCTCGTCGTGCTGAGAGGAGACCCAAGGGACCGGTAATGCAGTTCTTTGGTGCCTGCGGTTGCAGGGGGACGATTCCGTCTGCCCACAGGAGATTTCTTCGGAGCTTCTAGTGCAGAGAGGAGGCAGACTACCCCCACAGCATGCACCACCAGGAAAACAGTCGAGAAGGCGGCAGGATCAGCGTTACAGAGTTGCAGTAGTCGTCTTCGCTACTTTGTTGCAGTTTTGCAGGCTTCCAGCGCGGTCAGCAGTCGATTCCTTGGCAAAAGGTGAAGAGAGAGATGCAGAGGAACTCTGATGAGCTCTTGCATTCGTTATCTAAGGAATTCCCCAAAGCAGAGACCTTAAATAGCCAGAAAAGAGGGTTTGGCTACTTAGGAGAGAGGATAGGCTAGCAACACCTGAAGGAGCCTATCAGAAGGAGTCTCTGACATCACCTGCTGGCCCTGGCCACTCTGAGCAGTCCAGTGTGCCAGCAGCACCTCTGTTTCCAAGATGGCAGAGGTCTGGAGCACACTGGAGGAGCTCTGGGCACCTCCCAGGGGAGGTGCAGGTCAGGGGAGTGGTCACTCCCCTTTCCTTTGTCCAGTTTCGCACCAGAGCAGGGCTGAGGGGTCCCTGAACCGGTGTAGACTGGCTTATGCAGAAATGGGCACCATCTGTGCCCATGAAAGTATTTCCAGAGGCTGGGGAAGGCTACTCCTCCCCTGCCTTAACACCTTTTTCCAAAGGGAGAGGGTGTAACACCCTCTCTCTGAGGAAGTACTTTGTTCTGCCATCCTGGGCCAAGCCTGGCTGGACCCCAGGAGGGCAGAAACGTGTCTGAGGGGTTGGCAGCAGCAGCAGCTGCAGTGAACCCCCTGAAAAGGCAGTTTGGCAGTGCCAGGGTCTGTGCTACAGACCCGTGGGATCATGGGATTGTGCCAACTATGCCAGGATGGCATAGAGGGGGCAATTCCATGATCATAGACATGTTACATGGCCATATTCGGAGTTACCATTGTGAAGCTACACATAGGTAGTGACCTATGTGTAGTGCACGCGTGTAATGGTGTCCCCGCACTCACAAAGTCCGGGGAATTTGCCCTGAACAATGTGGGGGCACCTTGGCTAGTGCCAGGGTGTCCACACACTAAGTAACTTTGCACCTAACCTTTACCAGGTAAAGGATAGACATATAGGTGACTTAAAAGTTACTTAAGTGCAGTGGTAAATGGCTGTGAAATAACGTGGACGTTGTTTCACTCAGGCTGCAGTGGCAGGCCTGTGTAAGAATTGTCAGAGCTCCCTATGGGTGGCAAAAGAAATGCTGCAGCCCATAGGGATCTCCTGGAACCCCAATACCCTGGGTACCTCAGTACCATATACTAGGGAATTATAAGGGTGTTCCAGTATGCCAATGTGAATTGGTGAAATTGGTCACTAGCCTGTTAGTGACAATTTGGAAAGAAATGAGAGAGCATAACCACTGAGGTTCTGGATAGCAGAGCCTCAGTGAGACAGTTAGTCATAACACAGGTAACACATTCAGGCACACTTATGAGCACTGGGGCCCTGGCTGGCAGGGTCCCAGTGACACATACAACTAAAACAACATATATACAGTGAAAAATGGGGGTACCATGCCAGGCAAGATGGCACTTTCCTACAGCCAGGAGATTGGTCATTCCCCTGCAATACAGAGAGTTCCTCCTAACTCTGACACACGACATTCCCTTGGCTGGACATTTGGGTCAAATTAAAACATGGGAAAGGCTTGTCCCCCTGTTTCATTGGCCTAGGATGTCAGAGGACACAAAAGACTTTTGTAAGTCCTGTGTGACCTGCCAAGCCAGTGGCAAGACTGGTGGCACACCAAAGGCTCCCCTTATTCCACTACCTGTGGTCCCCTTTGAAAGGGTAGGGGTTGACATAGTTGGCCCCCTTGACCCTCCTATTGCTTCAGGCAATAGGTTTATCTTGGTGGTAGTGGACCATGCCACAAGATATCCTGAAGCAATTCCTCTAAGGACCACTACAGCTCTTGCAGTGGCAAAGGCCCTCCTGGGAATCTTTTCCAAGGTGGGTTTCCCAAAAGAGGTTGTATCAGACAGGGGTAGCAACTTTATGTCTGCATATTTGAAGGCCATGTGGAAGGAATGTGGTGTAACATACAAATTCACCACACCTTATCATCCACAAATAAATGGACTGGTAGAGAGGTTTAATAAAACTCTCAAAGGAATGATAATGGGACTCCCTGAAAAACTCAGGAGGAGATGGGATGTCCTGCAACCTTGCCTCCTTTTTGCTTACAGGGAGGTACCCCAGAAAGGAGTGGGCTTCAACCCCCTTTGAACTCCTATTTGGACACCCTGTAAGAGGTCCCCTAACACTTGTGAAGGAGGGTTGGGAACGACCTTAAAAAGCTCCTAAGCAAGACATAGTGGACTATGTACTTGGCCTAAGATCCAGAATGGCTGAGTACATGAAAAAGGCCAGTAAAAACATTCAGGCCGGCCAAGAGCTCCAAAAGCAATGGCATGACCAAAAGGCAGTTCTGATTCAGTACCAACCAGGACAGAAGGTGTGGGTCTTGGAGCCTGTGGCCACAAGAGCACTCCAAGACAAATGGAGTGGACCCCACATCATTGTTGAAAAGAAGGGAGAAGTCACCTACTTGGTTGATTTGGGCACTGCCAGGAGTCCCCTTAGGGTGCTCCATGTCAATCGCCTAAAACCCTACTATGACAGGGCTGATCTCACCCTGCTTATGGCAACAGATGAAGGACAGGAAGAAGAGAGTGACCCTCTCCCTGGTCTCTTCTCTTCCACAGAACAAGATGCTCTAGTGGAAGGTGTAGTTTTGGCAGACTGTCTTACTGCTGAGCAGAAAGACCACTGCATAAATCTCCTGGGTCAGTTTTCTGAACTCTTTTTACTGTGCCAGGCACCACTTCTTGGTGTGAGCACACTATAGATACTGGAGACAGCATGCCTGTCAAAAGTAAGATCTATAGGCAGCCTGACCATGTCAGGGACTGCATAAAACAAGAGGTTCAGAAAATGCTTGAACTGGGAGCGGTTGAACACTCTGAAAGCCCATGGGCCTCTCCTGTGGTGCTTGTACCAAAGCCTCACTCTAAAGATGGGAAAAGAGAGATGAGGTTCTGTGTAGATTACAGAGGTCTCAACCAGGTAACTAAAACTGATGCTCACCCTATACCCAGGGCAGATGAGCTCATGGATACACTGGCATCTGCCAAGTATCTAAGCACCTTTGATTTGACTGCAGGGTATTGGCAGATCAAGTTATCAGAGGATGCTAAAGCAAAAACTGCATTTTCGACTATTGGAGGGCACTACCAATTCACAGTAATGCCCTTTGGTTTGAAAAATGCACCTGCCACTTTTCAGAGGTTGGTGAATACAGTCCTGCAGGGGTTGAAGTCTTTTAGTGCAGCATATCTGGACGATATAGCTGTCTTTAGCTCAACCTGGGATGATCACCTGGTCCACCTGTGGAAAGTTTTGGAGGCCCTGCAAAAGGCAGGCCTCACTATCAAGGCTTCAAAGTGCCAGATAGGGCAGGGGAAAGTGGTTTATCTGGGACACCTGGTAGGTGGAGAACAGATTGCACCACTTCAGGGGAAAATCCAAACTATCATAGATTGGGTTCCCCCTACAACTCAGACCCAGGTGAGAGCCTTCTTAGGCCTCACTGGGTATTACAGGAGGTTCATTAAGACTATGGCTCCATTGCAGCCCCACTTAATGACCTCACCTCCAAGAAAATGCCTAAAAAGGTATTGTGGACAGCTAGCTGTCAGAAAGCTTTTGAGGAGCTGAAACAGGCCATGTGCACTGCACCTGTCCTAAAAAGCCCATGTCACTCCGAGAAATTAATTGTTCAAACTGATGCATCTGAATTAGGGGTAGGGGCAGTCTTATCACAACTCAATTCTGAGGGCCAGGATCAACCTGTTGCTTTTATCAGCAGGAGGTTGACCCCTAGAGAAAAGCGTTGGTCTGCCATTGAGAGGGAGGCCTTTGCTGTGGTCTGGGCACTGAAGAGGTTGAGGCCATACCTGTTTGGCACTCACTTCATTGTTCAGACAGACCACAAACCTCAACTTTGGCTAAAACAAATTAAAGGTGAAAACCCTAAATTGTTAAGGTGGTCCATATCCCTACAGGGAATGGACTATACAGTGGAACCTAGACCTGGGAGTTCCCACTCAAATGCAGATGGACTCTCCAGATATTTCCACTTAGACAATGAAGACTCATCAGGTCATGGCTAGTCTTATTGTCCTTCGTTTGGAGGGGGGGGTTGTGTAGGAAAGTACCATCTTGCCTGGCATGTTACCCCCATATTTCACTGTATATATGTTGTTTTAGTGTATGTGTCACTGGGACCCTCCCAACCAGGGCCCCAGTGCTCATAAGTGTGCCCTGTATGTGTTCCCTGTGTGATGCCTAACTGTCTCACTGAGGCTCTGCTAACCAGAACCTCAGTGGTTTTGCTCTCTCTGCTTTCTAAATTGTCACTAACAGGCTAGTGACCAATTTCACCAATTCACATTGGCATACTGGAACACCCTTATAATTCCCTAGTATATGGTACTGAGGTACCCAGGATATTGGGTTCCAGGAGATCCCTATGGGCTGCAGCATTTCTTTTGCCACCCATAGGGAGCTCTGACAATTCTTACACAGGCCTGCCACTGCAGCCTGAGTGAAATAACGTCCACGTTATTTCACAGCCATTTACCACTGCACTTAAGTAACTTATAAGTCACCTAAATGTCTAACCTTTACCTGGTAAAGGTTGGGTGCTAAGTTACTTAGTGTGTGGGCACCCTGGCACTAGCCAAGATGCCCCCCACGTCATTCAGGGCACATTCCCCGGACTTTGTGAGTGCGGGGACACCATTTCACGCGTGCACTGTACATAGGTCACTACCTATGTACAGCGTCACAATGGTAACTCTGAACATAGCCATGTAACATGTCTAAGATCATGGAATTGTCACCCCAATGCCATTCTGGCATTGGGGAGACAATTCCATGATCCCCCGAGTCTCTAGCACAGACCCGGGTACTGCCAAACTACCTTTCCCGGGGTTTCACTGCAGCTGCTGCTGCTGCCAACCCCTCAGACAGGTTTCTGCCCTCCTGGGGTCCAGCCAGGCCTGGCCCAGGAAGGCAGAACAAAGGACATCCTCAGAGAGAGGGTGTTACACCCTCTCCCTTTGGAAAAAGGTGTCAGGGCTGGGGAGGAGTAGCCTACCCCAGCCTCTGGAAATGCTTTGATGGGCACAGATGGTGCCCATCTCTGCATAAGCCAGTCTACACCGGTTCAGGAATCCCCCAGCCCTGCTCTGGCACGAAACTGAACAAAGGAAAGGGGAGTGACCACTCCCCTAACCTGCACTTCCCAAGGGAGGTCCCAGAGCTCCTCCAGTGTGCTCCAGACCTCTGCCATCTTGGAAACGGGGCTCAGGAGTCCAACCGCTTTATGCCTCTGTGCACCCCTTCTAACAGCCGATGCCAGCATGGAATCAGGGATTCAGGGTAGATTAGAGCCCAGCAGCACCCAGCCGCCTCCTCTGCCTCCGTCCGCCTCTCCCGGCCCCTCCAGGTAGCCACAGATACAGATGGCACCTTGTGGCCCTGGATGCAAAGGGTGCCCGTACAGCTGGGGTAGATTCCGGAGCCTCGGAGCGGAGCAGAGGACAGGCTGCCCTCCCTCCTCACCACGAACGCTGAATGCGCGCCGCGATCCACAATCAGCACAATGGAAGGACTCCAAAACTAAACAGGGCAGGTCCCGGATTCAGGTGGCTGACCACTGAGACCCAGGCTATAATCTGCAGGAGGTTAAACGCACTGGGAGTTACCAGGTAACACTGAAAGTAAGCAATACAGAGAGCAACATGCGCTCCCAAAAGTGACTTGTCATGATTAAACATGGAAATGAGACATGCAAACTCCAGCACTGACAATGACCGGAGATGACAAACAGGCGTAGAAGTACAGCAGGTAAAACAGCAAGCAAAGACTGGGGTTGGAGATATCGAGATAGGACTGCTGGAATGCATAGAAATGCCGAGGACACGTGGTAAGTGGTGTGAAGATAGTTCATTGTGTATATTTACACCTGGGGCCTTATTATACATTAGGCACACTGTGTCTGCTTGTGCCACAGTGTAAGAAAGTACCCTCTTTTTGGCGTGTTACCTCCAATTACTGCCTGATGTCAATGTGCTTTTGACTGTGTCACTGGGATCCTGCTAGTCAGGACCCCAGTGCTTATGGTTTGTGGCCTGCTTGCCAGTGTACTAGCACTGTTTTCTAAATTGGCACTGGAGTCCTGCTAATCAGGACCCCAGTGCCCATGCTCTCTCTGTTTCTAAATTTGGCAATACATACTGGTAACTCAGTATTTCACTCCAAGTTGGCACACAGGTCGCCCTTTATAACTCCCTAGTATATGGTACCTAGGTACCCAGGGCATTGGGGTTCCAGGGGATCCCTAGGGGCTGCAGCATTTCTTTTGCCACCCATAGGGAGCCCATGCAAAGGCTTCTACAGGACTGCCATTGCAACCTGTGTGAAATAGTGCATGCACCCTTTCAGTGCCATTTTCACTGCACCAGGTCACTTATAAGTCACCTATTTATCAGGTATTCCAACCCTGAAGGCTGGGTGCAAAGTACCTGTGTGTCAGGGCTCCCCTGCACTAGCTGTTGTCCAGGCCCATTTTCCCAGACTTTGTGAGTTCGGGGACGCCATATTAAGTGCGCACTGGACATAGGTCAATACCTATGTACAGCTTTACAATGGTAACCCCGAATAAGTAAGGTGTCTAACATCTGCGAATTGTACCCCAATACTGATTCCAGTATTGGTTACACAATCCCATACATTCTGGGGACTCCACAGTGGACCTCCAGTACTGCTATACCAGCCTTATGAGGTTTTCATTGCAGCCCCAGCTGCTGCCACCTCACAGACAGGTTTCTGCCCTCCTGGGTCTTCAGCAGCTCAATCCCAGGAAGGCAGAACAATGCATTTCCTTTATGAGGGGTGTTACACCCTCTCCCTTTGGAAATAGGTGTTACAGGCATGGGAGTGGTAGCCTCCCAGAGCCTCTGGAAATGCTTTGAAGGGCATATTTGGTGCCCTCCTTGCATAATCCAGTTCACACCAGTTCAGGAACCACCAGTCCCTGCTCTGGTGCGAAACTGGACAAAGGAAAGGGGAGTGACCACTCCCCTGTCCATCACCATACCATGGGCGGTGCTCAGAGCTCCTCCAGAGGGACCCTGGGTTTTGCCATCTTGGGTTCCAAGTTGGCAGGGAACTCTGGGAGCATTTGAGTGGCCAGTGCCAGCAGGTGATGTCAGAGCCCTCCCCTGATAGGTGCTTACCTGTGTAGGTGACCAATCCCCCTTTCAGGGCAATTTAGGGTCTCTCTTTTGGGTGGTTCTTCAGATTCGGATTGCAAGACTCCAACAGGAATCCTCTGCATCCTCCACTTCTACAACTACAACAAAGAAGCAAAGACGCCTTCTACAACATTATATCTTCAGCTCCTGCCAGCAACTGCAACTGTTTCCAGGTCGTGCATCCTCTGAGGACTGCCTGTCTTCAGCCTGCACCAGAAGAACGAAGGAATCTCTCTTGGGGTGAAAAGTCACTCCCCTTCTTCAGCAGGCACCTACTGCAACGACGACTGGCTGTGTGGATCCCCTCTCCTGCTGAGCTACGTGGATCCTGCATCACGGTTGGTGGACTGAAGTGGTCCCAACGGTCCTGACGTCCTACTATCCAATTTTGGTGGAGGTAAGAGCTTGCCTCCCCATGCAAGACAGTACCACCATGCACTGCGTGTTTTGCAGTTGCCAAGGCTTGTTGGCATCCTCCCACGAAGTTCTTCATGCACCGTGCAGCTCTAGCCCCCAGCACTCTACCTTGTGACACACATCTTCCTGAGTGTTTCTCTGGTGGCGTGGGAGCCTTTGTCTCCGTGCTGTTGGATTCCTGTGCATGCTGCCTGGTCTTCTGTGAGCTCTCGGAGTTGCTGAGAGCCCCGTCTGACTCCCCCTCCCCGTACAGTCCACCTGGTCCTTCCTGGTGCCCGGCAGTGCCCTTTTCCGCTAACCGCAAGCTTTGCGTGTGCCAAGGCTTGTTGGCGGACTCCATCGATGCAAACCAGAATGTAATCCTCCATCTAGCGTAGGACATCACTTGCAAAAACCAGGAACCTGAATCTGTCTTCCTGGGTGCAGTACTGAATGTTGTTCCTCACCAGTGGTTCTTCTTTTGCACCTTCATCCGGGTTAGCAGGGGCTCCTGTTCTCCCTAGACTCTTCAGCGCTTCTTGCAGTGGCGGTCCGCCCTTTAGGGCGGAGGGGCTACGCCTCCCCCACCTTTTGCCCCTCATGGAGAGTGTCTGTCAGGCTGAACAAAGGCCAGCCTGACAGACGCTCTTTATTTTCAGTTCAGACAGCCAGGAGTGATCCATGCGTGATTTGCGCAGCCTCCTGGCTGCCTGAGCTGAACTTTGCTGGGTTGAGGAGGTCAAAGCTCCTATGGGCGTGACCTCCTCGGCTCAGCAAAGGTGCCTCGAGGCCCTCCCCTGGGTGACGAGGAAAGCGTCACCCATTGACACTCGCCCTAGGCGCTTCAGGTTTAAGCCCTGAAGCGCCCAGGGCGAGTGTCAATCAGTGACACTTCCTCACAGAGTGGGTGGGGTCAGCAGTCTCACTGACCCCAATCCCACTCTGTGACAAGACTGGGACTGCTTCCTACCCTCATTGGCTGACCACAGGTCAGCCAATGAGGGAAGGCAGCAGTACCAACCCTCCTGGGACCTGGAGGCTGAAAGTAAGTGTGTGTGTGTGTGTGTGTGTATGTATGTGTTTGATGTTTTAAATTGCATGTTTGGTGCACATGTGCATGTTTGAGTGTTATGAGTGTTGTTAATGGATGTGTGTGTGTGCGTGCATGTGTGTGTGAAAGAATGAGTGTGTGTGATGTTTTAAAATGAATGTTTGGTGCGTGCATGCATGTTTGAATGGTATGAGTGCTGTTAATGAATGTGCGTGCATGCATGCGTGTCTGTGTGTGAAAGAATGAGTGTGTGTGTGTGTGTGTGTGCCCCACCCACCCCACTCCCTCCTAAAGCTGCCGGCCGCCACTGGCTTCTTGGACTTGGTCCCCTTCTTCCACAGGTCTTCAGGTCCAAGAATCCATTGTTGGTGTCTTGCAGTCTCTTCTGGTTCTTGCATTATCTTCTTTCTCATGTTTCTGTGTGTTCTGGGAAAGTTAATGTGTTTTACTCCTGCTTTCCTGAGCTCTGGGGTGGGTTCTACTACTTACCTTTGGTATTTGCTAACACACTCAGCACCCCTCTACACACTACACTGGCCTAGATGGGAAACCGACATTCGCATTCCACTTTCTTAGTATATTGTTTTTGTTCCCCCAGAACCATTTCTAACTATTGTGATTTTCACTAATTGCTCTGTTTTCTAACTGTTTTCTTGCATATTTCTACATAATAGTGTATATAATTTGAGCTTTACTTACCTCCTAAGGGAGTATAGTTTCTATGGTATTTTTGGTATTTGTGTCACCTAAATGAAGTACCCTTATTTTTGCAACACTGAGTATTTTCTTTCATGTGTGTAAGTACTGTGTGACTACAGTGGTATCGCATGAGCATTGCATGTCTCCTAGATAAGTCTTGAATGCTCATCCACAGCTACCTCTATAGAGCCTGGCTTCTAGAGACTGCCTACACTTCACTAATAGGGGATACCTGGACCTGGTATAAGGTGTAAGTACCACAGGTACCCACTACAAACAAGGCCAGCCTCCTACAAAGGGTTTTGGTGTATGTCTGTGGGTGTAAAGGTCTTATTGTATGTCTGTTGGTGTTAGGGTCTTGGTGTATGTCTGTTGGTGTTAGGGTCTTGGTGTATGTGTGTTGGTGTTAGGGTCTTGGTATATTTCTGTTGGTGTTAAGGTCTTGGTGTCTGTCTGTTGGTGCTAGGGTCTTGATGTACTTATGTTGGTGTAAGGGTCTTGGTGTATGTCTGTGGGTATTAGGTTCTTGGTGTATGTCTGTGGGTGTTAGGTTATTGGTGTATGTCTGTGGGTGTAAGGGTCTTGTTATGTCTCTGCTGGTGTTAGGTTCTTGGTGTGTGTCTGTGGGTGTTAGGGTCTTGGTGTGTGTCTCTTGGTGTAAGGGTCTTGGTGTGTGTCTGTGGGTGTAAGGGTCGTGGTGTGTGTCTGTGGGTGTAAGGGTCTTGTTATGTCTCTGCTGGTGTTAGGTTCTTGGTGTGTGTCTGTGGGTGTTAGGGTCATGGTGTGTGTCTCTTGGTGTAAGGGTCTTGGTGTGTGTCTGTGGGTGTAAGGGTCTTGGTGTGTGTCTGTGGGTGTTAGGATCCTGGTGTGTGTCTGTTGGTGTTAGGGTCTTCTTGTATGTGTGTGGGTGTTAGGTTCTTGGTGTGTGTCTGTTAGGGTATTGGTGTGTGTCTGTGGGTGTTAGGGTCTTGGTGTGTGTCTGTTGGTGTTAGAGTCTTGGTCTCTGTGGATGTAAGGGTCTTGGTGTGTGTCTCTTAGTGTGAGATCTTGGTGTGTGTCTCTTGGTGTAACGGTCTTGGTGTGTGTCTGTGGGTGTTAGGGTCTTGGTGTGTGTCTGTTGGTGTTAGGGTATTGGTGTATTTCTGTGGGCGTAAGGGTCTTGGTGTATGTCTGTTGGTGTTAGGGTCTTGGTGTGTGTCTGTGGGTGTTAGGGTCTTGGTGTATGTCTGTGGGTGTTTGGTTCTTGGTGTATGTCTGTGGGTGTTAGGTTCTTGGTGTGTGTCTGTTGGTGTAAGGGTCTGGGTGTATGTCTGTTGGTGTTAGGTTCTTGGTGTGTGTCTGTGGGTGTTAGGGTATTGGTGTATTTCTGTGGGCGTAAGGGTCTTGGTGTATGTCTGTTGGTGTTACGGTCTTGGTGTGTGTCTCTTAGTGTGAGATCTTGGTGTGTGTCTCTTGGTGTAACGGTCTTGGTGTGTGTCTGTGGGCGTAAGGGTCTTGGGGGGTTATTACAACTTTGGAGGAGGTGTTAATCCGTCTCAAAAGTGACGGTAAAGTGACGGATATACCACCAGCCGTATTACGAGTTCCATAGGATATAATGGACTCGTAATACGGCTGGTGGTATATCCGTCACATTACTGTCACTTTTGGGACGGATTAACACCTCCTCCAAAGTTGTAATAACCCCCTTGGTGTGTGTCTGTGGGTGTTAGGTTCTTGGTGTATGTCTGTTGGTGTTCGGTTCTTGGTGTATGTCTGTGGGAGTTAGGGTCTTGGTGTGTGTCTGTGGATGTTAGGGTCTTGGTGTGTGTCTGTAGTTTAAGGGTCTTGGTGTGTGTCTGTTGGTTTTAGGTGTAGGAGGCAGGCCTGGCTTGTAGTGGGTACCTGATGGTACTTACACCTTGTGCCAGGTCCAGTTATCCCTTATTAGTGTAGTAGAGGTGTTTCTAGCAACTTAGGCTGATAGAAGGTAGCTATAGCAAAGCAGCTTAGCCTGAACTAGGAGTCGTGCAAAGCTCCTACTATACCACTTATATCACTTAGCACTATATCATAAGAAAACACAATACTAAGAGTTACTAAAAATAAAGGTACTTTATTTTAGTGACAATATGCCAAAAGTATCTCAGAGGATATACTCCCTTAGGAGGTAAGTAATATATACAGAATATACACACACAAACAAAATCAGGTAGGTAAATAGTTAGAAAAGTAGTGCAAACACTGTAGAACACAATAGAATGCAATAGGAGACAATAGGCCTAGGGGCAACACAAACCATATACTCCAAAAGAGGAATGCGAACCACGAATGGACCCCAGGCCTAGTGTAGTGAGTAGAGGGTCGCTGGGAGTGTAAGAAAACACTAAGGGGGTCATTTCAACCCTGGCGGTAGAAGACCGCCAGGGCTAAAATGACAGAAGCACCGCCAACAGGCTGGCGGTGCTTCCAGGGTCATTACGACCGCGGCGGAAGTGCCGCGGTCGCACCGCCGGGGCCGGCGGTTTTCCGCCACAATGGCCCCGGTGGTAGTAATCCGCAAGGGCAGCGCTGCTAGCAGCACTGCCCAGGGGATTACGAGTCCCCCTACCCCCAGCCATTTGCTGGCCAGCCATCCCCTGGGGGCCCCTCCACTGCCAATGCCACTGGCATGGGCAGTGCAGGGGCCCCCTGACAGGGCCCCATGCAGCTTTTCACTGTCTGCTATGCAGACAGTGAAAAGCGCGACGGGTGCAACTGCATCCGTCGCACGGCCGCAACACCGCCGGCTCCATTTGGAGCCGGCTCCCATGTTGCTGCCCACATCCCCGCCGGCCCAGCGGGGATGTCATTATGGGCACCGCAGGAGTGCGGCCGCATTGGCGGCCGCACGGCGATTACAACTTGCCGCCCGCCAATGTTGCAATGAGGCCCTAAGGGTGTCCAAGATACCCCACCCCAAGACCCTGAAAAGTAGGAGTAAATGTAACCTACTACCCCAGAAAGACAGTAAAGTCGAGATAGGGGATTCTGCAAAGACAACAACTGACTGCAAAGCACTGAAGACGGATACCTGGACCTGAGGACCTGTAAAGGAAGGGGACCAAGTCCAAGACTCACGCAAGTGTCCAGGGGGGGCAGGAGCCCACTAAACCCCCGATGAAGGTGCAAAAGGGCGGCCTCCGGGTGGAAGAAGCCAAAGATTCTGCAACAACGGAAAGTGCCAGGAACTTCTCCTTTGGTCAGAAGATGTCCCACAGCGTGCTGGAGGATGCAGAGTTGTTTCCACGCAGAAATACCGCAAACAAGCCTTGCTAGCTGCAAGAGTCGTGGTTGAAGGTTTTGGGTGCTGCCAGGGCCCAGGAAGGACCAGGAGGTCACCCCTTGGAAGAGGAGACAGAGGGGACGCTCAGCAACACAGAGAGCCCATGCAGAAGCAAGCAGCACCTGCAGAAGCACCGGAACAGGCGTTCAGAAGATCTGAGCATGACGGTCGACTCAGCACAACAAAAGAGGGTCCCACGAAGTCAGAGTCCAACTCAGCATCTTGGGCAATGCAGGACGGAGTGCTGGGGACCTGGGCTAGGCTGTGCATAAAGGAAGTCTCGCAAGAGTGCACAGAAGCCTTAGCAGCTGCAGTTCACGCAGTACACAGGATTCCTGTCTGGCGTGGGTAGGCAAGGACTTACCTTCACCAAATTTGGATAGAAGGGCCACTGGACTGTCGGGGACACTTGGGCCCAGCCCCTGTGTTCCAGGGACCACGCTCGTCAGGATGAGAGGGGACCCAGAGGGCTGGTGATGCAGAGGTTTGGTGCCTGCGTTGGCAGGGGGAAGATTCTGTCGACCCACAGGAGATTTCTTCTTGGCTTCCAGTGCAGGGTGAAGACAGACAGCCCTCAGAGAATGCACCACCAGGAAACAGTTGAGAAAGCCGGCAGGATGAGGCGCTACAATGGTAGTCTTCTTGCTACTTTGTTGTGGTTTTGCAGGTGTCCTAGAGCAGTCAGCGGTCGAGCCTTGGCAGAAGTCGAAGAGGGAAGTGCAGAGGAACTCTGGTGAGCTCTTGCATTTGTTATCTGGTGAGATACCCACAGGAGAGACCCTAAATAGCCCTCAGAGGAGGATTGGCTATAGTGAAAGGTAAGCACCTATCAGGAGGGGTCTCTGACGTCACCTGCTGGCACTGGCCACTCAGAGCTGTCCATTGTGCCCTCACACTTCTGCATCCAAGATGGCAGAGGTCTCAGGCACTCCCCTTTCGTTTGTCCAGTTTCACGCCAGAGCAGGGCTGGGGGGATCCCTGAACCGGTGTAGACTGGCTTATGCAAGGAGGGCACCATCTGTGCCCTTCAAAGCATTTCCAGAGGCCAGGAGAGGCTACTCCTCCCAGGCCCTTCACGCCTATTTCCAAAGGGAGAGGGTGTAACACCCTCTCTCAGAGGAAATCCTTTGTTCTGTCTTCCTGGGACTGCAGAAACCTGTCTGAGGGTTGGCAGCAGCGGTAGCTGCAAGGAAAACCCCAGAAGGTTAGTTTGGCAGTACCCGGGCTCTATGCTGGAGACCCGGGAATGCATGTAATTGTCTCCCCAATACCAGAATGGTATTGGGGTGACAATTCCATGATCCTAGACATGTTACATGGCCATGTTCAGAGTTACCAAGGTGATGCTACATATAGGTATTGACCTATATGTAGTGCACGCGTGTAATGGTGTCCCGCACTCATAAAGTCTAGGGAAATTACCCTGAACAATGTGGGGGCACCTTGGCTAGTGCCAGGGTGCCCTCACACTAAGTAACTTTGCACCTAACCTTCACTAAGTGAGGGTTAGACATATAGGTGACTTATAAGTTAATTAAGTGCACTGTAAAATGGCTGTGAAATAACGTGGACGTTATTTCACTCAGGATGCAGTGGCAGTCCTGTGTAAGAATTGTCTAAGCTCCCTATGGGTGGCAAAAGAAATGCTGCAGCCGGTAGGGATCTCCTGGAACCCCAATACCCTAGGTACCTAGGTACCATATACTAGGGGATTATAAGGGTGTTCCAGTGTGCCAATAAGAATTGGTGAAATTAGTCACTAGCCCGCAGTGACAATTTTAAAAGCAGAGAGAGCATAAACACTGAGGTTCTGGTTAGCAGAGCCTCAGTGAGACAGTTATGCACCACACAGGGAACACATACACATACTTTGTGATCACTGGGGTCCTGGCTAGCAGGCAAAAACAAACATATATACAGTAAAAATGGGGGTAACATGTCAGGCAAGATGGTACTTTCCCACACAACCCCCATCCCCCCCAAACGAGGGACAATAAGGCTGTCCTTGCCCAAATGAGTCTTCATTGTCTAAGTGGAAATATCTGGAGAGTCCATCTGCATTGGGGTGGGTACTCCCAGGTCTATGTTCCACTGTATAGTCCATTCCCTGTAGGGATATGGACCACCTTAACAATTTATGGTTTTCATATTTCATTTGTTTTAGCCAAAGTAGAGGTTTGTGGTCTGTCTGAACAATGAAGTGAGTACCAAACAGGTATGGTCTCAACTTCTTCAGTGCCAAGACCACAGCAAAGGCCTCCCTCTCTATGGCAGACCAAAGCTTTTCTCTAGGGGTCAACCTCCTGCTGATAAAAGCAACAGGTTGATCTTGGCCCTCAGTGATAAGCTGTGATAGCACTGCCCCAACCCCTACTTCAGAAGCATCAGTCTGTGCAATTAATTTCTTGGAGTAGCAAGGGCTTTTTAGGACAGGTGCAGTGCACATGGCCTGTTTGAGCTCATCAAAAGCCTTTTGACAGCTAGCTGTCCACAATACCTTTTTACGCATCTTTTTACTAGTGAGGTCATTAAGAGGAGCTGCAATGGGGTCATAATTCTTAATAAACCTCCTGTAGTACCCTGTAAGGCCTAAAAAGGCTCTCACCGGGGTTTGAGTTGTAGGGGGAGCCCATTCCATAATGGTCTGGATCTTCCCCTGCAGTGGTTCAATCTGTTCCCCACCTACCAGGTGGCCCAGATAAACCACTTTCCCCTGCCCTACCTGGCACTTTGAGGCCTTGATAGTGAGGCCTGCCTTTTGCAGGGCCTCCAAAACTTTCCACAGGTGGACCAGGTGATCATCCCAGGTGAAGCTAAAGACAGCTATATCGTCCAGATATGCTGCACTAAAAGCTTCCAGCCCTTGCAGGACTGTGTTCGGTAACCTTTGAAAAGTGGCAGGTGCATTCTTCAGACCAAAGGGCATTACTGTGAACTGATAGTGCCCTCCAATGGTTGAGAATGCAGTTTTAGGTTTTGCATCTTCTGATAACTTCATCTGCCAATACCTTGCAGTTAAGTCAAAAGTGCTTAGATACTTGGCAGAAGCCAGTGTATCAATCAGTTCATCTGCCCTGGGTATAGGGTGAGCATCTGTCTTGGTTACTTGGTTGAGACCTCTGTAGTCACCACAAAACCTCATTTCTCTTTTTCCATCCTTACTGTGAGGTTTTGGGACAAGCACCACAGGCTAGCCCATGGGCTTTCTGAAGGCTTAATCACTCCTTATTCTAACATTTTCTGAACCTCTTGTTTAATGCAATCCCTGACATGGTCAGACTGCCTATAAATCTTACCTTTGACAGGTAAACTGTCTCCAGTATTGATTGTATGCTCACACCAAGTAGTGTTACCTGGTATCAGTGAGAAGAGTTCAGAAAAATGACTTAAAAGATTTACACAGTTATCTTTCTGCTTAGCAGTAAGACAATCTGCCAGTACTACTCCCTCCACTAAGCCATCAGCTTCAGTGGTGGAGAAGAGATCAGGGAGAGGGTCACTCTCTTCTTCCTGTCCCTCATCTGTTGCCATGAGCAGGGTGAGATCAGCCCTGTCATAGTAGGGTTTCAGGCGGTTGACATGGAGCACCCAAAGGGGACTCCTGGCAGTGCCCAGGTCTACCAAATAGGTAACCTCACCCTTTTTCTCAACAATTAGATGGGGTCCACTCCATTCGTCCTGGAGTGCTCTTGGGGCCACAGGCTCCAATACCCACACCTTCTGTCCTGGGTGGTACTGAGTCAGAACAGCCTTCTGGTCATGCCATTGCTTTTGGCTGGCCTGGAGGTTTTTACTGGCCTTTTTCATGTACTCAGCCATTCTTATTCTCAGGCGAAGTACATAGTCAACTATGTCCTGTTTAGGAGCTTTTAAAGGTTGTTCCAAACCCTCCTTAACAAGTGCAAGGGGACCTCTTACAGGGTGTCCAAAAAGGAGTTCAAAGGGGCTGAAGCCCACTCCTCTTTGGGGTACCTCCCTGTAAGCAAAAAGGAGGCAAGGTAACAGGACATCCCATCTCCTTCTGAGTTTTTCAGGGAGTCCCATTATCTTACCTTTGAGAGTTTTATTAAACCTCTCAACCAGATAATTTGTTTATGGATAAGGAGTAGTGAACTTGTAAGTTACACCACACTCCTTCCACATTGCCTTGAGGTATGCAGACATAAAGTTACTACCTCTGTCTGACACCACTTCCTTAGGGAAGCCCACGCTAGAAAAGATTCCCAGGAGGGCCTTCGCCACTGCAGGAGCTGTAGTGGTCCTTAAGGGAATTGCTTCAGGATATCTGGTGGCATGGTCCACTACCACCAAGATAAACCTATTGCCTGAAGCTGTTGGAGGGTCAAGGGGGCCAACTATGTCAACCTCTAACCTTTCAAAGGGCACCCCAACCACAGGAAGTGGAATTAAGGGGGCCTTTGGTGTGCCACCAGTCTTACCACTGGCTTGGCAGGTCACACAAGAGCGACAAAACTCTTTAGTGTCCTCTGACATATGAGGCCAGTGAAACAGGGGAACAAGCCTGTCCCAAGTTTTACTTTGGCCCAAATGCCCAGCCAAGGGAATGTCATGTGCCAAGGTAAGAAGACACTCTCTGTATTGCAGGGGAGTGACCAATCTCCTGGCTGCTCCAGGTTTTGGGTCCCTTGCCTCTGTGTACAAAAGATTGTCCTCCCAGTAAACTCTATGTGAGTCACTGACATCCCCATTTTGCTGTTTGACAGCTTGCTGTCTCAAACCCTCTAATGTGGGACACGTCTGCTGTGCCACACTCAGCTCTTCCCTAGCAGGCCCCCCTGCACCCAAAAGCTCAGCAGTGTCTGCTGCCAGCTCCTCTGGTGTAGGTTCTGCACAGGGAGAGGATTCCTCTTCCTCAAAAGGGGAATCTTTTGGTGAGGGAGGGATAGTGGGCAAGGATTTACCCTTACTACCCCTAGCTTTTGGGAGCACTTGGTCCATTGTTTCATGATCCAAGTTTCCCTGTCCTTTTTGCTTTTTGGCCTGATTCCTTGTCAAAGCAAAAATATGCCCAGGAATGCCCAGCATTGCTGCATGAGCCTCCAACTCCACCACTTCAGCCCAAGCTGATGTTTCCAAATCATTGCCTTGTAAGCAATCTACAGTTAATTCAGTGGCTACCACAACTTTCTTTGGACCAGTAACCCCCTCCTGCCCCCCCAGTTGAGATTCACAACAGCCATGGGGTGGCTAAGTGTGTTATTGTGAGCATCAGTCACTTGGTACTGCTCACCAAGTAGGTGTTGATCAGGGTGGACCAGTTTCTCTATAACCATAGTTATACTGGCTCCTGTGTCCCTGTAGGCCTCAGCACCGTTAATTAGGGGTAGTTGCTTATACTTACCCATATTAAGGGGACAACCAACCAAGGTGGCAACGTCAATGCCACCATCAGAAACTAAAACAGCCTCTGTGGTCTCCCTAACAAGACCAACCCCAACTACACTGCCAATAGTGAGCCCAGCTACACCCTTGGATTGGCTATTTGTAGTAGATTTCCCACCACCACTGCTATTACTAGGGGCACTAGATGTTGCAGTTGGGGTTGTGGTGGTGGGAGGTTTGGTGTTTTTCTTTGGACAAGTGGCATCACTTGCCCAGTTGCCTTTTACTTTACATAAATAACACCAAGGCTTTTTCTGAATGTGAGAAAAGGATTTGGACCCACCACCCCTAGAGGATTTTTGTGGGCCTGATGAAGACTCAGACTGTTTACTTTTGTCCCCACCCTTGTCAGAAGACTTACCATCCTTCTTCTTGCCATCCTTGTCACCCCCTGTATGAACGTTTCTGTTCACTCTTGTTCTGAACCATTTGTCTGCCTTCTTTCCCAATTCTTGGGGAGAGGTCAGATCTGAGTCTACCAAGTACTGGTGCCACAAATCAGACACACAATTGTTCGGAATATGCTCTCTCAGGATTAGATTATACAGGCTTTCATAGTCAGTCACCTTACTGCCATGTAACCAAACCTCCAAGGCGTTCACTGAACAGTCTACAAAGTCTGTCCAGTCTTGAGAGGACTCTTTTCTGGTGTCTCTGAACTTAATCCTGTATTGTTCAGTGGTTAAGCCAAATCCATCCAAGAGTGCATCCTTCAAAACTTTGTAGTTATTAGCATCACTTTATCTGACAGTAAGGAGGCTATCCCTACCCTTACAAGTGAAAGATAGCCACAAGATAGCAACCCACTGCCTCTGAGGGACCAACTGTACCATACAGGCCCTATCCAGTGCAGCAAACCACTTGTTAATGTCATCCCCCTCCTTGTAAGGGGGGACTATCTTATGCAGGATTCTGCTCGCTAACAGGATTGCTATCAAAAACACTGCTGCTGCCACCATGGGGAACTAACCCCAACCTCTGCCTTTCCCTTTCCACATCCAGAGATTCCCTTTCTAAGGCCAGCTGCTGCTGTTTAAGCTTCAGCCTGGCCTCTTACAACCTCAGCTTTCTGAGTTCCCTTTCCATTAAGTTATCCTCAGGGTGGGAGGCTTGGGAATTGTGAGACACAGAAGAAATGTGGGAATTGGCAGAGAGAGACCTGTCCCTAACTGGCTGGACTCTAGTAATCTAGCCTTTAGGAGTAAAAGGTGCCCTACTAATCTGTGACCCCCCCTCCCACTACCAGTGTCACTAGGTGGCCTGCTAGCTGACAGGTCCTTGGAAGAACCCTCCCCAGCAACCTCAGGGGACTCCTCTGAGTCTGACTGGGTACCCCCCTCCTCTACCTCCTGATCCTGGGATGGGCCAGACTGGTTCTGGTCACTTTCTAGGAGAAGGCTGAGGAGAAGATATTTTGTAGGATTCTTTCCAATTGCTAAACCTCTTTCAATCATGAGACCCCTCAAACCTTTAAAGTTTAGATTCCCATAGGTTGCCTGGACAACTGTGGGAGTAAGCTCTACTGCAGACATGACAGAAAAAGGTAGGATAGAGAGAGAAAAAAGTTTTTAGAACTTTTAAAAGAAGAGAGAAAAACTTTTTCAAACTTTTGAAAACTTTAAAAAGTTTTCAGAAACTTTTCTGGAACTTTTTAGAAAGTTTTAGAGAAGGAAAGTTAAACTGTTTAGGTCAATGTGTATATTCTGGAGTATTTGGTATATGTTTTTCTTATGAAAAGCACAAATGACAAAGTGGCAAAGCAGTTACAAGTACTTATCCCACCGCTGCCACCAATGTAGGAGGCTGGCCTGGCTTATAGTGGGTACCTTGTGGTACTTACACCTTGTGCCAGGTCCAGTTATCCCTTATTAGTAGAATAGGGGTGTTCTAGCAGCTTAGGCTGATAGAGGTAGTTATAGCAGAGCAGCTTAGGCTGAAGTAGGAGACATGCAAAGCTCCTACTATATCCCTTAGCACTATATCATAAGAAAACACAATACTCAGAGTTACTAAAAATAAAGGTACTTTATTTTAGTGACAATATGCCAAAAGTATCTCAGAGGATATACTCCCTTAGGAGTTAAGTAATGTATATAGAATATACACACACAACCAAAATCAGGTAGGTAAATAGAAAAATAGTGCAAACACTGTAGAACACAATCGAATGCAATCAGAGACAATAGGCCTAGGGGCAACACAAACCATATACTCCAAAAGTGGAATGCGAACCATGAATGGACCCCAGGCCTAATGTAGTGAATAGAGGGTCGCTGGGAGTGTAAGAAAACACTAAGGGTGTCCAAGATACCCCATCCCAAGACCCTGAAAAGTAGGAGTAAAGTTACCCTACTACCCCAGAAAGACAGTAAAGTCGAGATAGGGGATTCTGCAAAGACAACAACTGACTGCAAAGCACTGAAAACGAATTCCTGGACCTGAGGACCTGTAAAGGAAGGGGACCAAGTCCAAGAGTCACGCAACTGTCCAGGGGGGGCTGAAGCCCATTAAACCCCGGATGAAGGTGCAAAAGGGCTGCCTCCAGATGGAAGAAGCCAAAGATTCTGCAACAACTGAAGGTGTCAGGAACTTCTCCTTGGTCAGAAGATGTCCCACGACGTGCTGGAGGATGCAGAGTTGTTTCCACGCAGAAAGACTGCAAACAAGCCTTGCTAGCTGCAAGAGTCGTGGTTGAAGGTTTTGAGTGCTGCCAGGGCCCAGGAAGGACAGGAGGTCGCCCCTTGGAGGAGGAGACAGAGGGGGCGCACAGCAACATGGAGAGCCCACGCAGAAGCAGGCAGCACCAGCAGAAGCACCTGAACAGGCGTTCAGAAGATCTGAGCACGATGATCGACTCAGCACAACAAAAGAGGGTCCCACGAAGTCAGAGTCCAACTCAGTGAGTTGGGCAATGCAGGACGGAGTGCTGGGTACTTGGGCTAGGCTGTGCACAAAGGAAGTCTTGCAAAAGTGCACAGAAGCCCTAGCAGCTGCAGTTCACGCAGTACACAGGATTACTGTCTGGCGTGGGGAGGCAAGGACTTACCTCCACCAAATTTGGACAGAAGGGTGACTGGACTGTCGGGGACACTTGGACCCAGCTCCTGTGTTCCAGGGACCACGCTCGTCAAGATGAGAGGGGACCCGGAGGACCAGTGATGCAGAAGTTTGGTGCCTGAGTTGCCAGGGGGAAGATTCCGTCGACCCACTGGAGATTTCTTCTTGGCTTCCAGTGCAGGGTGAAGGCAGACAGCCCTCAGAGGATGCACCACCAGGAAACAGTCGAGAAAGCCAGCAGGATGAGGTGCTACAATGTTGCTGGTTGTCTTCTTGCTACTTTGTTGCAGTTTCCCATGCATCCTGGAGCAGTCAGCAGTCGATCCTTGGCAGAAGTCGAAGAGGAAAGTGCAGAGGAACTCTGGTGAGCTCTTGCATTCGTTATCTGGTGAGATACCCACAGGAGAGACCCTAAATAGCCCTCAGAGGAGGATTGGCTACAGAGAAAGGTAAGCACCTATCAGGAGGGGTCTCTGACGTCACCTGCTGGCACTGGCCACTCAGAGCTACCCATTGTGCCCTCACACCTCTGCATCCAAGATGGCAGAGGTCTGGGACACACTGGAGGAGCTCTGTGCACCTCCCCTGGGAGGTGCTGGTCAGGGGAGTGGTCACTCCCCTTTCCTTTGTCCAGTTTTGTGCCAGAGCAGGGCTGGGGGGATCCCTGAACCGGTGTAGACTGGCTTATGCAAGGAGGGCACCATCGGTGCCCTTCAAAGTATTTCCAGAGGCCAGGAGAGGCTACTCCTCACAGGCCCTTCACACCTATTTCCAAAGGGAGAGGGTGTAACGCCCTCTCTCAGAGGAAATCCTTTGTTCTGCCTTCCTGGGACTGAGCTGCCCAGGCCCCGGGGGGCAGAAACTTGTCTAAGGGTTGGCAGCAGCGGTAGCTGCAGAGAAAACCCCGGAAAGTTAGTTTGGTAGTACCGGGGCTCTATTCTGGAGACCCGGAGATGCATGGAATTGTCCCCTCAATACCAGAATGGTATTGGGGTGACAATTCCATGATCCTAGACATGTTACATGGCCATGTTCAGAGTTACTATGGTGACGCTACATATAGGTATTGACCTATATGTAGTGCACGTGTGTAATGGTGTCCCCGCACTCACAAAGTCCGGGGAAATTGCCCTGAACAATGTGGGGGCACCTTGGCTAGTGCCAGGGTGCCCTCACACTAAGTAACTTTGCACCTAACCTTCACTAAGTGAGGGTTAGACATATAGGTGGCTTATAAGTTACTTAAGTGCAGTGTAAAATGGCTGTGAAATAACATGGACGTTATTTCACTCAGGCTGCAGCGGCAGGCCTGTGTAAGAATTGTCTGAGCTCCCTATGGGTGGCAAAAAAATGCTGCAGCCCATAGGGATCTCCTGGAACCCCAATACCCTGGGTACCTAGGTACCATATACTAGGGAATTATAAGGGTGTTCCAGTGTGCCAATCAGAATTGGTCAAATTAGTCACTAGCCTGCAGTGACAATTTTAAAAGCAGAGAGAGCATAAACACTGAGGTTCTGGTTAGCAGAGCCTCAGTGATACAGTTAGGCACCACACAGGGAACACATACAGGGCATACTTTATGAGCACTGGGGTCCTGGCTAGCAGGATCCCAGTGACACAGGCAAAAACAAACATATATACAGTAAAAATGGGGGTAACATGCCAGGCAAGATGGTACTTTCCTACATTAGGTTCTTGGTGTATGTCTGTGGGTGTTAGGGTATTGGTGTGTGTCGCTTGGTGTAAGGGTCTTGGTGTGTGTCTGTGGGCATTAGCGTCTTGGTGTGGGTCTGTGGGTGTAAGGGTCCTGGTGTATGTCTGTTGGTGTCAGGGTCTTGGTGTACTTAAGTTGGTGTAAGGGTCTTGGTGTCTGTCTGTGGGTGTTAAGTTCTTGGTGTGTGTGTGGGTGTAAGGGTCTTGGTGTGTGTCTGTTGGTGTTAGGTTCTTGGTGTCTGTCTGTGGGTGTAAGGGTCTTGGTCTATGTGGGTGTTAGGGTCTTTGTGTGTGTCTCTTGGTGTAATGGTCTTGGTGTGTGTCTGCAGGTCTTAGTATTTTGGTGTGTGTCTGGTGGTGTTAGGTTCTTGGTGTGTGTCTGTGGGTGTTAGGTTCTTTGTGTGTGTCTGTGGGTGTAAGGGTCTTGGTGTGTGTCTCTTGTTGTTAGGGTCTTGGTGTGTCTCTCTTGGTGTAAGGGTCTTAGTGTGTGCCTGTGGGTGTTAGGGTCTTGGTGTGTGCCTGCTGGTGTTAGGTTCTTGGTGTATGTCTGTGGGTGTTACGTTCTTGCTGTATGTCTGCGGGTGTAAGGGCCCTGGTGTGTGTCTATGGATGTTAGGGTCTGGGTGTGTGTCTGTTGGTGTTAGGTTCTTGGTGTGTGTCTCTTGGAGTAAGGGTCTTGGTGTATGTCTGTGGGTGTAAGGGTCTTGGTGTGTGTCTCTTGGTGTAAGGGTCTTAGTGTGTGTCTGCGGGTGTTAGGTTCTTGGTGTATGTCTGTGGGTGTAAGGGTCTCTGTGTATTTCTGTGGGTGTTAGGAGTGTCTTGGTGTATTTCTGTTGGTGTAAGGGTCTTGGTGTATGTCTGTGGGTGTTAGGTTCTTAGTGTATGTCTGGGGTTTTTAGGTTATTGGTGTATGTCTGTGGGTGTAAGGGTCTTGGTGTGTGTCTGTTGGTGTTAGGTTCTTGGTGTGTGTCTGTGGGTGTAAGGGTCTTGGTGTGTGTCTGTGGGTGTTAGGATCCTGGTGTGTGTCTGTTGGTATTAGGTTCTTGTTGTATGTCTGTGGGTGTTAGGTTCTTGGTGTAAGGGTCTGGGTGTGTGTCTCTTGGTGTTAGGGTATTGGTGTGTGTGTCTTGGTGTAAGGGTCTTGGTGTGTGCCTGTGGGTGTAAGGGTCTTAGTGTGTGTCTCTCTGTGTGAGGTCTTGGTGTGTGTCTTGGTGTAAGGGTCTTGGTGTGTGTCTGTGGGTGTAAGGGTCTTGGTGTGTGTCTCTTGGTGTGAGGTCTTGGTGTGTGTGTCTTGGTGTAAGGGTCTTGGTGTGTGCCTGTGGGTGTAAGGGTCTTAGTGTGTGTCTCTCTGTGTGAGGTCTTGGTGTGTGTCTTGGTGTAAGGGTCTTGGTGTGTGTCTGTGGGTGTAAGGGTCTTGGTGTGTGTCTCTTGGTGTGAGGTCTTGGTGTGTGTCTCTTGGTGTAAGGATCTTGGTGTGTATCTGTGGGTGTTAGGGTCTTGGTGTTTGTCTCTTAGTGTAAGGGTCTTGGTGTGTGTCTCTTCATAATAGGGTATTGGTGTGTGTGTCTTGGTGTAAGGGTCTTGGTGTAGGTCTGTGGGTGTAAGGGTCTTGGTGTGTGCCTGTTGGTGTTAGAGTCTTGGTGTGTGTCTGTGGGTGTTAGGGTCTTGGTGTATATCTGTTGTTTAAGGGTCTTGGTGTATGTCTAGGGGTTTTAGGGTCTTGGTGTATGTATGTGGATGTTAGGGTCTTGGTGTGTGTGTCTTGGTGTGTGTTTTGGGGTGTAAGGGTCTGGGTGTGTGTCTCTTGGTGTTAGGGTCTTGGTGTATGTCTGTGGGTGTTAGGATCTTGGTGTATGTCTGTGGGTGTTAGGTTCTTGGTGTGGATCTGTCGGTGTTAGGGTCTTGGTGTGTGCCTGCTGGTTTTAGGTTCTTGGTGTATGTCCGTGGGTGTAAGGGTCTTGGTGTATGTCTGTGGGTGTTAGGGTCTTGGTGTGTGTCTTTGGGTGTTAGGGTCTTGGTGTGTGCCTGTTGGTGTAAGGGTCATGGTGTGTGTCTGTGGGTGTAAGGGTCTTGGTGTGTGTCTGTGGGTGTTAGGGTCTTGGTGTGTGTCTGTGGGTGTTAGGATCTTGGTGTGTGTCTGTGGGTTTTAGGGTCTTAGTGTGTGTCTCTGGGTGTTAGGTTCTTGGTGTGTGTCTGTTGGTGTAAGGGTCTTGGTGTGTCTGTGGGTGTTAGGGTCTTGATATATGTCTGTGGATTTTAGGGTCTGGGTATGTGCCAGTTGGTGTTAGGTTCTTGGTGTATGTCTGTGGGTGTAAGGGTCTTGGTGTGTGTCTGTTGGTGGTAGGTTCTTGGTGTCTGTCTGTGGGTGTAAGGGTCTTGGTCTATGTGGGTGTTAGGGTCTTTGTGTGTGTCTCTTGGTGTAATGGTCTTGGTGTGTGTCTGCGGGTCTTAGTATTTTGGTGTGTGTCTGGTGGTGTTAGGTTCTTGGTGTGTGTCTGTGGGTGTACGGGTCTGGGTGTTTTTTTGTGGATGTAAGGGTCTTGGTGTGTGTCTGTGGGTGTAAGGGTCTGGGTGTATGTCTGTGGGTGTAAGGGTCTGGGTGTGTGCCTGTTTGTGTTAGGGTCTTGGTGTGTGTCTCTTGGTGTGTGTCTGTAGGTGTTAGGGTCTTGCTGTGTGGGTCTGTGGGTGTTAGTGTCGTGGTGTGTGTCTCTTGGTGTAAGGGTCTGGGTTTGTGCCTGTTGGTGTTAGGTTCTTGGTGTATGTCTGTGAGTGTAAGGGTCTGGGTGTGTGCCTGTTTGTGTAAGGGCCTTGGTGTGTGTCTCTTGGTGTTAGGTTCTTGGTGTGTGTCTGTGGGTGTAAGGGTCTGGGTGTATGTCTGTGGGTGTAAGGGTCTGGGTGTATGTCTGTGGGTGTAAGGGTCTGAGTGTATGTCTGGGTGTGAGGGTCTTGGTGGGTGTATGTGGGTGTTAGGTTCTTGGTGTATGTCTGTGGGTGTAAGGGTCTTGGTGTGTGTCTCTTGGTGTTAGGTTCTTGGTGTGTGTCTGTGGGTGTTAGGGTCTAGGTGTGTGCCTGTTTGTGTAAGGGTCTGGGTGTATGTCTGTGGGTGTAAGGGTCTGGGTGTATGTCTGTGAATGTAAGGGTCTGGGTGTATGTCTGTGGGTGTAAGGGTCTGGGTGTATGTCTGTGGGTGTTAGGGTCTGGGTGTGTGTCTGTGGGAGTTAGGGTCTGGGTGTGTGCTTGTTGGTGTTAGGTTCTTGGTGTATGTCTGTGGGTGTAAGGGTCTTGGTGTATGTCTGTGGGTGTAAGGGTCTTGGTGTGTGTCTGTGGGTGTTAGGGTCTGGGTGTATGTCTGTGGGTGTAAGGGTCTTGGTGTATGTCTGTGGGTGTAAGGGTCTTGGTGTATGTCTGTGGGTGTAAGGGTCCGGGTGTATGTCTGTGGGTGTAAGGGTCTGGGTGTATGTCTGTGGGTGTAAGGGTCTGGGTGTATGTCTATGGGTGTAAGGGTCCGGGTCTGTGTCTGTGGGTGTAAAGGTCTGGGTGTATGTCTGTGGGTGTAAGGGTCCGGGTCTATGTCTTTGGGTGTAAGGGTCTGGGTGTATGTCTGTGTGTGTAAGGGTCTGGGTGTATGTCTATGGGTGTAAGGGTCCGGGTCTATGTCTGTGGGTGTAAAGGTCTGGGTGTATGTCTGTGGGTGTAAGGGTCCGGGTCTATGTCTGTGGGTGTAAGGGTCTGGGTGTATGTCTGTGGGTGTAAGGGTCTGGGTGTATGTGTATGGGTGTAAGGGTCCGGGTCTATGTCTGTGGGTGTAAAGGTCTGGGTGTATGTCTGTGGGTGTAAGGGTCTGGGTGTATGTCTGTGGGTGTGAGTGTAAGGGTCTGGGTGTGTGTATGTGGGTGTTAGGTTCTTGGTGTATGTCTGTGGGTGTAAGGGTCTGGGTGTATGTCTGTGGGTGTAAGGGTCTGGGTGTATGTCTGTGGGTGTAAGGGTCTGGGTGTATGTCTATGGGTGTAAGGGTCCGGGTCTGTGTCTGTGGGTGTAAAGGTCTGGGTGTATGTCTGTGGGTGTAAGGGTCCGGGTCTATGTCTTTGGGTGTAAGGGTCTGGGTGTATGTCTGTGTGTGTAAGGGTCTGGGTGTATGTCTATGGGTGTAAGGGTCCAGGTCTATGTCTGTGGGTGTAAAGGTCTGGGTGTATGTCTGTGGGTGTAAGGGTCCGGGTCTATGTCTGTGGGTGTAAAGGTCTGGGTGTATGTCTGTGGGTGTAAGGGTCTGGGTGTATGTCTGTGGGTGTGAGTGTAAGGGTCTGGGTGTGTGTATGTGGGTGTTAGGTTCTTGGTGTATGTCTGTGGGTGTAAGGGTCTGGGTGTATGTCTGTGGGTGTAAGGGTCTGGGTGTATGTCTGTGGGTGTAAGGGTCTGGGTGTATGTCTGTGGGTGTAAGGGTCTGGGTGTATGTCTATGGGTGTAAGGGTCCGGGTCTGTGTCTGTGGGTGTAAAGGTCTGGGTGTATGTCTGTGGGTGTAAGGGTCCGGGTCTATGTCTTTGGGTGTAAGGGTCTGGGTGTATGTCTGTGTGTGTAAGGGTCTGGGTGTATGTCTATGGGTGTAAGGGTCCAGGTCTATGTCTGTGGGTGTAAAGGTCTGGGTGTATGTCTGTGGGTGTAAGGGTCCGGGTCTATGTCTGTGGGTGTAAGGGTCTGGGTATATGTCTGTGGGTGTAAGGGTCTGGGTGTATGTCTATGGGTGTAAGGGTCCGGGTCTATGTCTGTGGGTGTAAAGGTCTGGGTGTATGTCTGTGGGTGTAAGGGTCTGGGTGTATGTCTGTGGGTGTGAGGGTCTTGGTGTGTGTATGTGGGTGTTAGGTTCTTGGTGTATGTCTGTGGGTGTAAGGGTCTGGGTGTATGTCTGTGGGTGTAAGGGTCTGGGTGTATGCCTGTGGGTGTAAGGGTCTGGGTGTATGTCTGTGGGTGTAAGGGTCTTGGTGTGTGTATGTGGGTGTTAGGTTCTTGGTGTATGTCTGTGGGTGTAAGGGTCTGGGTGTATGCCTGTGGGTGTAAGGGTCTGGGTGTATGTCTGTGGGTGTAAGGGTCTTGGTGTGTGTATGTGGGTGTTAGGTTCTTGGTGTATGTCTGTGGGTGTAAGGGTCTGGGTGTATGCCTGTGGGTGTAAGGGTCTGGGTGTATGTCTGTGGGTGTAAGGGTCTTGGTGTGTGTATGTGGGTGTTAGGTTCTTGGTGTATGTCTGTGGGTGTAAGGGTCTGGGTGTATGCCTGTGGGTGTAAGGGTCTGGGTGTATGTCTGTGGGTGTAAGGGTCTTGGTGTGTGTATGTGGGTGTTAGGTTCTTGGTGTATGTCTGTGGGTGTAAGGGTCTGGGTGTATGCCTGTGGGTGTAAGGTTCTGGGTGTATGCAGTGTGCTGTTCCTGGATGACCTCACCATTTGTTCTGGTGGGTCGGGTGTGTTTAGATGTACACAATGTGAGCGTGTCTCAGTACAGGTGTCTCTAGGAGTGCACAATGTTCGTCCCCATGTACGTACCCACATCCGCGGCCGTGGCTCACCCCCCCCCCCCCCTCACCAGATGGGGCTCTCTCACTTCCTCTTACATCCGGTGACGCCCCCACACCCCCTAGGCTGGGGTGCTCTACTGCCCCTCCATGAAGCCCCTCCCTCCCTGGTGATGGTCCACACACACTGGTCCCACACTCCCCCCGGAATTGGGGATGCAATCCTCCCACCTCCATGAAGCCCCTCCCCCTATGGTTCTTGGTTCCCACACGCACTGACCCCGGGGTTGGGGGTGCACTCAGTCATCGGTGATGGTCTTCACACACTGACCCCTGTGCTGGGGGTGCACTCAGTCATCGGTGATGGTCCACACACACTGGCCCTGGTGCTGGGGTGCCATCAGTCGTCGGTGATGGTCCTCACACACTGACCCCGGTGCTGGGGGTGCCCTCAGTCATCGGTGATGATCCACACAAACTGACCCCGGTGCTGGGGGTGCCCTTAGCCCTTGGTGATGGTCCACACTCACTGACCCCAGGGCTGGGAGTGCCCTCACTCCCTGGTGATGGTCGACACACACTGACCCCGGTGTTGGGGTGCCCTCAGTCCTTGGTGATGGTCCTCACTCACTGACCCCGGTTCTGGGAGTGCCCTCAGTCGTCGGTGATGGTCCACACACACTGACCCCGGTGCTGGGGGTGCCCTCAGTCCTTGGTGATGGCCCACACACACTGACCCCGGTGCTGGGGTGCCCTCAGTCCTTGGTGATGGTCCACACACACTGACCCCGGGGCTGGGGTGCCCTCAGTCGTCAGTGATGATCCTCACACACTGACCCCTGTGCTGGGGGTGCTCTCAGTTGTGGGTGATGGTCCATACACACTGACTCCGGGGCTGGGGTGCCCTCACTCCTTGGTGATGGTCCCCACACACTGACCCCGGGGCTGGGGTGCCCTCCGTACCTAGTGATGGTCCACACATACTGACCCCTGTGCTGGGGGCCCTCAGTCGTTGGTGATGGTCCACACACTGATCCCGGGGCTGGGGGTTCCCTCACTCCCCGGTGATGATCCTCACACTCCTCCCGGGGCTGGGGTGCCCTCCGTCCCTAGTGATGGTCCACACACACTGATCCTACACTCCTCGCGGGACTGGGGGTGCTCTCCGTCGTGGGTGATGGTCCACACTCACTGACTCCGGGGCTGGGGTGCCCTCAGTCCTTGGTGATGGTCCTCACACTCCTCCCGGGGATGGGGTGCCCTCCGTCCCTAGTGATGGTCCACACACACTGATCCTACACTCCTCGCGGGACTGGGGGTGCTCTCCGTCGTGGGTGATGGTCCACACTCACTGACTCCGGGGCTGGGGTGCCCTCAGTCCTTGGTGATGGTCCTCACACTCCTCCCGGGGCTGGGGTGCCCTCCGTCCCTAGTGATGGTCCACACACACTGATCCTACACTCCTCGTGGGACTGGGGGTGTCCTCCCGGCCCCTCCTTGGAGCCCCCCGCCCGACGATGATGCTCCAGGAGTCCTGGACCGGGCGCCGCCCATGCACGAAGGATGCTGCGAAGCCGCATCCCGCTCAGCCAATGGGAGGCCGCGCTGCTCAGATGGTCCTCCCGAGCCCCTCCCCGCCTCACGCTGCATCTCTGAGGTGCTGGGGGTGGGGGGGGGGAGCATTGATTGAATTTTCATGGTTTCCGGGGAGCCCCTCCCCCTCCCTGACAAGGATGAGGTAATCTCTGAAAACCAGCAGCAGATGAAGAACTAAGGACAGGCAGCATCGAGAGAGGAGGTACCGGCAGAGAAGGAGGTACCTGTACTGAGCGAGGGTACCGGTAGAGAGAAGGTACCGGCAGAGAGAAGGAGGTACCGGTACTGAGAGAGGGGTACTGGCAGACAGAGGTATCGGCAGAGAGGAGGAGAACCGGTACTGAGAGAGGTACCGGCAGAGAGAGGATACCGGCACTGAGAGCGGTGTACTGGCAGAGAGAGGTACCGGCAGAGAGGAGGGGTACCGGTACTGAGAGAGGGGTACCGGCAGAGAGAGGTACCGGCAGAGAGGAGGGGTACCAGTACTGAGAGAGGGGTACCGGCAGAGAGAGGTACCGGCGGCTGGTGGTTCTGACAGTGAAAAGAAGGTACCGACAGTGAAGCAGAAGGAACCAGAGACTGGAGGTACCAGACCTGAAAGGGACCGGCAGTGGGAGCGAAGGTACCGGCAGTGGGAGCGAAGGTACCGGCAGTGGGAGGGAAGGTACCGGCGTGAATGGAAAGGCAGGAGGGGTTGCCCAGCCCCAGCAGGTGAGGCGGAACGCACCGGTGCTGTGTACAGAGCACTCAGAGAGTAGGGCAGGTGTGAAGCCAGCTCTCATCCTGTGGCACAGCCCCACCTGCCAGGACACCCCCACATCCAGGGTCACAGGCCGGGAGCGACCCCCCCAAGGACCAGAGCATCAGGGGACCTCACTGCACTTATACCATGAGCACTGGACGCTGGATGGGCCCTTCCTGTGAGAACCGGGTGAACCGGGCCCTTCCTGTGAGAACCAGGTGAACCGGGCCCTTCCTGTGAGAACCAGGTGAACCGGGTCCTTCCTGTGAGAACCAGGTGAACCGGGCCCTTCCTGTGAGAACAGGGCCCTGTCTGTGGGAACTGGGCCCTTCCTGTGAGAACCGAGTGAACCAGGCCCTTCCTGTGAGAACCAGGTGAACCGGGCCCTTCATGTGAGAACAAGGCCCTGTCTGTGGGAACCGGGCCCATCCTGTGAGAACCAGGTGAACTGGGCCCTTCCTGTGAGGACTGGACCCTTCCTGTGAGAACCGGGCCCTTCCTGTTAGAACCAGGTGAACCGGGCCCTTCCTGTGAGAACCGGGCCCTTTCTGTGAGAACCAGGCGAACCGGGCCCTTCCTGTGAGAGCTGGTCCCTTCCTGTGAGAACTGGGCCCTTGCTGTGAGAACCGGGTGAACTGGGCCCTTTCGTGTGAGAGTCAGATAATGTCTGTGAGAACCGGACCCTTCCTGTGAGAACCGGATCCTGTCTTCAAGAATCAGGCCCTTCCTGTGAGAACGGGATCCTGTCTGCGAGAACTGGGCCCTTCCTGTGAGAGTCTGATCCTGTCTGTGAGAACCGGCCTCTTCCTGTGAAAACTGAACCCTTCCTGTGGGAACCAGACCCTTCCTGTGAAAACTGAACCCTTCCTGTGAGAGTCAGATCCGGTCTGTGTGAACCGGAGCCTATCTGTGAGAACCAGGCCCTTCCTGTGCAAACTGGGCCCTTCCTGTGAGAACCAGGCAAACTAGGCTCTTCCTGTGAGAACTGGGTGAACCGAGCCCTTCCTGTGAGAACCGGGCCCTTCCTGTGAGAACCAAGCAAACTGGACCCTTCCTGTGAGAACTGGACTCTTCCTGTGAGAGTCAGATCCTGTCTGTGAGAACCAAACCCTTCCTGTGAGAACTGAACTCTTCCTGTGAGAACCAGGCCCTTCCTGTGAGAACTGGACCCTTCCTAAGAGAACTGGGCCTTTCCTGTGAGAATTGAATGAACCGGGTCCTTCCAGTGAGATGGCAAGACCAGCAGCTGCCTGTGAGGACCGGGCCCTGCCCATAAGGGCCAGACCCACCCTGTGATCACTGGAACCTATATGTGAGGACCAGACCCTGCCTGTGACAATCGAACCAAGATCTGTCCAGTCTGTGAGGGTTGAACCCTGCCTGTGAGGACTGGACCTTCCCTGTGGAGAGCTGACCCTGCCTGTGAAGACTGGGCCCAGCTCGTGAGAACCAGATCCTGCCTGTGAGGACTGAACCCTGCCTGTGAGCACCAGATTCTGCCTGTGAGCATCATACCCTGCCTGTGAGGACCAGATCCTGTCAGTGAGAACTGAACACTGCCTGTGAGCACCAGGCCCTGCCGGGAAGCACCAGACACTGCCTGTGAGGACTGGACCCTGCCGGTGAGGACCAGACCCTGCCTGTGAGGGATGGATCCTGCCTATGAGGGCTGGACCCTGCCTGTGAGGACCAGACCCTGCCTGTGAGGACTGGACCTTGTCTGTGAGCGCCAGACCCTGCCGGTGAGCACCAGACCCTGTCTGTGAGGACTGGACCCTGTCGGTGAGGACCAGACCCTGCCTGTGAGCACCAGACCCTGCCTGTGAGGACAGACCCTGCCTGTGAGGACTGGACCCTGGATGGAAAGACCCTGACACCATGACGGAGCGCTGCAGCCTGTGGAGCGCTCTGTCGGCGGCCGCCTGCTGCTTTTACCGGGGCTCCTTCATGCAGGTGCAGGTAAGGCTGGGGCAGGTACCGGGCAGGGAGCAATGAGGCTGAGGTTACTGCTTTGTAAGGGGCAGCAAGGGACATCAAGCATGGTAGAGACGTGGGCACGGTGCGCGAGTACATGATGTGGGCACACACCATGTACTGGTGCAACGAGGAAAATTACACCTTTGACTACTCTTGGGGTAGTAAAATATAGGAACGATCAGGGTTCATTGTGCCACTGCACCTGCTGCACCAATGGTACCTTCACCCCTGCATGTGTGAGCACTGCGTGTGAGTACAGGGTGAGAGCACTGCGTGTGAGTACAGGGTGTGAGCACTGCGTGTGAGTACATGGTGAGAGCACTGCGTGTGAGTACATGGTGTGAGCACTGCGTGTGAGTACATGGTGTGAGCACTGAGTGTGAGTACATGGTGTGAGCACTGCGTGTGAGTACAGGGTGAGAGCACTGAGTGTGAGTACAGGGTGAGAGCACTGCGTGTGAGTACAGGGTGTGAGCACTGCGTGTGAGTACAGGGTGTGAGCACTGAGTGTGAGTACATGGTGAGAGCACTGCGTGTGAGTACATGGTGTGAACACTGCGTGTGAGTACAGGGTGAGAGCACTGAGTGTGTGTACATGGTGAGAGCACTGCGTGTGAGTACAGGGTGTGAGCACTGCGTGTGAGTACAGGGTGAGAGCACTGAGTGTGAGTACAGGGTGAGAGCACTGAGTGTGAGTACAGGGTGAGAGCACTGAGTGTGAGTACAGGGTGTGAGCACTGCGTGTGAGTACAGGGTGAGAGCACTGAGTGTGTGTACATGGTGAGAGCACTGCGTGTGAGTACAGGGTGTGAGCACTGCGTGTGAGTACAGGGTGAGAGCACTGAGTGTGAGTACAGGGTGAGAGCACTGAGTGTGAGTACAGGGTGAGAGCACTGAGTGTGAGTACAGGGTGTGAGCACTGCGTGTGAGTACAGGGTGTGAGCACTGCGTGTGAGTACATGGTGTGAGCACTGAGTGTGAGTACATGGTGAGGGCACTGCATGTGAGTACAGGGTGAGAGCACTGCGTGTGAGTACAGGGTGTGAGCACTGCGTGTGAGTACATGGTGTGAGCACTGAGTGTGAGTACATGGTGAGAGCACTGCGTGTGAGTACATGGTGTGAGCACTGCGTGTGAGTACAGGGTGTGAGCACTGCGTGTGAGTACAGGGTGAGAGCACTGCGTGTGAGTACATGGTGAGAGCACTGAGTGTGAGTACAGGGTGTGAGCACTGAGTGTGAGTACATGGTGAGAGCACTGCGTGTGAGTACATGGTGTGAGCACTGCGTGTGAGTACATGGTGTGAACACTGCGTGTGAGTACAGGGTGAGAGCACTGAGTGTGAGTACAGGGTGTGAGCACTGCGTGTGAGTACATGGTGAGAGCACTGCGTGTGAGTACAGGGTGAGAGCACTGAGTGTGAGTACATGGTGTGAACACTGCGTGTGAGTACAGGGGACAGTGTGTAAGCTGAGACGACCAGCTTGGTGAGGCTTGTGTGTCCAAGGTGTGTGCGTCCGTACTCTCCAGGCATGTGTGGTTGACAAACCTCAACCACCTCGACACTTTCTCTGCACCACATCGGATGCATGGTCTAGTTTCGCACTTGTGATGTGTGCCTGCCGTTCTTGGTTTGTTCTGAAGGTGGTCTTGATGAGTGGTCTGGACATTTCATGGGTTCCTCTGAATCTGTATCCACTGAGCTCTGCCTTTCTACAAGGTTATACTCAGGTGGGTTGAAGGCCATTGACTGGTCCAGGAAGCCAGCCGCAGTATCTGTGGGTTTGCCAGTGATTGCCGGTGTCAGTATCTGCTGGGGGTTCCAGTGATTGCCGGTGTCAGTATCTGCTGGGGGTTCCAGTGATTGCCGGTGTCAGAATCTGCTGGGGGTTCCAGTGATTGCTGGTGTCAGTATCTGCTGGGGGTTCCCAGTGATTGCTGGTGTCAGTATCTGCTGGGGGTTCCCAGTGATTGCCGGTGTCAGTATCTGCTGGGGGTTCCAGTGATTGCCGGTGTCAGTATCTGCTGGGGGTTCCCAGTGATTGCTGGTGTCAGTATCTGCTGGGGGTTCCCAGTGATTGCCGGTGTCAGTATCTGCTGGGGGTTCCAGTGATTGCTGGTGTCAGTATCTACTGGGGCTTCCCAGTGATTGCTGGTGTCAGTATCTGCTGAGGATTCCCAGTGATTACTGGTGTCAGTATCTGCTGGGGGTTCCCAGTGATTGCCGGTGTCAGTATCTGCTGGGGGTTCCCAGTGATTGCCGGTGTCTGTATCTGCTGGGGTTTCCCAGTGATTGCCGGTGTCAGTATCTGCTAGGGGTTCCCAGTGATTGCTGGTGCCAGTATCTGTTGGGGGTTCCCAGTGATTACCGGTGTCAGTATCTACTGGGGCTTCCCAGTGATTGCTGGTGTCAGTATCTGCTGAGGATTCCCAGTGATTACTGGTGTCAGTATCTGCTGGGGGTTCCCAGTGATTGCTGGTGTCAGTATCTGCTGGGGTTCCCAGTCATTGCTGGTGTCAGTATCTGCTGGGGGTTCCCAGTGATTGCTGGTGTCAGTATCTGCTGGTGGTTCCCAGTGATTGCTGGTGTCAGTATCTGCTGGGGGTTCCCAGTGATTGCTGGTGTCAGTATCTGCTGGTGGTTCCCAGTGATTGCTGGTGTCAGTATCTGCTGGGGGTTCCCAGTGATTGCCGGTGTCAGTATCTGCTGGGGGTTCCCAGTGATTACTGGTGTCAGTATCTGCTGGGGGTTCTCAGTGGTTACTGGTGTCAGTATCTCCTGGTGGTTCCCAGTGATTGCTGGTGTCAGTATCTGCTGGGGGTTCCCAGTGGTTACTGGTGTCAGTATCTGCTGGGGGTTCCCAGTGATTGCCCGTGTCAGTATCTGCTAGGGGTTCCCAGTGATTGCTGGTGTCAGTATCTGCTGAGGGTTCCCAGTGATTGCCGGTGTCAGTATCTGCTGGGGCTTCCCAGTGATTGCTGGTGTCAGTATCTCCTGGTGGTTCCCAGTGATTGCTGGTGTCAGTATCTGCTGGGGGTCCCAGTGATTGCTGGTGTTACTATCTGCTGGTGGTTCCCAGTGATTGCCCGTGTCAGTATCTGCTGGGGGTTCCCAGTGATTGCCGGTGTCAGTATCTGCTAGGGGTTTCCAGTGATCCAGTGATTGCTAGTGTCAGGATCTGCTAGGGATTCCTAGTGTATGCTGGTGTCAATATCTGCTGAGGGGTCCCAGGGATTGCTGGTGTCAGTATCTACTAGGGGTTCCCAGTGATTGCCGGTGTCAGTATCTGCTGGGGGTTCCCAGTGATTGCCGGTGTCAGTATCTGCTGGGGGTTCCCAGTGATTGCTAGTGTCAGTATCTGCTGGGGGTTCCCAGTGATTGCTAGTGTCAGTATCTGCTGGGGGTTCCCAGTGATTGCCGGTGTCAGTATCTGCTGGGGGTTCCCAGTGATTGCCGGTGTCAGTATCTGCTGGGGGTTCCCAGTGATTGCCGGTGTCAGTATCTGCTAGGGGTTTCCAGTGATCCAGTGATTGCTAGTGTCAGGATCTGCTAGGGATTCCTAGTGTATGTTGGTGTCAATATCTGCTGAGGGGTCCCAGGGATTGCCGGTGTCAGTATCTGCTGGGGGTTCCAGTGATTGCTGGTGTCAGTATCTGCTGGGGGGTTCCTAGTGATTGCTGGTGTCAGTATCTGCTGGTGGTTCCCAGTGATTGCTGGTGTCAGTATCTGCTGGTGGTTCCCAGTGATTGCTGGTGTCAGTATCTGCTGGGGGTCCCAGTGATTGCTGGTATCAGTATCTGCTGGTGGTTCCCAGTGATTGCTGGTGTCAGTATCTGCTGGTGGTTCCCAGTGATTGCTGATGTTACTATCTGCTGGTGGTTCCCAGTGATTGCCGGTGTCAGTATCTACTAGGGGTTCCCAGTGATTGCCGGTGTCAGTATCTGCTGGGGGTTCCCAGTGATTGCTAGTGTCAGTATCTGCTGGGGGTTCCCAGTGATTGCTAGTGTCAGTATCTGCTGGGGGTCGCAGTGATTGCTGGTGTCAGTATCTGCTGGGGGTTCCCAGTGATTGCTAGTGTCAGTATCTGCTGGTGGTTCCCAGTGATTGCTGGTGTCAGTATCTGCTGAGAGGTCACAGTGATTGCTGGTGTCAGTATCTGCTGGGGGTTCCCAGTGATTACTGGTGTCAGTATCTGCTGGGGGTTCCCAGTGATTGTCGGTGTCAGTATCTGCTGGGGGTTCCCAGTTATTGCTAGTGTCAGTATCTGCTGGGGGTTCCCAGTGATTGCGGTGTCAGTATCTGCTGGTGTCACTCAGTTGGTGGGATTGCTGGTGTCATCCGGTTAAATACGTTAATGTTGAGTAGTAGTTCCTCATCTATGGATGGCCTCAGTTCAGTTCTCCTGTACTCCATTTGTATTATCTTAACATCAAGTGGTGTTTCTGTGTTCCGTTTGTGTGCTGGTGTCTCAGTTGTATGACTTTGATGTTGAATTGTGTTTCTTCTCTGTGTCTAGAGGTGGTGAATGTTGGGCTGGTGGATTAATTCAATGTTAGTTTGCTCTGTCCCTCCTCTGTCTCACTGGGTGCAGAGCTAGACCTTGGTGTCTCTCCTCTGTCTCACTGCATGTAGAGCTAGGCCCCTCTGTCCCTCCCCTCTCTCACTGGGTGTTGGGGCAGCTCTCAGTCCCTTGTCTGTCTCACTGAGTGTAGAGACAGACCTCTCTGTGTCTCCTCTGTCTCACTGGGTGCAGAGCCAGGCCTCTCTGTCTCTCCTCTGTCTCACTGGGAGCAGAGCCAGGCCTCTGTCTCTCCTCTGTCTCACTGAGTGTAGAGACAGACCTCTGTCTCTCCTCTGTCTCACTGGGTGCAGAGCCAGGCCTCTGTCTCTCCTCTGTCTCGCTGGGTGCAGAGCCAGGCCTCTGTCTCTCCTCTTTCTCACTGGGTGCAGAGCCAGGCCTCTGTCTCTCCTCTGTCTCACTGGGCGCAGAGCCAGGCCTCTGTCTCTCCTCTGTCTCACTGAGTGTAGAGACAGACCTCTCTGTCTCTCCTCTGTCTCACTGGGTGCAGAGCCAGGCCTCTCTGTCTCTCCTCTGTCTCACTGGGAGCAGAGCAAGGTCTCTGTCTCTCCTCTGTCTCACTGGGAGCAGAGCCCGGCCTTTCTGTCTCTCCTTTTTCTCACTGGGTGCAGAGCCAGGCCTCTGTCTCTCCTCTGTCTCACTGGGTGCAGAGCCAGGCCTCTGTCTCACTGGGTGCAGAGCCAGGTCTCTGTCTCTCCTCTGTCTCACTGGGTGCAGAGCCAGGCCTCTGTCTCACTGGGTGCAGAGCCAGGTCTCTGTCTCTCCTCTGTCTCACTGGGTGCAGAGCCAGGCCTCCGTCTCTATTCTGTCTCACTGGGTGCAGAGCCAGGTTTCTGTCTCTCCTCTGTGTCACTAGGTGCAGAGCCAGGTCTCTGTCTCTCCTCTGTCTCACTGGGTGCAGAGCCAGGCCTCTGTCTCCCCTCTGTCTCACTGGGCGCAGAGCCCGGCCTCTGTCTCTCCTCTCGCTCACTGGGAGCAGAGCCAGGTCTCTGTCTCTCCTCTGTCTCACTGGGTGCAGAGCCAGGCCTCTCTGTCTCTCCTCTGTCTCACTGTGTGCAGAGCCAGGCCCCTGTCTCTCATCTGTCTCACTGGGTGCAGAGCCAGGTTTCTGTCTCTCCTCTGTCTCAATGGGAGCAGAGCCAGGCCTTTCTGTCTCTCCTCTGTCTCACTGGGTGCAGAGCCAGGCCTCTCTGTCTCTCCTCTGTCTCACTGGGAGCCAGGCCTCTCTGTCTCTCCTATTTCTCACTGGGTGCAGAGCCAGGTCTTTCTGTCTCTCCTCTGTCTCACTAGGTGCAGAGCCAGGCCTCTGTCTCTCCTCTGTCTCACTGGGTGCAGAGCCAGGCCTCTGTCTCTCCTCTGCCTCACTGGGTGCAGAGCCAGGCCTCTGTCTCTCCTCTGTCTCACTGGGTGCAGAGCCATGCCTCTGTCTCTTCACTGTCTCACTGAGAGCCGAGCCAGGGCTCTCTGTCTCTCCTCTGTCTCACTGGGTGCAGAGCCAGGCCTCTGTCTCTCCTCTGTCTCACTGGGTGCAGAGCCAGGCCTCTGTCTCTCCTCTCGCTCACTGGGAGCAGAGCCAGGTCTCTGTCTCTCCTCTGTCTCACTGGGTGCAGAGCCAGGCCTCTCTGTCTCTCCTCTGTCTCACTGGGTGCAGAGCCAGGCCTCTGTCTCTCCTCTGTCTCACTGGGTGCAGAGCCAGGTTTCTGTCTCTCCTCTGTCTCACTGGGAGCAGAGCCAGGCCTTTCTGTCTCTCCTCTGTCTCACTGGGCGCAGAGCCAGGCCTCTCTGTCTCTCCTCTGTCTCACTGGGAGCCAGGCCTCTCTGTCTCTCCTCTGTCTCACTGGGTGCAGAGCCAGGCCTCTGTCTCTCCTCTGTCTCACTGGGTGCAGAGCCAGGCCTCTGTCTCTCCTCTGTCTCACTGGGTGCAGAGCCAGGCCTCTGTCTCTCCAGGCCTCTGTCTCTCCTCTGTCTCACTGGGTGCAGAGCCAGGCCTCTGTCTCTCCTCTGTCTCACTGGGTGCAGAGCCAGGCCTCTATCTCTCCTCTGTCTCACTGAGAGCCGAGCCAGGGCTCTCTGTCTCTCCTCTGTCTCACTGGGTGCAGAGCCAGGCCTCTGTCTCTCCTCTGTCTCACTGGGTGCAGAGCCAGGCCTCTGTCTCTCCTCTGTCTCACTGAGAGCCGAGCCAGGGCTCTCTGTCTCTCCTCTTTCTCACTGGGTGCAGAGCCAGGTCTTTCTGTCTCTCCTCTGTCTCACTAGGTGCAGAGCCAGGCCTCTGTCTCTCCTCTGTCTCACTGGGTGCAGAGCCAGGCCTCTGTCTCTCCTCTGTCTCACTGGGCGCAGAGCCAGGCCTCTGTCTCTCCTCTGTCTCACTGGGTGCAGAGCCATGCCTCTGTCTCTCCACTGTCTCACTGAGAGCCGAGCCAGGGCTCTCTGTCTCTCCTCTGTCTCACTGGGTGCAGAGCCAGGCCTCTCTGTCTCTCCTCTGTCTCACTGGGAGCCAGGCCTCTCTGTCTCTCCTCTGTCTCACTGGGTGCAGAGCCAGGCCTCTGTCTCTCCTCTGTCTCACTGGGTGCAGAGCCAGGCCTCTGTCTCTCCTCTGTCTCACTGGGCGCAGAGCCAGGCCTCTGTCTCTCCTCTGTCTCACTGGGTGCAGAGCCAGGTTTCTGTCTCTCCTCTGTCTCACTGGGAGCAGAGCCAGGCCTTTCTGTCTCTCCTCTGTCTCACTGGGTGCAGAGCCAGGCCTTTCTGTCTCTCCTCTGTCTCACTGGGCGCAGAGCCAGGCCTCTGTCTCTCCTCTGTCTCACTGGGCGCAGAGCCAGGCCTCTGTCTCTCCTCTGTCTCACTGGGCGCAGAGCCAGGCCTCTCTGTCTCTCCTCTGTCTCACTGGGAGCAGAGCCAGGCCTCTATGTCTCTCCTCTGTCTCACTGGGTGCATAGCCAGGCCTTTCTGTCTCTCCTCTGTCTCACTGGGCGCAGAGCCAGGCCTCTGTCTCTCTCTGTCTCACTGGGCGCAGAGCCAGGCCTCTGTCTCTCCTCTGTCTCACTGGGCGCAGAGCCAGGCCTCTCTGTCTCTCCTCTGTCTCACTGGGAGCAGAGCCAGGCCTCTATGTCTCTCCTCTGTCTCACTGGGTGCATAGCCAGGCCTTTCTGTCTCTCCTCTGTCTCACTGGGCGCAGAGCCAGGCCTCTGTCTCTCTCTGTCTCACTGGGTGCAGAACCAGGTCTCTGTCTCTCCTCTGTCTCACTGGGTGCAGAGCCAGGTCTCTGTCTCTCCTCTGTCTCACTGGGTGCAGAGCCAGGCCTCTCTGTCTCTCCTCTGTCTCAGTGGGTGCAGAGCCAGGCCTCTGTCTCTCCTGTGTCTCACTGGGAGCAGAGCCAGGCCTCTCTGTCTCTCCTGTGTCTCACTAGGTGCAGAGCCAGGCCTCTGTCTCTCCTCTGTCTCACTGGGTGCAGAGCCAGGCCTCTGTCTCTCCTCTGTCTCGCTGGGTGCAGAGCCAGGTCTCTGTCGCTCCTCTGTCTCACTGGGAGCAGAACCAGGCCTCTGTCTCTCCTGTGTCTCACTGGGTGCAGAGCCAGGCCTCTGTCTCTCCTCTGTCTCACTGGGTGCAGAGCCAGGCCTCTGTCTCTCCTCTGTCTCACTGGGTGCAGAGCCAGGCCTCTGTCTCTCCTCTGTCTCACTGGGTGCAGAGCCAGGCCTCTGTCTCTCCTCTGTCTCACTGGGCGCAGAGCCAGGCCTCTGTCTCTCCTCTGTCTCACTGGGCGCAGAGCCAGGCCTCTGTCTCTCCTCTGTCTCACTGGGCGCAGAGCCAGGCCTCTGTCTCTCCTCTGTCTCACTGGGTGCAGAGACAGGTTTCTGTCTCTCCTCTGTCTCACTGGGAGCAGAGCCAGGCCTTTCTGTCTCTCCTCTGTCTCACTGGGTGCAGAGCCAGGCCTCTGTCTCTCCTATGTCTCACTGGGCGCAGAGCCAGGCCTCTGTCTCTCCTCTGTCTCACTGGGCGCAGAGCCAGGCCTCTCTGTCTCTCCTCTATCTCACTGGGTGCAGAGCCAGGCCTTTCTGTCTCTCCTCTGTCTCACTGGGCGCAGAGCCAGGCCTCTGTCTCTCCTCTGTCTCACTGGGCGCAGAGCCAGGCCTCTGTCTCTCCTCTGTCTCACTGGGCTCAGAGCCAGGCCTCTCTGTCTCTCCTCTATCTCACTGGGAGCAGAGCCAGGCCTCTATGTCTCTCCTCTGTCTCACTGGGTGCAGAGCCAGGCCTTTCTGTCTCTCCTCTGTCTCACTGGGCGCAGAGCCAGGCCTCTGTCTCTTCTCTGTCTCACTGGGTGCAGAACCAGGTCTCTGTCTCTCCTCTGTCTCACTGGGTGCAGAGCCAGGTCTCTGTCTCTCCTCTGTCTCCCTGGGTGCAGAGCCAGGCCTCTCTGTCTCTCCTCTGTCTCAGTGGGTGCAGAGCCAGGCCTCTGTCTCTCCTGTGACTCACTGGGAGCAGAGCCAGGCCTCTCTGTCTCTCCTGTGTCTCACTAGGTGCAGAGCCAGGCCTCTGTCTCTCCTCTGTCTCACTGGGTGCAGAGCCAGGCCTCTGTCTCTCCTCTGTCTCGCTGGGTGCAGAGCCAGGTCTCTGTCGCTCCTCTGTCTCACTGGGAGCAGAACCAGGTCTCTGTCTCTCCTGTGTCTCACTAGGTGCAGAGCCAGGCCTCTGTCTCTCCTCTGTCTCACTGGGTGCAGAGCCAGGCCTCTGTCTCTCCTCTGTCTCACTGGGTGCAGAGCCAGGCCTCTGTCTCTCCTCTGTCTCACTGGGTGCAGAGCCAGGCCTCTGTCTCTCCTCTGTCTCACTGGGCGCAGAGCCAGGCCTCTGTCTCTCCTCTGTCTCACTGGGTGCAGAGACAGGTTTCTGTCTCTCCTCTGTCTCACTGGGAGCAGACCCAGGCCTTTCTGTCTCTCCTCTGTCTCACTGGGTGCAGAGCCAGGCCTCTGTCTCTCCTCTGTCTCACTGGGCGCAGAGCCAGGCCTCTGTCTCTCCTCTGTCTCACTGGGCGCAGAGCCAGGCCTCTCTGTCTCTCCTCTATCTCACTGGGAGCAGAGCCAGGCCTCTATGTCTCTCCTCTGTCTCACTGGGTGCAGAGCCAGGCCTTTCTGTCTCTCCTCTGTCTCACTGGGTGCAGAGCCAGGCCTCTGTATCTCCTCTGTCTCACTGGGCGCAGAGCCAGGCCTCTGTCTCTTCTCTGTCTCACTGGGTGCAGAACCAGGTCTCTGTCTCTCCTCTGTCTCACTGGGTGCAGAGCCAGGTCTATGTCTCTCCTCTGTCTCACTGGGTGCAGAGCCAGGCCTCTCTGTCTCTCCTCTGTCTCAGTGGGTGCAGAGCCAGGCCTCTGTCTCTCCTCTGTCTCACTGGGAGCAGAGCCAGGCCTCTCTGTCTCTCCTGTGTCTCACTAGGTGCAGAGCCAGGCCTCTGTCTCTCCTCTGTCTCACTGGGTGCAGAGCCAGGCCTCTGTCTCTCCTCTGTCTCGCTGGGTGCAGAGCCAGGTCTCTGTCGCTCCTCTGTCTCACTGGGAGCAGAACCAGGTCTCTGTCTCTCCTGTGTCTCACTAGGTGCAGAGCCAGGCCTTTGTCTCTCCTCTGTCTCACTGGGTGCAGAGCCAGGCCTCTGTCTCTCCTCTGTCTCACTGGGAGCAGAGCCAGGCCTCTCTGTCTCTCCTCTGTCTCACTGGGAGCCAGACCTCCGTCTCTCCTCTGTCTCTCTGGGTGCAGAGCCAGGCCTCTGTCTCTCCTCTGTCTCTCTGGGCGCAGAGCCAGGCCACTGTCTCTCCTCTGTCTCACTGGGCGCAGAGCCAGGTCTCTGTCTCTCCTCTCACTCACTGGGAGCAGAGCCAGGCCTCTGTCTCTCCTCTGTCTCACTGGCCGCAGAGCCAGGCCTCTGTCTCTCCTCTGTCTCACTGGCCGCAGAGCCAGGTCTCTGTATCTCCTCTGACTCACTGGGCGCAGAGCCAGGCCTCTGTCTCTCCTCTCGTTCACTGGGAGCAGAGCTAGGCCCCTGTCTCTCCTCTGTCTCACTGGGAGAAGAGCCAGGCCTCTGTCTCTCCTCTCACTCACTGGGTGCAGAGCCCGGCCTCTGTCTCTCCTCTGTCTCACTGGGCACAGAGCCAGGACCTCCTCTGTCTCACTGGGTGCAGAGCCAGGCCTCTGTCTCTCCTCTGTCTCGCTGGGCGCAGAGCCAGGCCCCTGTCTCTCCTCTGTCTCACTGGGAGCAGAGCCAGGCCTCTTTGTCTCTCCTCTGTCTCACTGGGCGCAGAGCCAGGCCTCTGTCTCTCCTCTGTCTCACAGGATGCAGAGCCAGGACTTTCTGTCTCTCCTCTGTCTCAGTGGGTGCAGAGCCAGGACTCTGTCTCTCCTCTGTCTCACTGGGTGCAGAGCCAGGCCTCTGTCTCACTGGGCGCAGAGCCAGGCCTCTGTCTCGCCTCTCTCTAACTGGGAGCAGAGCTAGGCCCCTGTCTCTCCTCTGTCTCACTAGGTGCAGAGCCACGTTTCTGTCTCTCCTCTGTCTCACTGGGTGCAGAGCCAGGTCTCTGTCTCTCCTCTGTCTCACTGGGAGCAGAGCCAGGCCTCTGTCTCTCCTCTGTCTTGCTGGGCGCAGAGCCAGGCCTCTGTCTCTCCTCTGTATCACTGGGTGCAGAGCCAGGCCTCTCTGTCTCTCCTCTGTCTCACTGGGTGCAGAGCTAGGCCTCTGTCTCTCCTCTGTCTCGCTGGGTGCAGAGCCAGGCCTCTGTCTCTCCTCTCACTCACTGGGAGCAGAGCCAGGTCTCTGTCTCTCCTCTGTCTTGCTGGGCGCAGAGCCAGGCCTCTGTCTCTCCTCTGTCTCACTGGGTGCAGAGCCAGGCCTCTGTCTCTCCTCTGTCTCACTGGGAGCAGAGCCAGGTCTCTGTCTCTCCTCTGTCTTGCTGGGCGCAGAGCCAGGCCTCTGTCTCTCCTCTGTCTCACTGGGTGCAGAGCCAGGCCTCTGTCTCTCCTCTCACTCACTGGGAGCAAGGAACAGAGTTGATTGCATCAAGTTATTTAGCTGCAGAATATGCCTAGAGATGGTGTGACAGCAGTGGCACATCAGGTCAGGAATGTCCCCGTCAGTACACATTCTGAAATCAAAATAATACTGGATGCTACCTCTGACGCCCAAGTTGATGCATCAGAATGAATATTGTGCATTGAAAGAGCAAGGAAGAAACCAGGGTGATTAAGGATGTGCATGGACCTTTGGTCACTAAACAAACATGTGGCAACGGACTGTAATCTCTTGGAAGGGATCAACGGCCCATGAAATGCTGGTGTCCTTATGCAAAGCCACAGTGTTTAGTACCATTGCCTTAAAATCAGCATACCACCACAATAGCATTACTGAAGATTCACAGAGGTTCACAACTTTTATACACCTTTTCGGTCCTTCACATTTCTGAGGCTACCATGTGCACTCAATTCAGCCTTGAACATAATTTAAAAAAACATGTTTGATGACCTACAATGTGTCCAGCCTTTTCAAGAGAATATTATGTTTGTCGAAACATAAGTAGAACATGTTGTAAATTATATAAGGTTCTGTGTATTATGAAAGAGAGGGGCATGACCATCAAAAAAGAAAATCGTAAGTTTGGTGTGCAAGAGGTAGGTTATTTTGGTCACCGTATCACAAAGGATGGAAAAAGGCCTACACTGGAGTTACTTAGATCCATTGCTGGGGATTCCCCATTCTTCAGGACATGGATACTTTGTGCTTGTTCATGTGGCTGATCGAGTATTATGCACACTTGGATATTACATTGTGTTAGGCACATATAGAGAGCATAGCTGCCATAGGGCATCCCAGCGCTATAGTGTCTACACACTACACAGCAGAGACAATGTTAAACATCTGCCATCTTTAGCTGTTTGCGCATTGGCAATTCCAATTCAGCAGTCCGCAAGATATTAGGCATAGAATTTCATAAGTTGGAACATTGTACCGGAAAGATCGTCCGCCTCTTCTCACTCTCTGGATCAGCGGAACCATACATATGCTCTACTTGCTGAACCACTAAAGAAATGTTTATGTTAGAGGGACATATTTGTTTGGGGATTAGCACAAGTGAAAGCCTTTGGTGAGGTCCATAGGCTTATTTTTGAAGTTTCTGCACTTAAATTGTTCGTGGATGATGAAAAGTGGTTCTTCACTGTGGCCTCGAGTGTGGTAGAACTAGGTGCAGTTTTATGTCAAAGTATTGATGGACTGGCGAGTGAAGTGGCTTTCCGGTCACGTATGATAAAAGATGCTGAGGTGCACTATAGTTCAATTGAGAGGGAGGCGATACCTTGTGTGTGGGTGGTACAAAAACTGAGCATTAGCTGTGGGCTATCAGAATCAAGATGTTTATATACCTTATGTTGAGAATGTTTGGGGCGAGGCATCTGTCAGGCTAGTTAGATTGATTGTCAAGTTGCAAGAATTTGGTTTTGAGGTGAATTACATTTCTGGCTCTGTCAACATTACAGCAGTCGGCTGCCTGCACGATCAGCTGTCCCTGGGGTGGACGAAGAAGAGGTAGTTAGCAGTTTTGACGAGCGCGTGTTGGCACGGGTTGATGTGGTGTGATACAACCTGATGAATGGATTGTGGCAAGTCAGAATTATGGCCCTCATTATAAGATTGGCGGCAAATGCCACCTACCGCCACGGCGACGGCCGCCAACATACAGTCGCCGTGGCTACCGGCCGTCCGCTGAATTATGACCATAGCTGGAATTCCGGCAGAAGGCTGGCGGAATTCCAGCTACGGTCATGGCGGTGATACGGCCTGGCGGTGCTTTGCTGGCGGACGCTGCTGCTGGCAGCAGCGCCGCGTCCCGTCTCCTGCCGAAGGACCCCCTGCAAGCAGGTAAGTCGGGTTCTATGACAGGAGAGGGAGGTGGGGGGTGTTGTGTACGTGTGTGGGGTGTGTGACTGTTTTTGAATGTGTGCATATGGGTGTAATGCATGTGTTCATGAATGGGTGTGTGTATATGTGCATGTTGTGTTGTGTGATTGCGTGTGTGCCTGGATGTATGTCAGTGGGTGTTGCTGTGTGTGTGTATGAATGTATGCATGTGTGAATGTGGGAATGCGTGTGTGTATGGGTGTGTATGTATGTGCATGTATGTGTGTATATGTCGGGGTGTTTGGGAGGGGGAGGGTGAGGGAGAACTCTTTGGAGGGGGAGGGAGGTGGGGGAGACCCTTATCAGTGCCAGGAAAGGATTTCCCTGGCACTGATAGTGCCTAGCACCAATACGTGTGAGAGGCCTATGTCATGGCACATACGCATGATCCGTGTTCTCCCGTGACAACAAAAATCGCCATCAGGGATCCAGACATAATTACAGTTGGGACACTCAGGCTAGAGGTGCAAGTCCATCACCATGTGAGGGAATTTTCTGTCCCAAATGTGTGTGTGTGTATGTGACCGCCAGAACAAATCCTAAACATTGCACGTGTGTGTGTGTATGTGTGTGTGTGTGTGTGTGTGTGTGCGATTGTGAGACTGCCCAGAACAAATCCTAAACAACTCATGTGTTTGTGTGTGTGTGTGGAGAGAAACTGCCCCGAACAAAACCTGAACAATACATTTGTGTGTGTAACTACCAGAACAAATCCTAAACAACACACATGTGTGGGTGTTTTTGAGACTGCCCAGAACAAAACCTGAAGAATACATGTGTATGTGTGACTGCCAGAACAAATCCTAAACAACACACTCACATGTCTTGGGCTGTGTGCAGGTCCGTGTTGACATGTCAGTGTGTGCGTGTTTTTGTGTCTCGGTCTGTGAGCAGGTCTGTACATGTCAGTGTGTGTGTGCATGTCTGGGGCGGTGCACACCTCCTGTAGCTGCCTTGCCCTCGGGTGGTTTCTTCCATTCACACTGCTGAGGCACGCCGTGTTCTCAGGACATTACCTCACCCTCGGGGGAGCCCAGGAGGGGGAGGCTCTGTTCCTGCGGGAGGGGCTGGTGAGGGGACATTACCTCACTGTCCCTGAGGACAGAGTGCCAGCGCTTCAGGTACTTCAGCTCCTTCAGACTGTGATGCTTAAGATAGGCTCATTATTTCCCAGCCTCCGGAGTGAACCCTTTGCAAACCGGCTCAAGATCACACGGATTATTAAGGAGGGAGGGGAATCAGGAGCTGAAAGTGTTCCCAGCTCCCTCCCTCCACGTAAACTCACTCATAGCTCCATGTTGTTAGAAATGGGGACCGTGGTTGGCTAGGGTGTGCACCTCTGCCAGGCAGAACCCACCACTCTAGTCAGGGTAGGTAAGTTACACAGCAGAGATAAGCTGTGCTCACCCCCTGGTAGCTTGGCGCAGAGCAGTCAGGCTTATCCCCAAAGGTCATGTGTACAGCGTTTGTGCAACACACTCACAACAATGACACAATAAATACACCACAAAAGAGACTCCACACAACATTTTTATAAAAATATACATCTTGTGTTATATATATCATCAGCCCAAACAACACCATTCATCAATATTGTGCATAAAATGTAAGTTATTGTAATAGGACTCAGTATTCTGATTGTGCCAAGCAGAACAGCAACACCAGATCAATAAACACCTTGGTCATGGATTATATTAGGTTATAGAAATCAAGTACCTACATCACCACACAATACATCATTCACCATAAACCTATGGGGCACAGCGCCCTGTACACGTGATGCTGTAATCCAGCAGAAACCGTAGGCCGCAAGAGCACCTGCATGCCTACTATGTGCATTAGGGTAGTTTGTGGAGGCGACAGGATCAGGACCTCTGTCGAGGGTTTCACCTCGTCTCACTACCACCAGAGCAGCCAGATGCCCCCACAAGGTAGGTGCCAACATGGAGGGGCACACACACTGCCGAGTCCTGCGGGGAGAATTCACTTGGTTCCCCGCATGTAAAATCATGACAGGCAGCCGCCCGTAGCTGCGGATTGATGCAACATCCTAAAGTACTGGGCCCATGTTGCAGAACGTCTGGGATCTTCCGGGGCCTCTCGGACTGCTGTTTGGTACCAGGAACAATTGGAGCTTGCTGTGGCGGAAAAGCCTCGCTGGGATGTAACCACCAGCGAACATGCAGCGCAGCTGTGGGAGCTGCTCTCCCCACTTGGCCACGCTGTTTTTGGCTAAGCAGGGAATCCAATTCGGACAGGTCGGCAGTCGAGTTGTGGCTCAGGGAACACACAGCGCAAGTAAGGAAGGAAAGGCTGCCGGTGCCACAGCCCTCACCACGGGCCAAATCCCAGAGATGCTCACCATGTGCAAACTAGTAGGCAGTGTAGAATGGGGCACTCGACCTGTGCTAGTCGCACAAATGAAGACAGGATATGAAGCACTCACCACACGTAAAATCTGTCAGGAAGAAAGTGGAAAATCAAGACCTCTGCACACGCAGATTGCAGAAAATGCCAGGAAGCAGGAAACAGATCTCCCCCACGTGCTGGGCTCTTTGGGAGGCACTTGAGGGGCACAAAGGGACAGGTAGGCCAGCATAATGAAGCAAATGGCTATATGGCGGTTCCTCCTGGCAGCCCAGCAGTGCCTAGGGAAACTAAAATCAGGGAGCAGCCGACAGCAGGGCACCTAGAAAAAAAACAATTCAGTGAGTCCTTTTTGGCAACCAGCAAACAGCAGGGCACCAACACAAGAGCAGTCCAGATGTGTCCTTTGATGCAGCACAGCAGTCCTAGCAGGGGTTCAGTCCCAGTTCCAAAATGCTCTAAAAAACATGGGGTCAGAGCCCCTATACTTATACTCCAAAATTTCTTTGTTCAGGGGGTGACTTCAAAGGGACTCTTTCAAGTGAAACACAAACCACTTCCAACCCAGCTCTGTCCCCAGACATCAGTAGGGGGTAATTGAACCCATTGTGTGAGGCAGTGATACAACCTATACAAAGGTAAGTGTGCCAGCCTCCCTTTCCCAGCCCATTAAGACTATCAGTCTGCAGATGTACCCAGCCCTTCCTGTGTTGTGGCTGTCTGGAAAGTATGCACAAAGTGTAGCTGTCACTCTGCCTTAGACGTGGATTGGAGTCAGACTGCAAAGCACCTAGATCTATAAGCACAAAGAAATGCCCACTTTCTAAATGTGGCATTTCTAAAACATTAATGTAAAATTCAACTATACCAGTAAGCAGGATTTCTCACTACCATTCCAAACATACCAAACATGCTGACACTACTCTTTTCAGATCAGAAATTACCTTTAAAAAATATATAAGAGAATTCCCAATGCTAACCTATGAGAGGAGCAGCCCTCACAGCAGTGAAAAACAAAATAGACCATCGCTACTAGGACATGTAAAACATAAAAGTACATGTCCTACCTTTTACATACATTGCACCCTGCCAATAGGACTATCCAGGGCCTATATTAGGGATAACTTATATATAGTAAAAAGGAGTTTAGGCCTTGGCTAGTAGTTTAAATTGCCTTTGTATAGGTTGCCAAGTCAGTGTGGCAGTAAACTGTGCATGCAGGCACTGAAGTGGCAGGCCTGAGACAAGTTTAAAAGGTTACTTCTATGGGTGGCACAATCTGTGCTGAAGGCCCACTAATAGCATTTAATTTACAGGCCCTTGTTAGATGTTATACCACTTTACAAGGGACTTACAGGTAAATTAAATAAATATGCTAAACAGGTGTAAGCCATTGATACCAAGGTTTAGGGGAGCGAGCACATGCACTTTAGCACTGTTTAGCAGTGGTAAAGTGCACAGAGTCCCAAAGCCAACAAAAAGGGGGTCAGAAAAATTGGATGAGAAATGAAAAACATTTGGGGCTAACCCAAAAATGGCCATTTCCAATACATGTAAACTCAGCCAGAGCATCCGCCCAGAGCTCGCCCACAGTTCCCTTCATGTGAACCACGCACAGCTAGCTCCCTTCTTAGGGCTTACCAGCAGCTCCCTGTTAACATGATCACAGTTCCCTCCTATAGCTCCCGCCACGTGAACAACTACCTCCCTTCTCCATGGCTGAGCAGGAGCTCCCTGTTAACTCCCCTGACCTCTATATGACACGTTGCACAGCTAGCCACTTTTCGATTGCTCTCTAGGAACTCTGTGTGTATTCACCCACAGCTCCCTCCCACAGCTCCCTCTATATGACAGCTCCCTCCACAAGACACAATGCAAAGCTAGCTCCCTTCTCAAGGGATCAACAGGAGCTCAGTGTTCACTCACCCACAGCTCCCTACACGTGACACAACTCACAGCTAGCTCCCTTCTCGAGGGCTCACCAGGAGCTCTGTTAACTCACCCAAGCTCCATCCACGTGACACCACACACAGCTAGCTCCCTTTTTTAATGGCTCACCAGGAGCTCCATGTTTGTTCACCCACAGCTCCCTCCATGTCTCACCACATGCATCTAGCTCCTTCTTGAGGGCTCACCAGGAACTCTGTGCTTATTCATCCACAGCTCCCTCCACATGACACCACGCTTTCTCCTAGGGTAATACACACGTGTCTATCCTCTCTCCTAGGATGACACTCCTGTGTCTATCCTCGGAATGTCAGATGGTGCTATCTCTCCTGTGTCTATCCTCCAAGGATGAGATGGTGGTGTCTCCCCTATGATGATATGTCTGTGTGTATCCTCCCCGGGTGGGATGTTGATGTCTGTCTTATCAATCAATCAATCAATCAGGATTTACCCTTGGAGTGTCTATCCTCCAAGGGTGATACAGTAGTGTCATGCCTTTACATGCAGTGAGATGTGCTTGTGTCTATCCTTCAAGGGCGAGACGAGATGGTGGTGTCTCTCCCTGGGTGACACATGTCTGTGTCTATCCTGAATGTGAGATGGTGGTGATGGTGGAGGCACCACCATCTCACATTCCGAGGATAGACCCAGGCCTGTCACCCTAGGAGAGACACTAGCGACTCATACTCAGAGGACATCACCATTTCATACTCCGAGGAGAGACACAGGCGCGTGTCACTCTAGGAGAGATACCACCATTTCACATTCTGAGGATAGACACAGGCGTGTGTCACCCTAGAAGAGACATCACTAGTGCTTAATTTGTGCTTGTCGTTTCCGGTGCTTAGCACCAGCACTTATTTTTGAGGGCCGGCGCTTATACTTCTGCTTCAAGCATTTACTGCGAACAAAAGACACATATGGGAAAGATGGAGGAAGAGAAAAACAAAAAAGTGTCACAATGCGAGAAAGCATAAAGCTGCAAGAGTAAGCTGAAGGGGCAGGGAGTGGCTGTAAATGGATTAAAGATGCGAGATGGCTTCAGGATTGCACTGCCTCAGTATTCCATGCTGTTCATTTAATTGCAGCAGCCATGAGTTCAAGAGGAGGGCTTTGGGCACCGGCACATTTTTATTTACAAATTAAGCACTGGACAGTGTCCTATACACACCTCCGGTTAGGTGAGAGCACATTGTCTATACACACTTCTGAAGAAATTACAGCACAATGTCTTATAGACACTTTGGAGAGGTAATGGCACAATTTCCTATATAGTCGTCCGGAGAGGTAATGGTATGGTGTCCTATGCACACCACTGGAAAAGTGATAGCACACACATGATGGGACAGTACCCTAAGCCCACCTCCGGTTAGGTGAGAGCACAGTGTCTATACACACTTCTGGAGAAATGACAGCACAATGTCTTATAGACACTTTGGAGAGGTAATGGCACAGTTTCCTATAAAGTTGTCCGGAGAGGTAATGGCACAGTGTCCTATACACACCTCTGGACAGGTGATGGCACAGTATCCTACGCACACCTCTGGAGAGGTGAATGCACAGTGTGCTATATACACTTCTGGAGAGGTGATGGCACAGTATCCTACACACACCACAGTGTCCTATACACACCTCTCAAGAGGTGATGGCATGGTGTTCTATACACACCACTGGCACGGAGTCCTATGCACACATCTGGCTAGGCAATGGCACAGTGTCCTTTATACCCCTCAGAAGAGGTGATGGAGAGATGATGGCACGGTCCCTATACACATTTCTGGAGAGGTGATGGAGAGATGATGGCACAGTGTCCTATAAACACCTTCAGAGAGGTGATGGCACGGTGTCCTATGTACTCCTCTGGAGAGGTGATGGATTGGTGTCTATACACATCTCTAGAGAAGTGATGACACAGTGTCATATACATACCTCTGGAGTGATTCATGGTACAGTGTCCTTATGCACACCACCGAAAAGGTGATGACACAGTGTCCTATAGACTCTTCCGGGGTGGTGATAGCAAGGTGTCCTATACACATCTCCGGAGAGGTGATGGCACAGTGTCCTATGCTCACCTCTGGAGAGGTGATGGCACAGTGACCTATGCACACCTCCGGAGAGGTGATGGCACATTGTCCTATACACACCTCCGGAGAGGTGACAGCACAGTATCCTATATATACCTCCTGAGAGGTGATGGCACATTGTCCTACACACACCTCCGGAGAAGTGATGGCACAGTATCCTATACATACCTCCAGAGAGGTGATGGCACAGTGTCCTGTACACACCTCCCGAGAGGTGATGGCACAGTGTCCTATACACACCTCCGGAGAGGTGATGGCACAGTCTCCTATACACACTTTTGGAGAAGTGGTGGCACAGTGTCCTATACACTTCTCTGGAGAGGTGATGGCACAGTGTCCTGTACACACCTCTGGAGAGGTGATGGCACAGTGTCCTCTACACACCTCCAGATAGGTGATGGCACAGTATCCTATACACACCTCCAGAGAGGTGATGGCACAGTATCCTATACACACCTCCAGAGAGGTGATGGCACAGTGTCCTGTACATACCTCCAGGGAGAGGTGATGGCACAGTATCCTATACATACCTCTGGAGAGGTGATGGCACAATGTCCTGTACACACCTCCAGAGAGGTGATGGCACAGTGTCCTGTACACACCTCCGGAGAGGTGAAGGCACAGTGTCCTATACACACATCCGGAGAGGATATGGCACAGTGACCTATGCACACCTCCAGAGAGGTGATTGCACAGTGTCCTGTACACCCCTCCATAGAGGTGATGGCACAGTGTCCTGTACATACCTCCGGAGAGGTGATGGCACAGTCTCCTATACACACTTCCAGAGAAGTGGTGGCACAGTGTCCTATACACCCCTCCAGAGAGGTGATGGCACAGTGTCCTATACACTTCTCTGGAGAGGTGATGGCGCAGTGTCCTGTATACACCTCCGGAGAGGTGATGGCACAGTGTTCTATACACCCTCCAGAGAGGTGATGGCACAGTGTCCTGTACACACCTCCAGAGAGGTGATGGCACAGTATCATATACACACCTCCGGAGAGGTGATGGCAAAGTATCCTATACACACCTCCAAAGAGGTGATGGCACAGTGTCCTGTACACACCTCTGGAGAAGTGATGGCACAGTGTCCTGTACACCCCTCCAGAGAGGTGATGGCATAGTGTCCTGTACACACCTCTGGAGAAGTGATGGCACAGTGTCCTGTACACCCCTCCAGAGAGGTGATGGCACAGTGTCCTATACAACCCTCCAGAGGTGATGGCACAGTGTCCTGTACATACCTCTGGAGAGGTGATGGCACAGTGTCCTGTACATACCTCCGGAGAGGTGATGGCACAGTGTCCTGTAGATACCTCTGGAGAGGTGATGGCACAGTGTCCTGTAGATACCTCTGGAGAGGTGATGGCACAGTGTCCTGTACATACCTCTGGAGAGGTGATGGCACAGTATCGTATACACACCTCTGGAGAGGTGATGGCACAGTGTCCTGTACACACCTCTGGAGAGGTGATGGCACAGTGTCCTGTACACCCGTCCAGAGAGGTGATGGCACAGCGTCCTATACACCCCTCCAGAGAGGTGATGGCACAGTGTCCTATACACCCCTCAAGAGAGGTGATGGCACAGTGTCCTGTAGACACCTCTGGAGAGGTGATAGCACAGTGTTCTGTACACCACTCCAGAGAGGTGATGGCACAGTGTCATATACACACCTCCGTAGAGGTGATGGCACAGTGTCCTATACACACCTCCGGAGAGGTGATGGCACAGTGTTCTGTACACCACTCCAGAGAGGTGATGGCACAGTGTCATATACACACCTCAGGAGAGGTGATGGCACAGTGTCCTGTACACCCCTTCAGAGAGGTGATGGCACAGTGTGCTATACACCCGTCTGGAGAGGTGATGGCACAGTGTCCTATACACACCTCTGGAGAGATGATGGCACAGTGTCCTAAACACACCTCCGGAGAAGTGATGGCACAGTGTCCTGTACACCGTCCAGAGAGGTGATGGCAAAGTGTCCTATACACCCCTCCAGAGAGGTGATGGCACAGTGTCCTATACACACCTCCAGAGAGGTGATGGCATAGTGTCCTATACAGCCCTCCACAGAGGTGATGGCACAGTGTCCTATACACACTTCCGGAGAAGTGATGGCACAGTGTCCTGTACACCCCTCCAGAGAGGTGATGGCACAGTGTCCTATACACCCCTCTGAAGAGGTGATGGCACAGTGTCCTGTACACCCCTCCAGAGAGGTGATGGCACAGTGTCCTGTACACCCCTCCAGAGAGGTGATGGCACAGTGTCCTATACACCCCTCTGGAGAGGTGATGGCGCAGTGTCCTGTACACACCTCCAGAGAGGTGATGGCACAGTGTCCTGTACACCCTCCAGAGAGGTGATGGCACAGTATCCTATACACACCTCCGGATAGGTGATGGCACAGTGTCCTATACACACCTCTGGAGAGGTGATAGCACAGTGTCCTGTACACACCTCCAGAGAGGTGATGGCACAGTATTGTATACACACCTCCGAAGAGGTGATGGCACAGTGTCCTATACACACCTCCGGAGAGGTGATGGCACAGTGTTCTGTACACCACTCCAGAGAGGTGATGGCACAGTGTCATATACACACCTCCGGAGAGGTGATGGCACAGTGTCCTGTACACCCCTTCAGAGAGTTGATGGCACAGTGTGCTATACACCACTCCGGAGAGGTGATGGCACAGTATCCTATACACACCTCCGGAGAGGTGATGGCACAGTGTCCTATACACACCTCCGGAGAGATGATGGCACAGTGTCCTATACACACCTCCGGAGAAGTGATGGCACAGTGTCCTGTACACCGTCCAGAGAGGTGATGGCAAAGTGTCCATTACACCCCTCCAGAGAGGTGATGGCATAGTGTCCTATACAGCCCTCCACAGAGGTGATGGCACAGTGTCCTATACACACCTCAGGAGAAGTGATGGCACAGTGTCCTGTACACCCTCCAGAGAGGTGATGTCACAGTATCCTATACACCCCTCCGGAGAGGTGATGGCACAGTGTCCTGTACACCCCTCCAGAGAGGTGATGGCACAGTGTCCTATACAACCCTCTGGAGAGGTGATGGCGCAGTGTCCTGTACACACCTCCAGAGAGGTGATGGCACAGTGTCCTGTACACCCTCCAGAGAGGTGATGGCACAGTATCCTATACACACTTCCGGAGAGGTGATGACACAGTGTCCTATACACCCCTCCAGAGAGGTGATGGCACAGTGTCCTATACATACCTCCGGAGAGGTGATGGCACAGTGTCCTATACACACCTCCAGAGAGGTGATGGCACAGTATCCTATACATACCTCTGGAGAGGTGATGGCACAGTGTCCTATACGCCCTCCATAGAAGTGATGGCACAGTATCCTATACACCCTCCAGAGAGGTGATGGCACAGTGGCCTGTACACACCTCCGGAGAAGTGATGGCACAGTCTCCTACACCCACCTACGGAGCGGTGATGGAACGGTGTCCTATTGCCATCTCCGGTATTGAAAAGTTCCTCTTTTGTAACTAATGGTTTGCAGGTTGTAGTAAACTTTTAATTAAGATATTAAAATGTATTTAGCAGAGTGTGTTTATTTTGTTTTAATCGTGTTAAAAGTTTAACGTACAGAACACTATTTAGTTTTAAAAAAAATCATTTTTAATAAAGTAGACTAAACTGCACCTACAGCTCTCAGGTCAGCTGGTGCAGGACGTGAGGCTGACACCAGGGGGCGATGCTCGGTACAGGGGCCAGTGCACCAGGGGGCACTGCTGGGTACAGGTGACAGTGCACCAGGGGGCACTGCTGGGTACATGTTACACTGCGCCAGGAGGCACTGATGGGTACAGGTGACACTGCACCAGGGGGCACTGCTGGGTACAGGTGACACTGCACCAGGTGGCACTGCTGGGTACAGGTGACACTGCACCAGGGGGCACTGCTGGGTACAGGTGACACTGCACCAGGTGGGTACAGGTGACAGTGCACCAGGGGGCACTGCTGGGTACAGGTGACACTGCACCAGGAGGCACTGATGGGTACAGGTGACACTGCGCCAGGAGGCACTGATGGGCACAGGTGACACTGCACCAGGGGGCACTGCTGAGTACAGGTGACAGTGCACCAGGGGGCACTGCTGGGTACAGGTGACACTGCACCAGGTGGGTACAGGGGACAGTGCACCAGGGGGTGCTGCTGGGTACAGGTGACACTGCACCAGGAGGCACTGCTGGGTACAGGTTACAGTGCACCAAGGGGCGCTGCTGGGTACAGGTGACAGTGCACCAGGGGGCGCTGCTGAGTACAGGTGACAGTGCACCAGGGGGCGCTGCTGGGTACAGGTGACACTGCACCAGGATGCACTGCTGGGTACAGGTGACACTGCACCAGGGGGCACTGCTGGGTACAGGTTACAATGCACCAGGGGGCACTGCTGGGTACAGGTTACACTGCACCAGGAGGCACTGCTGGGTACAGGTTACAGTGCACCAGGGGGCGCTGCTGGGTACAGGTGACAGTGCACCAGGGGGTGCTGCTGGGTACAGGTGACACTGCACCAGGGGGCACTGCTGGGTACAGGTGACACTGCACCAGGATGCACTGCTGGGTACAGGTGACACTGCACCAGGGGGCGCTGCTGGGTACAGGTGACACTGCACCAGGATGCACTGCTGGGTACAGGTGACACTGCACCAGGGGGCACTGCTAGGTACAGGTTACAGTGCACCAGGGGGCACTGCTGGGTACAGTTTACACTGCACCAGGAGGCACTGCTGGGTACAGGTTACAGTGCACCAGGGGGCGCTGCTGGGTACAGGTGGTAGTGCACCAGGGGGCGCTGCTGGGTACAGGTGACACTGCACCAGGGGGCACTGCTGGGTACAGGTGACACTGCACCAGGGGGCACTGCTGGGTACAGGTTACAGTGCACCAGGGGGCACTGCTGGGTACAGGTGACACTGCACCAGGGGGCACTACTGGGTACAGGTTACAGTGCACCAGGGGGCACTGCTGGGTACAGGTTACAGTGCACCAGGGGGCACTGCTGGGTACAGGTGACACTGCACCAGGGGGCGCTGCTGGGTACAGGTGACACTGCACCAGGAGGCACTGCTGGGTACAGGTGACAGTGCACCAGGGGGCGCTGCTGGGTACAGGTGACACTGCACGAGGGGGCACTGCTGGGTACAGGTGACACTGCACCAGGAGGCACTGCTGGGTACAGGTTACAGTGCACCAGGGGGCACTGCTGGGTACAGGTGACACTGCACCAGGGGGCACTGCTGGGTACAGGTGACACTGCACCAGGGGGCACTGCTGGGTACAGGTTACAGTGCACCAGGGGGCACTGCTGGGTACAGGTGACACTGCACCAGGAGGCGCTGCTGGGTACAGGTGACACTGCACCAGGAGGCACTGCTGGGTACAGGTTACAGTGCACCAGGAGGCACTGCTGGGTACAGGTGACAGTGCACCAGGGGGCGCTGCTGGGTACAGGTGACGGGGCACCAGGGGGCGCTGCTGGGTACAGGTTACACTGCACCAGGAGGCACTGCTGGGTACAGGTGACACTGCACCAGGGGGCACTGCTGGGTACAGGTTACAGTGCACCAGGGGGCACTGCTGGGTACAGGTGACAGTGCACCAGGAGGCGCTGCTGGGTACAGGTTACAGTGCACCAGGGGGCGCTGCTGGGTACAGGTGACAGTGCACCAGGAGGCGCTGCTGGGTACAGGTTACAGTGCACCAGGGGACGCTGATGGGTACAGGTGACACTGCACCAGGGGGCGCTGCTGGGTACAGGTGACACTGCACCAGGGGGCGCTGCTGGGTACAGGTAACACTGCACCAGGGGGCGCTGCTGGGTACAGGAGACACTGCACCAGGAGGCACTGCTGGGTACAGGTTACAGTGCACCAGGGGGCACTGCTGGGTACAGGTGACACTGTACCAGGATGCACTGCTGTGTACAGGTTACACTGCACCAGGAGGCACTGCTGGGTACGGGTTACACTGCACCAGGAGGCACTGCTGGGTACAGGTTACAGTGTACCAGGGGGCACTGCTGGGTACGGGTGACAGTGCACCAGGGGGCACTGCTGGGTACAGGTTACAGTGCACCAGGAGGCACTGCTGGGTACAGGTTACAGTGCACCAGGGGGCACTGCTGGGTACAGGTGACACTGCACCAGGATGCACTGCTGGGTACAGGTGACACTGCACCAGGATGCACTGCTGGGTACAGGTGACACTGCACCAGGAGGCACTGCTGGGTACAGGTGAGACTGCACCAGGAGGCACTGCTGGGTACAGGTTACACTGCACCAGGGGGCACTGCTGGGTACAGGTGACACTACACCAGGGGGCGCTGCTGGGTACAGGTGACACTGCACCAGGATGCACTGCTGGGTACGTGTGACACTGCACCGAGGGGCTGACTGCACTTACTATGCCACCCTCAGACACCCTAGGAGGCAGAGACTGACTGGCAATGTTTGCTCATCTTTTTCAGTTCTCGAAAGAGAAGTACATTGTGGACTCGTCGCCAGAGAAGCTTCAAAAAGAGCTGGAGGAGGAACTAAAACTGAGCAGCACAGACCTGAGGAGCCACGCCTGGTACCACGGCCGCATCCCACGGGAGGTAAGAGGGGACACTGCCAGCAAGCCTGAAACCATGGGAGGTAAGAGGGGCACTGCCAGCCAGCATGGTACCATGGGAGGTAAGAGCAGGCACTTCCTGCCAGACCTTGTACCATGGAAGGAAAATAGAGGTAGACACTGCCAGCCAGGCCTGGTACCACGGGAGGTAAGAGGGCCACTGCCAGCCAGGGGGGTGAGAGGGGGCAGATACTGCCAGCCAGGCCTGGTACCATGGGGGGTAAGAGGGGGCAGATACTGCCAGCCAGGCCTGGTACCATGGAAGGTAAGTAGAGGCGGACACTGCTAGCCAGGCCTGGTACCATGGCAGGTAAGAGGGGCACTGCCAGCCAGGTCTGGTACCATGGGAGTTAAGAAGAGGCAGACACTGCTAGCCAGGTCTTGTACCATGGGCGGTAAGAGGGAGCACTGCCAGCTAGGCTCGGTACCATGGGATGTTATAGGGGCACTGGCAGGTTTTGACACATTTCCAAACTCATCTCCTACCTAAGATGCATCTCAGATGGGGCATGAAAGGTCACAGTTCAGCCACATATGGCACCATATCCAGTGAGGTCTTTTGTTGTCACCAGGTGTCAGAGAGTCTGGTGCAGAGGAACGGGGACTTCCTGATCCGGGACTCGCTCACCAGCCTGGGTGACTATGTGCTGAGCTGCCGCTGGAAGAACGAGGTGCTACACTTCAAGATTAACAAGGTGATGGTGCGCACAAGCGACAAGTGCACCCGCATCCAGTACCTGTTTGAGCAGGAGAGCTTCGACAACATCCCTGCCCTGGTGCGCTACTACGTAGGCAACCGTCATGTGGTGTCTGAGCAGAGTGGTGCCATCATCTACTGCCCTATCAACCGCACCTTCCCACTGCGCCACCTGGAAGCCAGCTATGGCCTGGCCAACGGCCGGCACAGTGGACCCCACAGTCCCTCCAGCCACAAGGGTGGTCACATGAAGAGGCGGAGCATCACCATGACTGATGGGCTGACTGCGGACAAGATCACCAGGGGGGACGCATGCCCCAACAGGTAAGGTGTAGAGCGGGGAGGTGCACCAGTGGTGATGGGTGGAAGAGGGTTTTGTGGGTCGAGGTTCACCAGCAGTCTGACATGGATCAGGATCTAGGGGTGCCACAACAGTGACCTAAGTGAGCAAAGGACCTACATCTGAGCATACCCTTGGCATATCTTTGGCCTAATTAGGGCGTTACCTCAAGCATACACAAAAAGATGACAGGGGACTACATCAGGACAAAGAAGCACACCCGAGGAAGCCGGACAAGGTCTACAGTGAAGACGCAGAAATTGACATGGCACATAGATAGGACTCCGATGCCGAAGGAGTTGACATTGAGAAGGAGAAAACTCTGAAGAGATCTGCATTGAATGCGAGGGGCAGAGCCAAGAACATCAGGCTCAAAGCACCCCAAGATCACACCAACACCAAAATCTATGAAGTTAGTGGGCAAACACAAATCCAAAAAGCCCAGCAGATCCAAACCCAGAGATGCTGCAGGTGTCAAACCCGCAGAACCATCTTCGACTCGGATAGGAAATTGAGAGTTCAGGAGGTAGAAACAAATGCACAAAGAGGAACTTTTGGCTCTGAAAAGGAAAGTGTCAAAGTTCGATGGAGACAACAGGGTGCTCAACGTCGAAAAGAAGAAGAGAAGACTCGAGGCTGAAATGGAGGCCTTGCTCTAAAGGCAGAAGAAGTTTGACGACTTCCTAAAGACTTATAGAAATCCATTCCAGCCCTCAGAGAAGCTGATTGAAGTTGAACAATGGGAACCGAAGCCAGCGATCACGCCCGAACCAGCAGAGGAGCAGGAGGAAGAAATTCTCAAGTTCGAAGAGGACTTCAAAGGAAACCCCTTCCAACAGGGAACAAATGAAGAAGAGAACTCAGAAGTAGGATGGCACAACCTCGACACCGAGTCACCAAAGGAGGGAGTCAACACGTACCCCTTCAGACTACCACCTCCCAACGGTATTGCCATCTATAAAGTAGTGATAAAGAGGGCCACCTATGGCATCATGCTGAAGGAGGAGCAAGCAGAATCCTGCTCCTTGTTGGAAAGATGGCTGCCTTCCTAGAAGAAGAGCCAGTTCATGCCCATGCTGTGCAGCATACTGGACCCAGGGAGGGAATCATTCCAGAAACCAGCCACAGCAAAAGCTGTTACCACAAGGACAGAGAAGAAAAACACTTTTCTCAGGACCCTCCGCACATCAGGGGCTAGTGTTAGTGGCATCGATGGGATGCTTCAATGGAATGACTCTCTTCTCAATGCTCATAAACATTGGGGTCCAGTACTGTCATCTTTTCAGTGTGCAGGTGAAAGTCAATCTGTGGAACACCAGAGACCCAGGGAGTGACTCTATGCTCAGAAACTCTTGGTGGAGAGTAGAGTAGCATTATCAGTGTCTGGCTGAAGATGAATCTTTGTAACAGAACAGGTATAGTGCTGCAACTCTCAGCCTCAATTCTCTGAAAGTCTGTGATGATGTACAGCAGAGTTTACTCAGTTTCTTTAGAAGATAAATCTTTAAACACAAGAGACCCAGAGAAGCGACTGTCAATCTCGAGCCTCTGAAAGTCCATGATGATGCACAGCAGCGTTATCTACTGTCCTTTAGAAGATAAAACTTTGAACACAACAAATCTAGAGAAGCAATTGTCAGCCTTGATTCTCTGAAATCTTTGATGATGTCCATCAGAGTTAGCTCATGTCCATCAGAAGATAAATCTTCGAACACAACAGACTTGGAGAAGCAACTCTCAGTCTCGAGTCTCTAAATGTCTTTAATAATGTACAGCAGAGATATCTCCTGTCCTTCAGAAGATAAATCTTTGAACACAACAGATCTAGATAAGCAACTCTCAGTCTTGACTCTCTGGAAGTCTCTGATGACGTACAGCAGATTTATTTCATGTCCTTCAGAAGATAAATGTTTGAAAACAACAGACCCAGAGATGCGACTGTCAGTCTTCGGTCTCTGAAAGTTTTTAATGGTGTACAGTCAAGATATCTCATAGTTTGACTGTCTCTAAACCCCATATGATGCAATTTGCTATATGGTCCCTCTAGAAGAAGAGTTCTGGGACCTTCCTTGTCCTGCACGAAGACTCACCTAGTGTCTAAGGTGTCCGACCCACTGAAGTGTGATGTCAGCACCTCTGCCTTTGTGTGAGGGCAAGCCCCAGTCGCAGTTTGGAAGGATCAGGACATCAAGAGGATACATTTAATTGATGAAGATTACCAGCTCCTTTTTTTCAACAGTGCTGTGTCAGTTTCAACAGTTTCATCCATAACAAAGAAAACTGTACCTTTTCTGAGGTGATTTTGAGCCATGGTAGTTGGAACGAGCTCAAGGCCTCATACAAACACGTGGGACCTTGATTAGTGCAAACATCAGAAACGTTTCTCAGGCTGTCTCTCTTGCGAAGCGCAACAGAACCAGCATGTGTGTTTGGCCAAAGTCATTGCACATCTTGGTAAGCCTTGAAGTAAGCTGTTCCTGTAACACACCTACTAGTTTTGAGGATCTCTATATATACTTCCTCTGGGGAGTTTAAAAGACGCCTGAAATCTCTTTCATTAGACTTAAGAATCTCAATTTAAGGGTTTAGCTTTGGTAACATTAAGTTGTCCAATACTTCATAATGCACCAAGTAACACGCTGGTGCCTTCCGTCGCTGTGGAGTCTTGCAGCTGTCTCCCTGCTGTGTTGTTCTGTCTGAAGGAACATCTTCTGCTCTATGTCAAAGCGACAGCAGATTTATTGAAAGTTGTCAGGCATGTTACTGGAGGAAAGGTCTCCGCCAGGAGGTGCCAGACACGAGCATCTTATGGAGCAATTCCTATATGAAGTTTTTCAATGGGAGGCTACTGGCTCCATTCAACCCACATCCATCTTTGCCTATGCATGGGGGGTGCATGTGTGTGGGAGGTTGTGTGTGTGTATGGGTGTTTATGTCAGTATATGTGGAGGGGGTGTCTGTGTGTCAGACCCTGTGTGTGTGATGTTTCGGAATGTCTGTGGTCTTGTATGTGACGCTGGAGTGACCAGTGGTCTCCACGCTGGACACCGTGTAGACAGCTGCCCATTGTGATGGTCTTGTGGAGATTCCCCTTTGTCCCAGATGGACGTGGGAGGCTGCTTCCCGAGTGCTCATGGTTCCCCAGCCTCAGGGCTCCTGGTGTGAGTGTAGGGGGGCTTCTGGATCAGCAGTGCCTTATGAGGGATTGCCAGGGTCTCAGTCTGGCTATGGGCCCCAAGCCCTGAGATTTCTAACCATTGAGTTTTCTTTCTTCTCAGTGTTTCCTCTGCCCATCATCGAGATGCCATCCGGAACTGTGCAGTGAGTGCAGACCAGATCCAGGGCTTGCAGACTCCAATGTCCCCCATCTCCGAGACCCCTGGATCACCCGCCTACAGCACAGGTGAGTACCTGCAACCAGAACTATTGACAGGACAAACCTCGTGATGATTAGTTCAGCTGAACCCAGAGACAGTGTTCTAGGTGGTACCCACCCTCGTTTGGCGTACGGCATGAGGCCACTGACCTGGACTTATGCCCATGCCGACGTGATGCTCTCTTGTAGCCTCCTTCAAGTCGCAGAACCCTGGAGGACGCTTCTGAGCAGCATGGACATGTGTAGGAAAGTACCATCTTGCCTGGCATGTTACCCCCATTTTTCACTGTATATATGTTGTTTTAGTTGTATGTGTCACTGGGACCCTGGTAACCCAGGGCCCCAGTGCTCATAAGTGTGCCTGAATGTGTTACCTGTGTAGTGACTAACTGTCTCACTGAGGCTCTGCTAATCAGAACCTCAGTGGTTATGCTCTCTCATTTCTTTCCAAATTGTCACTGACAGGCTAGTGACCATTTTTACCAATTTACATTGGCTTACTGGAACACCCTTATAATTCCCTAGTATATGGTACTGAGGTATCCAGGGTATTGGGGTTCCAGGAGATCCCTATGGGCTGCAGCATTTCTTTTGCCACCCATAGGGAGCTCTGACAATTCTTACACAGGCCTGCCACTGCAGCCTGAGTGAAATAACGTCCACGTTATTTCACAGCCATTTTACACTGCACTTAAGTAACTTATAAGTCACCTATATGTCTAACCTTTACCTGGTAAAGGTTAGGTGCAAAGTTACTTAGTGTGAGGGCACCCTGGCACTAGCCAAGGTGCCCCCACATTGTTCAGAGCCAATTCACTGAACTTTGTGAGTGCGGGGACACCATTACACGCGTGCACTACATATAGGTCACTACCTATATGTAGCTTCACCATGGTAACTCCGAATATGGCCATGTAACAAATCTATGATCATGGAATTGCCCCCTCTATGCCATCCTGGCATTGTTGGTACAATTCCATGATCCCAGTGGTCTGTAGCACAGACCCTGGTACTGCCAGACTGCCCTTCCTGGGGTTTCACTGCAGCTGCTGCTGCTGCCAACCCCTCAGACAGGCAGCTGCCCTCCTGGGGTCCAGCCAGGCCTGGCCCAGGATGGCAGAACAAAGAACTTCCTCTGAGAGAGGGTGTGACACCCTCTCCCTTTGGAAAATGGTGTGAAGGCAGGGGAGGAGTAGCCTCCCCCAGCCTCTGGAAATGCTTTGTTGGGCACAGATGTGCCCAATTCTGCATAAGCCAGTCTACACCGGTTCTGGGACCCCTTAGCCCCTGCTCTGGCGCGAAACTGGACAAAGGAAAGGGGAGTGACCACTCCCCTGACCTGCACCTCCCCTGGGAGGTGTCCAGAGCTCCTCCAGTGTGCTCCAGACCTCTGCCATCTTGGAAACAGAGGTGCTGCTGGCACACTGGACTGCTCTGAGTGGCCAGTGCCACCAGGTGACGTCAGAGACTCCTGCTGATAGGCTCCTTCAGGTGTTAGTAGCCTTTCCTCTCTCCTAGGTAGCCAAACCCTCTTTTCTGGCTATTTAGGGTCTCTGTCTCTGGGGAAACTTTAGATAACGAATGCATGAGCTCAGCTGAGTTCCTCTGCATCTCCCTCTTCACCTTCTGATAAGGAAACGACCGCTGACCGTGCTGGAAGCCTGCAAACCTGCAACATAGTAGCAAAGACGACTACTGCAACTCTGTAACGCTGATCCTGCCGCCTTCTCGACTGTTTTCCTGCTTGTGCATGCTGTGGGGGTAGCCTGCCTCCTCTCTGCACCAGAAGCTCCGAAGAAATCTCCCGTGGGTCGACGGAATCTTCCCCCTGCAACCGCAGGCACCAAAAAGCTGCATTACCGGTCCCTTGGGTCTCCTCTCAGCACGACGAGCGAGGTCCCTCGAATCCAGCAACGCTGTCCAAGTGACCCCCACAGTCCAGTGACTCTTCAGCCCAAGTTTGGTGGAGGTAAGTCCTTGCCTCACCTCGCTGGGCTGCATTGCTGGGAACCGCGACTTTGCAGCTACTCCGGCCCCTGTGCACTTCCGGCGGAAATCCTTCGTGCACAGCCAAGCCTGGGTCCACGGCACTCTAACCTGCATTGCACGACTTTCTAAGTTGGTCTCCGGCAACGTGGGACTCCTTTGTGCAACTTCGGCGAGCACCGTTTCACGCATCCTCGTAGTGCCTGTTTCTGGCACTTCTCCGGGTGCTACCTGCTTCAGTGAGGGCTGTTTGTCTTGCTCGACGTCCCCTCTCTCTGCAGGTCCAATTTGCGACCTCCTGGTACCTCCTGGGCCCCAGCAGCGTCCAAAAACGCCAAACGCACGATTTGCGTGTAGCAAGGCTTGTTGGCGTCCTTCCGGCGGGAAAACACTTCTGCACAACTCTCCAAGGCGAGAGGGATCCGTCCACCAAAGGGGAAGTCTCTAGCCCTTTTTGTTCCTGCAGAAACCTCAGCTCCTTCTGTCCAGTCGAAGCTTCTTTGCACCCGCAGCTGGCATTTCCTGGGCATCTGCCCATCTCCGACTTGCTTGTGACTTTTGGACTTGGTCCCCTTGTTCCACAGGTACCCTAGATTGGAAATCCACAGTTGTTGCATTGCTGGTTTGTGTCTTTCCTGCATTATTCCTCTAACACGACTCTTTTGTCCTTAGGGGAACTTTAGTGCACTTTGCACTCACTTTTCAGGGTCTTGGGGAGGGTTATTTTTCTAACTCTCACTATTTTCTAATAGTCCCAGCGACCCTCTACAAGGTCACATAGGTTTGGGGTCCATTAGTGGTTCGCATTCCACTTCTGGAGTATATAGTTTGTGTTGCCCCTATCCCTATGTTTCCCCATTTCATCCTATTGTAACTATACATTGTTTGCACTGTTTTCTAAGACTATATTGCATATTTTTGCTATTGTGTGTATATATCTTGTGTATATTTCCTATCCTCTCACTGAGGGTACACTCTAAGATACTTTGGCATATTGTCATAAAAATAAAGTACCTTTATTTTTAGTATAACTGTGTATTGTGTTTTCTTATGATATTGTGCATATGACACTAAGTGGTACTGTAGTAGCTTCACACGTCTCCTAGTTCAGCCTAAGCTGCTCTGCTAAGCTACCATTATCTATCAGCCTAAGCTGCTAGACACCCTATACACTAATAAGGGATAACTGGGCCTGGTGCAAGGTGCAAGTACCCCTTGGTACTCACTACAAGCCAGTCCAGCCTCCTACATTGGTTGTGCAGTGGTGGGATAAGTGCTTGAGACTACTTACCACTCTTGTCATTGTACTTTTCATAAGAGAAAAATATACAAAACAAGGTCAGTGTATATACACATAGCCAAAAAGTTTTGCATTTCCTCTTTTCACTCTTTTCTAAGTGCTGAAAAGTACTTCTAAAACTTTCAAAAAGTTCTTAAAAGTTTAAAAAGTTTTTTCTGTCTTTCCAAAAAGTTCTGAAAACTTTTTTCTCTTTTTCTATCACTTTAACTCTCTCTAAAAAATGTCTGGCACAGGCAAAAATGTTGAACTGTCCAAACTTGCATATGATCACCTTAGCTGGAAAGGAGCAAGGAGTCTCTGCATAGAGAGAGGTTTGAGTGTAGGGAAGAATCCTTCCTTAGAACTGTTAATTAATATGCTTAGAGTACAGGATAAGGCCATAAGTGCCCAATCTGGTGAAAAAGTAGCTAATGGTTCTCAATCTGATCCAGGGACTCCCCCAGGAAAAGGTTCAGGAAAGAAACTTCTCAGCCTGCCCATTACTAGACAGTCTAGCATAGTTGGTACAGAGGTTGAATCACACCATACTGATGGTGTGCTCTCACATTATGCTGGTAGCCAAGCTGTTAGGGTGCCCTCTGTAAGGGACAGGTCTCCTTCTGTTCATTCCCATCATACCTCTGTATCTAGAAATGTCCCTCCCACCCACCCTGATGACAGATTGTTAGAAAGGGAGCACAATAGATTGAGAGTGGAACAAACCAGACTGAAGCTCAAGAAGCAACAGCTGGATTTGGATAGACAGTCTTTAGAATTAGAGAAGGAAAGACAGAAGTTGGGTTTAGATACCCATGGTGGCAGCAGCAGTATTCCCATAGTCATCCTGCAAAAGAGCATGATTCCAGGAATCTGCACAAGATAGTTCCCCCTTATAAGGAGGGGGATGACATTAACAAGTGGTTTGCTGCACTTGAGAGGGCCTGTGCTGTACAGGATGTCCCTCAAAAGCAGTGGGCTGCTATCCTATGGCTATCATTTAGTGGAAAAGGTAGGGATAGGCTCCTTACTGTAAAAGAAAATGATGCTAATAATTTCCAAGTTCTTAAGAATGCACTCCTGGATGGTTATGGCTTAACCACTGAACAGTACAGGATAAAGTTCAGAGAGACCAAAAAGGAGTCTTCACAAGACTGGGTTGATTTCATTGACCAGGCAGTGAAGGCCTTGGAGGGGTGGTTACATGGCAGTAAAGTTACTGATTATGACAGCCTGTATAACTTGATCCTGAGAGAGCATATTCTTAATAATTGTGTGTCTGATTTGTTGCACCAGTACTTGGTGGACTCTGATCTGACCTCTCCCCAAGAATTGGGAAAGAAGGCAGACAAATGGGTCAGAACAAGAGTGAACAGAAAAGTTCATACAGGGGGTGACAAAGATGGCAACAAAAAGAAGGATGGTAAGTCTTCTGACAAGGGTGGGGACAAATCTAAAAATGAGTCTTCATCAGGCCCACAAAAACACTCTGGTGGGGGTGGTGGGCCCAAATCCTCCTTTAATCAGAACAAGGAAAAGAAACCATGGTGCTATTTATGTAAAATAAAAGGCCATTGGACAACAGATCCCAGTTGTCCAAAGAAAGGCACCACAGCTCCTACCACTACAACCCCTACTGCTACACCTAGTGTCCCTACTAATACCAGTGGTGGTGGGAGCAAACCTACTAATAGCCAATCCAAGGGAGTAGCTGGGCTCACTTTTGGTAATTTAGTTGGGGTTGGTCTGATTAGGGAGACCACAGAGGCTACTTTAGTCTCTGAAGGGGCTATTGATTTAGCCACTTTGGTTGCTTGCCCCCATAACTTGGAGAAGTACAAGCAACTAACCCTAATAAATGGTGTTGAGGTCCAGGCCTACAGGGACACAGGTGCCAGTGTCACAATGGTGATTGAGAAACTGGTGCACCCTGAACAACACATACTTGGACACCAGTACCAAGTAACCGATGCTCACAACATAACACAAAGCCACCCCATGGCTGTTGTAAATCTCAACTGGGGGGGGGTAACTGGTCCAAAGAAAGTTGTGGTAGCTTCAGATTTACCTGTAGACTGTCTATTAGGGAATGATTTGGAGACATCAGCTTGGTCAGATGTGGAGTTGGAGGCCCATGCAGCAATGCTGGGCATCCCAGGGCATATTTTTGCTTTAACAAGGGCTCAGGCCAAAAAGCAAAAAGGACAGGGAAGCTTGGATCCTGGAACAATGGACCAAGTGCTCCCTAAAGCTAGGGCTAGTAGAAGCAAACCACTTCCTACTATCCCTCCCTCTACAGTGGATTCTACTTCTGAGGAAGAAGAATTCCCTCCCTGTGCAGAACCTACACCAGAGGAGCTGGAAGCAGACACTGCTGAGCTTTTGGGTGAAGGGGGGCCTGCCAGACAGGAGCTGAGTGTGGCACAGCAAACCTGTCCCACATTAGAGGGTCTCAGACAGCAAGCTGTCAAACAGGCTAATGGGGATGTCAGTGACTCTCACAGAGTTTACTGGGAGGACAACCTCTTGTACACTGAGCATAGGGATCCTAAACCTGGAGCTGCCAGGAGATTAGTGATTCCTCAGGAGTACAGAAAGTTCCTCCTAACACTGGCACATGACATTCCCTTAGCTGGGCACCTAGGACAAATGAAAACTTGGGACAGGCTTGTTCCCCTGTTTCATTGGCCTAGGATGTCTGAGGACACAAAGGAATTTTGTAAGTCCTGTGAAACCTGTCAAGCCAGTGGCAAAACAGGTGGCACTCCAAAGGCACCCCTTATCCCACTGCCTGTGGTTGGGGTTCCCTTTGAAAGGGTAGGGGTTGACATAGTTGGCCCCCTTGACCCTCCTACAGCTTCAGGCAATAGGTTTATCTTAGTGGTAGTGGACCATGCCACAAGATATCCTGAAGCTATTCCTTTAAGGACCACTACAGCACCTGCAGTGGCAAAGGCCCTCCTGGGAATATTTTCCAGGGTGGGCTTCCCAAAGGAAGTAGTATCAGACAGAGGAAGCAATTTCATGTCTGCATACTTAAAGGCCATGTGGAAGGAGTGTGGTGTAACTTACAAGTTCACAACACCCTATCATCCACAAACAAATGGACTGGTAGAGAGATTTAATAAAACTCTCAAAGGCATGATTATGGGACTCCCTGAAAAACTCCGCAGGAGATGGGATATCCTTCTACCATGCCTCCTTTTTGCCTACAGGGAGGTACCCCAGAAAGGAGTGGGCTTCAGCCCCTTTGAACTTCTTTTTGGACACCCTGTTAGGGGTCCACTCACACTTGTAAAGGAGGGTTGGGAACAACCATTAAAAGCTCCTAAGCAGGATATTGTGGACTATGTACTTGGCCTCAGATCAAGGATGGCTGAGTACATGAAAAAGGCCAGTAAAAACCTTCAGGCCAGCCAAGAGCTCCAGAAGCAATGGCATGATCAGAAGGCTGTTTTGGTTCAGTACCAACCAGGGCAGAAAGTGTGGGTCTTGGAGCCTGTGGCCCCAAGAGCACTCCAAGATAAATGGAGTGGACCCCACACAATTGTTGAAAAGAAGGGTGAAGTCACCTACTTTGTTGACTTAGGCACTGCCAGGAGTCCCCTTAGGGTGCTCCATGTCAACCGCCTGAAACCCTACTATGACAGGGCTGATCTCACCCTGCTCATGGCAACAGATGAGGGACAGGAAGAAGACAGTGATCCTCTACCTGATCTCTTCTCTTCCACAGAACAAGATGCTCTTGTGGAAGGTGTAGTTTTGGCTGATTGTCTTACTGCTGAGCAGAAAGATAATTGCATAAATCTCCTAGGACAATTTTCAGAACTCTTCTCTACTGTGCCAGGCACCACTTCTTGGTGTGAGCACACTATAGATACTGGAGACAGTTTACCTGTCAAAAGTAAGATCTATAGGCAGCCTGACCATGTCAGGGACTGCATAAAGCAAGAAGTTCAGAAAATGTTGGAACTAGGAGTGGTTGAGCACTCTGACAGTCCATGGGCTTCTCCTGTGGTACTGGTACCAAAACCCAATTCTAAAGATGGAAAGAAGGAAATGAGGTTTTGTGTAGACTATAGAGGTCTCAACTTGGTAACCAAAACTGATGCTCACCCTATACCCAGGGCAGATGAGCTTATAGATACACTGGCATCTGCCAAGTTTCTAAGCACTTTTGATTTGACTGCAGGGTATTGGCAGATCAAATTGTCAGAAGATGCTAAACCTAAGACTGCATTTTCTACCATTGGAGGACATTACCAGTTTACTGTAATGCCTTTTGGTTTGAAAAATGCACCTGCCACTTTTCAGAGGTTGGTGAACACAGTCCTGCAAGGGCTGGAAGCTTTCAGTGCAGCATATTTGGATGATATAGCTGTCTTTAGCTCCAGCTGGGATGATCACCTGGTCCACCTATGGAAAGTTTTGGAGGCCCTGCAAAAGGCAGGCCTCACTATCAAGGCTTCAAAGTGCCAGATAGGGCAGGGTAAGGTGGTTTATCTGGGACACCTTGTTGGTGGGGAACAGATTGCACCACTTCAGGGGAAAATCCAAACAATTATTGATTGGGTTCCCCCTACCACTCAGACTCAGGTGAGAGCCTTCCTAGGCCTCACTGGGTATTACAGGAGGTTCATTAACAACTATGGCTCCATTGCAGCCCCTCTTAATGACCTCACTTCCAAGAAAATGCCTAAAAAGGTATTATGGACAGCAAGCTGTCAGAAAGCTTTTGAGGAGCTGAAGCAGGCCATGTGCTCTGCACCTGTCCTGAAAAGCCCTTGTTACTCTAAAAAATTCTATGTCCAAACTGATGCATCTGAATTAGGAGTAGGGGCAGTCCTATCACAACTTAATTCTGAGGGCCAGGATCAACCTGTTGCTTTTATTAGTAGAAGGTTGACCCCTAGAGAAAAGCGTTGGTCTGCCATTGAGAGGGAGGCCTTTGCTGTGGTCTGGGCTCTGAAGAAGTTGAGGCCATACCTGTTTGGCACTCACTTCATTGTTCAGACAGACCACAAACCTCTACTTTGGCTAAAACAAATGAAAGGTGAAAATCCTAAATTGTTGAGGTGGTCCATATCCCTACAGGGAATGGACTATACAGTGGAACATAGACCTGGGAGTAGCCACTCCAATGCAGATGGACTCTCCAGATATTTCCACTTAGACAATGAAGACTCATCAGGTAATGGCTAGTCTTATTGTCCTTCGTTTGGGGGGGGGGGGTTGTGTAGGAAAGTACCATCTTGCCTGGCATGTTACCCCCATTTTTCACTGTATATATGTTGTTTTAGTTGTATGTGTCACTGGGACCCTGGTAACCCAGGGCCCCAGTGCTCATAAGTGTGCCTGAATGTGTTACCTGTGTAGTGACTAACTGTCTCACTGAGGCTCTGCTAATCAGAACCTCAGTGGTTATGCTCTCTCATTTCTTTCCAAATTGTCACTGACAGGCTAGTGACCATTTTTACCAATTTACATTGGCTTACTGGAACACCCTTATAATTCCCTAGTATATGGTACTGAGGTATCCAGGGTATTGGGGTTCCAGGAGATCCCTATGGGCTGCAGCATTTCTTTTGCCACCCATAGGGAGCTCTGACAATTCTTACACAGGCCTGCCACTGCAGCCTGAGTGAAATAACGTCCACGTTATTTCACAGCCATTTTACACTGCACTTAAGTAACTTATAAGTCACCTATATGTCTAACCTTTACCTGGTAAAGGTTAGGTGCAAAGTTACTTAGTGTGAGGGCACCCTGGCACTAGCCAAGGTGCCCCCACATTGTTCAGAGCCAATTCACTGAACTTTGTGAGTGCGGGGACACCATTACACGCGTGCACTACATATAGGTCACTACCTATATGTAGCTTCACCATGGTAACTCCGAATATGGCCATGTAACATGTCTATGATCATGGAATTGCCCCCTCTATGCCATCCTGGCATTGTTGGTACAATTCCATGATCCCAGTGGTCTGTAGCACAGACCCTGGTACTGCCAGACTGCCCTTCCTGGGGTTTCACTGCAGCTGCTGCTGCTGCCAACCCCTCAGACAGGCAGCTGCCCTCCTGGGGTCCAGCCAGGCCTGGCCCAGGATGGCAGAACAAAGAACTTCCTCTGAGAGAGGGTGTGACACCCTCTCCCTTTGGAAAATGGTGTGAAGGCAGGGGAGGAGTAGCCTCCCCCAGCCTCTGGAAATGCTTTGTTGGGCCCAGTCTACACCGGTTCTGGGACCCCTTAGCCCCTGCTCTGGCGCGAAACTGGACAAAGGAAAGGGGAGTGACCACTCCCCTGACCTGCACCTCCCCTGGGAGGTGTCCAGAGCTCCTCCAGTGTGCTCCAGACCTCTGCCATCTTGGAAACAGAGGTGCTGCTGGCACACTGGACTGCTCTGAGTGGCCAGTGCCACCAGGTGACGTCAGAGACTCCTGCTGATAGGCTCCTTCAGGTGTTAGTAGCCATTCCTCTCTCCTAGGTAGCCAAACCCTCTTTTCTGGCTATTTAGGGTCTCTGTCTCTGGGGAAACTTTAGATAACGAATGCATGAGCTCAGCCGAGTTCCTCTGCATCTCCCTCTTCACCTTCTGATAAGGAAACGACCGCTGACCGCGCTGGAAGCCTGCAAACCTGCAACATAGTAGCAAAGACGACTACTGCAACTCTGTAACGCCGATCCTGCCGCCTTCTCGACTGTTTTCCTGCTTGTGCATGCTGTGGGGGTAGCCTGCCTCCTCTCTGCACCAGAAGCTCCGAAGAAATCTCCCGTGGGTCGACGGAATCTTCCCCCTGCAACCGCAGGCACCAAAAACCTGCATTACCGGTCCCTTGGGTCTCCTCTCAGCACGACGAGCGAGGTCCCTCGAATCCAGCGACGCTGTCCAAGTGACCCCCACAGTCCAGTGACTCTTCAGCCCAAGTTTGGTGGAGGTAAGTCCTTGCCTCACCTCGCTGGGCTGCATTGCTGGGAACCGCGACTTTGCAGCTACTCCGGCCCCTGTGCACTTCCGGCGGAAATCCTTCATGCACAGCCAAGCCTGGGTCCACGGCACTCTAACCTGCATTGCACGACTTTCTAAGTTGGTCTCCGGCGACGTGGGACTCCTTTGTGCAACTTCGGCAAGCACCGTTTCATGCATCCTCGTAGTGCCTGTTTCTGGCACTTCTCTGGGAGCTAGCTGCTTCAGTGAGGGCTGTTTGTCTTGCTCGACGTCCCCTCTCTCTGCAGGTCCAATTTGCGACCTCCTGGTCCCTCCTGGGCCCCAGCAGCGTCCACAAACGCCAAACGCACGATTTGCGTGTAGCAAGGCTTGTTGGCGTCCTTCCGGTGGGAAAACACTTCTGCACGACTGTCCAAGGCGAGAGGGATCCGTCCACCAAAGGGGAAGTCTCTAGCCCTTTTCGTTCCTGCAGAAACCTCAGCTTCTTCTGTCCAGTCGAAGCTTCTTTGCACCCGCAGCTGGCATTTCCTGGGCATCTGCCCATCTCCGACTTGCTTGTGACTTTTGGACTTGGTCCCCTTGTTCCACAGGTACCCTAGATTGGAAATCCACAGTTGTTGCATTGCTGGTTTGTGTCTTTCCTGCATTATTCCTCTAACACGACTCTTTTGTCCTTAGGGGAACTTTAGTGCACTTTGCACTCACTTTTCAGGGTCTTGGGGAGGGTTATTTTTCTAACTCTCACTATTTTCTAATAGTCCCAGCGACCCTCTACAAGGTCACATAGGTTTGGGGTCCATTCGTGGTTCGCATTCCACTTCTGGAGTATATGGTTTGTGTTGCCCCTATCCCTATGTTTCCCCATTGCATCCTATTGTAACTATACATTGTTTGCACTGTTTTCTAAGACTATATTGCATATTTTTGCTATTGTGTGTATATATCTTGTGTTTATTTCCTATCCTCTCACTGAGGGTACACTCTAAGATACTTTGGCATATTGTCATAAAAATAAAGTACCTTTATTTTTTGTATAACTGTGTATTGTGTTTTCTTATGATATTGTGCATATGACACTAAGTGGTACTGTAGTAGCTTCACACGTCTCCTAGTTCAGCCTAAGCTGCTCTGCTAAGCTACCATTATCTATCAGCCTAAGCTGCTAGACACCCTATACACTAATAAGGGATAACTGGGCCTGGTGCAAGGTGCAAGTACCCCTTGGTACTCACTACAAGCCAGTCCAGCCTCCTACAACATGCACCTACTGTGTAGGCATCAACTTCAGGAGCTACAGCTTCACAAGTTGAGAACATCCAGCCACCTCGTGGTGGGATCAGAATGTCTAAGTGGTTCTGGGACAGGCAGACTCCATTTACTTTTTTGTCCCTAGTAAATGTATGGATTACCTCATGAGTGATGTCATTTGTTATGTTGTCGTGAGGTGGTGATCAGTGAACTGGACCTGGTGGCCAACACACGATAACTGCTGCATTTCAGGGGTTGTCGGTTTTGCTGTACAGCGTTAAATCACCTTCTGCTGTTTGGCCACCGTTCAAACGATGCATGATTTTTAAAACTTTCTCCATCATGCAGAAAATCTTTGACCAACATAGCTCCTGCGTAAAGGACAAACTTTCAGATCCCTTTGATCTGACTGTGTTGTTCTACACAAGGTTCCCAAAATCTACTGCTCCAGGATCGAAGGGAGGCCCCGCATCTGGAGTTCGCTGCAAGAAAGACCTAAAACCCGCCTGCTCTTCTCATGTTTAGTTTCTCTCTCTTAGATCTACCCTTCTGAGACCTAGTGCTAAGAGGCTCTGTAGGAGTGACCGTTTGAGCTTTGTAAATAAATTAAATGTTGTGGCCAGTCTGTAATCAATCAATCAATCAATCAATCAAGATGTATAAAGCGTGGCTAATCACCCGTTAGGTTATCCAGGCACTTGCAGGTCCTGGAAGCTTATTCCACTGTGCAAAGAGTCTAAGCGCCCCCCAGAGGTATCACACAGGCACTGATGACACCCCAAATGCTCTCTTTATGGGTAGTGTGGCTGAGCAGTTTGGCACATCAGAGATTAGTGCTAAGCATGTATTGCGCACACATGCAGTAAGTGAGACACACACTAAATATAGAAATCTGACACCAATTAAAAGGAAAACACGTACTTTTATATACATTTGGATACCAAGATCATCAGGATCGGGTGAGTACTTTTCAAGTTATGAATTTTTACAGTTGTCAAAAGGTGACAGTGCAATTTTTGGAGCGGTAATGTTATATTATATACTACATATGTTAAATATATACTGCACACTTATCAGCGACATACAGGACCAACCTTCTGGAGTTAAGGTAAGTATGAGGCAAGGTCCAAGGCAGCATCAACAGGTCACTTCAGGAGGCCCTGGGCATCCGGGTGCAGAGATGCTTTTCAGCGTCAGGTGCCCAATGCTATTCTATGGGGTAAAACAAACACTGCATGCGGGCACATAGCAACGTGACTGTTCTTCTGGACTTGAGGTGAGTTTGGGCTGAAGTCCAAGACCACAGCAACAGTTCACCTTGAGGGGCTCTGGGGCATCCGGGTGTGTGCTCCGACGTTAGGTATCCCATTCACTTCAATGGGGAACGGCCCGGTCACAAAGTTGCTGCAAGCTGGGACTGAAGGTCAGACTGGGGGAACCCACAGGGGTCTCGCCCCGTGAGGTCCTTGGGCATGTGACGATACCGTTGGTCCACTCGTCCTCGGGCTGTAGAGCGCAGGTGCAATAGTGTCTTCTGGCATCGGGCCCGGTGCTGGAGTTCCTCGCGGTTGCAGGGGAGCCCACAGGAACAGTCTGCAGGCATGGACTGAGGGGTCCAGTCCAACCAAGCCAACAAGTGGGCTCAGGTCTCATGAGGCTGGGAGACATGGGGACACTCTAGGTTCTCTTCTCCTTGGTCCGGGGCGGACAGATGCAGAGTTGCCCTGAGCGTTGGCTCTTTCTCTTCTGGTCACTCATGGTTTCAGGGGGGTCTGAAGAAATAGGCTGCAGATGCCATCGGAAGTCCACAGCAAGTGCACTCAAGGTGGGCTTTGTCTCTGGAGGGCCTGGGAACCACGCTGACACGGTTAGCCCACTTCAGCATGGGCTAGGTGACGCGGGTGCAGTGGGGATGTCCGGCATCAGGTTTTTGGATGTCCCGGTCCTCTCAGTTCGTTCTTGGGTGCCTGCAGATGCAGGTGAGCATCTCCTCTGTTCCAAGGGAGTTATTCTTAGCAATTGCAAAGTACTGGCAGCTCTCCCGGTTTCTTGGAGGCTGCAGCGGCAGGACAGGTCAGTTGCTCCTTGAGGGTCGGATGCAGTATGCAGGCCGGCAACGTTGGCCCCACATCAGTCGTGCTCCTTGGTTCTCAAGTTCAGCAGGCTTCTTGACCACTCCTTCTTTCATGTCCATCAAAGATCTGGTTTCCTGGTATCATGGGGTCCCCTAAATACTCAATGTAGGGAGCATTAAAGGGAGTAAAGGGTAGTAGCCAATGGACTACTTACCATTGGGGTCACTACACCCCCAAGATGACCACTTCCTGTGGAAACTGGACCGCACCCCATCCAGAGGTCCTAAATTCCACTACACACAAGATGGGGGGATTTCCTAAGTCATGTCCACTTTAGGCTGATCACCCTAGGGCTGTGTTTAGCCTAGAATGGTGACACATTTCCTGCATTGGTGCCAGATCCAGGTTCCAGATGGGCCCAGGGGCAGGGGGGTTGGCATCTTCCACTGAGGAAGGCTAGATCTACATACCAGAGGTGGTGGGCTTCTTTGAAGCTCCTGCCTTGGAATGCAGGTCATCCTGTGGGGAGGGGTAGATAACACCCCAGCCCGAACAGGCTTTTGTTTCTGACCTCCAGAGAGCGAAGGCACTCACCCTGGGAGGGCAGATATGTGTCTGTTGGTGGCAGACTGGCCAGAACTGGTCACTGAGGTCACCAGCAGTTAGTACGTTTTTCAGGGAGCAGCATGAAGGTGCCTTCTGGGTGCATGTATTAATAAATCCATCACTGGAATCAGTGAGGGTTTATTAATATGAGATGTTTGTTACCAACCATCCCTATGTTCTGAGAAGCCAATATGTAGCTGGGAAACTCGTATTGACCAGTGTCCAGCACATGTATTAAAAATGGCTTCCCTGCACACTTTCTATGTCTAAGAATCGACAAAGACATAGGCGGTCATTCTGACCCTGGCGGTAATTACCGCCAGGGCCGGGGTCGGCGGTAGCACCGCCAACAGGCTGGCGGTGCTCCGCCGGGCATTCTGACCGCGGCGGTACAGCCGCAGCCAGAAGCGGAAAGCCGGCGGTGTACCGCCGACTTTCCGCTGCCCATGGGAATCCGCCATGGCGGCGCAGCTTGCTGCGCCGCCATGGGGATTCTGACACCCCATACCGCCATCCTGTTCCTGGCGGTTCGCCCGCCAGGAATAGGATGGCGGTATGGGGTGACGTGGGGCCCCTGGGGCCCCTGCAGTGCCCATGCCAATGGCATGGGCACTGCAGGGGCCCCCATAAGAGGGCCCCACAAAGAATTTCAGTGTCTGCTTTGCTTTGTTTGCAGACACTGAAATTCGCGACGGGTGCAACTGCACCCGTCGCACCTTCCCACTCCGCCGGCTCCATTCTGAGCCGGCTTCCTCGTGGGAAGGGTGTTTCCCACTGGGCTGGCGGGCGGCCTTTTGGCGGTCGCCCGCCGGCCCAGTGGGAAACCCAGAATGACCGCCGCGGTCTTTTGACCGCGGTACGGTCTTCTGGCGGTTCCCGCTTGGCGGGCGGCTCCCGCCGCCCGCCAAGCTTAGAATCACCCCCATAGTAGGGGCATAGTTGCTCGTGCCATGTCATGTTTTCATGCACCTTGTCACGCAGCCTGCAGGTTGGTGCTGGGTCCCTCAGAGTGACACAAGTTGTGCTGCAGCTCTGAGAGACCCTCATCAGTACACGCGGCTTAGGTTCCAGGGGTGCCATTTACTGGAGACTTACAAAGGGGCTAGAAGGCCTGGTCACTTGGGGATCAAGTGACCACGTCTCTTGTTTTGGGGAAGGAACACTGGCACTGGGGACCTGGTTAGCAGAAACCAAGTGCACTTCAGTCAAAGTTGCATCTAAAAACCAGGCAAAAAGTGGGGGGTGTTACAACCAGAACCCAGCTCCCTACAACATTGTATGCCATCTTCCTAGTGGACCCTACCTGTGCCAGGCAGACCAGATGTAGTATTCAGCCCTACTAGACATGTTGATCAGCCCCCATGAAAGGCTTCCCAACAGACTGGACGTTCTCACCAGGAACCACAGCCAAATCTGGCACCCAAATCCAAGCAACTAATTTTAGCGATCTGGCACCTGAGGTCTTAAAATTTTGTTACTTGGGCCTACCACTGGAATGTATGGACATCCTACGTGAGTCCCATTGGCCTACTTTTTGTGTTCGCTATGCTGCAAAGTGGAAACGATTGCCCCACTACAGCATTGCCAAAAAGATACACTCTCTTAAACCTGCTGTCGTAGACACCATCAGGTACCTTCTGCACCTCCAGTGCCCTCCCCAATACTCTCCCTTCCTCATTGCGATCACCTCTTTACACCACATTAGTGAGCTACAGGCTCTCACACTGCAAACACTCTTCTTACATGTTCCTGAGGACAGGCCTGTGCTCAGGACAAACCCAAAGTTCCTCCCTGTGGTGGTTCATCATTCTACCTTAACTAGACCATAGAACTTCCTGTCTTTTTACCCCAGCCAGGCTCAGTAACTTAGAGGGCGTTGCATACCCTAGATGTACAGCGTGCTCTCGTACATTGACGGGACCAAATCTTTTCACAAGGCAGGCCAACTGTTTGCTGCCTTTGTACAGCCTCACAAAGAGCAACTCATTTCTAAAGCTGGGACTGCTGGGCGGACAGTGAATTGTATCCAGCATTGATTTCATAAAGTCATATCCGTGGCCTTCTTAAGGAACGTTCCCCTAGCCCAGTGGTTCTCAGACGTTTGAGTTCTGTGGATCCTCACTTTTCATTACTAGAAAGGGGGACCCCGCTGAATCATTATTGGAATCCGGGGACCCCGCCCCCACTGAGTCATTACTGGAAGACAGGGGACCCCGAACTAATCATTGTCGATGATTTGAAACACAAAAAAATACACAAAAAATACAGAAACAAGCGTTCATCAAACACATACACAGATAATAACACATTTTACTTAATTTACAACCAAATATACATTTTAACAATTTTTTAATTTTAATTTTAATAGGAAGTTGGAGCTTTTCATCGTCCACACTATATTGTGTTTGACGCAACCTGTCCTCCCCCCATAAATCCATCTGAGGACACTAATTTCATTTTTAGCATCCAATTTCGAATTCCTTGACATTTAAAGTACATTTAAAGTAAATTTCAAAATTTAAATTTGTACTTTTTGCCACTTTATTTATGTGCACTTTATTAATCTGTTAATATTATGTAATTTTCTAAGCAGTCACAGACCCCCCGAGAAGGGTTTGCAGTCCCCCAGGGGTCCCCGGACGACAGGTTGGGAGACGACACATAAAGCAGCTACTTGGCCAACTACACACACATTTAGTAAACACTGTTGTGTGGGCAGGCTGGACAGACATCAAGCATTGGTTGGCCAGATGGTACTGAGGACATAATTCCAGACATCTGCCTCGTTCACACACTAGTCACTTATAGGTTGGTACCTCTTCTCAGTCCATGCAGAGCTTACGCATCTGCAGCAACACCCGCTATGAGCGGAAGATGTTACTAACCCTGAAAGCGTCTGCGTGTGGCATATAGTGCTGTAGATTCACATGCAGATGACTCCTCCCCGGATGCATGTGGCTCTGATAAGTTATTTTTACTTTTTCACTCATCATCCTCTTTATACAATGCACATGTGCGTCGTGGTGTTCACTCACCACTCCACCCTACTCCCACCCGCTGTACGGACAACAAACCAACATGCTGATGCCCATTTCCATTGGTAACGAAGAGAGGAGTCACGAGACCTTGTGGCTCAAAAGACTTAGGGCCTCATTATGACCCTGGCGGGCGGCGGAGGCCGCCCGCCAGGATCCCGCCCTCCATTATACCGCTCCGCGGTCTGAAGACCGCGGAGGGTATTATGAGTTTTTCCCTGGGCTGGCGGGCGGTCTCCAAAAGACCGCCCGCCAGCCCAGGGAAAAACTCCCTTCCCACGAGGATGCCGGCTCGTAATCGAGCCGGCGGAGTGGGAAGGTGCGACGGGTGCAGTGGCACCCGTCGCGTATTTCAGTGTCTGCAAGGCAGACACTGAAATACTTTGCGGGGCCCTCTTACGGGGGCCCCTGCCGTGCCCATGCCATTGGCATGGGCACGGCAGGGGCCCCCAGGGGCCCCGCGACCCCCCCTACCGCCATCCTGTTCATGGCGGCTTTCCCTCCATGAACAGGATGGCGGTAGGGGGGGTCAGAATGGGTACACCGCCGGCTTTCCGCTTCTGGCCGCGGCTGTACCGCCGCGGTCAGAATGCCCGGCGGAGCACCGCCAGCCTGTTGGCGGTGCTACCGCCGACCCCGGCGGTAATTACCGCCAGGGTCAGAATGACCGCCTATATTTTTTTATTTTCTAAGCACTTCTGTATTCTTCCTGGACATGCAATGCACTTTTTTACTTTTAACACAAGAATATGGCTTCTTATTTACGTTACTTTCACCCTATCTGCCATCTCTATTGACGCTTAAGTTACTTACACCCACAATTGTGCTATTCTGTGCCACTCTTCTCCACGCTACTCCACTCTATGCCACCCCACACTACGCTACTCTACCCACTCTACTGTAGGCCATTGCATGCCATTCTATGCCACTCTGCTCTGCGCCACTCCTCTCTATTCCACACAATGCCACTCTATGGCACTCCTCTCTATGCGACTCTTCTCTATGCATATAACTCTATGCTAGCCTACTCCACCCCACTCCACCTCACTCTATGCGACTCTACTCAACATCATTCAATACTATACCACTCGAGGCCACTCTATTCTACTCCAGTCCACTCTACGCCACTCTACTCAACCCTACTTTAAGCCACGCTACTCTGCGTCATTCCACACCACTCTTTTCTAAGCCACTCTATGCCACTCTACTCCACACTACTGTAATACCACTCTACTCTACATGACTCTACCCTACGTCACCCCATTCCACTCTGCACTACTCCACTCTACTCCATGACACTCTACGCCACGCCATGCCACTCAACTCCACACCATGCCACTCTTTTCTACTCTACTCTATGCAATTCCATCCTACTCTACACCACTCTACTCTACGCCACTCCATTCCACTCCACACCGGGCCACTGTATGCCACTCTACTCTACACCACTCCATTCCATCCAATGCCACTCCAGGCGACTCTGCTCTATACCTCCCTTGTCTAGGCCACTCCCATCAAAGGTGCTCTACTCCATTGCACCCTACTCTACACCACTCTACTCTGTGCCACTCTACACTATGCCACTCCACACCAGTATACTACACTCCACCTTCCTCTACTTTCTGCCATTCCGCACTCTATGCCACTCTAACCTACACCACTCAACACCACTTTACCCTATGCCACTCCACTCTACATCACTATACTCCACTGCCCTCTACGCCACTCCACTCTATATCACTCCACTGTACACCACTCTACTCTATTCCACTCCACGCCAGTATATTGCACTCCACCCTCCTCTATGTTATGCTATTCCACACTCTATGCCACTGTAACCTACACCACTCAACGTCACTTTACCCTATGCCACTCTACATCACTCTAATCCACTGTCCTCTATGCCACTTCACTCTACAACACTCCACTGTACAGCACTGTACTCTATGCCACTCCACTCTACCCCCCTCTACTCCACCCTACTCTAATAACACTCTACTCTACATGACTCTACCCTACGTCACACCATTCCACTCTACACTACTCCACTCTACTCCATGACACTCTACTCTACACCACTCCATCCCACCCAGTGCCACTCCAGGCAACTCTGCTCTATGCCTCCCTTGTCTATGCCACTCCCCTCAAAGGTGCTCTACTCCATTGCACCCCACTCTACACCACTCTACTTTGTGCCACTCTACACTATGCCACTCCACACCAGTATACTGCACTCCACCTCCCTCTACTTTATGCCATTCCACACTCTATGCCACTCTAACCTACACCACTCAACGCCACTTTACTCTATGCCACTCCACTCTACGTCACTATACTCCACTGTCCTCTATGCCACTCCACTGTACACCACTGTACTCTATTCCACTCCACGCCAGTATATTGCACTCCATCCTCCTCTACTTTATGCTATTCCACACTCTATGCTACTCTAACCTACACCACTCGACATCACTGTACCCTATGCCACTCCACTCTACATCACTCTACTCCACTGTCTTCTATGCCACTCCACTCTACAACACTCCACTGTAGAGCACTGTACTCTATGCCACTCCACTCCACGCCAGTCTACTTCACTCCACCCTACTCTACTTTATGCCACTCCACACTCTATACCACTCTAACCTACACCACTCCACTCTATGCCACTAACTCTATGACACTATACTCTACGCCAGTCTACAGCACTCCACCCTATTCTACTTTATGTCAGTCCACAGTCTAAGCCACTCTACCCTACACCACTCCACTCTACACCACTATACTCCACTGTCCTCTATGTCACTCCACTCTACATCACTCCAGGGTACCCTGTGCCACTCCAATGTACACCATTGTATTCCACTCTCCTCTGAACTATTCCACTCCACTCTCCTCTATGGCACTGTCTTGTATGACACGCTTGTCTATGACACTCTCCTCTATGGCACTCACTTGTATGACACTCTCGTCTATGACACTCTCCTCTATGGCACTCTCTTTTATGGCACTCTACTCTATGCCACAACACTAGCTTTTAGCCATGCTGAATAGCAGGTGCGATGATGTACAACATGGCTAAAACACATTGACAAAGCCAGTGGCTTTCACATAGGCAGGTCCAATTGACTTTGCCTATGCTTGTGAACATTAGAATCAGTGGTGGAGGGTTTCCTGTTCTCACACACAGACCATTTTGAGTGATGGATTCAACACTTCACTGCTTGCACCAGGGGAAGTTTACTCCCTTCTAATTGTTGGGCACTTGCTTTCAGATAGAGGCCACAAGCGCCTCTACCCCCATGTCCAGCGCTCTTTTCTTTACTAGAACAGAATGTGTAAAGTGACGTAACTATTTGTCGAACAGTGTACAGGTGGACTCACTCTTTCCTGTCCTCTTTTAACTGCAGTGACCCGGTTAAAACCTCAAGTCAGTGCTGAGTCACCAGCTTCACCTGTCCTGAGAAGATCCAGTGAACCTCAGCTCTGCCCGGAAAATAACAACAAGCCTGTATGTGCCCATCCGGTGCCCTGCCAGGGGTACATACACGCTTCATCTCCAGTGCCCAGCTACCCTACCTCAGAAAGTGGGCGTTACTGCCATCTGAGACCAGCCTCTCCTGCTGACAGGGACCATCCCACTCATGACTCCCCCGTGAGGCAGGCTCCACCCAAGAGCTACTTGGATAGACTGAAGACGGATGATGGTCGAGCTTGCGGGAGCCAGGTAGCAGAGAGCGGATCCTGGTCCAAGGATGGACATGATGGGCCGGGCTTTGTAATTCCAACGGTGGAAAATCAGTCCACTTTTACCCCCTCACAGTTCAAGTCGCTGCTGATCCCACTGGAGAACAAACCCCTGGAGATGGCTGTTCTCAAGAAGGTTAAAGAACTTTTGGCAGAAGTGGACGCAAAGACCATTGCTGGACACATCACTATGGCTGATTGTCAGGTAAGCGTCACCCCCTATCCTTGAATGTGTGGCAGGACGGTAATAACACTTTAGATAGGTGGGCAGGAAAATGTTCAAGGAGATTGTCTGAACGTGATAGGTGGAACACAACTCAGAACCAACAGCGGGTGAAGCGCTTAGTAGTTGGTGGTGTTATTGGTTTCAGCGTCAATTACTGAATGAGCAGTTACTAAGTGCTCTAGCGAGTACATATGGGCTGGCCCCGCTTGATCTCCTGAAGGTTGTAATTAGGGTGGACAGCTGGTAGTGTGGTTTCTCAGGGGTGGAACGAGTGTGCATGGCTGAACGAGCTGTGCTTCAGTCCTGGGCAGAGTGTGTGGGGTTGTTGAAGCTGTCCCTCTTGACTCTGCTGTGAGCTGGTAGTTGCTGGCAGTGTGAATCCTGTTAGAGATGGAGTGAGGTGAGCCGCAGATGTTCAGAAGTTGAAGTGTTTGTCCTAATGAGGAAGCATTTCTCTCCACTACATGTCAGGGCTGGATATAATAAACCTGCTGTGTTCTACTGTGTTTGCCTTCGTTTCCTTAAGTAGTTGAATGAACGTTTGGTATACGTTTGCCTTGGTGTGCTGTGTGCCATCAACAGGACAAGAAGGGTAGAGACCTTTATTGGTTCTCCGGTGTGACTAGAAGTTTATTTTTTTCTTGGCTCAATTAAGTCCTTCAGTATCGCTGGGAGAGTCATGAGTTTTCTTGGTTCCCTGATGCCCTTTGAAGTATCCGGAAGAGTCCTGAAGTTTTTTGGTGTCCAGATATCCTTCACATACTTGGGAGAGCCATGAGGTTTCTTGGGTCTCTGATATCTTTTTATGTAGCTGGGAGAGTCAAAAGGTTACTTGGTTCCAAATGTCCATTGTTGTACCTGGGAGAATCATGAGGTTTCTTGTTCCCTGAAGCCCTTTGACATAGCTGGGTGAGTCTAGATGTTTCTTCGTTGCTGATGTCCTTTGACATAGTTGGGACAGTCATAAGGTTTCTTGGTTTCCCAATGTCCTTTGACGTAGCTGGGAGAGTATCTACTTTTCTTGTTTCCCTATGTCCTTTAATGTACCCGGGAGAGTCATGAGGTTTCATAGTTTTCTGATGCCCGTTGACGTAGCTGGAAGAGACATGAGGTTTCTTGGTTCCTGATGTCCTTTGACCTAGCTGTGAGCGTTGTGAATTCTTTTCATTCTCCAATATTCTTTGACCTAGCTGGGATAATCACGATGTTTCTTGGTTCCCGGTGTCAATTGACATAGCTAAGACAGCCATGAGGTTTCTTTGTTCCCTGATGTCCTTTGGCGTAGCTGGGAGAGTCATGAGTTTCCTTGGTTTCTGATGTCCTTTGACCTAGCTGGTAGAGTCATGAGGGTTTTTAGTTCTCTGATAACGTTTGACAGAGCTGGGAGAGTCATGAGGTTTCTTGGTCCAACATGTTCTTTGACATAGCTGGGAGAGTCATGGAGTTTCTCGGTTCCTGATGTCCTTTGACCTAGCTGTGAGCGTTGTGAATTCTTTTCATTCTCCAATATTCTTTGACCTAGCTGGGATAATCATGATGTTTCTTGGTTTCCGGTGTCAACTGACATAGCTAAGACAGCCATGAGGTTTCTTTGTTGTCAGATGGCCTTTTATGTAGCTCGGAGAGTCTTCAGAATTGTTGGTTCCCTAATGTCCTCGCAAGCCATTGCTTGTGTTTCATGAAGAAGTATATTTGCTTCCCCGATGTTTTTGGGAGAGCTGGATTTTGTAAATTTGATTCTTCATTCGCCAGTGTGCTTTAAGATGCCTGGGTCAAATAAAGAGGGTATTTTGTTCCCTAATATCCTTTGAGGTTTCAGTTCTGGGTTGATGAAGAGGGCTTGTGGGCAGTCCCATTATGAGTCTGGTAGTGCCTATATCACGTAAAATGGGGTTCTTTTGGAAGTGGTTGTGGGAAAAGGTTTTTTTTCATTTTCCTAAAGTATTTGGAGATGGCTGAGTTGGCTGCTCTGTTTTCTACAATGTACTTGAAGGGAACTCAGTATAGTTTGGAGGTCAGAGCGAGAGTTTTTTGCATTCCCTATGTTCTTGAATGTATTTACGTTTGGCAAAGGACTTTTATCAAATGAATATAAAAACCATGGGGGTTCCCAGGTTGCGTGAAGTGGAGAGCTTCCCGTTTACCCGGTGTCCAGGAAAGTGTCTGGGTTTGTTGTATGAAGGAGGTTCTTGGTTCTACAATGTTCTTGGAGGCCAAGGCTGTGTTTAGCGGCTTTTTTGGTCCTCGGTGTTCTCTGATACAATATGATTTGGGGTGAATGAAGAGGTTATTTGTTTCAAATGCTCTTGAAGGCAGGTTTTTCAGATCCTCAGTGTCCTGGACGATTCCGTGAGTGATGACACATAAATGACACCCACAAACCTGGAGGGGAACCTCAAAAATGGTACATAGATGTTAGGATATGTGTTCTGGAAGGAAGCCACTAGTACATTTTATTGAACCTGCCTAATTCATGCTGAAAAGAAGGAGAGTCTGGGGACACCAGCACAGCAGAACAGAATATGTTACAGGACAACCTGAGAACATCAGGTTACTAACTTGTGGACACTGTGGCTCAGGGAAAGCAAGCCACGTCAAAGCACCAGTTCAAGCAGATTTTGACACTGGAGGAGCCGGGCATGAGAAACATTGACTCTCCAGGAGAACTTGGGGAAGGAGGATACAACCTCTGTGGACAGCCAAGAGAAGTTTGGAAAATCCACTAAAACAAAACAAATATCACATCAGAGTGAGAACATAACTGTCCAATCACTCCAGCCACACAGATATCATTCCAGCCACCATGCAGGAGACCCAGAGGGAGCCTAGGCCAAGCACCCTGACCACAGCAGCATGAGCTCCCAGGTGCACACACCCACGAATGAGGGAAGTGGTGCAGCTCGGCCATGTAAAAAAGCTTCCAGGCTTGGTCTATGTTTGAAGAAACCTAGTGCATTCAGAGAGTTGCAGTCTTCTCTCCAGATGACCTACTTAGAATAAAGGGCCAGATGACTGTGAAAGAAAAGCTCAGCACTGGACACTGGTGTCCTAGTGGGGGTGGGAAGGGCTGTTGGAAATGAGGGTGATGCAGGGAAAGGAATGCTTAGTTCAGTTGGTGAAAGGGGCCTGTACTCTAAAGGCTGTGTGGGGGGGACATGAAGGATTCCTTCCTGTATGTTTTTGCAGGAGTGAAGTGAGGCTGCCTTCATCTGTGAATCCAGGGGTTTGGGTGCAGGGGGCATGTGTTGTGGTGATATTGTAGTGAGCGACTGGGTTTTGGGTGGAAGGGGTCAGTCACTCCATGGTGTTATGGGGTGAGGGGTTGGGCCCTGTTCCCCGTTTGGAGGTCAGAAGGCAGTTTTATTGTAACAGTTAGTGAGGTGCTTGCGGTCCCTAGCAGACCTGGGCTCCCTTGGTAGGGTCACAATGTGCCACAGTAAGTCGTTGGCATGAGCTTGCGGCAAGCGGTCCGGTGACTGGCTTCCTGAAGCTTTTCTATGGATCTCTCCATGATGTTGTGGCCCCCTCCATGCCCCACCTTCCCTTTAGCCATCAATGGGACTAATTGCCATCTCCTTTTGTTGGCAGGTTGCTAGGATACTGGGCGTTACCAAGGAGATGCAGATGCTCATGGGAGTGGACTCGGGCATGGAGCTGCTGACGCTGCCACACGGACGACAGCTCCGGCTTGACCTTCTTGAACGGTAAGTGGAAAGCCAACATGGACAACCGTGAGGCTGACGTGGCCATAGGTGAGCTGATATAGTTGTCAGCAAAGGGAAATGGACAACTGTGAGGCTAACATGGCTGTAAGTCATCCGACATAGCTGGAGCAAAGCCAACACGCCAACCTTGAGGGTGATACTGTTATAGGTGAGCAAAGCTGATGTGTGAAACTGTGAGGCTGACATGTCTGTAGATGAGCCAACAGCTGAGAGCAAAGCCCTCATGAGCAACCGTGAGGCTGACATGGCTGTAAGTCAACTGACATAGACAGTGATGGATGTGATACAAATGAACCACACATCTGCAGTCAAGGCCAACCAGTCCTAGAGGGAGGCTGACATGGCTGTAAGTCAGACGACATAGCTGGAGCAAAGCCAACACGCCAACCGTGAGGCTGACATGGCTGTAGATGAGCCAACAGCTGTGAGCAACACCCTCAAGAGCAACCGTGAGGCTGACATGACTGTAAGTGAAGTGACATAACAAAGCCAACACGCCAACCGTGAGGCTGACATGGCTGCACCTGAGCCAACACAGCTGAGAGCAAAGCCCTCAATAGCAACCGTGAGGCTGATATGACAAAAGGTAAACCAACTTAGCTGTGATCAAAGCTAAGAGCAATGGCCATCTGTGAGACTGACATGACAGTAGGTGAGCCAACCTAGTGACCAGCAAGGCTGACATTACTATGAAGAATCTGACATGACTGACAGTGAGGCCAGTGCTACTGCCAACTAGGTTGACATGATTGACAGTGATGGATGTGATACAAAAGAACCACACATCTGCAGGCAAGGCCAACCTGTCCTAGAGGGAGGCTGACATGCCCTAGAAGAAGACTGGCATGGTCTAGAGAGAGGCTGACATGACCTAGAGGGAGACATGATCCCGAGAGAGGCTGACATGACCTAGAGGGAGACATGATCCAGAGAGAGGCTGACATGACCTAGAGGGAGGCATGATGTAGAGGGAGGTTGAAAGTGCCACACTGGGGCCAGCATGACTTAGAGTGAGGCCGACATGACCTAGAGTGAGACCAACACGATCAAGAGTGTGGCCGACATGAGCCACAGTGAGGCCGACATGACCCTCAGTGAAGTGACATGACCTTAAGTGAGACCAACACGATCAAGAGTGAGACCAACACGATCAAGAGTGAGGCCGACATGAGCCACAGTGAGGTCGACATGACCTAGAGTGAGACCAACACGATCAAGAGTGTGGCCGACATGAGCCACAGTGTAGCTGACATGACCTAAAGTGAGGCCGACATGACCTAGAGTGAGGCCGACATGACCTAGAGTGAGACCAACACGATCAAGAGTGTGACCGACATGAGCCATAGTGTGGCCGACATGAGCCACAGTGTAGCTGACATGACCTAGAGTGAGGCCGACATGACCTAGAGTGAGGCCGACATGACCTAGAGTGAGACCAACACGATCAAGAGTGAGGCCGACATGACCTAGAGTGAGGCCGACATGACCTAGAGTGAGGCCGACATGACCTTGAGTGAGACCAACACGATCAAGAGTGTGGCCGACATGAGCCACAGTGAGGCAGCATGATGTAAGGGGAGGTCGGCATGGCCACAGTGAGGCAGATAACCAGGAGGGTGACATGTCCCCCAGTGAAGTGACATGACCTAGAGTGAGGCTGACATGACCATCAGTGAGGCAAAGTGACCTAAAGTGAGATTGATATAGTCGTGAGTGAGGCAACAGGACCAATAAGGAGGCTGATATGGCCCAGACTGCGGCAGGACTGTCCCTCAGTAACACTAAGACATGGCTGAAGTGGCCCTCACTGTGGTTCACATGCGGCGGAGTGAGACTAACATGGAAGGCAGTGCGGCCAGCATGACCTAGAGTGAGTAATGTTACACCTTAGGGCATGTAGCACCATTGCTTCTCAGACACGGTGATAAAATTAAACCTCAAAGCAGGTAGCACTGATACAGCTTAGTGGCGGTATGTACTATTGTTCTAGGTCATGGCGGACAGATCTGTTACACCTCAGAGCAAAGAGTACTGTTTCTGCTCAGGGCCCTGATACTGTTACACCTCATGATAAACAGGACTGTTGGACATCTGAGTGAACAATAACATTGTACCTCAGAGAAGATGGGAAGGTGACACCTCACGACAGAGGGTACCTTTACTCCTCAGAGACGGTGAGAAGGTCACACCTCATGACAGGCAGTACCGTTACTCCTCAGAGATGGAGAGAAGATGACACCTCAAGACAGGCGGTACTGTTACTCCTCAGAGACGGGGAGAAGATCATACCTCACAACAGGCAGTACTGTTACTCCTCAGAGACGGTGAAAAGGTCACACCTCACGACAGGCAGTACTGTTACTCCTCAGAGATGGTGAGAAGGTCACATCTCACGACAGGCAGTACTGTTACTCCTCAGAGACGGTGAGAAGGTCACACCTCACGACAGGCAGTACTGTTACTCCTCAGAGATGGTGAGAAGGTCACACCTCACGACAGGCAGTACTGTTACTCCTCAGAGACAGTGAGAAGGTCACACCTCACGACAGACAATACTGTTACTCCTTAGAGATGGAGAGAAGGTCACACCTCACGACAGGCAGTACTGTTACTCCTCCAAGTCGGTAAGAAGGTCACACCTCACGACAGGCAGTACTGTTACTACTCCGAGATGGAGAGAAGGTCACACCTCACGACAAGCAGTACTGTTACACCTCAGAGACGGTGAGAAGGTCACATCTCACGACAGGCAGTACCGTTACTCCTCAGAGACGGTGAGAAGGTCACACCTCACAACAGACAATACTGTTACTCCTTAGAGAGGGAGAGAAGGTCACACCTCACGACAGGCAGTACTGTTACTCCTCAGAGACGGTGAGAAGGTCACACCTCACGACAGACAATACTGTTACTCCTCAGAGATGTAGAGAAGGTCACACCTCACGACAGGCAGTACTGTTACATCTCAGAGACGGTGAGAAGGTCACACCTCACGACAGACAATACTGTTACTCCTCAGAGATGGAGAGAAGGTCACACCTCACGACAGGCAGTACTGGTAGTCCTCAGAGACGGTGAGAAGGTCACACCTCACGACAGGCAGTACTGTTACTCCTTAGAGACGATAAGAAGGTCACACCTCACGACAGGCAGTACTGTTACTCCTCAGAGATGCAGAGAAGGTCACACCTCACGACAGGCAGTACTGTTACACCTCAGAGACGGTGAGAAGGTCACACCTCACGACAGGCAGTACTGTTACTCCTCAGAGATGGTGAGAAGGTCACACCTCACGACAGGCAATACTGTTACTCCTTAGAGACGGTAAGAAGGTCACACCTCACGACAGGCAGTACTGTTACTCCTTAGAGATGGAGAGAAGGTCACACCTCACGACAGGCAGTACTGTTACTCCTCAGAGACGGTGAGAAGGTCACACCTCACGACAGGCAGTACTGTTACTCCTTAGAGACGGTAAGAAGGTCACACCTCACGACAGGCAGTACTGTTACTCCTCAGAGACGAGAAGGTTACTCCTCCCCTCCCTCTCACCCCTTTACTCACGGCCTTCTTTTCCCCTTTGCCCCACAGGTTTCACACCATGTCCATCATGATAGCGGTGGACATCTTGGGGTGCACCGGCAGTGCGGAGGAGCGGGCCGCCATGCTACACAAGACCATCCAGCTGGCGGCGGAGCTGAAGAGCACCATGGGGAACATGTTTAGCTTCGCTGCAGTGATGATGGCACTGGAGATGGCACAGGTAGGGCGCAGCACTGTCCTCACCTCTGTAACCACCTACCAACCCTGGCACCTCAACAGTTCCCGGCAAGACACCCCCATGAACGTGGACCCAGTGTCACCAGCCGTGCTGCCTCAAGGGTCACAGCATGACACCCCCATGACACTGGGCCTGCTGTGCCCCTGCCCACTGCACCCCATATCTACTGCTATTGCCACCTTGAGGGGACACCTCAGCACCCTCCCCCAATACTGGCCCTGTGTCACCTCCAGGCACTGCACCCTGTATCTACTGCCACCGCCACCCCCACCTGAAGGGGTCGCTGCATGACACCCCATGATACTGGGCCTGGTCAGCCCCTGTCCACTGCACCCCATATCAGCTGCAAGTGCCACCTGGAGGGGTCACCACATGACACCTCATGATACTGGGCCTGGTCAGCCCCTGTCCACTGCACCCCATATCTGCTGCAAGTGCCACCTGGAGGGGTCACCTCATGACACCCCGTGATACTGGACCTGCTCTCTCTCTGCCCACTGTACCTAATCTGCTCTAGTGCCACCATTAGGGGTCACTACATGACACCCCCATTACACTGGGCCTGCTGTGCCCCTGCCCACTGCACCCCATATCTGCTGCTATTGCCACCTTGAGGGGACACCTCAGGACCCTCCCCCAATATTGGCCCTGTGTCACCTCCAGGCACTGCACCCTGTATCTACTGCCACCGCCACCTGAAGGGGTCGCTGCAGGACACCCCATGATACTGGGCCTGCTCAGCCTCCGTCCACTGTACCCCACATCTGCTGCAAGTGCCACCTGGAGGGGTCACCACATGACACCCCATAGTACTGGGCCTGCACAGCCTCCGTCCACTGAACCCCATATCTGCTTCCACTGCTACCTGGAGGGGTCACAACATGACACCCCATGATACTGGGCCTGCTCAGCCCCTGTCCACTGCACCCCATATCCTCTACCACTGCCACCTGGAGGGGTCACCGCATGACACCCCATGATACTGGGCCTGCTCAGCCTCCGTCCACTGTACCCCATATCTGATGCCACTGCCACCTGGAGGCGTCACCGCATGACACCCCATGATACTGCGCCTGCTCCGCCTCCGTCCACTGCACCCCATATCTCCTACTACTGCCACCTGAAGGGGTTGCTGCATGACACCCCATGATACTGGGCCTGCTCAGCCTCTGTCCACTGCACCCCATATCTGCTACCACTGCTACCTGGAAGGGTCACCGCATGACACCCCATGATACTGCGCCTCCTCAGCCTCTGTCCACTGAACCCCATATCTGCTACCACTGCCACCTGGAGGGGTCACCCCATGACACCCCATGATACTGGGCCTGCTCAGCCACTGTTCACTGCACCCCATATCTGCTACCACTGCCACCTGGAGGGGTCACTGCATGACACCCCATGATACTGGGCCTGTTCAGCCTCCCTCTACTGTACCCCATATCTGCTGCCACTGCCACTTGAAGGGGTCACCGCATGACACCCCATGATACTGGGCCTCCCCAGCCCCTGTCCACTGCACCCCATATCTGCTACCACTGCCACCCGGAGGGGTCACCACATGACACCCCATGATACTGGGCCTGCTCAGCCTCCGTCCACTGTACCCTATATCTGCTGCCACTGCCACCTGGAGGGGTCACCACATGACACCCCATTATACTGCGCCTGCCCAGCCTCCGTCCACTGCACCCCATATCTGCTACCACTCCCTCCTCAAGGGGTTGCTGCATGACACCCCATGATACTGGGCCTGCTCAGCCTCCTTCCACTGCACCCCATATCTGCTACCACTGCTACCTGGAGGGGTCACCGGATGACACCCAATGATACCGGGCCTGCTCAGCCTCCCTCCACTGTACCCCATATCTGCTGCCACTTTCACCTGGAGGGGTCACCGCATGACACCCCATGATACTGTGCCTGCTCAGCCACCGTCCACTGCACCCCATATCTGCTACCACTGCTACCTGGAGGGGTCACCGCATGACACCCCATGATACTGGGCCTGCTCAGCCTCCGTCCACTGTACCCATATCTGCTACCACTGCCACCTGGAGGGGTCACCACATGACACCCCATGATACTGGGCCTGCTCAGCCTCTGTCCACTGCACCCCATATCTGCTGCAAGTGCCACCTGGAGGGGTCACCGCATGACACCCCATGATACTGGGCCTGCTCAGCCTCTGTCCACTGCAACCCATATCTGCTACCACTGCCACCTGGAGGGGTCACCACATGACACCCCACGATACTGGGCCTGCTAAGCCGCTGCCCACTGCACCCCATATCAGCTGTAAGTGCCACCTTGAGGGGTCACCGCATGACACCCCATGATACTGGGCCTGCTCAGCCTCTGTCCACTGTACCCCATATCTGCTACCACTGCCACCTGGAGGGGTCACCACAAGACACCCCATGATACTGGGCCTGCTCAGCCTCTGTCCACTGCACCCCATATCAGCTGCAAGTGCCACCTGGAGGGGTCACCACATGACACCCCATGATACTGGGCCTGCTCAGCCTCTGTCCACTGCACCCCATATCAGCTGCAAGTGCCACCTGGAGGGGTCACCACATGACACCCCATGATACTGGGCCTGCTCAGCCTCTGTCCACTGCACCCCATATCTGCTGCCACTTTCACCTGGAGGGGTCACCGCATGACACCCCATGATACTGTGCCTGCTCAGCCACCGTCCACTGCACCCCATATCTGCTACCACTGCTACCTGGAGGGGTCACCGCATGGCACCCCATGATACTGGGCCTGCTCAGCCTCCGTCCACTGTACCCATATCTGCTACCACTACCAACTGGAGGGGTCACCACATGACACCCCATGATACTGGGCCTGCTCAGCCTCTGTCCACTGCACCCCATATCTGCTACCACTGCCACCTGGAGGGGTCACCACATGACACCCCATGATACTGGGCCTGCTCAGCCTCTGTCCACTGCACCCCATATCTGCTGCAAGTGCCACCTGGAGGGGTCACCGCATGACACCCCATGACACTGGGCCTGCTCAGCCTCTGTCCACTGCACCCCATATCTGCTACCACTGCCACCTGGAGGGGTCACCACATGACACCCCATGATACTGGGCCTGCTCAGCCTCTGTCCACTGCACCCCATATCTGCTGCAAGTGCCACCTGGAGGGGTCACCACATGACACTCCACGATACTGGGCCTGCTCAGCCGCTGCCCCCTGCACCACATATCAGCTGTAAGTGCCACCTTGTGGGGTCACCGCATGACAACCCACGATACTGGGCCTGCTCAGCCTCTGTCCACTGCACCCCATATCAGCTGCAAGTGCCACCTGGAGGGGTCACCACATGACACCCCATGATACTGGGCCTGCTCAGCCTCTGTCTACTGCACTCCATATCTGCTGCAAGTGCCACCTGTAGGGGGTCACCGCATGACACCCCATGATACTGGGCCTGCTCAGCCTCCGTCCACTGCACCCCATATCTGCTGCCACCTGGAGGGGTCACCACATGACACCCCATGATACTGGGCCTGCTCAGCCTCTGTCCACTGCACCCCATATCCACCACTAGTGCCACCTAGAGGGGTCACCACAGGACACTCCATGATACTGGGCCTGCTCAGCCTCCGTCCACTGCACCCCATATCAGCTGCAAGTGCCACCTGGAGGGGTCACCGTATGACACTCCATGATACTGGGCCTGCTCAGCCTTTGTCCACTGCACCCATATCTGCTGCAAGTGCCACCTGGAGGGGTCAACACATGACACCCCATGATACTGGGCCTGCTCAGCCTCCGTCCACTGTACCCCATATCTGCTACCACTGCCACCTGGAGGGGTCACCACATGACACCCCATGATACTGGGCCTGCTCAGCCTCTGTCCCCTGCACCCCATATCAGCTGCAAGTGCCACCTGGAGGGGTCACCACATGACACCCCATGATACTGGGCCTGCTCAGCCTCTGTCCACTGCACCCCATATCTGCTGCCACTTTCACCTGGAGGGGTCACCGCATGACACCCCATGATACTGTGCCTGCTCAGCCACCGTCCACTGCACTCCATATCTGCTACCACTGCTACCTGGAGGGGTCACAACATGGCACCCCATGATACTGGGCCTGCTCAGCCTCCGTCCACTGTACCCATATCTGCTACCACTGCCAACTGGAGGGGTCACCACATGACACCCCATGATACCGGGCCTGCTCAGCCTCTGTCCACTGCACCCCATATCTGCTACCACTGCCACCTGGAGGGGTCACCACATGACACCCCATGATACTGGGCCTGCTCAGCCTCTGTCCACTGCACCCCATATCTGCTGCAAGTGCCACCTGGCGGGGTCACCGCATGACACCCCATGACACTGGGCCTGCTCAGCCTCTGTCCACTGCACCCCATATCTGCTACCACTGCCACCTGGAGGGGTCACCACATGACACTCCACGATACTGGGCCTGCTCAGCCGCTGCCACTGCACCCCATATCAGCTGTAAGTGTCACCTTGAGGGGTCACCGCATGACACCCCATGATACTGGGCCTGCACAGCCTCTGTCCACTGCACCCCATATCTGCTACCACTGCTACCTGGAGGGGTCACCGCATGACACCCCATGATACTGGGTCTGCTCAGCCTCTGTCCACTGCACCCCATATCTGCTGCAAGTGCCATCTGGAGGGGTCACCGCATGACACCCCATGATACTGGGCCTGCTCAGCCTCTGTCCACTGCACCCCATATCTGCTGCAAGTGCCACCTGGAGGGGTCACCGCATGACACCCCATGATACTGGGCCTGCTCAGCGTCCGTCCACTGCACCCCATATCTGCTACCACTGCCACCTGGAGGGTTCACCACATGACACCCCATGATACTGGGCCTGCTCAGCCTCTGTCCATTGCAACCCATATCTGCCACTAGTGCCACCTGGAGGGGTCACCACAGGACACCCCATGATACTGGGCCTGCTCAGCCTCCATCCACTGCACCCATATCAGCTGCAAGTGCCACCTGGAGGGGTCACCGCATGACACCCCATGATACTGGGCCTGCTCAGCCTCTGTCCACTGCACCCCATATCTGCTGCAAGTGCCACCTGGAGGGGTCACCGCATGACACCTCATGATACTGGGCCTGCTCAGTCTCAGTCCACTGCACCCCATATCTGCTACCACTGCCACCTGGAGGGGTCACCGCATGACACCCCATGATACTGGGCCTGCTCAGCCTCTGTCCACTGCACCCCATATCTGCCACTAGTGCCACCTGGAGGGGTCACCACATGACACCCCATGATACTGGGCCTGCTCAGCCTCTGTCCACTGCACCCCATATCTGCCACTAGTGCCACCTGGAGGGGTCACCACATGACACCCCATGATACTGGGCCTGCTCAGCCTCTGTCCACTGCACCCCATATCTGCCACTAGTGCCACCTGGAGGGGTCACGACTTGACACCCCCATGACTCTGCGCCTGCTGCATCTGCCACTGGTGTCACCTTTAGGGGTTACCGTATGAAACCCCCAGCTGCTCCCACTGCACCCCATATTTGCTGCTATTGCCACCTTAAGAGGTCATCTCAGGACCCCTCCCCTAATACTGGCCCTGCGCTATCTCCTCGTACTGCACCCTGTATCTGCTGCCCGTGCCATCTGCTGCTAGTGCCACCTGAAGGGGTCACCGCATGACACCCCCATTACGGCGAGCAGCTACATCCAGTCCACTGCATCCCTGTCATCCACAGCACCTCAGAACCATCTCCATCACTGCTAACTGCTGCCCCCTGAACCAGTGGCTATTATTAATGAACTGCACCCTGAATTCCTGCTTCTACCCTCCAGGGTGCCCTAAAGCTACGTCAACTGCAGTGCCCTGCACCCAGCGCCACCCCTGGTCCCTGCTGCCCAAGCAACCCAACCAGCTTTGTTGCTCCTCTCCACCGACTCTTAGTGCCTACTCCAGTGTCCTCCAGTTCCTCCACATTGATTCCTGGCCAAGCCTCCATTTACTTCTTTCATGCATCCTGCACTAATCAGTTCTCTTTCCCGTGCACCCTAATAACCACGTCAGCCTCCCTTGCCCCTGCAAAAACATGAGATCTGTTCTTTGTGCTCTGACCTGAGATCTGATTTCTGTGCAAAAACCTGAGATCTGTTCTTTGTACTCTGACCAGAGATCTGATTTTTGTGCAAAAATCTGAGATCTGTTCTTTGTGATCTGACCTGAGATCTGATTTCTGTGAAGAGACATGAGATCTGATCTCTGTGCTACGTCCTGAGATCAGATCTCTGTAAAGACATGAGATCTGATCTCAGTGCTACGTCCTGAGATCAGATCTCTGTGAAGAGAACTGAGATCTGATCTTTGTGCTCTAACCTGAGATCTGATCTCTCTGAAGAGACCTGAGAACTGATCTCTGTGCTATGTCCTGAGTGTGCTATGTCCTGAAATCTTATCTCTGTGCTATGTCCTGAGATCTGATCTCTGTGCTATGTTCTGAAATCTTATCTCTGTGCTATGTCCTGAGATCTGATCTCTGTGTGATGCTCTGAGATATGTGATCTCTGTGTGATGCTCTGAGATCTGATCTCTGTGTGATGCTCTGAGATCTGATCTCTGTGCGATGCTCTGAGATCTGATCTCTGTGTGATGCTCTGAGATATGTGATCTCCGTGTGATGCTCTGAGATCTGATCTCTGTGCGATGCTCTGAGATCTGATCTCTGTGTGATGCTCTGAGATCTGATCTCTGTGCGATGCTCTGAGATCTGATCTCTGTGCGATGCTCTGAGATCTGATCTCTGTGTGATGCTCTGAGATCTGATCTCTGTGTGATGCTCTGAGATCTGATCTCTGTGCGATGCTCTGAGATCTGATCTCTGTGTGATGTTCTGAGATATGTGATCTCCGTGTGATGCTCTGAGATCTGATCTCTGTGCGATGCTCTGAGATCTGATCTCTGTGTGATGCTCTGAGATCTGATCTCTGTGCGATGCTCTGAGATCTGATCTCTGTGCGATGCTCTGAGATCTGATCTCTGTGCGATGCTCTGAGATCTGATCTCTGTGTGATGCTCTGAGATCTGATCTCTGTGTGATGCTCTGAGATCTGATCTCCGTGCGATGACCTGAGATGTGATCTCTGTGTGACGCTCTGAGATGTGATCTCTGTGCGATGCTCTGAGATGTGATCTCTGTGTGATGCTCTGAGATGTGATCTCTCTGTGATGCTCTGAGATCTGATCTCCGTGAAGATACCTGCCCTGACCTGAGACCTGATCTCTGTGTTGACCATCCTTCCAGATATCCAGGCTGGAGCAGACATGGGTGATTCTGCGTCAGAGGCACACAGAAGGCGCCATCTTGTACGAGAAGAAACTGAAGCCTTTCCTGAAGAGCCTGAACGAGGGAAAAGGTACCTGAGGCGAGCGGGGGGGATTATCCAGCTAATTTACTTTGGGGACCCTAAAGTAGGGGGGGTTGGTGGGTGATCTGCAGCTTTGTTTAAACAGCCCTGCCCCAAGGAAATCAACGATGAGCAGAATGCTATTGTTAAACTGTTCTGGATTACTTTATTGCTCACATTTAAGGCATGTTTTACAAACTACACTGTACTTTCTCACCAAACAAAAATATCCTCATTTAGTGAAAACAACCCAGTCCCTTTCTTGCATAGGGCATTTTACAACACCCCCCCAACACCCCCCCATCCCCCCAAACTCTGCCCCCTTCCGCCCTCGCTATCAACCTCCTCTCTATGTTACAGTCACGTGACATTTGGCCACATGTCAATCCGAGGTTCAGCCTCCAGGGTCGGCATGAGTTGGCTTTTGAAGATGGTAAAGAGTAGGAATTAAGGTTTGTGACATTGTGGCTGCAGATACCTATGCTTCTTCTGCCACCTAGTGTTGGGCTCAGACATTACAATGTGTTTTCCCTGAAATGCGAAGAAGCTTTGAGTCACAAGGTATGTGGCGCCTCTAATATAAAAACTCGTTAGTTCTTTATATAATAATTTATTGGCAAGATGAATTAAAAACAGCCTCCAGCCACAACCGGTAGCGAGCATATCTCCTCACGGCTGTCAGGGGTTAATAAATGCTGGTAGGAACCAAGTGGGAAGACATGGGGAAGAGGGGAGGGATGGAACGGTACATCTGGACAACCTACGGGCAGGCGGGTACAAAACTAAAGGAACGGGGAACCAGAGAATGTACGTTTTATACAAAACATCACTTGTGATAAATTACAACACTTCTTCCACAGAAGACGTTCGTAGAATGTACGAAGGCAATACCCTGTTGGGAGATCAAGTGAGCGTGTAATCGTTGTGCCAGACAGGAACCGCACGAGCCCCAGCTCTGCGATTATTCCCATCATATTTCAATACATCCTTTGGCTTTCCATCCGTACGTGAATACTCCTGGTTTAGATAATGAGGTGTCAATCTGTCCATGCTCCACGTTCTGCCGTCCTCTAATGTTACTACGTGTTTCTTCACCTATTTTTATAGGTTTAGAAAATTTAGATTCACACCCTTGGCGAATGTCTGGTAGTTTAACCATCACCCGATCACCAACATTCCATCTTCCTGACTTGGAACCATGCTTCTGGCCATATCTTTTCTTGTACCCTTCCTGATGTCTTTCGACTTGATTCTCCATTTTATCTCTATGACCCCATTTAGGCTCTCCTCCACCCACCCAGTTGGGGTCAATTTGGTGCCTGGGAACCCCCCTTTGAGTGCTAAGGGTGATACATTGGTAACTGAATTAGGGGTTGTGTGATAGGACCAAATAATTTTTTAAGTGCTTTATCAGGAGGACTCCTTGATATGAGTGCGGTTTAGATACAGTCTTTGATCATGCAGTTGACGCCTTCCACCAACCCATTTGCTCTAGGGCAATACAATGCTGTTTTGTGATGCATGATAGACAACCTTTATAAGAACTCACACATTTCTTCAGAAGTGAATGGGCACTGTTGTCTGTTACTATAGTGCTAGGCACACCTTTTGTCATGAATGAATTGGTTAAGAAATTCACCAGAGATTGACTTGTGATGGTGCTGACTACTCTGGTGGTGATCCAATGAGAGTGATAGTCTACCAGTACCAACATAAATTTACCAGCCCACATGGAAAGTTTTAATGGACCAATAATGTTGAGACTCAGTTTATCCCAAGGTTTAGATGGCACACTCACAGGGGATAGTGGTGCGCCCCTGGTATTCTTGCTTTTGTCGCTCATGGCACAGGTCAAACAATCCTTGACTTGATTTTCCACAATTCTGTCCATGCTCAGGAACCAGTACGTGGCCCTGACTTTGGCCTTGGTTAAGCTTCTACCTAAGTGAGCTTCATGGGCCAAGTCCGTACTCCTGTCCCACAAGCCCTTAGGTGGTACTGTCATTTCCCCTCTCACAACTTTGTCACCAACTTACTTAATTCTTGTCTCACAGCCCAAAAATGTTTTAGATCCTAGTCTAGGTTATTAGACTTTGGGGGCCATCCTTGGACTATCTTTACCTTCTCATTTAAAAGAGTCATGTTGTTTTCCATGCAAGTGTTCCACTCCTCCCTTATAATGCTCGGGATATCAATCATTAATACGGGCTCTTCAGATTTATTTGCATTTTCCTCCTCCTGTACACACGGAAGCCTGGATAGACAATCCACTGTGGAGTTTTTTATACCAGGAACATGTTCATTTTTGAAATTATAACCTTCCATACCTATGAGCCATTTAGCTAATCGAGGAGTAGTGGTCTCCCTCCCCTTAGTTGAAAATATGTAAATCAGAGGCTTATGGTCAGTGCATACAGTAAACGGTAATCCCCAAAGGAAGTATCTACAATGTGAAATAGCCCAAGTACATGCAAGAGCCTCACGCTCTACTGTGGAGTAATTACATTCCGCATCTCTTAATGCTCTGGAAGTAAACTCTATGATTTTTTTCTCGCCTTCCACCATTTGAATTATTGATGCTCCAGTTCCTTTCCCACTGGTGTCAGTAGTTATGATGGTGTCACGTCTTGTGTCAAAATGTCCCAAGGAAGGGGTACTAACAATGGCTTTCTTGATAGACTCAAAGCATTCATGGCATTCCCCATCCCATTTGAAATTAGTACCTTTTTTTAAGGGGGCTCTTAATGGTGCGGAAATATCTGCAAAATTCTTGATGAATTTCAACTAACCCTAAAAAAGATTTTAATTCCTCCTTATTTATTGGAGGAGGAGCCTCTTTTACAGCGTTGACTAAATCAATTTTAGGGTTAATTCCATGCTTGGAAGTCGTATGTCCTAGGTAATCTACTGACTGGACTCCCAACTGGCATTTGTCTTTTCTCACGGTTAGACCTGCTTTTTCGAGTGCTGACAGAACTTCTCTAACTGAGTTGTCATGCTTGGTTGTAGAATTGCCATATATAAATATGTCATCTTGGAAGCATAAAACATTCTTTATCCCCTCAAAAGCTTTTTGCATAACTCTCTGGAACATTGCAGCCACCGAAGCAAGACCGAATGGCATTCTACAGAACCTGTACGCTCCGAAGGGAGTTATAAATGAGGTTAAGGATTCGGAATCTTTGTGTAATTCTATTTGGTGGTATGCAGAGGAGAGATCGATTATGCTAAAATGGTTTGCACCTACGGGCAGGCGTGTACAAAATGAAAGGAACGGGGAAATAGAGAATGTACATTTTATGCAAAACATTTCTTTTGATAAATTACAACAGCCTCCCTTAGAGTTACAATGCGCCTGGGCACCGACTCCGCTCTTAGATTGTTTTTTTTCCACCATTGGGTTTGGACGTGTTCCGTAACGGCTCTGAGGTCGAGCGCTCCCTGGTCCTCTCGCAGACAGAGGGCCTGATTCAGAACTTGAAGACAGATTACTCTGTCACAACAGTGACAGATATCCAGACCGCCAAAATCGAAATCACATTGGATATAATGGAATTTCAATTTCGGCGGACAGGATATTCATCACCGTTGTGACACAGTAACCCGTTCACTGAGTTCTAAATCAGGACCATATTCTCTGGCAACATTTGACATCCAAGATAGGAGAACAATCCTTCTGTTTCTGTGATAATTAGACAACTATCGTAAACAACCAGAAAAGAGCCTCTGCTGTGCTGTGGTACACACACAAGATTCAGAATCAAGGCCTCCAACGAGTCCTTCTTCTCTCTGACATAGCAACTTAGAGAATTTGGGTAAACACAGAGCAAATTTGCCCACAGTCCAATGCCAAGTATCCATGGACTGACCACCAGAGTGTCTGTAATCTCTGCCTCTTCCATGAGTACAATAAGTCCACCATGTCTAACAAATTAGCAGTAAAGGTTTATTGAATTAAGAAAACCATGTGAATGCAACTCTGTTAGCAGAGTAAACCCAATGACTGGATTAGGCACAGCAGAGTGTGAGACTACCGGCTCATCAGGACCTGCTCTTGACACAAAGGGATCAGGTGTATCACCCAGAACCTGGTACCATCAGAATGGTGTTGGGGCTCCCGAAGACAGGGTCTGATCATCTTGAGTTGTCACAAAGGTCAATGGAAGTGCTCAAAGAAGCCAGAAGAACTACAACAAGAAGGTTGTACACAGCCAAATGTAGCAGGTTCACGCTCTGGTACAACAGACAAAAGACACAAAGATAGCGGAGCACAAGAGACGACCGTTGTCAAGTACATCACAAACCTTCTAGAGAAGGGACTGTCTTATGCCTCACTTAAGGTACATTTGTCGGCCACAGTGGTGTATTAAGAGGAGTTACAGGAAGACGTTTCTTAAGTACACCAGTAGTCAAACAGTTTCTAGAAAGGGTGAAAACAACAGCCCACCAAGGGTAGCCCCCACACCTTTGTGAAACTTAAATCTGGGACCCACACAGTACTGCATGACTCAAATACTTAACCTTTGAGACAGCTTTCCTTAGACATCACATCCTGACGAAGAGCGCTCGAACTACAAGCTCTCACCGTGCAAGAGCCTTCCTTAAAAACCACAAGGATCGAGTAGTGATGAGGACAACTCAAACATTTATTCTTGAAGCCATGTCACACTTCCATGTCAACCAAGCTATCCAGCTACTAGTGTTTTTCCTAAAAATGAAATTTAACTGGGAATGGCCCTTCGTACGCTGGATGCTAGGAAGCCAGTGATGTACTATTTACAAGAAACAAAGCAATGTAGAAAGGGAAACCCTTCATTCGTCTCCTTTGCAACAGCTAGCAAAGGTTCACTTGTAACTAAGGGCCAGATGTAGCAATTTCCGTATTTGCGATTCGGAAATTGCGAGTCGGTGCGACTCGCAATTTCCGAATCGCAAATGCGGATGCAGAACGGTGTCTCAGACACCGTCTGCGATTCGCTATGGGGTCGCAAAGACCCACCTCATTGATATTAATGAGGTGGGTCGCATTTTGCGACCCCATAGCGAGTCCCTGCACTCACAGGGATGGTGGCCTGCTGAAGACAGCAGACCTCCATGTCAGTGACTGCTTTTTAAATAAAGCAGTTTTTTATTTTTATTTTGCAGCCCGTTTTCCTTAAAGGAAGACGAGTTGCAAAATAAAAAAAATAACAAAACCATTTGGTTTAATTTTTTCAGAGTAGGCAGTGGTCCATTGGACCACTGCCTGCTCTGAAAAACACCTTTTTGGCAACATTCACAAAGGGGAAGGGGTCCCAAGGGGACCCCTTCCCTTTTGTGGATGAGTTACACCAGTGTGACACTGGTGCTAACTGCGAATTGCTTTGCGGCCGCGTTCGCGGTCACAAAGCAATTTGGCATCGCGATGCGAGTCGCAAATAGGAAGGGGACACCCCTTCCTATTTGCGAGTCGCATTCACATTTTGCGAGTCGGTACTGACTCGCAAAATGTGAATGTGCATAGCGATGAGCATTTTGCGTGGCGCAAACTGCGATTTTCGCAGTTTGCACCATGCAAAATGCTTGCTACATCTGGACCTAAGGGAGCTATCACGAGATGGATAATTCAGGCGATCCGTATATAATTCAAGAGAGCAGGAGTAGAATTAGGGGAGAAACAAAGAGTGCACTCAACAAGGAAAAAAGAGAAACACTAGCTGTCATTGCCAATGTGTTGGTTAGTGACATTTGCAAGGCAGCCACATGGTCTTCCGTACACACATTCACCAGACACGACTCTGTGGATATTCAAGCTAACAAAGCTCCCAAAGAAAGGAAATAAAACTACAGAACGTATGGACAGCATGTAAATCCGGAAAAGATTCACGCTACAAAACAAAACGGTTACCTACCTATAGCAGTAGTTTTGCAGCACGAAGAATTCTCTGGATTTGCACACAAGTCTCCCACATCCCTGACAAATGATGTGATTTGGACCATAAATAGAGGGATCTCTGGGAAGTCAAACAAAGATAGCAAATTACTGCGGAGAAATTAATCTGAAGATGGCGACCCAGGGCACAAATCTGGCGTTACTGAAGGATGGATATGGTACCAATTAGCGTCAAAATGAGCCACATTCTTACCCAAAAAAATAAAAAACATTCTCAATCCATCCGCTAGATGGAGAAACAATGCACAGCATGTGAATACAAAAAAATACTCAAGCTGTAAAAACTAATACTACAGCTAAGCAAGCATTTCAGCACCCAGCTGCCATATTGGGTAGCCCTGCATAATCCCACCTGCTACTTTCACCCTCCTATCGTGCCCACTGCTCGTCGTTCATCAGTTCAGTACCTCACTCCTGGTTGGGCACTTTCTTTACTTAAATCTGTTGTATGAGCTTATAGTACTAGGCACAAATAATCTTTGAAAATTGATAAATGACCCAATAAACAGAAGAAGATGCAGGGAAATAACATGGACCCTGAAATACAAAATCTACAGGGATGTTAATCGTCGCAGTTTCCCAGTGATTTTAAACATGCGATATAAATGATCTTAAGTGTTAAAGTATTTGCAGTAGTTTCAATATTAATGTGTCTGAACAGCTCTTTCAAGCGGAACCACCTCTTTTCCTCGGAGAATGAAAGTTACAGACTTAGGGCCTGATTTAGAGTCTGGCGGAGGGGTAACTCTGTCACAACGGTGACGGATATCACGTCTGCTGAAATATAAGTCCCATTATATCCTATAAGATTTAGATGTCGGCAGACGGAATATCCATCACGTTGTGACAGAGTCGCCTGTCTGCCGAAATGTAAATCAAGCCTTTATTCTACTAAAGACGCATTCTGGTACCTCGTACTCTTCGAGTCGGGTCCCATCTCACTTCTTCCATCCATGTGAACAAGGGCCGCGTTCCTTTCCAGCTTCCTGTTTCCCTTGACTCCCGCTCTCTCCCCTGGTGCAACCTGCTCTCTCCCCTCCACTGAGACTGCGCTCTTCTTTCTCTCACTCGCCACCTCCCACCTCTTTAAACTGATCCTTTTCAACCTGTCTTTTGCTTTCGGCTTCATGAATTACCCTTTTTTCCCCACTTCCTGGTTTTTATCGTCCTTTCCCCATCCCTCTTTCTCAGAATTTGGCATCAATCATTCCCCCACTTTCTATCCCAAGATTTGCTGACCCCAAAGGCTGTTTCGCTTCTTTTCTCTGTCTACAATTCTCTCCTGGTCTTTCATGCCATTCTACACTGATGAACCCCCATATGTTTCTGTTCCTTTCTGACTTCGCTCGCTCCTCAAGCCCCAGGCACGCCCCCTTCCATCGCTACACACCTCTGTCTCCTGCTACCCTTCTGCCTCGAATGGGAGCTCTCTCGTTCACTTCACCTTACTTCGGGCAATCCTTAAATAGTTTTCTTTACTACAATTCCCCCTACAACCCTCACTGCCCCATATGTGCTATTTATTTAAAGTAGTATATAGCAAGGATCATGTAAGATTTGTAAAGCGCATTTATCATCTGTGAGGGTATCAAGGCGCTGAGGATGCTGCGTGTCTCCTCATTCGAACAGCCAGGTCGTGAGGCCTCTTCTGAATGTTTGGATGGTGGGAGACGTTGTTAGGTGGACAGGGAGGTTTTTGAGGCTTTCGCTGAGAAGTAGGAGAAGGTGTCCTCTGTAGGTGCTGCTGCGGATGCGGAGGGTGTTATCAGGGAGAGAGAGGAGGAGCGCAGGTGTCAGTAGAGAAATCACACATCAAATAAAAAGGTAAATACCAATGCAATACAATGTCTTACAGCACATCCTCTGTGAACCACTTTGGTGAAAACTCTGCTTGAGATGGGCAGAAGGTGGTAGAAAGGCCCACACTCCAGAAAAGGTGACCTGGTCTAATGTTTAGGGATATCTCATTCACACCACAGACATCATCTGCTCTTGGGTTCTTGTCTCCCGTCTCTTCGTCTACTCTCCCGAAAGTTCACTTTCTCCCAGGTGTTTTTCTGCTCCCAGAATCTGTGCTGATTTCAGAGTCCTCAGCCAATAGCAACGAGAATAATGTAGTTCCAAACAAGCGGGGCATATTTATGAGCCCCTTGCGCTGCTGGAGCACCACTTTTTGTGACGCTCCAGCGGCGCAAACTACAAAATCATATCTGTGAGGCCACTGTGCGTGGCTCTTACTGGCATCAAAGATATGGAGTAAGACAAGGCCGCACAGATCGTTGCATTGCCTTACTCTGTGCCTGGGAGGCGTGCCATGGGCGTAGAGTCGGTGTTCCAATGCAACACACATGGATTTTCACACTTCCCCAGATAAAAAAAAAAAAACATCCTAACCTTGAGATGTGTCAAAACATTACGCCTCCCAAGGTGAGGCTTAACAAGGAGAAATTACTTTATTTCTCCTCATTTTTTCCTCTTTCCATGTGCGTTGCATTCTGGGGCACGCATAGAAAGAGGAAACGCCTCCAAGGATTGTTTTTGCGCAGGAAGGTGTCCCTTCCTGCAGATAAACAATCCTGCCAAAGGGTTGCTGCGTTCATGCTAGGCTGCCGAAATGACGCAAGTGCAGGGGAAAAGGACATGAATGCACCGTATTGGATAAATACAGTGCATTCCTGCCCTTTCGCTGCCCTACGTCAAATCCCCATAAATGAGTGCCAAGTGTTGTTTTCTCTCTCTCATTATGGTCCCGACACTGACATTATCTGCTTCTGCTTGCTTCCAGAAGGCTCCCCGCTGACCAACACGACTTTCCCACACATTGTGCCACTCATCATGCTCTTGGAACGAGATTCCGTGTTGTCCGATGGTGCAGAGCCCTGGGAGAGTATCGACGGCGGCGTGGAAGTGGTGATGGCGCATCTGGAGGCCGCACGCATGGTTGCCCATCATGGTGGGCTCTACCGCACCAACGCCGAGATGAAGCTACAAGGTAGGTTGCTCTGCATCACCCGTGCATGTCCCCAAGACTGAGCCTTCCTAGATGATTCACTGGCAGCACGAGAGATCCACCCAGCTGCACAGAGAACCACTGTGGTACACAACACTACACAGCAACGTTGCAGCGGATTGCAACTGAGCATTGGGATCACACAAACCCACATACGGCATTCCAAGTCCCATTGGCACACACCCTGCTTGGGCATAAAAGATCCACACAGTGTAGGAGGAGTGAGTGGATGTGGAAATTCCGCACAGAGGCATCGTGATTATCCGCACATCACATACACCACCAGAAGCTGTGCAGTGCACAAAGGCAGCATAACTGCCCATGAAATCTCTACACAGATTCATGCAACTAGCCATGAAAACTCTATGTAGAATCACACAACTGGCCATTAAAACTCTACGTATAATCACAGAACTAGCCAGGAAACCTCTACATAGAATCACACAACTGTTCATGAAACCTCTACATAGAATCACACAACTGGCCATTAAAACTCTACATAGAATTACACAACTGGCCATCAAAACTCTACATAGAATCACACAACTGGCCATGAAAACTCTACATAGAATCACAGAACTAGCCAGGAAACCTCTACATAGAATCACACAACTGGTCATGAAACCTTTACATAGAATCACAAAAACTGGCCATGAAAACTCTGCATAGAATCACTCAACTGGTCATGAAACCTCTACATAGAATCACACAACTGGCCATGAAAACTCTACATAGAATCACTCAACTGGTCATGAAAACTCTACATAGAATCACACAACTGGCCATGAAAACTCTACATAGAATCACACAACTGGCCATTAAAACTCTACATAGAATTACACAACTGGCCATGAAAACTCTACGTAGAATCACACAACTGGCCATTAAACCTCTACATAATCACAGAACTAGCCATGAAACCTCTACATAGAATCACAGAACTGATCATGAAACCTCTACATAGAATCACACAACTAGCCATTAACTATCTACATAGAATTACACAACTGGCCATTAAAACTCTACATAGAATCACACAACTGGCCATGAAAACTCTACATAGAATCACAGAACTAGCCAGGAAACCTCTATATAGAATCACCCAACTGGTCATGAAACTTCTACATAGAATCACACAACTGGCCATGAAACCTCTACATAGAATCACACAACTGGCCATGAAAACTCTACATAGAATCACTCAACTGGTCATGAAAACTCTACATAGAATCGCACAACTGGTCATGAAAACTCTACATAGAATCACACAACTGGTCATGAAAACTCTACCTAGAATCACAAAACTGGCCATGAAACCTCTACATAGAATCACACAACTGGCCATGAAAGCTCTACATAGGAGTGGGTGGATGTGGAAATTCCGCACAGAGGCATTGTGATTATCCGCACATCACAGACACCACCAGAAGCTGTGCAGTGCACAAACGCAACATAACTGGCCATGAAATCTCTACACAGATTCATGCAACTAGCCATGGAAACTCTACGTAGAATCACACAACTGGCCATTAAAACTCTACATATAATCACAGAACTAGCCAGGAAACCTCTACATAGAATCACACAACTGGTCATGAAACCTCTACATAGAATCACACAACTGGCCATTAAAACTCTACATAGAATTACACAACTGGCCATCAAAACTCTACATAGAATCACACAACTGGCCATGAAAACTCTACATAGAATCACAGAACTAGCCAGGAAACCTCTACATAGAATCACACAACTGGTCATGAAACCTCTACTTAGAATCACACAACTGGCCATGAAAACTCTACATAGAATCACTCAACTGGTCATGAAACCTCTACATAGAATCACACAACTGGCCATGAAAACTCTACATAGAATCACTCAACTGGTCATGAAAACTCTACATAGAATCACACAACTGGCCATGAAAACTCTACATAGAATCACACAACTGGCCATTAAAACTCTACATAGAATTACACAACTGGCCATGAAAACTCTACGTAGAATCACACAACTGGCCATTAAAACTCTACATATAATCACAGAACTAGCCATGAAACCTCTATATAGAATCACACAACTGATCATGAAACCTCTACATAGAATCACACAACTAGCCATTAACTATCTACATAGAATTACACAACTGGCCATTAAAACTCTACATAGAATCACACAACTGGCCATGAAAACTCTACATAGAATCACAGAACTAGCCAGGAAACCTCTATATAGAATCACCCAACTGGTCATGAAACATCTACATAGAATCACACAACTGGCCATGAAACCTCTACATAGAATCACACAACTGGCCATGAAAACTCTACATAGAATCACTCAACTGGTCATGAAAACTCTACATAGAATCGCACAACTGGTCATGAAAACTCTACATACAATCACACAACTGGTCATGAAAACTCTGCCTAGAATCACAAAATTGGCCATGAAACCTCTACATAGAATCACACAACTGGCCATGAAAGCTCTACATAGGAGTGGGTGGATGTGGAAATTCCGCACAGAGGCATTGTGATTATCCGCACATCACAGACACCACCAGAAGCTGTGCAGTGCACAAACGCAACATAACTGGCCATGAAATCTCTACACAGATTCATGCAACTAGCCATGAAAACTCTAAGTAGAATCACACAACTGACCATTAAAACTCTACATATAATCACAGAACTAGACAGGAAACCTCTACATAGAATCACACAACTGGTCATGAAACCTCTACATAGAATCGCACAACTGGCCATTAAAACTCTACATAGAATTACACAACTAGCCATTAAAACTCTACATAGAATCACACAACTGGCCATGAAAACTCTATATAGAATCACAGAACTGGCCAGGAAACCTCTACAAAGAATCACACAACTGGTCATGAAACCTCTACATAGAATCACACAACTGGCCATGAAAACTCTACATAGAATCACTCAACTGGTCATGAAACCTCTACATAGAATCACACAACTGGCCATGAAAACTCTACATAGAATCACTCAACTGGCCATGAAAACTCTACATAAAATCACACAACTGGCCATGAAAACTCTACAGAGAATCACACAACTGGTCATGAAAACTCTACATAGAATCACACAACTGGCCATGAAAACCCTACATACAATCACGCAACTGGCCATGAAAACTCTACATTGAATCACATAACTGGCCATGAAAACTCTAGATAGAATCACACAACTGATCATGAAAACTCTACCTAGAATCACAAAACTGTCCATGAAAGCTCTACATAGGAGTGGGTGGATGTGGAAATTCCGCACAGAGGCATTGTGATTATCCGCACATCACAGACTCCACCAGAAGCTGTGCAGTGCACAAAGGCAGCATAACTGGCCGTGAAATCTCTACACAGATTCATGCACATAGCCATGAAAACTCTAAGTAGAATCACACAACTGACCATTAAAACTCTACATATAATCACAGAACTAGACAGGAAACCTCTACATAGAATCACACAACTGGTCATGAAACCTCTACATAGAATCGCACAACTGGCCATTAAAACTCTACATAGAATTACACAACTAGCCATTAAAACTCTACATAGAATCACACAACTGGCCATGAAAACTCTATATAGAATCACAGAACTGGCCAAGAAACCTCTACAAAGAATCACACAACTGGTCATGAAACCTCTACATAGAATCACACAACTGGCCATGAAAACTCTACATAGAATCACTCAACTGGTCATGAAACCTCTACATAGAATCACACAACTGGCCATGAAAACTCTACATAGAATCACTCAACTGGCCATGAAAACTCTACATAAAATCACACAACTGGCCATGAAAACTCTACAGAGAATCACACAACTGGTCATGAAAACTCTACATAGAATCACACAACTGGCCATGAAAACCCTATATACAATCACACAACTGGCCATGAAAACTCTACATTGAATCACATAACTGGCCATGAAAACTCTAGATAGAATCACACAACTGGTCATGAAAACTCTACCTAGAATCACAAAACTGTCCATGAAAGCTCTACATAGGAGTGGGTGGATGTGGAAATTCCGCACAGAGGCATTGTGATTATCCGCACATCACAGACTCCACCAGAAGCTGTGCAGTGCACAAAGGCAGCATAACTGGCCGTGAAATCTCTACACAGATTCATGCACATAGCCATGAAAACTCTACGTAGAATCACACAACTGGCCATTAAAACTCTACATATAATCACAGAACTAGCCAGGAAACCTCTACATAGAATCACACAACTGGTCATGAAACCTCTACATAGAATCACACAACTGGCCATTAAAACTCTACATAGAATTACACAACTGGCCATTAAAACTCTATATAGAATCACACAACTGGCCATTAAAACTCTACATAGAATCACAGAACTAGCCAGTAAACCTCTACATACAATCACACAACTGGTCATGAAACCTCTACATAGAATCACACAACTGGCCATTAAAACTCTACATAGAATTACACAACTGGCCATTAAAACTCTATATAGAATCACACAACTGGCCATTAAAACTCTAAATAGAATCACAGAACTAGCCAGGAAACCTCTACATAGAATCACACAACTGGCCATTAAAACTCTACATAGAATTACACAACTGGCCATCAAAACTCTACATAGAATCACACAACTGGCCATGAAAACTCTACATAGAATCACAGAACTAGCCAGGAAACCTCTACATAGAATCACACAACTGGTCATGAAACCTCTACATAGAATCACAAAAACTGGCCATGAAAACTCTGCATAGAATCACTCAACTGGTCATGAAACCTCTACATAGAATCACACAACTGGCCATGAAAACTCTACATAGAATCACTCAACTGGTCATGAAAACTCTACATAGAATCACACAACTGGTCATGAAACCTCTATATAGAATCACCCAACTGGTCATGAAACTTCTACATAGAATCACACAACTGGCCATGAAACCTCTACATAGAATCACACAACTGGCCATGAAAACTCTACATAGAATCACTCAACTGGTCATGAAAACTCTACATAGAATCACACAACTGGCCATTAAAACTCTACATATAATCACAGAACTAGCCATGAAAACTCTACCTAGAATCACAAAACTGGCCATGAAACCTCTACATAGAATCACACAACTAGCCATTAACTATCTACATAGAATTACACAACTGGCCATTAAAACTCTACATAGAATCACACAACTGGCCATGAAAACTCTACATAGAATCACAGAACTAGCCAGGAAACCTCTATATAGAATCACCCAACTGGTCATGAAACTTCTACATAGAATCACACAACTGGCCATGAAACCTCTACATAGAATCACACAACTGGCCATGAAAACTCTACATAGAATCACTCAACTGGTCATGAAAACTCTACATAGAATCGCACAACTGGTCATGAAAACTCTACATAGAATCACACAACTGGTCATGAAAACTCTACCTAGAATCACAAAACTGGCCATGAAACCTCTACATAGAATCACACAACTGGCCATGAAAGCTCTACATAGGAGTGGGTGGATGTGGAAATTCCGCACAGAGGCATTGTGATTATCCGCACATCACAGACACCACCAGAAGCTGTGCAGTGCACAAACGCAACATAACTGGCCATGAAATCTCTACACAGATTCATGCAACTAGCCATGGAAACTCTACGTAGAATCACACAACTGGCCATTAAAACTCTACATATAATCACAGAACTAGCCAGGAAACCTCTACATAGAATCACACAACTGGTCATGAAACCTCTACATAGAATCACACAACTGGCCATTAAAACTCTACATAGAATTACACAACTGGCCATCAAAACTCTACATAGAATCACACAACTGGCCATGAAAACTCTACATAGAATCACAGAACTAGCCAGGAAACCTCTACATAGAATCACACAACTGGTCATGAAACCTCTACATAGAATCACACAACTGGCCATGAAAACTCTACATAGAATCACTCAACTGGTCATGAAACCTCTACATAGAATCACACAACTGGCCATGAAAACTCTACATAGAATCACTCAACTGGTCATGAAAACTCTACATAGAATCACACAACTGGCCATGAAAACTCTACATAGAATCACACAACTGGCCATTAAAACTCTACATAGAATTACACAACTGGCCATGAAAACTCTACGTAGAATCACACAACTGGCCATTAAAACTCTACATATAATCACAGAACTAGCCATGAAACCTCTACATAGAATCACACAACTGATCATGAAACCTCTACATAGAATCACACAACTAGCCATTAACTATCTACATAGAATTACACAACTGGCCATTAAAACTCTACATAGAATCACACAACTGGCCATGAAAACTCTACATAGAATCACAGAACTAGCCAGGAAACCTCTATATAGAATCACCCAACTGGTCATGAAACTTCTACATAGAATCACACAAATGGCCATGAAACCTCTACATAGAATCACACAACTGGCCATGAAAACTCTACATAGAATCACTCAACTGGTCATGAAAACTCTACATAGAATCGCACAACTGGTCATGAAAACTCTACATAGAATCACACAACTGGTCATGAAAACTCTGCCTAGAATCACAAAATTGGCCATGAAACCTCTACATAGAATCACACAACTGGCCATGAAAGCTCTACATAGGAGTGGGTGGATGTGGAAATTCCGCACAGAGGCATTGTGATTATCCGCACATCACAGACACCACCAGAAGCTGTGCAGTGCACAAACGCAACATAACTGGCCATGAAATCTCTACACAGATTCATGCAACTAGCCATGAAAACTCTAAGTAGAATCACACAACTGACCATTAAAACTCTACATATAATCACAGAACTAGACAGGAAACCTCTACATAGAATCACACAACTGGTCATGAAACCTCTACATAGAATCGCACAACTGGCCATTAAAACTCTACATAGAATTACACAACTAGCCATTAAAACTCTACATAGAATCACACAACTGGCCATGAAAACTCTATATAGAATCACAGAACTGGCCAGGAAACCTCTACAAAGAATCACACAACTGGTCATGAAACCTCTACATAGAATCACACAACTGGCCATGAAAACTCTACATAGAATCACTCAACTGGTCATGAAACCTCTACATAGAATCACACAACTGGCCATGAAAACTCTACATAGAATCACTCAACTGGCCATGAAAACTCTACATAAAATCACACAACTGGTCATGAAAACTCTACATAGAATCACACAACTGGCCATGAAAACCCTACATACAATCACACAACTGGCCATGAAAACTCTACATTGAATCACATAACTGGCCATGAAAACTCTAGATAGAATCACACAACTGGTCATGAAAACTCTACCTAGAATCACAAAACTGTCCATGAAAGCTCTACATAGGAGTGGGTGGATGTGGAAATTCCGCACAGAGGCATTGTGATTATCCGCACATCACAGACTCCACCAGAAGCTGTGCAGTGCACAAAGGCAGCATAACTGGCCGTGAAATCTCTACACAGATTCATGCACATAGCCATGAAAACTCTAAGTAGAATCACACAACTGACCATTAAAACTCTACATATAATCACAGAACTAGACAGGAAACCTCTACATAGAATCACACAACTGGTCATGAAACCTCTACATAGAATCGCACAACTGGCCATTAAAACTCTACATAGAATTACACAACTAGCCATTAAAACTCTACATAGAATCACACAACTGGCCATGAAAACTCTATATAGAATCACAGAACTGGCCAGGAAACCTCTACAAAGAATCACACAACTGGTCATGAAACCTCTACATAGAATCACACAACTGGCCATGAAAACTCTACATAGAATCACTCAACTGGTCATGAAACCTCTACATAGAATCACACAACTGGCCATGAAAACTCTACACAGAATCACTCAACTGGCCATGAAAACTCTACATAAAATCACACAACTGGCCATGAAAACTCTACAGAGAATCACACAACTGGCCATGAAAACTCTACGTAGAATCACTCAACTGGCCATGAAAACTCTACATAAAATCACACAACTGGCCATGAAAACTCTACAGAGAATCACACAACTGGTCATGAAAACTCTACATAGAATCACACAACTGGCCAAGAAAACCCTACATACAATCACACAACTGGCCATGAAAACTCTACATTGAATCACATAACTGGCCATGAAAACTCTAGATAGAATCACACAACTGGTCATGAAAACTCTACCTAGAATCACAAAACTGTCCATGAAAGCTCTACATAGGAGTGGGTGGATGTGGAAATTCCGCACAGAGGCATTGTGATTATCCGCACATCACAGACTCCACCAGAAGCTGTGCAGTGCACAAAGGCATCATAACTGGCCGTGAAATCTCTACACAGATTCATGCACATAGCCATGAAAACTCTAAGTAGAATCACACAACTGACCATTAAAACTCTACATATAATCACAGAACTAGACAGGAAACCTCTACATAGAATCACACAACTGGTCATGAAACCTCTACATAGAATCGCACAACTGGCCATTAAAACTCTACATAGAATTACACAACTAGCCATTAAAACTCTACATAGAATCACACAACTGGCCATGAAAACTCTATATAGAATCACAGAACTGGCCAGGAAACCTCTACAAAGAATCACACAACTGGTCATGAAACCTCTACATAGAATCACACAACTGGCCATGAAAACTCTACATAGAATCACACAACTGGCCATGAAAACTCTACATAGAATCACTCAACTGGTCATGAAAACTCTACATAGAATCACACAACTGGCCATTAAAACTCTACATAGAATTACACAACTGGCCATGAAAACTCTACGTAGAATCACACAACTGGCCATTAAAACTCTACATATAATCACAGAACTAGCCATGAAACGTCTACATAGAATCACACAACTGATCATGAAACCTCTACATAGAATCACACAACTAGCCATTAACTATCTACATAGAATTACACAACTGGCCATTAAAACTCTACATAGAATCACACAACTGGCCATGAAAACTCTACATAGAATCACAGAACTAGCCAGGAAACCTCTATATAGAATCACCCAACTGGTCATGAAACTTCTACATAGAATCACACAACTGGCCATTAAAACTCTACATATAATCACAGAACTAGCCATGAAACCTCTACATAGAATCACACAACTGATCATGAAACCTCTACATAGAATCACACAACTAGCCATTAACTATCTACATAGAATTACACAACTGGCCATTAAAACTCTACATAGAATCACACAACTGGCCATGAAAACCCTACATACAATCACACAACTGGCCATGAAAACTCTACATTGAATCACATAACTGGCCATGAAAACTCTAGATAGAATCACACAACTGGTCATGAAAACTCTACCTAGAATCACAAAACTGTCCATGAAAGCTCTACATAGGAGTGGGTGGATGTGGAAATTCCGCACAGAGGCATTGTGATTATCCGCACATCACAGACTCCACCAGAAGCTGTGCAGTGCACAAAGGCAGCATAACTGGCCGTGAAATCTCTACACAGATTCATGCACATAGCCATGAAAACTCTAAGTAGAATCACACAACTGACCATTAAAACTCTACATATAATCACAGAACTAGACAGGAAACCTCTACATAGAATCACACAACTGGTCATGAAACCTCTACATAGAATCGCACAACTGGCCATTAAAACTCTACATAGAATTACACAACTAGCCATTAAAACTCTACATAGAATCACACAACTGGCCATGAAAACTCTATATAGAATCACAGAACTGGCCAGGAAACCTCTACAAAGAATCACACAACTGGTCATGAAACCTCTACATAGAATCACACAACTGGCCATGAAAACTCTACATAGAATCACTCAACTGGTCATGAAACCTCTACATAGAATCACACAACTGGCCATGAAAACTCTACATAGAATCACTCAACTGGCCATGAAAACTCTACATAAAATCACACAACTGGCCATGAAAACTCTACAGAGAATCACACAACTGGTCATGAAAACTCTACATAGAATCACACAACTGGCCATGAAAACCCTACATACAATCACACAACTGGCCATGAAAACTCTACATTGAATCACATAACTGGCCATGAAAACTCTAGATAGAATCACACAACTGGTCATGAAAACTCTACCTAGAATCACAAAACTGTCCATGAAAGCTCTACATAGGAGTGGGTGGATGTGGAAATTCCGCACAGAGGCATTGTGATTATCCGCACATCACAGACTCCACCAGAAGCTGTGCAGTGCACAAAGGCAGCATAACTGGCCGTGAAATCTCTACACAGATTCATGCACATAGCCATGAAATCTCTACGTAGAATCACACAACTGGCCATTAAAACTCTACATATAATCACAGAACTAGCCAGGAAACCTCTACATAGAATCACACAACTGGTCATGAAACCTCTACATAGAATCACACAACTGGCCATTAAAACTCTACATAGAATTACACAACTGGCCATTAAAACTCTATATAGAATCACACAACTGGCCATTAAAACTCTACATAGAATCACAGAACTAGCCAGGAAACCTCTACATAGAATCACACAACTGGCCATTAAAACTCTACATAGAATTACACAACTGGCCATCAAAACTCTACATAGAATCACACAACTGGCCATGAAAACTCTACATAGAATCACAGAACTAGCCAGGAAACCTCTACATAGAATCACACAACTGGTCATGAAACCTCTACATAGAATCACAAAAACTGGCCATGAAAACTCTGCATAGAATCACTCAACTGGTCATGAAACCTCTACATAGAATCACACAACTGGCCATGAAAACTCTACATAGAATCACTCAACTGGTCATGAAAACTCTACATAGAATCACACAACTGGCCATGAAAACTCTACATAGAATCACACAACTGGCCATGAAAACTCTACATAGAATCACACAACTGGCCATTAAAACTCTACATAGAATTACACAACTGGCCATGAAAACTCTACGTAGAATCACACAACTGGCCATTAAAACTCTACATATAATCACAGAACTAGCCATGAAACCTCTACATAGAATCACACAACTGATCATGAAACCTCTACATAGAATCACACAACTAGCCATTAACTATCTACATAGAATTACACAACTGGCCATTAAAACTCTACATAGAATCACACAACTGGCCATGAAAACTCTACATAGAATCACAGAACTAGCCAGGAAACCTCTATATAGAATCACCCAACTGGTCATGAAACTTCTACATAGAATCACACAACTGGCCATGAAACCTCTACATAGAATCACACAACTGGCCATGAAAACTCTACATAGAATCACTCAACTGGTCATGAAAACTCTACATAGAATCGCACAACTGGTCATGAAAACTCTACATAGAATCACACAACTGGTCATGAAAACTCTACCTAGAATCACAAAACTGGCCATGAAACCTCTACATAGAATCACACAACTGGCCATGAAAGCTCTACATAGGAGTGGGTGGATGGGGAAATTCCACACAGAGGCATTGTGATTATCCGCACATCACAGACACCACCAGAAGCTGTGCAGTGCACAAACGCAACATAACTGGCCATGAAATCTCTACACAGATTCATGCAACTAGCCATGGAAACTCTACGTAGAATCACACAACTGGCCATTAAAACTCTACATATAATCACAGAACTAGCCAGGAAACCTCTACATAGAATCACACAACTGGTCATGAAACCTCTACATAGAATCACACAACTGGCCATTAAAACTCTACATAGAATTACACAACTGGCCATCAAAACTCTACATAGAATCACACAACTGGCCATGAAAACTCTACATAGAATCACAGAACTAGCCAGGAAACCTCTACATAGAATCACACAACTGGTCATGAAACCTCTACATAGAATCACACAACTGGCCATGAAAACTCTACATAGAATCACTCAACTGGTCATGAAACCTCTACATAGAATCACACAACTGGCCATGAAAACTCTACATAGAATCACACAACTGGCCATGAAAACTCTACATAGAATCACACAACTGGCCATTAAAACTCTACATAGAATTACACAACTGGCCATGAAAACTCTACGTAGAATCACACAACTGGCCATTAAAACTCTACATATAATCACAGAACTAGCCATGAAACCTCTACATAGAATCACACAACTGATCATGAAACCTCTACATAGAATCACACAACTAGCCATTAACTATCTACATAGAATTACACAACTGGCCATTAAAACTCTACATAGAATCACACAACTGGCCATGAAAACTCTACATAGAATCACAGAACTAGCCAGGAAACCTCTATATAGAATCACCCAACTGGTCATGAAACTTCTACATAGAATCACACAACTGGCCATGAAACCTCTACATAGAATCACACAACTGGCCATGAAAACTCTACATAGAATCACTCAACTGGTCATGAAAACTCTACATAGAATCGCACAACTGGTCATGAAAACTCTACATAGAATCACACAACTGGTCATGAAAACTCTACCTAGAATCACAAAATTGGCCATGAAACCTCTACATAGAATCACACAACTGGCCATGAAAGCTCTACATAGGAGTGGGTGGATGTGGAAATTCCGCACAGAGGCATTGTGATTATCCGCACATCACAGACACCACCAGAAGCTGTGCAGTGCACAAACGCAACATAACTGGCCATGAAATCTCTACACAGATTCATGCAACTAGCCATGAAAACTCTACGTAGAATCACACAACTGACCATTAAAACTCTACATATAATCACAGAACTAGACAGGAAACCTCTACATAGAATCACACAACTGGTCATGAAACCTCTACATAGAATCGCACAACTGGCCATTAAAACTCTACATAGAATTACACAACTGGCCATTAAAACTCTACATAGAATCACACAACTGGCCATGAAAACTCTATATAGAATCACAGAACTGGCCAGGAAACCTCTACAAAGAATCACACAACTGGTCATGAAACCTCTACATAGAATCACACAACTGGCCATGAACACTCTACATAGAATCACTCAACTGGTCATGAAACCTCTACATAGAATCACACAACTGGCCATGAAAACTCTACATAGAATCACTCAACTGGCCATGAAAACTCTACATAAAATCACACAACTGGCCATGAAAACTCTACAGAGAATCACACAACTGGTCATGAAAACTCTACATAGAATCACACAACTGGCCATGAAAACCCTACATACAATCACACAACTGGCCATGAAAACTCTACATTGAATCACATAACTGGCCATGAAAACTCTAGATAGAATCACACAACTGGTCATGAAAACTCTACCTAGAATCACAAAACTGTCCATGAAAGCTCTACATAGGAGTGGGTGGATGTGGAAATTCCGCACAGAGGCATTGTGATTATCCGCACATCACAGACTCCACCAGAAGCTGTGCAGTGCACAAAGGCATCATAACTGGCCGTGAAATCTCTACACAGATTCATGCACATAGCCATGAAAACTCTAAGTAGAATCACACAACTGACCATTAAAACTCTACATATAATCACAGAACTAGACAGGAAACCTCTACATAGAATCACACAACTGGTCATGAAACCTCTACATAGAATCGCACAACTGGCCATTAAAACTCTACATAGAATTACACAACTAGCCATTAAAACTCTACATAGAATCACACAACTGGCCATGAAAACTCTATATAGAATCACAGAACTGGCCAGGAAACCTCTACAAAGAATCACACAACTGGTCATGAAACCTCTACATAGAATCACACAACTGGCCATGAAAACTCTACATAGAATCACTCAACTGGTCATGAAACCTCTACATAGAATCACACAACTGGCCATGAAAACTCTACATAGAATCACTCAACTGGTCATGAAAACTCTACATAGAATCACACAACTGGCCATGAAAACTCTACATAGAATCACACAACTGGCCATTAAAACTCTACATAGAATTACACAACTGGCCATGAAAACTCTACGTAGAATCACACAACTGGCCATTAAAACTCTACATATAATCACAGAACTAGCCATGAAACCTCTACATAGAATCACACAACTGATCATGAAACCTCTACATAGAATCACACAACTAGCCATTAACTATCTACATAGAATTACACAACTGGCCATTAAAACTCTACATAGAATCACACAACTGGCCATGAAAACTCTACATAGAATCACAGAACTAGCCAGGAAACCTCTATATAGAATCACCCAACTGGTCATGAAACTTCTACATAGAATCACACAACTGGCCATGAAACCTCTACATAGAATCACACAACTGGCCATGAAAACTCTACATAGAATCACTCAACTGGTCATGAAAACTCTACATAGAATCGCACAACTGGTCATGAAAACTCTACATAGAATCACACAACTGGTCATGAAAACTCTACCTAGAATCACAAAATTGGCCATGAAACCTCTACATAGAATCACACAACTGGCCATGAAAGCTCTACATAGGAGTGGGTGGATGTGGAAATTCCGCACAGAGGCATTGTGATTATCCGCACATCACAGACACCACCAGAAGCTGTGCAGTGCACAAACGCAACATAACTGGCCATGAAATCTCTACACAGATTCATGCAACTAGCCATGAAAACTCTACGTAGAATCACACAACTGACCATTAAAACTCTACATATAATCACAGAACTAGACAGGAAACCTCTACATAGAATCACACAACTGGTCATGAAACCTCTACATAGAATCGCACAACTGGCCATTAAAACTCTACATAGAATTACACAACTGGCCATTAAAACTCTACATAGAATCACACAACTGGCCATGAAAACTCTATATAGAATCACAGAACTGGCCAGGAAACCTCTACAAAGAATCACACAACTGGTCATGAAACCTCTACATAGAATCACACAACTGGCCATGAAAACTCTACATAGAATCACTCAACTGGTCATGAAACCTCTACATAGAATCACACAACTGGCCATGAAAACTCTACATAGAATCACTCAACTGGCCATGAAAACTCTACATAAAATCACACAACTGGCCATGAAAACTCTACAGAGAATCACACAACTGGTCATGAAAACTCTACATAGAATCACACAACTGGCCATGAAAACCCTACATACAATCACACAACTGGCCATGAAAACTCTACATTGAATCACATAACTGGCCATGAAAACTCTAGATAGAATCACACAACTGGTCATGAAAACTCTACCTAGAATCACAAAACTGTCCATGAAAGCTCTACATAGGAGTGGGTGGATGTGGAAATTCCGCACAGAGGCATTGTGATTATCCGCACATCACAGACTCCACCAGAAGCTGTGCAGTGCACAAAGGCAGCATAACTGGCCGTGAAATCTCTACACAGATTCATGCACATAGCCATGAAAACTCTACGTAGAATCACACAACTGGCCATTAAAACTCTACATATAATCACAGAACTAGCCAGGAAACCTCTACCTAGAATCACACAACTGGTCATGAAACCTCTACATAGAATCACACAACTGGCCATTAAAACTCTACATAGAATTACACAACTGGCCATTAAAACTCTATATAGAATCACACAACTGGCCATTAAAACTCTACATAGAATCACAGAACTAGCCAGGAAACCTCTACATAGAATCACACAACTGGCCATTAAAACTCTACATAGAATTACACAACTGGCCATGAAAACTCTACATAGTATCACACAACTGGCCATGAAAACTCTACATAGAATCACAGAACTAGCCAGGAAACCTCTACATAGAATCACACAACTGGTCATGAAACCTCTACATAGAATCACAAAAACTGGCCATGAAAACTCTGCATAGAATCACTCAACTGGTCATGAAACCTCTACATAGAATCACACAACTGGCCATGAAAACTCTACATAGAATCACTCAACTGGTCATGAAAACTCTACATAGAATCACACAACTGGCCATGAAAACTCTACATAGAATCACACAACTGGCCATTAAAACTCTACATAGAATTACACAACTGGCCATGAAAACTCTACGTAGAATCACACAACTGGCCATTAAAACTCTACATATAATCACAGAACTAGCCATGAAACCTCTACATAGAATCACACAACTGATCATGAAACCTCTACATAGAATCACACAACTAGCCATTAACTATCTACATAGAATTACACAACTAGCCATTAAAACTCTACATAGAATCACACAACTGGCCATGAAAACTCTACATAGAATCACAGAACTAGCCAGGAAACCTCTATATAGAATCACCCAACTGGTCATGAAACTTCTACATAGAATCACACAACTGGCCATGAAACCTCTACATAGAATCACACAACTGGCCATGAAAACTCTACATAGAATCACTCAACTGGTCATGAAAACTCTACATAGAATCGCACAACTGGTCATGAAAACTCTACATAGAATCACACAACTGGTCATGAAAACTCTACCTAGAATCACAAAACTGGCCATGAAACCTCTACATAGAATCACACAACTGGCCATGAAAGCTCTACGTAGGAGTGGGTGGATGTGGAAATTCCGCACAGAGGCATTGTGATTATCCGCACATCACAGACACCACCAGAAGCTGTGCAGTGCACAAACGCAACATAACTGGCCATGAAATCTCTACACAGATTCATGCAACTAGCCATGGAAACTCTACGTAGAATCACACAACTGGCCATTAAAACTCTACATATAATCACAGAACTAGCCAGGAAACCTCTACATAGAATCACACAACTGGTCATGAAACCTCTACATAGAATCACACAACTGGCCATTAAAACTCTACATAGAATTACACAACTGGCCATCAAAACTCTACATAGAATCACACAACTGGCCATGAAAACTCTACATAGAATCACAGAACTAGCCAGGAAACCTCTACATAGAATCACACAACTGGTCATGAAACCTCTACATAGAATCACACAACTTGCCATGAAAACTCTACATAGAATCACTCAACTGGTCATGAAACCTCTACATAGAATCACACAACTGGCCATGAAAACTCTACATAGAATCACTCAACTGGTCATGAAAACTCTACATAGAATCACACAACTGGCCATGAAAACTCTACATAGAATCACACAACTGGCCATGAAAACCCTACATACAATCACACAACTGGCCATGAAAACTCTACATTGAATCACATAACTGGCCATGAAAACTCTAGATAGAATCACACAACTGGTCATGAAAACTCTACCTAGAATCACAAAACTGTCCATGAAAGCTCTACATAGGAGTGGGTGGATGTGGAAATTCCGCACAGAGGCATTGTGATTATCCGCACATCACAGACTCCACCAGAAGCTGTGCAGTGCACAAAGGCAGCATAACTGGCCGTGAAATCTCTACACAGATTCATGCACATAGCCATGAAAACTCTACGTAGAATCACACAACTGGCCATTAAAACTCTACATATAATCACAGAACTAGCCAGGAAACCTCTACCTAGAATCACACAACTGGTCATGAAACCTCTACATAGAATCACACAACTGGCCATTAAAACTCTACATAGAATTACACAACTGGCCATTAAAACTCTATATAGAATCACACAACTGGCCATTAAAACTCTACATAGAATCACAGAACTAGCCAGGAAACCTCTACATAGAATCACACAACTGGCCATTAAAACTCTACATAGAATTACACAACTGGCCATGAAAACTCTACATAGTATCACACAACTGGCCATGAAAACTCTACATAGAATCACAGAACTAGCCAGGAAACCTCTACATAGAATCACACAACTGGTCATGAAACCTCTACATAGAATCACAAAAACTGGCCATGAAAACTCTGCATAGAATCACTCAACTGGTCATGAAACCTCTACATAGAATCACACAACTGGCCATGAAAACTCTACATAGAATCACTCAACTGGTCATGAAAACTCTACATAGAATCACACAACTGGCCATGAAAACTCTACATAGAATCACACAACTGGCCATTAAAACTCTACATAGAATTACACAACTGGCCATGAAAACTCTACGTAGAATCACACAACTGGCCATTAAAACTCTACATATAATCACAGAACTAGCCATGAAACCTCTACATAGAATCACACAACTGATCATGAAACCTCTACATAGAATCACACAACTAGCCATTAACTATCTACATAGAATTACACAACTAGCCATTAAAACTCTACATAGAATCACACAACTGGCCATGAAAACTCTACATAGAATCACAGAACTAGCCAGGAAACCTCTATATAGAATCACCCAACTGGTCATGAAACTTCTACATAGAATCACACAACTGGCCATGAAACCTCTACATAGAATCACACAACTGGCCATGAAAACTCTACATAGAATCACTCAACTGGTCATGAAAACTCTACATAGAATCGCACAACTGGTCATGAAAACTCTACATAGAATCACACAACTGGTCATGAAAACTCTACCTAGAATCACAAAACTGGCCATGAAACCTCTACATAGAATCACACAACTGGCCATGAAAGCTCTACGTAGGAGTGGGTGGATGTGGAAATTCCGCACAGAGGCATTGTGATTATCCGCACATCACAGACACCACCAGAAGCTGTGCAGTGCACAAACGCAACATAACTGGCCATGAAATCTCTACACAGATTCATGCAACTAGCCATGGAAACTCTACGTAGAATCACACAACTGGCCATTAAAACTCTACATATAATCACAGAACTAGCCAGGAAACCTCTACATAGAATCACACAACTGGTCATGAAACCTCTACATAGAATCACACAACTGGCCATTAAAACTCTACATAGAATTACACAACTGGCCATCAAAACTCTACATAGAATCACACAACTGGCCATGAAAACTCTACATAGAATCACAGAACTAGCCAGGAAACCTCTACATAGAATCACACAACTGGTCATGAAACCTCTACATAGAATCACACAACTTGCCATGAAAACTCTACATAGAATCACTCAACTGGTCATGAAACCTCTACATAGAATCACACAACTGGCCATGAAAACTCTACATAGAATCACTCAACTGGTCATGAAAACTCTACATAGAATCACACAACTGGCCATGAAAACTCTACATAGAATCACACAACTGGCCATTAAAACTCTACATAGAATTACACAACTGGCCATGAAAACTCTACGTAGAATCACACAACTGGCCATTAAAACTCTACATATAATCACAGAACTAGCCATGAAACCTCTACATAGAATCACACAACTGATCATGAAACCTCTACATAGAATCACACAACTAGCCATTAACTATCTACATAGAATTACACAACTGGCCATTAAAACTCTACATAGAATCACACAACTGGCCATGAAAACTCTACATAGAATCACAGAACTAGCCAGGAAACCTCTATATAGAATCACCCAACTGGTCATGAAACTTCTACATAGAATCACACAACTGGCCATGAAACCTCTACATAGAATCACACAACTGGCCATGAAAACTCTACATAGAATCACTCAACTGGTCATGAAAACTCTACATAGAATCGCACAACTGGTCATGAAAACTCTACATAGAATCACACAACTGGTCATGAAAACTCTACCTAGAATCACAAAATTGGCCATGAAACCTCTACATAGAATCACACAACTGGCCATGAAAGCTCTACATAGGAGTGGGTGGATGTGGAAATTCCGCACAGAGGCATTGTGATTATCCGCACATCACAGACACCACCAGAAGCTGTGCAGTGCACAAACGCAACATAACTGGCCATGAAATCTCTACACAGATTCATGCAACTAGCCATGAAAACTCTACGTAGAATCACACAACTGACCATTAAAACTCTACATATAATCACAGAACTAGACAGGAAACCTCTACATAGAATCACACAACTGGTCATGAAACCTCTACATAGAATCGCACAACTGGCCATTAAAACTCTACATAGAATTACACAACTGGCCATTAAAACTCTACATAGAATCACACAACTGGCCATGAAAACTCTATATAGAATCACAGAACTGGCCAGGAAACCTCTACAAAGAATCACACAACTGGTCATGAAACCTCTACATAGAATCACACAACTGGCCATGAAAACTCTACATAGAATCACTCAACTGGTCATGAAACCTCTACATAGAATCACACAACTGGCCATGAAAACTCTACATAGAATCACTCAACTGGCCATGAAAACTCTACATAAAATCACACAACTGGCCATGAAAACTCTACAGAGAATCACACAACTGGTCATGAAAACTCTACATAGAATCACACAACTGGCCATGAAAACCCTACATACAATCACACAACTGGCCATGAAAACTCTACATTGAATCACATAACTGGCCATGAAAACTCTAGATAGAATCACACAACTGGTCATGAAAACTCTACCTAGAATCACAAAACTGTCCATGAAAGCTCTACATAGGAGTGGGTGGATGTGGAAATTCCGCACAGAGGCATTGTGATTATCCGCACATCACAGACTCCACCAGAAGCTGTGCAGTGCACAAAGGCAGCATAACTGGCCGTGAAATCTCTACACAGATTCATGCACATAGCCATGAAAACTCTACGTAGAATCACACAACTGGCCATTAAAACTCTACATATAATCACAGAACTAGCCAGGAAACCTCTACATAGAATCACACAACTGGTCATGAAACCTCTACATAGAATCACACAACTGGCCATTAAAACTCTACATAGAATTACACAACTGGCCATTAAAACTCTATATAGAATCACACAACTGGCCATTAAAACTCTACATAGAATCACAGAACTAGCCAGGAAACCTCTACATAGAATCACACAACTGGTCATGAAACCTCTACATAGAATCACACTACTGGCCATGAAAACTCTACATAGAATCACTCAACTGGTCATGAAACCTCTACATAGAATCACACAACTGGCCATGAAAACTCTACATAGAATCACTCAACTGGTCATGAAAACTCTACATAAAATCACACAACTGGCCATGAAAACTCTACATAGAATCACACAACTGGTCACACAACTGGTCATGAAAACTCTACATAGAATCACACAACTGGCCATGAAAACCCTACATTCAATCACACAACTGGCCATGAAAACTCTACATAGAATTACACAACTGTCCATGAAAACTCTACGTAGAATCACACAACTGGTCATGAAAACTCTACCTAGAATCACAAAACTGTCCATGAAACCTCTACATAGAATCACACAACTGGCCATGAAACCTCTACATAGAATCACAAAACTGGCCATGAAACCTCTACATAGAATCAGCATTGGAGGCATGCTTTGTAAACAGAGGGCGGCCCTGCCGACTACACACCTAACAAACTAAGCTACAAGAGACCATAACAACTCTACGTATGATCACCACAAGAACAAACTAAACACAGGTTCCATAAGAAGCTATGCAGTGCACAAAGGAAGCATAACTGCTCTGGACAACTCTACACATAATCACTACAAGAGGCACACTCTTCAGACAGCAGGCAGCCACGCTGACTGTACTCAGGGACTTACCAACTAAGCTACAGGAGTCCATGAAAATTCTTAACAGGCAGATAGCTCTATTATTGGTCACCAGAAGAGATACCTAAACCTCTCCACCTACTCCAAATTCAGTTTCTTCAAAGGTTTTGAATAAGTCTTTCGGAAGCTGGGGCAGTATATGGTCTATGCAGGTTGTGGGTGTCTTCTGCCAAACCAGGCTGAGATAGCCGAGCACCCCGGGTGGAACTGGGGTCTCAACAGGTGACAGGCTGAGGGAGGGATCATGTTATACTATGTGGGAGGCACAAATAATCAAATGTGGGGAAAGTGGTTTATTATATGGTGTGGTTGTGCAACCTCATTGCATAATAAAAACTCAGTTCTGTTTAAGGTCCAGTGACGTTTGTTTGTAAAGCATTAGCTCAGCCCTTGGCAGCTGTGGCTCAGGCCAGTCACGTTTCACCAAAGAAGCACATGTCAAGTATTAAGACGTATCAAAACAGTTGAAGCACAAAACGCAGCACAATAAAAACCCAACACCAACCTATAAACATACTTTGTATTTGTATCTTTAAATAGACACCTCAGTGACAGAAATCAAACGGCAGGTCCCAGAGATATGAATTTCAAAGAAACATAAAATCACAGCTTTTCAGTTCAATACAATACATTATTAAACCTACAGTGGCTCCAGGCTTAAGGTTAGCCATCACAAGTAATTTGAAAAAGTCTTTAAGAGCACTCTTGGGACCAAGGCTGACAGATAGCCAGTCACAGGGATCAAAACGTCCAGTTGAACAGTTACTTCACAGTAAAAGAAGTCCTCAGTCCAGTTCCAGGGTCTATGGACGATACGTCAAAGTAGTCAATTCAGTGGTCCTGGTGCAAGGGTAAAGGATGCTGAAGATGCTCAAGGTTTGCAATGGATTCCTATGAGTGGTCCTGATGCAAGGGTGAAAGATGCTGAAGATGCTCAAGGTTTGCAATGGATTCCCGTGGAGTGGTCCTGATGCAAGGGTGAAGGATGCTGAAGATGCTCAAGGTTTGCTAGGGATTCCTATGGAGTGGTCCTGATGCAAGGGATGAAGGATGCTGAAGTTGCTCAAGGTTTGCAATGGATTCCTGTGGAGTGGTCCTGATGCAAGAGTGAAGGATGCTGAAGATGCTCAAGGTTTGCAATGGATTCCTGTGGAGTGGTCCTGATGCAAGAGTGAAGGATGCTGAAGATGCTCAAGGTTTGCAATAGATTCCTATGGAGTGGTCCTGATGCAAGGGATGCAGGATGCTGAAGATACTCAAGGATGATGAGGATGCTGACCCAGTGTCGGTGGTCTTCCTGTGGCCACCCCTTGGTCCACGCACACAGAAGAGTGACTTTGACCTCAGGGGTTGATGTCCCTCATAGTCTGAGTGAAGTCAAGCACAAAACCAGTTGCCACTGGTCTACTGGTTTCTGGTTACAGCAAAACCAGTGGTTCCCTTCAAACTTCAAGTAACTTCCATGCTGGGCAACCGAACTGCACTCCGACGACTCTCCCAGGTTCAGCAGACTCAGGTGCAACTTTTGAGAGTGAGGCTTCGGCCTCCCAAGCTGAACCTCGGGGTACAGAGACATTCAGGCTTCTTGGGGCATCCTCGCTATGCTGGTTCCAGTGACCAGCAGGCTAGTCACTCTTTGGTCCCTTCTGTGCAGCCATAATCTGAGGTCTGGGTGCTCGGGGTTCCACTTTTATGCCCACTAGAATCCTAGGGGGATGTGGTGACTAACTAGCCAATGGGCTACCAGGCCCCCCTCATCTGATGATGACTTCCTGTAAAGAGTGGCATCTGGATAGCCAAGAATGCACTATTCTGCCTACTCCCAACATAAGAGAACCCTTCTCTTGGGGTGTGGAGCTCCCTTGCCCAGCCCAGACGGATGCCTACCTGGAGGCTACACATTCTCTGAAAAAACAGTTTGACCACAGCTGCTTCCTCTGTGTCCGAGATGCCAGCCTATCTGGTAAAATAAAAGAGCAGCCCCTCTCGTGTGTGACTACCATTTGCCCTTCAAAGTCGGCTTCGCCTTTGAATTTCACTTTATGGGTTCACACCCAATCTGGCCATCTTGCCAAGAGGAGGCCACACCTCTACTCTTGGCAGACCTTTGTTCCTCTTCTGAGAGTCATTCTCACTTCTCTCTAGATGGGCAGAAGGCTGACTCGAGAACAGCCGCTTGTGTGCAACCGTAAACAGCTACTGGAAACTTTGGGCAACAAAGTGGCAACTTTGCCATTTGTGCAGAAGTTACATTGAATTTCACCTGAGCAACATGTCAGGTTTAATGCAAGGATTCTTTCAATACCTTGAAGTTCCAACTTTAGTATTCGTGTTTAGAAGTTAGCACTACTAAATATTGAGGTCCTGAATCTCCTGTGCACAGCATCGCATTCCCAGAGCGCTCGGGATGTCCTGGCCCCCCTACTTCCTACAGACACTTGAACAGAGTTCTGCTTGAACTGACTACGACTGCACAGCGTAGGCACTGCATTTTATATTACACTCCGGACTGAATGTGCTGCCTCGTCCCGATCACATTGGGCTTTCCTTCACCATAAGTGTACAACATGTAACAACTAAGGTACAAATAAAAGGCTTGCCCTGGTGATGATCTTGTCATCTTAAGAGGATGAGTACGCCATCGACAATATAGACAACACCTCCTCTGCACGACTCATTGTATACTTGAAGGGAGTGTGTCTGTAGATTTGTGATACAAATCTTTTATTCATGTATGACTCGTTTGCCTGAGCACATTTTCACGTCACGTTTGGCTCACCACCCTCTACAACCCAAGTTTTGAAAAATTCACCTATCAGTTTGGATATTAAAAACTTGGTTTTGAATTACATCATTGTTAATGTGTGCCCAGAGCGACCCCTGTTGTTTTTATAATAAATACTGAGGGGCAATAATGATGCTTGCGGATCTGCACCAGCAGCGAACCAGGAATATGGCTGCCCATCTCGTAGCTCGGCCAGTTGTGTCTGGATGGCGAGCCAAGCGCTGCACCATTCGAAGATCAGACATTAATCTAGTCCGTCAATGCCAACCTGGAAAATAAACACGTGGCTAAACTAATCAGAGAATGTGGACTGCTCCAGTAGATCACTCCCTGACTCCTGGTCCATTCACCCCCTCGGTCACCATCTCAGAGCTTCATAATGGCTGTGTCCACGCCATGCGTCATGAGGAACCTAGCCCGTTACCACGCATATCCCTTCCACCCACATCAATGCTAGAGTTGGGATCCTTGCAATGGGGTTGTCACTGCAAGGATATCCAGGTTCTTCCTTTTCAGTAGTGAACCAATCCTTCTCATTTTAGGGAGATGAGGTGTTCTGTTGTTCTTTAAGGCTTTATTCATTTCCTAATTGGGACCAGCTATGAATCTGTACGCTCCAGCCAAACTGGGTTAACGTGACTGAGGTAGACAAGGATAGCGTGGTGGACTGAATTCCCGTGAATGGATTCTCCTGATTAATTGTTCCCCCAGAAAGAGGGCGGTTTTCTGTCACTACCCATACCTCAACGGGGAGCTCTGCCACTCTCGTCACCCACGAAGACTATGCCTCAATGAAATTTGTGAAGCATGGAAATCTAGATGGGAGAATAAATTGAGAAAGCAGGGTTGCAGGTAAGTAACTCATTCTTTTTGGTTTCAAGGTTCTCCTTCCTCCTGTGCTTGTACTCTGTGCCATGTGTGCTGCCTCTCAGTCTTCTGTCTGAGCCATCTGTCACTTTGGGTCAGGTTGTTTTCTGTGTCGGCACTTGTTCAGTTTCTGCTTTTGTCCTCTCCCTACTGGGCTGCCATTTTATTGTTCTGTTCTTTACTCTTGCAGGTTTCCTGCCAAAGGCTGAGCTCCTGGAGATTTTTAGCACCGAGTTCCAGATGCGACTGCTTTGGGGCAGCCGTGGAGCCGAAAGCAGCCAGGCTGAGCGCTACGAGAAGTTTGCCAAGGTCCTCACAGCACTATCTCACAAACTGGAGCCTGCTGTGCGCTTCAGTGAACTGTAACACAGGAGGTGTCCAAGCCAGCACATACAACAGAACAGTACATCAACGGAGACAGAAACCAGGGAAGGACCACGCGAGGGGCGAGAAGGACGTAGAGCACCTGCAAGAGGACAGTACAACATTATTAGGTGGGAGAGTAGGATGGGGAGGAAGGGAAGGTGCCTTCAAAGGAGCTGCACCTCCAAGGAGAATGAGCACTCTACTAGAGCCGTCCAGATGATGAAGAGGGGGGCAGAGGTCCTGATATAAACTTAGCACCCAAGGAACAAGCAAAGCGTCAAAGTCACCTAGTGGGGAGGAGGATGGCAGCAGTAACCAATACAGTGCCGTCCACCCACTGGGGCAGGGAAATGTTAGCAAGGATCTCCTGCAGCACCACTGGCCCTAAGAAGATGAAATAAGTGCGGAAGGGCCAATGAACCAAGGAAGGAACTGAGAGCATGCAGAATGGCTGGTTGCTGAGCTCTTGCAATGCCAGTGAATCAGTGTTTTCAGGCTGAGGAAGGATCACTTACAGGCTGCAATGGTCCACCAGGCCAAGTTTGAGGATGAGTCGTGAGGAAGATGCTCCTACACAGCCAGGGTCCCCGAAAGCAGCAGCGCTTGATGATGGGATTACAGACAGGACAGAGGCTGAAACTGCCATTTACAGAGCTGAGTGTGGGCACTGGAGCTGTGGGCATAGGAGCTGTGGGCAATGGAGCTGTGGGCACTGGAGCTGTGGGCACTGGAGCTGTGGGCACTGGAGCTGTGGGCAATGGAACTGTGGGCACTTTAGCTGTGGAGCTGTGGGCAGTGGAGCTGTAGGCATTGGAGCTGTGAACACTGGAGTTGTGGGCATTGGAGCTGTGGACACTGGAGCTGTGGTCTTTGGAGCTGTGAGGAGCTGTTTGTTCCCCAGTTTCTGCTTATTCTTAACCTTCCTGCTGGACTTTTGATGGTCTGCCCTACCACTACACAACCCTACCGGGTGCTTGCTCCTAAAACACGTGCCAGCCTCTGAAGAGGCACATCTTTCACAAGAAACCCTGGGAACAGAACCTCTGCCTGGACACGACACTGGCTCAGTCCGCCAACTCTAAGGAGTCTTTGGGATATGAGGCCTGATTTAGAACGCAGCGGACGGTTTACTCCGTCACAAGTGTGACGGATATCCGGTCTGCCGACATCTAAATCCCATAGCATATAATGTCATTTAGGTTTCAGCGGACGGATATCCGTTGTGATGGAGCGACCCGTCCGCTGAGTTCTAAATCCCATAGCATATAATGTGATTTAGGTTTCAGCGGATGGATATCTGTTGTGATGGAGCGACCCATCCGCTGAGTTCTAAATCAGGCCGATAGACAGGAAAGGAGCACAGGCGCGGGCTCTACCCTCCCCTGCTCGTATGTTCTGAGCCCTCGCATGAGGATACTGACCTTGTGCACTTTGTTCTATGTTTATTGACGTTTTCTACAATAGGCCCCTGTAGATATTTGTCTGGTTTAGTTACTATCACTATGAAACTGTGGTTACAGAACCATAAATGGCAATCATTGCACACATCTTTGTGGTCTCGACTCATACCTGTTCTTGCTAGTTAGGTGTCACTTCCTGGTTGTAAATACCCATCTGTATATATTAGTTCACACCACATCCTGTCTGTACATAATGGGAGAGCACCGTTTATTGTCTAAAATATAGTAGATACTTCCTGCATACAACAGCTGAGAAGCACTTTGTGTCTGTAAAGATTAATTGCAGATGCGCTCCTGTTTGTAAATAGTAGTTGTGCATCAGTTACTTCTGTACAGACCTGCAACTGCTACTCTCAGTGTATATATTTCTAGTTCTACCATTTCCATTTGTAAATAAATGTATTAATGTACATGGCTTATGGTTTTAGTGCCAAACAATAACACCTTTATGCATCTTTGGTGTGATCAGTGCACAAAGGGTTTTTTTCACTGTGTCCTAGTGTTGAGGCTGGAAGGTCCAAGTTCCTAAGGGAATGACGCAGGCAGGTATTCTAAGATACTTCTTCATTGACGTCCCATCTCCCTAGTGACTTTGCAGCAGATACCATCAAGTTGGTCAGCACTCTACAGCCACACTGCCCTATCGAGACACGAAGAGATGCACAACCTGGAGGGAGGGACGAAACAAGGCCAGGTTACCTGATTGTGAGAGTCCTTTGTTGACCCCTAACCATGGCTTGGATGTCTGATAAGTTGTTGTTACCTGCTTCAATCTGATGCAGACTTCTAGCTGCAGATTCCTTACCTGTGAATTCTCCCCAAGTGTCAGACTGCATCCGGAAGATTTTTCGTGAGCAGTACTCCTTCATGGCAATAGGTAGCGTTGATCGGCTTCACATCAGTCGTCGTCCACATCAGAAGTGACATCGTGGCACCTATATCAATCGCAAGCCCAGATGCACCGACATCAGTTCTTTTCTTTCCGCACCAGAACTTGCGCTGATGTGAAGAAGAGCTTCCCCTCAGTCAGTTTTTGACTGAAGTTTTTCAGCGTTTGTCGACTATTTATGAGATTTTTCCTCCTGGTGTGTCAGTGTTGTCATCCAGGAAGACAGGTTTTAAGCCCTATGCAGCCTGTCATCGGCTGATGTCAGTGACAGATCCACACCTCATCTGTCTATTGAGTTTGGAGCGTGACCGCAACCTTAAGTTGTGCTCTGATTCCCGGGCCATGCATCCGAAGGCTTTGAGGGAGTGGTCCCTAAAGCTGATGGTGGCCCGGCATGTGACTCCATGCAGGTCGAGGTCGCACTTGAGGGGAAGGTCCCTGGGGCCGCTTGCAGAGTCCGAAGCCGTCGTCATCCCGCTCCAAGTCCTCAGGGCAATCAGGTAAGTCGAGGCACAAGAAGAAGAGCAAGAAGTCGAAGTGGTCTTCGACTTCTCCTCGCATGTCGGCCGACGCAATCGCATTTTAGGCTGTATTCTTTGGAACCTGCCCCCTAGCCCAGCTCTGCACTTCCCTGACTTTTTGAGAGCCGGAGCGACCCCTGCCCAACTCAAAGAGTTCTTTTTTTAAATTATTTTTATTAAACAATGTGTGACATACAATGAATGAGACAAGGATAGCACAAGTATCTTCATGTGGTGCTATGAAGCTGATCCCAATATCCTCACCAAGTTCATAAGAATCTAAGTATTTATCCCAACTCTTTGGCCCCACTCTAATCATATCAGTGTAGCCTCTTCCCTTCTCCCACCCAACTTGAAGAATTCCAAGAGACCATGTGGCTCATTTTTGGGCAGTCCGACCCCGTTGGCGCTCCTTCGGTCCCCACGGGGTTAGAAGGGGCCCTATCAGGTTCCGCATCTGTGGCTTTGGCCTCAGCACTGGTGGGCCCACAAGGATCCTCCTGGATCCGGACCCACGCACCGGTCATACAGTCTGGTCCTTCCCTGGCACCAGTTCCACTGCCAACGCTCCTGGCGCCATTGCCATTGTCACGTCGACTCCGACACAGAGCCGAATGGGTGTTGCCTAATGCGGTCTCCAGCGCGGGAAGGAGCTTTGCCTCCTAGATTGGATCCTGAGCCCTTGAGGCCTCGGTGGGGACTGGGAGAGGTTGCTGAACCCTTTAGAATTCTAGCCTTATGAGGAAGAAATGGACTGGTGTGAGGATCTAGGTGAAGCCAGTGGGCTGGATAATTCTCCAGATACTGGTATGCTTTCTCCCCCTACAGTGGCTACAAAGAAGGGTGCTTCCTATGCAATGGTGGTGCAGAAGGTGACTGAGATCCTAGACCTTCAGCTACCCTCAGTGGCAGTCAAACTGAATCTCTTGAAGGAGGTGCTACAGCTGGGAGTTTCCACATCCGAACCCTTACTCTGGTTCAGTGATGCCCTCACGGGTGTCCTCACGGTACCTGGGGCTCCTGTGAATAGGACGATTGCCTGCCGCTCTCGCCCCACTCTTGGGGACCCAACTTCCTCACACACACCCTACCCATGTGAGCTTGGCGGTCCAAGCCTCAAGTTCCCACAGCAGGTTTCCTACCACTCCCCCGGATAAGGAATCTTAAGAGGCTGGATTAATTTGGGAAGAAGATTTTTTCAGCCATCCTTGCACTGCGGTCCGTGAATACCGCATGCCTTTTGGGCTGTTATTCTCACACCCTGTGGGACATGGTTCGCAAGTGCTGCCACAGGTTCCGGAGGAGTCAAAGGCTGTACTCTCTCAGGCTGATGCCGATGGGAAGGACGCAGCAAAATTCACAATTTTTTGAGGACTTGACATGACCAACTTGCTGGGCAGAGCGGTTTCCATGACAGTGGCCATGAGTCAAAAACACAAAAGAGTATGGGGTTCACTTATATTAAGGAGCTACTGACAGGGGGAGTATCCCCTGGGGCTCCTTGAACTCACTTGATGAGTTGGTTGTGTTATGTGCTGTGGAGGGTCGTGTAGTGATGGTGGGGGATGTTTCCTTTACAGACTAGGTGGTCTCACACACTATATAGTGTCATGCTTCATCATATGACCACCTAGACCCACCCAGGTAGGACAGTGCCACTTGGGCGGACTCAACCTCACCGTTAAAAGAACAGGAGGGAGTGCGTAAATTGTATCTAGACAGTCACCTGTGTGAGAGTACACTTTTATTAGTGGTGTCCGCTGGTGTGATTAAGAGCAAGGATGGGACACCTCTGTGAGAACAAGGACTCACTGGTCACCTATCTAAAAGTTACTGGCCAACATGTTTCTGACCACTGCAAACAGCCAAGGAAGATCTGGGGTCATTCTGCAGGGCCTAGGATCCCTCAAAGTCATGCAATGCAAGGAAAACCTACTCTGCTCAAGCGGTCCAGTGAGGGGACGGGTTAGGAGCACAGCAAGCGCCTCCTTTGGAGTTTGTGTGACTATAAGGGGACACTCCCCCTCCTGGAGTCCTGGGGCTATTAGCCTTCAGGTATAGGGTAAGACGTTCTTCCTTCCCCTTTGTTTTGCTGTGCAGTGTTGTGGTTCACAAGCCTTAACTTTGCTTTTGTTTCCCTCAGGCCTCCACAAGGTAATTCCTTGTTCACAGGTAGGCCCCATATCACTTCTTACACCATTTCACCCACACTCCCACTGAGCGGAGTAGGTTTTCCTTGCATTGCATGATTGTTCTCACAGAGGCGTCCCATCCTTGCTCTTCATCACACCAGTAGACACCACCAATAAAGGTGTACTCTCACACAGGTGCCTGTCTAGGTGTTTTTACTTCTTCCCTAGTATAGCTGGATCTCATATTTTCCAGACAAACTGAATTATACAGACTATACACAGTAGCTCCTTAATATAAGTGAACCCCATACTCTTTTGTGTTTTTGGTTCTATATATAGGGAGAAAGTATGGGTTGATTCCTTCTGGTTTGTTTTATTTCTTCCCTCCCTGACTCTCTTTATGTGTTGTGAGTGGCCATGAGTCACTATGCCTGGCTGATGACATCTGGCTTTTTGGGGGATGTTCAAGCTTCCTTTTGGACATACCCTTCAATGGCACCCGTCTCTTTGGAGACAAGACAGATTCGGCAATCGAGCACTTCACAGACTCTCTGGCTATGGCCAGGTCCCCTTGGGCCTAGCAGTAGCCCTCTGTCCCTGCCCCAATCTGCCTTTCGCTCCTTTCATGGCTATGGAAGGGGCTTCCAGCCGTGCCAATTCCTGGCCAGCCAGCATGCTGTGCATACTTCCCAGCCTCTGCATGGATGGGGGTGCGGTACCCACAGACCTCGTGGTGTCGCATAGGCTCTCATTATCCCAATGGGACTACTGGATTTGGGCGGAAGAATCACTTGCACCGTGGGCGACTGAGTCTGAACCCACTACAGGTGGCACCTGTCGGCCTAATCCGGGTTTTGCTCCGGCTAACTAGCAGTGCCTCATCTCCACCCAAGAGCAGGGGTGGTTGGGCGGTCAAGAGCATGACTCTATTGACTCCTCAGGGAAATCATGGTCCTCAGATCGCATCCGTTTCTCTCAGTTACATTAGTCTCATATATGCAAGGACAATCAGAGGCAGAATAGAGTTCAATAAGGTTTTATTGAAGTAACTGCATCTTAGATAATAAAACATGTACTGCAATAACCAGGACGATGAAGCATGACAGGATTAAAATTGTGACAAGGAGAGTAAAAAATAAATATAATGCTACCATATTGTCACTAAGATCGTTAGGAGTAGTTTCTACCTAGCCTATGTTAGACCACAGCATGTTAAGCTCTAATGCTGCCCTTCAAGTTCCCCTGGGAAGACATCATCCCTCATACCTGAGCAAGAGGCCTGTAGTCTACATAAGCAGCTGCAGGGAAGCACTCAGCAATAAGCATACAGTCGTGGTCATCTGGCTGGAATCTCCCTCTAATGTACATGGGTCAAAGTCGTGTTTTTATAATAAAACAGCTGATGTTCCAAGAAAGGATCCCCACATAAGAGTGTGTATGTTTCTTTGAATATTAGAGATAAAGCGTACCACATTTGTCAGCAACCTATCTTACTGCAGCCTTGAGAAAAGCACAGAGTGAAAGAAATGTCTTAAGAACGCAGTGCTGGCCTAGGTGAAGAACAGCTAGATAGAGAAAATAAAACAAGACCGCAAATGTGGCTATTGTTAAAATAGTAAAATGAAGCTGAATAAAATATGTCTAGGTTAAAGTGCACAGCGGCAGGCCTAGTTTGCTAAAATGACATGTATGAAGCTATAACTAAATGGCTACACAACAGTGGGGCAGGTGGCCAGCGTTCTGGTCAGTCTACCAACAGGCAGGATTTGTCATCACCTGCCCCACTGGCAGTCTTTAACATCGGACAGGTTGGTTTTGCAGAGAGACCGGAGGGGCTACTCCCTCCCCTTCAAGACTACCCCTTCACCCATGCCCCCATCTCATGACCAGCTGATGGAGGATCATCTGTCCTTGCTGGCGAGGAAGTCGCCGCTGTCTTGGCCAGCGAAGCCATAGAGAGGGTCCTGGTGTTAGAAGCAGGCTATGGTTGCTATTCCCGCTACTTTCTGGACCCCAAAAACGACAGAGGTCTTCGATCTATCCTAGATCTATGAACCCTCACAGCCCATTCCTCAAAAAGGAGACATTTAAAATGCTCACCTTGGCTCAGGTCTTGTCCGCCTTGGATCCAGGAGACTGGATGGTCGCATTGGATTTGCAGTGCACCTGTTTTCACATTCCCATCCTGCCTGCCCGTCGGTACATTTGCAGTTTACGGTAGGCCCCAAGCAACTGATTTGAGTAGCCTCAACATGAGAACACAGCCACAGTCTTTACTGGTACTGCAGATGCTGGTCTGTCCGTACAAAAAGCATACACTCCCTCCAGACGTGATGCGTTAGTATCATGGGCAGTTGCGATGGAACAATTTTCAAACTGGGGGTGCATGCATCACTGTTACACCACGGAACTCATAGGGATTATGAAAAATGTAATCATCACACAAAGAACAAGTTTTGCAAATGAGCCAGATGCATTCAGCAGGGGAGGGGTGAGGATGTGGTACGCAGCTTGTAGTATATTTAGGAGCTGGTGTTGGGGTAGTCATATTAGTAAACCATGGTGTTGTAGTGCACCGCCATTTACGGACAGCACTTTTTCCATCAAAATTACCACTAAAGTTGCACAGACATATAGTTTTACTGCTAAAACTATATAGCGCAGAAACAATAATGTGTGGAAATTGCATTTCTGCAAATATTTGTCATTTGTGCATCACCTAGTTTATTACTTTAATTCTTTTAAAATATTTGTTTGCATCACACTTAAGAATTAGAAAAAAAGTGCTTTATTTGTGCTTTTTGGAATATTTGTACTGTTGATATATAGGTATTTAGATGTTGTTGTGTTAGAAGAAAACGACCTACGACAGCTTTTCCTTTCACACCAGCAAGACTGTCACACAGTTCACTTCAAAGCATCCTCACCCTTTACAATAAGAGAAAGAAAAGTGAACACCACTCGCTCTGTTAGAAGAATAAGCAGCGATCTGCCAGCACACATAGCCTGACATAGTGTCTGCGAAAGCCACGCAAATGTGACAAGATAAGCACAGAATCTAAAGACATCTTCAAAGCTCATTTAGTCTTCAGAACTCCTGGATGGTTATGGGGGTGCTGCAGCACCCCCTGTACCCCTTATTCCAGTGCCTATGATAAAGCCTGCTACTGCATCCAAAGCTCATGCCACTCAGTCTTGCATTTGGCACACAAGGTCTTAAATGTGGCTACTCGCCTGCATGCACATCCGAAAGAATTTACAAAGCCTACTACTATGACGGTAAGGGGAAACATTTTATGATTTACTGTTAGTCGTGAAACTCAGCCCTTACGAGCTACCATACACAATATTCTTGGTTAACTGCTACACCCATAAAGATCAGGGTTGGCGTAGACCTTGTAGATGGGTACACTTGGCAGCAATAGCTGGGTACCTGCAAAACAGAGAAAACTAAGCAATATGTAAAGTTCATTTTATTAAAGTGTTCATGGAAGTCTTAAAAGGGTCATCTCCAAGCCTGCCTCACCTCCCCTCCTTGGACCTTCGGATTGTCCTCACCAGACTCACAGAGGCCCCTTGAGCCACCCGCCTCAGAGAAGGAGTAAACGTCCGCTGCACATAGACAGGAGTACTGCAGACAGACTCGCACCAGCCAGCCTTGGCATGTCAACTGGTCCCGAGAATGGCCACAGTGGTTAGGAGAAAAAGCTGTTCACACATCAGGGTCCAAAGAGCATCATGTACCATGCGGGTCAGAACCAAGCGATTGGGAAAACTCAACAACTCTGTTGCTTTTGCTCAACCACATGTCCTGTCTCCAAAGCTGGCCCGACAAGACGGGTTGTCCGATGCATGCAAATGTGTTATGCTAAAGCCAACGTGCCAAGTGTCACCCATCAGGCACATTCTACTTGGTAAAAGGGGCGGCAATGGCGTACCCAGGAAATATTGCGATCGCAGATATTAGGGTTTTCTGTTCCAGGTTTCACCAAGCACTATGGGGCATATTTAGAGGAGGCTCGTGCTGCCGTTGTGTGACTGTTAGTGACGTAGCAGCAGCGCAAACCTTTCAACCGTATCTACGAGGCAATGCTAGGCTACTTTGCGCGGCTTTGAATGGCCTCATGGATATAGTAAGAGGCAGCGTAAACCGCTGTGCGGCCTGACTCTGCGCCAGGAAGGCTTTCGATGGGTGTTGCAGTCAGTGTTCCCACGCAAACCCTATGGATTTTGACGCTGCCCCAGATTTACAAGGACATATAAACCCTGGGGATGTGTCAAAACCTCACGCCTCCAAAGCCTCCTCTGTTTTCGCTCTCTCTATGTGTGCCGCGTGGTGCAAGGGTGCCTGCGTTAGCACTAGGCAGCCAAATTGGTGCCAGTACAGGAGGCAAGGACGGGAATGCGCTGTATTGCATAGATGCCGAGCACTCCTGCCCTCTCGCTGATGAAGGGCAGCTCACCAAGGTGGTTGCTGCACTGCCCTGTGCCACAAAGTTGTAAATCTGCCCTGTGCGTGGACATTCACACCAGATAAGAGGTGTTAGTAGCTCAAGCTGTAGTTAAAACTCTGTTCTGCACGTTTTCTACTTGCCCGGACTTGGGTACTGCTTTTCAGTCGGTGCACAGCATGTGACCTACACATGCTGCAGAAGCTAGACGTTCCCTTCCTTCACCTCCCAGTTTGTAGTTTTTCAGTACTATACACCCACATGGCCCCTGGCCACCTCTCCGGACGCATGCAAGTTGCACAAGCTGTGGAGTCACGAGAAAGTACCAATCGCTTCTCTTACTGAGTGGAAGATACTCTCCATGCGCGAGACGGATGACGACATCTGAATTTGAACAGCATCAATCACAAAAGTTGTACCTAGATGCCTTGTGTTACCACAACTCCTTTGGACTGAAAGCTTTCTACTGGTGGATTGTTAGTGTCTTCTTGGCTCTATATTATTGTACTGCTCTGTAAGTAAAATGTACACAATTGCGTGAATGCCAAATGGCGTCTTGGCGCTTGCATCCTAGTAGCGCTGGGCCTACTTGGAAATGGAAGAGAAAAGACGTTTTTACATTTCCCTGCAGTATGTCCGATTGGGTTGAGATCTCAAAAAAAGAGGCGCGGTGTTCCAAAGCTTACATGCCAACAATGAAAAACCTCTGCCTCCCCATCTATCCGTATTCATTGTCGGGATGGCCACTAGTTTAGCTGCACTTGATCTGAGACTGCGACAGGGGACATGACAGAAGGGTTTCTGAAGATGGAGAGGGCCAGTCTTGTAAAGCGCCTTGTGAACCAAACACAAAGCCTCTGACAAACATCTATCCAGTGAAGGCTAACAATGCTCAGGACTGAATTCTGGAATTTGTAGAAGCGGGCGAGCTGACGCATTTTGCAAAGTTGGGAGCTTCGATTGCAAGCGTTTCTGAATTCCCAGATACAACACATTGCAATAATTAATTTTGGAAATGACAAGGTTCACAAGAAGCCATTATTGAGGATCTGAAGGAATTCAAGAGAAGGCTTTTTTCAGGAACCTAAGAAGATAAAGGCAGGAAGAGGTGAAATGATTGATTTGCTCAGAGAAGCAAAGCTGTCTATCAGATATCACCCCTCCGGTCTTCACTCTCTGAGACGGAAGAGGCGCAAAATTAGAGCGCCGCCAGGAGGTATTCCAGAACGAGATATTATTTCCCAAAAAGGTGCCCCTCCGTCTTCTAAGAATTCAGTTTAAGGAAGTTTCAGGATATATGTTCTGGTATCTTTTCTATCTAATATTTATCTCTAGGATCAGAGCATGTGGCCTGTTGTTCTAAGTGTTACAGCTGGACGTCCAGCTAGAGAGAACTTCCAGTCCCAGCTGTCCTGTAAGTATCCCTGCAGGAGAGCTTTCTACCACTGTACGTGAAGTTATCCAAACTGACTTACATGATGCAATGGAAGGACTTGTCCTTCAAGAGTTTCAATCGCAGCAACAAACTCCGGGTTATTCCAGATGGGCGAGTTCAGGATTAACTCCAGAATTTTGTTTGCCTTTATGTCCGTCCATAATTTACAAAGTTGCAAATTAATTTCAAACTTTTCAGTAGCATTTTTGCAATCCTGATTGGAGTAGGAACTTTTGTGGATGGTCAAGGGTGTCTTTAGTCAAAGGGTTGGTTGCCACACATCGCACTGGAGCTTTGTGAACTAGGAATTCGAGTAGATGTGTTTCAGAAGCATGTTTTAGAGGCTGAACTCCCAAAGCCCCTTCCATAGCAAGCTTTATTACCATTTTCTTCTGACCAACTGATTGCTTTATTGTTCCAAATAAATCTAATTATTCGAGATTCTTATCTAGAAAAACAGTGAGCTGGACACTAGCACAGAGAAACGCTGGAAAACAATGTAACCTTTTCAGCATAATTAATAATCAGAGCCACTGGTGTTTGTAACAAGGGAGCACCCAATTATGCAGCACGGTTGACTAAATTATTCCGCAAGGAAGGCAAATTACGCAGCATCATGCCACACATTTTCTGATTTATTTTGTCATTTTTACATGCTACTGTTGTCTGTAGAAAGATTTCACCTCATCAGCAGCAGTTTAGCAACCAAATACAGAATAAGCAACTGAAAGCTGATCCGTTTACCTTTTCGAAGGGCCTTAATTTTCACGCAAACACCTAGATTTCAGTCATTTTTGATGTGTTTGAGTTACAAATTTTGATGTTGTTAAAATCTGCAGATTACGCACCAGATGATGGATTATGTAGCAAAAGCTGGAAATCCATAGATATGCACAAAAAAAAAAAAAGCTGTGGCCACGAAATTTTATAAAGGCAGTGGCCGTGCCACTAATCCTCTTGTGATACAGCCCGACTCTGATTAAGGTAAAGTGATCTCATTGTGTTGTCTGCTGTGGGCTGAGCCCGATGCATTGACATCTCAGTCTGGATATTTGGCAAATTATTTCTAATAGTCCAATGTTTCGGTTGATTGACATGATCTGCTTTAGTCTTTGCTCTTAAAGACTTGTCAGACTCTGAGACTGCTCTTGCAGCCAATGTGAAGCCAACATTGCCAGTGCTGTGGTCACTCCAGGCTCCGAGTGCGGCCTGGCCTTCAGTCTTGGGCCATTCACCCCACAACCCTCAGCATCGTGGGCAATGCTCAGTCTGGGAGCAAGCTTGTAATAAGCGGGATAAACAGTGCCAGTGCCCCCGACGCCCTGTTTACCGTCTCAGTTCATTGCTGGTAGATCCAGACTGCGCCAGATTTCTGAATGTTATTCTGGGTTTGGTAAATACTGGCCCAACATTGACTTGTCAATAGATTCGCTGTAACTCATTCTATCCTTGTGAAATATGGTGGACTGGAAAGCAGCCTGAGCGATTGCCAGTGACTGAGATGAATTCAGACTTTCCACCCATCACCTTTTTGGGCAGAGTCTGGACAGTGGTCGCGCTCTCGCTCAGCGCCCTCATGTAGGTGGTTCGTGACGTTCAGCTCCACCCAGTGATTGTGATTTGTGTGTCAAGTGCCCCCTAAAAATCCTTGCTTGCTACTGGGTAATCTTACTTTTTGTCCCACCTTTGTTTTGTTTCTTGTCTCGTCCCAGGGGATGGAAGTACACTGCTCGGTACTGTGAGATGTGTTCGCAGACTCCTTTGGCCTTTCGTCTGGAGCACTGAGACGAGAGCTCGGGGTTGTACATCTTACCTGGTCACATCTGCTGCGCATTGCAAGAGATTCCTCCTCCCTCTGTGCTGTCTCACCTTTGTTGATGGTTGTTGGTCGTGGCACAGAGCCCGGGTGCCACCCCTTCACTCTCATCTTGTCACACCCTGGACCCAGAGGAGGCCCTCTCTGCCCAGCACTCGGCCTTCCCTGGGGTGGCCCTTCCCGGGAGAGATGCGCAGCAAGGGCCAAACGTTCTATTAAAGTTTGCTGCTGTTTCTTTTTCTGAACTCTCCGTCGCTGCTTTTGTAAGCGAGGCTCTGGCTGACTGTGGCCGCGGCCGGCCCAGCTGACTGCAGTGACTTGTGGCCTGGGTTGTGCAGCCTTCCCTCCACTACAAGTGCAGGGGCCTCCTTCTCACAGTAGGACATAGAAATCATCCTTCTTTTCATTACAACAACTCCAAGGTGTTGTCTAGGTTATGTGCTGTGCTGCGGGGCCCCCATGTGCTGGGCCAGGGTCCCTCTCCCGGGGTCTCACGTTGCTTTTATGTTACCCGTGTGTCCTGTGCGCATCTGCAAGGCTGCATTGCATCTGCTGACTCCGGCCAGGAGTGAGAAGGCTCTTGCTTGGCCAATGTTCCGCCTTCTCTGCTCTGCACGGACACAGCAGATTGTGGTGACCCCCATCTCTGGCTGGCAGCGGCCGGGGAATCGCCCCACTAACTACAATGACATTTCACCCCCAGGCGCTCAGCGCTCGGAACCACCACCTTCCGCCAAACTCCTTGTGTGTCCAGGAACTTTCAGACAACAATTCAAATGTCACGATAAGTCTTGTGAATTATCTTCCTGCTTTAGCCTTTTGTCTAATGACAGGTTTCGCCCGCCGGGAACTGGCCCAGAGGGTGGAAATTCCTGCTGAAAAGAACGTGGACCAGGCAGACCACTAAAGTGCATTTTGTGCGGCTAGCTCAGAGGGTTACTGCTTTTGTCACAGGTATCATTTTGTTTCCTGTAGTTCATGAGTTGCAATCCTAGTATTAGACAATTACACATGAACTGCAATCAAGGAGCTGCATTTAAACTGTGTGGTGTTGTTGGACTTCGCCCTTTTTTGCAGGGCCATCCCCAAACTTTTTGCCTTCCTCTTCCTATTTTACTGACCCTCTTCTTGTTGGCTTTAGGACTCTGAGCGCTTTATCACTGCTGATCAGTGCTGAAGTGCATGTGCTCTCCCTTCTAAACTTAGTATGATTCGCTTACACCAGATTGGCTTTTTTAATTGAACCCTAAGTCCATTATAAAGTGGGATACCATACACCCACGGCCTGTACGTTGAATGCTGCTAGTGGACCTGCATCACAGACAGCGCCACCCACAGAAGTCACCTCACAAATCTGTCTCGGGCTGCCACTGCAGGGCCTATGCGCGCAGTTTACTGCCACCCTCACTTGGCAATCAAACTACTTGCCAAGGCCTAAACTCCCTTTTCACTACACCTAGGTCACCCCTAATGTAGGCCCTAGCTAGCCCTGTGGGTGGGGTGCAGTGTATGTAAGAGGCAGGGCATACGTCTTTATCTACTACATGTCCTGGCTCTGACAAGCAGCCTATTTAGCTTCTCGTCACTGTGAGCACTGCTCCTCTCATAGGACTGCATTGGAAATGCCCTGACATCTATGTGCTATCTTCTGATCTATGTGGAATAGCGTGGGCATGTTTCGTATGCTTGGAATGGTAGTGATAAATCCTCCTTATAGGTGTAGGTGGATTTTTTAGTACCATTGTAGAAATGCCACTTTCAGAAAGTGGGCATTTTTCTGTGCTTAGAACTCTGGTGCTTTGCAGCCTGACTCCAATCCACGTCAGGGGCAGAGCAACAGCTCCACTTGGTGCATACTTTCAGACAGCCATCACACAGGAGGGGCTGGGTACACCTGCACACTGATAGTCGTCCTGGGCTGGGGAGAGTCGTTCATACGTGAATAGGCTGTGTCCTGCCCTCACACAATGGACTGCTTGCCCCCTACTGATGTCTGGAGACAGGGCTGGTTTGAAAGGGTGTTGCGCATGACTTGAAAGGACTCCTTTGAAGTTACCCCTGAACAAAGGCATTTTTTGGAATAAGTAGAAGGGGCTTGCCCCTGATTTTCAGAGCACTTTTGGAACGGGAACTGAACCTCTGCCGAGGGACTGCTGGACTGCACAAAGGACTCATCTGGACTCCTCTTCTGCTGTTGCCCTGTCGCCTGGTGTCTGCTGGGTGGCCCAAAGGACTCCTGTGGAATGATTTTCTGTATGTTGCCCTGCTGTCAGCCTGTTCCCTGAATCTGGACGGCCAAGAGGAACCACCACTGTTTATCCTGGTGTGCTGGCCTGCCTGGCCATGTGTCCCCCCCACAAGTGTTCTCCCAGGAGCCAACTCGAGACTGCCTGTGTGCCTTTTTTGCCCACCCTGGCTCCAGCGACATCCCCCGATGAGCGCTTCATTTTGCATTTCGTCCCGCGCCAATAGCTAGCGTGAGGCGATCGCTGTTCTTCACTTCTCCTTATATATGCCCGGTAGGGGTTGGAGCACACCCTCATGTCCTGCGAGGTAGAGGCCTCAGGATTTTCCTAACTGGGGCGCTGGGTGGATCAGGGGAGGGCAGTCTCTGCCGGCAGCAGCCCGCAATGGGGAGGATGAGGAGCATTAACGCCCCTAAAAATTCCAGTGCGTGGTGAAGCACTTTCACGCCTAGCCAGGGGGTGGTCTCGCGCCCCCTCTACTGCCACGGTGGAGTACACTGCTGCCATCGAGCCTGTTCTGCCCACCCAGAGGGAGTCTATCGTTGGAATACCGTGGGCCTTGCCCCCAGAGGCCTCCAGCATCGTGAGTGCTCAGAGGAGCCTGGAAGGGGCCCAGCCCATCACTTCACAAGTGCTATTGGAGGAAGAACCACCCCTAACACCGGCGACATCCCCTCTGCAGAGAGGCTGCAGCCTGAGCTGGGTAGAACCAACCGGCCCGTTCCAACCGGAGAGGTCTGTCACCACATCACTGTCCAGCCAAAGGTCCTCAGAGATGGGTTCCGCTGACACGACAGGCACTGCTCTCCACCAGCGGGCAGCAGAGTCTGAGGTTTGGAAATCAGACAGCAGGGACCGAACCAGGTCTCCTTGCTGAGCCTTGCCATGCGGTGCCTTCCCCACCTCCATTCTAAGACACACCTTGGGGGCATCTTCTTGTTCTCCACTGCAGTTGTTGGGTGAGACCTCAACGGAGGCCCCCCTCCGGGACTTAGGAAATTGCCAGTTTGCCTAGTAGACAAGCAGCTACATCTCCTCCACTACGTGGAGGACAGATTTTACCGCAGAGTACATAACAGGAGCACAGATGAGCCGTGACCCACACTGTCATGGTAATTGATGTATTTCCTTCACCTGCTGCAGTTTCTGCCCACAATGAACAGTGGCATGTTGTTTATTTAGGAGATTACCATTGCTCCCCTAGTAGGCATGCAGGTGCTGCTACGCATTATGTGGTTGCTGGCGACATTTAGGGTGAGATCATTGGTGCCAGGAGGTATCTAGTGATGTTTGGTAATTCATGTATTTTCCTCTCTAACCTAACCGCTGCATCACTGGACCTGACTTTAGGATTTGTGGGGATAACAAGTGTATACCAGGATCTGACTTATATGCATGGGAAGTGTGTGTGGTTATGAGATATGCAAAGGATGGGGATACTTTGGCATTCATGATAATGTGTTTATTACCACATGTGCATTGTTGGTCATGTTTACCCGACTATTGTGTGCTTTTGCAGAGTACTAGTAACCTGAGGGATGTTCTGACAACTGCTTGTGTAGTAGGGTATTACTGATACGTGTCAGCTGTGGTCTAATGATGTTTTGTGCAATATAGTTTATTTTTATATAACTTGTTGTGGATTTTTCTTTGTGGTGTATTTATTGTGCTACACTTTACACATTTCCTCTGGGAGAAGCTTGACTGCTCGTGCCAAGGTACCAAAAGGGTGAGCAGGGGTTATCGTGGATGTGTGACTCCCTTGCCCTGACTGGAGTAGTGGTCACTGCCTGGCTGAGGTGCCTACCCTAGCCAAACCAGAACCCCATTTCTAACAGGGATAGGTTAGAACTTTATTTTTATGTATTTTTTAGTAAAACCAACCACTGTGGTATGTTTTAAATCCAGAGTTTGCACTTTTCTAGACCAAACACACTTAGAATATACTGCCTACTAGTATGCATGATGTGACTCCTACAACTTGTAATCCTGTCTTATGTAACATTTCCTTTAAACTGATTAACACACACATGCTTGTGATTTTTTAACCCCTTTCACTGCCAGGCCTTTTCCCCCTCCTGTGCAGAGCCTTTTTTTGGCTATTTGGGGCAGTTTGCGCTTAGGCCCTCATAACTTTTTGTCCACATAGGCTACCCACGCCAAATTTGCATCCTTTTTTTCCAACATCCTAGGGATTCTAGAGGTATCTCTGAAGGACACCAAGAAATTAGTCAAAATACAACGAAAACTTAGGTTTTTTTCAAAAACATTGGAAAAAAGGGCTTCAGAAGGAGGCTTGTGGTTTTTTCCCTGAAAATGGCATCAACAAAGGGTTTGCGGTGCTAAAATCACCATCTTCCCAGCTTTCAGGAACAGGCAGACTTGAATCAGAAAATCTAATTTTTCAACACAGTTTTGGCATTTTATTGGGACATACCCCATCTTTACTGTTTTTTGTGCTTTCAGCCTCCTTCCAGTCAGTGACAGAAATGGGCATGAAACCAATGCTGGATCCCAGAAAGATAAACATTTCTGAAAAGTAGACAACATTCTGAATTCAGCAAGGGGTAATTTATGTAAATCCAACAAGGGTTTCCTACAGAAAATAACAGTTGAAATAAACAAATATTGAAATTTAGGTGAAAGAAACAGCCATTGTTCTCCACATTTTACTCTGACTTTTTCCTGCGATGTCAGATTTTTTAAAGCAATATGCCGTTACGTCTGCTGGACTCTTCTGGTTGCGGGGATATAAAGGGCTTGTAGGTTCATCAAGAACCCTAGGTACCCAGAGCCAATAAATGAGCTGCACCCTGCAGTGCGTTTTCATTCTATACCGGGTGTACAGCAATTCATTTGCTGAAACATAAAGTATGAAAAATAGGTACCAAGAAAACCTTTGTATTTCCAAAATGGGCACAAGATAAGGTGTTGAAAAGCAGTGGTTATTTGCACATCTCTGAATTCCGGGCTGCCCATACTAGCATGTGAATTACAGGGCATTTCTCAAATAGACGTCTTTTTTACACACTGTCTTACATTTGGAAGGAAAAAATTTAGAGAAAGACAAGGGGCAATAACACTTGTTCTGCTATTCTGTGTTTCCCCAAGTCTCCCGATAAAAATTGTACCTTACTTGTGTGGGTAGGCCTAGCGCCCCGACAGGAAATGCCCCAAAACACAACGTGGACACATCACATTTTCCCAAAAGAAAACAGAGCTGTTTTTTGCAAAGTGCCTAGATGTGGATTTTGGCCTCTAGCTCAGCCGGCACCTAGGGAAACCTAGCAAACCAGCGCATTTTTGAAAACTAGACACTTAGGGGAATCCAAGATGGGGTGACTTGTGGTGACTTGTGGTTCTGTTACCAAGAATCATTAGCAAACCTCAAAATTTGGCCCAAAAAAAGATTTTCCTCACATTTCGGTGACAGAAAGTTCTGGAATCTGAGAGGAGCCACAAATTTCCTTCCACCCATCGTTCCCCCAAGTCTCTCAATAAAAATGGTACCTCACTTGTGTGGGTAGGCCTAGCGCCCGCGACAGCAAATGCCCCAAATCACAACGTGGACACATCACATTTTCCCAAAGAAAACCGAGCTGTTTTTTGCAAAGTGCCTAGCTGTGGATTTTGGCCTCTAGCGCGCCGGCATCTAGAAAACATAGCAAACCTGTGCATTTTTGAAAACTAGACCTAGGGGAATCCAAGATGGGGTGACCTGGTTCTGTTACCCAGAATCCTTTGCAAACCTCAAAATTTGGCCAAACAAAACACTTTTTCCTCACATTTCGGTGACAAAGTTCTGGAATCTGAGAGGAGCCACAAATTTCCTTCCACCCAGCGTTCTCCCAAGTCACCTGATAAAAATGGTACCTGTCTTGTGTGGGTAGGCCTAGCGGCCGCGACAGGACATGTCCCAAAACACTATCTGGACACATCAACATTTTCAAATACAAAACTACCTTTTTTTTGCGGGGGTACCTGCGTTTTTGGTCCTGGGCTCAGCAGCCATCTAGGCAAAGCTACCAAACCCAGACATTTCTGAAAACCTGACACCCGGGGGAGTCCTGGGAGGTGCGACTTGCGTGGATTCCCAAATGTTTTCTTACCCAGAATCCTCAGCAAACCTCAAATTTAGCTAAAAAAATCACTTTTTTACCACATTTCTGTGTGGGATCACCGCACCGGGACAAATTTCCTACCACGCGACATTCCCCTCAGTCTCGAGGTAAAAATGATACCTCACTTGTGTAGGTGAGCAAGTGCCTGTGACAGGGAAGAGCCAAAAACATGTCGAAATTGAGGGGGAACCAAAGCGGGTCCAAAAGGGCAGTTTGAAAAAAAAACAACCCTTTTGGCTGCCAAGTGCAGCAGAATTATCGGTATAGATGAGACAATGTTGGGTGGTAGGAATTTTGTGGATCCTAGAGATTCCAGAAGTTTCCATCACAAAAATGTGGGAAAAATTTGTCATTTCTAGCAAAGTTGGAGGTTTGCAGGGCATTGTGGGTAAGCAAATGGTGCAGGTGCATGTGAAGCACACCACCCTGGAATCAACCAGATATTTAGTTTTCAGACGTGTCTAGGTCTTGTGGATTTTTCTACATGGCAGCGTCCCAAAGTAAAAAAAAAGTGCAGCCCTCACCATTCCAAGTGGGACGATTTTGAGAGTTACCAAGCTCTAATGGCCCAAATGTAAAACCAACACTTCAAATATTCAAATGTCCTCTTGCTTGCCATGGGATAAGATGTTTTAGTGTGCGGGGGAGAGCGGAACGACTGTTACCCCCTTCGAGTGGGGGCATTATTCCCTGGCATCTAGTACATTTTCTGCACCCCTTGGGGTGTGGATCAGGGGTAATTCCCCAATCTGCCCACTGGTGGGCAGAACAACTTTGGCCCCATTTATTTGGTGTGGGGGGTATGGCCCACCACCCACCCTCTTATTTTGCACAAAAAAAAATCTTCCCTGCTCTCTGGTGGATGGGCCTTCCAAAAATAGGCCGATCTAGGGGACAGATATGGCCTAAATACAATTTGCCCCCCCAGAGGAGCGACCCTTGCCTAAGCGGTCGCTCCCCGTACATAAAAACATAAAGTAAATAAAAAAATATATATACCCCTGGTGTCTAGAGGTTTCTGCCCGGCAAAATTATATTAGGCCGATCTGCCTCCGGGGAGGGCAGAAAGGCCATAAAAATATTCTGCCTCCCCCCTCCCCGGGAGCGGCCCTTGCCCAAGGAGCCGCTCCCCTTATGCATAAGTATATATATAAAAAAAAAATATTCCATGGTGTCTAGTGGTCTAGTGGTTTCTGCCCCCCCCCCCCCCGGGGGCAGAAATGGCCTAAAAATAATTTGGCCCCCCTGGGGAGCAACCCTTGCCTAAGGGGTCGCTCCCACATAAAAAAATAAATAAAAAAAATAAAAAAATTATCCCTGGTGTCTAGGGGTTCTCTGCTCCTCCGGTGGCAGATCGGCTTAATTATATTAGGCCGATCTGGGAGCAGAAATGGCCTAAAGATATTTTGCCCTCCCCTGGGAGCGGCCCTTGCCCAAGGGACCGCTCCCCTTATGCATAAGCATAAAAAACAAAAAAATCCCTGGTGTCTAGTGGTGTCTGTGCTCCCCTGAGGGCAGAAATGGCTTAAAAATAATTTGGCCCCTCCGGGGAGCGACCCTTGCCTAAGGGGTCGCTCCCCACATATAAAAAAATATTAAATAAAAAATTATCCCTGGTGTCTAGGGATTTTCGCCTCCCCCACCCCACCGTCCTGGGGGCAGAAATGGCCTAAAAATGATTTGACCCCCTAGGGAGCATCCTTTGCCCAAGGGGCTGCTGCCTTTATTGAAATATAAAAAAAAAAATCCCTGGTGTCTAGTGGGCATTTCTGCTGCCCGATCGATTTGTAGCTTGTGTGAGGGAAGCTTGCATTGTAGCTTTTATGTGAGAGACGCTTGCACTGCTGCTGTGCAGTATCTGCTGAGGGAAGCTTGCACTGCTGCCTCTGCTGTGTGTTAGGGAAACTTACACTGCTGCCGCCTATGCTGTATTTGCTGTGTGTCAAAGAAGCTTGCGCTGCTGTGCTGTATCTGCTATGTGAAGGAAGCTTGCACTGTTGCTGCCTGTGTTGTATCTGCTGTGTGAGGGACGCTTGCGCTGCTGCTGTCTGTGCTGTATCTGCTATGTGAGGGAAGCTTGCGCTGCTGTGCTGTATCTGCTATGTGAAGGAAGCTTGCACTGTTGCTGCCTGTGTTGTATCTGCTGTGTGAGGGACGTTTGCGCTGCTGCTGACTGTGCTATACCTGCTGTGTCAGAGAAGCTTGCGCTGCTGTGCTGTATCTGCTATGTGAAGGAAGCTTGCACTGTTGCTGCCTGTGTTGTATCTGCTGTGTGAGGGACGTTTGCGCTGCTGCTGTCTGTGCTGTACCTGCTGTGTCAGAGAACCTTGCGCTGCTGTGCTGTATCTGCTATGTGAAGGAAGCTTGCACTGTTGCTGCCTGTCCTGTATCTGCTGTGTGAGGGACGCTTGCGCTGCTGCTGTCTGTGCTGTACCTGCTGTGTCAGAGAAGCTTGCCTTGCTGCTGTGCTGTATCTGCTATGTGAAGGAAGCTTCCACTGTTGCTGCCTGTGCTGTATCTGCTGTGTGAGGTACGTTTGCGCTGCTGCTGTCTGTGCTGTACCTGCTGTGTCAGAGAAGCTTGCGCTGCTGTGCTGTATCTGCTATGTGAAGGAAGCTTGCACTGTTGCTGCCTGTGTTGTATCTGCTGTGCGAGGGACGCTTGCGCTGCTGCTGTCTGTGCTGTACCTGCTGTGTCAGAGAAGCTTGCGCTGCTGTGCTGTATCTGCTATGTGAAGGAAGCTTGCACTGTTGCTGCCTGTCCTGTATCTGCTGTGCGAGGGACGTTTGCGCTGCTGCTGTCTGTGCTGTACCTGCTGTGTCAGAGAAGCTTGCGCTGCTGTGCTGTATCTGCTATGTGAAGGAAGCTTGCACTGTTGCTGCCTGTCCTGTATCTGATGTGTGAGGGAAGCTTGCACTGCTGCTGCCTATGCTTTATCTGCTCTGAGTAAAGCTTGCACCACTGTCTTTACTGTATCTGCTGTGTGTGAGGGAAGCTTGCATTGCACCTTCTTCATGAAGCAGCATGCACTGCTGCCTGTGCTGTATCTGCTGTGTGTGAGGGAATCTTGCATTGTATCTTCTGCATGTGAGGAAGGCTTGCACTGCTGCTGTGCAATATCTGCTGAGGGAAGCTTGCACTGCTGCCCCTGCTGGATCTGCACTGTATGAGGGAAGCTTGCACTGCTGCCTCTGCTGGATCTGCACTGTATGAAGGAAGCTTGCACTGCTGCCTCTGCTGGATCTGCTGTGTGTGAGGGAATCTTGCATTGTACCTTCTGCATGTGAGGAAGGCTTGCACTGCTGCTGTGCAATATCTGCTGAGGGAAGCTTGCACTGCTGCCTCTGCTGGATCTGCACTGTATGAGGGAAGCTTGCACTGCTGCCTCTGCTGAATCTGCACTGTATGAGGGAAGCTTGCACTGCAGGCGTATCTGCTATATGTGAAGGAAACATGCACTGCTGCTGCCTATGCTGTGTCAGAGAAGCTTGCATTGCTGCTCTGCTATATCTGCTGTGTGAAGGAAGCTCGCACTGTTGCTGCCTGTCCTGTATCTGTGTGAGGGAAGCTTGCACTGCTGCTGCCTGTCCTGTATCTGCTGTGTGAGGGAAGCTTGCACTGTTGCTGCCTATGCTTTATCTGCTCTGAGTAAAGCTTGCACCACTGTCTTTACTGTATCTGCTGTGTGTGAGGGAAGCTTGCATTGCACCTTCTTCATGAAGCAGCATGCACTGCTGCCTGTGCTGTATCTGCTGTGTGTGAGGGAAACTTGCATTGTACCTTCTGCATGTGAGGAAGGCTTGCACTGCTGCTGTGCAATATCTGCTGAGGGAAGCTTGCACTGCTGCCTCTGCTGGATCTGCACTGTATGAGGGAAGCTTGCACTGCTGCCTCTGCTGGATCTGCTGTGTGTGAGGGAATCTTGCATTGTACCTTCTGCATGTGAGGAAGGCTTGCACTGCTGCTGTGCAATATCTGCTGAGGGAAGCTTGCACTGCTGCCCATGCTGTATCTGCACTGTATGAGGGAAGCTTGCACTGCTGCCTCTGCTGGATCTGCACTGTATGAGGGAAGCTAGCACTGCTGCCTCTGCTGGATCTGCACTGTGTGAGAGAGCATGCACTGCTGCCCATGCTGTATCTGCAGTGTGTGAGGGAAACTTGCATTGTACCTTCTGCATGAGGGAAGCTTGCATCGTACCTTCTGAGTGAGGGAAGCTTGCATTCTACCATCTGTGTAAGGGAAGCTTGCATTGTACCTGCTGCCTGTGCTGTGTATGAGGGAAACATCCAATGCTGCTGCCTGTACTGTATCTGCTGTGTGCAAGGGACACTTGCATGGTATCTTCCCTGTGAGGGAAGCTTGCACCAGCTCCTAAACTATCCCCCTCTACCTTCCTATCTATTCTATGCAGCATGCCGCATAATTCCACTACACAATGCACTCCGTACCACACAATTCCACAAGTAACAATTAAAATACAAACCACAAATTCCCACTCCACATACATCCCCTCCACTCCAACCCAAAACACAGGACATTGTCATTTACAAAGCCAATAGCTCCATCTTTCGCGTCCTATTGCATTGCAAATGCTTGTTTGTTATTGCTTTGGTGTCATTTTATTAAATGTTACACTATTTTTCTAACTCAGTTTGGGATTTTTATTGATATTTTGGTACAGCAATAATACTTTACACTGGCAAGTTGGTCTACTCTGTACCACAGTGACCAGAGAGTTGAACTCAGGTGACTTTAGTTTGTGGTTCACCCTGATAAGCCAGTGTCATTTCTTGAGGTAGGCATCAGTCCACCCCAAATAACCCAGTTTTGTTACAGGATGTGTCATTAGCATTTTGTGTTTAACTGGAATGGCAGAATACCTGGTGTTCACAGAGCATGGGGGCTGCTCAAAGTCCTGGCTGCACCCGTCATTGGGTGAAATTATACACAGACCTCATAAGCATCTGGGCAGGAAAGTGAGCATGGTGCAAACACCACAGAAAGGCACCACCTGGGAGCAGTGTTTACCAGGCCAGGGTGCAAGAACACACACAGGTCCCTTATGGCAAGGAGACCATGGGGTACCCAGCGAAGGTCGAGTAAGTGTGAGACGCTACCCACCCAGGCACAGGCAGGACGATGATCCACCTGTGCCATCCCTGTGGGTGAGAGGCCGCAGGGGATCAGGCCCCTGGAGGGAGGGAGCCCGAGGTGTTCTACAGAGACAGGGTGCACCGAGGGAGGGAGCCCGGGCGCTCTACGGAGAGCACTGGAGGAGGGTGCCCGGGGCACTCTACAGAGACGGGGAGCTCTGGAGGAGGGTGCCCGGGCGCTCTACAGAGACGGGGTGCACTGGAGGAGGGTGCCCGAGGCGCTCTACAGAGACGGGGAGCACTGGAGGAGGAAGCCCGAGGCGCTCTAAATAGACGGGGAGCACTGGGGGAGGGGGCCCGAGGCGCTCTACAGAGACGGGGACCACGGGGGGAGGGAGCCCGAGGCGCTCTACAGAGACAGGGTGCACCGGGTGAGGGAGCCCGGGGCGCTATACAGAGACGGAGAGCACTGGAGAAGGGTGGCCGGGGTGCTCTACAGAGACGGGGAGCACTCAGGGCGGGAGCCCGAAGCTCTCTACAGAGACGGGGAGCACTGAGGGGGAGGGAGCCCGAGGTGCTCTACAGAGATGGGAAGCACTGGGGGAGGGAGCCTGAGGCACTCTACAGAGACAGGGAGCAATGGAGGGGGAGCATGAGGCGCTCTACAGAGACCGGGAGCACTGGGGGGAGGGTGCCCGAGGCGCTCTACAGAGACAGGAGCACTGGGGGGGAGGGGACCCGAGGCGCTCTACAGAGACGGGGAGCACTGGGGGGGAGCCCGTGGCGCTCTACAGAGACGGGGAGCACTGAGGGAGGGAGCCCGAGGTGCTCTACAGAGATGGGGAGCACTGGGGGAGGGAGGCACTCTACAGAGACGGGGAGCACTAGGTGAGGGAGCCTGAGGCGCTATACAGAAACAAGGTGCACTGGAGGGAGGGAGCCAGAGGCGCTCTACAGAGACGGGGTGCACTGGAGGAGGGAGCCCAAGGCGCTCTACAGAGAAGGGGAGCACTGGGGGAGGGAGCCTGTGGTGCTCTACAGAGACGGGGAGCACTGGGGGAGGAACCCGAGGCGCTCTACAGAGACAGGGAGCACTGGGGGAGGAGCCTGAGGTGCTCTACAGGGACGGGGTGCACTGGGGGAGGTAGCCCGAGGCGCTCTACAGAGACAGGGAGCACTGGGGGAGGGAGCTCAAGGCACTATACAGAGCCGGGGTGCACTGGAGGGAGGGAGCCCGAGGCGCTCTACAAAGAAGGGGAGCAATGGGGGAGGGAGCCCACGGTGCTCTACAGAGACAGGGTGCACTGGAGGGAGGGAGCCCGAGGCGCTCTACAGAGACGGGGTGCACTGCGGGAGGGAGCCCGAAGTGCTCTACAGAGACGGGGAGCACTGGAGGAGGGAGCCCGAGGCACTCCACAGAGACGAGGAGCACTGGAGGGAGGGAGCCCGAGGCACTCTACAGAGACGGGTGCACTGGGGGGGAGGGAGCCCGAGGCGCTCTACAGAGAAGGGAACCAATGGGGGAGGGAGCCCGAGGCGCTCTACAGAGACGGGGAGCACTGGGGGAGGGAGCCCGAGGCGCTCTACAAAGACGGGGAGCACTGGGGGAGAGGGAGCCTGAGGCGCTCTACAGAGAAGGGAACCAATGGTGGAGGGAGCCCGAGGCGCTCTACAGAGACGGGGAGCACTGGGGGAGGGAGCCCGAGGCGCTCTACAAAGACGGGGAGCACTGGGGGAGGGGACCCGAGGCGCTGTACAGAGACTGGGAGCACTAGGGGAGGGACCGGAGGCGCTCTACAGAGACTGGGAGCACTAGGGGAGGGAGCCCGAGGCGCTCTACAGAGATGGGGTGCACCGGGGGAGGGAGCCCGGGGCGCTCTACAGAGACGGAGAACACTGGAGGAGGGTGCCCGGGGCGCTCTACAGAGACGGGGAGCACTCAGGGTGGGAGCCCGAGGCGCTCTACAGAGACAGGGAGCACTGGGGGAGGGAGCTCTGGGCGCTCTACAGAGACAGGGAGTACTGGGGGAGGGAGCCCGAGGCGCTCTACAGAGACAGGGACCACAGAGGAGCCCGAGGCGCTCTACAGAGACGGGGAGCACTAGGGGAGGGAGCCCAAGGCGATTTACAGAGACGGGGTGCCCTGGGGGAGGGAGCCCCCGGCGCTCTACAGAGACGGGGAGCACTGGGGGACGGAGGCACTCTACAGAGATGGGGAGCACTAGGTGAGGGAGCCTGAGGCGCTATACAGAGACAGGTGCACTGGAGGGAGGGAGCCCGAAGCGCTCTACAGAGACGGGGTGCACTGGAGGAGGGAGCCCGAGGCGCTCTACAGAGACGGGGAGCACTGGCGGAGGAACCCGAGGCGCTCTACAGAGACAGGGAGCACTGGGGGAGGAGCCCGAGGCGCTCTACAGGGACGGGGTGCACTGGGGGAGGTAGCCCGAGGCGCTCTACAGAGACAGGGAGCACTGGGGGAGGGAGCTCAAGGCACTATACAGAGCCGGGGTGCACTGGAGGGAGGGAGCCCAAGGCGCTCTACAAAGAAGGGGAGCAATGGGGGAGGGAGCCCACGGTGCTCTACAGAGACAGGGTGCACTGGAGGGAGGGAGCCCGAGGCGCTCTACAGAGACTGGGTGCACTGCAGGAGGGAGCCCGAGGCGCTCTACAGAGACGGGGAGCACTGGGGGAGGGAGCCTGAGGCGCTCCACAGAGACGGGGAGCACTGGAGGGAGGGAGCCCGAGGCACTCTACAGAGACGGTGCACTGGGGGGGAGGGAGCCCGAGGCGCTCTACAGAGAAGGGAACCAATGGGGGAGGGAGCCTGAGGCGCTCTACAGAGACGGGGAGCAATGGTGGAGGGAGCCCGAGGCGCTCTACAGAGACGGGGAGCACTGGGGGAGGGAGCCCGAGGCACTCTACAAAGACGGGGAGCACTGGGGGAGGGGACCCGAGGCGCTCTACAAAGACGGGGAGCACTGGGGGAGGGGACCTGAGGCGCTGTACAGAGACTGGGAGCACTAGGGGAGGGAACCCGAGGAGCTCTACAGAGACTGGGAGCACTAGGGGAGGGAGCCCGAGGCGCTCTACAGAGATGGGGTGCACCGGGGGAGGGTGCCCGGGGCGCTCAACAGAGACGGGGAGCACTCAGGGCGGGAGCCCGAGGCGCTCTACAGAGACAGGGAGCACTGGGGGAGGGAGCTCTGGGTGCTCTACAGAGACAGGGAGTACTGGGGGAGGGAGCCTGAGGCGCTCTACAGAGACAGGGACCACGGGGGAGCCCGAGGCGCTCTACAGAGACAGGAAGCACTAGGGGAGGGAGCCCAAGGCGATTTACAGACACGGGGTGCCCTGGGGGAGGGAGCCTGCGGCGCTCTACAGAGACGGGGAGCACTGAGGGAGGGAGCCCGATGTGCTCTACAGAGACGGGGAGCACTGAGGGAGGGAGGCACTCTACAGAGACGGGGAGCACTAGGTGAGGGAGCCTGAGGCGCTATACAGAGACAAGGTGCACTGAGGGGAGCCTGAGGCGCACTACAGAGACGGGGTGTACTGGGGGAGGGAGGCGCTCTACAGAGACAGGGAGCACTAGGTGAGGGAGCCTGAGGCGCTATACAGAGACAGGGTGCACTGGAGGAGGGTGCCCGAGGCGCTCTACAGAGAAGGGGAGCACTGGGGGAGGGAGCCGGTGGCGCTCTACAGAGACGGGGAGCACTGGGGGAGGAACCCAAGGTGCTCTACAGAGACGGGGTGCAATAGGGGGGGGAGCCCAAAGCGCTCTACAGAGACGGGGAGCACTGGGGGAGGAACCCGAGGCGCTCTACAGAGACAGGGAGCACTGGGGGAGGAGCCCTCGGCGCTCTCCATAGACGGGGTGCACTGGGGGAGGGAGCCCGAGGCGCTCTACAGAGACAGAGAGCACTGGGGGAGGGAGCCCAAGGCGCTATACAGAGCCGGGGTGCACTGGAGGGAGGGAGCCCGAGGCGCTCTACAAAGAAGGGGAGCACTGGGGGAGGGAGCCCGAGGCGCTCTACAGAGACGGGGAGCACTGGGGGAGGGAGCCCGAGGCGCTCTACAGAGACAGGGAGCACTGGGGGAGGGAGCCCGAGGCGCTCTACAGAGACAGGGAGCACTGGGGGAGGGAGCCCGTGGTGCTCTACAGAGACAGGGTGCACTGGGGGAGGGAGCCCGAGGCGCTCTACAGAGACGGGGAGCACTGGGGGAGGGAGCCCGAGGCGCTCTACAGAGACAGGGAGCACTGGAGGGAGGGAGCCGTGGCGCTCTACAGAGACAGGGTGCACTGGAGGGAGGGAGCCCGAGGCGCTCTGCGGAGAGCACTGGAGGAGGGTGCCCGGGGCACTCTACAGAGACGGGGAGCACTGGGGGAGGGAGCCCGAGGCGCTCTACAGAGACGGGGAGCACTGGGGGAGGAAGCCCGAGGTGCTCTACAGAGACGGAGAGCACTGGGGGGAGGGAGCCCGAGGCGCTCTACAGAGACGGGGACCACGGAGGGAGGGAGCCCGATTTGCTCTACAGAGATGGGGAGCACTGGGGGGAGGGAGCCCGAGGCGTTCTACAGAGACGGGAAGCACTGGGGGAGGGAGCCCGAGGCGCTCTACAGAGACGGAGAGCACTGGGGGGAGGGAGCCCGAGGCGCTCTACAGAGACGGGGACCACGGGGGGAGGGAGCCCGAGGCGCTCTACAGAGACAGGGTGCACTGGAGGGAGGGAGCCCGAGGCGCTCTACAACGAAGGGGAGCAATGGGGGAGGGAGCCCAAGGCGCTCTACAGAGACAGGGTGCACTGGGGGAAGGAGCCCGAGGCGCTCTACAGAGACGGGGAGCACTGGGGGAGGGAGCCCGGGGCACTCTACAGAGGCAGTGTGCACTGGAGGGAGGCAGCCCGAGGCGCTCTACAGAGACAGGGAGCACTGGAGGGAGGAAGCCTGTGGCGCTCTACAGACACAGGGTGCACTGGAGGGAGGGAGCCCGAGGCGCTCTACGGAGAGCACTGGAGGAGGGTGCCCGGGGCACTCTACAGAGACAGGGAGCACTGGGGGAGGGAGCCCGAGGCGCTCTACAGAGACGGGGAGCACTGGGGGAGGGAGCCCGAGGCGCTCTACAGAGACGGGGTGCACTGGGGGGGGGAGCCCGAGGCTCTCTACAGAGATGGAGAGCACTGGGGGAGGGAGCCCGAGGCGCTCTACAGAGACGGGGACCACGGGGGGAGGGAGCCCAAGGCGCTCTACAAAGAAGGGGAGCAATGGGGGAGGGAGCCCGAGGCACTCTACAGAGACAGGGAGCACTGGGGGAGGGAGCCCGAGGTGCTCTACAGAGACAGGGTGCACTGGAGGGAGCCTGTGGCACTCTACAGAGACAGGGTGCACTGGAGGGAGGGAGCCCGAGGCGCTCTACAGAGACAGGGAGCACTGGGGAGGGAGCCCGGGGTGCTCTACAGAGACGGGGAGCACTGGGGAGGGAGCCCGGGCGCTCTACGGAGAGCACTGGAGGAGGGTGCCCGGGGCAATCTACAGAGACGGGGAGCTCTGGAGGAGGGTGCCCGGGCGCTCTACAGAGACGGGGTGCCCTGGGGGAGGGAGCCCCCGGCGCTCTACAGAGACGGGGAGCACTGGGGGAGGGAGCCCGATGTGCTCTACAGAGTCGGGGAGCACTGGGGGACGGAGGCACTCTACAGAGATGGGGAGCACTAGGTGAGGGAGCCTGAGGCGCTATACAGAGACAGGTGCACTGGAGGGAGGGAGCCCGAAGCGCTCTACAGAGACGGGGTGCACTGGAGGAGGGAGCCCGAGGCGCTCTACAGAGACGGGGAGCACTGGCGGAGGAACCCGAGGCGCTCTACAGAGACAGGGAGCACTGGGGGAGGAGCCCGAGGCGCTCTACAGGGACGGGGTGCACTGGGGGAGGTAGCCCGAGGCGCTCTACAGAGACAGGGAGCACTGGGGGAGGGAGCTCAAGGCACTATACAGAGCCGGGGTGCACTGGAGGGAGGGAGCCCAAGGCGCTCTACAAAGAAGGGGAGCAATGGGGGAGGGAGCTCACGGTGCTCTACAGAGACAGGGTGCACTGGAGGGAGGGAGCCCGAGGCGCTCTACAGAGACTGGGTGCACTGCGGGAGGGAGCCCGAGGCGCTCTACAGAGACGGGGAGCACTGGGGGAGGGAGCCTGAGGCGCTCCACAGAGACGGGGAGCACTGGAGGGAGGGAGCCCGAGGCACTCTACAGAGACGGTGCACTGGGGGGGAGGGAGCCCGAGGCGCTCTACAGAGAAGGGAACCAATGGGGGAGGGAGCCTGAGGCGCTCTACAGAGACGGGGAGCAATGGTGGAGGGAGCCCGAGGCGCTCTACAGAGACGGGGAGCACTGGGGAGGGAGCCCGAGGCACTCTACAAAGACGGGGAGCACTGGGGGAGGGGACCCGAGGCGCTCTACAAAGACGGGGAGCACTGGGGGAGGGGACCTGAGGCGCTGTACAGAGACTGGGAGCACTAGGGGAGGGAACCCGAGGCGCTCTACAGAGACTGGGAGCACTAGGGGAGGGAGCCCGAGGCGCTCTACAGAGATGGGGTGCACCGGGGGAGGGTGCCCGGGGCGCTCAACAGAGACGGGGAGCACTCAGGGCGGGAGCCCGAGGCGCTCTACAGAGACAGGGAGCACTGGGGGAGGGAGCTCTGGGTGCTCTACAGAGACAGGGAGTACTGGGGGAGGGAGCCTGAGGCGCTCTACAGAGACAGGGACCACGGGGGAGCCCGAGGCGCTCTACAGAGACAGGAAGCACTAGGGGAGGGAGCCCAAGGCGATTTACAGACACGGGGTGCCCTGGGGGAGGGAGCCTGCGGCGCTCTACAGAGACGGGGAGCACTGAGGGAGGGAGCCCGATGTGCTCTACAGAGACGGGGAGCACTGGGGGAGGGAGGCACTCTACAGAGACGGGGAGCACTAGGTGAGGGAGCCTGAGGCGCTATACAGAGACAAGGTGCACTGAGGGGAGCCTGAGGCGCACTACAGAGACGGGGTGTACTGGGGGAGGGAGGCGCTCTACAGAGACAGGGAGCACTAGGTGAGGGAGCCTGAGGCGCTATACAGAGACAGGGTGCACTGGAGGAGGGTGCCCGAGGCGCTCTACAGAGAAGGGGAGCACTGGGGGAGGGAGCCGGTGGCGCTCTACAGAGACGGGGAGCACTGGGGGAGGAACCCGAGGTGCTCTACAGAGACGGGGTGCAATAGGGGGGGGAGCCCAAAGCGCTCTACAGAGACGGGGAGCACTGGGGGAGGAACCCGAGGCGCTCTACAGAGACAGGGAGCACTGGGGGAGGAGCCCGAGGCGCTCTCCATAGACGGGGTGCACTGGGGGAGGGAGCCCGAGGCGCTCTACAGAGACAGAGAGCACTGGGGGAGGGAGCCCAAGGCGCTATACAGAGCCGGGGTGCACTGGAGGGAGGGAGCCCGAGGCGCTCTACAAAGAAGGGGAGCACTGGGGGAGGGAGCCCGAGGCGCTCTACAGAGACGGGGAGCACTGGGGGAGGAGCCCGAGGCGCTCTCCATAGACGGGGTGCACTGGGGGAGGGAGCCCGAGGCGCTCTACAGAGACAGAGAGCACTGGGGGAGGGAGCCCAAGGCGCTATACAGAGCCGGGGTGCACTGGAGGGAGGGAGCCCGAGGCGCTCTACAAAGAAGGGGAGCACTGGGGGAGGGAGCCCGAGGCGCTCTACAGAGACGGGGAGCACTGGGGGAGGGAGCCCGAGGCGCTCTACAGAGACAGGGAGCACTGGGGGAGGGAGCCCGAGGCGCTCTACAGAGACAGGGAGCACTGGGGGAGGGAGCCCGTGGTGCTCTACAGAGACAGGGTGCACTGGGGGAGGGAGCCCGAGGCGCTCTACAGTGACGGGGAGCACTGGGGGAGGGAGCCCGAGGCGCTCTACAGAGACAGGGAGCACTGGAGGGAGGGAGCCTGTGGCGCTCTACAGAGACAGGGTGCACTGGAGGGAGGGAGCCCGAGGCGCTCTGCGGAGAGCACTGGAGGAGGGTGCCCGGGGCACTCTACAGAGACGGGGAGCACTGGGGGAGGGAGCCCGAGGCGCTCTACAGAGACGGGGAGCACTGGGGGAGGAAGCCCGAGGTGCTCTACAGAGACGGAGAGCACTGGGGGGAGGGAGCCGGAGGCGCTCTACAGAGACGGGGACCACGGAGGGAGGGAGCCCGATTTGCTCTACAGAGATGGGGAGCACTGGGGGGAGGGAGCCCGAGGCGTTCTACAGAGACGGGAAGCACTGGGGGAGGGAGCCCGAGGCGCTCTACAGAGACGGAGAGCACTGGGGGGAGGGAGCCCGAGGCGCTCTACAGAGACGGGGACCACGGGGGAGGGAGCCCGATGCGCTCTACAGAGACAGGGTGCACTGGAGGGAGGGAGCCCGAGGCGCTCTACAACGAAGGGGAGCAATGGGGGAGGGAGCCCAAGGTGCTCTACAGAGACAGGGTGCACTGGGGGAAGGAGCCCGAGGCGCTCTACAGAGACGGGGAGCACTGGGGGAGGGAGCCCGGGGCACTCTACAGAGGCAGTGTGCACTGGAGGGAGGGAGCCCGAGGCGCTCTACAGAGACAGGGAGCACTGGAGGGAGGAAGCCTGTGGCGCTCTACAGACACAGGGTGCACTGGAGGGAGGGAGCCCGAGGCGCTCTACGGAGAGCACTGGAGGAGGGTGCCCGGGGCACTCTACAGAGACAGGGAGCACTGGGGGAGGGAGCCCGAGGCGCTCTACAGAGACGGGGAGCACTGGGGGAGGGAGCCCGAGGCGCTCTACAGAGACGGGGTGCACTGGGGGGGGAGCCCGAGGCTCTCTACAGAGATGGAGAGCACTGGGGGGAGGGAGCCCGAGGCGCTCTACAGAGACGGGGACCACGGGGGGAGGGAGCCCGAGGCGCTCTACAAAGAAGGGGAGCAATGGGGGAGGGAGCCCGAGGCACTCTACAGAGACAGGGTGCACTGGGGGAGGGAGCCTGAGGCGCTCTACAGAGACAGGGAGCACTGGGGGAGGGAGCCCGAGGTGCTCTACAGAGACAGGGTGCACTGGAGGGAGGGAGCCTGTGGCACTCTACAGAGACAGGGTGCACTGGAGGGAGGGAGCCCGAGGCGCTCTACAGAGACAGGGAGCACTGGGGAGGGAGCGCGGGGTGCTCTACAGAGACGGGGAGCACTGGGGGGGGAGCCCGAGGCGCTCTACAGAGACGGGGAGCACTGGGGGAGGGAGCCCGAGGCGCTCTACAGAGACGGGGTGCACTGGGGGGGGGAGCCCGAGGCGCTCTACAGAGACGGGGAGCACTGGGGAGGGAGCCCGAGGCGCTCTACAGAGACGGGGAGCACTGGGGGAGGGAGCCCGAGGCGCTCTACAGAGACAGGGTGCAATGGGGGAGGGAGCCCGAGGCACTCTACAGAGACGGGGAGCACTGGGGGGGGGAGCCCGAGGCACTCTACAGAGACGGGGAGCACTGGCGGAGGGAGCCCGAGGCGCTCTACAGAGACGGGGTGCACTGGGGGGGTGGAGCCCGAGGCTCTCTACAGAGACGGGGTGCACTGGGGGAGGGAGCCCGAGGCGCTCTACAGAGATGGGGACCACGGGGGGAGGGAGCCCGAGGCGCTCTACAAAGAAGGGGAGCAATGGGGGAGGGAGCCCGAGACGCTCTACAGAGACAGGGTGCACTGGGGGAGGGAGCCCGAGGCGCTCTACAGAGACAGGGAGCACTGGGGGAGGGAGCCCGAGGCGCTCTACAGAGACAGGGTGCACTGGAGGGAGGGAGCCCGAGGCGCTCTACAGAGACGGGGAGCACTGGGGAGGGAGCCCGGGGCGCTCTACAGAGACGGGGAGCACTGGGGGGGGAGCCCGAGGCGCTCTACAGAGACGGGGAGCACTGGGGGAGGAACCTGCGGCGCTCTACAGAGATGGGGAGCACTGGGGGGGGGGCCCGAGGCGCTCTACAGAGATGGAGAGCACTGGGGAGGGAGCCCGAGGCGCTCTACAGAGACGGGGAGCACTGGGGAGGGAGCCCGAGGCGCTCTACAGAGACGGGGAGCACTGGGGGAGGGAGCCCGAGGCGCTCTACAGAGACGGGGTGCACTGGGGGAGGGAGCCCGAGGCGCTCTACAGAGACGGGGTGCACTGGGGGGGGGAGCCCGAGGTGCTCTACAGAGACGGGGTGCACTGGAGGGAGGGAGCCCGAGGCGCTCTACAGAGACGGGGTGCACTGGAGGGAGGGAGCCCGAGGCGCTCCACAGAGACGGGGAGCACTGGGGGAGGGAGCCCGAGGTGCTCCACAGAGACGGGGAGCACTGGGGGGGGGGAGCCAGAGGCGCTCTACAGAGACGGGGAGCACTGGGGGAGGAGCCCGGGGCGCTCTACAGAGACGGGGAGCACTGCGGGGAGGGGGCCCGAGGCGCTCTACAGAGACGGGGAGCACTGGGGGGGGGGAGCCTGGGGCGCTCTACAGAGACGGGGAGCACTGGGGGAGGAACCTGAGGCGCTCTACAGAGACGGGGTGCACTGGAGGGAGGGAGCCCGGGGCGCTCTACGGAGACGGGGAGCACTGGAGGAGGGAGCCCGGGGCGCTCTACAGAGACGGGGTGCACTGGGGAGGGAGCCCGAGGCGCTCTACAGAGACTGGGAGCACTGGGGGCAGGGGGCCCGAGGCGCTCTACAGAGACGGGGAGCACTGGGGGAGGGAGCCCGGGGCGCTCTACAGAGACGGGGTGCACTGGGGAGGGAGCCCGAGGCGCTCTACAGAGACGGGGTGCACTGGGGAGGGAGCCCGAGGCGCTCTACAGAGACAGGGTGCACTGGGGGAGGAGCCCGGGGCGCTCTACAGAGACGGGGTGCACTGGGGAGGGAGCCCGAGGCGCTCTACAGAGACGAGGAGCACTGGGGAGGGGGCCCGAGGCGCTCTACAGAGACGGGGAGCACTGGGGGAGGAGCCTGAGGCGCTCTACAGAGACGGGGAGCACTGGGGGAGGGAGCCCGAGGCGCTCTACAGAGACAGGGTGCACTGGGGGAGGAGCCCGAGGCGCTCTACAGAGACGGGGTGCACTGGGGGAGGGAGCCCGAGGCGCTCTACAGAGACGGGGTGCACTGGAGGGAGGGAGCCCGAGGCGCTCTACAGAGACGGGGTGCACTGGGGGGGGAGCCCGAGGCGCTCTACAGAGACGGGGTGCACTGGAGGGAGGGACCCCGAGGCACTCTACAGAGACGGGGTGCACTGGAGGGAGGGAGCCCGAGGCACTCTACAGAGACGGGGAGCACTGGGGAGGGAGCCCGAGGCGCTCTACAGAGACGGGGTGCACTGGGGGAGGGAGCCCGAGGCGCTCTACAGAGACGGGGAGCACTGGGGGAGGAGCCCGGGGCGCTCTACAGAGACGGGGAGCACTGCGGGGAGGGGGCCCGAGGTGCTCTACAGAGACGGGGAGCACTGGGGGAGGAGCCTGAGGCGCTCTACAGAGACGGGGAGCACTGGGGGAGGAGCCCGGGGCACTCTACAGAGACGGGGAGCACTGGGGGAGGAGCCCGGGGCACTCTACAGAGACGGGGTGCACTGGGGGAGGGAGCCCGGGGCGCTCTACAGAGACGGGGAGCACTGCGGGGAGGGGGCCCGAGGCGCTCTACAGAGATGGGGAGCACTGGGGAGGGAGCCGGGGCCCTCTACAGAGACGGGGTGCACTGGGGGAGGGAGCCCGGGGCGCTCTACAGAGACGGGGAGCACTGGGGAGGGAGCCCGAGGCGCTCTACAGAGACAGGGAGCACTGGGGGAGGGAGCCCGAGGCGCTCTACAGAGACGGGGTGCACTGGGGGAGGGAGCCCGAGGCGCTCTACAGAGACAGGGAGCACTGGGGGGGGGGAGCCCGAGGCGCTCTACAGAGACAGGGAGCACTGGGGAGGGAGCCCGGGGCGCTCTACAGAGACGGGGTGCACTAGGGGAGGGAGCCCGAGGCGCTCTACAGAGACGGGGTGCACTGGGGGAGGGAGCCCGAGGTGCTCCACAGAGACGGGGAGCACTGGGGAGGGAGCCCGAGGCGCTCTACAGAGACGGGGTGCACTGGGGGAGGGAGCCCGAGGCGCTCTACAGAGACGGGGTGCACTGGGGGGGGGAGCCCGAGGTGCTCTACAGAGACGGGGTGCACTGGAGGGAGGGAGCCCGAGGCACTCTACAGAGACGGGGAGCACTGGGGAGGGAGCCCGAGGCGCTCTACAGAGACGGGGTGCACTGGGGGAGGGAGCCCGAGGCGCTCTACAGAGACGGGGAGCACTGGAGGGAGGGAGCCCGGGGCGCTCTACAGAGACAGGGTGCACTGGGGGAGGGAGCCCGAGGCGCTCTACAGAGACGGGGAGCACTGGAGGGAGGGAGCCCGAGGCGCTCTACAGAGACAGGGTGCACTGGGGAGGGAGCCCGAGGCGCTCTACAGAGACGGGGAGCACTGGAGGGAGGGAGCCCGAGGCGCTCTACAGAGATGGGGAGCACTGGAGGGAGGGAGCCCGAGGCACTCTACAGAGACGGGAAGCACTGGGGGAGGAGCCTGAGGCGCTCTACAGAGACGGGGAGCACTGGGGGAGGAGCCCGGGGCACTCTACAGAGACGGGGAGCACTGGGGGAGGAGCCCGAGGCGCTCCACAGAGACGGGAGCACTGGGGGAGGGAGCCCGAGGCGCTCCACAGAGACCGGGAGCAATGGGGGGAGGGTGCCCGAGGCGCTCTACAGAGACGGGGTGCACTGGGGGGGGGGAGCCCGAGGCGCTCCACAGAGACGGGGAGCACTGGGGGAGGGAGCCCGAGGCGCTCTACAGAGACGGGGAGCACTGGGGGGGGGAGCCAGAGGCGCTCTACAGAGACGGGGAGCACTGGGGGAGGAGCCCGGGGCGCTCTACAGAGACGGGGAGCACTGCGGGGAGGGAGCCCGAGGCGCTCTACAGAGACGGGGTGCACTGGGGGAGGGAGCCCGAGGCGCTCTACAGAGACGGGGTGCACTGGAGGGAGGGAGCCCGAGGCGCTCTACAGAGACGGGGTGCACTGGGGGGGGGAGCCCGAGGTGCTCTACAGAGACGGGGTGCACTGGAGGGAGGGAGCCCGAGGCGCTCTACAGAGACGGGGTGCACTGGAGGGAGGGAGCCCGAGGCACTCTACAGAGACGGGGAGCACTGGGGAGGGAGCCCGAGGCGCTCTACAGAGACGGGGTGCACTGGGGGAGGGAGCCCGAGGCGCTCTACAGAGACGGGGAGCACTGGAGGGAGGGGGCCCGGGGTGCTCTACAGAGACAGGGTGCACTGGGGGAGGGAGCCCGAGGCGCTCTACAGAGACGGGGAGCACTGGAGGGAGGGAGCCTGAGGCGCTCTACAGAGACAGGCTGCACTGGGGAGGGAGCCCGAGGCGCTCTACAGAGACGGGGAGCACTGGAGGGAGGGAGCCCGAGGCGCTCTACAGAGATGGGGAGCACTGGAGGGAGGGAGCCCGAGGCACTCTACAGAGACGGGAAGCACTGGGGGAGGAGCCTGAGGCGCTCTACAGAGACGGGGAGCACTGGGGGAGGAGCCCGAGGCGCTCCACAGAGACGGGAGCACTGGGGGGAGGGTGCCCGAGGTGCTCTACAGAGACTGGGAGCACTGGGGGCAGGGGGCCCGAGGCGCTCTACAGAGACGGGGAGCACTGGGGGAGGGAGCCCGGGGCGCTCTACAGAGACGGGGTGCACTGGGGAGGGAGCCCGAGGCGCTCTACAGAGACGGGGAGCACTGGGGGCAGGGGGCCCGAGGCGCTCTACAGAGACGGGGAGCACTGGGGGAGGGAGCCCGGGGCGCTCTACAGAGACAGGGTGCACTGGGGGAGGAGCCCGGGGCGCTCTACAGAGACGGGGTGCACTGGGGGGGGGAGCCCGGGGCGCTCTACAGAGACGGGGTGCACTGGGGAGGGAGCCCGAGGCGCTCTACAGAGACGGGGAGCACTGGGGGAGGGAGCCCGAGGCGCTCTACAGAGACGGGGTGCACTGGAGGAGGAGCCCGGGGCGCTCTACAGAGACGGGGAGCACTGGGGGAGGGAGCCCGAGGCGCTCTACAGAGACGGGGAGCACTGGGGGGGGGAGCCAGAGGCGCTCTACAGAGACGGGGAGCACTGGGGGAGGAGCCCGGGGCGCTCTACAGAGACGGGGAGCACTGGAGGGAGGGAGCCCGGGGTGCTCTACAGAGACGGGGAGCACTGCGGGGAGGGAGCCCGAGGCGCTCTACAGAGACGGGGTGCACTGGGGGAGGAACCTGAGGCGCTCTACAGAGACGGGGAGCACTGGAGGGAGGGAGCCCGGGGTGCTCTACAGAGACAGGGTGCACTGGAGGGAGGGAGCCCGGGGCGCTCTACAGAGACGGGGAGCACTGGGGGAGGGAGCCCGGGGCGCTCTACAGAGACGGGGAGCACTGGGGGAGGGAGCCCGGGGCGCTCTACAGAGACGGGGAGCACTGGAGGAGGAGCCCGAGGCGCTCCACAGAGACGGGGTGCACTGGGGGAGGGAGCCCGAAGCGCTCTACAGAGACGGGGTGCACTGGAGGGAGGGAGCCCGAGGCGCTCTACAGAGACGGGGAGCACTGGGGGAGGGAGCCCGGGGCGCTCTACAGAGACGGGGTGCACTGGAGGGAGGGAGCCCGAGGCGCTCTACAGAGACGGGGAGCACTGGAGGGAGGGAGCCCGGGGCGCTCTACAGAGACGGGGAGCACTGGAGGGAGGGAGCCCGAGGTGCTCCACAGAGACGGGGAGCACTGGGGGAGGGAGCCCGAGGCGCTCTACAGAGACGGGGTGCACTGGGGGGGGGAGCCCGGGGCGCTCTACAGAGACGGGGTGCACTGGGGAGGGGAGCCAGAGGCGCTCTACAGAGATGGGGAGCACTGGGGAGGGAGCCCGGGGTGCTCTACAGAGACGGGGTGCACTGGGGAGGGAGCCCGAGGCGCTCTACAGAGACGGGGTGCACTGGGGAGGGAGCCCGAGGCGCTCTACAGAGACGGGGAGCACTGGGGGAGGGAGCCCGAGGCGCTCTACAGAGACAGGGTGCACTGGGGGAGGAGCCCGGGGCGCTCTACAGAGACGGGGTGCACTGGGGGAGGGAGCCCGAGGCGCTCTACAGAGACGGGGAGCACTGGGGAGGGAGCCCGAGGCGCTCTACAGAGACGGGGTGCACTGGGGGAGGAGTCCGGGGCGCTCTACAGAGACGGGGAGCACTGGGGAGGGGGCCCGAGGCGCTCTACAGAGACGGGAGAAGAATACTGCCACGGGGCACGCTGGGACTTGTAGTCCTAGACTGGCGAGAGACTCAGAAAAGGCCGGGAAACTCGGGGCACGCCGGGATGTATAGTAGGAGCGTGTGGCAGGGCTCACTGCAGCCCGCAGCCGCTTGGCGCGCCGGGATATATAGTAGTATCGAGCCGTAGTCCTCAATGGAGGCCGGTCGCCGAAGGGCACGCCGGGACTTGTAGTGTACGCGTTGTGCAGGGCCGCAGGAGGCCAAGTGACGCACCGAGGCGCTGGACTCAGAGTCCGGAAGCCACTGGGCACGCCGGGATATGTAGTACTAGAGAGGCGCAGGACTCTCAGGAGGCTGTCCCAGCGCAGGGCGAGAGCCGCAAGGTACGCCGGGAACCGTAGTACTTCTTTGTCGCATGTCCCAGAGCAGGGCGAGAGCCGCTAGGCACGCCGGGGCCCGTAGTACTTCTTTGTCGCGGGCCTCATCGCAGGGCGAGAGCCGCAAGGCACGCCGGGACCCGTAGTACTTCTTTGTCGCATGTCCCAGAGCAGGGCGAGAGCCGCTAGGCACGCCGGGACCTGTAGTACTTCTTTGTCGCATGTCCCAGAGCAGGGCGAGAGCCGCAAGGCACGCCGGGACTCGTAGTACATCCTCATGACACCGGCTCCTGTCCCTGGTATCCTGTCCCGGAAGTGACGAGCTCCGCGCCGAATGTCTCCGCTCCCGGTGCTGCTGCTGCTCCTGGCCGCCCCCGGCGCCCCCTGGGACCTGCGGACCCTGAGCTGCGGCCTGGGGGCCGGGGGGTGCGAGTGCGAGTTTCGCCCCCGGCTGGAGGGTGAGTGATGAGGAGGTGGCGGGGTCTCGAGGGTCGGACGCCGGTGCGGAGGGGGCCCATGTCATACATGAGGGGGGGCCTATGTCATACATGAGGGGAGGTCCATGTCATACATGAGGGGGGGTCCATGTCATACATGAGGGGGGGCCCATGTCATACATGAGGGGAGGCCCATGTCATACATGAGGGGGGGCCCATGTCATACATGAGGGGGGGCCCATGTCATACATGAGGGGGGGTCCATGTCATACATGAGGTGCAGGGGTGAGAGGGGTCCATGTCATACATGAGGGGGGGCCCATGTCATACATGAGGGGAGGTCCATGTCATACATGAGGGGGGGCCCATGTCATACATGAGGGAGGGTCCATGTCATACGTGAGGGGGGTCCATGTCATACATGAGGGGGGCCCCATGTCATACATGAGGGGGGGCCCATGTCATACATGAGGTGCAGGGGTGAGAGGGGTCCATGTCATACATGAGGGGGGGCCCATGTCATACATGAGGGGGGGCCCATGTCATACATGAGGGGGGGTCCATGTCATACGTGAGGGGGGGTCCATGTCATACGTGAGGGGAGGTCCATGTCATACATGAGGGGGGGTCCATGTCATACATGAGGGGGGGTCCATGTCATACATGAGGGGGGGGCCCATGTCATACATGAGGGGGGGCCCATGTCATACATGAGGGGCGGTCCATGTCATACATGAGGGGGGGCCCATGTCATACATGAGGGGGGGGTCCATGTCATACGTGAGGGGGGGCCCATGTCATACGTGAGGGGGGGTCCATTGAGGGGGGGTCCATGTCATACATGAGGGGGGGTCCATGTCATACATGAGGGGGGGCCCATGTCATACATGAGGGGGGGCTCATGTCATACATGAGGGGGGTGTCCATGTCATACATGAGGGGGGTGTCCATGTCATACATGAGGGGGGGCCCATGTCATACATGAGGGGGGGGTCCATGTCATACATGAGGGGGGGGCCCCTTGTCATACATGAGGGGGGGGGTCCATGTCATACATGAGGGGGGGCCCATGTCATACATGAGGGGGGGTCCATTGAGGGGGGGTCCATGTCATACATGAGGGGGGGCCCATGTCATACATGAGGGGGGTGTCCATGTCATACATGAGGGGGGTGTCCATGTCATACATGAGGGGGGGCCCATGTCATACATGAGGGGGGGTCCATGTCATACATGAGGGGGGGCCCATGTCATACATGAGGGGGGGTCCATTGCGGGGGGGCCCATGTCATACATGAGGGGGGGCCCATGTCATACATGAGGGGGGGCCCATGTCATACATGAGGGGGGCTCATGTCATACATGAGGGGGGTGTCCATGTCATTCATGAGGGGGGTGTCCATGTCATACATGAGGGGGGTGTCCATGTCATACATGAGGTGCAGGAGTGAGGGGGGTCCATGTCATACATGAGGGGGGCCCATGTCATACATGAGGGGGGGGTCCATGTCATACATGAGGTGCAGGAGTGAGGGGGGTCCATGTCATACATGAGGGGGGGTCCATGTCATACATGAGGGGGGGGTCCATGTCATACATGAGGGGGGGGTCCATGTCATACATGAGGGGGGGGTCCATGTCATACATGAGGGGGGGGGCCATGTCATACATGAGGGGGGGCCCATGTCATACATGAGGGTGGGTCCATGTCATACATGAGGGGGGGGTCCATGTCATACACTAGGGGGGGTCCATGTCTTACATGAGGGGGGGGTCCATGTCATACATGAGGTGCGGGAGTGAGGAGGGTCCATGTCATACCTGAGGTGCGGGAGTGAGGAGGGTCCATGTCATACATGAGGTGCAGGAGTGAGGGGGGTCCATGTCATACATGAGGGGAGGTCCATGTCATACATGAGGGGGGCCCATATGAGGGGGGGCCCATGTCATACATGAGGGGGGGCCCATGTCATACATGAGGGGGGGCCCATGTCATACATGAGGGGGGGCCCATGTCATACATGAGGGGGGGTCCATGTCATACATGAGGGGAGGTCCATGTCGGGTCCATGTCATACATGAGGGGGGGCCCATGTCATACATGAGGGGGGGCCCATGTCATACATGAGGGGAGGTCCATGTCATACATGAGGGGAGGTCCATGTCATACATGAGGTGGGGTCCATGTCATACATGAGGGGGGGTCCATGTCATACATGAGGGGGGGTCCATGTCATACATGAGGGGGGGGGTCCATGTCATACATGAGGGGGGGTCCATGTCATACATGAGGGGGGGTCCATGTCATACATGAGGGGGGGCCCATGTCATACATGAGGGGGGGCCCATGTCATACATGAGGGGGGGTCCATGTGGGGAGGTCCATGTCATACATGATGTGAGGTCCATGTCATACATGATGTGAGGTCCATGTCATACATGAGGGGAGGTCCATGTCATACTTGTGGGGAGGTCCATGTCATACATGAGGGGGGGCCCATGTCATACATGAGGGGGGGCCCATGTCATACATGAGGGGGGGCCATGTCATACATGAGGGGGGCCCATGTCATACATGAGGGGAGGTCCATGTCATACATGAGGGGAGGTCCATGTCATACATGAGGGGGTGTCCATGTCATACATAAGGGGGGTGTCCATGTCATACATGAGGTGCAGGAGTGAGGGGGGTCCATGTCATACATGAGGGGGGGTCCATGTCATACATGAGGGGAGGTCCATGTCATACATGAGGGGAGGTCCATGTCATACATGAGGGGAGGTCCATGTCATACATGAGGGGGGGTCCATGTCATACATAAGGGGGGTGTCCATGTCATACATGAGGTGCAGGAGTGAGGGGAGTCCATGTCATACATGAGGGGGGGGTCCATGTCATACATGAGGTGCGGGAGTGAAGGGGGTCCATGTCATACATGATGGGGGTGTCCATGTCATACATGAGGTGCAGGAGTGAGGGGGGTCCATGTCATACATGAGGGCGGGGTCCATGTCATACATGAGGTGCAGGGGTGAGGGGGGGTCCGTCATACATGAGGGGGGGGGTCCATGTCATACATGAGGTGCAGGGGTGAGGGGGGGTCCGTCATACATGAGGGGGGGTCCATGTCATACATGAGGGGGGTCCATGTCATACATGAGGTGCGGGAGTGAAGGGGGTCCATGTCATACATGAGGGGGGGTCCATGTCATACATGAGGTGCGGGAGTGAGGAGGGTCCATGTCATACATGTGGCGGGGTCCATGTCATACCTGAGGTGCGGGAGTGAGGAGGGTCCATGTCATACATGAGGTGCAGGAGTGAGGGGGGGTCCATGTCATACATGAGGGGAGGTCCATGTCATACATGAGGGGGGGCCCATGTCATACATGAGGGGGGGGGCCATGTCATACATGGGGGGGGGGGGCCATGTCATACATGGGGGGGGTCCATGTCATACATGGGGGGGGGGATCCATGTCATACATGGCGGGGGGGTCCATGTCATACATGAGGGGGGTGTCCATGTCATACATGAGGGGGGGGGTCCATGTCATACATGAGGGAGGGTCCATGTCATACATGAGGGGGGGTCCATGTCATACATGAGGGGGGTGTCCATGTCATACATGAGGGGGGTGTCCATGTCATACATGAGGTGCAGGAGTGAGGGGGGTCCATGTCATACATGAGGGGGGGTCCATGTCATACATGAGGGGGGGTCCATGTCATACATGAGGGGGGGGTCCATGTCATACATGAGGGGGGCTCATGTCATACATGAGGGGGGTGTCCATGTCATTCATGAGGGGGGTGTCCATGTCATACATGAGGGGGGTGTCCATGTCATACATGAGGTGCAGGAGTGAGGGGGGTCCATGTCATACATGAGGGGGGCCCATGTCATACATGAGGGGGGGTCCATGTCATACATGAGGTGCAGGAGTGAGGGGGGTCCATGTCATACATGAGGGGGGGTCCATGTCATACATGAGGAGGGCCCATGTCATACATGAGGGGGGGGTCCATGTCATACATGAGGGGGGGGTCCATGTCATACATGAGGGGGGGGGCCATGTCATACATGAGGGGGGGCCCATGTCATACATGAGGGTGGGTCCATGTCATACATGAGGGGGGGGTCCATGTCATACATGAGGGGGGGTCCATGTCTTACATGAGGGGGGGGGTCCATGTCATACATGAGGTGCGGGAGTGAGGAGGGTCCATGTCATACCTGAGGTGCGGGAGTGAGGAGGGTCCATGTCATACATGAGGTGCAGGAGTGAGGGGGGTCCATGTCATACATGAGGGGAGGTCCATGTCATACATGAGGGGTGCCCATATGAGGGGGGGCCCATGTCATACATGAGGGGGGGCCCATGTCATACATGAGGGGGGGCCCATGTCATACATGAGGGGGGGCCCATGTCATACATGAGGGGGGGCCCATGTCATACATGAGGGGGGGTCCATGTCATACATGAGGGGAGGTCCATGTCGGGTCCATGTCATACATGAGGGGGGGCCCATGTCATACATGAGGGGGGGCCCATGTCATACATGAGGGGAGGTCCATGTCATACATGAGGGGAGGTCCATGTCATACATGAGGGGGGGTCCATGTCATACATGAGGGGGGGGTCCATGTCATACATGAGGGGGGGTCCATGTCATACATGAGGGGGGGGGGTCCATGTCATACATGAGGGGGGGTCCATGTCATACATGAGGGGGGGTCCATGTCATACATGAGGGGGGGCCCATGTCATACATGAGGGGGGGCCCATGTCATACATGAGGGGGGGTCCATGTGGGGAGGTCCATGTCATACATGATGTGAGGTCCATGTCATACATGATGTGAGGTCCATGTCATACATGAGGGGAGGTCCATGTCATACTTGTGGGGAGGTCCATGTCATACATGAGGGGGGGCCCATGTCATACATGAGGGGGGGCCCATGTCATACATGAGGGGGGGCCCATGTCATACATGAGGGGGGCCCATGTCATACATGAGGGGAGGTCCATGTCATACATGAGGGGAGGTCCATGTCATACATGAGGGGGTGTCCATGTCATACATAAGGGGGGTGTCCATGTCATACATGAGGTGCAGGAGTGAGGGGGGTCCATGTCATACATGAGGGGGGGTCCATGTCATACATGAGGGGAGGTCCATGTCATACATGAGGGGAGGTCCATGTCATACATGAGGGGAGGTCCATGTCATACATGAGGGGGGGTCCATGTCATACATAAGGGGGGTGTCCATGTCATACATGAGGTGCAGGAGTGAGGGGAGTCCATGTCATACATGAGGGGGGGGTCCATGTCATACATGAGGTGCGGGAGTGAAGGGGGTCCATGTCATACATGATGGGGGTGTCCATGTCATACATGAGGTGCAGGAGTGAGGGGGGTCCATGTCATACATGAGGGCGGGGTCCATGTCATACATGAGGTGCAGGGGTGAGGGGGGGTCCGTCATACATGAGGGGGGGGGGTCCATGTCATACATGAGGTGCAGGGGTGAGGGGGGGTCCGTCATACATGAGGGGGGGTCCATGTCATACATGAGGGGGGTCCATGTCATACATGAGGTGCGGGAGTGAAGGGGGTCCATGTCATACATGAGGGGGGGTCCATGTCATACATGAGGTGCGGGAGTGAGGAGGGTCCATGTCATACATGTGGCGGGGTCCATGTCATACCTGAGGTGCGGGAGTGAGGAGGGTCCATGTCATACATGAGGTGCAGGAGTGAGGGGGGTCCATGTCATACATGAGGGGAGGTCCATGTCATACATGAGGGGGGGCCCATGTCATACATGAGGGGGGGGCCCATGTCATACATGAGGGGGGGGGCCATGTCATACATGGGGGGGGTCCATGTCATACATGGGGGGGGGTCCATGTCATACATGGGGGGGGGATCCATGTCATACATGGCGGGGGGGTCCATGTCATACATGAGGGGGGTGTCCATGTCATACATGAGGGGGGGGGTCCATGTCATACATGAGGGAGGGTCCATGTCATACATGAGGGGGGGTCCATGTCATACATGAGGGGGGTGTCCATGTCATACATGAGGGGGGTGTCCATGTCATACATGAGGTGCAGGAGTGAGGGGGGTCCATGTCATACATGAGGGGGGGTCCATGTCATACATGAGGGGGGGTCCATGTCATACATGAGGGGGGGGTCCATGTCATACATGAGGGGGGGGGGGTCCATGTCATACATGAGGGGGGGTCCATGTCATACATGAGGTGCGGGAGTGAAGGGGGTCCATGTCATACATCAGGGGGGTGTCCATGTCATACATGAGGTGCAGGAGTGAGGGGGGTCCATGTCATACATGAGGGCGGGGTCCATGTCATACATGAGGTGCAGGGGTGAGGGGGGTCCGTCATACATGAGGGGGGGTCCATGTCATACAGGAGGTGCAGGGGTGAGGGGGGGTCCGTCATACATGAGGGGGGGTCCATGTCATACATGAGGGGGGTCCATGTCATACATGAAGTGCGGGAGTGAAGGGGGTCCATGTCATACATGAGGGGGGGGTCCATGTCATACATGAGGTGCGGGAGTGAGGAGGGTCCATGTCATACATGAGGTGCGGGAGTGAGGAGGGTCCATGTCATACATGAGGTGCGGGAGTGAGGAGGGTCCATGTCATACATGAGGTGCGGGAGTGAGGAGGGTCCATGTCATACATGAGGTGCAGGAGTGAGGGGGGTCCATGTCATACATGAGGTGCAGGGGTGAGGGGGGGTCCATGTCATACATGAGGGGGGGTCCATTTCATACATGAGGGGGGGTCCATGTCATACATGAGGTGCGGGAGTGAAGGGGGTCCATGTCATACATGAGGGGGGGGTCCATGTCATACATGAGGTGCGGGAGTGAGGAGGGTCCATGTCATACATGAGGGGGGGTCCATGTCATACATGAGGTGCGGGAGTGAGGAGGGTCCATGTCATACATGAGGTGCGGGAGTGAGGGGGGGGTCCATGTCATACATGAGGGGGGGTCCATGTCATACATGAGGTGCAGGAGTGAGGAGGGTCCATGTCATACATGAGGTGCGAGAGTGAGGGGGGGGTTCATGTTATACATGAGGTGCGGGAGTGAGGGGGGTCCATGTCATACATGAGGTGTGGGAGTGAGGGGGGGTCCATGTCATACATGAGGTGTGGGAGTGAGGGGGGGGGGGGTCCATGCCGTACATGAGGTGCAGGAGTGAAGGGGGTCCATGTCATACATTGGCTAAGAATGAAAATTCAATTTCCACTGCATCCTACCTAATGGCCTACTGGCACTCCTTTTTAGTTCCATGAATCTTACTTTGATCTTCTTCACCCTCATGTCCCTGCATGTTCTTTTGTTCTTAGGCCCTGAAACTCCTGCTCATTCATGCGGATCCTTACTGTCCACTGACCTACAGGTCCCAGAGGTCACGGTCACCCTTAGGTCGGACCTCTATTCACTATAAAGGACCTAAGACCGTGAGGTTCTTGCTTATCATCAGTTGGTCCTCAAACTACCCACTAATCCTGAGGACCCATAACTCATTTCCTCTCTCTGGTCCTCTGAGAGTTCTGCTCAGAGACATCCCTGAGGATCCTACTCACAAAGATCCCAAGAGGCTTCTGCTCAGTTTCAGGTGTCTTTTCAATTCTGTTCACTCCATAGTGTCTTGGAATCCTGCTCAACATTAGGTCAGCTTAGATCCCTGTTCACCGTTAGGCAGTGTATTTCTTGCTCACTCTTACCTGGAAGCTCCTACTTACCCTCAGGTCTGTGAAGACCATGTTCACCATGAGCTTCCCCAATGCTTCTGTTAACTCCTAGCTCTCCCACACAAAGATCCTGGGGTTTCCACTCACCACTAGGTTTCCAACGCTCATGTTGACCCTTAAACCCCAAAAACTAACTCTTAAGTTCCCGGCTAATGTCATTCCCAATATAGGACTCATAAGTGTGGCCTCAATCTTAGCTCCCAGAGGCTCCTGCTAAACCTTATTTCGAAAAAGGTCCTGCTCACCCTGCTTAACCTCAATTTCTGTAGGTTCCTGAATCTTCTCTTCACCATCACCCCATTAGGCTACTGCTCAGATGCAGGTCATTCATACTGCAGATCGCTGAACTTCTTGGACACTTACATGTCCACAAACTCCATGTGGACACCGTTTACTCCAAGCCTCTACATAGTCTCCAGGTTTACCTTCACTCTCTTCCCAGGTATTGAGTGAAATGTCACTTCACTGCATTAGAACAACTTCTGCTCATCCTCAAGTGTAGCGCTGCTGCGGGACTTCAGGCTGGTTGCCCTGTCTGAAGGGGCTGTGAAATCTACTCGTTTCCATCATCTGCGTCTTATAGTTGGCTGCCCGCAGCTGAAAGCTTTCCAAGACTCCTTTTCACGTCCATGGAGTCAAGGAGAGTGACCAAGAGCGAGAACGGTAGTCTTCCCGATAGAAGGTCTAAAGCAAACTACACAAAAACCTACTCTATACATCAGATATGCTAGCAAGTGATGGATATTACAGGTTACCCACAACAGATTAATTACATTATTGAGCAAATTCAAACTCCCCCAAATGACGTCAGTGTCCTGTTGCAGATGTTTCTATGCAAATTTTAGGTCACATTTTGGACTTTGGCACGGCCAAGTCATCCTTACAAGACTTAAAACTATTACCACTGAAGAGAGTACCACCAATTGATATATGAAAGAATTCATGATTATCATTGCTAAGCACCTGCTTGTCATTTGTAACACCTCTGGTTATATCCAAAAGTGCAACTTTATGCACATGTCCCAGAATGTAGTTCTTCAGTAGTGTAACACAAAAATAACAGCCCCTCTTCCCCCCCCCCCCCCACAGAACGCACATGTCCCAGAATGTAGTGCTTCAGTAGTGTAACACAAAATTAACAGCCCCTCTTCCCCGCCCCCACCCCTGATGCCCCCCCATCCCCCCCGCCCAACAGAACGTGGTGAGGGATCCTAAGCCTCCCATATCTCACAGATATTCTTATACTTTAGAATGAATAGGAGTCCTCTGAAGAGAGGTGCCCCCCACCATCTATGGCACAGGAACTGCATGGCCCAGCATTACACCCCTACAGTGCTCTGTTAGGTTAAAACAAGATTGACAGAACGTGACCGTCATGTTATGGAGACACTTATCAGCCTTGAAAAAGAATGAAACCCGATGGATGCCCTCTTGCCATGCCCCTTCCTCTACCTCCATCTTCCTGACCAGGCGGTGTGTCTTGGCAGCAGTCTATGGTTAGGTTGTCTTCAGTTATCAAGATGAGCTGTTAGAAGAATGAGGAAAATAAGCCTCACTTAAAGAAGATCTTCTCGCATACATTCGAGCCGATCCTAATTGGTGTGACTTCGTAAAAAACAAAATTATATAAAATAACACAATAATTAGCACTGCCTTGCATTACCTTCTGTCAGGTAGATGTTACAAGGATGGTGCATGACTGTTCCCGTGCATGCACCCATGTATTTTAATGTAAACCCGTATTTACAAAGAGTTGTAAAGATGGGTTTATGCCAAAATGGGGTGCCTATCTGAAGATGGGGTATTGAGGAGAAATATCTTTATTTCTGCGCGTTTCTTCCTCTTTGCAAGTGTGCTGCATTCTGCAGCTCACATGCAAGAGAGCGGACCTCAAGGGATAGTTTCATCTTCCTGCTCAAACAACTTCCTTGACCACAATGTTTTGTCACTAGGCAGCCAGAAGTGCGACCGTACCAGGAGAGTAGAACTGCACCATATTTATAAAAAATGGGGCTGTTCTGCTCTTTCCGTTTCAGCCAGCGCTGCAGCTGTATTCGCTGTGGTGTGCTGCATGAAACGTCAGTAAACGTGCTCCTCAATGATTTGGAGCAGGCGTCCAGACATAACTTTTGTCTTGGACGTTGTACGGCATTCTGCTACCTTTTGACTAGGGCCGTGCTATAGACATGACGTATGCATACAGACAGAAAATCGATATTTGTTAAGAAAAGGTTCTTTTTCAAATAATGAGAGAAACATCCATCCAAGGCTCCTGCATGATGCAAGTGTCTGGCAGGTTCCGGGGTGGCACTAGAAGATTGTGGGGTTAGTGCACCCTTGTCATGTCATGTTAGACATTTCTAATTGTGCTCTTTATTATCCATTAACTAGAAATGTTGAAATAGAAATAAGAACTGGACAGAAACGGGAATTACAATAAAATGAAGTCCATGCCTTACTACCCGTCCATCCCACAATCTGCTCCTGAAATGACTTTGTCTTAGGGTCTGGGGCACTGCACAGGTTGCTGGAATGATAGCAGTGCATCTTACTAGGTATGTTTTACAGCTGTTTGCACCCGGTGTGGCAATTTTTGTTGTTGCTGTCCCCCTACCCCCCAACACCTCCTTCTCCAAGCATTCCCTCAGCACAACCATTCAGTAGTACCCATCATTGCTCCACAGACCCTCTCTCATGTGTATTTAATTTCTTTTATAGTGCTACTCATCCCAATGTAGGGTGTCTAGGGCACTTTACATCGTACGCATATTGTTCAGAGCCAATGACTTGTATAAGTTGGTAAGTCAATGTAGCAGTAATGTTACTTAGGACAATGAGGGCTGCAAGGTGTAGGTGTTACATGGCATTCATACTAGTAGGCATTAAATGCAGGGCCACTGGAATAAAACATTTCCTAGCTATCGTAATGGAAAGTTTCACATCTATTAAGGACACCGAGGGGAGGATTATGCTGATCTTTCTCCACTTTAATGAATAGCAGCCGAGAAAGATTAATAATAACAAACTACTGATCCCATGAACACTATAGATCAGGAAGTAAAAACAAGCATATCCAATAGCATGGAGCAGAATAGTAACAGCCAATTGGCATAAATGAGTCCCAATGTAGTCCGTCGTCAGTGTCCGCAACTCCTCTTTCGTAGCGCAAGACAGGCTGAGAAGTGTGTTCAAATATCTTGTTTAACCATGTCCGATCCTGAGAAAATAGTACAATGAACGTTAAAATAGCCAATGAGTAGGAATAAAAAATGTCTGAAAGGAAAAACCATCAGATTATAAACAATGAAACAGGTACAAGATATTCTGATACTGATATCAAATGAAAATAATAGTATGATGTTACTTCCTAGCAACAGGGAAGGGAATGTGTTTACAATTGGGTGGGATAATCCTTGCTTCCATATCCTTAATAGAATTGAAACTTTCTGTTACGATAGCTAGGACATTTGTAATTCTGTTTCAGGACCAGAGGCGAAGATTCTGCTAGTTCAAAGCTTATCCACTACGAGCTGAGCCATGTCAAGAACTGGTTTAAAATAAAACCTTTTGAAAGTAGAGTCCGAAGACCAATCAGCAGCATTCATAGTATCTTTCAAGCGAGCACCCAAAGTGAACGCTTTGGAGGCCATGGCTCCTTGAGTGGAATGTGCTCCAAACATAGAGAGATCAATTCCAGCCTCTTGCATGAACCATCAAACTCAACGTGCAATGGTAGGGGATGAAACAGCTTTATGTGGTTTTCTGAGAACAATAAGAAGTTGACATTCCCCAGGGGCGGCAAAGTTCCGAAAACATATCTTCATATGCTTTGAGACATTGAACAACACAAAGTTTAGGGGACTGTTAGAAAGCAGGATAGGAAATTACTCTTGTATTACATTTAGTTCTTCTACTTACCGTGGAAGTAACTCCCAAAGGAGAAAAGGTTCTGGCAGAAATATCCAAAGCACGGACATCCGAGACCCTGCTACAAGATACTAAGCAGAGGAGCATCGCCAGCTTTGCTCTGAGTTCTTTCCTGGATAAGTAACGGTTTTGACCCCAAGACAAAAATAGATTTAAAACCTGATTGACATCCAAAGGGAAGAATATTGTGGTTCAGGAGGCAGGGAAAGTCTGATACTGTGAAGGAGACGACACACAGGAGGGTGTTCTCCTGATGGGGAACCGTTCAAGGGAGAGTGCCCAGCCGCAATGGCAGATCTGAAAGTATTTATAGAGCAGTAGACTAAGCCTTTCAAAGCTAGACTGGCTAAAAAAATTATTATATGTACTACATCAGAGTCCATGGATTGATATTCCATAGCAAACACCGAGACCAAGCCAATTTGATCATTTGGAAGTGCTGAGCACCCAGGCCTTTAATAAGAGGTCCTGAGTGTGGCCCGGGATCGACCATCGTCCCCTGAAAGACGCTACACCATCAGAGACAGAGTCTTGAAGAACCAATTGGTGAGGCATATGATCCGGATTGGGGAGAATGGATGAAAATAGGGGGAGTAGGATTAGATAATCCCAAGAAAGTTCCAGAAGAACTGTAAACCAAACTTGAGATCTCCATATGGGAGGAATCAGGACTACGCTGGCCTGTGAGTGATCATCGCGAAAGGAGGAAAGGCGTAACCGTTCTCTTGAGTCCAGTTCTGGAGAAAGTTTATATGACGGCCACTAAAGGGTCTGTCCTCCAGCTGTAAAACTTGAAAAATTGATGATCTAGTCTGGTAGCAAAAAGGTCCACTGAAAAGGGACCCCAACAGTCGTTGAGATTGGGGAAAAAACATCTGGATGGAGCTTCCAGAGACTGGAGTCTCTAAGGTGTCTGGCTTGAAAATCTACCACCTGGTTGAAGTGGCCCGGGAGGTACTCCGCTATCGCAGAGATTTGACGGTCTAGGCAATGTTGCGAAACTGGTTGTGAGGTTTGACAGTGTTGTGGATCGAGCAACACAGAGATGATTGATATAATGGACAGCAGAAATATTGTCCATCTGCAGGAGGATACATGTCTGAATAGAGTCTTTGGTCCAGCACTTGACTGCAAATGAGCCAGATAAGAGTTCCAGACAATTTATGTGTAAATTCTCTTAATCCGTAGACCAGAACCCTCCTGTGGTAAAATCTCCACAACGAGTGCCCCAGCCTGATCTGCTGGCATCGGATTCTATGATTAGATCTGGTGCTGACCCGAAAATTGCCCTGCCGTTCCAGGCCTCCATAAGGGAGAGCCACCAACGAATTTCCCCCCCCGAGCCTCTTCAGAAAGGGAAATCATGCGAGCGTAAGAATAACCCCTGCGTAGGTGCGCAGGTTTGAGATGTTAGAGAGCTCGATAATAGAGGGGACTAGGATAAATCACCTAGATGGAGGAAGAGAGGAGACCTACCAAACGGGCAATTTGGTGCAGAAAAATCAGCTGTCTGGTTAAGGATCGGCAAAGCTCATGGCAAATTTTTGTTACTTTCCAAGATGGAAGACTCAGTGGCTGAGACTGAATCTCTATTACGAAGGCTAGAAAAACAGCGTTTTGGGAAGGAACCAGAGGAGATTTGCATTTGTTTATAACGATACCTAGGTGTTGTAAGAGATATATGGTGATTTGCACATGAAGAGCCAGTTTCCAAGGGCCCTGGGCCAAAAGAAGAATATCATCTAAGTAGACCATTAGGCATATACCCTGAGCTCTGAGGTGTTCCATCACTGGTATTACAATCTTGGTGAAACACCAAGGAGCTGAAGAAAGACCGAACGGAAGGGTGGTAAATTCATAAGTTTGTTGACGCCAAACGAACTGGAGAAAACGCTTGTGAGGAGGGAAAATTGGAATGGTCAGGTAAGTATCTTTGAAATCTAAACGTGCTAAGCAGTCTAGAGGGTGCAGGACATTGCGAAGGAGGTGAATTCCTTCCATTTTGAAGTGTCGATATACAAGCCAATTGTTGAAGTCACAAAGGTATATGATGGGATGTTGGCCTCCATTTGCCTTGTCAACCAAGAGAAGGTTGCTTATGAAGCCACAAGGATGAGGAAGTGTTGGACATATAGCTTCTTTTTCCAGCAGAGCTGCAACCTCTGTGCCACCAAAGTGAGATCTTGAGAAGAAAATTGAATAGGTCGAGGAGAAACAATCTGTGTGGGGTTTCCATGAAATTCTATGTGAAAGCCTCTGACTGTTTGTAAAACCCGTGCACCTGCTGTGATTGACTCCCAAGCCTGGATAAAATTTGCCAGACGGCCCCCTACGTTTAGAAGAGAAGAAGGGAGAACTCCTACCTGAATAAGTTGGAGTGGAGGATCCTCTGGTCCCTCGGTTTCTGAAATGACGGCCTCTGGTCGGGTAGAAATTTGCGAATCCGATTTGGTCTTGAGGTTGTCCTGACCAGGGCCCTTGTCCTCTGAAGAAGTTTTCAGAGTACTGGTGGCCGGACAAGCAGCCCTTGTCTCGACCGGCCCCATAAAAAATACAGGAAGGAAAAACTTTTTTAATTGAAGACTGATTTTTGTCTAGGGATGTGAAGGTATTTACGAATTTTCCAAGTTCCTTGATAAAAGGCTCACTATAAAGACAACACTGTGCTACGGGTCCTGCCTCAGAATCTGCCATGTCTCCTAATTTAATTAAGAGACAGGCAGCGCTCAGTAGAAAGAGCACAGTTAGCGTTACCCAGGAAAATCACACCACACTGTGCCCAACCAGAGAGAACGTCTGATAAAGATCTTAGATTTAGCTGAGGACACAAAGGCTTCAGGCTCTGTTATTTCTCCAAAGGACCAAGGATATCCAAAGGTTTGTCCTGGTATGTCCGCCAGGACCTGTCAATACCTTTTTTTTTTTTTTTAGGACTTTTGATGAATTTTTGCAAAAAGGTAGACATTCTGAGATCAAGTTCAGGGGTTTGGACAACCTTGTCATACAAAGAAGGGCGAAGATATTCTGCTCTGATGCAATTGCATGACTCTTTTTTTTTTTTTTCTTTTTTTTTTTCTCCCAGCGGTTTCCGAATGCGACCCGCTACATTCGTGGCAACTTTGTCAGATGGGGCTCAATCGGAGAAGACCGAGGGTGAAGAATGTCACTGGGGTCTAGTATGTCTGAAGGCTCAGGGATGGAATCGGTGGGGGGGGAACCTGAGAAGAAGGAAACCAGGGTCTGGAAGGGCCAGGTTCTTCATCAGGCTCAATATAATTATCAGAATACTGATCATAAATAAGGGGTGAGGAAGAATCGATAGCTGGGTCATTATCATGAGATATGAAAGCTTGTTGGATTTTCTCAAACATATCTTGCTTGACCCCTGCTGTGCGGTGGTGCTTCACAGGGGTAGGTCCCTCAGGAGGTTTTGCAGAACAGGGGCTGAAGGGAGAGGTGAAGGAGTAGATATCTTGGCAAACTCGTGAAATTTGTGAGGGGCAATGACCTCCGATACTGCACGGTAAACAGAAGCATCTACCGCATCAAAAAATTCCTCCTCCTCATTTAATTCCAATATAACAGTGAGGAGGCTTTAATATGGGAAGGCTGGGTGCCAGTCTGTATTAAAAGCAGCAATAGCCCATGTCATACATGAGGGGGGGTCCATGTCATACATGAGGGGAGGTCCATGTCGGGTCCATGTCATACATGAGGGGGGGCCCATGTCATACATGAGGGGGGGCCCATGTCATACATGAGGGGGGGCCCATGTCATACATGAGGGGGGGCCCATGTCATACATGAGGGGAGGTCCATGTCATACATGAGGGGGGGCCCATGTCATACATAAGGGGGGTGTCCATGTCATACATGAGGTGCAGGAGTGAGGGGGGTCCATGTCATACATGAGGGGGGGTCCATGTCATACATGAGGGGAGGTCCATGTCATACATGAGGGGAGGTCCATGTCATACATGAGGGGAGGTCCATGTCATACATGAGGGGGGGTCCATGTCATACATAAGGGGGGTGTCCATGTCATACATGAGGTGCAGGAGTGAGGGGAGTCCATGTCATACATGAGGGGGGGGGTCCATGTCATACATGAGGTGCGGGAGTGAAGGGGGTCCATGTCATACATGATGGGGGTGTCCATGTCATACATGAGGTGCAGGAGTGAGGGGGGTCCATGTCATACATGAGGGCGGGGTCCATGTCATACATGAGGTGCAGGGGTGAGGGGGGGTCCGTCATACATGAGGGGGGGTCCATGTCATACATGAGGGGGGGGTCCATGTCATACATGAGGTGCGGGAGTGAGGAGGGTCCATGTCATACATGTGGCGGGGTCCATGTCATACCTGAGGTGCGGGAGTGAGGAGGGTCCATGTCATACATGAGGTGCAGGAGTGAGGGGGGTCCATGTCATACATGAGGGGAGGTCCATGTCATACATGAGGGGGGGCCCATGTCATACATGGGGGGGGGCCCATGTCATACATGAGGGGGGGCCCATGTCATACATGGGGGGGGGGCCCATGTCATACATGAGGGGGGGGCCCATGTCATACATGAGGGGGGGTCCATGTCATACATGGGGGGGGGGTCCATGTCATACATGGGGGGGGGATCCATGTCATACATGGAGGGGGGGTCCATGTCATACATGAGGGTGGTGTCCATGTCATACATGAGGGGGGGGTCCATGTCATACATGAGGGGGGGTCCATGTCATACATGAGGGGGGGTCCATGTCATACATGAGGGGGGGTCCATGTCATACATGAGGGGGGTGTCCATGTCATACATGAGGTGCAGGAGTGAGGGGGGTCCATGTCATACATGAGGGGGGGTCCATGTCATACATGAGGGGGGGTCCATGTCATACATGAGGGGGGGGTCCATGTCATACATGAGGGGGGGTCCATGTCATACATGAGGGGGGGGTCCATGTCATACATGAGGGGGGGCCCATGTCATACATGTGGGGGGGGGTCCATGTCATACATGAGGGGGGGTCCATGTCATACATGAGGTGCGGGAGTGAAGGGGGTCCATGTCATACATCAGGGGGGTGTCCATGTCATACATGAGGTGCAGGAGTGAGGGGGGTCCATGTCATACATGAGGGCGTGGTCCATGTCATACATGAGGTGCAGGGGTGAGGGGGGTCCGTCATACATGAGGGGGGGTCCATGTCATACATGAGGTGCAGGGGTGAGGGGGGGTCCGTCATACATGAGGGGGGGTCCATGTCATACATGAGGGGGGTCCATGTCATACATGAAGTGCGGGAGTGAAGGGGGTCCATGTCATACATGAGGGGGGGGTCCATGTCATACATGAGGTGCGGGAGTGAGGAGGGTCCATGTCATACATGAGGTGCGGGAGTGAGGAGGGTCCATGTCATACATGAGGTGCGGGAGTGAGGAGGGTCCATGTCATACATGAGGTGCAGGAGTGAGGGGGGTCCATGTCATACATGAGGTGCAGGGGTGAGGGGGGGTCCATGTCATACATGAGGGGGGGTCCATTTCATACATGAGGGGGGGTCCATGTCATACATGAGGTGCGGGAGTGAAGGGGGTCCATGTCATACATGAGGGGGGGGTCCATGTCATACATGAGGTGCGGGAGTGAGGAGGGTCCATGTCATACATGAGGGGGGGGGTCCATGTCATACATGAGGTGCAGGAGTGAGGAGGGTCCATGTCATACATGAGGTGCAGGAGTGAGGGGGGGTCCATGTCATACATGAGGGGGGGTCCATGTCATACATGAGGTGCGGGAGTGAGGAGGGTCCATGTCATACATGAGGTGCAGGAGTGAGGAGGGTCCATGTCATACATGAGGTGCGGGAGTGAGGGGGGGGTTCATGTTATACATGAGGTGCGGGAGTGAGGGGGGTCCATGTCATACATGAGGTGTGGGAGTGAGGGGGGGTCCATGTCATACATGAGGTGTGGGAGCGAGGGGGGGGGGGTCCATGCCGTACATGAGGTGCAGGAGTGAAGGGGGTCCATGTCATACATTGGCTAAGAATGAAAATTCAATTTCCACTGCATCCTACCTAATGGCCTACTGACACTCCTTTTTAGTTCCATGAATCTTACTTTGATCTTCTTCACCCTCATGTCCCTGCATGTTCTTTTGTTCTTAGGCCCTGAAACTCCTGCTCATTCATGCGGATCCTTACTGTCCACTGACCTACAGGTCCCAGAGGTCACGGTCACCCTTAGGTCGGACCTCTATTCACTATAAAGGACCTAAGACCGTGAGGTTCTTGCTTATCATCAGTTGGTCCTCAAACTACCCACTAATCCTGAGGACCCATAACTCATTTCCTCTCTCTGGTCCTCTGAGAGTTCTGCTCAGAGACATCCCTGAGGATCCTACTCACAAAGATCCCAAGAGGCTTCTGCTCAGTTTCAGGTGTCTTTTCAATTCTGTTCACTCCATAGTGTCTTGGAATCCTGCTCAACATTAGGTCAGCTTAGATCCCTGTTCACCGTTAGGCAGTGTATTTCTTGCTCACTCTTACCTGGAAGCTCCTACTTACCCTCAGGTCTGTGAAGACCATGTTCACCATGAGCTTCCCCAATGCTTCTGTTAACTCCTAGCTCTCCCACACAAAGATCCTGGGGTTTCCACTCACCACTAGGTTTCCAACGCTCATGTTGACCCTTAAACCCCAAAAACTAACTCTTAAGTTCCCGGCTAATGTCATTCCCAATATAGGACTCATAAGTGTGGCCTCAATCTTAGCTCCCAGAGGCTCCTGCTAAACCTTATTTCGAAAAAGGTCCTGCTCACCCTGCTTAACCTCAATTTCTGTAGGTTCCTGAATCTTCTCTTCACCATCACCCCATTAGGCTACTGCTCAGATGCAGGTCATTCATACTGCAGATCGCTGAACTTCTTGGACACTTACATGTCCACAAACTCCATGTGGACACCGTTTACTCCAAGCCTCTACATAGTCTCCAGGTTTACCTTCACTCTCTTCCCAGGTATTGAGTGAAATGTCACTTCACTGCATTAGAACAACTTCTGCTCATCCTCAAGTGTAGCGCTGCTGCGGGACTTCAGGCTGGTTGCCCTGTCTGAAGGGGCTGTGAAATCTACTCGTTTCCATCATCTGCGTCTTATAGTTGGCTGCCCGCAGCTGAAAGCTTTCCAAGACTCCTTTTCACGTCCATGGAGTCAAGGAGAGTGACCAAGAGCGAGAACGGTAGTCTTCCCGATAGAAGGTCTAAAGCAAACTACACAAAAACCTACTCTATACATCAGATATGCTAGCAAGTGATGGATATTACAGGTTACCCACAACAGATTAATTACATTATTGAGCAAATTCAAACTCCCCCAAATGACGTCAGTGTCCTGTTGCAGATGTTTCTATGCAAATTTTAGGTCACATTTTGGACTTTGGCACGGCCAAGTCATCCTTACAAGACTTAAAACTATTACCACTGAAGAGAGTACCACCAATTGATATATGAAAGAATTCATGATTATCATTGCTAAGCACCTGCTTGTCATTTGTAACACCTCTGGTTATATCCAAAAGTGCAACTTTATGCACATGTCCCAGAATGTAGTTCTTCAGTAGTGTAACACAAAAATAACAGCCCCTCTTCCCCCCCCCCCACAGAACGCACATGTCCCAGAATGTAGTGCTTCAGTAGTGTAACACAAAATTAACAGCCCCTCTTCCCCGCCCCCACCCCTGATGCCCCCCCATCCCCCCCGCCCAACAGAACGTGGTGAGGGATCCTAAGCCTCCCATATCTCACAGATATTCTTATACTTTAGAATGAATAGGAGTCCTCTGAAGAGAGGTGCCCCCCACCATCTATGGCACAGGAACTGCATGGCCCAGCATTACACCCCTACAGTGCTCTGTTAGGTTAAAACAAGATTGACAGAACGTGACCGTCATGTTATGGAGACACTTATCAGCCTTGAAAAAGAATGAAACCCGATGGATGCCCTCTTGCCATGCCCCTTCCTCTACCTCCATCTTCCTGACCAGGCGGTGTGTCTTGGCAGCAGTCTATGGTAAGGTTGTCTTCAGTTATCAAGATGAGCTGTTAGAAGAATGAGGAAAATAAGCCTCACTTAAAGAAGATCTTCTCGCATACATTCGAGCCGATCCTAATTGGTGTGACTTCGTAAAAAACAAAATTATATAAAATAACACAATAATTAGCACTGCCTTGCATTACCTTCTGTCAGGTAGATGTTACAAGGATGGTGCATGACTGTTCCCGTGCATGCACCCATGTATTTTAATGTAAACCCGTATTTACAAAGAGTTGTAAAGATGGGTTTATGCCAAAATGGGGTGCCTATCTGAAGATGGGGTATTGAGGAGAAATATCTTTATTTCTGCGCGTTTCTTCCTCTTTGCAAGTGTGCTGCATTCTGCAGCTCACATGCAAGAGAGCGGACCTCAAGGGATAGTTTCATCTTCCTGCTCAAACAACTTCCTTGACCACAATGTTTTGTCACTAGGCAGCCAGAAGTGCGACCGTACCAGGAGAGTAGAACTGCACCATATTTATAAAAATGGGGCTGTTCTGCTCTTTCCGTTTCAGCCAGCGCTGCAGCTGTATTCGCTGTGGTGTGCTGCATGAAACGTCAGTAAACGTGCTCCTCAATGATTTGGAGCAGGCGTCCAGACATAACTTTTGTCTTGGACGTTGTACGGCATTCTGCTACCTTTTGACTAGGGCCATGCTATAGACATGACGTATGCATACAGACAGAAAATCGATATTTGTTAAGAAAAGGTTATTTTTCAAATAATGAGAGAAACATCCATCCAAGGCTCCTGCATGATGCAAGTGTCTGGCAGGTTCCGGGGTGGCACTAGAAGATTGTGGGGTTAGTGCACCCTTGTCATGTCATGTTAGACATTTCTAATTGTGCTCTTTGTTATCCATTAACTAGAAATGTTGAAATAGAAATAAGAACTGGACAGAAACGGGAATTACAATAAAATGAAGTCCATGCCTTACTACCCGTCCATCCCACAATCTGCTCCTGAAATGACTTTGTCTTAGGGTCTGGGGCACTGCACAGGTTGCTGGAATGATAGCAGTGCATCTTACTAGGTATGTTTTACAGCTGTTTGCACCCGGTGTGGCAATTTTTGTTGTTGCTGTCCCCCTACCCCCCAACACCTCCTTCTCCAAGCATTCCCTCAGCACAACCATTCAGTAGTACCCATCATTGCTCCACAGACCCTCTCTCATGTGTATTTAATTTCTTTTATAGTGCTACTCATCCCAATGTAGGGTGTCTAGGGCACTTTACATCGTACGCATATTGTTCAGAGCCAATGACTTGTATAAGTTGGTAAGTCAATGTAGCAGTAATGTTACTTAGGACAATGAGGGCTGCAAGGTGTAGGTGTTACATGGCATTCATACTAGTAGGCATTAAATGCAGGGCCACTGGAATAAAACATTTCCTAGCTATCGTAATGGAAAGTTTCACATCTATTAAGGACACCGAGGGGAGGATTATGCTGATCTTTCTCCACTTTAATGAATAGCAGCCGAGAAAGATTAATAATAACAAACTACTGATCCCATGAACACTATAGATCAGGAAGTAAAAACAAGCATATCCAATAGCATGGAGCAGAATAGTAACAGCCAATTGGCATAAATGAGTCCCAATGTAGTCCGTCGTCAGTGTCCGCAACTCCTCTTTCGTAGCGCAAGACAGGCTGAGAAGTGTGTTCAAATATCTTGTTTAACCATGTCCGATCCTGAGAACGTTAAAATAGCCAATGAGTAGGAATAAAAAATGTCTGAAAGGAAAAACCATCAGATTATAAACAATGAAACAGGTACAAGATATTCTGATACTGATATCAAATGAAAATAATAGTATGATGTTACTTCCTAGCAACAGGGAAGGGAATGTGTTTACAATTGGGTGGGATAATCCTTGCTTCCATATCCTTAATAGAATTGAAACTTTCTGTTACGATAGCTAGGACATTTGTAATTCTGTTTCAGGACCAGAGGCGAAGATTCTGCTAGTTCAAAGCTTATCCACTACGAGCTGAGCCATGTCAAGAACTGGTTTAAAATAAAACCTTTTGAAAGTAGAGTCCGAAGACCAATCAGCAGCATTCATAGTATCTTTCAAGCGAGCACCCAAAGTGAACGCTTTGGAGGCCATGGCTCCTTGAGTGGAATGTGCTCCAAACATAGAGAGATCAATTCCAGCCTCTTGCATGAACCATCAAACTCAACGTGCAATGGTAGGGGATGAAACAGCTTTATGTGGTTTTCTGAGAACAATAAGAAGTTGACATTCCCCAGGGGCGGCAAAGTTCCGAAAACATATCTTCATATGCTTTGAGACATTGAACAACACAAAGTTTAGGGGACTGTTAGAAAGCAGGATAGGAAATTACTCTTGTATTACATTTAGTTCTTCTACTTACCGTGGAAGTAACTCCCAAAGGAGAAAAGGTTCTGGCAGAAATATCCAAAGCACGGACATCCGAGACCCTGCTACAAGATACTAAGCAGAGGAGCATCGCCAGCTTTGCTCTGAGTTCTTTCCTGGATAAGTAACGGTTTTGACCCCAAGACAAAAATAGATTTAAAACCTGATTGACATCCAAAGGGAAGAATATTGTGGTTCAGGAGGCAGGGAAAGTCTGATACTGTGAAGGAGACGACACACAGGAGGGTGTTCTCCTGATGGGGAACCGTTCAAGGGAGAGTGCCCAGCCGCAATGGCAGATCTGAAAGTATTTATAGAGCAGTAGACTAAGCCTTTCAAAGCTAGACTGGCTAAAAAAATTATTATATGTACTACATCAGAGTCCATGGATTGATATTCCATAGCAAACACCGAGACCAAGCCAATTTGATCATTTGGAAGTGCTGAGCACCCAGGCCTTAAATAAGAGGTCCTGAGTGTGGCCCGGGATCGACCATCGTCCCCTGAAAGACGCTACACCATCAGAGACAGAGTCTTGAAGAACCAATTGGTGAGGCATATGATCCGGATTGGGGAGAATGGATGAAAATAGGGGGAGTAGGATTAGATAATCCCAAGAAAGTTCCAGAAGAACTGTAAACCAAACTTGAGATCTCCATATGGGAGGAATCAGGACTACGCTGGCCTGTGAGTGATCATCGCGAAAGGAGGAAAGGCGTAACCGTTCTCTTGAGTCCAGTTCTGGAGAAAGTTTATATGACGGCCACTAAAGGGTCTGTCCTCCAGCTGTAAAACTTGAAAAATTGATGATCTAGTCTGGTAGCAAAAAGGTCCACTGAAAAGGGACCCCAACAGTCGTTGAGATTGGGGAAAAAACATCTGGATGGAGCTTCCAGAGACTGGAGTCTCTAAGGTGTCTGGCTTGAAAATCTACCACCTGGTTGAAGTGGCCCGGGAGGTACTCCGCTGTCGCAGAGATTTGACGGTCTAGGCAATGTTGCGAAACTGGTTGTGAGGTTTGACAGTGTTGTGGATCGAGCAACACAGAGATGATTGATATAATGGACAGCAGAAATATTGTCCATCTGCAGGAGGATACATGTCTGAATAGAGTCTTTGGTCCAGCACTTGACTGCAAATGAGCCAGATAAGAGTTCCAGACAATTTATGTGTAAATTCTCTTAATCCGTAGACCAGAACCCTCCTGTGGTAAAATCTCCACAACGAGTGCCCCAGCCTGATCTGCTGGCATCGGATTCTATGATTAGATCTGGTGCTGACCCGAAAATTGCCCTGCCGTTCCAGGCCTCCATAAGGGAGAGCCACCAACGAATTTCCCCCCCCGAGCCTCTTCAGAAAGGGAAATCATGCGAGCGTAAGAATAACCCCTGCGTAGGTGCGCAGGTTTGAGATGTTAGAGAGCTCGATAATAGAGGGGACTAGGATAAATCACCTAGATGGAGGAAGAGAGGAGACCTACCAAACGGGCAATTTGGTGCAGAAAAATCAGCTGTCTGGTTAAGGATCGGCAAAGCTCATGGCAAATTTTTGTTACTTTCCAAGATGGAAGACTCAGTGGCTGAGACTGAATCTCTATTACGAAGGCTAGAAAAACAGCGTTTTGGGAAGGAACCAGAGGAGATTTGCATTTGTTTATAACGATACCTAGGTGTTGTAAGAGATATATGGTGATTTGCACATGAAGAGCCAGTTTCCAAGGGCCCTGGGCCAAAAGAAGAATATCATCTAAGTAGACCATTAGGCATATACCCTGAGCTCTGAGGTGTTCCATCACTGGTATTACAATCTTGGTGAAACACCAAGGAGCTGAAGAAAGACCGAACGGAAGGGTGGTAAATTCATAAGTTTGTTGACGCCAAACGAACTGGAGAAAACGCTTGTGAGGAGGGAAAATTGGAATGGTCAGGTAAGTATCTTTGAAATCTAAACGTGCTAAGCAGTCTAGAGGGTGCAGGACATTGCGAAGGAGGTGAATTCCTTCCATTTTGAAGTGTCGATATACAAGCCAATTGTTGAAGTCACAAAGGTATATGATGGGATGTTGGCCTCCATTTGCCTTGTCAACCAAGAGAAGGTTGCTTATGAAGCCACAAGGATGAGGAAGTGTTGGACATATAGCTTCTTTTTCCAGCAGAGCTGCAACCTCTGTGCCACCAAAGTGAGATCTTGAGAAGAAAATTGAATAGGTCGAGGAGAAACAATCTGTGTGGGGTTTCCATGAAATTCTATGTGAAAGCCTCTGACTGTTTGTAAAACCCGTGCACCTGCTGTGATTGACTCCCAAGCCTGGATAAAATTTGCCAGACGGCCCCCTACGTTTAGAAGAGAAGAAGGGAGAACTCCTACCTGAATAAGTTGGAGTGGAGGATCCTCTGGTCCCTCGGTTTCTGAAATGACGGCCTCTGGTCGGGTAGAAATTTGCGAATCCGATTTGGTCTTGAGGTTGTCCTGACCAGGGCCCTTGTCCTCTGAAGAAGTTTTCAGAGTACTGGTGGCCGGACAAGCAGCCCTTGTCTCGACCGGCCCCATAAAAAATACAGGAAGGAAAAACTTTTTTAATTGAAGACTGATTTTTGTCTAGGGATGTGAAGGTATTTACGAATTTTCCAAGTTCCTTGATAAAAGGCTCACTATAAAGACAACACTGTGCTACGGGTCCTGCCTCAAAATCTGCCATGTCTCCTAATTTAATTAAGAGACAGGCAGCGCTCAGTAGAAAGAGCACAGTTAGCGTTACCCAGGAAAATCACACCACACTGTGCCCAACCAGAGAGAACGTCTGATAAAGATCTTAGATTTAGCTGAGGACACAAAGGCTTCAGGCTCTGTTATTTCTCCAAAGGACCAAGGATATCCAAAGGTTTGTCCTGGTATGTCCGCCAGGACCTGTCAATACCTTTTTTTTTTTTTAGGGCTTTTGATGAATTTTTGCAAAAAGGTAGACATTCTGAGATCAAGTTCAGGGGTTTGGACAACCTTGTCATACAAAGAAGGGCGAAGATATTCTGCTCTGATGCAATTGCATGACTCTTTTTTTTTTTTTTTCTTTTTTTTTTTCTCCCAGCGGTTTCCGAATGCGACCCGCTACATTCGTGGCAACTTTGTCAGATGGGGCTCAATCGGAGAAGACCGAGGGTGAAGAATGTCACTGGGGTCTAGTATGTCTGAAGGCTCAGGGATGGAATCGGTGGGGGGGGAACCTGAGAAGAAGGAAACCAGGGTCTGGAAGGGCCAGGTTCTTCATCAGGCTCAATATAATTATCAGAATACTGATCATAAATAAGGGGTGAGGAAGAATCGATAGCTGGGTCATTATCATGAGATATGAAAGCTTGTTGGATTTTCTCAAACATATCTTGCTTGACCCCTGCTGTGCGGTGGTGCTTCACAGGGGTAGGTCCCTCAGGAGGTTTTGCAGAACAGGGGCTGAAGGGAGAGGTGAAGGAGTAGATATCTTGGCAAACTCGTGAAATTTGTGAGGGGCAATGACCTCCGATACTGCACGGTAAACAGAAGCATCTACCGCATCAAAAAATTCCTCCTCCTCATTTAATTCCAATATAACAGTGAGGAGGCTTTAATATGGGAAGGCTGGGTGCCAGTCTGTATTAAAAGCAGCAATAGCCCATGTCATACATGAGGGGGGGTCCATGTCATACATGAGGGGAGGTCCATGTCGGGTCCATGTCATACATGAGGGGGGGCCCATGTCATACATGAGGGGGGGCCCATGTCATACATGAGGGGGGGCCCATGTCATACATGAGGGGGGGCCCATGTCATACATGAGGGGAGGTCCATGTCATACATGAGGGGGGGCCCATGTCATACATAAGGGGGGTGTCCATGTCATACATGAGGTGCAGGAGTGAGGGGGGTCCATGTCATACATGAGGGGGGGTCCATGTCATACATGAGGGGGGGTCCATGTCATACATGAGGGGAGGTCCATGTCATACATGAGGGGAGGTCCATGTCATACATGAGGGGAGGTCCATGTCATACATGAGGGGGGGTCCATGTCATACATAAGGGGGGTGTCCATGTCATACATGAGGTGCAGGAGTGAGGGGAGTCCATGTCATACATGAGGGGGGGGTCCATGTCATACATGAGGTGCGGGAGTGAAGGGGGTCCATGTCATACATGATGGGGGTGTCCATGTCATACATGAGGTGCAGGAGTGAGGGGGGTCCATGTCATACATGAGGGCGGGGTCCATGTCATACATGAGGTGCAGGGGTGAGGGGGGGTCCGTCATACATGAGGGGGGGGGTCGATGTCATACATGAGGTGCAGGGGTGAGGGGGGGTCCGTCATACATGAGGGGGGGGTCCATGTCATACATGAGGGGGGTCCATGTCATACATGAGGTGCGGGAGTGAAGGGGGTCCATGTCATACATGAGGGGGGGTCCATGTCATACATGAGGTGCGGGAGTGAGGAGGGTCCATGTCATACATGTGACGGGGTCCATGTCATACCTGAGGTGCGGGAGTGAGGAGGGTCCATGTCATACATGAGGTGCAGGAGTGAGGGGGGTCCATGTCATACATGAGGGGAGGTCCATGTCATACATGAGGGGGGGCCCATGTCATACATGGGGGGGGGCCCATGTCATACATGAGGGTGGGGCCCATGTCATACATGAGGGGGGGGGGGTCCATGTCATACATGGGGGGGGGGGTCCATGTCATACATGGGGGGGGATCCATGTCATACATGAGGGGGGTGTCCATGTCATACATGAGGGGGGGGTCCATGTCATACATGAGGGGGGGTCCATGTCATACATGAGGGGGGGTCCATGTCATACATGAGGGGGGTGTCCATGTCATACATGAGGTGCAGGAGTGAGGGGGCTCCATGTCATACATGAGGGGGGGTCCATGTCATACATGAGGGGGGTCCATGTCATACATGTGGGGGGGGTCCATGTCATACATGAGGGGGGGCCCATGTCATACATGTGGGGGGGGGTCCATGTCATACATGAGGGGGGGTCCATGTCATACATGAGGTGCGGGAGTGAAGGGGGCCCATGTCATACATCAGGGGGGTGTCCATGTCATACATGAGGTGCAGGAGTGAGGGGGGTCCATGTCATACATGAGGGCGGGGTCCATGTCATACATGAGGTGCAGGGGTGAGGGGGGTCCGTCATACATGAGGGGGGGTCCATGTCATACATGAGGTGCAGGGGTGAGGGGGGGTCCGTCATACATGAGGGGGGGTCCATGTCATACATGAGGGGGGTCCATGTCATACATGAAGTGCGGGAGTGAAGGGGGTCCATGTCATACATGAGGGGGGGTCCATGTCATACATGAGGTGCGGGAGTGAGGAGGGTCCATGTCATACATGAGGTGCGGGAGTGAGGAGGGTCCATGTCATACATGAGGTGCGGGAGTGAGGAGGGTCCATGTCATACATGAGGTGCGGGAGTGAGGAGGGTCCATGTCATACATGAGGTGCAGGAGTGAGGAGGGTCCATGTCATACATGAGGTGCAGGAGTGAGGGGGGTCCATGTCATACATGAGGTGCAGGGGTGAGGGTGGGTCCTTGTCATACATGAGGGGGGGTCCATTTCATACATGAGGGGGGGTCCATGTCATACATGAGGTGCGGGAGTGAAGGGGGTCCATGTCATACATGAGGGGGGGTCCATGTCATACATGTGGGGGGGGTCCATGTCATACATGAGGGGGGGCCCATGTCATACATGTGGGGGGGGGGTCCATGTCATACATGAGGGGGGGTCCATGTCATACATGAGGTGCGGGAGTGAAGGGGGCCCATGTCATACATCAGGGGGGTGTCCATGTCATACATGAGGTGCAGGAGTGAGGGGGGTCCATGTCATACATGAGGGCGGGGTCCATGTCATACATGAGGTGCAGGGGTGAGGGGGGTCCGTCATACATGAGGGGGGGTCCATGTCATACATGAGGTGCAGGGGTGAGGGGGGGTCCGTCATACATGAGGGGGGGTCCATGTCATACATGAGGGGGGTCCATGTCATACATGAAGTGCGGGAGTGAAGGGGGTCCATGTCATACATGAGGGGGGGTCCATGTCATAGATGAGGTGCGGGAGTGAGGAGGGTCCATGTCATACATGAGGTGCGGGAGTGAGGAGGGTCCATGTCATACATGAGGTGCGGGAGTGAGGAGGGTCCATGTCATACATGAGGTGCGGGAGTGAGGAGGGTCCATGTCATACATGAGGTGCAGGAGTGAGGAGGGTCCATGTCATACATGAGGTGCAGGAGTGAGGGGGGTCCATGTCATACATGAGGTGCAGGGGTGAGGGTGGGTCCTTGTCATACATGAGGGGGGGTCCATTTCATACATGAGGGGGGGTCCATGTCATACATGAGGTGCGGGAGTGAAGGGGGTCCATGTCATACATGAGGGGGGGGTCCATGTCATACATGAGGTGCGGGAGTGAGGAGGGTCCATGTCATACATGAGGGGGGGGTCCATGTCATACATGAGGTGCGGGAGTGAGGAGGGTCCATGTCATACATGAGGTGCAGGAGTGAGGGGGGGTCCATGTCATACATGAGGGGGGGTCCATGTCATACATGAGGTGCGGGAGTGAGGAGGGTCCATGTCATACATGAGGTGCAGGAGTGAGGGGGGGTCCATGTCATACATGAGGTGCAGGGGTGAGGGTGGGTCCTTGTCATACATGAGGGGGGGTCCATTTCATACATGAGGGTGGGTCCATGTCATACATGAGGTGCGGGAGTGAAGGGGGTCCATGTCATACATGAGGGGGGGTCCATGTCATACATGTGGGGGGGGTCCATGTCATACATGAGGGGGGGCCCATGTCATACATGTGGGGGGGGGGTCCATGTCATACATGAGGGGGGGTCCATGTCATACATGAGGTGCGGGAGTGAAGGGGGCCCATGTCATACATCAGGGGGGTGTCCATGTCATACATGAGGTGCAGGAGTGAGGGGGGTCCATGTCATACATGAGGGCGGGGTCCATGTCATACATGAGGTGCAGGGGTGAGGGGGGTCCGTCATACATGAGGGGGGGTCCATGTCATACATGAGGTGCAGGGGTGAGGGGGGGTCCGTCATACATGAGGGGGGGTCCATGTCATACATGAGGGGGGTCCATGTCATACATGAAGTGCGGGAGTGAAGGGGGTCCATGTCATACATGAGGGGGGGTCCATGTCATAGATGAGGTGCGGGAGTGAGGAGGGTCCATGTCATACATGAGGTGCGGGAGTGAGGAGGGTCCATGTCATACATGAGGTGCGGGAGTGAGGAGGGTCCATGTCATACATGAGGTGCGGGAGTGAGGAGGGTCCATGTCATACATGAGGTGCAGGAGTGAGGAGGGTCCATGTCATACATGAGGTGCAGGAGTGAGGGGGGTCCATGTCATACATGAGGTGCAGGGGTGAGGGTGGGTCCTTGTCATACATGAGAGGGGGTCCATTTCATACATGAGGGGGGGTCCATGTCATACATGAGGTGCGGGAGTGAAGGGGGTCCATGTCATACATGAGGGGGGGGTCCATGTCATACATGAGGTGCGGGAGTGAGGAGGGTCCATGTCATACATGAGGGGGGGGTCCATGTCATACATGAGGTGCGGGAGTGAGGAGGGTCCATGTCATACATGAGGTGCAGGAGTGAGGGGGGGTCCATGTCATACATGAGGGGGGGTCCATGTCATACATGAGGTGCGGGAGTGAGGAGGGTCCATGTCATACATGAGGTGCAGGAGTGAGGGGGGTCCATGTCATACATGAGGGGGGGTCCATGTCATACATGAGGTGCAGGAGTGAGGGGGGGTCCATGTCATACATGAGGGGGGGTCCATGTCATACATGAGGTGCGGGAGTGAGGAGGGTCCATGTCATACATGAGGTGCAGGAGTGAGGGGGGGTCCATGTCATACATGAGGGGGGGTCCATGTCATACATGAGGTGCAGGAGTGAGGGGGGGTCCATGTCATACATGAGGGGGGGTCCATGTCATACATGAGGTGCAGGAGTGAGGGGGGGTCCATGTCATACATGAGGGGGGGTCCATGTCATACATGAGGTGCGGGAGTGAGGAGGGTCCATGTCATACATGAGGTGCAGGAGTGAGGGGGGGTCCATGTCATACATGAGGGGGGGTCCATGTCATACATGAGGTGCAGGAGTGAGGGGGGGTCCATGTCATACATGAGGGGGGGGTCCATGTCATACATGAGGTGCGGGAGTGAGGAGGGTCCATGTCATACATGAGGGGGGGGTCCATGTCATACATGAGGTGCGGGAGTGAGGAGGGTCCATGTCATACATGAGGTGCGGGAGTGAGGGGGGGTCCATGTCATTGGGACTCATTCATGCTGATTGTCTGTTACTGTTCTGCTCCATGCTATTGGATATGCTTGTTTTTACTTCCTGATCGCCATTGTTCATGGGATCAGTAGTTTATTGTTATTAATCTTTCTTGGTTGATATTCATTAAAGTGGAGCAAGATGAGCATAATCCTCGCCTCCTGTCCTGACATAGTATTATGCGGCAGGGTTCACCAAATTATTTGCACATTTTTTGGTAGTATTACTTCCTTATTTTTACATTTTAATACATGGTAATACTGTCTGGGCAAATATTTTATCTGACTGGTACCAGTTAAATAAGTAAATACAGAAATAAAGAACTGAAAGATGAGCGGTTAACCTTTGAGGGGCCTTCCACTGTGCGCAGACACCTCTCTCTCGTTAGGAAGAGCGCTAGTGATAGTCTGTGTATGAATTGGTGGATGATTGTAAGACCGAGAGGTAGAAAGTGTGTGTGGAAGAGTGAACAGAGGGTAGGGTGTGCCACAGAAGTATAAAGTAATAGTGTTTGTGCACGTGCGGCTTTAAGAAGAGGAGTCGAGTGTGTCTTAGTCATGTTAAGTTTGAACATTTGTAGGAATGAAAGGTTTTGATTTTAATTTTTTGAGAGCGGTGGGAAGAGTGTGTGAGAGAGAGAGAGGGACCTTTGGTTTTATTAATGACATTGTATTAACTCCAAGCTAGTGTGGTTGTGGGCAACTTCCTGATGTTTGATTATGATCGAGAGAGCAAGTAGGAAAGGATGTGTGTATGTTGAGAGCGGGACCGTAAGCGATATATTTTTACTGAGAGAGTTTTAAATGAGAAAGCAGATAAATATTTGCGTAAAAGTAAATAATAGAGTACAGACGGGGGAGGGGAGCTTCAGGGAGTGGAGGGAAGGGAAGGGAGAGGAGGCTCCTGCATGTAGAGGGGGAGAGGGATGGGGGTTATTCTGCAAGGAGCAGAGAGCAGTGTGGGGGTCCTGCAGGATGGTGGGAGAAGAGGGGGACACCCTCAAAGATCGGGGTGGGGAAGGGAGCTGCCGCTGTGGGAGACATGGCTGTGATGGGAGCAGAGACTCTGTCAAAAAAGCACCCGCCATTTGTGCTCAATTGAGTAATGTTTTTTTCAAACTACCAAAAGGGCAGTGAAGCCACTTGTAATGTGCAGCTCCCCATGGACCAATGTAACTTCGTTATACTACTAAACTTTCTCTTAAAACAACAAAACCACAGGCCTGCGGGTACCTCTTAGGCATGTGTCCTTTACTTAGGGGTCCCCATTTATCGAGCTGATACCTTGGTCCATGGGGAGCTGAGTACGGTCACCCGCATCGCCCTTGTAGTCAACTCTCAGCAAACCACAGTACAACAAACCCGAAGGGAGGTTGTCTATTCACAGCTGTGGTTAAAGTTCTGGCGGATTCTGCACCAAGCTTCATTGTTTCCCAGACGGAATTATTCCAATATTCCTAAACCGTGGGCAGAAGTAACTATCTACACCCCAACCTATCAGCCCTGCAAAAAATAATGATTTTTACATCACAAACTGAACATCAGTAGTATTTAGTTTTAGTAAATGGTATATTTGCTTTGACATTAAAACACACTTAACTAATTATTAAGTAAAGTGACTGATTAGTCCCAAGAGTACCAGCCCTTGGTTTTTACAACAGGTTCACAGTGAGGGGTATTGGTTGCTGTACAGTACGTCTAGCTGCCTAGCACTTAGTTGTCTGCAGCTAAAGTTTATTCAAATAAATACACATGTTGGTTAGATGCTTGTGAAGGTCAAAGAACGTCTACAATGGCAACCATATGGAGTTACCAAAAGTTAAGACTATCTGAGTTGCAATCTTTCTTTTCACTGTTTCCTCTGACGTTGCAGTAATTAGTGGACCATGTGCAAAGCCCACCACCCAGACATACCCTCTGATTTTTCGTCTTGTCAGGAGGGGGTCGTCTCCATCCTGAAGCACCCGCTCAGAATGCCAAAGAGGTGCGAACAATTCACGTTAAAGTAAGGTGAGAGTAAATCCCAACACAGCCTCCTGCCACATAAACCTAATGTTGAGCGGCTGGGGCACAGGTAAATCATTTTCACATAGGGAACCTTGATTTAATAAAAACAGAAAAATGTAATTTTCAAATTCCAAAATATAATGGGCTAGAGTCTACTGTAGGGACTAGTGGGGTTGGCACGTAGTAAGTTCCTTTGTACATCTTAAAAATGAAACAGAAATAATGTCCCCTCTACTAACAGAGTTCCAGCCTTTTAGAAGCAAAACGTAGTATCTACTCCTTTTGCTAACCCAATGTGTAACAAAATGTAAACACTTAAATGTGAAGCCATTTATTAAAAGAAAGAGATACCACGTGCCAATCGCTGAAAGGCGGGAAGGGCTGGGACACTGTCAGTAAACCGCAAGTCACTGCCACACTGAACCTTTGGCACAAATCACTTACTACGTCCCAGCTCTCAGCCCGTGCTGGTTTCTTCATGGACTCTACACCAAGAGCTTTCACATCTAGTCAGTTACGACGTGGCTTTCTTGTTAACCAGCTCTTCCCTAGTTAATAAGTAACTAACTTAGTCCCAGCCAAACCAGCCTTTCCTATTTAAAACACGACCAGAGCATGCATTATGGGGAGCTTTATATTACATTTGAGGCACTGCATTTTTAGTTGTTTGCAGCATAACTTCATTAAAAAAAAATACAAATGTGTTTTTATACTTGCGGATGAGGTGTTGTTATAACACAGAAGTATTTGTGCAAAAAAGAGTGATGCGCGGCCTTTGACATTGTGTTAGATGGCATGCAGTATTTTTTGCACAAATATTTTAACGTGTGCTAAATGGTAATAGCACCTTAATAGTTACTGTAAACATCCAACACACCTCACTAGTGTTTTAAATAAATATTTTCCCCAATCAATTAAAAGCGCAATACCGCCAAATGTGATTCTATCCCCACATAAACTAAATGGAGCACAATTTAAATCGAAAGAGCTGGTGCGGCTGAGGAAAAGTCAGTTACTTAGCAAGTAGGTAAGTGACTCTAAAAGATGAAACAAACAAATATTTGTGGAAAAGTAATTAATATTGGAAGTACCGATGGGGGCTTCCTCAGAGAGGGGAGAGGGATGGGGGTTATTCTGCAGCTGGGAGGGTGGGTGGAGAGAGACTCCTTCAAAGAGAGGGGTAGGGAGGGAGATGCTGTTGTGAGACATGGCTGTGATGGGAAGCAGGGACTTGACTTACGGAAATGAGAGAGAAAACCATGGAAAAATATCAATAATGAAATGCGTGGGTGTTTAATCAAAAGAAAAAATACCAGCAAATCGCAGCATATGGGACGCAACATCACAAACTCACTTCTTCCCTAAAATATGTATCTACATTCTTACTGCAATGCACGTACCAAGTTCATAAGTAACTGATGTAATCCACTGCGACGCATCACACGCTGGATACAACGCGCACAAAGGTACGTTTAAAAACGGTTTACATCCCGAAAGCAGACAGCTCCACGGAGAGATGCTGGAGGGACAAGGTGGGGCGCAAGGGCTAGAGCTGCCGACTTTGGAACTAAGGACCTGGGTTTGCGTCACGGTGTCGGCTCAACATTACTTAATCACGACGTGCCTAATTTTTTTTTATATGTTCTTGTGTAACATAGCTGGTACTCATGAAAAGCCTAATTAAATAAACAAGCAGGCCTCTGCCCTCCCTCCCACCATCGGGGACCGCACATAGACATACTCTGCTACATGAAGAGCAGATGTGACCAACAGTGTGATTTATACCCTTGTTGGAAGCACAACCTTTCCTGAAGCAACATTACAGCAAAGAAAAAAAAAATGCTTTGCAAAAAAAAAGCCAGTTTTGGCAAACACAAGCTGGAAACCAGGGGGAAAAAAAAGTCCCACAAAGACCAAACAAACGCAACAAAGCATAATTATATCCTACTTGGTCACTGCTCCAAACAGAAAAAGGAGGGAAAAAAGCACAACTGACCACTAGCAAGCAATATTTTTTGAGTGACACTTCAACTAACAAATGAAATAGCTAGACGCCCCTAGAAGTATACTTGCGTATACAAGCGGTCAAACGCTTACACTCAACTTAAAAGGGACAAAATAATGAAGTGATACTATTTTTAAAAATGCCACAATACCCTGCATAATTTATTCAACCCTGCCACATAATGTGGCCTCTCGTGCTGCATTATTCCAGCGGCCCTGATTATACATTGAGTGCGTGCTTGGTCTTGAGAAATACAAACTCTGGATTTAAAAACATAACATAGTGGTTGGGGTTCTTCTTACTAATATTTCTTACCAAACAAAGGAACCCACTGAACTATGTACATAAAATAATTATTTTATCTGCCTGTTAAACTTCTTGCTTTGGAAGAGGCACATTGTCCCTCTGCTCTACTTCATGATGAGTCAAAACTGGGATTAGTCAAAGCTCATATCTCTCCAAGAGCTCCGTTAGTCACTAGACTTAAATTGACATTCTTGCGATGGCCTGATAATTGCAGGCAGGTAGAACGCAGCCGGAACCCCACAGCATGGCTCCTGTTTCAATGATACTGGTCCCTGCCGTGCTTTGGGCCGACGCAGACTAAATCACGTGCTGTAATTGCAGTATGACCCATTGTCATTCTGTATGTGAGAATCGGCCACAGGATGAAAATGGGCCAATCCGCAATCTGTGTGAGGGGCTGCTGAAGCCTCTCCATTTAAAGAAGTGCTAGCTGGCCCCCTGGCTGTGTCAAGTTCCTTCTCTTGACAGTCTCTCTTGTAATGCCTGACCTTGTGACACTTAATAGAAGTCACCACCTTGGACTTAGAAGAGCTTCCTTGCCTTTCCTTTTCATGATGCTCCTTCCCGTACACACCATTCCCATATTATCCTCTTTGAGTCCCATGAGAATTACCATGGCCCTTACCCTCCGGTTTGGAGCTAGTCTGCGCAGAGTTCTCCCCCCCCCCCCCACCCCTTTGGCTTAGAACCTTCTGGTCCAGCCTTTTGTGAACCCTGGATCTGTTATTGCGCCCCGTTCTGCCCTTGAACCTTCCATCTTTCAGCTCCAGGTGTCCAGGTTCTTGTACAGGGCTGCCTTGGCACAGTCTACACTTGCACCTTTGGCAGTTTCGCCTGCCTTTTCAGTTTGAGAGTCTCTTATAGCTCCTTAACTGTGGGCAGAACTAGACATTGCCTGCAATCTGCAGGGTTTTTGTAAGCGGAGAAACACGAAAAGAAAGAATTTTGAGTTCTGATGAAGAAAATGCATACAGGTTGGAAACGTGCATAAATAATCTCAGTAGTTTAGGGTTGAGGTCTGAGCCACGTTCTTGAAATTGCTTGGATATAGTTTGAGTAGGCAAGATTGGGGCTAAAGTTATGTATAAGATTAGGGGAGTTTATTCACGATTTACTCCATTGTGGTTCCATACTTGTCAGTTCAACGCCAGTTCTGCTTTTCCCAAGTGGGGTTTCCTCAGACACTTCATACATTTTTTTTTTCCCGTATGTTTGCTTTCTTCATTGCATAGATGCCCATCTACGGCGGGTCCCTCCATACAGTGCACAATTTAAACGCAGCATCTTTATCTGTATCTCCTCATGTAAAGGATTCCTCCTACCGACTCATGACATCTAGGCATGCTTCTACAGCACTTGATTTCACAGCTCTGTATCTCCATATGTAAAGGAATCCTCCTACCGACTCATGACATATAGGCATGCTTCTACAGCACTTGATTTCACAGCGCTGTATCTCCATATGTAAAGGATTCCTCCTACCGACTCGTGACATCTAGGCATGCTTCTACAGCACTTGATTTCACAGCTCTCTATCTCCTTATGTAAGGGACTCCTCCTACCGACTCGTGACGTCTGGGCATGCTTCTACAGCACTTGATTTCACAGCTCTGTATCTCCATATGTAAAGGATTTCTCCTACCGACTCGTGACATCTAGGCATGCTTCTACAGCACTTGATTTCACAGCTCTCTATCTCCTTATGTAAGGGACTCCTACCGACTCGTGACGTCTGGGCATGCTTCTACAGCACTTGATTTCACAGCTCTGTATCTCCATATGTAAAGGATTCCTCCTACCAACTCATGACATCTAGGCATGCTTCTACAGCACGTGATTTCATAGCGCTGTATCTCCATATGTAAAGGATTCCTCCTACCGACTCGTGACATCTAGGCATGCTTCTACAGCACTTGATTTCACAGCTCTGTATCTCCATATGTAAAGGATTCCTCCTACCGACTCGTGACGTCTGGGCATGCTTCTACAGCACTTGATTTCACAGCGCTGTATCTCCATATGTAAAGGATTCCTCCTACCGACTCGTGACATCTAGGCATGCTTCTACAGCACGTGATTTCACAGCGCTGTATCTCCATATGTAAAGGATTCCTCCTACCGACTCGTGACATCTAGGCATGCTTCTACAGCACTTGATTTCACAGCTCTGTATCATGACATCTAGGCATGCTTCTACAGCACGTGATTTCACAGCTCTGTATCTCCATATGTAAAGGATTCCTCCTACCGACTTGTGACATCTAGGCATGCTTCTACAGCACTTGATTTCACAGCTCTCTATCTCCTTATGTAAGGGACTCCTCCTACCGACTCGTGACGTCTGGGCATGCTTCTACAGCACTTGATTTCACAGCTCTGTATCTCCATATGTAAAGGATTCCTCCTACCGACTCGTGACATCTAGGCATGCTTCTACAGCACTTGATTTCACAGCTCTGTATCTCCATATGTAAAGGATTCCTCCTACCAACTCATGACATCTAGGCATGCTTCTACAGCACGTGATTTCACAACTCTGTATCTCCATATGTAAAGGATTCCTCCTACCGACTTGTGACATCTAGGCATGCTTCTACAGCACTTGATTCCTCCTACCAACTCATGACATCTAGGCATGCTTCTACAGCACTTGATTTCACAGCTCTGTATCTCCATATGTAAAGGATTCCTCCTACCGACTTGTGACATCTAGGCATGCTTCTACAGCACTTGATTCCTCCTACCAACTCATGACATCTAGGCATGCTTCTACAGCACTTGATTTCACAGCTCTGTATCTCCATATGTAAAGGATTCCTCTTACCGAATCGTGACATCTAGGCATGATTCTACAGTACTTGATTTCACATCTCTGTGTGCTTTGTTTTCAAAAGGCAAACTTTGTTCTCCAGCTACCAAACGTATGCACATTTCGGTGTTCTGTCGTGGCTTTCCTCTAAATCCTTTAAAGTACACAACTTACAGACTTTCCAGCACTTTTTCAAAGTTGCACTGTGCTTCATTTTATGCAAGAGTGGACTAAGATGGCATTCCTTTACTTTAACATTAGTAAAAGCAAATTTGGAATGGAGGGGTGTGAGGGAGAAGGGGGACGGTCAGCAAGTGACGAGAGGCGAGGTTGGGATCAGGGAGAAGAGGGGGAGCAAAGAAGGGGTTTATGGAGACCTGGCCGTGGCTGGGGCGAAGGCTGGGTCTTGTGGCTTGAGTAGACCCGAGCCCATGGGTGTCTGGTAAAGGCTGACCTGAGAATCCTTCTGCTGTAGGTGCATTTCATTGAGAGTTGTGTTCTAGTGGGCCTGCATCAGAGGAGAAAGTGTCTGGTGACTCTTGTTCCAAGGCGAAAGGACACCGTGGGTTTGTTTGTGTCAGTTCACCTGGTCAGGCTGTAGCACTTCCAGTGTGTTTCCGGGTGGGTCATGCTGCATCTGTTCCTGAGTGGAATCCTTTGGGTCTGTTTCTGACGTGGTGGGCTGGTGTTTCTGATTCCATGGTCTTGGTGGCCCTGGTACAGGTATCTTATGGGACTGGTTCTTAAGGGACTCTTTCTGGTAGGTAGACTCTGGCTCTGCTGTTGTGGTTAAGTGGGTCCTGATCTCTACCGCTGTTCTGATTGCTTAACATTGTATGGATTTGATTCACGGGGAACCAGTCCTGTATGTGTCCGACTCTTGTTCTGTTTATGTTGTGGGAGGAGGGGTCCTGTTTTGGGAGGCTACTTGTGGATGTGGCTCCTCGGCGTCTAGTGCCTGGGTATCCAAAGTGTGTGGTTCATCAGGATCTGGTGAGTCTGAAGTTTAAGGGTCTGGTGGGAATTGCTCTGTGTGTTCAGTGTGTCTTACTGTAATTCTGATGCCGCTAGTTTTGCGGGTGGTCTGTTGCGTCTGGTGTGGTCCTTGAACTTATGTCTTATTTAGAGAGCCATTGGTGTGGTTATGGTTGCTATTTTAGAGGCTTGGTGCCTTTGGTTCTGGATTATTGGGGGTTACATTCTGTTTCTGCAGAACAGCTCTGCATCATGTGTGGGTCTTGGGGCGAGTGGGCCGGGTTGTGGGGTTCCGGTGCATAGATTCAGTCTGATTGTTGTGTGTTTTCATGAGGTTCTGCAGGTCTGGTTTGTCAGATTCTCTTTCGCTTTTTTCTTCTGGAAGACTGTTTCTGGGGGTTGTCGATTATACTTGTGCCTAGAGTCCAGTTGGCTCTGGCTCACGAGTTTCTGGTGGGAGTAATTACTGGGTTCTAGTGACTTGTTTCTTGGGTTCCAGTGGATGTCTCTCAGAGTCTGGCATCTCTGATCTGGAGTGTTTTAAGTCATACTATGTCACTTCCTAAGTGTCATTGAGTTTAGGATTGTGAGAGTCCGGTCCAGTTCTCTGGTTAGGGTGGGACCGATTTTGGGGTCGCGTGAACTTCATTCTTAAATTCCCTTTCATCCTTCACAGATTTGGATTGTGACCTTGCCCGCAATGTCTTCGGCCAGCACCTGGCGAGGGAGCTCCTTGTGAAAGCAGTATCTAATTTTGTGGAGAAGCCGGATCCTGTGAAGCCGCTGGTGCTGTCCTTCCATGGCTGGAGTGGTACCGGCAAAACCTATGTCAGCTCCATGCTGCTGAAGCACTTGTACCGCCCGGGCAGCCGCAGCCCTTATGTGCACCAGTTCTCTCCAACCCTGCACTTCCCGCATGCTGAGCATGTGGAACAATACAAGGTGGGTGCAGACACGGCCCTGGTGCAGCATGTGTGGAGCAGTGGTTAGACCGTTGTAGAGAATGTGGAGGACATGGGCTGGACTGTGGTAGAGAACGTGTTGAGCTTGATCTGGTCGGTGGTGGAGTTTGTGGTAGTCGCTGGCCTGACAACCATATAGAATATGGACTCCTCTAGTCTGAACCACAGTATGGAGAGCCATGTCCGGCTGTAGCAGAGGATAAGATAAGCATAGTTCTGACCACTGTCGCGTATATGGTGAACGCAAGTTGACAGCTCAGATTATGATGCTTTTATCTCTGACAGCTCCAGAGTATGTGCGGGCCACCGGTTTGAAGCCTGCAGAGAATGTAAGGGCCACTGGTCTGAGGCCTGCAGAGCATGTGAAAGCCACCTATCTGAAGACTCCAGAGCATGTGAGGGCCACAGGCCTGACGCCTGCAGAGCATGTGAGGGCCACAGGCCTGACGCCTGCAGAGCATGTGAGGGCCACAGGCCTGACGCCTGCAGAGCATGTGAGGGCCACAGGCCTGACGCCTGCAGAGCATGTGAGGGCCACAGGCCTGACGCCTGCAGAGCATGTGAGGGCCACAGGCCTGACGCCTGCAGAGCATGTGAGGGCCACAGGCCTGACGCCTGCAGAGCATGTGAGGGCCACAGGCCTGACGCCTGCAGAGCATGTGAGGGCCACAGGCCTGACGCCTGCAGAGCATGTGAGGGCCTCAGTTCTGCAGAGCATGTGAGGGCCTCAGTTCTGCAGAGCATGTGAGGGCCTCAGTTCTGCAGAGCATGTGAGGGCCTCAGTTCTGCAGAGCATGTGAGGGCCTCAGTTCTGCAGAGCATGTTAGGGGCCTCAGTTCTGCAGAGCATGTTAGGGGCCTCAGTTCTGCAGAGTATGTGAGAGCCATTGGTCTGAAGATTGCAGATCATGTGAGGGCCACGGGTCTCACAACCACATAAGTATGTGGCAGTCGCCGGTCTAATGACATCATGAGTATGGCCGTCACTGAGTTCACAGCAACAGATATTGATTATTTGATGACAGCAGGGTAAATGGCAGTCACATGTGTGATGACCATATGAGTATATGGAAGCCAAAGGTGTGATGACAGCATGCTTGTGGTGGCTGCAAGGGTGATTATAACCATGAATATGTTGCAGGCGCAGACACGATGATGGCACAATTGTGATGTTGACAGAAGGGATGATGGCTGATTGTGGAGGCCACAGTTGTGACAGCTGAGAATTTGGGGATCCTTGGTGTAGAAAGTTGGCTCTGTATGTACTATTTCAAAGTAAGAAATAGTGCACAGAGTCCAAGGGTTCCCCTTAGAGGTAAGATAGTGGCAAAAAGAGATAATTCCAATGCTCTATTTTGTGATAGTGTGGTCGAGCAGTAGGCTTATCAGAGGGTAGTGTTAAGCATTTGTTGTACACACACAGGCAATAAATGAGGAACACACACTCAAAGACTTACTCCAGGCCAATAGGTTTTTATATAGAAAAATATCTTTTCTTAGTTTATTTTAAGAACCACAGGTTCAAGATTTACATTAAACACTTTAAATGCAAGGTACTTCACTTAGATACTTTATGAACTTTGAATGAAAACCATATCATGTACAGTCTTTGTAAAAATGGCAATAAGCTATTTTCAAAGTGGACACAGTGCAAAAATCAACAGTTCCTGGGGGAGGTAAGTAAAGGTTAGATTAGGAGGTAAGTAAAACACTTACAAGTCTCAGTTCCTTGGGCATAGGACGCCCACCGTTGGGGGTTGAAGGCAACCCCAAAGTTACCACACCAGCAGCTCAGGGCCGGTCAGGTGCAGAGGTCAAAAAGGTGCCCAAAACACATAGGCGCCTATGGAGAACAGGGGTGCTCCGGTTCCAGTCTGCCAGCAGGTATGTACCTGTGTCCTCGGGGGCAGACCAGGGGGGTTTTGTAGAGCACTGGGGGGGGGACACAAGTAGGCACACAAAACACACCCTCAGCGGCACAGGGGCGGCCAGGTGCAGTGTGCAAAGCAGGCATCGGGTTTTGTGTAGGTTTCAATGGAGGGACCCGGGGGGGTCACACTAGTGGTGCAGGCAGGCACAGGGGTGGGCTTTCGGGGCAGCCACTACCTGGTCAGCACACATCCTCCCCTGACGTGATAAGTTATACAATGAATTGATGTTCTGTTCCACCGCGTAACCAAGAATTAAATTTAAACTTTAGTCCGCTTGCATCCAGAGATCTTGTGGGATCCTTATTGTAGGGGTCGGCTGTCGTACCCAGCAGGCTCCAGAACACTGGAGCTCTTTAGAGGAGTTCTTTTCCCACCGGCTCGGTATTAGCGGAAGCTCAGGTTACGGCCCAAATTTTGGGTGTTGTGTAACAGTCGATGGAAGATTGGGTGAGAAGGTGGTTAAAATTGACTACGGGCACTCCCTTTGCAAGATTTATTCCTGGTGAGGACCCTTGTCAAGCTTTAAAAAAAAGACTGAACCAAAACTGGCGTAGTAATGGGCCCTTGTCCATGTTTAGTTGGGTCAACCTGTTTCATGCCCAAAAGTGCGAGATAGGTCTAGTCAGTCCGTCAGGATGATAGGTGAACCCTAATCTACTCAGTAAATAATATTCTTAATGAGAAGGTTCTAAGAAAGGATTCAAAGTTTCAAGGTGCCCCTTAAGCTGTAAAAATAAAACAAAAAAGACAATATAAATATAAACAAAATACAGGAAAGGAAATGTAATTATGCTGCAATATTTGCGCACATAAAGGTCATGTATGTGCCGAAAAACCGTCATTCATGCAGCACACGTCAGAAGTACACAGTAGGGGAATCGATTTATATTGTAAGGGACAGGCCTTACATGCTGCTTCAAGGGGAGAGATGCCTACAGTACTTTAAAAATGTTTGGTAGTTTTATTCAACCAGGGTCTTCGCTCTATCCTTATAAGACATAGTTCAAGAGTCCTTGTCTACTCTGCATGCGGGGAGGGAGGATGGACGTGAAGAGTGTGTTGTGCTTTACTGTGGGGGGGTTTCCTGTGTATGGCGGACTTGGGTAAGCTGCAGTAGGTCTCTTGTTTGCCCCCAGCAGGGAGGCCTGTATGTTTCCTCAATCTTCCCAGTTGACTTATGTAGGAAGTTGGCTCTGTATGCACTATTTCAAAGTAAGGAATAGTATGCAGAGTCCAAGGGTTCCCCTTAGAGGTAAGATAGTGGCAAAAAGAGTTAATACTAATGCTCTATTTTGTGGGTAGTGTGGTCGAGCAGTAGGCTTATCAAAGGAGTAGTGTTAAGCATTTGTTGTACATACACAAGCAATAAATGAGGAACACACACTCAAAGACAATTCCAGGCCAATAGGTTTTTGTATAGAAAAATATCTTTTCTTAGTTTATTTTAAGAACCACAGGTTCAAGATTTACATGTAATACTTCAAATGAAAGGTATTGCAGGTAGGTACTTTAGGAACTTTGAATTAGCAAAATAGCATATACAGTTTTCACATAAATCACATATAGCTATTTTAAAACTAGACAGTGCAATTTTCAACAGTTCCTGGGGGGGGAGTAAGAGTTTGTTAGTTTTTGCAGGTGAGTAAACCACCTACGGGGTTCAAGTTTGGGTCCAAGGTAGCCCACCGTTGGGGGTTCAGAGCAACCCCAAAGTTACCACACCAGCAGCTCAGGGCCGGTCAGGTGCAGAGGTCAAAGTGGTGCCCAAAACGCATAGGCTTCAATGGAGAAGGGGGTGCCCCGGTTCCAGTCTGCCAGCAGGTAAGTACCAGCGTCTTCGGAGGGCAGACCAGGGGGGTTTTGTAGGGCACCGGGGAGGACACAAATTCACACAAAGTACACCCTCAGCGGCACGGGGGCGGCCGGGTGCAGTGTGCAAACAAGCGTCGGGTTTGTAATTGAAATCAATGGGAGACCAAGGGGTCTCTTCAGCGATGCAGGCAAGGGGGGGGCTCCTCGGGGTAGCCACCACCTGGGCAAGGGAGAGGCCTCCTGGGGGTCACTCCTGCACTGGAGTACGGATCCGTCAGGTCCTGGGGGCTGCGGGTGCAGTCTCCCTACCAGGCGTCGGGTTCTGAGAAGCAGGCAGTCGCGGTCAGGGGGAGCCTCGGGATTCCCTCTGCAGGCGTCGCTGTGGGGACTCAGCGGGGGGGGCAACTCTGGCTACTCACGGTCTCGCAGTCGCCGGGGAGTCCTCCCTGAAGTGTTTTTTTCTCCGCAAGTCGAGCCGGGGGCGTCGGGTGCAGAGTGTCAAGTCTCATGCTTCCGGCGGGAAACGTAAGTTGTTTCAAAGTTGCTTCTTTGTTGCAAAGTTGCAGTCTTTGGTGAACAGATCCGCTGTCCTCGGGAGTTCTTGGTCCTTCTAGATGCAGGGCAGTCCTCTGAGGCTTCAGAGGTAGCTGGTCACTGGGGAGAGCGTCACTGGAGCAGTGTCTTTAGAAGTGGGGAGACAGGCCGGTAGAGCTGGGGCCAAAGCAGTTGGTGTCTCCGTCTTCTCTGCAGGGTTTTTCAGCTTAGCAGTCCTCTTCTTCTTAGGTTGCAGGAATCTGAGTTCCTAGGTTCTGGGGAGCCCTTAAATACTAAATTTAAGGGCGTGTTTGTAGGAGGCTGGACTGGCTTGTAGTGAGTACCAAGGGGTACTTGCACCTTGCACCAGGCCCAGTTATCCCTTATTAGTGTATAGGGTGTCTAGCAGCTTAGGCTGATAGATAATGGTAGCTTAGCAAAGCAGCTCAGGCTGAACTAGGAGACGTGTGAAGCTACTACAGTACCACTTAGTGTCATATGCACAATATCATAAGAAAACACAATACACAGTTATACTAAAAATAAAGGTACTTTATTTTTATGACAATATGCCAAAGTATCTTAGAGTGTACCCTCAGTGAGAGGATAGGAAATATACACAAGATATATATACACAATAGCAAAAATATGCAGTATAGTCTTAGAAAACAGTGCAAACAATGTATAGTTACAATAGGATGCAATGGGGAAACATAGGGATAGGGGCAACACAAACCATATACTCCAGAAGTGGAATGCGAACCACGAATGGACCCCAAACCTATGTGACCTTGTAGAGGGTCGCTGGGACTATTAGAAAATAGTGAGAGTTAGCAAAATAACCCTCCCCAAGACCCTGAAAAGTGAGTGCAAAGTGCACTAAAGTTCCCCTAAGGACAAAATAGTCGTGTTAGAGGGAAAATGCAAGGAAAACACAAATCCGCAATGCAACAACGATGGATTCCTGACTGAGGGTACCTGTGGAACAAGGGGACCAAGTCCAAAAGTCACAAGCAGCTCGGAGATGGGCAGATGCCCAATAAATGCCAGCGGTTGGTGCAAAGAAGCTCTTACTAGGCTGAAGAACTGTGAATACTGCAGGAACGACAAGGGCTAGAGACTTCCCCTTTGGAGGATGGATCCCCCACGCCTTGGAGAGTCGTGCAGAAGTGTTTTCCCGCCGGATGGACGCCAACAAGCCTTGCTACACGCAAATCGTGCGTTTGGCGTTTTTGGACGCTGCTGGGGCCCAGGAGGGACCAGGAGGTCGCAAATTGGACCTGCAGAGAGAGGGAACGTCGAGCAAGACAAAGAGCCCTCACTGAAGCAGGTAGCACCCGGAGAAGTGCCAGAAACAGGCACTACGAAGATGCGTGAAACGGTGCTCGCCGAAGTTGCACAAAGGAGTCCCACGTCGCCGGAGACCAACTTAGAAAGTCGTGCAATGCAGGTTAGAGTGCCGTGGACCCAGGCTTGGCTGTGCACGAAGGATTTCCGCCGGAAGTGCACAGGGGCCGGAGAAGCTTGCAAAGTCGCGGTTCCCAGCAATGCAGCCCAGCGAGGTGAGGCAAGGACTTACCTCCACCAAACTTGGGCTGAAGAGTCACTGGACTGTGGGGGTCACTTGGACGGTGTCGCTGGATTCGAGGGACCTCGCTCGTCGTGCTGAGAGGAGACCCAAGGGACCGGTAATGCAGCTTTTTGGTGCCTGCGGTTGCAGGGGGAAGATTCCGTCGACCCACGGGAGATTTCTTCGGAGCTTCTGGTGCAGAGAGGAGGCAGACTACCCCCACAGCATGCACAAGCAGGAAAACAGTCGAGAAGGCGGCAGGATCAGCGTTACAGAGTTGCAGTAGTCGTCTTTGCTACTATGTTGCAGGTTTGCAGGCTTCCAGCGCGGTCAGCGGTCGATTCCTTATCAGAAGGTGAAGAGGGAGATGCAGAGGAACTCGGCTGAGCTCATGCATTCGTTATCTAAAGTTTCCCCAGAGACAGAGACCCTAAATAGCCAGAAAAGAGGGTTTGGCTACCTAGGAGAGAGGAGAGGCTACTAACACCTGAAGGAGCCTATCACAAGGAGTCTCTGACGTCACCTGGTGGCACTGGCCACTCAGAGCAGTCCAGTGTGCCAGCAGCACCTCTGTTTCCAAGATGGCAGAGGTCTGGAGCACACTGGAGGAGCTCTGGACACCTCCCAGGGGAGGTGCAGGTCAGGGGAGTGGTCACTCCCCTTTCCTTTGTCCAGTTTCGCGCCAGAGCAGGGGCTAAGGGGTCCCTGAACCGGTGTAGACTGGCTTATGCAGAATTGGGCACCTCTGTGCCCAACAAAGCATTTCCAGAGGCTGGGGGAGGCTACTCCTCCCCTGCCTTCACACCATTTTCCAAAGGGAGAGGGTGTCACACCCTCTCTCAGAGGAAGTTCTTTGTTCTGCCATCCTGGGCCAGGCCTGGCTGGACCCCAGGAGGGCAGCTGCCTGTCTGAGGGGTTGGCAGCAGCAGCAGCTGCAGAGAAACCCCAGGAAGGGCAGTCTGGCAGTACCAGGGTCTGTGCTACAGACCACTGGGATCATGGAATTGTACCAACAATGCCAGGATGGCATAGAGGGGGCAATTCCATGATCATAGACATGTTACATGGCCATATTCGGAGTTACCATGGTGAAGCTACATATAGGTAGTGACCTATATGTAGTGCACGCGTGTAATGGTGTCCCCGCACTCACAAAGTTCATTGAATTGGCTCTGAACAATGTGGGGGCACCTTGGCTAGTGCCAGGGTGCCCTCACACTAAGTAACTTTGCACCTAACCTTTACCAGGTAAAGGTTAGACATATAGGTGACTTATAAGTTACTTAAGTGCAGTGTAAAATGGCTGTGAAATAACGTGGACGTTATTTCACTCAGGCTGCAGTGGCAGGCCTGTGTAAGAATTGTCAGAGCTCCCTATGGGTGGCAAAAGAAATGCTGCAGCCCATAGGGATCTCCTGGAACCCCAATACCCTGGGTACCTCAGTACCATATACTAGGGAATTATAAGGGTGTTCCAGTAAGCCAATGTAAATTGGTAAAAATGGTCACTAGCCTGTTAGTGACAATTTGAAAGTAATGAGAGAGCATAACCACTGAGGTTCTGGTTAGCAGAGCCTCAGTGAGACAGTTAGGCACCACACAGGGAACATATACATGCACACCTATGAGCACTGGGGCCCTGTGTGACAGGGTCCCAGTGACACATACATATAGGCCACAAACCTATGAGCACTGGGGTCCTGACCAGCAGGATCCCAGTGACACATAACAAACATACTGAAAACATAGTGTTTTCACTATGAGCACTGAGGCCTGGCTATCAGGATCCCAGTGAGACAGTGAAAACAGTGACAAACACCCTGACATACACTCACAAACAGGCCAAAAGTGGGGGTAACAAGGCTAGAAAGAGGCTACCTTCTCACACAACCCCCCCCCAAACGAAGGACAATAAGGCTAACCTTGGCCAGTTGAGACTTTATTGTCTAAGTGGTGATAAGTAGAGAGTAGCTCTGCCATAGACTGGTTACTCCCTTTATCATCCACTATATGGTTACTTCCCTGTGGGGATGTAAACCACCCTGTTTGACGTTTTTTTAGCTAAGCAACAATGTGAAGATGTATTTTCAGAGTTTCTATCAGTAAGTTTTAGTTTAGAGCAGTGGGAATTGTCCACTGAACCTATTTGTAGTGATGGAAATGCCAGACAGGGATGCTGTCTCAGAAAAGCCATAGCTGGGCAAAAACTTTGTCCATCTGGCTGGAAGAGAGAACAGGGATGCTGTTTCTCTTGAGTTGGAGCAGGGCAGGGATGCTGTCCTATGAGCTCCACACTAGGGCAGGGATGCTGTCCTAAGTGTTGTGAGGTAGTGCAGGGTTTCTGCACTAAAGTTTCTCTGGGAGGGTTGGAGGGATGCTCCATGTTAACTAAAATGGTGCTGTTTTTCTCACCAATGTTAGTTATCCCACAGAGAGGTACTTCCACCTCAGGGAGTCCAGCTTTGCCAGCTGATGATTCCCTTGGAACAGGTGCCACCCCAGGAGAGGTTTCTCCCACCACAGGAATAGTATCCTGAATGGTAGGGTGGTTAGGGGATACTGTGATACCCTTTTTACCTGTTGATGGAGAGGGATCCTGAGTTTTCAGGCCTTCTCTCCTTTGCTTTTTCATTTCACTTGAAATGAGAGGGAACAATTCCTCAGGGATGCCCAGCATGGCTGCATGGGTATAAAACTCTACATCAGCCCAACCTGAGGCCTCTAGGTCATTACCTAAGAGACAGTCTACAGGTAAGCTAGGTGATACCACCACCTGCTTAGGGCCAGTAACTCCACCCCAACTAAACTGAATTATAGCTAAGGGAAGAAACTTAGTGGAGTTATGGACATCAATAATCTTATACTGTTGTCCAATGATGTGTTGTTCAGGAGGCACTAGGTTTTCAGTCACCAAAGTGAAACTGGCACCTGTGTCCCTGTAGGCCAAGGCCTCAACACCATTTATTGAAACTGTCTGCCTGTACTTATCCATTGTAAGGGGACAAGCAGCCAGTGTGGCAAGGCCAGTGCCACTAGGTGTGACAGAAACTGTCTTGGGACTGATTACATCAGTTTCCACTATGGACCCATAAGTGAACCCAACTACACCCTTTGCTTGACTGTTGCCAGCAGTCCCACCACTAGTACCACTACTGCTAGGGGCACTAGAGCTTGATGTATTAGTGGTGGTAGGCTCAGGGGGTTTACCTGGACAGGACTTATCCCCTGGCCTATGGCCTCTATTTTTACACACAAAGCACCAAGGCTTTTTAATGTGTGCAGGTTGGGAAGAAGAGGAAGAATTTGTTTTATCCCCACCCTCTGAAGAGTGTTTAAGATTTGAAGTGGGATCTTTGGTTTTACCCTTATCCCCATGCTTATCTTGAGATTTTTCACCATCTTTCTTCTTATTGCCATCTTTGTCACCCCCTGTATGAACTTTTCTGTTCACCCTTGTTCTGACCCATTTGTCTGCCTTCTTTCCCAATTCTTGGGGAGAGGTCAGATCAGAGTCTACCAGGTACTGGTGCAACAAATCAGACACACAATTATTAAGTATATGCTCTCTCAGGATTGTGTTATACAGGCTTTCATAATCAGTAACTTTACTGCCATGTAACCACCCCTCCAAGGCCTTCACTGAATGGTCAATGAAATCAACCCAGTCTTGTGAAGACTCCTTGTTGGTCTCTCTGAACTTTATCCTGTACTGTTCAGTGGTTAAGCCATAACCATCCAGGAGTGCATTCTTAAGAACTTGGAAATTGTTAGCATCATTTTCTTTTACAGTAAGGAGCCTATCCCTACCTTTTCCAGTAAATGATAGCCATAGGATAGCAGCCCACTGCCTTTGAGGGACATCCTGTACAACACAGGCCCTCTCAAGTGCAGCAAACCACTTGTTAATGTCATCCCCCTCCTTATAAGGGGGAACTATCTTGTGCAGATTCCTGGAATCATGCTCTTTTGCAGGATGACTATGGGGAATACTGCTGCTGCCACCATGGGTATCTAAACCCATCTTCTGTCTTTCCCTCTCTATTTCTAAAGACTGTCTATCCAAATCCAGCTGTTGCTTCTTGAGCTTCAGTCTGGTTTGCTCCACTCTCAATCTATTGAGCTCCCTTTCTAACAATCTGTCATCAGGGTGGGTGGGAGGGACATTTCTAGATACAGAGGTATGATGGGAATGAACAGAAGGAGACCTGTCCCTTACCAAGGGCACCCTAACAGCTTGGCTACCAGCATAATGTGAGAGCACATCATCAGTATGATGTGATTCAACCTCTGTACCAACTATGCTAGACTGTCTAGTAATGGGCAGGCTGAGAAGTTTCTTTCCTGAACCTTTTCCTGGGGGAGTCCCTGGATCAGATTGAGAACCATTAGCTACTTTTTCTACAGATTGGGCACTTATGGCCTTATCCTGTACTCTAAGCATATTAATTAACAGTTCTAAGGAAGGATTCTTCCCTACACTCAAACCTCTCTCTATGCAGAGACTCCTTGCTCCTTTCCAGCTAAGGTGATCATATGCAAGTTTGGACAGTTCAACTTTTTGGCCTGTGCCAGACATTTTTTAGAGAGAGTTAAAGTGATAGACAAAGAGAAAAAAAATTTCAGAACTTTTTGGAAAGACAGAAAAAACTTTTTAAACTTTTAAGAACTTTTTGAAAGTTTAGAAGTACTTTTCAGCACTTAGAAAAGAGTGAAAAGAGGAAATGCAAAACTTTTTGGCTATGTGTATATACACTGACCTTGTTTTGTATATTTTTCTCTTATGAAAAGTACAATGACAAGAGTGGTAAGTAGTCTCAAAGCACTTATCCCACCACTGCACAACCAATGTAGGAGGCTGGACTGGCTTGTAGTGAGTACCAAGGGGTACTTGCACCTTGCACCAGGCCCAGTTATCCCTTATTAGTGTATAGGGTGTCTAGCAGCTTAGGCTGATAGATAATGGTAGCTTAGCAAAGCAGCTCAGGCTGAACTAGGAGACGTGTGAAGCTACTACAGTACCACTTAGTGTCATATGCACAATATCATAAGAAAACACAATACACAGTTATACTAAAAATAAAGGTACTTTATTTTTATGACAATATGCCAAAGTATCTTAGAGTGTACCCTCAGTGAGAGGATAGGAAATATACACAAGATATATATACACAATAGCAAAAATATGCAGTATAGTCTTAGAAAACAGTGCAAACAATGTATAGTTACAATAGGATGCAATGGGGAAACATAGGGATAGGGGCAACACAAACCATATACTCTAGAAGTGGAATGCGAACCACGAATGGACCCCAAACCTATGTGACCTTGTAGAGGGTCGCTGGGACTATTAGAAAATAGTGAGAGTTAGCAAAATAACCCTCCCCAAGACCCTGAAAAGTGAGTGCAAAGTGCACTAAAGTTCCCCTAAGGACAAAATAGTCGTGTTAGAGGGAAAATGCAAGGAAAACACAAATCCGCAATGCAACAACGATGGATTCCTGACTGAGGGTACCTGTTGAACAAGGGGACCAAGTCCAAAAGTCACAAGCAGCTCGGAGATGGGCAGATGCCCAAGAAATGCCAGCGGTTGGTGCAAAGAAGCTCTTACTAGGCTGAAGAACTGTGAATACTGCAGGAACGACAAGGGCTAGAGACTTCCCCTTTGGAGGATGGATCCCCCACGCCTTGGAGAGTCGTGCAGAAGTGTTTTCCCGCCGGATGGACGCCAACAAGCCTTGCTACACGCAAATCGTGTGTTTGGCGTTTTTGGACGCTGCTGGGGCCCAGGAGGGACCAGGAGGTCGCAAATTGGACCTGCAGAGAGAGGGAACGTCGAGCAAGACAAAGAGCCCTCACTGAAGCAGGTAGCACCCGGAGAAGTGCCAGAAACAGGCACTACGAAGATGCGTGAAACGGTGCTCGCCGAAGTTGCACAAAGGAGTCCCACGTCGCCGGAGACCAACTTAGAAAGTCGTGCAATGCAGGTTAGAGTGCCGTGGACCCAGGCTTGGCTGTGCACGAAGGATTTCCGCCGGAAGTGCACAGGGGCCGGAGAAGCTTGCAAAGTCGCGGTTCCCAGCAATGCAGCCCAGCGAGGTGAGGCAAGGACTTACCTCCACCAAACTTGGGCTGAAGAGTCACTGGACTGTGGGGGTCACTTGGACGGTGTCGCTGGATTCGAGGGACCTCGCTCGTCGTGCTGAGAGGAGACCCAAGGGACCGGTAATGCAGCTTTTTGGTGCCTGCGGTTGCCGGGGGAAGATTCCGTCGACCCACGGGAGATTTCTTCGGAGCTTCTGGTGCAGAGAGGAGGCAGACTACCCCCACAGCATGCACAAGCAGGAAAACAGTCGAGAAGGCGGCAGGATCAGCGTTACAGAGTTGCAGTAGTCGTCTTTGCTACTATGTTGCAGGTTTGCAGGCTTCCAGCGCGGTCAGCGGTCGATTCCTTATCAGAAGGTGAAGAGGGAGATGCAGAGGAACTCGGCTGAGCTCATGCATTCGTTATCTAAAGTTTCCCCAGAGACAGAGACCCTAAATAGCCAGAAAAGAGGGTTTGGCTACCTAGGAGAGAGGAGAGGCTACTAACACCTGAAGGAGCCTATCACAAGGAGTCTCTGACGTCACCTGGTGGCACTGGCCACTCAGAGCAGTCCAGTGTGCCAGCAGCACCTCTGTTTCCAAGATGGCAGAGGTCTGGAGCACACTGGAGGAGCTCTGGACACCTCCCAGGGGAGGTGCAGGTCAGGGGAGTGGTCACTCCCCTTTCCTTTGTCCAGTTTCGCGCCAGAGCAGGGGCTAAGGGGTCCCTGAACCGGTGTAGACTGGCTTATGCAGAATTGGGCACCTCTGTGCCCAACAAAGCATTTCCAGAGGCTGGGGGAGGCTACTCCTCCCCTGCCTTCACACCATTTTCCAAAGGGAGAGGGTGTCACACCCTCTCTCAGAGGAAGTTCTTTGTTCTGCCATCCTGGGCCAGGCCTGGCTGGACCCCAGGAGGGCAGCTGCCTGTCTGAGGGGTTGGCAGCAGCAGCAGCTGCAGAGAAACCCCAGGAAGGGCAGTCTGGCAGTACCAGGGTCTGTGCTACAGACCACTGGGATCATGGAATTGTACCAACAATGCCAGGATGGCATAGAGGGGGCAATTCCATGATCATAGACATGTTACATGGCCATATTCGGAGTTACCATGGTGAAGCTACATATAGGTAGTGACCTATATGTAGTGCACGCGTGTAATGGTGTCCCCGCACTCACAAAGTTCATTGAATTGGCTCTGAACAATGTGGGGGCACCTTGGCTAGTGCCAGGGTGCCCTCACACTATGTAACTTTGCACCTAACCTTTACCAGGTAAAGGTTAGACATATAGGTGACTTATAAGTTACTTAAGTGCAGTGTAAAATGGCTGTGAAATAACGTGGACGTTATTTCACTCAGGCTGCAGTGGCAGGCCTGTGTAAGAATTGTCAGAGCTCCCTATGGGTGGCAAAAGAAATGCTGCAGCCCATAGGGATCTCCTGGAACCCCAATACCCTGGGTACCTCAGTACCATATACTAGGGAATTATAAGGGTGTTCCAGTAAGCCAATGTAAATTGGTAAAAATGGTCACTAGCCTGTTAGTGACAATTTGAAAGTAATGAGAGAGCATAACCACTGAGGTTCTGGTTAGCAGAGCCTCAGTGAGACAGTTAGGCACCACACAGGGAACATATACATGCACACCTATGAGCACTGGGGCCCTGTGTGACAGGGTCCCAGTGACATATACATATAGGCCACAAACCTATGAGCACTGGGGTCCTGACCAGCAGGATCCCAGTGACACATAACAAACATACTGAAAACATAGTGTTTTCACTATGAGCACTGAGGCCTGGCTATCAGGATCCCAGTGAGACAGTGAAAACAGTGACAAACACCCTGACATACACTCACAAACAGGCCAAAAGTGGGGGTAACAAGGCTAGAAAGAGGCTACCTTCTCACAGTGTTTAGGTCTGGGGGGTTAGTAGCCAATGGCTACTAGCCCTGAGGGTGGGTACACCCTCTTTGTGCCTCCTCCCTGAGGGAAGGGGGGCACATTCCTATCCCTATTGGGGGAATCCTCCATCTGCAAGATGGAGGATTTCTAAAAGTCAGAGTCACCTCAGCTCAGGGCACCTTAGGGGCTGTCCTGACTGGTCAGTGACTCCTCCTTGTTTTTCTCATTATCTCTCCTGGACTTGCCGCCAAAAGTGGGGGCTGTGTCCAGGGGGCGGGCATCTCCACTAGCTGGAGTGCCCTGGGGCATTGTAACACGAAGCCTGAGCCTTTGAGGCTCACTGCTAGGTGTTACAGTTCCTGCAGGGGGGAGGTGTGAAGCACCTCCACCCAGAGCAGGCTTTTGTTTCTGTCCTCAGAGAGCACAAAGGCCTTCACCACATGGGGTCAGAAACCCGTCTCTCAGCAGCAGGCTGGCACAGACCAGTCAGTCCTGCACTGAGCAATTGGGTAAAATACAGGGGGCATCTCTAAGATGCCCTCTGTGTGCATTTTTTTTATAAATCCAACACTGGCATCAGTGTGGGTTTATTATTCTGAGAAGTTTGATACTAAACTTCCCAGTATTCAGTGTAGCCATTATGGAGCTGTGGAGTTCGTTTTTGACAGACTCCCAGACCATATACTTAATATGGCCACACTGCACTTACAATGTCTAAGGTTTTGCTTAGACACTGTAGGGGCATAGTGCTCATGCACCTATGCCCTCACCTGTTGTATAGTGCACCCTGCCTTAGGACTGTAAGGCCTGCTAGAGGGGTGACTTACCTATGCCATAGGCAGTGTGAGGTTGGCATGGCACCCTGAGGGGAGTGCCATGTCGACTTAGTCATTTTCTCCCCACCAGCACACACAAGCTGGCAAGCAGTGTGTCTGTGCTGAGTGAGGGGTCCCTAGGGTGGCATAAGACATGCTGCAGCCCTTAGAGACCTTCCCTGGCATCACGGCCCTTGGTACCAGGGGTACCAGTTACAAGGGATTTACCTGGGTGCCAGGGTTGTGCCAATTGTGGAGACAATGGTACATTTTAGGTGAAAGAACACTGGTGCTGGGGCCTGGTTAGCAGGGTCCCAGCACACTTCTCAGTCAAGTCAGCATCAGTATCAGGCAAAAAGTGGGGGGTAACTGCAACAGGGAGCCATTTCTTTACAACTTACGTTGACTTTGGCAACTGGTGGGTGTGAGAAGAATATTTTTTTTTTTCATTAGGGAGTGAGCACTGTAGGATCTCAGCATCATTTTCTCAACACTGGTAAAGAAGTGAGGTTACAGGAACTTGGGGGGGGGGGGTTCCTTCTTTCTTCTGTAGTTTAGCCTCCTGCTCCCTGTCGGAGCTTCACCCCTTAATGCTGGTTATGGGTGCCGAAAAATGTGGCTGTACCAGTGACATGAATCCACCTGGACCTAATACACAAAATACAGGAACAGACAGGAAACTGTTTGTCGAGAGCTCCTGTGGAAGACATCCCTGGCGTAAGAGGCTCATTGAATGAGTGTCTCAAACTTTGAACATAGCAGAGAAAAAGGTTAGTCGAGCCAAGAATAGACAGTTCGGTACCAAGAATTATGAAAGAGAACACCTGTGCATGTCAGGCGTGGCTTCTTTTTTGCCAGCCTCCTTTTTTTTTTTTTTTTTTTTTTTTTTTTTTTTTAAGAATGGGAACGCAACCTGAGGCAGGGAGATCTGATGACTGCCTAGAATAAGTCAAAAATACTTGCTAGAACCTGGAGATTGCTAGCTGCTTAACCTCCAAGCCAGGATTTTCCTCACCCAGCTGTGTTTTCGCGAGAAGATGTGTTTCGGATTTAGGTCCTGAACTATGCTACAAGTGCTTCCTGCCTCTGCCTTCACTTAAGGCGAGGTGAGTGTAAAATGCTGTCCAGAAGAGACCGCAGGACCGTGTCGTGCTGTCTGAGAAGGTGTGTAGAAGCAAGGAAACTTCTCTACATTATAACTCAAAGGCTGGGTGGAAGGATCAGCCCTATAATCAACTGTGGTGAGCTGGGTTAGCCTTGAAACTGTGTTCTTCTGGTTGCCTCTTTCAGGACTTTGAGCCTGCCTCAGCCTCCACCTTGTCTTTGGGAGTACCATGGATGGCCAGTGAGATGGCAACATTTAATACTGAGCAAACCACAACTACCGACAGTAGGAAGAAGTATTTGAATTTAAAGCCCTCCTTCATGGGAGACTTTGTGCTTGCTTCTGAGCAGCATTTCAAGGAAGAAAACTTTGACTCTTTGCTTTCGTGCCAAATAAACCTGGTCTTCAAAGATAGTAGGCGGTGGATAATTAACTGCCAAGAAACCTTTGATACTGGCAATAAGTTGTGGCTTGGTACTTGAAAAAAGAACGCTGAGCTGTGGTTTCCAGCAAAAAACTGTTAAAGATAGTGCCTTGTTGATTATTGAAATATCCTTTGCAAAATCCAGTAGCCAGGAATTGTTTATTATGTGAATCTAAAATTACAGTACTGCTTGTTTTGTCATCTTAATTTATTTTTTACATGCAGTATTTAGCTCTACGTAGAATAAAACATCTCGTTCTTTTGATGTTAAAGCACTGGCTGGAGTGATAGTTTTAATGACTGTTATTCGCTTTGCTGTGTTCTGAGTTTCTAGCCCCAGCAATGTCCACCATACCTCACTAGGTTGGCTGCAAAATGGGTGTTTGTGGTGCACAGGTGTGAGTCCTTGTGAGAGGCCTCTTTTTGCATGATTAGCCCCCACTTTTTGCCTAATGTTGATGTGTCCTAGAAGTTGTAGTGTCCAGGGCCCCTGCTAACCAGCATCCCTGGGGCAGAGCTCTTTCCCTAAAACTGTAGTGATGCTTGGCACTACTGGATACATTCTTACATATCCCTGTAAGACCCTAGTAAATGGGTACCCCAGTACCCAGGGTGTGAGATAGTAGGCGTAGGCCTCTGAGGACGGCAGAAGTGATTGTTCCACCCTTTTGGGCCCTGCACCCAGATGCACCCAGCACTGCCAGTGTGGGCAGAGTGTATTGGGACAAACCTGAAAAGGCAAACTCACCATGACACACACTCTGTGCCCTGTCCACCCTACACAGCATATGTTATGGATAAGTCACTCCTCTAATAGGCATTCCAGCCTTAAGGCAGGGTGCACCATACCATATGTGAGGGCATAGCTGCATGAGCAATATGCCCCCACTGTGTTCTTGCCAAACCTGGGACATAGTGAGTGAACAGAGCAGACATTTTGGGAACATATACTGGACACTGGTGAAACACGAGTTCTCCAGCTACATGATGGCCACTCTGCGCCCTTGGTTGTTTGGTATCAAAAAACTCAGGATGATAAATCCAAACTGGTACCAGTGTTGGATTTATCCCTAAATGTACCCAGGGGACACCTTAGAGGCGCCCCCTGCAAAAGCTGACCTAACTGGCATGGTTGCTGACTGGTTCCATCCAGCATGCCACTTCCAGACGGCCAATATACAACCTGGGGGATAGCTATGGCTCTCTGGTTTGTAAACAGTGCTAATACCTCCTCCCTCAGGAAAGTGCACTCTCTTGGCAGTGAGCTTCAAATGGCTACAGCCCTGAAACTTGAGTTCCCAGGCCTGCTGCTAGCAGCAGATGGCTTCCCTCTTTGTCCACCCCCGCTTTTGGCGGGAGCAAAGGCAGGAAACCACACAAAGGATAGGAGGAGGGGGGGTCTCACTGAGCACGCACCACCTCTAGGGGCTTGCAGGCGAACTGGTTTATCTCGGCTGAAGGACTGTGAACTTAGTGTTGTTCTAGCCTGCTTTTCCTCTTTCCCAAGTAACTGATCTCAAAGAGTTTGGCTAGGTAATGTTCTTTATGAGAGGAGTTCATTACTTCTGGTGTCCCACAGGGGTCTTTCTGTATTGTTATCTATTTAAAATCTATAAGTTTCCTCTTTCAGCTGTAGGTGGTTATGCTTCCCCTTGCAGCTGTAGGTGGTTATGCTTCCCCTTGCAGCTGTAGGTGGTTATGCTTCCCCTTGCAGCTGTAGGTGGTTATGCTTCCCCTTGCAGCTGTAGGTGGTTATGCTTCCCCTTGCAGCTGTAGGTGGTTATGCTTCTCCTTGCAGCTGTAGGTGGTTATGCTTCCCCTTGCAGCTGTAGGTGGTTATGCTTCCCCTTGCAGCTGTAGGTGGGTATTGTATTGTAATCGTATTTTTATAGCGCTTACTACCCCTGACGAGGCGTCGAATCGCTTTTCGGTGAGTAGCACGCTACTCTGGAACCAAACAAGAATTAGTGATGGATTAGTATCGGGAAATAATGAGTACAGTTTTAGTATTATGAGTTAATTTGAGCTATGGATATGAGAGTTTTAGTTAGATTGACTGGAGTAATGGAGGGGTGGAGGAGGAAAGAAATCCAGAAGTGTTAATTGGGAGTATATCCTTAATTTACTCAACCCAAAGGCTTGGGATGAGTAAAGGGGGATGGAGGAGGGAAGAGTATGTGAAAGGGTCAGGGAGAGCATAGTAGCAGGGTGAGATAAATGCAGGAGAATTTAGTAGGATTGTGTGGGAGGTCACGGTAGTAGAGTGAGGTTTGGTGAGTTAGATGTGGAAGCGGAGGGAAGAGCTTAGGCAGAGGTATTTAGGAGATGAAAGTAGTAGAAAGGATTTGGGATGAGTCAGAGTGATAATGGAGGATAGTTTGATAGAGACATGACATATGATGATGGGCAGATAAGTGTGATAAGATGAGAGCAGGGATTCATAGATATCTAGTATAACAACCCACCCAGGAGTCATGCAATGACCCACGTACATGCCAAGCACAGAAACAACATATACACATACATACATACATATACACACACACACACACATATGAATACACACACATATGCACATACAATACATAATTAGAACCATGGGCAAAATATACTTAGTCAAACAGGTTTAAAGAGTGTGTGTGTATTTTATTGTTATGACATACCAGCGATACATATTTTCTAAAGAAACTATACATAACTAGAAATATACACATAATCTGAAAAAAATATTTATCAACATAGGCATATGCAGATCATAGTTGTTTGAATATGGTGGTTATGAAGGAAAGAGCCAACTCTTGAGTAGGTTTCTGAAGACAAGAAAGTTATCTGTGGCTCTTATAGTTGGGGGTAATGAATTCCATAGTTTGGCTGCTTGAACGGAGAAGGATGTACCACCTATAGTCTTTTTCTTGTATGGTGGTGTTCTAAGGAGGGGTGCCAATCTTGAGCGGAGGTTTCTTTGTTGGATGTATTTGGTTATTTTGTTTCTGATAAAAAGCGGTCCTGTTCCATGTATAGCTTTGTGGGTGATACAAAGCAGCTTGAAAGTGCATCTTCTGGCAACGGGTAACCAGTGTAGTGCTCGCAAGGCAGGGGAGATGTGGGCTTGCGGCTTTACATGTAATAGTAGCCTGGGTGCGGAATTCTGGATACGTTGTAGTTTTTTCATAACAGATAGAGATGATCCATGGTAGAGGCCTTTTGCAAAAACCAGTTTGGATAGTACAAGCGAGATAGTAGCTTGCACCTTGTGTGGAAATCCCCAAACAAGCTTCCCCTTGCAGCTGTAGGTGGTTAGGCTTCCCCTTGCAGCTGTAGGTGGTTAGGCTTCCCCTTGCAGCTGTAGGTGGTTAGGCTTCCCCTTGCAGCTGCAGGTGGTTAGGCTTCCCCTTGCAGCTGCAGGTGGTTAGGCTTCCCCTTGCAGCTGCAGGTGGTTAGGCTTCCCCTTGCAGCTGCAGGTGGTTAGGCTTCCCCTTGCAGCTGCAGGTGGTTAAGCTTCCCCTTGCAGCTGCAGGTGGTTAGGCTTCCCCTTGCAGCTGCAGGTGGTTAGGCTTCCCCTTGCAGCTGCAGGTGGTTAGGCTTCCCCTTGCAGCTGCAGGTGGTTAGGCTTCCCCTTGCAGTGGTTAGGCTTCCCCTTGCAGTGGTTGGGCTTCCCCTTGCAGTGGTTGGGCTTCCCCTTGCAGTGGTTGGGCTTCCCCTTGCAGTGGTTGGGCTTCCCCTTGCAGTGGTTAGGCTTCCCCTTGCAGCTGTAGGTGGTTGGGCTTCCCCTTGCAGCTGTAGGTGGTTGGGCTTCTTCTTGTGGTTGGGCTTCTTCTTGCAGCTGTAGGTGGTTGGGCTTCTTCTTGCAGCTGTAGGTGGTTGGGCTTCTTCTTGCAGCTGTAGGTGGTTGGGCTTCTTCTTGCAGCTGTAGGTGGTTGGGCTTCTTCCACCTCTTGCAGCTGTAGGTGGTTGGGCTTCTTCCACCTCTTGCAGCTGTAGGTGGTTCCGCCACCTCTTGCAGCTGTAGGTGGTTCCGCCACCTCTTGCAGCTGTAGGTGGTTCCGCCACCTCTTGCAGCTGTAGGTGGTTCCGCCACCTCTTGCAGCTGTAGGTGGTTCCGCCACCTCTTGCAGCTGTAGGTGGTTCCGCCACCTCTTGCAGCTGTAGGTGGTTCCGCCACCTCTTGCAGCTGTAGGTGGTTCCGCCACCTCTTGCAGCTGTAGGTGGTTCCGCCACCTCTTGTAGCTGTAGGTGGTTCCGCCACCTCTTTCAGCTGTAGGTTTTATATCCAGATTGGTGGTGCACAGTTAGTTTTCATCTTTATGGCTGGTGCCACTTGTGTGGTCAGACACTTAACATGGCAGCTGCACGGATTTAGCGCTCTGCCCCATAAATCCTTCTTCACCCTCCAGGTCAGATGCCCCCTTGAGCCTTGGGACATCCGTGCCTCTCTCCCAATGCTAGGATCGAGAACGGCAACTGTCTGGTGAAGGCGGCCCTGATCAGGCCCATCACCTGTGCATCTGGGGTTGCCTCCTGCTGCTAGAGACCTAAGAGGTGTACGGTGGGCCTTACCTACAGTGGAGGAATGCAGCGACTTGCGCCTAGCTAAGGGGCAGTCCTGGGGACCGCTTGAATGCCCCTGATGAAGGGCAGTGGAGACCCTGAGAGGACCGTCGGGCTGTGGGTGGTCTGCTAGGAGTCTCCCTAACGCAGAGCGGAGCTAACCCTGAAGGACTTTTCTGGGAGCAGCAGGCCCTTTGGCAGAGTAAGTCTGGCCTGCTGGAGTGGGTACCCACAGGATGTCGGTCCATCCTGGAGGGCCTGTGTTTTCTGGACTAGATGCAGATCCGGCTGACGGTTCCCTTTCTTTTCTTGGCTGGTTGCGAGGTGCAGGTGCCTGATACTAGGGCTAACATGGCTGCTGGAACTGGACGCGGGCCAAGAGTTTCACTTGGAGACTCCACCCTGGACTCACAGTAGGCCTAGGACCTGACGGAGAGGCAGCATACTTGTGATGGGGTTCTTCTGCCTCTGGAGACTTACTCCTTTCTCCCTCCACCCTTTCCCACTGCACATCTTCTGTTCCCCCATCCCCCAGGCACCACGGGCAACAGGGGGCCAGATGTACGTAGGTTAAAGTTTGTGGTTTCCTAGTAGCAAATCTTAGCGGTTCGCTATTAGGAAAATGCAAACTGCAATGTATACCAGTGTATTTAACACTGTTAGTGATTCGCAGTGGGTCGCAAATGGGCCTTCCTCATCAATATTCATGAGGCAGGTCTCAGTTTGAGACCCACTTTGAATGGCTACAATCACAGGGATGGTGAACTGCTGGGGCCAGCAGACCACCATATCTGTGATTGCTTTTAAATAAAGCAATCTTTTTTTTGTAGCGCAGTCCGTTTTCTTTAGAGGAAAGCAGGATGCATTACAAAAAGGAAACTGAAAAGTTTTATTTTCCTTTTTTAAGAGTAGGCAGTGGTCCGTGAGACCACTGTCTGCTCTTAAAATTGTTTGCACCCCCATTCGCAAAGAAGGAGTCCCTTGGGGACCCATTCCCATTTGCAAATGGGTTACCATCAACTTGAAGTTTGTGGTAACTGCAAATGTTTTGCAACCGCATTCCTGGTCTCAAAACCTTCCTACTTCCCCCTGTGACTAGCTGTTAGGAAGGGACGTCCTTGACACGCCCCTTCCTAATACCGACTTGTAAACCTATTTTGCGAGTCAGTAATAGATCACCAAATTGCAAAATAGCATTTATACATCCCAAATTGCTTTTTTTCTGTTCGCAAACGGAAAAAAAGCTTCATACATCTGGCCCTAGAATCCTTGCTCCTCGAGCGCATGGGAACATTGATAAATTTACTTGTGACCCTGAAGCCCAGGCCGGAGCGCCCTCTGGTTTGGTCTCGGCTCCAGCTGAGTCCTCCTCTGCGATAATCCTGCAGGCCATATGTTAGTCCAGAGAAGCCCTGGAGATACAGGTTGGAGGAGTGGACACTTAGGTCTCTTGGCTGTGACCGGACATGCAGAAGCTAGCAGACTGTATGACCGAGGCAGAGGCTTAGATCTTTCAATGTGGAGGATGAGGTGCAATAACTTGCTAAGCAGGTGAGGCATGTCAGGGAGATGTCAGCTGTTCCGTAACAGCAGGCTGAGGACTCAGAGGGTTGCTCCTAGTGTAATAATCTTCTCCTCAATGGGATCCCAGAGGGCCCAAAGCTGTAACTCTTCTTCATGACTTGGCTGAGATCCTAGATTCCGGAGTCCAATCACTCTGTTTTCCTGGCGAGGTCCATAAAGTCCTGATTCCTCCTACCTCCTCCTTGGGCCTCCATTTCCGGTTATATGGTGGATCCTGAACCATGTGGACAGGGACGCTATACTATAGTGCTTTTCCTCAACTACTCCACAAAAGTGCAGCAGCAGCGTAAATCCTTAGAAGGAGTTAAGCAAAAACTGAGAGCGATAGGGCACCAGTGTATGCTGCTGTTCCCAGCTAAGTTAAAAGTCCTGCATGGACAGTTTTCTTCTTTTCTTCTAAGAGCATGTGGGAGGAGGCAGAGGAACACAGGCTGCCTGCCCCCCAGGTGAGACTGAATGCGGAGGCCAGGAAGAAAGAATGCTTGGCTACCCATTCATAGATTGTTCCGATGGGAGGAGACACCGAAGAGACCAATGGCGGAGGAAGGATGCAAGACATGTTACTGGTGTATCCTCCTCCAGTTGTGGCGACGAAGAGCACCGCAGAAACTTTCAGCTCTGACCTGAACATTGGCCCCTCTCCTTTTAATCTCTGCACCTTTCTAAACATGCCTTCTCAGGGGGAAGGGGACCACCTGACTACAGAGCTTGCTTCAATGTCTATCACTGTATACGTTTTGGGGGAGTCTGGGATTTAGATATCCCTCGTGATTATTGATTCATGTTGTATTCAGGGGCGACAGATGCTTTGTGTGCTGAAGTGTAGTTGGGGGGGGGGGGGGAGAGAAGGCATTTGAGGGTTGGTCCTTTGGATTTGTTTGTTTATCCCTATACTGAGGCCACACCCTCACCTCCGCCCTCCCAGGTGAGGGAGAATCTGGTACTTATTCAATGTTTGAGTCAGGCACGCTGAGCTTTAAACATGTTACTTGGAATGTCAGTGGCCTTAATAACAAGTTAAAGAGGGGCGTGATCTTGCAGCGGCCAGAAGTGGTCACCTGCCTTGCTCCTACTACAGGAGACGCACATGCTGGGTGCTCAGTGTGGGGGCCTAGATAGGTTTGCCTACTCCAGGGTGTATTACGCTGGCTTCACCCGCAGCTGTAGAGGGGATCTGGCCTCCTCCACAAGTCCTTTCCTTTGGAGGTGAAGGCGGTGTTTCATGAAAAGTTGGGTCAGTGGGTAGTGATATCAGGCCAAATGGAGGGGCGAATGTGGAAATAGTGAGTGTGTATGTTCCCCTACCTGCGATTACGAGCACCCTAAGTGATTTGGCCAACCAGTTGCTCCAGCTCCGGATGTGCAGGACAGTGGTGGCAGGGACTTTAACTCTGCCATAAGCCCGTTCCTTGATAGTACCTTCTCTCGTGCTTCCAGGGTTCCCCCCTTGGAAGGGTGGGCTGTGTCCAGAGCTCCTGGATATTTGGCGCCTCTGCAACACCAAACACCCTTCCCTCCACTCGTAGGTCCACCACACCCATTCAAGAATGTACTATTTCTTACCCTTGCAGAAGACTCTCGGGCCTTCTGCCCAGATGCTTATCAGATCACTCCCCGTGGAGACGGTGACCCCTGTGACCAGTCGGGGAAGAGCTGGGAAGTGGAGGTTTAGCAACTGGCTCCTGCAGAACCCACTCTTGTTCAGAGGAAATAGCTCAATTCTTTTAAACCAACTTGGGCTTGGTCTCCTCTGTGGTGGTCATTTGGGAGGCCCTGAAGGTGACCTTATCTAGCAAGATTGTCCCATAATGTGCAGCGTAAGGGAGACCACAGACTCTTAGGAGCAACATGTCTTAGCTGGAATGAGGTGGTTTCTTTCCCACAGTTGATGACCTGCACCTGTTGACAGTGATCCAGGAACAAATCAGAGATGCCTATGTGGACTGGGTGCACCTGGTGTGGCTCACCTCCCATCATGGGATATACGAATCTAAGAAAGAAAAAAGTGGGGAAACTTATATACTAACTGACGAAGATCGATCAGGAGTCATCCAGGACCCTAGCCTGGGTTTGGTGGTGGAGTCGCAGGGGATAGCCAAAGATTGTGCCTGGTACTGTGCCACCCTTTGTTAGGAGAGATTCGGGGAGGCTGGAGAAGTGGTGTCCTGCTATAGGGCCTTTCTGGGAAGGAGAGGGTGACACCGCACCTCCTGCTGACAGAGAGAGTTGATGTCTTGACTGGGGGCCACGCCAGTAGGGAGGATGCTGGAGCCTTTTTGCTGAACTCTTTTGGTGCTATGAATGCAATCTCATTCCCCATATGGGAGCCATGTTCCACCAGCCACTTCAGGATGGTGACCTCTCGGGACTTGCGTGAGGCCACAGTAGTTGAACTGCACGGAGGGCGCGACCCCGGGAAGAATGTGCATCTTATTGACCCATGTCTCTGATTAATGCAGGGGTGAAACTCCTGGCTGAGTTATTTGCTAATAGGCTGGCCAGGATGATCCATTCCTTGATCCACTGGGATCCGAACTGCTCTGTGCCACGCAAGGGCACCAGACACTGCATAAGGAGACGTCACCTGGCACTGGCTCATGCAGTGGGTCTGGGGGTCCCGGCTGCCCTCCTTTTAACAGACTTCGAGAAAGCATTTTCCTTGGTGGAGTGGGCCTATGTTTATACACTTCTGGAGAGGGCAAATGTTGGTCCAGGTTTGGGGCCTATGTTAGGCTGCTGTACTCCTCCCCATGGGCCTGGGTTAATGGGGTGGTGTTTGCCCTGACCATGGAGCCACTTTGTAATTTGGGTTTGGATGGGTGCAGAATGCTGGGGGATCTGTTAGGGTGGGAGGCCTGCATGGCTCTCTACGCTGACAATGTGCTGCTGTATGTGAGTAGGCACTCCCTGACTATTCCACGGGTCTGTAGGATGTGGACATCTTCAGGGATGCATCGGGCCTCCATCTTTTTTTGGTCAATTACTGCTTCGACGGCAAAAGCCCTTTTCAGATGTATGTGCTTTAAAACTACGCTACAGCCTAATGTTTTAAAAAGGTTGAATTGATGTCCAAGACCTGTAAAGCTGAAATTTGAAGTAGACACCCAGCTCTTTGGAGGAGGAACCCAAGCCCCTGAGCGAACGCCGCTGATCCTAGATCCGGTTTTAATCCCCGTGTGCACTTTACACAAGTTCTCTCCAAGGATCAGGGCTTTGCTACCATCTGTGACAGTTGATTGTGGCTTTTTCTGTTCCAGGAGGATCTGAAAAGCTGGATCCAGGGTAACCTCAGCTCCTGTGGCCGCTCGGTCTTCCTCTTCGACGAGATGGACAAAATGCACCCCGGCCTCATTGATGTGATTGTGCCATTCCTGGGGCCCTCCTGGGTGGTGTACGGCACGAACTACAGAAGGGCCATCTTCATCTTCATCAGGTAGGTGGGTGCAGCCTCTGAGCTAGTCCTTTGCAAAGCGCAGCGCCTTGAGACCCTATGGGTGATTGAAAGCAGCAGCCCTCAGAGAAGCCTACGCTTTAAGCTGCATTAGATAGCTTTCATGGTTTTATGGTATTTTATTTTTAACATTTCTGTCTGTATTTATCCATATTTATTTTTTGGGCATCTTATTAATATTCATCAATATTTGTTTTGTGGTTTTTTAATAAGTGGGGTCGACTGATGCATTTCCACATTTATTTAACTGATAAACAAGCGCTCATACTGTGAGGCCTTTTGCACTTTAGCAAATTCAGCAGCCAACTATAGAAAAACAATACACCCAAAGGTAAATATTAGGAATTTACTACAAATATTTTTAATATATTTCTGTATTTAAAGATATCTTAATATGTCCTTTTAACTCTCCGCGCTGCCTCTCTGCTCACGCGCCGTCTTGGAATTCACAACCGGCTGCATGGAAAGTCGCTCATTTGAAGTATCATGTTCAGCATTTTTCCGCTTTTAAAAATAAATTCTGACAAGAAACGCATTGTTTTCTGTCTGTATTTATCTGTACAAATAAGAAAAAACTGGAACTGGTAGCCTTAGCTATACATTAGAGCAAGGCTGGGCCGTGCATTAGCCATACGCTTTTCTAGTTAAAGCAGGTTTGGAAACATAACTTAGTGAATGCACAGCTTTTCTTATGGTTAGTATATTTACGTTCTTAGTTCCAAAAAAAATAGATCAGGAATCGAGAAGAGTTAAAGCATCTCATGATTTTGACCACTCCAGGCATGGAACCAGTACTCTGGGGCAATGTCTCGTTATCTCTATTCTCATAGCTGTCTCTGTGGTTTCAGGACCTCGGCTGTCGGAGCTCCTATCATGGCACCGCGTGCAGCCCTCCGATGCCCTCAGAAGGGCCTGTGCCCCAGGAAACCCACACATATAGAAAGCTATGAAAGAACACTTACTGCTTAAAAGTATAAAACAGTTTGTCTCTGTCTCGAAAGCTTTGGAGGAAGTACAATGGCTTTCGGTTATGAGGAGGGTCGCTTTTATAGCGCTGTGTACCGCTCACAAAGCTCCTAGTTGGTCTGGCCCTGAGTACCTCAAAAGAAGATTCTCGTTGTATTTAGTAAAGATGTATTTACGATCTGCAGTCTCCAAAAAAGTGGTGGTGCCTAGAATTCACAGAGCCTCTTGGGGCAGTAGAGGTTTGTTTACCACCTCCAAGCTCTGGAATTATATTCCAGAACATTTTAGAGGTCCATCTAGCTTGAAGATTTTTAGAAAAAAGTTGAAAACCTGGCTTTTTACCCCTCCGTTGTAGTTCTGGTCAGGGTCAGTGAGATGGACTTGTCAGTAGACTCCTAGCGCCAGGACGCCGTTGGGCATATGCCGCGTGTTACAAAAATAAATGAAATCAAACAATTACTGTTAAATCCATAATCTGTGTGCGCTCGACAAGGACGGAGTCATCTCAGACTGAAGGCGGCGCTGGTGCGAGAGCGCCCAGGCGAGGTGTCCTTGGTGCCTTGAAGAAACCAGGATGGGCAATATGAAGCTAAGACATGGTTGTCCGGCTGACACCGCTACCCCTGGTCCAGCTGACACCGCTACCCCCTGGTCCGGCGGAACACCGCTACCCCCTGGTCCGGCAGAACACCGCTACCCCCTGGTCCGGCGGAACACCGCTACCCCCTGGTCCGGCGGAACACTGCTACCCCCTGGTCCGGCGGAACACCGCTACCCCCGGGTCCGGCGGAACACCGCTACCCCCGGGTCCGGCGGAACACCGCTACCCCCGGGTCCGGCGGAACACCGCTACCCCTAGACTAGCTCCAATGACTAAGGAAGTGAACACGCCGCATGCAGGCCGAGGACTAATTTCATTTACGCCGGTGTAATTTCTGCTTTTCGCATTACAGTTGTTATACAAAATGCCTGAACTTACACCATGTCATATAATTGAGACTTTGCATCCTTCCTGTACTCTGGTTAAAGGATTGTGACACAAACTAACAAAATTGGAGCAGCTGCTACTCACGTTACGCATAATTTTGTGCTTTTTTAAAAAAAAAAGCAAGAAATGCTTTCTTTGTACCAAAAGTGGGCATTAGGGTGCATTTCACACTAAAATGTTAAAGAATTGCACAGCTGGTTTGTTGCGAAATGCTTAATTTCACGTACATATTTGAGCATTTCTCATATTTTCTGCAAATTAAATTGTGTGAATTTCGCCCAGGCTTTGCTGCACAGTTAATCACTGACTGCGAAGTTCTAAAACCTACAGTCATCTGCAAGCCGGTGTCACTTGTGGAACACTTCTGGTTGCCAGGGCTTGTAGAAGTCATATTGTGCATTGGGAATGAGTTGCTGTGTATGATGGGATGAAGATGTGGGAGTAATACATCTGCTCTTGGTGACAGCCAGTGCTGAGGTTGGTGGTCTCGAGCACAGTGACAAACTGGGCACATACATACATGGTTTGAAATAAACTCATTGGTTTTATGATGGCTGCCACGAGCATGGGTCGTGGACCTGTGAGCAGTATTGAGTCATTGCTACCCTTGATGCAGGCCAGGTGTTGCTGCTGACTTGTTTGGTAGCCACAGCCCTCTGGTTGCCCACATGAGGTGTATTCCTAGCTGATGCCTTCACCGTTTACATTCTGTACAGCAATGCCGGCGGAGAGCAGATCAACCGCGTAGCCCTGCAGTTCTGGCAGAACCGGAAGGACCGGGAAGAAATTCAACTCAAAGACCTGGAGTCGGCCATTTCCAAGGCGGTCTTAGACAATCCTCACAGTGAGTACTGATTTTAGAGCTTGTACACACGTTAACATACCTAATGGGTACACACATGTAAGTATGGTTATTAACACCTTAACCACTCAGGTTCTAACACCTGCTGCGCAACCTGAATCTCTTCCTCAACCCCTACATCTTTGTTTGCTCCTCTCCAGACAGTGCTTTGATTTGACTTCTACAAGACTTTATTCTCTAACCCATTCTACCCAACACTGCCTTTCACAATATTTGTAAAGCGCTCTGATACCCTTGCTAACTATATATAAAACTCTTTAAATAAATAAAGACGGTAACGTAGGAGGAGTAGAGGCATTGCCCAGAAAAACTCCTACAGATGTCTGACTCTTACTCCCAAAACCTCTGCGACAACCTCACCACCTTCTTCCATCGAAAAATCCAGGACATTTACAAAGGCTTAAAGAACCAAAACCCGCCCGCACTGCCCACAGACACCACTAAGGACCCAGCAACACACTAGATCCTGAACTCCTGGACCCCCATCACCAAAGAGGACACCCAAAGACTCATTAACTCCATCTACTCGGGAGCACCCTCGGATCCGTGCCCTCCTCACATCTCCAACCTGGCCAGCGCCACCATTGCACCTGAGCTCTGCCGAACTATCAACCGATCCTTCGAGACCACCACATTCCCATCAGACTGGAAGCATGCCAAGATCAACCCACTATTAAAAAATTTTTTTTTTAAAAACACTTCCGACCCAATGTAGCTGAAATAAATACAGATCCATCTCTCTGCTCCCTTTCCCAGCAAGAGAAGGCCATCAAGCAGCAACTCACCGACTTACTTGAGATACACCAAATCCTGGACCCATCACAATCCTGATTCTGAGCAACCCCTACATTGAAACTTTACTTCTAGCAGCCACCAACGACATAAACGCCATACTAGACCACGAAGACACCGCTGCACTCATCCTCCTAGACCTCTCCGCCGCATTCAACACCACCTCTCACTCCACCCTCTGCGCCAGACTCCATGACGCCGGCATCCGAGATGAAGCACTGGAATGGATCAGGTCCTTCCTCACCGGAAGAAGACTGTCACACTACCGCCGTTCACATCAGAACCCAAAGATACATGTTGCGGAGTGCCCCAAGGATCATCACTCAGTTCGATGCTTTTCAACATCTACATAGCCCCGAGAGCCAAGATCATCAAACAACACGGGCTAAACATTGTTTCCTACGATGGTGATACCCAACTGATCCTCTCTCTCCCTGTTTGACGACCCTGCACAAGCCAAGAGGAATTTCCACAACAGGATGAGAGCAGTTGCCGCCTGGATGAAGGCCAGCAGCCTCAAACTCAACTCGGACAAGACGGGAGAGCCTTGTGATCAGCTCCACCCCTTCTGCCTGGAACGACGCCTGGTGACCCACCGCACTGAGAAACGCTCCCACGGACGAAGCCCACAATCTGGGCATCATCCTGGACTCCTCTCTATCCATGACCCGCCAAGTCAACGCATGTCGTCGTCCTGCTTCCACACCCTCCGACTCCTTCAAAAGATCTTCAAGTGGATCCCCTCCCACACGAGGAAGACAGTCACCCACGCACTCATCACTAATAAACTGGACTATGGCAACGCACTCCATGCCGGCATTACCAAGAAACTGCAAACACAAATACAAAGAATCCAGAATGCAGCAGCTCGACTCATCCTGGACATCCCCTGACACAGCCACATGTCCTCCCACCTCCGAGACCTACACTGGCTCCCTTTCAACAGGCTCATCACTAACAAACTCCGATCTACACCTACGAGGCACTGCACAACATAGGACCGGCATACCTCAACCACTACCTCGCTTTCTACGTACCCAACAGACAACTCCGTTCCTCCCAGCTCGCCCTTGCAGCTGTTCCCTAGATCCAGAAAAGCACAGCAAGAGGAAGATCCTTCTCCTACCTGGCAGCCCAGACATGGAACCTGCTACCTCTCTCAGTCGGACAGACGCATCACTGAAGCAGTTCAGGAAGGACCTCAAGACCTGGCTCTTCGATTGAGCAGCCTGGACGTGGAACGTGCTACCTCTCACAGTCGGACAGACGCATCACTGAAGCAGTTTAGGAAGGACCTCAAGACCTGGCTCTTGAATTGAGCAACACACCCGCAAACATCGCCTCGAGACCCTACGGTGATTAGCCGCACTTTAGAAATTACGTATTGATTGAAACGCTCATTTACAGCAAGGTCTAGTTCTTGTGGATGAGGTGTTCATCTGGTGAAGAACCAGCATGAGAGCTGCCGATGCCCTCTCTGTTCTGGGCACAGCTGGATCCCCGTTTCTTTATGCTTGGGCAGGGGTAGGAGGACTGTGCAGGCTTTTCAGGGGTTTCAAACCTGGTCATCCCCCTGCAGGTTTGGGATATAGCTGGAACAGTTTCTTCAGTCTGGCTTCTTCTCAGTTCAGGGCTGAAGAGACAGAACTGACTCCTCTATCTTAGAATGGCTGCAGTCATCACTGTTGTAGAATGCTTGAGTCTAATGGGGATGGAGTCTTTCTTCACCTAAGCCCTGGACAGACCGATCACTTGAGGCTTCTGGTACTTTCACATGAGGGCTAAGGAAGTGGATGACCCCTTCACACACTTCAAGCTTAGCCTCCTTTACACAAGATGGCACATCGAGCTCCGGCAGTGCTACGTGCACTGCTCGTCCTTGGGACCATATGTATAGTGCTTTCCACTTAGGGAGAGTCAGGATTTACTTCCTGTATTTCACAGCAAAAGAGTGAACTCTTGGTCTGTTTTCTTCAGAGACCTCTACTGTTTCCAGCAACACTGTCTGCTGTCACAGTTCAGAATGGTCAGCCTGCTGGGCTCAGGGCTGGGTCAGTGCCATCCACCTGCATGATGCCTAAAACTGCATTTGAATGAGCAGCTGCACAGAGGTTGGTTCATCTTGTCACTGACGTCTGCCATCCAGAGGAGGCACTTCCCACTGGCGTCTTGTTCATCAGACGCACTGCGGCATCAGCCTGAGCTGGTGGCGGGTCTTCTTGCTCCCACACAGACATTGGTGCTTCAGACGCCATTGCTTGAGGAGTCGCTTCTACTCCATATAGTGGTACTGCTTCTCTGTATGATTGGAGGCTGATGGCGAACGCGTCCACAACCTCTTCTGTCCACTGTAGATCCTTGTGTTTTAGGGAAGTCTACCCCATAAATATGTCATCCTAGAGCTCATGAGCCCCACTTTAACGAGCACAGCTTGATCTTCAACCCTGCTTCACCCACAGGATTCCTTTGACCACCGGAGACCACACAAGAGACAACAGCACCAAGATCCATCAGCTGCCGATGACCCTCAAATCTACCCTGCAGTCTCCTCGACCAGCACCATTCAGCAACTTAAAATCTGCCTCACTAATCTGGCACTGGGTGTCCAGTACCAGCTCACGCCACCAAAGACATCCTTTCTGCTCACCAACAGATTCAAGCAACCACTCATCCACTATCTGACAACCTAGACGGCTTCTCCCCTCATTAAACGGACCATGTGCATTCATTTTGATTGACCCTTGACACAGATATCACCTTCAAAGCACACATTGTTATGAAAGCGGATGGCACGGTACCTGCTCTCCCTCCTGGAACAAGTGAAACCCCTTTCTGAAGCATGGCCCAAGCTCTGGTCTTCCCCCGCATGGATGGAGGCAACCTGTGCCTAAATTACTTACCTCCATCACTTCTTAAAGGCTTGCTGCAGTGCACCGGCCTGCTGGGGGGGCTTGAAGGAATTAGACCACATGATCCCACCCTGAAGGATTGAAGGATCTACACTGGTCCCGTCGCTCCATGGCATCCTAAAATAAGCTGGATCAGCAGTAGAATCCTGGCCTGCCTTGGCAAGAAAGTAACCACCTCAGGCGGGCACCGCAGTGCCAGGATCTAGGACATCAGCAGGTTACAGATGAATATTTACAGTAAATAAAAAATAAACAGTCAGCTTTCTCTGTTTACACTTCCAAGGTATGGATCAACATCCTCACCGACAGCCAAGCTTCTTCAACCTCCTGTAACTCACACGGAAGCGGAAGACATCTTTATAAGGAATAATTCATCCCCACACCTGGTACCTGCCTCTGTATAAAGAACCCTGTATTGTACCCCAAGGCTTCACCTTTGTTCAGCGCTCTTTTACCTCCTCGCTAAGTTCACCCTCTACTGCTACCCTTGCATATAGACGTGCAGTGCCCTCTTCCTTCCAGACCTGTCAGTTCTGCTAATGACCTGTGCCTCACATGCATCAGTCCCCTCCTGCCCTGTGCTTCACATCAGTCCATTCCTCCCTTCCAGATGTGGCAGCTGTGCTAATGACCATTGCTTCACATCATCAGTCCCCGCCTCCCTTCCAGACCTGGCAGCTGTGCTAATGACCTGTGCTTCACATCATCAGTCCCCTCCTTCTAGACCTGGCAGCTGTGCTAATGACCTGTGCTTCACACCCATCAGTCCCCTCCTGCCTTCCAGACCTGGCAGCTGTGCTAATGACCTGTGCTTCACATCCATCAGTCCCCTCCTGCCTTCCGGACCTGGCAGCTGTGCTAATGACCTGTGCTTCACACACATTTATGCTAATGACCTGTGTCTCTCATGCATCAATCCCCTCCTGCCTTCCGGACATGGCAGCTGTGCTAATGACCTGTGCTTCACATCCATCAGTCCCCTCCTGCCTTCCAGACCTGGCAGCTGTGCTAATGACCTGTGCTTCACATCCATCAGTCCCCTCCTGCCATCCAGACCTGGCAGCAGTGCTAATGACCTGTGCTTCACATCCATCAGTCCCCTCCTGCCTTCCGGACCTGGCAGCTGTGCTAATGACCTGTGCTTCACACGCATTTATGCTAATGACCTGTGCCTCACATGCATCAGTCCCCTCCTGCCTTCCGGACCTGGCAGCTGTGCTAATGACCGGTGCTTGACATCCACCAGTCCCCTCCTTCTAGACCCGGCGGCTGTGCTAATGACCTGTGCTTCACACCCATCTGTCCCCTCCTGCCTTCCAGACCTGGCGGCTGTGCTAATGACCTGTGCTTCACACCCATCAGTCCCCTCCTGCCTTCCAGACCTGGCAGCTGTGCTAATGACCTGTGCTTCACACGCATTTATGCTAATGAACTGTGCCTCACAGGCATCAGTCCCCTCCTGCCTTCCGGACCTGGCAGCTGTGCTAATGACCTGTGCTTCACATCCACCAGTCCCCTCCTTCTAGACCCGGCAGCTGTGCTAATGACCTGTGCTTCACACCCATCAGTCCCCTCCTGCCTTCCGGACCTGGCAGCTGTGCTAATGACCTGTGCTTGACATCCACCAGTCCCCTCCTTCTAGACCCGGCAGCTGTGCTAATGACCTGTGCTTCACACCCATCAGTCCCCTCCTGCCTTCCAGGCCTGGCAGCTGTGCTAATGGCCTGTGCTTCACATCATCAGTCCCGTCCTACCATGTGCTTCACATCATCCGTCCCCTCCTGCACTGTGCTTCCCGTCCATCAGTCCCCTCCTGCCTTCCAGACCTGGCAGCTGTGCTAATGACCTGTGCTTCACATCATCAGTCCCCTCCTTCTAGACCTGGCAGCTGTGCTAATGACCTGTGCTTCACATCATCAGTCCCATCCTTCTAGACCTGGCAGCTGTGCTAATGACCTGTGCTTCACACCCATCAGTCCCCTCCTGCCTTCCGGACCTGGCAGCTGTGCTAATGACCTGTGCTTCACACACATTTATGCTAATGGCCTACGCTTCACATCATCAGCCCCCTCCTGCCCTGTGCTTCCCGCCCATCAGTCCCCTCCTGCCTTCCTGACCTGGCAGCTGGGCTTATGACCTGGTCAGCAGCTGATGAACTTCTTCACATCCATCATTGTTCAGGGCTGTTAGGGGGCATCTCTGAGCATTCTGAACATTATTAATCTATCCACCACCGACGGCAGCAACTCTGAGTTGGCATAATGGGGTTTGAAATCTTGACTCGCAGATCACACGTCAGTCTTAAGGCTTCTTGTCAGAGTAGTTCAACAAGTGCTGGTCGTTCCTGGAAAGCCCCAGTGTCCTACATGCATTTGAAAGATAAGGTTGTTGTACAGGAGAGTAAGGAAGAGTTACTGTCCCCTTCTGTTGTGCTCAGTACTCCATTGTCCTAGGGGCGGCCAAAGGAAGTTAGGTCAAGAGGACCGAGGTGAGAGCACAAAAGCCCTTTATGCTCATTTGTATTGAGGCATATTACAGGCTTCTGTGGCTTTTGTAGGAACAACAGTCTCTGCTTCTGTAGGCAGGGGAGTTGAGGGGATATGTAGTGGCCTTAATAAGATGAATATCTTTATTCGACGTGGGGATGTGCTGTTGACCATTGCTGTAGGAAAATGCCACCTTTGGCATGGTTACCCCCTATCGTTTTGCCTTTTGTTCATGCTAGCTTTGATTTGAAGTGTGCTGGGACCCTGCTAACCAGGCCCCAGCACCTGTGTTCTTTCCCTAAAACTGTACCCTTGTTCCCACAGTTGGCAGAGCCCTGGCACACAGATATGTCTCTTGTAAATGGTACCCCTGGCACCAAGGGCCCTGATGCCAGGGAAGGTCTCTAAGGGCTGCAGCATGTCTTATGCCACCCTGGGGACCCCTCACTCAGCACATGCACACTGCCTCACAGCTTGTGTGTGCTAGTGGGGAGAAAAAGACTAAGTCAACATAGCACTCCCCTCAGGGTGCCATGCCCACAACCCACTCCCTATGGCATAGGTAAGTCACCCCTGTAGCAGGCCTTACAGCCCTAAGGCAGGGTGCACTATACCACAGGTGAGGGCATAGCTGCATGAGCAATATGCCCATACATTGTCTAAGCCAATTCTTAAACATTGTAAGTGCAGTGTAGCCATAAAGAGTATATGGTCTGGGAGTTTGTCAAACACAAACTCCACAGCTCCATAATGGCTACACTGAATACTGGGAAGTTTAGTATCAAACTTCTCAGCACAATAAATGCACTCCTACTGCTAGGCTGACCAGTTTCTGCCAGCCTGCCACATTCAGACTGGTTTCTGGCCACATGGAGTGAGTCCCTTTGTCACTCTGTGACCAGAAACAAAGCCTGTACTGGGTGGATGTGCTTCACACCTCCCACTGTAGGAACTGTAACACCTAGCAGTGAGCCTCAAAGGCTCAAGCCTGGTGTTACAGTGCCCCAGGGCACTCCAGCTAGTGGAGATGCCCACCGCCCTGGACACAGCCCCCACTTTTGGTGGCAAGTCCGGAGGAAATAATGAGAAAAACAAGGAGTCGTCACCCTCTAGCCAGGACAGATCCTAAGGTGCCCAGAGCTGAGGTGACTCCTTCCTTAGAAAATCCTCCATCTTGGCATTGAGGATTTAGCCCAATAGGATTAGGGATGTGCCCTCCTCCCCAGATGGAGGTGGCACAATGAGGGTGTAGCCACCCTTAGAGACAGTAGCCATTGGCTACTGCCCTCCAGCCCTAAACACACCCCTTAAATCTAGTATTAAGGGGCAACCCTGAACCCAGGAAATCCGATTCCTGACGACCTACAAAGAAGGAGGATTGCTGACCTGAAAACCCAGCAGAAAAGGAGCCGCTTTGTCCCCAGCCCTACTGGCCTGTCTCCAGATTCAAAGAACTTGCAACAGCGACACATCCAGTGGGCCCATCGACCTCTGCTGACTCAGGACTGCCCTGCAACCCAAAGGACCAAGAAACTCCTGTGGACAGTGGCACTTCCAAAACAACCAAGAAGAAAACCTCTTTAAAGGGACACCCACCTCACTCCTGAAGCGTGAGTCACCAACACTCTGCACCCGACGAACCTTGGCCTGTGTCCAGACAAACCAACACTGTAGCGTGGCTCCCCAGGTGACTCCCACAGCGTATCTTCCCGAGATGACCTCCCTGCACCCCCACGGCGACCCCTGCAGAGAGAATCCAGAGTATCCTCTTGACCACGACTGCCCGGTAACAAAGAACCCGATGCCTGGAAGAAACGATGCACCCGCACCCCTAGGCCTGAGAGGAACCAACTACCGGTGCAGGAATGACCAGAAGGCGGCCCTCATCTTTGCCCAGTTGGTGGCTGGCCTGAGAAGCCCCCCTGTGCCCTGCCTTCATCGCCAGAGTGACCCCCGGTCCCTCCATTGGTTCCAATAGAAAACCAGACGCTGTGTTTGCACACTGCACCCGGGCCCCTGTGCCGCTGAGGGTCTATATTGTGTGCCTGTTTGGGACCCTCCCCTATTGCTCTACAAAACCCCCGTGGTCTGCTCCTCGAGGACGCAGGTCCTTACCTGCTAGCAGACTGGAACCGGTGCACCCCTAGTCTCCATAGGTGCGAATGTTATTTGGGCCCCTCTTTGACCTCTGCACTTGACCGGCCCTGTGTTGCTGGTGCTGGGTGTTTGGGGTTGACTTGAACCCCAAACGGTGGGCTACCTATGCCCCGGAGACTGAACTTGTAAGAGCTTTACTTACCTGCTAAAACTATCTTGCACTTACCTCACCCAGGAACTGTTGAATTTTGCACTGTCCACTTTTAAAATAGCTTATTGCCATTTGTATGCCAAACAAACAAGTTACTTACCTTCAGTAACGCTTTTTCTGGTGGATACAATAGCTACCTGTGGATTCCTCACCTTATGAATTCACCCTTGCACAAGCATCCGACGGAAAATCTTCTTCCCAGCTCTCCACGTCGATGAAGACGTCACAATTGCACAGCTCCACGCGACTGTCTGACGTCACCGTGCCAATAAGAGGTCCTCGTCAGCGTGCTGACGTCAGTTTCACCCATTTTTTACGTGCCTTTGAGGCGAACAGGTGAGAACCGACTCCACAGTAACTCCAATAAATACATATATACATAAAGTCTTCATGATGCAACATCATCAAAACCATTGTTCGTGTATGTGTGTGTATATATATATATATATATATATATATATATATATATATATATATATATATATATATATATATATATATATATATATATATATATTCGATGGCATGTGTAGCTGCAGATACACATGCTGTGCACATCCGGCCATCTAGTGTTGGGCTCGGAGTGTTACAAGTTGTTTTTCTTCGAAGTCGTCTTTTTCGAGTCACAAGCTCGAGGGACTCCTCCCCTTTTGGCTCCATTGCGCATGGGTGTCGACTCCATCTTAGATTGTTTTCTTTCCGCTATCGGGTTTGGACGTGTTCCTTTTCGCTCCGCGTTTCGGTTCGGGAAGATAGTTAGAATCTCGGAAAATTCGACGGTATTGTTTGCGTTCGGTATCGGGTTAGCTACAACAGATCGACACCGAACTTTGAAGAGCTCCGGTGGCCCTTCGGGGTTTTCGATTCCCCGGCGGGGCCTGGTTGGCCCGACCACGTGTGTCTTCAAGGCTAATGGAACGGACCCCATTCCGCTTCTGCCCCAAATGCCACAACAAATATCCTTATACAGATCAGCATCTGGTCTGTAATTTGTGTTTGTCTCCAGAACACAAAGAAGATACTTGTGAGGCCTGTCAAGCGTTTCGGTCGAGGAAGACGTTAAGAGACCGAAGAGCAAGAAGATTACAAATGGTGTCGGCGCTGACAGGACAAAAACACTTGGAAGAGGAAGAAGAAACCTTCTCCATCGAGGATTCAGACTGGGACAAGGTCGGTCCCGAACAGACGCCGAAAACTGTGAGTAAGACGTCAATACACTAAACTCACCGAAAAGCCACTAAAGCCCAGGGGACGCCACCGCCAGCAGGCCATGGCTTAATCTGAAAAATAGGTGATACGCTCAGCAATGGATGCAGCGGACACAGCTGCTAGGACCGTAAATACAGCAGTGACCATACGGAGACACGCATGGCTGCGTACATCAGGATTCAAGACGGAAATACAACAAGCTGTGCTGAATATGCCATTTAACGGACAGCAGTTGTTTGGGCCGGAGGTGGACACTGCTATTGAAAAACTCAAAAAAGACACATGCACGGGCCATGGGCGCACTCTACTCCCCACAGAGCAGAGGCACTTTTCGGAAATCACAGTTTCGAGTGGGGTTTCGGGGACAGAGCACAGAACCCTCAACAACACAAACAAGGCCCACTTATCAGAGTCAATATCAGCGGGGAGGTTTTCGGGGACAATATAGAGGGGGACAGTTCCCAAAGAGTAGAGGGAAGTTCCAGAGTCCCAAAACACCTCAAAACAAGCAGTGACTTCCACGTCACAAATCCCCAACACATAACACCTGTGGGGCGGAGACTAACCAAGTTCTACAAACACTGGGAAGAAATAACAAAGACGTGGGTCCTAGCCATTATCCAGTATGGTTATTGCATAGAATTTCTACAATTCCCTCCAAATGTCCCACCGAAAACACACAACAAGTCCAAACAACACATGGAACTCTTACAACTGGAGGTCCAAGCGTTGTTGCAAAAAGATGCTATAGAGAAAGTACCAATTCATCAAAGAGGAACAGGAGTTTACTCCCTGTACTTTCTCATACCCAAAAAAGACAAAACTCTAAGACCTATATTAGATCTCAGAACACTAAACATCTACATCAAATCAGATCACTTTCACATGGTGACACTGCAAGACGTAATCCCACTGCTCAAACAACAAGACTACATGACAACACTAGACCTAAAGGATGCGTACTTCCATATACCGATACATCCTTCACACAGAAAGTACCTAAGGTTTGTATTCCACGGGGTACATTACCAGTTCAAAGTGTTGCCATTCGGGATAACCGCGCCAAGAGTTTTTACAAAATGCCTGGCAGTAGTGGCTGCTCATATCAGAAGGCAGCAAATACATGTGTTCCCGTACCTAGACGATTGGTTATTAAAAACCAACACACAGGAACGGTGCTCACAACACACAAATTATGTCATAGAAAGCCTTCACAAACTAGGTTTCTCACTCAACTATAACAAGTCACACCTACAGCCGTCTCAAATACAATAATACTTAGGAGCAACAATCAACGCAACAAAAGGGATTGCCACTCCAAGTCCACAAAGGGTACAGGCATTTCAAAACGTAATACAAACCATGCACCCAAAACAAAAAATACAAGTCAAGATAGTGATGAAACTACTAGGCATGATGTCCTCATGGATAGCCATTGTCCCAAACGCAAGGTTGCACATGCGGCCCTTACAACAGTGCCTAGCATCACAATGGTCACAGGCACAGGGTCAACTTCTAGATCTAGTGTTGATAGACCGCCAAACATACACCTCGCTTCAATGGTGGAACAATATAAATTTAAACAAAGGACGGCCTTTCCAAGACCCAGTGCCTCAATATGTAATAACTACAGATGCCTCCATGATAGGGTGGGGAGCACACCTCAATCAACACAGCATCCAGGGACAATGGGACACTCAGCAGAGACAGCTTCACATAAATCACTTAGAACTACTAGCAGTATTTCTAGCGCTGAAGGCATTTCAACCTATAATAACCTACAAACACATTCTTGTCAAAACCGGCAACATGAGAACGATGTATTATCTGAACAAACAAGGAGGAACACACTCGACACAGTTATGTCTCCTGGCACAGCAAATATGGCATTGGGCGATTCATAACCACATTCACCTAATAGCGCAGTTCATACCTGGAATCCAAAACCAGTTAGCAGACAATCTCTCTCGGGATCACCAACAGATCCACGAATGGGAAATTCATCCCCAAATACTAAAGACTTACTTCCAAAGGTGGGGAACACCGCAAATAGACCTATTTGCAACAAAAGAAAACTCAAAATGACAAAACTTCACATCCAGGTACCCACAGGCTCACTCTCAGGGCAATGCGTTATGGATCAACTGGTCAGGGATATTTGCCTACGCTTTTCCCCCTCTCCCACTCCTGCCGTATCTAGTAAACAAATTGAGTCAAAACAAACTCAAACTCATACTAATAGCACCAACTTGGGCAAAACAACCTTGGTACACAACACTACTAGACCTCTCAGTAGTGCCCCATATCAAGCTACCAAACAGACCAGATCTGTTAACTCAACACAAACAACAGATCAGACACCTGAATCCAGCATCGCTGAATCTAGCAATTTGGCTCCTGAAGTCTTAGAATTTGGGCACCTAGACCTTACACAGGAATGTATGGAGGTCATAAAACAAGCTAGGAAACCAACCACAAGACATTGCTATGCAAATAAGTGGAAAAGATTTGTTTATTACTGCCATAATAATAAAATTCAACCATTACATGCATCTGCTAAAGACATCGTCAGCTACCTACTACACTCGCAAAAGTCAAAGTTAGCTTTTTCATCCATTAAAATACATCTCACCGCAATTTCAGCTTATCTGCAAATTACACACTCAACTTCATTATTCAGGGTCCCAGTCATAAAAGCATTTATGGAGGGTCTAAAAAGAATTATACCACCAAGAACACCACCAGTTCCTTCGTGGAATCTCAACATTGTCTTAACACGACTTATGGGTCCACCTTTTGAACCAATGCCCTCATGTACATGTTAAGACATGGAAAGTAGCTTTTCTGATAGCTATCACATCTCTCAGAAGAGTAAGTGAAATACAAGCATTTACTATACAAGAACCCTTTATTCAGATACATAAGCATAAAGTAGTTCTACGAACAAATCCTAAATTCTTACCTAAAGTCATATCACCGTTCCACTTAAATCAAACAGTGGAACCCCCAGTATTCTTTCCAGAACCAGATTCGGTAGCTGAAAGAGCATTACATACATTAGACATTAAAAGGGCACTAATGTACTACATAGATAGAACGAAACAAATTCACAAAACAAAACAACTGTTCGTTGCGTTCCAAAAACCTCATACAGGGAATCCAATATCCAAACAAGGCATTGCCAGATGGATAGTAAAGTGCATCCAAACCTGCTATCTTAAAGCAAAGAGAGAACTGCCCATTACACCGAGGGCACACTCAACCAGAAAGAAAGGTGCTACCATGGCATTTCTCGGAAACATACCAATGACTGAAATATGTAAGGCAGCCACATGGTCTACGCCTCATACATTTACCAAACATTACTGCGTGGATGTGTTAACAACACAGCAAGCCACAGTAGGACAAGCAGTATTACGGACTTTATTTCAAACTACTTCCACTCCTACAGGCTAAGCCACCGCTTTTGGGGAGATAACTGCTTACTAGTCTATGCACAGCATGTGTATCTGCAGCTACACATGCCACCGAACGGAAAATGTCACTTACCCAGTGTACATCTGTTCGTGGCATTAGTCGCTGCAGATTCACATGCGCCCTCCCACCTCCCCGGGAGCCTGTAGCCGTTTTAAGTTGAGAAAAATTAGACTTGTACATTTGTAAATTTGTAAATATATTACTTTTAAACACATTAGGTACATACATATTTACTCCATTGCATGGGCACTATTGCTATATACACAACTCCTACCTCACCCTCTGCAGGGAAAACAATCTAAGATGGAGTCGACGCCCATGCGCAATGGAGCCGAAAGGGGAGGAGTCCCTCGATCTCGTGACTCGAAAAAGACTTCTTCGAAGAAAAACAACTTGTAACACTCAGAGCCCAACACTAGATGGCGGGATGTGCACAGCATGTGAATCTGCAGCGTCTCATGCCACGAACAGATGTACACTGGGTAAGTGACATTTTCTATATATATATATATATATATCAATATATACATACATCTATACAACCACATATACAAGTGCAATCAGACAGGCAGCGGGGAGGCGGGTGGGACTGTGAGGAATCCACAGGTAGCTAGTGTATCCACCAGAAAAAGCGTTACTGAAGGTAAGTAACTTGTTCTTCTTATGGATACAAACTACCTGTGGATTCCTCACCTTCTGAATAGAGTCCCAAAGCAGTACGGCACTCGGAGGTGGGTGCCTGTCTGATTACACCAAGAAATCCTGTAAGACAGATCGTGCAAAATGGCCGTCCCTCCGAACCTCAGAGTCAAAGCAGTGATGCTTTGCAAAGGTATGGAGGGACGCCCAAGTTGCCGACTTGCAAATATCAACCACTGGAACCCCCCTTGCCAGGGCCGAAGTAGCAGACTTAGCCCTGGTGGAGTGGGCTCTGATACCTTCAGGGGGAACCTTTTTCGCCAACGTGTAACAGATCTTGATACAAAGGATAACCCGCCTGGAGATAGTTATTTTATGGACTGCTCTGCTCTTCCTTTGTCCAATGTACCCCACGAACAGCTGATCTTCCTGGCGAAAGTCCTTCGTCCTTTCAATGTAGAAACTACGCGCCCTTTTAGGGTCCAACCAGTGAAGCCTGTCTTCCTCCTTCGAGGGGTGAGGAGGAGGGTAGAAAGAAGAAAGGGTAATAGTCTGCCCTATATGAAAAGGAGTGACAACTTTTGGCAGGAAAGCCACCCTGATTTTCAACACCACTTTATCCGGGAAAAACAAGGTAAAGGGGGGGTTTACAGAAAGAGCTTGGAGCTCACTAACCTGCCTAGCAGAGGTTATGGCAACAAGAAAAACTGTCTTAAGCTCTAAAAACCGTAACGGGCAAGAGTGCATGGGCTCAAAAGGTGACCCCATTTAAAAAGGTTAAAACAAGATTTAGGTCCCAAAGAGGCACATGAAAAGGAGTGGGAAGAAACCTATTAACTAACAAGGCGTAAGACCTTGAGGACAGGAACAACCGCTCCATTTGTAACATTGGAAACTACAATAGGTGATTTAAATAATGAGGGCTGGTCCGGGAGGCAAAGAAAGGCTGACAGAGCAGCTAAATAACCCTTAACCGTAGCCACCGCACAACCCTGCTTTGCTAAGTCCAAAGCAAATAATAAATTATCAGAAAGGTAGGCTATCAAAGGGTTAATTTGCTTTTCTCCACACCAAGCCACGAACTTTGTCCACCTACCGGGATAAATGGTCTTAGTGGAGTGTCGCCTGGCCGATAAAATAACATCCACTACATCTGGTGGGAGAGAAGGAACTCAGGTTGCCCCTTTCAATCTCCAGGCATGAAGGTGCAGGCTCTGGAGGTGGGGGTGTAGAACTTGCCCCTGTGACTGCGAGAGGAGGTCTACCCTGAGAGGGAGACGGAGCGGAGGGCATAGCGAGAGTTGGAGAAGGTCGTGTACCACACCCTTCTTGGCCAATCCAGGGCTTTTAAAATAACCTGACCCCAATCTTGGCTTTGGCAAATCTTCCTCAGCTCCTGAGGAATCCAGGGTATTGGGGAAACGTGTAAAGCGACTGGTTGCACCAACAGATCTGAAACTCATCCCCCAAAGCTCCTTGCACCGGATACTGGAGGCTGCAGAATGACGGAACGTGAGCATTCTCCCGAGTGGCAAACAGATTTATCACCGGCGTACCCCACATCCAAAAAATGTACAGGGCCAGATCCGGACGGAGACGCCACTCGTGATCGGCCGAAAGGAGCCGACTGAGAGAGCCCGCACGCATGTTGAGCACCTCGGCCAGATGATTTGCTATCCAGCAAATCCAATGTTCCTGAAGCCAGGACCAGAGACGCAGAGCTTCTCTGCAGAGAAGATACAACCCTACTCCTCCCTGCTTGTTTATATACCATATCGCGGTAGTGTTGTCCGTCAGAACTTGAAATGACTGACTGCGAAGGGACGGGAGGAAGGCCTTGAGAGCCAAGCGTATTGCCCGCAATTCTAACAGATTGATATGAAAAGTCTGATCCACTGGAGACCAACGACCTTTGATCTCCAGCTCCCCCAGATGAGCTCCACACCCTAGAGTGGAAGCATCCGTTATGACTGTGGCCACCGGCGGCAGCAGTGAAAACAGCCTTCCTTGCGAAAGGTTGCTGTCCACAGCCCACCATCGTAGATCCGCTGCAGCGTCTCTGGAGATCGTTATCGAATCCTCGAGATCCCCTTTGTGTTGAAACCGCTGCTTGTGGAGGCACCATTGGAGAGCCCTCATGTGCCAATGTGCATGAGTGACCAACAGAATGCAAGAAGCGAACAGACCGAGCAGGCGTAAGACCTTGAGGACTGGAACAACCGCTCCATTTTGTAACATTGGAATCAACGCCTGAATATCCTGGAGCCACTGAGGCGGAGGATAGGCCCGATTTAATGTTGTGTCCAGCACTGTCCCTATGAACAGGAGGCGTTGAGAGGGCTCCAGGTGAGATTTGGGTACGTTGATCGAAAAACCCAGCCTGAACAACAACTGAATTGTTATCTGCAAGTGACGACAAGCTCTGGGGAGGAGGCTTTGATCAACCAATCGTCCAGGTAAGGGAATACCGATATCCCCTCCCTTCTGAGACTTGCTGCCACCACTGCCATCACCTTTGTGAAGACTCGAGGTGCTGGAGTAAGACCAAACGGGAGGACAGCAAACTGGTAGTGTTGCGACCCCACCACAAGCCGGAGATACTTCCTGTGCGACTTCATTATAGGGATATGAAAGTAAGCATCCTTCAAGTCGACAGGCACCATACAATCGTCTTTGTTCAACACCAGAGGTAGCTGCGCCAGAGTTAGCATCTTGAATTTCTCCTGTTTGAGGAACCAATTCAAAATCCTCAGATCCAGGATTGGTCTCAAACGACCATCCTTCTTGGGGATCAGGAAATATATTGAATAACAACTGTAGGAGGCTGGCCTGGTTGTAGTGAGTACCAGAGGTACTTACACCTTGTACCAGGTCCAGTTATCCCTTATTAGTGTAGAAGAGGTGTTTCTAGCAGCTTAGGCTGATAGAAGGTAGCTATAGCAGAGCAGCTTAGACTGAACTAGGAGACATGCAAAGCTCCTACTATACCACTGGTGTCATATGCCCAATATCATAAGAAAACACAATACACAGAAGTACTAAAAATAAAGGTACTTTATTTTTATGACAATATGCCAAAAGTATCTCAGTGAGTACCCTCAGTATGAGGATAAGTTATATACACAAGATATTTGTACACAAACCAAAATTATGCAGGTAATAGCAAGAAACGTAATGCAAGCAGTGTCAAATTACAGTAGATTGCAATAGGAGGACATAGGTATAGGGGCAACACAAACCATATACTCCAAAAGTGGAATGCAAACCACAAATGGACCCCAAACCTGTGTGAGCTTGTAGAGGGTCGCTGGGACTGTAAGAAAACAGTGAGGGTTAGAAAAATAGCCCACCCCAAGACCCTGAAAAGTAGGTGTAAAGTGCACCTATATTCCCCAGAGAGCACAGAAGTCGTGATTGGGGGATTCTGCAGGAAGAACACACACCAGAAATGCAACAGTGGATTTCCGGACCTGAGTACCTGTAAGACAAGGGGACCAAGTCCAATAGTCGCGACAGTGTTGAGAGTGGGCAGGAGCCCAGGAAATGCCAGCTGAGGGTGCAAGGAAGCTGCCACCTGTTGGAAGAAGCTTGGAGTTCTGCAAGAAAGAAGAGAGCTAGGAACTTCACCTTTGGAGGATGGATGTCCCACGTCGTGAAGAAACTTGCAGAGGTGTTCCCACGCAGAAAGACTGCAAACAAGGCTTGCTAGCTGCAAGGGTCGCGTTAGGGTTTTTGGGTGCTGCTGTGGCCCAGGAGGGACCAGGATGTCGCCACTTGGAGGAGGAGACAGAGGGGGCGCCCAGCAACGTAGGGAGCCCTCACAGAAGCAGGCAGCACCCGCAGAAGTACCTGAACAGGCACTTAGAAGAAAAGTGAACCGGAGTCCACCAGAAGTCACAAAAGGGAGTCCCACAACGCCAGAGGACAACTCAGAAGGTTGTGCACTGCAGGAAGGAGTGTCTGGGACCCAGGCTTGGCTGTGCACAAAGGAAATCCTGGAAGAGTGCACAGGAGCCGGAGCAGCTGCAAATCACGCGGTACCCAGCAATGCAGTCTAGCGTGGGGAGGCAAGAACTTACCTCCACCAAACTTGGACTGAAGAGTCACTGGACTGTGGGAGTCACTTGGACAGAGTTGTTGAGTTGCAGGGACCACGCTCGTGCTGAGAGGGGACCCAGAGGACCAGTGATGCAGTCTTTTGGTGCCTGCGGTTGCAGGGGGAAGATTCAGTCGACCCATGGGAGATTTCTTCAGAGCTTCTGGTGCAGAGAGGAGGCAGGCTACCCCCAGAGCATGCACCACCTGGAAACAGTCGAGAAAGCAGGCAGGATGAAGCGATACAAGGTTGCTAGTAGTCGTCTTGCTACTTTGTTGCAGTTTTGCAGACGTCCTGAGCAGTCAACGGTCGATCCTTTGGCAGAAAATGAAGAGGGAGATGCAGAGGAACTCTGGTGAGTTCTTGCATTCGTTATCTGAAGAATTCTCCACAGCAGAGACCCAAAATAGCCAGAAAAGGAGGTTTGGCTACCAAGGAAGGAGGATTGGCTACCAAGAGAGGTAAGAGCCTATCCGAAGGAGCCTCTGACATCACCTACTGGCACTGGCCACTCAGAGCAGTCCAGTGTGCCACAAACACCTCTGTTTTCAAGATGGCAGAGGTCTGGGACACACTGGAGGAGCTCTGGGCACCTCCCCTGGGAGGTGCAGGTCAGGGGTGTGGTCACTCCCCTTTCCTTTGTTCTGTTTCGCGCCAGAGCAGGGCTGGGGGAATCCCTAAACCGGTGTAGACTGGCTTATGCAGAGATGGGCACCATCTGTGCCCATCAAAGCATTTCCAGAGGCTGGGAGAGGCTACTCCTCCCCAGCCTTCACACCCATTTCCAAAGGGAGAGGGTGTTACACCCTCTCTCAGAGAAAATCCTTTGTTCTGCCTTCCTGGGCCAGGGCTTCCTGGACCCCAGGAGGGCAGAAACCGTCTGAGGGGTTGGCAGCAGCTGCAGTGGAGGCCCCGGAAAGACAGTTTGGCAGTACCCGGGGTTCTGTGCTAGAGACCCGGGGATCATGTTACATGGCCATGTTCGAAGTTGCCATTGTGACGTTGTACATAGGTAGTGACCTATGTATAGTGCACGCGTGTAATGGTGTCCCTGCACTCACAAAGTCCGGGCAATTTGCCCTGAACAATGTGGGGGCACCTTGGCTGGTGCCAGGGTGCCCTCACACTAAGTAACTTTGCACCCAATCTTTACCAGGTGAAGGTTAGACATATAGGTGACTTATAAGTTACTTAAGTGCAGTGGTAAATGGCTATGAAATAACGTGGACGTTATTTCACTCAGGCTGCAGTGGCAGGCCTGTGTAAGAATTGTCAGAGCTCCCTATGGGTGCAAAAGAAATGCTGCAGCCCATAGGGATCTCTTGGAACCCCAATACCCTGGGTACCTCAGTACCATATACTAGGGAATAATATGGGTGTACCAGTATGCCAATGTGAATTGGTAAATTTAGTCACTAGCCTGTTAGTGGCAAATGTGGAAACCAGAGAGAGCATAACCACTGAGGTCTGGTTAGCAGAGCCTCAGTGAGACAGTTAGGCATCACACAGGGAACACATACAGGGCACATACTTATGAGCACTGGGGCCCTGCCTGGCAGGGTCCCAGTGACACACAGACAAAAACAACATACATACAGTGAAATATGGGGGTAACATGCCTGGCAAGATGGTACTTTCCTACAACAACCCTGACCCCTTTCCTGCTCTGGAACCAACTCCACCGCACCTTTTGATACAGGGTCTGAACTTCCTGTTGCAACAACAGGAGATGGTCTTCTGAACAAAACAAGGGACGGGGAGGGAAGGGAGGAGGAAACTCCTGAAAAGATAGAGCATATCCTTTTCTCACTGTGTTTAGCACCCATGAGTCTGATGTAACTATCTCCCACTTGTGGGGAAAACAAGGCAATCTTCCCCCTACAGGAGAAGTATGGTCGACAAAGGGGAGAAAACTAGGGCTGCTTCCCTTGCTGTTGTCCTCCAGAGCATGACGTAGGGTGCTGCTGGGTGGCCCCTCTCGTTCTAACCCTCCCCCGCCCTCTAAAGGACTGAAATGGGAGGCTGGTAGGCTGCTGGACTGGGGTCTCCCTCGATAAACCTCCCCACGTCTAAACCTCCTGAACCTACGAAAGGACCTAAAAGGGGTAGCAGAGGAGGCTTGCAATCCTAAAGATTTTGTCATGGCCCGGTAGTCTTTAAAGCTCTCTAAGGCAGAGTCTACTTTATCTCCAAATAGTTTCTCTCCATCAAACGGCAAATCCAACAAGGTGGTCTGTACATCTGAAGAAAATCCAGAGGCCCTTAACCAAGCGTGCCTCCTGGTAGCAACAGATGTACCCATTGCCCTGGCCACCGAGTCCATAGAGTCCAGGCCAGACTGAATTATCTGCTTCGTCGCAGCCTGCGCATCAGACAGGAGTTCCCTAAAAGGCCTCTGTAAATCCTGCGGCAGATCCGGAACCATGGCTTTCGCAGAGTCCATGAGGGCGTGGACATACCTACCTGGCACACAGGAAGCATTTGCAGCCTTGAGAGCCATGCTGCAAGAAGAAAGTCTTCTTTGCGGATTGCTCCATCCGCTTGGATTTCCTGTCCTATAGAATCACAGGGAAAGAGCCAGGAGCAGCCCTTGTAGAGCAAGATGCCTGGACCACCAAACTTTCAGGGGTAGGATGTCGCAATAAAACCCCCAGATCGCCAGGCGCCACTCTATATCTTCTTGCCACAGCTCTATTCACCGCAGGAGACAAAACCGGCTTCCTCCACAGTTCTAAAATGGGTTCCGTAAGAGCCTCATTTAAAGGAAGCAAAGGGTCTACAGAAGCCGAAGAACGATGCAGCACTTCTGTTAATATGTTCGTTTTAACTTCTGCAGCAGGCAATGGAAGTTCTAAAAAGTCAGCTGCCTTCCTGATTATTGTGTTGTAAGGAAATGTCTCCCTGTTGCAATTACCCCCCACTTTTTGCCTGATACTGATGCTGACTTGACTGAGAAGTGTGCTGGGACCCTGCTAACCAGGCCCCAGCACCAGTGTTCTTTCACCTAAAATGTACCATTGTCTCCACAATTGGCACAACCCTGGCACCCAGGTAAGTCCCTTGTAACTAGCACCCCTGGTACCAAGGGCCCTGATGCCAGGGAAGGTCTCTAAGGGCTGCAGCATGTCTTATGCCACCCTAGTGACCCCTCACTCAGCACAGACACACTGCTTGCCAGCTTGTGTGTGCTGGTGGGGAGAAAATGAATGTCGACATGGCACCCACCTCAGGGTGCCATGCCAACCTCACACTGCCTGTGGCATAGGTAAGTCACCCCTCTAGCAGGCCTTACAGCCCTAAGGCAGAGTGCACTATACCACAGGTGAGGGCATAGGTGCATGAGCACTATGCCCCTACAGTGTCTAAGCAAAACCTTAGACATTGTAAGTGCAGGGTAGCCATAAGAGTATATGGTCTGGGAGTTTGTCAAACACGAACTCCACAGTTCCATAATGGCTACACTGACAACTGGGAAGTTTGGTATCAAACTTCTCAGAATAATAAACCCACACTGATGCCAGTGTTGGATTTAATAAAAAATGCACACAGAGTGCATCTTAGAGATGCCCCCTGTATTTTACCCAATTGTTCAGTGCAGGACTGACTGGTCTGTGCCAGCCTGCTGCTGAGAGACGAGTTTCTGACCCCATGTGGTGAGTGCCTTTGTGCTCTCTGAGGACAGAAACAAAAGCCTGCTCTGGGTGGAGGTGCTTCACACCCCCCCCCCCCCCCCCCCCTTGTAGGAACTGTAACACCTAGCAGTGAGCCTAAAAGGCTCAGGCTCCGTGTTACAATGCCCCTGGGCACTCCAGCTAGTGGAGATGCCCGCCCCCTGGACGAGCCCCCACTTTTGACGGCAAGGCTGGAGGAGATAATGAGAAAAACAAGGAGGAGTCACCCACCAGTCAGGACAGCCCCTAAGGTGCCCTGAGCTGAGGTGACCCCTGCCTTTAGAAATCCTCCATCTTGAGTTTGGAGAATTCCCCCCATTAGGAATAGGGATGTGCCCCCCTCCCCTCAGGGAGGAGGCACAAAGAGGGTGTACCCACCCTCAAGGACAGTAGCCATTGGCTACTGCCCTCCCAGACCTAAATACACCCCTAAATTTAGTATTTAGTGGCTCCCAGAACCTAGGAAGATAGATTCCTACAACCTAAGAAGAAGAGGACTGCTGACCTGAAAAACCTGCAGAGAAGAAGGAGACACCAACTGCTTTGGCCCCAGCTCTACCGGCCTGTCTCCCCACTTCAAGAAAAACTGCAACAGCGACGCGTTCCCCAGGGTCCAGCGACCTCTGAAGCCTCAGAGGACTACCCTGCATCTAAAAGGACCAAGAACTCCTGAGGACAGCGGCTCTGCTCCAAAGAAGAAACATCTTTGCAACAAAGAAGCAACTTTTAAAGACCACACGTTTCCCGCTGGAAGCGTGAGACTTTGCACTCTCCACCTGACGCCCCCGGCTCGACCAGTGGAGAAACAACACTACAGGGAGGACTCCCCGGTGACTACGACCCTGTGAGTAGCCAGAGTTGACCCCCCTGAGCCCCCCCCGCAGCGACGCCTGCAGAGGGAATCCAGAGGATCCCCCTGACCGCGACTGCCTGCTTCTAAGAACCCGACGCCTGGTAAAGACACTGCACCTGCAGCCCCCAGGACCTGAAGGATCCGACCTCCGGTGCAGAAGCAACCCCCAGGTGCCTCTCTCCCTTGCCCAGGTGGTGGCTACACCGAGGAGCCCCCCCACCCCTTGCCTGCCTGCTTCGCTGAAGAGACCCCTGGGTCTCCCATTGAACTCCACTGCAAACCCGACGCCTTTTTGCACTCTTACCCGGCCGCCCCCGTGCCACTGAGGATGTACTTTTTGTGCTGACTTGTGTCCCTCCCCCCCCCCCGGTGCCCTACAAACCCCCCCTGGTCTGCCCTCCGAAGACGCGGGTACTTACCTGCTGGCAGACTGGAACCGGGGCACCCCCTTCTCCATTGAAGCCTATGCGTTTTGGGCACCACTTTGACCTCTGCACCTGACCGGCCCTGAGCTCCTGGTGTGGTAACTTTGGGGTTTCTTTGAACCCCCAACGGTGGGCTACCTTGGACCCAACTTTGAACCGTGTAGGTGGTTTACTTACCTGCAAAACTAACAAACACTTACCTCCCACAGGAACTGTTGAAAATTGCAGTGTCTAATTTTAAAATAGCTTATTGCCATTTTTGTGAAAACTGTACATGCTATTTTGCTGATTCAAAGTTCCTAAGTTACCCAAGTGAAATACTTATCATTTGAAGTATTACTTGTAAATCTTGAACCTGTGGTTCTTAAAATAAATTAAGAAAAGATATTTTTCTATACAAAAATGTATTGGCCTGGAATTGTCTTTGAGTGTGTGTTCCTCATTTATTGCCTGTGTGTGTACAACAAATGCTTAACACTACCCTCTGATAAGCCTACTGCTCGACCACACTACCACAAAATAGAGCATTAGAATTATCTCTTTTTGCCACTATCTTACCTCTAAGGGGAACCCTTGGACTCTGTGCATGCTATTTCTTACTTGAAATAGTACATACAGAGCTAACTTCCTACACGTGTGAAACGAACCTGCCTCCTCTGTAAATTCCCCCGGTGAAGACAAGTCCCATTCCGGGGAAGTATCTAGCCCACTGGCTGACTCCAAGCCCTGATTCTCTCCCAAGGACTCGACAGTCTCTCCTTCCTCCAACTGCCTTTGTTATTCCTCCTCTTCCAAGAGGTGCAAGGCCTTCCTGCATGACCTCAAACGAGCCTCCAAACTCGGCGTCGACATGGAGTTTGCCCACGTTGAAGACACCAGCTTCAACACCTGACGAGGCATCGGAGAGGAGGGTTGACTCCGCTGAAATCCATCACCCGGGTCCAGCATGGATCCAAATGGTGCCGAAGATGCAGGTGACTCCACCATCGGCGCTGGCTGACGGGGTGATGATATCGGCGCCATAGATGTAGTTGGCGACATCATGGGATTCACAGGACCTTGGGTTGATGTCATCGGCGCCGGTGTGGTACCCTCAGCTGGATAGAACGGCATAAACGGTGCCGCCTTGTACGGAGCCAGGGATCCCAAAGAAAATGCCATTGGATCCGTGGGACCAGCCGGTGCACCAGCAGGGGCCATGGTGTCGAACATAGCAAACATGGCATTCAAAAATGCCGCTGGTTCCACTCCCGGAGCCGGGAAGGCAGGATATCGCTCGTCTTGTTGCACCTGTACTTGCTGACCATCTGACTCCTGAGCAGCAGGTGAAAACCGAGGACTGTCCTGAGGTGCCACAACATCAAAGACGTACGGCGCCGGAGAAGCCTCAGGACTCTGAGGTTGCATCTCGATTGGCTCCGAACCGAACGGCGTTGTCATGACAGTGCCGTTTCTTATGCTTCTTCGAAGAAGCATAGGAAGAGGACCTTTTATGACTCCTATGACTCTTCTTCGCTTTTGCCAAAAAGTTTGGCCTCCCTTTCCTTTAAAGCCTTAAGATTCATGCTCTGGCAAGACGAACACTCCTCAACGTCCTGCTCAGAGCTAAGGCACCAAAGACAATCGTCATGAGGGTCAGTGGACCTACATGCGACCGCCACACTCTCTGCAAGGCTTGGAACCGGACTTCCTCGGGGGAGACATTGTAACTACAAAGAGTAACAAGAGGAAACCTCCAACAGAAGCAAGAGCTCGGAGAAAACCGTTAGCGTCGAAGGCACGGAAAAAAGGGAACTGACGTCAGCACGCCCATGCGGACCTCTTATTGGCATGGTGACGTCAGACGGAGTCGCGTGGAGCCGTGCAATTGTGACGTCCTCATCGACGTGGAGAGCTGGGAAGAAGATTTGCCGTTGGATGCTGGCGCAAGGGTGAATTCATAAGGTGAGGAATCCACAGGTAGTTTGTATCCATCAGAATGTGCACATTACTGTTTTCATTCAAAGTTCTATATTTTCCTATGCCAAGTACCTTACAATTTATGTACTTACTTCAATTCTGAATCTTGTGCTTCTAAAATAAATTTATATTTTTCTATATAAAAACCTATGGAACCCATGGACTCTGTGCACAATATCTCTCACTTTTGAGGTGGTATATACAGAGCCAACTTCCTACAATTGCTAACCCTGGTGTCCAGGGGGTGTAATTAATCCCTAGGCTGCTGAAGTACAACAGCAGTGATATTCTTCTCCCAGTGGTGATACTGCTATATAGGGCAAGAGATGCACATTGTTATCTTGGGCAGTGGAGGTGATCCTAGTGCTGATACTGTTGTTCAAGGCTGTAGAGGTACTTCCACTGCCAGTGCTACCAGGCGGGGTTATTGCAGGTACTCCTTCTGTGGATCCTGCTGGCTATGGCAGTGGGGATGCTCCTAGTGCTGATGCTGCTAGCTCTGGAGGCACTCGTAGTTTGGATGCTGCCAGCTATGGTAGTGGAGGTGCTGATGCTGCTAGCTATGGCAGTGGAGGTGCTCCTAGTGCTGATGCTGCTAGCTGTGGCGGTGAAGGAGCTAATGCTGCTAGCTATGGAGGTGCTGATGCTGCTAGCTATGGCAGTGGAGTTGCTCCTAGTGCTGATGCTGCTAGCTCTTGCTGTGGAGGTTCTCCTAGTAGTGATGCTGCTAGCTATGGCAGTGGAGGTGCTCCTAGTGCTGATGCTGCTAGCTGTGGCAGTGCTGCTAGTGTGGATGCTGCTAGCTTTGGCTGTGGAGGTGCTGATGCTGCTAAGTATGGCAGTGGAGATGCTCCTAGTGCTGATGCTGCTAGCTGTGACAGTGGAGGTGCTGCTAGTGTGGATGCTGCTAGCTATGGCAGTGGAGGTGCTCCTAGTGCTGATGCTGCTAGCTGTGGCAGTGCTGCTAGTGTGGATGCTACTAGCTATGACAGTTGAGGTGCTCCTAGTGCTGATGCTGCCAGCTGTGGTAGTGGAGGTGCTGATGCTGCTAGCTATTATAGTGAAGGTGCTGATGCTGCTAGCTATGGCAGTAGCGATGTTTCTACTGCTGCTAGCTATGGCAATGCTGATGCTGTTAGGTATAGCAGTGGAGGTGCTCCCAGTGCTGATGCTGCTAGCTATGGCAGTGGTGGTGCTGATGCTGCTAGCTATGGTAGTGGAGGTTGTTAGAAATGGGTTCTCTAGTTGGCAGTCAGTTTGCACCCTGTCCAAGTAGGGACCTCCACTCTAGTCAGGATAAGGGAGATACCTGTTCAGATAACCCCTGCTTACCCCCTTGGTAGCTTGGCACAAGCAGTCAGGCTTATCTCAGAAGCAATGTGTAAAGCATTTGCACATAACACACAGTAATATAGTGAAAACCTAACAAAAGGACACCACACCAATTTTAGAAAAATAGCCAATATTTATCTCTGTGAAACAAGACCAAAACAAGAGAAATCCAACATACAGTGCTAAAGATATGATATCTTGTAAGATTTATCTTAAAAATACAGTTCCTTGAAGTCGAAAGCTCCACCTGGGGCTATCACGGCGTCGTGATCAACAAAACTAACAGTTCAGGCCGGCCGCAGCATCGCAGGCCAGCTATGGTGTCGGTAAGACCCGCAAATAGTACCTTGGATTTGCAGGGCATCGTGATCCTTACGGTGAGCTCCGGAGAGCGGCGTCACTGGCATCACTGTGTTGGTTCTGGAGTCTATGCGTGAGTCGTCGGGCCCTTGAAGTCACACGCGTTGCAGCTCGAACAGCCTGATGAAGTCCGGAGCGCTGGCGTGGATGGTGTGGGGGCTGCGGCGCGAAGCGGGATGGTGCAACGTGCGGCGCCCACAGCTCACGGTGCAGGCAGCAGCTCGATGACAGTCATCCATCGGTGTTGGTGAGACCAGGGCTGCGGTGTGAAGAGGGTCGGTGCGATGTGCGGTGTCCACAGGTCGCGGTGCAGGCAGGGCTTGCCTGGTGACGACACTGGAGTCAATGGTGCTTGCGTCGGTGGATGGACCGGAGCTGCGGTGCGGGATGGGGCGATGCTTTGTGCTCCTCACAAGCAGTGTCCACAGGCCACGGAGCAGGCAGCGGCGCCGGTGTCAGCAGGAGCGGCGTCATCTGGGATGCCCAGGCTGCAGTGTGAGCAGGCGATGCGGGAGTTCGGGGCCCACAGGTCGCGGTGCGAAGCAGGGCAATGCACCTCCATGTAGCCTCTGCAGGTCACGGTGCAGGCCAGCAGTGTTGTGGTGGTTTCTCCTCTTGAACACCACAAAACACACAGTTCCCAGTGCTGCAGGTTGAGGAAACTGAAGTCTTTGGTGTCCCTGAGACTTCCAACAGGAGGCAAGCTCTACTCCACGCCCTTGGAGAACTTTCTCAAGCAGGACACACAGCAAAGTTCACCCTTTGCACTCTTTTCAGTTAGAAGCAGCAACTGCAGGCCAGTCCAGCAAAGTAACACACCAAAGGGATGGTACTCCTCCTCCAGCTCTTCAGCTCTTCTCCTTGCAGAGGTTCCTCTTGATTCCAGGAAGATTCTAAAAGTCTGGGGTTTTGAGTCTTTTTCTTATACCCTGTTGGCAAACTTCAAAGCAAAGTCTCAAGTGTTTGCCAGGCCCCAGACACTCACCAGGGGGTCGGAGAATGCATTGTGTGAGGGCAGGCACAGTCCTTTCAGATGTGAACAACTCAGATGGCTCATCGGGATATGCAGGCTACACCCCCAACCCCTTTTATGTCACTGTCTAGAGAGGTGCAAAACAGCCCCACTGTCAAACTGACCCAGACAATCCACACACAGGCAGAGTCACAGAATGGTTTAAGCAAGAAAATGCCTACTTTCTAAAAGTGGCATTTTCGAACAAACAATTTAAAAACCGACTTCACTAAAAGGTGTATTTTTAAATTGTGAGTTCAGAGACCCTAAACTCTTTTTTTATTTTTTTATTTTTTTTATAAATCTGCCTTCAAAGGGAATCTTCGCTTTAAGGATATTTAAAGGCAGCCCCCATGTTAACCTATGAGAGAGACAGGCCTTGCACAGTGAAAAACGAATTTGGCAATGTGTCACTGTTAGGACATAAAAACACACTAGTATACGTCCTACCTTAAACATATACTGCACCCTGCCCATGGGGCTACCAAAGGCCTACCTTAGGGGTGCTTTGCATGTAGTAAAAGGGAAGGTTTAGGCCTGGCAAGTGGGTACACTTGCCAAGTCGAATTGGCAGTTTACAACTGCACACAGACATTGCAGTAGCAGGTCTGGGCCACGTTTATAGGGCTACTGATATGGGTGGCACAATCAGTGCTGCAGGCCCACTCGTAGAATTCGATTTACAGGCCCTGGGCACCTCTAGTGCATTGTACTAGGGACTTATTAGTAAATCAAATATGCCAATCAGGGATAAACCAATCCACAGTTTAATTTATATGGAGAGCACTTGCACTTTAGCACTGATTAGCAGTGGCAAAGTGCGGATAGACAATAAACCAGCACAAACGGCGTCCAGTGCACCATAAAAACGAGGTCAGAAGGCAAAAAGACAGGAGACACCCCAAAAAGCTACCAGGTCTAACAGGGGTGCTCCTACTGCTGATGCTGCCAGCTATGGTAGTGGAGGTGCTGATGCTGCTAGCTATGGCAGTGGAGGTGCTCCTAGTGCTGATGCTGCTAGCTATGGCGGTGAAGGAGCTAATGCTGCTAGCTATGGAGGTGCTGATGCTGCTAGCTATGGCTGTGGAGTTGCTCCTAGTGCTGATGCTGCTAGCTCTGGCTGTGGAGGTTCTCCTAGTGCTGATGCTGCTAGCTATGGCAGTGGAGGTGCTTCTAGTGCTGATGCTGCTAGCTATGGCAGTGGAGGTGCGCCTAGTGCTGATGCTGCTAGCTATGGCAGTGGAGGTGCGCCTAGTGCTGATGCTGATAGCTATGGCAGTGGAGGTGCTGACACTGCTAGCTATGGCAGTGGAGGTGCTCAGACTGTGGATGCTGCTAGCTATGGCAGTGGAGGTGCTCATAGTGCTGACTGCTAGCTGTGGAGGTTCTCCTAGTGATGATGCTGCTATCTGTGGCAGTGGAGGTGCTCCTAGTGCTGGTGCTTCTAGCTATGGCAGTGGAATTGCTGATGCTGCTAGCTACTACAGTGAAGGTGCTGATGCTGCCACCTGTGGCAGTGGACGTTTTCCTACTGCTGCTGTAACCGTGCTCCTGCTGCTAGCTTTGGCAGTGGAGGTGCCCCTAGTGCTGATGCTGCTAGCTATGGCAGTGGAGGTGCCCCTAGTGCTGATGCTGCTAGCTATGGCAGTGGAGGTGCCCCTAGTGCTGATGCTGCTAGCTATGGCAGTGGAGGTGCTTCTAGTGCTGATGCTGCTAGCTATGGCAGCGGAGGTGCCCCTAGTGCTGATGCCGCTAGTTGTGGCAGCGGAGGTGCCCCTAGTGCTGATGCTGCTAGCTACGGCAGGGGAGGTGCTTCTAGTGCTGATGCTGCTAGCTATGGCAGTGGAGGTGCTAGCTACGGCAGGGGAGGTGCTTCTAGTGCTGATGCTGCTAGCTATGGCAGTGGAGGTGCTTCTAGTGCTGCTAGCTATGGCAGTGGAGGTGCCCCTAGTGCTGACGCTGCTAGCTATGGCAGTGGAGGTGCTGACACTGCTAGCTATGGCAGTGGAGGTGCTCAGACTGTGGATGCTGCTAGCTATGGCAGTGGAGGTGCTCATAGTGCTGACTCTGCTAGCTGTGACAGTGGAGGTTCTCCTACTGATGGTGCTGCTAGCTGTGGCAGTGGAGGTGTTTCTAGTGCTGGTGCATCTAGCTATGGCAGTGGAGGTGCTCCTAGTGCTGATGCTGCTAGCTGTGGCAGTGGAGGTGCTCCTAGTGCTGATGCTGCTAGCTATGGCTGTTGAGGTGCTCCTAGTGCTGATGCTGCTAGCTATGACAGTGGAATTGCTGATGCTGCTAGCCTACAGTGAAGGTGCTGATGCTGCCATCTATGGCAGTGGAGGTGCCCCTAGTGCTGATGCTGCTAGCTACGGCAGGGGAGGTGCTTCTAGTGCTGATGCTGCTAGCTATGGCAGTGGAGGTGCCCCTAGTGCTGATGCTGCTAGCTATGGCAGTGGAGGTGCCCCTAGTGCTGATGCTGCTAGCTATGGCAGTGGAGGTGCTCATAGTGCTGACTCTGCTAGCTGTGGCAGTGGAGGTTCTCCTAGTGATGGTGCTGCTAGCTGTGGCAGTGGAGGTGCTCCTAGTGCTGATGCTGCTAGCTGTGGCAGTGGAGGTGCTCATAGTGCTAACTCTGCTAGCTGTGGCAGTGGAGGTTCTCCTAGTGCTGGTGCATCTAGCTATGGCAGTGGAGGTGCTCCTAGTGCTGATGCTGCTAGCTGTGGCAGTGGAGGTGCTCCTAGTGCTGATGCTGCTAGCTATGGCTGTTGAGGTGCTCCTAGTGCTGATGCTGCTAGCTATGACAGTGGAATTGCTGATGCTGCTAGCCTACAGTGAAGGTGCTGATGCTGCCACCTATGGCAGTGGAGGTGCCCCTAGTGCTGATGCTGCTAGCTACGGCAGGGGAGGTGCTTCTAGTGCTGATGCTGCTAGCTATGGCAGTGGAGGTGCCCCTAGTGCTGATGCTGCTAGCTATGGCAGTGGAGGTGCCCCTAGTGCTGATGCTGCTAGCTATGGCAGTGGAGGTGCCCCTAGTGCTGATGCTGCTAGCTACGGCAGGGGAGGTGCTTCTAGTGCTGATGCTGCTAGCTATGGCAGGGGAGGTGCCCCTAGTGCTGATGCTGCTAGCTGTGGCAGTGGTGGTACGCTTACTGCTCGCTAAGATGCTCCTAAAGTGGGTGCTGCTTGCTCTGGCAGTCAGGATGCTCCCAGTGCTCAACACTACTAGCTATGGCAGTGGAGGTGCTGACACTGCTAGCTATGGCATTGGAGGTGCTCAGACTGTGGATGCTGCTAGCTCTAGCAGTGGAGGTGCTCATAGTGCTGACTCTGCTAGCTGTGGCAGTGGAGGTGCTCCTAGTGCTGATGCTGCTAGCTGTGGCAGTGGAGGTGTTTCTAGTGCTGGTGCATCTAGCTATGGCAGTGGAGGTGCTCCTAGTGCTGATGCTGCTAGCTGTGGCAGTGGAGGTGCTCCTAGTGCTGATGCTGCTAGCTATGGCAGTGGAGGTGCTCCTAGTGCTGATGCTGCTAGCTATGGCTGTTGAGGTGCTCCTAGTGCTGATGCTGCTAGCTATGACAGTGGAATTGCTGATGCTGCTAGCCTACAGTGAAGGTGCTGATGCTGCCACCTATGGCAGTGGAGGTGTTCCTACTGCTGCTAGCTATAACAGTGCTCCTGCTGCTAGTTATGGCAGTGGAGGTGCCCCTAGTGCTGATGCTGCTAGCTATGGCAGTGGAGGTGCTTCTAGTGCTGATGCTGCTAGCTATGGCAGTGGAGGTGTCCCTAGTGCTGATGCTGCTAGCTGTGGCAGTGGAGGTACACTTACTGCTCGCTAAGATGCTCCTAAAGTGGGTGCTGCTTGCTCTGGCAGTCAGGATGCTCCCAGTGCTCAACACTACTAGCTATGGCAGTGGAGGTGCTCAGAGTGTGCATGCTACTAGCTATGGCAGAAATTGGTTAGTTACCTGGAACTTCAGTTCTCCAACATTATATTCACATGCTTGGATCTCTCCCTGTCTTCAGCCTGGGAATGCCTGGTATATTAGACAGTGCTGGGTAGTGCTAGTCCTGAGAGTCAGGACAGTGCTGGTCCTGAGCTCCCAACGCAGGCCCTGAGAGGTAGGAGAGTGCTGGTACTGCTGGGCTTCCAGTGCAGTGCTGGTCCAGAGTTCCCAGTGCAGGCCCTGAGGGGTAGGACAGTGCTGGTCCTGGGCTCCCAGTGCAGGCCCTGAGGGGCAGGACAGTGCTGGTCCTGGGCTCCCAGTGCAGGCCCTGAGAGGCAGGACAGTGCTGGTCCTGGGCTCCCAGTGCAGGCCCTGAGGGGTAGGACAGTGCTGGTCCTGGGCTCCCAGTGCAGGCCCTGAGGGGTAGGACAGTGCTGGTCCTGGGCTCCCAGTGCAGGCCCCGAGAGGCAGGACAGTGCTGGTCCTGGGCTCCCTGTGCAGGCCCCGAGAGGCAGGACAGTGCTGGTCCTGAGCTCCCTGTGCAGGCCCTGAGAGTCAGGACAGTGCTGGTCCTGGGCTCCCTGTGCAGGCCCTGAGGGGCAGGAGAGTGCTGGTCCTGGGCTCCCAGTGCAGTACTGGTCCTGGGCTCCCAGTGCAGGCCCCGAGGGGCAGGGCAGTGCTGGTCCTGGGCTCCCAGTGCAGGCCCTGAGGGGCAGGGCAGTGCTGGTCCTGGGCTCCCAGTGCAGGCCCCGAGGGGCAGGGCAGTGCTGGTCCTGGGCTCCCAGTGCAGGCCCTGAGAGTCAGGACAGTGCTGGTCGTGGGCTCCCAGTGCAGGCCCTGAGGAGTCAGGACAGTGCTGGTCCTGGGCTCCCAGTGCAGGCCCCGAGGGGCAGGACAGTGCTGGTCCTGGGCTCCCAGTACAGGCCCTGAGAGTCAGGGCAGTGCTGGTCCTGGGCTCCCAGTGCAGGCCCCGAGGGGCAGGGCAGTGCTGGTCCTGGGCTCCCAGTACAGGCCCCGAGGGGCAGGGCAGTGCTGGTCCTGGGCTCCCAGTGCAGGCCCCGAGGGGCAGGGCAGTGCTGGTCCTGGGCTCCCAGTGCAGGCCCCGAGGGGCAGGGCAGTGCTGGTCCTGGGCTCCCAGTGCAGGCCCCGAGGGGCAGGGCAGTGCTGGTCCTGGGCTCCCAGTGCAGGCCCTGAGGGGCAGGACAGTGCTGGTCATGGGCTCCCAGTGCAGGCCCTGATAGGCAGAGGAGTGCTGGTCTATACTTCCCAGTGCAGACCCCGATAGGCAAGACACTGTTGGGCCTGGGTTCGCCATGGACAAGCATGTCCTGGGTTTCCAGCAGAGACCCCGATAACTTGGGCAGGGCATGTTCTAGGCACCTAGTGCAGGTTGTAAAGCTGTGTTTCAGATAAGAGGATTGGTAAATGTATTTATTTGGTTGGTTAGATGTGGCTCTGCGTCCTACCAGCACATTGTTACTCATTGAATTGTGTCCACATTTAAAAGCCTTTTCTGTTTTCCTCCAACAGATGGTTTTTGGAAATCTCAGATCTTTCAGGAGAAGTTGGTTGATGTAATTGTACCCTTCCTGCCACTGAGGCCAAGCCATGTCCGCCAGTGTGCTAGGAGCGAGCTGGACATGCAGGGCTTGTTCCAGGAAGACCATGTCATCCAGTCGGTGCTGAACAGCGTCACCTTCTTCCCAGATGAGGAGAAAGTCTTCTCGTCTACTGGGTGCAAGACCGTGGCCTCTCGCATTAACTTCTTCCTGTGATCTCCATGTGCTGCAGACTGGCCCGTGGAGCCCAGAGGTGAATCCAGGCCCCTGAAGGGCTCCTAGAGTTTACAGAAATTCCCTCTTGGTGCTTCTGACTGTAGGAGGGTGTTTGAAATGCAGTGGATTGATGTGATGAAATGGACTCTAGTTGCAGATGGTCGATCTTGGAGTGAGACCTCTGCAGAGGTAAGGACAGCTGCACGGCTGCAGGTCCAGGGTGTGATCAGACCACACCTGCCTTTGGGCCAGTATAAGCAGGGACCACTTTTACCTCCGACCTGTTGTTAGCAGAGAGATCTATATCTGAGTATTCTGCAGGTAACCACTAAATTGTACACAGACGCTGCTTCTGTTTTGATTTTCTGGCATGATGACACCACAGAATGTTCTAGAGTTGACAACAGATAGTAAGTGTAGCCAGTAGGAACTGAATGGCTGACAGTGGGCAGAATGGCTAGTGTTAGAAGAGTTGGCTGGTGGTGTGCTGACTGGCAGGCGTGTTGGACCCGCTGGTGGTGTGCTGACTGGCAGGCGTGTTGGACCCGCTGGTGGTGTGCTGACTGGCAGGCGTGTTGGACCTGGCTGGTGGTGGGCTGACTCGCAGGTGTGTTGGACCTGGCTGGTGGTGGGCTGACTCGCAGGCGTGTTGGACCTCGCTGGTGGTGGGCTGACTCGCAGGCGTGTTGGACCTGGCTGGTGGTGGGCTGACTCGGTGGGCTGACTCGCAGGCGTGTTGGACCTGGCTGGTGGTGGGCTGACTGGCAGGTGTGTTGGAGCTGGCTGGTGGTGGGTTGACTGGCAGGTGTGTTGGACCCGCTGGTGGTGGGCTGACTCGCAGGCATGTTGGAGCTGGCTGGTGGTGTGCTGACTGGCAGGCGTGTTGAACCCGCTGGTGGTGTGCTGACTGGCAGGCGTGTTGAACCCGCTGGTGGTGTGCTGACTGGCAGGCGTGTTGGACCTGGCTGGTGGTGGGCTGACTCGCAGGCGTGTTGGACCTGGCTGGTGGTGGGCTGACTCGCAGGCGTGTTGGACCTGGCTGGTGGTGGGCTGACTCGCAGGCGTGTTGGACCTGGCTGGTGGTGGGCTGACTGGCAGGTGTGTTGGAGCTGGCTGGTGGTGGGTTGACTGGCAGGTGTGTTGGAGCTGGCTGGTTGTGTGCTGACTGGCAGGTGTGTTGGAGCTGGCTGGTTGTGTGCTGACTGGCAGGTGTGTTGGAGCTGGCTGGTGGTGGGCTGACTGGCAGGTGTGTTGGAGCTGCTGGTGGTGTGCTGGCTATCAGGTGGTGTGTTGGATCTGACTGGCAAGGTGGTGTGTTGGATCTGACTGGCAAGGTGGTGTGTTGGAACTGACTGGCAAGGTGGTGTGTTGGAACTGACTGGCAAGGTGGTGTGTTGGAACTGACTGGCAAGGTGGTGTGTTGGAACTGACTGGCAAGGTGGTGTGTTGGATCTGACTGGCAAGGTGGTGTGTTGGATCTGACTGGCAAGGTGGTGTGTTGGAACTGACTGGCAAGGTGGTGTGTTGGAACTGACTGGCAAGGTGGTGTGTTGGATCTGACTGGCAAGGTGGTGTGTTGGAACTGACTTGCAAGGTGGTGTGTTGGAACTGACTGGCAGGTGTGTTGGAGCCTCTGGTGGTGTGCTGACTGGCAGGTGTGTTGGAGCTGACTGGTGTGCCGGAGCGGACTGGTGGTGTGCTAGAGCTGACTGGTGGTGTGCTAAAGCCGCTGCTGGGGGGTGTGCTGGCTGGCAGGTGGTATGTTGGAACTGACTGGCAGGTGTGTTGTAGCTGGCACATGTGTTGGAGTCTTTGGTGGTGTGCTGACTGGCAGGTGTGTTGGAGCTGGCAGGTAGTGTGTTGGAACTGACTAGCAGGTGGAGTGTTGGAACTGACTGGCAGGTGGTGTGTTGGAAACAGGTGGTGTGCTGGAACTGACTGGCAGGTGGTGTGCTGGAACTGACTGGCAGGTGGTGTGCTGGAACTGACTGGCAGGTGGTGTGCTGGAACTGACTGGCAGGTGGTGTGCTGGAACTGACTGGCAGGTGGTGTGCTGGAACTGACTGGCAGTTGGTGTGCTGGAACTGACTGGCAGGTGGTGTGCCGGAGCTGACTGGCAGGTGGTGTGCCGGAGCTGACTGGTGGTGTGCTAAAGCCGCCGCTGGGGGTGTGCTGGCTGGCGGGTGGTATGTTGGAACTGACCAGCAGGTGTGTTGTAGCTGGCACATGTGTTGGAGTCTTTGGTGGTGTGCTGACTGGCAGGTGTGTTGGACCTGGCTGGTGGTGGGCTGACTGGCAGGCGTGTTGGACCTGGCTGGTGGTGGGCTGACTGGCAGGCGTGTTGGACCTGGCTGGTGGTGGGCTGACTGGCAGGCGTGTTGGACCTGGCTAGTGTTGTGCTGGCATGACGTTTTCAGACGAGTGAGTGGCGGTCTGCTGTCCAGTAGGTGAGTCGTACGAGCCAGTTCCCTGTGAGTGCAAGAGAAGGAGTACAATCAAGGAGCACGATTCATAAATCTATTATTTGTATTTTCTAGTCAGATCTCATCTTGTATTGGAGAACTAGTTTCTATTGTAAATCTCTGATTTCACAACTCTTGAGACCGGTAGAATGCCTGGCAGCAGCATGGATCCTACACTAAGTTTGCCTTCTGCAGCGAGTGAGCCAATTCAACGTGTTTGTGACCATCCGATGCAATTTTTCAAAATGAAAAAGCTATTTTAAGAACATATTTTTATTTTCTTTAATAAAATTGATATAAATTGCCTGTTGGTGTTGTGTCCCTTGAAGAGTCTTGTATGGCACTACTGTTAAATTATCTTCTGCTCAGCAGCTTGTTTGCCAACATGTCTGATGGTGTTTGAAGACCCCAGTATTGGCTGAGACTTGGACGCTCGAAGCCCTGCTCTGGTGCACAACGCCCAGACTGGTCCATACACAAACTGACCTGTCCTCCATCTCATGTGGACTTTACAAGTCAATCAAGATGAGTGTGCAGTCACTTCTGGGCTATGGTTTTGTTATGGCAGAATACGTCTACTTCTGTGAGTACATTCAGCTGCAGTAAAGGCCCTTTGCATTGTCCTTTGTAGTTCCTCTGTCCTAGTTTAGGGCCGATGTGAGGCCCTTGGACCTCCAGTGGGATGGACCTTCCGGAGGCATGCTGCCTTTTGAGGACTGCAAAGCTTTTCTATCTGACGATGACATCCTGGCTCCTTTTGCCTGCAAAACTCGCTGAATATCCTGATTAATCTACGAACAAACAAGATTGAAAGTTAGAGACAATAGTGTGCACAGCATGGAAATGTTACAGGGAGTTCATGTACAAGAAGGAGAGGTTTACAGAGTAATCGTGCCCAGGAGGGATACTTGTCCATGGACTACACATACACAGCCCGCATCTTCACCTCCAGCAACCGTCTGGTACATCCACACCACTCACCTGGTCCGACCACCACCGGGTACAATTCACCATCTCAGAACCCACCTACCCCGGCACCGTACCCACCAGACCCACGTGAAGAGACTGGAAAAAGGTATCCGGCGACCAGTAGTACATCACTGTCTGCTCCCACCCCCCAAACACAACCCTAAATAAGCAGGAAAGAGCTTCTCCCCGTGGATCACAGAATGCCCAGATGCCATAGCCCTCGCCAAGACAGCCGGTGGCAAAGAACAAAGCTAAAAAGCAAGCCGATTCATCAAGGAACTGTACTCTACCAAATGCAAATGCAGATAACTTGAAAGTGGTGCACCAATTTAAAAAAAACTGCACCACCTTCAAGACCGCTCTCAACCAGTACCACCGCCTCCTGAAAGAAACTGAGAGCGCACTAGCAGACTGCATCAAAGCCAGCGCAAACCACAACAAAGAAATCTTTGCCATCGTGAAGGAGTTCAGCAATTCCGCTGCTACCAGGAAAGACATCCATCCATCCCTCCCAAAAACTGTGCAACAACCTTGCTGACTTCTTCCACCACAAGATCTTGGCCATCTACGAAAACTTCAAACGCCAACCTTCTCCCACAGAGAGCATCAACCAGCTCACACCCACAAACCCCAACACCTTCTCACCCACTGGGAACTCCTCACCACGCAAGATACTATCTCCATACACTCAAAAGCACCCACGGACCCTTGTCCCCACCACGTCTTCAACCTCGGAAGCCAAATAATTTGTGACAAACTCGGGAAGGTCCGGAACACCTCTATCACCGCCTTCCCTGAGGATTGGAAACATGCTGAAGTAAGTCCCCTCCTGAAAAAAAACATCTGGCGACCCAGCCGATTAGAACTACTGACCCATCTCTGCTCCCCTATCCAGCAAAAGTACTTGAAAAAGCGATCAACCAGCAACTCATCTGGCTAAGGTGTGTACTGTGTGAAACTGGCACCTTGTTGCAGTATCCCTCCCTCCCCCCACCCACCCCCCTACTTTTTGCCTGGTTTCTGAATGCAACTTGGACTGGAGTGCACTGGGATCCTGCTAACCAGGTGCCCAGTGCCAGTGTTCTTTCCCTAAAAATTGCACAGGTAATTGGAAACACCTTTAGCTGCCACTATAAGTCCCTGGTAAATAGTACTTGGGTACCCAGGGCATGGGGGGGGGGACTAAGTGTAGGCCTTAAAACAAGGGTGATGGACGGAGTGCTGAACACTTACCCCCCAGTCACAGATCTGGGTTTAATCCATCATTCTTTTGCTCACCATGCCACCCCAGTTTGGACCCAGCCATATGGAAATCAGTCTTGACCCTGTTCTTCATGGGAACAGTCCAGCCTGAACTGCCAGCCCAGGTCCTCCCTGGATCAGAAACAAGCATCCTCGGACCGGTTTCAGGGTATCCAGGCTAGCTTGAATCCAGTGTCACAGTGAGCACGGCAATAAGGGTAGGCCCCTGAGGACAGCAGCACTGCTTGTGCCACCCTCTAGGGCCATGCATCCGGATGCACCCAGCACTGCCATTGCAGGCTGAGTGTCCTTGTGCAAACCTAAACCACAAACTCGACATGGCACACAGCCTGTGTGCCCTGTCCACCCTACACTGCATTTACTATGGGTAACCGACTAGCAGGCCTTACAGCCCTAAGACAGGGTGCACCATATCCTATGTAAGGGCATAGTTGCATGACCAATATGCCCCCACTGTGTCCCTGCCAAACCTGGGACATGGTGAGTGAACAGAGCCGCCATTTTAAATACGTGTACTGGACACTTGTCAACATGAGTTTCCCAACTACATAATGGCTACTCTGAACCCTGGGTTCTTTAGTATCAAACAACCCAGAATGATAAATCCAAACTGGTACCAGTACTGGATTTATTATAAAATGTACCCAGGGATCACCTTTGAGGTGCCCACTGCGAAAGCTAACCTAACCTGGCACGGTTGCTGACGGGTCCTATCCAGCTGCCACATCCAGACAGCCAATCTACAAACCTTGGAGGAGAGCCCTGTCTCTGGTTTGTAAAACAGTGCCCTTCCTGGGTGGAGGAGCTAACACTCCCTCCCTCCGGAATGTGCACTGCCCTGGCAGTGAGCTTCAAAGGGCTACCGCCCTTGAAACTCGACCCCCAGGCCTGCTGCTAGCAGCAGATGGCCTCCCCATTTCCAAATCCCCACTTTTGTAGGGAGCAAAGGTGGAAAACCACACAAAGGGTCAGGTGAGTGGTCTCACCTGGCATGCACCCCCCTAAGGTGTTGCCTGCGAGATGGACCCTCTTCTTCAGTTTCCTCCATCTTGGGATAGAGGAAAATAGCCCATGAGGTTTAGGGTAGTGACCCTTCCCACAGGAAGTGGTTACTGTAGTGGGTGTAGCCACCCAAAGGTAAGTGTCCCATTGGACACTCCCAGGTTCCCCCTTAAACGCCCACTAAATTCAGTATTCAGGGTGCATCCCTAGACCAAGAAATCAGATTAGACAGGACAAAGAAGACAGCACCAAAGAAGGTCCAAAGCAAGAGAACTGTGGATCTGCTGCATCAAGAAAAGGTGCCAAACCTTCCGTGCTGCACCCAGGACCCGACAATCGCTGCTGCAGAGGAGCTGGACACTGGACTGACCTCAAAAAACCCAGGGGACCTCCAAGCTTCACAAACTGCCCCAGATCTCCCTTCTGAGGTGAGGCACCATTCAACAACCAAGCAAGAACCAACAAATCAGTGAGGGTCACTTCACTGACCGGCTGATATCCCTGCAACCAGAAGTCTCAGCCGGACCCGACGATACACCGACAACAGCCCGGACAAGACCTACAAGTGTGCCAACTTTGGCACTGTGCCCTCCAGTGGCAGTCATCCCAATACCCCAGGTACTGGCCAGTGCACGTCAGACCTCATGAAAACCAGCTCCCCCAGGGCTGCAACTGGACCAGGAGGAAGCCGCAGTCAAGGGACTTCAGGAACACTCCGTCCTCCTGCTAGAGTGCCACCGTTGTCCTGCTGCAAGCCGCCCTCAAAGAGACTCACCTTCAGCTCCAAAGGGCTCCAAAGCGCACAGCTTCTGGATCACCAACTCGCCCTGTATCTGGCCACCCTGTGCCTTGCAACGAGGAACCAGCTGTGTTCCACGGGTCCCTAACCCCTTGTGACCTTGACAGCCCAAGGGGACCCCAAGGCACCGCTCTTAAATGTGCAAACCATCTCCTCTTCCAGCTGGCCTCTCCAAGTGGCCCTGTGCCAAGAGACTTTCCTGCTCTGCTTTTGCCGAAACCACAAGCCGCCTGAGGATCTCCAGCTGGCACAAGGTGCCCACAGACTGCTTTGACCATCCTGCAAAAGAAGAGTGGTAACCTAATTGTGTGATTCTTAATGCATTTTTTTAAAGTGAGTGCCTATTGATTCCTATGGTTTGTAATTACGCACTGAAAGACTAACTTTATTAAAACTTTGAAAAATCCTAACTCAAAAAAAGTACTTAATGTATTTTAACCATCTTGGTCTTAAAAATTATATTAAAAATCTGAAGTTTTTTATAAATTGGCCTTGAGTTATTCCTTTGAGTGTGTGGCACATGACTGATACTGTGAGTACAACAAATGCTTTGCACTTCTCAAAGATTGGCCTAACTGCTCGACCAAGCTACATAGTGTGCCTAGTTTGTACAGTACATTGAGGGCCAGCCTCCTACATGCACCTACGTCAGGCAGAAACCACCACTCTGTTCAGAGGAAGTAAGTTAAACACCCAAGATAACCTGTACTTATCAGTGGTAGCTTGGCACAGAGCAGTCAGGCTTATCCCCAGACGTCATGTGCAAAGAGTTTGCGCAACACACTCATACCAGTGACTGTAGGAGGCTGGGCCTCTATGTAGTGTGCAAAGTTAGGCACACTGTGCAGGGGGTCCAGGCAACCACACTTTGGTTTCCAGAGGTAAACATTAGACCACCTAATGCTCCAATTTGTAAGGTACCTGGTCGAGGAGTTAGACTAATCCAGGAGATGTGCTAAGTATTTGCTGTACTCCCAAATCAAATCATGTGCCACACACTCAATGAATAATTCAAGACCAGAATTTATAAAACAACTTCAGACTTTTATATACATTTTAAGAGCAAGATCGTTAGAATACATTAAGTACTTTTTGAATTATAACTTTTTGAAGTTTTAATAAAGTTATTCTTTCTATGCGTAATTATGCACCATTGGGATCAATGCAGTCACCTTTAAAAATGCATTAAAAAATACGGTTGGGTTACCAGTCTCCACTCTTGCAGAGTGGACGGAGGGCACACTGTGCCAACTGGAGAGCCTCAGGCAGCTCACAGTTCCAGCGGGAGCAGCATTGGAAAACCTCTTGGCACTGGCACAGGGTCACCTGGAAAACAAGCTGGTTTGCAAGTTTAAGGTGGGTGCTTGGGGGTCCACTTGGGCTGTTGAGGTAGCATGGGGTTGGGGACGCGGGGCACACAGCAAATCCTGTGATGCAAGGCTCCAGCAGCCAGGTGCAGGGCGTTTTGGAGGTCTTGGATGCTGTGCACAAAGGGGGCCCTTTGGAGCTGGAGGGTGTAGGAGGCTGAACTGGCTTGTAGTGAGTACCTAGGGGTACTTGCACCAGGCCCAGTTATCCCTTATTAGTGTATAGGGTGTCTAGCAGCTTAGGCTGATAGATAATGGTAGCTTAGCAGAGCAGCTTAGGCTGAACTAGGAGACGTGTGAAGCTACTACAGTACCACTTAGTGTCATATGCACAATATCATAAGAAAACACAATACACAGTTATACTAAAAATAAAGGTACTTTATTTTTATGACAATATGCCAAAGTATCTCAGAGTGTACCCTCAGTGAGAGGATAGGAAATATACACAAGATATATATACACAATACCAAAATATGCAGTAATAGTCTTAGAAAACAGTACAAACAATGTATAGTTACAATAGGATGCAATGGGGACACATAGGGATAGGGGCAACACAAACCATATACTCCAAAAGTGGAATACGAACCACGAATGGACCCCAAACCTATGTGACCTTGTAGAGGGTCGCTGGGACTATTAGAAAATAGTGAGAGTTAGAAAAATAACCCTCCCCAAGACCCTGAAAAGTGAGTGCAAAGTGCACTAAAGTTCCCCAAAGGACAAAGAAGTCGTGATAGGGGAATAAGGCAGGAAAGACACAAACCAACAATGCTGGATTTCCAATCTGGGGTACCTGTGGAACAAGGGGACCAAGTCCAAAAGTCACAAGCAAGTCGGAGATGGGCAGATGCCCAGGAAATGCCAGCTGCGGGTGCAAAGAAGCTTCGACTGGACTGAAGAAGCTGCGGTTTCTGCAGGAACGCAAAGGGCTAGAGACTTCCCCTTTGGAGGACGGATCCCTCTCGCCTTGTAGAGTCGTGCAGAAGTGTTTTCCCGCTGAAAGAACGCCAACAAGCCTTGCTAGCTGCAAATCGTGCGGTTAGCGTTTTTGGACACTGCTGTGGCCCAGGAGGGACCAGGAGGTCGCAAATTGGACCAGGAGGTAGAGGGGACGTCGAGCAAGACAAGGAGCCCTCTTAGCAGCAGGTAGCACCCGGAGAAGTGCCAGAAACAGGCACTACGAGGATGCGTGAAACGGTGCTCACCCGAAGTCGCACAAAGGAGTCCCACGTCGCCGGAGACCAACTTGGAAAGTCGTGCAATGCAGGTTAGAGTGCCGTGGACCCAGGCTTGGCTGTGCACGAAGGATTTCCGCCGGAAGTGCACAGGGGCCGGAGTAGCTGCAAAAGTCGCGGTTCCCAGCAATGCAGTCTAGCGAGGTGAGGCAAGGACTTACCTCCACCAAACTTGGACTGAAGAGTCACTGGACTGTGGGAGTCACTTGGACAGAGTTGCTGGATTCGAGGGACCTTGCTCGTCGTGCTGAGAGGAGACCCAAGGGACCGGTAATGCAGCTTTTTGGTGCCTGCGGTTGCAGGGGGAAGATTCCGTCGACCCACAGGAGATTTCTTCGGAGCTTCTAGTGCAGAGAGGAGGCAGACTACCCCCACAGCATGCACCACCAGGAAAACAGTCGAGAAGGCGGCAGGATCAGCGTTACAGAGTTGCAGTAGTCGTCTTTGCTACTATGTTGCAGGTTTGCAGGCTTCCAGCGCGGTCAGCAGTCGATTCCTTGGCAGAAGGTGAAGAGAGAGATGCAGAGGAACTCGGATGAGCTCTTGCATTCGTTATCTAAGGAATCCCAAGAGACAGAGACCCTAAATAGCCAGAAAAGAGGGTTTGGCTACCTAGGAGAGAGGATAGGCTAGCAACACCTGAAGGAGCCTATCACAAGGAGTCTCTGACGTCACCTGGTGGCACTGGCCACTCAGAGCAGTCCAGTGTGCCAGCAGCACCTCTGTTTCCAAGATGGCAGAGGTCTGGAGCACACTGGAGGAGCTCTGGGCACCTCCCAGGGGAGGTACAGGTCAGGGGAGTGGTCACTCACCTTTCCTTTGTCCAGTTTCGCGCCAGAGCAGGGCTAAGGGGTCCCTGAACCGGTGTAGACTGGCTTATGCAGAATTGGGCACATCTGTGCCCAAGAAAGCATTTCCAGAGGCTGGGGGAGGCTACTCCTCCCCTGCCTTCACACCATTTTCCAAAGGGAGAGGGTGTAACACCCTCTCTCAGAGGAAGTCCTTTGTTCTGCCATCCTGGGCCAGGCCTGGCTGGACCCCAGGAGGGCAGATGTCTGTCTGAGGGGTTGGCAGCAGCAGCAGCTGCAGTGAAACCCCGGGAAAGGCAGTTTGGCAGTACCAGGGTCTGTGCTACAGACCACTGGGATCATGGGATTGTGCCAACTATGCCAGGATGGTATAGAGGGGGCAATTCCATGATCATAGACATATTACATGGCCATATTCGGAGTTACCATTGTGAAGCTACATATAGGTAGTGACCTATATGTAGTGCACGCGTGTAATGGTGTCCCCACACTCACAAAGTCCAGGGAATTGGCCCTGAACAATGTGGGGGCACCTTGGCTAGTGCCAGGGTGCCCTCACACTAAGTAACTTTGCACCTAACCTTTACCAGGTAAAGGTTAGACATATAGGTGACTTATAAGTTACTTAAGTGCAGTGTAAAATGGCTGTGAAATAACGTGGACGTTATTTCACTCAGGCTGCAGTGGCAGGCCTGTGTAAGAATTGTCAGAGCTCCCTATGGGTGGCAAAAGAAATGCTGCAGCCCATAGGGATCTCCTGGAACCCCAATACCCTGGGTACCTCAGTACCATATACTAGGGAATTATAAGGGTGTTCCAGTAAGCCAATGTAAATTGGTAAAATTGGTCACTAGCCTGTTAGTGACAATTTGAAAGAAATGAGAGAGCATAACCACTGAGGTTCTGGTTAGCAGAGCCTCAGTGAGACAGTTAGGCATCACACAGGGAACACATACCTATAGGTCACAAACTTATGAGCACTGGGGTCCTGACTAGCAGGGTCCCAGTGACACATAACAAACATACTAAAAACATAGGGTTTTCACTATGAGCACTGGGCCCTGGCAAGCAGGATACCAGTGAGACAGTGAAAACACCCTGACATACACTCACAAACAGGCCCAAAGTGGGGGTAACAAGGCTAGAAAGAGGCTACTTTCTCACAGAGGGGAGTCCTTTTCTTGGGGTCTCACAGGACGTTGCAGGCGCTCTGGTGGGAGGTCCAGGGTGTCACTCAAGTGCTGTGCCACCAAACTTAGCACACTTGCAGGTCTCGCCCGGGCTGTCGCTGGTGTGTCGTGTCTGGCTGCAACATCAGGTTGCGGAGATATCGTCTGGGCGGTGAAGTGTCCCTCACCAGTTTGCAGGTTCCTGTGGTTTCTTGAGTGGTGCCTCAACTCAGGAGGGAGTTCTAAGGCTATTTGCGTAGCCTGGAGGTCCTTGGGGTCATTGGAGGTCGGTCCAGTGGTCAGCTCCTCAGTAGTGGCGATTGTGGGGACACTGGTGCAGCAAGCAGAGGTCTTGTAGCCTCTTCTGGTGCAGCAGGTCCTCAGTTCTCGTCCTGGCAGTTTCTCTGGTGCTGGTCTTCTTAGAATCCTTCTCAAATCTAAAGTCTTGGTCTAGGGGAGCCCACTAAATACTGAATTTTAGGGGGAACCTGGTAGTGCCCAATGGGGGGGGGTGTACTTACCTCGGGTGGCTACACCCACTATAGTGACCACTTCCCTAAACCTCATTGTCTGTTTTTCTCCATTGCAAGATGGAGAAAACGGAATCAGAGGGTCCACTTTGCATGCAAGCCCTTAGGGGTGGTGCATGCTCAGTGAGGCCACTCCTCCTATCCCTTGTCTGGTTTCCTGCCTTTGCTCCCGCCAAAAGTGGGTGGTTTGCAAAGGGGGGGAAGCCCTCTGCTGCTAGCAGCAGGCCTGGAGGCTTGAGTTTCAGGGGCTGCAGCCCTTTGAAGCTCACCGCCAGGGTGTTGCACATTGCTGAGGGAGGGGGTGTTAGTTCCTCCACCCAAGAAGGGCATTGTCTTACAACCCAGAGTGCCAGGGCTCTCCCCCAGGTTTGTATATTGGCTGTCTGGAGTGGCAGATGTGTGGAACCAGCCAGCAACTCTGCCAGTTAGGGTTAGCTTTTGCAGGGGCACCTCTAAGGTGGCCCCTGGGTACATTTAAAGTTAAATCCAATACTGGCATCAGTTTGGATGTAATATTCTGAGTTGTTTGATACCAGACAACCCAGGGTAAAGAGTGGCCATTATGTAGCTGGGGAACTTGTGTTTGACCAGTGCCCAGTACATACATTAAAATGGCTGCTCTGTTCACTCACTGTGTCCTAGGTTTAGCAAGGACACAGTGGGGGCATATTGCTCATGCAGCTATGCCCTCACATATAGTATGGTGCATCCCTCCATAATATATGCAGTGCATGGTGGAGAGGGCACACAGAGAGTGTGCCATGTCGATGTTATCCTTTTAAGGTTCCCCCAGTACACTTAGCCTGCAATGGCAATGCTGGGTGCATCTGGGTGTAGGGCCCTTGGGGGTGGCACTGTCAGTGCTGCTGCCCGCAGGGGCCTGCTCTTAATATCTCTTGGCCTGGGTACTGGGGTACCCATTTACTAGGGACTTATAGAGACATTTAAGAGTGTAACCAATTGTGTCAGGCATCACAGCAGTTTTAGGGAAAGAGCTCTGGCCCAGGGAACCTGTTTAGCAGGGGCCCTGGGCACTACCAACTTCTAGAACACATCAACATCAGGCAAAAGGTGGGGGCTAACCATGCAAAAAGAGGCCTCCTCTCACAATGAGTCTTTTGTGCAGTCCAGCAGTCCTTCTGGCAGAGGTTCAGTCCCAGTTCCAAAAGTGCTCCAAAAATCATGGGGTGAGAGCCCCTCTACTTATAGTCCAAAAATGCCTTTGTCTAGGGGTAACTTGAAAAACCCTTTCAAGTGAAGCCTAACACCTTTTCACCCCAGCCCTGTCTCCGGGCATCAGTAGGGGGTGGTCGGCCCTTTGTGTGAGGACAGGACACTTCCTATTCACATGTAAGGTGTGAACACCCCTCCCTCTTCCCAGCTGAGGAAGACTATCAGTATGCAGATACCTTTTCTGCCTCACCCAGCCCCTCCTGTGTGATGGCTGTCTGGAAAATATGCATCAAGTGGAGCTGTCACTCTGCCCCAGACGTGGATTGGGGTCCAGCTGCAAAGCACTTCATTTAAAAGGACAGAGAAATGCATTTCTAAAATAGTAATGTAAAACCCACCTCTACCAGTAAGCAGGATTTCTCACTACCATTCCAAACATGCCCACGCTACTCCATACATGCCATATATGGGAATTCCCATTGCATACCTATGAGAGAAGCAGTACTCACTGTAGTGAAAAACAAAATAGGCTGTTTGTCACTATTAAGACACGTAACATATAAGAATATATGTCCTACCCTTTTACATTCAGAGCACCCTGCCTATAGGGTTATCTAGGGCCTTCCTTAGGGGTTACATAGGTGTAGTAAAAAGGGAGTTTAGGCCTTGGCAAGTAGTTTGACTGCTGAAGTCAATGTGGCTGTAAACTGCACACACAGGCCCTGCAGTAGCAGGCCCGAGACAAGCTTGAAAGGCTATTCTGTGGGTGGGGCAACCCAAGCTGCAGGCCCACTAGTAGTATTTAATTTACAGGCCCTGGGTATATGGTATACCACTTTACAAGGGTCCTACAGGTAAATTTAATAATCCAAACAGGCAAAAGCCAATTATGTCAAGTTTTAGGGGATAGAGTGCATGCACTTTAGCAATGAATAGCAGTGGCAAAGTGCCCAGAGTCCCAAAGCCAACAAAAAAGGGTCATAAAAATAGAAGAAGCAATGCAAAACGTTTGGGGATAACCCTGCAGAAAGGGCCATTTCCAACATCACCCAACACTTAGAAGACCACAAACTCCTGGACACCTACCAATCGTACCTCACCGGCAGCACCCAAAGGATTTGTCTGCCACCGTTCACCTCAGAGCCCAAGAAGATCATCTGTGGAGTCCCCCCAAGATAGTCCCTCAGCCAGACCCTCTTCAACACCTACATGACCCTTCCACCCCAGAAACACCCCCCCGCCACTGTCACCATCACATCACACGGGCTCAATATAATTTCCTATGTGGACGACTCATGCTCTCACTATAGGAAGATCCCTCCACCACAAAAGCAAATTTTCACAGATGTATGATGAACGTAGTGGACTGGGTGAAGGATAGTTGTCTCAAGCTCAACACTGAAAAAACAGAAGTCCTCATCTTTGGGAACAACACCTCTCCATAGACCGACACATGGTGGCCTGCCAAGCTCGGCACACCTCCTGCCCCCGAAGACCACCCCTGCATCATCCTGGATAACAAGCTATCCATGAAGAAACAAGCTGACAGTCTCATCCACATGCTTCCACACCCTTCCCATGCGCCACAAGATCTTCAGGTGGCTCCCAGCAGACCAGAAGGAACGTCACACAGATCATCACCAGCAGACCTGGCTATGGAAACACGCTCTATGTAGTAATCGCTGCACACTCCTGAAGAGACTCCAGACAATCCAGAACTCAGCGGCAAGACTCATACTCTACCTCCCTAGAAGGGCACACATCACACCCCATCTCCTAGAAACTACACTGACTGGATGCCAGTGCTAGATGCTGTCCCTCCCACTAGAAGGCCCTGCACGACGAAGAACCAGTGTACATCAACAAACGCCTGACCTTCCACCAACTGACCTGACATCACAGATCATCTTCCCTCTGCCTCGCAATCGCAGGCACTCCACAGATCTACCGAGCCAACAGCGGAGGACGCACCTTCTTACACGTAGCAGCCAAGGCTTGAAATAACTTCCCACTGCACAGTCACTCTAGCGATTCAGAAGAGAAACCTGGATGTTTGAATGATAATACATCTATACAGCAGCATACAGCTCCAGCGCCTCGAGACCCTCACAGGTGATTTGCTGCACTCTATAAATGTTTGTTTGATTGACTGACACAGCTGGGAAAGTTTACAGGGATTTAATGTATACAGCATGGGACGTTTACAGCAAGTTTGTATACATGGGAGGGCAAATTGTACAGGGAGTACATGTACACAGCCAGAAAAGTTTACAGGGAATTAATGTGCACAGTAGAGGAGGTTTACAGTGAGTTTGTGCACATGGGCAGGAACCTTGTACAGGAAGTGCATGTACACAGTGGGTAAAGGTTACATGGAATTCATGTGCACAGCAGCAGACGTTTACAGCAGGTTTGTGCACATGATAGTTACACTGAGTACAAGCACACCACACGGAAAGATTAAATGGAGTTCATGTAAAGCAGCTGGAAAGTGTGAGTAATTCATGCAAACCAGATGAAAATGTGTGCAGTTCGTACTTACATGATATATTTGCAATTTCTGGCCGTGTCACAGCTCTTGTTTAAACATTGGGGCTCTTTTACATGCCCTTTTCGTCACTGTAGCACAATTTGTTTTGACGCTACGATGGCGCAGAACAGGCTCCCACCCCACGCCGTATTTACAAACGAGCGCAATGGGACCATTTGCGCCAGTTTGTAAACCCTTGCGCCACGTTATATCTGCTCTAGGTGTAATGTATGCAAGGGAGGCGTTCCCCCGCAAGGAGGCCCGCAAGAATGGCACAGTGAAATCTACAAGATTTCACTGTATCATTTTTTAACGTCTGCTCAAGGGCAGGTGTTAAAGTGACGCTAGGCTGTTTTAAATGGGCCTCCCCAAGCTTTGCTGGACTAGGGACAAAATGTTTTAGGCTAGTACAGCAAAGCCCCACAACTGCGTCATAAATTCTGACATAACTGTGCTAACGTGTGCCATGGTGTGCTGTATTGTAAAAACAGCACTAGCATGTTGTTGGGGGGAACGAAGGGCGGGGCAAGGAAACGGGTGCATCGTTAGCGATGCACCAGTGTCTTGTAAATGAGGCCCATTGTTTTTAGGTATATGCTCATCCATCCCCTCTTGCCTGTTCTCTCCCCACCCTTGTCCTTTTCCTTGCTCCTCTTTCCTCATCCCCCTACCCAAGAGGGGAGTGGATTTGGGAGCGATGCAATACAGAGGGTGGGTTGGAGGAAGCACATGGACTGTGGTGGGCTGAAGGAGCGGGGCAGCATATGGACAACGCAGGGTGGACAAGGGAGGAACATGGAGGGATGAGAAGTGCAATATAGAGACTGCTGGCAAACACATGCCCTCTTGTAGAGGGCTTAAAGAAAAAGAAAATAAGTAGCACTTGAAAAGCTAACAGTGGAAGGACACGCTAATGTGTGTGTGCAACAGCAAGAAACAGAAGAAGAGGAGGGAAAGCCTACGGAAGCTGCCCATTAGGAAGAAAGGAAATGAGAGTGACAATAAAGCCAACCAATGGTAAGCAATGGGCGGGCTCTAAGTCCACTGTCAGGTAAGAAAAAAAAAGTGCTTTGAAGAGACCGAGCAGGCGCTAACTTAGTCGAGACCTAAAAAGGTGCCACAATGGCCATTTTAGGAAACTATTAGCAACGCTGACAAATGTTCGGAAGAATTGATACAGAGACTAGACGAGAAAAAGTATTGTAGGAATAGTGCTTGAAACACCTCCAGTAATTACAGCACATCACTAGTGAAAGTAGGAGAGCTCCTGCGTTAGAGCCCACGCTCTGCGTGTCATCTACAGCAGCACCTGCCACAGACGGAGAGGGTTACTCCATGTAATACTCACTCTGCGGCCACCTACAGCAGCACCTGCCACAAACGGAGAGTGTTACTCTCTGTAGTACTCGCTCTGCGTGTCATCTAAAGCAGCAACTGCCACAAAAGGAGAGTGTTACTCCCTGTAGTACTCGCTCTGCGTGTCATCTACAGCAGCAACTGCCACAGACGGAGAGGGTTACTCCCTGTAGTACTCGCTCTGCGTGTCATCTACAGCAGCAACTGCCACAAACGGAGAGTGTTACTCCCTGTAGTACTCGCTCTGCGGCCATCTACAGCAGCACCTGGCACAGACTGAGTGTTACTCCCTGTAGTACTCGCTCTGCGTGTCATCTAAAGCAGCAACTGCCACAAAAGGAGAGTGTTACTCCCTGTAATACTCGCTCTGCGGCCACCTACATCAGCACCTGCCACAGACGGAGAGTGTTACTCCCTGTAATACTCGCTCTGCGGCCACCTACAGCAGCAACTGCCACAAAAGGAGAGTGTTACTCCCTGTAATACTCGCTCTGCGGCCACCTACAGCAGCAACTGCCACAAAAGGAGAGTGTTACTCCCTGTAATGCTTGCTCTGCGCGTCATCTACAGCAGCACCTGCCACAGACGGAGAGGGTTACTCCATGTAATACTCACTCTGCGGCCACCTACAGCAGCACCAGCCACAAACGGAGAGTGTTACTCTCTGTAGTACTCGCTCTGCGTGTCATCTACAGCAGCACCTGCCACAGACGGAGAGGGTTACTCCATGTAATACTCACTCTGCGGCCACCTACAGCAGCACCAGCCACAAACGGAGAGTGTTACTCCCTGTAATACTCGCTCTGCGGCCATCTACAGCAGCACCTGGCACAGACCGAGTGTTACTCCCTGTAGTACTCGCTCTGCGGCCACCTACAGCAGCACCTGCCACAGACGGAGAGTGTTACTCCCATTGTTATACTCGCTGTGCAGCCATCTACAGCAGCACCTGCCACAGACGGAGAGTGTTACTCCCTGTAGTACTCGCTCTGCGGCCATCTACAGCAGCACCTGCCACAGACGGAGAGGGTTACTCCCTGTAATGCTTGCTCTGCGCATCATCTACAGCAGCACCTGCCACAGACGGAGAGGGTTACTCCATGTAATACTCACTCTGCGGCCACCTACAGCAGCACCAGCCACAAACGGAGAGTGTTACTCCCTGTAATACTCGCTCTGCGGCCACCTACAGCAGCACCTGCCACAAACGGAGAGTGTTACTCCCTGTAATACTCGCTCTGCGGCCATCTACAGCAGCACCTGGCACAGACCGAGTGTTACTCCCTGTAGTACTCGCTCTGCGGCCACCTACAGCAGCACCTGCCACAGACGGAGAGTGTTACTCCCATTGTTATACTCGCTGTGCAGCCATCTACAGCAGCACCTGCCACAGACGGAGAGTGTTACTCCCTGTAGTACTCGCTCTGCGGCCATCTACAGCAGCACCTGCCACAGACGGAGAGGGTTACTCCCATTGTTATACTTGCTGTGCAGCCATCTACAGCAGCACCTGCCACAGACGGAGAGTGTTACTCCCTGTAGTACTCGCTCTGCGGCCACCTACAGCAGCACCTGCCACAGACGGAGAGTGTTACTCCCATTGTTATACTCGCTGTGCAGCCATCTACAGCAGCACCTGCCACAGACGGAGAGTGTTACTCCCATTGTTATACTCGCTGTGCAGCCATCTACAGCAGCACCTGCCACAGACGGAGAGTGTTACTCCCTGTAGTACTCGCTCTGCGGCCATCTACAGCAGCACCTGCCACAGACGGAGAGGGTTACTCCCTGTAATGCTTGCTCTGCGCGTCATCTACAGCAGCACCTGCCACAGACGAAGAGGGTTACTCCATGTAATACTCACTCTGCGGCCATCTACAGCAGCACCTGCCACAGACTGAGTGTTACTCCCATTGTTATACTCGCTGTGCAGCCATCTACAGCAGCACCTGCCACAGACGGAGAGGGTTACTCCATGTAATACTCACTCTGCGGCCACCTACAGCAGCACCTGCCACAGACGGAGAGTGTTACTCCCTGTAGTACTCGCTCTGCGGCCATCTACAGCAGCACCTGGCACAGACCGAGTGTGTTACTCCCTGTAATACTTGCTCTGCGCGTCATCTACAGCAGCACCTGCCACAGACTGAGTGTTACTCCCATTGTTATACTCGCTGTGCAGCCATCTACAGCAGTACCTGCCACAGACGGAGAGTGTTACTCCCTGTAATACTCGCTCTGCGGCCATCTACAGCAGCACCTGCCACAGACGGAGAGTGTTACTCCCTGTAATACTCGCTCTGCAGCCATCTACAGCAGTACCTGCCACAGACGGAGAGTGTTACTCCCTGTAATACTCGCTCTGCGGCCATCTACAGCAGCACCTGCCACAGACGGAGAGTGTTACTCCCTGTAGTACTCGCTCTGCGTGTCATCTACATCAGTGCCTGCCACAGACTGAAAAGTGACGTTTCCTTTTGTCTGTTATAATGTAATTGTATGTCTACAGCAGTTCTTACCCCTAATGAGGGCTGTCATTGTTCGTTCTGTAGCTGCGGGGGGGCTTTGCAGCATTCTCTCACCAAAGTCAAGACAAACAGATCCACAGAACCAGATACACGCAAGACCAAAGAGATTAGAGAAATTGAAAAGATCCACAGAAAGAGAGGCAACCGAACACCCAGAACCAGAGTTATACACAAAAGTGAAGAGGCGATCTCAAAAACCTAAGAGGGGAGTGTAAAGGAGATGAGCATACCTAGAGAAAAAAAAGACGTGCAGAAATAGAAAACAGAAACTAAAAAGGAGATCAAAGGACCAGAGAGATGAAAGAAAGTGGAACGAAGTTCCTGGGATCAAACAAATTACAACCTAAAAAGAGATCTGCCGAGCTAGAGAAACAAGAGAAAATGAGAAGGAGATCCATAGAACTAGAGAGACATTAGAAAGTGAAAGGACATCCCAGCACCAGAGAGATAAGAAAATTGAAAAAAGATCAAAGAACCAGAGTTATAACAAAGAGAAAAGGCGATTCCATGCGCAGAGAGATAAGAAAAAGTGAAAATGAAATCTCAGAACCAAAGCCATGAGAGAAACTAGAAAGGAGATCGACAGAACCAGAGACAATAACCTGAAAAAGCGACCCCAGAACCAGAGATAACAGAACCAGAGATAACAAAATGAAAAGTAGATCTGCAGAACCAGAGAGATATAAGAAACAAAAAGGCCAAAACCAGAGAGATATGAGAACATGAAAAGGAGTACCATAAAAGCAGAGACCTAACAAAGTGCAATGGAGATCCGGAAGTGGAACGAGACCGAGGAGAGTCCTGGCCTGTTTGCTGGCCAGCTGCATCGCTCCAAGTCTGGGACCTCATCCATACACCTGGGCCGTGTCAGGTCCCAAGCCTTCTGTGCCTCTTTTCCCTCCGTGGACATCTAGTCTCAGCCGCAGCTGTGATCTGCCACCTACTCTCTGTGGCTCAGATGACAATGACAGCCGGGGAGCTGCTACTTTCAAGCAGCTATATGCTGAGAGACTATGGCGCATATTTATGGGAGGCTTCACTTTGAGTGATGCAACAGCAGTGCAAACCTCTCAACCATATCTACTAGGCCACTCAAAGCCTCATAGATATGGAGTAAGGCAAGGCATGCACCAAAACCTGACGCCTCCCCAGGTGAGGCGTAATGAGGAGTAGTATCTTTATTTCTCCCTGTTTTCCTTCTTTCCATGTGTGCTGCATTCTGCAGCACACATGGAATGAAGAAAACCCCCTCAGGATTGTTTTTGTGCAGGAAGGTGCCCCTTCCTGCACAAATCAATCTTGCATGTGATGGAGGCACCCCCCCTGCTAGGCTGGCAAAACGGTCCCAGTGACGGGAAAAGGACCGGAATGTGCTGCATCGGATAAATGCTGTGCATTCCTTCCCTTTCCCTGTGACGTAGGGAGTGCAGCAAGGTGACTTGCAATGCTGCCCTACGCCAAACCCCCATAACTATGACCCTAGGACGCCGGAGCACCAGGGCTGCTTGTCGAACAAACGTCAAGAGGCAGCAGTAAAGCGCTTGGGGGTGCGCTTCCACTGGTTTGGTGCTCTCTCGCCACTCCTGGGGGATTCACAGGACTAGGCTCCCACAGCCGCTCGCCACCACTGAGCTCATTCCCTGCTGGGAGCTGCAGGGCCAGGCCTGCAGCAGGAACGCCGAGCTCTCCCAGGGAGCAGAAGCGGATGCCTGGGTCAGTCGACTCAAAAGAGGAGCGACAACGGTGGAGGGCGGGAGGTGGACTTGTGGGGGTTACAACGGTCCAAATGTCTCTGTGGTGCAGAAACGATGCACTTGAGTGGGATAACTAGTTGGGATAGAATTGAAAGGCAGTGTTTAAAGATACTGAGGCCCATATTTAACAGAAAATGACAGTGTGCCACTGTACCAAAATTGGCAGCGCCGCGCTCTGTCATTCTCACAACGCAGCGATGCGCCGTATTTAATTGAATACGGTGCACCACTGTGTTGTCCCCTTCTCTGGCGCGAAATTTGCAGCCGAGCACCAACACAGCCACTCTTGTGCCATGGGACAACTTCCTACACAAAAACAATCTTAAATGGCGATTTGCTCTTCCTATGTGTGCTGCAGAATGCAGCACACATAGAGCAAAAAACGAGGAGAAATAAAAGTATTTCTTCTCGTTGCGCCCTGCTAACGCCACCCCTGGGGTGGTGGTAGAGTTTGGCGCTGCCTCAGGTTTTACGAAAACACATAAATCTGGGACAGCATCAAAATGCAATGGGTGTTGCTATTGCACGCCCACAGCAACACTCCCTGCACGCCCCTTCCACGCACAGTGCTGCGCGTGAAGGGGCCGTATTTACAACGTGGTGTTTAGCTACAAAAAGAAGTGCAGGACATAGCGCCACCGCAGCGCCATGAGAAGTGGCGCTAGGGGCTCTTAAATATGCCCCTGAACATTTCTAAACCAGCTGTAGTCCCGGCTGGAGGTCAGATTGACGTCTTGGTTTTGTCGTCCGGAAGGGGCAACATTGAGATTGTGGGACGGGCTCTTCCAATTTTGCGACAAGAAGATTGCTGTGTAGGGATGAGATACTGAAGAAAGAATGGAAATGGGCAGTGGGTCCAGGACACCCCTTATCAGAGCTGTATTCTCTGGTCCACTTCCAGTATGATCTCCCAGTTCATCTTTAAAAAAGAAATTACACAAGAAAATAGAAACCGTGTCCAGAAAGAGACACTTGGGATATATTTGTAAGAAGTCTCCAACTCTATGTTGGGATTCTTGGCAGGTTCGTGCCTCCTTCCCTCATCTTTTGGCACCGGGTATGCTTGTGGTGAGGCGGCCAAGGGAAACGCCTCTGTAATTGTGGGCTGAGAATTAAATGTTTAAGCTCATACATTTTAGTGGCTTCTTTGTTTTTTTTCAGAATAGGCAGTTTTACTGAAATGCAGGGCCTCATTTCCCAGGCCCGTGACGCGGGGCAGCACAGCAAGTGCCACGCTGCGTCACGCCACCGGGAAAGGGCAGAAATATGCTGTATCTACAAGATACGCTGCATTTCTGTCCTCTCCTTCAGCCCTGGCGCACAAACTGCTGCCATGTGCCAACGCAGGCACCTTGCTCCTGCGCTGCGGGGTGATTGTTTTTGTGCAGGAAGGGGCCCCTCTCTGCACAAAAACAATCACAAGAGGTGTCTTCCTCTTTCTGTGTGCTGCAGAATGTTGCACACTCTGAAAGGGGAGAAATAATGTTATTTCTGATGGATACAACTACCTGTGGATTCCTCACCTTATGAATACTCTCATGCGCCAGCATTCGATGGAAAATCTTCTTCGCAGCTCTCCACGTCGACAAGGACATCACATTTGCACGGCTCCACGCGACTCCATCTTACGTCACCGTGCCAATAAGAGATCCTCACCGGCGTTCCCTTTATTCTGTGCCTTCAACACTAACGGTTTTCTCCTAGCTCTCGCTAATGTGGAAGGTGTTCCATCTTGTTTCTGGTTACAATCTTGTTTCTAGTTACAATGTCTCATCCTAGGAAGTCGGGATTCAAGCCATGTGAGTGCGGGGGTCGCATGTCGGTTACTGACCCTCATGATGATTGCCTTTGGTGTCTGAGCTCCGAGCATGACATCCAGGAGTGTGTATCTTGCCAGAGCATGAATCCTAAGGCTCTGCAAGAGGAAGAGGGCAAACTCATTTTGGCCAAGGCGAAGAAGGGGCATAAGAGTCATCACAGGTCCTTTTTCCCATAATTTGTCAAAGAGACACAAGAAGCGACGTCGTCATGACACTCTGCGTCGTTCGGCTCGGAGCCATTCAAGATCAAGGTCCCCATCTCGACGCCGTACGAAATGTGACTCCACAACCTCAGAGCCCTCAGGCTTCTCTGTCGCCGTCAGTCTTAGAGGTAGTTGCACCTCCGGAGAGTCCTCGATTTTCACCTGCTGCACATGATTCGGATGTTAGCAAGCGCAGGTGCAACATGGAGATCAACGGATCCGGCGGCATCTTTAAATGCCATGGTTTCGATGTTTCATGCCATGGCCCTTGTTGGTGCCCTGGCTTGTCCCACGGGTCCGTTAGCATTTTCACTGGGCTCCCCGGCACCTTACAAGGCAGCGCCGTTTATGCCCTTCTATCCGGCTGAGGGTGCCGGTTTGGCGCCGATGATGTTGCCTCGAGGTCCTGCGGTTCCAATGACATTGCCTTCCAGACCTATGGCACCGATCTCATCACGCCGTCAGTCGACGTCGATGATGGAGCCTCATGTGTCCACGGCGCCGCTGGGATCCGCTCCTGCGCCGGATCCAGATATTGGATTAGACCGAAGCCAACCTTCCTCTCCTGTTCTGCGCCTTGCAGTTTTGAAGCCAGTGCCAATTCTATGTCGACGCTGAGGTTAGAGGCCAGGTTGAGGACGCGTAGAAAGGCCTTGAGACTTTTGGAAGAGGAAGAATACCAGCAGCAGTTGTTAGAAGGGGAGATTGTGGAGCCCTTGGGATAATATCAAGGGCTGGATTCAGCCAGTGGGCTTGACACTTCCTAGGAATGGGGCCTTTCTTCGCCAGGGGAGGTCACGGAGGAGGCGGCATCCTTCCATACTGTGATTAGGAAGGTGGCACATTTTTGGGATCTTCCGTTGCCTGCTGCAGAGATCAAAACTAACATTCTGACGGAGGTCCTACACCCTTCTTCAACTTCGGCAGAACCATTGTTTCCGTTCAATGATGCTCTAACGGAGCCCATCTTAGAGCTATGGAGGAAGCCTGTGTTGTCACCTGCTGTCAATAGGTCTGTGGCAAGGAGGTAAAGGGTGGCACCTGGTGATCCGGGGTTCTTATCAAAACATCCTACCCCGGAAAGTCTGGTTGTTCAGGCCTCTTGTTCCACACGGTCTGCACCAGGCTCCTTCCCTGTGATTCTGTCGGACAGGAAATCCAAAAAGATGGAGCAGTCTGCAAAGAAAACTTTCACTTCTTGCAGTATGGCTCTCAAGGTGGCGAATGCTACCTGTGTTCTTGGTCGATACGTCCATGCCCTGATGGATTCGGCTAGGGCTATGGTTCCTGGCCTGCCACAGGAGGTGCAAGGACAATTTGGTGAACTCCTATTGGATGCTCAGGCTGCAGCAAAACAGATAATCCAGTCCGGCCTGGATTCCATAGACTCGGTGGCCAGGGCAGTGGGTATCTCTATTGCTACCAGGAGGCACGCATGGTTGAGGTCCTCTGGTTTTTCCCCTGATGTGCAGACTGCTCTTTTGGACTTGCCATTTGATGGGGAAAAACGTTTTGGTGATAAAGCTGACTGCCCTAGAGCTCTTCAAAAACAGTAGGGCCATGGCAAAGTCTTTGGGTCTGCAAGCCTCCTCTGCTACCCCTTTCAGGTCCTTTCGCAGGTTCAGGGGGTTTGGGCGTGAGGTTTTCCAGGGAACACGCACTGCCTGTCATTCTGCAGCCTCCAGTATCCGGTGCAAAGAGCTTTGGGGGACGCGTTTCAGATCTCTTGGTGCAACCAGTTGCTTTACGCATTTCCCCCATACCCTTGAATCCTCGGGTTCTGAGGAAGATTCGCCAAGATCGGGCTCAGGTCATTTTAATAGCCCCAGATTGGCCAAGAAGGGTGTGGTACATGGACTTTCTCCAACTCTCGCTGTGCCGTCCGCTCCGTCTCCCCCTCAGGGCAGACCTCCTCACGCAGTCACCGGGGCAGGTTCTACACCCCCACCTCCAGTGACTGCACCTTCATGCCTGGAGATTGAATGGGGCAACCTGAGTTATTTTTCTCTCCCACCAGATGTAGTGGATGTTATTCCATCGGGCAGGCGACACTCCACTAAGACCGTTTATGCCGGTAGGTGGGCAAAATTTGTGGCTTGGTGTGGAGAGAAGCAAATTGATCCTTTGAGGGCCCATCTGTCCGATGTTCAGTTGTTTGCATTAGCTTTAGCACAGGAGGGTTGTGCAGTTGCTACTGTTAAGGGCTATTTGGCGGCGCTGTCAGCCTTTCTTTGTCTCCCGGATCAGCCCTCCTTGTTTAAATCGCCTATTGTTATTAGTTTCTTAAAAGGCTTGAATAATAGGTTTCCTTCCACTCCTTTTCATATGCCTCAGTGGGATCTGAATCTAGTTTTAACTTTTTTAATGGGGTCACCGTTCGAACCCATGCATTCTTGCCCACTAAGGTTTCTAGTTCTTAAAACGGTTTTCCTGGTAACTATAACCTCGGCTAGGCGGGTTGGTGAGCTTCAAGCTCTTTGTGTCAAACCTCCCTTTGCTTTATTCTTTCCTGATAAAGTGGTGCTGAAAACCAGGGCGGCTTTCCTACCTAAAGTTGTCACTCCTTTTCATATAGGGCAGACCATTACCCTTCCATCTTTCTACCCTCCTCCTCACCCCTCAAAGGAGGAAGAGAGGCTCCAGCGTTTGGACCCCAGAAGGGCTCTCAGTTTTTATATTGATAGGACAAAAGACTTTCACTTGGAAGATCAGCTATTCGTGAGATATATTTGGAAAGAGGAAGGGGCAGAGCGGTCCATAAAAGAACAATATCCAGGTGGGTCATTCTTTGTATCAAGGTTTGCTACTCGTTGGCAAAGAAGGTTCCCCCTGAGGGTATTAGAGCCCATTCCACCAGGGCTAAGTCCGCCACTTCAGCCCTGGCGAGGGGGATGCCGGTGGTGGACATTTGCAAGGCAGCAACTTGGGCGTCCCTCCACACCTTCGCAAAGCATTATTGCTTGGACTCAGAGGTTCGGAGGGACGGGCATTTTGCACGATCTGTGTTGCAGGATTTCTTGGTGTAACCAGTCAGGCACCCACCTCCGAGTGCGGTACTGCTTTGGGACTCTATTCATAAGGTGAGGAATCCACAGGTAGATGTATCCATCAGAAGAACAAGTTACTTACCTTTGGTAACGCTTTTTCTGGTGGATACAGTAGCTACCTGTGGATTCCTCACAGTCCCACCCGCCTCCCCGTTGCCTGTCTGGTTACACTGAGATGTGTGGTTTTATAGGTGTATATCCATTTTGATGTTTTTCTGTATATATAAATGATGGTTTTGATTCTATTGCATAATGGTTGTTTTATGTAGTTATGTATTTATGGGAGCTATTGTGAGGTCGGTTTTCACCTGTTCGCCTCAAAGGCACGTAAAAAATGGGTGAAACTGACGTCAGCTCGCCGGCAAGGACCTCTTATTGGCACGGTGACGTTCAGACGGAGTCGCGTGGAGCCCTGCAATTGTGACGCCCTCGTCGACGTGGAGAGCTGGGAAGAAGATTTTCCGTCGGATGCTGGCGCATGGGAGAATTCATAAGGTGAGGAATCCAGAGGTAGCTATTGTATCCACCAGAAAAAGCGTAACCGAAGGTAAGTAACTTGTTCTTCTCTCCGTTGTACCACTCTTATGCTACCCCTGAGGTGGCGCAGGAATCTGACGACTCCCCAGACTTATAAATCTGGGGATGCGTCAGATTCCTTTCAGGTCCCATTGGTGTTGCATGGGAACACCCAATGGATCGCCCCTTTACCCCAGTTTTATGCTTGAATGGGGTCCATATTTACAAGACTGTGAAAAGCCACGCAAGGTGACTTTCCGTAGCCTTTGAAATATGTATTGTCACACTGCGCCACCGGAGTGTAAAAAATATAAGAAAAATGACGCTCCGGTGGCGGCGCAGTGTGCCCCAGGGGGCCTCGTAAATGAGGCCCGCAGTGTTTTTGATCGACAGGAAGCGCTGTTTTTATCCAGTATGCAGTTTTTTAATGTGGCTTGTGCAACATGGCATTTTCAAACCAAGGGAACATTGATCAAGGCTAAAGGTTGTGTAATTTTGTGACTGCAAAGGGATATTTTTGTCATATTTAGAAATAAGGGTTTTGTAATACTTGGCGTATGTGATGGTTGAGTGGTGTTATTTTGAAATTATATTTTAATGTTTTAAATGGACTTTGCTTAATGCACCTCGGTCTAAATAAACCTATTTTATGACGTGACTCAATTTGAAAAGGAGGTCCCAGGACAGAAAAATATCAAAGTGAAAATTTAATTCCAGCACCAGATCGATAAAGGTAAGAGAGTGAAAAGGAGCAGCACCACCCTAGAGATAAGAAAAGGAGTTCCAAGAACCAGAGCGGTAAAGGGAAGTGAAAATGAGGTCCCGGAGTCAGAGAGATAAGAGGAACTGAAAAGAAGAGGCCAGAACTAAAGAAATGAGAAGAAATTAGAAGGAGATCCCAGAACCAGAAAAGGGAATCTGGAGAGCTGTATAGATGAGAGAAAGTGAAAAAGAACCAGAGAGCTAGCAAGTGAAAAGCAGATCCAAGAAATTAGGAGATAACACAATGAAAAAGAGATCCCAGCAGCAGAGATATAACAAAGTGAACTGTTAACTTAATGATCCAAAAGTGATAAGCAAAAGTAAAGCACACAGAAAAATATTCACCCCAAGCCAGAAAACCAGCAAGAATTCTTTCTGCAGCTGCTTCACACCTACCACAAGACAGCAGCAGCCGGTGCTGGGACTTCTTTGGAAAGGGATCTGTGAGAAGGTAGCCTCTTTCTAGCCTTGTTACCCCCAATTTTGACCTGTTTGTGAGTATATGTCAGGGTGTTTTTACTGTCTCACTGGGATCCTGCCAGCCAGGGCCCAGTGCTCATAGTTTGTGGCCTGAGGGCCAGATGTAGGAACCGTTTTGCATGTCGCAAACTGCGAAAAACGCAGTTTGCGCCATGCAAAACGGCCATCGCAATGCTGATTGACATTTTGCGAGTCGGTACCGACTTGCAAAATGTGAATCCGACTCGCAAATAGGAAGGGGTGTTCCCTTCTTATTTGCGACTCGCACCGCAATGCAGAATTGCTTTGTGACCGCGAAAGCGGTCGCAAAGCAATTTGCAGTAAACACCCACTTGAAGTGGGTGGTAACTCATTCGCAAACGGGAAGGGGTCCCTATCTGACCCCTTCCCCTTTGTGAATGTCGCTAAAAATAATTTTTCAGAGCAGGCAGTGGTCCAATGGACCACTGCCTACTCTGAAAAAATTAAACCAATTGGTTTCATTATTTTTTTGTATTGCAACTCGTTTTCCTTTAAGGAAAACGGGCTGCAATAAAAATAAAAAATAAACTGCTTTATTACAAAAGCAGTCACAGACATGGAGGTCTGCTGTCTCCAGCAGGCCACCATCCCCGTGAGGGCAGGGACTCGCTATGGGGTCGCAAAATGCGACCCACCTCATTAATATTCATTAGGTGGGTCTTTGCGACCCCATAGCGTGTCGCAGAAGGTGTCTGAGACACCTTTCTGCATACAATTTTGCGAGTGGCAAATTGCGAGTCGGTCAGACTCGCAATTTGCAAGTCGCAAAATTTTCTTTTGCTACATCTGGCCCTGAATGTGTTCCCTGTGTAGTGCCTAACTGTGTCACTGAGGCTCTGCTAACCAGAACCTCAGTGCTTATGCTCTCTCTGTTTTTAAAATTGTCACTATAGGCTAGTGACCACTTTTACCAATTTCAATTGGCATACTGGTACACCCATATAATTCCCTTGTATATGGTACTGAGGTACCCAGGGTATTGGGGTTCCAGGAGATCCCTATGGGCTGCAGCATTTCTTTTGCCACCCATAGGGAGCTCTGACAATTCTTACACAGGCCTGCCACTGCAGCCTGCGTCAAATATCGTCCACGTTATTTCACAGCCATTTACCACTGCACATAAGTAACTTATAAGTCACCTATATGTCTAACCTTCACTTGCTGAAGGTTAGGTGCAAAGTTACTAAGTGTGAGGGCACCCTTGCACTAGCAAAGGTGCCCCCACATAGTTCAGGGCCCATTTCCCCTCACTTTGTGACAAAGCGGAGACACCATTACACGCGTGCACTACATATAGGTCAATACCTATATGTAGCTTCACAATGGTAACTCCAAATATGGCCATGTAATATGTCTAAGATAATGGAATTGTCCCCCCATGCCAAATCTGGTTTTGGGGTGCCAATTCCATGCATCCTGGGGGCTCTACTATGGACCCCCAGTACTGCCAAGCCAGCTCTGGCCACCTGGTGACATTGGCCTTGCCACACTGGCTGCTTGTCCCTTTACAATGGACAGGCAGTCAGTTTCAATAAATGGTGTTGAGGCCTTGGCCTACATGCACACAGGTCCCAGTATTACTTTGGTGACTGAAAACCTGGTGTCTCCTGCACAACACCTCATTGGACAACAGTATAAGATTATTGATGTCCATAACTCATACTCAGTTCCTCCCCTTAGCTATAGTTCAGTTTAGTTGGGGTGGAGTTACTGGCCCAAAGCAGGTGGTGGTATCACCTAGCTTACCTGTAGATTGTCTCTTAGGAAATGACCTTGAAGCCTCAGGTTGGGCTGAGATAGAGTTTAGGACCCATGCTTCCATGCTGGGCATCCCTGAGGAGCTTAGTGTTTTCTTACACTCCCAGCAACCCTCTACACACTACACTAGCCTAGGGGTTCATTCGTGGTTCGCATTCCACTTTCTTAGTATATGGTTTGTGTTACCCCTAGGCCTACTGCATCCTATTGTATTCTACAGTGTTTGCACTACTTTCTGACTGTTTTACTTACCTGATTTTGGTTTGTGTGTATATGTTGTGTATTTTACTTACGTCCTAAGGGAGTATATCCTCTGAGATATTTTTGGCATATTGTCACTAAAATAAAGTACCTTTATTTTTAGTATCTCTGAGTATTGTGATTCTTATGATATAGTGCTAAGTGATATAAGTGGTATAGTAGGAGCTTTACATGTCTCCTAGTTCAGCCTAAGCTGCTTTGCCATAGCTACCTTCTATCAGCCTAAGCTGCTAGAAACACCTCTTCTACACTAATAAGGGATAACTG